>NC_084829.1:116252995-118752995 GCF_033115175.1 Lepus europaeus
TGCTGAAAGATGGACCTGTCCCCAGGATGTCGCCCTCCCCAACTGGGACAGCCCTCTGCTCCACCAACTCTAGCACAAGACATCTTATTTCTGTTAACAGAATGAGGAGGCCTGAATTCTGTAGCCCCCATCACAAACTAGTCTGTGGACCCAAGAGTGATAGGGATGGTGTCTGGCAAGTGGATCCCTTTCTTGGTAGATACTGGGACTAGTTTATCTGTTTTAAATGAATATTGGGACCCACTCCTTCCTTCTTCTGTCTTTGTTGTTGGCATGGAGGACCTCAATGAGACACTGTAACTCCTCCTTTATATTGCTGCTTTGGAGATATTACCCTCCCGTACACTTTTCTTGTCCTCCCCAATTGCCCCATCCCCATTTTGGGCAGCTCCACCAGTTGGGACCATCTTTCTTTATTCAAACCAGAGATAAAACCCATATGTTCTTCCTCCATATCAAGGACCTCACTCTTTATACCTCCCCATCCCAGGTTCCTCCTCTCCAGTCCATTCTTCCTCTGGTTAACTCTGTGGTATGGGATATATCCCACCCTATAATTGCCATCCACCATACTCCAGTTTGCATCTCCCTAAAGGATCTCACAAGAGCTATTGTTCCCCAATATCCTTTAAGTCTTGAAGCCATAGAGACCTAAAGCTGATTATAAACCACTCCTTCAGGCTCACATTCTTGTCTCTACCCACTCACCTCTCAATATACCTATATTACCCATCAGAAAATATAACGGTTCCTTCCGCCTAGTTCAAGACCTTAGATACATTAACTCTTCTGTTCACCCCACCTATCGAGTCGTCCTAACCCTATACTCTCCTCTCCCAAATACCCCCCACAATTTCTTTTTTCTCCATCTTGGACCTAAAGGATGCCTTCTTCATGATTTCTCAATCCATCCTCCCAACTACTCTTTGCCTTTGGTCCAAGTCCAATCCCTGCCATACTTGACAAGTTACCTGGACTGTTTTACCCCAAGATTTCCAAGGTAGCCCCCAATATTTTGAACAAGCCCTCCATGCTGACTTACCTTCTGTCAACTTTTCATCCAGCATACTTCTTCAATACTTTGATAATCTTCTACTCTGTAGCCCCACCTAAGAAACCTGTCTTCAACATACTGCTAGTCTTAAAATGTTCTACCTGATAAAGGCTATTGGGTATCTCAGGAAAAGGCCTAGCTAATCTCTACTTCTGTTACTTTCCTGGGGCTTCTAATGACACTAGATACTTGTGCAATTCCTCCTGCCTGAAAACAGGCAATACACTCCCTTATTTTCCCACATACAAAGCGGGACCTCCTCTTTCTTGAGACTTGTGGGATATTTTCACCTCTGGATTCTAAATTTCTCCCTTATTGCTAAACCTTTCTATGAAGCTGCCAAAGGTGATCTAGACAAATCCTTAAAAGAGACCTTACCCCCCCTGGAAACCTCATTCCAAACTCAAAAAAAAGGCTCTTCTACAAGCCACCACTCTGAGCCTTCCCAACCCATATAAACCATTCTCTATATTCATAGCTCTAAGCAATGGGCACTTGGTCTCCTGGCTCAGTTGGTGGGAGACTCTGCTGCCCCTGTGGCCTGCTTCTCCAGGCAAATGGACAGGGTTTATCAGAGCTGGCCCCTATGCCTGAAAGTCCTGGCCACTGCTGCCCTCATACCAAGGCTCAAAAACTCACTTTCTATCAACTGTTACTATTTTGGTCCTCACATGAACTACAAGACCTTCTTAGCCACTTATCTCTTTGGTCTATATCACCAACTGGCAGCCAACTTCTCCATTCCACTCTTCTGCAGCCAACTGTTACCTTCCATTGCTGCTCTTCGCTTAACCCAGCTACTCTTCTTCCTGCCCTGATTATCTCAGCTTCTCCGTAACCACATTTCACAAACTCATGGACACTCACATTCCCCTAGCCTCTGATCAGTTTATTGACCATAGCACCTCCAGAACTACCCCCTTTTCTACTGGATATGTGACAATCAAGGATATCATAATGATACCTGCTCTTCCCCTTCCCCCAAGGGTCATCAAGACTCAACCCCTACCTCAGAGCACAACCTCCCCACAGTCTAAACCATAGGCCTTGACTTGAGCTGCAAAGGGAAAGAATATTAACATCGACACTGATTCCTGATATTCCTGTAACATCATCCACTCCAATGCCCAGATGTGGCAAGAAAGAGGGTTTCTGACCACCTATGGGATTCCTATAATAAATAATAAATGACAAACTGATAAAGGCCCTTCTAGATGCTGCCCAGCTCCTCACAGAAGCTGTCGTCATCCATCATAAAGGACATCAGAAAGACAAAAGAAAGGTGTTGGAGGCTAACAACCAAGCTGACCCAACTGCCAAAGCAGCTGCCTGCAGCAAAGCAGCCCTGTCATTTCTCTTCAACCTGGCTCCTGTCTATTCACATTTAGAGATCTCTCAATTTCAACAAGAGGCCTTCAAAGAGGACTTATGGTGGTTTCTAGATAGTAAACTACTACTCCCCTCTTCTCTCTAAGCTAAGAAACCTCCATTCTCTATATCATTCAAACCCAAACTCTCTTCTTCATTTTATTTTATTTTTTTTAAGATTTATTTATTTATTTAAAAGAGTTACACAAAGAGAGAAGGAGAAGCAGAAAGAGAGGTCTTCCATCCTCTGGTTCATTCCCCAGATGGCCACAACAGCTGGAGCTTCACCGGTAAGAAGCCAGGAGCCAGGAGCTTCTTCCAGGTCTCCCACACAGGTGCAGGGGCCCAAGCACTTGGGCCGTCTTCTACTGCTTTCCCAGGCCACAGCAGAGAGCTGCATCGGAAGTGGAGCAGCCGGAACTCAAACCGGCGCCCTTATGGGATGCCAGCACTGGAGGCAGAGGCTTTACCCACTACACCACAGCACCAGCCCCTCTTCTTCATTTTCTAAAATCACACATGCACCTGATAGGCATACCATATCCCAGACATGTAATATCTGTCAGAATTTTAACTCCATTTCCAACATCAGACCACACCCATTCCCATGGATCACTCCTGGGAGAGGACTGGCAGACTGACTTCACCCATATGCCACCAGTTAAATGGATATATTACCTTCTGGTTATGGTGGACACCTTCTTGGGTTTGGTGGAGGCTTTCCCACCAGCAACAAAAAAGCCTCCACCATTTCTACTATGTTATTAAGAGACAGTATTCCCAGATTTGAGTTCCTTGCATCCATTAAATCAGATAATGGACCGGAGTTTACCTCCCAAATTACCCAACTAGTATCAACCTCTCTCAATAGCTCATGGCATTTTCACATTCCCTATCATCACCCCTCTTCAGGAAAAATAGAATAGATGAATGGGATTTTAAAATAAGCTCTAATAAAACTTTCCATCCAGGTCCACCTAGACTGGATAAAAACTTTCTTTGGCTCTATTAAGAATTAGGTCCCTTCCCTGGAAACCATTAACACTCAGACCATTTGAGTCTCTATGGGAGGCCTTCTCGCACCAAATTTCCTTCCCCTCCATAACTCTGGAGCCATTTCTTCTCTTACCTTCCCACTTCTCAACAAAATGTACTATTATTTACAAACTATGCCGATACTCATATACCCAAACCATACCCTTGACCTTCCAACTATACTCCTACCTTTCAATCCAGTGATTGGGTCTATCTTAAAAAAAATGAGACTGTCTTAAAGCCATAATTGAATGGACCCTATCAAGTGGCATTGACCACCCTTACCACTGAAAAAATCGAGGGACAGCCTCCCTGGGTACATCTCATTTCATTAAAATTAGAAACACTTCCCCTATGCAACTCCACTCCTACAGGTCCCAAAACTCTAGGTTGACACAACTCCCTGAAATACTGGAAGAACCACCTCCTCATGCCCCCCAACAATTCCTGAATTCTACAAATTCTACACGAACCTATAATTCTACAAGAAAGACAGCAGTACTCAAACCCATCAGCCCACCTTTTCGAATTTGTCTCAAACCTTTGGCTCCAGGGTGATTTCTGTGACTTCACTCATACTCAGATATCATTTTTTTAAACTTTCTGTTTACATCTTTTACTGTAATGCATTATCACCCTCTTTTACTGTCTTTAGCAGTAATATTGGCCTTAATCCTCATCAAAGGATTGGCAGCAGTCACCCCAACTGGCTGGACCCATAGTGAAAAATTTCTTTCAGTACTCTTTTTCCTTCTTTGAGTAGGATGCTTTTTTGCTATCTGCTGCTTCTAACCTGGCCCCCTTGTGTGGTCCCCAAACCTCTACATACTCCCATCAATGCTTCCTCCCAAAACCTCTACATACTTCTCATCAATTCATCCTTTTGTCTATTCTTTGCATTTAGCTCCAATGTCTCTTCATGTTAGAGCTGTACACATTCTTCCCAGACAGGCTGGCAAGCTTTCCCTTCCTCCTATCTCCTCTGGAAAACTGCCAAGGCTGGGGTGTCTGTAGGGTCCAAGTCCTGCCTACCCAAGAGAAATCCAATCTTTTTTATTAATTACACCAAAACCTTCCTGAAAAAACTCTTAGAATTATATCTCCCTGGAGTTACCAGAACATTTACCAGGATACAGGCAGCTCCATATTTTACACTTATCCAACAACACTTTTCCCATGGCCCCATTGATTGGTTAAGCCTCTTTATGTATCACACGTCTTCCCACTCCCTTTTCCCATGAAGTGGGTTTATTGTCCCAGCATGGGTTGTAACCAGACTATCACTGGCTCACCCCCACCTCCCACTTAACAGTAAACTTACTGCCAGTAATTGTGGCCACTCTGGCATCTACTCACCGTGTAGTCAAGTCATCACAAAATTCATAACCTATTGCTCTCTATCTTATATAATGTATAAGACCGAAAACAGGAGTGTGCTGTCTCTGAGGTAATCAGGCTTACACTAACCGGACAGGGACTTTTCATTTGTGTTTCTATTTCTTTGTCCTGAACTCTAACTTTGCTTCCCATCCCTCTAACCAGACAAGTCAGGAGGGATTTAGGACTTACTCCCTTGCTAATCTTGCTGGATGTACTGGCAGGAATTGGGACAGGAGTGGCTGGACTGGCAATTTTGGTGGACAAGGCAAATTCAAGGACTTCTCCCTCTCTCTCTCTCAAAGAAAACGTAGATGACCTAGCACAGCTGTCTCACCTCCAAGACCAGATAGACGGCTTGGCGGCACTGGTTCTTCAAAACCACCACGGATTAGACCTCCTCACTGCCGAAAAAGGAGGACTTCGTGTCTAGGTGAAAAGTGTTATTTTTGCAGCAATACGTCAGGTGTGGTCAAGGAAGGAACCGAATGCGTAAAAATGTCCACTAACGAAATCTGCACTGCCCCTCACCAGCAGGAACTAGCCAGAAGGAGACCGGAGCCCCATTTCTTTATCCTTGGAGTCAGGAAGGCGGATCGTGAGCAGACCGCCATCTTACAGCCACACCACCATCTTAGGAGCCAGCAATAAACACAGCCCCTCCAACAGTTTGAAGGAGACTGCACCCTCCAGAGCCCCAAGTTTGAAAAGCCTGCACAAACCTGCTCATCCTTGCCTAACACCCTCCCTCCTACCCAGAACCGAAAGTATCTCTGACTATATAAACCCCTAGTCTGTATGAGAATAGCGCTGTCTCTCCTCACCAGAGGTGAGTCCCTTTTCGGTTTGTCTCTGACTAGACATGTTCTGGCTGTCGAGTTTGTGGTCTGTCTACTGTGTCTTGTTCTTCTACTCCAGTTAAAAGGAAATATCACTTAATAGCATTTAATCTTCCCTGGTGGTAGGGGAGAGTCAGCTCAGTTTGGTGCGTCTTGGCTCCCCAGGTGCTGCTCCAACCTGCCTGATTATCAATCTCTCTAGAAGCTTTTACTGTCCTTTTTGTTGTTGTTGTTAAAATTGATTTATTTATGCGAAAGGCCAAGTGACAGAGAGAAGGAGAGACAGAGCAATCTCTGGAAGCTTCATAAAGCTCCAGCCCCTTATCTTGGAGGGGGAGGGGAGAATGCTGAGAATATGCATGTTTACCGGTATATTGTGATTTGAATCAGTTTTGGAATGGTGGAAACATTTTTCAGTGTGAGGGCTTTAGTAAAGTGCTACCTACTTCTGTGTTATACACACTGTTAGATTTTCACCCATTGTATTACATATCAAGAAACATGTCATTATTTAACCTAAATATTTATAAGCTCACCATATTTTTAAATTTTTTATGTTATTGTCTGGTGATCCCATGAAGCTGTACTGGTTCCATTGTGCAGTTTCCACTTGCCTAAATCATGGTTTTTGCTCAATTTCTTTTCTTTTAAAAATTTATTTATTTATTTTATAGATTTTTTTATTTGTTGATTCGAAAGTCAGAGTTACAGAGAGAGTGGGAGAAAGAGAGAGAGGTGTTCCATCTGCTGATTCACTCCCTAGATAGCTGCAACAGCCAGCTCTGGGCCAGGCTGAAGCCAGGAGCTTCCTCTGGATCTCCCTTGCGGGTGGCAGGGGCCCAAACACTTGCTCATCTTCTGCTGCTTTCCCAGGCCATTAGCAGGGAGCTGGGCAGGAAGAGGAGCTGACAGGACATGAACAGGCCCCCATGAGTGATGTCAGCATTACAGGCAGTGACTTAACCAGCTACACCACAAGGGTGGCCCCAAGATGTATTTCTTTATTTATTTGAAAGTTGGAGTTGCAGAGAGAGTGATTGACAGGAAGATAAGAGATAGAAGGAGAAATCTTCCATCTGCTGGTTCACTCCCCAGATGGCTGCAACAGCCAGGGCCATTCCAGGCTGAAGCCAGGAACCAGGAGCTACAAATGGGTCTCCCAAGTGGGTGCAGGGGCCTAAGAACTTGGGCCATCTTCCACTGCTTTCTCAGGCCATTACTAGGGAGTTGGATTGGAAGTGAAGCATCTGGAACATGAACGAGAGCCCATACGAGTTTTCAACAATTTTGGTGATGGCTTTACCCATTATGCCACAGTGCTGGCCCCCTCAGTTTCTTTTAAAGATATTCATCCTTCCCCAGTGTTCTTAGTCTACCAGGAACTAGGGATTGGTGAACCAAAATTGGTCTGATTTCAGCTCATTCTCACGCCCACTGGACCAAATTAATTAAAGTTAGATGTTGGCATGTTGTTTCACATGATTTTTGGTCTTCCACAATATGACATGTAAATTTATTAGCTTTCATTCAATTTGTATAAATCCATAGTTTGGATTTAGCCCAGTCATATTAACTTGGTGTAAGTATTGTAGAATAAAATGCCCATGATTTATGTGCTGAATTGTGCCAACCAAAAATCCTGATTCTCTCTTCACTGAAATATTTGCAAATGGGTGTTCATTAAAGATTTCTTTTGTGATTTAAGTATTATGAAAGAATAAAAATAACACTTGCTCTCTGAGGAAGCTTGTAAGTGTAGTTTCAGTTCTTGAATAACTTGAAAATTGCTATAAGAAATCCCTGCGCAACTCTTCATTGTTAACTATTTAAAAATCTGCCTCTTAAGTTCTCAGTCATATTTATTTGGTTCCACATGGGACAGCTGGTACCTGCTATTTTAGGTGAGAGGTTTTTTTCCAAAAGTTAGCACAAGGGGTGGAGCTGTGGTGCAATAGGTTAATCCTATGGGTACTGGTTCTAGTCCTGGCTGTTCCTCTTCCAATCCAGCTCTGCTATGGCATAGGAAATCAGTAGAAGATGGCCCAAGTCCTTGGACCCTTGCACCCATGTGGAAGACCCAGAAGAAGCTCCTGGCTCCTGGCTCCTGGCTTTGGATTGGCCCAGCTTCAGCCATTGAGTCCACTTGGGGAGTGAACTAGTGGATGGAAGGCCTTTCTCCCTCTCTCCCTCTCACTGTCTGTAACTTTACCGCTCACATAAATAAATAAAACCTTTTTTTAAAAAGTTAGCACAAGTTTATTCTAGCACTTTTTGAACCTGTTTATTTGCATTCACCCCCAACTTCTCTGCATCTTATCTGGAAAAGAGAAAGTCTGGGAGTCACCCAGCCTTGTAGATTATCAGTGCCTGAGGACAGCAACTGGCAATGTGCTCTTTGTCTTCCTAGCATCTGCCAAAGGTGCTCAATAAATGTTTCTTGAATTGAACTGAACCATCTCTTTGTGTTTAGAAAATATTTTCAAACCATTTCCTAATTAGTGGAAAGTAAGTAATAAAGAGCTCCTGAAGTTCTTTATGAAGATACTTCTGCTGCCTCAACTAGGTAATGTTGTTTATCAAGTCCAGCTCGCTTGCCATGTTTATTTCTGTATCTAAGGATGCCTTTTAGATGAAGGTGCAGCAGAAAGAAGGAAACATGTCAGCAGAATGATGTTTACCATTTCTCTTGGCTCTTAGTATATGTAATTTGCAACACTCAAACATCAAGTTATACTATATATTTCATAAAAGAAAGAAGTTATATTAATTTATTAGGGGCAGGCATTACAGTGCACTGGTTTAAGTCACTACTTGGGAACCTACATCCCATATCTAAGTTCCTGGGTTTGAGTCCTGCCTCGGCTTCCAATCCAGTTTCCTGCTAATGCACCTGTAAGGCAGCAGACGATGGCTCAAGTATTCAGGTTCCTGCCACTCATGTGGGAGACTTGAATAGAGCCCCTGGCTTCAGCCTGGACCAACCCCAGCTATTGTAGGTATATGGAGAATGAACCACCAGGTGGAAGACATCTGTATGTGTATGTTGCTCTACCTTTCAAATAATGTTTATTAATGTTTATTAATGTTTCATGTAATAATTTGAAACTTTTAACCTTGTGGGACTAAAACAGACATGAAAATCATATTTAAAAAACATAACTTGGAAATAAGTGAGACGTTCATGAGGAGTTATGTTCTTATTTTTAAAATGTATGGGGACCGGCGCCATGGCACAGTGGGTTAATCCTCCACCTGCGGAACCGGAATCCCATATGGGCGCCGGTTCTAGTCCCAGCTGCTCCACTTCCAGTCCAGCTCTCTGCAATAGCCTGAGAAAGCAGTGGAAGATGGCCCAAATCCTTGGGCCCCTGGGGAGACCAGGAAAAGTACCTGGCTCCTGGCTTCGGATCAGCTTAGCTCTGGCCATTGTGGCCATCTGGAGAGTGAACCAATGGAAGAAAGACCTTTCTCTCTGTCTCTCCTTCTCACTGTCTGTAACTCTAACTCTCAAATAAAATAAATAAAATCTTTTAAAAAAATTAAAAAGATTAAAAACTAAAATCTATGGAGAAGTTAAATGAATTTCAGCATCATTTTGCAAAGATTTTAGTCCTATTAAGGCAGAAGAAATAAAGTTTGTTCAAGGAAATACATCCTGTAGAGTTTTAGACTTCTATGTGTGCCCTAAAGCATAAAGACCATGCTATACATACTTGAGCAATTGGTTGCTTTTCTATATCAAGGAGAGAATGCACATAACTAGTTTGTCATTATACTCAGCACATAGTAAATTCAATAAATGTCAGCCACCATTAGTGTTTATTTCTAGTAATTTGACAAGAATTGGGGCTTCTTTGTTCTGTGTCCCCCTGTTTTTCTTGCCTAATTCCCTTCCATGTTCTCTCATACTCAATTCTCCAGCCAACCATAGTGGTTTCCTTGCAATTACTCCAAGATGTCAAATACCATTATTCTTAAGCACCTTTGGATGTTCCTTCTGCCAGTAACAGTTTGGCCCAAATAGAAACATGCCTTCCCCTTGCTCAGTCTGTGTTCAGTTGTTGTCTGCCAAGAGAGAACTTTCAAAACCACCTGGAACCCTCTCTGTTCCATTCCCACAATTACATATGCCCCTTCCCTGCCTTCTCTTTTCTCTACAGCACCTACCTCCTTCCAATACAGTACATAATTTACACTTTGAATTCATTGCTCTGTCTTCCCCCTCCTTGAGTATAAGGTCTGTGAAGAGGTTTGTGCCCTAAACAGTGGCCTGCAATGAATACTCAGTAGAGGGTGAGCATGGATCAGAAGGCAGTGAAAAAGGAGTTCTTGCCCTGTGGTTAGAGACTCACAGCTGACTCTTGTTGTCAAAACACAGACACAGCAAAGTAAAGGAAATTGTATGTTTAATCCAACTGTTGTTTGTTAGTCAAAAGTTTGAAAGTATAGATTTAAAGAATAGAACCTCACTGTGGTGTATTAGAAATCAGTATTTAGGATGAAAGGAAAAATATCACCAGAATTTAAGATGTTTTTCCATTACACTATGGAGTAATTTTGTCTTTTTTGCAAAATCTTTGAGTCATGTTGACATCATCTTCCAGATGTTCATTCTCAGCTCTGCATATAAAAACTTAGTTGTTTGCCTTGCGGGTGCGGGAGACTTAATTGATGGGAAAATCCCACATGGAGATATCTACCCTGAAGTGGAAATGAATTTGTAACTGTGAGCCCTGGTGTGCTAACTCCAGAAAGGACTGCCACACTTGCCTTTTACTGGGAGTTGAAGAGGAGGGGTTGTTTCGAGGGTACCAGTGGGACTGAGAGAATTTCTAAGATCCGTGAGAGTAGAGATGACACTGATCCTCTTTTTCTCCAATAGCACCTGGCATTTAATGGGTACCTGCTAACCATAAGAAGTCTTCCAAGAGTTCATGGAAAATGTGTATTATGAAAAACTATGCAGGCGTTTCAATTGTTTTTAATTTTTACAGGTTTGTTTTTTTTTTTTTAAGAAAAAATTATTTGAAAGACAAAGAGACAGAGACTGATAGACACAAAGAGGTGTCCCATCTGGTGGTTCATTTCCCAAATGCCTGCAATAGCTGGGACTGAGTTGGCCAATGTCAGGAACCTGGAACTCAAGCTGGGTCTCCTGTATGGGTGGTTCCAACTATTTGAGCCATTACTTCTTCCTTTGCAGGAATTAGCAGAATCGTTAGCAAGAATCTGGAGTAGGGAGCAGAGCTGGGGCTCAAACTCAGGTACTCCAATGTGGGATGAGGGTGTCCCAAGTGGCAACTTAACTGCTGTACCGAATACCTGCCCTGTTTTTGGGCATTTGTGATATTAACACTGTGTTAAGCCATATTATCATGGTGTATCTTTACCGTGTACTGTTTCCTGCCATTTCTACTTGATTTCTTTATCTAGTTTTTCTGAACTATCTCCTTAGGAGATATGCTGTGTGGAAGTATTTGTTCATATTTGCAGAAATGTCTTATATTTTATATATGTTTACATAGTAGTTGTAGTTGAAGATTTTTTTTTGTTAGAAAAGCTGCAAAGACTAGCATTGAAACAAGATACTCCATGTTGCTCCCTTCCCTCTCCTCTTTAATTAAATTTTTAAGTTAACTTCTTATAATTTATATTTGATGCAAATTTTGATTCCTAATCCTTTTTTTCTTTAAGATTTATTCATTTAGTTTTTTGTTTTTTAAGATTTATTTACTTATTTGAAAGTCAGAGTTAAAGAGAGAGACAAAGAGAAATCTTCCATCCACAGGTTCTCTCCCCAGATGGCCACAATGGCTAGGGCTGGGCCAGGCCAAACCCAGGAGCCAGGAGATTTATCCAAGTCTCCACATGGTTATCAGGGGCTGAAGCACTTGACCACCTTCCGCTGCTTTTTCCAGGCCATCAGCAGGGAGCTGGATGGGAAGTGGAGCAGCTGGGACACAAACAGGAGCACATGTAGGATGCTGGCACTGCAGGCTGCAGCTTTACCTAATATGCCACAGCGCCAGCCCATATTCATTTACTTTTGAAAAGCAAGGTGACAGAGAGAGAGAAAGAGAATCTTCCATCCTCTGGTTCATTCTCCAAATGACTGCAACAGCCAGAGCTGGACCAGTCCTGAGCCAGGAGTCAGGAGCTCCATTTGGATCTCCCATGTGGGTGGCAGTAATCCAAGTACTTGGGCCATCATCCGCTGCCACCTAAATTAGCAGGAAGTTGGTTCAGAAGTGGAGGCAGAACTTGATCCCAGGCACTTAGATATGGAATATGGGCATTGCAAGCCAGGGCTTAACATGCTGCACCTCAGTTACATGCCCTAAATTTAAAAATAAATAAATAAATAAATTTATTAGAGAAGCAGAGAGAGTGTGAGAACTACCATTCACTGGTTTACTCCTCAAGTTCCCACAACAGTCTGCTCTGGGATGGGCTAGGCCAAAGTTAGGAGCTGTGAATTCAATCCAGGTGTCCTGTATAGGTTTTAGGGACCCAGTTACTTTAACTGTCACCACTACCTCCCAGGGTCTGCATTAACAGAAAATTAATTAAGAGCCAGAGATGAATATGGAACCCAGGCACTCTGATATGGGATGCAGGTATCCTAACCAGTAGGCCAAATGCCTGCCCCCTCCCTTTTAAAATAAAACTTTACTGGGGCCAGCACTATGGCTCACTTGGTTAATCCTCCACCTGCGGCGCCAGCATCCCATGTAGGTGCCGGGTTCTAGTCCTGGTTACTCCTCTTCCAGTCCACCCTCTGCTGTGTCCCAGGAGGGCAGTGGAAGATGGCCCAAGTGCTTGGGCCCCTGCACCTGCACGGGAGACCAGAAGGAAGCACTTGGCTTCTGGCTTCGGATTGGCGTGGCTCTGGCCATAGCAGCCATTTTGGGGGGTGAGCCAACAGAAGGAAGACCTTTCTCTCTGTCTCTCTCTCTCTCACTGCTAACTCTATCTGTCAAATTAAAAATAAATAAATAAACATAAAAATAAATAAAACTTTACTGTACTTTTCTTTTCAAAACAAAATAAAATCTCTTCCTTGGGGGCCTTCTTTCCTGACAGTTTTTGCAATGATCTTCTCTGATGCTTACAAGGTTATACAGTTATGTAACAAATATGAAATCATATTGTATTCATTTATAGCAATCCTGCAAGGAAAAATGTTACACATAGATCCACTACGGACATGTTTTGGCGCACAAAGAAAAAAAAAATACACTCAATTGACTCTGTATCCATGGGTTTGGGGATTCCAGGACCCTTGAGGAAGCCAAAAATCTTCAGATGCTCAAGTCCTTTCTATAAAATATCATAATATTTGTACATCAGTTGTTCACATCCTCCCATATACTTTTTTTCAAAGATTTATTTGTTTGAAAGGCAGAATTATAGAGAGCCAGAGAGCCAGAGGCAGAGGCACAGAGAGAGAAAGAGAGAGGTCTCCCATCCATTGGTTCACTCCCCAAATGGCCACAATGGCTAGAGCTGAACCAATCTGAAGCCAGGAGCCAGGAGCTTCTTCCGGATATCCCATGACAGTGCATGGGTCTGAGCCCTTGTGAAATCTTCCACCACTTTCCCAGGCCATAGAGAGAGCTGGGTCAGAAGTGGAGCAGCCGGGACTTGAACTGGCGCCCATATGGCATTCCAGCACTGCAGGCCATGGATTTACCTGAAAAGCCACAGCACCGGTCCCTCTCCCATATACTTTCAACCATTTGTAGATTAATTCTGATACCTAATACAATGTGAATGCTGTATAAATACTTATTATGCTTATATTGTATAGGGAATAATGACCCCATAAAGCCTGTCCATATTTAGTACAGACACAATCTTTTAATATATGAATGTGACAGAACCTGCAGGTAGGGACTGTACAACTGATTGTACACCTATACGAGTGTATACATGTAAACAAATACAAATGCAAACCTCCACAGCAAATACATGTGTGCAGACACACTTGCCTACTGTCTGCTGTCTACAATTTCCTTTTATTCAATTCTAGACAGGTACAAATTTATATTTCTAAAATATGTGTAAGATAGAACAACAACCAAACCAATTCCTGGGTACCATTCTACTACCTCGTCTGTATGTGGCTTTTCTATTCTGCTACTTTTCAACTTAACATTTTGTTAATAGTTGTTTACTATATTATTTGGAAAAATTCTATGCTTAGTTTTAGAATTCACCTTTAAGGAGACCAAGAACTTATTTCCCAGTAATTTATTGGTACTGAAGGCTATCCAGTGAGAAAGAGGGATTTTTGTTTTGGCTGACTTTAGATCAGCCAGGACTCTTGTCAACATTTTTGTCTTTTTTGTTATCCAAATATCTTTTCCTCGCTTATGAAGTCATATGTAATTTGCTTGTCAGTACTTTGTTTGAAAAAAGTACCTAAGTATATGAAGTATCAAGATATATCTTGATCCTTCTAAGATGAGAGTCTTAATTTATATAAATGAGTTCAAGCTTGGCAACGAGTAGACTATTCAGGGTTTATCTTTACTGGGCTCCACAATTGTTTTCAGCATTTTCCAACTCAAATTATAAACACTATCACAGCCATTTTATTCAGTGTCCAGGATTTTACTGCAAGGATCTCTGCAGTTAAATTAGTATTATATAATTTGATTTTGCAATTGCATATGCTAAGAGGTTGTGCCTAAAGGTTCTGTGTAAAGGGTATTTTAGAAATACTCTCTTCTTGAAAAAGTGAAAACAGAACCTTCCTCCACTATTCTGACAAAGAGCAAGGCAAAAGGATATTAAAAATATGGATTCCAGTTCAATCTGAATTACTAGTGCATAAAATTTCCTAGAGGGAAAATAGGTAGACAGCTCTGTGTTTGTCACCTACCTTTAAAATGGTTGAAGGGATTTAATTCCATCTTTTCACTGCTTTTCACAAAAGCGAATTCACTTCAAATTGAAATGTGGCTGATTTCAGCCCCAAGGAGAAAACTGTGGAGACATAATAGGTATGTGATCATTGGAACACTAGATCTGTGTGTTGAATTGCTCCCACTCTGAGGACTTTAGAATGGAGACTGCTTATTTTAAGAATAACATGAATCAACATTTGTCCCTTTTTTTTTTCTTTCTGTTTTGTTGCCCTGGACAGCTCCTGCTTTGCCAGGAGACCAAATTAGGGAGATAGAAGAACTCTATCAAAAGAGAAATGACCCTGTCCCTGCTGTTGCTGCCAGCTCAGAAGGAACTAACAATCTTTTGAGACTTTAAAATCTAGTAATAGACTAAGCAGCTGTTGAAGACTTCATACCACTTTCCCCCTAAATATCTCATTTGCATTTCTAAACATTTTCTTACAAAACCACAATGCCATGAGCACACCTAACAATATTAATTGTAATTCCTTAAGTATCATCATCTAGAACTCAAGTGATATTCATATTCAAATTTTCCAAGAATCCTAAACGCATCTTTTCACCCTTGGTTTGTACACACAAGGACCCAAGCAAAGTGGACACATGCAGTAACTATTATGTCTCTGAAGTCCTTTGTAGTCTACCACTGACCTGCGTCCATGTATCTTTTCTTTTCCTGAAATAAAATCAGAATCAGTTGTGTAACACAGTTCACATCTTGAACTGTCCTGACTGTTTCTGAAGGGTGCCTTTTACTTCGTAGACTATTCTCTGTGTATCAGTGTAAACCTGAAGTTAGATCTAAAGGCTTGGTTAGATGTGGGGCTGTTTTTGATGAAACTACTGAAAGATGCTGTGTACATCTCATTGTATTGCAGTAGGATGCATATTGAAATTATTGTTGTTGTCACCCACTTTATGATGCTGAGAATGACTTTAGGAAGTGGAATGAAACAATGGATGGGAACTCTGTCTCTCTATTTCTCTCCATCTCTGTCTCCCTGCCTCTGTCTCTGTCTGTCTATCTCTCTTTCTCTCAAATAGAGAAAGAACAAAATATATTTTTTAAAAGATCTGGAATGAACAGTTTCAGGGAGTTACCTTTCACAGTAAAGTTTTAGACAAATAGTACTTGATTGCTTTTAGAAGTGATTACATTTCCCATAGAAATATTAAAACTTAAAAAATTAGTAGCAAACCATTTGCTTTTATCATATTGTGATAAGTTCAGCAGCACAGAATATAGAATGTACAAAAGCTACAATTTTCAGGACTGTGGAATGTGAAATGAGTTTCAGAAGCTTTATATTTCTTTCTTTTTTTTTTTTTTTATTTTTGACAGGCAGAGTGGACAGTGAGAGAGACAGAGAGAAAGGTCTTCCTTTGCCGTTGGTTCACCCTCCAATGGCCGCCGCGGTAGGCGTGCTGCGGCCGGCGCACCGTGCCGATCCGATGGCAGGAGCCAGGTGCTTCTCCTGGTCTCCCATGGGGTGCAGGGCCCAAGCACTTGGGCCATCCTCCACTGCACTCCCTGGCCACAGCAGAGAGCTGGCCTGGAAGAGGGGCAACCGGGACAGGATCGGTGCCCCGACCGGGACTAGAACCCGGTGTGCCGGCGCCGCAAGGCGGAGGATTAGCCTAGTGAGCCGCGGCGCCGGCCCAGAAGCTTTATATTTCTCCCCCAACCCTTATGTTTCATGCCTTATAGAGTAGGATGAGATGCCGGCTTTCTCACCACTGAGATTTATTATTTTCTGGTCTATAAGCATCCACTGCTTTTTCCTTATATTTGTTGCACACACTCTATGTGCATGAAAACTTTCCCATTCTATGTCTGTGTATTTTCCACAGTATGCCTGAGTAGTTTCTAAATTGCCACCCTGTTCAGGTGCCAGAAATTTTACCCTGATTTAAATATAGACTGACTGTCCTGACCATGTAAATGAAATCTAGAGTGAAAATAAGCATCAGAGAATTGAAAATATAAATGTGTTCCAATGCTAAGAATACACACTAAAATAAAACTGGACAGAAATTGTATCCCAAAGATTTTGTGCTTTTTTTTTATTTTTTTTTAACTTTTATTTAATGAATATAAATTTCCAGTGTACAGCTTATGGATTACAATGGCTTCCCCCTCCCATAACTTCCCTCCCACCCGCAACCCTCCCCTCTCCCGCTCCCTCTCCCCTTCCATTTGCATCAAGATTCATTTTCAATTCTCTTTATTAGGCCGGCGCCATGGCTCAACAGGCTAATCCTCTGCCTTGCGGCACCGGCACACCGGGTTCTAGTCCCGGTCGGGGCGCCGGATTCTGTCCCGGTTGCCCCTCTTCCAGGCCAGCTCTCTGCTGTGGCCCGGGAGTGCAGTGGAGGATGGCCCAAGTGTTTGGGCTCTGCACCCCATGGAAGACCAGGAGAAGCACCTGGCTCCTGCTTTCGGATCAGCGCGGTGCGCCGGCTGTAGCGTGCCAGCCGCGGCGGCCATTGGAGGGTGAACCAACGGCAAAGGAAGATTTTGTGCTTTTAAAAAAAATCACTATAAGATCCCTATTAAGCATGAGGGCTCTTGGGGCCAGTGCTCTGGGGTATGGGGTAAAGCCACTGCCTGCAGTGCCAGCATCTCATATGGACACTGGTTCGTGTCCTGGCTGCTCTACTTCTGATCCAGCTCTGTGCTATGGCCTGGGAAAGCACTGGAAGATGGCCCAAGTCCTTGGGCCCCTGCACCCGAGTGGGAGACTTTGAAGAGGCTCCCTGCTCCTGGCTTCGGATCCTCTCAGCTCAGGCTGTTGCGACCATCTAGGGAGTAAACCAGAGGATGGAAGAACACTCTCTCTCTCTCTCACTCTCTCGCTCTCTCCTTCTCTCTCTCTGTAACTCTGCCTTTCAAATAAATAACTAAATCTTAAAAAAAAAAAATGAAAGCTCTTTTAATCTCTTCCTAGTCAGAATATTTAATTAATTTATTTATTTGAGAGGTAGAGTTACAGACAGTGAGAGGGAGAGACACTGAGAAAGGTCTTCCTTCCGTTGGTTCATTCCCCAAATGGCCTCAATGACTAGAGCTGTGCCAATCCAAAGCCAGGAGCCAGGAGCTTCTTCCCAGTCTCCCACATGGGTGCAGGGGCCCAACTTTGGCCATCTTTTACTGCTTTCCCAAGCCACAGCAGAGAGCTGGATTGGAGCAGCCAGGACTAGAACTAGTGCCCATATGGGATGTTGGCGCCTCAGGTGGAGGATTAACCTACTGCGCCATGGTGCCGACCCCTAGTCAGAGTATATTTTACAGGGACCAGCAGAATGACTATCAAGAGTTTTTTGAAATGTATCTGTACATTGTATACTTAAATATGTGAAGCATTTCATGAGCAATCTTTAAACAGAGAATTATCAATATCAAATGTGATTATCATGAACCTAAATAAGATAATGTACATGTCCTTAGAACACTCTGTATCTGTTACTTTTTTACAATAAATACTTGATACATTCTAATTATTAGTAAAAGCCCTTTCACAATTGATTTTTGCTTTTTTTTTCTGTTCAAGTACCTTTTTGGTTTTTATTAA
Organism: Lepus europaeus; assembly: GCF_033115175.1. Classification (NCBI taxonomy): domain Eukaryota; kingdom Metazoa; phylum Chordata; class Mammalia; order Lagomorpha; family Leporidae; genus Lepus; species Lepus europaeus. The sequence continues at coordinate 116,271,156 of NC_084829.1, forward strand.
TGTTTTAAAACTTTATCTGTAAAAGGGAATGTTTGCTGTTTTAGTTGCTAAGACTCAGCACTTGGTAATAGATTTTTTGGATACTAGACACAAAAATGTCAATATTATGCTTTATCTCAATATTGACTGTGCATATTCAACATGATAACAAGGTTAGAAAATATAGTGTACTTAGAGATGGAAAAATTTCTCATTTTGTCTTCCGTTTAAGCAGTAGCAATGTGGACAGTTAATCAACATCTTCACATTAGTGGTGAAGATCATCAGCCACTTTTCTCTGACTTTCTTATCCTGGGCATCTATTAGACAGATTTAAAACAGCTATCCTAGACATGTTTTGCTCTACAAACAAGTTTTGCTGATAAGTTGTCATTTGTTAAATTAAGAAACTTCCCTTAACCAACGTGCCTAAAGCACTTGTAATTGGAAGGGAGCCGTGGGAAAAGTCTTGTTTTTGGTAATGAGCATCTTGGAGTGTAATTTCAGCATCAGTTTAGAAATCTTAAGACCAAAGACCACTTTTGCATGCCAGATCTTTAATCTAAAAAACCCCATCATGGGATCTCTCTCTGTGTCCCATTGTGCACACCCAGGAGTTCACCAGTATGTCCCACAGAACACTGCTCCCAGGAAATGCCTAAGGAGGGAAGAATTGTCTGGGCAGTATTGCAAGGCACAGCCCCGCTAGAGCTTCACTGTGCACTGTAAGGGCTTTGAGATGTCCCGTTGTGAAGAAAAAAGGAAGGGTGGGGGGGGGGGGGGGGATTGCATGCTTATTTATATTGCAACTCCAGCCTCTCAAGGACTTAACTCTTTTTTTTTTTTTTTAAGATTTTATTTATTTATTTGAGGAGGTAGAGTTACAGACAGTGGAAGAGACAAAGAGAAAGGTCTTTCATTCACTGGTTCACTCCCCAAGTGGCCACAACGGCCAGAGCTGCTGAGCTGATCCGAAGCCAGGAGCCAGGAGCTTCTACCAGGTCTCCCACGTGGGTGTAGGGACCCAAGTGATTGGGCCATCTTCTATTGCTTTCCCAGGCCATAGCAGAGAGCTGAATCAAGAAAAGCAGCTGGGATTAGAACCGGTGCCCATATGGGATGCGGACACCACAAGCAGAGGATTAACCTACTGCGCCACAGCGCTGCCCCGGGACTTACTATTAACAGAGGCCCTTCAAGATATGCTGACTCAGCACTAAATAAGCATTAGATAAATATTGGGGAATACTTTCTAATTAGACTTTCTCAGCAATTTAAAGCATTTAATGCACAGCCTCATTCATCTGTACCACACTCAGTTATGGTTGCTAATTTTAAAAATGAAAACTGATACCCAGAAAATGGATGACTTAAGATCATTCGAATAAATGCAAAGCAATATTTTTGCTAACTTATTGCAAGGATACTTGAAAAAGGTCATGCAAATTTGAATTAAAAGATGGATCTATTGTGGTGCATGATTTTTTTTAAAACTTTTTGTCTTTTTATTTATTTATTTTTAAAGATTTATTTATTTGTTTGAGAGGAAGAGTTACAGACAGAGAGAGGGAGAGACAGAGAGAGGTCTTCCATCCATTGTTCACTACTGGAGTCAGGCTGATCCAAAGCCAGGAGCCAGGAGCTTCTTCTGGGTCTCCCATGTGGGTGCAGGGGACCAAGCACTTGGGCCAACTTCTGCTGCTATACCAGGGCATTAGCAGAGAGCTCAGAAGAAGAGCAGCCAGGACATGAACCAGCGCTCACAGGGAATGCCAACGCCACAGACAGAGGCTTAACCTACTATGCCACAGTGCTGGCCCCTATTTATTTATTTTTAAAGATTTCTTCCTTCCTTCCTTTCTCTCTCTCTCTCTCTCTCTCTCTCTCTCTCTCTCTCTTTCGAAGGTTACAGAGAGAGAGGGGACACAGAGAGATCTTTCATCCACTGATTCAACCCCCATATGGCTGCAACAGCCAAGATTAGGCCAGGCCAAAGTCAGGAACCAGGAACTTCTTCGAGGTCTCCCACATGGGTTCAGAGGCCCAAGCATTTGGGCCGTCCGTCCTCCACTGCTTTCCCCAGGCGGATTAGCAGGGAGCTGGACTAGAAGTGGAGCAGCTGGTACTCAAACCAGTACCCATATGAGATGCCAGAGTTGCAAGCAGTGACTTAACCAGCTGTACCACAACATCTCTTTATTTTAAATTTTTCAAATAATACTGAGAAGTATAAAGAAGAATTCAGTGAACACACAGTTTTTTGTTTGCCTTTTGTTTTGTTTTGTTTTTAGTAATATGTGTTCTTCTTGTGCTTTTTCAAGATCCTTAATTGGCATGGAATTCAAAATTTTACACCAAAATAGACTTATCTTTTTTTAAAAAAAGATTTATTTATTTTTACTTGAAAGTCAGAGTTACAGAGAGAGGAGAGGCAGAGAGAGAGAGAGAGAGAGAGAGAGAGAGAGAGGTTTTCCATCCTATGGTTCACTCCCCAATTGGCTGCAACCGCCAGAGCTGCGCCGATCTGAAGCCAGCCCCGAGACTTATCTTTCAATTTCTTTTTCCCATGAACTGTTACAAGTACTTTGTGTGTGTAATATTTTTAAACAAAAATAATAGCAATTAATATACATTGAATTCTTGCTGTATGATTGCCTGTATACTAAATGTTATATCTTTCACTGCTTTTGGTAATCCCATGAGTTGGGCAATATCATTGTTTCTAGATTAGAAATGATGAAATGGAGACTCAGAGAAGCCACACAGCCAGGATTGGGCAGGGCTGTGCTGGAAACCTGGCTTTGTAAGAATTGTACTCTGTCCCCTCTTGAGCATATGGAAATAATTTATAAAACTAGAAAATGATAAGTGTGCAAACCTTCCTGCTCTATACTTGTAGCCCTTTCAATGATCTTTTTTTTTTTTTTTTTTTTTTTTAGTACAAGTCACGAAACTAGAGACTGGCCAAGAACTAAAGTGGTTTTCACTTACAATAAAGAACATTTAACTAGGTTCTGAGATGTTTTTCCTTCAGGTATTAAATTATAAAGCTTTTAAATATCTTAATACGGAAATTATTGATGTCTTGGCACACTGATGAAAGTAATCATTGGTTATGTAGGAACTCATTGATGGAAATTGATTTGGAAATGATTTGTTTCATTTTCACATTAAAATTGATTTATTTTGATTGATACCTTTAGAAAACATTGTGTTGAGAGTTTCCATGGAGAGACTTTTGACAAATCCCTTGTGTTTCCTTTTTATTTAACTTTCAAATGTCTTTCATCTACTAAGACAAGGGTATTATCATCTTCATTAAATCATTAGTCATACCATTAGCATCTGCTTAATATATGGTGAGAATAAGATTGAAAGAGATCATCGCACAGATTTGCAAAACTTGGTCATGTGTTTTAGTCTGTAGCTGTGACTTCTTTCAACATAGTATATTAACCATTTTCCTTTCAGGAAAACTAAATACTTCGAATAATTTTTTGAATGATTTTTCTGTTTTATTATCATAGCCTCTGTTTTACCTCTTTTTATTCTCACATAGCCACTTAGGCCCAACTGTCCTTCTTTTTCCATTCATTCCAGCAATCCACAAAGCACAAAGTTAAGTATAATTGGGGAACACCAAAGTTCATGAGACAGTATGGTTGACAGTGTATTTAGTGGTACCTTGGGAAATCCATTTGCCTTACCATCAGACAAAGAACTCTGTAATAATTGCCTACTCTCCTTTGTGGTTAAAAAGATTGTAGTCAGCAAGAGCTTTCTTGATCTTAGACATGGGAAGAAATTTTCTCACACCCACACATGAATGATGGTGTGTGTGTTGAAACCTGTGGTAACTTGAATATTGGAAAAGCAATGATACCACTGTAATGAAATCACATTTCTAGAAATGGCTTCACTCTTGTGATATTTTAGAGTACTCTTTCCCAAATTGCAGGCTGGGACCCGTTAGTAACCAATGAAATCAATTCAGTAGGCACAACTAGCATGCTTTTAGTAAAAAATGAAATGCAAGAGAATAGGAAATATCACAGTGCATTACATATAATAAAAGAACTGTATCACTACACTTTTGCTTATTGTTTATGGACACACACATATGCATGCTTTAGATTGTGATGAAAAATCTATCTTCTAACTATGGGTCATAATTAAAATAATTTGAGGAAGCTAATTCTAGGTAAGATTAATTAATTAATTAATCAATCTGGAAAGTATTTTTGCACTATTCATTTTATGTACAGAGAACATTTTCCAATACTTAAAGCTTCTCTATAAAAGTCTAAATCATGCTGTCTAGTATTGGCAGAAAAGAGCCTATACTAAGTACAACTTATTTTGCTTTTCTGTTGGTAGAACATGATTTCTTATCAAAGGGAAATAGTGTTTTAAGGAAGTCATTGTTTTGCTTTTTTGGTGGTTGGAATTAGAGTAGACTAAATAAAATGTTGGCTTGTGCGTTCAAGCAATGAGGATTTGTGTTAAGCCTATTTAGAAAACAGCTCCTGGAGAGCTGATGTTAAATTCTAAAAGGTAAAGACATAGCCACTAATTTCAGGAATTTAGAGAATAGATTTTGAACCACCATCTCAGTTTTTGTTTCTGTCACTTTACTATCAAGAATTACATTTTATTATTTCTGTCTTCTCGTTGGCTGTGAACTCTCTGAAGAGACAACTTAATTATATTAAATTCCTAGCTCTTTGTTGTGTGAATTTTTAATGACAGTTTGAGCATATTGGTTTACAGAGACTTCCTGTCTGCGTCAAAGGCTGATGCTCAAAGTAGATGTTAATGTTACAAAGAACATATGTGAAAATATTTTGTATTTTTAACTTATTTTCTGATTTAAATATATTCATATTATAGAAACTTTAGAACATAAATATGTAAATAAAATTAAAATTCTCTGAAAAATCATGCCACAGAAATAGACACTTCAAATATTTTTTATTATATAGTTTTATTTATTTTATTATATAGTTATAAAAATTTTCTTAGATGTTCATCAATTAACAACTGAGTAAAGAAAATGTGGCATATGTACATGATGGAATATTGCTCGATGGAATATTACTCACCAGAAAAAAAGAATGAAATCCTGATATTTGCCACAAAATGGATGTAACTGGAGCTCATTATATATAAGTGAAATAAGTAGACCCAGAAAGACAAGTTGCATATTTTCTTGCATATGTGGAGGTTTCCATACATAAATATATATAAACTTTATATGTATATATATATATATATACATACATATTTAGTACAAAAATGTGTAGATGCCATACTGTTTGGTATCTGGATATTTATAAATGTTGTCTTCACTGAATTATACCCCTTACATAATAATACACTCTTCTTTTTTAGAAAAATATTTATTTATTTTTACTTGAAAATCAGAGTTACAGGCTGGTGCCGTGGCTCACTTGGCTAATCCTCTGCCTGCGGCACCGGCACACCGGGTTCTAGTCCTGGTTCGGGCGCTGGATTCTGTCCCAGTTGCCCCTCTTCCAGGCCAGCTCTCTGCTATGGCCTGGGAGTGCAGTGGAGGATGGCCCAAGTGCTTGGGCCCAGCACCCGCATGGGAGACCAGGAGAAGCACCTGGCTCCTGGCTTCGGATCAGTGCAGCACGCCGGCTTCAGCACGCTGGCCATAGAGGCCATTTGGGGGAGTGAACCAACGGAAAAGGAAGACCTTTCTCTCTCTCTCTCTCTCTCTCTCTCTCTCTCTCTCTCTCTCTCTCACTGCCTAACTCTGCCTGTCAAAATAAATAAATAAGTAAGTTAAAAATATATATAAATAAATAAATAGAAAATCAGAGTTACAGAGAGGCAGAGGCAGAGAGGTCTCCCAACCACTGGTTCACTCCCCAAATGGCCACAACGGCCGAAGCTGAGCCAATCTGAAGCCAGGAGCCTCTTTTGGGTCTCCCACATGGGTGCAGGGGCCCAAGGACTTGGGCTATCTGCTGCTGCTTTCCCAGGTGCATTAGCAGGGAACTGCATCAGAAGCAGAGCAGCCAGGACTTTAACCCGTACCCATATGGGATGCCGGTACTGTAGGTGGCAGTTTTCCCCGCTCTGCCATAGTGCCAGCCCCAATAATATACTCTTCTATCTTCATATCACAATCCTTGTCATGAATCCCATGTTGTGTGATATCAGTATGGGCCGGCGCTGCGGCTCAATAGGCTAATCTTCCGCCTGTGGCGCCGGCACACCAGGTTCTAGTTCCGGTCGGGGCGCCGGATTCTGTCCCGGTTGCCCCTCTTCCAGGCCAGCTCTCTGCTGTGGTCCTGGAAGACAGTGAAGGATGGCCCAAGTGCTTGGGCCCTGCACCCTCATGGGAGACCAGGAGAAGCACCTGGCTCCTGCCTTCCGATCAGCACAGTGCACCGGCCGCAGCGGCCATTGTGGGGTGAACCATCGGAAAAACGAAGACCTTCTTCTGTCTCTCTCTCTCACTGTCCACTCTGCTTGTAAAAAAAAAAAAAAATAGTATGTACGTGTATGTTTATAATATTTATATATGAAGTGACTATGAAAAGTGATAACAATTGTTTAAAATATATTAATTTTAAAAATGTTTTAAAATTAAATATTCTTCTTAAAACATGACTAACTTTCTTAGTACCACACTGCTTGAAGGTATCATAGTTTGACTGTTCCTCTGAAATTTAAATTGTTTCCAAATGTTCAGGATTAAAATACTTAAATTCTGTATATAGATCACTTTGGGAATTCTAAAATATTTGCATGCTTGCATCTCCTTCTTAAATGTACTCTTCATACATCAGTTTTATTTTTGCAAGGAGTTTTCAGGAGGTGGTCAGTTCAGTGTCACAAACCAACCTCGGCTCCAAGTAAATGCCGGGACTTAGGCCCATCATGGCGGGACCACCCTTGAAATATTCTAAGTGGAACTTTCAGGCTGGGAAAGGAGGAAATGATGTGTAGTTTAGTCATCATGTGCCTTGGCAATCGAATTACAGTTCAAAGGAAGGAAAAGATAAACATTGTGTAGTCGTTGCTTTTGAAGAGTAGACAGATTCCCTGTGGCGAAACTTCCTCCTTCTCTCTCTTTCCATGGCACCCGCCCCCCCCCCCCCCAGCGCGCTTTGATGTTAGGTAGGTGGCAGTTTAATCTGGCTGTCATGCACCTGTGGCTCTCTGCCCACCACTTCCCAACACTACATGCAGTTAGTCATAAAACCTGGTTTGAATTTTTTTTCTTTTAAAGAATTTTATTTCTTTTAATTTTTTAGCCTGTGACTTTTACCATTCACCTACAGCAACCATCAATATTTCCCCATCCTTTTTCATTTATTCTCCTTCTCCCGCTCTGTTTACTAAGTAAAAAAGTAAGCCGCCTTCTGCTGCTCGGCCTTCACCACAAACCTGGCCCTCTCTGCTTCCTGCCAAGCCACCGGTTTGGCTTCCACTGCTTCTGTGAACTCCCTCCCGATGCGTCAAGAACACACCATCCAGGATGAGGCCAAGATGGCCACGCGCTCTGTCAGGTCATCGCGCACCTGCCTGGATACCCTCTCTCTCTGGGTGATGAGCTCCCCCGCGTCAAAGTGCGCCATCGCGGACTTGAGGAGCTCCAGGGTGATAGACAGCAGTACGAGCTTATCATAGCGCTCTCAGATATTGCTGAAGATGGTTGGAGGCATGGCTGGCCACCGGCCAGAAGAGGCTGCGCAGCGTGAAGTCGACGTTCTGTAAATGTTTGCTGCCGGTGGTGGCCCACACGTTCCACGGGCACGAGCAGCAAAGATAATTGATTTCTGCACCCACGGGATGAGGAAGTGAGTTCCTTCTCCCCACCACCATGTCCTGCATGCCACAGAACTGGTCAGCTCTGTGCCCAGCATCCACATTCCTTAAGGCAAAGTTCCCCACATCTTCAGCAACACTTATGGCTAGGCTGGACTTGCCAGTGGACTCAAACACTTAGGCAACCATGTCTCCTGCTGGAGCCACTCACCAGCTTCCACTCCGACCTCCACATGAATTCTCCAACCACACCTTCCTCAACCTTCAACCCAGTGGTTTATCATCGATCAGTGACCATGGTCCGAGGCAGTTTTATCTCAGTAGGGAGCTATTCTTTTCAATAGAAGACGTTGTGAGAGTATCTAAAGGGAGGGTTTGTCTGAAACAGCAGGCGTTCAGGTGTTTTTTCAAGATTAAACACAAATACACATGTGTTACAAAATCGGATAAAAAGTAAGACAAAAAATGTTTTAAAACCCTTCAGGCATAGCTAGTACTTATGGGAATTATAGTCCGGGATCTGCCAACATTAAGGAAAGTTAATATGCATTTTTTTCCTCTCTGTAAACTGAGGCTTTTACTATAAGCCCCTCAAGAGACACAGTACTTCATCATACTTAGACAAGGGTAAGAAATTTGGATAATGGATTTAGAACTAAGGGGCTTAGGAATAAAATTGACCTTTACTGGTTGTTATTCCATATAGATATTTTCAATTAAATTTGTGTACATGCTTTGTTTAATTTTTAAAAAGTTTAATAGGTAGCAGGATCACAAAATCCAAATAGTATAGAAATACATAAAATAGAAAAATAAAGAACCCTAATTTCTACCCCTAGCTAGTCAAACTTAACTGGACAAGTAAAATATTTTTCAATTTTTAAAAACTTTTTTATTTGACAGGGATATAGACGGACAGCAAGAACTCCCATCCATTGGTTCACTTTCCCAAATTCTTTAAATGGCTAAAACTGGGCCAGCACTGAAGCTGGGAACTAGGAACGCAATCCAGGTCCCAGTTGGGTTGCAGGTACCGAATTACCTGAGTCATCACTGATGCCTCCCAGGATCTAAATCAGCAGTAAGTTGGAATCAATAGCTGGAATTGGGTATGGAACCCAGCAATTTTGATATGTGATGCAGGTGTCTTAAGTACCAGGATAAATGCCTGTTCCTTTTTAATTTTTTAGTTAAAGTTTTTGTGTTGAAATAATTGTAGATCACATAGTCTTTTCCCATTTTCCTCCAGTGACATCTTGCAAAACAGTAGTACAATAATACAGCCACAATATTGATACACCAGATTTGGAACATAAACTGATAGATTTTTAAGTGAATTTTGCCTTCTTCTTTGCAAGTGATTCTCAGATGATTGGCAACCTGAGCGTCAGGATGAGGTCATGGGAACATTGCTCCTCTATTGTTTTTCATTTTCTTGCATCTGCCTTATTCAATACATGATACCACGGTCATTTTCTGTCCTCAGCAATTTTTCATTTTCCCTTTTGGCGTATTCCTGTCTACTCCTTTGAAGTCATCAAAACTGGGGAAGAGAAATAGAGTGAAAATTCCCGAGTGGTTAACATGCACAGAATAGATTGATTATGCTAATGCTTGCCACAGAAAACTCCATACTCTACTTCCGTAGGCAAGAGTGAAATTGCACCTTCTGATGACAGTTTGCTTTTCAATAAGTCAGGACTCAGCAATTCCTTTGCAGTTCAGGTTCTTTGGAAGAACAAAGACTCATGGGACTTTGTTCTGATAGTTACAGGAAAAGGGAAGTTTTCCCAAGCAGGCACAGATCCCTGTGCAAGATAATTATGGGAATGTGGGAGACAAACCTGTCTCTTCTGCCATCATCACTGGGTGAAAGTTTCCTGTTGGGCTTTGGAGTAGAAGAGGCTGGAAAGAAAGATAATTACACAGAGTTGAATAAAAGTGACATCTTGGAATTTTTCTTTGTCATGACATCATATTATTTTAAATAAAATTTAGAATACAATAATCATATGTAGGTTGACATAATGCTCTTCATTTTATGATTCACTTTGTTTTGTCTTAGTAAAGGAGAATTTCATTGCACTAAGAAAGGAGGCATTCAGGCGTTTGGCCAGCTGATTGCTTGGTATGCTGTGTAATAGGTACCTGCATAGATGTTTGTTTCATACTCTGGTTTTCCTATGGCTTCTCTATCTGGGTGCACAAAGTCAGTCCTACAACAGGGGAGCAAGTAACAGACATGAGTAACAAGGACCTGCTGGGGAGTGAAGGTGCTTGTCTTCTTTTAAGTGTCGGCCGCAGTTTCACTAGTCCTTTGAGAATGCCTGCCTGCTCATATGTAGTTGTCATATCATCCAGTTTTCAAAAGAAACTGTAAATTGGATTTTTTTTTTTTAATTAAAATGTTTAAAACTCTCCTTCTGTCTGTTAGCATCAATGATCCAATCACTTCTGGACTCAAAAACCTTGGTGTTTTTTTTTTTTTTTTTCCTCCCTTTTGTCTTTCTTACTATGGGTAGCCCAAACCTGAGTTTCAATTCTTTTTTTCTTGTGATTATTTCCATTTTTCTTAACTTTCCATGCCATTCCAGCTCCTCCATTCCTAGCCTTCCTCTTGTTATTCTGGTCCAGATCCCCATACTACCAACCCGAGTTGGAGTATTCTCTAACCAGCCTGATCATCTTTTCTCATACCTCTTTCATTGTCTCTCTGCTCAAAAAAATTCTGTGGGTCCTGAGCAACTTTCCTGCACAAGTTCTGCTGGAATCCCAAAGTTTCATAGCAGTTTGACTTAGCTGACTTGTTTTGCCACCTAGTACCCTGGCAAAAGCTGCCTGGGGTCTTGTGGAACTTTTTGGAAAATGGATAGATCTTTCCCTAGTCCTTGGCTGTGAGATGAGAGGTCCTGGATTCTGTAGCTCCCACCTTCCTTACACCTTCCCCCCTACACACACATTTTTATTAGGACTCTGTTCCCATTTGGGCTGGAAGCCTCATAGCAAGAAGGAAATGGAATAAAGGAAGACTCCAGCTGACTCCAACTCTAACTAAGGAATAGGGTCAGAAGGAAGAGGGCTGTTCTGTGCTCTTAAATTCCCAGTGTTCCCAAATTGAGGCTTCTCCATGGCAGATTTGGCACAGAGAGGCCTTCTTTTACTACCTCAGAGAGTTCTTTGTTCAACAGATCCTGCTTTCTTTCCCTCCAGCTGAGTCCAGAAATTCTTGCTGTTTTTATGTAAGGCCATCTTGACCACAGATATTTTGAAACCTGATTGCATTGTGTATTCTTTCACTTTGTAGCTCACCCAATTGTGCATTTAGATATTTGTGTGATTAAGTTGATCTCTTTAATCAGCTGGAGTGACTTGTTGGTTAATCAGTGAACTTCTACTTTCAGAACACTTAAGCTAACTTCTTAAGAAATTACTGATAATTCACTGAAGCAGATTCTCTCTGAACTTTCTCTTTTTTTTTTTTTTTTTTTTTTTGACAGGCAGAGTTAGACAGTGGGAGAGAGAGAGACAGAGAGAAAGGTCCTCCTTCCATTGGTTCACCCCCCAAATGGCCACTACGGCTGGCGCGCTGCGCCGATCCGAAGCCAGGAGCCAGGTGCTTCCTCCTGGTCTCCCATGCGGGTGCAGGGCCCAAGCACTTGGGCCATCCTCCACTGTCTTCCCGGGCCACAGCAGAGAGCTGGACTGAAAGAGGAGCAACTGGGACAGAATCCTGCGCCCCAACCGGGACTAGAACCCTGGGTGCCAGCACCGCAGGTGGAGGATTAGCCAAGTGAGCCGTGGCGCTGGCCTGAACTTTATCCTGAAATAGCACACAGCACCTAGAATTTTTTATCTGAATGTGTTACTTGCTACTGTTTCACGCAGAGTTCTATGAAGCAATCTGCTGCATCTGCAATAATTAATATCATGTCTGGTGTGGTGTAGGCACTCAATGCAGTGGATCAATGGACTCTTCTAATGCTACATCCAGAATCTATCAGGAATCTTAGATTATGTGGCTGTCTTTGTCCAAAGCATAAATGTATAATGATGGCTAGGCTCATTTCCTAGTTGCATGCCTCTCAACATAAGCCTGAGACTCTAGCAGGAGCTTCTTATATTCAGCAACCTCCTGAAATGAGTAATATTATTATTGCACCTTATGATGTGACATTGACTTCAGCGATAACCTGGCACATGTATGAATGCAAAGGGCATGGGGTACTTCCTAAGGCTTTCCAACCTAATATAAAATATGTATTTGTTTTATCTTCATCTATTTGAAAGAGAGAGAGAGGAAAAAGTGAATGAATCTTCCATCTGATGGTTCACTCTGCAAATGCCTGAAATGGTCATGGCTGGGTCAGAATGTGCCTATAAGCCCAGAATTCCATCTGGGTTTCCTGTGTGGGTAGCAGGGATCCAAGTATTTGGACCATCATTTCAGGACCTCTCAGGACACATTAGCAGAAAGTTGGATTGGAAGTGGAGGGGCTGGGACTCCAACCAACACTCTTATATGGAATGTAGGTGCCACAGCAGCAGCTTAACCTGCCAATCCACAGGACCTGTCCCTACATGAAGCATTTTTATCAACAAGAGTAAACTTGGGAAGAGTAAGCTGGGAAGCAAGAAATGAACAATTCAAAATAATAGATGCTATTTCATGGTTTAATAACCATTTATTAGCTCTTATTTCTCTCCAAAAAATGAAATACATAACTTGGAAGTCATAGTAGACTCTCAATCCTCAGTAAGAATCACTGGCACTTACTTTTTTTTAAGAAATTTTTTATTTATGCATATAAATTTCATGAGTACATCTTTAGGAATATGGTGATTCTTCCCACCATACCCTCCCTCCCACCCCCACTCCCTCTCCACTTCCTCCTCCCTCTCCCACTCTCAGTCCCATTTTCCATTAAGATTCATTTTCAATTAACTTTATACACAGAAGACCAACTCGATACTAAGTAAAGATTTTAACTATTTGTATACGCCCACACACACACACACACACACACAAAATATAAAGAACTGTTTGAGAACAAGTTTCACAGTTAATTCTCATGGTACAACTCATTTAGGACAAAGGTCCTGCATGGAGAGTAAGTGTACAGTGACTCCTGCTATTAATTTAACAATTAACACTCTTATATATGATGTCAGTGATCACCCGAGGCTCTTGCCCTGAGCTGCCCAGGCTATGGAAGGCTTTTGAGTCCACAGTCTCTGTCACTGTTTAGGCAAGGCCATAGGCAAAGTGAAAGTTCTCTCCTCCCTTCAGATAAAGTGCATCCTTCTTTGATGGCTGCTTCTTTCCACTGGGGTCTCATTCACGGAGACCCATCATGTAGGACTTTTTTTTTTATGCCACAGTATGTTTGCTTTCCATGCCTGAAATGCTTTCATGGCACTTACTTCTCTCACTCTTTCTTTTCTACCAGGTGATGGCTGTGGGCACATCGTGACCTATCAAGACAGTGGCACAATGACATCTAAGAACTACCCAGGGACTTATCCCAATAACACTGTGTGCGAAAAGACTATCAGAGTCCCAGAGGGGAAGAGACTGATTCTGAGGTTGGGAGACTTGGATATTGAATCCAAGACCTGTGCTTCTGATTACCTTCTCTTCACCAGCTCTTCAGATAAGTATGGTAAGAAAAGAGATCTGAATTTTGAGAGCAGGGCAACATTTGAGCTGTGGAGAGAGGGCAAGTAGAGTGGGAGTTAACTGGGAAAGTTTGAAGAGAAACTTACTTTGTGTGAATTCCCAGGGTGCTTTACTTAGATGTATGCATTTGCTTCATAATCTGAAGCAACAAAAGAATTTCTAAGGAGATATTAGCCTTGGATGTGTCTCAGCAGCTTTGTGAGAGCTTCAGTTCTGCTGGGAAGAGAGTTAAATAAATGTGACATTTGGCAAAGATAGCTGTCATGCATTCAATCATTTGACAAAAATTTATTGGATAGTGACCATGTGTTCCAGGTTCTCTGTAAAGAACTGGGAACTAGACGTGACAAAAACGAAGTTGTCATGGAGCTTTACATCTGGAGCTGCACGTGGGTGGGGCAGGCAGGAGTGAAACAAATGCATCCATAATATGAGAGTGAGAAGGAAAAAATGAGAGATGCTAAAGTGACATTGTGTTTTTTAATGTGCAGGGGGATGGGCAGTGAGATTTATCCAAAATAGGGGCATTTGAGCCTGAATGAAGTAAAGACTAGGCTGTGAGGTATGACTGGGGTCAGAATTTTCTAGGTTAGGGAGCAGCAAGCGCAAAGGACAGTTCCTCAAATGAATTCTGAATTTTAGCTTTTTGTGCTTTCCTGTGAGTTGTAAGCATGTTGGAGCCCAAAACTGCCATAGCAGTGACCCTTTGACGTCAAGCCCAGAAAACAGTTTCCGGTTAGGAAATTTGGAAATAAAGACAAAATCCTACATACAGGTTGTTTTGACTTTGGGGGTTTTCTAAAAATTCTCCCTGCATGCAACTCCAAAAATGACACAAGTTTTTAGGTAAGCTCCCGTGTGTCTGCTGTCTCGCTCTACAGGTGATTTCTCAAATGCATAGCCTTCCTGCCTGTCTCTACCTCCAGGCCCAGGGTTATCTTCTCACACCCATTGCTTCCTCCCACAAGTTAGAATCCCAGAGCAGGGGTAGAATCCCTGAGAGAGATGAATCTGAGTTCTAAACTAATGTAGTCTCCATGGGGAAAGAGTGATCTAAGATTTTTTGTCCCTGGGAATATTATGTCTATTTTAATGATGGCTAAATTACTCTGACAGAGTCAAGGTTATGGTATTTATATTATTGGTTGCAGCTTTTTAACTGGAGTTTGACTCATCATAAAAATGAAAATTCCAGGAATGCTTAAGACCCCTGGGAGCACTTATTGTTAAGTTACCACTGGTAATCAAATATTTAACTTATGGAGGTGCTTGTCAGAGTCTTGCCCTAACTAGAGGTTATTGTTCAAGTTCCCAGGGTGGATGAGAGCCAGAGCTACATTGAGAAATGTGAGGACAAGGTCTGCAGGGCCAGAGTCAGCTCTTTCGCTGTGGTCACTACAGGGCAGTATCTATCTTGACCAGAAGAGGAGTGGTTAATTGCACCTCCTGACAGAGCAACAGAATCATCATCTGTGTTGCCTTGGTGACGTGAGAGCAGCTAGGAAGGTGAGGAAGTCTTCCCAAAGCAAGCATTGCAGAATGATTGTGGCTTCCCCTCACCAAGGAGCTTCCTCCATCATCCTTGAAATGTATTCACAAATATACCAAAAGAAGAAAAGCGTGGGATTAGGGGTCAGCGTTATAGCTCAGTGGAATAACCCATTGCCTGCAATGCCAGCATCCCATATGGGAGCATTGGTTTTGAGTCCTGGCTGTTCTGCTTCCCATCCACCTCCCTGGTAATGCACCTGGGAAAACAGCAGATGATGGCTCAAGTACTTGGGCCCCTGCCACCTGGATGGATTCCAGGCTTCTGGTTTCGACATGGCCCAGCCCTGGCAGTTGCAGCCAATTGGGAAGTGAACCAGAGGATGGAAGTTCTCTCTCTCTGTCTCCTCCTTTCTCTCTGCGTCACTATGCCTTTCAAAAATAAAATAAAATAATCTTTCAAAAAAAGAATTGAGACATTCCTTAAACTAGGTTGCAAAATGATTTTGATTTGCCTCAAGGTGCTGTCCACTGCAAATTTCTAGGTTCTTGATTTTCGAGACAAAGATTCCTTACTAAGGAGTTGGATAATGAATTGCCATTCACTTGTAGCAATGAAACCAAGTAAATTAATATTTCCCTTTAAGGTTTTTTTTTAATATAAAGCTGTATTTGTCTTTTATAAACAGAATATACATTTGTGTTTTGCTATAGAAAAACATACTCAATACATGTTGTATTCAAGGCACACACTTAGCCCCTAGGTGTATGTTCTAGAACCCTCACAACCATTCGTCTAGACAAATATAATTCACTCCTTTCTACAGAGAAATTGAGGCACATGGTGATTAGGTAGCATGCTGAAGATCACACAGCCAGTTATGGGGTGGAAGAAAGATTTATACCTATGTCTTTGTGGCTCTAAGACATCAATTTCTACTGCTCTCTCCCACTTCTACTATATTGAATTATTACCCTTCCTAGATGGACTAGCCCATTAATACATTATATGGCAAGTTTGTCTAAAACACAAAGTGTAAATAAATAATATTTTTGGCTGGGGATATTCTTTTATAATTTATTTATTTTCCCCCCAAAGAAACCTTTTATTAAAGGAATACAGACTTCATGCATTTCATAAGTACAACTTTAAGAATATGGTTATTCTTCCCACCATACCCTCCCTCCCACCCACTCTCTCACCCCTTCTCCTCCTCCCTCTCCCATTCCCAGTCCCATTCTCCAATAAGATCCATTTTCGATTAATTTTATACACAGATGACCAACTCTATACTAAGAAGAGTTCAACAATTTGCATGAAAAAAGCCAAAACTTTGGTTGAGGATATTCTTAAGATAAAATATTTAATGATGCTCATAATTTCTCTCCTTTATGTCTACTTTAAAGATTTCCTTTCACCAAAACCATTAACCAGACCTATATTTCAAGCTAAGTTTGGACCTCCCTTAGGGATACAAAGGAGGAAGAAGCAGAAGTGCTTTGTCTTCTTGTGGCTGTTGTTTAAGGAATGAGTGGTCCTGCATGGCTGTCGTCCCCTCCCTGGGAGGGTACCTCTTCAGCACCAAATCCGGCATAACAGTAGAGATGACCTCAGTGCCAGTGCAGGCCCCCAGGATCCACGCTCTATTCCCTGAGCCAGTGGTGGAAGGGAAATACCCCTTAAAATGTGGCAGGGAGGAAAATGTGTGTTCCGGAATGACTCCTATCATTCCAATAGAGGATGGCTTCTAATAACCATATGTGTGGCTGAAAACCTGTGTAGTTCCAATTTACCCAGCATGATATTTTTATGTTAATCAATTGTTAAAACTCATTGCCAAGGAATTTTAAGTCTCAAAAATTATCAGAATGTTAAATATGGAGTTAATGATTTGAAAAAGAGTGTTTCTGGCATTGGTGTTTTCGTATCCAGAGGCTAGTGCTGTGGCATAGTGGGTAAAGTCTGCAGTGCAGGCATCCCATGTAGATGCTGGTTCAAATCCCAGGTGCTCCACTTGTAATCCAGCTCCTTGCTAATGTGCCTGGGAAAGCAGTAAAGAGGCCCAAATGCTTGGGCCCCTGCACCCACATATGGGAGACCTGAAAGAAGCTCCTGGCTCCTGGCTTCAGATCGGCCCAGCTCCGGCCATCGCAGCCATTTGGGGAGTGAACCAGCAGATGGAAGACCTCTCTCTCTCTCTCTCTCTCTCTCTCTCTCTCTCTAACTCTGCCTTTCCAAAAAATAAATAAATCTTTCATAAAGGGGAGTTTGAGGTACAAATGTATATTTTAAAAATTTATTTATTTATTTATTTTTATTGGAAAGGCAGAGTTACAGAGAAAGAGAGAGGGGGAGACTTCCATCTGCTGGTTCACTCCCTAAAAGACTGCAACAGCCAGAGCCAGGTCAATCTGAAGCCAGGGATCAGGAGCTTCCTCCAAGTCTCCCATGTGGCTGCAGAAGCCCAAGCACTTGGGCCATCCTTCGATGCTTTCGCAGGCACATCAGCAAGGAGCTGGATCAGATGTAGAGCTGCTGGATATCAAACTGGCAACCATATGGGATCCCAGCATTGCAGGCAGTAGCAGTAGCTTAACCCACTGTGCCACAATGCTGGCCCCACCCACATATATTTTAACAGAATGATGCCTGACACATAAAAAGCCCTCAGTAAATGTTAGCCACCATCATCACTGTCCCTCCTCCCTTTCCCCACCCTCCCTGATTGTCTCCCATACTATTTAGTCTTGTTCCAAGATGTTTGTGGGTCCCTTTTTCAATTCCCTGAACACAGGCTAACACTAAGCGAGGGTTGAGCTGCAACTTTCCTTCTCCTGGTACATTTCCTTTTTTTTTTTTTTTTTAAGATTTATTTTATTTATTTAAAAGAGAGTTACAGAGAGAGAGGTCTTTCATTTGCTGGTTCACTCCCCAGATGGCCACAACGGCCAGAGCTGCGCCGATCCAAAGCCAGGAGCCAGGAGCTTCTTCCAGGTCTCTGACATAGGTGCAGGGGCCCAAGGACTTGGACCATCTTCCACTGCTTTCCCAGGCCACAGCAGAGAGCTGGATCGGAAGTGGAGCAGCCGGGAATTGAACCGGCGCCCATATGGGATGCCGGCGCTTCAGACCAGGGCATTAACCCATTGCGCCACAGTGCTGGCCCCTCTCCTGGTACATTTCCGATGACTAAAGAGTTTGCCCAAATCATTCCAAGCAAGGGCCCAGAGCTATCTCCATATGTAGATTTTCTTGATCCAACCTTATGAGAGAAGCCTCCAGTATGTTCAGTTTGGCCTATTTATTTATTTATGTATTTATTTCACTGCTACCACTAGCCCATATCTTTTCATCCATTTCTTATTGAAAGAATCTCCTGACTTTATCCTCTGTCCTCCTGCCAGTCTTCATTCCCTGCAGGCCATCCGAGGTTTTCTTGGTAAATATTAGAATAATCTCTTTCCTGATTTCTTCCATGTTGATCATGCCGCCAGCTAGAGAAACTTGCCTACATGGTAGTCAAACCTCACCTGACTCTGCCTTCTGTGCCTTCCTGTATAGCTTCACCCCTCAATCTCTATGCCTTTTCCTAACCACATCATACAACTTCATGCTCCAACACATCTTCTTTTTTTAAAAGATTTGTTTATTTATTTGAAAGGCATAGTTACAGGGGTTGAGGGGGATGGAGAGAAAGAGAAATCTTCTATTCTCTGTTTTACTCCACAATGGCCGCAGCAGCTAGAGCTGAGCCAGGCCTCAGCCAGGAGCCTGAAACTCCATCTGGAACTCCGACGTAAGTGCAGGGGCCCAAGTACTTGGGCCATCATCCTCCACTGCTGTCCCAGGCATGTTACCAGAGAGCTGGATTGGAAGTGGGACTCAAACTGGTGCCCAGTGGCTTACCCTGCTGTGCCACAACACTGGCCCTCTTTTTAAGAAACTTTTCCTCCCGGTACATTTTGAAAAAAAAAAACACACACACTTCACAGTAAAGACATACTCTTCAAATGTCAAATCCAGGTTACCTATCCTAGAACCTTCTCTGATATCCATCAGTTTTTGTCATTCTCTCTTCCAAACATTCTGTAGGTCACCAATTTCAGATTGAAATAATTAATTTACCTTCTCTACTAGACATGAAGTTCCCTAAGCCAGAAATTGCATTTTGTTCATCTTTTTGAAAAAAAAAAAACTTATGTATATACTTTATTTGAAAGGTAAGAAGACAGAGAGAGTGGGAGAGAGAGTGCCAGCAATGACTAGGGCCAGGCCACTTCTATCCATGTGGATAGCAAGGACCCAACTACTTGAACCATCACCTGCTGCTACACAGGTGCACATTAGATGGAAGATGAAGCATGAACCCAGGACTCAAATGTAGGTACTGTGATATGGAGTGCAGGCGTCCCAAGTATCATCTTAACTGCTATGCCAACCACCATCCCATTCATTTACTATTCCCCACAGTTTAGCATGGTCATGCCATTACAGATAACCAGTCAATGTTTAATGAAGCAGATTGCATGTACCTTGATTTGGGGCAATATATATAAAACATAATATATTTAAAAATCTGATTTTTTTTACCGAACATAAATTAGAGTATCATTATTCACATTGTAGGAAGATTCACAGTAAATTCCTTCTATAAACATCCATTGTACATTTAGTTTTTTTTAAGATTTATTTTATTTATTTATTTTTTTTTTGACAGGCAGAGTGGACAGTAGAGAGAGAGACAGAGAGAAAGGTCTTCCTTTTTGCCGTTGGTTCACCCTCCAATGGCCGCCGCGGTAGCACGCTGCGCCCAGCGCACCGCGCTGCTCCAATGGCAGAAGCCAGGTGCTTCTCCTGGTCTCCCATGGGGTGCAGGGCCCAAGCACTTGAGCCATCCTCCACTGCACTCCCTGGCCACAGCAGAGAGCTGGCCTGGAAGAGGGGCAACCGGGACAGGATCAGTGCCCCGACTGGGACTAAAACCCGGTGTGCCGGCGCCGCAAGGCGGAGGATTAGCCTGTTAAGCCACGGCGCCGGCACTATTTTATTTATTTGAAAAACAGAGTTACAGAGAGAGATGGAGACAGACAGAGGTCTTCCATCCGCTGGTTCACTCCCTAGATGGCCACAAAGGCCAAAGATGAGCCGATCCGAAGCCAGGAGCCTCTTCCGGGTCTCTCATGCGGGTGCAGGGGCCCAAGGACTTGGGCCATCTTCTACTGCTTTCCCAGGCCACAGCAGAGAGCTGGATCAGAAGAGAAGCAGCCAAGACTAAAACTGGCGCCCATTTGGGATGCTGGCACTTCAGGCCAGGGCCTTAACCCACTGTGCTGCAGCGCCGGCCCCTCTCTTCTGCATTTAAAAATTTACTTATTTAGGCCGGCGCTGCGGCTCAATAGTCTAATCCTCCGCCTTGCGGCACCGGCACACCGGGTTCTAGTCCCAGTCGGGGCACCGATCCTGTCCCAGTTGCCCCTCTTCCAGGCCAGCTCTCTGCTGTGGCCAGGGAGTGCAGTGGAGGATGGCCCAAGTTCTTGGGCCCTGCACCCCATGGGAGACCAGGAGAAGCACCTGGCTTCTGCCATCCGAGCAGCGCGGTGCGCCGGCCGCAGCGCGCCTACCGCAGCGGCCATTGGAGGGTGAACCAACGGCAAAAAGGAAGACCTTTCTCTCTGTCTCTCTCTCTACTGTCCACTCTGCCTGTCAAAAAAAAAAAATTTTACTTATTTAAAAGGGAAAGTTACAGAGAGTACGGGTGATGGAGGTCTTCCATCTGCTGGTTCACTTCCCCAAATGGCTACAATGGCCAGGGTTGGGCCAGGCTGAATCCAAGAGCCTGGAGCTGCATCTGAGTCTCCCACATAGGTGTCAGGGGCCCAAGTACTTGGGTCATTATCTGCTGCTTTTCCAGGGGCATTAGCAGAGAATTGGATTGAAAGTGAAGCAGCTAGGACTCAAACCGGTTTCCATATGGGATGCTGGCATCGTAAGTAGTGGCATAACCTGCTATGCCACAACACCAGTCCTTATCCCTTCTGCATTTAAGAAAAAATTTTAGGACTATACTTTTATATGGAAAAGACTGAAATAGTGTAGAAGGTGCCTGTGATTAAGCATTGAACTATGTGCGATGTGCAAGCTTAGTACCTTCCAATTAACTTGCTTAACCCCCCATAAAAGCACTGCCAGATAGGTTCTGTTATTAACCTCTATGTGCATGGAAGTAAGCCCAAGGAGGTCAAGTCAATTGCAAAGGATCACTTAGCAAGATGGAGGATTCAAGTCTGTGCTTTTGACTCTGGAGGCCCTGCTCTTAAACACTATATCACTCCAGTTCTATGCAGTCAATGACATAGAATCCCCTGGCTGGGGCTGAAGAAAAGCTGATTTGTGGTTCTTTTTTTGTCAATGGCTGGAAGAGATGGAAACTTCTCCAGGCCTTCCTGTGTACTCTCCTGGAAATAAAATGGGGTTCTGAGAAATCACTCGCTTATAGAATACTGGTATAAACTAAGAGGAGGCATGGTGGCCAGTAAAAAGTATCCAATTTACTACAGTATCCTAATTGCAATCAGTTAAATTAGCCCTGTTTAGAGATATGTTCTGCACTATAGGAAAATCAGAAAGTTCAAGAATTGTTCTCCCATGTTTCCTGTACATCCACCTCCACCCCCAGTATTTTTTTTAACCATTGTCAGTGACTTAGAAGTGCAGTGATGTCAAGTCAATTTGTAATGTTTATATTAAACTAGGAATGAGAGAAATGGCAAAAGTAGAAAATAATACTAAGGGCTTTTAAAAATTCTTTATTTTTATTTATGCACAAAGCAGAACAACAGATAGAGATTGGCAGAGAATTCCATCCACTGGTTCACATCCCCAAATGCCCACAATAGCTGGAGCAGGGCCAAGCTAATGCCAGCAACCAAGAACTCAATCTGGGTCTCCTACTTGGGGGCAGGGACACGCTGCCTTCCAGGGTATGCATTAACAGGAAGTTGGATGGGCAAGAGAGCCAGAACTTGAATCCAGGTATTCTGATATGGGATGTGGACATCCCAAGTAGCATCTCAATCACTTCCAAACACCCAATACTAAGTGTTTTGACTCATGATCACAGCATGGTTCCTGTGGTCAGTTTTTTAGAATGGTATGAATCTGACATATCTGATCTCATCATTACATCTTATCTGTTGATTTGTTTTTCTTTTTTTTAAGTCCAAAAGGGAAAAAAAGACAAAATTATCAGCCTCTATTTTATAAATGATTTAGGTATTTCAGATACATTATGGAATAGAATGCAAAATTCTGAGGACTTCTGGCCAGCCCTGTGGCATAGTAGACTAAGCACCGGCATCCCATTTGGGCGCCAGTTCATATCCTGGCTGCTCCTTTTCCGACCCAGCTCAATTCTATAGCGTGGGAACACAGCAGAAGATGGCTCAAGTGCTTGGGCCCCTGCACCTACATGGGAGACCCGGAAGAAGCTCCTGGCTCCAGGCTTTGGATCGGCTCAGCTCCAGCCACTGCTGATGGAAGGCCTTTCTCTTCATCTCTCCCTCTGTAGCTCTACCTCTCAAATAAATAAATAAAATCTTTAAAACAAAATTCTGAGGACTTCTAAAGATGACACAAAAGCCTTCGAAGAAATCTCCGGCTTGTGGAGAGCTGTTTTAGGCCGCAAACACCCTAGAAGTACATTTTCTCTAGGACTTTGAGCTACTTTGATGGAAATTCTTGAAAAGGACTATTTTCTGGGGGTTTTTGTTTGTTTGTTTGTTTGTTTGTTTTTTGCTTTGCCTTTCATGCCAAGATAGAATTTAGGAAAAATCATAACCATACAAAAGTTTATATGCGCCAGAATGTTCCACTCTAGGTATTTCATTAACATTCTTCCCCCTCCTCCTCCTCCTCCTCCTCCTCCTTCCCTTAAATACTTCCCTAGAGATTGCACTATGATTCAGTTTTAGTAATTGCCATCTTTTGTGGGGAAAGAAGTAATGGCTTAGATGGGGAGTGAGCTCCAGTGTGGAAGCACTTCTTGACCTGGGTCCCATAGCCCCAAGGAAAGCTGCACCTTTGTCCAGGAATCTGCTTGGTTCATTTATCATCTGTCACTGATTTTTGTCTGGGAACCAGAGACCAAAACTCCCCAGGGATACCACTCACACATTGTTGTGTGACCATGGTTTTAATAGCACAGTCCAGGAATGTCCCTTTTTTATGTTAATTTTCCCCTTTTTCAAAGAAAATGGCCCTGAAAATTCTGTAATTTTGTGCAATGACCCTACTGCAATTAGCAAGCAAGGACAAACCCTGCCATTTGACTGCTTTGAAAAAACAAATGGAAAACAGACACAAATCTGGGGATGTCTGCAGCTTCAGCATTTCAGGAGACTGTTTTATCAGCATGGCTCTGAATACATATGGGGGCTGCTCTCAGGACTATGTTGCTGGCAGCTGATAGTGTGCCCTGAGGCTGGCCCCACTTGTGGCACTCCCAGGAACGGTCACCAGGATCAATTGGACAGGCTGTTATCTGCCATGGGAAGTGACTTGCTTGTATGATTCAGAAAGAGCTTCATAAAATTGGGGGTTTTCAGGTAGTTTTTTTTATTGTAGTTTCTTTTTGATTTAGGACAGATCTCTCTCAAAAGTTAGGTTCTTACTTGGTTTCTCAGTGTTTTGGGCCACTACTGATATGGTTATGGGGAGGAAGAAGTTTTTTCTTTGTTTTTTACTGCATGCGTACTGTTTTAAAGCATATCACTTTCAGAGATGAATTCATAACTTAGTTTCATTATTTTTAAGATCAAAACCACATACTCACCTTGGGTATGTGACTTGGAACAGTTTTTAACCGAACTCTCCTTGCCTTGCAAGCCCAGTCTTGGATAGACAGTCCATGGTGAGTGGAGAAGTCCTGAATATTGCTGCACAGACTGTTAGACTGCCAGAAAAGCAAGAGGATTCCAGGCTTGGCTCGGGGAAGGCAATGTATTCTTCCTTGTAGGACAGCTTTCCTTTATTCACACATGGAAAGATACAGGGTTTCCCTCTCAGCTGCTGATGGAACTGTAGCCCCAGACAGAGCTGAGAGGAACTGGCCTACTGTGCTGGAAGCAGGCAGCTCCTGCAGTCCCTGGATCTTTATTGCTTTTGACCAAGGAATTGTTCCATTGTTTTAATCTCAAGCCTAGTGCCAAGTGCACTGATAGCTCTTCCCAAAGCGAGGCCTGCCAGTTACATTCCACACAAAGCAAGGGCAATTTTTTTTCCTGATTTTTCACCCTACTTGATGAACTGCTGTGCTTTCTTAGTCTGAAGGGAATTTGTGATGGCAAAGTGAGATGGAGCCTATCTCACAGACAATGAGAGAAGTGAGGGAAGATAGGAAGTTGGATGGCAAATTCAAGCACTATAGAATCATTGCATTGCTTGTTATAACACGAACATCCATATGCAAGTGTGGATCCTATTTTTGTTGAGAGGTTAGAGTTCAATCTGACTGTGAATTGAGACAGATTTGCAAAGACACAAGACAAAATAAAGTCATGGTCAGGGTTAAAAGTCACTGAGCTCTCATTTGGATTTCCAATGAAATTTGCCTTTGTAAGCATTTCAATATAGGTTTAACTGCTTTTTAAAAGTCGAAATGGCACTTTCTTTTTTTTTTTTTAAATTTATTCACTTATTTATTTGAAAGGTAGAGAGGAAGAGAATAGAGAGGGAGATCTTCCACCCCCTGGTTCATTCCACAAATGGCTGCAACAGCCCAGGCTGGTAAGGCCCAATCCAGGAGCCTGGGACTCCATTCTATTCTGCCATATGGATGACAAGAACCAAACATTTGGGCCATCACTCTTTGCTTTCCCAGATGCATTAGCAGGAAGCTGAGACTTCAACTGGCACTCCAGCATATTAAGCCAGCATGAAATGCCAGCCTAGCAAGCCACAACAGCGACCCCAGGATGGAGGTTCCTATCAGTGAAGTACTGATAGGGTAGAGGTGGAGTAGAGGCTTTCATAAAAAAGCTATCATCCTTAAAGGAGTTTGGCTGAAAACTGAGAATGCTGGTTAGGAAGGACTTACCAAGTGATTCCCATTAATTATTTTTCCTTCTCACTGTCAGTCACAGTTTTCTATTTTCATCTCTTCCCCTTTTAACTGTAGGAATGTAGTTATTAACTTCTAGACTATGAAAATGAGTCTTCATCCATCAAACCTCCAGACAGGCCATAATTTAGATGTTTTGCTGTAGGCAATACTGCAACCAGTACTCAGCTCCTATCCCTCCCTTCATACTGAAACTCCCTCTTCCCATTGTGGTGGTTGTGACTGTGATGAAGCCACCAAAACAGCTCTTCTTGATGACATTTACATCAGAGGGCATATTCTGTCCCCTCTAGGATGTAGCTGCATGTGAAAGGGTTGGTGTCTCTGGGGTAAGGGTAATTAAAGAGTGTGTGTTTACATTTTCTTTCTTTGAGCTTCTTCGAGAAATAGTCACATGCCTATCATAACTTTGGGAGATGAAACCTAAGTAGAGCTTTTTCATATCTATGTCATTTGGTATAAGAAGTCATACATATTGCATAACAATGTGGTATGTTAGCATCCATCCTCATCGCTATGTGTAAAACACATACAGTCTTGAAACCTTTCCTTCCAACTGTTTCAAGTCTAAAGCAAAACAAAAATCCAAACAAGTTGCCATTGATAATCAATTGAAACTTGCTTACCTCATAGTTTATATTAGAACTCATTGGAATGCCATATGAATTTAAGGAATTATTAGTATTTTTGTTATCATTTGGATAGGAGAGGGGCAGATAAAGTGGGTAAATAAAAAGATAACCATTGGTAGAAAATATTCTACTTTAATAACAATAAGTTGCTGGTAATTTCATTTTTATTCTTGAGTTTATGAAGCAAAAAGACATTTAAAATATATATGAAACAAACAGAATAAGTTGGAAAAGTCAAGCCCAGCAGGATGACTCACCTGAATTTTGCAAACTATTTATCATTCTAGCTCATTATATAAAAATAGATTTAATATGATTGCCTTTATACCATGCTTATAAGCAATAATAAAGTTTATAAAAATCCATATTATCCATTACACTAATTATCTCTCTGTCTTTTTTATTTATTTGAAAGGCACAGTGACAGAGAAAGACAGAGAAACAGACACAGAGAGAGAGAGAGAGAGAGAGAGATCTTCCATCCACTAATCTATTCCCCAAATGCCCACAACTGCTGGGTCTGGGCCAGGCCAAAACCAGAAACCAATAACACTATTGGAGTCTCCCAGTGGATTGCGGAGTCCCAGGTACTTGGGCCATCACCTGCTACCTCCCAGGATACACATTAGCAAGAAGCTGGATTGGACATGGAGCAGGGAGCAGAACCCAGGAACTTCAGTATGGAATGTCGGCATCCCAAACAGTATTTTAACTATTACACTACAACACCTACCCCACATTTTTATTTTTAAACTCCAATTCTAGTTTTGCCCTTTGAAAGCAACTTTTTCTAGAAATAATTTTACACCCTTAATTGCGTAATTTCTACTATGGTATTTCAAAAACCTTTAGAAATTATTCTGCTTTTGTAAATGCCTCATTTTACAAATCAAAATAAATTATATGAGTGAACCAGAAGTTCTTGTAAAGGAGAGATAAATGTGTGTACTACATGTGAATAATAGTTTTACCATACATTGGACAGTCTTAATTCAGCATATTCCTTAAAAAAAGGAATTTTGTGAGTTTCTTTGAGATACTTAGAATATCTTTCTTGTGATAGAATTTCCTTTACTTTTTTTTTTTTTTTAAAGATTTTATTTATTTAAGACGTAGAGTTACAGAGAGTGGGAGGGAGAAACAGAAAGGTCTTCCTTCCCTTGGTTCACTCCCCAGGTGGCCACAACGTTGATCTGAGCTGTGTGGATCCGAAGCCGGTGCTTCTTCCGGGTCTCACTTGGACCATCTTCCGCTGCTTTCCCAGGCCACAGCAGAGAGCTGGATTGGGAACTAGAACCGGCGCCCATATAGGATGCTGGTGCTACTGCAAGCAAAGGATTAACCTACTGTGCCACGGTGCTGGCTCAGAATTTCCTTTACTACTATTTGACCTTTGTTTCTGGATGAAAAAAAAAAAAAGCTGCCTCTTGGATTCACAGTTAATTAGTTCAATTAACTAGCCTGTTGTTTTTCTAGAGTAAGCCACTTCCCTGCCTTGAATTAGGAGTCCTTGAAAATATTCATGGAAAATTGAATTAAAAGATAAGTTTATTTTGATGCAAATTTTTATATCCATGCATAGTTTTTTCATAATACACATTTTCCATGAACTTTTGGAAGCAAAAGTAAAAATCAAGCTCACAGTCAGGAATTATTAAAATTTCAATTGGACAAAGATTAGAATCTTACATATGTGTTTTCTGGTGAATTCGACCTTTAAAGGAAAAAATGCTGTGTAGCAATTCTTTGTGCAGGTATAAATTTTGAGGTGTTCCTCAAGTGTGCTCTGTTTTTAGGTCCATATTGCGGAACTATGACTGTCCCCAAAGAACTCTTGCTGAATACAAGTGAAGTGACTGTCCGCTTTGCAAGTGGATCCCACATTTCTGGCCGGGGTTTCTTGCTAACTTATGCCAGCAGTGACCATCCAGGTATAGCAGATGAATCAACACAAATCTGTAAACCCTTCCTAAGATTTTTCTCTTGCTACTTATCACCATCTCAGGACAGAATTTGGTCTCAGGCTCAGAATTAAGATGTTAGGAAAGAGGAATTCAGTATCTTTGTAAACAGTTGGGTTTTCACTAATTCATTTTATAGCACATTAAATTGATCAGTGGACTTAGGACATGGGATAGGGTTGATCTCACTTTCCCTAGAAACCTTAGTATGTCTTTGTGGCTACCTCCTGACCCTTTTAAGGCCCGACTATTATCCAGAGCCTTTCCCTTGCCCCTTCCCAGCTCAGGTCATAAGCCTTTTAATTGTGACCCCCAGCACCAACAGCATAGGAGGCACGAACAGTTTGGGCAGGATGAAGAGGACACTGCTGCACAGTGCCCTGACTGTGGAGTTGAAATTTGGGCAGAAGAAGGGAAAGGAAACATGAGCACTGATGAGAGAGGAAAGTGTGATCTGTTGCCCTGGCCTCTTGTAATTAGCATGCAGCCCACTCGGTGTCTGCTCAGGGTCGCACAGATGTTCAGGGTTTCTGCTCTCAGTCCCTTCTGGCAGAAATACTCTGTGGAAAAGGGTGTGCCATTCATTTCCCTCTTTACCAATCAGATCTGGTTAATCCTAGCAGGCCCTCGCTTGGCCCATGTTGACTGTATATTGCTCTCTAAGATTCTTGAAAAGAAGTATGGAAAGAAAGAACTGCTATAGTGAGTGTGGAAAAATATGGGAACTCTACAAGGTTGATTGAAATGCGCTGAGATCCACCTTGTCTTAGTTTCCACTTTGGTGACCCTAAGTTCAGATTTGTATATTACTCCAGATGGCACGCGCTTTCTTAGGTGCTTGATCCTCACAATTAAGGCTGAAAAGCCATTAATGTTCTCAGTGAACATCTTGCTTCTGTGTCATAAATCCCACGAATAAATTGTTGATGGGAACTTTCTCTGCGAGCCATATTAGGCCTTTGAAATTATTTTCCTATTCTGAAAGGAGGTTATATACATTTTCCTTGTAGACATGTAGTGGATAGTAACTAACAGGTATTGGTTTTTCTCTTGGAAATAGATTCTGTTATCATACACGAGACATTAATATTGAAACACCATCACTGGTGGCAACACCAGACAGTATTATCAGTTTTTCCTTATACAGGACAGTTCAGATAACTAGGTAGTAAATAATCGCTTTTTGTAAAATTATCCCTTTTATTTAAAAATAAACTTTTAGAGAATGAGTGCCCTAATTTCCACTTGATCTACTAATCACAATTATCTTTATTGATGACAGATTTAATTACGTGTTTGGAACGAGCTAACCATTATCTGAAGACCGAATACAGGTAAATAAAGGTGTGCTAGTTAGGCTGCAGTCATATTGCTAAACATTTTGTTTTCCTTGTCATGAAATCAGATAAAGTACCTTATTTGTACTCAAATTGTTTTTAAACTTTTTGTGTTGTAACTAATGAAGAATATTTGAAATGTTTCTCATGCAGCAGGAGTCAGCAAACCATTCTTTTCTGCAAGCCACACAGTCTCCATTGCATCTATTCATACGGTCTCCGTTGCTCTTGTGGGGAAAAAAAAAGAGCAGGAATAGACACTCTGTAAATGAATGTGGCTGTGTTCAAATAAAAATTTATTTATAAAAGCAAACAGCAGGCCAGATTTTGCCCTTGGACTGTGATTTGCTGAGCCCTGAGTTCCACTTTATACCAAGGAGTTATAATTGAGTCTTGAGTGCATTTTTTTTCCTGACCAGTACTAGTGTTTGGGAGTGATTTTTGTTAATTCTTTTATGTGGGGGAGGGGAAAAAAGCATAGTAAGGGAGAGGTTTATTTTGTCTTTCACATTAAAGAGCAGCCTACTAGAATAAGGAGATAAAATTTTCATCCCAGCCTTACTTTAACTGGAAACACTACTTAACCTCTTATTATGAGATTCCTTTCCTCATCTATAAAATGAAATAGTCTAGAGCCAGCTTTGTCAGCCTTGGCACTATTGGCCTTTGGGTTGAGTAATTTGTTGTTATATAGGACTCTCCAGTGCATTGTCGAGTATTTAGCAGCATCCCTGAATTCCATGCTCTGGTTACCAAGCTGTGATGACCAAGAAGGCCTCCAGACATGGCCAAATGTCTCCTGGTAGGCAAAATTACCCCTGGTTGAGAACTATTGATCTAGAGATCATTGCCATGACAGCACTAACAAAAACTGTAGTTCTTCAGAGTGCTTTTAGTTAGCATCAGGTGCAACTGTCTGCACTTAGCATAGAAGTTGATGTGGATGTTCCAGCATGCTTACGAGGTAGGTTCTGTTAAAACCAAGGCCCAAAACAAGTAAGCAACTTGTAGCTAAACCCTTAATATGTGTACCCCAGTGAGACAGGATTAATAGTCTGTGATCCTAACTATCTCAGACATTTGAACATTCTGAATGAGATTATTTTATGTGCAGAATTAACTCCATTGTTAACTAATATTAAGTCAACTAGAGAAAAAGAAAAAAAAATGGAAATGAGCAATAATTCAGTGTTGTCCTGTAATGTTAACTATGTAAACTGTTAATCCCATGTACACATGCACCAACATTCTCAAAGGTTTTTCCAGCTATACCTTACACAGTCCCTGTGGTTGATAAAGCCTCTAGGAATCAACTTTTACTTCCTAGACTTGTAAAGAAAGGGAATTCAATCAAGCATACAGGATGACAGTATGGTATCAGGTCATGCAGTCTGCAGCCTAGCTGTTTCAGAGTTGTTTGATTAAAGATAAGGTATCCCAACTAGTATAGGACTACATCCCTCATTCACAATTTTGAAACAGAGAAAGTCTTGAAAGCCTTTGTAATTCATTTAGTGGCAACACTAGATCAATATCACCTTAAATGCATTTGAAAGCAAAATTAGACTAGATCAATGTGAGGCTATTTAGTCTTTATGTATCTTTGTTAATATGACTATTCATGTATTTGACAGAAATAATGCTGGTTTTCATTAATGTGTGCAGACCCAATGAGGTCTTCCCTCATATATATAATTGACATTTTTTTATTTCTCTAAAATCTAAAAAAAGTATGACTTCTGACACACATCTGGCTATAAGAAATTGTGACTCTGTAGTAGGACTCCACTATTTTTATATCTCAATTTTGTGATTATTGCTGTAATGTCAGGAGTCCAAAATGTCAGCGGGAAATTACAAAACTTTTATTTGGGTTGTTTTAATAATTAGTTGCTGTTACACACACGTTGTGCCAAGTCAGCAAAAGGAAACTGAATAGAAACAAGTGCTATTTTGGAATCTGCCTGGGTTGGTACAATCTTTTTTAAACAAACCAAGTCAACAGTAATATATATAGAAACAGAGGCACGTGGCATTCAACTTCAAAGCCATCAGTGTTGTTAAAACACTTAAGCTTTCTTTTGTTTGCATGCTTTTCATAGATGTATATAGCCAACCCACCCTTTGCATCCTATTGATTTTGAAGCAACTAGAGATTAGGAAACTGAATCTAAGAGGGACTGTGTGCAATTTGAGGGTAACGGAGCCTGGGCCACCCCATCTCCGCACGGAGGTCTTTTAAGCACACCACATGCCCTGACATGTTTCTGGAAAATTTCTTGAGACGTAACTGTTGAGTGAATGGAATCTTAATCTTAAAATACTCTTTTTGTTCTGATAGCAAAAATAGTTAACAAATGCAGACCAGTACTGTTCAATTTGATAACCAGTAGCCACATGTAGTGGTTGAACACGTATGTGGAGAGTCAAAATTGGGATATGTTATAAGCATAAAATACACCCCAAATTTTGGAAACTTAAGTACATAAAAGAAACTAAAACATTTCATTGTTAACTTTATCTGTTCATTATATGTGGAAAATTTGGATATTTTGGGCTGAATTGAATATATTATTTTTCCTGTTTCTTCTGACTTTTTTAATGTGGCTACTAGAGCATCTAAGTTTCATATATGGCTTCCACTTATTTCTATCACAGAGTACTAGTACAAAGAATTGAGATATGACAGTATCCAAAACATAGGAAATAGCAATTCCTCACAATCCCACCTTCAGAGAGAATCCAGGAGTAGTCTTCCTGGTCTTCTTTTTATTCATAAAAAAATATAAATTTTTACATATTTTAAACATCTCCTTAGAAAAGTTAGATCATGCTATATGCAATGTTCGGAAATTTCCTTTTTTCCTAAAAATATTTCTTAAATGTCCTAGAATCAATTAAAATGCATGAGGGAAGTTCATTGTTAATTGAGTTTAAGGTGAATCTTTTATATAAAACAAGTAATGATCATGGAAAATTTACCTTCAGATTAATATTCTAGATCAATCTGTGTTTTTAGAAATCATGTTTCTGATTTATCATTTAAGCAAAATATTCCCACATGTTTTATGGAGCAGGGAAAATACTTTTAAAAGTATTATGTAATATATTGCTTAATTTAACAAAATACAAATTCTTTTTCTTTTTTCAGCAAATTCTGCCCTCCTGGTTGTAGAGACATAGCAGGTGACATTTCTGGGAATATGGTAGATGGATATAGAGATGTAAGTAATTGAGGATAAAGACAAATAAGGGATTAAAAGGACTGAGTGTTGGTTACTCTGCCTGAATTCATTATGAAGTCAAATCACATGAGCTAAAAAATTCTAGATGGATGCCTAATTCTCTGTTCTCTTGTTATTCCCTCTTTCCATACTTTCATTCCTATTTCTAGTATTTCCAATTAAGCATACTATAAGTGGAATAAAAAAACAGAACCCTTTTTTTTTTTTAAACAGAACCCTTTTTAACTCCTGATCATATTAGTTCACCCAGTTTTTTATTGAGGGTTATAGGTTAATATCCTTTCCATTGTAACTTATTTCTTTATTTTAATGTCCAGTCCAGTTGGCTCCTGTAAAAGAGCCAGTTACGTGAATATTCACGTCAGAGAACAGTGACATTGTGTCTGAGGCCAGTGAAGCCATTTGTCCTGATGTTATATAGTATTCTTCTCCTTTCCCAAATTCTGATTCCTAATGAAGCTACATGGACTGCATATATTGTTCCCATAAAAACATTGATTCTCAGAAAATCAGTTTTCTAAACTATATGTCTTATCTTCAAATACATAATGCTTCATTTCTTTTAGTTTCTGATTTAAAAAAATTATGTTACTATTTAAATTAGTTGAGTTTACAACCTGGTTTATGGGGACTGACTTGAGCTATTAGAGATGTGAAAGGTCTATATAGTGATGGAACAATTTTAAGTGCTGACCTGTGTCCTCAGCCATGGGGAAGAATCGCCTTTATCTATACATTGTACAGACTGATCTTTCCTTTCTGGTAGATGGCGTAAAACTTGACTTTAGTGTTTGCTTTGGCACATCCTGATTCTGGCAATAGCAAATGTTGTAGTTTTGTTTTTCATTTCCTGTGGCATTGTCTTTTGTTATGAGATTGACATGGGATAACCATTTGCCCTATAATTGTTTGAATCTTGAAATGATTTCCACTACTACAGTTTGAAGATTTACTTGGCACTCTAGGAAATTAAGAGAAATAGAAAGTTGAAGTTGATTTTCTTCCTCTAGCAATAGAAACTTTTATTTAAGATTTATTTATTCATTTGAAAGGTGGAGCTACAGAGAGAGAGTCTTCCATCCACTGGTTCACTCCCCAAATGGCCACAATGGCCAGAGGTGGGCCAATCCAAAACCAGAAGCCTGTAGCTTCTTCCAGGTCTCTCACTTGGGTGCAGGAGCTAAGGACTTGGGCCATTTTCTACTGCTTTCCCAGGCCATAGCAGAGAGCTGGATTGGAAATGAAGTAGCCGAGACTCGAACTTGTGCCCATTTGGGATGCTGGCACTGTAGGCAGCGGCTTTACCCACTGAAACTTTTTATTCATTCTTACCTGGTTCTGTGCAAGAAACTAAAGAATTTTGTACAATAACAGAAATATCATAGTTCTTTCTTGTAGATATTTATCCTGTCTCTTTAGAGATCTCTCTTTTCCAGAGTAACAGATGAATGGCTTCCTCCATTGTAGATCTGAGTTCATGACCTGTAAGTGCTGGCAAACAGGTTTCCTATTTGATTCACTAACTGGTTTTGCACCATTTGTTGTTAGAATGATTTTATCTAGAGGGAAATGTGTATTTTGAAAGCTAATCTTTTCCCCCAGCTGCCCCACTTCGGATTCAGCTCCTTGCTAATGAACCTGAGAATGCAGAGGAAGATGGCTGAGTCCTTGGGGCCTTGCTACCTGGCCTTGGCCTAGCCTTGGCTGTTGGGACCATTTGGGGAGTAAACCAGCAGATGAAAAATCTCAGTATCTCTCTCACTCCCCCCCTCCCCCGCTTCCACACACACACACACACCTGTAACTCCGTTACTGCCTTTCAAATAAATAAATGAAATCTTTAAAAAAGAAAAAGGAAGAAAGTTAATCTCTTCAAAGAAATCTTATTAGTGTCTTTTTTATATATGTTGATATGTGTAGATTAGATACCTATTACTGAATAACAATATTACCATAAACTTGCAGACTTAAAACACTTAGTTATATTACCATAAACTTGCAGACTTAAAACACTTAGTTATTATACTTATTAAAACATTTTTATCTGTTTACATATTTTAAAGATAAATTTATTTATTTGAAAGAGTTAAGGAGAAAGAGAATCTTCCATCTTGGCTCAGTCCCCAAACAGCCACAATGCAGGGGCTGAGCCAAGCCAAAGCCAGGAGCCTGGAACTATTTCCAGGTCTCTGATGTGGGTGGCAGGGGCCCAAGTGCTTGGGCCATCTTTCCCTGGGTTCCTGGCACATTAGCAGGAAATTGGATGAGAAATGGAGCATCTGGGACTCTATAGAGGTTCTATGGGATGTTGACTTTGCAGGTGGTAACTTAACGCTCTATGCCATAACACCAGTCCCATATTTTATTATTTTAATTTATTAGTAATATTTATTAGCTTTCTCAAAACAATATCTCTCATTTTTTGTGGATCAGAAGTCTGGGCCTGGCACAACTGTGTTCTCTGCTTCAGGGTCTCCTAAGACTGCAGTCAATGTGTCAGGCAAGCCTGCCTTCTCATCTGAGGCTTGACTAGAGACAAATCATCTATTCACATGGTATTGACAGCATTCAGTTTCTTGTATGTGGTGGGAATGAGGGTCTTGGTTTCCTCCTGGATGTTAGCTGGAGACTACTCTCAGGTCTTTGCCATGTGACTACTTCCTTCCTCAAAGCCAGCAAAGGAGTCTCCTAGCAAGACAGGTTACAATCTCATGAAATGTTATCATGGAGAGGTGCCCCTCACCTTTACCACATTCAAGTTAATGAGTTGGAAGAACATCACAGTTTATGTCCACACTCAGTAATTTCACAAGGGGAAATTCCACTCCCGGGAGGCAGGGATCAGGAGGGTTATCTTTAAGTTTGTCCCACAGTGCCTTCCTCTTGGGACAAACAGTCAGCTGTCTTTCCTGGAAGGGTCTTTGCAAAGGCAGCCCATATCCTGCAGGTCAAAATGACATAATTTGTATAATCAGTGAAGAGGAGCTGTTAAAGAATAGGTGCTCTGTCTCAGGGAAGAATATACTTTCCCAAAGAGCTATTATGGAGAAGGCATTAGTTCATTCCTTGTTGCTCCAAAAGGCAGAACCAGACCAGTGGGTAAAAGTTAGAGGGAGACCAATTTCTATGGTATGTAAGCAGTGCAAAATAAAACAGGATGTCTCAAGAAACAGTGCATTCCTAGTCTCTGTAATGACAGGTGTAGATGTTAACAACCATTTGTTGGGGATAAACTATCTGCATGTGGGAAGGAGTGCTGTGGGCTAGGGGTGAGGGTGGACTGGCGGGGTGGGGGCATGTGAGGAAATTTACAGGTGTTTTTGAATTTTTAAGATTCTGTGATTGTCTCTCTTTGAGGGAGTCATTGCCTCTCTTTAGGATTAACCACATCTATCCCCAGAACAGTTTTTCTCTTGGCTTCTTCTCCTAAGCCTGTTGACTATACCGTCTGCTTTGAAGTGTCACATCACTTACATAAATTCATTACAGTAATTCCCCTTCTCCTCAACTATTCAAAAGGGTTGTAAAAAAGGAGAGAGAGTGCATATAACATGGTCCCAATTTAGTTGGAGAAGGGAAGAAAGGAGAAATGGTGCCTCTTGTACAAACCCCATAAAGGTTAGAGAGAAATACATTATAATGGTGAGTGGTTGTCTCTGGGTGATCACAATATGACCAATTTTCCCTCCAACGTTTCTGTAATGAATGCATTTGTCTTTAATAAAAAAAATTTTTTAAAAAGTCACTGGGGCCAGCACTGTGGCGCAGTGGGTTAACGCTCTGGCCTGAAGTGCTGGCATCCCATATGAGCACCGGTTCGAGACCTGGCTGTTCTACTTCCGATCCAGCTCTCTGCTGTGGCCTGGGATAGCAGTAGAAGATGGCCCAAGTGTTTGGGCCCCTGCACCTGCATGGGAGACCTGGAGGAAGTCCTGGCTCCTGGCTTTGGATCCACACAGCTCTGGCCATTGCACCAATTGGGGAGTGAACCATCGGATGGAAGACCTCTCTCTCTCTCTCTCTCTCTCTGTCTCTCTGTCTCTCTGTGCCTCTACTCTCTCTGTGTAACTCTGACTTTGAAAATAAAAATAAATGAGTCTTTAAAAAATAAAAAAAGAAAATGTCATTAATATGATAATTATAAAGACTAGCAACATAGGAGGAATTCATATGATAAGAAAGAGGATGGGCCGGCGCAGCAGCTCAATAGGCTAATCCTCCTCTAGTTCTGGTCAGGGCGCCGGATTCTGTCCCGGTTGCCCCTCTTCCAGGCCAGCTCTCTGCTATGGCCCGGGAGTGCAGAGGAGGATGGCCCAAGTGCTTGGGCCCTGCACCCCATGGGAGACCAGGAGAAGCACCTGGCTCCTGGCTGCGGATCAGCGCCGGTCGCAGCGCACCGGCCGCGGCGGCCATTGGAGGGTGAACCAACAGCAAAGGAAGACCTTTCTCTCTGTCTCTCTCTCTCACTGTCCACTCTGCCTGTCAAAAAATAAAATAAAAATAAAAAAAGAAAGAGGAACATATTTTCATAATTTAACTTTTTACCATCCTTCTACCAACATTTTTATGCATGTGCTTTATTCTACCTTACTGTTTTAGGTTCACATGTTATTGAATACAAGTTAAAATGTTGACTTTGTATTAAATTTGCTTTTAGTATGTTGTTAAACCTTTTTAATATAAGTTGATTTTTCCTAAATGAAGAGTTAAGAAATTTCTCTAGCAAGAGATCAACCAATTGACCATTGCTTGGGAAGTTGTTTTGATCCTATCTCATGCTAATCTGTTTGGCCATCTTTTGTGGCATAGTGAACTTCGGGAATGTTGTAGACAATGCCATCCATGTACAGTTGCCTACATCGTGCAATATCCTCAGATATCCATTGAATTCACTTTCCTGAATAATTATTACAATTAAATTACTTCACTTGAGTTCGTATATTTTGTTTAAGGTAATATATTCACATAGATCAGTGATGTGGCTTTCCTATATTTATATCTCAGTAAGACTTAGACTTCAAGAATAGCTAGAAAATAAAAGTATAAATTGTATTGCTACTTATAGGGGAATTTTTAAGAAACAAGTTCAACGAGGGGCCGGCACTGTGGCCTAGCAGGTAAAGCCACTGCCTGTGGTGCCGGCATTCCATATGGGCGCCAGTTTGATTCCCGGCTGCTCCACTTCCAATCTGCTCTCTGCTATGGCCTAGGAAAGCAGTGGAAGATGGCCCAAGTCCTTGGACTTCCTGGCTTTGGATCGGCCCAGCTCCAGCCATTACGTCCATCTGGGGATTGAATCAGCAGGTGAAACTTTCTCTTTCTCTCTGCCTCTGCTTCTCTGTAACTCTGCCTTTCAAATAAATAAAATAAATCTTTTTAAAAAAATCAAGTTCAATGAATGAATTTTTATACCAAAAGAGCCACAACTTAGATAAATGTCAACTTTAAGTGGCTGGATGAAGAAGTGATTTTTTTTTTAGAAAAAAAAAGGAAATAGTTCTTTTTAAAATGTGAATGATTTTTATTATAATAATATGGTAGCTAGTTCTGGTAGCTTTCTTTTGGAGATGTATCCTATGGCCCACATTAAATGTTATAGAAAAGCATAAACCACAATTAAATGAAGTTCATAGAAAGGGTATATACCATTGGATTCTCACAACACTGGGTATTATGGGGAATGAGAATACTTGCCAATAATGCTGCTAGAACCGGTTGTTAATTAACCTATGAACCTGCCCTCTTATAACCAAGGATGCCCTGGGACGTGCCAAGCCCAGAGACTTCATCCCAGGGCAAAGCTCCTGAGATAAAGGTTATCCCATTCCCAAGCAGAATTTCAAGAAAAAACAAATGATCCAGGGACAGAGGGAATAGCTGCAAAGCAGACCACAGAAGTGATTTGCTTTCATTCTGTGGCTTAGAGAGGGAGACGGGTCTGTATGGAGCTCATGAAGGGTATCGTGGGTGCCTTTTGGAATCACAAACGACAGACCTTCAGGAAACCAGGTAACCTCCATTCTGACATTTTCATGGTCCAGGTGAACTGGGAAGCCAGGTCAAGAGCAGTGAAATGACTTGCAAGTA
Source organism: Lepus europaeus (assembly GCF_033115175.1). Lineage (NCBI taxonomy): Eukaryota > Metazoa > Chordata > Mammalia > Lagomorpha > Leporidae > Lepus > Lepus europaeus. The sequence goes on from NC_084829.1 coordinate 116,309,483, forward strand.
CCTGCTAGAGTCAGAGGCAGAGCCAGGATGACAAACTAAATTGTGGAATTTAAATCATCTAGGACCTTGTGGGTTTTTTGTTGTTGTTGTGTTTTACAACTGGCTTCTGCATGTGTCCCCCAGGAGTCCAAACCAATGATCCAAAAACTTCTTAATGAAAGGAAATTCAGGAAAAGTTAATAATGCAAGCTGCATTTTTATTAGTGACCACTATTTGATTTTTCTCTTCTAATTCTTTTGTCCCCAGAATCAGGAAGGGTAGTATATGCATCTGTGTTTTAGCATTCTCCTATTTCTTTTGTCCCAAAAATTTCTCCCTTTTTCTGACGAGAATAGCAATTATTGTGAATCTGACTCACTTTGCCAAATCTCAACTATTTTGAAGAAATAGGAACTCTTTAAATTGAGGATCACAGAAATTCTCAATTGTATTGCAACCATATTAATTAAGAAATATGACTTATTTCTTTTGTCCTCCTATAATATAATTTACACCTGAGAGAAATTTTTCATTGCAAGTAAGGCCAACAGCATAGCCATGAATACAGAGAAACCCCAGAGTCCTGCTCTTGAACCAACAATTTCATGAGCTGTTCCTTCTTTAATATTCAGTCTTTGGGGAAAAGTAGAACACAACTCAAATTTATTTAGAAAACTATCTTCTTGGGGCCAGCGCTGTGGCATAGCAGGTAAAGCCGCCTCCTGCAGTGCTGGTATCCCATGTGAGCGCTGGTTCAAGTCCCAGCTACTCCACTTCCGATCTGCTCTCTGCTAGGGCCTGGGAAAGCAGTAGAAGCTGGTCCAAATCCTTTGGCCCTTGCACCCACGTGGGAGACCCAGAGGAAGCTCATAGCTCTTGGCTTTGGATCAGTGCAGCTCCAGACACTGTGGCCAATTGGGGAGTAAACCAGTGGATGGAAGATCTCTCTCTCTCTCTCTCTCTCTCTCTGTCTCTCTCTGCCTCTTCTCTCTGTGTGTAACTCTGACTTTCAAATAAATAAAATAAATCCTTTTAAAAAAAAAGAAAGAAAACTATCTTCTTGACCCCCCCAGTCCTGAGCCTGCCTGCCTTACCACTCTCCCACCCAGATCTGTACAGGGGACTGATGGGCGGAGGCACCCCACAGAAAAGTTCTAGTTGTTCCTGCAGCCCCACTTCCCAGCAGAGCCAATTCGTGTCCCACGACTGTGTATTAATCAGCCGGTTGGTCGCTCCTGGTTGATCTGTCACAGAGCCAGCAACCTGCTGAAGCCTCCAGACTGAGCCCTGGAGGGTGGAGCAGCACCCACACTGGAAATGAGATGGAGGCTATGAGCTCAGAGATGCTCATTATCTGTCTTAAGACCTCTGTTAACTTTTCGGTTTCATTTAGTATGCTGTGGTTATCATTGTCATTTTTGGTTTTGATGCCTTGTTTAATGTCCAAATGAATTAATAAAGCTGTAGCATCACCCTCTCCAGTGATGCTTAATATGTGTATCTGATAAAGTGTAAGAAATTAGATTCATTATTTGTTTCTGCTTACCAAGCCATCCTAACACATAGTGGCTTGAATAACAGCAGTTTTATTTGCTGATGAGTTTGTGGGTCAGCAATTTGGGTTGCAGCGTTCTCTAGCTCCACATTCTCTTTGTAGTGAAAATATCCGAAGCCCTATCTTCCTGCTGTATTTTAAGTGTGTTCTTAAGCAAGCTCTGAAGGATGATGTTGCTGTGTTCCAGACCTCCTTACTGTGCAAAGCCGCCATCCATGCAGGAATCATTGCGGATGAACTGGGCGGCCAGATCAGCGTGCTTCAGCGCAAAGGGATCAGTCGATATGAGGGAATCCTGGCCAATGGTGTACTCTCAAGGGGGTAAGTACTTTGCTGTTGCTTCCCAGTGGAAAGTAACTCTGATGGTATAACTAATAAGGGCATCATTTTGGAAAGCCAGCAGGGATGTGGTATCAAGGGTTTGTCAACTGGGAAAAATACTTGTGAGTGCTTAGAGCAGCCTTTATGGTCTCTGTGCAGAAGATATGGCAATAAGGAGGCTTCCTGGTGGGGCCGGTGTTTTGGTGCAGTGAGTTAAGCCACTACTTGGGATACCCATATTCCATATCAGAGTACAGGTTCAGAGTGCTCGGCACTCCCTGCCCAACATCCTGCTAATGCATCTTGGGAGGCAGCAGGTGGCTCGAGTGGTTGAGCCCCTGCCAAGGTTTGCTCTGTATTCTACACTGTAATTTGAACTATTTGCCAGATTTTTGTTTTGATGAGCGTGGACAGAAAGTCCAGAATTATGTCAAGGTCCTTTTTCCTCCCCACTCTGTGGCTCTGCACTGACTTTTTGCTCTGAGCAAAGAGTAAACTGTGTTTAGTACAGCTCCTTCCACTCCTCTGGATTCCCAAATCTTCAGGGAGCAGTTGTTTTTATCTGTGTTGTTTTACTGTGGGGAAGCCACGGCACATGCGGTCATTGAACTTATGTTCCCACACATGTTCAGGAAAAAACACAGAGGGAAGCATTGCAGCTGAGGAAAAGGGGTCCCTAAAGGAAATATCCTGGGGTCTTCTGGGATTCAACCCGGGTCAGGTCACTTCCTTGATGTGAAGAGCCCAGAATGGAATCAGGAAGAGGGACTGACCTCACACAGAGGATGATGGCTCTGACCGTCAGAAGGGGCGGCATTTCCTCCTGTTGACATCGGATTATTCTTGAGTGCTTCAGTCCACCCGGGAAGGATTCTAATTCCTGTAAGCTGGTTGAATTCATTCACCCCAATATGTGAGTGCCTCAGAACCCTAAAGTCCCCAGAGTATTTTCATTTGTAAAAGAAGAGGCTTATTTGCCCATGGAATTCAACAGGTGGTTGTGTTTAGTTTAATGGAATGAAATGGGAAAACATGTTCCAGCTGATAAAGGAGGAAAGCCAGGCAAGCAACTGTTGGTCAAACCTTCTCTGGTGTCTTCACCTTGGGTTAACTCCACAGTTATCCTACTTTTGTACTTATTCTCATTGGTCAACAACAACAACAAAGGGCTGAATTTTTTTTTAAAAGATTTATTTATTTTACTTGAAAGAGTTCCAGAGAGAGAGGGAGAGACTGAGAGAGAGAGATCTTCCATCTGCTGGTTCACTCCCTAAATGGCTGCAACAGCCAGAGCTGGGCTAGACCAAAGCTAGAAGCCAGGAACTTCTTCCAGGTCTCGCATGTGGATGCAGGGTTCCAAGTACCTGGGCCATCCTCTGCTGCTTTCCCAGGCACATTAGCAGGGAGCTGGATTGGAAGTGGAGCAGCCAGGAATTGAACCTGTGCTCATGTGGAATGCCAGCATCGCAGGTGGCAGCTTTACAGTGCTGGCCCCCAAGGGTGAAATTTTTTATGTTTCATTTTTGGTCACAGCAAGTATAAGCGCTCAAAGTTGCAGCATTTTTAATTGGGCCACATTGCAAGTGTAATAGTTTGGGCAGAAACATTAGAGAAAATGTAAAAATCAGACAAATCGAAGCCCTAAATAAATCTTAATAAAAATTTATTTACAATAATATATATTTTTCTCTAAGTGTCAGGAGACCTGGGTCCTTGTCCCAACTTTGTCACTGTGAATGTTGTTGAGTCCCTTGACCCTTGCGGATCTGAATTTTCTCATGTTGGAGAGATTGGCGCCTGCATGACAGGCAGCACAAGAATTATAATGGAGCCTTTATGTGAATGAGCAGGGCTTATGGAGTATCTGCCTAAGAGCAGATAATGAATACAGAGAAGTCCATTGCAGAGAAGTTTACTACCTTTTTGATAGACAGGTGTTTCTACTCTTGAACAGTGTTTTTGGGTTCTCAGTGGGCTTCACATTTTCGTATTCTGTCAGTTATTGCACATATACCTCAGAGTTAAGCGTTTAAAATAAAAAGCAGTTCTCTCGACTATAAACAATTGAACACAACGGTGACGTCCTCCTTGTATTTGTCTCTAGTGTCTAAGTGCTATGCACAAAAGAGTAATCTGGAGAATTGCAAACTTCCATTCATTCTATGTATTTTTTACACCACTGGCTTGGTGAAGGACTTTCACCAAGTAGGTATACTCTTGGGCCTTCGGGATCTCTTCTCCCCTGAAGAGACAACTACAGAACAAGGTTGGTTTGGTGAGAGTGATCCAAGCTGTAGAACATCAAGGGTGAGGAGGCCAGAGGGTCCCGGCCGCATGGACAGGAGAACCGTCTTGCAGCAGTGAGGGCCCAGCTCAGGCCAGGTCATAGAGAAGCTGTGAGTCCTCTCTAGCTGTGCCTTGTCATCCAGCAATAGGAGCTGCTCACGACTTGGTGCTGGTTGCTGCAGTAGGTAGGAGTGTGACACTGTAGTGAAAGCAAGGGCTCAGACCGTCTCTAGAGCATTGCTGCTGGGCAAGACCACTGTGGGAAAAAGCAGAGAAGTCTGTAGAGAAGGCGACTGGAAGTGACACCCTCCTGCTTCTAAGTGACCAGGCTTCCCCATTTCTCTTTTTGGCCTTTGTGCATTGACAGTGAATGGGACAGGTCAAGTGACAACTGAACTAAGGAAGACTTGAGGAAAGAAATCCTTTTGGCCTCTATTACCATGCATTAATTAATTAGGGCTTACAGTTGCTCTTGAGACTATATATGCATATTCTTTCTCCAGAAATGTGGCATGGTGGAAACCACAGTGGATTTGGTTTCAAAAGGATTCAAAGGGGGCTGGCACTGTGGCATAGTAGGTTAATCCTCCACCTGCAACACCCACATCCCATATGGGCACCAGTTTGAGTCCCGGCTGCTCCACTTCAGATCCAGCTCCCTGCTGACAGCCTGGAAAAGCAGTGGAAAATGGCCCATGTGTTTGGGCCCTTCCACCCACATGGGGGACCTGGAAGAAGCTCCAGGCTCCTGACTTCAGATTGGCCCAGCTCCAGCAGTTGCAGCCATTTGGGGAGTGAGCCAGAGGATGGAAGACCTCTCCCTCTGACTCACCCTCTCTGTAACTCTGCCTCTCAAATAAATTAATAATTAAAAAAAAAAAAAAAAGAGGATTCAAAGATATCAGAGCTCTGGTCACATTGCTTACCTTCCAAAGGCCTGAGTATCCTGATCTATCAAATCCTGATGATGCAGATAATCACCTTGCAGACACCTTGCAGAGTGTCACAAGGCCCACATGGGGTAGCACCCAAGGGAAGGTCCTGAGAACATTTTGAGAGCACAGTATCCATCATTAAGACTTCGTTAAGGGTAGGTGCGATGGCACAGTATGCCTACATCCCACATCAGAGTGCCTGAGTTCAAGTCTTGGCTCTGTTCCCAATTCTAGCTTCCTGCTAGTATGCACCCTGGGAGGCAGCAGGTGATGGATCTTGTACTTGAGTCCCTGCTGCCCATGTGATGGGAGACCTGTATTGATTTCATGGCTTTGGCCTGGCCTTGTCCTGGCTGTTTGAGGTCATTTTGGGTGTGAACTAGCATTTGAGGAATGAACCAGTTGATGGGTGCTATCTCTTTCCCTCTCTCCCTCTCTGAAATACATAAAATAAATAAAGATTTAATTAAAAAGACCTAGTTAAGCAACTCACTGCTCATGTTTGTCTTTATTGTTTCAGAGGTTCCCTGTCAGACAAGCGAATTCTGTTTACCTCTAATGGTAAGGATCATGCTTTCCTTATGAATTTGGGATTAAAAGTCTTCAGTGGTAGTTCATTCCTCCATACTCCTCACAAAATGTAGTTAAAACAGTTTTCTTTTTTCCCTCAGGTCACATGGCACCAAATTTTCTGTAACTTAAAAATACACAAAAAAATGAACCTGATTAGCATTAGACAGAAAATATTTTCCCTTCTAATCTAACATCTCTCTGAAACTTATGCCAAAAGAATGAAATATGAAATGACGTATATTTTAAGATAAATTCCTTTATGTTAGATTTTTAAGAGGAAAAAAACACTTTTATGCATTTGGTTTTAATGATGTTTATTTTGAATGAAATTTTTGTACATGAGTATATAAATAAAGGCTTTTTAGCTCTTCTATCATGGAATGTATTCTATGGAAATATTCTTCCTTAACATAAAGTAAAACATTTCAAGGAAAATCATTAGATTAAGTCTTCTGTGCCCAAGAAGAAGTGGGGCCTTTAATGGCTACCTCCATATTACCTGGACAGTTAAGGTCCGAGGGATGAGCATTAGGTACAATTTGCTAATTTGTACCTCCCTTTTAAGAGGTAAAAGCTCTCTTTCATATAGAGTGGAGTTCTCCTCTGATTCTAAAACCTTACAATGAAAAGAACTTCGGCATTTTAAACCTTCTAGACACATTATGCTTTGTTGAAATCAGGGTGACTTTAGAGGGTCAGAAAAGAAAATCTACAGTGATCACAAAGAGGTGTCACTTATAGGGGTATGATTTCAGTGAGGTCCACTCAAAAGCAAAGCAGTAACACCTGCAAGCCACTGTGCTACAAACAAGTCAAAAGCAATTGTGAGTTACTTAAAAACTGGTATTTAAATATTTGATTCAATATCAGAATGTAAGTAAATCGATTGGGTATTTAGGATGGGGTAAATTTTATCTCTTGCTTTCACTTTCTGCCTATAGGTAAAGTGTTTTACTGCTCTTTTTTCCCAGCTTGCAGCAGATCCTTGAGTTTGGAACCTGACAGGCAAATCAGAGCTTCTTCCTCTTGGCAGTGGGCCAATGAGGTTGGAGAACAAGTTCACTGGTCTCCTGGCCAAGCCCGACTCCAGGACCAAGGCCCATCATGGGCTTCAGGAGATAGCAACAGCAACCACAAACAACGAGAGTGGCTAGAGATAGACTTGGGGGAGAAAAAGAAAATAACAGGTACTTAAACAAATGTGGGAGCAGCGTCACGAATGCATAATGACTTGCAGTTGAAATTATACTTTTGATCAATATGAGTGTATGTCTGTCTCCCTTTCTACCTCCAAGTACTTCATGTCTTTTTAAAAGCATAACAAATCACTGCCCACACATATAACTCTGTATGCACTTGTAAATATGGATGTATGAATTAGAAAGTTGATATCTCAACGGTGAAACTTTTTTTTTTTTTTTGGTGTCTTGTTTGTGAGAAAACCCTCATCTATGAACAGGTTTCTTCTTATTTTTTTTAAGAATTATTTTATTTATTTGAAAGACAGAGTTAAGGGAGAGGTAGAGCCAGAGAGAGAGAGGTCTTCCATTCCACTGGTTCACTCCCCAAATGCCTGCAACGGCCAGAGCTTAGCTGATCCGAAGCCAGGAGCCAGGAGCTTCTTCCAGGTCTCCCACATGAGTACAGGGGCCAAAGGACTTGGGCCATCTTCTACTGCTTTCTCAGGCCATAGCAGAGAGCTGGATCAGAAGAGAAGCAGCCAGGCGCCATATGGGATGCCGGCGTTTCAGGCTGGGGCTTTAACCCAGTGTGCCACAGCGCAGGCCCTTTTTTTTTTTTTTTTTTGAACAGGTTTCTAAATGCAGCTGGTAAAGATTGGCCTGCAAAGAAATTTGAGATTTCAAAAGAGGGGGCGGGGGGAAAGAAACCTGAAGTTAGAATACATGTTATATATAGCATACTTTTTAAAACTAGCCTATAATGTTTTCTTAAAAGGAATCAGGACCACAGGATCCACACAGTCAAATTTCAACTTTTACGTGAAGAGTTTTGTGATAAACTTCAAAAACAACAACTCGAAGTGGAGGACCTATAAAGGAATTGTGAATAATGAAGAAAAGGTAGGAAGGAGGAAAGAGGCCAGAGCAGGAGAACATCATTGGGCTTACATTAAATATCTCACTAATGAAAGACAATGATGGTGCCTCCCTGAGTGTGTAGGAATAACAGGTATGTCAAGAATCTTAAGACATCTTTGTGATTTAATTCTTTGCTGCCTTAGGAATGAGATACTTGGGATTTGCCAAGGAAGTAGAAGTTGGTAATTTGAAATAGTTGCTTCAGTCTAAGTGCAGTGGATGCTTGGGTTAGAAATTGGTTCTGGGCGTGCTACTATTGGCAGTTAGAATTAAGAAGGGGATGACAAAAGTGGGAGCTGAAGACTTGTGCTTCTAAGGTTGCATCAGTAGCACTCTATCACTTTTAAGACCAAGTAATACAGCAGGTCAAGACCTATTACTGTAAGACTAAGTAATACAACAGGCAAGCACTCTATCATTGCAAGTCCAAGTAATACAACAGGGCAATTTTAGCTTCTTCACCTAAAATGAAATTTAAAGCAGAAAACAGGCAGCACCAACTCAGTTAAGTAACTTGGCCTTTGTTTGCAAAGTCTTGTACCTTCAATATCAAGAGGCTCTTTTCAAAAAGTGTGACAGAATCCTTGCTTTGGTTTCATAGAACCAGTGTGAAGGGACAGGGAAATCCGCCACAATTTAACTAGCAAGATCTTCAGATAAAAGTAATTTCTTTCTACAGGTGTTTCAGGGCAACTCTAACTTTCGGGACCCTGTGAGGAACAATTTCATCCCTCCCATTGAGGCCAGATACGTGCGAGTTGTCCCTCAAACATGGCACAAGAGGATAGCCTTGAAAGTGGAGCTCATTGGTTGCCAGATTACACAAGGTAGGGCTTAGGGAGGGGCAGGGAGCTACTCACTTCTGGCCATCTCCTTCCCCATGTCCTTACTACTAATGTGGTTTTTCCAACATCTCTTCTTTCTTGGGTAATGACTCATTGGTGTGGCCCAGAACAAGCCCAAACACTGGTGTTTCAACTGAGAGATAAGATGAGACAATCCAAAAGCCCACCTCCTCCAAAGAATTACCCACAGGCAGAGCAGCTGTTTTGTAGTTTTATTAGGAGCATAACTGTACCCCACCCAATATAACAGTAACTTCAACAAAACTTATTTTCCTATGTCATATAAATACTGGAAGAAACAGTCCAGAGATTTTCCACATGTGTGAAATAATGCATGTCTACAACTATTCATTGAAATATTGCAATTAAAAAAGACTGGAAATGAATGTACATGCCCTTCAAACACTAGGTAAATGTCTTCAGGAAAAAATAAAAGAATAGTACATCCATCCAATAGAATATAATGCAGCCAGGGAAAAAAGAGTGTGTTGGTAATACAAAAAATGCTCTGAGTTTTTTTTAAGATTTATTTATTTAGGCCGGCGCCACAGCTCACTAGGCTAATCCTCCGCCTTGCGGCGCCGGCACACCGGGTTCTAGTCCCGGTCGGGGTACCAGATTCTGTCCCGGTTGCCCATCTTCCAGGCCAGCTCTCTGCTGTGGCCAGGGAGTGCAGTGGAGGATGGCCCAAGTGCTTGGGCCCTGCACCCCATGGGAGACCAGGAGAAGCACCTGGCTCCTGCCATCAGATCAGCGCGGTGCGCCGGCCGCAGCGCGCCAGCCACAGCGGCCATTGGAGGGTGAACCAACGGCAAAAGGAAGACCTTTCTGTCTGTCTGTCTCTCTCTCACTGTCCACTCTGTCTGTCAAAAAAAATTTTTAATTAGAATTAAAAATTTAAAAAAAGATTTATTTATTTACTTGAGAGGGATAGTTACAGACAGAGAGAGGGAGAGACAGATAGAGAGGTCTTCCATCCACTGGCTTACTCCCCAGATGGCCACAACTTCTGGGTCTCCCATGCTGTTGCAGGGGCCCAAGACTTTGGGCCATCTTCCAGTGCTTCCCCAGGCTATCAGCAGGGAGCTAGATCAGAAGTGGAGCAGCCAGGACTCAAACCAGTGCCCCTATGGGATGCCTGAGCTGCAGGCAGATGCTTAACCCACTATGTCACAGTGCCAGCCCAAGAGATATTTTCACAGCTTAAAAAAATAAACAAGATTTGAACAGTTTGTATAACAGCCTTCCATTTGTGTAAAAAGAGGGACTGGAGAGTGGATATTCCTGCCAGTATCTCTAAAGAATGTCAGGAAGCATAACATGGCTTCCCATGGAGCAGGACCAGAAGTAGGAGAGAGATCTTCCATTCCGTACCTTCTAATACTTTCTGCATTTTGAAAATGGAAGCGTATAATCTACTCAAGTATATACATTGAAAGTATATTAATTTTCCAGAACATAAAATGATTTACATATTAATTTTATAAACCTTAAAAGTATAAGAAAAATATAAATAAGAAAATTAAAATCATGATCAACTAGCATTATGGATAATCACTGTATCTCCCTGTATCCAGTCTCACTGTATTTCTAACTTTAAGACAAAAATGGTAGCTGTAACATACAGGAGAGTATTTCTAAAAGTTCACAGAAAATACATATTTGAAAAACCTATGCATGAATTTGAAACTTTTTTGTACCAAAATATTTTTAAATTCCATGTTTATTTTTTAATTCCATATTTCCATGAACTTTTGAAGTAACTTTATATTGTTTTATGGATGTATTTTTTATTTTACAATGTATTCAGTACATTTTCAATGTTATTGAATATTTGAAAAGCACAATTGTTACAACCTTTATAATTTTTTATTAAGAATATCCCATTCTTTAGTTAAGCATTCCTCTTATTGTTGGATGTTCAAGTTAGATTTTCCTCAAATTTTCACTCATAATTAACACCTGTTATTTACATAAATTTTGTTCCCACTTGTGTTCCTTTTCCTCCTCTTCACAAACTCTCCACTCCTGAACATCCCTTTATTTTTTTCTCCCAGGGATCTCAAAAAAGAGGATGAGGAGCAAATTTTTCTCCTTTAGTTTGCGTAGTTTCTGCAAATTTGGGACCTCTTGCAGTGTCTGTTAAAGTGACCTCCTTTGTTAAAGCAAAAAGAGTTGTAGGGAAACAATATGTAGTGTTTCTTGTCACACAGTGAAAATGCTCTTTGAGGTCATCAGCCTGCATTTCCTCCCAGGCCACAGCTCCAAAGTCCCACTAATGAGAATCCCAGGCATCTCCAAGCCTTTGTTACGGTGCAGGTCCAGACTCATCCACCATCTGGGAAAACTAACTGTACCAAAGCAGCTCTGCTCTAAACTTAACTAATTTACCTAAGTTACTCCTGGCTGGGTGGGCCTGATTTAAACCATCCCCCTGGATTACAATTTTTGAAGTCTGATATGGGCCCAGCAACAAGCTCCAGAGTACATAGAAATCCCTGAGAGAGTTTGGAGACTATCTTCCAGTACTTTTTTGGAAAATTTATTTTCCCCAATTTAGCCCAAAGTTTAAATCCTCTCACTTTCCAATATCAGCAAATGCCTGGGCTGTATTCATTTTCCACATATACCCAACAGTTGGAGGCTCTGGAGGGCAATGTTCGGTTTTTAGATTATGAAGTCTGGTGACCGTCATCTCCATGGTAACATGGTGGCTTCCCCCTCCTCTAGGTGGGAACGTCACCACTGTCGCTGTTCCACTGGTGCTCCTTGTGGTCCTGCTGCTCGTAGGACTGGGGATCTTTGCAGCCTTCAGAAATATAAGGTGACATATTTATTCATTTCTTCTCTGGCTATGTAAACCTAGACCCAAAAAGTTAACTCTTCAGATATTTATGCATAGAAAAGCAGCATGATGCCTTTCAAGTAAACTACTAGCTCATATTTTAAAAGCAAGCTGTGTAGAAGTAGAAATGATCAAATATTACTGTATAAGCACCTTGTCCTTTACAAACTTTTTGATAAAGCATTGTCACAGAAGTATCCAGAAACCAGTTGGCTTATACATATTCAGTAGGGACTTCTTCTCTTGACAGGAGGAAGAAGAAGGGAAATCCATATGGATCAACTGAAGCTCAGAAACCAGGTTGGTTGAAAACTCCATCTCCAGTTTTATCCCATCTTGGAAGAACAGACAGGATCTGCTCATTGAAAGCATATGGAGGCCTGTGGCACACCTACATGCTTAAAGAAAACATAAGCCTTTACACTAGCAATTCTGCAAAGAAGGGACTCATTGTATCCTGTCTCCTTATTTTCATGACCACCCTACTTTTGTTCAGCAATGTCTCCATTATTTATTGCAGTTTAGGCCACCACACTGTCAGCAAGAACGAGTCCCAACAGCTCCATCAGGGAACTGCATGTAGTCTGATGCTCTCAGGCCTCCCCTTTAATTTCCACTCTGGAAAAATGAAGAGAGGACCAGGCAGGCTCACGTGCAGATTTCAGAGAATCCACAGGACACAAGTTGCCCACAAAATGAATTATCAGTGCTCTAGCCACAGGGCAGTAAGGCGGGACACCTGGCAAAACCTGGGAACACTAGAAACTCTGCCTGCGCAGTATCTGAGCACCACGGATGTTGTCTCCTTCGGGTCATGAATGTTGTATCACAGCAAGTTATGGGAAACCATGCCCAGATGGCCTCACAAAGGGGTAATCCAAGACCTAGCAGATGCACAAGTACATTTTGAGGAAACAGTGGAAAACACGGTTGGGCTAGGGCTTGCTGTTGTAGTTCGTGGCCTCAGCTTGCTCTCCTCAGCACTCACCAGAGAGTTTTAGCTGTCCACTCATCACCGTCAGCCCTCAAGAGACAGCCTGACCTGCGACTCACCAAGGCACACGGCATGGACTGTGTGCATTACCCTTCTGATGTTTCATGTTATCTTTATCCAGGCTGTTGGAAGCAGATTAAGTACCCCTTTGCCAGGCACCAGTCAACCGAGTTTACCATCAGCTATGACAATGAGAAGGAGTTGACACAAAAGTTAGATCTCATCACCAGTGATATGGCAGGTAAGGGTCGCACTTCTGAAATGTCAGAGATGTCTTAAGTTTTTTCTGCACTCTGCGAAGAGTTGTGAAGTGACACTCAACTATTTCTCAGAAGCCCCAGTCAGCAGTCTGTTACACCTGCAGGGGACATAATGAGATCCAGGTGATGATGCTTAAGTACTAATAGTATCTGAAAGCCCTGAAGCTGTTGTTAGCAAGGTCTTGATTAAGGCACTGTGGGAAAGAGACTAGAAAGATGAATTAAATAGCTCCTCCCCTTGAGGAAGGAAGGAGGAGATGAGGGAAGTCCTCCCGTGTTTGAATGGCCTTGGTGTCCCTAACAGGCCACCACTGAGGAGTGAGCTTCCCAAAGTAGCTGTGGGGTACAATTTGTCTTTTTGCTTCTTAATTTCCAAACCTTCATGGATAAATAACTTTGTAAAATACAATACCAATTATTAGTAAAAGTGAAATTTTTAAAAAGACATATAAAACAGTTCTCAGATGCATAGGCATCCACGGCCCTCACTTTGCATAGCCCTGCTCTGGCTTCTCAGGTCTCACCACAAACTCTGAGCACTTGCAGTATAGATATCTAACACTGGGGCCATGTTAGAAATGCAAGCCGTGGTTCCCACCGTACCCCGGGCCTACAGAACTAGGATGGGAACTACAGAACTAGGTGATGCATGTGCACATTGGGATCTGGGAGGCACTTGAGCCACTTCATGGACAAGGAGAGCATCTCCCCAGCCAAAATCCGTCTTCTTGTCCCACAGAAGTGAAGGGAGAACCTCTTTTCTGCTCTCTTCCCTGATTTCACTTTTAGCTCCCACTACAGTCTCTCCATCTTCCTCTCTGACTGGTCTTTCTCAAACTCCTTAAATGTGCAAGGCCCAAGTGCTCATCCTGTCCCAGCTTACCCACAGTCTCTCCCCTAATCATTGTCACCGATTTCTGGAGCTTCCAGAAGTCCTTGCATGTTTCTCCACACTGCTTCTCACACCCCAGCTTTCCTCCCAGTCCCCAGTCTGTAATCCTCAGGAGCCTTTTGGCCACCCCACCTGAAGTGTCACCAGTTCCTCTGTACGCCCAAAGTCACGCCCTCACCACCTATGCTTAGTGTGTGCCTTTTCTAAGTGATTTTCCAGTCTAGCAGTCAAAACCTCTGGGAAGGGTCCTTGGCGCCCCTCCTTCTTCACAACTCATTAAGCAAACTATTCCACGTCCCTCGTGCCCTTGGCCACATCAAGCTCTATTTTCATGGTCGCTCTTGCTTCCTTTTCCTCGGTGTTACCTCCACCTCCAAAATCTGGCATGTCGAGTGCAAATATAAAAGCCACTGAAGTATTTTTTCCCTACTCCAGGGCTAAGCGTGATAGCTCCTTTCCCGTTGTGGCAGCCGTGACTGGCTGAGTTTTTGGTTCGCCTCTCCCTGAAGCAGAGCGCCCCCTCTGCAAACAGCTGACTTGTCGGTGCACTGAGTAGCCCCGCGGTGCACAAATGATGCGCCTTTTCGTGTGGTTTCAGATTACCAGCAGCCTCTCATGATTGGCACCGGGACAGTCACAAGGAAGGGCTCCACCTTCCGGCCCATGGACCCGGAAGCCCACGAGGTAGGGGCGAGCTCCGAGCCTGGCGGCCACTACGACTGTCCTCACCGCGCCGGCCGCCACGAGTACGCGCTGCCCTTGACGCACCGGGAGCCTGAGTACGCCACGCCCATCGTGGAGCGGCACCTGCTTCGGACCCACACCTTCTCCGCGCAGGACGGCTACCACGTCCCCGGCCCCAGGCCGGCTCACAAACACTCCCTCTCCGCCGGAGGCTTCTCCCCTGCGGCGGGAGCCGGCGCCGAGAGCAGAGACTATCAGATGCCCCAGAGCCCCGCGCCGGCGGACCGGGGCTATGACAAGCCCAAAGCCAACAGCGTCTTGGCCCCCCAGAGCAGAGACCCAGATCCTCAGGAGCCGCGGCTGAGTCCGGGGGAGAATGACGGTTACTCGGCTCCCAGAGACTGCCTCCAGCCCCTCCACCACACTGCCACGCCGGCCCTTTAGCGAACACAATGTGAAAGCCACTTGGTGTGGTCCTCGGTGGCGGTGTGCCTGAGCCCCTGGAAGAAGGGAGGCTGCTGTGCATCCCTGTGTGCGCGCGTTCGAGTCCACGGGAGCCCGCGGAGAGGTGCTCTCCAACTGTTTACAAAATCGTGCAGCTGATACTGTTCCGACCCTTAGGGCGAGAATCTGTCGGTTTTTGTTGGGCTAGAAAATAACGAAAATTTCCAGATGGCATTGTCATTTCTCTAACTGTGATACTGAGCTTCTTTGGTGTAAGATGTGCAATCGATACAGAGTTGTATTTAACAAGAAGTGAAAGTAACCGAAGGTTGTCTTACCGGAGTTCAGGCCTGCCCAGAGGTTAAGTGGGAAAATGCAGCCGCTGCTGTGTGCCGCGGTATACACCAGGACGTCCATTTTCCCCCAGCACGTTTTGGTATCCCATACCGAGCTAGCAGCAGGCCTGTCTCAGCTTAATCCTGTTGTTACTGTGGCTCATTTCCTTTCCTTTGATAGCTAGAACTGAAAACATTTTTAACATTCTTCCCCTGGAAGAAATGAAATTACTTGAAGCATGAAAAGCACACCGGGGTGGTGGTTTGTTTGGCAGTTACAATTGTAGATTAAGACAAACAAACTCCACCTCTGCGGTGGCCCGTTTCTTTAGACTCCACTTCATGGACAAGGATGTGAAGTGGCAGACTGAGAGGCCCATCTTCCCTGGCTGCTGGAGACCACCCCCCACCCCACCCCCCACCCCCCACCCCCGCTGCCCGTGGGCTGGGGGAGTGGGGTCTCTGAGGAATGTGCTTGCTTCACTTTTTCCTTCCTCCTCATCTCAGGCCTGGCAAACACTATGCAACTTTCACATGCAAAACTGTTCTCTCAACAAACTGAAATGGATGGAGGTAGCGCTGCAGTTGGAGTCTGCTTTGCTGTGTCAGATGCTTTTGTGTCTCTGATGATAAAAACATCGCTGAGGTCAGAGGCTTATGCTTTTCATGACTTTCTTCCAAAACAGAACATGTTAGTGACTTCCAGGGTCCCCTGGAAAACAAAATGTTTATTTGAAATGGGTTCTCGCAGAAGTGACCAAGGCCAAGTCTTAAACAGAGCTTTGCTGCTGAGATGATTGGGAACTGAACTGATTGTGTAAGAAATTTCCCCTCAAGTATGTGTCTGTCATTCCAGGTTAGCCCAGGCCTCAGCTGTACCTCACACACATGCTTTCAATCTGAGTTTGCTTTGTGAATGAACTGTTGGGGGGGGAGGGTTAACCTCTTTTGCCAAAGAGGAAATTATGTGTTTGTTTTCTAGAAAATGTCGACCAAAAAATCCTTTTCATAACAAAAAAAATCTTTAACACTATTGGTATGGTTGTCCCTTTCTGTGAAATGTATCCGTAGTGTACTGTTCAATAAGGGAGGTGCTGGAAGGCAGACTTTGCTGGTTATTGTGGAGGATAAACCGTTTACTTTGTGCAGTTTACATGATTTTATGTGCATACTAATTGTAATAAATAAGCCAAATCAAAGCGCCCCTGACTCGTGCCCTGCTTGCTGTGCTGTTGAAGGCACTTGAGGTGCGGGCCTTAATGAAAGCGTGGGTGATTCTGAGGCCAGACCGCAAGACTCTCCAGTACCCAGGTCCTTGACTTCAGCAAGAACTCAGGAGCCAGTCAGAAGATGAGGAATAATCAGCAGCGAGTGTCTTACTGAGAAGGTGAGATACACATTCCACAGCCTGAGTGGGGCTTACTCCAGGGGGCGTGGCCCTGTTTAACATATGAAAAGGGGTCACATCCTAGTAAAGGGGAGGGAGATTTACATTTTTCCTGAGAAGTATTTGGAGATTTCCCAGAATCTAGCTACTGCCCCTCTAGCTCCTTATATGATCTGCTGTTTTCTGCTGTGGGAGCTGACAGAAGTGTCATTTAGCATGTTAATGATTTACAATGAGCCTTTAGCAAGGTGTAAGTCACTTCAGGTCAGCCTTGGACCACTAAAGTGCTTTAAGCCTGGCCCACTGAGGTCTGCTTATCTTCAGGGTAAGGGGAACTCATACCCTGTGGGGCCTGTGATAACTGGAACTACCCCCAGGTGGCTTAACTGTCTCAGAACAGTAGACAGAGCCTGGCTTAGAGTTAGGTCATAGTTCCAGACTCTGATGTGCCATAAAATGTGTGAGAAATCTTGGGTTAAATACATTTGGTAGCAAGATAGACATCAGCCCATGTATGTGAGAGGGGCTGTAGAATGACAAAGGGAATTTTGTGTTGTTAAATGAGGGAAGAAATGTAGAAGCAGACTAGCATTTGCACATCAGAAGTCTTGCCCTGGCCAGATAACCTTGTTAGAGGGGTCCCAGGCCTCCCCCAGGGACAGCTTAGGGGAATCTTCCTTGTCTTGTACCTGGGGCCATTAGGTCCAACAACACTGTGTCTGTAAAGTCCTAGGAGGAATTTCAGGAATTCCACACCCAGAAAGCCCACTGTCCAACAATATCTCAGAAGGGGGTCAGGTGGGGGAGGAGAAACGGTGGGCCCATGTCTAAAAACTCCAGTCCAAATGCAGACCGGACTCTGCCTTCTTGAGATGCCCCACTGGCCTGTTTCATTAAACTTGGTTAGCATGTTTACTGCTGCTGCCTCACATCTGAAATTTTTTCTTGTGTGAAGACAAGAAACCTGATTCAGGCACCTCCAGTCAGGAAAGCAGTTGGAAGTGTGGCCACCAACTTGGCCTCACTATTCCTTTTTTTTTTAATTATTATTATTATTTGAAAGGCATAGTTACAAAGAGAGAGGAAGACAGAGAAGGAGAGAGAGAGATCTATGCACTGGTTCACTCACCAAATGACCACAGTGGCTGGGGCTGGGGCAGATAGAAGCCAGGAACCTGAAATTCCATCAGGGTCTCTCACGTGGGAGGCAGGGGCCTGAGTACTGGAGTCATTCTCCACTGCTGTCCCAGGCACATTAGCTGTGAGCTGTATTGGAAGTGGAGCAGCCAGGACTGGATCCAGTGCTCTAATATGGGATGCCAGCATCGCAGGCAGCAGCTTAACCTGCTGCACCACAACACCGGCTCCATTAAACAGTGATTTAGAAAGCTCTGTCAGCAGAGCCTTTTTTTTTTTTTTTTCTTTAGAAAAACAAATTTATTGTTGCAACTCAAATGCAAACCCACCATTTTACGGCAAGCTGGGCACCTGAGCGCGACAGCTCGGTCACGGAAGACCCTAGACGACCTCCTCCCCGCGCCCCCCCCCCCCCCCCGCGGCTGTGCACCCCGCACACACGCCTGAGAGCCGCCGCGCTGTCACTTTGTTCCATGCACAGAACGCAAGAACGACCGACTGACCGCCGAGTGAGTTTTGGCTTAAGGCATAGAGCAGAGCAGCTCGCTACCTCTTGTCCCCGGGCCGCACCGCCATGTCCGCTCGGAGATGCTACGGTCTAGACGCACCCAGACTACTACACACACGTACACCTGTAGAACTTCTGCAGCAATAGAAAAGAAATATTGTCTGCATTTGCCCATTATGATAACTGGTACCTACACATGACTGGGGAGCACTTGAGATGAGGCTGGAGTGATTGAGGAATACATTTTTAATTTTATTTTATTTTAATTCATTTAAATGTAGACCATCACATGTGGCTGGAGGTACTGAACTGGATAGGTGCTATCCGTCCTCAGGCCTTCACCTTCCTGACCTCATCTCCCCACCTGTTACCCCTCTGTCCACCACTTGGGCCTCCTCCTGGCTTTTACTTGGCCACACCAGACACACTCATGTTGGGACCCTTGTGTTCTGCAATGCTCTGTCCCTGGAAAACTCTGCCCCTACATATCTGCTTGCTTTTTTTGCCTCCCTCAAGTTTGCATTCAAATGTAACCTCTATGAGGTCTTCCCTCTTTGGTCTGAAAACTGCAGCCTGCTCCCCTAATACATTTTCCATCTTCCTTCCTGCTTTATTTTGCTCCTTAACATTCATCACTGTCTAAGATAGCACTCATTTTAATTTATATGCTTATTATCTGTCTCACAAGACTAAATTTCATGAGTTAATGGATTTGTGTTATTGATTACCTATTTCCAGCTCCTGGAACAGTGTTTAAAAATTTGTTTAAAAGATAACCAGGGAGGGGCCAGTGATATTGTGGCATAAAGGATTGAGTGTCTGCCTGCAGTGCCAGTGTCCCAGTGGATGCCGGTTCAAGTCCCTGACCTGCCGCTTCCGATCCAGCTTCCTGCTGGTGCACCTGGGAAAGCACTGGAGGATGCTGTAAGTGCTTGGGCCCCTACAGCCACATGGGATATCCAGAGGAGGCTCCTGGCTCCTGGCTCCTGGCTTTGGCCTGGCCCAACTGTGGCCACAACATCCAAATGAAGATCTCCACCCTCTTCATCCTTCTCTCTCTGTATCTCTGCCTTAAAAAAAAAAAAAAAAAAAAAAAGGAAAGAGGAGGAAATGTGGGAAGTATCGCTATGGCCCTAAATTTGTATATATAAAATACAGGAAATTTATTTATTCACCTATGTAAATAAATTTTTAAGATAAATTAATTATTGAAAAATTAAAAGGTCAGAGGGCTGCTGTTGTGGTTAAACTGCTGCTTTGACACCAGCATCCCATTCTGAGCACCCGTGTGAGTCCTGGCTTTCCAATCTGGCTCCCTGCTAATGTGCCTGGGGAAGCAGAGGAAGATGTCTCTGGTATTTGTGCATCTTCACGCACGTGAGAACATGGATGGAGTTTCAGGATCCTGGCTACAGACTGGCCCAGCCAGGGCTGTTGCAGCCATTTGGGCAGTGAACCAACTTATGGAAGATAGCTCTCTGTCTTTGTAATAGCTTTTCAAAGAAATAAACAAAATCTTTTAAAAAGAAAAATGACCAGCATTTTTGAGGCTCTGTCCTGTTGGGTGGTTCTATTGATGCTTGCTCTTTTTTTTTTAAAACATTTATTTATTAATTTATTTGAGAGACAGAGTTACAGACAGTGAGAGGGAGTGACAAAGAAAAGGTCTTCCATCCATTGGTTCATTCCCCAAATGGCCAAAACAGCCAGAGCTAGGCCCATCCGAAGCCAGGAGCCTGGAGTGTCTTCTGGGTCTCCGATGCAGGTGAAGAGGCCCAAGCACTTGGGCCATCTTCTACTGCTTTCCCAGGACAGAGCAGAGAGCTGGATCAGAAGTGGAACAGTTGAGACTAGATGCTGGTGTCACAGGCAGAGGATTAACCCACTGGGCCACAGTGCTGGCTCTTGATGCTTGTTCTTGATGGTTTCTTCTTGGTGTGTTTTAAATGTCTGAAGAGAACCCTCCTTAACAGAGCTTATTGCCTCTTTGTGAAAACTTACACTGTTCCTTCTTAGTGGTTTTGCATTTAAATCTGTCAGGTACACAAGTATAATTGCCAGATACAATATGGAACAACACCCTGTTAGTCTCGAATTTCAGATAAACGACAAATACTTTTTTGGTACATGTCACATGCGATATTTGAGACATATTTATACTATAAATTACACATGTCCTGTATTCCTATTTGCTAAATGTGACAACACTCACACCAGGAGCATTTGCCAGCCCTACACTGGTTTTTAATTTTGGGATGGTAGTTTCTAGACTATGCCTTGTATTGAAAATGTAGACCCAACATGTGTGAGGCACAGGCCCAGGGGTTTAATTTCTTAGGGGAAATTTCTGTTTTCATGCAGGGCCCAGTCATAATCTCATTGTCTTTCTCTCTTATTGGGAAAATTTTTGTTATTGTTGTTTACTCTTTCCCTTCTTGCCATGATCACAGAAAATCTTGCCTTCTATCCCTTCATGGAAGTTAAATTCCCAGCATCTAAGTAACTGAACACTTCCCAAAGAGAGCCAAGCATCAGCTCAAGTGCCTGTCACTGTTTTCCCCTTTCCCTCTATTTTTTATGAGATTAGCTGGGCATTTTAAAGACTTCTGATTTTATCTAACATTCCTGGGAATTTATAGCAGGCAGACTTTCATCTTATCTAGCACACAACACAATCTTGCTGGAATCATGTCTCTCCAGCAGGTACAGATAGCATGTTTATTGTAAATAGCTTTTTGTTTAATTTATGCTGAAAGTATTTTTCATGATTGCCATCATTGTAAATGGTCCCCAGCACCCTGTTCATACTTCAAGAACCGGAATGACTTCGTAAAAGAAAGCATGATTTCTGGGGCTAGGACACCTGGGTTGAAACTCTGCTCCAGGTGTGAAGAGTCATTTTTATCTCTCTGTAACTCCATATCATTCCTTCTTTTTTTAAAAAAAAAAAAATTGGCCGGCGCCGTGGCTTAACAGGCTAATCCTCCGCCTTGCGGCGCCGGCACACCGGGTTCTAGTCCCGGTCAGGGCGCTGGATTCTATCCCGGTTGCCCCTCTTCCAGGCCAGCTCTCTGCTGTGGCCAGGGAGTGCAGTGGAGGATGGCCCAAGTGCTTGGGCCCTGCACCCGCATGGGAGACCAGGAGAAGCACCTGGCTCCTGGCTTCGGATCAGCGAGATGCGCTGGCCGCAGCGGCCATTGGAGGGTGAACCAACGGCAAAAAGGAAGACCTTTCTCTCTGTCTCTCTCTCTCTCACTATCCACTCTGCCTGTCAAAAAAAAAAATTATTTCTTTATTTCCATTTTATCTGAAAGATAGAGCAATGGCGAGAGAGAGAGAGAGAGAGAGAGAGAGAGAGAGAGAGAGAGAGAGAAAGAGATCTTCTGTTGGCTGGTTCTCTCCCTAAATACTCAAAACAGCCAGGGCCCAGAACTCCATCAGGGTCTTCCATGTGGGTGGCAGGGATCCAAATTCTTGAGCTGTCACCTGTTGTCTCCCCAGATACCCATTGGCAGGATGCTCTTTCGGAAGCAGAGGAGCCAGGGCTTGAATCAGGCACTCTAACATGGGTTGTGGGCATCCCAGTTGGCAACTTTACCACTGTGCCAAATGCCTGTTCCTCCTTATTTTTAAGTGGATATAGTAATGTATACCTCACAAGGTTATGGTGAAGATGACAAGGGGTTGATATATGTAACATTTATAGAATTACCTCATTCCATGCTACATTCCATGTTGGTATCAGCTACTATTTTTTAATATTTAATTGTTTACTTGAAAAGCAGAGTTACACAGAGAGAGAGAGAGAGAGAGAATATTTTCCAACCTCTGGTTCACTGCCCAAGTGGTCACAATGACCAGGGTTGGTCCAAGCTGAAGACAGGAGCCAGGAATTCCACCTGGGTCTCCCACATGGGTGCAGGAGCCCAAGTACTTGAATCAACTACTGCTGCTTTCCCAGGTGCATTAGCAGCCAACATTCAAATCCTCACTCATATGGGATGCTGGAATCACAGGCAGAGGCTTAACTTGCTGTGCCACAACGCCGGCCCGATAGTCTCTTTGATTTCTTCCTATTTGATTTGTGTCAATTAACTTGTTTGTTGCTCCTTTCTTAAGCATCAGTGTTGTTTCTAGTGGCCATCAGGTGATCCTCTTAGATTTGGGGGGAACATGTTCATAATGTCTCCCAATAGTGCTAGTGCCATCCCTTTCGCAGTATTTACAAGTACATGTAATTCCATTGGCCATGCCTCTGATAACATATGAAATAGTTCTAGTAGCTTTCTACTTAGCATGGTGCTGGCTTTTGGGCAGTGGAGATGAATTTGCTATGTTGCTAAGAAAACATCCAGGGGCCGGTGCTGTGGCATAGCAGGTAAAGCCATGGACTATGGACTGCAGTGTCGGCATCCCATATGGGTGCCAGTTCGTGTCCTGGCTACTCCATTTCTGATCCAGCTCTCTGCTATGGCCTGGGAAAGCAGTGGAAGATGGCCAAGTCCTTGGGACCCTGCACCCATGTGGAGACCCAGAAGAAGCTCCTGGCTCCTGGTTTCAGATTGGCTGTTGTGGCCAATTGGGGAGTGAACCAGCGGATGGAAGACCTCTCTCTCTCTCTCTCTCTGCCTCTCCTTCTCTGTGTAACTCTGACTTTCAAATAAATAAGCAAATCTTTTTTTTTTTTTTAAAGCGTCCATCTTTTTTTTTGTTGCCTCCGACCAAGAGTATGTGTTGAATTTTGACTAATGCCTGTTTCAGAATCAGAAACAAATTAAGTTCCCCCAGAGGACCCCTGCCTATATCCACACAGATGGTCAATTATATCATTAAATGTTCTACTAGTAAACATCTGGTTATGGTGTATGAGTCCATTAATGTATTGTCAAAGTTGCTTTGATATCATTTTACTTAGCATTCTTGCATTAATGTCCTTAATGAAATAGGCCTTTCATTTTCTTTCTTCTTTTTTTAAAGATTTATTCATTTTATCTGAAAGTCAGAGTTACAGAGAGAGAGAGAGAGAGAGAGAGAGAGTAAGTGAGAGAGCTTCCAATTGCTAGTTCACTCCCCAGGTAGCCACAATGGCCAGGAATGGGCCAGGCTGAAGCTGGGAGCTTCTTCCCAGTCTCTCACATGGGTGGTGTGGGTGGCAGGGACCCAGGTACTTGAGCCATCTTCCACTGTTTTTCCTGGGCCATTGGCAGGGAGCTAGATAGGAAGTGGAACATCCAGGACACACACTGGTGGCAGCTTTACTCACTGCGTCACAACACCAGCCCCCATTTTCTTTCTTTGTGGTAACTTGGATCAGATTTTATTAACTTGACAAAAATAATTTAGAAGTTGTCTTCCCTTTTTTTTTGTTTTTCTCTTGCTACGCGTTGGAATCAACTGCTCTTAAAGGCTCAACAGCATTGCTGTGTGACACCGTGTCTTGTGGTAGATTGTAAAGAGAGCACTTAGATACTTTTTTTCTCCCTATTGAAACGTTTGTTTAGGTTTTAAAACTTCCCTGGTAGCTTTGTTAAGTTATATTTTCCTAGAAAAATTTTCAAATTTATTCCTGTAGAACTAAACAAAGTATTCTCTTACTGTTTTTTGACTCATCTGTTTTTGTTATTTTGTGTATTTTCATTCACTATTTTTTCCACAACCAGTTAACCCAGGGCTTACTATATTGACTTTTTTTACTTTGAAAAACTTGTGTTTTAAAAAATTTTTAACGTTAGTTCTAATTTTTTGGCTCTTAGAAGCCAGCTACCCATTTGTTTCCAGCCCTACCCAGAGCTAAAAGTGCCTCAAGATAACAGATAACAGCTGCCCAAGTCACAAATACTCGTGTTGTAGCCATACTTCCTCAAGAGTATGGGAACAATATGCACACCACACAGGATAATTTTATTCCATACTAATTTGTCCAGGGGAGCCAGGGCGACAGGAAGTAAATGCTACAATCTCAAGGACCTATCAATCTACTATGTAACTTGTGTTTGCATTCTGTAGTCAGTTAACTACAGAAAAACGATTTATGAAGTTCAAGTTCAGCTCAATTGTTTAAAAAATCAAAACTGTATCAAACCTAGTCTCCAAAAAACTTTGTGTCACTTAGGAAGAACAAAAATAATTATTAGGAGAAGATTGAAAGGCTGAGTTGCACCTTTCCCTCTTTGTGGTTTATTAAGGCAGAATTAAGAGGACTTGGGTGTATGACACTGTGTGATCCTAAAAAAATGATATGACTTCTTTTTATTCGCCCTCATAATGAAAGTTATTTGATGATCTTCAAAAAGTCTTGCAGTGGGAAAAACAGTAAAGTAAGCACTATTTTTGGAAAATATTGCCCCCTGCTGGCATTTTAGTAAATTTCAATTTTTACCTTTGCGAAGCACAGAATCCAGTATTTAGTGTTTTACCTTTTGTTTAATTTCCCTTATTACAGCCCACTCATCTATCATCCTTTGTAGAAGCTAGGGGTCTTTGATAACAAAATACTCTGTAAGTTGGGCTTTGAGATTTTGCTGTTCATATCTTCTTTCCTAATTTTTTTTTTTGCCTCCCTCTCTGGTGATGGATTTTCATAATTTTCTTATGGTTCTATCAATTTTTGCTTTCTTTTGTTTGAGGCTAAACAGGTTAGAACTACTCTAACTTTGTAGTAAATTGGTTAATAATTTATGTAACTTTCTCTATCCCTAATAATTTTTGTCTTATACTTTCTTATATTAATATATCACATTTTCTTCAGAGAAAATATACTTTCTCCTTCACTTTCAAATTTTCTGTGTCCTTATGTTTTAGGTATGTTCCTTGTAAACATATTGCTGGGTTCATTTCCTTCGGAATTATTTAATGAAAGCTGAATCTTTGATCAAACACTCAAAATCCAACTCTAAGGATAGGCATTTGGCACACTGATTAAGACACTGGTTAGGATGCCTGATTATCAAAGTGCCTGGTTAGAATCCTGGCTCTGCTTCTGATCCAGCTTCCTGCTAACATGCACCCTGAGAAGACAATGATATAGCTCAATGATAGCTCAACTACCTGGGTCCTTGCCACCCAAGTGAGAGACTGGGATTGAGTCCCTGGTTCTTGGCTTTGGCCTGAGCCAGCCCTGGCTATTGTGGGCTCCGTCTCTCTGCCTTTCAAATAAAATGAAATTAATTTTGAAAATTTCTAAAACTCCATTCTAGCATTCCCTATGCTTTTGCAACATTATGCTAATTATTATATCTTGAGCATCTAGTCTCTTTTTTCCCCCCATCAGGCTCAGCACATCTCTAGCCAGGCTTTGTTAGGATCTGACCTACACTATAAGCTTGGCAGCAGAGAGTAGGTGGGGGCTATGGGACTTAGTAGCAGTCTCTGTAGCATCCACAAGGTACTATGTCTTCTGAGTGGAGGGTGGACTATTTTTCTAAGATCAAAGGGTCCAGTAGGGTTGGCAGAGTCTATTCTCAAAGGCATCCATCCACTCTACATGCAGAGGTATACAGAAACTAGATCTTTACCTTACACCTTACACAAAAATCCACTCAAAATGCACCAAAGACCTAGATCTAGATCTAATACCATCAAATTACTAGAGAGCACTGGAGAAATTCTGCAAGACATTGGCATAGGCAAAGACTTCTTGGAAAAGACACTAGAAGCACAGGCAATCAAAGCCAAAGTTGAAACATGGGATCACATCAAGCTGAGAAACTTCAGCAAAGTGAAGAGGCAATGGGCAGAATGGGAGCAAATATTTGCAAACTATGCAACTGATAAAGCGTCAATATCCAGAATCCATAAAGAGCTTAAAAAACTCAACAACTACAAAATAAACAACCCAGCTAAGAAATGGGCAAAGGACTTGAACAAGCATTTTTCAAGAGAGGAAATTCAAATGGGCAACAGACACTTGAAAGAATGCTCAGGATCTCTAGCCATCAGGGAAATGCAAATCAAAACCACAATGAGGTTTCACTTCACTCCAGTAAGAATGGCTCTCAAACAGAAATTAACAAATGATGCCAAAGATGTGGGAGAAAAGGTATCCGAATCCACTGTTAATGGGAATATAAACTGATCCAGCTACTATGGAAGAGAGTATGGAGATACCTCAGAAATCTGAATATAGACCTAACATGTTATCCAGCCATCCCACTCCTAGGAATTTACCCAAACCACAAGAAATCAGCATATGAAAGAGCTGTCTGTACGCCCATATTCATTGCAGCACAATCCATAATAGCTAGGATAAGAAATCAACCCAGATGTCCACCAACTATTGACTGGACAAAAAAATTATGGTATATATACACAATGGAGTACCATTCAGCTGTTAAAAAAAAATAAATAAATAAAAAGAGAGAAGAAATTCTGTCTTTTGTAACAAAATGGATGCAACCAGAAAACATCATATTTAGTGAAATAAGCCAGTCCCAAAAAGACGATACAATGTTTTACCTGATCCAGGTAACTAATACAGTGCTAATACAGTACATTCAAAACACAATGTATTGAAATAAAATGGACATTTTGAGAGTCAATGATTGTTTACAGCCCTTGTCTTCTGTTGGGGAACAGTGTTTTCTCTGTTCATACTATTTGTTGAACTCTTTTACTTAGTATAGTGTTGACTTTACGATCATTAAGTAAACTGAAAGTAGATCTTTGTAAAAATTAAGAGTGGGAATGGGAGAGGGAGGACTAAGAAAAGTTAGAGCATGGGTGGGAGGGTAGAATGGGAAGTATCACTGTTCCTAAATCTATATATGAGGGGCCGGTGCCATAGCTCACTTGGTTGATCCTCCGCCTTGTGGCACCAGCATCCCATATGGGTGTGAGTTCTAGTCCTGGACTCTTCCAGTCCAGCTCTCTGCTGTGGCCCAGGAGGACAGTGGAGGATGGCCCAGGTGCTTGGGCTCCTGCACCCACGTGGGAGACCCATAAGAAGCTCCTGGCTCCTGGCTTCAGCCTAGCCCAGCCCCAGCCATTGCAGCTATTTGGGGCATGTTCCAGTGGATGGAAGCACTCTCTCTCCCTCTCTCTCTCTCTCTAACTCTGCCTTTCAAATAAAATTTAAAAAAAAAAATCTATATATGAAATACATGATACATGTATAATTTAAGTAAAATTTAAAAAAGAAGAGGAAAATTTGCTTGGAGATGGAAAAAAAAGCCATCCATCCATCCATTTATCATTGTGGCATATTTTGTTTCTAAGTTTTCTTCGCTGGGGCCCTGAACTTCACAAAACAGTCCTTGGCTGAACATTTAAGCCTCTAAAACTGGAACTTTTACAGTTGGATGTTCAGCCAGAAGCTCAGCTGTTTGAATTCTTCTTCTGCAGGAGGTAGGTCTCCTTGAAAGTCCATTTGGGGTCTTCTAGCTCTCGGTGCTCTTCTATAGGTCAAGTATACAATCTGGCCATAACCAACCAATTCTGCTCTTCTAGTACATATTGTTCTCACATTTTTTCCAAATGGCTGCATTATTGAACCTCCCAGAGAATTCCCTTCCACGGGGGATATTTTCCCAAGTTAACATTTATGTCTGGTATCTTCAAGATTGTCCTCAAATTGAGTGATTTGCTAGAAGAACTCCAAAAGAAAACGTAAGATTGAGAAAAACAGAAGGCAAAAATCAGCAACAGGAAAAGATGCATGGCAAAGTCCAGAGGAAATCAGGCACGAGCTTTAGAAGTCTCCCGGTAGTCACACAAATGTGCTTAAATCCCTTCTGCACTCAAGTATAATGTATATAGTGTTTTCCTTCAGTGAAGCTTGCCAGATTTTGGGGGGGTCAGAAATGTGGTCAACCTTTGTCTAGTTGTACCAAAAATTCCAGATTCCTAGAAGGAAAGCAGGGAGTTAACCTAAATCCTATTATTTGGAAAAACATTTCAGGCACAACAAACCACCCTTATCGGAAGGGAGTGGTGGGAATACTTCTGAAATCCAAGTGGTTGGACACCAACCAAAGGCAAATCTTACATCAGACCCTTCTAAGGAAAACAGGTCCAGGCTTGCTATGTTAAAGTTTTTCTGTAGACCATCATGAAACATTTAGCAACTAAGTCCTGACAGTGGCTACTGACTATGTATGTGTGCTAAGTACCTGCCAAGATATAAGCGAATTTCTATCCCTATCCTATTAACCTGTGGCCTCAGACCTCATTACTGGACTACTCATATCAAGTCTGGGTCCTTCAAAAAGCAGTCGCCAATACCAAGAAGGGAGGCATTCTCTATACAACAGATTTATTAAGGTAAGGAGAAACAGGCAAGGAGCTGGAAGCTGGGAAGCAACCAGAGCATAATGCAGGTAGGATCCTAGGAGAATAAAGGAGTAAAAGTGAAGATTTTGTGAAAGTGACTTAGACATCCGTGCAGTTTGAAAGGAGTTTCACGGGGCCAGCGCTGTGGCGCAAGTTAGTCCTCAGCCTACGGCAGTGGCATCCCATATGGGTGCCAGTTCAAGTCCCAGCTGCTCTTCTTCCAATCCAGTTCTCTGCTATGGCCTGGGAAAGCAGCAGAAGATGGCCCAAGTCCCTAGGCCCCTGCACCCGCATGGAAGACCAGGAAGAAGCTCCTTGTTCCTGGCTTCGGATTGGCACAGCTCTGCCTGTTGTGGCCATCTGGGGGGTCAACCAGTGGAAGGAAGACCTTTCTGTCTCTCCCTCTCAATGTCTGTAACTCTACCTCTCAAATAAATAAATAAAATCTTTTAAAAAAAAATAAAAAATAAAAGGAGTTTGGCAAGACTATCAGGGAGTTTTGCAACCACTGTTGAGTCACAATATCCCCGTCATGATCAGTTATTGGCTAGCAGCAGCATGGACAAATAGCCAGAACTTGGGATGGATTTCTGAGCCTGGCAGCTGAGCCCTCAGTCAGCTACACTTCCTTCTGCTGAAGATCTGAGACATGCCCTCCCATAGTGCCACAAGTGGTTATGGTTCTCAAAAAACACCTGAAAAAAGATTCATTATCAGACACTTTATTTAGCACCAACAGCATATGATCATTTGTAATATTTTTTAAATAAAAGGTTAATTTACAACCACCTAAACAAGGACACTGATTAACAATGAAAATGCAAGTGACCTTTTAAATTTCATAAATTAAAGATCATGGTGGTGAATTCTGGGAAAATGACTTTTTCTCCCCAGATGATCTGGTGAATTGAGAGCATCAACAAACACACAGTAAGCATGTATGTATTAGCACTAAGCCAATGCCAAGAAATATTTCTAAATGTTCATAACAAGCCATTTCCTGAAATAAATTAATTTAAAAGGGTTTTCTAAAAATTATTTCACCCATAATTTGGGAACTACTGGGGCCGGTGCTGTGGAGTAGCAGGTAAAGCTGCCACCTGCAGCTTTCCCATATGTGCACCAGTTCAAGTCCTGGCTGCTCCACTTCAGATTCAGCTTTTTCTTATGGCCTGGGAAAGCAGTGGAGGATGGCCCAAGTCTTTGGGCCCCTGCACCCATGTGGGAGACCCAGAAGAAGCTCCTGGCTCCTGGTTTTAGACTGGCACAGCTCCAGCTGTTGCAGCCATCTGGGGAGTGAACCAGCGGATTGAAGACCTTTCTCTCTCTCTCTCCCTCTGCCTCTGTAACTCTGCCTTTCAAATAAATAAATAAATCTTAAAAACATTTTTTAAAAATTATGTACCTTAGGTGTTAAAACTGAAAGGATATTCTCTTAAATATTACCTATTATAATTGATTTTATATCTTCTTTTTAATCAGTGTTCCCTTCATAAGTAACACTGGTTGCCACTATCTGAAACACAACATGAAGCCAAAGCTCTCTGCTAAGTTTCAACAGAAAACTGGTCCCATCGTTGTTCCAGCTGTTCCTTTCAGCCAATACATTCTCAACTAACTCAGATTAAATGGTTCTTAGGTCAAAGAGTTAATTCCTACCAAAAAAACTGTTCTACCATAATAACAGGTTCAGTAACATAGTAAAGGTTCAGCTTTGCATGGACTTCATGACATGTTGGTACAAATAATAAATCTACTTAAAATATACAATGAACCACAATATTTAATGTGAAAATACATCATGTTTTAAAAAATGAGATCAGTACCATTTTAATGTAGAAGATGCCACTTTATTTACAGGCTAATAAAAAAATATTAAACTCAACTAGATATAATACATTTGGCATAAATCCTATAGATTTAAGGCCGACCCTAAGTGAAAGATTGGATAGGTGGAATAATAGATTACATAATAAGGATATCAAATAATGTGCAATTTACACATGTATCAATATATCTTTCTGTTTCCAAACATGAAAGCAAAGCAATTCTACTGTGGTGGGGGGAGAAAACAGCAACACAGGCAGCTGTGCTAACTTTTGAAAACTGTTCAGTTAAAAGTACCTAGACCCATGGAATTTTCATTTTTTAAATCTACTTTTAATAACAGTCCCATAACCCAGCGTTGCTTTTCTATTACATTTATAAGAGACATTATAGAAGGGGCTGGCTCTGTGGCATAGCAGGTAAAGCTGCTGCCTGAAGTGCCGGCATCCCATATGGGCATCAGTTTGAGTCCCAGCTGCTCTACTTCTGATCCAGCTCTCTGCTGTGACCTGGGAAAGCTGTAGAAGATGGCCCAAGTCCTTAGGCCCCTGTAACCCTGTTGGAGACCCGGAGGAAGCTCCTGGCTCCTGGCTTTGGGTCGGATCAGCCCAGCTCCAGCCATTGCAGCCATGTGGGGAGTGAATCAGTGGACGGAAGACTTTTTCTCTCTCTGCCTCTATGTAACTTTCCTTTCAAGTAAATAAAATAAATCTTTAAAAAAAAAAAAAGACATTATAGAAGAGAATTTATAAGTTTAAATATATAAACACATACAACCCTCATAGTCTATTGAAAAAGTCTAAATTATTCTGTTTGTATGTGTACTTTTTCTTTCCTTTCCTTTCTTTTTTTTTTTTTTTTATTGTAATGGCTTTGCATTAATTCCTCCCTTATCTGTTTGGTTTTCTCCTAGAAACTTCAATGTTACATGAGTTTCTTCCCTATAAATGAGACGATGTAAAGACTTTAGACATTTGAAATTCCTTGTTCATCCCCAAAGACCACAGATTCTAAAATGAACTTTAACTAAACTTTGTCTAACCTCTGACTTGACACTCACAGTAGCATCTGAGCAACAGTGCTCTCCTGAACACTTGCAAACCACTGTGAAGCAGAAACAAAATGGAAATTAACCTGTGGGATTTTAAACTACTCAGAAAGCTTTTCATTCTGTTTATCAGCTCTTGAGAGAAATTTATATCATAACCATCTTATACAGCCCTTCAAATTACAGTGAACTCAGAGAAATGACAATTTAAGGTTCTAAATATAAGTAGTTTTTGAAAATCAAAGGGTTGCCAGCTTCCATTTCCACATTTTCTAAGGATTTAGTCGTAACACACAGAAAAAAAAATGTTTCTGATCAGTCATCACAGGCTGTGTTTTAAGAATAACATGGTTTCATGTCATAGCAAAAAAGTTTTCAGATCTGCTACCACGAACTTTTCTTTTTGGACTAAATGAATACACCAGCTAAAATCCATTGTGCAGATCTCATGGCATGTGTAGGGGTTGTGCTTGGTGTAGGAAGAGTACAAAGAGGAAAAAATACTTTTCATCTCTTAATAGGCCTAGCCTGTCAGGAGCAAACATAACATGTAATTTGCTTATTCATTTGTATAATTATTAAATATCAGCTTTTGCTTCCAGGCAATGTTATGCTACAAAGTATTTTAATACCAGTAACAATACACACTATGAAGTGCACTTCTATTGCAAATTAACATAGTGATACACAGATGAACAAAACCACTCAAAACAAACCATAAATGAGCAAAACTAAAACATTAAGTTTATAAATAGCAAAATCATGAAATAAGGTATATACAATTTATAGATTTAACTTTGAACAAATAGTGCATCTGGGAAAGACAAGAAATGTATTTTATCACCTAACATCTGAATACTAGAAAGGTAGATACTGATAATACTCTAAAAGTCTTCTAGACTTTCTTCCACGTAATAGTCCCTTAAATGTATACCCTTTAAAGTAATATTAGCAAAACTATCACCTCTTTATATCCAATGTTTTGACTCTGTCAGTAGGGCACAAGAGCCTGCAGAATGGCAAAGAAGAGAAGAGGCACTCCATGCTCTCCCTTGGGACAAGAGAACTAGCAATTTCAGAATTTATGTATGAAAAATACTTTAGTCAAATATGTTCTGTCATGAACACCCACCCAAATATCTTTACCTCATCTTGCCCACCTTGGTCCTGACTTTTTCAGATGATTGGCAAATCAGTTACTTAGAAAACTGCTGTTTGAATGCAATGTATTTTATGACACAGTAATAAATTTGAGCTTTTCTGCCAGAAAAATTTATCTTTAAGTGCTAGGGCTATTGCAAGAAAAACAATGAACAACTTAAAATGTATAAAACCGACTTTTGTAGATTCCAGAAAATAAGCATTTGAGTCTAAACATTGGTAGTGTAATGCTCCAATATCATGCACACAGATCAACATAATTGAGAACAGATATGTTACACTCATCTGCATTTCTTTAAAAACCGAAAGTAAAAGGTACAATAACTTCAGAAACTATTTCTAGTGCAGCATTGATTGATAAAAGATTAAAGAAAACTATTTTGTACTGCATTAAGTGAAGTTGGAAGGCAAACTCACTACAATGTATGATTATTAAGAACTGATTTAGATATCAGAATGCACAATAAATTTTTATAAAAGAACTAAAATCATTCTTTCAGTTAAAAAAAATTAAGTCAAGCTTACATCTCTGCCATTCATTGAATCAAGCTCTGTCCCTTGAAATACCACAAGTTAACATTCACAAATATATAGGGTGAATTCATGTACTCTCTTATATTTAAAGGTTATTTCTTATAAAATTCCCATTACCAATGTCCTTCTACTAAATGGAAAAAGGAACCAAATAAAACAATAGTGCTTCATTTGGTACTTAAGAGCCTAGTTACATCCCTTTGGGAAACACATGCTTTGGTGCTTACAATTTCAACAAAATCAAAATTTCTTTACATGCAATAGCTAATTATGGTATACCACAGAAAACAGGGAATTTTACACACTTAGAATTGTTCACATGAAGCCCTGAGGTACCCGCCTTTCATTTAGGCAACAAACAGCCTCCCTTGATCTTGAACAGTCTTTGTCACCATCTTCCCAATGCCCCAAATTCAAAACAGTCTGATTAACAATCTTGTCTGTAGATACAGTCAATTTAATAAGATTTTTTGTGATACAGACTATGCAGATCATCTAATTTTGAAGCACTGTCATCTAGTGGAGTTTCACTTGAACTTCCCAGGTCTCCATTTTCATGTGTATCAGTTACTGCCTTCTTATTATATTCTGAAAGAAAGGAAAAGAAAAACAAAATAAGTAGATGATTTTTGGTTTAGAAAAGTATTTATCCTTTACTGAGAAAAAAATAAAGGGACATCCTCTATAAATTATAGTAGTAAAATAAGGCAAAATTAACAGGGTTTTAGATTAAGTAAGTTAGCAATTCAGTGCAAATATCCACAAAGTAAAAAAAGACAAATGATGTCTTAGTATTAGCTATGATGAAAAGCTCTGGCCTCACTAATTTCCCTAAAAATCTCAGGGACCCCAGAGAGCCATAGAACCAATGTCTTATGTAAAAGAGAATGCTTGAATTTTCCTTCAAATATGTGTATGATAGCAAAGGAACACAAAGTTCTGTAAGATCACACATTCTGATTCTAATAAAACCTTAATACAACAGTCTAACTATTTATTCAGACGTAGCCTACAATTCATTGTACTACAGACAATTTGCATTAACACAGAAAGACTACATTAAGATATACATGCCCTAAAAGTAAATAAATGGTTTTTGTTTCAGATTCTAGAAAATTTGAATTTTATTTTTCAAGGATCATTTATAGTTCAGTAACTGGGTCATATAGTTAATAGTCCAAATGAATCTAGAAGAATATGTATATAAATTGAATCTTAGCAAAATGACCACTGCACAAGCAAGGGAAAGCTGTTTATTCCTCCGGTTTCCCTAATCTCAAAGAGTATTAACTGAAGAACACCTAAGGCCTTCCAATTTTAAAAACTCATAAAGAATACATCAATAGTAATTCAGTGATTTTTACCTTGTAACACTTTGATTTCCCCACTTGCGTCTTTGGAACTAGCACCAGGATTGCCACCTCCTTCTAATTCATCAAGGTACAAACGGTAACGATGTCCACTCTCATCTTCATACTCTACATTTTCATCATCAGAATCCACCTCAGGAGCCACATAAACTACTTCAAATTCAATCTCTCCTCTCTAAAATAGGGGGAAAAATGAGGAAGTTAGGTTATTGCAATTGGAATTAAAAAATAAAAAAGATTTTCACACCCTTTGGAGGGAGACTTAGAGGTGGGAAAACTCAGGTAAAACCCCTTTCCAGACAACAAACAATGGAATTCTAGAATCAAAAGAAGCAGAAGGGCTGTAAGAGTCTATATGTCCAGACCATTCTCAGGAATCCTCTAAATCAGTAATTTTAATTGTGGTAGCTCTTTCTACTGGTTACGGTATTTTTGCCGATAGATCTAAAATTGTAAAAAGGATTGTCAATTACTAAATAAATTTACAGAATTTGATCAGTTTATCAAACTTATTTTGCCATTTTGTAGCTCAAAGAACAATTCAGTAAATCTATCTAAATGGTCAGATATTATACAAATTTTACAAAATTTCCTACTTCTTACTGAATAGATCTTGAATCTTAACTTTCACTGAATACAAGATACATTGTTAATCAAGGTTATTGTATAGTAAAAACAGTAACACTATACATATTGCACAAAAACATGCAGCCTTCAATCCTCAGGATAACTCTACTATCGTTTCTTTCACAAGAATGAGAAACCTGAGTGAGTCCTAGAGCAAGGAATTAACTTTCTCATATGATGAACAAGTATACAGAAAAATAGGAATTTGGCTCCAAATTGTTCTTTTATGCTAAACTAAATGTGTAAAATCTATACTGTTATTCTTTAATAACAACTATATTTTATGTTTAAAAATTTGAAACTACAGTTGTCATTTAATAAGAAACTATGGGGTCAGCGGTGTGGTGTAGTGGCTAAAGCCGCTGCCTGCAGTTCCGGCATCCCATATGGGCGCCAGTTCGAGACTCAGCTGCTCCACTTCCGATCCAGCTCTCTGCTATGGCTTGGGAAAGCAGTAGAAAATGGCCCAAGGCCCCTGCACCCATATGGAAGACCAGGAGGAAGCACCTGGCTCCTAGCTTCGGATCGGCAAGGCGCGCCGGCCATAGCGTCCATTTGGGGGGTGAACCAATGGAAGGAAGACCTTTCTCTCTTTCTCTCTCACTGTCTAACTCTGCCTGTCAAAAAAAAAAAAAAAAAAAAAAAAGAAAAGAAAAAAAAAGAAGAAGATGGCCCAAGGCTTGGGTCCCTGCACCCGTGTGGGAGACCCAGAAGAAGCTCCTGGCTCCTGGCTTCAGATCGGTGTAACTCCGGCCATTGTGGTCATCTGGGGAGTGAACCAGTGGATGCAAGACCTCTCTCTCTGCCTCTCCTTCTCTCTCTGTGCAACACTGACTTTCAAATAAATAAATACATCTTAAAAAAAAAAAAAAAGAAAAGAAACTATAATTACTACATACAAATCTGATGGTTGCAACTCTCTGAAAATTATGGCCTATCTTTGCTCAAAAGAAAGCATGCCATTTCTGATTGCTACCCACTAAGTGAAGTCTCTTTGATGCTTCTCTTTCCTGGAAGTTTAAGGTTATATCTCAGAATTTTAATATGTGCTTACTGTTTCCTTAAAATTACCCTCTTTGTAGTTCCTTTCCCACAGTCCCAGTCATCCCACTCTTGTGCTAACGGGTGACAGCCACGTTGTGTTGCAAAAACACTACCTTTAGAGGTTAAAGAAGCATTCTTTGATTTCCCTCATCACATAATGCTCTAAAAATCACACTGTGAGAAACAGATGGATAATGCAGAGGTCTCTAAAGTTCTTGATGACACAATTAGATTTGTGGCTAGCTATCATGGAGGCATAGATTTCAGGCTTTACATGAGAAAGGGCTTTCTAAAAATCCATACTGTGGGTCGGCCATTGTGATGGAGCTGGTTACACTTAGGATGCCTGCATCCCATATTGAAGTGAAGGTTCCAGCCCCAGACCCCTTGCTTCTGACCCAACTTCCTGTTAATGTGCCAGGGAAGGCCACTGATTGCCATCCACATGAGACAGCTGGATAGAGTTCCTGGCTCCTGATAGCAGCCTTTCTTTGTCACTGTGTGTTTCAATTAAACAATTTTCTTAAAAATATCAGCACTGTACAATAATGAAATGGATTGTTTGATCATTAGCAAATCCCCTTTTTAAATGCAATTGGTAATGTGCAGATTCATGCATCATTTAGGTTGAACCAATGAGTTATAATTTTTCAACTTGCTCCTGTTCTGAGTACGTTACTTGTATTAATATACTTAATTCCTTCAGCTCTCTTTCAATACCTACTGCACATGAGGACACTGAAGCAGAGTAATTAAGAAATTTGCTCCATTACACAGCCATGGAAGAGTAAGCAAAACTGTCCTTTTCGAACAAATATGACTAAAAGTCATCTAGAAAAGTCTCAAATAAAAGAAAACAATTATCTATCTACAAACACTTTACAACTAAAGAAACTTCATAGGTGAGTATAAGATATTTATTTGGTAGAGTCAGAAATAACTAACCCATATATGCAATTTTTACGCAAAGAGAATTCACCTGCTGGGAAAGAATGGTTACAGCTTCTTTATGCTTTGTGTCCCTTAGGTTAACACCATTGACAGCCAAAATAGCATCCCCAACATGTAGCCCTCCACATCTATCAGCAGGCTGTCCTGGATGGATCTCTGAGATGAGGATCGGAACTCCATGTTCTTTCCCACCCTAACAACAATAAAAAGGCAATAAATTAGTTAATTGTTCATAAAGTTCAGTCACAGACTATTCTATAGATAAAATATTTTTCCAAGCATTTCTTTCAATAAGCACCTATACTGTGTGCAAACATGCTGGGTGAAATTTTATTATTACTTAGGAATTGATAGATAAATTATTACAAGCATCAGATTTATATGTGCTTTTCTAAAACACATCCCAGGGGGTAAAAACAAAAACAAAAACAACTCTCCAGTTGACTAACTTTAAAACATAAATTAAACTATTTAAATATTTATATATTAGCTAATTCACAGCACTATTATATTTTATCATCTCTAAATCATTATGAATGATAAGTGTAATTATTTTATGTAAGAAAGACTAACAGTTAAGACAAACCTCAATTTCAGAGATGCTAAGGTATGAACAAAGACACAATGTAGAACTGAAGAAATACAATGTAGGTACCTATCACTTTCTAGCTTGTTTCACAGTTGTTTGTGTGCTTATGTGTTTATGCCTTATTTTGTCCTAATAAAATTCATGCTCTTTGAGAGCAGCACATTAAAAAAGTGTGCATTTAATGAGTGTAGATTAGATGAACTTTCTGTTATAATTTTTATATTAAGCAATGCCGGGAGGCAGGTGAACTCACACAATGTCTATGTATTAACAAATGAAAATTACAGTAAGTCACCTTGTTCAGTAAAACACTGAGACTATAACAAAATGACTCCAGATATATGTACTTTATAATAGACTGCTCTTAGGAATGCTAGCCAAGCCAACCATTTATAATGGCATTAAATGTAAAAAAAGAATGTATTTCAGGCCGGTATTGTGGCACAGCAAGTAAAGCTGCTGCAATGCCAGCATCCCATATGGGTGCCGTTTGTGTCCTGGCTGCTCCACTTCCAATCCAGCTCCCTGTTACTGGCCTAGGAAAAGCAGTGGGGGATGGCCCCTGCTATCCAAAGTGGGAGACCCGGGTGGAGTTTATGGCTCCTGGCTTCAGCCTGGTTCAGCCCTGGCTGTAGCAGCCATCTGGGAGTGAATCAGTGGATATAAGATCCCTCTCCCCACCCTGACCCCCACCCCCATAACTCTGTCAAATAAATAAATAAATCTTATATATATATATATATATATATATATATATGTATGTATCTGAATCCAAGAGCCAGTAAAACCTGACAGAAATGAGACAAGAGAAAGACAGCACATAGGAAAAAGAACAATACAATCTGGAACCATTTACCATAAATGAAAACAGCCATATGTATTCCAAAGGCTTCTAGCAGCATCACGTTATATGTTATTAGAACTATATCCTGAATCAATGAAAATTTAAAACTATGCCTTATAAAGGTACACACAACAAAAGTATTTATACAAAAGTACTGGGCCCATAATGATCTAAATAGATCTAGAAAATCTATCCAGAATACTTTGCTCCCCAACAATGTACAACAAAGAAGCATGACTATACTAGTTAATTACAGAAAAGGAATCTGGAAGCACTACTTCTTACTGTAATTGAAATGCCAAGGCCTTCATGGTCTTCCTTCAGGAGGAGAACTTTTCTAATTGGACCAACACCTTGGCTTTTCTTTAAGGAGTCTTGGTCCTTATTGGAGGGAAAAAAATGAGAAAATCAGTACCACTTAACATACCAAATAAACTCAGGCTATACAATGTACTTTTACAAGTCTTTATTGATTTGCAGGTATAAATATGTAACATAATGTCACAAAAGCAACTCATAACATTTGAAAAATGAAAAGTTATCCTGTTAATATGATGAAATTTATCAATGATTTTTCTCATCCTTTTGTCAATTTTTTAATATTGATACATCCCTTTTCAAACTGCAGGATATCACAAAGCAAATTACTGCCAGGAAATGATGGTAAGCATCCTCAAGAAATAAAAGTTGGTAAATGTCTACATCTTTACTGGGAAATATCTACAAGATATACACCCATTTAACTTGATTTGTGGAACTGAAAACCAAATTTCCAACTGAATCATTAATTACTGTTTCATTCCTGGAATGTACCTCTTAAATAATAAAAGACCTTCCTCCATTAATAATTCCTTTTCTGGGGCTAGTGTTGTGTTGTAATGCGCTAAGCCTTGCCTGCTGGCATCCCATATGGGCACCGGTTCATGTCCCTGCTGCTCTTCTTCCAATCTAGCTCTTTGCTTATTGCCTAGGAAGGCAGTAGAGGATGGCCCAAGAGCTGGGCCCCTGCACCTGCATGGGAGACCTGACAGAAGCTCCTGGCTTTGGATCAGCTCAGCTGTATCCCTTGCTGCAATCTGGGAAGTGAGCCAGCGGATGGAAGACCTTTCTCTCTGCTTCTCTCTCTGTAACTCTGCCTCTCAAATAAATAAAATCTTAAAAATTAATAATAACTGCTTTTCTGGTACTTCTACTCTTTCTTCTCTATTAAACTCCTTTTGCATTCAGCAGATAAACAAATCAAATCTTGGGGCTGGTGCTGTGGCTCAGCGGGTTAGCGCCCTGGCCTGAAGCACCAGCATCCCACGTGGGTGCCGGTTCTAATCCCGGCTGCTCCTCTTCCCATCCAGCTCTCTGCTATGGCCTGAGATAGCAGTAGAAGATGGCCCAAGTGCTTGGGCCCCTGCACCCATATGGGAGACCTGGAAGAAGCTCCTGGCTCCTGGCTTCAGACCGGCGCAGTTCCGGCCGTTGCTGCCAATTGGGGAGTGAACCATCAGATGGAAGACCTCTCTCTCTCCCTCTCCTCTCTCTGCATAACTCTGATTTTCAAATAAATAAATAAATATTTAAAAAAAATTAAATCTCTCCCAGTTTTAAAATACTGACCCAATGCAAACAGAAAAAAAAAACCAAAATCCTTTGATCACTCACTCTTCTGTAGCAACTATTCTTCTCTTCCTTTGCCTAACACCACATAAAATTCATCCTCACCGTATCTACTTTCCTCCTTCCCACACTCAGTATTTTGATCTTTTTAATTAGCAACACTGGAATTTTCTTCTCTGTTCATTGGTAAGAATTATTGCTACATCCAATTAATATTTGTTAGTCACTACCCTACTTGAATCCTTCAGAAAGTTGATACTGCTCGCTATCCTTCCTTGAAACCCACTCTTTTCCTTGGTTTCTATTATATTAATTTCCTACGTGGTTAATACCTGACAGCTCCATCTCAAGCTCCTTCTGACACTTCACAGGTTTTTCTTTCCTTTCTTTTTTTTTTTTTTTTTTTTTTTTTTGACAGGCAGAGTGGACAGTGAGAGAGAGAGACAGAGAGAAAGGTCTTCCTTTGCCGTTGGTTCACCCTCCAATGGCCGCCGCGGCCGGCACACTGCGCTGATCCGAAGGCAGGAGCCAGGTGCTTCTCCTGGTCTCCCATGGGGTACAGGGCCCAAGCACTTGGGCCATCCTCCACTGCACTCCCTGGCCACAGCAGAGAGCTGGCCTGGAAGAGGGGCAACCGGGACAGAATCCAGTGCCCTGACCGGGACTAGAACCTGGTGTGCCGGCGCCGCAAGGCAGAGGATTAGCCTGTTGAGCCATGGTGCCGGCCTTTTTTTGTTTTTGACAAGCAGAATTTAACAGTGAGAGAGAGAGACAGAGAGAAAGGTCTTCCTTCTGTTGGTTCACCCCCCAAATGGCCACTATGGCCGGCGTGCTGCGCCAATCCGAAGCCAGGAGCCAGGTGCTTCCTCCTGGTCTCCCATGTGGATGCAGGGCCCAAGCACTTGGGCATCCTCCACTGTCTTCCCGGGCCACAGCAGAGAGCTGGACTGGAAGAGGAGCAACCGGGACAGAATCCGGCATCCCGACCGGGACTGGAACCCAGGGTGCCGGCGCCATAGGCGGCAGGATTAGCCTAGTGAGCCACGGCGCCAGCCATTTCACAGGTTTTCACCTTTGGTCTCTTTTTTTTATAAGTTTCCTTGGTGACTTAATCAATTCCATGGTTTCAATTATAATAGATGGATGAATTCCCTAATATCTCTTCAACTCAAGACTTTCCTCTTGAATGCTAGAAACATAAATCCAACTTGATTTATCTTGGATGCCTACTGACACTTCAATACTATACATGTAAAACTGATATCATCACTACTATCCCAAAACCTTCCTTTTCTAAGTGACAGATATCTAAGTCACGAAGTGACAGATATCACTTAGTGACCCAAAACACAAACCTCGATCTTCCTTCTCACTCACCTACTTAACCAAAATAGGCCAGTCACCAATCAAGTCCTCCTGTTTCTAATTCTCTCAAGCCTGTCCTTCTTCCCAAATGTCTCTCCCTCTGCCTTCATTACTTTCTCTTTGGATTACCATAGTATATTTCTAATGTATCTCAACTCAGTTTGGTTCTCTGCCAATATGTACTCTTCACAATACAAAAATAACCGCTAAAAATAAGTACACTATTTTATTTAGAAGTCTCCTGATTATCAGGTTAACATTAAACTTGCTTTATTTAATTTTAAATAACCTTTGTCATCTGGCCATGCCTAAAACTCCCACCTCATATTTAGCCACTTTCACAAGCATGCTTTTATCACTCAGACACACCTAACACAAACTGCTTTGTCTCCTCTTAATGTTTTCATTTCCCAAATCTATAGAATCTAAAGTTAATGAGGACCACTGGTGTCCTAGAGAAGACAAGGGCATAAATGCACACTGCAGTCTTACTTTTCCAACAACTCTTAAGTACACATCAATTATTCTTAGAATAGTTTTCACACAGGCAAGAAATTATTTTCCCATTTAAGGTTATACTTTAATCTGGTACTAAGACATATGTGCCACTGTGGAAGAGTTAGACATGCTTTCATATATTAAGGTTTGCATTATCAAGCAGCTGTTGTAATAAAATTTAATGCAGATTTATTCAAGTAGAAAGGAAAGCTCCTATACAACAGTGGCGGTAGAAACAAGCAATTAGACACAGATCTCAAATTCTGTCTTAACTCAAGACTAAACAGATGTGAATGTTAATTCAGAATCCACATTTGGTTTTAGTTACCAAATCCCCCTTCAATAACAATTGCAAAACATTTGCCACTTTGTCAATATAGTCACAGTCTCAGCTAAGCTTAAAACAAAGTCAAGAATGCCCAAGTATGACCCAAGAAAATTGTGAAATATGATCCAAAATACTCATACTAGCATTTGCTAGAAATGGCTGTCTGCAGAAATACCATTGTCTGGGCCTACTAGAATAAAAGAAAGAATGGAAATGACTTGTGAGTAAAGAAAGAAGGGTGTGTTGAATATGAACGAGCAGCAAGACAAACATACATGGCCTGGTGGTGCTTGCATGGGTCGTTTCAAGTCATTGCGTCCTCTACAGGCTCTGATGACAGTTTTGTGACGATGCAAATGTATTTCCGCTTCTAACTGGTTCCAAAGTTTATCATGGGCGGGTCCCTTCATATCTCGTCCTAGTAATTGTATTTGTTGTACCCTTCATAAAGGGAAAAGGATCATGTAGTTAGTTTTCCATTATGTTACCCCAGAGATAAATGAGGAGAATTAATGAATATAAATTTTGGCATAAATCTCAATTAGCAAAAAAACTAATACTCAGGAACTTTCTCTCAGGTTTATAAAGATATGAAAATGCTGAAAAAGACATGTATCTTCCAGGAAAAAACAGTCATGTTTGAAAAGGAATGAGTGACAACTTAATTCAAATACATCTTAATTCAAATACATCTAAAAATAATTTATGAGATTATGCCAATGAACATGCATTTTATCATCTTACATGCAAAGTAACTTAACTGAACTCCAGCACTATGAATTATTGGCTTTTAGAAGAGATTAACTCCACACATTTTAAATGACAATTTCTTTTTACAAATGGTTATTTTAATTCACATAACATCTTAAAGTTACATTAAAGCAATGAGAATACTGATAAAATGATTTAGTACTAATAGTAAATCAGCAGTTTGCAAATAATTTACTTAGCAAAAGTAATGCAACCAGAACTCTATTTTTCTGCTAAAAGAACTAGTATTCACTTAATTCCAATGTATTTTCTTGAGGGACAAGGAAGATCAGGTGTCAGTGATAACAGAAAAAATTCCCTACAGATGTCCTGCTGCATGTAAGAACATCACATCTGTCATGGTATCAATCCAGGAAATAACTGAAAAGTGTTGCTCTGCAGAGAGGATCACAATTTATAGTCAGTTATTATCAGAGTGTATATTTGTGTGTATAAAGCATATTTATTTAGAAAGGATAAATAAATTGCAACATGTGAAGGTACTTTAAAAAGTTCATGGAAAAAATAGAATTCAAAGGAAAGTATATTTGGTGTAAAAAAATTGAAATCCTTGAAGAGTTCTTTCACAATATGCATTTCCCTTGAACTTTTGAAGAACCTTTGTGTAATACTGATGCTATTAATTTAACAGTAAGCTATAATCAACTGTAAAATACTCCTAAAGGTAAAGATTAAGGGTTTTTTTTAACAAGATATAAGAATAATGCATTAAATATGCAATTTATCACCCAAGAGTACAAGAATTCCCATTTTTACACACCTTCCTGCTAGTTCCTTATCCAAGTACTTGGCAGCCAGTCTTGCTCCATAAACTTCAGCCTGGAGAACAGCTATATGTCTACGAAGGGCCTCATTCTCTTTTCTCAACAATTTAACTTCAGCTTCAAGTTGAGCTTCTTTCACTTTTTCTTTTTTGTTTGCTTCAAGCTCTCTTTCCTATTGTCAGTTTTCAAAAAATTACAGCTTAGTGAAAATACATTTAAAACTCTTTACCAATAGTTTATGTTTCTAAAAATACACAAAAGCGTAGTCTACGAGTCTAATGCAGACCATGACAGCATATTCTAAAAACTGCCACTTCATTTCATGTCTTCATAAAATGGACATAGAGGTTCGGATCTGCTTTTTTTCTTTCTTTTAACTTGTACGATAATATCTTGCAATCACTTCTTTAGAAGAAAATGCCATGGGCCATTCTCAGACCGAAGATATTAACTGAAGTAGTTTTCTTGAAGACACGTCATCACAGATTAATAGAAGTGATTTCTACAAAACGTTGAAGATGTTACTTATTTTCTAAAACTGACTTTAAAAGCTAGA
Source organism: Lepus europaeus (assembly GCF_033115175.1). Taxonomy (NCBI): domain Eukaryota; kingdom Metazoa; phylum Chordata; class Mammalia; order Lagomorpha; family Leporidae; genus Lepus; species Lepus europaeus. Next base: position 116,353,714 of record NC_084829.1, read on the forward strand.
AGAAAAAAATAGTCTCTCTAGTGGTTGTTCCCAAATCCATAATTAACTTAATTGCAACAACCCAATAAAAGCAAGTTAAAATCATTCAGTAAACTTAGAGATATAGTTTATAAATAATTTATCCAGTAGTTCTCAACAAACTTACAATGCTTAAATTAGAAGAGACAGTCTAGCTTTATGGAAAACACTTTATAGTTATGGAGAATTTCTGGTAACAACCGTATTAAGACATTTTCACATCTAAACATTTCTGTAGGTAAGCCTATCTACAGTGAAGATGATCACTAAATTGTGGTATCTGGTCATCTATCTGTATGTTCAAGTACATGTGGAACTGTTTTCTGAGGGAAATACTGGCTTGCCTTGCTTGCTGAAAAATAGGATGGTCATCCACTCTCTCATAAGAAGATGTCTTTGATGCTCCACAGGGTGGGTAATCCATACATGTAAGTGTATAGGTAATGTAAACTCAAGATCTTGGCTATCAAATTTTTATAATAAGTTCATATGTGAGAAATAATGTTCAATTTACCATAAAAGTATAAAATACTGTCTCTCTATTCCTCTAGATCAAGGGGTATCAATGTAAATGCTTTCAGAATACAAACACAGAACAGACAGGCAGGTACAACACAAAGCAGAATGCAAAATGAAGTTACAAAACTCCTTCCCAAAGGCAGGCAAATCCAAACTGAAACACACTGTGTGGTCAGAGACTGTGTGGCCAGGCTAATCTCTTATGAGAGTGGAATAAGAGTCCTAACAGGTATCTTCAGAGTTGTTTTTGATCCAAGAAAATCACCGAAACACTTTAAACTTGCAGTTATCCTCAGCAGAAGTACATTTGCTGACTTCTGACTTACTGATTTACAGAATCAATAAATCCTAGGAAAATATGGCATACTTATGCATAATACGGAGGATAATGTTCACTATATCACCATGTCCGTTTTATGAAATCCGAAATCTAAAAATTCTTCCTTTGAAGGAAACAGTAAATGGTAATTTTTTTATTGCATGTGCACTTACTATTTTAAATAATTATTTCCCTTTTTATTCTGGATATTCAGAAGCTAAGAAACAAATTTAAGCAAACCTTTAGCTAGTCTTGAGAAATATTTTGGTATTAATTTAACTGTCTGCCTCGGTTTACTGATTAAATCAATACCAAAAAATGATGCCTTCAAATACAAAACAGTGAGTATCATGATCTTAATAAATATATATTTTAAATATATAAACACAAGCTAAAACCAATGTCTACTACCAAATGCAGGATATGTTTATCACTTCTTTGATTAAAAATATTTGTATAGGGGCTGGCGCTGTGGGTACAGCCGCCACCTGTGGTGGCAGCATCCTCTAAGAGTGCCGGTTCAAATTCTGGCTGCTCCACTAACAATCTAGCTCTCTGCTATAGCCTGAGAAAGCAGTGGAAGATGGCCCAAGTCCTTGGGCCTCTTCACCTGCATGGGAGACCCAGAAGAAGCTCCTGGCTCCTGACTTCAGATTGGCACAGCTCTGGCCGTTGCAGCCATCTGGGGAGTGAACCAGCAGATGGAAGACCTCTCTCCCTGCCTCTGTCTCTCTGTAACTCTGCCTTTCAAATAAATAAATAAATCTTTGAAAACAAAAAGAAGATTAACAGGGTTTTTTGATGTCTGTAAATAAAATATAACCATTAGAACACAGTTTCTAGATTTTCTTAAAAATGTGGAACCTTTTCTCTGTTATTCAGGGGCTTTCAGGATCTTTTTTTTTTTAATTATTCCAAAGTAGTTTTAAGTTTATAAAGCAAAGCTTGTGAAGTAGTATGAATATTTCCCATATACCCCACACCCAGCTTCACCTATTACTAACATTTCACATTAGTGTACTTGTCACAGTGAACCACACTCAGTTTCCACCAATTTTTTTTTTAAAGATTTATTTAATTGAAAGGCAAAGATAAGAGAGACAGAGGCAGAGAGAGAGAGAGAGAGAAAGAGAGAGAGAGAGAGAGAGAGGAGAGAGAGACAGAAAGAGAGAGAGAGAGGTCTTCCATCTGTTGGTTCACTCCCCAGATGGCTGCAATGGCCGGAGCTGTGCCGATCTGAAGCCAGGAGCCAGGAGCTTCTTCCGGGTCTCCCATGTGGGTGCAGGGGCCCAAGGAGTTGGGCCATCTTCCACTGCTTTCCCAGGCCATAACAGAGAGCGGGATCGGAACCGTGGAGCAGCTGGGACTCGAATTGACCCCCATATGAGATGCCAGCACTGCAGGTGGCGGTTTTACCCACTATGCCACAGCACCAGCCCCCCACCCATTTTTTTTTTTTAATGTATTTTTTTTTTTTTTGGACAGGCAGAGTGGATAGTGAGAGAGAGAGACAGAGAGAAAGGTCTTCCTTTTGCCGTTGGTTCACCCTCCTTGAATGGCAGAGTTACAGAGACAAGGAGAGACAGAGATCTTCCATCTGCTGGGTCACTCCCCAAATGGCTGCAACAGCTGGGGCTTGACCAGGCCAATTGCAGGAGTCTGAAACTTCATCCAGGTCTCTCATGTGAGTGGCCAAGCACTGAGGCCATTTCTGATGCTCTCCCAGGGGAATTAGCAAGCAACTACATAAGAAATGGAGCAGCCAGGATTTGAACTGGCACTCATATGGGATGCCATCATTGCAAGCAGTGGCTTATCCTGCTATGCAACAACACTGGTCCCTTATTTTTTTTTTTTTAATCCAAACTCCCTCTATCTTTTAGATATTGTTTTTAAAGGTCATGTAAAGCTAATAATCTAGAATCCTCCTCTTACAGCAACTTTGGAATTAAAATCTAATTTGGGTCTGATGCTGTGGCATAGTAGCTTAAGCCTCCACCTGTAGGGCCAGCATCCTATATGGGTGCTGGTTTGAGTCCTGGGTGTTCCACTTCCTATCCAGCTCCCTGTTGATGGCCTGGGAAAGCAGCGGAAAATGGCCCAAGTCCTTGGGTCTCTGCACCTGTGTGGGAGACCCAGAAGAAGCTCCTGGCTCCTGGCTTTGGATTGGCCCAGCTCCAGCTGTTGCAGCCATCTGGGGAGTGAACCAGCAGATATTGAGACCTCTCTCTCTGTCTCTCCCTCTCTGTAATTCTGCTTCTCAAATAAATCTTTTTTAAAAAATCTAATTAATTTCAAAATCAGCTTCCTAAAAGGGAGGTATCAGCTCCTAAAGAAACCATAGTTTGGATAACATTAACAAAAAAAAATTTTTTTAACGATGTTTCCCGAGGATGGTGCCATTTCAGAAAAAGCATTCCCAGAAGACCAAGATTTCTTTTCTTTATGGGCCAAATAGATTTTGAGGATTATTCCCTTTCAATTTCTTTAATGAGCTATTTATAGTAATGAAATCTATGAAATAGATTGTTACTTTATTTTAATGATCCAAACCCCTAAATAATCTGACAAACTCTTGATCTTGAAATTAACAGATGTAAGCAAGAATAGGATTAAGAAAAGTTAATCACTTCCATATTTACAAATATAATATTTTTGTTTCTTTTTAATCTGTCCGTGATTAGGTAACAACCAAGAAGTTCATTTTGTATTTAGGTATTCAATGTGTATCTTCATAACAACTGAAAACCCTGAGACAAACTGAAACCTGATAAGGACAGAGAGGTGGGAAAAATATTAAGAACTTATAAGTAGCTATTTTCTAAAATGATTTCTGGAAAGGATTTCAAAGTTCAGTTGTTTTAAATGACTGCACAATTATTTTCAAGACTTGAAAAATTGAAATACATGCAGTAGATGAAGAAACCAACATGCACATTCTTTTTCTGGGAATACATTCAAATAGAAAATTAAGAGGGTTAAAAACTAGATTTGTTCATTATAGCTTTAATGGCCGTAAGTATTACTCTTGACAAGTCGAGTCTGAACAAAATACAAGGCTCACAATGTGAGAAATTGAAGAATTCTGCAAATAATGGCTATAAAGCACAAACAAAAGAAAAATTATAAACAACATGCAGTGAGAAAAGAGCAATGGGCCAGCTACCCACTGACCTTTTCACTAAAAAATTTTCATCATTAACATGATTTTCCAATATACAGAGTGACAACATGTAATATGCAAAAATAAAACACTAAGAACACTTCAGCATGACATATTAAAGCAAAACAGAAATGACATACTTACCAGCTCCTCCACAGAGGGGACAGACTTAAGATATAAGAAAAAAGTTTTATAGTTAGAAAATTATCAAACAAACAAATTTACCTAGTGGTATAATCATGACAAAGAAAATTCCAATATGTTGAAACACATTTGGAAAAAGTTCACTAGAAAAAATGTTTGCAAATATGTAAACAACAGTAATTATATAGCATCAGGTTAAAAATTTTTGTTTTATCAAATTAGTTCTTATAATTGGTTCAGTGCTCTTTCCATTCTAGTATCTTGTTTTAAATCTAACATTAAAACCTCAGGAAAATTATTTTCTCATGAAAATGTGGATTGTTTCTTAGTGTTCACATCAAATATCTCAAGGAAGCAGATATGATCTCTTATTTTAATTAAATAAAACACTATTAAACATAGGTTCACAGAAGTTCAAAATTCAAGAGGACTTTAGGAAAATGAGAATGTTCATTCTAATAAATGGTAACATGTTAGTACTAGAAAGTAATCAATGAAATGAATTGAAAACAAGTAAAATTCAAAAATATATTACTGCTAGCACCTCAACATCATTTTCATATACTGCCTCTCCCAAGCTGTCTTCATTGCTGTGTCCCCACGGCATTAACAGAATGTCTGGCACACGGTACACACTCAGTACACAGGAGACTGAATTGAAATGAGGCTAAATTTTTTTTCTGTTTAAACAATCTACACTGATTAACAGTATTAAACTTATATAATGAAACAATAATACAATGTCATGAAGTGTTCAGTGGCAGAGAAAATGCTTATACTAAGAGTAAAAGAAAGAATGTGTTACTAGTTGGCATCTAGTTTTATTTTGTGCTTCCTTCTCATTAGCAAAACTGTGATTTTACTGGAGGTGGCCACATGACCAACTAAGAAAACTGACATGCAGGTTTTGGTAGCCAGTAAGATGCTGGCAGAAATGATGAGGAGGATTTCATGAAAAGCCCTTTCAGGAAGGCTAACATAGCTGAGAAGCATCTTTTTGCCCTTTCCTTAGATTCATCCCCTTCCTGTATGGAATGCAGACATTACAAAGCCTGAAGAATGAAACCATGAGCTAAAAATGGCACAGCACAATGACAGAAGGAACCTGGCTCACTGATACCTATAGAGCTGCCTTATTAGCTCTGCACTGCCTGCCTCAGAGCCTCTGAGAGAAAGGCAACTACCATTCAAAAATAATCTCAATGTTATTCGAGATTTCTGTTCTATACAGCTGAATTTAATCCTGATATAATAGGGTAAAAATTGTCTTATAATCACAAATACCTTTGAGATACATTTATACTCATATATACATTTTAAATAGGAAAAATTATCCTGATTAGCAGCTGGTTATTGATATTATCACAGATTATCTCTTGCTGATAAGATTGTGAGTAAACATGATAATCATAAACTTTTCCTGTATTTTCTGAATTTCCCACAATGAGCACAGGTAATACTTTATAAATTAAAAACCTCATTAAAAATTGTCCTCTCTCCACCCTCTAAAATACACATAAATACATCATGTCACTCTTTAAATTACTTACCAATTTTGCCTTAATGGTACCAGAGTCAACACTTTGACCAGTTTTAGCGTGAAGCTGAAGCTGAATAGAGTGCAGTTGTAAAAGCTGATCATGGACTTCTTTCTCCAATACAACTTTCTCTGCTTGGGTCTCCGTCAATTCAGATTTCAGATCCACCAACTGTGCCTTATAAAACAACAATAAAAATGTTAAGTATACTTAATTTTCTTTATTTTTACTCTATTATTACCCAAGAATGACAAAAGACTATTTTTGAAATGAATGCATGACACCAGAGGGCTATAATCTGACAAAGATACAGGACCTCCATCTAAATGGATAGTCAATACAAGTGAGACAGCTGAGTGGCAAGAGAACTCTACTATAAAGAGTATCTTCTAATAACATGAATGTTACTTCTTTTTTTTTTTTTTTTTTGACAGGCAGAGTGGACAGTGAGAGAGAGAGAAAGGTCTTCCTTTTTGCCGTTGGTTCACCCCCCAGTGGCCTCTGCGGCCAGTGCACCGCACTGATCCGAAGCCAGGAAGCAGGTGCTTCTCCTGGTCTCCCATGGGGTGCAGGGCCCAAGGACTTGGGCCATCCTCCACTGCATTCCCAGGCCACAGCAGAGAGCTGGACTGGAAGAGGAGCAACTGGGACAGAATCTGGTGCCCTGACCGGGACTAGAACCTGGTGTGCCGGCACCACAGGCGGAGGATTAGCCTATTGAGCCGCAGCGCCGGCCGTTAGTTCTATTTTACATGGCTTACTTTAAAAAGTGTTTATCTACAAAGTTGATGAAAATATCCAATAATAGAATGCTTCGTTATCCTTACAGATAATGTGTTATGGTGGTCCAGCAACATCAACAGTACATTATTGGAGGGGCCAAAAGTGGTATTCTGTCTTCTACTCACAGACTACTAGCCCAAATCAATCTAACTGCTATCTTGTGAAGTTATTTCAAGGGTTAAACCATAAGTTACTGAGATTACAGTAAGCCAAAATATCAGTGTTCATTGTAAGTTTTCAGTTATAGTACAACAAAAACAACTCATCAGGATCAGTTGCCCATTTGATGCAAAGTTTTAAACTTTTTTCTTTTGACAGGCAGAGTTAAACAGTAGAGAGAGAGAGAGAGAGAGAGAGAGAGAGAGAGAGAGAGAGAGGTCTTCCTTCCATTGGTTCACCCCCCAAATGGCCGCTACGGCCAGCGCACTGTGCCAATCCAATGCCAGGAGCCAGGTGCTTCCTTCTGGTCTCCCATGTGGGTGCAGGGCCCAAGGACTTGGGCCATCCTTCACTGTCTTCCCGGGCCACAGCAGAGAGCTGGACTGGAAGAGGAGCAACTGGGACAGAATCCGGCGCCTCAACTGGGACTAGAACCTGGGGTGCCGGCGCTGCAGGCAGAGGATTAGCCTAGTGAGCTGCGGTGCCAGCCGAAGTTTTAAACTTTTTTTTAAACAGCTTCCAGGTCCTTTAAAAAGTTTACTTATTCATTTTTGTTTATTTGCAAGGTAGAGCAATAGAGAGAAAGAAACTTTCATTTGCTGGTTTACTCCCCAAATGCTCAAAACAGCTATGGCTGTGCCAGGCCAAATCTTGCAGCCAGCAGCCCCATCTGGGTCTCCCATGTGGGTGTCAGGAATTCAAGCACTTGAACCACCATGTGCTGCCTGCCAAGGTATAAGTAAGCAGGAAGCTGGATCAGAAGAGGAGCCTGGACTCAATCCCAGATACTTAATCTTTTAACTTCATTTTCTACAAACTTTAAAAAGTACTTATTTATTTGAAAGGCAGAGGATGCAAAAAAATAGAGAGATTTTCTACCTACTGGTTTACTCCCCAAATGGCTGTCAAAGGCCAGGTCTGGGCTAGGCTAAAGCCAGGAGCCAAGAACTCCATTCAGATCTCTCTTGTGGATAGCAGGGACCCAAGTACTTAGGTCATCTTCCACTGCTTTTCCAGGAGCATTAGCAGGGAGCAGCCAAGACTTGAACTGGTCCTTCAGTATGGGAAAGCAGTGTTGCAGACTGAAGACTGAACCGCTGCAACACAACACAGGCACCTTTTGTTTCCTTTTCAACTCAATGTAATTCTATTAAGCGTTGGAGGGGCCAGAACTATGCTGGCTCAATGAGAAAAGCATTCTAAATACCACCTTATGAATTATAGATGATAATTATATTATTCCCTTGGGAACTTTCCATATCAGTGAGGATAATATGCATGTGAACCACTATATAAAAAATATAGCAAGTGACGGGTATATATAGAATTAGCCCAATCTCAAAGACTTCCTTGTAAAGGAAGGCTTAAAGAATGTAACTGAAGAAAAAATTCATACTGCTGATGAGTTTTGATGGACTCTGAAGGAAATTGACAACCTGGGCAAAACAGAAGCAGTAGCAAAGTCCAGAGACAGGAAGAAGACTAATAAAGGCAAAGAGGCAGAGAGACTATAGAGGTAGCTTAGGCAAATTCTCTGAGTTTAAGGACCAGAGGATTAGAATATAACTGTACATCTCAACTACACCAACTAGTGTCTAAGACTTAAAAGTTGCTTAGTGTCTGTTACATAGAAAGGAATTTTAATAGTAGCTCTATGACTCTGAACAAAACATTGTATCTCCATTCAGGTTTCTTCAATTTAAAAACAGGGATAATATCCATGGCTTTGTTCTCAAAATTAATCTTATATACAAAGGCACTTAAATGCTATTATTAAGAAGACCAGACCACCAAGGCAGACTGGATAAAACTGGAAAAGAAACGTGGGGCTGGGTATCAGTATTGTAGCATAGTGGGTAAAGTCACCGCCTGCAATACTGGCATCCCATATAGGTGCCAGTTTGTGTCCCGGCTGTTCCATTTCTGATCCGGATCCCTGCTAATGGCCTGGGAAAAGCAGCAGAAGGTGGCCCAAGTAGTTGGGCCCCTGCTACCCACATGGGAGGCCTGGATGAAGCTCATGGCTCCTGGCTTTGGCCTTGTGCAATGCTGGCTATTGTGGTCATCTGTGGAGTGAACCAGTGGTTGAAAGATCTCTCTCTTTCTCTCTCTGTCTCTCCCCCTCTCTGTAATTCTTTCAAATAAATAAGCAAATTAAGAAAAATAAAAATAAAAAAGTGAGGCTGGATATAACAAATGGTTTTGGATGATAAACTAAAACAGATATTTAATCTGACAGGAAATCATTACATGGTCTTAATACATATCTGTTTTTATTTTTAATAACACCTTTTTTGAGATATAATACTACAAAAGTCACTGGATTAAAGTGCCAAATTTAATGGCTTCTGGTGTTTGTAGTTATGCAACCATAGTCATGATGTGATTTTTAAAACATTTTCACCCAATTACATTTTTTTTTTTGACAGGCAGAGTTAGACAGTGAGAGAGAGAGAGAGAGAGAGAGAGAGAGAGAGAGAGAGAGAGAGAAAGGTCTTCCTTCCGTTGGATCACCCCCCCAAAGGCCGCTACGGCCAGCGCACTGTGCCGATCTGAAGCCAGGAGCCAAGTGTCCCCTCCTGGTCCCCCATGCAGGTGCAGGAGCCCAAGCACTTGGACCATCCTCCACTGTCTTCCCGGGCCACAGCAGAAAGCTGGACTGGAAGAGGGGCAACTGGGACAGAATCCGGCACCCCAACTGGGACTGGAACCTGGGGTGCCAGCGCCACAGGCGGAGGATTAGCCAAGTGAGCCGTGGCACTGGCCCACCCAATTACATTTTAGCAACATATTTGCAAGCAAGAAGATGAAGACAAGGATACTACAGCAAAATCTTGTTAATAGCTTTCTAAATTACCACGTCATTATGGTAAGTTTATACATGGAAATAAAGGATTTTACAATGCTGAAAAGAAACTGTTCTCAACGCTTAGTTACAGTATTGTTCAGAACGCTGGATATATACTGTATGACCAGATTCACGAAGATTCTCAAGATTAGAGAATAGTGAAATCACTAATGAAAATACTAAGACTAGGATGGCAGTTTATTTAAATATGAAGGAGAAAATCTGGGTTTAGGGATTAGACATTCTGATTTGTCAACCATAAAGAATCATAATATAATCAACTGAAACTATCCTACAGAGTACTGGAAATAAAGAAACAAGTGAAAAGTTGGGACTTGGAGCACAGAGATGGGAATTTATATACTAAAATTAAGTGATAGGGAAAACAATCCCAAGGACTGAACTTTGAGATAGCCAAAAGAGGTAGATATTCAAAGAAGTAGAAGAAAAGAGGTAGCATTCTACAAACCAGCCCCAAATGTTGCATAATATAAATATTATGCTGTATCTTGCCTTTTTTAACTCCCTGGAGATAATTTCCTGTGAGAAAATCCTCTTTTTTAATAACTTTTTTATTCATGTATAAACTTACATCAGAAAATTATACATGTAATGAACTACAGAAAATAAGTATGTTCTTTTACCCTCAAGATTAAAAAAAAAAAAAAATAGGGCAGTACTAGCAGCCTCAGTGTGTACCTGAGCACACATCTCTGTATATACCTCTGAGGGGGCACCACAGATTGTGTCCCTGTGTATAACTATTAGGGTGTACCTCAGACCCTCCATGTAACCACCTCTCAATCAGTACTTACATCTTCAACCACAAAGGTAACCATGAGAATAATACCATGACTTCTAAAGCCATAGTTTTGTCTTTTTTGAAAGTTATGTATTCAAAAAACAGTATGCATTATAGCTTTTACTTCAAAAGTATGTTTATGAGATTCATCCATGTTATTTTGTATAGCTGCACTGCACTTCACTGATGTTCAATGCTACATGGTATTCATTAAATAAATATTCCAAATTTTATCAATTGCATTCTACTTTTGAGGAGCATTTTTACTATTTCTACTTTTTTACTATTAAAATATTGCTCCTAACCAACGTTTTTCTTAAAAAAAAAAAAATTAAGTATTCCAAAGGCAGAGTGACAAATGGAGAGGGAAAAAGAGAGGGAAAGGAGGAGAGAGAGATATAGAGGGGTACCTTCCATCCACTGGTTCACTCCCCGAATGGCTGCAATATCCAGGGCTAGGTCAGGTGAGAGCCAGGAGCCAGGCACTCCATCCAAGTCTCCCATGTGGGTGGCAGTACTTGGGCCATCACCCACTGCTTTCCCAGGCACAATAGCAGGGAGTTGATCAGAAGTAGAGTAGCCAGGACTCAACCAGCTCTCCAATATGGTGTCACAAACTGCAGCTTATCCTGCTGTACCACATCCTGGGCCCTGAACCTATCTTTTGATGCATACTGAATACATTTCTCTTGAGCGTACATCTAGTTGGGACTTCTGCATTACAGATCATATATATGTTAAACTTCAGCAGAAAAAGCCACATAGTGTTTAAGTGATTGCAACAAGTGATAAGCTTACCATATTACAAGAATATGATGGCGTCATATTCTTGTAGTCACTTGGCATTGTTAGTCTTTTGAAATTTAGCCATTCTAGTAAGGATGTAGTAGCATTTGTTATGGTTTTAATGAAATCTTCTTGATTGCTAATGAAGTTAGTCCCTTTTTACATGTGTATTGACCATTTGCATAAATCTCTCTCACACCTATTTTTCTATATACTTGTCATATATTTTCTTATTTGTATGTAAGTTTTTTGCTCTACACACACACACACACACACACTGAACTTTACTGGGTAGGAATTACAAGTATTTCTCCCATTCTGTTGAAACTTCTCACTTTAATAAGGATGCCCAACTAGATGTATGCTCAAGAGAATTGTATTCAGTATGCATCAAAAGATAGGATCAGGGCCCAGGATACCTTTTGATGAACCACATTTTTAACTTTAATGTATTTCAGTACATCAGTAATTTCATTCCCTACATTAAATGGTTTCTGGCTTGAATTCTACCTTACCTTGTAGTAAGTTTGCAACCCTTTTTCATTTTCTTCACATGTATCTGGATAATTTAATTTGGTCCTTTATTTTTTACCCATCACTGTATTTTTCATGTTGGGTTTGTATACAGCACACACTTGTAAAGTCTTCACTGTTCTCTTTGCTGGATTTAAACATATGTGTTTTATGGTCAGCACTGTGATGCAGCGAGTTCATATCCCAACTACTCAGCTTCTAATCCAGCTTCCTGCTATTGTATCTAGGAAGGCAGTGGAAAGTTTGGGCCAGTGCCAGCCACATGGACAGCCAGGATGGAGTCCCTGGCTCCTGGTTTCAACCTGGCCCTGCTGTTGCGGCCATCTGAGTAAACCAGTGGATAAAGGTAACTAGCTTGCTTGCTCTCTCTCTCTCTGCCTTTCAATAAATAAAAAAGTATCCCTTAATAAGTAAATAAATATCTATTTTAGTATTCTGGAAACTCTTTATCTTTGTTCCAATGATGATTGCTACATAGTCTCCTAATGTGTTCTTTAGCTTGTTTAAGGTATTCTTCCTTCTATAAGTAGTCAGAAATTAGCCAGTAACACCTCCCTTCCCCCACTCTTCTCTATGATAGCATTTAATAAAGTATTATCTTTCTATTACAATCTGTGAGCAATCACCAAAATAATCAACTTTCAAAATACTCTCTTCTCCCATTGGGAGTTGCACTATACTTATACTGCACTGCAGAGCATAAAGCATGTAACATTCAAACTATTCTTCTATGCTTAACTCCAATAGTCTTAGTTCCACTATTACATATATATTATGACTACTACCAGACTTTTTACCAAAGCTGCTCCTATAATTCACTTCATTCTCTAGTCTACCAGGTTCCTAAGAAGGGCCTCACATTTATAGTCTATAAATCAATTTGCCTAGATAGGAAATCTCTGGCTCCCATTTTCTCTACTTGAGTATTTGAGGTATGCTGTCCCTGTGGCTTCAGGTATGAAATGTGGCTCTTGAGAAGCTCAACAAGTGACTCAGGCTTTTGTCTGTGCTCTTAAAGTTCTCTTTGCCTTATATTTGAAACTTAATATTTTACTAAAATATATCTCAGTGTTGATCATTCTAGGTTCATATGTGCCCTTTCAATGTGGAGATTCAATCTTGGGTTATTTCAGGAATGCTTTAGGACAGTCTCCTTTAAAAGAGTGAATTAGTTAGTAATTTTTTTCTTTTTAAGGTGAAATTCAAAACATCATTTTAAAGTGAACTCAGTGACATTACATTCACAATGTTTGCAACCATCATCCACCTCTATTTCCAAAACATTTTCATCATTCCAACAGAAAGCATTATATATGTTGAACAGTTATGACTCACTCTCTGATCCCATTTCTGGCAACTAGGAACCTACAATTGTCTCTATGAATTTACCCACTCCAGATACTTCATATACAGTATGTGACCTCTCTCTGGCTCATTTTGTTTAGGATAATATCTTCAAGGTTTTCATATCATAAAATAGATTAGTGCTTCATTCCCTTTTAGGGCTAAATAATATTTCATTGTGGGTACATACTACAACTTGCTTATTCATTCATCTGTTGATGGACATTTAGCTGTTTTAGTGCATCCAGTGCTGGGTTTTGACTATTGTGAACAGTGAGCATGTGTGTACATATACTTATTTGCTTTTCAATTCTTTTGGGAGTGGAATTACTGGGTCACATGATAATTCTATGCTTAACTTTTCTTTTTAAGATTTTATTTATTTATTTGAGGCAGAGTATACACAAAGAGAGGGAGAGACAGAGAGAGAGAAAGGTCTTTCATCTGCTGGTTCACTCCTCAAATGGCCACAGTGGCCAGGAATGGGCCAGACCAAAGCCAGAAACCAGGAGCTTCCTTCAGGTCTCCTACATAGGTGGAGGGTCCCAAGCACTTGGGCCATCTTCCACTGCTTTCCCAGAACATTAGCAGAGAGCTGGATCAGAAGAGGAGCAGCCAGGACACAAACCAGCGCCCATATGGAATGCTAGCACTGCGGCTGGAGGCTTAGCCTACTACACCACAGTACCGGTCCTATGCTTACCTTTTTAAGGAAGCATCAAACTGCTTTCCACCATGACAAGCACTTTACATTCCCACCAGCAACCTACAAAAGTATGTTGATGAATGTTTTATATATTTGTTTCCTCTCATGTTTCTTAAGGGGTTCCAATTATATTAATATTAATCATCCTTTTTATATCTTGTAATTTTCTCACAAGTTCTTTGTCTTATACAACTACTTTTACTTGCTGTACTTGCTATATTGCTTATTTTTTATGTTCTTTCTAGTTTAGTTTCTATTCTGAAATTATTTTTCCTAATTATTTCCACAAAGTTGCAAGCATTTTATTCTTTACAGTTTTCTTCTGTGAATTAATATAGTTTTATTCATAGTTGGGTAATATATTTTTTGGCCACAACGAAAGGAACATGGTTCTATTTTTAATACATAATTCTGTACAAACAAAAAATAAAACATCACAGTAAAATACAAGATAAAAACATGGTATTTCATTTGTAATGCATAACAAAATGTTTAACATACTTAATAATAAATGGATGCTAGGCCGGCGCCGTGGCTTCACAGGCTAATCCTCCGCCTTGCGGCGCCGGCACACCGGGTTCTAGTCCCGGCTGGGGCGCCGGATTCTATCCCGGTTGCCCCTCTTCCAGGCCAGCTCTCTGCTATGGCCCGGGAGTGCAGTGGAGGATGGCCCAAGTCCTTGGGCCCTGCACCCGCATGGGAGACCAGGAAAAGCACCTGGCTCCTGGCTTCGGATCAGCGCGATGTGCTGGCCGCAGCGGCCATTGGAGGGTGAACCAATGGCAAAAGGAAGACCTTTCTCTCTGTCTCTCTCTCTCACTATCCACTCTGCCTGTCAAAAAAAAAAAAAAAAAAGGATGCTTAGAAATCATAACAGACTAAGGCTATATGAGAATATTATTATTAATTTCATTGATTTTACAAAATAGCCTACAGTTTTCATCTGCTCTGTGGCCATTTTTAAAAAAAAAATAATTAATTTGAAAAGCAGAGCAACAGAGAGAGGGAAAGAGAAAACTATGTTCCATCCTCAGTTCATTCCACAAATATCCACTACAAGGGTTGGGCCAGGCCAAGGGCAGAAGCCCGGAAATCAATCTGAGTCTCCCTTGTGGTGAAAGAGATCCATGTACTTAAGCCAGCATCTGCTGTCTCCCAGGGTGTGCATTAGCAGGAAACTGAATCAAAAGCAGAGGTGAGAATGACAATATGGGATGTGGGCATCCTAAGTGGTAGCTTAATCTACCGTACTTCAAAGTCTGCCTCCATGTATCTTTATAAATTAATTTAGCTTTATTTACTTAAAAAGACAGAGACAGAGATATTTCATCTGCTAGGTCATTCTTCAAATGCCTTGCAACAGTTGAGATGGAACCAGGTCAAATTCAGTTAGGAACACCATCCATTTCTCCCATGTTGACAGCAGGAATTCTAATATCTGGGCAATCACTTGCTATCTTGCTGGATTGGAAGTAGATCTGAGACTAGAATTTACTCACTCTGATATGGGATGAGTGTCCTATGCAGCAGCTTAACTGCTGTATAACAAGGTCCACCTCATCTGTGGTCCAACTCTTATGATATATTTATTTTTATCGCTATATTATTCTACTAATTTTTTTCCTTTTTTGGCCACAGTACATTTTTGGGGATGCAAATTAATTCCATTTCTGTTACTCCTGGTTAATGATTTTTAATTGCATATGCATGTAGGAGGAGACTTCGATGTAGGAGGCTGCAGTAAGCATGAGTCTTTATCCTAGCTTGATGGATTGAGGCCCCCTCTTCCTGCCCTAAACTACTGAAAATCATGGCTTTTGGGGATAGCCATAATCATTGTTTTTAACTCTACCTCTTAGGTATCCTACCTTGAATATAACCCTTCTTATTCCTTCAAACTTCATGTTTCTGCTCTGCTCAATTGGGATTCTACTTCTAGCAGGGTTTCTTCAGAACAGGACTTTTTCTCAAGAGCAGTTTTGTTGGAAATTTCTGAGATTCTTAAAGTATGCCTCCAGTAATTTCTTTCTTTCCTTTTTTTTTTTTAACAGGCAGAGTGGATAGTGAGAGAGAGAGAAAGGTCTTCCTTTTGCCGTTGGTTCACCCTCCAATGGCCACTGCAGCCGGCGCATCTCGCTGATCCAAAGCCAGGAGCCAGGTGCTTCTCCTAGTCTCCCATGCAGGTGCAGGGCCCAAGGACTTGGGCCATCCTCCACTGCACTCCCAGGCCATCGCAGAGAGCTGGCCTGGAAGAGGGGCAACCGGGATAGAATCTGGCGCCCCAGCCGGGACTAGAACTCGGTGTGCCGGCGCCGCAAGGCGGAGGATTAGCCTGTTAAGCCATGGCGCCGGCCACCTCCAGTCATTTCTAACCTTCCTGCAGCCTCCTAGTGAGACCTCATGGTCTACTTTTCATTCACCCACAACCTGGAGGAAATTCTGCAAGCTGCTCTCAGATCTACTTGCTTAATTTCTCATTCAAAGCAATGTCCTTTCTCTTTGGGATTTGTTGGAGATTCCTGTGTTTCCTTTTCAATTCCTGCTGCCACACAGGTGCTGGTCCACATGAGATCTGTGTTAGTCCTGCTACTCCAATCTGCACATCTTTTTGGGTTTGTCAGGATACCTTTATATGCAGTTTTCCTGAAGAACCTTTCGCTAGCCTTTTGTGTCCATGATTCTAGTTTTTGTTTTTACAGAAGATTTTCTAAAAAGTTAAATGTTCATAAAGTTGCTTTCATTATACTCTTCCTCAGATCAGAAGTCCTCAGCTAACATTTTTTCACTGTAACTGGAGAGCTTTGATACTTTGCTCCAGCGCTGTGCAACAGAAATATCACACTGGCCACATATATAATTTAAATTTCTCCAGTAGTCACATTTTAAAAAGAAAACAGATGAAGTAAATTTTGATAATATGCTCTATTTAATACAACAAAACATATTCAAAATATTATCACTTAAGTACATAATAAATATAACAATTACTGAGACATTACGTTTTTTATACCAAATCTAAATTCATTGTGTTTATTCTCTCCTTACAGAGCATTTTAATCAGGACCAGCTACATTTCAAGTACCCAATAGCCACATCAGGCTAGTAGCTATTGTACTGGCCACTACAGGTCTAGCCTTTTATTATGAATCTGAAGTAGTAATAAATTTCATTAAGAGTTAAATGTTTTGTTTTGTTTTGACAGAGTGGACAGTAGAGGGAGACAGAGAGAAAGGCTTCCTTTTCTGTTGGTTCACCCTCCAATGGCCGCCGCGGTAGGCGCACTGCGGCCGGTGCACCACGCTGTTCCGATGGCAGGAGCCAGGTGCTTCTCCTGGTCTCCCATGGGGTGCAGGGCCCAAGCACTTGGGCCATCCTCCACTGCACTCCCTGGCCACAGCAGAGAGCTGGCCTGGAAGAGGGGCAACCGGGACAGGATTGGTGCCCCGACCGGGACTAGAACCCGGTGTGCCGGCGCCGCAAGGCGGAGGATTAGCCTACTGAGCCGCGGCGCCGGCCTAAGAGTTAAATGTTAAAACGAACAATACTAGTAACTGAATCTGATTTATTTTTTTTAAATAAAAAAGATTTATTTATTTATTTGAAAGGTAGAGTTACAGAAAGAAGCAAAGGCAGAGAGAAGCCTTCCATCCACTGCTTCACTCCCCAAATGGCCACAATGGCCAGGGATGGGCCAGACTGAAGCCAAGAGCTTGAAGCTTCGGGTCTTCCACACAGGTGCAGGGACCCAAGCACTTGGGACATCCTCTACTGCTTTCCCAGGCCATAGCAGAGAGCAGGATTGGAAGTGGAACAGCGGGGACTCAAACCAGCACCCATATGGGATGCCGGCACTGCAGGCAGCAGCTTTACCTGCTATGCCACAGTGCCAGTCCCAGAATCTATTCTTCAATATAATAAACATATACAAGATTATTATATTAAATAAAGCAGAACTTCATTTTCATTGGCTTATAGAACAGTGTGTAAATAATGGTTTTTACAGACCTTTTACAAATTCTTCTAACAGAAAAACCTTAGAGGAAAAGCCTTACCAATATGATAAAAATGTCTTAGTGAGTTTCATGCATTTCACAAATTGCCCACCAAAGGAAAAAATTATAAACCCTGAGGTCAGTGCAATGGTGTAGTGGGTTAAGCTGCTGCCTGCAGTGCCAGCATCCAATATGGGTGCCGGTTTGAGTCCAGACTACTCCACTGCCAATCTGGCTCCCTGTTGATGCACCTGGGAAAGCAGCAGAGCATGGCCTAAGTGCGTGGGCCCTTGCACCCACATGGGAGACCCAAATGAAGCTCCAGGCTCCTGGCTTCAGTCTGGCTCAGACCTGGTCATTGTGGCCATTTGGGGAGTGAAGCAGTGGATGGAAGAATTCTTTCTGCCTCTGCCTATTTCTATAACTCTATCTTTCAAGTAAATAAGTAATAAGTAAATCTCTAAATCTCTAAATATAACATAAATAAATAAAAACTCTTAAAATCAGTTATCACTTAACAATGTTCAGTAAAATTTGAAAACTGATCCTTTAAAGCACAAATAAGCCTGGTCTAGAGAACTGTTCTTCGAAAAAGGAAAAAAAAAATTGCATCTATGGGATTTTATAATCTTTGAAAGAAAATAACTGTAAAAAAATAAGTATTGCACTATGAGCAATGTGTAGCTTATGCTGAAGACAACAGCCCAGAAAGAGTTTAAATTCAGCCATTTAATCTTTAACACCTTTGTCTCTTTCCTAATACACTGACTTTCATTCTGTATTTGTTTGTTTCTTTGTAATGTTGTCTAATACATTCTTCTATTCCTTATATTTTCTGTAAACTGGAAGCTAGGTCTAAAGGTTTAATTAAATTCACTTAAGCTATTTTGGCAAAAATATATAGGCATGATGTATGTTTTATCAACAGGATTGTCCCACTATGATTTATCTTTTAAATCACAAATAACATGATCTGTTAATAAATGAGTAAAACCTGAATTAATAAAGAGGCATAAATTTTATTTACTAATTTAGCAGACCAAAAGGCAAATCAAAAATAATTATATATATATTTTTTGATAGGCAGAGTTAGACAGTGAGAGAGAGAGAGACAGAGAGAGAGAGAAAGGTCTTCCTTCCATTGGTTCACCCCCCAAATGGCCACTATGGACGGCGCACTGCAGCTGGCACACTGCACCAATCTGAAACCAGGAGCCAGGTGCTTCCTCCTGGTCTCCCATGCGGGTGCAGGGCCCAAGGACTTGGACCATCCTCCACTGTCTTCCCGGGCCACAGCAGAGAGCTGGACTGGAAGAGGAGCAACCAGGACAGAATCCGGTGCCCCAACCGGGACTAGAACCCGGGGTGCCGGTGCTGCAGGCAGAGGATTAGCCTAGTGAGCCATGGCACCAGCCAGAAATAATTATATTCTAAGTGGTTAAGGAAAATAGGGAAAGGTGCGTGTCTTTTTTTTTTTTTTTTTTAAGATTTTATTTATTTATTTGACAGGTAGAATTACAGACAGTGAGAGAAAGAGACAAAGAGAAAGGTCTTCCTTCCATTGGTTCATTCCCCATATGGCCTCAACGGCCAGTGCTATGCTGATCCAAAGCCAGAAGCCAGGTGCCCCTTCCTGGTCTCCCATGTGGGTGCAGGGGCCCAAGCACTTGGGCCATCCTCCACTGCCTTCCCAGGCACAGCAGAAAGCTGGACTGGAAGAGGAGCAACCAGGACTAGAACCGGCGCCCATATGGGATTCCAATGCCGCAGACAGAGGATTAACCTAGTGTACCACGGCGCCGGCTCCAGTGCATGTCTTTTGAAAGTGGCCTATTTGTCGGCATGCGGTGTAGCAGGTTAAGCTGCCACCTGATGCCAGCATCCCACATGAGTGCCAGTTTGAGTTATGGCTGCTCTATTTCCCATCCAGTTCTGTGCCTGGGAAAGCAGCAGAAGATGGTCCAAAGTACTTGGGTTCCTGCTACCCATTTGTGAGAACTGGCTGGAATTCTAGGTTCCTGGTTTCAGCCTGGCACAGCCCCATGTTATGGCTATTTGGGGAGTGAACCAGCTGATGGAACAGTACTGCCTCTCTCTCTGAAACTGCCAAATAAATAAATAAATCTAAAAAGAAAATAAAAGTAGACTATTATAAACATACACTCTTCATTAAATGAAGTGATTTCTCAAAATGTTACTCAACTTCAAAAATTAAAATTTAAAAATTATTTAAAAAGAGAATGTATGTGGCAAAATTCAAAGTCCAGTTTTACTTTTTTTGCAGCAGCAGCATAAGTATTTTGAATCTATCCTAAATTTAGTGATATGTAAGTAACTTCTTTTGTGTATAATATAAGCACTTTACCTGCTAAGAAAAGTTAGCCATTGGTAAATCTTATGTTGAGATTAGAAATTTATGTATTATGGTTACCCTTTTAATATCACAGAATTCTGAAACTGAAACAGATATTACAGAATATAAAGATTAATATTTAGATAATGAAACTAAGGCTGGCCAGCGCTGTGGCTCACTAGGCTAATCCTGCCGCCTACATAGCCGGCACCCCAGGTTCTAGTCCCGGTTGAGGCGCCAGATTTTGTCCCGGTTGCTCCTCTTCCAGTCCAGCTCTCTGCTGTGGCCTGGGAAGGCAATGGAGGATGGCCCAAGTCCTTGGGCCCTGCACCCGCATGGGAGACCAGGAGGAAGCACCTGGCTCCTGGCTTCGGATTGGCGCGATGTGCCAGCCGTAGTGGCCATTTGGGGGATGAACCAACAGAAGACCTTTCTCTCTGTCTCTCTCTCACTGTCTAACTCTGCCTGTCAAACAAACAAACAAACAAAAAACTAAGGTGAATCATGATTACTTTTATTTCTATGTTTCTCAACTGTTCAGGAGAAAAACTGCCTGAATCCAATTCTTTAAACTCGTAGGACAGGGTACTGGAAGATATTCTCAAGTAGGTAGTCATACGGAAACACTGGTTTCTATGGCTATAGTACATATGTTTAACTTACTAAGAATACTCACACCACCATAAAGCAAGTATCTACCACCATATGGCAGGCACAAACAGTCCATACATTATCTCTAATGCTTATCATACTCAAATTTTTTTAAGTTAAGAAAATTGGAAGAATTAAACAACTTTCCAAAGAGCACAAAGCTAATAAGTGTACTAAAACCTGTTTGACCATTAAAAAAAATAAGAAACCCTAGGTATCTTTCACCTCACTATCTTAGCTAGACTACACTATAACTAGTGAAGTTAAAAACAAACAGTGGATTTCTGCCTTCAACCTTAAAGTTTCAAGTGATAGTCAATAAATGTTTTATAAAACTGTTAAAACTATACTATATATTTTATTTGGTAGACAATCTTTTTACTTTCTATTTTTTAAAAGATTTATTTTATTTATTTAAAAGGCAGAGTTACAAGAGAGAGAAGGGAGAGGCAGAGAAAGAGAGCAATCTTCCATCTGCTGGTTCACTCCCCAAATAGCTGCAACAGCCAGGCTGGACAAAACCAAAGCCAGGAGCCAGGAGCTTCTTCTGGATCTCCCATGTGGGTGAAGGGGCCCAAGTACTTGGACCATCTTCTGTCACTTTCTCAGGCACATTACTAGGGAGCTGGATCATGAGTACAGCAGCCAGGACTCGAACCAGCATCTATGTGGGATGCCAGCATCACAGGTATCAGCTTTACCCACGATGCCACAACACCTGCCCCCTTTTTTACACCTGATTATAAAGGTTCATTTACAGAAAGAAAAAAATTAAAACACTGACTATCGGGGATGGCACTGTGCACAGCAGGTTAAGACAGCCTGAAGTGCCAGCATCCCACTACAAGTTGGAGTCCCAGCTGAAGCGCCCATGAAAGGAGCAGAATATAGCCCAAGTCCCTGGGCCCTGCCACCCACATGGGAGACCTACAGGAGACTCCTGGCTCCTGGTTTTGACATGGCCCAGTCCTGGCTGTTGAAGACATCTGGGAAGTGAACCAGTGGATGGAAGATCTCTCTCTCTCTCTCTCTCTCTTTCAATTTCTCCTTCTCTCTCTCTGTAACTCTGCTTTCAAGTAAATAATATTAAAAAAAAAAATCCTGATTATCAAGAAGATACTTCCTCTAGAATTCATTAAAGATGAACAATCTCACAATCTCTTCTCTTCACCCTAGCCATTAAATCTACCACTAGAAAGTTTTCTAAGGCAATGATTCTCAAAATGTGTCTCTAGATCACCAATATCAGTTAGCATAGAGTCAGGAAATAGATTAAAATTCAGTGCATAATGCACAAAATAGAAATGAAGTTGTCCTAGGAATGAAAACAAGAGGCAACTTACCTAAACAACATTATATGATTACTAGCATCATTCATTTATATTTAATGATGACATTACTATTCTATTTTTCATTTCAAATTTTTAAAACATCTAAACTTTTCCAAATAATTACTAATATCAGTTGTAACTACTGTAATCCAACTTGTAGCACCAAAGCCAAAGCAATTCTTTTATTCAGAAATTCTAGTATTCCACTTTGTCTAGACCTTAATGCTCTGCCTATATAATCTTTGAAAAATACACTAAAAGCCACACATTTTTCTTTCCAAACTTAATTTGTTTAACTATCTTATGGATAAAAATGCTAATTATTTTACCTTCAGCACTCCCTCAAAAAGAAAAACACCTCACACTTTGGAGGAGTATTAACTGAGAAAAGAAATTAGTTAACATCAAATTGCAAAGCAGGAAAGTTGGATACAGTTCACTTATTAGTTTCAGTATGTCACAGAACTCTTTTAACAAAATTTTTGAAGGTCCAAGAATTAAAAAAAGAAGGTCCAATAAAACACCTGTATTTTGCATGTAGAGAAACTGAAGCCAAACAGACTAAGTTGCTCCAAATTACAAATTGCAAAGGATTATAACTCAGACCATGATACCCTTTGATATTCTGGCAATAATGGGAAAAATGGCAAGAAAGCAGTCCACAAGTTCCAAATGAGATCACATTCTCAAATCTCAGAATTAAGCCAAGCTCTGTAAGCAAGATTCTGAACCCACCTCCATCATATCCCACACACATGTACATACACAAACTGGAACTCATGTATATACAAAGGCATGAGCATCCAGATACACATGCAGATGCATCCCAATGGGTGATGGTTCCTGTCCCAGCTGCTCCATTTCTGATCCAGCTCCCTGCTAATGTACCTGGGAAAGCAGCAGAAGATGGCCCAAGACCCAAATGGAGTTTCTGGCTCCTAGCTTTGGCCTGACCCAGTCCTGGCAGCCATCTAGGAGTGAATCAGCGGATAGAAGATATCTCTCTCTGTCTCTCTCTCCCTCTCTCTGTAACACTGATTTCAAATAAATAAATAAATCTTTTTTTTTTTTTTTTTTGACAGGCAGAGTGGACAGTGAGAGAGAGACGGAGAGAAAGGTCTTCCTTTTGCCGTTGGTTCACCCTCCAATGGCCACTGCGGTAGGCGCGCTGCGGCCGGCGCACCGCGCTGATCCGATGGCAGGAGCCAGGTGCTTCTCCTGGTCTCCCATGGGGTGCAGGGCCCAAGGACTTGGGCCATCCTCCACTGCACTCCCTGGCCACAGCAGAGAGCTGGCCTGGAAGTAAATAAATAAATCTTTAAAAAAAAAAACAAAAAACAAAAACAGGTGACTCCAAGTAGCAACTGTAATGAATTACTGTACAGAAAGCTGCTGATAAAGATATAAACATTACCTCACATCTACTATCTACTTATCATTCCTTCTATACTTTCTTTTTTAAGATTTATTTATTTGAAAGGCAGAGTTACAGAGAGGGAAAGACAGAGAGATCTTCCATCTGCCTGTTCACTCCCCAGATGGCCAAAACAGATGGAATTGGTCTCCCACATGGGTAACAGGGGCCAAGCACTTGGGCCATCTTCTGCTGCTTTCCCAGACCATTAGTAGGGAGCTGGATCAGAACTGGAGCACCTGGGTTACAGACAGACACCAATATGGGATGCTGGCATTACAGATGGCAGCGTTACCCACTACAGCACAATGCTGGCCCCCACACTTTTTTTAAAAGTGTGTGTACACAGCAGACTCATAGAATGACAATTGCTTTAAGTAACACTCTGACCTCAGAATCAGTCCTAAAGACTTCCTGGTCTGGCTGAAAAGCCTGTGAGAGCATTTCAGGCATGGAAAGCCAAGACACCATGGCAAAAAATGTTTTACATGAAGGATCTCTGTGAGTGAGACCTCAGCAGAAAAAAGTGGCCATCAAAGAAGGATGTACTTTACTCTGAAGGGAGAACATCCACTTTGCTTATGGCCTTGTCTAAATACTGATGGAGTTTGTGGACTTAAAAGGCTTCCATAGCCTAGGCAGCTTATGTCAAGAGCCTCGGGTGGTCACTGATGTCACACATAAATGTGATAATTGTTAAATCAACAACCCAAGTCACTGTGCACTAACTCCCCATGGAGGACCTCTGTTCTCAATGAGTTGTATTACAAGAGTTAACTGTAAAACTAGTTCTCAGTTTGTGTGTGTGTGTGTATGTGTAAATTGTTGAAATCTTTACATAGTATAGAGTTGGTCTTCTGTGTACAAAGTTAATTGAAAATGAATCTTAATGGAGAATGGGACTGGCAAGGGGAGAGGGAGGAGAGGGATGGGAGTATGGGTGGGAGGGCAGTTATGGTGGGAAGAATAGCTATATTCCTAAAGTTGTACTTATGAAATTTGTATTCCTTAAAAATTATTTTTTTAAAAAGTGTGTGTACAAAAAGTAATCACTTTGCTGAAAAGAAAATGAAATTTGGAATGAAAGGTACAGACTAGAGTTTAAATCTCAAGAATTATACATTTAAATCAACATCTAAAATCTACCATCTCTATTTTCAAAGACTTTAAAATCAGTAAAACTTTAAAAAAATTCTAAGAATGACAGAATATCACTATTACAGTTTATTAAATTTAATACTTATGTTCCTATTAATAAGAGAATCTTTACAGATTATATAATTCTCCTTTTCTTCTAAACTACCTGACTACACAAGCAGAATCATTCTTCACAGGGCCTTTTCTTCTGCGACACCATCAAGGGACAACGTAACTAAGGAAAATATTTCGACCCATCCTTTTCTTCTCCTTCAAGACATCATTTCATTTAGTTTACTCATTTTATGAAGCATCTTCCTCTACTTTCACTTTTTCCTCTGTATCTAATGTGGTTATTGTTCCCATTATCCAAAATCATAAGAAGCTAATGGACCCTATTCTAAATACAAGACTGTACACAAACAGAAAATACATTCAAAGGTCACATGTGATAAACTTCTGCCATTCCTCAAGCTAAGAAATAATACTACTTATTCCAAGTCGGTGCTTTAGAAAGTCTGCTCATTTGGCTTATGAAAGTCCTGTGAGATAACTACCTATTCACTTCAATGGATTTCTGTCCAACCACAGTGATGACTAATTTCACATCATTATTTTTCCCAAGGTGTTCTGTAGTCTAGACAAGAAGACATTTTTATTTTCAGTCCTCTATATCATCACACATACATTTATTCAATAAGTACTTCTTGAACACCAAATATCTGACAAATACTGAGCAGGGTGATAGGACATGCAGGTGAAGAGAACAAATGTGGATTCCAGCCTAAGGCAGCTCATAAAGAAAATGGATTACATATATAACAACAGCATAATAATGTGCCAGGCATTATTTTAAACATAGTTATAACTGAATTGTCTTAAGCTTCATAATAATCCTGAGAGACATCCTTTTTGTCCAGATAAGGAAACTGAAGCACAGGTCAGGCAACTTCTGGAAAGTCATTACAAAGCCAGCTTCATATATAATTACAAATGGTAATAAGCCATATGAAAGAAACAAAAAAAAAAAAAAAAAAAAGAGAGAGAGAATTAGGCTGGGAGGCTATGGCTACTTTTGGGGGTGAGAGTTCCAGTTATTACCAGAACAGTAGCTCACGAAGTCTGTGAGACCTTCTCAGAAAATCCCCAGGGTCAAAACTATTTTCATAATAATCAATCATTTCTTGTTTTTTTCATTGTGATGATATTTGCACTGAAGATGCAAAAGCAATGATGAATAAAATGCTGGCATTTTGTTTCATTTTAAGTCGATGCCACAGCACCTAACTCACCATTAGTTACTTTACTCTTCATTGCTACACACTTGCATTAAAAAAAATCATTTAAGAATGTCCTTCACAAAGCAGTAAATATAAATACTATTTTTAAAAATCTCAGTCCTGAAATACATGTCTTTTTAATATTCAATGTTAGAACTGGGAAGTGGCTGGCACCGTGGCTTAACAGGCTAATCCTCCGCCTTGCGGCGCCAGCACACCGGGTTCTAGTCCCGGTCGGGGCGCCGGATTCTATCCTGGTGGCCCCTCTTCCAGGCCAGCTCTCTGCTATGGCCCGGGAAGGCAGTGGAGGATGGCCCAAGCGCTTGGGCCCTGCACCCACATGGGAGACCAGGAGAAACACCTGGCTCCTGGCTTCGGATCAGCGAGATGCGCTGGCCGCAGCGGTCATTGGAGGGTGAACCAACGGCAAAAGGAAGACCTTTCTCTCTGCGTCTCTCTCACTATCCACTCTGCCTGTCAAAAAAAAAAAAAAAAGAACTGGGAAGTGTGCATAAAGCATTTATGTTGTGTTAAGGAAAAAGCATTTATGCAATTGCTTCAGTTGCAAGCTATACTTTATTTTTTTTAAACAGAACACCATTTTTACTTGAAAGAAGGATAAACTGTGGATATCTGGATTAAAATATTTGGTCTTCCATCCACTAGATCACTCCCCAGATGGCTGCAATGGCCAGACCTGGTCCTATCTGAAGCCAGGAGCTTCTTCTGGGTCTCCCATGCGGGTGCAGGGGCCCAAGCACTTGGGCCATCTTCTACTGCTTTCCCAGGTCATAGCAGAGCTGGATTGGAAGTGGAGCAACCAGGACTCAAACCGGCGCCTATATGGGATGCTGGTATTGCAGGCGGCGGCCTTACCTGCTATGCCACAGTACCGGCCCCATCTTCCTATATTTTAACCAATAAAACATACCACAACAGACTGAATACAAAAGCAGATGTGAGAAGCCAGCAGCATTCCATTAGGTCAGATATTAAAAAGACTTAAATCTTGGGGCCAGCGTTGTGGCATAGCAGGTAAAGCCGCTGCCTGCAGTGCCGGCATCCCATATGGGCACTGGTTCGAGTCCGGGCTGCTCCACTTCCAATCCAGTTCTCTGCTGTGTCCAGGGAAAGCAGTAGAAGATGGCCCAAGTTCTTGGGCCCCTGCACCCACGTAGGAGACCTGGAAGAGGCTTCTGGCTTCGGATAGGCACAGCTCCAGCCGTTGAGGTCATCTGGGGAGTGAACCAGCAGATGGAAGACCTCTCTCTTTCTCTCTCTCTCTGTGTAACTCTGACTTTCAAATAAATAAGTAAATCTTTTAAAAACAAGATTTAAATATGAAACAATGCTATTTTTTGAAAATATATTTTAAATATTTTTATTAACATGTAATGGACTTTTTGCTAGTTATAAATGAATAAAGTTTTCTCAGTTTTAATGTCTAATCCAGTAAATGCCAGTGAATATAACCCACAATAAAAAAGTTTTATGTAGTTCTCAAGGTTTGTAAGAATAAACATGCTAAAAGCAAAAAGTTTTAAGGGCTGAGTCTTAAGTTTCCAGGCCTGTGAGGCTGGACCATATACAACATAGAGAGAATATGAAGAAAAGGAGGTAAGGTAAGCTCTTGGGATTTCCAGAGGTCAAATGATGAGATTGTCATGCATAACAAGGAGTTTGAATTTATTCAAAGTGCAACTGAGGAATTTTAAGCAGAATGACATGATTACATTTATGTTTTTAAAAAAGGTAGTTGTGTATGATACAAGAAACAACATGAATGAACTAGGGTTGGGGATTTTAAACAAAGGAACAGGTAAATCTAAGATGGGTCTTTGAAGGTTCAAGTGCTTGGCTGTAATCCTCAAAATCAAGTTCCAAACAATAGAAAATGTTTCTATTTAATGTCAAAGAACTTAGCCGCTCTGTGACCACAGTTAGGTGATCAAGTTAGGTGGGATAGTAAGCGAATCAACCTACTCATTATTTTAGAAGTGTCACAAGCACATTAAAATCTATACTCAATATCCCTACACGTCTATAACAATGTTTTTATTAGTTTTCTTAAAATGGAAAATCATGAAATATTAGCTCACAAATCAACGGTTTATGAATTATATAGCAACTGAATAAATAAACTTGCAGATTTTGTCATTCAATGTGGCAGGCATTGTTTCAGCTCTCATGGATAAAGAATCAACAAAACAGCATCCCTGCTCTCATGAAGCTTATCTAACAGAGTAACTATTGGTAATCTGTGAAGATTCATGGCAGAATACTATAGGAGTTCAGAATAATTCATCCATTCAAATAAGCATTTATTGAGTGTACACTGCACACTAGGATCTGGGAACAAAAAAGATCAATAGGACACTGATTCTTCCCTTAAGAAGCTCACTGTTCACTGGAAAGAGATAAAAATACATTTCCAATTATGATGCAAAGTGTGACAAACACTGTTATAAAGACGTGTGATTTATCAATTTAAAACAAGGTGAAGAGAGGTAATCAGATAGAAGTTCCCTGAGTGTTGAGTGGAGATCTGCTAATCAATGAAGCAGGTAATGGGAAAGGTATGATATGAAAATTTGTAGCAATTGAAATAGGGATACGAGGAAGTTAAAGGGTTAGTATTTAATATGTAAGTTCCAAATTTCCAATTTTAAAAAGGGGCCAGAGACCAATTCTATAATTCATGTATTAGCCACTTGATATGTACAGAGTCAAAGGAATGAGTCTCAATATTCAATATGGTTTGGGAGCACTGAGGAAAAAACAACTCCTTAGAAACCAAAATGGAATCACAAAGAGATAATGCTAGTCTCTAAATTAGTTTCACAAAACATTTGGTTGTTTAGATTACTTACCTAAGTCCTGACCCATATAAAGTTTACATTCTAGAGATACATGTGGCAGCCGCTAATTTATAAGAGTACTTCTAGGGGATGGCGTTGTAGCGCAGCAGGTAAAGCCGCCACCTACAGCACCAGCATCCCACATAGGCACCAGTTTGAGCCCTGGCTGCTCCACTTCCGATCCAGCTCTCTGTTATGGCCTGGGAAAGCAGTGAAAGATGGCCTAAGTCCTTGGGCCCCTGCACCCACTTCGGAGACCCGGAAGAAGCTCCTGGCTCCTGGTTTCAGATCAGCTCAGCTCTGGCTGTTGCAGCCACTTGGGGAGTGAACCAGGGATGGAAGAATTTCTCTCTCTCTTTCTCTGCCTCTGTAATTCCGCCTTTCGAATAAATAATTTTTTTTTTTTTTTTTTTTAAAAAGGAGTACTTCTCGGCCAGCGCCGTGGCTTAACAGGCTAATCCTCCGCCTTGCGGCGCTGGCACACCGGGTTCTAGTCCCGGTCGGGGCGCCGGATTCTATCCCGGTTGCCCCTCTTCCAGGCCAGCTCTCTGCTATGGCCCGGGAGTGCAGTGGAGGATGGCCCAAGTCCTTGGGCCCTACACCCGCATGGGAGACCAGGAGAAACACCTGGCTCCTGGCTTCGGATCAGCGCAGTGCGCCTGCCGCAGCAGCCATTGGAAGGTGAACAAACAGCAAAAAGGAAGACCTTTCTCTCTGTCTCTCTCTCTCGCTATCCACTCTGCCTGTAAAAAATAAAAATAAAAAAATAAAAAGGAGTACTTCTCAAAGTCTGTGAAAAAATGAAGTAAAAGATAAGTATATTTTGGTGTGAAAAAATTTTGAAATCCATGCAGAGAGATATTTAAAATTTTCAATGGAAATGCAACAAAATGATGGTCTGGAATACATAAGAAATAATCAGGAGACTATATTAGGGATACACACATTAAAAAAAAGAATAAGGACCTTAAATATGCACAAGACCTCAAACTTATCTCATTAATAATCTTTCCCACCAGCCTGCTCCTACTCCTGACTTCTTTAGTGATTGCACTGTATTAATTTGCTAGTGCAGAAATAGGAATTAATGCAAATTTGTTAATTAAAACAAGTTTGTTCTCTTAGGGTTTAAGATGCCAGAAGTCTGGCATCAAGGTGTGGTTGGTAGTGTTAGTTCCTTCTAACTAACGATGTCCCACGCCTCTCTCCTAGCTTTTGGTGGTTATTCACCAACCCTGACTTTCAGACAAGTCATTCCAATCTGTTTCCACCTTCACAGAGCTTCTCCTCTGTCATCAGGGCACACTCGCTGGATTTAGGCCTCACTTTAACCCACTATGATCTTATCTACTGTCATTAATTATATCTGCAAAGACCCTATATTTTATAAGTTCACAGTCTGAGGCTCTAGGCAGACATGAATGTTGGAGGAACACTATTTAACGCACTACAGGTATCAACCAACACATTTTCCATACAGAAACAAAGTGTTGTGCTTAACCTTTTCTCTCCATAACCTTCTGCTTCTACATAACAATCAAAGCCTGCAATTACTATTGCCTTAATGTTCAATTGATCTCCTTTTCTTCAACCTTATTGTGATTTTCATTTCTATAACACTCTTGACTATATAGCAAACTCTTCTGTTACAGCACTGGATGAACCCAATTATTATTGTCATTACTGTGTCTGTACCTAAATGGTAAGTACTTCTGGAGAAAGTCACACAACAAGGCAGACTGGTTATACCATAAACTTATAACTCATTACGCCATAAATTTTTAATGCCAAGTAGGTCTGCAACATTGGATGGCAGTCCTACTTCTCTGGTCCACTGGCTCTCCCACTCTTCTCTAACTACTTCAAATCTCTTCCTGTCTCCTCTAGTCTTTAACCCAGTTTTAGCAGTTGGCCAGGGATCCTATTCTATAGAAAACAAAGAAAAGTCATCACAAAAAAAAACTCCCACAATCTCCCTCATCTGATCTTCATCTCTCCTGTCTCTAAGTATAGCAGCTTTCTTTCTTTCAATATAAGGGCATTTTCTCTACCTGTACCATGGATCCTACATTTACTCAGAATCATATGAAAGTCAATTACTTCTCTTTTTCTGTAATAGCTTATCCCTCAAGATGCTTCTCACTGACTTCATAGCCACATTCACTTTTTCTGCCTGCTTTTCGCTTCACCCCATCTGTTCCTTGCAAATACATGTTTGTGCAAAGATTGATTTCTCTAGCTCTAGCCTTGGGAACCTTACTTAATAGCTATAAAATGAAAATAACCATACTAATAAGCCTATCTAACAGGACTATTGAAAGAATTAGATGAATTTACACAAAGAGTCTTCAAAAAGTTCATGAAAAATGTGTATTGAGACAACTTTTTGTCTGGATTTCAAAAATTTTTTGCACAAAACTAAACTTGCACTAATCTGTTTTAACAGGTTTGAATAGGATCCAGTCTGAGGCACTAAGAAGGGGTAAGACTCAAGTATGAAAAGAATCCATATTACAGCAATATAAGTTCTGCTAAAAAACTGAAGCACATGGGGCCAGTGCTGTGGCGCAGTGGGTTAAGCCCCAACCTGCAGCGCCAGCATCCCATATTGGCACCAGTTTGAGTCCCAGCTGCTCCTCTTCTGATCCAGCTCTCTGCTATGGCCTGGGAAAGCAGTAGAAGATGACTCAATTCCTTGGGCCCCTGCAACAGCATGGGAGAACTGGAAGAAGCTCCTGGCTCCCGGCTTCAGATCAGCTCAGCTCTGGCCACTGTGGTTTTTTGGGGAGTGAACCAGCAGATTGGAAGAACTCTCTCTTTATGGCTCTACCTCTCTACCTCTCTCTGTAACTCTGTCTTTCAAATAAATAAAAAATACTTTAAAAAAAAAATTGAAGCACAATCAATCATCAAACTGATAGTAAAGCTTGGGAATCTTCAACACTTTATGAAAAGTTTATGAGAACAAGGCCTCAAAGAAATCTTCAGTCTTCAAATGAAGAACTACTTTTAAGAAGGGACAAAGCTGAAGATGAAGCCCACTGTGACAGGCCATTCATAGAAAATTGTAAGGAAAAAAATAATCTTGTTGAAGTTCTAAGTTAAGGCTGATGATTAACAGCAGAAATAGTAGCTAACATCATAGACATCTCAACTGGCTCAACTTACACAATTCTGACTGAAAAATTAAAGTGGAGCAGGTGGCAAAGCTGTCACATCAAGAACAGTTGCACACAAAGAGCAGCGCTTTCAATAGAAATTCAACAAGCAGTATCAAGTTCTTGAAGCATTTCTTTAAATAATTGTAATAGAAGATGAAACATGACTTAATCAGTACAATCCTGAAGATAAAGCATCATCAAAGTACAGAGGTGGCTGTGGTCTAGTCAAAACAAAAGTCAAGAACAAAGGTCATGGCAATAGCTTTTTGGGATGCTCACAGTTTTGTTTGTTGGCTTTCTGGAAGGCCAAAAACAGTGACATCTGCTTATTAGGAAAATCAACCAAAGTTTTAGCAGCAAAATGCCTGAGAAAGTTTCACCAATCTTTTCCAATACCAACAGTGCTCCTGCTCATTCCTCTTATCAGAACAACCACTATTTTGTGAGTTTTGATGAGAATTCATGAGACATCCACCTTTCAGTCTTAAGTTTGATTTCTCTTTAAAGTCGGCAAACTCTAAAGGCTTCCATAGCCCTGGCAATTCATGACTAGAGCCTAGGGAGATTACTGACGCCATGAACAGGAGTGTCAAATTGTTAAGTCAGCAACAGGAGTCACTGTGTACTTACATCCCATGTGGGATCTGTCCTTAATGTGTTGTCTAATGTCCAGTGATGCTATAACTAGTACTGAAACAGTATAATCTTAAAAATTCTTTAAAGGGGGGGCCAGCGTTGTGGCATAGTGGGTTAAAGCCACTGCCTGCCATGTGGGCATCCCACATGGGCGCTGATTCAAGTCCCCACTGCTCCACTTCTGATCCAGCTCCCTGCTAAAGGACCAGGGGCCAGCGCCGTGGCTCACTCGGTTAAACCTCCGCCTGAGGCACCGGTATCCCGTATGGGCACCGGGTTCTAGTCCCGGTTGCTCTTTGCTATGGCCCAGGAGGGCAGTGGAGGATGGCCCAAGTGCTTGGGCCCCTGCACCCACATGGGAGGCCAGGAGGAAGCACCTGAGTCCTGGCATCAGATCGGTGCAGCACCAGCCATAGTGGCCATTTGGGGCGTGAACCAACAGAAGGAAGACCTTTCTCTCTGTCTCTCTCTCTCACTGTCCATAACTCTACCTGTCAAATAAATAAATAAAGGACCTGGGAAAGCAGTGCTTGGGCCCCTGAACCTACATGGGAGACCTGAAGAAAGCTCCTGGTTCCTGGTTTCCAGCCAGCCCAGTTCTCGCTATTGCAGCCCTTGGGGGAGTGAACCAGAAAATAGAAGACCTTTCTCTCTGTCTCTCCCTCTTTCTATCTGTAACTCTGCCTCTCAGAAAAACAAATAAAATCTTAAAAACAAAATATTTAAAGAGTATTCATTTTTCTTCAGTTAACAAGGCAAAAAAAAAAAGGCTGTATTGACATGGTTAAATTCTCAAATCTTCAGTTCTTTGGAGATGGACTAAATGGCTAGTATCATCTTAAAGATGATGGCATTTATGTTGTTAAATAAAGCTTTTATTTTGTACTCCTGGCTTTTAACTTCATTTCCTTGAATTTTATGAAGTCCCTGTGTATGTAAAAGACTTAAAACAGAGCCTGGTATACAGTAATCAATCAATAAGTTTAGCAATACCATTACTGCTAATAACATCTCATATTCATCACATAGTCTGGCAGTCATCTGCACAAGACTGATTATCTTCCAGTTATCCTGAATTTCCTCATCCTTCAATTCCAACCTAGCCCTAGATTTTGCTATTTTTTACATCTCACAACTCTCTTGCTCTGAACACATTCCTCTATCCCACTATCTTATTCCACACTATTATTGTATCACATGGATCATAATAACCTCCTAAATAATCTTGTGCATTCTTGTTATTCTGATAAATTTTCTCCCTAACATAGCCAAAGTGTACTATTTAAACCTCATATTTGATGTTATCATCTGGTTTAAAACACTTTTCATTGTTTGGACAAAGCCTAAAATCTAATTCATGGTATATACAACCACACAGTTGCATTGCTGACTCGTTCGAAATTATCTTGAATTTCACTACTTTTGCTCTCTGCTCTCAAAACACCCATCAACTGTTCTTCAGTTCTTCCAACACTCCATGCTCTGGCATATCCCAAGTGCTCTCTGCTTCCCAGTCCCTTGAATGTAAGGTTGAATGATATTCCTATTTCTCATAGCCTAATTCCTACTTACACTTTACATCTTAGCTCAGTGGTAACTTCCTTAGTGAAGCCTTCCTTCACACACCAGAGGAGGCTCTCATTATTCTGATGTATCTTTCATAGCACTAGTGGATGTTGTAATTTCTAATTTACATAATTGTTCCCCTGCCAAATTAGCTGAATGGAATCCAAGCTCCTATTACAGCAATGACCATGTCCTTTTTGCCTTCCATGGTATCCCATGTGTCCAATATACCATCTGACATATAACTAGTGTTCAATTAAGTCTATACTGGATCAATACTAAATGTTAACATTGTTGCAAAACAGCCTGTTTAAAACACAGTACTGATTTATAGCAGCACAAGGACATTATCACTGGGTCAAATCAATGTGGCTCTAGACCAAAGTTAAGTTTCCCTACTGATAGTTGTAAAAAGTTAAAGTCACCGGTGCCGCAGCTCAACAGGCTAATCCTCCACCTGTGGCACCGGCACACCGGGTTCTAGTCCCGGTCGGGGCGCCAGATTCTGTCCCGGTTGCCCCTCTTCCAGGCCAGCTCTCTGCTGTGGCCAGGGAGTGCAGTGGAGGATGGCCCAAGTGCTTGAGCCCTGCACCCGCATGGGAGACCAGGAGAAGCACCTGGCTCCTGCCTTCAGATCAGCACGGTGTGCCGGCCGCAGCGGCCATTGGAAGGTGAACCAACGGCAAAGGAAGACCTTTCTCTGTGTCTCTCTCTCTCACTGTCCACTCTGCCTGTCGGAAAAAAAAAAAAAAAAAGTTAAAGCCTTTATAAAGATGTTAACCCAGTAACTGATGAGGAGAAGTAGAATTTGATAGAAGGTGTATTGCTTTGTTCCTATGTAAAAGGAATGAACAAGCAGAAAATTGGTCTTTAAGGCAGAGGAGAATTTTTTCTAAAGTACTGGTTCACAACCTTTGCTCTACTCTAATACACCTACCACTACAGCTATCCCAATCAGTGCCTATGACTCCTGCAAGTTGATCACAGTGGGAATTCTCAAGTAAGTGGGAAGAATGAGTCACAAATGAGGAACTCAAAATGGCCCTCAAAATATTCTCAAATATTCTAATACTCTTTGCCATCCCTTTCCCATTGTAGTTAAACCTCTTCCCAAATACAACTTATGGTAAGAAGCAGACACATAGATGTCATTTTTACACCTGTCCCTAAGTACATGAAGGCAATGGATTCCAGAACCCTCACACATGAATATCAAAATCCTCCATGCTTTCTTCTATTTATTATAAATCACCTTGAGATTACTAATAATACCTAACATAATGTAAATGCTATGTAGATATTTATTATGCTGTATTGTTATGCTGTATTCTTTAGGGAATAATAACAAGAACAAAATGTGTACATGCTCTATAAAAAACCTTTTTTAAAATATTTTTAGTCTGTAGTTGGTTGAATCAGTGGATGTGGAACCCACAAATACAAAGAACCTGATGTTTTTCATTTGAAAATGCCATCTATTTCTTTTTTACAACAAAACTGTTTTCCTCAAACATGGTACTAGATATGGTTTATTGATTGTGACAAATACATGCTAATAGGGGAAGCTGGTATAGGGGTATATGGGAGCTCTTTTTACTATTTCAGAGTTTTTGTTCTGTAAACTTAAAACTACCCTCAAATAAAAAGTTTTTAGAAATTCCTGCTTCAACTAAAAAGAATAAATAGGGGCCAGTGCTGTGGCTCAGCAGGTTAAAGCCCTGGCCTGAGGCACTGGCATCCCATGGGGGGTGGGGGAGGCCAGTTTGAGTCTTGGCTGTTCCTCTTCCAATCAAGCTCTCTGCTATGGCCTGGGAAAGCAGTGGAAGATGGCCCAAGTCCTCGTGCCCCTGCACCCACGTGGGAGACTTGGAAGAAGTTCCTGGTTCCTGGCTTCAGATCAGCTCAGCTCTGGCTGTTGTAGCCAACTGGGGAGTGAATCACTGGATGGGAGATCTCTCTCTCTCTCTCTCTCTCTCTGTATCTACCTCTCTGTAACTCTTTCAAATAAATAAATAAAAAGAAAGAAAGGAAGGAAGGAAGGAAGGAAGGAAGGAAGGAAGGAAGGAAGGAAGGAAGGAAGGAAAGAAAAAAAATGTAGTGCTACCCAAAGACACAGGACTGGATAGAAATGGCAATCTAGAAGGATACTTAAGACTAATTTAGATACATTATAGATCCCCCACACTGGAGGTATCTATGTCTTTATTATATATAAATATTTTAAAATATTGATCTCTAAAATCACTGAATTTGTAGTGTATTTATTGTATTAAGCAACATGTGCACTCAAATATTATGTCTTAATATTTATTTCAAATATAATTCAATTGGCTTACTAAGAAATATGATAAGGCAAGAAAGTATGGAAACCTTTTCTCAAATTTCAAGCTCTCAGGAGCCCATAAATTTGCAGCAATCCCTAAAATTCTGCAGATGGTACAACCAGCAGGTCTACTTTGAAAGGCACTGTTGACAAGGAACCTCCTTCTTCAGCAACATCCAACTGATACCATGGAAACTGTAGAAGCTGCTAAATGTGAAAAAATTAACACCAGAGGCAGAAAAATCTAATGTAACTGAAAGAAACAACAAAAATCAAGGTATGCCTCTCCTTCTCCATTTTCTAAGATCTTTAAATCAGGAGTTTCAAACCTGCTGAAAAAATATGCTCACATTGCAATATGCTAGCACTTTATATTTTGAGAAATAATTGGCCAGGACATGGAGTCAGAATATGTAATTACAATTTCTGAAAAAAAAAATGCGTAATTTATTACAACCCTGAACATTCATCTAAAATATTTAAAGATGAAAAAAAAATTTTTTTGACCACCACCTCCTACTCACAGAATGATCCTTTCTCCTTTCTCCAAAATCAGATTTTGCATCTGTCTTAAAAAAATTTTTACTTTCCTTAGGTCGTTAAAAAAATAAATTAGATAATGTTTCATCTCTACAAAGCCATTTATCCCCCATAGATGCCTGTGGTTGCAAATTATGTGAAAGGTTTTTTTTTTTGCTTTGGCAAAAGCTACTCTTGATTTTTGCTGCTTAAAGTTACTATTTCTAAAAACCATCAAATAAAATTTCATTACTTAAAAAAATAGCTATCTTCTAGAAAGTATCACTAATCAAGAAATCAAGAAACATTTTAATTTACCTACAATAAGACATGAGTGCTTTCATATCAGCATTTTCATTGCAATTTTTTCACAAAGGATGGAAGAAATCAGCAGTCCTCAGTGGAGACGAGCTATAAAATCTTGGGTATGGAAGCCTACACCAATCAAAGTCCAATTATACCACCTTTTTCATAGTTAACAGGAGAAAAGCGAAACAATACGGCTCACTGAGCAAGGAGAGGATGCCTATGTGACAGTCCTGTTAATCTGGATACAGTGGGGTCTCATAAATTTATTACAGCTAGTAGCAATGATGATTTCCTAGGTAAGCTAATGTTCAAAGAGCTTTGCACATCATTCATTATCCCATTTTTATCTACTCTAAAATTTCAAGACATTCTCTCATTTAAATTGCCGAGTTACAATTCTTTATGTAACATTAATCTATCATAATTTCTAAATATTGTGATAACATCCCAATTTAATTTTCTAGACACTGTGGTAGCTTATTTTGTATGTTTGGGTTTGAGACTCTAGCAAATGATCATTCTTTACACACACTCAAAATAAATCCAGACTTTGGGAAACACAGTAAAGTAGAAATCCACAAACCTCAGTGTTAGAAGTCACCTGAATAACTGCAGGAAGCTCTGGAGGTATGTGCTTGTAATTTAAGGACCAACTATGAATGTAAACCCAGAAAAAACGATACTATGTATACTGGTACACTCCACTAAATTTTTCTAAGACCTTGGATCAGATTCCCTTTAGATAGTTCATGCATGTCTCCGTGTGCAACCACACATGCCAGTCTGGAACATCTAAAATGAAAATAATCAGGACCGGGGCTGTCTGGAAATATATTGATCTGGTCTGCAATACCCCAATGTCAAAACGTGGGCTAAGGTATCCTCATGACACAGTGAGGTCTAACGTAACATGTACCAGGGAGACCAGTATCACCAGTTCCTGTTCCCTCCTCAGTGAGATACTCGAAGGTGAATGACAGGACCCGGGAGACCCACACGTAGGTCTACGTCGCTTTCTCTCCTCCGGTCTCAGCCCACTCCCTCCTCCGCTCCTGCCCACGCACTCCCTCATCGCATTCCAAGGCCAGGTGCCCCAATGGGCAGTTTTCTAGGGTCGTTTCGCTGGTGCGTTGATGGGATCTGACGCCACTGGCCCACCTGGGGTCGACTGCCACCCATGCCAGCGCCCACGGCTCACCTCGAGCTTGTGGTTGATTTGGGACACAGTCTGAGCTTTGTGGCAAAGCTGCGCAAAGCAGGAACTCAGGCTGGTCATCTTCTGTCGCCCCTCGTAAGTGATGTCCGCCTGGTCCGGATCGATCTCGCCCAGAAGCAGATCCACATCCACAAAGGCCTTGTCGAACTCCTTCTCCAGCACCTCCAACCACCGGAACATGGACACCCCGCCAGGGGAGACCCCCACGGCGCAGGAGGCGCCCCCTGGGCCCCCTCCGGCTCCTGCCGGGCACGGGCCGCCCGCCGACATGGCGCCGTCTAGGGCCTCCCTCGACTGCTGCTCAGCCTGGCCGCCCACTACACTCGAGGGGAACTGCTGGGACTGCGGGGACCCCCCGCGCGCGCACGCACGCTCCGTCGGTCCCCTCCCTTCCCCTCGAGCCGATAACGCCGGCACTGCAGCCCCAGAGTGGCAGCACCAGTGAGGCTGAGGCGGCAGCGCTGGCACACGGAAGCCTCGGCCAGTCCCACCTCCCGGCCCGCCCCCGCTGCGCATGCGTAGCGAGGAGCTGGGCGGACGCAGCCCGGAGGGACGAAGTGGGCGGGGCCGGGAAGCGACCTTGGCCTATGAAAGGCCTCTCTGCTTACGACCGGCCTGTCAGCGGCCATATTGACAACTGGCAAGCGCGGCTGGAATCCCTGAGAAGCGGAGGCGCGCGGTGTCTGCTTCCAAATTGGAAAGCTCTAATGAGGAGACGGGTGTCCACGTCGCAGAAAAGAATGGTTTCCGCCAGTCTGACTGCACGGTGGGCGGGGACCATTCTAAAGTCGTCCTGGAAAGTTGCTGCAGTGGCGTCCAGGACGGGGAGGGGGAGGAGTGGAGCGAGGAAGGGCGGTGTGAGCATGCGCAGTAGCCACGTTTTACCTTTTCCATTCCAGTTCCCGCTTAGGGTGAAGTGGGTGGACAACCCTATAAATTCCAGGTGGGAGCTGCCTAAAGCTGCAGGTTGAAACGGCTAACCAGGTTTTGCTGAATTAATGGAAGGTTTTCTGTCTTGTCATTAGCAGATTGGCGAAGGTTCAAAGCTTGCACCCTGTCGCATACTAGCTGTTCCATCCCAATTGTAATATTTAACCTTGAAGCCTACTTTCCAAAATTTACTTCACTCATAATAAGCTGCTTCTCAGACAACTTTGAAAGTTTAATAATAACTGACTTTGTAGAAAGGCTTCCTAGGCCGGCGCCGTGGCTCAATAGGCTAATCCTCCACCTGCAGCGCCGGCACACCGGGTTCTAGTCCCGGTCAGGGCATTGGATTCTATCCCGGTTGCCCCTCTTCCAGTCCAGCTCTCTGCTGTGGCCCGGGAGTGCAGTGGAGGATGGCCCAAGTGCTTGGGCCCTGCACCCGCATGGGAGACCAGGAGAAGCACCTGGCTCCTGCCTTTGGAAAAAAAATAAATAAAATAAAAATAAAAAAGAAAGGCTTCCTGAATGTAAAGAGCTGATTGTCTCTAGATTAAAATTACATTGATATATGATTTCTTCAGATACATTTAAGATTGAACTAAGTTTCCATCCTGGATAGCCAATTGTTTACCGTCTTGATTGGCTTTTTCACCTGTACTCACTGATTTTGTCATTATTTTGCTACACATATGAATTCATGCTGTAATTGTTATAATTTCTGACTTACTGGCAGTGCTTGCCACGTATCCAACTTAGTATACTGCTGGTCATACATATCAAAAGCAGCTGCTTTAAAAGATGTAATTATTTTAAAAACTGGTACATTGTCCCAGCAGACGAATTCATTCTATAATTTATGAGTTAGCGGCAGTGCTCACCACATATTATTCCACCATACTTCTGGTCATACATTTTGAAAGGTGTAATTATTTCAAAAACTGGTACATTGTCTCCACACACATTTTAGAAAAACAAAATTGCCAAGATTCATGTATTCCTAAATATACGCACAGTCCTGTTGAGACATTGAGGACATGTAACCTTAAGAAAGGCGTCTTCCCTTCCTTTCTTTTCAGATTTTAATTAACAAATGTTTATCAGTTGTCTCGTGTGACTTCTCTTGTGACTTGTCTTGTGTTTGTCTTGTGACTTACACTAGTTGCCTACGAATTTCAGGACCCAATTTCTTCCCTTACTGCCTCCCGTACCCCAAATCCTCTTTCTCCTTTAAAAGTCATTCTGCTAGCTTGCAAAGTGGGGAAGAGCACATTTGGGAGGTTGGAGCCTCTAGATAGCCACTGTAATAAACACTGTCTCCCTGCATCACCTCTTGTCTCTGGTGTATTGCCTGTCCACATCCAGCAGCCCAGGCCTAATTTTGGTGTGGTTGCAGAGTGACTACAGAGACATGATTATGAGGCTGGTGTTGTGGCATAGTGCCTTATGCCAAGACTTGTGATGTTGGCATCCTGTATCAGAGCACCATTTCTAGTCCCAGATGCTCCACTTCCATCCCACTCCCTGCTGATGTGCCTGGCAAGGCAGCAGAGGATGGTCCGTATGCTTAGGTCCTTGCTGCCCATGTGGGAGACCTGAATGGAGTTAAAGGCTCCTGGCTTTAGCCTGGTTATTTAGCCTCTGGGGGCTGGGGATGAATCAGTGCATGGAAGATCTCTTTGTCTCTCTCCATCTTTCTCACTCTGCCTTTCAAATAAATTAATTTTTAAAAGAAAAATAAAAATGTGATCCTCATTCCAGTTGACCACATAGGCTAGTGAGGGTACTTAATTTCACAGATACAACTTGGCTATGAATTTTGTGGTGCTTTTAGGAGTTTTGAGCAACTGCTATCTTTATATTCTATCTACCCACTCTCAAACCTCTTCCTCTTCAAGAATTGCCAGTTCTGGAAAGGAAAGGAGAAAGTAGTAGGATTAGAAGTAGGCTGGTAGAAACTCGTTATCCTTCATTGCCTAGAGGGATACTTTACTGGATGAGTGCGAAGTCTCCTGTCATCTGACCTTGGGACACAACCTTCCAATAAATGGACACCCAAAGTCTGCACTGTGTGTCCTGCACCAGTCCAACACCAATGAGGAGCAAGAATCATAGCTTTAATTTGCACTCTGGGTACTGCAGGGAAGACTGGTTACCATCAAGCAATAAAGTCAGCAGCAAACTTACCTAAGCAAAACTAACCATAAAATCCTTGCCTTGAGCTAAAACTGGGAACTTCACACAGGTTTTAATACATGAGAATATAAAAGTAAAATGTGCCTCTTTCCCTTTTTCCCTTCCAAAATTAATTTTATTTTCATCTGAAATATTTTCAGGAACACCATTGCTATAGATATCATAAGCAAGGCACCTTTCTGCATATAATTTAATTAGCAATGCATTTTTAGGACTTTAACATAAAGAATTTAAAACTGATGCATGAAAGAGAGGACTACGTGGAATCACAAGAATAATAGCTTCAAAATATTGGGTACTTATGCGTTGGCTATATTGCTATTTGCTTTACTTGTTTGATCCTCATAAAATATTGTGAGGCAGATATAATCACTTTGTAACACATGAGTCACAGGGAGCTTAAGTATCTTGGTAAGGTCACACAGCAAGAAAGTGATTGAGGAATTTCAACCTAGATGTCTTTATCTCCAAAGTCTTTCCCATTAACCCTAGGATATAGAAGGATGAGGGAACCCATTTCTTCTCGTGTAAGTTACTAGTGTAAAAAATTGGCAAGTTCCAAAAGATTTTTAAAAATTTCTTCCCAGTTATAATCCATATACAAATCTGTAAACATGAGAAATACATATATTACAAAAAAGTAATTGTAATACTTTTTTTATTTTTATTTTATTTTTTTGTCAGGCAGAGTTAGAGAGACAGAGAGAGAGTTATAGACAGAGAGAGAGACAGAGAGACAGAGAGAGAGGTCATCCTTCCGTTGGTTCACTTCCCTAATGGCCGCTATGGTCGATGCTACGCCGATCCGAAGCCAGGAGCCGGGTGCTTCCTCCCAGTCTCCCATGCGGGTGCAGGGACCCAAGCACTTGGGCCATCCTCCGCTGCCCTCCTGGGCCACAGCAGAGAGCTGGACTGGAAGAGCCACAACTGGGACTAGTACCTGGTGCCCCAACCAGGACTAGAACCCAGGGTGCTGGCGCTGAAGGCAGAGGATTAGCCTAGTGAGCCATGGTGCCGGCCAGTAATTGTAATACTTTTATATTACTTATAATTTTAGTTCTTATAGACCACATTTGATTATAAATTCTATTTATTTAAAAAGATCATTCAATTCCTGGTACATTGTGTGGATGCAGCTTAGCTGCACCTTAAGTGTTCGTGAGTACCCAGTAATGAAATAGAGGATGAATGACCCCATTTTCAGAATTGCAAAAGCCCAGCTTCATTTTTGTTAGAACCTTTGCAGCTCTAACAGTCACAACCTTTGTGTCTCGGAATAGTTTCATGTTATATTGTCCCTTTTTATTATCATACAATATAGCAGCGACTATATTTCTGTGTGCTTTCCTCTGGTACTATGTGACTATTTTCCATGCTCATGTGGTACCTTCTATGTAAACATAATCTTTTGTGCACCTTGATTGAAGTTGTGCAATTCAGCAAATCACAGCAGAACATGGACATGAATAGGGCTTGATGTTCAAGTGCTGCCATCTGTTGTCAGTGTACTCTCTCTACATTTGTTGTCTTTGCCCACTCTGGAATTTTGGAAATGTATGTAATCGCAATACTTGTTGCCCTTGTTTTTCACAGATAATAAAATTGTGATACTTTTATTTACATTTGGATTAGCATCAACTTCCAATGAATTTTTATGAATCATGTTTATGTGATTTAAAGCAATCTCATATAACTTAAGTGTGATAGTCCTGTTTTAGGAACTTAGCCATGCAGAATTTTACCATAAGGTATTAGTAAGAATAAATAGGGTGGGGATTGAGGAGATGGGGAGAATAGAGAAGTTGCTAAAGATTTCTTTGGTAGGCACTGGTAATTGGCTGTGAGGTTAGTGTAAAGTTCAAGTATTGATTGAGCACTATTAACTGTAAAGCTCTGTAAATCACATATAAGGCCTATTTTGAATTAGAAAGGATGACATTCATTATGAACTGTACTGTGTTCCAGGTCCTCTGCCAAGCTTCACATGTTTCATTTAATTTCCAGTAATTCTATTTGGAAAAGTAAGTGTTATTGGTAGCTCTGAACTGTTTGCATGACAAATGAAGTCAAGGAAAATCCACCACCATTTTACTTGTACAATGTAAGAAACTCTGGGAATATTGATTTCATATGTATTATTTATACTTCTTATATGTATAACTCATACTTACTAACAAGTTAAAATTTTCAGCTAGACATACTAAACAAGCAAGCATTCCTAAGTGATTTATTAGTCTCATTCTCTTTCAGTATAAACAAACAGAAAAATCTTGTTCCTCTAACTTGAGGATTTTGGTGCAGTGATTTAGGATTAGCTCAGATGTCTCCTCTGCAAAACGCCTTCCTTTTTTTCATGTGAAAACATGGATGCCATCCCTGTCTAGTTTCTTGCAAACATGTGCTGTGATACTTATGCTAATATTCTTTTGGAGCTCTTTAGATTGATCTTCTTGGCAGCAATAACTGAGTCTTGCTTATCTCTGAATTTCAAGTAGTAGCACAAGACCTGGAGTATGGTAGGAATGCTGTAGCTATTTGTGGGATAACTCCAATAACTAAGATATCCCAGCATTCTACATAGGAAATTCTAGAAACAGTCACTTAGCTAAGCAGCCTTTTGTTAGGGGTTATATATATAATGTACATAATATATATATTATATATAATGTATATATAATATATATATTATATATATTATATATATATATAATATAATGTACATAATATATATTATATTAATATATATATTATATATATAATGTACATTATATATATATAATACATGATAGTCTTTGAAATTCAAGGAATATTTTTGCTAGCCTCAAGAGATTTATTTAACAATAATATAGGCTTCAAGGATTATGTTATTTAGCCCATAAGTTTTACAAATAACTACATTTTATATGGAATACCCAAACCTGAAAACAAAACATAGCAAAAAACCCCCAGTTTTTGGTATTTTACACTGTCAAAGGCTATCACTGCTTTACCCACTATTACCTGATTACATTCTTCACTTACCCTTTCCCACAGCTTTGGTTCCACATTATCTAAAACTGCCGTTTATCAACAATGGTATCAGACTCCACTAAATCATTGATTCTTCTTTCATTCGCTGTCAACTCACTGTTTACTTCTCAGATTGTCAGACTTTACAGATCAAACATAGACTCCCCCTAGCTGGTTCTGTCATACAGGCTTCTTTCAGATTAGTTTCATAAAGGCCCTCCAAACAGGTGCATTCCAAACACCCTTTAACATTACTTATCTTTCCTTTGCATT
This sequence comes from Lepus europaeus, assembly GCF_033115175.1. NCBI lineage: Eukaryota > Metazoa > Chordata > Mammalia > Lagomorpha > Leporidae > Lepus > Lepus europaeus. The sequence goes on from NC_084829.1 coordinate 116,398,525, forward strand.
TGGATTAAAGAGCACAAGAGTATTTTAAATTATCTAATTAGAATTTTCATGGTCTTCTAAATTAACAAGTCAAAAAACATAGTGAAACAATTACATAAAAAGTCATGTCAAAGCAGTTGTTTTTTTGTCCCCAGTTGGTTGTAACTCATTCAACATCCATTCATTTTGTGGACATTATGAGCAGAGGGAGTGTGTAAAAAGGCTTCTGTAGTGAAAATTTGACACTATAGCTGGGGAGCTGCATTATATGACTGTTAAATAGTCACCTTCTCTGCTCTGTGACAACTAGAGGACAGATGGAAAAGCGAGGCTTAGCTATTCAGAATCATCCATTTGAAATTTTTCACATGGAGATGGTTGGTCACATATGGGGAAAATTCTCTTTGGTAAGGAATAGAGATAGCAGCACACAGTTCCGGGAGCAACCATGACAGTGACAGTATCCAATGTCTGGTTCATGGTGGATACCAATGCACCCACACTCTGTTCTGGTAATAGCAAGTGTGCTGTCACTCCACTGAGGTGTGATTTCATTGTGATTCTAATTATGCAGCTTTCTCTTATTCTTGTCCATTTCTAAATCTGGTTCTGTAGGTTTTCCACAATTTTCTTTCAGTAATTCCTTTCTACTTAATTAGCCAAAATTTGTTTCTATACTTGTAACTAATAACCCAAACCGATACAAACTACCATTTATTGAGACCCTACTTTTTTGTCCATGGACTTAACAAGCCTGAGTTTATTTTACCTGTTCATTTCTATAAAGTAGAAAAAATGAGGCTTAGAGAAGGTAAGTAAAATTAATTTTCTGATTTACTTTAAACTTATGATATTTATATAGCATGCTCTAGAAGAAGCAAGTACATTTTTAAAAATAGTATACACAAATTTTTATTCATTAAATTTCTTTTATCTGAGGGAGAGGTTTTGATTTTTATAAAGTATTTGATTTACCTCTTTTTTATTTTTATTTTTTATTTTTTTATTTATGTGACAGATAGAGTCACAGGCAGTGAGAGAGACAGAGAGAAAGGTCTTCCTCCTGTTGGTTCACTCCCCAAATGGCCACAGTGGCTGGAGCTGCACCAATCCGAAGCCAGGAGCCTGATGCCCCTTCCTGGTCTCCCATGTGGGTGCAGGGTCCCAAACACTTGGCCATCTTTTACTGCTATCCCAGGCCACAGCTGAGAGCTGGACTGGAAGAGGAGCAACTGGGACTAGAACCGGTGCCCATATGGGATGCCGGCACTGCAGGCGGAGGATTAACCTAGTGCGCTATGACACTGGCCCCTTGATTTACCTCTTGGTTGATCAATTTTATAGTGAAATGATAGGCATCATGAACTGATGCTTCTAGTCCCAGATCAGAGAGAATTTAGGTAAGTTAGTTTCCTTTCTAGAACTCATTTTCCTATCTATATTAAGAAAGAGCATGCTATTTAAATTACCTATACCATCTCTTCCAGTACTGACTTCCTAAAAATTCACGCGCCTGCTGAAAACAAAATTAAATCCTCCTTTTAAGCACAACAGGAATAAATACTCATTAGAAAGAAATGTCTGCATATTTATTTATCCTTGGATAATATGCCTTCTGTGGTAATTGTTCCCAAGATACTATATACAAGATAATAGGTAACTTTAAGGTTTGGGCCAATTATTTCTTGCTCTTTACTTTTAACAAGTCAAACCAATAACCAATTGACAGAGACAATCTCAAGGAATAGACTTCGAGTTTGAATTTGGATTGGATTAGATTCTTTGCTCAGATTCTCAAGCCAGGGGTCTCCCTGACTTCCTTTCTTTCTCTTCTTTATCTTTATTCTTCCTGGAAACATTTTTGATTGCTGTAGAAATGTGGGGGAGGGGACAATGCTTTTGTCCTCTACTGGGTAATGGCCAAGAATGCTGGTAAGCACACTACTACGAGGCACAGGATAGCCCCCACAACAAAGAATTCTGCAGTCTATCTGTCAATAGTGCCATTGTTTAGACTCCCTGCAGTAAACACAAATGTGTTTAAAACTAAACCTAGATTCTGGGCTGTGTTTTCAACAGAATTTCTGTGTAAGTCATTGAGTTTTCCTACTTGAGAAAGGCACTGTCTTCCTTTGATGAGTTTCTTCTTACCCAAAGAAGCCAAGTAACAATGATCAGATAAGGTGTTAAATCCTTTGGAAAAAGGAACTGCACGCCTCACCTTTAGCTTTAAGAGACCCATAAGCTCAAGAGCTAATAACGTGAACTTTATACCCCTGGGCAGTATGTGAGGACTCCAAAAGTCAGCAGAAAGTAGAGCAATAGTGACAGCTCCTCTGGCTGCTTTCTAGCACAATAAATGTGCAGGAGCCTATCACCTGCAGAGTAGGCACAACAAAATACACATGTCCCTCTAGTACCCAGGCTGTACCTTTGTGTTACACCTTCTCTGTAGTTCACAGTATTAATAACAAGACTTGGTCTTCTACCTGAAAAATAATTGACCTTTCAGCTTAACCTAAATAAATAGGTGTGATCTGTAGAACAGACAGATCTATTATCCTTTAAAACATTCTTTAACTTTTAAATATTGAAAGGTATTTACATTTATAATGGTAAAGCTGAAAACAATCTAAAAATCCAATACTTAGAAAGTACCTAAATTGAGGACAACACTCTTGATGGACTACTACTTAGACAATTAAGTTTGTATTTGTGGACACTATTATATAATATAGAAAAAATGTAACAGTGAAAAGAATAGTGTATAAAGTTAAATATATGTCTACAAAATTGAAAATAAAGTTATTCATAGTGAAAAATAGAAATAATGTCAGAACCGCAGTAAAGTTATAGAAATACCATATTTCTAAAGATTATGCAGTACAATTTTAAGGCTTGATCAAAGAAAAGGGACTCCTAGGGCCACCAACAAAGGATAGAAAATGCAACTCATTACTATGGTGCACAACAAAAAGCTTATTCTCATTGATAGCAGATGAGAGGATAAGTTTTTGTCGGCATTCATTTCAAGTAACTGAATATGAATTTGCCTTTTTAGCTACACAGGAAAAAGTGTTGAATAAGTATTTCTCTTTGTCTTTTCAAAGACTGGGAATAGAAAAAAAAAAAACTAGAAATATGTTTGACTTTAGGACAGGAGTAAAGAAAATTCTTTCTTCTTGTTGCCTTTTTTCCAAATTTTCTTTTTGTTGATCATTACCTTGATATATGAAAATCCAACAATTCAACACATAATTCTATTACTAGACAAAAGAAAGAAAGAAGTAATAAAGTTTGCTGAAGGAATATTGACTGAAAATCAATCTATCACTGCTTGTCTAGAGGGAAAACAACGAGAACAGAGGAATAGAAAAGGGAGAAAAGCACACAAAAATCCTTACTCTGGAAATAAAAGAAATTGATTATCAGATCAAAGAAACTTTTGTCTTCAAAAGAAGATTGTAGCAGAGGAAGGGAAAAATGAAGAAAAGACCAGGGAAGCTTTTCAATATTAAAAAAATTTCTTTAGAGAAATCTGCTGAGGCCTGCCAGCAGGAGGAAATGTAGTTCTTCCACTGGTGGAGCTTTCTCTATAGGCTTTTGCTTAAAAAGCTCAGCAGGGATGTACAGAACAAGACAAAAAGCCAAAACAAAGCAGCATCCTAGACGCGTGAAGCTTTCCTCTCCAAGGTCAGTGAGATTTCACAACTGACAAATTCCTCTAAAGCAGCTGGCGGCCCTTTCTACCATTATCACAAATAAATGAAAGTAGCAGACCCATTTCAAAGCTTCATTTCCATTTGAGACACCAGTATTTTTAACGACAATGGTATTTTCCAAATATGATATGTGGATGATCATGTGATAGGTGAACAAATTATTTATGCTCCAAGTATTGTCAGTGAACCCCCATTGTCTCATCAGCAAAAAAAAAAAAAAAAAAGTTACTGAAACAACAATGACAAATAGAAAACCTCCCCATTTTCCCTTCCTTGTGAATGTGCGAAGAAAACACCTGCCAGTTTCAGTCCTCCAAAAATGGTTTTAATATAAGGTCACAGAAAATTCAAACGTTTTATGGCCCACTGTAAATCAGCTCTTTCTCTCTTCCCACTAATTCCCTAGTGTCACATTTAACAAAACAAGGAAACTACAGATAGTAGAGGTGTTTGCAGATTAGCTTTCCAAGCCATAAATAACATGAGGTTTTGCTCACCCACAAATATTAAGGCAGCTTATCAATGTTTAAGCCCCTTCCTCTTTGTGATGGTTGCTAACATTTTAACCAGACAAACTGAGAATTTTTCTTTCCTGTCTTCTTAAATTGACAGAGTACACATTCATAAGATTCTATTATCAGATTTGGTGGTATAAAGAGTGAGACATCACCTAAACACCTGCCTGCTACTTGTGAGTTCCTGTTTTGGAAGATGCACCTGCTCTGTGCTTTGCTTGTTGTGTTCTCTCTTAGTGATGGTTCCAGTCTTCACTGTCCTAGAAGATGTAGCTGTGATTCTGCACAGTCGGTGCAGTGCTACAGACTAACAGAGGTGCCATCAGGCATTCCTCCCAGCACCAAGAGGCTCTTTATTAGCCACAGCAAAATTCAGCACCTCCAGGTAACTATGCCATTCTACACTCATGGTGTGACCGTTTTATTTTGTGAGGCAGGGTGTGAGGTTGTTAAACTTGATTTTAATAATTCTACTTGAAAATGCTAGATATCAATTTAGAGTAGTTACAATAGCTACCTGCATGCTCTATACTACCAAGATGTGTATTTGCCTCTGGTATTTCTTTTACAGGAAGCAGCAGGAGAAAAAAATTAGAATCTAAGATAAATGATATTTTATTTCAGTTTTTATTCAAAAATTTGAAGCTATGTTGTGGCAAAAGGAAAAGTGAAGAAAATCTTTTTCTTCTTAAATTTTTACTTATTTTCCTCTTATTTTAACTTATTTTCCTCTTATTTGATAGGCAAGGGGAGGGAGGGAGGAAGAGGCTGGACCAGGCCAAAGTTGGGCCTGGAACTCAATTCCAATTTCCCACATGGGTGGCAGGCACCCAACTACTTGAACAATCACCTGCTGCCTTCCCATGAAGTGCATTAGTAGGAAGCTGGATCAGTAGGAAAGAAGCCAAGACTTGAATCGTGCACTCTGATAGGGTATGCGGGGCTCTCAAGTGGAGACTTAACCACTGCACCGAGCACCCACGCTGGGAAGGAGCTCTTTCTTAACCAAAAGAGCACATTGCCATTTTGTATCCCCAGGATTAAGAATAACTCCTTTCAGGGGAAAAACTGTTTCATTTATGCCATGGAGGTGGCAGATGCTACTTGGAACATCATTGCTATTAAGAGAAGCTCAGTTTATCAGAACAATTTATACAAAACCCTCATACTAGCTAGTTATCAGTGTCATTTTGGAAACCTATACAGAGTAAATATATGAGTGTTTTTGTTTTGCAGTTACCTGCAGTTCTCATCCTTGTGCTGTTAATTATGACTTTTATCGTCATGCTCACCTATCTGGCGAGTGCTAGAGGGAATATTATAGGTTTGTCTGATATTTTAACATGAAGAGATTGTCATTTTCATCTTTGATATTTTGAAAGATATCACAGGACTAGTGTTCTCATCCTAGTTTTCTCACTAAAGATGTAACCATCTTAGGCAAGATGTTAAAAGTGTCATTGGGTCTCACTTTTTACCTTTATGAAGTCAGAAGACTGCTTTAGATAGGCGATCAAAAGTCTTTTCTAGATGGAAAATTCTTTGGGTCTCTAATTATCCCTTTAATATTCACTGCTGCTCCTTCATAGATCCAAATCCTAATATAAGGAAACACCTCTCTGGGAGCCAGGTGCAGAGAGGCAGAAGGTAAATGTGCTTGCTGCAAATAGAGAACCTCCCTTTCATTTGGTTAAGAAGTGTTCACAGAGGTGTCACGTAAACACACAGAGTTTGACATACATGGCATGGTATTTATATCCAGGCTTAATAAGCACAATTATCTGGTCTCCATCTGTTTACTTTCCTCTTCTACCCTTGTAGTGCCTAATGCCAGGGAGCAAGCCTGACCCTGTCAGGTCTAAGCATTCAAGCAAGACACCTGGTTAAAGGGTAAGATGTTTAAATATTTGCTCTGATCACTTGAGATGCCTAGTGAGATGGAGCATCAGCTAAGCCTCATATTGATCCTAGGCTGCTCCTTTGTAGCCAATAAGATGAAATTATACCTGTCATCAAATTCTGTTATCAAAGGAATCAATTTGTCATTGGTGTATGTTCATTGAGCAATAGTCTTGCCACTTCTTTGACTTTAATTAGCCTAATGAATTGCCTCTTACGAAGACAGGTGATAATAGAAAGACTGATGAAAGACACCATTTTTTTGTTAAGGAAATGATGAGCAGCAATAATCTTTTTTAAATGCTTAGGTTTTAAATGGCCATTTTTCACTTGTATTTGGTGCATACAATTTCTAATATTTAATTAGAAAAACCTTAAAACCGATCCTCAGATGAACAGCAGTAATAAATATTATATGCAAGTGGAAAATTTTGAGATATTTAGTATATATTTATATAAATATACACCACAATTTAAAACGTTTATATTATTTGTTCATATAATCCATCTATGTTTGGGAATGCATGGTATGCTGGAGGCTGAGGATAAAAGGTGAGAAGTTCACAGCCTCTGCCCTCAGGAAAAGAGGAGTTTATTCATTTGTCTGTAAAAGTGCTACTTCTCTGATGTTCATGCTACTGGGCTGTAATGTTCGTTCTGTGTTCTATCTAGTCCCTCCCTTACTGGCTTGCAGTTTTCCTCTCCATCATGAGTCCTGCATCTTCTTGTGCACATTTAGTGTCCATGGGGAAGGCTGGTCCAACAACCTAGTCTCACACTTCCTTCAACTCATAAAAAAAGACATCTATCCTATGCCAGTGCCGTGGCTCAACAGGCTAATCCTCTGCCTAGCGGCGCCGGCACACCAGGTTTTAGTCCCGGTCGGGGCGTCGGATTCTGTCCTGGTTGCCCCTCTTCCAGGCCAGCTCTCTGCTATGGCCCGGGAGTGCAGTGGAGGATGGCCCAAGTGCTTGGGCCCTGCACCCCATGGGAGACCAAGGAGAAGCACCTGGCTCCTGCCATCGGATCGGCGCGGTGCGCCGATCACAGCGCACTGGCTGTGGCGGCCATTGGAGGGTGAACCAACAGCAAAGGAAGACCTTTCTCTCTGTCTCTCTCTCTCACTGTCCACTCTGCCTGTCAAAAAATAAATAAATAAATAAATAAATAAAAATTCTTTAAAAAAAGACATATATCCTCATATCCATTTTACTCCAGCTATCTTGGTGACATCTCTGTTATATCATAAGTCATAATCCTCATTATCACTTGGGACTTCTCCACTTAGAAAGTCCTGAATTATTTTCCTTCTAACTGCCATACTCCACACTTTTTTCTTTCCACCTCATGGAAACAACTAACCCTAGAATTATCCATGTCCTCCCAGATAATCAGTTTATTTCTTGCCCACTTTCTTTCTCTACGCCTTCCCTCCCTGCATCCCACAATAAATTGTCTCAAAACCCACCCAGCAAAGCCTCAATCTTAAATTAGGGTAATAATTTTCCTTCATTTCTTCTATACCTAGACAGCTGGTGCTGCTGGAAAGGATGACGGTTTGGACCCAGAAATTCATCTCTGATCTCAGCTTGGTCTTCACTGTCACCCATCTATCCTTTCAGTTGTTCTTGGTCAGGTTCTCCCTTCATTCTCTCTGCATATTCCAGAACTACAGTACAGTCTTGTGTTGCTTACTCTAATCCTTGTCTTCCTCACTCTCAACAAACGGCTGGCCTTCCGTGCAGTTGACAAATCATGACAACACTTCCTCTCTATTGTTCCTACAGTGTGTACAAACTTCTGTGAACTCTTTCCTCCAGACAGAGGATGAGCTGTTTCTCCTATTCAAGGCAAACCCTCTCCTCACAACTGTCTCCACCTTTGATTCAACCTTTCTCACTTCTCCCAGATTTTGTTCCCATTCTCCACACTCCCATATCTTCAGTTTCTTTTTCTTTATGAGTTCCTGGCTGCAGCCTATACCTGTGTTCCTCCACTTACAATAACAAATCCTCTGAAAAAAATTTTTTAATATATTTTTCTTTTTACTTGAAAGGGAGACAGAGAGAGATCTACCATTCACTGGTTCACTCCCCCAAATGCTTGCAAGAGCCAGGGGTAGGCCAGGCCAAATCGAGACACCCCACCCTCTTCGCCTACCCAAGCTTCATCCAGGTCTCTTACATGGGTGGCAGGGACCCAAGTACTTGAGTCATTATCTGCTGGCTTCCAGGATACACATTAGCAAGAAGCTAATTTATAGCACAGTAGTGAGGGCTGGAACCTAGGACTGTTATAAATTATAGCACAGGAGTGAGGACTGGAACCAAGAACTCTGATACTGGATGCAGTTGCTCCAAATAGCAACTCAACAGTTGTACCAAACACACACCCCAATAATAAAATCCTCTTAATTCTGTGTCTTTTGTTGATTGTATCCCTCTTTATTTTTAAAACTGTATAAGAGTAGTCTATATTTTTACTGTCTCTCCTTCTTCCCCTCCTATTTAATTCACTGCTGTTTAGCTTCTATCTAATCCATATGTTCAAAAACGATTCTAATATATGGTTGCTTACTACTTTCTTGGAGTCTTTACTCTCTTGCCTTCCATGATACCACCTTTTATGTGCTCATTGTTCCTCTCTATCTTTTTTGCCATTTTGTGCATTTCTTTTCCTCTGTTCCCCCTCCCCTGTACTGGGTTTCTCAATCCTCAGCCATTCCTTCTTTTACTACACACATTCTCCTTACCTGACCTCATTCTGTCTAATATGATGGCTTCCAGAACTGCATCTCTAATTCACTGGACTTCTTCACTCAGATATATAAGAAGGCTCTCAAAACAACATGCCCCGAACCCAATTCAATCTTTTTGCCTAAACTTGTGGTCTTTTGTGACTGGCCTCTTTGCCTTAGCATAATTTCCTGAAGGCTCATCTATCTTAGAGCATGTGTAATTTCCTTGCTTTTTAAGGCTGAATAATAGTGTGCTGTTTGTATATACTGCATTTTGTTGATTAACAAGCTGATGGGCATCTAGATTGTTTCCTCCTTTTGTTTATGATGAATGATGCTGCAATAAACATTTGTATACTAGTTTTGTTTGGATGTATGTTTTCATTTGTGTTGGCCATATACCTGGGAGTGGAATTTCTAGGTCTTGTGGTAACTGTTTAACATTTTGAGAAATACCCAAATGTTTGTATTCCCACAACAACACATGATGATTCCAACTTATCCACATCCTCAACAACACTTCCTATTACCTTTTTTTTTTTCTTTTTGATGATCGCTATCACAGTAGGTGTCAGGTGGTTTGTCACTGTAGTTTTGTTTTGTATTTTTCCAGCAGCTAATGATGTTGAGCACCTTTTCATGTGTTTATTGGCCAGTTGTATGCCTTTAGAGAAATAATTTATGCAGCTCCTTTGCCCATTTAAGTTATTGAGTTGTAACATTCTTTAGATATTGCAGGTATATGTCTCTTACTCTACATTTTATTTTCAATATGTTTTTCCAATTCTGTGGGCTATCTCCTCATTTTATTGATGTGTCCTCTGATGTGTAAAAGTTTATCATTTTGATTGAATCACATTTAGCTATTTTTTTGCTGCTGTCTTTTGTGTTTTGGGTGCATAGCTATACCTAACCTAAGTTTATGAAAATTTATGCCCATATTACCTTCTAATAATTTTATAGTCTTAGCTCTTACATTTAATCTACAATCCATTTCAGGTTAATTTTTGGGTATGATATGATAAAGGAATCCAACTTCATTCATTGTCCCTCCATCCTTTTCTATTGCTGTTCACTAACTCATACTTTACTCTCAAGCCATGATGAACTACTTCACTGTATGGAATTAAAGACACAATGAGCAACTGATTACATATGATGCCAAAGGGACACTGTGCTAGGTGTCACCCAGTCACTCTTGATTTGAGGAATGTAGGTTCAGTTCAGTTCTGCATGTCCACATCTGCAAAACTTATTGTCAGGCAGACTACTATAAGGCGAAGTGACAGGCTTTCCTCAAAGGCAGAGGACAAATGAGAATTGTAGTTAGGTTGGCAGCATACTTTGTATTTTGTCAGAGATAAGAAGCTACTTCAAATTCTTCCTGGGTAAGAAATATAACAAACAGGATTTATCATCAAGAGGAGGGATTATGGGTTATTATATTTTTGCCACACTCATATTTTCCAGAATGTTTAAACTATTTATAGAGATCAAATGTTAGGTTGATGATCACATTGCCTTGCAGATTCTTTGACTTTATTCTCATGGGTCTGAAACCGTCACTTTGTGGGTGTCAGTTTTGCCGTATGTTAGACCTATAAGGAGCACAAGAAGGGTACATGGCCCTCTACTGCTTGGAACAGGGCTTGTCCAGAACTGACATCAGAATCAAACCCTTTATGGGACAGCCAGCAGAGTGACCCTGTGCTCTTGTATTTTAAGCAACATTAAAAAAACTATCAGCAGTCCCAAGGTTAGCTTTGGGGAAAAGCATCTCTTTCCACAGCTCTTGAGCAGAGCCCCGCTGAGGCCATGAAACTAGAATTTTTCTTTCCTTTTTGACAGCTTCACAAATATCAACTAAAATGTTAGCAGTCAGTGTGTGTCTTCTTCACTGTTTGTGGCACTAGAACTCTATATTTTTCAGCTAAATGGATATTGTAGTAGTAAGGTTAAAAATGCAGTGTTCTAGGGTAAGATAATTTTGGGTTAGTAGCCCAAGTTTTCCACTTGCTAGCAGGATATACATGGACATGTGATTTCCCTTGCTGAGCCTTAGTTTCTCTTTCTGCAAAGGCAATAATTGCGCTGAGGCATGGGGCTTTATACAGATTAAACATAGTAAATACTTAGAAAGTGGTAGCCATTTTAATTAATAATAAGAGTCATCGGTATTCACTTTAACAACAAAAAGAAAATGCTTTCTATGCTTAATAAAGGAAAACAGCTGTCTACTGGATTCAATTAAGAATATGAAGACTATTTATGATTCAGGCCAGCCTGTATACTTTATAAATAGAAATGAAGATACATTGAACTCTGTTTTGTAATTTTTAAAAACATTTTATTTCAGAATAGTTTCCAATGTATTTTTTTTTTTAAGATTTATTTATTTATTTTGAAAGTCAGAGTTACACAGAGATAGAGATAGAGAGAGCTTCCATCTACTGGTTCACTCCCCAGATTGGCTATGATGGCCATGGCTAGGCCAGGCCAAAGCCAAGAACCAGAGAGAGAAAGGTCTTCCATTCGATGGTTCACTCTCCAGTTGGCTGCAACTGCTGGAGCTGTGCCGATCTGAAGCCAGGAGCCAGGGCTTCTTCCGGGTCTCCCATGTGGGTGCAGGGGCCCAAGGACTTGGGTCATCTTCCACTGCTTTCCCAGGCCATAGCAGAGAGCTGGATTGGAAGTGGAGCAACCGGGTCTCAAACCGGCACCCACATGGGATGCTGGCACTTCAGGCCAGGGTGTTAACCCACTGCACCACAGCACTGGCCCCACGATTTTCTTTCTTCTTCTAAAAAATGTATTTATTTATTTGAAAGGCAGAGAGTTATTATTTGAAAAGCAGAGTTAGAGATAGAGAGAGATAGAGAGAGAGATACCTTGCATCTGCTGATTCACTCCCCCAAATGGCTGTAACAGCTGGAACTGGGCCTATTTGAAGTCAGGAGCCTGGAGTTTCTTCCAAGTCCCATACAAAGGTGCAGGGGCCCAAGGACTTGGGTCATCCTCTACTGCTTTCCTGGGCCATAGCAGAGAGCTGGATCAGAAGTGGAGCAGCCAGGATTAGAACCGGCACACATGTGGGATGCTGGTACTGTAGGCTGTAGCTTTACCCACAATGCGCTGGCACCTACAATTTTCCTTGTAGAGATCTTTCACTTCATTGGTTAAATTTTATTGCTAAATATTTGATTTTTTTTGTAGCTATGTGATTGGGATTTTGTTTTTTTTTTATTTCTCTTTCAGTGAGATTATTGTTAGTGTATAAAAATGCTACTATTTTATATATGTTGGTTTTGTATCATGCACTTTATTGAATTGGTTAATCAGTTCTAGCGGCTTTTTAGTGGAGTGTGGAGGGTTTTCAATGTACAATATCAAGTCAACATGGCTTGTTTCTCTGTCTGCTGGGTTTCAGAATCTCCAGGTTGTTTATAGTTTCCATCACTCCTCTACTGAAGTTTGTCCACAATCTTCTGGGAATGTGGTTCTTTCCTGGTTCAGAAACTTTTTCCTGGTTGAGATGCAAATCCTTTGTATTCAGCCATCTTGACCTTTGCTCCTCGCTCCCCACAGTGACACTTTGACATCGCACTTTGTCTAGTCCCCAAATAAATCTCCCATTCATGTCATCCCTGAGACTTACTGCACAGAGCAATCCTGTAGAGTTTGTGGTCACTGAAATACAAGTGGAAGTATTAATAATAACAAGTTCTTCTTTGACAGCCCAAGGAGTGAATATTTATGTCTAGGGTCCTTCCTTTTTTTCTTTTTAAAGATTTATTTATCTATTTAGAAGTCAGAGTTAACCAAAAGAGAGAAGGAGAGACAGAGAGATCTTCTATCCACTGGTTCACTCTCCAGATGGCCACAACAGCCAGGGCTGGGCTAGGCCAAAGCCATGAGCCAGGAGCCAGGAACTTCTTCGGGGTCTCCCATGTGGGTGGTAGGGGCTCAAGTACTTGTACCATCTTACACTGCTTTTCCTAGGACATCAGCAGGGAGCTGGACTGGAACTAGAGCAGCCAAGACACAACTCAGTTCCCAAATGGTGTACTGGCTTTGCAGGTGGTTTTACCTGCTAGGCCACAACAAGGGCCACTATCTTTAGGGTCATTTTTGACTGTAGATGAAAGCTAAACCTAGAAAGGGGCATTTTATTTTTATTTTTTTTAATCTTTTTTTTTATTAAACTTTTATTTAGAAAGGGGCATTTTAAAATGGAGTATTCTTGATTCTTGAGTTATTTAACTTTTTTTTGGCTTGAAATTCCTTCTCTCTGAAATGGGAGATTTGAACCTAAATAACTTTAAAATCTCAACTTTTCTATAATTATATGATTTGTGTTCTGATCTTGAGTATTTTAAAAGAAGCATTAATTGTATGCTAAAGGCAATAAAAAATGCACTAGGAAATGGCATACCTGAGGAAAAAAAAATGGCTTTGGAGTCCAATAGACTATTTTCAGTTCTTTCACTCCTGGTTCATAGTTTCCTTATCTAGAAGGCTGGATTGATAAAAGCAAACATGCAGGAAATTAATGATAAGATAATAAAAAACACTTGGTACTTGTAAATACTCAACAAATGTAAGAGTAAAATTGATGTCATTGGGACTAGAACTAATCAATACAACTAATTAATCATTAAGAAAATATCCTATGTTAGCAGTATTATATAACCAAAGGCAGCTGCCAAAACTGTTAAGTTTAAAAGATCCATTTCTGAAACTTTTTACTGGGAATTCTACTAATACAATAACATATCAGGAGATGCTTTAAAATACTTGGTGTTAAATTGGAAATTACATAGAAAGTTAATCAATTTTTTAAAAAATATCATGTAGGATCTATGTCATTAGTGTGCTGTACACTGTGATTTAATGCTATAACTAGTACTCCAACAGTATTTTTCACTTTGTGTTGCTATGTGAGGGCAAACTGTTGAAATCTTTGCTTAATATATACTAAACTGATTTTCTGTATATAAAGAGAATTGAAAATGAATCTTGATGTGAATGGAAGGGGAGAGGGAGCAGGAAAGGGGAGGGTTGCAGGTGGGAGGGAAGTTATGGGGGAGGGGAAGCCATTGTAATCCATAAGCTGTACTTTGGAAATTTATATTCACTAAATAAAAGCTTTAAAAAACATACACCATAATTTGGGGTGGGCCTTTGATGGAGCAGTTAAGATGCTGCTTGGGATACTCACATCTCATGTTGAGATACCTGGGTTCAAGTTCCTGCTCCTCTGCTTCCAAGTCCAGCTTTTTCCTAACATACACCCTGGGAGGCAGTAGGTGGTACCTGAAGTACTTTGGTGCCTGCCACTCACATTTGAGACATACATTGAATTCTGGGCTCATGGCTTTGGCCTGGCCTGGCCCAGCCCCAGCTATTGCAGGCATCTGGGGAGTGAACCAGGAGATGGAAGATCTTTCTTTGTTTGTCTATCTCTGCTTCAGCCTTTCAAATACGAAAACAGTTAATTAAAAAATCATAATTCATGTGGCCGGTTCTGTGGCACAGTAGGTTAATCCTCCACCTGCGGCGCTGGCATCCCATATGGGCACTAGTCCCAGCTGCCCCTCTTCGAATCCAGCTCTCTGCTATGGCCTGGGAAAGCAGTAGAAGATGACTCAAGTGCTTGGGCCCCTGCACCTGCACGGGAGACTAGGAAGAAGCACCTGGCTACTGGCTTCAGATCGGTGCAGCTCCGGCCGTTGCAGCCATCTGGGGAGTGAACCAATGGAAGGAAGACCTTTCTCTCTGTCTCTCCCTCTCACTGTTTGCAACTCTACCTCTCAAATAAATAAATAAAATCTTAAAAAAAAGTTAAAAAAATCATAATTCACATCACATGTCTTCCTAATTATAAATATCTATAACAAAAATGTCATTCAAAATTAACTCACTTTGAACATGCTAATCATGCATTTGTTATTATAGAAGGAGTCAATTGTATAATTAAATATTCAGAAATTATAGGTAGTAAAATTATATGCTGGAGGCTGGCGCCGTGGCTCAACAGGCTAATCCTCCGCCTTGCGGCGCCGGCACACCGGGTTCTAGTCCCGGTCGGGGCACCGATCCTGTCCCGGTTGCCCCTCTTCCAGGCCAGCTCTCTGCTGTGGCCAGGGAGTGCAGTGGAGGATGGCCCAAGTGCTTGGGCCCTGCACCCCATGGGAGACCAGGAGAAGCACCTGGCTCCTGCCATCGGAACAGCGCAGTGCGCCGGCCGCAGCGCGCTACCGCGGTGGCCATTAGAGGGTGAACCAATGGCAAAGGAAGACCTTTCTCTCTGTCTCTCTCTCTCTCTCACTGTCCACTCTGCCTGTCAAAAAAAAAAAAAAATTATATGCTGGAAATTCTGGCTTAATGAAATTCTTTTGTCTTTCCTAAAAATGTATTTATTTGAAAGGCAGAGTTACAGAGACAGAGGGAGAGACATATACACAGAGAGATCTTCCATCTGCTGGTTGACTCCGCAAATGGTCTCAATGGCCATGGCTGAGTCAGGCCAAAGCCAGGAGCCTGGAACTCTACCCATGTCTCCAACATGCATGCAGGGACCCAAGCAACCTGGGTCTCCCACATGGGTAGCAGGGTCCCCAGGCACTTGGGCCATCTGCTGCTGCTTTCCCAGGCACATTATCAGAAAGCTAGATTGGAAATGGAGCAGCTGGGACTCCAACTGGTACCCATATGTGATGCCAATGTCACAGTCAGCAGCTTAACCCACTTTACAACATAACACCTGCCCTGCAGAATGGGATTCTAAAGCAGGTTGAAAATTTTGTGAACATTTATCATGTTGAAGAAAGGTTGGAACAATTCTCTTTTTTTAAGATTTATTTTTTATTTGAAAGGCAGAGTTACAGAGGCACAGAGAGAGAGACAGAGAGAGAGATGGAGAGAGGTTTTCCTCTCACTGGTTCACTCCCCAATGGCCACAATGGCCAGAGCTGGGCTTATCTGAAGCCAGGAATCTGGAGTTTCTTCCCAAGGACTTGGGCCATCTTCTGCTTTCCCAGGCCATAGCAGAGACCTGGATCTAAAGTGGAGCACCGGGACTCAAACCGGCACCCATATGCCACAGCACCAGCCCCAGAACAATTTTTTTTTGCCTAAATGTAACTTTACTCCTAGATTTAATACAAATGATTATGTTGTTGAAAAAAAGAGGTGGATGTCAAACTGGAAGGTAGGCAGATATGTGGAGGGATAGGGAAGCTTGCAAAGCATGCAATTGATTTTTTAATTACCTAAACTCTAGGAGAGGGCAAGCCTCCAGTCTGGAATCTATGTATGAATGAACTCTGCTCTACAGAGGTAGAGGGAAAACACATGTATACATTCATTCATTATGGTGAAAAGCAAATTTGGGATCAGGAACGTGTAGCTCATTTACCATAAAATGTAGTTGAAAATGTTTCTCAGGTAAGTACATTCTAATGGTAACAGAATCTAGGAGATTTGAAATTTTTACTTTCAAATCTAGAAGATTTGAAATTTTTACTTTTTTTAATGCAAAAACTTTAACAAAAATCATGAATTAAAAAATTCAAACAATGCAAATTGTAGATGGATAGTGGAAAATCCCTTGTAATCTTACCCCCGAGAGTTAGAAACTGCTAATAGTTTGGTGAAAAATTTCCAAATTGTTCACATTTTTGGCTACTAGAAATGATGCAACGAAGAATATCCTAGTACATGAATCATTGTGCAATTTATAAGCACTTCTGCCTAAAAGTGAATTTGCTAGGTCAGAGAATATACAGTAGAAGTTGACTAACATTATGTCAACCAATAGTGCATGAAAGTTCTTAGAATATATTTTACATACTGATGTTAGCTAGGACCCGAGTTTCAAACCTTCTCTAACTATAATTTTAAACAGAACCTGAAGGGAAATCTCACATGTCATTAGTATTATAATGGTAATATATATAGTATTTTTCACAATTTTAACTAGTTGCTTTTCTCTCTCACTCTTCCCTCACACTTTTGTAGCTATCGAACTTCACTGGGGTGTTGGCTCTAGAAGACTTTATTTTGCTGGCCAGTGGAACAGAGTCAGTAGAAAATGGTACATTCAAAATTCTGAATACACTGAAGACCTTAGAACTCTGGAAAAATAGGTTAATAAAGGTCCCCACTGCTCTCCCAGCCACGCTTGAAGTGTTAAAACTAAATGACAATTCCATAACCATTCTACTTGGGTCAGATTTTGAAGGGCTGAAAAAATTAAGAATCCTTGAACTTAAAAACAACCTGCTATCCTGCCTCTCCCCTGGCATGTTCTCCTCCCTCCTCAGTTTGCAGAGCTTGTCAGTGGATGGTAACCATGTGGAGTCTGTGGCTGGACCCCTGCCACTGCCCAACCTGCAACATGTGAGCATGGAGAACAATAAGCTACACCTCATCCCAAGCAACTTCTTTACTTCCTTGCAGTCTTTGCAATATGTCAGTTTCAGTGGTAACTTTCTCACGAGAATTCCTGTTAATCTACCCAAATCCTTGCGATCTTTAAAGATGGAAAGAAACCAGCTCAAAGTAGTAAAGTTTCGGGATTTGAAACACTTGGAGAACCTTTCCCATCTTTACCTCTCGGAAAACTTACTGTCTTCCATGGACGGGGCACAGATCCTCGCCAATTTAACTACTCTCGAGTTGTCCCAAAACCAGCTTCAAATGTTGCCCCTCAGGCTACCAGCAAGGCTACAAAAACTTGACTGCAGCAATAACCTGATTCAGAGTGTCACAGCTCAAGACTTCCAGGACCTGCGAGACTTGAAACATTTGTTTCTGGACAACAACATCGTCAGCTTGTTTGAAGCTGGAGCCCTTCAGGGATGTTCTCAGCTCTCCAACCTAGCCCTGGAGCAGAACCTGCTGTTGTCTATACCTCTACGGTGAGTGTTATTTATTGTGACTACTACAAGGTTTTTCTAAAATTTGGAACAATTCACATTATACATGCAAGAAACTTCAAGCAAACATCAATTGTCTGATCAAAATTATACAAGGGTTTAAGGAAAGAAGTTTTAAACAGATTTTGAATCTCCAGCCCTCACGCTGAATCCTGCATTCATTTCATTTATGTTGTCTGTGGGGGTAAGACACCAACAGGTGGTATCTATACGAACAAACAGAATAGAAGATATTTTAAAAAGTGGGTCTCGGTTTCTATGTATATGGCCTGGATAACCAACAGGCAGACTAGCCACTAACAAAACAAGGACACCAGGGAAAAAAAAGAGGGAGGAAATATAGTAATATATTTTTAAAAGCATTGAAATGTTAGTTGTTAAGGGGAAAAATAAAATTTTGTAATGTAGTATTATATTTACTTTGAATTACTGTTCACTGGGGGAGCCTCACATTCGCCTCAGTGCTGCCATCTTTAAAGGGTTTAAGCTGGCTTTGATTAATTCTCTGTATGTCTGTCTGTATGAGTGGGTGAGTCCATCCATGTCTGTTTCCCCTTCTGTTTTTGGTTATCTCTTCAGTTTCTCTCCCCACTCCCTACACACACACACACACACAATACACCCCTCACACCGACAATTTCTCTTTCTTTTTTCTTTTAAAGATTTATTTATTTTACTTGAAAGAGTTACAGAGAGAGAGAGAGAGGGAGGGAGGGAGGTCTTCCATCCACTGGTTCACTCCCCAATTGGATGCAAAGGCTGGAGCTGTGCCTATCTGAAGCCAGGAGCCAGGAGATTCTTCTGGGTCTCTCATGCCAATGCAGGAGTCCAAGGACTTGGGCCACCCTCTGCTGCTTTCCCAGGCCACAGCATAGAGCTGGATCAGAAGTGGAGCAGCCAGGTCTTGAAGCAGCACCTATATGGGATTCTGGCATTGCAGGTGGCAGCTTTACCCGCTACACCACAGCGCCAGCCCCAGTTTCTCTTTCTATGTATCCCTCTCCCCATGCCCAATCCACTGTACATGCTCACCCTGACTATTAAGTCTATAACTAATGTAATGTTTATATTAATTGATCCTGTTGATTATACTTTATTTCACGTTCTACATTTTAAAGTAGATAAATAAAATATTCACCCTAACTATTCATAACCTAAATTAATGTAATGTTTACATTAATTGATCCTATTTATTACATTTTATTTCATGTTCTACATTTTAAAGTAGATAAATGAAGAGAAGAATGCAGCACTATTATTCTCTTTAAAAAGACACTGTTGTTTATTATATGAGTGGATCCTTTTTTTTTAAGCACTTTATTGAAAAAAAAAAACTTTTTGCCCTGCCTTTATCATTATCAAATTTCTCATAATTAATATACTAAGTTCTGGATTCTGGAGAATCCTAAAGCAATTTATGTATCTAATTACATTGTTAGTATAGTTTTTTATCAAGGAGAAAGGGAAAATTACTGCTGATATGTATGTATGCTCATTTTTTTCCTAGTTGAAAAATAAATGTTTTTATGTAATATGATTACTGTATCCAAAATAAAACATCAAAAAGTGATTTTTCCAACTGAAATTAGAATTTTTGAATACATATTGAAGTTAATTTGAAATTAATCAATTTGTTTTTGTGCATAAGCATGGACATACCATGAACTTAATTCAACAAATATGTTTTGAGTACTTCCCTTGTGCCAGGAACTTCACTGGCACTTGGGTTACATTAATGTAATAAGAGATAGAACTTCCTATTCTATACAGCTTAAATTCTAGCAGGAGAAAATAGACAATAAACTGAATATATAATTGAAGTGCACACTATTTAGGCTGTGTTAGGTGCTATAACCAAAATGGGCATGATAACGAGGCAGGAGTGCAGAGGGTGGAGTGACTGGTTTCAATTTCAAATAGAGTAAGCACAGCGACCCTCACCAAAAGGTGAACTTTGAGTAAAGACTTGAAGGAAGTTAGGGAGTTAGCCATGAAGCTATTAGGAGAGAAAAGTGGACTAGACTAGACTAGAACAGCCAGTACAAGGCCCTCAGGCAAGAACATGCCTGCAGCATTTCAGGACTCTGTTACTTGCTATTTTTAAATAATTTCTTTACTACATACGTTTCAGACCTTATCTTCTACTACTGAGTATCCCTACACCAAGGAAAAAAATAGTGTATGAAATAAATAAAAACTCATAAAACAGGCTAGGAATGACTGTGTCACATGAGGACATGATAACTGGCGATGACAGTCATGGGCAAAACTGTGGACCTAGTGGATTTTTGTACTTGGGTATCTTTTAGGAAGCACTTGGTTAAGGAAGTCTGCTAAGTTTAGTGACTGGAAAATGAGTTAATTATTTACTCCTACTGAGTATCTGTGCTTTTATAAGTGACCACAGAGAACATAATGCATTTACCCAATGGAGTATAAAATGGAATCACAAGCATGAGCTAACCATAGTTCTCAAATCTGTCTTCATGTTAGAATTATCTGGAGAAGTAGGAAAAAGACTACTAATACTGAAGCCTCACATCAAACCAGTGAAATCAGATGCTTCATGGTTGGGCTGAGGCATCAGTAATTTTTTAAAAATTAATTTATTTGTTTGAGAAGCAGAAAGTCAGAGACAGAGATAGAGAAAAACAGATAGTGCTCCCATCTGCTAGTTCATTCCCAGATGTCCAGTGGCCCAAACCAGGAACCTGGAACACAAGAGCCCAATCACTTGAGGCTATCATTCTTCCTCCTGGGGTCTGCTTCAGCAGGAAGTGTAAGTCAGGAGCCAGAGTAAGGACTCAAATCCAAGTACTCTAATGTGGGATGCAGGCATCTAAACTGCTAGGTCAAATGCCCACTCCTCTTGTGAGTTTTAAATATGCCCACTGGGGCCAGCGCTGTGGCACAGCAGGTTAAAGCTCTGGCCTGAAGCGCCGGCATCCCATATGGGCACTGGTTCGAGTCCCAGCTGCTCCACTTCCCCCGCACCCACATAGGAGGCCCAGAAGAAGCTCCCTGCCTCCTGGCTTCGGATGGGTGCAGCTCCAGCCTTGCGGCCATCTGGGGAGTGAACCAATGGATAGAAGACCTCTCTCTCTGTCTCTACCTCTCTCTGTAACTCTGTCTTTCAAATAAATAAAATAAATCTTTAAAAATAAATAAATAAAAACGCCCATAACCATCCCCTCTTTGTAGCTTTTCTTTGCATTGGAAGGTGAGAATGATCTAGAAAAGGTCCTATATGCTTTAACTCCCATAAAGAATTAAAACAATACCTATTCTTTCTATTTGAATTTTAAATTTTGATTTATGAGGTTTAAACAGATCTGCTCTTTATATTTGCAAAATTCCATTTTCTATAAATAAACTGTAAACAGAAGCCACCTGCTCCTATCACAAATAGTATTTTCAGGAATCCTTCTTTTACCTACCCCATTCCATACTACATTTTATCAAGAAGATAATGGTATATGGTCCCAGAACACACATATTAAAATACCTACATCATTTGCCACAATACACTAGTCAAGACAGAAAACTAATACGTAACATTTTACTACCTGCTTGCTAAAGTCAACAATGAACTTATATTCATAATTCCTTAGTACTCAAAACAACAATCATGTGAAGGTAGATACATTGTTTTATCTATTATTATTATTTTTTTATTAATTTGCTTATTTGAAAGTTAGAGAGAGAGAAAGACAGAGAAAGAGAGAGAGAATCTTCCATCTGTTGCTTCACTCCCCAGATAGCTGCAACATCTGGGGCTGGGCCAGGCCAAAGCCAAGAGCCAGGAGCTTCTTCCAGGTCTCCTATGGGGGTGGCAGGAGCCCCAAAACTTGGAACATCTGCTGTTTTTCCCAGGCCATTAGCAGGGAGCTGGATCAGAAGTGGGGCGGGGGTCGGTGCTGTGTCGCAGCAGGTTAAAGCCCCAGCCTGCAGCGCTGGCATCCCATATGAGTGCCAGTTTCTGTCCCAGCTGCTCCTCTTCAGAACTAGTTCCCTATTAATGCACAAGGAAAAGCAGCAGAGGATGGCTCAAGTACTTGGCCTCCTGCACCCATGTGGGAGACCCTGAAGAAGCTCCTGGCTCCTGGCTTCGGATCGGCTCAGCTCCCGCCGTTGCTGCCACTTGGGGAGCGAACCAGCTGATGGAAGACCTCTCTCTGTCTCTACCTGTCTCTGTAACTCTCTCTTTTAAATAAATAAAATAAATCCTAAAAAAAAAAAAAAAAAAAAAAGTGGAGCAGCTGGGACTCAAACAGTTGCCATATGGGATACCAGTGTCACAGGTTTTATCCACTGTGTCACACCACCAGCCCCTTTACCTATTACTTTAAAGATTCAGGTATTAAGATTTAGTAGTAATAAGAAAGATGGTCAAAGTCACATTGTCAGTAAGTGTGTCAGGACTGAAACACAGTGGTTTAACTGTACTGGGGTGGGGAACCTCTTTTCTGCCAAGGGCCATTTGAATATTTATAACATCATTTGCTGGCCATACAAAATAGTTAACTTAAAAATTAGCCTGCTATAGATTTACTGAATTTCGAGTCTTGCCTTTGGTTGCCTTGGCAAGGCCAGACCCAATGATTTCAGCCCACTGGCCAGACAATGCCCACCTCTGCTAGAACAAGGCCATTTAGCCACTGCATGATTCTGTCTTTGAGATCTACTCTGGGGTCGACAATAACTATATGACTGAGAACGTAGAACACCCAACAGGTAGGCCTCCATATTTCACTCATCTTCAGTTCAGTGAGGTAAGTTAGAT
Organism: Lepus europaeus; assembly: GCF_033115175.1. Classification (NCBI taxonomy): domain Eukaryota; kingdom Metazoa; phylum Chordata; class Mammalia; order Lagomorpha; family Leporidae; genus Lepus; species Lepus europaeus. The sequence goes on from NC_084829.1 coordinate 116,421,099, forward strand.
CATCTCTTCTTCATCCATTTGCTGGACAATTCAAATCCAGAATAGCTCTCTACAGCCTGACACAGTCACTGAGCATTTTACCTTATATGAAAGTGCCATCTACTGGCAACATGTGCTATGCCCTTTTCTGCTATAAGTAGCAATAACCACTCTGAAAAGAACAAATGATAACGTTTCTAGAAACACATTTGTCTTCAGAGCAGAGCTATCTTTTTACATAAGTCAAAGTTGTAATGACAAATTTTATCAAAGTAATGAGTGACTGTCAAAAGATCACAAACCAGGATAATTAGTGTTTTCTCTTATAATGTCATTTTGATTAGAATTTTGATAGAAACAAAATCTATCAAAGGTGCAGGCATTGCAGCATAGCAGATTAAGCCACAGCTTGGGATGTGCCTGCATGACATAACTGAGTGCCAGTTCAAGTCCCAGCCACTCCACTTTTTTTTTTTTTTAAGATTTATTTTATCCATTTGAAAGAGTTACAGTGAGAAGTAGAGACAGAGAGAGAGGTCGTCCATCCGTTGGATCACTCCCTAGATGGCCACAACGGCCAGAGCTGTTGCCGATCCGAAGCCAGGAGCCGGGAGCCTCTTCCAGGTCTCCCATGTGGGTGCAGGGGCCTAAGCACTTGGGCCATTCTCTACTGCTTTCCCAGGCCATAGCAAAGAGCTGATGGGAAGAGGAGCAGCTTGGACTAGAACCAGCGCCCATATGGGATGCCGGCACTTCAGGCCAGGGCGGTAACCTGCTGCACCACAGCCTCGGCCCCCACTATTTTTGGTTTTTTTAAACATTTATTTATTTATTTATTTGAAAGGCAGAGTTACAGAGAGACAGAGAGAGAGAGAGGTCTTCCATCTGCTGGTTCACTCTCCAAATGGTGGCAACAGCTGAAGCTAGGCCAATCTGAAGCCAGGAGCCTAGAATTTTCCAGGTCTCCCATGCACATGCAAGGGCCCAAGCACTTGGGCCCTGCTTTCCCATGCCATAGCAGAGAGCTGTATCGGAAGTGGTGCAACCAGAACTCGAACTGGTGCCCATATGGAATACTGCCACTACAGGCAGTGGCTTTACCCACTATACCACAGTGCCAGCCCCGCCACTCCACTTTTGATCCAGCTTCCTGCTAATACATACTGGAAGACAGAAAATGATGGCTCAAGTGCTTGGGCCCCTGCCACTCCGTGAGAGACCCCAGTGGAGTTCTAGTTTCTGTCTTTGGCCTAACTCAGACCTGGCTCTTGTGAGCATTTGGAGAGTGAATTAAGGGTTGGAAATTTCTCTGTCTGTCTCTGTCTCTCTTTCACAGAGATGAAAATAAACAAACATATTTTAAAAGACAAAAAACAGTAAACCTATGTATAGGGATAATTTTTGGACACACAGAAGAGAACTGAATAATTTTATTTGTTTTAAAAAAAAATAGGGGGCCAGTGCTGTGGCACAGTGGGTGAAGCTGCCAACTGCAGTGCTGGCATCCCATATGGGCACCGGTTTTCAGTACCAGCTGTTCCACTTCCAATCCAGTTCTCTGCTATGGCCTGGGAAAGCAGTGGAAGATGGCCCAAGTGCCTGGGCCCCTGCACCCACATGGGAGACCAGGAAGAAGCTCCTGGCTCCTGGCTTTGGATCAGTGCAGCTCCAGCTGTTGTGGCCAACTAGGGAGTGAACCAGTGGATAGAAGACCTCTCTCTTCTCCCTGCTTCTTTTCTCTGTGGAACTCTGTCTTTCAAATAAATAAATAAATCTTTTTCTTTTTAAGAAAATTTGGCTTGCTCATTTTTCATTTTTTTAAAGATTTATTTTTATTTATTTGAAAGAGTTAAAGAGAGAGATAGAGACAGAGAGAGAGAGGTCTTCTATCCGCTAGTTCACTCCCCAAATGGGTACAATGGCCAGAGGTGAGCTCATGTGAAGTCAGAAGCCAGGAGCTTCTTCCAGGTCTCCCACACAGGCACAGGGGCCCAAGGACCAGGACTGTCTTCCACTGCTTTCCCAGGACATAGCAGAGAGCTGGATCGGAAGTGGAGTAGTCAGGCCTCGAACCGGCACCCATATGGGATGCGAGCGCTTCAGGCCAGGGCTTTAACCCAATGCACCACAGCCTCCATTTTCATTATTTAACCTTTGTTATGTGACTTTTGTGTGGTGAGGACTTTGGTCTATGGGGTAGAAAATCAGAAGCTGTAAGAACCAGAGTAACTTACCTAAAGCTGAGACAGGCATTTGCCTCAGCAGTTACTTTGCCACTGGGACATCCCATTTGTAATGCCTGGGTTCCAGTCCTAGCTAGTGCTTCCTGCTAATTTGCACTTTGGAAGGCAGCACATTAGTTAAGTACTTGGGTCCTTTTTACCCATGTGGGACACCCAGATGGAGTTTCTGGTTCCTGACTTCAGCCTGGTCTAGTATGAGCAGTTACAGGCATTTGGGGAATAAACCAGTGGATTGAACTCTTTTTCTCTCTGTCTCTGTCTTTCAAATAAAATGAAAATCAATAAATCAACATTTTAAAACAAACTTTCCTACAGCTGCATACTGTAAGTAGAATGGCCTGAGTCAGAATGCAGCTGTTAACACGTAGGCCCTCTGGATTGCTCTTTTGTGTCTTTCCCCACTAGGCTCCATTGCCCTCTGCAATGGGGGTGCAGTCTTGCTCACTGTCACACAATTCTCTTTCCTTGGGGCAGGGACACAAAACTACACATAAATTTTCTGTGTTTTTTTTTTTTTTTTTAGAGATTTGCCTTCTATAAAGCTGGCTTATGACCAAAAGTACATTTTTTTGGAGGCTAACTTAAAATTGAATTTAACTATTGAATTGCTAAAATATATGAAGCAATTTTCCCTAGCAAACTAATTTGCTATTTTAGGCAAATTTTATTGAATCTACAGAGAAGACACTTTAAATAATGGTGGCTTTAAAATACTCAAGAAGCACAAATACTTATGTATATTTAGGTAGTGTACAGTTTAGGATATGAATACAAATATAAAATGACTGATTTAGTTAAAAAAAACCCAAAGGGGCAAAATATAGGCTATATTCCTATAACCTAAAACACTAAGTTGTTTTTTTTTTTGTTTTGTTTTGTTTTTTTTTTTTGACAGGCAGAGTGGACAGTAGAGGGAGACAGAGAGAAAGGTCTTCCTTTTTGCCGTTGGTTCACCCTCCAATGGCCGCCGCGGTAGGCACGCTGCGGCCAGCGCACCGCGCTGTTCTGATGGCAGGAGCCAGGTGCTTCTCCTGGTCTCCCATGGGGTGCAGGGCCCAAGAACTTGGGCCATCCTCCACTGCACTCCCTGGCCACAGCAGAGAGCTGGCCTGGAAGAGGGGCAACCAGGACAGGATTGGTGCCCCGACCGGGACTAGAACCCGGTGTGCCGGCGCCGCAAGGCCGAGGATTAGCCTACTGAGCCACGGCGCCGGCCCAACACTAAGTTTTTGAAATGAAATTCATATAAGAATGATACTATAACAAGAGAAATAAATTGTCATGAAATAGAGTTGCACCTGCTTGCTCTCTGCATTTTACATAGTAGTCACATTACTAGGACTGCTCTAGGAAATGTCACTGGCTCCTGAGATGCATGAATGGACTTCCTGTGTGCTCACACCGTGTGAGAGGAGCACTCACTGCTATTTCACTGTAAGGAGCTTCTTCTCCTCTAAATCTTTCCAAGTTCTCATACGTCATGGAAAGAAAAGCATTTACTACAAAGTGGCTTGTAACAGAAAGATTTTCAGGTTCCCCAACTGTGATTCTTTTGTATTTTTGCAGGGAAAGAGCCAGTGAAAATATCTAGTTTGCTTTGCTTTTTGTTTTCAATTTTGGGTTAACATATAATAATTGTAGTGATTGTTTTGTATCTTTTAATCAACAGGCACTGGCATGCCATTTTTCAAATTGATAACCACATTATTTTAAAAAAATCTTGTTTTCTCCCTGATTATAAAACAATAACTGTTCAAAGTGAAAAAGTTAGTATGCAGGGGGCTGCTGCTGTGGCATAGCCTGCAAAGCCGCCTCCTATACTGTCAGCATCCCATATGGGTTCTGGTTCGAGTCCTGGCAGGTCCTTGTGACCCTGCAGCTACCTGGGAGATCTGGAAGAAACTCCAGGCTCCTAGCTTCAGATGGGCCCAGCTCCGGCCATTTTGGCCATTTGAGGAGTGAACCAACAGATGGAAGACCTCTCTCTCTTTCTCTCTCTCTCTGCCTCTGCCTCTTTCTAACTCTGCCTTTCAAATAAATAAACAAATCTTTTAAAAAAAACTTAATATGCGAAAAAATAAAAGTCACTCATATGTGTTGACCCAGAGCCCTTATCTATACATAGGCATATAATTTGTTTTTACCTATTTGGGATCGTTCAATTTTGTATTTTATTTTTTCCATTTAACACTATAGAAGTTTTTTCATTTTTATTTTGTTTTTTCCTTCTTTCTCTTTTTCCTCTTGTTTCTTTCTCAGTACTTCTATGGACCCTTGGGTGTTAATTTATTCTGTGTGTTATTATAATTTACAATTATATTTTTAATAAAAAATTAATTTATTTTATTTGAAATACAGAGTTACAGAGAGAGATGGAAACCTTGTATCCACCAGTTCACTTCCCAAATGGCACAATGGCCTAGGATTGGGCCAGGCCAAAGCCAGAAGCCTGGAACTCACTCATTTCTCCCATGCTTGGGTAGCAGGGGCTCAAGCACTCAGGCCATCCTCCAGTGCCTAAATGGGTTGCAGCATTGGAGGCAGTGGCTTAACCCACTGTGCCATAACACCAGGCCCCAGTTGTATCTGTTGATGCTAATATTGCCCCACATTTAGCTAGTAGAAGCCCTTGAAGCTAGCTCTTGTCATAAGATTCCATTGTTTTGTTTTTTAATTGTAAAATACATATAACAAACTTTTCCATCTTAACCATTTAAAAGATAGATTTCAGTATGGGCAACCACCATTCTACATTTCTGCTTCCATAAAGTAGACCATTTTGATAATATTTCAGATATTTCATAGGTAGAATCACACAGTATTCATCTTTTTGTGACTGGCTTCTTTCACATAGCACAATATAATGTCCTCAAGGTGGATGTATGCTATAACATGTATCAGAATTTCCTTCTTTTTTGAGGCTGAATAATATTATATCATTCGCATGTAGCACATTGTTTTTGTATTTGTCAATCAATGGACCTTGGGCTGGTTCCAGCCATTAGTTCCTGTGAAGAATGCTGCTGAGAACATGGGAGGACACGTATGTCTTCAAGAACCTGTTTTCAGTCATTTTGGGTATATATCCCAAAGTGGAGCTGCTGGGTTGCAGGGGATTCTATTTTTATTTATTTATTTTTTTTTTTTTTCAGAAAGCATCACACTGTTTTCCACAGCAGCTGTATTATTTCACTTTTCTACCAATAGTATACAGGCTTCCAATTACTGCACATTCTTGCCAATACTTGTTATTTTCTGTTCTCTTAATACTCATCTTGATTAGTCTTTGAACATTTCATTGCATCTGGTTCAAGCATGCTTAGTTTTTTCTCATGCAGACATGGAATCAGCCGTTCCTCCAAGAAGCCCTGGTTTTTTGAGTGGAGATTGGAATTTAAAAACTAAGATGTATGCACTGATGTGCTCTTGTTTTTGTAGTAACTTTGACACAATAATACAATATTGCTTCTAGGTTCTTTTAGTAAAGAGTACTAAAATAGCAATGTTTTTGAAAATTATGAATTCATACTGACATTTCCAATTCATATTTAACAACAGAGAGGGTTTTTCTTTTATAGTTGTACTTTTTTCTCACTTATTTCTTTTGTATCATATTATCTATTTAAAAGTTTCCAAATTTCATCACAAATATTAGTGCTAACAATAAACATACTGAGATAAATTTCAGGATCCTTTGGTCCTTAGAGTCGAATGCTTAAATATATCCACTGAGGATGCTCAAAGTTCTAGAACACTTTTTCTTTTCTCTGCGTGGCTATGTTATCAACATAAACATTTGATTAATTAGATTTGTTTGACTTAGGATTTTCAACTATTGGACAGGTGAGAATGGCATCTCTGTGGTTTTAATTTTTATTTATCTATTCTGAATAAGGTTGAAGACTGGAGGGCCCTTTATTTTTCTTTCTCTATGTACTTCCATTCATGTTTTTCTGCAAAAATCTTTTCTTACCAATTTTTGAGTGTTCTTTCTGTATTAGAGAGATAAAAGGCACAGATACCCACCACTCAGTTTGCTATTTGTATTTTGACTTTGCATAAGTATTTTGCCAAACACAATTTTTAAAAGTTTTTAATATAGTTGAATTATAAATCCTTTATTGCTTATAGATTTTTAAATCATAGAAAAACTTTTTCTTAGGATTTGTATTTTACTTTTATTTTTTAAGATATTTATTTGTTTATTTGAGAGGCAGAGTTACAGAGAGGGAGGAAGGGAGAGACGTAGAGAGAGGTCTTCTATCCGCTGATTCACTCCCTAAATGGCCACAATGGCCAGAAGCAGGCAGATCAGAAGCTGGGATCCAGGAGCTTCTTCCTGGTCTCCTACATGTGTGCAGGGGTTCAAGCATGTGGGCCATATTCTGCTGCTTTCGTAAGCCATTAGCAGGGAGCCGGATCTGAAGTGGCATAGCTGGGACTCCAACCGGTGCCCATGTGGGATACTGGCACTGCAGGCAGATGCTTAACCCACTATGCCACAGTGCTGGCCCCATATTTTTATTTTTATAAAGCCACAATAGTCTATTATTTAATAATTTCCAAGTTATTGGATATTAGTCTTCTATAAATTTTGTTATAAATGTAATTTAAGATTGACTTTTTTTATTTTTAAGATTTATTTATTTGAAAGGGTTACAGAAAGAGGGGGAGACAGAGCTTCCATCTGCTGGTGCATTCCTCAAAGGATTGTAATGGCCAAAGCTAGGACAGACTGGAGCCAGGAGGTTCCTCTGGGTCTGCCTGGTGGATGGCAGGGCCCCAAACACTTGAGCCATCTCCTGCTAGTTGCTAGAGCCATTGCTGTCCTCATGTCCTGTTTAGGGCAGTTTTTACCACCTCTTCGTCGTCTCTCGGGGTGGTAAGGCCACATCTGAGCTCTGCTCCTTGACATTGCTGTCCTTTCCTTGTCAAATTCGTAAAGCTCCTGTAGTTAGCCCTCATGTGGTCCTTGGTCCTGATTCTTGGCCACTGCTTAGAGCATGCACAGGCAAGTCAATGTGACATATTTGTAAACAAATATCTATTCACTTTTCCTATAATTTCCTCCATTAAAAGACATGACATTATTTAAATTTGCCATGTTACTAAATCATTTCCAAAATGGTAACAATTTACACTCTCACCAACAGTTCTTACCACACTCACAGTAAGACTGTTCGAATTTTATACATTAAAATATCTCTTTATTTTTTATTACCTTTTATAATCCTAAAGAACAATACTTTACTGATTCGCAGCCTTTGCAAACTTAAAAATTGGAAATGTAGTGCTTTTCTTATCAACTTGTTTGAATGATCTCATTGCATAAGAAAAAAGTGAGTTTTATGAACAGGAATCAGAAAAGGCAGAGGGTTGGAAAGTAAAGAATGTTTTGTAGCTCAAGAAAGACAGAACTATAGAGAAAGGTGGGTGCTGTTCAGTGCTTTAGCTTGGCAGGTGTGGCGTGACAATCAGAGCTTCCTCTCACAAACCGTCGCTTGCTTTGCAGGCTCCCAGGGACCTTAGCCAGGCTGGATCTAAAAGGCAATGCCATCCAGGATATTGCTGAACGGGACCTCAAGGATCTCAAGCAGCTTCAGGTGCTAAACCTGAGGAACAATAAGATCTCTGCCTTAGACCTCAAAGCCTTGGAGGCTCTGCCTCGCCTCAGGCACCTGTACCTGGATGGAAATCCCTGGAATTGTACCTGCAGTCTCCTAAGAGCAAGGGAGATGCTGAAGGCCAAGGGCACAGATGTGAGGGGTGGGCAGTGTGCGGCCCCAGCTGAACGACAAGGGGAGAGCTGGATGTCTTCTAAGAAAATCATGAGGCAGTGTGAGCATCACTTACACCAGGCTGAGAAAAGCAAAGAGAGCAAAAAGAAATCGAAAGCTGAAGATCCCTCCAGCATCAGAATCAACATAGATGATGATGATGAAGATTATGAAATAGATTAAGCATGAGCTTTGTTTACTGTTTAGAAAGCATTTTTCATAGTCAGTCTTTTAAGCAGAAATATTCTCTGTTTATATATGCTAGGCCATCTTTTTAAAGTGTATTTTTAGGCTGTGTTTTTGTTTTTGAGAATGCAATGAAGATTTAGAGAAGTTAGGTAGAGAAGAAACATAGAAAGGAAAAATAGTAAGATGTGGTGTTTTTTTTTTTTTTTTTGTCATTCTAAAACTAACTTGTGTGTTATAATGATTCCTAAGCAAATGATAATGCAAAATAAAATCACCATATGGCTAACTTCCTGCAAATACAGTAGTTCATTTCCTCAAATAAAAAGTGACAATTTTCATACATGAAGCTAGCCCCAGAGTGCCTGTACCATAGCCTTTTGTCAGCAAGCAATGAAAACTACTGCCTGCCTGCCTGAAGCATGAAAACTCTTCTTGGAAGGATTTGGGATAGCTCACGAAATCAAAGGAAAAGCTCTAAAGGACAGGGAGCGGAAGTGCTGCAGGACCCCGGCAGACAGACATGATAAAGGAGGGACTCCTGGCTTCCCCCACGGGTTCCCCTGTCTGCAGAATGAACAGCCACCTGCTGTTCTCAGTGTCTGCTTCCCTCCTTTCCATAGTCACAGAGAGGCTAACTGGCTCAGCTCCAGACCTTTGCCACTCGGCTAACAGAAAGAAAGTCCTGTTTGACAGTCTTGCAAGACCAAAAGAAAACCAAAGAGGAAAATGTAAACTTGTTCCTTAAAGACCACTGATGACCCTACCTTGACCTTCCTGAAAAGTTAAGATTCGAGTGAAATTCAGTTTCCCTGAGTTAACCACAGCCCCTGTACTGCCCTCCTTTGGATTAACTTCATGCCTTTGACATTTGCCTGTCTGGAGATTAGAGGTATGGCTAGGGAATAATTTTTTTTCTATCAATACATTTGTGCATACAGATTTACTTGTGAATATATTTGAAGTCCTATCCAAATTAGTTTCTTTTCCATTTAGTAGGATTTATCTATTGCAGTACTTTGCAAAGTTTTCCATTAAAATACCCCTAATGGCAGAGAAAGTAGATAGAAGAGATAGTAGACAGGATCTGTATGAATGAGAAAGGACTCCACTAGAAGACAGAATTTCCTGAGAACATCATGTTTTAACTTAAAATTGTATGCAGATTTTAAGTTTATGCATGTCCATATTTTCTTCCACCAAAATCTTTGCAAAATTGACACTCCTCAGAGAAGAGCCCTATTTATAAAGTAGTTTCTCATACTCTAGCACACTGACACACATCCCAAGAATATAGAGAAATAATGAGCTCTTATATTTACATGAATTTCCTTATTATTATGTGGAGCTTCAACTTTTGTTAATGTGTTACACCTGCAATTCTCTGTAAGAAAGAACAATGATGGGTGGTATGTAATAATTTATACCCACTGACAGTGCTTGTATGTTTATAATCAGAATTCCCCAGCTGTGAGGACCTTTAGAAAGACTGTAGTGTTTTATAGATGAGGGAGCTCAGCCTTATAGCAGTGAAGTAACAGGTTCACACATACAGGAAAAGGCAGGGCTAGAACTTGATGGAATTTGTGTTCATTTTTTTTTTTAAACTTCACTCCAGTAATTCTGTTGCAGTGTTCACAGCTTAGTATCTCCTACCCACACTGTTTGGAATAGTAATATTCTAGACACTTGCATCCATCTTCTGGTGCCACTATAACAAAATGCCACAGGCTGGGTGACTTAAACAACAGAAATTCATTTTCTCACAGTTCCAGAGGCAAGAAGTCCAGAATCAAGGTGCCATTGGTGCTGGTTTCTGGTGAGGGCTGTCTTCCTGGCTTGCAGAAGGCAGCCTCTTGCTGTGTCCTCTCATGGCCTCTCCTTTCTGAGTGCTGTCTTTTCCTCTTTTTATGAGAATACAGCCCTCCTGGCATACAGCTACAGCCTTATGACCTCACTTAACCTTAGTCACTCTCATACAGGCTGTATCTCCAAATCACTGCAGGGATTAGAACTCCAACACATGAAATTTTGGGGAACAGAATTAAGTCCATAACAAATACCTATCTGTTTCTTTCTATCTAAATATCTGCCTACCTACCTACCTACCTAGATTTCTGGTTCCTAAGTTCATTGATTAATTTATAGGAAAAAGTAAAAGGAAAAAACTGGAGGGGGAAGAAAAAATAGAAGTAGTTAAATCAATTTAAAACTCCAATTATCACACATTTACACTTATATAGAGACTTTACAAACAGATAATTATTTATTAATCTTGGAAAGCAGCTAGAGGCCAGAATTGAGATGTAAGTCAGATAACATTAGGAAGGAAGGATAAAATATGAAAAATAAGATATTACTTTATGGCACCAGAATTCTGTGGGGACAAAGAAAGGGAAGACAAACATTCAGAGACTAGTTCTTCCTGTTACCTATCCGTGACTCTGTTTTCTCTTCTGTAAAATGAGGATTAGAGCAATACCTTCTGTAGTTATTGCTTAATTTGATCTATATGGAAGGGAATCATGGGAATCATTTTCTTAACACCTCCATAATTTGCAAATGTGTCCCTTTCTCCAAGAGACTTGCTTCAATCCCCAAATACCAGTCATGCAGTCATGGATGTGAATGGTGTCCCCTGGAGTTAGGCAGTAAACAGCATGCGTCCACACTGAAGGCAGTTTTTTTTTTTTTTTAAATGTTTAATAAATATAAATTTCCAAAGTACAACTTTCAGATTATATCAACTTTTCCCCCCATAACCTCCCTCCCACCCACAATCATCCCATCACCCACTCCCTCTCCCATCCCATTCTTTATCAAGATTCATTTTCAATTATCTTTATATACAGAAGATCAACTTATACTATGTAAAGTTGATCTTTATCAACTTTACTATGTAAAGATTTCAACAGTTTGCACCCACACAGATACATAAAGTATAACAGTTTGCACCCACACAGATACATAAAGTATAAAGTACTGTTTGAGTACTAGTTTTATGAAAGCAGTTCTTATCCCTTCCTGGACATCCCAACATTTCAAATCATGCCTGCTCAGACCTGCAAAAAAGTCAGAACTGAACAACTGTGTGGTCATACCTATGGGAGGCTTCCTTAGCAGTACAATGCCTGGTCGAGGCCTTTAAATTGCTCCGTGGCAGGGTTTGACTGTTCTCAGATGAAAGCAGCCTTGGGTCAGTGGGCAGGAATGTTGTTCCACTTTGGAACCCCAGAAGGAATCACTGAAATGAATGATCTGAAAGATAGCATTGGTGCTCCTCTGTGGCCCACACACAAGGTCTCAAAGCACTGCTTTGATCAGAGCTGCTATTTTCATTAAAGAGCATTCTTGGTTTCTACTCAAAATTGTTCAGAACTTATAAACTTTAAAGAATTTCCTCACAGATTTTATAAATGTCTGTTATGGAATACACTCTGTAGCAGGAAATGCTGCAGACCTGTCTCCCTTTGAGCTAGAGCCTTTACAAAGTGGCTCTCAAGTTTTCCCCAACTCTACGAGTTTTCACCTGTGATTCTCCTTATCCATTTCAGAAGGAGGAGGTTCATGGACGACTTGGGTTTAGAAAGGAAAGATATGTTCCAGGTTAATGCTTAGGGAATTCTCCTTCCCCAGGAGTTCTTTTTTCTCTAAAGCCATTTTTACTATTTACTGTCATCAAATAACATTCTGCTGTCAAGGCTATAGCCAAAACTTCTTGTCTCTTCATTATAAAACAGCCACATGCATGTGTGTATGTGTGTGATTGTGTTATAACTCTTTTATGTGTTGTTAACTCTTTTATGCTTTTTATATACAGGTTATATGGGATCCGCCAGTACTGAGAAATTGAATTGTAATTATTTTTTAAAGCTTACTTTCCCATGGAACATAACTCAGTTACATTACTCATCATTTAATTAATTAGATGTTTTACTCTGAGCTAGATTTGCTTACTCAAATAAATACACAAATGATATCATTATTATCCACAGAAATCACCCAGAAACTCAATATTTTCTATCATATAGTCATAATTGTGTGAATGTTCAAAACTGAATTCTTGCCATTTTATCAGTCTGAAACCTTAGGGGATGGTAAAAGCGCCCCAAAGCAGTTTTGCAAGAATGAACCTTGTGGATCTGTTGTCATCCCACTAATAATAATGGATTATCTTAAAGGTTTGATTCAGGGATCCTGCACTATCTCTGGGTCCTGAGATTGCCTTTATTCTAGATGGTATTTGCTTTTGACAGGGAACAGCTTGGATGATGGATTTCCCTATATTTTTTCTCTCTAATGCAATATATTGTTTTAATATTCTCTATAGGTTTCCACAGAACACTGTTTTTAGGAATCCAGTATAGAAGATTTGATTTACTAGCCTCTATTCAACTTTCAAAACAGTCACTGATGACTGCCTTTAATCCACTCTATTTTGTGTCTTTAATCCACTCTATTTTGGTTTTAGAGAAACAGAATGTAGTCAACTGATGTCACCAATTCTCTTCCCACCACAGAACTCCCCCCAACCCCCTCCCAGCCTCCCACAGCCTGGATTGGATCACAATTATTCAGGCTTACAGAATTCATTTTTTACTTAAGATTTATCAACCACCTTATATTTTATTTATTTATTTTTAGTAATCACAAAAGCTGCTGAAAAGCATCTGAATAAGCAAAACATTTCTAGGAATTATATGAAAATTAGTTCATGATAATGATTCATCAGAAAATGTAATGCAACTCCAAAACTCCCTGTTAAAGGCTATGTGTATTTTTCATTTTGATCAGATAATTTTATGGTTATTTTCTCCAAACACTGTATCAACTCACACACTTACCAGCAGTGTTCCTAAGTTCCTGTTTTCAAGTTGTCATCAGGATTTATCTTTACTTTTTGCCAATCTGATGGGTGTAAAACTAGTATTTCATTGATTTGATTTTCACTTTCCTAACTACTAGTGAAGATGAACATACTTTTATATATATGTGAGTTTTTTCATTTCCTGTTGCTTAGCTGTTCACACAGTGTTGCCCATTTAAAAAAAAAAAAAACAAAACAAAAAACTGCGTCTTTTGTCTTTTCCAAATATCAGTTTGCAGGATTTCTTTGTATACCAGAAATATTATCTCTATTTTATCAGAAATATTACTGCTACTTTCTCCCAAACCATCATTTTTCTTTTGACTTGGTTTATTATGTCTTTTTCTTAAGGAAAATGTTATCATTTAAGAAGTCACATCAGTCAGTCTAACACATACATAGCATACCTTATGCATACATACATATGTATACACATTCCCTAGTATTTTTTTAGTATATGTACACTAAATACATATGTGTGAACATATACATGTGTGTATATCTGTATAGAATGAATTTATATATAGTGGTAATGTTTCAGTCTTCTGTGTTCCTTACACTCTATGTAATTCATATCAATCTCAAGTAATTAACCCAATTTAATGTTGCTTACAGATCTTAAAATTAATTACTCATATTTAAAATTCTATTTAAAATGGCATACCATAGATCATAACACTGATAACAAAGTTTATCAGAATTTATATAGTTCTAAATTGTTTAACACATAATTTTACTTTTTTTTTTAATTTTAAGCATTATGTGGGAGTACAATTATCGGACCAATAACCTAGTGCAACAAATTCAGGAAGATTATTTTACCTGTTCTATTAATGAGAAGATAAATGAACAGATGTAGGTTTTTTTTTAAGAAACCCAAATTATCAGGGCCAACACCGTGGCTTACTTGGTTAATCTTCTGCCTGCGGTGCCAGCATCCCATATGAGCACCAGGTTCTAATCCCGGCTGCTCCTCTTCCAGTCCAGGTCTCTGCTCTAGCCCGGGAAGGCAGTGGAGGATGGCCCAAGTGCTTGGGCCCTGTACCTGCATGGGAGACCAGGAGGAAGCACCTGGCTCCTGGCTTCGGATTGTCGCAGCGCCAGCCATGGCGGCCATTTAGGAAGTGAACCAACGGAAGGAAGACCTTTCTCTTTGTCTCTACCTCTCACTGTCTATAACTCTACCTGTCAAATAAAAAAAAGAAAGAAAGAAACCCAAATTATTAGGTGGGTGCTTTGCCTAGCAGTTAAGATGCTACTTGGGGTGCCCACATGCTATATCAGAGTCCCTGGATTTGAGTCCAAGTTCCAGTAACAATTCCAGCTTCCTGTTGGAATACAGCAGGTGATGGTTCTAGTACTTATGTCTCTACCACCAATGTGGGAGATCTGGATTGAGTTCCCCTGGGCTGATGCTGACATTTGGAGAGTGAACCAGCAGATGGGAGATCTCTCTTTGTCACTGTATGTCCCTTCGTCTCTCTGCTTTCCAAATAAAATAAATAAATATTTTTTTTAGGTGCCCATTTTTTTTATTAAACTTTTATTTAATGAATATAAATTTCCAAAGTACAGCTTATGGGTTACAATGGCTTCCCCCTCCCAAAATTTCCCTCCCACCCACAACCCTCCCCTTTCCCGCTCCCTCTCCCTTTCCAATCACATCATGATTCATTTTCTTTTTTTTTTTAATTAAACTTTTATTTAATGAATATAAATTTCCAAAGTATAGCTTATGGGTTACAATGGCTTCCCCCCTCCCATAACTTCCCTCCCACCCGCAACCCTCCCCTTTCCCACTCCCTTTCCCCTTCCATTCATGTAAAGATTCATTTTCAATTCTCTTTGTATACAGAAGATCAGTTTAGTATATATTAGGTAAAGATTTCAACATTTTGCTCATATAGCAACATAAAGTGAAAAAACTACCATTGGATTACTAATTATAGCATTAAATAGCAATGTACAGCACATTAAAGACAGAGATCCTACATAATTTTTTTTCAAATTAATTAATTTTCTATGCCATTTCCATTTTAACACCAGGTTGTTTTTTTTTTTTCATTTCCAATTCTCTTTATATACAGAAGATCACTTCAGTATATAATTAGTAAAGACCTCATCAGTTTGTGCCCACACAGAAACGCAAAGTATAAAAATACTGTTTCAGTACTAGTTATAGCATCACTTCGCTTTAGACGACACATTAGGGACAGATCCCACATGGGGTGTAAGTACACAGTGACTCCTGTTGCTGATTTAACAATTTGACACTCCTGTTCATGGCGTCAGTAATCTCCCTAGGCTCTAGTCATGAGTTGCCAGGGCTATGGAAGCCTTTAGAGTTCGCTGACTTTGATCTTATTCCGATAGGGTCATAGTCAAAGTGGAAGTTCTCTCCTCCCTTCGGAGAAGGGTACCTCCTTCTTTGATGGCCCCGTTCTTTCCACTGGGATCTCACTCACAGAGATCATTCATTTAGGTCTTTTTTTTTTTTCCATGATATCTTGGCTTTCCATGCCTGCTATACTCTCATGGGCTCTTCAGCCAGATCTGAATGCCTTGAGGGCTGATTCTGAGGCCAGAGTGTTGTTTAGGACATCTGCCATCCTATGAGTCTGCTGTGTATCCCACTTCCCATGTTGGATCTTTCTCTCCCTTTTTGATTCTATCAGTTAGTATTAGCAGATACTTGTCTTGTTTGTGTGACATGATTCATTTTCAATTCTCTTTACATACAGAAGATCAGTTTAGTATATATTAGGTAACGATTTCAACAGTTTGCCCCCATATAGTAACACAAAGTGAAAAAAAAATACTGTTGGAGTACTAGTTATAGCATTAAATAAGAGTGTACAGTACATTATAAAATAAAATAAATAAATATTTTAAAAATAGTATTTGAAAGAGATAAAGTGAAATCAGAATCAGACCCAGATGTGCCAGGAATGTTGAACTTATCAACTCAGAATTTGAAAGAACTATGATTAATATCCTAAGGATATTAATGGATAAAATAGATAGCATGCAAGAGCAGCTAAGCAACATGAGTAGACTTGAAATTCTAATTTAGAATCAGGAAGAAATGTTAAAGGTAAAAATCCACTGTAACAGAAAGAAGGATGGTTTTGGTGGGCTCAATAATAGACTAGACACAACTGAGCAAAAAAGTCTGAGTTTGAGAATATATCATCAGAATACATCAAACCAAAAAAATAAAGAGAAAAAAAAAAAGACTAAAAACACACACAATGTCCAAGAACTATGGGTCAACCACAAATGGTATAGTGTATGCTTAATAGGAATACCAGGAGAAAAGTAAGAGAGAAAAAACTAAAGAAATATTTGAAGCAACAGTGACTGAGAATTTCTCCATATTAATCTCAGACACGAAACTACAGATCCAGGAAGCTCAGAGAACACCAACCAGGACAAATGAAAGAAAAGAAAACTCAAAAAATTCACATCTAGGCCTATCAGATTCAAACTTTAGAAAATCAAAGATAAAGAAAGATTCTTGAGGGGCCAGTGTGACACAGTGGCACAACACAGTAAGCTGCTGCCTGTGATATTAGCGTCCCATATCGCAGTGCCTGGCTCAAGTCCTGGTTGTTTCACTTCTGATCCAACTTCCTGCTAAGGCACCTGGAAGGAGGTGGGTGAAAGTTTTATAGCAAACTTTGTTAATAAGTAGAAAGAGTATACTCCAAATTAACCATGTGGACATTAAAGGTGAGAGCTCTCTCTCTTTCTTGCTCTCATTCTGTTTGCCTCTCAAATATTTTTAAAAATTTAAATAACAATAAATAAAATAAAAGATAAACCAGTATTATACTATAGTATAGTTAAAAGTAAAGGGATAGGGAAAGATATACCATGCTAAACTAACAAAAGAAAGCAGGAGTAGCTACACTCATTTCAGACAGAGATTTCTGAGCAAGGAAAGTTATCAGGAATGAAAATATGCATTACATAATGGTAAGCTCAATTCCTGTAAGAAATATAAAAATTCTTAATGTATATGTGGCTAACAACAGACTATTAAAATGTGAAAGGCAAAAGCAGATAGTAAGGCAAAGAAAAATTGGATCCACTATGGTAGTTGGGGACATCAACAATCCCTTAGAGTAACAGACAGATCCTGCAGGAAGAAAATCAGTAAGAACATGGTTGAACTCAATGACACCATCAATCAAGTGCATATAAGTGACATCTTACTACTTCATCCAACAATAGTGTGATACAAATTCTCCTTATATTTACATGGAATATTCACCAAGATAGATCACATTACATTGTTAGCCGTATAACACATCTTAACAAATATAAAAGAACAAAAAAATCACACAATGCCTTTTTTCAGACCACAATGGAATTAAGCTAGACATAAATAATTGGAATAAAGAAACATCCTAAAACATTTGGAGATTAAACTATACGTTTCTCAAAGAAAAAATTCCAAGAGAAGATTAAATATGCTTCTCATAAAATGAAAATAAAAAATATGACATCAAAATGTGTGGGATGCAGTAAAATCAGTGTTTGGAGGGCCGGCGCTGTGGCATAGTGGGTAAAACCGCTGCCTATAGCACTGGCATCCCATATGGGCACTGGTTCAAGTCTCGGCTGCTCCACTTCCAATCCAATTAGCACTCCCTGCTAATTTACCTGGGAAGGCAGCAAAAGATGGCCCTAGTTCTTGGGTCTCTGCAGCCACATGGGAGATCGGGAAGAAGCTCCTGGTTCCTGACTTCAGATTGGCCATGTTCTGGCCGTTGCAGCCATCTGGGGAGTGAACCAGCGGATGGAAGACCTCTCTCTGCCTCTGCCTCTGCCTCTCTGTAACTCTGCCTTTCAAATAAATAAATAAATCTTTTTTGGGGGGTTTATTAAACTTTTATTTAATGAATATAAATTTCCAACGTACAGCTTATGGGTTACAATGGCTTCCCCCTCCCAGAACTTCCCTCCCACCCTCAACCCTCCCCTTTCCCGCTCCCTCTCCCCTTCCAATCACATCATGATTCATTTTCAATTCTCTTTATATACAGAAGATCAGTTTAGTATATATTAAGTAATGATTTCAACAGTTTGCCCCCATATAGCAACACAAAGTGAAAAAAAAAATACTGTTGGAGTACTAGTTATAGCATTAAATAAGAGTGTACAGCACATTAAAGACAGAGATCCTACATAATATTTTTTTAAAAAAATTAATTAATTTTCTATGCCATTTCCAATTTAACACCAGTTTTTTTTTTCATTTCCAATTATCTTTATATACAGAAGAATAAATCTTTAAAAAAATCAGTGCTTGGATGAAATTTATATCATCTAGTGCATACATTAGAAAAGAAGAAAGATATAAAAATCAGTAATCTGCTCCCACATGACAAACTAGAAAAAAGAGCAAATCAAATCAAAAGTAAGCATAAGAAAAGAAATAATAGATGCTATATTAGAACAAAAATCAGGGGCCAGCCTTGTGGCATATTGGTTTAAGACTCCACCTGTGATGCCGGCATCCCATTTGGGGGCTGGTTCATATCTAGGCTGCTCCACTTCCAATCCACCTCCCTGCTAATGTGCCTGCAAAAGCAGCAGAGGATGGTCCAAATGTTTGAGACCCTGCAATCACATGGGAGATTTGAATGAAGCTCCTGGCCCCTGGCTTCAGCCTGGCCCAGCTGGCTGTTGCAGCCATCTGGAGAGTGAACCAGCAGATGGAAAATCTCTATATATATATGTCTCTCCCTCTCTCCATAATTTTAAATTTCAAATAAATAAATAAATCTTTTTTTAAAAAAGCAAAATCAAAGGCAGAAAGTCAACATAAAATAAATAAAACAAAAAATTAGCTTCTTGGAAAGATGAATGAAATTATATGACTCTGTCCAGGTAACTTAGAAAAAATAGAAAAGACACAAGTTACTAATAGAAGATGATAGAGAGAACATCACTAGGGATCCCAAGACATTAAAAAAATAATAAGAGAATACTATGAACAATCTACACATACAAATTTTAATAACTTCGGTGAAATTCCTTGAAAAAGACAATCACATAAGAAGGAAGAATTTGAACAGACTAATTTTAATTAAAGAAATTAAGTCAATAATAATGTTCCAAACTAGAAAGCACCAGATCAAGATGAGTACACTGGTTAATTCTATCAAACATTTAATTTCTTTACAGAAGAAACTACACCTATAGTCTACCATTTCAGAAGATAAAAGCAGAGGGAACACTTCCTAACTCATTCTATAAGGCCAGCATTCCTCTAATGCCAAAAGTACAGAAGGCATTATATGCAAACTATAGATCGGCATTTCTGATGGACACTACCTCTGATGTCCACGTAGTCAAAAATTCTCAACAAATCAAGTCCAACAATGTACAAAAAGAATTATATACTATGACCAAGTAGGATTTGTCTGAGGCATGCAAAGCTGGTTCAATATTTGAAAATCCATTAATGTAATCCATCACATCAACAGGCTAAAGGAGAAAAACCACATAATGGTAGCAATATGTATTAAAAGGGCATTTCACAAAGTCTACCATCCATTCATAGTTAAAAACTCCCAGAATGCTGACGCCGCGGCTCACTTGACTAATCCTCCGCCTGTGGCTCCAGCACCCCAGGTTCTAGTCCTGGCTGGGGCGCTGGATTCTGTCCTGGTTGCTCCTCTTCCAGTCCAGCTCTCTGCTGTGGCTCAGGAAAGCAGTGGAGCATGCCCCAGGTCCTTGGGCCCTGCACCTGCATGGGAGACCAGGAGGAGACACCTGGCTCCTGGCTTCGGATCGGCGCAGTGCGCTGGCCGCAATGCGCCAGTCGTGGTGGCCATTTTGGGGGATGAACCAACGGAAAAAGGAAGACCTTTCTCTCTCTCTCTCTCACTGTCTAACTCTGCCTGTCAAAAAAAAAAAAAAAAAAAAAAACAAAACAAAACAAAAAAAAACAACTCCCAGAAAATTAGGACGAGAAGGAAATTTCTTCAACACGATAAAGAACATCAATAAAACAACATAACTAATATCATAGTTAATAATGAGAAACTAGAAGCTTTTCTTCTGAGATCAGAAACAAGGAAAAGATATTGTTTCTCATCACTTTTTTTCACCATCATAATGGAAGTCCTAGCTAATGCAACATGGAAATTAAAGGAATACCAATTAGGAAGAAAGAAATAAAATGACTTTATCTGCTGATGGTATGAATATCTACATGGAAAATTCAAAAGAAACTAGTATATAAGAAACTACTATAATAAGCCCTTATAGCAAGATTGTAGGATCCAATATACAAAAGTTAATGACTTTCCTATATACTAGCAATGCACAAGTAGAACTTGAAATTAAAAACACAATGCCATTTATATTAGCAACTCTAAAAATGAAATGATGAGACCCAGCGCTGTGGCATAACAAGTTAAGACTCCGTCTGCAGCACCGGCATTCTATATGGCTGCCAGTTCAAGTTCCAGCTGCTCCACTTCTAATCCAGTTCTCTGCAAATGGCCTGGGAAGACAGTGGAAGATGGCCCAAGTGCTTGGGCCCCTGCACCCACATGGAGACCTAGAAGAAGCCTCTGAGTCCTGGCTTCGGATCACCTAACCCTAACTGTTGTGACCATTTGGGGAGAGAACCAGCATATGGAAGACCTCTCTCTCTGTCTCTCCTTCTCTCTGCCTGTAACTCTGCGTCTCAAATAAATAAATTTTTAAAAAATGAAATAGAGATACTTCAAAAGTTAATAGAAGATGAAAAAAACTATATGTGGATTGCAAAAAATTTTTGCACCAAAATTAAACCTTTACTAATTTGCTATAATATGTCTGTGCAACATCTATTTTGAGGCACTAAGAGCCCTTCTCATAGCAACATGAATTCTGCCATTGATAGAAGAAAGAATAAAACATCAAATTGATGATGAGACTTGACAAATCACTGAAAACTTTGCAAGAAGCTTATGGGGAAAACATTCCAGATAAATCAGCAATTTACAAATGGATGACTCACTTTAAGAAGAGATAAGACAATGTTAAAGATGAACCCTACAGCATCAGACCATCCAAATCAATTTACAAGGAAAAAAAATAATCTTGTTCATGCTCTAATTTAAAAGGGCCAATGGTTAATAGCAGGAACAACAGCCAAAACCTTAGATAATGCATTAGTTTCAGCTTACATAATTCTGCCTGAAAAACTGAAGTGGAGCACACTTCTGCTCAGTGGATGGCAAAACTGCTGTGCTCAGATCAGGGCAGACAAGAGCAATGCATTCAGTGAAATCAGCAAGAATCAAGATCCTGAGGCATTTCATCTAAGGATGGTTTCAGAAGATAAAACATGGATGGCTTTCTCAGTATGATCCTGAAGATAAAGCACAATCAAAGCAATGGCTACCAAGAATTAGAACTGATTCATTCATAGTGGAAGCAGACTGGTCTAGAGTAGAAGTTATGTCAATAGTTTTGTTGGGATACTCAATACATCTTGCTTGTTGACTTTCTGGAGGACCAAAGAAGAACATATTCTTGTTAGGGCAGTGTTTTTGAGAGAGTTAGACAAAGCTTCAGCAGTAAAATGCTTGAGAAAGTCTCAACAGAGAGGTCTTCTATGTCATAATTCTCCTGCTCATTCTTCTCATCAGGCAAGGGCAATTCTGTGAGAATTTTGATGGAGACTCATTGGGCATCCTCCTTAGAGTCCTGATTTGGCTGCTTCTGACTTTTGTTTTTTTGGTTTCCTAATCTTAAAAAAAATCTTTTAGACATCACATTTTTATTCAGTTCATAATGCAAAAAATAAGGCTGTATTGACATAAATTCCCTGGGTGCGCAGTTCTTTTGGGATGGACTAACAGAGAACCCTAAAATAATAGATGGACTGCCAGAGGTCATGATGTGCTGGTACCCAATGATAACAAATGTAGCACTGTGCTCAAGATGCAAATGGGAGGGTGAAGTGAATGTGTACAGGCAAGAGGTGTATGGGAACTCTGTACTACAGGGCTTTTACTTTTCAAGAATATTAGTGAAAAGGTCAGGGTGCTGTATTTCCAAGTATTTGCCCAGTTCCTTTTTTATAAGTTTTAAATAAGCTTTCATTTGCAATTATAATACTATAAATAACACTTAAAACTTGCAGTCTCATTTTTGGGGGGCTTGTACATTTGATAAATCTACTCAAATAATCTTCATCTAAAATTTTATGCTTAGTTCTATTTTTCTTAAACCGTGGCTCAATGGAAACCAAAATTTGCTACTTAAATCAACTCAATATTGCCATTCTTTTTTGCCTCTTGATTCTGCAGTAGATCAAATTACTGAGCACTACTACTGAACAGACAGTGCACTAAGTACTTCATGTACATTACTGCCTCAATCCCAAAAACAGTCTGATGAAGCCAGGAATATCATTATGATATGGTGTATACTGTTCCTATGATGCTTCTGCTTAGAATTCTTATCTCTGTGAGGCAAGAACCTAGAGTAAGAATAATATGCTCATGCCCACATCAGTTATCTCCATACACCATCTCCACTTGACTACGGGAGTAAAGTGACTGGCTCACTGAACAATGTCTGTTGAGTCAGAACCCACCCCATTATTCTTTATTGTATGTTAATCTCTTTAATAATTTTCTTTTCCATGAAATCAAGGCTTCCATTTGGCCTACCTAGTTCATATGTTAGTTATGAAGAATAAGTTAAGGTGATCTAAAAAATCTCTTGCCTTATACCAAGCTGTTGTCCCCGTGGTGTTTGGGAATCGGCATCTTTCTGAGGCTGCATGTCTGCATTTTTCTGTCTGTGATAAAATTTGGGGTAGAATGTTAAATATATTTAGGAAGTCCCAACATTATTTCTGAAATTCCCAAAAGTACTACATTCATTTGTTCTTTGACATGATAAAGTAAGGAAACATTTATAAGAGAGGACTCTATAAGCTTTGGATTGAATGTATATACAAAGCAACACATCTGGTGCAGTTTTCCTGTCCATCTAGAATTGTGACTGAAAACAAAAGGCATTAAAGCTCCCTCCTCCTTGAGGCAGAGAAGCAGCCAGAAGTCAGAAACAACACTAAAGCCAGTTCACTGTGCCATGGGCACCACTTCAGCCCACAACATCCTGGGCTGCATTTTTATTACTGCCTGAATCCCATACATATTTGCATATGTCCCACTTGCACTGACGTGAGGGAACCCAGAAAATAGCCCTTACTGGGTTTTACAGCCTAGGGAAAAGTGACTCACTAAGCTAAACAGTTATTTCTAAAAGCAACTGGAACAGTGCCTGGGCTGTCAGCCATTTCTTCCTTATCTCAGAAAAAGGAAAGTGGGCCCTCATCACCTCTTTAGGACGCTCAACATCCCTAAATTAGGAGACCTGGTAACCTGCCTCTGGCTATTGTGGGAGGAAAACAAGTTGGGTCAGATGCCAGGATCTGCATGTTGAGGACAATGTCAGGTGGAGATCTGACTAGAACCATTTGCTTAACTTTGCAATTCAAAGAAGTACAGAAGATGAAGCTTGCATGTGCCCACATATCTGATGGCCGACTGCAGGGATACAAGATTGAGGGCTTTAATCTTGTCAGAGTGGCAAGCACTGGTATGAAGTGAGTGTGTAAGTGACCTGTGGCTGGACAGAGGGGTGTCTGAGAAATGTAAGTGCAGAGGAACTTCCTTAGCAGAGCATCCTAGAGCCAGCCATGACCAGTGAGGAAGAAGATTGCCTACTTCCCCACTCATGGACTTTCTCCTCTCTTCTCTGCCCATCATCGCAATGATGTGGGTATGAGTACCTTAATTTTCACCTCAGGATCTTGCCTTACAAAGAGACAAGGGATTCTAAGCAGAGACATCATAACATACACAGGTAGGAACAGGATTTAACAGTGGGAGACAAAACATACATTCATGCCTGAGTGTGGGCCAGTCCACACAGAGAAATAAATACCGGTCATGAGGTGGGACAGAGGGTTTCCCAAAGAGAGAGAGAGGAAAGACTGAATAGCACTACCATTGTGGTCAGGAGCAAAAAGAGGGCTCTCTTGCATTCTCAGCCTCTTTTATGAGGTGGGGGTAGTGCCATAGCATGCATGAAGACATCTGGGCACTTCCACGTGGAGTTCATGCTGATCATGGTGGGGTGAGACACAAGGGCAACCTGGGATGGTGGATGTTTTTGAATGACAGGTAAAGAGGTAACACAATATTGCAGAGTTACAAGCATTCCAGCTCACTTAGGCTTAACTAGCTGCCTGCCTATTCACACCAGGCAATATCTAGTTGGGAACCAGGAGACATCTGAAGCCCTCTGGCAGCACTGAGCTGCAGCAGGGCAGTACAGACCAGGCCAAGAGGACCACTTGGCCACGTTCATCAGAAATTATGGTGTGGAAGTGATGGCAAACCTGGGTGGGCCATTTACATTTAATGAGGTCAAATGCCCTATTGTCTTCCCCACATAGACCTCATAGTTGGTGGCCAACTGTTTGCTAACTGAGTGTACAAAACCATACAGTGACTAACCCACCAGGCTGTGGAGCCCCTAGGTACTCAGCAATGGACAGACAGCAAGAATTCCATTTAGAACTGAATGATGGTGGTAGAGGCATGAATCAGGGACATTACTGAAGATACACATTCCCACTCTGGGAAAGATTACTCAGGGAGGCTGGTGTTGTGGTGTAATGGGTTAAGTTGCTGTCTGTGGCATCAGTATCCAATATGGGCACCAGTTAAGTTCTGGCTGCCCCACTTCCTTCCTGGCTCCCTACTAATGCACCCAGGAAAGGTGGGGGAGGACTGCCCAAGTGCTTGGGCCCCTGCACCCATGTGGGAGGCCTGGAGGAAGCTCCTGGCTCCTGGCTTTGTCTTGGCTCAGCCCTGGCCGCTGTGGCCATTTGGGCAGTGAACCAGCAGATGGAAGACCTCTCCTCTGTCTCTGCTTCTCTCTCTGTAATCTGACTTTCGAATAAATAAATAAATATTTAAAAAAAATTAGTCTCTGCTGGGGTTGGCACTGTGGCATAGTGGGTTAGGCCACCGCCTGCAGTGCTGGCATCCCATATGGGTGCCGGTTCGAGTCCTGGCTGCTCCACTTCTGATCCAGCTCTCTACTATGGCCTGGGAAAGCAGTAGAAGTTGGCCCAAGTCCTTAGGCCCCTGAACCCACGTGGGAGACCTGGAAGAAGCTCCTGGCTCCTGGCTTCCAATTGGCGCAGCTCCGGCCATTGCGGCCAATCGGGGAGTGAACCAGCAGATAGAAGACCTCTCTTTCTCTCTCTGCGTCTCCTATCTTTGTGTAACTCTTTCAAATAAATAAGTATTTTAAAAAAATTAGTCTCTGCTGGGAGGAGCTGACCAAAGAACAGAGGCAGGAACCCTCCAAGGGGTACACTCTAGCCTTTGGGGACACTTTCCTTTCAGGCACCCAGCATCAACACTTGCTGAGGCAGCTTTCCACCCCCCAGTACTTTCTGGTCTTTGTCATTTCCAACGCATTTTAGGCCTTGAAAGTCGTTTCTCTCAGCCTTGAGAGGGGCCAGCAGGCGTTGTGGTGCGTTGGAAATCCCCAGCCCATAGAGGAAGTGCCCCAGAAGTCTGCTTTTTCCCTTCCAATCAGCTTCCTGCTAATGTACCTGAGAGGCACCAGAGATGGTCGAAGTACCTGGGCTTCTGCTACTCACAGTGGGAAACCCAGGTGGAGTTCCTGGCTCCTGGCCTAGGTCTGGACCAGCCCTGGCTATTGAGGGCATTTGGGTCCATGGTCCATCCGCTAGTTCACTACCCAAATGCCCGCAATAGCCCGGGCTGGTTTATATATGTATATATATATATACATATACACACATATACACACACACATATATAGTATGTATATGTATACACACATATATGTATATACACATATATACACATACATATACATACGTATATATACGTGTATATATATGTATTATACATGTTTTGTCACTCTGCCCTTCAAGTAAGTAAGTAAACAAACAAAAGTAGACTGTAAGATGCAGGGTTCCTGAAACTGTCCATTCCATCCGCCACCAGCACCTTGTCGGGGTCCTAGCCAGCGATGTCTGCTTCTCGCCCTCCACACGACTAGGGGGCGCCCACGGCTCCCGGCTGCTAGGTTGCAGGCGCGCACGCGCTCCCTCGCCACGCCAGGCTAGGCCACATCCTCGGACCCAGAGGCCGCGTCAGAGTTCCACGCCAGCCAATCAAATCTGTCCATGTACTACTGGGGGCGGGGCTGCCAAGGGCGGAGGAAGATGGCGGCGGGGGCGAGGTGAGGTGTTGGCAGTAGAAAGGGGTTCGGGCACGGGGGGTGGGGGGACCCGGAGCGATGGCCCGCGCCGGTCGCCGGGGCGGATAAAAAGCCGTCGCGCCGCGGGTGTGGGAGGGAGGGAGGGGAAGGGGCCCGAGCGCCACAAGAGTATGACGGGGCTGTACGAACTGGTGTGGCGGGTGCTGCACGCGCTGCTCTGCCTGCACCGCACGCTCACCTCCTGGCTCCGCGTTCGGTTCGGCACCTGGAACTGGATCTGGCGGCGCTGCTGTCGCGCCGCCTCCGCCGCGGTCCTAGCGCCGCTCGGCTTCACGCTCCGCAAGCCTCCGGCCATCGGCAGGAACCGCCGGCACTACCGGCACCCGCGCGGGGGGCCGGGTCTGGCCTCCGCCCACCCCCGGCTGCGCTGGCGCGCGGACGGCCGTTCCCTGGACAAGCTGCCTGTGCACATGGGCTTAGTGATCACCGAGGAGGAGCAGGAGCCCAGCTTCTCGGACATCGCGAGCCTCGTAGTGTGGTGTATGGCCGTGGGCATCTCCTACATTAGCGTCTACGACCACCAAGGTGAGGCCCGGTGTGTGTGTGTGTGTGTGTGTGTGTCGGTCGGGAGGGGGGGCACTGATGGCAGCTGTGCCCAGGATACTCGGTGCATGGCTGTCCTCCCGGGCCTGGCAGTGCCCGCGGCCCTCAGGTGCAAACCACAGTGCTAGCGCTTTCGAGGAAGGGACTAGAGCATTATTGAACACCCACTAAGTCCCCGGACTTGATTCGGGTTCTTCTTAAGCATTTAAAAATATTTTTATTCTTTATAATACTCGTGGAGGGTGTTGATGTTTGTTCACCTTTGTTTTACGAGAGGAGGAGCCGAGGTTCAAGATCATGAAGTTGTCCAAGGTCACGAGGTAACGGGAATATTGGCACTGTAGCCAGTGTGTGCTTTTAAAGTCTATACTCTGAGCTTACACCACGGTGTTTCTTAGGAGAGGTGCAGGGTGCTCTTCTTAAGTCCCAGGCAAGCAGTGGAACACGTTGGCAGGGACTGTGTGTAGTAGGTACTGCAAGTGGAAGCTGCGGGGACCAGGTGTTATTTGTGCTGGTTTTATGGAAAGCATGTGCGATTGGATAGGCAGAAAGAAAGATCGTCCCCTCCAGTTTTTGGAAGCCTGTGGTGGTGTGAGGTCCTTGATCCTCAGTGGCCAATACAGTACTTGATACAGTTGTCTTCCATAAGTTTGGATGAGTGTACGAATTTTCACCTTGGGGAGTTTTTCAAGTACAAAAATGCAACAGTTACTGGGTGGCTAAAGCCTCACTGTGCTTAGCATATTCTTAGAATCTTGTATTTAATTCCATGGGCGCTCAGGCTTGTGAGGAGGTAGGCACATGCATAGGTGGTTAATAGTCACTGTTGGGAGAAAGGGAAGGGAGAAATTCTGAATGGGGTGAGTTGCCGCAGAGGCGCTGGGATGTAAGCAGCACATTGAGGAGTATGTAGGAGATGAGGAAGGCTCTAAATGTCAGGTTTGGGTTTCAGTCATCCTGAAAGCATTGGAATTTCCTTAAAGGTAAAGATGCAGTGATAAGAATGATTCAAGGGTGTTGGAATGAAGGGAAGAAAATGAATGCTTTATTCTCTGTTCAATAACTTAAATTACTGATATGCTTGGGAGAAGCTACAGCTTGATTTTTACCTTTAAATCCTTGTTGAGTAGATTTAAGTGCAGGGTTTTGTCAGAAAGGCTGAGTAGTAATCTCTGACTGCCCTGTCATCTTCCTCGCAACCAGCAAGGAGGACGTGGTGACTCAATTGCCTGTCATCGTTAAATGATCATTTGCCCCATTGCAGAAAGTTTAATATAGTCAGAAACTGACATTTTATGGAACTTGCTAAAGAATTTACAGACCAACAGAAATCATGCCTCTGTTAGAAGGTGACACAATCCTTGCCTATACTAATGCAACCAGTATTGTCTGGGGAGTAAAATAAGTAAAACAGAAATGGAAGTTAAAGATTTCAGGCAATGTGGTAGATTGATTTATATCCAGGCGATTCTTTCAAAGCAAGTATCTATCTTCCAGTAGGGAAGGAAAATGTATATTAAATTACTTGACCTGGTGACACTGCCTGCTAGCACAGATTATCATATTGCCACACTTCCTTGTTCCAGCAGATCCTGTCACTGAATTACTGACGTGATTCAGACATATCCTGTGTCATGTTCCCTTAAAAAAAAAAAAAAAAGGCTGGTATTGAAAAATAGAAGTCAAGCTAAACCAAATTTTGACTGAGAACTGAAAGGAAGCTTAAGGAGTATTTTCAGTGAATGGACTTGGAAAATTTTCTGTTCTATAAAAAGTTTTTTTTTTTTAATGGAATAATTTCAATGTTTGAAATAAAAGACCTTCAATTTACCTGGTCTTGTTTTTGATTCATTCACTTATTCACCCATTTAACAAGTGACATTTCAGTGTCTGTTAAATACCGGGTGCTCTTCCAAGCATGGGAATGCAGAATTAACAAAACAGACAAAAATCCCTGTGCTCGTGGAACTTAGGTTTTACTGAGAGTCTGACAAATTATATACATAGGTAGAATACGTGCTGTTGTAAGTGCAGTGAGGAAAAATAAAGCAGAGAAGGGGTGCAGTTTTAAATAGGGTGGCAGCATATTTCCTGTTAGTGTGAACAGTAGTAGCATTTAGAACAGAGAGTATAATAGGTAAGTTGATTTAATAAAAAGTTGGAAAATGAAGTATGATGAAGGCTTGGACAACTGTTCTGGTTATCTGGTGCTTTGTAGAAATCTACTCCAAGGTATAGTGTTTTAAAACATTAATTTATGTGTTGATTCAGTTCATTTGGGCAGTTTTTCCTTGGGGATACCTCAAAAGGTTGCTGTTGTGTAACAATCTCATCACATGTCTAGTGGCTGGCTTGTGGTGGCTGGAATAGATGAGGGCAGGTTGGTCATTAGTCTACTGATGGCCTCTCCACGTGGTTAACTTGAGCCTTTTTTAATAGTGGCCTCAGGGTAATCAGATTTCTTACAAGGTCACAAAGTATTCACAAAGACTTAGCCAATGGCCAGAGTTCAGGCTTCCTACCATCTAGTTTAGGGAATGATGCAGTATTACTTCTGCTATAGTCTCTTGGTCACAGAAGTCACACATCTGCCTGAATCAAGGAAATGGAGACACAGACCACCTCTCAGTGGGAAGTGTAAAGTATGGGGTGGGGGGAGTGATTGATAGCTATTTTGGGGCAAGCTTATCGGCTTAAAATTTTCTTGTTCTATACCCCTTCACTCCCAAGTGTGTATTCTAATAAGTATTCTAACTATGAATGGATACCCATTATATTTAATTCTTAGAACTAAAAAAATCTATTGGTATTTACCTTGATTTGATTCTGCCAGCAAATTGATCCTTTTATTTTTCATTTTACTTTTATTTCTTGATTATAATAATATTTGCCAGGGTTGTTTTCTGCAAGTATACATAAATTTCAGAATTTTGCACTAAACTCTTATCTTTTAATTTCATTTTCAACAGACTTTCTGAAGCTCCCTCATGTAGATCTTGATTTTTTAAATTCTATTTCCAGACCTGTCAAACCAGAGAAAATTTAATGCACTCTGTTTAGTATTTGGTACAGAGTAAGAGCTCAACAAAAGATAACTATTATTACTATTAAGATAAAGGTTTAATAACATACGTAGACCCAGTACTGTTGTTCCTTAGAAAGGTACTTAGAAAATGAAGTCATTTCAAAAATTAGCAAAATAGGATATAGCTTTTCATAGAGTAAGGTTGGAGATGAAATAGTTGAGAGAGCCTATCTGGGAGGTAGTACTTTGGCTGGACTTACCTAGAATTGATGATATGCTTCTTCTTTTTTAAGATTTATTTATTTGAAAGGCAGAACTGGAGAGAGAGAGAGGGAGGGAGGGAGAAAGAGGGAGAGAGAGAGAGAGGTAGGTCTTCTATTCGCTGGTTCACTCTCCAGTTGGCCACAACAGCCAGAGCTGTGCTGATCTGAAGCCAGGAGCCAGGAGTCTCCTGGGTCTCCCACGCAGGTGCAGGGGCCCAAGGACTCAGGCCATCTTTCACTGCTTTCCCAGGTGATAGCAGAGAGCTGGATTGGAAGTGGGGTAGCCGGGACTCAAACTGGCACCCATATGGGATGCCGGCACTGCAGGCAGCAGCTTTACTCACTATGCCACATTGCCGGCCCCGATGATATGCTTCTGATAGTTAGCCGTTGCCAAATAAAGACAAAGACATTCTCAGACACTAATATAAATGTGATATTCTGTACAGGAAGTGAACTACACAAAGGTGAAGATTAGGAACAGAATATTTCCTTTCTTAAGTTACCACATTAAGGAATACAAGTGTTGCAGGTTGTATTTGTTCAGTCTATCAAATGTAATCCAATTTGTATTTAAACTTTCAACACTTTGGGCATTTCCATCTTTCAACATGAGAACAATAGTTAATAAAATCATATTTCCCAATAGTATCTGTGTCAGTGTGCCAAATAAGTAAAGTAGGACAAACTATGTTCGTTTTCTTCTGTTAGTTTAAAGTTCATGGGTTTTAGTGTTAGGGAACAGAAATTGCAACTCAAAAACTTGCTTTGAATTTTGGGAATACATTCTGACTGCTCACTAATGTGCATAACACCAAGCTACACACAGACAAGCAAAAATGAGGATGGATAGTATCTGTGGAGCTTGTATTCAGTTAAGAAACTTCTGGCATGTATACACATGGACGTTGCTATGCAAAGCCGAGAACAGGGGTAACTTTAGAGATGTACAAAGTGCTGAAGAGATTCAGCCGGGTAGAACAAGTTGGGGAATGGATTAGTCAAGAGAGGCTGCTGCAGTAGGAGTGCTTTTGTAATACACATTTTCCACCAACTATTTGAAGCCTTCTCATATCTGGTAAGGAGCAGACCTAGAATTTGAACCAGATTGGATTCCCAAGCTTTTGTACTTAACCTTTATATTATAATTTCTAGTGGTAAGATAGTATGAACACAATAGTTGCTTTTGGTACTATTCCTGATAATACTGGGTCATCCAAAAAAGAACTTATCTATAGGTGATATAAATTATTTGTAAAAGAAATTTAAAGGCAAATGGAATTTTCTTCTTAACATCAATATAAACATTCATCCTATGAATCATGGAACATTCTTTTTCTTTTTTAAAGATTTATTTATTTATTTGAAAGAGCTACACAGAGAGAGGAGAGGCAGAGAGAGAGGTCCTCCATCCATTGGTTTACTCCCCAATTAGCCACAATGGCCAGAGCTGTGCCGATCCGAAGCCAGGAGCCAGAAGCTTCTTCCAGGTCTCCCATGTGGGTGCAGGAGCCCAAGCCCTTGGGCCATCTTCCACTGCTTTCCCAGGCCATAGCAGAAAGCTGGATCGGAAGTGGAGCAGCCTTGTCTCGAACCCGTGTCCATATGGGATGCCGGCACTGCAGGCAGTGGCGTTACTCACTATGCTACAGTGCTGGCCCCTGAACATTCCTTTTTTAATCAATTAAATTTGGTTTCCTTGCTGTCCTGCTCTGAATTCAGTGATTACTCTGTCAGGTGGGCAGAGGCAGTGAAGATAATTTTTTCTCTATCTCTCTCTTTTTAAAAATAGATGCGTTCTTTCTTTGAAAAAATATATTTGTTTATTTGAGAGGCAGAGAGAGACACCAAGAGAAAACTCCCATCTGCTGATTTCACTCTTCAGATGCTGCAAAGGCTGGGGCAGAGCCTGGCTAAAGCTGGGAACCCAGTCCAGGTACCGTACCTAGGTGACAGGACACAGCACACACTCACTTACTGGACGCATAACTGCTGCTTCCCAGGGTTCACGTTAGCAGGAAGCCAGAGTTGAGAGCCGGAGGAAGATATTGAACCCAGAGACTGATATGAAATGTCGGTGTCTTAACCACTAAACCACTTAACCATTTTTAAAAAGTGCAAATGGAGACAGCAAACCTGTATTGCTTGTTCACAGTACTTATCTCTTGGTGAGAAGCTGTGACTTAAAACCCAGCACTTACTCCATCATAGCATACTACCATTACATACATCTGTTCTCTTGCTAAGGCACACTAATCCCAGTATATTGTTTTGATTAGTATCCTAGGACTCTCTTTTGGAATAAAGTAGTTCAATGACCTATAAGATTTGTTTTCTCATGACTACTTTTGTCATGTAAAATTTTAATGGCAGATTTTTTTTTTTCACTTTAAATAATTGCTCCATATGTTTTCTTCTCCGAAGGTTGTTCTCTAATAATATTATAGTGGATTGCTAGGAAAATTATATGAGGGTAATCCACCTTTAGGTAACTTACTTAGGTATCTATCTTAAAACCAAGAGACTAGTTTGAAGAGCAGACATCTATTTATAAATAAGTACTACTTTAATTCTGTATCTGGTGAGATACATTACTTGTATGACTCAAGGAGATTGTTTTAGTGTTTATCTGTTTTTTCTTCTTTCCTTTGTCCTTACAAGTACTTGCTGTTATATATTTCTTAAAAAATTTCTTTCTATAGAAGAGTAAAACCATAGTAAAAATTCTAATTTCAGATTTAAATACTGAAATAGTGCTACCTTCCATTAAGTTGCTCAGGCTAAAAACTTGGGTATAATATGTACGTTTTCTTTTGTATTGTGTTCCACCTGTAGTCTTTCAACAGTTCTTGGCCTTCTAGAATATGTCTGCCACTTGTTTTGCAGCCACCCGAATTTCGGTTAACATCATATTTCATCTGAATTACTGTGATAGCCTCCTGATTGGACTTCTTTTCTAGTCTGGCCCCATATAATCTTTTTTTTTTTTTCCCCACTCACCAGTACAGTGATCATCTTAAACAAAATCATTCAAACTGTGAATGAAGCTCCCTAGAAGCTTCCTATTGTATTTGGAAGGCTTTATACATTCATTACCAGAGCTCACAAGTCTTTTTATGTTATGGTTGCTTTAAACATCCCTGGTCTCACAAAATACCAGATTTTAAAAAATGTTCATAATTGTGTTTTTCCTAAATATGATGAACCCTGAATATTTAGTAAATCGCTGTAGTAGTAATTAGCTGGGGCAATAATGACGCTGACATCAATTAGAGATATATAAAAGAGAATGAAGCAGGATACACAATGATTTAGCATGTACGTGGACAAAGACGAGACTTTTTAAAATGGAAGTAGTCATATTATGATGGTAAGGTTAGGGCCATTCCATGAATTTGTTCTGATGAAGGGTTAGGGGATATTTCCCTTGTTTTCTTTTTCTTTCTTTCTTTTTTTTTTTTTAAGGGAAAGAGTTTATTGGGAAAAACCCGGCAGACTGGAGAGAAGGGGCAAAGAAGGAAAGGAGTGAGAAGGAGAGCATAAGAGAGAGAGACAGACAGACAGAGAGACAGATCAGGAGATGGAAAGAGAGAGTCACGTGTTCAGCAACAGGGATATTTGCTTATGTCTAAACTTTGAGCATTTTTTTAAAATAAAGATTTATTTATGTATTTTGATAGAGTTACAGAGAGAAGGGAGAGAAAGAGAGAGAGAGAGATGGGCCAGCACAGGGCCAGGAACTTCTTCTGGATTTCCCACATTTGTGGCAGGGGCCCACACACTTGGGCCATCTTCTGCTTTCCCCGGCTATTAGCAGGGAGCTATATTGGAAGTAGAGCAGCCGGGACATGAACCGGCACCTGTATGTGATGCTAGCATCTCAGCTGGAGATTTTACCCACTATGCCACGATGCCAGATGCTAAACTTTGAGCATCTCACATAGTTTTTACATGGCTTTACCCACTACGCCACAACACTGGTTGTAATGTTTTTCTTTAAATCAGTTATTTCTTTTTTTTTTTTTTTTATAAATCTTTTTTTTTTTTGACAGGTGGAGGGGACAGTGAGAGAGAGAGACAGAGAGAAAGGTCTTCCTTTTTGCCGTTGGTTCACCCTCCAATGGCCGCTGCGGCCGGCGCATCTCGCTGATCCAAAGCCAAGAGCCAGGTGCTTCTCCTGGTCTCCCATGCGGGTGCAGGGCCCAAGGACTTGGGCCATCCTCCACTGGCATTCCCGGGCCATAGCTGAGAGCTAGCCTGGAAGAGGGGCAACCGGGATAGAATCTGGTGTCCCTACCGGGACTAGAACTCGGTGTGCCAGCGCCGCAAGGCGGAGGATTAGCCTGTTAAGCCACGGCGCCGGCCAAAATCAGTTATTTCTAAGTAACTGTGGTCTCAACTTCTTTTAAATAAATGATATTTATGATAGTTTCTTTACTTTTACTCCATCATTTTTGCTTTATTTTAGATTCCATAAGGCAAATAAGATGAATTATGATTTGGGGAAACCATTGTATAAATGTACTATCATAGTACTAGAGGAATTTTAGTCAGAGCTACTCATAAATCTTGTTGGATTTCTTGTGTAGGATGTGAAATATATATGTGTGTAGACTTGAAATCCTAAGGAAAATGTAAAATAATCTTGCTTATGGATAAATGAGATAAGTATCATAGAGTATAATTAGCTTTCTGAATGAGGGTCAAGTTATGTGGTATGAAGAAACATCTTGCTCATAAGCTAAGTGCTTTGTACATCTTAGAAACTCTACATTTTCATTTCATTTTCTCATTCAAATCAGTCAAGACACAAAGTTCTATTTAAAATAACTAGGAAAGTTGTCTTTGTATCTGTGCTTCTATGTAATATTCTTCCTTTTTTAACAGAATATGTGCTGTGTACAATAAGGAAGTGTCTGCTTTTATTGTTAGAGTTTCCTGGAAACTTGAAAAATTCCATTCAGTGGGATGTCCCTTTATGTTTGTTGTTGTTAGATAACTGTGTACTTGTAATTTAGCTTATTAAATAAGCATTGAACTTTGCTGTGTGGAACATGCCTTAAGGGAAAAGAGATGAGTAAGACAAACTTCAAAAGAATAACGGTTGGTGGTGGTGGGAAGTGGATGATAAACTATAATAAAAAGTAACATACTAGTTTGTTAAAGGGTTTGAGCAAAATGTATGTGTGAGGGGGTGGAGAGGGTGAACTGGAGGAGGAACGGGGCACATCTGGTTGGCGAACTGGGAAAGCCTCTTGAGGGTAAGTGACATTTCATCTGATCTGTATACAGTTAGCAGAAGTTCACAGGTATAGGCCTGGGAAGGTCCCATAAAGGATGGGGCCTGTATTATGGCATAGCTGGTAAAGCCTTTGCCTGCAACACTGGTGGTCCTAACAGTTCTAATTCTGATCCATCTCCCTGCTAATGCATAGAAAGCAATGGAATATAGCCCAAGTGCTTGGGTGTCTACAACCACGTGTGAGACCCAGAAGAAGCTCTTGGCTCCTGGCTTCTTTCTGGCCCAGCCCTGGCCATTGTAGCCATTTGAGGAGTGAACCAGCGGATGGAAGATCTCTGTTTCTCCCTCTTTCTCTGTAACTCTGCCTTTCAAATAAATAAATATTTTTTTAAAAGGAGTTGAAGTCACTCCATTTATTTTTGAGAAACATAAGGCAATTCTGATTTGCTGTGGATGGAGTAGTATAGAAAAATAGATTTTTTTCATATATATAATTTCTCCATTTGAATGTGGAAGCATAGGCTGGAACATTGATGTAGACTTAACTTCTGTGTTCCTAGTATACTGTGCATTTTAGGACCTATTGAAGATATGGAAGTAGTATGTGCGAAGATTGAGGATGTGCCCAAAGATTAATCTGGAAGTTAGTCTAGTAGTACTTGTTTGAAAGGGCAGAAACACCCATTAGAAAGTGCTTGTCATATGAAGGAGGAGGCAATGGCTTGAAACAATGGGAAGCTTTGGAGAAAAGGGATATGGATATAGGATACAATACTGTAGAGGAACATTTGGGCTTAGCATATTAATATGTCATGACAGGCTTTGATAATAATGCTAGACAGTACAAAATATGTGGGTGACTGGGAAGGTAGTGACCTTTACTAGAAATAGAATATAAAGGAGATAGGCTGTATTAAAACATCTCTGTTAAACTGCTTCTATAGTTATGATTTTAAGTTACCTATTATCCTATCAACCTTATACATTTACAGTTCTCATTTTACCTGTTGTCTTTAAGGCTTTGATGCATATAAGCTTCACACTTTAGTGCTATATTTTTTATTTCAATTTAATAAATGCCTTAAGACCTAACTTTATAATGTGAAGCTGCCAAGGTTTAGTTTTGTTCACTTACAGATGCTTATAGAACTCCAAGGTAGAATTAGGTGTTTGAATAGAGGGCAAATGTTAAGAACCAGATGATTGTGTTTCTACTTAAACTTTTAATGTTTTGTTAATCATAGATATATGTGCATGAATTTTAATTAACACATTGCATTAATTTATTATTTATCATAATTACCTTTTTTTGGCACTCCTCACTCCCCTTAAGTTTTGCACCTGAAATTTCGCTTTGCTCACCTTACCCTTGTCCTGGCCCTTAGTGGTTTTAAAGTCTTGTGAGTGACTAGAATCAGAAGAAGGAAGCTTATGGACAGAGAGGGCTGTGGGAGGAACTCTAAGGAATAAACTTCATTTAGGAGTGGAAAGAGGAAGAGGATTCAATGGAAATAAAGAAGAGGACACTTAAGGTTAGAAGTTAAACAGGCTGGCATGAGGATAGAATTTTGAGAAGGAAGCAGGGTGGATGGTCATCGATGGTATAGCTTCCTGAAAATTGAGGAAGGTTGGATAAAAATTGAGAAAAGGTAGCCACTGTTTTGGTAACTAAGGTGATACATATTGCTTTAGTAGAGCAAGAGTTCTGAAAAAATTCCCCTTTCTGATATGTATACTAAGGTAAAGAATGAATTGGTAAGAACTGAAGCATAAGTCTTTAAGAATGTTGAAGGATCAGTGTGATGTGAATAGGTAAAAGAAGATTTCCTAGTGTTGAGTTACTAATAAATGAATAAATCTTAGTTTATATAGGCAATAGATTCAGTTACCATATTTTTTAATAAACTCATATGTCTCAGATATAGAGTATTGTGAAGTTTGGCGTTGTTTGGGAATTCATCTGAATTCCATACTTTATTGTTAAAATATACCAACATGTAGTCTAAATTGGTTTTTTTTCTTGTGTGTTCCTACAGAGGTTATTGGAAATCTTGTGATTTTTATAAGCCTGTATCATGTATTTCTATGCTTTTTGTCACTTACAATGGAATTTTGTGATTTATTTAGGAATAATGATTATATATATCCACATTTTATTACTATACCAATATTTCCATTCTATTTTTTTTTTTTAATTTTTGACAGGCAGAGTGGACAGTAGAGGGAGACAGAGAGAAAGGTCTTTCTTTTTGCCGTTGGTTCACCTTCCAATGGCCACCGCGGTAGGCGCGCTGCGGCCGGCGCACCGCGCTGTTCCAATGGCAGGAGCCAGGTGCTTCTCCTGGTCTCCCATGGGGTGCAGGGCCCAAGAACTTGGGCCATCCTCCACTGCACTCCCTGGCCACAGCAGAGAGCTGGCCTGGAAGAGGGGCAACCAGGACAGGATCGGTGCCCCGACCAGGACTAGAACCCGGTGTGCCGGCGCCGCAAGGCGGAGGATTAGCCTAGTGAGCCGCGGCGCCAGCTAATATTTCCATTCTAAACTGCTACTCAAGGGTGTTGTGACTCAGTTGGTTAAGCTGCCACTTGGGATAAACACATCTTATATCAGAGTGGTAGTTTGAGTCCCGGCTTTGCCACTTCTGATCCAGCTTTGAGCTAATGGGCCTGGGAAGCAGTAGACAGTGGCCCAGGTATTTGCATTCCTTCCTCCCAAATGGGAGATCCCAGGTAGAGTTCCAGGCTTCAGTCTTTGACCTGGCCCAGCCCTGACTGTTGAGGGCATTTGGGTAGTGAGCCAGCATATGGAAGATTTCTCTTTCTCTCTCTGTCATTCTGCATTTCAAATGAATAAGTAAGTGTTAAAATAACAAAAAAAAGCTACTGTAATAGTCTCTGATATTCATCACTTTTCCATTAACAGTTTTGTTAGTATTTAGGAATATATTTTTGGTTTAAACCTGCTGTGGTTATGGGTGTTCTAGAGTGTTAGCTTTTATATTTTCAAGCTTAGGATCTTTTAATTGTGGACTTTCATAAGGAGTCACATGTTAGCTCTCTGCCTTTTTCCTTATATCCTCTCCCCTCCTTAGCTTAGGAAGTGTTATTTATCATTTCCTGTGTATTTGGCCCTCTCACCTTGAGAAGGATTCCCAGCTGTGATGCATATCTCAGTCTCTGTCTTCTCATGTTTTTCAGACTTCTGTTGAACATTTGCTCTGTTTCAGTCACTGGTTAAGTCTTGGTGAGCAAAACAGATAATATCCCTATACATATGATGCTTATAATGAACTCTTTTTGAATGTTCTGTGACTCCTGTTTCTTAATCACTTTTATAGCCACACCCACCTAAATATTCCATCATCAACTGTCTAAAACTGAACTGTTTTATTCCTTCAAATCAGTTATTATTGGAGAATTTTCCCACTTTTATAAACCATTATCTTTTATACTGCTTGGGATTACAGCTATGGAATTTCCTACATTCACTCCTAAGTAAATCATGTACTATAGTCTCTTACCTCTTTTGTGGTGAATCCTTTTTTTCCACTGTCCCCACAGTTTATATGGACTCTACAGTGGTCTGTTCCAAGGCCTTCTCTGTGCTGTGGCCAAGTTATATCTCCTCACTCTTTGATCTCATTTATATCAGTAGCATTCATTTTTGTGTTGAGCAAACATTCCAGATTCATGCTTTTTTCTTCAGCATTTTCCTCATCTAATATCTTCCCTATTTCCTTCTCTTTAACATGTTTAGCTCAGCTCAAGTTTTGCTTATTTTACAAAGCATTCCCCTAACAAAGGAAACTGCTTTTATAACTAGTACACATGTACCACCAGCTTGATATTTGTATACCTGTTCAGCAGACTGCTATATTTTCTGTATATATCTGTGTGTACACACACAGACACACACACACACTCCCTTTGTATCTATTGGTTCCAAGATACTAGCTGATTGCAAAATCTATTGACTCCCTAGTCTCTTACATAAAATGGTATAGTATTTGTATATAATCTAAGCATATCCTTTTGTACGTATTAAATAATTTCTAGATGACTTATTATCCCATATAATGAAAATGCTGTATAAATAATTATTACACTATATATTGTTTAAGGAATAATGACAAGAAAATAAAAACTCTGAATATGTTCAGGACAGAATAAATTTTTATAATATTTTTTGGTTTGTATGCTTTTGCATTTTTATTAATATAGACAGAAAAGATTTTGTGTATTTCATAGATAAAACTCTGAGGACATAACTATACTTCCCTTCTGCCTTCAACTCCCCCTCCTTCCTTCCTTTTTTTTTTTTCCTTTAATTTTTGCAATAACATAATTTCAACTCACAGGCATAATGTTCAACAAGTAAAAAATAGATCAGTGTTCCACAGGAGTATAGACAGACACTAAAAACAGTAATAAAATCATAAATTGTCAGTTTGATTCTTATACTTTTTTTTTTTTTTTTTGTATTCTGTATTAACTAGCACATATCAGAGAAAACATATTTGTCTTTTGGGGACTTGCTTATTTTACTAAGCATAATGGTCTTCAATTGCATCCATTTTGTTGAAAAAGACAGGATTTCATTCTTTTTATGGCTGAGAAGTATTCTGTAATGTGTGTGTGTGTGTGTGTGTATCACCTTTTCTTTATCCAGTCATCAGTTGATGGACCTCTGAATTGATTCTATATCTTAGCAGCTGTGAATTGAGCTGCAGTGAATATGGAGGTAAAAATACCTCTTTTATATGCTGATTTCATTTCCTTTGGCTAAATTCCCAGGAGTGGAGTGGTTGGATCATACGGTTTATCTATTTTCAGACTTCTGAGAAATCTCCATAGTATCTTCCATAATTGTTGTAATAGTTTACTTTCCCATCACCAATGTATTAGGGTACCTTTTTCTCCACATCCTCGGCAACATTTATTATTTTTTGAGTTTTGGATGATAGCCGTTCTAATTGGGGTGAGGTGGTTTTTATTTGCATTTCCCTGATGGCTAGTTATCCTGAGCATTTTTCTCATGTGTCTGTTGGCCATGTATTTCATCTTTTGAAAAATGCCTGTTCGTGTCCTTTGCCCATTTTTAACTGGATTGTTTGTTGTTGAGTTTCTTGAGCCTTTTGTATCCTGTATATTTATCCTTTATCAATTGCAAAGTTTGCAAATATTTTCTCCCATTCTGTCAGTTGCCTCTTTGTTGAGTGTTTCTTTTGCTGTGCAGAAGCTTCTTAACTTGATGTAAGCTTGTTTTTCTAGTTTTGCTTTTATTGCTTGTGCTTCTGTAGTCTTTGCCTATCCCAGTATCTCACAGAGTTTTCCAAATGTTTTCCTCTAGTACTTTGATCCATTGTGAATAAATTTTGTATAAGGTGTAAGGTAGGGGTCTTGTTTCATACTTCTGCATGTGGAGATCCAATTTTCCTAACACCATTTATTGAAGAGACTGTCCTTTCTCCAGGGAGTGGTTTAAACTTGTTTGTCAAAGATTAGTTGGTTGTAGATGTATGGATTAATTTTTGGCATCTCTGATTTGTTCCATTGGTTCACATGTCTGTTTTTCTGCTAGTACCAGGCTGTTTTGATTATAACTTCCCAGTAATTTGGCTTGAAATCTGATATTGTGATACCAATGACTATGTTTTTGTTGTTTAAGATTGCTTTAGCTATTTGGGAGTAGTTTTTGTTTTTAAAAAATTATACAAAAGGCAGGAGAGAACCATCCTGGTTAACCCCTGAAATACCCCCAATGGTGAAGGCTGGGCCAAACTGAAGCCTTGAGCCAGAAACTCAATCCAGATCTTTTACATATGTGGCAGATACTTTGACTCAAACCCAGCCACTCCAGAAACTTGACTACTAGGCCAGACTTCCTCCCTTCCTCCCTTTCTTTCATCCTTAGTTACTTCCTTCCTTTTGTTATTTACATATTTTAATTTTTAAGCATAAATTGTTTTATTTGAAAGCCAGACAGAGATTTTCCATCTGCTGTTCCACTCTCTAAGTGCCTTCAGTAGTGGGGGCTGGACCAGGCTGAAGTTAGGAACTCAGAAGTCAGTCCTGTCTTATGCTTTAGTGTCAAGAACCCACATCCTTGAGACATATTATGTTGCCTCCCAGGGTGAGTATTAGCAGGAAGTTGGAATTGGGAGTGGGGCCATGATTTGAACCCAGGCACTCTGTTGTGGAATGCAAGTGCCCAACCCATGTCTTAACCACTGAGCCAAACACACACTCTCCTGCATCTTTTTCTGGAATATTTTTAACCCATGATTGGTTGAATCTATGAATGTACAACCCATAAATAAGGAGATTTGACTGTGGTTGTGTATGAGTGCATGGGTGTGTGTGTGTGTGTGTTCTAAAACCATGTTCTCTTTTGCAGTTAATCTTTGAACTGCTTTGAAGTCAGGCATGACTGAGAGTACAGAATAGGAACAGCTGATAAAGATAAAAAAGGCAGTGGCTACCAGAAAGCTGTGTCTTTGAAAATAGTCAAGATTTGTCTTTGTGTGTGTGTGTATCAGAGCTCTAGTATGTTACGTTGTTCCTTTTTCTTTATCAGTGACATGATGTTAAAGTGTTGTGTTTTCAAAAAGTCAAAAACTTTTATATAATTCTATGCTTTGTTTTAATTAACTACATTTTGGTTTTGCTTAAATTTTACTAATTCATTTTAGTTCCTCTCAAATTAGGACAATAGTGTTTAATGCATGTGATAAATCTGCAGGGAAATTATATTAGACTGGGAGTCAGGAACATGCTATTTCTAGACACTGCTACAGTTTATAAACTCTTAGACAAGCCCCTTAAGGTCATTGAGCCTCAGTTTCTTAATCTGTAGAAGTTTCAAGTAAATAAGCTTTGAAATGTGTTTCTAGGCCTAAATATGTACCA
The DNA here is from genome assembly GCF_033115175.1 of Lepus europaeus. Taxonomy (NCBI): domain Eukaryota; kingdom Metazoa; phylum Chordata; class Mammalia; order Lagomorpha; family Leporidae; genus Lepus; species Lepus europaeus. The sequence goes on from NC_084829.1 coordinate 116,463,489, forward strand.
TATTCACATTCACATCACAGTAAGTACTTAGCCTGTTCTATTTTTTTTAAATTTTAACTTACTTATTTCATTCTCAACTCTTGTATTAACTAAGTTTTATTGTCATTACCGCTTTATTTGTTCAGTTCTGGACCTAGTGTTGTTTTCACAACCAGCATCCATTAAAGTTTGAAGAAGATGAATTAACTTGATTGCAATTTACTTGCTTAGTTTTCTTTTTAAGGTATTTTCAAAAGAAACAATTCCAGACTGATGGATGAAATTTTAAAACAGCAACAGGAACTTCTGGGCCTGGATTGTTCCAAATACTCAACAGAGTTTGCAAATAGTAATGACAAAGATGATCAAGGTAAGCATGAATGTAAAATTGAATATGCAGCATATGAAGTTAGGTGTTTTACAATTCAAAGCAAGTCTGTCAGTCAGATATTTATTCATTCATTTTGCCCTGTTAGACTTGTGCTCAGTATCTTTACTTAATTTTTATTTATTTATTTATGTATTTGAGCTGTAGAGAGAGACAGACTCTCATCTGTTCTCATCTACTGGTTCACTCCCTGAATGTCCATAACAACCAGGACTGGGCCACAGTGAAGTCAGGAGTCAGAAACTCAGTTCAGTTCTCCCACCTGAGCTATCACCTGATGTAGGAAGCTGGAATCAGCAGTGGAGTTATAACTCAAACCCAGACAGTCCCATATGGGATGCAGATGTCTCAGTTGGCATCTTCACTGATAGTCCAAACTCCCCACCAGTCTCAACATCTTTAGTCATCAGATTTAGACTTTTTCCCCTTTATCTTATTAAAAGATAATCAGCAGAAAAAGATAGTAACTATTGTAAATATTAAAAAGTGAACACATAATAAAGATTTTATTTAATTGGGCAGATTTTTTAATAACTCATTCAACAGGGAATCCAAAGAACAGTTATGTTTATACATCAGGAAATAGAGTGAATATCTAAGTAGAGGCAAAACTGGTTTTCCTGTGAGATGAGAGGAAAGATAATTGAACCTCTACCTGACAGGAAAGATATTGCATTTTTATAGATAAGAATTTTACATTATTATCAGTTCTTTAGAGTTCTGTCAATTGCAACATAGATCCCAGAAAATCAGAAATAGATAATGAGTGTATGTGTATGTGTGCACTGTAGACAATGCATACATTCTCCACTGAAACACAATTTTTTCTACAATCTTTATTTTTTCTTTTATTCTGTATATTACTGTTAATTTTGCAATGATTGTAGATAGAATTTTAGATGAGTAAAAGTCATCTAACTTATAATTAAATCTTCTATTTTCTGGAGAATTTAGCCACAATAAAAGGTCATCTTGAGCTCTTTGAAAATAAGACAGTATGAAAATATATACATAAATGTGATTTGGGGTGCATCTGGCCTTTGAAAGGAGAATAGTTAAGTACACTTGGTACTGAAATTGAAGGGTTTAAGTGATTCTTTACTGTAAGAACTGTCAAAACATTAATTGTTTCTTAAAACTGGTTTTGATATATTTGGAAGAGAGTGTTTTTAAAAATAAATTTGTTTGTTTTTTCCTCCAGTTTTAAATTGCCATTCAGCAGTGAAGGTGCTGTCCCCAGAAGATGGAAAAGCAGATATTGTGAGAGCTGCTCAGGACTTTTGCCAGTTAGTAGCCCAGCAGCAAAAGAAATCCACAGATTTGGATGTAGATATGTTAGACAGTTTACTTAGTAAGTTGTGTGTGTGTGTGTGTGTGTACATTTTAAATTTTGTAACAAAGATACAGTATGAAAGAAATATTAAGATCCTTTTATTCTATAACATTTGATTTTGTTGTTGCTGTACTCTTCATACTTCTGAAATTTAAAGACCCACATGTAAAATGGTTTTGGGATAACGTAATTGTGGTCAGTTTACTTGTGTGAGGACTTCATGGTAAAGGAAAGGGCAGCCTGCCTGCCTGCCTTCCTGCCTTTCTTCCTTCCTTCTTTTCTTCTTTCCTTCCTTTTCTTTTTATTTTCTTAATTTTTGCAGTAAGTATTCCTAAAAATAGGACTTCTGTTTGTGAGCCTTTCTGTCTGTCTCAACCCCCTTCTTTTTAGTTTGAACTTTCTAACAGGTTTGAACTTAACAACTTTTTGTGAGGCACTCCCAAGAATATAATCTTAGCAAACATGACTCCTTTTTAAGTGTTTTTTTCTATTATGCTATACCAAATATACTCCCCTATATTTGGCATGTCATACCAAACATAACTTTTTTTCCTTCAACTATTTATAAAGCCTTTTGTGTACTTACTTTCTAGAGCCTGTCCAGGAACTTTTAACTTCATGGTCCTTCTGCTTTCAAGCATTATCTTGAACCTTTTGCAGAAAAGCAGTCTCTCTAGCAAAGTCAAGTTCATGGATAGCTTCTACAGCCATATGATCTCAGACATTGGTTTTTGTTCATTTACATAGACCCTCCATTTACCTTATTAATCATGCATTTTCTGTATCAGTTATTTACATAACTCTTCATTCTTTGACTCTTTTACTTTGGCATGTCGATCATGGAACACAGATTCTAGCCTCTTGGTCTTACTAACTTTGTACTTTCGCTAACTACTCCTTCCTTTGCTCTTGTGTTCTTTACTCTGATGTTGTCTGTGTTCAGGCTTGCTGAGTAGTAAAAGATTGTGTGGGCACTCTTACTAGAGATTACTGAGATGTTGACTGTTTCTTGGACTCTGTGAAGCCCTGGAGTGATTTGTGAAGACATTCTAAAAGGTGGCCTGGAGCCCAAAGGTAGCCTTTAGATAGCCCATGGAAAAGAGCTGAAGTGTTGTACCCAGGTTTTGCTTTAGGGCTTGTAAATTCACAATAAATGAAATTAAGTGCAGTCCTTATGTTAACTCATTAATCTGGGATAAGCAAACACTCTAAATACCATCACCCCAAAAAGTTCCCTTGTACTGCATTGGGTCCCCACATTGGTTGGTTGTCTTTCTGGAGATACTTTTTCCTTTTATAGAAATTTTATATCAAAGGAACCATATAATAGACAATCTTTTATGTCTTGCTTTGTTAGCATAATAATTTTGAGGTTCATCAATGTTGAATGTCTTAATTTATTACTTTTGTTGATAAGAAGTTGTCTATTTTATAGATAGACCACATTTTGTTTACTCATTCTTCAGTTGATGCACATTGTATTTGTTTCCAGGTGTTTTTTTTTGTTTTTTTTTTAAGATTTACTTATTTACTTGAAAGGCAAAGTTACACAGAGGGAAGGAGGAAGAGAGAAAGAGTGAGATTTTCCATCTGCTGGTTCACTCTCCCAAATTGCTGCAAGGATCAGGGCTGGACCTTCATCCAGGTCTCCCATATGGTTGACAGGGCCCAAGTACTTGTGCCATCTTCTCTGCTTTCCAGGCACATTAACAGAGAGCCTGACTAGAAGTGGAACAGCTGGAACTCGAACCAGTACCGATATAGGATGCCAGCATCACAGGGGTGGCTTAACCTGGTTTACCACAGTGCTGCCCATTTCCAGTTTTTGAATAACATTGCTGTGCTGTGACTGTGACTGTGTGCAAGTCTTTGTGTGGACATGTTTCTTTCTCCTATTGGATAGATATTTAATAGTGGAGTTTCTGTGTCATGTGGAAGTGAATGTTTAATTTTTTAATAAACCACCAAACTTTTTTAAATACGCTCTACATTTTACACCCCACTGGCAACGTAGATGGTTTTAGATTTTTCATGACCTTACAAAGACATGGTACTGTCAGTTTTTTGTTTTATTTTCAGCCATTCTAGTGGATGTGTTGTAGTATTTTGTTGTGATTTAAATTCACATTTTCCTAATGAATAATGGTATTGAGCATTTTGCATGTGTTAATTTGTCATCTATATCTTTTGTTAAGTATTGACACGTTTTGCCTATTTTTAAGGAATCATTTTTCTTGTTATTGAGTTTTAAGAAATTTTTACATGTTCTGGATACAAATCATTTACCAGTAGTAAGATACTTACTTCACAAATAGTTTGTCCCAATCCATGCCTTTTTGTTTGTTTTACTAATGGCTTCTTTTAAAGTGTTTAATTTTTATGAATTATGTCAAGGTGTTTTCTTTTTCCTTTTATGGATCATGAATTTATTGTCATTTCTAAGAGATCCTTGCCTAATCTGAAGTCATAGTAATTTTCTCCTGTGTTTTCTGCTAGAAGTTTTATAGCTTTAGCTGTTGTTTTTAGGCTTATAATCGATTTTGATTTAACTCCTAAATAGTGTGAGGTATTATATGCTGAGAAGACTGTCTTTTACTGTTTGAATTATTATGGTTCTTTCTTGAAAATCAATTGTCCATAGGTTTATGTGTTTGTTTCTGGGATTTCTGTTATATTTCAATAGTCTATATGTCCATATGAAGGCAAACTGTTTTGATTACTATAATTGACTCTAAGTTTTGAAATCAGGTAATATAATTTCATGAACTTTGATTTTCTTTCCCAGGACTATTCTGGAGGTCCTGTGCACTTTCATATAAACTTCATTATCAGCTTTTCATTTTCCAAAAAAACTCTATTGTTATTTTGATATGAATTAAGTTTATTGTTCAGTTTGGGAAGAATTACCATCTTCACAGTTTTGAGTCTTTTGGTCCATGAACATAGTGTATCTCTATTTATTTGGGTTGTAATTTTCTCACAACAATGTTTTGTTATTTCAAGAATACAGAGTTTCTATTTCTTTATAGAATTTATTACAAATATTTTACTCTTTTTGATTTATTGCTAATGGAAATATTTTCTTAATTTTATTTTCAGATTTTTTTGTTGATACTATTTGGATATGCATTTTTGGCTCTTTTTTTTTTAAGATTTATTTATTTGTTTGAAAGAGCTACACAGAGAGAGGAAAGACAGAGAGAGAGAGAAGTCCTCCATTTGGTGGTTCACTCTCCAGTTGGCTGCAACGGCCAGAGCTGTGCTGATCTGAAGCTAGGAGCCAGGAGCTTCTTCCAGGTTTCCCATGGGGGTGCAGGGGCCCAAGGACTTGGGCCATCTTCCACTGCTTTCCCAGGCCACAGTAGAGAGCTGGATCGGAAGTGGAGCATCCGGGACTAGAACCGGTGCCCATATGAGATGCCGGCGCTTCAAGCCAGGGCATTAACCCGCTGCGCCACAGCACCGGCCCCAACCCTTTTTTTTTTTTTAAAGATTTGTTTTAGTTGATAGGCAGAATTACACACATACATACACAGTTCTACCATCTGCTGGCTCATTGTCTCAAATAGCTGCAACTGCCAGGTGCTGGGCCAGGCTGAAGTCAGGAGCCAGGAACTTTATCCCAGTCTCCCGCGTAGGTGTGTGGGCCCAAGGACTTGGGACATCTTCCACTGCTTTCCCAGGTGCATTAGCAGGGAGCTCAATTGGAAGTGGAGCAGCTAGGATAAGCCACAATTCCAGCCTTATGCATTTGTCTTTTAATATTGATTTTGTATCCCTACAGGCTTGGTAAAATGGTAAAATGACTCTTGTCATTCTTATAATTTTTTATTTTATTTTTTTAATATTTACATATTTGGCAGAGTGTCAAAGAGAAAGTGAGAGAAAGAGAGAGAGAGAAGGGGAGATCGATTTTTATAGCTGCTGGTTAACTCCAAATATGTGCAAGTAGCCATGGCTTAGCCAGGCTGGAGCCAAGAGCCAGGAACTCCATCCAGGTCTCCCACAGGGGTGGCAGGACCCAAAGTAATTAGATCATCTTTCACTGCCTTTCCTGGTGTGTTAGCAGGAAGCTGATTTGGAAGCTAAGCAATTGGGACTCTTTAGTATGGGATGCTATGTTCCAAGTGGCAGCTTAACCTGCTGTACGACAATGCTGGCTCTACTCTTCTTGCCATTTTTACCAGAAATTCCAGCTGGTTTTTGGTTTTTAAAGCAATCTGCCTTTGGTCAGACTGCCATTGAATGCTTGATTTTGTTTAGTTTTTTTTTTCTTTCTTTTTTTTTTTTTTTTTTTTTTACAGATAGAGTTAGACAGTGAGTGAGACAGAGAGAAAGGTCTTCCTTCCGTTGGTTCACCCCCCAAAATGGCCGCCACAGCCGGCGCTGCGCCAATCCAAAGCCAGGAGCCAGGTACTTCTTCCTGGTCTCCCATACGGGTGCAGGGGCCCAAGCACCTGGGCCATCCTCCACTCTGCCTTCCCTGGGCCACAGCAGAGAGCTGGATGGGAAGAGGAGCAATCGGGACAGAACCAGCGCCCATATGGGATTTCGGTGCCACGGGTGGAGGATTAACCAAGTTAGCCACAGCGTCTGCCCTGATTTTGTTTAGTTTAATACATGTCTCTCATGAAGAAGATTTGTCTCTCCTTCACTTTGCTGTTTCAGGAGTTCCTTTTTGTCATTTTTTTATTGCAGAGGATTGCATTTTGGTTAGCTGAGGAATATGTGTTCTTCTGCTTAGTCCATCCACTCTGACAACATACATTTTTAAAGGGAATTGTTCTGGAAATAATTCTTCACTATTACTACTAGATAAACCTGCCTAATCTGGTATCTTTATTCTACAAGTGAGAGATTATGTGATAAGCAAGTTAGCAGAACTGAGGATATTTGGAACTGTTGGGATCTGGCTCTACTGGATTGTAGTAACTTTTGTGTTAGGCTAGTGACCGTTCAAACTTCATTTTTAAGCAAATAAAACATCCCTATCCCTTTTTTTCTTGTTTTGTATTTTCAAACTGTCATACTTCTAAGCCAGGTCTCATGTGGAAATTGGTTCATAAAACAGACAAAAAATGGATGTGTACCTGTTGAGATGTATATACAGTCTGTTTTTGCTCTCTGAGAGCTGGCTCAGGCTCTGAGGAACACTGAAAACATTTGTGCTGTACTGCTAGGAGTTGGTCTTTCTGGGGCAATGGGAAAAGAGAATAGAGACTTTTTAAGTTCTTTTTAATCTCTGAAGTTATTTGATTTCTGTCGGCAGAATCAACAGTTGTGCCTTTAGATCAGTGTCTTTCCCAGGCTGCTGAGAAAACGCATGAATTGAGTGTTGAAAGGAGGGGATTTGGGGATTTAGAGTGGGAGTTTATCCCTTGTTGTCAGGTAATCAGAAAACTTCCACATTTGGAATGAACATGAATATTAAAGTATATGAACTTCTGAAGAGAATAGATACTTAAGGCATAAGAAACCAATTGTATTAAAAAGATTCTGCCTTTCATCATTTTTGTTGTAACCAATGCGTGTTAAGTTCATGTGTATTTCTTTTTTTCCAAGGTTCAAATGGTTTCCCTGATCCTGATTTAGTATTGAAGTTTGGTCCTGTGGACAGCACATTAGGCTTTCTTCCCTGGCACATCAGATTGACTGAGATTGTGTAAGTAATTAAAAGTATTCAGTTCCACAAAATCAAATTATAATACTGGATCCCTTATGTCAGATATTTTACATTATTAGTGGTAAGATAAAGACACACAGAAATGAGTTTAGACCCAAGAGAGTGTATATACAGATGTGCTGTGTATGTACATTTTATATCGGCACTAACTAGAGATCAGAAATGAGGGATACCTCTGTGGCTTGGAGTTGTTGATTCTACAGAAAAGATATGTCTAAATCCAGGGTATATAAGATCTGTGGAATTTCTGTCCTTAGAAAAAACATGGGAAGTATAGGAAGTGGGAATGAGGACAAAAAGAGCTGTGCAGGGCCCAGTGCTGTGGTACACAGTGGGTTAAGCTGTGGCCATCAAAACTGCAATTCTGTATCAGAGCACTTGTTCAAGTCCCACTGCTCAGCTTCTGATCCAGTTTCCTGCTAATGTATCTGGAAAAGTGGTAGAAGACAGCCCAAATACTTGGACACCTGCCACCCATGTGGGAGACTTGGATGGAGTTCCAGGCTTCTGGTTTCATCCTAGCCCAGCTCTGGCCATTGTGGCCATTTGGAGAATGAACTAGTGGGTGGAAGATCTCTTTGTCTATATCTGCCTCTGTCACTCTGCCTTTCAAATAAATGAAATAAAACTTGCATTTAGAAGAAATAGCCACATAAGAGAAGAGAGTCAGCATTAGGTAATACTGTGAAATGAAACCAGATAGTCTGGGGTGGGGGAGAGATCAAAGTTTCTTAAAGGCCAGCATAAGGAATGTGTATAGCAGTAGAGAGGTGGTAGGAAACTGTTGAGCCTGTGGGTAACAGGGAAGTGATGATTTTGGAAGATGTTTGGAAGCTACCAACTGCAGTGGATTGGATTTGAAAAAAGAATGTAGTAAAAAGACAAAAGCTTCATAACTGATTTAGGGAAGAATACAGTGAAGAGGATAAAATCGCCTATTTAGTACAGCATTTGGCACATATACTCTGTAAAGGCTCAGATAATAAACATTTTGGGATTTGCAGGCCATACAGGATCTTGCAACTGTTCCTCTCTGTTCCAACTACTTTTACTTTGCTATCAAAACTAAACTACTGTAAGACAAATGAGCATAATTATGTTCTAATAAAAACTGTTTACAAAAACATGTACCAGGCACATGTATTTGCCAACCTCAAATTTAGAATAACAGAGAGACTGAGTATCCTTAAATTATATTTAAGTCCTGGGTCTTACAAGGAAAATATTACAGATTTTATCTCTCTTAAGAAATATTTACAATGCAGGTATGTTTATGGGGCTGAGTACTTTACTAATTGTGATGAAAGCTAGATAAGAAATGAAATGACTCCTAAGTTTTTAAGCCTAATGGACTGGCTAAATTTTAGTGTTAAGAGAAAATGAGAAATATATAATATTATTACAAAATCAGGAATATAATATGCATATTATTTTTATATAAATGATTTATTTATTTATTTGAAAGGCAAAACAGAGAGGGAAGCATCTAGAGAGAAAGAGATCTTCCATCTACTGGTTTACTCCTGAAATGCCCTGAACAGCCACGGCTGGGCCAGGCCAAAGCTAGGAGTCAGGGATTCCATCTGTGTCCCACACGTGGGTGGCAGGGGCTCAAGTACTTGTGCCATCATCTGTTGTTTTCCTAGGCACATTAGCAGGAAGCTGGTTCAGAAGAGAAACAGCCAAGACTCCAACTGGCACTCCTATAAGGGATACTTGTGTCATAAGCAGTGGCTTATCCTGCTGCACCAGAGCACTAGCTCCTGGGAACATGTATTTTTGACAGGAAGATGTAGATGATTTTGAGGTTTTAATCTATTTTGATGGAAACACTTGGTAGGACAGAGGAAGATGTAGAATTGAATTGATGCTTTCATGAGAAATCAAAGCTAAAGATGTATATTTGGGGATGATCAGTATCTGGGAGATATTTGAACTTGTGAGAATAGAGGTTCCTCTCCACGGTATAAAGAGAGGTCCTTTAAGAAGTATTTAAGGGGCTGGCGCTGTGGCGCATCGGGTTAATGCGTTGGCCTGAAGTGTCGGCATCCCATATGGGCGCCAGTTTGAGTCCTGGCTGCTCCATTTCCGATCCATCTCTCTACTGTAGCCTGGGAAAGCTGTAGAAGATGGCTCAAGTTCTTGGACCCCCGCACCTGCGTGGGAGACCTGGAAGAAGCTCCTAACTCCTGGCTTCAGATCGGCACAGCTCCGGCCATTGAGGCCAGTTGTGGAGTGAACCATTGGATGGAAGATCTCTCTCTCTCTCTCTCTCTCTGCCTCTCCTCTCTGTGTAACTCTTTCAAATAAATAAATAAAAAGAAGTAATTAAAGGGGCTGGCCCTGAGGAATAGTGGGTTAAGCCACCGCCTGCAATACCAGCATCGCATTGGTTTGAGTCCTAGTTGCTTCCTGCTAATACACCTGGGAGAGCAGTCGTAGATGGCCCAAGTGCTTGGATCCCTGCACTCACCTGGGAGACCTGGATGAAGCTCCTGGCTCCTGTCTTCAGCCTGGTTCAGCGCTGGCTGTTGTAGCCATTTGGGGAGTGAACCAGTGAGTAGAAGACTCTCTCTCTGTGCCTCTGCCTCTCCTCTCTCTTACTTGACCCTTCAAATAAATAAATAAATCTTTTTTTTTTTTTTTTGAAGGCAGAGTTAGACAGTGAGAGAGAGAGAAAGGTCTTCCTTCCGTTGGTTCACCCCCCAAATAGCCACTACAGCTGGCGCGCTGCGCCAATCCGAAGCCAGGAGCCAGGTGCTTCCTCCTGGTCTCCCATGCGGGTGCAGGGCCAAAGCACTGGGCCACCCTCCACTGCCTTTCCTGGCCATAGCAGAGAGCTGGACTGGTAGAGGAACATCCGGGACAGAATCCAGTGCCCCAACCGGTACTAGAACCCAGAGTACTGGTGCCGCAGGCAGAGGATTAGCCAAGTGAGCCACGGCGCTGGCCATAAATAAATCTTAAAAAAAAAAGGGTGGGGGGGATGGATCAATTCACATTTGCGATCAAGTGGGAGAAAAAGTGTTAAGGGACAGAAGAGTGCACATAGTGTGTTAGAGTAGGAAATTATTGTAAATCATCTGGTCTTCTGTACTCATTTTGTAGGGCATGAAAATGGGGAAGAGATATTGTTCAAGATTCTGGATGTCCTTACAGAGGATATACATTTCTCTTCTGCATTTTTCTCAGGGGTTTCCCAAGTCATTTCAGCTGCCTTTCCATAGGCTATGAGAGTGACAGAAGAGATACCTTATGAAATGGGGAATATTTACAATTTGGCTACATAGCTCAACAGCATAGCTCTAGAAAGTTATTTAAACTTCTCTGTTTTATAAAATGGACATTTAATGTGGAGTTGAGGGTTTAAACCTGAAAGTGGAAGTGATACCTAGCTCTTTAGTGTATGCATCTATCATAGCTCTGTCCTCTTACACTGAGGTATGCTCTGTATTCCTCTGCTCTTCACTACACAGCACCATGATGACAGGGAAAGTGTCTCACTCCACACAGAAGCATTAAGGGCAGGGCCCTGAGTGGACAAACTGGGAGATGGCAAAATGGCTTCTGAGGCACAAAACAGTAGTAGCACTCAGTGCTTCTTGAAGAGGGAGAGGAAGTGAGGCTGTTGGTAATGGGGGTCAAATGAGGAAGAGTTAGGAAAGTGGGGAGTTTGAGGAGGACATTTGAAGCAAGCTTGAGTGAGAAGAATGTCATTAAAGGCATTCTCTGGGGATACCATTTCAGTAGAGTGAGTAAGACGTGGGTGGGTGGCAGAGGGTATTCAGGGTGACCAGGGAGTAGAAGGAAGTGGGTGACTTGTTTGAGAATTTCTGGTAATCAGAGGAAGGATGCAGAAGAGCATACCTAAAGAACACCGCAGGTCAGACAGGAGTTCTTTCATGGTAGGTTTGTTCAGTTCCCATTTTGGTGGTACGTGGGACTCCTATATGCTGACCAGAAGTTTCACTTTGATATTCTTGGGGATCGACGAACCTTTTATAAAGCTGTATAAATTAAAGATTTTTTAAGCACTAATTATTAAAGGCTTAAGTAGTAAAATACTTACAGGAGTGCCCGCTGGTGTGCTGTTGACTGTGTGTTTATAGTGCATGTCTTCATGTTGTAATTGCCCCCTGAGCAGTTGGAAGTAGACATCCATGTCTACTTATTGGTTGCTCACACTTGGCTTCAGTGTGTTATCGTGTGGGGAATACTGTGGAGCTGTGCCCGGTGTTAAGCTTGACTTAAATATAAATCAGTATTGGCTTTACTCAGACCAAGCGGCATTCTTGAAAGTGGATGTGAGTTCCTTTATATACAAATTTCCAGCTTTGCATTAATCTAGGCTTATTTTCACTGGAACTGTTTCATAGTGAGCTTAGCAAACTTTTAGTGGAAATAATTTGACATATCCTGCTTATAATTTGTATTTCTTCTGTAATTATCCTCTGGTTCTCCTCGCCAAATGATAGTATCAGCTAATTACTTTTTTTTCTCCCATGTGCTTCCTTTCCAGCTCTTTGCCTTCCCACCTAAACATCAGTTATGAGGACTTTTTCTCTGCCCTTCGTCAATATGCAGCCTGCGAACAACGTCTGGGAAAGTAGTCATCCCTGATTGTGTAATTTGATTTCAGGCTTTTGGAGAAAAGGACCCAAGTGACTCTGATGTTTACAAAGCACCTATGAGACCTGTACACACCTAGTTCATACCCTCATAATTTATCAACACATACAAAAAGTGTCTTACTTGAGAGTGAGTGAGTGTGTGTGTGTGTGTATGCACGTGTGTATGTATGGAAATAAACTTATAAATGGGAGAAGTATTGGAGAAGGAAATATGTAGACCTGCAACTTTGTGCAAATTAACAACGATGTTTTAGGAGCTGAAATTCCAGATATAAAGACTTCAGCCTCTATTACTTCCCTGTTTTTGTGGGGAGAAGAGGAGGTGATTAGAATAGTCTTGGTTGTTGTTTGGAGAGAAGGGAGTAATTTTTGTTCAGTCTTTCCTAGTGACCAAACTTTCATTTTTAAGACTAATATATTGCTTATTAAGTGGAAGTATTCTGAATTTGAGGGTGCTTCAGAGCAGTGGAGTCCTGTGTTGCTCACAAGATAAAAACTCTTGCTGTCAAAGCAGAGGGAATACCTACCTTCGTATATCCGTCCATTTTCATTTCTTACTTCATTATATTCAGACAGGGTGACCTAAAAGTGTCCTCTGGTATCTCTTACCTGGTGTCTGAGTTGTGAAGATCATTTGAAAAAGAATTCTTACTACACTGAAATTTAAATATTGAATTAGGCAGTCAAAAAAAAAGGTGAATAAGTTGTAATGTTATAGTGAAGACAGAAAATTTCCTTAAAGAGGAAGGACAGTTTTGATTTTCTTTTTTGTTGGTGGGTAATATGCTATCTAGTACCCAAAGTTGGTTTTAAGAATGTTTCCATTAACTGTTTTTTATTTAAAATAAGCATTTGAGTGAAGTGAGCAAGCAGCTCTTTTCCTCAAAAGTAACCTGTTTCTTTGTGGAATAACACCCAGGAATTTTATTCAGTAAATCCCAATGGTGACTTTGCATAAAAGACCTTTAAATAGGATTAAGACCTATATGGTAAAGAAAATGTTACCAAAGTCTACAAAAATAATTTAATTTTACATGTTCTCTTTTATGACAGAGAACAGCACTGGTTCTGTTATGTTGGAAATAAATAAATGATTTCTTGATAGGTGTTTAATATTTCTCCCTCACTGCTGATCCTTGGTGAGGAACCCTTCTTTATATTGATGGACTATTTTCAGAAAACTCTTATCAGCACATGTACAATTAGCTTTCTAAAATTGTACATTCAGAATGGAGTAGTATAAATGTGAGGTCTCAAATTTGGAAAAATAGGGAAGAAGACTGGATTTGGGAAGCATGGTCTGAAATTGCTTGAATTCTAAAGTTATGAAGAATAAATATTTCAGCTTTGGATTACAGAACCCCATTTATGATTTTAAAAGTACACTTGAAATAAAAGTGATTAAACTGAATTTTGGTCCAGTGATGTTACTTTACATTTCATAGTCTTTTTGTACACTGTAAGGCCTTTTTTTAAAGTCTTAATTTATTGCAAAAATTTTTGTATAAAGCTACAACATATCTAAACTGTATCAGAGAATTCCTCATTTCTGTTCCCCCAGACTGGTCTATCTTCTATTGAGGTTTTTTTTTTTTTTTTTTCTTTGTTTAGTTTAAGGCTAAATTTAGTTGTTCTTAACATGGTAGGTATAAATGTCTCAAACATTCTGAAATATCTGCAGCTTTAATGAATTAAATGTAATGAGCCTAATTGAAGTGAAAGGATTTAATATTTGTCAAACTGAAGTTATTAGTCAAATGAATTACTCGTTGGGATATAGTACAAGATTCTAAAGGTTTAATATTTGGTTTTTTTGTACTTTTCTCCTTATGTTTCATAACATTGTAGACATCCATGCAGATCTGTAGCCCAGGGCCCTAGTCTCTTGTAGCCCTAGAAAGGGACCTTAAAACAAGTTACTAAGGGTTTTGAATTCAGACAGTTATTTCAGAATCTTCTCATATGGGCTCAACTGCTAGTACAATCTCTATAACTTGAATGACATTGGTCATTCTAGAATTCCTGCCAAATCATTAGAAACTGCATTGTCAAGGCTCCCTTTGCACCTCCAAAAAGAATTGATGATTTTCAAGAGAGATACGTGTTTCTTCATGTGTATTGAAGGATACTATCTTCAAGTGGTTTCTTCTTAACACCCCCTATAATGGAAAAATTACCAGATTAAACCTACTTTATGGATGGCAGCTTGGAGTATAGCAAGAAGTTAGAGGATTTCAACTCCATTCCCAATTCTGGTTGTGTTTTCTTAAAAGTAATTGATTACTGTTAGAAAATGTAAAAGCTGGTTTTTAATGTGAATAGCAAATTCTGGCATATTGTGACTAAGACATAAGAATGCCCATCTCAGAGAGGAAAATATATTAATGAACAGTGCCAAATACACTGTGCATAACTATAATCTCTGAATGTATAGTACTTAGTTTCCTCCTTTGTGATGGTACCATGCACATAGTCAGTAAAATCCTTGTGATGTTTTATATGGCTGTAGACTTTGGCAACATGTAAATAATGTGTACAGTGAGTTTTTATGATTAAGGAATCAAATTTATTGAATTTTATTATTGAAAATTGAAACAACATGTATGAACAAAAAACAATAAAAGAATATAATCTTTTCATGGACTATAGTATTATGTGAATGCTACATTCTGGACATTTAGGGGCTACATAAATGTAATAAAAACCTCCTATGGCTAGACAGCAATACTAATTTTTAGACAGTATGCCCTTACTGAAATATATTCTCATTTTTACCAGTTTAAACATTGAAATCTTCCATCATTTGCTTTTTGTTAGATAATAGTAAAATTCAGCTTTATCATTATAGTTGTCAAAAATTCCACACTACTTAAAATCTGAATTGATTTTTACTGATTACAGAATTGCTAAATTAAAAATGTATATGTGTATTCTTTTAAAAAACAAATTGGTAGTTCTCAGACCAGAAAATTGAAAGGTAAGCTGTGGTTTGTCTTATGGTGCAAACAGTTTTCAGTTTCTGACTTGAAGCTCTAATTATAAGACCATTGACTTTTTGTGCATAATTTTCATCTAAAATCAGGCTTATCAAAGATCATATTTTAAATGCATCACCAAAAATTACTGTAGTAGAAATTTAGGATAGTTTGAAATAAAAGCCAGAAAGTAAGATTTGTGTCAATAGTTGTGTCAAATCCTAGTTGATAGGCCATAAACTATAATAAATTCAGGAGAACGAGGGAGTACAAAAAGTTTGCTTATGTTTTGAAATATACATATGCATTATAGGAAAAAAGGATTCAACTAAGCAAATATAAAGGAAACCTCATTGAATACATTTTTGGTGACAATCCTTACAGAAATTTTTTTGTACTTTGATTTTAAAAAAATGTATCCTGTAACAAGTTTAATAAAGAGATTCTCTTTAAGTTATAAATAGAAATTGAGAGTCTTGCATTCTGTTTTGTATTTCTCTGTGTCTCGATATAAATGTTTATTACATCAACACATGTAAATAGAAAAATTACTCTCCATATTTAGTTACCTTGAATATTTAAGCTTGGTTCAAATTCTTCAAATATTTTCATCTTCATTTCTTCTGTCCTTCTTGCTATTCCAGGATTATAAATTAACTTTAGCATGATTCTCAGGTACAGATAATTAAAATAAAATATATATTCCCAGACCTGAGCATTGCCTCCTATTGGCCATGTTTTATATTTCCCTTCACCCCTAATACTACTTGTTGGATTTTGTGGGTTTTTTTGTTTGTCTGTTTTGTTTTTTGTTTTAAGATTTATTTGAGAGGTAAACAAAGAGAAAGGTCTTTAATCTGCCGGTTCACTCCCCAAATGGCCACAAAGGCTGGAGCTGAGCTGATTGGGAGCCAGGAGCTTCTTCCATGTCTCCCACGCAAGTGCAGGGCTCCAAGCATTTGGGCCATCTTCCACTCCTTTCCCAGGCCACAAGAAGCCATATCAGAAGAGGAGCAGCTAGGACACAAACCAGCGCCCATCTGGGATTCTGGTGCTGCAGCTGGGGGCTTGGCCTGCTGTGCCACAATGGTGGCCACTAGTACTATCAATGTAAGTTGCTGTTAGGCCGGCGCTGCGGCTCAATAGGCTAATCCTCCGCCTGCGGCGCCAGCACACTGGATTCTAGTCCCAGTCTGGGTGCCGGATTCTGTCCCGGTCGCTCCTCTTCCTGTCCAGCTCTCTGTTGTGGCCTGGGAGTGCAGTGGAGGATGGCCCAAGTCCTTGGGCCCTGCACCCGCATGGGAGACCAGGAGAAGCACCTGGCTCCTGGCTTTGAATCAGCATGGTGCGCTGGGCGCAGTGGCCATTGTGGGGTGAACCAACGGAAAAGGAAGACCTTTCTATCTGTCTCACTGTCCACTTTGCCTGTCAAATAATATATATATATATATAATATAATTAATATATATAATTTATATAATATATATAAGTTGCTGTTAAATCTCAGAAAGCCTGAGGAAAGTGAAAGAATCAGAACCTGGCGAGTGCTTAGTTCTGTAGTTGTATAGAGAAGTAGTTGCATTCTGATGAAGATTTATCTTTTATGGGTTTGGTTCTATGAAATCTTCCTTTTTTCTAATGAAAATATTTTGCATGATAATCTAATAGCTGGACATAATAACAGTACCTTAAATTACATCTGGTGGAGAAGTAGGTGGCATAGTAGTAGTGTAGTAACCAATTGTCTTCAGAGAGGAACCTGCATTTTGAGACATCAAGAGAAACACAAAGGCTGCTTACAAGGAAATATCTAGTACAATGGTCCTCAGCTGGAGAAATTTTGCTCCCCAGTGGACATTTGACAATGTCCAGAGAGTTTTTGTCACAACTCAAGGAAAGGAGGGCTCTTACTGTTGTGTAGTGGGAAGAGGCCCAGGATGCTGTAAGTCCCGCAACAATGCACTGGACAACCCCTCAACCAGGAGTTAACCAGCCTCACATGTTAGTAGTGCTGAGGCTCAAAATCTGATCCAGTTTCTATAGTTTTGTCATTTTGTTGTTCGGGTTGGGATGATACTAGATGTTGTGCAAGATTTGTGATAGGCTAACTTTAAATAAAGGAGTCAGGTTTGAATATTAATCTGTAGACCTTAGTTTAGAGATGAAAAGATACACATTTTAACTAAATGAAGTGATATAAAGGGCTTCAAAAAGTTAATGTAAAATAGATTTAAAAGAATTATTTTGGTGCAAAAATTTTTTGAAATCCATGCACAGGTTTTTTTGTTTGTTTGTTTGTCTTAAATGCTACAATATGTTTATTGAATACCTTCACATTAAATAGTATTTGAACAAAAAAGTCCCCTGGTTCTGCGTAAGGGCAAGTCCCACCAAAGCTACTCATTATTGGAATTTCCAACTTGAAAGTCAAGCTAAATAACAAGGAGTAATTTGCTAATTAGAGCTTCCTGCTTTTTTCTCTTTATTCCTTTTTTTTAACTTTTATTTAATGAATATAAATTTCCAAAGTACAGCTTATGGATTACAATGGCTTCCCCCCCCATAACTTCCCTCCCACCTGCAACCCTCCCCTTTCCCACTTCCTCTCCCCTTCCATTCACATCAAGATTCATTTTCAATTCTCTTTATATACAGAAGATCAGTTTAGTATATATTAAGTAACGATTTCAACACTTTGCCCCCACATAGCAACACAAAGTGAAATAATGCATATGCCTGAATTTCAAAAATTTTTTGCACCAAGGTAAATATCTTTTAATTCCATTTTATGAACATTAGTTCTTTTGTAGTTTTCATTCATGAGTTTTACTGGTTGTATTCACATTTGACTTTGGCATTTGGGCACCTACTGGTTTTCCAAAGTTTGTCAGCTTCTCTTAAGTTTATTTGCAAGAAAATGTTTTCAAGTAATGTTTTGCCCATGTGTAATGCTAAAAGAAATCTCATCCTTAAAACTGTTAATTGTATAAACATTAAATGACAATTTATTTTATCCATCCTACATGTAATTGTAATTGTCACAAGTCAACCACTTAGGTGTTCTTAAAAATTACCTTTAGAATGCTTGTATTTTTTTGAGTTCTCTAAGAATAATGTCTAAATCATTGTTAAAGTTCTTCACCTCTTATTTTCAAGTAATTCATCTTGCGGTCTTTTGTTGATGTGGTTTCAACTTACTTTTTTTCCTCAAACATTAATTGCAACCCAAATACATAATGAGAGTATGTCTTATAAAGAGATTTTGCTTGGCCTGGAGAAAGATGACTTTTCTGAAAAATAATGATAGGGAAATAAACCAGCCTATGTTAAGGTATATATGAGATGTAAATTCATATGAGAAAATAGTTCTGAACTATCATTGACTTTGGAGTGTGAAGTGCAACACCAAATATACAGAATTCAGGAGATAATAGAAAATTTCTAGGCAAATCATCCATTGAATAATTTATGAGTTAACTTTGAAACTGAGAGTTTCCTATACATGAATATGCTGAATATCAAGTTGCTTCTAAATAAAACTCTTATCAGAGGTAAAGGGCTATCATGGTAAGACCATCCACAATGCTCATAGTGTATCACTTGGGATACTTTTAATTAATGTAAGAGAATCATGGCTTCCCACTGGCTGCTGTGGGTGCTGGAAGAGAAATGCAAAATTAGCAAATTTTGAGACGGGGATTTTTGTCAATTTAAAAGGAGAAGTAAGTATGATTGTACTACTCAGCTGCTGAACTGGTGACTATATCCAAGAATTCTGTTCTATTTTTAATCTAATGTGTTGCTGAGAAGATGAACTTAATACATGGCAATTAGGCCAGATGTAGAGAATTTTCTAACCTGAATATTTTTTCAGATTTACTTCATTTATTTGAAAAGGAGAGTTACAGAAAAAGAACGTAAGAGAGAGAGAGAAATAGAGATCTTCCATCCCCTGCTTCATTCCCCAAATTGGCTGCCCAGGCTGAAGCTAGGCACCAGGAGTTTCATCTGGGCTCAGGGGCCTGAGGACTTGGGCCATTTTCTATTGCTTTCCCAGGTGTGCTCACAGGGAACTGGATAGAAGTGGAGCAGCCAGGACTCCAACCGGCTCCCATATGGAGATGCGGGTGTTGCAGGTGGTGGCTTAACCAGCTACCCGGCTACACCACGGTACTAGCCCCCTTTTCCGATCCTTTTTTTCTTTTTTAAATTTATATTTATTTAACAGAGTTACAGACAGTGAGAGGGAGACAGAGAGAGAGAGAGAGAGAGAGAGGTCTTCCATCCGCTGGTTCACTTACCAATTGGCCACAGTGGCCGGAGCTGTGCCAATCCGAAACCAGGAGCCAGGAGCTTCCGGGTCCCCCACGCGGGTACAGGAGCCCAAGCGCTTGGGTCATCTTCTACTGCTTTCCCAGGCCATAGCAGAGAGCTGAATTGAAAGAGGAGCAACCGGGACTAGAACTGGCATCCATAGGGGATACCAGACCACAGATGGAGGATTAACCTACTGCACTGGCCCCATTTTCCAATCTTAAGTGTCAACATCATTACTTTGTACCCCCAAATCTCTTCCCCCTTGTGGGGAAAAAAGTTTCTTTATCACAATGAAACTTTACATTGTACTTGTGATACCATCTATTCCTCTCCTCAGTACTTGTTATCGTTCCTATTTTTCTGTGCTATATATTCTTGCCTTCAAGGACAAATGCATTTAGGTTTTCAGTCTGATTCCCTGAGTTTTGTCCTTTTCCTTTCACTGTTAAAAACACCTTGACAGCTGACTGTTTTATTGTGCTCCCATATCACTTACCACCTTCTAACATATTACATAATTTATTTTTTAGGCTTACTTTTTTTTTATAGCCTGCCTCCCACTAGAATGTAAACTCAATTTGGACTGCAGTTTTTAAAACTGATTATTTTAATTGACAAGTGCCTGAGTGTCCACACACTGACAAATGGGTAAAGAAACTGTGGTGCATATACATACAGAATACTGCTCAGTTATAAAAAGGTGAACTCTTATCATTTGAAGAAACATGGATAAAACTATGGTCACTATGTTAAGTGAAATGCACCAAACACAGAAAGACAAGGATCACATAATTTCAGTCATGTGGTATCTAAAAAGTGATCTCTTAGAAGTTAAAAGTTTAATGACTACAAGTGGCTGGGAAGGAGTTGAGAAAGGTTAAGAGGTAGGAAAAGTTAAAGCTAGATATGAATAAAGTGCTGGGGTTCTCTATTACTGAAGGGTGACCATAGATAATGTGCTGTATATTTCTCTACAAAACTGAAAAGACCCTAGAAGGTAGGATTTTGGATGTTTTTACTATAAACAGATGTTAAATATTTCAGAAATTTATTTACCTGGATTGGATATTCCACAATGTATATGTGTATCAAAACATCACATAGTATTCCATAAATATACACAATTTTTTATGTTAAAAGTTTTTTTTAAAAAGGACTTGTATAGATTTATGTGTACCACATGATGTTTTGATATGGTTTGATACACTTTAGAATGGCTAAATCCAGCTAATAAATACATGAATTACTTCACATACTTTTTTGTGATAAGAACACTTAAAATCTCAGCAATTTTGTTGCTAACTATGGTCACCAGGGTGTGTAATGCATTTCAAGCTTATTCCTCCTGTGTAACTGAAATTTTGTATCCTATGATCAACATCTTTCCAACTTCTCTGCAGGCCCAGGCAGATGCCATTCTACTCTGCTTCTCTAAATTCAGCTCTTTTTGCACTCCACATAAGAAATCATGCAGTATTTTTGTTTCTGTGTCTGCCTTATTTCACCTAACATAATGTCCCATAGGTTGATCCATCTTGCCCTGAATAACAAGACTTCTATATTTTTAAAGACAGTCTAGTATTCAATTGTGTATATAGACAACATTTTCTTTCTGCATTCATCCTTTGATGGACATTTAAGTTGATTCCGTATCTTGGCTACCGTGAATAATGTTACAATGAACATGGGAGTGTAGATGTTTCTTTGACATGATTTTATTTTCTTTGGGTGAATACCCTGTAATGGGACTGCTACATTGTATAGCAGTTCTGTTTTTAAGTTTTTGAGGAACCTCCAAAAATGCATTTATTTCAGGGCTCTATTGTCTGCAAGTGATCTCTGTGTCCGCTTTTATGCCAGTACTGTGCTGCTTTCATTGCTATAGCTTTGTAATGTATTTTGAAATCATATAGTGTAACATTTCCAGGATTTTTTTCTCTCAAGATTGCCTTAGCTATTGAAGTTCTTCTGTGGTTCCATACAGATTTTAGGATTGTTCTATTTCTATGTAGAATGGCATTAGAATTTTGAGAGAGATTACATAGTAGATTGCTTTGGGTCATACAGATTTTTTTTTTCAAATTTTATTTAATAAATATAAATTTCCAAAGTACAGCTTTTGAATTATAGTGGCTTTTCCCCCCATAACCTCCCTCCTACCCATAACCATCCCATCTCCCATTCCCTCTCCAATCCCATTCTTCATCAAGATTCATTTTCAATTATCTTTAGATACAGAAGATCAACTTAGTATATACTAAGTAAAGATTTCAACAGGATGCACCCACACAGACACACAAAATATAGAGTACTGTTTGAATAGTAGTTTTACCATTAATTCACATAGTACAACACATTAAGGACAGAGATCCTACATGGGGAGCAGGTGCACAGTGATTCCCGTTATTGATTTAACAATTGACACTCTTATTTATGATGTCAGTAATCACCTGAGGTTCTTGTCATGAGCTGCCAAGGCTGTGGAAGCCTCTTGAGTTCACCAACTCTGATCTTACTTAGACAAGTCCATAGTCAAAGTGGAAGTTCTCTCCTCCCTTCAGAGAAAGGTACCTCCTTCTTTGATGGCCCGTTCTTTCCGCTGGGATCTCACTCACAGAGATCTTTCATTTAGGTCATTTTTTTTTTTTTTTTGCCACAGTGTCTTGGCTTTCCATACCTGTGAAACTCTCATGGGCTTTTTAGCCAGATCCGAATGATTTAAGGGCTGATTCTGAGGCCAGGGTGCTGATTAGGGCATTTGCCACTCTTTGAGTCTGCTGTGTATCCTGCTTCCCATGTAGGATCTTTCTCTCCTTTTTAATTCTATCAATTATTATTTGCAGGTACTGGTCTTATTTATGTAATCCCTTTGACATTTATCTTTTTGATCAATTATGAACTTAAACTGATCACTTTAACAAGTAAGATGGCCTTGGTACATGCCACCTTGATGGGATTGAATTGGAATCCCCTGACACGTTTGTAGCTCTACCATTAGGGGTAAGTCCGAGTGAGCATGTGCCAAACTGTACATCTCCTCCCTCTCTTAGCCCCACTCTTATATTTAACAGGGATCATTTTTCAGTTAAATTTAAATGACTAAGAATAATTGTGTGTTAATTAAACATTCAACCAATGGTATTATGTAGAACAAAAAAAACACTAAAAGGAATAAAATAGTAAGTTGTTCCTCAGCAGTCAGGACAAGGGCTGATCAATCATTGTTTCTCATAGTGTCCATTTCACTTCAACAGGTTTCCTTTTAAGTGCTCAGTTAGTTGTCACCAATCAGGGAGAACATATGATATTTGTCCCTTTGCGACTGGCTTATTTCACTCAGCATGATGTTTTCCAGATTCCTCCATTTTGTTGCAAATTACAGGATTTCATTTTTTTTACTGCTATATAGTATTCTTTTTTTTTTTTTTTTTTGACAGACAGAGTTAGACAGTGAGAGAGAGACAGAGAGAAAGGTCTTCCTTTTTGCCATTGGTTCACCCTCCAATGGCCGCTGCGGCTGGCACATCTCGCTGATCCGAAGCCAGGAGCCAGATGCTTCTCCTGGTCTCCCATGCGGGTGCAGGACCCAAGCACTTGGGCCATCCTCCACTGGCATTCCCGGGCCATAGCAGAGAGCTGGCCTGGAAGAGGGGCAACTGGGATAGAATCTGGCGCCCCAACCAGGACTAGAACCCGGTGTGCCGGTGCCGCAAGGCGGAGGATTAGCCTGTTAAGACACGGCGCCGGCCAAGAAAGGTCTTCCTTCTGTAGGTTCACCCCCCAAATGGCGGCTGCAGCCAGCGCGCTGTTCCAATCCAAAGCCAGGAACCAGGTGCTTCTCCTGGTCTCCCATGCGGGTGCAGGGCCCAAGGACCTGGGCCATCCTCCACTGCACTCCCAGGCCACAGCAGAGAGCTGGACAGGAAGAGGAGCGACCGGGACAGAATCCGGGGTTCCGGCGCCACAGGTGGAGGATTAGGCAAGTGAGCTGTGGCACTGGCCTGCTGTATAGTATTCTATAAAGTACATTTCCCATAATTTCTTTATCCAGTCTTCTGTTGATGGGCATTTAGGTTGATTCCATGCATTAGCTATTGTGAATTGAGCTGCAGTAAACATTGAGGGGCAGACAGATCTTTTATTTGCCAATTTAATTTCCTTTGGGCAAATTCTAAGGAGTGGAATGGCTGGGTTTAATGGTAGGGCTATATTCAGGTTTCTGAGGAATCTCCAAACTGACTTCCATAGTTGCTTTACCAGTTTGCATTCCCACCAACAGTGGATTAGTGAGCCTTTCCCCCCACATACTCACCAGCATCTGTTTATTGATTGCTGTATGTAAGCCATTTTAACCGGGTGAGGTAAAACCTCATTGTGGTTTGATTTGAATTTCCCTGATTGCTAGTGATCCTGAATATTTTGTCATGTGTCTATTGGTCATTTGAATTTCCTCTTTTGAAAAATTTCTATTGAGGTCATTGGTCCATCTCTTTAGTGGGTTGTTTGTTTTGTTGTTGTGGAATTTTTGGATCTCTTTGTAGATTCTGGTTATTAATCCTTTATCGGTTGCATAGTTTGTGAATATTTTTCCCATTCTGTTGGTTGCCTCTTCACTTTCCTGACTGTTTCTTTTGAAGTTCAGAAATGTCTCAAATTGATGTAATCCCAATTGTTAATTTTGCATTTGACTGCCTGTGCCACTGGGGTCTTTTCCAAGGAGTCTTTGCCGGTGCCGATATCTTGCAGGGTTTCTCCGATGTTCCCTAATAATTTGATGGTGTTGGGTCATAGATTTAGATCTTTAATCCATGTTGAGTGGATTTTTGTGTAAGGTGTAAGGTAGGGTCTTGCTTCATGCTTCTGCACATGGAAATCCAGTTTTCCCAGCACCATTTGTTGAGTAGACTGTCCTTGCTCCAGGAATTGTTTTTAAATCCTTGATCAAATATAAGTTGGCTGTAGATGTTTGGATTGATTTCTGGTGTTTCTATTCTGTTCCATTGGTCTATCCATCATTTTCTGTACCAGTACAATTCTGTTTTCATTACAGCTGCCCTGTAGTATGTCCTGAAATCTGGTATTGTGATGCCTCCGACTTTGTTTTTGTTGTACAAGATTGCTTAGCTATTTGAGGTCCCCTCTGCATCCATATGAATTTCAGCATCATTTTTTCCAGATCTGAGAAGAATGTCTTTGGTATTTTGATTGGTATCGCATTGAATCTATAAATTGCTTTTGGGAGAATGGACATTTTGATGATACTGATTCTTCCAATCCATGAGCATGGAAGATTTTTCCATTTTTTGGTATCCTCTTCTATTTCTTTCTTTAAGGTTTTGTAATTCTCATTGTAGAGATCTTAAACGTCCTTGATTAAGTTTATGCCAAGGTATTTGATTGTTTTTGTAGCTGTTGTGAATGGGATTGATCTTAGCAGTTCTTCCTCAGCCGTGGCATTGCCTGTGTATACAAAGGCTGTTGATTTTTGTGCATTGATTTTATATCCTGCTACTTTGCCAAACTCTTCAATGAGTTCCAGTAGTCTCTTAGTAGAGTTCTTTGAGTCCTCTAAATAAAGAATCATATCATCGGCAAAGAGGGATAGTTTGAGTTCTTCCTTCCCAATTTGTATCCCTTTAATTTCTTTTTCTTGCCTAATAGCTCTGGCTAAAACTTCCAGAACTATATTGCATAGCAGTGGTGAGAGTGGGCATCCCTGTCTGGTACCAGATCTCAGCGGAAATGCTTCCAACTTTTCCCCATTCAATAGGATGTTGGCCGTGGGTTTTTCATATATTGCTTTGATTGTGTTGAGGAATGTTCCTTCCATACTCAGTTTGCTTAGAGTTTTCATCATGAAAGGGTGTTGTATTTTATCAAAAGCTTTCTCTGCGTCTATTGAGAGAATCATATGGTTTTTCTTCTGCAGTCTGTTAATGTAGTGTATTACGTTGATTGTTTTGCGAATGTTGAACCATCCCTGCATACCAGGGATAAATCCCACTTGGTCTGGGTGGATGATCTTTCTGATGTGTTGTTGCATTCTATTGGCCAGAATTTTATTGAGGATTTTTGCATCTATGTTCATCAGGGATATTGGTCTGTAATTCTCTTTCAATGCTGCATCTTTTTCTGGCTTAGGAATTAAGGTGATGCTAGCTTCATAGAAAGAATTTGGGAGGATTCCCTCTTTTTTGATTGTTCTGAATAGTTTGAGAAGAATTGGAGTTAGTTCTTTAAATGTCTGGTAGAATTCAGCAGTGAATCCATCTGGCCCTGGGCTTTTCTTTGTTGGGAGGGCCTTTATTACTGTTTCAATTTCTGTCTCAGTTATGGGTCTGTTTAGGTTTTCTATGTCTTCATGGTTCAATTTAGGTAGGTTGTTTGTGTCCAGGAATCTGTCCATTTCTGATAGATTTCCCTGTTTGCTGGCATACAAGTCCTTGTAGTAATTTCTGATGATTCTTTTTATTTCTGTGGTGTCTGTTGTTACATTTCCTTTTTCATCTCTGATTTTATTGATTTGGGTCTTTTCTTTTTTTGGTTAGTTGGGCCAATGGGGTGTCAATTTTGTTTATTTTTTCAAAAAACCAGCCCTTCATTTGGCTGATCTTTTGTAATTTTTTTTTATTCAATCCTGTTGATTTCTTCTCTGATTTTAATTATTTCTCTTCTCCTACTAGTTTTGGATCTGGTTTGCTGCAGTTTTTCTAGATCCTTGAGATGCATTGATAGCTCGTTTCTTGGTGCCTTTCCAATTTCTTGATGTAGGCACCTATTGTTATAAACCTTCTTCTTAATACTGCTTTTGTTGTATCCCATAAGTTTTGATATGTTGTGTTATTATTCTCATTTACTTCCAGAAAGTTTTTGATTTCTCCTATGACCCATTGTTCATTCAGGAGCATGTTGCTCAGTCTCCATGTGTTTGCATATGCTCTAGGGATTCCTGAGTTGCTAATTTCCATCTTCATTCCACTGTGGTCTGAGAAGATGCATGGTATGATTTCGATTCTTTTGAATTTGCTGAGACTTGCTTTATGGCCTAGTATGTGGTCAATCCTAGAGTAGGTTCCATGTACTGCTGAGAAGAATGTGTATTCTTCAAGTGTCAGATGAAAGGTTTTGTAGCTATCTGTTAGATCCATTTGGGCTATAGTGTCGATTAAATCTGCTGTTTCCTTGTTGATCTTCTGTCTGGTTGATCTATCTATTGCTGAAAGTGTAGTATTGAATTCCCCCAATACTATTGTATTGGAGTCTAAATCTTCCTTTAAGTTCCTTAACATATCTTTTAAATAACCTGGTGCCCTGTAATTAGGTGCATATACATTTATAATAGTTAAATCTTCCATCACTTCTCGACCTTTTGGCTAAGATCAAATGTAATAGTTACATCTTCCTGTTAAATTGATCCCTTAATCATTATATAGTGCCCCTCTTTGTCTCTCTTGACAGCTTTTGTGTTAAAGTTCATTTTGTCAGATATTAAGATGGCTACGCCAGCTCTTTTTGGTGTCTGTTGGCATGGAATATCTTTTTCCAACCTTTCACTTTCAGTCTGCATGCATCTTTGTTGGAAAGATGTGTTTCTTGTAAGCAGCAAATAGATGGGTTTTGTTTTTTAATCCATTCAGCCAGTCTGTTTCTTTTAATTGGAGTGCTTAGGCCATTTACATTAAATTTAACTATTGAATAGTAGTGACTTTGCCCTGCCATTTTCCCAAAGATATTTCTAATATATGCTTTGAACTCCCCAAATGGCCACAATGACCAGGGCTGGGTCAGGTCGAAATCAGGAGCCAGGACATTTTTTGGGTATCCCAGGTAGATGGCAGGAGCCCAGGACTCTGCTTTAAAGGCCATTAGCAGGAAGCTGAATTAGAAGTGGAGCAGCTAGGACTCAAACCAGCACCCATAAGGGATATTTGTGCTACAGGCTGCAACTTAACCCACTGTGCTGCAGTGCCAGCCCCATTTTCCTTTAATTTTTGCAATGACATACTTTCAGTTTATAATTACAAGCTTAACGTTCCACTAAAGAATTCAAGCAGTAAGTATAAAAACCACTGTTCCTCAGGAGTATAGACAAGGGATATAAACAATAATCAAATCTCAAAATGTCAATTCCTCTCATATACATTACATTTTTGGTGCTCTGTACATTAGTTACCGCAAATCAGGGAAAACATATCATTTCTTTTGGCGTCTGACTTAATTCACTGACCATAATAGTTACCAACTGCATCAATTTTTTTTTTCTGGCAAAAAACAGGATTTTATTCTTTTTATGGCTGGGTGGTATTTGTGTGTGTGTGTGTGTGTAAATATACCACTTTAAATTTTTTTATTTATATAAAGGGAACAAATTTCATGTATTTTATATATACAGTTTTAAGAGTATAATAATACTTCCTATACTACACTCCTTCCCTCCCTCCAATCCCCCTTCTTCCTTCTTTTCTTACTTTTTTCTAATTTTTAAAATACAGTCACCAATTGATGGACATCTGGGTCGATTCTGTATCTTAGCCACTGTGAATTGAGTTGCTATAAACAAGGGGGTATGGATAACTTTCATATGCTGATTTAATTTCCTTTGGGTAAATTCCCAGGAGTGGGATGGCTGTTCATGTGGTAGATCTATTTTCAGATTTATGAGGAATCTCCAGACTGTTTTCCATAATGATTATGCAAGTATACATTCACACCAACAGTGGGCTAGGGTACATTTCCCCCACATTCTCGCCAGAATTTATTGTCTTTTGATATTTGGATGATAGCCATTCTAACTGGGATGAGGTGAAACTTCATTGTGGTTTTGATTTGCATTTTCCTGATGGTTAGGGACCTGAACATCTTTTCATGTGTCTGTGGGCCATTTGTATTTCATCCTTTGAAAAGTGCCAGTTCATATTCTTAGCCCATTTCTTAACTGGATTGTTTGTTTGTTGTTGAGTTTCTGGAGCTCCTTATATATTCTATTTTTTTTTTACTCTTTGTTGTATTGTATTTTTTTTTTAGATTTTATTTAAAGTACACATATTTCATGTATTTAATATATGAAACTAATAAAGGATTAATATCCAGAATCTATAAAGAACTCAAGAAACTCAACAAGAAACCAAAAAATCCAGTTAAGAAATGGGCAAAGGACTTGAACAGACTTTTTTTAAATTCTTTTGCATAATTTTTCTTTATTAAAAGCTTTTATTTAATGAGCACAAATTTCATAGGTACAACTTTAGGAATATAATAGCTTATCCCCCCATACTTACTCTACCACCCTCACTCCCATCCTACCTCCTACTCCCTCTCCCATCCCATTCTTCATTAAGATTCATTTTTAATTAACTTTACACACAGAAGACCAACTCTATAGTAAGTAAATATTTCAACAATTTGCACCCCACCACACAATGTAAAAAGTAACTGTTTGAGAACAAGTTTTGCAGTTAATTCTCCTAGTACAACTCATTAAGGACAGAGGTGCTACATGGGGAGTAAGTGCACAGTGACTCCTGCTGTTAATTTAACAATTAACACTCTGATTTATGATGTCAGTGATCACCGAGGCTCTTGCCATGAGCTGCCAAGGCTATGGAAACCTTTTTGACCACAAACTCCATCAGTATTTGGACAAGGCCATCATAATCAAAGTAGAAGCTCTCTCCTCCCTTCAGAGAAAAGTAGAACCTTCTGTGATGGTCCCTTCTTTCCATTGGGGTCTCACTCAGAGAGATCCTTCATGTAGAATATTTTTCACAATAGTTTCTTGGTTTTCCATGAAACAGGTATTTTTGAAAAAAGGAAATCCAGCCGGCGCCGTGGCTCAACAGGCTAATCCTCCGCCTTGCGGCGCCGGCACACCGGGTTCTAGTCCTGGTCGGGGCACCGATCCTGTCCCGGTTGCCCCTCTTCCAGGCCAGCTCTCTGCTGTGGCCAGGGAGTGCAGTGGAGGATGGCCCAAGTGCTTGGGCCCTGCACCCCATGGGAGACCAGGAGAAGCACCTGGCTCCTGCCATCGGAACAGCGCGGTGCGCCGGCCGCAGCACGCTACCGCGGCGGCCATTAGAGGGTGAACCAATGGCAAAGGAAGACCTTTCTCTCTGTCTCTCTCTCTCTCTCACTGTCCACTCTGCCTGTCAAAAATAAAAAAAATAAAAAAAAAAGAAAAAAGGAAATCCAAATGGCCAAGATACATGAGAAAATGCTCAGAATTACTAGCTATCAGGGAAATGCAAATCAAAACCACAATGAGGTTTCACCTCACCCCAGTTAGAATGGCTCTCATACAGAAATCAACAAACAATAAATACTGATGAGGATGTGGGGGAAAAGGTACCCTAATTCACGGTTGGTGGAAATATATACTGGTGCAGCCATTTGGGAAGACAGTATGGAGATACACCAGAAAGCTGAAAATAGATTCCACTCCTGGGAATTTAGCCAAATGAAGTGAAATCAACATATGAAAGAGTGATCTATACCCCCATGTTCATTGCAGCTCAATTCACAATAGCTAAGCTATTTTATTTTTAAAAAGGTTTATTTAGGGGCCGGCACTGTGGTGGAATGGGCTAAATCCCTGGCCTGAAGTGCCAGCATCCCATATGGGTGCTGGTTCTAGTTCTGGCTGCTCCTCTTCCCATCCAGCTCTCTTCGATGGCCTGGGAAAGCAGTAGAAGATGGCCCAAGTACCTGGGCCCCTGCACCCGCGTGGGAGATCCAGCTCCTGGCTCCTGGCTTCGGATCAGCACAGCTCCGCCCATTGCAGCCATCTGGGGAGTGAACCAGTGGATGGAAGACTCTCTCTGTCTCTATCTCTCTCTGTAACTCTTTCAAATAAATAAAATAAAATCTTTTTAAAAAAAGTTTATTTATATATTTATTTATTTGAAAGGTGGTTACAGAGAGAAAAGGAGAGACAGAGAGAGAGATTCCATCTGCTGGTTCACTCCCCTAATGACCACAATGGCTGGGACTGGTACAGGCTGAAGCTAAGAGCCTGCAGCTTCTTCCAGGTCTCCCACTTGGGTGTCTATTTTTGCCCTTATTGCCTGTGCTTCTGGGGTCTTATCTGAGAAGTCCATGCCTATGTACATGTCTTGCTGTGTTTCCCCTATGTTTGTCTCTAGTGATTTGATGGTTTCAGGTCTTAGGTATAGGTCCTTGATCTTCTGTTGAGTTGATTTTTATAGAGTATAAAGTAGGTGTACTATTTCATACTTAGCATGTGAAGACGCAATTGTCCCAACACCATTTGTTGAAGAGACTGTCCTTGCTCCAGGGATTGATGTTAGCTCATTTGTCAAGGATTAGTTGGTTGTAGATGCATGAATTAATTTCTGGGGTCTCTATCTGTTCCTTGGTCCACATGGTTATTCTCATGCCAGTACCAGGCTGTTTTAATTATAACTGCCCTATAATATGTCTTAAAGTCTGATATTGTGAAGCGTCGAACTTAATTTTTGTTGTTTAAGATTGCTTTAGCTATTTGGATTCCTGTGGCTCCATATGAATTTTAGGGTCATTTTTCTAGTTCTGAGTTGAATGGCTTTGGTATTCTGCTTGAGATTGCATTGAATCTGTAAATTGCTTTGAGTAGTATAGACATTTTGATTATATTTATTCTTTCAATCCATAAACATGGAAAATTTTTCCATTTTTATATGTGTGTCTTCTATTTCTTTCCTTAATGCTCTGTAATTTTCATTGTAGAGATCTTTCACATCCTTTGTTAAATGTATTCCAAGGTATTTGCATTTTTTCATAGCTATTGTGAATGGGACAGATCTTACATGTTCTCTCAGCCATGGAATTGTTTGTGTATACAAATGCTATTGATTTCTGTGTGTTGATTTTGTATCCTGCAACTTTGCCAAACTCTCTTGTGAGTTTCAATAATCTCTTAATGGAGTCTTTCAGTTTCCTTATATATAGGATCATGCCATCTGCAAACAGGAAAAATTTAACTTCCTCCTTTTTTTAAAAAGATTTATTTATTTATTTATTTGAAAGTCAAGAGTTACACAGAGAGAGAAGGAGAGGCAGAGAGAGGGAGAGAGGTCTTCCATCTTCTGGTTCACTCCCCAACTGGCCACAACAGCCAGAGCTGTGCTGTTACGAAGCTAGGAGCCAGGAGTTCTTCCAGGTCTCCCATGTGGGTGCAGGAACCGAAGGACACGAGCCATCTTCTACTGCTTTCCCAGGCCATAGCAGAGAGATGGATCAGAAGTGGAGCAGACGGGACTTGAACTGGCACCCACATGGGATGCCAGCACTGCAGGCAGTGCCTTTACCTGCTACACTACAGTGCCAATACCTTGGCTTCCTCCTTTTCTAATTGTATTCCTTTAATTTCTTTTTCTTGTCTAATGGACTATACTGAATATCAATGGTGAGAGTGGGTGTTGTTGCCTGACTCCATATCTTAGTGGAAATGCTTCCAAGTTTTCCCTATTCAGTATGATGCTGGCTGTGTGTCTGTCATATATTGTTTTGATTGTGTTAAGGTATGTTCCTTCTATACTCAATTTCCTTAAGCCTTTTTTTTTTTGTCATAAAAGATGTTCTGTTTTAACAAATGCTTTCTCTGCATCTATTGAGATAAACATTTGGCTTTTATTCTTCAATTTATTAATGTCATGTATCATATTTATTGATTTGCTTATGTAGAACCATCTCTGCATTCCACAGAAAAATCCCACTTGGTCTGGGTGGATGACGTTTTTGATGTGTCGTTGGATTTGATTAACCAGTTTCTTATTGAGGGTTTTTCCATCTATGTTCATCTGGTATATTGGCATATAGTTCTCTATCTTTTTTGTGTCTTTTTATGGTTTTGGAATTAAGGTGATGCTGGCCTCATACAGGAGTTTAGGAGAATTCTCTTCCTTTCAACTGTTTGAATAGTTCAAGAATAATTGGGATTAATTCTTTAAAAGTTTGGTAGAATTTATCAGTGAAACCATCTGGCTCTGGGTTTTTCTTTGTTGGGAGGGTCTTTAATACTGATTCATTCTTTCCCTTGGTTATTGATATACTTAGGTTTTCTATGTCTTCATGAATCAGTTTTAGTAGATTGTATGTGTCCAGAACTCTACCCATTTCTTCTGGATTTTCCAACTTGTTGGCAGATAGCTATTTGTAGTAACTCCTGATTGATTCTCTTTATTTCTGTGGTATCTGTTGCAACATCTCCATTTTCATCTCTGATTTTTTTTGACAGGCAGAGTGGACAGTGAGAGAGAGACAGAGAGAAAGGTCTTCCTTTGCCGTTGGTTCACCCTCCAATGGCCACCGCGGTTGGCGCGCTGCGGCCGGCGCACCGCGCTGATCTGATGGCAGGAGCCAGGTGTTTATCCTGGTCTCCCATGTGGGTGCAGGGCCCAAGCACTTGGGCCATCCTCCACTGCACTCCCTGGCCACAGCAGAGAGCTGGCCTGGAAGAGGGGCAACCGGGACAGAATCCGGCACCCCGACCGGGACTAGAACCCTGTGTGCCAGTGCTGCAAGGCGGAGGATTAGCCTGTTGAGCCACGGCGCCAGCCATCATCTCTGATTTTATTAATTTGTTTCTTCTCCCTTTTTTTGATTAGTAGGGTCAATGGTGTATAAATTTTATTTATTTATTTTTAAAAAAACAGCCCTTCATTTCACTGATGTTTTCTATTTTTTGTTTCAACTTTGTTTATTTCTTCTCTAGTTTTTATTATTTCTTTTGATTTGGTTTGGTTTGTTCTTATTTTTCTAGTTCCTTGAGATATACTGTTAGATAATTTATTTTATGCCTTTCCAATTTTTAGACATAGGTATTGATTACTATAAATTTTCCTCTAAATATTACTTTTGCTGTGTCCCATAGTTTTGATATGTTTTATTGTCATCTTTATTCATTCATAGTAATTTTTTGATTTCTGTTTTGATTTCTTCTATGACCAACTGTTCATTAAGGAGCATGTTGTTCAGTCTCCATGTGTTTGCATATGTTATGGAGTTTCTTAAATTGCTAACTTCCAGCTTTATTGCATTGTGATCAGAAAAGATATAGTGGCATGATTTCAATTTTTTTTTCAATTTGTTGAGACTTGCTTTATGGCCTAGCATATGGTCTATCCTACAGAAAATTCCATTCACTGATGAAAAGAATGTGTATTCTCAGCTATGAAAAATGTTCTGTAAGTAGGCCGGCGCCGTGGCTCAACAGGCTAATCCTCTGCCTTGCCGCGCCGGCACACCGGGTTCTAGTCCCAGTTGAGGTGCGGGATTCTATCCCGGTTGCCCCTCTTCCAGGCCAGCTGTCTGCTATGGCCCGGGAATGGCAGTGGAGGATGGCTCAGGTCCTTGGGCCCTGCACCCACATGGGAGACCAGGAGATGCACCTGGCTCCTGGCTTCGGATCAGCGCGATGTGCCGGCTGCAGCGGCCATTGGAGGGTGAACCAACAGCAAAAAGGAAGACCTTTCTCTCTGTCTCTCTCTCTCTCTCACTATCCACTCTGCCTGTCAAAAAAAAAAATGTTCTGTAAGTATCAGTTAGATCCATTTGGTCCATAGTATAGACTGCTTCTGTTATTTCTTGATGTTTTGTCTAGTTGATCTGTTCATGGATGAAAGTGGGTTGTTTAAGTCCCCCATTATTATTGCATGGTCTCCCTTTAGATCCACTGACATTTGTTTTAAATACTCAGGTGCTGTGGCACTGGGTACATAAACATTTATTATAGTTACATCTTCCTGTGTAATTGATCCCTTGATCATTACATAATGTAGGCACTCAAGGGTGGGGCAAGTCTAGCGTAACACCCAAGTTGGGCGTGGTAGCTCTCCTCTATCATCAGCAAGGGGGAAGGTATGATCATGTCAGTTTGTGTGTTCACAACCTCAGCCCCTCAGCCCCTCTCTGCAAAGGTGAACAAACTCTCCAGGGTGAGCCCACAGTGTGTGCACACACTACCCACTCAGGTGTATGAACCACACAAAGGATATAAGCGCTCTTCTGTGTGAGTATTGAGCCCACCACAGTGACCCACTCCAGTACTCAGGGAACTCTGAGCCCCTGGAGCCACACCCAGTGATCACCCAGAGATCAGCCACACTCTGTGCCCTATCATACAGTCTCATGATTCCAAAGTCATAGACTGCAGGACTCCCACAGTCACAGGGAGCAGGGAGTCCACTGTCAGTCCTGTAAGCCTCCCCATCGACAGAGAGAGCCGTGACATTTCAAGAGCCTGCCTGGCAGATGTTGGTCGCTGCTTTGCTTTGGCAAGTTGAGTCAAGCACCTTAATAAAGTGAGCAAAAGGGAACAATGTGCCCTCACTTCATGGACCTAAGTGGAAACTCAGCCCCCTGCAAGCCCTCCATGCGAGACTCAAAGTCATTGGGGACCACAGATTTATCCCTCTGACAAAATCTTCCAGTTGCATGTAGGCTAGGAATATCCATTGACGCTTTTTTTAAAAATAAAGATTTATTTATTTATTTGGAAGTCAGAGTTACACAGAGAGAGGAGAGGCAGAGAGAAAGAGAGAGGTCTTCCATCCGATGGTTCACTCCCCAATTGGCTGCAACGGCTGGAGCTGCACTGATCCGAAGCCAGGAGCCAGGAGCTTCCTTTAGGTCTCTCACGTGCATGCAGGGGCCCAAGGACTTGGGCCATCTTCCACCACTTTCCCAGGCCATAGCAGAGAGCTGGATAGGAAATGGAGCAGCCGGGTCTCAAATCAGTGCCCACATGGGATGCTGGCGCTTCAGGCCAGGGCATTAACCTGCTGCACCACAGCACCAGCCTCATCCTTTGACTCTTAAAAAATTTAACTTTTGAACATTAAACCTAAAAGTTAGTAAGCCTGAATCTAATAACTTATGTAGCATTTTATACTTCTAGCTGTTACCATATATATATATATACACACTTATATATAACATATTTGATAAGTTATATGTATTTATATATAATTTAATTTCTGTAATCTTCCACTTGTGGATTTATTATTCATTAGTTTTCCTAAGAAAAATGAATCCTAGAAAAGCCTCTAGTATTACTTCCTTAGTCTGTTTATGTCATTGAATTTGAAAGTTTTGAAATATTTATGATCATCTTTTATTTCAGGCACTGTGCTGGATCCTGGAGGTTTAAGAACCAATGGCCAAAAACCCTACCTTCAAAGATCCAGGATGAGATCAGTCTTGACAAGCAGGAACACTTTCTCCTCTGCGACAGAGCAAGCTATTCTGAGGCTGTGGGAGGCAGACTCATAAACAGAGAGTTATCCCGAAGTGAAGAAAATGCAATCATGGTTGCTTCCCTGTGTGAGATTAAGGATACCTAGTCCAGAGTGGTGGCTGAGAGGACAGGAAAGGGTTCCAAGAAGAAGTGATGTCTGAGCTGAGTAAAAATTCTTTATTACGCTGAGGGCAGTGGAAGCGAATGAGACGTCTCAGGAAAAGTCAGTATGAATGGAGCATGGGTGCTGCAGATTTGATGTCACTGGAATGTGAAAGGTGAAGCAGAAAGTAATACAAGGGAGGCCATTAAGGGCCTGGATGCTGAGTTTAAAAGCTTTAATTTCACCTTTGGAAGTAATAGGTTAGGAGATGAAATGGTCAGAATGATACTCTTGATCATTCTGGCAGCTACAGGAAGAAGAGACTTAAGAGGAACTATACAGAGAGATAGCAAATTAGGTGAAAGGAAGCCAGCCTTTGAGCTTCTCTCATCTCTACATGTGTTCTTTCAATGATCTCATCCATTCTCTTGGCTTTAGGGAAGCTTATAACCAGGTGACTCAGTCTAATTTCTGTCCTCAGTGTCTCCTGAGCTCCAGATACTAAGTTCTACTACATGCTAGACATCTTAATGGAATTTTCCTGGACATCTTGCCCATCTAACAAAATCTTACTTTACCATCTCACCTCCAAAGACAATGGCATTTCTCTTTGTGCTATTTCATCTTGAGTCCTCCCAGTAACTCAGTTTTTTAAAATCTCAGAGATAAGTATTTCTTTGTCCCAAATTAACCCAGTTGCCTTATTTCAATCAATTATTTACAAAGTTTCTGGCTTTTTCCATTATCCTTGCTGAACTCTAAATTAGATTATTATAATGTTTTTCTTACTGAGCCATTACAGTCAGCTCTTGTTATGGATTGCATTGTGCCCTCCTGCCCCAATGTATATGTTGAAGCCTAACCATTAATATGATGGCATCTGGAAATAGAATGTTTAGGGAAGTAATTAAGCGCAAGTGAGGTCATAAGAGGACATCTCTAATCCAATATAAGCAGTGTCCTTTTAAGATGAGGAAGAGACACCACAGCTCTCTTCTCTTAATGTACGCAGAGGAAAGATCATAGGAAGACATAGGGAGAAGGCAGCTGTCTGCAAGCCTGGAAGATAACCCTTAACAGAAACGAACCCTGAAGTTTGTTGATCTGGGAGGTTCTAGCCTCCAGAATGGGAATGGTGAGGAAATACATTTTTATTTAAGACACACTGCTGTGTTATCTTCTTACAGCAGCCTGAACAGATGAATATGCCTCCCAGCAATTTGCTAGCCTTACATCTTCCCTTCTATGTATTCTACACATCTTTATCAGATTAGAAACACAGCTTTTGTTCTTCATTCCTTGATTTTTAAAAAAAGATTTATTTATTTATTTGAAAGTCAGAGTTACACAGAGGGAGGAGAGGCAGAGAGAGAAAGAGAGAGGTCTTCCATCCGATGGTTGACTCTCCAATTGGCCACGATGACCAGAGCTGTGCCAATCTGAAGCTAGGAACCAGGAGCTTCCTCCGGGTCTCCCACGCATGTGCAGGTGCAGGGGCCCAAGGTCGTGGGCCATCTTCTACTGCTTTCCTAGGCCATAGCAGAGAGCTGGATTGGAAGAGGAGCAGCCAGGACTCGAATCGGCACCCATATGGGATGCTGGCACTGCAGGCGGCAGCTTTACCCACTATGCCACAGTGCCAGTCCCTATTCCTTGATTTAAAGCTTTCTATTTTTATTCATTAAGTTCAAGTTCTATATTCAAGATCTCTACATGTGACTGCAGTCATTGTGTCTACCTGTATTTTTGCTACTTTCTTTAAAAATACCCCATAGACTAGGCAAGTGGGACAATTTGCTATTACTTAAGATCTCATTCCTTGCCTTTGCTCAATTTCTTGCATTTACTTGGAGTGCTCCTTTCACTTCTGCCTGTCATAGTGTGTTTCATCTTTCCATCTTTCAAGACCTGTCTTATCAGTGCTACTTCTTTCATCATAAGTTTTCCATTTCTCACACCTAGATGCAATCTTGTCCTCATCTGACACATATATGCCACCTATAGTGCATTTACCCTCCCCCCTCTTTATAGACCTTAACATTGATTTGATCATTTATGTTTTCCTTTTGTCCACTGCGAATCTAAGATTCATGATAGCAAAGACATCATCTATCTTGCTTAGTGTTATATGCACCATGCTTCACACAAAGTAGTTTCTAAATAAACGTTTATCAATGAATGCTAAGTGTCTTGTGTTTTTTATTACTTGGAATAATCAAGTATAATATGGGATCCCCTATATGTGTCTTGGTAAAACATTGTTTCCATACTACTTCCCTATCCAAAGTCTTGCCTATAATCCTCTGTATGAATTCAGGTAAAATCCTAATGCAGACATTCAGGATTCTGTGTTATCTAAGTCCATCTATACTGGCTCTTCTGAAAATAATTTGTTCATTTGTTGTGCCATCACTGTCTGTTGGGGTCTGTGTAACTTTCAAATCTGAGTCTTAAAGACTGCAGCTTCATTTTTCCTGCTGTGGAAAAGATCTTTGATCTTATACAATTCAGACTCAGAGATAGTCCAAGTGAGCCATCATGTAGAGCCTTAAGTGTATTGGTGTTGATTATCTTTTCAAGGGATATCAAATTACATGAAGTAATTGAAACATATAAGCAAGTTTTTGTGACAAGCTAACAAATAACTTTGCCTCATTATATCTATCACCCATGGTAATTAGAATTGTTTGGTACTTAGTAAAATAGAAGATAAAATGCTAAGTTGCTTTTGTTGAATGAATGGATCAATATTACGGAATTGTTTTAAGCATTTTCCACATTTATGTTATTTAATCCTCATAAGAATCTTATGAGGAAGGTATCATGGAGGCATTAGAATAAGAAACGAAAAAGAAAGAGATAACTGATAGTTTTGTTCTTCCTCCATGCTTACAGCTTCAGCCATTATTAGGAAGTCAGCTCTGTAGGAGTTTCTGGCTTCGTAAGTGCAGCCAGGTCCTTCAACTCTGCCACTGCAAGCCTTCCTGTGTCCGTTGTCTATTGCCTAAGTGTGGATCTCAAAACACCACAACATACAGATGGTGCAGCTGGCTTGGCAGATGTAGATCGAAGCCATCTGCAGAATTTCACAAATGAATCTGTGATTCAATTTGTTGCAGATATATAAAGGTAACAGTGCACTATCTTAACGCATATTTTTTAAGGGCTACCTTTCTCATCTAGAAAATCATTTGGGATTACTTAAGGCAATCTCAGTTTTATAGCGCAGCTGAAAACCATATGGAGAATCTCTACACAAAAGTGTAGAATAAAAACAACTTTTAAAGCTTAGGTTTCTTGATCAAACTTTTAGAAATAGATAGCTTCTTGGCTCTTGTGCCTACTACCATGTTTTGATCCAGTGATATCTTAACTCTTTAGTGTGGGGCTAGATGCCATGGATTGTCTGAAGCACAGTTCTCTGAGTGGCATCTGCTTCTTCAGCGCTATGCATCAACATCAGTTTCCTTTGTTCTTTTCATTTTCACATTGCCTCTTATTTCCTTCTCCTCCTGACCCAAAGTTTACCCCCTAGAGCTTATTCCAGTAGATGGGTTTCAGCTCTTTGGTGTTTCATAACAAAATACCCCACAATTTATTGCCTTCAAACTATTTATTGTTTATTTATTTGACAGGTAGAGTTATAGACAGTGAGAGAGAGAGAGACAGAGAGAAAGATCCTCCCTCTGTTGGTTCACTCCCCAAATGGCTGCCACAGATGGCGCTGCACCGATCCGAAGTCAGGAGCCAGGTGTTTCCTCCTGGTCTCCCCATACGGGTGCAGTGGCCCAAGCATCTGGGCCATCCTCCACTGCCCTCCTGAGCCACAGCAGAGAGCTGGACAGGAAGAGGAGCAACCGAGACTAGAACCAGCATCCACACAGGGTGCTGGTGCTGCAGGCGGAGGACCAACCAAGTGAGCCACGGTGCCTTAAAACAATTTTTAAAGAATCATTTATCACTATTATGTGGGTCCAGAATTCAGAAAGGCAACAGCAAGGGTGTTCTCTGCTGCATATCATGCCTGCCAGGCCTAGAACATTCAAAGGGGATTCCTTGCTTCCATGTCCAGTGCCTCCACTAGGAAGTCTACAACAGTGGGGGCCGGTTTGGGTGGTTCTTCTGGGTCAGGTTTAATGCATTCATGCCCCCTATTGGCTGGGTTCCTCAATTCTTCTTTATGTAATCAGACGTCTCTTTCTCTCACCGTACATGATGTCTTCATGAGGACTCTGTATCTATTGTCTACAGTGGAGAGCCAGACTTGTACATGGTAGCTTAGAGCTCCCAAGAGTGAAAATGCTGAAGCTGCCAAGGTTTCTGCCTTATTCTATTTGTCAAAACAGGTCACTGGACCAACTCAGATCCAAGGGGAAGATACTATTTTAGGACTACTTTGGGAGTCATTAAAGAACCAGGGCACTACAACGTATAATATCAACAACC
This sequence comes from Lepus europaeus, assembly GCF_033115175.1. NCBI lineage: Eukaryota > Metazoa > Chordata > Mammalia > Lagomorpha > Leporidae > Lepus > Lepus europaeus. The sequence continues at coordinate 116,503,575 of NC_084829.1, forward strand.
AAAGTATGTTTGTGTCCAGACATTTTATGCATATGTATGCTGGATAATTGATGAAAGTTTTTTCTCCATTTTCCTTGAGTCAGATTAGAACCTTATTTCAATTGCCAGTACTCAGATGTAAAATAGTTATCTCAGATATAATTTTAATCATGCCACTATTGCTTCTTTGAGTTAGGTTAGATTTGTAATAATTTTGTTCAAAGCTTAATGCATAAATTAGAGAGCAACGAGTTGTGCCCTATCTTCAAAATAAAAGTAAGATCAGAACAAAGTGAAAATAAATTTCCAAGTAAAAGAATAGGAAAACACTACGGGTTGATTTTTTTTCTTAAATCAACATTCTTGACATATAACCTATATAATTTAAGGCATAATTATGGTAAAGGCAATGCATAGATTTTAAGGTTTTTTTTTCCCCTGAGTTTTGACTATTTCATATGCCTATATAAGTACTCTTCAAAACAATACATAAATCATTTCTATCAGTCTAGAAGGTGCTCTTCTGACCCCTGCCTGAACAATTCTCATCTTGTAGGGATTTGGCCATTTTGGATGTAACTGCCATCATGCCCTTAGGTAAGTAACTCTGGAAGTATCTCAAGCCCTATCATAGGGTAAATAAAGACATAAAAATAATGTATGAAGTAAGTAAGTGCCTCTTGTTGGTTAGTGAGTTTATAATTTTAAACGTGGCAACTTAAAGTCTTGTCATCCACAGTTTTGTATAGGACTTTTTCCAGCCACTTCTATTGTATTCAGTATTTGTGATGGCTCTGTAAACAGATGAAGCCAATAATGCACTAAAGGTTCCAACTGGAAGAAAGTATGGTTAATTGAAGTTACTAAGAGCAGAAAGTAATTTGAATCAATTGGTACTTTAAAGAAACAGAGAGTTTAAGAAGCTATTACTGAAACTGCTTTATTGTTCTATCTTGTATGTTATGTTACATGTGTGTACATATTGTATATCTACATGGGAAAATTTATTAAGAACTTTGTTTTAATTGGCTTATAGATAAAAGATTTCTCATAAATTTAAACTGCTAAAATTAATTAAAAATACATGTTGATTCATGTGACCTGAATCTCTGTATCAGATGTTTTAAATTTGTTGGTAGAAACTAAAACGTTTTTATATGTTTGTGCTTGAGTTTGCTGGTTTAACAAGCTACACCATGTTAGACATTTAAGAGATGTTTCCAAATACATGTTTTCCAAATACATTCTTAAAATTTATGGAAGGCATTGGACCTTCCAGTAAATGTTTTCCTAAGTTGTTATCTAATGGTTGAAATTGCTTGCTAAGTTTTCATTTGATATTGCTATTGTCAGTTAGTGATCTGGGACTTACTCCCTCATTTCTCTATTCTAAGCCCCACTTTTTCCCTCATTTCTCTATTCTCTTTGAGGTAGGAAACTAATTCTATTCTGAAGGTCTCTCCAAGATGCACAATTTGATTTTTAGATCTTATAAAAGGATGGACACGTGGCTCTATCGATCTCTCTCTGTGTCTCTTGATCTCTCTTACACTCTCCTTCTCTCTCTTGTCCTTCTTTACCCCTTCCCTCCAGTCTGTCAGGTTTCCCCCAATAAACCCTTTCCCTTAAAAAAAAAAAAAGATAACCTCTTAGATATTTATTGACAGACTAGACACTTGAATGTCATTCATCTAACACTTGGATGGTTAATATTGCTTGAGAAAGTCCAGGTGCACTTAGGATAGCGGGGGGGCACTTTTGTCTAAAATATAAACCCCTTACTACTTACTAGTGTGGAAGGATCCAGTTTCTTGTTACTGTCGGAGACTACGTGTCTGCCCATAAGTCCTATCAATAAATTACATTCTTCGTAGTCTTGGATTTGTCCTCTTTCTTCAGTTTCATGGTACCTGCAGTGCTCATGGTGGATTAACCCATACATGAGCTTTCCCTGCCACAATGAGATGATCCTTGCTGAAAAGGAACAAACTTTTCTAAGCCAGAAGAGGAAGGGGCTCAGACGAAAATGATATCCCAGAAGAAACTGAAGTAACAAACATTTATGACTTGGGAATACATTATGCATAAAACAAATGCAAATTAAAAGACACAAATTACATCTGCTTATTTTTATTTCTCTTTTCTGCCATCTTGACTATTTTCAATACCCCAACTATTTTTCTGCTCTGTTGTCTTTTTAACTATATATTGGTGTCTATTTAATACTTAACCTCATTTTGGGGATGAAAACTAAAATTTATTTATTCTTCTCATTAAAGATTTATTTATTTGAAAGACAGAGTTACTGAGAGAGAAGGAGAAAGAGATCGGGGTTGGGGGTAAGTTCCACCTGTTGGTTCACTCCCCAGATGGCCATAATAACCAAGGCTGGACCAGGCTGAAGTCAGGAATCACGAACTCCATCCAGGTTTCCCATGTAGGTTTGCAGGCCTCAAGCACTTGAGCCATCATCCACTGCATCTCACATGCATTGACAAGAATTTGGATCAGAAGTGAAATAGTTGGGACTCAATCCAAGCTCTCTGATATGGGATGCAGGTATCCTAAGTGGCAGCTTAATTTGCTACACTTCTTTCTTTCTTTTTAAAAATATCATGATGTCATTTAAAAAAATTTTTAAATTCATCTTCACTTTATTGGAGAGAGGAGAGAGGGAGAGAGAGAGCAAGCTTTCATTTCCTGGTTCACTCCACAAATGCCCACAACAGCAACAGCTGATCCAGGCTGAAGTCAGGGGTTTGGAACTCAGTCTGAGCATTATTCTGTGTGGATGGAAGTACTTGAGTTATCACTGCTTACTCCCAGGGTGCACTTTAGAAGGAAACTGACTAAGAAGTGGAAGAACTGGGACTCAAACCAGGCACTCCAAAATCAGAAGCAGGCATTCTCAGTGGCATGTTTAATCACTGTGCCAAACATCCATTTCTTATTTTTTCTTTTAAATAAACAGACTTTTCTTTTGAGGACACATAAAAACAGAGCAGAAAGTACAGAGTTCCTTGTCCCTTCCACTCTTCACACACGTGGCCTCCCCCGACTTCAACGTCCCATAGCATCGTGGTATGTTTGCTAAAGTTGATGAACCTATACGGACGCATGATTATCGTCCCAAGTCCATAGATTACATTAGGGCCATTCTTGGTGTTATACATTCTATCTGTTTTGACAAATGTATAGTGTCATGTATCTACCATTGCAGTGTCATAGGGAATGGTTTCACTGCCCTAAAACCCCTCTGTGCTCCATATTGTCATCCTGCTCTTCTCCCTAATCTGTGGCAATCACTGATGATTTTATGGTCTCCACAGTTTTCCCTTTTCCAAAATGTCATACAGTTGGCTTTTCAGATTGGCTCCTTTCATTTAGTAAAATTTATTTAAGTTTCATGCACATCTTCTCATGGCTTCATAGCTTGTTTATTTTTAGCACTCAATAAAATTCTATTTTCTGGATGTCTCACAATTTATCCATTTGCCTAGTATCTTACTTGGCTAGGCCTGCTGTAACAAATGACCTCATACTGGGTTGCTTAAACAACAGAATTTATTTTCTCAGTTATAAAGACCAGAAGTGCTAGATCAAGGTCCAGCAGAGTGCAATTTTTGCTGAAAGCATTTTTCTTGGCTTTCAGACAACCACTTTCTCATTGCATCCTCACATGCACAGTATAGAGGAGGATGGTGGGGGGAAGGGCTCTCTTCCTCCATTTTTTAAAAAAAGATTTATTTATTTATTTATTTGAAAGAGCAACAGAGGAGCCGGTGCTGTGGTGCAGTAGGTTAATCCTCCGCCTGCGGCGCCGGCATCCCATATGGGCACCAGTTCTAGTCCTGGCTACTCCTCTTCCAGTCCAGCTCTCTACTGTGGCATGGGAAAGCAGTATAAGATGGCTCAAGTCCTTGGGCCCCTGCACCCACATGGGAGACCAGGAAGAAGCACCTGGCTCCTGGCTTTGGATCGGTGTAGCTCCAGCTGTTGTGGCCACTGGGGAGTGAACCAACAAAACGAAGACCTTTCTCTCTGTCTCTCCCTCTCACTGTCTGTAACTCTACCTCTCAAATAAATAAATAAAGTCTTTTTTTTTTTTTTAAAACAAAGAGCAACAAAGAGAGAGAGAGAGAGATTTTCCATCCACTGATTCACTCACCAAATGGCTGCAACAGCCACGGCTGGGCCACGTGGAAGCCAAGAGCCCAGAACTCCATCTAGGTCTCCCACATGAGTGGCAGGGACCCAAGCACCTGAGCCATCACTGGCTGTCTTCTTAGGCTTGTTAACAGGAAGCTGGATAAGAAGCGGAGCACTCAAGACTTGAACTGGCACTCTGATAGGGGACGTCACTGTTGCAAGCATTGGCCTAACTTGCTGTACCACAGTGCTGGCCCCTGTCTTCCTCTTCTTTAAAGACATCAATTACATCAGATTGGGGCCTTGCCCTTATGACCTCATTTAACTTTTGTTTTCAAAACCTTTATTTTTTTCCCTTTATATTTAACTTTTATTAAAAGAAGCACTAAGGTATGGACATGTAGTACATCATGTTTGTTACCAAAATTAATAACAAAAATATAAAACTTATATATATGCATTTTCCTTGCATACATTTATTCTCTATAATATTGATTTTTGTTCAAGTAGGTTATCTACAGTATGTAAACATCCTTGGATTGACTTCACACAGATTAGGATATCCCTGTTACCCCCGCTTTGATCAGATACTTCTTTTTACTTGTCGTTTGTAGCATCTAATCTCCACATTTGGCACATGGAAAAGGCATCTACAAGTGCAAAAGAGGCAGGCTTTCTGGTTTCATTCTGAACAATTTTGCAAGGGTACAGTTAAAGAGCTGGGAGGAGCTTATGAGCAGGCCACCTCAGTGGTGATGGATTAGCTGTAATGCAACTCTTGGTCCAGCCATTGTACTGGAGCACAAAGTCAATGTCCCCCCCCCCCCCCCCCGCCCTTTCCCATGCAAGGATGATCCAGTTTCGCCTTATCTCAAAAAAGAGTTAAAAGAAATTCCATCCATCCCAGGACAAATAGGTTAATTTCAGTCAGGAACCATTTTTCTGCTGCTTTTGCGTGGGTTGGTTTTTGCATTTTGATGATCCAGCAAAACTTTCCATTTAGGAAAATAAAATAAGATTAACAAATAGTTATGAAAGTAGAACTTTCCATCTGCGTTCAGTTACCAACTCTGCGTTTAAGACGAGAACCTTCTCGTGGTGACAAAGTGAGAAACCTTGAAGAACAAAGAAAGGCGAAGCCTGCTGTAACACCGTGGACTCTAAGCTTCTGAATTACAATATCAACAATTTTAAAAAGAAAACTGGCAATTGGAGATTACTCTCTCCAAGTAAAGCTGACCCAGAGACAGCTCTGCTCGCCCACTCACGCCCATCCTCACTCTTCAGCGTAGTATCGCTCATGTGGACGGCCGCACCTCGTCGGCGCAGCACCTGCCGGGAGCGTCTGCATTTGGACGCAGGCCTGCCTCCAGGCTTCCGTCACCACAGGGCGAGACCGTCCACTGCTCCGCCAGCTTCCGGAAGCGGGGTCCCCAGTCAGTCAGGAAGTCGAAGCTGTGCGCGGAGTCTGATGTGGCCGACTGCCGGGAGCTCAGCGGCCCCGCCACGGGGCCGTCCGTCTGGAACAGGTATGTGGGGGAGGGAGCTGAAGGGCGGAGCCCACAGGTTCATACTGGTTTCGTCGAGCTTGGCCAGCGCACGGCTGTGGATGGGGCTGTGGATGGCGCCGTGTCTGGGGCACGTAGTGGGAGAGGCTCTCGACGTCGGGCAGCACGTCCTGCCGTGTCTTGGGGGCAGCGCCCGCCTGCGCTTTCCCTGGGTTCCACACGGGCGGGATGTCGAAGGCCTTGGTGCCCTCCTCGCCGCTGCCCTCGTCGTGGTAGCTGAGGATGATCTCTTCGTCCTCGATGGTGTACGGCTGTTTCTGGTGCCGCCTCATGGACAGAATGGGCAGCACCAGAACTAAGAGAACATAGATACAGGCCAGGACGGCAATGAGGCCACCACGGGTCACAATGACTGGGAGCAGGTAGGCCTCAGGGCTGCAGGACATGACAAGGCCGTCGTCGTCACAGCTGCACACCTGGATGGTAAGTGTGTGCAGCTCAGCGCTGGCCCCCCACTGTCTGCTCTCAAGACTGGCAGGTAAAAGACACTGCTATTGCTGCCAGAAACCAGACCGCCTAGGCAAAGTCCGGCCAGTGTTATCTTTTAGGTACTTTATTAGTTCCACAGATCAGGGAGAACATACGGTATCTGTCATTTAGGGATTGGCTTATTTCACTAATTATAATGTTTTCCAGTTGCATCCATTTTGTTGCAAATGACCGGATTTCATTTTTGCCTTCTGTGTAGTGTTCAATGGTGTAGATATGCCATAATTTCTTTATCCAGTCTTCAGTTGATGGACATCTGGGTTGATTTCTTATCTTAGCTGTTGTGAATTGAGCTGCAGTAAACATGGGGATACAGATAGTTCTTTTTTTTTTTTTTTTTGACAGGCAGAGTTAGACAGTGAGAGAGAGAGAGAGAGAAAGGTCTTCCTTTTTTCCGTTGGTTCACCACCCAAGAGGCTGCTACGACTGGTGAGTTGCAGCCGGGAGGCTGTGCCGATCTGAAGCCAGGAGCCAGGTGATTCTCCGGGTCTCCAATGTGGGTGCAGGGCCCAAGTACTTGGGCCATCCTCCACTGCACTCCCGGGCCACAGCAGAGAGCTGGACTGGAAGAGGAGCAACCGGGACAGAATCCAGCACCCCAACCGGGACTAGACGGGACTAGAACCCAGGGTGCCAGCTCCGTAGGTGGAGGATTAGCCAAGTGAGCCGTGGCGCCAGCCAGATAGTTCTTTCATATGCAGATTTCATTTCCTTTGGTGAAGTTTCTAGGAGTGAGATGTCTGGGTCATATGGTAGATCTATATTCAGATTTCTAAGGTGTCTCCATATTGTCTTACACAGTGGCTGCACCAGTTTACATTCCCACCAACAGTGGATCAGGGTACCTTTCTTCCCACATCCTCACCAGCATTTGTTGTTTTTTGATTTCTGTATGTGAGCCATTCTAACCGGGGTGAGGTGAAACCTCATTGTGGCTTTGATTTGCATTTCCCTGATGGCTAGTGATCCTGAGCATTTTCTCAAGTGTACTTTTCATTATAGTGCTAATATTTTATGTAGTAGTTTGATTAATGTTCATGTCTTCCAGTAGACAGTGGTGAGATCCTTGAGAAGAGATTTTCTTGTTTGCTTGTAATTGTTTCTTCCATAACCGCAAGGAAATTCCTAATTTTACCACATAAGGTGATAAACAGTGGTCACTTAATCAATTTTGTATATAAAAGTAATTATTCATGCATGATTATTTGATTTTTCCTGGGAAATAGTGTTATGATGCAAGAATCAATTTTATGAAATAGTGAAGTTTTTTTTTTTTTTTTTTTTTGACAGGCAGAGTGGACAGTGAGAGACAGACAGAGAGAAAGGTCTTCCTTTGCCGTTGGTTCACCCTCTAATGGCAGCCGCGGCCGGCGTGCTGCGGCGGGCGCACTGCGCTGATCCGATGGCAGGAGCCAGGTGCTTATCCTGGTCTCCCATGGGGTGCAGGGCCCAAGTATTTGGGCCATCCTCCACTGCACTCCCTGGCCACAGCAGAGAGCTGGCCTGGAAGAGGGGCAACCGGGACAGGATCGGTGCCCCGACCAGGACTAGAACCTGGTGTGCTGGTGAAGTTTTAAAAGTACCCATGAGTCTTTAAAGATAAAAAAAAGTTAAAGTAATTTGTATAATTTCTGAACATAAGGGTATTTTAGAAAGTTTGTGGAGAAATGGATTTAAAAGACAAATTTATTTTAGGACCAGCTTTGTGGCTCAGTGGGTTAAGCCGCCACCTGCAATGCCAGCATTTCATGTGGACATCAGTTGGAATGCTGGCTCTTCACTTCTGCGCCAGATTCCTGATAATGCCCTTGCAAAAGCAGTGGAATATGGTCCAAGTGCTTAGGCCCCTGCCACTCAGGTGGGAGACCCAAATGAAGCTCCTGGCTCCTGCTTTGGCCTGGCTCAGCCCCAGCCGTTGTGGCCATTTAGGGAGTGAGCCATTGGTTGGAAGATCTCTTTTTCTCTGTCTCTCCTTGTCTCTCTGTAACTTTGCCTTTAAAATAAATAAAATAAACCTTTTTTAAAAAAAGAATACTAAAAGATAAATTTATTTGGGTGTAAACATACTGTTTTCTTCCTTCTTCTTCTCCTTCTTCTTCTCCTTCTTCTTCTCCTTCTTCTTCTCCTTCTTCTTCTCCTTCTCCTTCTCCTTCTCCTTCTCCTTCTTCCTCCCTTTTTTAAAAAGATTCATTTGTGGCCGGCGCCGTGGCTCAACAGGCTAATCCTCCGCCTTGCGGCGCCGGCACACCGGGTTCTAGTCCCAGTTGGGGCACCAGATTCTATCCCGGTTGCCCCTCTCCCACGCCAGCTCTCTGCTATGGCCCGGGGCCCTGCACCCGTATGGGAGACCAGGAGAAGCACCTGGCTCCTGCCTTCGGATCAGCGAGATGCGCTGGCCGCAGTGGCCACTGGAGGGTGAACCAACGGCAAAAAGGAAGACCTTTCTCTCTGTCTCTCTTTCTCTCTCACTATCCACTCTGCCTGTCAAAAAAAAAAAAAAAAGATTCATTTGTTTGTTTGAAAGTCAGAGTTACACAGAGAGAGGAGAGGCAAAGAGAGAGAGGTCTTCCTCTGATGGTTCACTCCCCAATTGGCCGCAATGGCTGGAGCTGTGTTGATCCGAAGCCAGGAGCCAGGAGCTTCTTCTAGGTCTCCCATGTGGGTACAGGGGCCCAAGGACTTGGGCCATCTTCTACTGCTTACCCAAGCCATAGTAGAGAGCTGGATTGGAAGAGGAGCAGCCGGGTCTCAAACCAGCGCCCATATGGTATGCCGGCACTTCAGGCCAGGGTGTTAACCGGCTGTACCACAGTGCTGGCCCTGCATATTGTTTTCATAATACATATTTTACATGAACTTTTTGAGAACTCTTCATATAGTACTTGCAGTTCTGGAGATTTTGACAAATTTTTCTTCTAGGAAAACTTCAGTTTTTAGGTTGTAATTTAAAATCACAAAAACATAAGCTTTGGTTGGAGAAAATGCACTCCTTTGTGCAAATTATAGATTGTGAAGATTGAGTATCTGTTTTTCTGTCTCTATGAGCAAGGTGTCATTTTCCAGATCTCTAGCCCACCCAATCCCACCACTTACATTCTTTGGCTTGCATTTGTCATGTATCTTTTCTAAGTAGTCATTGGAAATGAGAATGGTCTTCATGATTGGCTTAGACCAATTTGAATTGGGCCATGAACTTAGAGATGAATTATTTGGTCATGTGGAAGATGTGGGTGTCTGAATAAATCAAAGTACTGTTGTTAGGAATAGATGTGTGTGACAAACAGTAATATCTACTAAATATTCCATTTCCACAACTAAGTTTACTCGCTGTGACCTTTGAAAGCTGAAAAATCCAATACTTAAGGAGAGTTGCTACACATGGGTCATAAGTGCCAGATGGGGGAGAGTTATGTGGCAGAAAAGTAGAATGAAGAGCATGGGAGTGGTGAAACCCAGCTAGAGGCAGGCTGGGTAGGGATTCAGGCAGAGATGGGGTCACGAAGTGGATCCTAGAGGAAGGAGAACTAACTTGAAAGGACAACTTGGTAGGCTGCAAATTTTGCCTTGGGCCATCAAATTCAAATGTTTGTATAGCTCATATATAACCCAGCAGCCCAAGGCCATTGCAGCACAGTTATAAGTTGAGGGTCAGGACTATAAGCTGTTTCTGAAAATAATTAAGTCAGGGGGGAATCTCACCTCTCTAGACATTTATGGAGTCTTACTGCACAAGGGATTGCATACATATTTGGGGATGAGGAGTAGAATTACCATATACTTTGCAGGGCCCAGTGCAAATTGAAACTTTAGGACTCCTTGTTAAAAATTTGTTAGGAATTTGAAGATTTTGAAAGCAGAGGCTGTGCTAAATGCAGGGTCTTTCTAAGAATGGGACTGTCCGGCCACACAGGTCACATGCCCAGGGAGCCACTTCTCATGGAGAATGTTGATCTCTGTACAGTTTGAAAAGGCACCAAGTAGTAAGTGGTTTCCACAATTCTTTTAATGAAGCTTCATAAATATTTTGATATTGCAGTCCCACTGCAACCATGTTACATCAACTAGAGTGCAGTATCAGCACAGCACAGGGAATCGGAAGAAGCGGTTCCTAGGTCCAGTTCTGCAATTGAGAACAAGTTACCTAACTTTTTCAGATATTGGTTTGCTCACTTGTTAGAACTGGTACAAGTCAGCAATTTTCAAATCTTTCTTTTTAAAGTAGTATACCTCCTTTTCCATCAAAAATCTTAATTATGGATTTTTCTGTCTCCACCAAATTCATGTGATAGTCACCCTTATGAATGGGGTTAGTGCCCTTTCAAGGTGTTGAGGGACCAAAGTTCTTCCCTTCTACCAAATCAAGACAGCAAAACTATGGCCACCTGTGAATTAAGAAGTGGATCCTTACCAGATACTAAATCTGTCAGTGCCTTGGTGTTGGACTTCTCACCTCCTGTAACTGGGAAAAATTTTTGTTGTTTAAGTCACCTGGTTAATGGTGTTTTGTAATAACAGGCCAAATGAATCAAGACAGAACCTTAAATACAAAACAGATAAAAGAGAAATTTCTTGGAGTAAATTCTCTTCTCTGATAGAAACAGCATCTGAATTCCATGGAATAATGAGACCCCTCTGTTTGGATCAAGGTTGCAAACTTCAGCCTTCTGGTCAAATCTAGCTTTTGCCTGTATTTTTGCATAAATTTTTGTTGAAACAACACACTCATATGTTTATATATCATCTCTGTCTTCTTTTGCTCCACAATGTTAGAATTGAGTAATCTTGACAGAACCTGTGTGGCCGCCAAAGGCTAAAATATTTACTATTTGGTCCTTCACAGAGAAAGTTTGCCACCTTCTGATCTTGATGATTTATTCTGATGATACTGGCAAGATGACAAAGAGAAGGCATGAAGGTTTCCAGACATGGAGGAATGGACATGTTAATAAGGCAGGAAGTTAGATATCATCCAACAAGCTAGAGGCCCAGTTAGTGGAACCGTTGTATGGCTATGGATTTAGACAATGAAATAAGACCAAAACGCAGTTGCCAAGATAGAGATGAAGGCTGAATTGGGAAAAGTAGGAAGTTTGCCTAGATGACAAGTTACCTGAGTATGGATGATTCTTGCAGTTTTTCCCAAGAGTGGTCTAGAATCCAGAATCCCTCAGGGAAATGGAAGAGGGAAATATAGAAGTACTGGCACAGGAACCAGTACTTCTGGTGGGCCTTCACAAAACTGTAGGGATGAGAAATAATATCCTTGTCAAGAGCATGAAAAGGAAACACTCATGTTAGTAGTAAATTGACTAAAGAAAATAAACAGAAGGGAAGAAACCAAGAGGATAGAGTAGTAATTAAAATAGAGCAAAACATGTTTCCTGTGGATCAGTGATAGGCACTATAAAATGAGAAGGGTTACACAGATGCACAAGTCATTCTTTGACCTTAAGGAGTAGATACAGATGTCTTAAAGTACAACCACCCTGGAATGTAATCGTGTGCCTTTGAGGCTCCCTATGGTCATTTCAAAAGTAGAGATGCTATGATACATCTCCATACTTACTGAATCTGAGTGTCTGCGACTGGGGCTTGGGCAAATTTATGGGCTAACTTAAGACCCCACCTTACAGATTCATGTAGTGGAGCCCTAAAAACCCAATACCTCAGAACTATATGACTATATTACTATATTTGGAGAGAGCACCACTTAAAGAAGTTTAAGTTAAAATGAGTCAATAGGATGGGCTCCAATCCAGTCTGACTGATGTCCTTATATAATGAGGAAATTTGGACCCATAGAAAGTTACCAGAGATGTCCACGCACAGAGGAATGACCATGAGAGGGCACAGAGAAGAGGGGGCTACCTGCAAGCCAAGCAGGGGGTACCTTCGAAGAAACTAAACATGTTTCTTGAACTTTGATCTTGAACTTCTAGCTTCCAGAACTGTGAGAAAATATCTTTCTGTTGTTTAAGCCTCTCAGTCTACATTGTTATATTGTGGCAGCCTGTCATGGTTAATTTAAGAGTTAATTTGGCTGTATTAAGGAATCTCTAGAAACCTAGGAAAACATAATTTTGGGTCTGTTGACAATGATGTTTCCAAAAGAGATTAGCTTGTGAGTCTGAGTTGACCAGGTGGGAAGACTGGCCTCAATGAGAGTGGATACCGTCAATTGACTGGGTCTGTAGAGAATTAATCTGAAAGGTGAATTGGCCTCTCTCTGAGAGTTGGGCACTCTTGATCATCAGAACTCCAGGCTTATTGGCCATTGGACTCTGGGATGTAAGCCAGTGGTTTTGTTGCTGGTGCTCAGGATTTTGGCCTTGAACTTGGAATTATACCCTCAGCTTCCCTGGTTCTGAGGCCTTCAGATTTGGATTGAGCCATGCTAATAGCATACCAGGGTCTCTAGCCAGCAGTTAACTTGTCATTAGAGTTGTCACTTGCCACAATTATGTGAGCCAATTCCCCCAAAATGTCCCCTTTCATATACAAAACACACATTCTATCAATGTTTCCCTCTATAGAACACTGGCTAATATACAGTTCTAGCATATGAATACATTATGTGCGAATTTAAACATACATGTAAATAACTCTGATATACTTGGTTGAGAACCGTTTGGTTAGAGTTAAGATGCAGACCCAAGGGAAAAGTATAGGAAATTCTGCCTTAGACATCAAAAAGAGTAATGAACTTGGTGTTGCCTGTGAGGGCTCCCCATGCCTATTATTTTGGTTTGTCATCCTGAAGCAGCTGTGTTGGTACTAAGCCCCCTACTGGCTATGGGAAACACTTCACTTGCTACCTTGGTACTGCTTCTGTTTCTGGTTGAGTAAGATTGTCCCTCATAATTTTTCTTGGAAATTCTTGCTCTCAAACAATTGGGGCTGGCATGTTTTCCCCTGTTATGTGCTCTTTGTCTCATAAACATTTTGTCATGTTGGAAGCTGTGCAAGAGACAAATGCCAAAGAACGGAGGCTTTTCTTACTATTAAATGAATTATTTGTATTTTTAAAAATATTTATTTATTTATTTATTTATATTTTTGACAGGCAGAGTGGACAGTGAGAGAGAGAGAGATAGAGAGAAAGGTCTTCCTTTTGCCGTTGGTTCACCTTCCAATGGCCGCCGCAGTTGGCGCGCTGCAGCCGGCGCACCGCGCTGATCCGATGGCAGGAGCCAGGTGCTTCTCCTGGTCTCCCATGCGGGTACAGGGCCCAAGGACTTGGGCCATCCGCCACTGCACTCCCTGGCCACAGCAGAGAGCTGGCCTGGAAGAGGGGCAACCGGGACAGAATCCGGTGCCCCAACCGGGACTAGAACCTGGTGTGCCGGCGCCGCAAGGCGGAGGATTAGCCTAGTGAGCTGCGGCGCCGGCCAAAAATATTTATTTATTTACTTGAAAGGCAGAGTTATACACACACACACACACACACACAGAGAGAGAGAGAGAGAGAGAGAGAGAGAGAGAGAATGTCTTCCATCTGCTGGTTCATTCCCCAAATGACTGCAAGGGCCAGACCAAAGCTAGGAGTCTGGAACTCCATCTGGATCACTCATGTGATGGCAGAGTCCCAAGTGCTTGAACCATCTTCTGCTGCTTTCTTAGATACATTATCAGGGAGCTGGATTGGAATTGGAGCATCCTGGACTTGAACCAGTGTTCATATGAGATGCTGGTGCACAGTGGCAACTGGATCTGCTGCACCACAATACTGGGCCTGATCTATTTTTAAACCAGACAAAATAAGGACCATTTTTTGATGAAGCAATCTCATTGCTATCCATGACTTGTTGCTGCAGTTCTGTTTCTGGAAGAGTTGCAGCATCAGTCAATTTCAATGAAGTGGATATGAAGCATATTTGACTCTGATGAAGGCAGATTCATTTCCTAGCAATCTTTATCTGACCAAAAACAGTAAGGTTTGAGTATGTTAGTCTTTATGCAGAGAATATTAATGTGTTCCTTATTTTTCCTGGTAGAATTGAATCAAAACAGGTTTTGACAAAGCAGTCAAATGAATCAAAATTTGAGGTCACCTTGACTCCTGTCTTTTATTACTTAATGTGGCATATATTCAGTTAAAATAAAATTCTAATAGCCTGTTTTCTCACTGGTTCTAATAGGAAAGATCCTGAACTCAACCGTTTAATTAAACACTTCTCACTTCTTTTTAAAGAAGAAATTATCTGCTAAACACTAGATTTCAGGGAGTGACATCAGAAACAGGGTAGAACAGGAGACATCCACCTTCACTCACCCACAGAAAACAACAACCAGACAACTCTTCACAAACAGAAATAGCTCTAAAGAACTCACATGGCAATACATTGGAACAACAACCTGAGGATAACTACACAACACGGGTAGGAAGAACAGTTTCATTTGTCCTGTAGTTCCCCTAGCAGGGAAAAGGGGTGGCCAGTGTTCTTAGCCTTTTACAGCCAAGGACCTGCTTTGGTATCACCCAACCCAAGTCAACCCACATCACTGGGGAGACCATCAGAACTGAGACATCTGATGGCTGAAAACAAAGAATGCATACACTGTCAGTATTATCCATTTGGTATATGCTACTGTGATTCTCAGTGGCTTGATCCCCGGCTTTCACCACTGTAGGATTTCAACAGCTCTTGTGTTGTTACTCCCCCTTACCTGCAAATGTTTCAGGACTCCACGGTGCTTGCCATTGTGGATACTAGAGCTCTTCTCCACAGAGGATGCCAGAATCTTCTATCTCTAGGAGCTGCAGATTTTCACTTTGATGGTATCCAGCCATCTGAGCTGCCATCCTTCTTCCTCGCTTTCTCTTCAGAGATTCCCTGGCTCATGTCACTGTGGGTATTTCTGCTCCAGGAACAAACATGGACATTGCATGTGCATGCTTGCAGGTGACTTGGGCCTCTGTCACAAGACCTGACTTCCAACACTGCGCATGTGCCCATGGCTAATCCTGTGAGAGTTTATGTACACAATTGACCCGCATTCCATAGTCAGCCTCCATTTCCCTGGGGTACCTGCAGCTGACCCCTAGAGCCACACGCATACATGCTACCAGCCTTGCCTCTTGTAGCAGTGTACATTCATGCAAACAGTCCTGACTCCTGTTGCTACCCCCACAAGCATACTTACCCATAGCTGATCCCTGCAGTTGACCTTGTGCATATCACCAGCCGAACCCCTGTAGCCATGCATGTACTTGTGGCTGGTTTCTGCAGTCAAGCATATTCACACTGCTGATCTCTGTCCACCACTGTTGACCCTAAGTCTTAGCAAATTTGAGGAGATTGAAATTACATCAGGTACCTTCTGTTATCACTATAATATGGAACAAGAATCATCAATACAAGGAAAACTGAAAAATTCACAAGTATGTGGAAATTAAACAGCACCCTTCTGAACAACCAATCAGTCAAAGGATAAATACAAATGGAAATAAAAAAATCTTAGTATAAAATGAAAATGGAAATATAACATGAAATTTATATGATGCAGTAAAAGCAGTTCTAAGAAGGATGTTTATAATGATAGGTACTTACAGTAGGAAGAAAGATCTCAAATAATTTTATATTTCAAGGAACTAGAAAAAGAATAAACTAATCCCAGAGTAAAACTCAGAGGAGAAACAAATGAAACAGAGACTAGAAAATATCTTTGCCAACTTTTCATTCCTATGATGGAATACTGAGGCAGCTAACTTAAAAGAGAAAAGATTTATTTGGTTTCCTGGAAATTTACAACCCAAAATCAGACATTTCCCATTGGTTCAGCCTCTGGTGATGATACTCTTGCTGGTAGAGTTCCAAGGTGGTGCTTAAAGATCATATGGCAAGTGACAGAGAACATGCATCTGTCTGTATTCCTGTGGTCCCTTACAAAGCCATTAGAATTCAATCATAGAGGTTACACCCTAAAACCCAACCTAATCCAATTGCCTGCCAATAGCCTGACCTCCAAACACCATAAAATAGACTAAATTTTCACCCTCTTAGTACCATTAACGTGAGATTATGAGGACCAAACTTCTGAGTTTGAGGGGACAAATTCAAACCATTAATATAGAATACAAAAATCTAGCCGGCGCCGTGGCTTAACAGGCTAATCCTCCGCCTTGCAGCACCGGCACACCGGGTTCTAGTCCCGGTTGGGGCACCGATCCTGTCCCAGTTGCCCCTCTTCCAGGCCAGCTCTCTGCTGTGGCCAGGGAGTGCAGTGGAGGATGGCCCAAGTGCTTGGGCCCTGCACCCCATGGGAGACCAGGAGAAGCACCTGGCTCCTGCCATCGGAACAGCGCGGTGCGCCGGCCGCAGCGCGCCAACTGCGGCGGCCATTGGAGGGTGAACCAACGGCAAAAAGGAAGACCTTTCTCTCTATCTCCCTCTACTTTCCACTCTGCCTGTCAAAAATTAAAAAAAAAAAAAAAAGAATACAAAAATCTATAGGAATGAAATCGATCTCTTGAGATTTGATTATTGTTTATTTTTTAAAAAAATTTATTTGATAGATTTAGACAGTGAGAGAGAGAGAGACAGAGAGAAAGGTCTTCCTTCCATTGGTTCACCCTCCAAATGGCCGCTACCGTGGGAGCTACGCCGATCCGAAGCCAGGAGCCAGATGCTTCCTCCCAGTCTCCCATCCGGGTGCAGGGGCCCAAGCACCTGGCCCATCCTCCACTGTCCTCCTGGGCCACAGCAGAGAGCTGGACTGGAAGAGGAGCAATCGGGACTAGAACCCGGTGCCCACATGGGATGCCAGCGCCGCAGGCAGAGGATTAACCAAGTGAGCCACGGCACCGGCCCCTGATTATTGTTTCTAACCCTTGTTTATACTCCTGTGGAACTGTGGTCTATTTTTTTTACTTGTTGAATATTAATGTTTGTGGCACATTAAGCATGTGATTAGAGTGGACTGAAACTATGTTTTTGCAAAAATTAAAGTGAAGGAAGGGGAATGAGAGAGGGAAAGAAGGAAGAAGGGAAGTATGGCTATCTTAGAATTATACCTATGGGCTGGCGCCACGGCTCAATAGCCTAATCCTCTGCCTGTGGCACCGGCACCCCGGGTTCTAGTCCCGGTCGGGGTGCCGGATTCTGTCCTGGTTGCTCCTCTTCCAGTCCAGCTCTCTGCTGTGGCCTGGGAGGGCGGTGGAGGATGGCCCAGGTCCCTGGGCCCTGCAACCGCATGGAAGACCAGGAGGAGACACTTGCTCCTGGCTTCAGATCAGCGCGGTGCGCCGGCCGCAGAGGCCATTGGGGGGTGAACCAACGGAAAAAGGAAGACCTTTCTTTCTATCTCTCTCTCTCTCACTGTCCACTCTGCCTGTCTAAAGAAAAAAAAAAAAGAATTATACCTATGAAATCTAGTCTCTTTATATTATTAAAAACTTAAAAAGAGAAAAAAACAATCAATGAAACTTAACTCTTTTATAAACAGAAACAAAATAGAAACTCCGTTAGCTAAATTAGGAAGTAGAAGGAAAGAAATCAAACAGATAAAATGAGAAACAGAAGAGGAGACATTATAACTGATAACACAGAAATACTAATGATTATAGATGTCTACTATGAACAACTATATACCAACAAATTGGATACCCTGGAAGAAATGAATCAATTTCTAGAAACATAATTTACTGAGTCATGAAGAAATAGAAAAGTATTAACAAAATAAGAGTAAGAAGCCTCAATCAGCAATCAAAATTCTCTCAACAAAGGAAAGTCCATGGCTTTTATAGATAAATTCTACTAGCCTTTTAAAGAAGAACTAATAGAAATCCTTTTGTAACCCTTCAAAACATTAGAAGGCTGGCGCTGTGGCTTAACAGGCTAATCCTCCGCCTTGCGGCGCCAGCACACCGGGTTCTAGTCCTGGTTGGGGTACCGGATTCTATCCCAGTTGCCCCTCTTCCAGGCCAGCTCTCTGCTATGGCCTGGGAAGGCAGTGGGGGATGGCCCAAGTGCTTGGGCCCTGCACCTGCATAGGAGACCAGGAGAAGCACCTGGCTCCTGGCTTCGGATCAGCGTGATGCGCCGGCCGCAGCAGCCATTGGAGGGTGAACCAATGGCAAAAAGGAAGACCTTCCTCTCTGTCTCTCTCTCTCACTATCCACTCTGCCTGTCAAAACAAAACAAAACAAAACAAAACATTAAAATAGGAGGGAACTCTTTCAAGTTCATTTTATGAGGCTAGTATTACCTTAACACCAAAGTCAGAGAATGATGCCTCCAGATAATAAAATTATAGGCCAGACTCCATGATGAACATAAATGCAAGAATCTTCAACCAAATACTATCAAACAATATTGAATAGCAGACTAAAAAAATTGCATACTATGTTCAAATGAGATTTATCTCTGAGACAAAAGGATGGTTCAGCCTGCATAAATTAATAAATTTGATACACCGTTTTAATAAAATGTTAAAAAAGTGTAATAATGGCAGGAATTTCGTGCAGTGGTGAAAATGTAATTTGGGGTATCTGCATTCCATGTTGAAGGGCCTGGGTTTGAGCTTTGGTTCCTTCCAATTCCACCTTCCTGCTAAATGAGCATGTTGGGAGGCATCAGGTGATGGCTCAAGTACTTGAGTCCCAGATACCCACATAGTAGAACCAGATTGAATTCTAGGTTCCTGGCTTTGGCCTGGCCAAGACCCAGCTGTTGTGGTCATTTGTGGAGTGAACTAGCAGATGGTATATCTCTTTGTGTCTCTGTCTCTGTCACTTCTGTCATTCTCTGCTTTTCAAGTTAATAAAAAATAAGCAAATAAAAATGTATAACTAAAAAAGGTGTGATCATCTCAAAAAGGCAAAAAAGCATTTGACAAAATTAAATGGATCTTTTCTGATTAGAAACTCTCAACAATTATAAAAATAAGGAAGATTGAAGAATATCCACAATAAAGGCCGTTTATCACAAGTCCACAGAAAATATTATACTCAGTTATGAAAGGCTGAAATCACTTTCTCTAAAATCAGGAAGAATGCAAAATGTTCACCCTTGCCATTTCTATTTAATATAGTACTGAAAATCCTAGCCAGAGCAATTAAGCAAGAAAAAGGAATAAAAAGGCATATAAACTTTCTCTGCTTGAAGATGACATTATTCAATGTAATTACCATCAACAGAGAACACAGTCCTAAAATTTGTGTGAATTCACAAGACCCTGAATAGCTAAAGCAACCTTGAGTAGGAACAGCAAAGCTGGAGACCCCATACTTACTGGTTTCAATTATGTTACAAATAATCAAAACCATATATTACTAGCATAAAAATAGCTATATGAACCAGTGGAACAGAATAGGGAGCTCAAAAATGCACCTATATACTATATATAACAATATGCACTAATGCATAATATATTGCTAATAATATATAGTATATTCATATATACATTATGACCTCCATATTGTTGCAAATGATAGCAATTCATCCCACAGCCAACAGACATTTGGATTGTTTCCGCTTCTTGGTTATTTTGAATAATACTGCAATAAACATGAGACTACAAATGTTTCCTCAACAGATTTATTTCACTTCCTGTAGGTATACTCCCAGTAGTGGCACTGCAACGGTTACCTGGTAGTTCTTTTAAAAATTTTTTTAGGGCCTCCATGCTGTTTTCCACAATGGCTGCACTAGTTTATGTTCCCACTATCAGTGTTTAAGCATTGCCTTTTCTCCCCACCCTTTCTTTCCTATTGTCTTTTTGATAATAGCTAATCTAACTGGAGGGAGGTGACATCTCATTGTAGTTTTGATTTGCATTTCCCTGATGATTAAGGTATTTTTTTCATGTATCTGTTGGCCATTTGTTTGGCTTTTGTTTTGAAAAATGTCTGAGTCTATTGTTTATTAAATTTGTTTCCTTTTTTTTTTTACTAATTTAGATGCATGTGTCCCAAGCAGCATTTTAACCACTATGCCAAATTCCCATCCTTTCCCTGGAAGTTCTTGATGCTTGTTGACATACAACATCATCTGTGCACTGAAGGATTAGGAAGTTTTTCTAGTCTTTGTAATCTGCCTTTTGTGTATGTGTGTGCGTGTGTGTTTACCTTGCAGAAATCCTAAGAAGTTTGCTTCTTTTTAAAATTTTATTTCTTTTACTTACTTATTTGAGATGGAGGCGAGAATGAGAGAGAACTAGCTCCCACCTGTTGGTTCACTCGCTTAATTTTGTCAACAGCTGAGCCTGAGCCAGGGTAGGAGCTGAAGCCGGGATAGGAACTCAAGCCAGGTCTTTCACACAGGTGGCAGGAACCCAATTATTTGAATCATCACTACTATCTACCAGGGTCTGCCTTGCCAGTAATTTAGGGTCAGGAGTCGGATCCAGGAATTGAACCTAGGTACTCTGATGAGGGATGTGGCATCTTAACTACTAGGTTAAATGCCTGCAATAAAGTTTGCTTGTTTTCCCCTGAGCCTGTGGACACTTCTGCTATTTAAGCACTAGATGGCACCCTAAGTAGAGGTTAGCTCCAAGTCTGCTGTTCACGTGTTGCCCCTGTTTCAGCACTAGGGGCTACTCCTATCCTGGATTTGTTGTTCAGAAATAATTGGTAGATGCTCCATCTGGGAGCTCTTGCTTGGGGAGAGAGGCCTTTGGGCTTTGTTTGGTGCTGGTTCTCACTGCAGTGGGCCCACCTCTGAGCTCCAAGATGAAGTCCTGTACTGGCTTTCCCACCCTATTTGCCATCGGCTAGAGTCTTGTTCTGCTATCTACCAGAGGCTGGGAGAAGAATGGTAGAGACAGTCTCTTGGGAACTTGGCTAAGGAGGGTCCAAAGGCTCAATCCACAGGTATGGGCCTGGGGAAGGAATTGGGGGCTCTGCTGACACTGAATTTTACAGTGATGGGCCTGGTACCAAGATTCAACCATGATGTCTGGAATGAATTCCTTCTCTTTCTCCCCAGGAGGAAGCATGCCGTAGTACTGCTTGGTATTCGGGGAGTGACTGTACAGCAGTTCCTTCCTGCCTTCTTCAATGAATCTTTTCTTGTTACTATACTAAAACCAGCACTGTGGTTTCTCATGTGGCTTCCTTAGTTCTTCTGAAGAGGCTTGATGTGTAGCAATTGTTCAAATTGGTGTCTCTGTGGGGTGCCAATCACTGGAGCATCTTACTCAACTGCCACCTTGCTCCACCTCCCAGCAGTACTTTCATGAGCTCCTGGAGACTAAGGACCAACGTCTGCAGTCAGATGAATGTGAGTTCATCTGAGCAGCTCCAGATACAAGCGAATTACTTAATCTCTATGCATCCTAATTACTTATGTGTAAGATGCCGGTGATAATAATGTCTAACTCATAGAGTTGGCATGAAGATATAATAGAATAGTGCTTGTGAAGTACTTAATTCCGTGCCTGGAACAACATGTGAACCACAAATGTTAGCTAATGTGATTACTGGCCTCACTCACCCCAGAATTTGTCATGCTGATTCACACTTAAGTACCTAATAAATAAGAATACTACTGTATTGACTTTATATTCCAGATTTATTGAATGCCTATGGGTATTTAAGCAATTCTTTTATGAAAGACAGGTTGTTGCTAGTTCAAACAATGCATCTGGGGAATTTAGAAACAGGGCTCTGTGCTAGTTTTGCTCTGTTTATTTCCTGGGCCAGTCTATTCTCTACACTTATTTGCCCTGGTCTGGCCTCAGCTTGCTTGCCTCTTTGGACCTTGTCAAGAGGGACCCCTCTTGCCAACAGACTTGAGTTCTTTGAATGGGAGACTCTAGCAGGGTGAATGTGGAAGCAGGACATTTATTCGCTGCTCCCTCCCTGTTTGAGTCTGAATCTGTGGGAGTGTCTGCAGCTGTTCACACCCACACCTCCTGTGGAGAGAGCAGCCCATCCACTGTTGGTCCCAGCTTTCACTGAGTCCTGATACATCGCACAATTTCCTTCCCGTATTTTTTCAGTGCTAGCTGTGGTGATGTCTTCCTGCTCTTGTTAGTCTGAGTACAGTGCCACTCATCAGCCCTGTCCACATATGGGAGGTGTGGGAATGTAGTCTTTTCGTTAAAGTCTTTTGGAGCTATCTGAGTTGGACTCCGTTTCCTGTTATGTACCTGACTCATACTACCCCTTTCTCAGACATTTTACTGCCCTTTCCTGGAAATTTGTAGTAAGCAAAAGTTTTAGGTCTCCAGATGAATGGTGCCTTTTAGATATGGGCTAAAGTCAACAATCTAAAGCACAGCAAAGTCAGAGGCACAGAGCTTAACTTAAAATTAACTTATCTTCATACATCATGAAGGATTCCCAGAACCTCCTCATCTAGATCTTCAGAGTGTCACCTGTGAATGCTTCCACATCCTCTATGTTTCTCTCTTCAGTCTTCTCATCTTTACACAGAAGCTTTGTTCAGTTCTTATCTGTCCCTCCAATGGCAAATCTCATCATTCCCCACCAAGAAAAGTTGTCCTTGTTCCAGTTCTTTCATGTGTCTGGTAAGTTTTCCAGCTCAGATTTAGTTGGAGGGGGGCTGGTGCTGTGGCACAGTGGGTTAACGCCCTGGCCTGAAGTGCTGGCATCCCATATGGGTGCTGGTTCGAGACCTGGCTGCTCCGCTTCTGCTCTAGCTCTCTGCTCTGGCCTGCGAGAGCAGTAGAGGATGGCCCAAGGACTTGGGCCCCCACACCCGTGTGGGAGACCTGGAAGAAGCTCCTGGCTCTTGGCTTTGGACTGGTGCAGCTCCGGCCGTTGCGGCCACTTGGGGAGTGAACCAATGGAAGGAAGACCTCTCTCTCTGCCTCTCCTCTCTCTGTGTAACTCTAACTTTCAAATAAATAAATAAATCTTAAAAAAATTTAGCTGTAGGAACATTTGTTAGTGTGTTAGTGGTTGTTTTTCTCCTCATAAGAATCTGCTGACTCTGAAGAGAGGAAAATTGAGTTTTGATCCCATAAGCTTAGTGGTTTAAGTTAGAGATGGAGGTAGACAGGGGATGCTTGTATTCTGATTTAGTTTCCCACAAAGAATAACGTGACTACCTCCTTTTCAGTGATGACAAATATGTCACCATGAAGAAAATTAATTTTCTTCTGGAGACAACATTGTATATTCTCAAAGACTATATTTCTCCCATTAGTAATATTTTGATCCTACTCTTTGCACACAAAGAACCTTAACAATATTATACCGTGGGAGATTTATTTAGTTCTGGGCCTATTTTCATAACCAAGAACTTTATCTTAGTTCAGTTTGCTTCAATGCAAATACGAATCCCCTGGGCTGGTGACGACAGCCCAAGTAGTTTCTCCCTGATTGCCAATGTCACATTCCTACCTTACAGTACAAACACAGGTGTTACTAATTTAGGGTAAAAGTCTCTCAAATTATCTTGAGGCATATAGATTAAGTTCATGGTTCTCAACTGGGAACAATTTTACTTCACAGGTGATATTTGGCAATGTCTGGAAGTATTTTTGAATATCACTGTGAAGGGGAGAGTTTGATGCTGGGGACCAGAGGCCAGGCATCCTACTAAACATCCTGCAATTCACAGGACAGCTCTACACAAATACCCAGTTCAAAATTTCCCCCAGGCAGCTTTCATCTATCTTTTGATTAGGGAAGTAAAACCACTAGGACCTACTTTTGGACATGTCCTTGTGGAATTGTACTCTGATTTGAAGCAGGATCACCTTCTGTGGATGAAAGGTCAATGTGACTTCCTTTTCCAACTTTCTGCTTTCCAGTAGCACAAGACATCACACACACTGTCTTACACATGCCCAGAGGAATTTAGATGAATATTAGGAACCTTCCAAAGCACCACCTGATTAGGGGTCAATTCTGCCTCTCTATCCTAGAAATGGTGAGGGAAGATTGGACAGTATTTGTGGGAGAGAGAATGGCTTTCTTCCTTCTTTTCCTTCTTCACTTGTGTGTGACCTCCTTGCCAGATTAAATATATGATGCTTGGTTGTCTCAGCTCAGGCCATTAAACAAAATTACTATAGACTGGGTGGCTTAAATTTTGTAATTTTTTCCCCTCACATTTCTGCAGGCTGGGAAGTCCAAGATAAAGGTGCTGGCTGATTCAGTTACAGATGAAGGCTAGATTTCTAGCTTTTAGTTGTCTTCCTTCTTGCTATATCCTCACAAGGCCTTTCCTTTGATAGGGAGGGAGAGCGAGAGTGAGAGAGAGTGCACGTAAGTGCTCTTTTCCAGTTCCAATTTGGTCACTTAAACTATTAGATTAGAATTCCACTCTATGATCCTATGATCCAACTTAACTTTTACCACTTGTCTTCATGTATCATCACAATAGAGTTAGAAATTTCACTATAACCTTGTAGAGGGGCACAATTCAGTTCACAGTACCAGTTAAATATGAATTTCAGACCAACAACAAATAATTTGTTGAAGCATAGTTATACTAAAACTTTTCATTGTTTATCTGAAATTTAAATTTAATTATATATATATATATATTTTTCTAAATCTGGCAACCTTACCCTCTGGGCCATTAGTTGGCACTGGCAGTACAGATGTTGTTCTAGGATCAAAAATTACAGGAGTAATCTGGTTGATTCTAAAGTTATATTTCTATAGGGCAAGTCTGGCTGGTTCTAAAAATCATATCTCCTTCCCATTTCTGTTTCCTCCACTTAAGAAGCTCCTCTTTACTAACATTGTGTGTTTGTTCCAAGTACATTTAGGCCCTTTCCTGAATTAAACAGAATAAAGTTTGCCACTTGCACATGGAATGTAAATTTTATTTGTTTCTGTATGATCCAGATATTGAACAATTTGGAAGATAAAAAGGACATTTTTTTGTTATTTGAATAATTTTCAGTCTCAAATTTAATAGCTTAATATTTTTATTGATGATTAATAGTAAATCATCATTTAATTTTCTTAGTTTAATATGGTATGTTGCTTACACTCTGGAATAAATCTTCACATATCATCATTTACCTCAAAGATCTCATTAAAACACTGCTAGATACTCAATTTTCTGCTAGCTCAACAAATTGCAAAAACACCAGAAACTTTTTAGAAAAGTTACTAAAAGTCTTTTTGTAATGAAATCTCTTTTTGTTTTGTTGATACTTACTCATTCATCAACAATTTTTTCTCACACATATTAATAGGCCATTTGATAGGCAGTGTGTACAGATAAGATACTCTCACTGGCTTTCTGAACTTCATACTTTGATAACAGTACCGCAGTATCTGGGCTATTGGTATTAATTATACACTGTTATATAACAAAGTGACCCAAGTCTTAGTGGCTTGAAATAGCAGCATTTATAACTCATAGTTGCTGGGTGCAGCATATCAAGGTCCTTTGCTCTAGAGTCTTTCAAAGACTGTAATCAATGTTGAACTTGGCCACTTTCTTTTCTTAAGGCTGAAGAGGGAAAAGAGCCACTTTTGAGTTCAAATGTGGTTGTTGGGAGAATCCAGTTCTTCAAGGGGATTGTTTGGACTGATGGCCTCAGTTCCTCACTGAAGTTGGCCAGAAATAGCTCTCAGTTTTTCCCTTCCTCCCTTCCTTCATTCCTTTACACACACACACACCTCTCAGTTTCTTTCTGTGTGGGCTTCTCCATACAATAGCTCAGAACATGACATTAGGGAAAGCAAGTGGGGGAGGAGAAAAAGAGAGAGAAGAGGGATGGATAAAGGGAGGGAGAGAGAGAGAAAAGGGATGGAGGGAAGGAGGCAGAGAGGGAGAGGAAAATGAGGGAGAGGGAGAAGGAGAGGGAGGAGAGAGTCAACAAGACATAAATAGTCTTTTGTAATCCAACCATGAAAGTGATGTCTTTTTGCTATATCCCATTTGTTAGAAGAAATTCTCTTGATACAGCCTTTAAGAGAAATTAGGGGGCAAAAATTGAGCTCAACTTTAATACGGTTTTATTTCTGGCTATTGTTTTTCAGAAAGTCTGAATTCATTCAGTGATGTGTATAAGTTGCCTTGAGGGACAGAGCAGAAAAATACGGATGCTTTTCAACTTAAAGAGAGGGCATGGGAGAGATTTCCCTAGGAGTAATGAGGTCAGAAGTCAGAAAACCTCTTGAGAGCTACTGCCAGAAGGTTGGGAGGGGATGAGGCACCAATGATTTAACTAGATTAGGGGCAATACATGGCTTCTTTTACACACATGTGTAAAATTGTGGACTGAATCGGCTCTCTGCTATGGCCCGGGAAGGCAGTGGAGGATGGCCCAAATGCTTGGGCCCCTGCACCCGCGTGGGAGACCAGGAGGAGGCACTTGGCTTCTGGCTTCGGAACGGCACAGCGTGCCAGCCATGGCAGCCATTTGGGGGGGGTGAACCAATGGAAGGAAGACCTTTGAAAAAAATTGTGGACTGAAAATCATTGTCTTTTATGATATTTATCAACACTAGTTCCTCTTACAAGTTGATTTGTGACTGAGAGGGAGACTAACACCCATGTTGTAAACTAACTGCATAATCATTTTATAGATTTGGATTCTTGCTGTGTCCAATTTAAATTGGTTGTTTGTAGAATTCTGTAAAGCCTATTAAATAAATCATGTCAGGTAGAATTTGTTCCAGAAAAATTATCAATGCTTTCACCAGACTTAATTTGCTTTTGATAATTATTTTTCAATACATGAAATGCTGTAAAAAGGCCAGAATAAATGAGTTCTTGCTCATTTAACTTGCTATTTATAGTGATCAGAATATAGCATTTATTGGATTTGGTAGATGAAAATGTCACATTTTTCAAATTTGAGATAAAATCCTTATAAGAATGAACAAACATAATGGTACCTCTGATGTCTTCTTTGGATTTCTGTTGCTACTTCCATAATTCTACACATTCAGCATTACTTCTTGTGTTCTCTGCCTTGGACCCCTCAGAAATCCCTCTCTTCCTGTCATACTCTTTTGGTCGGAACCTGCTTATCTCTGGACAGAGCCTTCCAAAAGCTTTCCCATGGCCATTTCCACCTCTCGACCCCATCCTCTACAAAGAGGAGAGTGATCTTCAACAAAAAAAGGACCATACCACCCCTTCTCAGCACCCACCAAAATCTCTTTGAACTTAAAATAAAACAAGAGTGCCAAGATCTCCCCAACCTTCCCATCCAATGTCAGTGGCACTCCCTCTCACACTACTCTACTTTTCTTCTGACCCTAATACTTACTGAACTCAGACTCCTAACTTAGGTGAATTAAGCATCCTGAAAACAAGTAAAAACAGAAAGCAAATCTGCCTGAGGTAATCAAAGTGCTCAATCTGATTACTTTATAGATAAGTTTCCTGTTAGCTGTTGCGTAGCTCAGTTCAGATTCTGTATCATTTGTTAATTATTATTGTGTTCTGTCAAATGACTGACTATCCTGGACGGCTTCCTATAGGGAGTAGATTAATGTAGCCTTCTCAGCTATTATTCTCCAAGGCCAATGAAGATGACCTTTTCAGAACTCCAGGTTGACTTTTTGGAAAGTTAAAAGACTCATAATGCATGTTTTATCTGACAAAGTTTAGCAACAATGTCTGTGGGCCAGGAATTTCATGATATTAAGAGACTGAGCGGTTTGAAGAAAGTTTGTTATTTTTTTTTCATTTTTTTTAGAAACCTTTTATTTAATGAGTACAAATTTCATGAGTACATCTTTAGGAATACAGTGATTCTTCCCACCATACCTGCCCTCTCACTCCCAGTCCCTTCCCCTCTCCTCCTCCCTCTCCCATTCCTAGTACCATTCTCAATTAAGATTCATTTTTGATTAACTTTATACACAGAAGACCAACTCTGTACTAAGTAAATATTTCAACTATTTGCACACATGCTTATACTAAGTATAAAAAACTGTTTGAGAATAAGTTTTACAGTTGAATCTCATAGTATGACTCATTTAGGACAAAGGTCCTGCATGAGGAGTAAGTGCACAGTGACTCCTGCTGTTCATTTAAAAATTAACACTCTTATGTATGACGTCAGTGATCACCCGAGGCTCTTGCCATGAGTTGCCTGGGCTATGGAAATCTTTTGAGATCACAGTCTCTGTCAGTATTTAGGCAAGGCCAAAGGCAAAGTGGAAGTTCTCTCCACTCTTCAGAGAAAAGTACATCTTTTTTTGATGGCCCCTTCTTTCCACTGGGGTCTCACTCACAGACAGCCTTCCAGTAGGATTTTTTTCATAGTTTCGTGGCATTCCATGCCTGAAATGCTTTCATGGGCTTTTCTTCCAGACCAGAATGCTTTAAAGGCTGATTTTGAGTTCAGAGTGCCATTTAAAGTGATTGTCATTCTATGAGTCTGATGTGTGGACTGCTTCCTATGTTGAAGCATTCTCTCCTTTTTATTTCTATCCTTATTACTGGACACTAGATCATATTTATATAATCCCTTTAACAGTTCTATTTATACGCTCACTTTAACACTGAATTTGAAAGTCTGTAGGCATGTGTGCAGAGCTATAGAGCTTTATAGTTACAAACTTCTTCCCTCTCTTATTCCCACTCTTCTTTTTTCATGAGATCTATTTTTCAATTGACTTTATACTCATATGACTAATTCTATTTTGGGTAAAGACTTGAACCAATGGTATTCAGAAAGAAAAAAAAAAGAAAAAAGAAAAGCAAAGAAAAATAGAACTGTTCTTCAACAGTCACAACAAGGGCTGTTTAGGTCATTGCTTTTCAAGATGTTCAAAGTGTCAGTTTCACTTTTTCAGGTTTCCTATTAGCTGGTCTGTTAGTTATTATTGATCAGGGATTATATATTGTATTTGTCCCTTTGGAACTGGCTTATTTCACTAAGTATGTTTTTAGAATCATCCATTTTATTGCAAATGACCAGATTGCATTATTTTTTACAGCTGTATACTGTTCCATGGGGTACATAACCCATAATCTTTTATCCAGTTTTCAGTTGATGGGCATTTAGATTGATTCCATGTTTTAGCTATTGTGAATTGAGCTGCAATAAACATGGGGGTGCAGATACCTCTTTTATTTGCTGATTTTATTTCCATTGGGTAAATTTCCAGGAGTGGGATGACTGGGTCATATGGTTGGACTATATTCAAATTTCTGAGGTATCTCCATACGGTCTTCCATAGTGGCTTTACTGGTTTACATTCACACCAACAG
The DNA here is from genome assembly GCF_033115175.1 of Lepus europaeus. Lineage (NCBI taxonomy): Eukaryota > Metazoa > Chordata > Mammalia > Lagomorpha > Leporidae > Lepus > Lepus europaeus. The sequence continues at coordinate 116,532,874 of NC_084829.1, forward strand.
TAGATTAGAGTACCTTTCCCCCCACATCCTCACCAACATTTGTTGTTTGTTGATTTCTGTATGACAGCCATTCTAATTGGGGTGAGGTGAAACCTCATTGTGGTTTTTATTTGCATTTTCCTGACAGCTTGTGATCCTGAGCATTTTCTCAAGTGTCTATTGTCCATTTGGATTTCTTCTTTTGTAAAATGTCTGTTTAAGTCCTTTGCCCATATCTTAATTGGGTTGATTGTTTTGTTGCAGTGGAGTTTCTTAATCTCTTTATATAGTCTGGTTATTAATCCTTTATCAATTACATAATTTGCAAATAATTTCTCCCATTCTGTCGGTTGCCTCTTCACTTTGCTGAGTGTTTCTTTTGCAGTACAGAAGCTTTTCAATTTTATGTAATCCTGTTTGTAAATTTTGGGTTTGATTGCTTGTGCATCTGGGGTCCTTTCCAATAATTCTTTGCCTATGCCAATGTATTGCAGGGTTTCCCCACTGCTCTCTAATAATTTGACGATTTCAGGTCATAGGTTTGGGTCTTTAATCCATTTAGAATGGATTTTTGTGTAAGGTGTTAGGTAGGGGTCCTGCTTCATACTTCTGCATTTGGAAATCCAGTTTTTCATCGCCATTTGTTGAAGAGAGTGTCCTTGCTCCAGGAATTGGTTTTAGCTCCTTGGTCAATATTAAGTTGGTCATAGATGTTTGGATTGATTTCTGGCATTTCTCTTCTGTTCCTTTGGTCTATCCATGTTTTTGTGTCAGTACCAGGCTGCTTTGATTATAACTGCCTTGTAATATGTCTTGAAATCTGGTATTGTGATGCCTCCAGCTTTGTTTTTGTGGTATGAGATTGTTTTAGCTATTTGAGGTCTCCTGTGTTTCCAAATGAATTTAAGCATCATTTAACCTAGACCTGAGAAGAATATCCTTGGTATGCTGATTGGTATCACATTGAATCAGTAAACTGCTTTCAATCTCTGCCTGGTCTATATAGTTGTGGTCAAGCTTAGGTCTCTTCCTAGAGATTTTATGTTATGAGTCTTGTAGTTCTTCCAGAGAACACTTGCTTAAAGTACTTTACTTGCTGAGATGAAAAATAAAGACTATGTAGTATCCATAGAAAGATATATTAAATATAATTAAGAATCAAAAATTAGGCCGGCGCTGTGGCTTAACAGGCTAATCCTCCGCCTTGCTGCGCCAACACACCAGGTTCTAGTCCCGGTCGGGGCGCCAGATCCTGTCCCGGTTGCCCCTCTTCCAGGCCAGCTCTCTGCTATGGCCTGGGAAGGCAGTGGAGGATGGCCCAAGTGCTTGGGCCCTGCACCCGCATGGGAGACCAGGAGAAGCACCTGGCTCCTGGCTTCAGATCAGCACGATGCGCTGGCTGCAGTGGCCACTGGAGGGTGAACCAACGGCAAAAGGAACACCTTTCTCTCTGTCTCGCTCTCTCTCACTATCCACTCTGCCTGTCAAAAAAAAAAAAAAAAAAGAATCAAAAATTATACATGAATGTTTTCCATCATTTCTCTCACAGAGAACACCTACTGTGCACTTACCGCTTCACTAGAATGAACAAATAATTTGGTGATTCAGTAATGATATAAATATCACAATGGAGAATATGAAGAAAATATAGTATAATAGAAGACAAAAATCCGAGACTATAGGAACTCAAAGTGTAGAGATAAAGAAGGTTGAGATAATTAGCAAAATCTTCAAGGGGCTTTAGTGATGAAAATTGTTTGCCTATGAGAGATGCCTTCATATATTCCTTAGGAACTTGATGTGATACTTTCCTGTTACTTTTTTCCTAGCTGACATTCCACCTCTCAAAATGGAATCATGCTGGCCACACTTGGCTCCTTCTAGAGAAACTCAAGTCCTAAGTCCTCCTATTTACCTGAAGACTCAAGGTGTTCTCAGTGTAAGGTCAGGCTTGTGGAACCATCCAGTATCATTTCTGATTTCAAATCTGAGCTCAGGTTGCCTTGGAGACAATGTAACTTTGTTCCAGAACTCCATTTAGAGCTAGTGACAATAGATAATTATCATTAGACACTGCTTGGGACACATGCATCCCATATCAAAGTGCCTGGGTTTAAGTTACAACTCCTCTTCCACTTCTAGCTTCCTGCTGGTACACAGCATGGGAGACAGCAGGTGATTGCTCAAGTAATTTCACCCTGCTGCTCATGTGGGAGACCTGGATTTAATTCTCAGCTTCTGGCTTCAGCATGTCCCATTTCTGGCTGTTATGGGCACATGGGAGTGAACCAGTGGAAGGAAGATCCCCATCTTTCTGTCATTTTCTGTGTTTCAAACATAAAAAATAATATAATAATAAATATAAAAGAATAATTCTCAGGATGGGAGCTCAGTGCCATTTTCCTAACTCCCAACACCATCATAAACAGCTGTTCCTGTGCACTCATGCAAAAATCCTTTCTCTTTGGACCCTCAGGCCTTTCATCATTTCTTCATAACTATCATGCACTGAGCTCCTCATTACTCTTTCATTGTCTGTAGTGAGTATGGAGACAGACTCCTTGTATTCGTCTTCATCTCAAGTCCCACCATTATTCTTGAAAGGACTACAGACTCTGGAATCAAGGGAAACTGGCCATGAAACACAGCTTTGCCCTCTACTATTTGAGTGACCACGAGCAAGGCACATCACTCCTCTGACCCTTAGTTACCTTGTATTTGAAAGACAATAATGTACATTGGTCACTATTGGTCATAGAAAGTAATAAATGTAGATTGCCATGTTGTGGGCAGTGTATCCAACAGCTTCATTCATGGTTCTTTGATCTCTACAGCTATACCGAATTTCATACTACTCTGCTACCTTCAGCTTTGGGCTGTGCCTCAGCAATCTGAATTTCTTCCCCCTGCAAAATCCTAAACATCTAAAATTTTATGCCACATTTCTGTTATTCAAGACCTATTATTTATGTGTTCAAATTATATCCATTCTTCAGTTTTTCTTGATTTTTGATTCCTTCTCTTGTTCTCCTTATCTGCGGTTTCTCAAAGAAATAGCTCATTATGCTATTTTTAACCATATTTGACAGTTCTCTTGCTCCCTTTATTCTCCATCTTCTTGCTGAAAGGTAATGTGCTAATCAAACCAGGTGATAACCTCTTCTGTTATTTCACCCATTGTTCTGATAGCAACTAGGAAAAAACACATTTCATTGAGAATGTATAAGTTTACAATGTCCAATTAGCTCTGGTGAACTCCCTTTGCATGCCCCACACCATCCTTGGAGCCTTCAATACTCTCTTCCAGTTCACCACCTATCCCTCCACAAAGCCACAAAGCTCCCAGCTGAGCCTATTGACATCTCCACCATGAGAGGAACTTCCTTCATTTTCTGCTACTGCCTATCTTTCAACCTTTTTCTGACTCCTCCCCCTCCACTGATGTAGATACACATGTTCTTTTTTTTTAACAAACACTTTTATTTAGTAAATATAATTTTCCAAAGTATAGTTTATGGATTACAATGGCTTTTCCCCCGCATAACTTCCCTCCCGCCCGCACCCCTCCCATCTCCCGCTCCCTCTCCCATTCCATTCACATCAAGATCCATTTTCAATTCTCTTTATATACAGAAGATCGATTTAGTATATATTAAGTAAGGATTTCATCAGTTTGCACCCACACAGAAACACAAAGTGTAAAAATACTGTTTCAGTACTAGTTATAGCATTACTTCACATTGGACAACACATTAAGGACAGAGATCCCACATGAGGAGTAAGTACACAGTGACTCCTGTTGTTGTTTTCTTAACAATTTGACACTCTTGTTTATGACGTCAGGAATCTCCCTAGGCTCTAGTCATGAGTTGCCAAGGCTATGGAAGTCTCTTGAGTTCACTAACTTCGATCTTATTTAGACAATGTCATAGTCAAAGTGGAAGTTCTCTCCTCCCTTCAGAGAAAGGTACCTCCTCCTTTGGTGGCCTGTTCTTTCCACTGGGATCTCACTCGCAGAGATATTTCATTTAGGTGTTTTTTTTTTTTTTTTTTTCCAGAGTGTCTTGGCTTTCCATGCCTAAAATACTCTCATGGGCTCTTCAGCCATATCCAAATGCCTTAAGGGCTGATTCTGAAGCCAGAGTGCTGTTTAGGACATGTGCCATTCTATGAGTCTGCTGTGTATCCCACTTCCCATGTTGGATCGTTCTCTCCCTTTTTTATTCTATCAGTTAGTATTTGCAGACACTAGTCTTGTTTGTGTGATCCCTTTGACTCTTAGACCTATCAGTGTGATAAATTGTGAACTGAAATTGATCACTTGGACTAGTGAGATGGCATTGGTACATGCAATCTTGAAGGGATTGTATTGGAATCCCCTGGCACATTTCTACCTCCACCATTTGAGGCAAGTCCGATTGAGCATGTCCCAAATTGTACATCTCCTCCCTATCTTATTGTCACTTTTATATTTAACAGGGATCACTTTTCAGTTAAATTTCAACAGATACACATGCTCTTGTAGTGGAAAATTCTGTATTGCATCCTTTCCTGTGTCATTAGGGATGTCATTCCATTGCTCATCTGTTTTCTCCTGTTGCTTTTGCCTTCCTCCCCATTTCTCTCAGAACACAATGCTTTCCTTTTATGACTTTTAGACTTTCCATTTGATCTTCCCTTTTAGCCTTTTCATTTTAAATCTTCCTCCTCATGTTTCCTGGTATGAACCTCTTCCCTCTCTGGCCAAGCTTTCTCAGCTGTCATTGTCACCTGCTCCCTTCCTCTTTTCCACCCCTTCCTCCAGTAAACACAATAACATTTTCCAAGATTCTGTTTTTAACCTTTTCCTGTTATTCTACGTCAGCTCATACAAAGGTGAAGGTCACAAAATTTAACACCTGGCACAGTTGGGACTTGACAGAATAGAGATTAGTCACAAACAAGGCATACAGCCATGTCATGATCCCCAGCTGAGTCTTAGACCTGGCTGCCTGGCATGTACATCCTCTGAATTTCAGATATGTCCTGCTGTTCCAAATCTAACTTCCAGAAATTACGGGGATGGATAACAAGCACCATATATTGAACATTACCAAAACTGAGCCCTTCCCTTTTCTCCTCCTAATGTTTCTTCTCCTGTGCTTCTTGTATTTCTTCCACTGGTAGGAGTACCTACTATCAGGATATTGGTACCCTACTCTGTCCTGAGCGCCATTTTATCACCACTATGATGTCAGGTTCATTTTTTAACTTTGCTACTGAGGGAAAAATCCAAATCTCACAGTGTGACTTCCCTGATAAAACACTACAATAGCTTCCTACTTCCATTTAAGGATAAAATTCAGATTATTTATGGAATGCAAAGTGCTTCAAGATTTGGCCTTTGCCTATCTCTTTAACCTGGCCTCTCCGTTCCTCACCACTCTTAATCCCTTCTGCCCCTACTCCATGCAAAATGGAACCCCACATGTCCACCCCAAAGGTCATGCTGATTTTTCCCTTGCTTTCCACAGCATCTCTCCACTACCTGTCTTTTTGTTATCACCACATACTCACCATAGCCTCCTACTTATCTTTAGGAACTTAGTCAGATGTGTCATTTCTTTTGGGATGATTTTTCTTGAGCCCCCCACTTTCCAGTTTGAAATAGGTATACTCCCCCCTTCCAATTAGCTGTTGATTATCTATTTTCATTTCACTTACCTGAAGTGATTGTAGCTGTCTCTGAACCTCTTTAGCTTTTCACTAAAATGCGAAATCCTCAAAGACTGCGATTGTGTGTCTCCAGCCAAATTAATGCTTGGTATACAGTAGGAACCCAAGGGGAGTCTCTGAATTGGAAGGCTGACTGCGTCAAGCAAGAAGATGATAAATGATGAACACCAGCACATTGGGCTAGTTTATTATTGGCATGTGCATTTTGTTTATCATTTGAAAAAGCCAGAGATTAATAATGCAGATAACACTGCCTGGTCTTTGTTCTATGTTTGGAGAAACTATCAAGATACACAAAGTGTCTCCCAGGAGTTCCTGAGAATCTAAAAGTGATTAGAAGGCTCTGTGAGCACCTGCTGCCTCCCCTTGGGTGCCCATGGGTGTTTAATGACTCTTGACGACTGACTGCACCTTTCTCTGTGTTTTGCCAAAACATGTCCACATGCTTTAAGTTCCTTTCACTTCTGATTCCATTAGCTGTCTCTACCCCTTTTGTCCCTTTTCTTTTCCTGGCTGGTTTCACTCTGTGAAAATATTCTTGATATACTTTCCTTTCTCTTCTCCTTTTGGTCTGCACCACCCACACAGATTAAACAGTGAGACAAAGGTCACAGGATCTTTAGCAGTCATTTGATAACTGAATTAAAAGGGCAAGAATATTGACTTATGAGGCTTTTTTTTATTAAACTTTTATTTAATGAATATAAATTTCCAAAGTACTGCTTATGGGTTACAATGGCTTTCCCCCTCCCAAAACTTCCCTCCCACCCACAATCCTCCCCTTTCCCGCTCCCTCTCCCCTTCCAATCACATCATGATTCATTTTCAATTCTCTTTATATACAGAAGATCAGTTTAGTATATACTAGGTAATGATTTCAACAGTTTGGCCCCATATAGCAACACAAAGTGAAAAAAAATACTGTTGAAGTACTAGTTATAGCATTAAATAAGAGTGTACAGCACATTAAAGGCTTTTTCTTTTTAAAACTCATCCAAAGTGGTCAGACAATGCTGGCATATGGTGATCCCTCAACACATATTTCTAGGTTGTTGATCAGGGATGCCTATGGATCTACCCAAACAGGGGGCTACACGGATGCCATTTTAGCTGTGGTTGGTTTCCATGTCACTTTGACGATGATCAACCAAGAGAATAGGGTGAGGCCTACCACCCACCAGGTACATATACAGTGGATATTCTTAGTGAGGAAAATCTCCTTATTAAAAAGAAGTGTTTGACATTATTTAGTGCCAAGTTAATTAGCTGGTTTGATGTAAATCATAAGCAGGGTCTTGAATTACTCAGAGATCTTTTAAACCTTATTCTCTATCCTAGGCAAATCCAGTGTCTTTGCCTCCTGACACCTGCTCTGTGCCATAACCTTGTTCACAGGGTCTTTTCTCTACTCTGTGCATCTCATGCCTCTGCTAGCAAAGCACTTACAGCAACTTAATTATGTGTGTGACTGGATAATATACTTGAACCTTGCTGTGAGGCTGTTATATGCTCATTACTTCAGGGAGGGCTCAGTGGAGAACAGAGAGCAAACTGCTTCTTGTCTGGACATTTGGTTTCCAAATTTCTTTTTTTTTTTTTAAAGGATTTATGTATTTACATATTTGAAAGGCAGAGTTAGAGAGAGAGACAGACAGACAGAGAGACAGACAGAGAGAGAGATCTTCCATCCACTGCTTCACTCTCTAAATGGCTGCAATGGCCAGGGCTGGACCAACCTGGAACTACATCTAGGTCTCCCACTTGGGTAGCAGGGGTCCAAGTACATGGGCAATCTTCTGCTGCTCTCCTAGGTATGTTAGTAGGGGAGCTGTTCTGGAAATGGAACAGCTGGGTTCCAACCAGCACTTATGAGGTGATAGTGTCACAGGTGGTAGCTTAACCTCTGCACCACAATGTGAGCCACGGATTTCCAGATTTCTAATATTTAGGGGTAAGAGAGAAAGAACTTCTTGGTTTAACTAATATTTTTGAGGGACAAGAGCTTGCCTCCATGGCAGAGTCTGTTATTATGCTGACTAAAACCTATCCTGTTCCTTTAGGACACACAGCTGGGTGACACTTTGGAGGTTCCTTTGTACATGAGATTCAAATAAATCTGACCCATGGGATATTTAGCATAAGTGACGAGTGCCCCTTTCATACCTGGCCCATGTCAACCTCCTAAACCATCCTTTAGTCTCCATCTTTTCTCCTTTGCTGGAGGTACGGAGAGGACTCTAGGGACTTAGAGTAAAGTCGAGTCACAAAACAAAGGAAAGTAGGATCCTGAATCACCACATTTAAGGTTTCCTGCTCACTACTTCTAGGGAACTGTTTAATGAAATCATGGGGATTGGAAGGGACAGAAAGACCTGACACAGATGGTTGGAATATAAGACTGAGGTGGAATCCTAGTTTGGTGGCAAAACTTGGCCAAAGAAAGAGGAGTGTAGTACATCTAGTGTCCCAGAACACCAGAGAGTAGAATGATTCCTATGACCAGGAGCACAGTGCAAACACAGTATATAGAGATGCTAGACATGGAGGCCCTCACAGATGGATCAGGGGCCATTTCTCAGAGATGATCTTTTGGAGTCATATTAAGAATCACATGGAATGCTGGAGGTCTCAGGAGATGCAGAGTGGAGTGGTAGCCTCAAACACCTCTAGGGGGATGCTGTCATCCTTTCTCATCTTTTCCTACCAGTGCCTCAACACTTTATAAGACCCTCCTCTATATATACAGAATTTGTAAAGAGAATGTATTGGTCAGATTTCTGTTAATGTAAGTAAATACCTGAGGCAGGATATTTGTTAAAGAAAAGAGGTTTATTCTGGCTCATGGTTCTGGATGTTCAGGCTCTAGGGGCCTTCCTGCTGGCTAAGTTCCTAGGTGGCAGAGAGCATTTTATGTCAAGAGGCAGGGGCCTGCACATCTGTCTGTATATCTGTGTGGACTTTCTTCCCCTTATAAAACCACCAGTATGAAATCATGGGGCTTCACTGTAGTGGCCTAATCTTTCCAAAGTCCATACCTCTAAATACCGTAATAGGATTAAGTTTCCATGCTCTTAATACTGTCTACATAAGACTCTGGGAATTAAACTCCTTCATGAGGTGGGGGGAACAAATTGTATTCAAACTACAGAAGAGGAGGTCTCTAATGTACTGAGATAGAGTTTCTGTTGCTCTAGGAGAACAGAACTCGAAATAGAAAGTAGGGGCTAATGTTGTGGCGTAGCTAGTCAGGGCACTGCTTGGGACACCCACATCTCATATTGAATGCTAGTTGGATCCCAGCTCCTGGGTTCTGATTCAACTTCCTATTATTGCATCTTAGGAGATAACAAATGATGGCTCAAGTGTTTTAGTCCCTGCCACCCATGCAAGAAATATGGGTGGGGTCTCCTAGCTTTAGCCTGACTGAGCCCTGGCTGTTGTGGCATTTGGAGAATGAACCAGTTGATGGATTTTCTCTGTGTCTCTCTTTCTCTGTTACTTTGCCTTTCAAGTAGGTGAAAATAAAAACAAACATTGACAACAACAATAACAACAACAACAACAAACCCAGAAAGTAGGTTGAGTGATGGAAAATTAAGAAACATACTTTTTTTTTTTTCCATAACTGAGTAGCAGAACTGAGATTTATCTGAACTTTCATTTGCTTGCCTTTTTTTGCTTCATTGTGACCACCACAAGGCAGGGCCTGTTTGGCTCAGCAAGGTGTCCTCTGTGTGCAGTACAGAGTGTTTATAAACATGTGAGTAAATGAACAGTCTGTAGGTGACTTAGTAGATCCATTTCTGTCTATCAGCAGTGGCTGTGGAAAATAAATAACTTCACATCAGTAAAAACATAAAACGAGTTAGGGAGAGTCCTTTGAGGATTTTGTTCTTTTCTTCTAAAGGTCAAAAAGCTAAATGTCACTGAATCTATTTCCTTGGAGACAACATCGGCTACGGAGTCTTAAAAATTACCAATGACAACACATTGTCACTTTCGGGAAAGGCTTCTTCTCACCTGTATTTAACTCTTAGGGTGCTAAATGCAGAAGACAGTAAGAAGTTGTTCAGTGGCAGCCTTCCATTGTGATATTTGCTTGTATGAAAAGAACAAGATTAGACATTTCATATCGTGTGTTTCCATAATTTTGCTTTCAGTCATAATGAACACAATCATAATGAATACAAGCAAGTTTCAATAACATTAAACATGAGCTGGAAAGCCATACTTCTTAATGACTTGAGAGGGATTATTTTTTATATACTCTGCAAGATAATTTCATTATTGAGTTTTCCTTTTACATGATAATTACTGTAGTCACAAAAATAACTATCAACATCATCATGGTGGCGATGTTCTTGAGTGCTTACTTGGAATCTCAATTGTTTTTAAATTACTTTTGGTTTTTAATCAATGTGTAGAGAAACAGGAGGTGTCATTCATCCTATCCCTCTTGGAAACACTTCGTGAGGAGTGGATGGGGGCAACAGAAACTACCAGAGCTGTATAACAGAATCAGAATATTTGAGGCTGGTGCCTCATTCTCCTGAACATAACATGGCAAGAGGCCAAGACTGAAAAAGAAGTTCTGGATTCAGGGACCAGCGCTGTGGCGCAGTGGGTTAACGCTTTGGCCTGAGGTGCCGGCATCCTATATGGGTGCTGCTTCTAGTCCCGGCAGCTCCACTTCCAGTCCAGCTCTCTTCTATGGCCTAGGGAAAGCAGTAGAAGATGGCCCAAGTCCTTGGGCCCCTGCACCCGTGTGGGAGACCAGGAAGAAGCTCCTGGCTCCTGGCTTTGGATCGGTGCAGCTCCTGCCATTGAGGCCAATTGGGGAGTTAACCATTGGATGGAAGATCTCTCTCTCTCTCTCTCTCTCTCTCTCCAGCTCCCCTCTCTCTCTGTAACTCTGACTTTCAAATACATAAATAAATCTTAAAAAAAGAAGTTCTGGATTCAGAATGGTGGAAGGTTAAATTGTGGCCCTCAGAGGATATGCCTACCTGAAACCTCAGAATTTGACCTTATTTGGAATAAGGGTCTTTGCAGAAGTATGTAGATAAGGATCTTGGGTTGAGACCATGCTAGATTAGTTTGAGTCCTAAATCCAAAGATGAATGCCCATAGTAGGGATAAGAAAGGGAGAGGTACAGAGAGAAGGCAGCCATGGGAAGAGGGAAGCATAAATTGGAGTCATGCTGCCCTAAGCCCAGGGACACCAAAGTTTGTTAAGCAGCCACTACAAGCTTGGAGACAGGCATTGAGCAGATCCTCAGAGCCTATCACAGGAGCCAACCCTGCCCCACACCTTTATTTCTGATTTCTGTCCTACAGAACTGTGAGGGAACACAATTCTGTTACTTTAAGTCATAAAATGTGTGATAATTTGTATGGCATCCCTGGAAAACTAACAGAAGAATGGAGCTAAATGAGCAGCAGGGGATAGGCGAGGAGGCCTATAGGCAGTCAAACAGTGTCTCATCTTACAGACAAGTGCACAGAAAGCAGCTAAGCTTCCCAGTACAAGGGGTACAGAGAGCTGGAGTCAGAAGAGGCCTTAGGCCAGGATAAGGGAGGGTCAGAATGTGGATTCCTTGGGCCCAAGACAATGGTTTGAACTATCCTGTTCCCAGGGACAGATTCCAACATAGTGCAAGAGCAGTTTAGCCACTCCACAGGGAAACTAGTTAGGGCTTAAGTATAGCAGGTAGATACCAGTGGCCAGGAGGGATAAGAGACATCACAGTGGAAAGCACTGGGGCATTTGGCCCATGGACCACTCTGCCTCCTTGCAAGGCATGACATGAACTGTTTCTGATGTTTTCTTATCCAGAAAGAAGAGAAATAGGGAAAGAAGAAGACCTGAAAACTGAATATTTAAAAGAGGCCACATATTACCTGGAGGAAACTATTTTATAATAAAGGGAAAGCTGCTTTTAACTGGTGTGTTTAACTTTACCCCCAGTATTAAAGTCACACTGGAGGCTCAAGGAAAAGGGGAACAGAATATCATCTACTTTTTTGGAATTTCTGAGTTGATTTATGTGAATTCAAGGGTTTTGTACTTCATTTCCATGTTCTCTGGGGTGATGACTTTCTCAGTGCACTCCTGTGAGTCTCATAAGAAGTTCTTCTTGTGGTTCCAACCCTTCTAGATGGCTCAGCTACAAGGGGTTCTCAAATGGAACCACAGTAAACTCAAGATGAGACCTTGTATGATGTGTAGAGGTGCTTAAGAGGTGTGAGCTCCTTCCTTTCTCTTTTCCTTCTCCAACTTCATTTTATCACAAAAATTCTCAAATAGTTAATACAGAATAGTCATGAGAACAGTTGAACATTCTCCTGTGCTCCACTCAGATGCAACAATTGCTCATCATTTACTATTTTGTCCATATATCATAATTGTCATCATCATCATCTCGCTCTAGAGTCTCTGTCTAGATACATGTATACAGTGGATTGATAGCTAGATAGGTAGATTCTATTTTTAAACATTTAGTTTATTTATTTGAAAGACAGTTACAGAGAGAGATAGACACACACACAGAGAGAGAGAGAAAGAGAGAGAGAGGTCTTCAATATACGTTCACTTCTCAGATAGCCACAATGGCCAGAGCTGAGCCAATCCAAAGCCAGGAGCTTCTGATTTTCCCACGTGGGTGCAGGGGCCTAAGGACTTGGGAGGTCCTCCTCTACTTTTTCACGTGCATTAGCAGGAAATTGGATTGGAACTGGAGCAGTGAAGACTTGAACCAGCGTCCATACAGGATGCCAGAGCTGCAGGCTGAGGCTTCAACCTGCTGTGCCACAGTGCTGGCTCCAACAGGTAGATTCTTTATTGAAGTATTTGATGAACTTTGACATATGTATATACCCATAAAACCATCACCACAATGAAGATAATAAACATGACCGCAGTCTGTATCCCAAAATTTCTTTCTGCTCATTTATGAGACATCCTACCCTTCCTCCTTTCCCTCCCCCTCCTTTTTTAACTTTTATTTAATAAATGTAAATTTCCAAAATACATTTTATGGATTACAATGGCTTCACCCCCCATAACTTCCCTCCCACTCGCACCCCTCCCGTCTCCCGCTCCCTCTCCCATTCCATTCACATCAAGATTCATTTTCAATTACCTTTATATACAGAAGATCATTTAGTATATATTAAGTACAGATTTCATCAGTTTGCACCCACACAGAAACAGAAAGTGTAAAATACTGTTTCAGTACTAGTTATAGCATTACTTCACATTGGACAACACATTAAGGACAGATCCCACATGAGGAGTAAGTACACAGTGACTCCTGTTGTTGACTTAACAATTTGACACTCTTGTTTATGGCGTCAGTAATCTCCCTAGGCTCTAGTCATGAGTTGCCAAGGCTATGGAAGCCTTTTGAGTTCGCCGACTTCGATCTTATTCAGACAATGTCATAGTCAAAGTGGAAGTTCTCTCCTCCCTTCAGAGAATGGTACCTCCTTCTTTGATGGCCCTGTTCTTTCCACTGGGATCTCACTTACAGAGATCTTTCATTTAGGTCTTCTCCTTTTTTTTTTCATTTTCAATTCTCTTTATATACAGAAGATCAATTTAGTATAAAGATTTCAACAGTTTGCACCCACATAGAAACACAAAGTGAAACATACTATTTGAGTACTAGTTATAGCATTAAATCAAAATGTACAGCACATTAAGGACAGAGATCCCACATGAGGAGCAAGTGCACAGTGACTCCGGTTGTTGACCCAACAAATTGACACTCTAGTTTATGGTGCCAGTAACCACCCTAGACTCTCGTCAAGAGTTGCCAAGGCTATGGAAGCCTACCAAGTTCACCGATTCTGATCATATTTAGACAAGGTCATAAAAGACAGAGTGAGGATAGTAACCAATGATCCTAAGAGTGGCATTTACCAGGTTTGAACAAGTATACAGCATTAAGTGGGGAAGAGGACCATCAGTACACACAGGTTGGGAGTAGAGCCATTGGAGGTAGAGTAGAGGTTATGATTATGAAGGAATGAGGCCCAAGTGCGCTAGATAGGGTCTAGAACAAAGGACAGAGTCATTATTAGAGGAGCTAAGAAAGGTGCTGTCTAAGCTACAATTAAGTTTTCTGATTGAGAGGCAAATAGAACCTGATAGAAGGGGCTTGATAATAATCTGGTGGGCGTTAGGCCTTGTAAGTTAAGAGCCCCAGACCTATCTATCTCTTCACATGGGGTATATCCTAAGGGAGGTGTGAACCTCCTAGGGGAAGGCACTCTGTTGACTTTCATTACTTGGCTGGCCTGGGAGGAGAGCTGGCCAGGTAAAGGCAGGTGGCATCTCTAACAAGAAATTTACAGTTCTGCCTGCAATGTTGCTGACCCTACTTGGCCGTCCCCTCAGCTGCAGTGGTCACTTTGGAAGTTGGGCTGAGTGAAGGGCTTTTCAGCTTAGAGCCAATAAGATCTGTGGCTCTGACCTGGGCATCCTTCGACTCCAGGGCAGGTCCATTTCCAGTGATCCAACTCTTGGCAGAGCTGCCAGGGCTCTTCACAAGCTGACTTCTGCTGAAGCCCAGGCTTACCACTTTGAAAGCCACTGCAGTGGACTGGCCTGTTGGGTCTCCTTGAGGGCAGATCACTATACAGATCAGCCATTAATAGGCCTGCCACCCATTGCTTCTGATGCCGAGCTTTCTTTTCCTCCTGGTTTGTGTTAAAGCAGACCAGAGGATGCAAGTCAAGGGAGTGCCCAAGTCCCATCTCTAATCTTCGGTGGCCTGAACTACAAGTCTATAGTCACAGGCATGTTCTGTAGTAGTTTTTCTAAGGTAGACAATGCCCATGAGGAAAATTATATTCTCACTTTAAAACGTTCTTTCCCTTTGGTCTGAAAGGGAGGTTTTTTCTACTTACTGTATACTTCGCTGATTGTGAAGTAAATCTAGCTATGAGATTTTTATTTAAGTTCTTATTTTGGCTATGCTATTACAGAAAAATGTTAGCCATCTCTTTTATAAGGTCTAAAGATTAAATTGTGCGTCCTACAGATTCCTTCATACTAGAATTAGTTTCCTACCTTGAGGAGAAAAGAGAAATGAAAGAACAAGTTGGGCTTAGAATAGAGACATGAGGGAGCAAGTCCTAGATCGCTTGCTGACAATAGCAATATGACATGAATACTTAGCAAACCGTTTCAACCATTAGATAACAACTTAAGAAAACATTTACCAGAAAGTCCAATGCCTTCTATAAATTTTAAGAATCATGTATTTGGAAACACCTCTTAAATATCTAACATGGTGTAGTTTGTTTAACCAGTAAACTTAAGCACAACCATATAAAATGTTTTTAGTTTCTTTCTACCAACAAGTTTAAAACTTATGATACACTGATTCAGGTCCCACAAATTAAAATGTATCTTTGATTGATTTTAGCAGCTTAAATTTATGGACAATCTTATCTATAAGCCAATTAAAACTCTTAATAAAATTTCCCCATGTGGACATACAATATGTACACACATATAACATAGCATAGTAGACCAATATAGCAATTTTAATAATAGCTTTTAAAATCTTTAACTCTTTTTCTAGATTGCCAATTGATTTGAATTGCTTTTTGTTTTTAGTCACCTCAGTTAACCACACTTTCTCTCAGTTGGTACTGTTAATACATTATTGGCTTCATCTGTTTACAGAGCCATCCCAAAGTACTGAATACAATAGAAGTGGCTGGAAAAAGTCCATAGGAACCTATAGGAGGACAGCTAAACACAGAACCAACAACGCTTTAGTGTTATGAGCAGCAAATCATATATAACTGTGGATGACAAAAGACTTTAAGTTGCTATGTTTAAAATTATAAACTCATCAACCAACAAGAGGCACTTGCTTACTTCACAGTATTTTTGAAAGCACCTGCAGGATTTTACAAGTATTTAACCCTTTAGGCCTCTGGGACTTTCTCATTAAGATAACTATCATGTCTAGTAACACAAGATCATTAGACTTTTTAATTCTCAAACATTTGTATTAATAGCATTTTCCATTATAGAAACTTAAAATTTGGTACCACGTCACATCTTGACAGTACTTCTAATATAATCCAAATAGCCTGATTAGTTGGTGTCTCTATAAGATGAAAGACATAAGTCTTCGATATTTTACAGTTGGGCCCAAACTGGAAAAACCAAAGTCCAAGATTTACTGGAAATTTTAGAGTCCAGATTGTTTGAAACTTTGATTTTTTGAATGCCTGTCAAGAATGCCAAGAAGGCTCAAAATCCAAAATATCTGGTTGAAATAAGATTCCTTAAAATCATGACATAACATAGACCAAATTTGATCATTGTTACAAGGTGATTATTCAAATCTTTGAAAATAAGCACATATTTAAATAACCCATAGCTCTTAATAAAAATTCAGCTGTTTTTGAACAATTAGAATTTAACAGACATCAAGAGAACATAATAGATTACTTTAACACATTGCTTTAACAGAGCATCAGAGTTTAATTCTATGTCAAAGAGAAATTGAGCTTCCTGTGATCTTTTGCTGTGAGGTTTCCTTCCTTTACCTTCTTTCATATTGATGACCATGTTTCTGTGTTTCTGTGTTTCTTTTTCAGGGCAGGACGAATGGCAACAAATTCTTTCGATTTCTGTTTGCTATGAAAAGTCTTAATTTCACCTTCATTCACAAATGAGAGCTTTGCAGGATATAATATTCTGGGCTGGCAGTTTTTCTCTCTTAGTACCTGGGCTATGTCTCGCCATTCCCTTCTAGCTTGTAGGGTTTCTGATGAGAAGTCTGCTGTGAGTCTAATTGGAGATCCTCTGAGAGTAATCTGATGTTTCTCTCTTGCACATTTTAGAATCTTTTCTTTCTGTTTCACTGTGGTGAGTTTGATTACAATGTGTCGTGGTGAGGATCTCTTTTGGTCATGTTTATTAGGGGTTCTATAAGCTTCCTGTACTAAGATGCCTCTGTCCTTCTCCAAACCTGGGAAATTTTCTGCTAGTATCTCACTGAAAATGCCTTCTAATCCCTTCTCCCTCTCCATGTCTTCAGGAACTCCTAGAACCCGAATGTTGGGTTTTTTTAATAGTATCCTGTAGATTCCCGACAATATTTTTTAGATTTCTAATTTCCTCTTCTTTTCTTTGGTTTGCCTGTTTCCTTTCCTGCTCTCTGTCTTCTAAGTCTGATATTCTCTCTTCTGCTTCGCCCATTCTGTTTTTAAGACTCTCTAATGTGTTTGTCATTTGATCTATTGAACTCTTCATTTCATTATGATTTCTCGTCACTATCACAGTTTCTTGTTCTACTAGTTGTTTCATTTCATTTTGATTCCTCCTTAATATTTCATTTTCACGAGAGAGATTTTCTATCTTGTCCATTAAGGATTTCTGTAGTTCAAGAATTTGTTTTTGAGAACTTCTTAATGTTCTTATCAATTTTTTGAGATCTGCTTCTTGCATTTCTTCGATCTCATCATCTTCATAATCTTGAATTGGGGTGTCTTTTTCACTTGGGGGCGTCATAGTGTCTTCCTTGTTCTTGTTAGCTTGGTTTTTGCGTTTGTTGTTTGGCATGTTGGAGATATTTGGTTTCTTCACTGTGGTGTTTTTTCTTGTTACACTATGGCTCTATATTAAGTGGACTGTCTGCTTTCGGTGGAGCCTTAGAGGCTTGAGATGAGTGTGGCCTGAGAGCTGTGTTTGGTTCCTCAGGGTTGAGGGTGTGTCAAAGATGACACTCCCAGGTTAGCTGTGGTAAATCTCTTTCTTTCTCTCTCTCTCTTTCTCTCTCTCTCTCTCTTTCTTTTCTTTCTTTCTGATTCAAAAGGGGAGTAATTCCACAAAGCTGAACGGAATTGGAGGTAGTTAGCAGGCGAATGATATACCCACAGGAGCCAGAGATCGGAAGCTCTTTCCCAAGGACCACACAGGGAATCTCTGCTGCCCTCAGTGTGGGCTCCAATTCTCCTGCAGTCTCCCACTAGGTTGCCAAGTTAGATGCTAATCTCCTGTTATTTCACCCCTCCCCCCAGAGTCAGGTTTTTCTGCTAGGCTCAGGGCCGGTGCAGACCTGAGGTCGCCCTGCTTATGACGTATGTCCAAAATGGCGCCTGCTCTTTGTTTTGCTCGCCTTTGAGGGGTGAGCGGAGAGAGAGAAACTCGTGTCCGTATCGGTCACTTTTTTTTTTTTTCCTCTCTCTCTTCTAGTTAGCCTGGTGAACTTTTCCCCACGGAGTTTCAAGCCTCGTTCCCTCTAGTCTCCTCTTTCTGCTTGCCCGCTGCTGTCTCGGGCTATTGAGTTTTGGCTCACCTCGTGTTCCAGTGCTGGTGTGTTGAGTCTGCCGCTGGTGTCCCGATCTTGGGCTCCCACGCTCTCCACGCAGGTCCACTGTGAATCACTAGTTCCGGAAGAGTTTCCTCTGCTGTTTCTTCCCCTACTCTTCCTTGACCCTGCGTATCTCCACTTTTATTAACCTGTGTCTTCGCGAACTATCAGTGTGCTCCCTTCCTATTCCGCCATCTTGCCGCTCCCCTCCACCTTTTTTTTTTTGCCAGAGTGTCTTGGCTTTCAATGCCTAAAATACTATCATGGGCTCTTCAGCCAGATCCGAATGCCTTAAGGGCTGATTCTGAGGCCTCCCTTTTCCCTTTCATCACCAGGCAATATCTGGTCTTTCTGTCATTACAGATTAATCCATTTTTTAAAAGATTTATTCATTATTTTATTTGAATGGCAGAGTTAGAGAGAAGCAGAAGCAGAGAGAGAGAGAGAGAGAGAGAGAGATCTTCCATCTGCTGGTTCTCTCCCCAATGGCTCCCTTGCCTGGAGCTGAGCTGATCTGAAGCCAGTAGCCAGGAGCTCCTTTCAGGTCTCCCATTGGATGCAGGGGCACAAGCACTTGGGCCATCTTCTACTGCTTTCCCAGGCCATTTGCAGAGAGCTGGATCGGAAGAGGAGCAACTGGGACTTGAACCGGCACCCATATGGGATGTCGGCACTGCAGGTGGCAGCTTTACATGCTGTACCATAGAGCTGGCCCCTTAATTAATGTTTTAAGAATTTTTTAATAAATTTATCATACAATATATGCTATTTTGAAGGGAGATTCTTTCATTTAGTATAATTGCTCTGAGAGTCATCCAGGTTGCTTCATGTATTAATGGGTCATTTTATTGCTCAGCAGAGTGCAGCTCTTTTCTTGAAGTGTGTGGCTTGCTTTTTCATTTTTCATAACAGTATCTTTTGAAGAATAAAGTATAATGTTTTGATGGTGAGGTATTTAGTTTTTGGTTTTCTTTATTTTGTACAATTAATAGTAAGAGAAAGTAAAGTACAGTAGATAATGCACATAAATTTTAGAATGAGATAGATTGGTGTGAATGCTACTTTTCCACCTCACATGGTCTTAGTTTTCCTATTAGAATAAGGGTAAAATGTTAGTAACAACTTAATATTCTTGTGCAGGGTTGTGTGTGTGTGTGTGTGTGTATGTGAAGCTCTTAGTTTATTGACTAGCATATGCTAAGTACTCAGTCTCTAAAAAATAGCTATTATGTTCCTGAATTTGCATCATGATTTTGTCTTTAGTTATACTTTTAGGATCACGGAGGTGCAAAATAACAATTTGACCAAGTCCATCGAACTTTGGCAAGTCTCCCTGGGTCAGGGAAGAAGGCAGTCCCTGTCACTGGATGCTATGCCTCCTTTTCCTAACATATGAACTCATAGGTGTGCTTTTAGGACTAGATGAGAAAACAGCTTCTTGCTTATGCCAGTGCAGTGAGGACTGTTCAGGACAGAGCATAGGAGGAGCACATTAAGGGAACACAAGTACACTCCTGACCAGTTTCTTCCACAGGCCTTTCACAATAGTTTGACACGATCACCACCACGTTACAGAAGATTGTGAAAGGCGGCTGGCGATTATGTTCTTTTAAATTTATTTTATTTTATTTTAGCAGAGGGCGGTGTTTGAGTTGAGGAAATTTTCTGGCACAGTCTCGCTGAAACAGGAGTGGCTTCTGGTAATATGCCTATAGACCCAGGGAAGCCCAGGGATTAGTTTTTTCCATTAATATGGGAATTGTTTCCTCTGTGTCCCTCATTGCTGATAGCCTGCACAATGGTTGTTTGCTTCTCCTTCTTGCTAATAGAATCCAGTTGTATTTGGATTGCAGCTTGCCCAGGCTCAGTGGGTAACTCATAACTGAACTCAGTCAATCACAATGAAAATGCTGTTTGATTTGCCAGTGATGGGTTTAGCAATCCAGGAAATGAGACATAAAATGTCAACTGGGGTGGGGGACAAGCATTTGGCTTAGCAGCTAAGATTCTTGGTTGTTCCACCCACATCCCTTATCATGTTACTCGGGTTTGCATCCCAGCTCAATTCCTGATTCCAGATGCTGCTAATGCACACTCTGGGAGGCAGCAGGTGATAGCTCAAGCAATTGGAATCTTGCCACCTATATAGGAGATCTGGATTAGGGTCCCAGCTCCTGGCCCTGGGAGGCATTTGGGTAGTGAATCAGCAAATGATAATTCTCCCTATGTGTGTGTTTGTCTCTAAAATAAATAAATATGATTTTTTAAATTAAAAGAGTTGATTAAACTCTGATCTTCAATTTCTCCACCTGCTAGATTGAAACAAAAATGAAAATCTACTCACATTGTATATGAAGAGGGTATGGGTAAAAGATTTTGTCTAGTGCTGTTATTTCTAAGATTTCAATAAAATGTTTCATATTGTAATAGAAGAAGTCTAAAATTTGACCAGAAAATAAGAAAAGTTGAGCTTTATTTCAATTCATACACATATTTGTACCATGTACACTCCAGACATATAAAACAATTCTATTATTATGCAAAATTTATAAAAAGTAGGAAAATATTTTTATGAATATTGAAGTGATGAAGACCTTCCTAGTCAAAGCCTCAATCTAGAAACCATAAAGAGAAAGATTGACAGATCTGACAACAAGCCTTTTGAAAATTCAGATTTATGAAATATTTCATAAACAATGTTAAAAGGCTGTGAGAAAACTGGGAAAATATATTTGCACTTGGAGACAAAAGAATTAATATTTATGGGATATAAGAGGTACTACAAAACAATAAGAAAAAGTGAGTAAATCAACATAAAAACAGGGAAATGATTTGAAGAGATAATTCAATAAATTGAGTATCGAATAATCATAATAAAGAGATGCCTAACTCATTCACAAATAGAAATGCAAGTTAATTTGAAATACTATGTTTCATCCAAAGTAGTAAAAACATAAGGCTGACGGTTGGGGGTATAGAAGAAGACCTTTATTGTGTTGGAATATATATTGACATAGGTTTTTGAAGGAAATTTGGCAGTTACTGGTAAAATATAAAATATGCATATTCTTTATAGAACCATTTTACTTGTAGAAATCTTCCCTTTATAAATATTCACATAAAAATGAAAATAATAGTCACTACCTTAATAATAGCTTCCATTTTTTAACACTTTATAGTACTTGTGTTATCTCATTCAAATCTAACGACAATCTTGGTAGATTCCCAAAGGGTGAGAGATGATAACTTACAGAAACCCAAGTACAAGAATGATGATAAATGATGTGTGACATTTAGTGTGTGTTTTAATTTCTTAAATTGTTATCATGGGTACATATTGGTTTTGTGATTATGTATATTAATTGTTATATAAAGAAGGATTTGGAAAATCCAGCTTGAAAATAAAATGTGTTAAATATTAAAAAAAAATATGTTGTTAAAAAAAAAAGTCAGCTGGGGGATTCCAGGAAAGCTCTTCCTTACTGCTGTAGGGGGGTGTCAGACAGAAAGAACATGCTCCCTTTTGTTGTACTTCATCTTTCCTGCTTGGACTTTTTCACATGAGGTTGTGAGGCTTGGAGCTGCTGCAGGTATCTTGTATCTTTATGTTCACAAGAATCATGGGGAAGTAGACACAAAGTTCTTCCATCTTTGAGCCATTCCTTGAGATGTCTTCCTCAAGACTTCTTCATAAGCAAGATTAAAATTAAAGAGTGATTGTGTTATAGTTTTTGACTCTGATTTAGTCCAGGTAGTGTTTGGTGAAGTCAGTTTGAGATGGCAATTAGTACAACTCTCAAACTGATAGATTCTGCTTGAATGTTGCTCTTGGATTCTTTTCATTGCAATTGCTCTTCTTGACAAAGAACCCTGATTTCACCGATAGACATTTACTGTCTCTGACTCAACCTGGGACAGGGGAAGACTATGACGAATATGGCTGCTCCTGATCCTGGCATGAATCTGATGAACAAGCTCATTCACACAGTTATGTTGCGCAGCACAGATTTCCACTCTGATAGGTTCTCTAGTTATATTATTGCTAGTTAGTTATAGACAGGGTCGTGCTTGCTACCATACCCTGAATAATTAATTCTCCAAAAACAAACCACTTAACAAACAAAACACTCAAACAATATTTTCCTGATGGCTATGATTCTTTCATATTTATACTGGCTCTTTACAGTGTTTCTTTGCCAGCCTGTTGTTTCTTATTTAAACTTGCTGAAATCTGCTGCATGTTTGACACAAAACGTGTTTTGCTTGCCCTAATGGCTAATTACTTGAAGTGAGAAAAAAATCTCAAATGCAGACTGATTAATAACATAAGCTAGGAAGTTACACCCACACATGAAGCCATTCTTCTCAATGCAGTTTTTCATAGAAGTGTATGAAGTCACTAAGACCTTAAAAAGCTTAAACTGTATATTCTGCGAGAAAAAGAAGTAGGCTTTCCACAGAAAGGACCTACTGTTCTCTTTTTCTCACAGAATATACAGTGTACAGACCTTTTTAGATGTTTATAGATATTACATAGTTTAGAGTCAAGAATGGGCAATCAAACTTCTGAAATTTTTGCCTAATCAGTCTGATTGTATATACATATTAAATGCGTTTTTATGGGAAGTGGGAGACACAGCAGACTCATAGAATGGCAGATGTCCTAAACAGCACTCTGGCTTCAGAATCAGCCCTTAAGGCATTTGGATCTGGCTGAAGAGCCATGGAAAGCCAAGACACTCTGGAAAAAAAAAAACAAAACAAAAAAAGAAGACCTAAATGAAAGATCTCAGCGAGTGAGATCCCAGTGGAAAGAACGGGGCCATCAAGGTAGGAGGTACCTTTCTATGAAGGGAGGAGAGAACTTCCATTTTGACTATGACCCTGTCGGAATAAGATCGAAGTCGATGAACCCTAAAGGCTTCCATAGCCTCAGCAACTCATGACTAGAGCCTAGAGAGATTACTGACGCCATAAACAAGAGTGTTAAATTGTTAAATCAACATCAAGAGTCACTGTGTACTTACGTCCCATGTGGGATCTGTCCTTAATGGGTTGTCCAATGTGAAGTAATGATATAGCTAGTACTGAAACAGTATTTTTACACTTTGTGTTTCTGTGTGGGTGCAAACTAATGAAATCTTTACTTAGTATACACTGAATCGATCTTCTGTATATAAAGATAATTGAAAATGAAGAAAAAACTTGGTGTTAAATTGGAAATTACATAGAAAATTAATCAATTTTTTAAAAAAATATCATGTAGGATCTCTGTCATTAATGTGCTATACATTGTGATTTAATGCTATAACTAGTACTCCAACAGTATTTTTTCACTTTGTGTTGCTATGTGAGGGCAAACTGTTGAAATCTTTACTATATATATACTAAACTGATTTTCTGCATATAAAGAGAATCAAAAATGAGTCTTGATGTGAATGGAAGGGGAGAGGGAGCAGGAAAGGCGAGGGTTGCGGGTGGGAGGGAAGTTATGAGGGGGGAAGCCATTGGAATCCATAAGCTGTACTTTGGCAATTTATATTCATTAAATAAAAGTTTAAAAAAATTAAATGAGTTTTTAAAAAGTTATGATAAACCAGCAATATGATGAAATATAATACATACAGTACTATTGCAATAGCATTCTGTAAACTTAAAATCAACTCCTTCCAATTTGAAAGATGTATCTTGGTTTTGTTTTGATTATAATAATGACATATGCTGCATGATGAAAATTCAAATACACATTCAGTTGTTCAAATGTATAATGTGGAAGGAGCCCTGTACTCTCATCCTCCCAAAGGGAACTATTGTTAATGATTTAGTGCATAGACTTCACTTGCTTATGCATACACACTGTATTTTCCTGGGATACTATACAGTATACTGTCTTATAAATTGCTTTTTCCATTTAAAATATATGTCACCCCTTGATATCCTCAGGGAACTGGTTCCAAGACTCTACATAGCTCCAGAGTCCCTACTATGAATTGGCATACCATTTGAATATTATAACCAACATACATCCTCCAGTATGCTTTAAATCATTTCTTGGTTACTAATAATATCTGATACTATGCAGAAACTATGTAGATAGTTGTTTAAAGATTGCTTAACAAATAATAAGAGAAAAAATTCTGTACATGCTCAGTAAAGATGCATTTGTTTTCTTTTGAATGCTTTCTATCTGCAATTGGATGAATTCTTGGAAGCAAAATGCACACCTATTGAGGGCTGACTGTACCTCATACTTTTTTTAGAAAGCTTTTATTTAATGAATACAAATTTCAAAGGTACAGCTTTAGGAATATAGTGGTTCTTTCCCCCATACCCATCCTCCCACCCCCATTCCCATCCCACATCCTACTTCCTCTCCCATCCAATTCTTCATTAAGATTCATTTTTAATTAACTTTATATAAAGAAGATCAACTCTATACTAAGTAAAGATGTCAACAATTTGCATCCATACCCCCCCCACGCAAAGTATAAAGTACTGTTTGAGAACAAGTTTTACAGTTAATTCGCATAGTACAACTCATTAAAGACAGAGGTCCTACATGGGGAGTAAGTGCACAGTGATTCCTGTTGTTGATTTAACAACTGACACTCTTATTTTTTATGTCAGTGATCACCCGTGGCTCTTGACATGAGCTGCCAAGGCTATGGAAGCTTTTTGAGTACACAGTCTCTATCAGTATTTAGACAGGGCCATAAGCAAAGTGGAAATTCTCTCCTCCCTTCAGAGAAAAGTACTTTGATGGTCCCTTATTTCCACTCGGTTCTCACTCACAGAAATCCTTCATGGAGAACATTTTTTGCCACAGTGTGTTGGCTTTCTATGCCTGAAATGCTCTCATGGGCTTTTCAGCCAGATCTGAATGCCTTAAGGGCTGATTCTGAGGTCAGAGTGCTGTTAAAGGTGTTTGTCATTCTATGAATCTGCTGTGTAGCCTGCTTCTCATGTTGGAACATTCTCTCCTTTTTAATTTTATCCATTGTTATTATCAGACACTATGTACTTCATCTTTTAAAACTGATGAATAATAGTCCAGAGGTTGGATATCCTGTATTTTATTTAACCAAATAAATGAAAATTTTAAGAACTTTTTTTTTTTTACTATTTTAAATAATTCCACAGGGAACATCTATGTGTTCACATCTTTGCATATTTAATTATTTTCTGAGGATAAAATAAAAGAACTATAATTACTTTATTGAAAGACAGTGCTCTAAAATTGTATCCACATTGGCAGATTTCTCTAAAAAGTTATATCAATTAGTCTTTTGTTTAGATTTTTTAATTTTAATTTTTAATTAGCTTTTAACAAATTCAGTATGGTTTGCAGATAAAATTCTAAGAACATAATGATATTCCCTTTCTCCCTTCCTCCCTCCCTCCCTCCCTTACACTCTCTCCCTTTTACTTACATTCTCCCCCTGCCACTTCTTTCTTTTAGTTTTTCAGGTAACATATTTTAAATTTATATTATAGTAAAAAGGCTTATTACTTCACTTAATAATTTTAGCAAATAAAGGGGTCAACACTGTGGCGCAGCAGGTTAATGCCCTGGCCTGAAGTGCCGGCATCCCATATGGGCGCTGGTTCTAATCCCGGCTGCTCCTGTTCCGATCCAGCTTTCTGCTGTGGCCTGAGAAAGCAGTGGAAGATGACCCAAGTCCTTGGGCCCCTGCACCCATGTGGGAGACCGGAGGAAGTGCCTGGCTCCTGGCTTCGGATGGGTGCAGCTCTGGCTGTTGTGGCCATCTGGGGAGTGAACCAGTGGATGGAAGACCTCTCTCTCTGTCTCTACCTCTCTGTGTAACTCTGTCTTTCAAATAAATAAAAAATAAATCTTTAAAAAATAATTTTAACAAGTAAAAAGAAAAAAGACTTTAGTTTTGTGGGAATATAGACAATGGCTATAAACAATAATTGAATGGAAAAAGGGCTCTTTCACCCAAACAGTCAATTTTAAAGCAATCACAGATGATTAAAACTATAGTAATATGTCATCTTAACTACTAGTTTGACAAAGGTGTATAAAACAAAGTTTCACAAAACTCTATTTCAGCAATACTGATAACAGTCGTTTCTTTCTACATTTGTTGGTTTTTAAAGTATAGCCCCAATGTATAAGGGAGAATATGTGGTATTTGTCTTTCTGTGTCAAGCTTATTTCACTCCAACATGGTGTCCCCAGTTGCATTCATTTTGATGCAAATGATAGAATTCCATCATTTTTTTTAGCTGAATTATATTCCATTGTGTGTATATGTGTATGTCACATTTTCTTTATTCATTTATTTGATGATGGACACCTGGGTTGATTACAAATTTTGGCTGTTGTAAACAGTGCTGCTATAAACAAGGTGGTGCAGGTATATCTTTGATACAGTGTGTTCATGTCTTTTGGGTGTATACTCAGTAGTGGGATTGCCAGATCATATGGCAAGTCTATTTCTAGTTTTTAAAGAAATCTCTACACTGTTTTCCACAGTGGCTGCAGAAATTTACATTCCTACAAACAGTGTATAAGTTTTCCCCTTTCTCCACATTCACAGCATTTGTTACTCTCTGTGTTTTGGATTTTAGCCATTCTTACAGGGGTGAGGTGATACCCCATAGTGGTTTTGATTTGTGTTTCCCTGATGGCTGGTGATGTTAAACATTATTTGAGAAATTTTTTGGTCATTTATATTTCTTCTTTTGAGAACTGTCTATTGATGTTCTTTGCCCATTTCTTAACTGGATTGGTTGGTTTTCAGTTGTTGAGCTTTTTAAGTCGCTAAGATATTTGAGATATTAATGCTTTGTCAGATAGGTAGCCTGAAATTTTTTTTCTCATTTTGTTGGATGTTTTTCACTGTATTGAACCATTTCCTTTGCTGTGCAAAAGCTTCTGAGTTTTCTATAGTCTCATTTGTTTAGTTTTGCTTTTATTGCTTGTGCTTTGGGGATCTTGTCCAAGAAGTCATCCCCTATACCAATGCCTTGGAGTGTTTCTCTTACATTTCCTTCTAGTAGCTTTATAGCCTCAGGTCTTATATTTGTGTCTTTGATCCATCTTGAGCTGTTTTTGTATATGTTGAGAGATATGGATCTAATTTCATTCATATATATATATATATATATATATATTCAGTTTTTCCAGCACTATTTGTGGAAGAGATTATCCTTACTCCATTCAGTGGTCTGAGCACTTTTGTCAAAAATCAGTTGGCTGTATGTCTGTTGATTAAATTCTGGGTTCTCTATTCTGTTTCATTGATCTATATATTGGTTTTTATGGCAATACCATGCTGTTTTAATTACCATAGCTTTGTAGTATGCTTTGAAGTCAGGTATTATGATGCCTTCAGTTTGATTTTTCTTGCTCAGGATTGCTTTGGTTATTCTGGGTCTTTTGTGATTGCATATAAATTTTAAGATCACTTTTTACTAATTTTGTAAAAAAATGTCATTGATTTTCTTTTGGTGGTTGACTCTAGGCATCATGGTTTGGTTTATTTTTTCTGTAATAATTTTTAATTATCCATCCTTCACTGTAATAAGATACCATTTCAATGGCAGAGTAGCACAGCCTTTTATTTTGCTAAAAAATTATCTTTTCATGGATAAAAGTCCACAATAAAAGGTCTAACAAAGGTAACAATCCGTTTGTCCCAACTCCAGCTTTTTCCTAGGAATAACTTTTCATTCTATGTTTAAGTTTCTTCCTGAACAACCACCACCCAGAATAGCTGTTTTACCACGCACAGGATAAAAACAAAACACTGAAACACAGGAATTGTTTTAAATTATTAGATTTTCATTAAACAGCCAGTTTAGACACTTGCCCATTGGAACTTATTTCTGCCTCAGCCTCAATTCTTTAAGAAATGCAGGGATTTTTTTCACCAAAATAAGCATTGATCTAAGCATGTTGAACAATTAGCTGCCTTAGCTTTACTGCTACCTCTAGTCTCTGAAGAGATAGAAAGAACTAGATTAAACATAGCAAAATATGAACAGAAAACACAGTTTAGAAGTCATTTAATACTAATTGTAATTGCATAGAATTTACTTCACTTTTCAAGTTATTTTTCTGTGGTGCTCAGAAGAGTTGTTAAGTGATGGATTGGCTCCAATGCAAAACTTTTTTCTGTATAAAGGAAGAAAGGGGAATAAACAACAATCCTATGGAGGTAGGTCTTATTATCCCCAATGAACAGAAAAGAAAAATGAGGCTCAGATACGCTAAGTAACCTCCCAAAGGTCACAACAACCATGACTGTCAGTGTCATGCTAGGCACTGCAAGCTGGACCTCTTTTAAAGATTGGTAATTTTACATCGAATACTTACTTACAAAATGAATGCATTAATGTGATCAGTGACAAAATAGTTCACTGATGCAAGTCTCATAGGAAGGTTAAGGGGAACCAAGATTAAGGATTCCAGATTCATAGGCCCCTTTCATATGCAAATAATCCAGAATTTCTTGGTGTACTACTGGGGGCTGGGGAAGGAGAACAGGGATTAAGGGAGGAAGAATCTTGCTACAATTTAAAAAACAAATAAACATAGCAATTCCACTACAAGGTGTATACCTGAAAATACTGAAAACAGATATTGAGAACAAACACCTGTATACTAGTGTTCATGAACAACACTTTTCACTATAGCCAAAAGGTGGAAACAACTCAAATATTCACATACAGATGAAATGGGTAAAAAAAAAATGTAGTATCCACTACATTGGAATATTATGCAGCCATATAAAGGAATGAATTACTGATTCATGCTACAATATGGATCAACTTTGAAAATACACTAGTAAAAGTCAGTCACAAAAAATCCGTGTATGATATGATTCCTTTTATATGAAATATCTTGAATGAGTAAATCCAGAGACAGAGAGTAGATTAGTGGTTGCTGGAAGGCTGAGGGGAGGACATGGGGAGTAACTGCTTTCTTAAGTATGGGGTCCCTAGGACATGTATTTGGCCTAGTGATTAAGACACATATGTCCCATATCAGAGTGCCTGGGTTTGATAACCTGTCTCTGGCTCCTGACTCCAGTCTCCTGAAAATTCAGACCCTTGGAAGCAATCTTGATTGACCAAGTGATTGGGTTCCTGCCATCCATGTTGGAGACATCAAATAAGTTCCCTTGGCTGCAGCCATCGCTGACCTAGGTATCCAGGTCTGCAGAGACTTTCTGAAACGAGCTGAGTAGAGCACCTGCATTTGCTGACAAGAAAGTCTCATCCTCTGCAGTTAACTTCTCTCCAAGTTTCCTGACTGCTGTTAGTATCTCCACTTTCTGTAGTGGGTACAGGTCTCTCTTTCCAGCTTTCTTACCATCAGATCTCTATCCATCTCTGCTAATGGTGTCTGAAGCTGACCTGTTTCTTGCAAACAATCTGGTGACTATGGGGTTTCAAGGGCCTGGCTGATAGCAACCTGAATAGCCAGCTGCATTCCACTTAGTTCAGCTACCAAAGTCGTATTTCCAGACATAATTTTCTTTAGTGAATCATTCAATTCACTTATTTGCTCCAGAGTTTCCTTCTTGGTTTCTTCATATTCTGTATCAGTTCCTCCCTGCGTTCCTCCAGATCTTATAATTGCTGCATTAGTCTATCCAACTGTTCTTCTAAATTCTGCTTTAATTTACTTATCTCTGTCTTTCCTCTGGAAACCATTTTAATCTCTGTCTCTTAGTTTAAAGTTTAAAGAAAAGATTGTAAAATGTGCATTACAGAAATGCCAGATTACTTTCAAAGGGCCTCCAAATAGACTTCTCATTAGAATCCCTACAGACTAGAAGAGAATGGGAAGATGTAGTTCAAGTTTTAAGAGAAAAAAACTGTCACCCCAGAATGCTATACCCTGCAAAGCTCTCATTTATGAATGAAGATGAAATAAAGACCTTCCATAACAAACAGAAATTGATACAATTTTTGACCACTCATGTAGCCTTACTTTTAAAGATACTAAAGAATGTGCTACACACAGAAACAGAAAGAAAGCCATCATCATTAAAGAATATGAAAGCAGAAAATTCCCCAGTAAAAGTACAAAGGAAATCTAAAATAACCAATAGGAATATTCTTGGAAAAATGGAAGGGCCAAGACATTACTTACTAGTAGTAAATTTGAATGTAAATAGCCTCAACTCTCCAGTTAAAAGATACAGACTGGCCAAATGGATTAAAAACAAGACCCATCTACTTGCTGCCTACAAGAAACACATCTCACCAACAAAGATACATGCAGACTGAAAGTGAAAGTATGGAAAAAGATATTCCATGCTAATGGAAAGCAAAAAAGGGCAGATGTAGCCATCTTAATATTAGACAAAATAGACTTCAATACAAAAACTGTTAAAAGAGACAGAAAAGGGCAAATTTAATGTTTGAAGGATCAATTCAACAAGAAGACATGACTATTATAAATGTATATGCACCTGATTACAGGTTGCCTGGCTATTTAAAAGAATTATTAATAGATCTAAAGAGAGACATAGACTCCAATACAATAGTAATGGGGGACTTCAACATCCCACTTTCATCGATGGATAGGTCAATCAGAAAGAAAATCAACAAGGAAATAGTAGAGTTAATAGAAACTATAGATCAAATGGACTTAACTGATATCTACAGAAGTTTTCACCCCACAGTTGCAGAATACAAATTTTTCTCATCAGTCCATGGAACTTTCTCTAGAATAAACCATACACTAGGCCAAAAAGCAAGTCTTAGCAAATTAAAAAACGATCAAAATCATATGATGCATTTTTGTTGATCACAATGAATTGAAGCTGGAAATAAACAACTCAAGAATCTCTAGAATATATGCAAACACATGGAGACTGAACAATATGCTCCAGAATGAAAAGTGGGTCATAGAAGAAATCAAAAGAGGAGTTGCTCCAAGATGGTGGAATAGGGAGGGGGCACACTGATAGTCCGGGAAAAGATAGTTTAATAAAAGTGGAGATCCTGTAGTTTCACAGAAGAGTTCGGTAAAAAACTTCAGAGGAAACTCTTGCAGAACTTGTGGGACACAGTGGAACTACAAGGAGGGCACAGGCGCCCACGGCTCGGGACCCCAGCCACCGAGTCTATGCATTAGCACTGGAAAGGGAGGTGAGGTGAAACCTCAGTAGCCTGAGACACAGGCAGGGAAACAGCAGGAAGAGCCTAGAGGGAACGAGGTTTGAAGCCACATGGGGGAAAGTTCACCAGGCTAACTGGAGGAGAGAAAAAAAAATAAAAGGGACTGGCACAGACTCGATTCTCTCTATCCACTCACCTTACAAAGGCGAGCAAGACAAAGAGCAGGCACCATTTTGGACATACGTAAAAGCTGCATCACCTCTGGGCTGCACCCACCCCCAGTGAATCAGAAAAACCCGACTCTGGTGGGGAGAAATAACAGCATGTTAAGACCTAGTGAATCTGTGGAGCTAATGAACTGAGACTGAAAAAAAAATGAGGGTGTGTGAGAGAACTCACAGAGTGCCTGAGACGCCACAAACTCGGCAACCTTGGCAACCTGATGGGAGATAACAGGGGAATTTGAGCTTACACTGAGGACAGCAATCCTTGGGACAGAGCAGACGAATATTATACCCACAGGGGCCAGAGCTCAGACACTGACTGCCTTCAATTCCGCTCAGCTATGTGGAATTACTTCCCTTCTGAATAAAAAGAGAGAGAGAGAGAGAGAGAGAGAATTTACCACGCCTAATATGGGTGTGTCACCTTTGGCACACCCTTAACCCTGAGGAACCAAACAGAGCTCGCTGGCCACACCCATCACAAGCCTCTAAGGATCCATCAAAAGCAGACAGTCCACTTAATCTAGAGTCACTGTATAATGAAAAAAAAAAGAAGAAAAAGAAACCAAAGACTATCTCCACAATGCCAAGCAACAAATGCAGACTAGGAAACAAGAACAAGGAAGACATTATGATGCCCCCAAATGAACAAGACACCCCAATTCAAGATTGTGAAAATGATGAGATAGAAGAAATGCAAGATACAGATTTCAAAAAATTAATAAGAACATTTAGAAGTTCTCAAAAACAAATTCTGGAACTACAGAAATCCTCAGTGGAGAAGATAGAAAATCTCTCTCATGAAAATGAAATCTTAAGGGGGAATCAAATGAAATGAAGAAACTAGTAGAACATGAAATTGTGATAGTGAAGAGAAATCAAAATGAAATGAAGAATTCAATAGATCAAATGACAAACGCATTAGAGAACCTTAAACAGAATGAGTGAAGCAGAAGAGAGAATATCGGACTTAGAAGACAGAGAACAGGAAAGTATACAGTCAAACCAAAGAAAAGAAGAGGAAATCAGAAATCTAAAAAATATTGTCGGGGATCTATAGGATAGTATTAAAAAACCCAACATTCGGGTTCTAGTAGTTCCTGAAGGCATGGAGAGAGAGAAAGGATTAGAATTCCTTTTTAGTGAGATACTAGAAAAAACTTCCTGGGTTTGGAGAAGGACAGAGACATCCTAGTACAGGAAGCTCATAGAACCCCTAATAAACATGACCAAAAGAGATCCTCACCATGACACGTTGTAATCAAACTCACCACAGTGAAACATAAAGAAAAGATCCTAAAAGGTGCAAGAGAGAAACGTCAGATTACTCTCAGAGGATCTCCAATTAGACTCACAGCAGACTTCTCATTAGAAACCCTACAGATTAGGAGGGAATGGTGAGATATAGCCCAGGTACTAAGAGAGAAAAACTGCCAGCCCAGAATAATATATCCTGCAAAGTTCTCATTTGTGAATGAAGGTGAAATAAAGACCTTTCACAGCAAACAGAAATTGAAAGAATTTGTTGCCACTCGTCCAGCCCTTCAAAAGATGCTTAAAGATGTGTTACACACAGAAACATGGCCATCAATATGAAAGAAGGTAAAGGAAGAAAACCTCCTAGTGAAAGATTACTGGAAGTTCAAAGCATATATTGGAAATATCTTTGGGAAAATGGAAGGGCAAAGTTACTGCTTATCAGTAGTCACATTGAACGTTAATGGCCTCAACTCTCCAATTAAAACACACAGAATGGTTGAATGGATTAAGGAACAAAACCCATCTCTTTGCTGCCTACAAAAAAACAAGTTTTCCAACAAAGATGCATGCAGACTGAAAGTGAAAGGCTGGAAAAAGATATTCCATGCTAACAGAAACCAAAAAAGAGCTGGCATAGCCACATTAATATTAGAAAAAATAGGCTGGCGCCACGGCTGAATAGGCTAATCCTCCACCTGCAGCTCCAGCTACCGGGTGCTAGTGCCAGTTGCTCCTCTTCCAGTCTAGCTCTATGCTGTGGCCGGGAGTGCATTGGAGGATGACCCAAGTGCTTGGGCCCTGCACCCACACTGGAGACCAGGAGAAGCACCTGGCTCCTGGCTTTGGATCAGCATGGTGCACTGGGCACAGCGCACTGGCTGCAATGGCCATTGGGGGGTGAACCAATGGAAAAGGAAGACCTTTCTCTCTGTCTCTCTCTCTCTCTCTCACTGTCCACTCTGCCTGTAAGAAAATCAGAAAAAAAAATAACTCTTTAGCACAAAAACTGTTAAGAGAGACAAAGAGGGGCACTATATAATGATTAAGGGTTCAATTCAACAGGAAGATGTAACTATTATAAATGTATATGCACCTTATTACAGGGCACCGCTTTATTTAAAAGATATGTTAAAAGACTTAAAGGGAGACTTAGACTCCAATACTATAGTACTGGGGACTTCAATACTCCACGCTCAGAAATAGATCAACCGGACAGAAGATCAACAAGGAAACAGCATATTTATTCAACACTAGCCCAAATGGATATAACAGATATCTACAGAACTTTCAATCCTACATTTAAAGACTTTACATTCTTCTCAGCAGTGCATGGAACCTACTCTAAGATTGACCACATACTAGGCCATAAAGCAAGTCTCTGCAAATTCAAATGAATCAAAATCATACCATGCAGCTTCTCAGACCACAGTGGAATGAAGTTGGAAATTAGCAACTCAGGAATCCCTAGAGCATATGCAAACACATGGAGACTGAACAACATGCTCCTGAATGAAACCTGGGTCATAGAAGAAATCAAAAGAGAAATCAAAAACTTTCTGGAAGTAAATGAGGATAACAACACAACATATCAAAACTTATGGGATACAGCAAAAGCAGTGTTGAGAGGAAAGTTTATAGCAATAGGTGCCTACATCAAGAAATTGGAAAGGCACCAAATAAATGAGCTTTCAGTGCATCTCAAGGATCTAGAAAAACTGCAGCAAACCAGACCTAAATCTAGTAGGAAAAGAGAAATGATTAAAATCAGAGAAGAAATCAACAGAATTGAATAGAAAAAAATGTTACAAAAGATCAGCCAAATGAAGGGCTGGCTTTTTGAAAAAATAAACAAAATTGACACACCATTGGCCCAACTAAATAAAAAAAGATAAGTCCCAAATCAATAAAATAAGAGATGAAAAAGGAAATGTAACAACAGACACCACAGAAATAAAAAGAATCACCAGATATTACTAGAAAGAGTTGTATGCCAGCAAACAGGGAAATCTATCAGAAATGGACAGATTCTTGGACACATACAATCTACCTAAATTGAACCATGAAGACATAGGAAACCTAAACAGATGCATAACTGAGACAGAAATTGAAACAGCAACAAAGGCCCTCCCAACAAAAAAAAAGCCTAGGACCAGGTGGATTCACTGCTGAATTCTACCAGATATTTAAAGAACTAACTCCAATTCTTCTTAAACTATTCAGAACAATCGAAAAAGAGGGAATCCTCCTAAATTCTATGAAGCCAGCATGACCTTAATTCCTAAGCCAGAGAAAGATGCAGCATTGAAAGAAAATTACAGACCAATATCCCTGATGAACATAGATGCAAAAATACTCAATAAAATTCTGGCCAATAGAATGCAACAACACATCAGAAAGATGTGGGATTTACTGCTAGTGTGCAAGGATGGTTCAGTGTTCGCAAAACAATCAATGTGCTACACCACATTAACAGACTGCAGAAGAAAAACCATGTGATTCTCTCAATAGATGCTGAGAAAGTATTTGATAAAATTCAACACACTTTCATGATGAAAAGTCTAATTAAATTGGGTATAGAAGGAACATTCCTCAATACAATCAATGCAATTTATGAAAAACTCACTAGCAGCATCCTATTGAATGGGGAAAAGAATGAATCATTTCCACTCAGATCTGGTACCAGACAGGGATGTCCACTCTCACCATTGCTATTCAATTTAGTACTGAAAGTTTTAGCCAGATCCATTAGGCAAGAAAAAGAAATTAAAGGGGTACAAATTGGGAAGGAAGAAGTCAAACTATCCCTCTTTGCAGATGATATGATTCTATATTTAGGGGACCCAAAGAACTCTACTAAGAGACTGCTGGAACTCATCGAAGAGTTTGGCAAAGTAGCAGGATATAAAATCAATGCACAAAAATCAACAGCCTTTGTATACACAGGCATAAAACCTAGCCATCCCACTCCTTGGAATTTACCCAAAGGAAATTAAATTGGCAAACAAAAAAGCAGTCTGCCCCTCAATGTTTATTACAGCTCAATTCACAATAGCTAAGACCTGGAATCAACCTAAATGCCCATCAACAGTAGACTGGATAAAGAAATTATGGGACTTGCACTCTATAGAATACTATACAGCAGTAAAAAAATAAATCCAGTCATTTGCAGCAAAATTGAGGAATCTGGAAAATATCATGCCTAGTGCAATAAGCCAGTACCAAAGGGACAAATATCATATGTTCTCCCTGATCAGTGACAACTAACTGAGCACCAAAAAGGAAACCTGTTGAAGTGAAATGGACACTATGAGAAACAGTGACTTGATCAACCCTTGTCCAGACTGTTGATGAACAACTTAGTACTTTATACCTTTTAGTATTTTTTTGTTCTACTTAATATTATTAGTTGAACTCTTTAAGTAACACACAATTATTCTTAGGTGTTTAACTGAAAAGTGATCTCTGTTAAATATAAGAGTGGGAATAAGAGAGGGGGGAGATGTACAGTATGGGACATGCTCAATCTGACTTTCCCCAAATGGTAGAGTTAGAAACGTGCCAGGGGATTCCAATTCAATCCCATCAAAATGGCATGTACCAATGCCCTCTCACTGATCAAAGTGATCAATTTCAGTTCGTAGTTGATCATAATGATAGGATTGTGAGTCAAAGGGATCACATAAACAAGACTAGTGTCTGCTATGACTACTGATAGAATTAAAAAGGAGAGAACGATCCAACATGGGAAGCGGGATACATAGTAGACTCATAGAATGGCAGACTCCTAAACAGCACTCTGGCCTCAGAATAAGCCCTTAAGGCATTCGGATATGGCTGAAGAGCCCATGATAGTATTTTAGGCATGGAAAGCCAAGACACTCTGGCAAAAAACAAACAAACAAACAAACAAAAGAACCTAAATGAAAGATCTTTGTGAGTGAGATCCCAGTAGAAAGAATGGGGCCATCAAAGAAGGAGGTACCTTTCTCTGAAGGGAGAAGAGAACTTCCACTTTGACTATGACCTTGTGTAAATAAGATCAGACAACTCAAAAGGCTTCCATAGCCTTGGCAACTCATGACAAGAGCCTCAGGAGATTATTGACGCCATAAACAAGAGTGTCAATTTGTTAAGTCAACAACAGGAGTCACTGTGCACTTACTCCTCTTGTAGGATCTCTGTCCTTAATGTGTTGTCCAATGTGAAGTAATGCTATAACTAGTACTGAAACAGTATTTTACACTTTGTGTTTCTGTGTGGGTGCAAACTGATGAAATCTTTACTTAATATATACTAAATTGATCTTCTGTATATAATGATAATTGAAAATGAATCTTGATGTGAAAGGGAGCGGGAGATGGGAGGGTTGCAGGTGGGAGGGAAGCTATGGGGGGGAAAATCCACTTTAATCCATAAGCTGTACTTTGGAAATTTATATTCGTTAAATAAATGTTAAAAAAACAAGAGGGAAAAAATAAATATCATCTGGATGGTCACTAATAAAATTTCTGCTGCATTTTACAGAAAAAAAAAAGAAGAAAGAAATCCAAAGAGAAATTTAAAAAAGTCTTAAAACAAATAAAGGTGGCTATATAACACATCAAAACTTATGGGATACAGCCAAAGCAGTGTCAAGAGGGAATTTTATAAAAATTGCTGACTACATCAAGAAAGTGGAAAGTCACCAAATAAATGAGTTATCCGTGCATGTCAAGACCTAGAAAACAGCAAACTAAACTCCAAATTAGTAGAAGGAAAGAAATAATTAAAATTAGAGAGTAAACAAAATGGAACTAAAAAAGATCAATGAAATGAAGAGCTGGTTTTTTAAAAAATAAAATTGACACACCATTGGCCCAATTAACCAAAAAAAGAGAATGCCCAAACAATAAAATCAGAGATGATAAAGGAAATGTCACAACAAACAGCACAGAAATAAAAAGAATCATCAGGAATTACTACAAAGAGCTGTATGCCAACAAATCCAGAAACCTAGAAGAAATGGACATGTACAATCTACCAAAAGTGAGCCATGAAGACAGAGAATGCCTAAGAAAAGACCAATAACCAAGATGAAGATTGAATCAGTTATGAAGACCCTCCTAAAAAAGAAAATCCCAGGTTCTGTCAGCTTCACTGCTGAATTCTACCAGACATTTAAAGAAGATGTAATTCCAGCTCTTCTCAAGCTATTCAAACCAACTGAAAGGGAGGGTGTCCTCCCAAACTGATTCTATGAAGCCAGCATCACCTTCATTCCTAAACCAGCAAAAGAATCAATAGAAAAAGAGAATGATAGACATTTTCCCTGATGAATATATATGCAAAAATCCTCAACAAAATATTAGCCAATAAAATTCAACAACACATCAGAAAGATCATTCTCTCAGACCAAATGAGATTTATCCCTGGTATGCAGGAATGGTTCAACATCAGAAAATCAGTAAATGTGGTATATCACATTAACAGATTGAAGAACAAAACCATATGATTATCTCAATAGATGCAGAGAAATTATTTAATAAAACACAACATCCTTTTATGATGAAAACCTTAAGTAAATTGGGTAAGGAAGGAACATTCATCAACATAATCAAGACAATTTATGACAAACCCACAGCCAGTGTTTTACTGAATTGGGAAAAATTAGAGGCATTCCCACTAAGATCCAGAACCAGGCAAGGATGCTCACTCTCACTATTGCTATAAATATTGCCTTGGAAGTTTTAGCCAAAGCAATTAGGTAATAAAAAAAATCAAGGGATACAAATCAGGAAGGAAGTAGTCAGACTATTCCTATTTGCAGATGACATGATCATATATATAGAGGATCCAAAAGACTCTACGAAGAGACTATTGAAACTCATAAAAGAGTTTGGTAAAATAGCAGGATATAAAATCAACACACAAAAATTAATAGCCTTTGTATACACAGACAATGCAATAGCTGAGAAAAAACTTCTAAGATCAATCCCATTCACAATGGGTACAAAATAATGAAATACCTTGAATTAATTTAACCAATGATGTCAAAGGCCTTTTTACCAGTTAGTGTCCTGGGTGCTCCTTTTCTGACCCAGCTATCTGTTATGGCCTAGGAAAGCAGTAGAGGTTAGCCCAAGTACTTGGGCTCCTGTACTCATGTAGGAGACTCTAAAGAAGCTGCTGGCTCCTGGCTTTGGATTGGTTCAGCTCTGGCTATTGTGGTCATTTAGGGAGTGAACCAGTGGATGGGAGACTCTCTCTCTCTCTCTCTCTCTCTCTCTCTCTCTAATTCCACCTCTCAAATAAATAAAGAAAGAAATTTTAAGAAAGCACTAATTCGATTTGTAAGGATTCTCTATTGACCTAATCATGTCACAAAGGCCCCATCTCCTAATACTATCACTTTGGGAATTAGGATTTCAACAAATGAATTAGGGGGGACACAAGCATTTATGCTATAACAGGTAATGCACTGAAAAGGAAGAACTGGAATCCCCTGGTGATTTGCTATTTCTCAATTCAAGGGAAATGAGTTTCTCCCCAAAATTGAGATAATGAAGACCAAAAAGGTAAAGTACTGTGTTTATACAAGTTGTCTTCAAAAAGTTAATAAAAGACACACATTATGAAAAAAGTATGCATAAGTTTCAAAACTTTTTGGCACCAAAATAAGCTAATCTTTTAATTCCATTTTTCTCTGGACTTTTAAAAGTACCTTTGTATATAGTGATATATATGAGTGTATAAAATTAATATGGGCCAATGTTGAAATGATTTAGCCTTACAGTATCTAAAAAATGACTGATATGGAACATACAATGTCTATATTCCAAAGCATAATGAGATATTTTCTTGTTTGTTTTTAAATGTAAATATATTTAGCTGGAGTAGATGAGCTTTGTAGTGTATTTCTTTTTTAGTTATCAGGCTAATCAGGAAGATTTTTGAAGAGCTCTTGTTAGACAACATAACTTGCAGCATGTATTAAAAGTTTCATCTGACTTTTAATGTAAAAAATTTTATCTAAATTTTACCACTTCATTTTCAACTAACCTACTTTTAATTACTAAGTGATTGTATCCTTCTTCCTTATCTAATTAAACATTTTGTACAATCTATGGTCATCTAAAACTTATGAGATATCCAATGGAAGACTAAGGAGGACATCTCCTTCAGACAAAAAAATGTTTATATAGTGATAGGAGACAAGATTTTCATATTCAACGTTGGGATATATGTAATTATCTAGCAGGATGACTTTGAGCAGTTTTCCCCCCATCTTGAGTTGAAGACTTCTCTTGAAGTCACATACAATGTTATAAGACAAATAAAGAGATAAAGCATGGGGCCAGCACTGTGGCATAGAAGGTTAAGCCTCCACCTGTAGTGCCAGCATCACATATAGATGCTGGTTCAACTCCTGGCTGCAGCACTTCCCATCCAGCACTTGAGAAAGCAGCAGAGGATGTCCCAAGTACTTGGACCCCTGCATACATGTGGGAGACCCAAAAGAAACTCCTGGCTTTGGAAAGTGACCAAGAAGATGGAAGATCTTTCTCTCTTTCTTTCGCTGTATAACTGCCTTTCTAATAAATAAATAAATAAATCTTTTTTAACAAAAAGAAAGGCATAAGAATGGGAAAAATGGCAGCATTTTCTAAAAAGTTATGCTCTATTGTATATGTTGAAAATCAAATGACATCAAAGGCAAATTATCAGATATAATAAAATAATTCAGCAAGTCTTCTATATAAAATATCAACATAAAATCATTGTAGTGTGTTATCAGCAACATGAGGATGAAATACAGAAAGAGAAACAGATGCCATTCCAACAGCAACAAAAGTGCACAGGAAACCTAGAAATAATATGTGCAACTTGTCTATGAAAAATATAAGAATACATTACTGAAGGGCCAAAGGAAAAAAACTGAACAAATATATACCAAGTTCATAGATGGAAAGAAATTATATTTAAATTAATATTATTTCTTCCCAGGGGGGAAGTATAAACTCATATACAATAAAAGCCCAGTAGAGTTATTCATGGAGCATGACAAAGGACCTTGAAATTCATATGAAAAAGGTCATGAGATCTCTCATATAAAGGCCCATAAAACTAAAACACTTCTGAAGAAGGCAAAAGAAGAGAGGTTTGCCTTCAGATATGAAGACATTATAAAGCTATGGTGCACTTTTTAAAAAAAAAAACAGAGTTAAAGAGATTAATGGAACAGACAAGCATAAAATAGAGATCTACATTCATATGAGAACTTGATACATAGCAGAAATACAACCAAAAATAGAGAAAAGTTGAACCTCATTATATAATGTCAGTACAGTTCAATAGTTTTAGCTAAATTAAAAGATATGTTTATTGGTAGGTTAAATAATTAATTTAGGAAATACAGCGCTGGCACCATGGCACAGTAGGTTAATCCTCTGCTTGTGGTGCTGGCATCCCATATGGGCACCGGTTCTAGTCCCAGCTGCTCCTCTTCCAATCCAGTTCTCTGCTGTGGCCTGGGAAAGCAATAGAAGTGGAAGTTCTCTCCTTCCTTCAGAGAAAAGTACCTACTTCTTTGACGGCCCATTCTTTCCACTGGGATCTCACTCAACAGAGATTTTTCATTTAGGTCATTTTTCTTCCACAGTGTCTTGGCTTTCCATGCCTGAGAAACTCTGATGGGCTTTTTAGCCAGATCTGAATACCTTAAAGACTGATTCTGAGGCCAGAGTGCTGTTTAGTTCATCTGCCATTCTATGAGTCTGCTGTGTATCCCACTTCCCATGTTGGATCGTTCTCTCCTTTTTAATTCTATCAGTAGTCATAGCAGACACTAGTCTTGTTTACGTGATCCCTTTGACACTTAATCTTGTCTTTTTGATCAATTATGAACTTAAATTTATAACTTTGATTAGTGAAATGGCATTGGTACATGCCAGCTTTATGGGATTGAATTGGAATCCCCTGGCACGTTTCTAACTCTACCATTAAGGGTAAGTCCTATTGAGCATGTGCTCAACTGTGCATCTCCTCCTTTTCTTATTCTCACTCTTATATTTAACAGGGATCATTTTTCAGTTAAATTTAAACACCTAAGAATAATTGCGTGTTAATTAAAGAGTTCAACCACTGGTATTAAGTGGAAAAAAAAATACTAAAAGGAATAAAGTAGTAAGTTGTTCCTCGACAGTCAGGACAAAGGCTGATCAAGTCATTGTTTCTCATAGTGTCCATTTCACTTCAACAGGTTTCCTTTTAGGTGCTCAGATAGTTGTCACCGATCAGGGAGAACATATGATATTTGTCCCTTTGGGACTGGCTTATTTCACTCAGCATGATATTTTCCAGATTCCTCTATTTTGTTGCAAATGACCGGATTTCATCTTTTTTTTTTTTTACTGCTGTATAGTATTCTGTAGAGTACATATCCTCAAATTTCTTTATCCAGTCTTCTCTTGATGGGTCTTTAGGTTGATTCCAGGTCTTAGCTATTGTGAATTGAGCTGCAGTAAACAGCTCAGTGGTGCAGGCAGCTCTTTTTGCCACAGCTGAGAAAGAACTGCTAAGATCAATCCCATTCACAATAGCTACAAAAACAATAAAATAGCTTGGAATAAACTTAACCAAGGACGTTAAAGATCTCTACGATGAAAACTACAAAACCTTAAAGAAAGAAATAGAAAAGGATACCAAAAACTGGAGGAATCTTCCATGCTCATGGATTGGAAGAATCAATATCATCAAAATGTCCATTCTCCCAAAAGCAACTTAGAGATTCAATGTGATACCTATCAAATACCAAAGACATTCTTCTCAGATCTGGAAAAAATGATGCTGAAATTCATATGGAGGCACAGGAGACCTCGAATTGCTAAAAGCAATCATGTACAACAAAAACAAAGCCGGAGGCATCACAATACCAGATTTCAGGACATACTACAGGGCAGTTGTAATCAAAATAGCATGGTACTGGTACAGAAACAGATGGATAGACCAATGGAACAGAATAGAAACACCAGAAATCAACCCAAACATCTACAGCCAACTTATATTTGATCAAGGATCTAAAACCAATTCCTGGAATAAGGACAGTCTATTCAACAAATGGTGCTGGGAAAACTGGATTTCCATGTGCAAAAGCATGAAACAAGACCCCTACCTTACACCTTAAACAAAAATCCACTCAACATGGATTAAAGACTTAAATCTATGACCTGACACCATCAAATTATTAGAGAACATTGGAGAAACCCTGCAAGATATAGGCATAGGCACAGACTTCTTGGAAAAGACCCCATAGGCATAGGCAGTCAAAGCCAACATTAACAATTGGGATTGCATCAAATTGAGAAGTTTCTGTATGGCAAAAGAAACAGTCAGGAAAGTGAAGAGGCAACCGACAGAATGGGAAAAAATATTTGCAAACTATGCTACAGATAAAGGATCAATAACTAGAATCTATAAAGAGATCAAGAAACTCCACAACATCAAAACAAACAACCCACTTAAGAGATGGGCCAAGGACCTCAATAGTCATTTTTCGAAAGAGGAAATCCAAATGGCCAACAGACACATGAAAAAATGTTCAAGATCACTAGCAATCAGAGAAATGCAAATCAAAACCACAATGAGGTTTCACCTCACCCCGGTGAGAATGGCTCACACCCAGAAATCTACCAACAACAGATGCTGGTGAGGATGTGGGGAAAAAGGGACACTAACCCACTGTTGGTGGGAATGCAAACTGGTTAAGCCACTATGGAAGTCAGTCTGGAGACTCCTCAGAAACCTGAATATAGCCCTACCATAAAACCTAGCCATCCCACTCCTTGGAATTTATACCTATGGCATTTGGGACTCAGAAGGAGACAGAGAAGAGCTTAGTGTTTAAGAGAATGGGCTCTGGAGGAAGCCTTCTTCCCTTGCCAGCTGTGTGACATTGATCAGGATATTTCAAATAGTCATGCCTCAGTTTCCCCATCTGTGAAACACGAGTGATAATGGTAGTCAAAACTTAACATAAAGCTCACTTGAAATCCAGCCAGTCCCTGTTTTAAGGTACCTCACAGAGTTCGAGTGAGATTAATGAAAAGCTTTACACAGTGCCTTCTCACGGAATCAACTCTATAGAAGTGTTAGGTATTTTTACTTGATAATACCAGTAAAGATAAAACGCCCAATACACTTCAATCAGCTGATTACACTTTTAAGTGCAAATACTTGAAAAACCCTTGCACCTGTGCACAAAGGGCATGTGGAAGTTACTTTAGTATATACTACGTTGATCTTCTGTATATAAAGATAAATAAAAATGAGTCTTAATGAAGAAAGGGAAGGGAGAGGGAGAAGGAGATGGGATGGTTTGCAGGTGGGAAGGTGGTTATGGGGGGAAAAAGAAGA
This sequence comes from Lepus europaeus, assembly GCF_033115175.1. Lineage (NCBI taxonomy): Eukaryota > Metazoa > Chordata > Mammalia > Lagomorpha > Leporidae > Lepus > Lepus europaeus. The sequence continues at coordinate 116,576,891 of NC_084829.1, forward strand.
ATGTAGGTTATAATATTTCATATTACAGCAAAATTTAAGACTATTCAAATGATCATTAGTAGGAAAATAAGTAAATTGGAGTGTATTCATCCAGTCTTTATAAGCTACATGTGAAAAACATAAAAAACTTAATGTTAACAGAAAAGTAACTTACAGACTAATACATAGAAAGAATCCATGTATTTAGATCTTCAATATATACAAAACAGTATGTTGTGTTTATAGAGAAATATAAATGTGGAAAAACATAAAAACACGAACTTCAAGAAAATGATTACATGTAGGTAAGAGAGGGGTATTGGGAATCAGGAGAACTTGGAATCCAGGCAGATGGAAACACAGCCATCTGGTGACTGTACCACCTGAAACAAATGACTTCCTTTGCTGCTGCATCAGCCTACAAGATGGAGGATCATTAACAGGCTTTCTACCACCTCAGCTCAGCAGCAAACACAGGCTGTCTCTGCCCATAATCCACTGCCTAGAGCTAGTCGTTTGGCTTCACCCATCTTAAGGACATTCTTTTGGTGAGTGCTCATGTTGTCTCCTGCATTTAGCCTTGGTCTAGAAGTAGACAGAGTGCATTCATCCCCAGAATAAATAACTTCACATTGTGTTATTTGTTCTTGATCTGAAGCACCACAATAATTCAATCTTCCCTGTTCCTTTTATCTTTAGTCTTCCGTGATTGTATTTTCCATCAAACACTTTGAATGTCTTGATTGAGAGCCACTGCTCATTTCACAGAATCACCAGATGGGAGCAGAGGTTACCAGGATTTTATCCAACAGTGACTCACAGAGAATGTCTGGAGTAGTTCCATGATTTTGAAGGTTTTGTACAAGTGTCTAGAATATTTTGGTTGTTTTTTAAAAGTAAATGCTAAATGGTAATCATTGAAGCAATTCTTTTAAAATAATTTAGGTTTTACCTATTAGTGACAAAATAAAGCTTTTTGATTAGAGACTGAATGAGGTACATGCTAACTGGTGGATCGTTCATGAGCTTGGGAGGTTTTGAAAGGCTCATTCATCAAAGCCAGCAGTTTTGGCAAATTCTGAGCTACAGCTTTAATTAGAATCACATTGATTTCTTCATTTTGGCATTTTGCATATGTTAAAGTAGCCAGGGAAATATTTTACTAAAATCCACCTGCTCACTCAGCATCACCTACCTCTTTGGTTTTCCATAAATAGCACAGAGCAAAGAGTTGATAGTTTTGTTTCTATACTCACAGCTCAGGTGACTCAACTGAACATATGGAAAGATAGAGTTTGGAAGATTTTTGACTCTCTTGAGCCAGGGAATTGGGTACCTGAGGCTGTATTCTTAATATCTTACTTGTTTTCCATCTGGTATTCAAGTTTAAAGCTGGTGTTGTAATTAAGTTAGAGCTCTTGCCGGTTTTCATGTTGCCCCAGCATCATCTTTTTTTTTTTTTTTTTCTGAACATACTTAGAAACCAGTACTCTCACAGGTCAGCCTTAGAACTGCATAGACCCTTTGTTTAGGCACTTGTGTCAATTTACCTTTTAATTAGGTACAGATGTGAAACAATTTGCTTTATCATTAAATCAGTTTCTGTAGACATGGGATTGAAATAGAACAAAAATTATTCTGACAACTTAGAACAAAGCTGTATTTTGCAGTTCTCTTCTCATACTATTGAAGTATTTCTCACTCCCATTCAAATAGTATGAAATTTGAAAGTTTCTGTCTATGATTGGAAGGGAGCAGCAGAGATATGTGGATGAGAGTATGCCAGTTGTGATGATTCTGGCCACAGTAGTAAGTAACTTGATGCTTTACAGTAGTTTGATTGTATTTTCTTTGTCCTCTTGATTATGGAAATGGATATTTAACTATAGACAGACTCCATATCTCAGTTTATTGAGCTCCTTGGAACCAATTAACACTTTCAGTGCCTTCCAGAATAAAAAGGGAACTAAATCGTTTCTTTGAACATTCCATGTTGTTTGTGGTGTGACTGGAGCAGACAGAGTGTGAATTATCTATCTTAAGTAAGCAGAGTATGCTGGACACAGGGTACACCTCCCAGACTTGTGGCTGAGTGCCCAGAGCCTCCAGTTCCTCCTTCAGGGTTTGCCTCAGCTGATGGGAATGGCCTCACTCAAAGGTTCAATGAGGATATAAAATTGTGCACCTTTTGGCCTGATGAGGGTCAACTGTGATAGGTAATATTTGTACCCAGGTTCCCCAGCAGGTCAGCCAAGGTTTTGTCATGCCTGTACAAAGATGTTTCCTTCCACTCAATGCTACTTATTTTCTCTTACTTCCACAGGTATGCATCCTTAATAATTCCTTAGATGCCAAACTTTGTCTCAGCGTCTGCTTTGGACAACCAGACCTGCAACATAAAGCAAGTCAACCATGGAAACCAAGTCAGCCTTGTATACCACATACAACTGTGATTTCTCCATGTTCAGGAGTGGTGGTCCAGGTAAGTGAGTGATGGGTCACAGCACCTGGCAGGTGTACAAAATTGTGCATTCCAAAGATCCTGGAAGAAAAAAAGAACATGAGAGCTGAGAAGATCCTTTAAGTTTGGAGAGGTTGAAGTTGGAAATCAGAGTGTTCTTTTGAGAGTGGTTATTGTGCTGATGCACCAGGAAGACATGGGAGATCTTACTCCTCTATTCAAGTGAAGTGAGAGTGGCTTCATGAGACCACTCAGAGGTGAGCCTGGGGGTCCTGCCATGTGAGGAGTAGTGGGTCAAAGAGAGGCTGACGATCAGCATGGGGCCATGAGAAATAACCCCTGCTCCATGAGGGATAGGACAAAAGGGTGAATCTTCCATAGTGGGTTTAAGAGAGGGCTGACCTGGACCCACACCAAGGACTTGACACAGGATATCAGTATGGAGCAGAGATCAAAGTAAACAATCTGAAAGGTTGTCTGTAGAGGTGGGTTAATGAGAGTGAGAGCCACGTTTGCCTTAGGAACCTGGTCAGAAGTTGTGACCCACATAGGGGGTCTGCAGGGTGATCTGGGTCTTGAGGGTTCTCTGAGAGCTCACAGAGACCCACTCCAGATACAACCAGTTTTAAATATTGATATGGGCACAATGTCAAATGCTGGCCCATTGCAGGCAAGGGAACCCTCTTCCCCCTTACCTACTTTCCTTTTCCTTCCGAACTAGCAACCTCTGAGGGTGGAAGCAATCGCTAACAGGCGAGCAGGAGCAACCTGCACACTCAACAGAGAAGCAGCCAGTGGAGGCCCCTCTCCCAGGGCAATGCCACTAGCTGGGAGGTGCTAGCAGATTAGGAGACACTTGTTTGAAGCTTTAAAAAAGTCACAATCACAAGCTGTCCCTTGTTTATTGTTTATAAGTGACTATTTTTATGCCTTGGGGTTACTGGAAGACTTTCATGCTCTAGGGGAAAGACTGTGAGACCTGCCAAGGATTTTATTCAGGGAGATGGATTGGGCACAGGTTATACAGAGACAGGAGCTGACAACAGATTTGCACAGGCAGACTGAGAAACAAAAGGTCTTATATGAATCCATGAAAACAGTGCAGTGGTTACTAATAATAACTGGGGGACCGGATCATCTGGGTTCCTGTCCTCTGCTTACTAGCTGTTTAAGTGTGGGCAAATTACTTAAATTATCTCTCTGTTTCCGCATCTATAAAATGGGAGTAATAATAAAACCTACCTCATAAGGTTATAATAAGAATTTAATTGGTTAACAAAAACAAACACATGGAACTGTGCCAGACACTATAATAAATGCTCTAAGAAATATTGACTATTATGGATTTAGCTCTTTGTTACCTATTAGAAGTAAGTATGTTGAAGAGTTCCAAGGATGAGCATTCCAGAGTTGATGGGAAACCAAGAAGCAGGTTACAAAGTGTGTTCCCTCACGAGATATGCCCTGGAGTCCAGAATATGCAGGTTTATTATCATTCAGTTGATAGCTCTGCAGATTTCCTTTCTCCCCAGGAAAGTGTGTAATGTATGCTAGTTACTGGAATAACTTCCTAGTAGTCACTGAAAAGTGCTATTTTATTTTTAACAGGAAAAACTTCTAGTTTTTCTGAGTCCCCTGCGCCAGGGCTTAATGTTGAAGGCAGACTTCTTGTATACATCAGCAGGAGGCGCTGTTCCTGTGCAAATCTAGTAGAGCTGGCACATGTGATTCCATATTCAGGACAATGTACTCCGAAGTGAATGTTTAACATTATTTGAAAAAGATTGTTTTGTTGATTCACCTAGTTTGTGAATTCCAGGGTCAGCTAGTAGAAATTCTTTTTCAATTCCTTGCTCGTGAGTTTGATTTGTTTGTTTGCAATGGAAGAGGAGTAGAAATCCTGAGATTTTTTTTTTTCAGCACTTAGAAAATGAGTTATCTCATGTTCAGAATTTGTCTACTAGCTTCCAAGTATTCAAAGCAGAATTTAAACAAGATATTTAAAGAGAATTTGACATTTAATTTCTACATCGAAGAGTTACAACACTTCTTAACTATGATCTACATATTTGGCATTTAAAATTAAAAACCCATTTTACACCATATGCAGTTGAATTAAATAATAGCCACGTGTGAATGAAAAGGTCAGATTTTATTTAGTTTTGTGTTGTCAGCTTGTTTGTCTCTGTTTTGTATTTATTTCTTCTCTTTCACACAATTGATCTGAAACATGATTTTCCAATACAAGGAAAATGACTGAGACTATATCAATATGGTGACTTTTATATATTAATATGCTCAAATTATTATGAAAGCAGAATAGATATCATCTTGCCAAGGTGCAACACACAGACATACATTTTAATTAACTGAAGGTTTATAGTTTGGGTTTCGGTTTTTAATGTATTTTTATCTGTGTGACAAATTTTTGAGCTTTTAAAAGGTATATAAAGTGGGGCCGGCGTTGTGGCATAGTGGGTAAAGCTGCTGTCTGAGAGGCCGGCATTCTATATGGGCACTGGTTCATGTCCTGTCTGCTCTGAAAGAGATTTTGCCTGAAAGGATCTTGTCTTAAACAGTTTTTTAGCAAACTTTCATCTTTAGTGATGGACTACTGTCTTAGCTTTTTGCTATTATTCAGAATACTGGAGATGATGTAACTTACAATGAATAGAATTCATTGATTCTCAGTTCAGGAGGCTAGGAAGTCTGATACCAAAATGAGGACCTTCTGGTTATGTCACCCCATGGTGGAAGGCGAGAGAGAGAGAGAGAGAAAGAGAGAGGACCCAGCTTACCCTTTGATAAAATAGCACCAACCCCATGCATGAGGGCCAAATTACATCTTGATGCTGTTATGTGACAATTGAATTTCAGCATGAGGTTTTGAGGGGACAAACATTGAAACCACAGCAGCCACATTGCAAGGTTGATTTTCCTGTCATTTTTCTTTCACATATTTCCACATACCTATAGGCAGGAGCAATTTGCCTGAAGTTTTCTTTTTGTGGCAGGAAAGTGTTTGCAGTATAGTCATGGCTGAGCATTCAATGATTCTATATTAGTTTCATAAAATGCAATTGATACCAATGCATGAAGGGAAACATAAGAATGTGTGTTTTTTTTTTTTTAGAAATGTGAATTCAAAGAAAGTATTTCCGAACATCCAAGACTCATACACATAAAAATATTGAATTCCATAAGCAGAGGTGGGCATTTGGCCTAAGAGTTACTCCATGTACCACACTGGAATACTTGGCTTCCTGGTAATGCACACCTTGAGAGGCAATAGTGATGGCTCAAGTGACTGGGTTCCTGTCATACGTGTAGGAGACCTTGCTCAAGTTTTTAACTGTGGCTTCAGCCTTGGACTGGGGCCGTTGTAGCCATTTGGGAATTGAATCGACGAATGGGATCTCTTTGTATCTGTGTATCTCGAAAAAAAAAATCCATAAGCAACTCTGTAATTCATCATACATATTCTAGATAGACATTAGACTCTAACAAACCCAATAGTTCCAGAAGAAACAACCAGTAATCTTATTATGTAATTTAACATTGCATGGTTTTACTTGAAAACTAGCGGCAGGTCTATCTGGCATAATAAAATATAGTAAGTTTAGTTCATTTTTTATTTTTATTTTTAGATCTGGGCATTTATAACCAAATATAGAGCTAATGGATAGTCATTTGCTGAGGATTCTAGTTCATGACTCAAGGAAGAGTGCATTCAGACAAGAATATACCTAATCTGAGAGTGGAACGCTAGCCTGGAGGGAGCTGGAGGAATTTTTACTCTGTAGATTGGATTATACATCCTCAAAAGGCCAGAGGTACTGGAAGAAGACACCTGTGTCACTGTAGAATCAAGATCAATTATTTTTTCCAGTTTGGTAAACCCTTCATAGAGACCAGGAGACCAAACTAAGAGCACTGGAATAGAACAGGTTTTAGAAAATAGAGCTTCACTTTACTTTGGAGACTAACTAGAAAGTCACTTGTGTTTTTACTCCTTTTCATTGTTTTCCATTCCCCATTATCTTCTTGATTATTTGGGAGTTGCTTTGGATAGGTCAATGCAATGAAAATTTGTGATGATAGATATCATGTAATTACAATGATTTCCATAAAGAGATTTGTTTTAAATAGAATTCCAGCTAACTTCTATGGATTTTCCTCGCATTTTAAGATGTTTCTCTAGAATTTTAGTTTAATTACTATTAGAAAAAAAACTCAGCAAATATTCTGAATAATAGTATATGTGTAGAGGTAATTATAAAAGTGAGAAAGGCTCATCCCTAAACACTTTAATGTAATTTAATCATTGTTTATAGCATCTTTTAAAGAGTTTTCTTCATTTGGGAGGATTAGTCACTGTCATTTCATTAATAACACATGGAAGATATTAAAATATTGGTGATTGAAATATGTCTGATTCTTTACACTTGTGAATTAAGTGAAAAATACAACTCAGTTTTGGTGAATTTTCTATTATTACCTGATGTCTCCAAATCAGCCTTCCATGAAGGTAACCATTACCTAGTTAAATGAAGCTGTTTACATGATAGAACTGAAGACTGTCTCTAAACACATAATAGTGTACATCAAGTGCCATCCTGGGTTGGACCTGACTAGGCTGTGCTGTGAGTGACCTCACTGAGGAGGCAGCACGACATGGATGAATCATAATGACCTTGGTTTAGGCAAGTCTATTGGGAAAAACTTCAAAGCCACTGGGATTTTATGAATCAGGGCCTGAGTTGAGGTTGTGGAGGTGGTAGAGCATGTGCTATTTAGCCCAGGCCTGTTTTTTCCTACAAAGGGCTTCCATTTTAGATATTGATGTCCTCTCGGAATCAGGCTATTCAACTATAACAGGGATACAGTAACAGCAGTGGAAAGAGAAGACATTTATCATCAACTTCAACTCATGTGCCATCCTCAGACTGCAATGACTACAGTGGATTATGATTAATATCCTCTGATATACATTTTATATCAAAGGAATATTTTAATGAATGTAAACATCCAGGTATATAGAAATTTTTTAATATAATGGTAGCCTAGGAAAAATGGGAATACCTTGATTGCTATTATAGTTTATGTAATTGTAACCTATTCAATGGTGGCTAGTTAGCACTTGAAAAATGCTAGTTAAGAATACATACTCCAGAGGTAGCACTTAAATATTCTTATCCATATGTGCACCACAAAGCCTGTCATTTAGTTAAATGAATTATAAATTCTGTACTAGAGAAATTAGTGTGTTGAAGGTATATGGTTGGCCAAAAAGATTGCATAGGCATCTTCAGTCTTTTATGGATAAAAAGCCAGCAGTCTGGCCTCAGAATCAGCCCTTAAGGCATTCGGATATGGCTGAAGAGCCCATGAGAGTATTTTAGGCATGGAAAGCCAAGACACTCTGGGAAAAAAAAAAAAAACTAAATGAAAGATCTCTGCAAGTGAGATCCTAGTGGAAAGAACAGGGCCATCAAAGAAGGAGGTGCCTTTCTCTGAAGGGAGGAGAGAACTTCTACTTTGACTATGACTTTGTCTAAGTAAGATTGGAATTGGCAAACTCAAAAGGCTTCTATAGCCTTAGCAACTCATGACAAGAGCCTAGGTGATTACTGACACCATAAACAAGAGTGTCAATTTGTTAAGTCAACAACAGGAGTCACTGTGCACTTACTCCCCATGTAGGATCTCTGTCTTTAATGTGTTGTACAATGTGACTTAATGCTATAACTAGTACTCAAACAGTACTTTACACTTTGTGTTTCTGTGTGGGTGCAAACTGTTGAAATCTTTACTTAATATATACTAAATTGATCATCTGTATGTGAAGATAATTGAAAATGAATCTTGATGTGAATGGAATGGGAGAGGGAGCAGGAGATGAGAGGGTTGTGGGTGGGAGGGAAGTTATGGTGGGGGGAAGCCACTATAATCGAAAAGCTATACTTTGGAAATTTATATTTATTAAATGAAAGTTAAAAAAAGCCAGGACCTGGCAAATAGCCAGCAAGAGCAGCAGCTTAATCTTTTTGGAGTGGTGCTTTACTTCTGGAACTCCTTTTAGTCATTTGTGGCTCCTCTAATGGATGACAACAAAGCTTATTGATCCTATCTTCAAAATATTGTTAGATCTGCTTTGAGTTTGCTGCTTTTTAGAGTCAGGAGTTATGTTAGTCAGCTTGGGCTTCTACAACACAGTATCGACTGGCTGATTTAAACAACCGACATTTATTTATGTCACTTTTGAAGGCTAGGAAGTAAGGGCTTTATTCCTGGCTCAAAGATGGCCGCCTTCTTGCTGTGTCCTCAAGTGATGGAAAGAGAGCATTCTGGAGTCTCTTCTTCATATAAGGTCACAAATCACATCAGGGAGGTTCCACTGTCATGATTTCATCTAATTCTAATGTCAAAGCCCCCACCTCCCAAAACTATCCTGGTTTGGATCTCCAGTTTCAACACATTACTTTGAGGGGATGCAAACACTTAGTCTATAACAGGGTACCCTTGGAAAAGACTGCATTAAGATTACAGGAGCTCATTGTGCAATTGTTTCTGCACCTGCTTGTCAACCAGTGTTTGTATATGTGGCACAATTTTGTCTGATTTGTTTTCATTTAATATACCATCTGGCAGCCAGCTGATGGGGAGGAGATGTGCAGTCCCCAATTCTCCAGTTGTCACTGTTGACCTTGGGAGACCCTACTCTGAATATAACAACTTCATTTTGTATCCTTCATTATCTTTCAAACTAGAAGAGAATTTCTTCTCAACTGCATTATATTATTTCCTTCAAAAAATTCAAACCATTCAGTGAATGTGAAAGCCTGTTAATGAATTATGTATGTAAAATGTGATCTTCAGGCATGACATCGTGCCAAGAAATTACTTTTTATTACCTTGTGTCCTAAACCACAGAGAATTGTGAGGCACCAAAAACTAATTTTTTTAAAAAAGATTTTACTTATTTATTTGCAATCAGAGTTGCAGAGTGAGAGTAGGAGAGGCAGACAAACAGAGAGAGTAATCTTCATCTGCTGGTTCACTTTCCAGATGGCCATAACAACTGGGAGTGAGCCAATCTGGAGCCAGGAACTCACAGCTTCCTCTAGGTCTCCCATATGGGTGCAGGGGATCAAGTACTTGGATACCATCCTCTTCTGCTTTCTCAGGCACATTATCAGGGAACTGAATGGGAAGTGGAGGAGCCAGGGCTCGAACCAGCACCCATGTGGATGCTGGCATTGCAAGCCGTAGCTTAACCTGCTGTGCCACAGAACCAACCCCTGAAAACTATCATAAGTAGTATGTGGAAAGAATGGGGTCAGTCAGCTTGATTGTTTAATTTTCAGTAGCTCAGATTCTTCCAGAGATAAACTTTGAAAGTTGATTTTATTTTTTTATGATCTTAGTCTGCAAGTCAGAAAAACATTCTTTCAAGCGTTAAATATTGAAATACCTGCAGGAAGCAAGTTATCTGTAATTACATTTTTCTTTTTGTCATATTCATTAACCATTTCTTAAGTGTTATTTACAGGGTTATGATTTTAAAAGTGTTTGCACATTGAATCTCTTTGTGTAGGTGAAAACTTCTATTTCAGAACTCCAGCAGATAATTTTTGTCAACACTGACACTGGGATGAGGTGTTTGGAATGTGTTGTTTGAAGCAGAAGTTTGAAATGGGAGAGAATGAGCAGGCAGGTAAGATCCAAGGCCCAGATTTGTGACAATTTAGTGTAATATTTCTTCATATATTGACTTATGCTAGATTAAGATTTTTCTATTAAAATCACTGTATATGGAGCCAAGTACAGGAATATGTACAGTTAGGAAATTATAAGTTTTTATTTGATCACAGTTTTTTAAATGAGTTGAAGTGGTCCAAGATGTTAGACCAGTTAGGCAAAGATTTTGCTTAACAAAATCCAGATACTCTCCTTTTCCCATACTGGATATTTGCTCTTGTGTCTAGGGAGTCTCTTTGCTAGAGAAGACTCAAGTGTTCTCTCAAGTCATTTGGATGATGAATTTTAAGGGCAATTCGTTAGACCACCAGCCATAAGTTTTTATAGAATGTAAATTTTGCTTTTGGTTAATGACTCTACAGTTAAGCCCTCAAATTTCTTCATAAAGTTAAGGTAGATTATTTTTGTTTCTATCTTCTAATATCTTTTAGTTAGGTCTAGAATATAAATCTGTTTGTTATTGTTATCTGATATAGTATCTTTAATCTGTGTTTCAATGCAATTTTAAAGTAGAAGTCTTCCTTCTTCCACAGTCCAAAAAGGATATCAATTGATGTTATTTTCAAATTGAGTGCTCCTAATGTTCAAGGAGCTGGAATAAATGATCTAAATAATAACAAAAGACAATGTAGTCTTTTTAATCCATCAGTTGGCTCTATGATTTTGAAATAGTCCTTTGGAATTTTGGATTTTGTTATATATTTTTAATTTGAAAATTGGTGCTGTGGCATAGCAGGTGAAGCTGCCACCTCTGACACCAACAACCCATATGGACACCAGTTCCAGTCCTAGCTGCTCCACTTCCTATCCAGCTTCCTGCTAAAGCATATGGGGAAGCAGTGGAGGATGGTCGTAGTGGTTGGGACTTTGCACCCATGTTGGGGCCCCAGAGGAAGATGCTGGTTCCTGGCTCAGAAAGGCCCAGCTCTAGCCATGAAGATCATTGGGATAGAGAACCAGTGGACTATCCCCCTCTCCCTTCCCCCCTCCCCACATCCCATTGCCTCTGCTTTTCAAATAAATAAATGTCTTTAAATTTTTTATTTATAGAAAGGGAACAAATTTTATATGTACAAATTTAAGAGTGTAATGATACTTACCAACCTACCCACCCTCCCACCCATGCTCCAGCCTCCCTCCTACTTCCTTTCTTTTTTGTTTTAATTTTATAATGGCATATTTTGAGTTTATTTTGTAATCACAAGCATAACCCTCAAATACATAAAGAATATAACAAGTAGACAATAGAGAAACCACTCTTCCTCAAGAGTATAGACAAGGGCTATAGACAGTAAACAAATCTAAAAATGTCAATTTCATTCATGTACATTACATCTTTTGTATTCTTTATATTAGTTACCAATAATCAGGGAAAACACATTATATTTGTCTTTTTGGGACTGGCTTGTTTCACTAAGCATGATGGTTCCCAGTTGCATCTCTTTTGTTGCAAAAGACAGAATTTCATTTCATTCTTTTTTATGGCTGAGTAGTATTCCAAAGTATATTTTTAGTACATTTTCTTTATACAGTCATCAATAGGTGGACATCTCAGTTGATTCCATATCTTGGCTATTGTGAATTAAGCTGTAACAAACATAGGGAGAAGCATGACTCTTTCAGATGATGCTTTCATTTCTTTTGGGCAAGTTCCCAGGAATGGGATGAGTAGGTCATATGGTACATCTATTTTCTGATTTCTGAGGAATCTTAATACACTTAATAGTGTCTTGCATAATGGTTCTACTAGTTTACATTCCCACCGAAGTAGATTATGGTATCTTTTCCCCTATATTCTCACCAGCATTCATTATTTTTTTTTTATTTTTAGATGATGGCCATTCAAACTGTGGTGAGGTGAAACTTCATTGTGGGTTTTATTTGCATTTCCCTGGTGGATAGTGATCCTGAGCATTTTTTCAAGTGTCTGTTGGCCATTTAAATTTTGTCGTTTGAAAAATGTCTGCCAAGTGCTTTGTCTATTTCTTAACTTTTAGTTTTCTTATTTAGTCATTGTTGAGTTTCTTGAGCTCTTTATATATTCTCAATACTAATCTTTTATCAGTTTCATGGAGAGGCAGAGAGAGAGAGAGAGAGGGAGAGAGAGAGGGAGGGAGAGGGAGAGAGAGGTCTCCCATCCGATGGTTCACTCCCCAATTGGCCGCAACAGCCAGAGCTGTGCTAATCCAAAGCCAGGAGCCAGGAGTTTCCTCCAGGTCTCCCATGCAGGTGCAGGGGCTCAAGGATTTGAGCCATCTTATCTACTGCTTTCCCAGGCCATAGCAGAGAGGGGGATCTGAAATGGAGCAGCTGGGGCCTGGACTGGTGCCCATATGGGATGCCGGCACTCAAGCCAGGGCATTAACCTGCTGCGCCACAGCTCTGGCCCCTATGTATTGATTTTATATACTTCAACTTTACCAAACTCTCTCACGAGTTCCAATAATCTCTTAGTGGAGTCTTTTGGTTTCCCTATATATAGGATCATCACATCTGCAAATAGGGATAATTTGGCTTCCTCTTTTCCAGTTTGTATCCCTTTGATTTTTTTTTTTTTCTTGCCTAACAGTTCTGGCTAAAACTTCCAGAATTGTATTGAATAGCAACTGTGAAAGTGAGTTTTGCAGGGTACAGAATTATGGGTAGACAGTTTTTTTTTTTTTCTCTTAAGACTTGGACTGTGTCTCTGCATTCTCTCCTCGCTTGTAGTTTCTAATGAGAAGTCAGTTGTGAGTCTTAATTAGTGGTCCTCTGAAAGTAATCTGGTGTTTCTCTTGTGCTCATTTTAGAATCTTTTGTGTTTTTACTGTAGAAAATTTAACTACAATGTGTCATGGTGGAAATCTTTTCTGTCCATGTCTATAAGGTGTTCTATATACTTCCCATACCTAGACATCCTTTTTTTTCCTCCAAATTGGGGAAGTTTTCTGTAATTATTTCACTAAATAGGCCTCCTAATCCATTCTTTACACACCTTACGGAACACCTAAGGACCTGTATGTTGGATTGTTTAATAGTATAGTATTCCATAAATTTCCAACACTGTTTTTAATGTTTTCTAATTTCTTCCTCTTCTTCTTTTTGTTTTTTTGGGTCTAACTGAAAAATTTCCAAAGATTTATCTTCTAGGTCAGATAATCTTTCCTTTGACTCACTGAGTCTGTTGTTAAAGCTACCTACTATATTTTTTATTTGATCTATTGAATTTTTCATTTCTAATATTTCATTTTGATTCTCTTTAAAATCTCAATTTCATGGGAAAAACTTTCATTCATGTTACATATGAATTTCTTTAATTCATGGATTTACTTTCTCATTGCTTCTTTTTTTTAACTTTTATTTAATGAATATAAATTTCCAATGTACAGCTTATGGATTACAATGGCTTCCCCCTCCCATAACTTCCCTCCCACTCGCAACCCTCCCATCTTCTGCTCCCTCTCCCCTTTCATTCACATCAAGATTCATTTTCAATTCTCTTTATATACAGAAGATCAATTTAGTATACATTAAGTAAAGATTTCAACAGTTTACACCCACATAGAAACACAAAGTGAAATATACTGTTTGAGTACTAGTTATAGCATTAAGTCACAATGAACAGCACATTAAGGACAGAGATCCCACATGAGGAGCAAGTGCACAGTGACTCCTGTTGTTGACCCAACAAATTGACACTCTAGTTTATGGCGCCAGTAACCACCCTAGGCTGTCGTCATGAGTTGTCAAGGCTATGGAAGCCTTCCAAGTTTGCTGACTCTGATCCTATATAGACAAGTTCATAAAAGACAGGGTGAGGATAGTAACCAGTGATCCTAAGAGTGGCATTAACCAGGTCTGCACAATTATACAGCATGAAGTGGGGAAGAGGACCATCAGTACACACAGGTTGGGAGTAGAGCCATTGGTGGTAGAGTAGAGGTTATGATTACAAAGGAATGAGGCCCAAGTGCGCAAGACAGGGTCTAGAACAAAGGACAGAGTTATTATTAGAGGAGCTAAGAAAGGTGCTGTCTAAGCTACAATTAAGTTTTCTGGACAATCTTATCTATAAGCCATTTAAAATAAAACTCTTAATAAAATTTCCCCATGTGGACATACAATATGTACACATATATAATATAGCATAATAGACCAATACATCAATTTTAATAATAGCTTTTAAAATCTTTAACTCTTTTTGTAGATTGCCAATTGATTTGAATTGCTTTTTCTTTTTAGTAACCTCAGTTAACCATACTTTCTCTCAGTTGGTACTGTTAATACATTATTGGCTTCATCTGTTTACAGAGCCATCCCAAAGTACTGAATACAATAAAAGTGGCTGGAAAAAGTCCATAGGAACCTATAGGAGGACAGCTAAACACAGAACCAACAACGCTTTAGTTTTATGAGCAGCAGATATTCAAATTTTTGAAAAAAGCACATATTTAAATAACCCATAGCTCTTAATAAAAATTCAGCTGTTTTTGAACAATTAGAATTTAACAGACATCAAGAGAACATAATAGATTACTTTAACACATTGCTTTAACAGAGCATCAGAGTTTAATTCTATGTCAAAGAGAAATTGAGCTTCCTGTGATCTTTTGCTGTGAGGTTTCCTTCCTTTACCTTCTTTCATATTGGTGACCATGTTTCTGTGTTTCTGTGTGTAACACATCTTTAAGCATCTTTTGCAGGGCAGGATGAGTGGCAACAAATTCTTTCAGTTTCTGTTTGCTATGAAACGTCTTAATTTCACCTTCATTCACAATTCTCTTCAAGGTAGGAAACTAATTCTATTATGAAGGAATCTGTAGGATGCACAATTTAATCTTTAGACCTTATAAAAGAGATGGCTAACATTTTTCTGCAATAGCATAGCCAAAATAAGAACTCAAATAATAATCTCATAGCTAGATTCACTTCGCCATCAGCGAAGTATACAGTAAGTAGAAAAAACCTCCCTTTCAGACCAAAGGGAAAGAAAGTTTTAAAGTGAGAATATAATTTTCCTCATGGGCATTGTCTACCTTAGAAAAACTACTACAGAACATGCCTGTGACTATAGACTTGTAGTTCAGGCCACCGAAGATTAGAGATGGGAAACGGGCACTCCCTTGACTTGCATCCTCTGGTCTGCTTTAACACAAACCAGGAGGAAAAGAAAGCTCGGCATCAGAAGCAATGGGTGGCAGGCCTATTAATGGCTGATCTGTACAGTGATCTGCCCTCAAGGAGACCCAACAGGCCAGTCCACTGCAGTGGCTTTCCATGAGGTAAGCCTGGGCTTCAGCAGAAGTCAGCTTGTGAAGAGCCCTGGCAGCTCTGCCAAGAGTTGGATCACTGGGAATGGACCTGCCCTGGAGTCGAAGGATGCCCAGGTCAGAGCCACAGATCTTATTGGCTCTAAGCTGAAAAGCCCTTCACTCAGCCCAACTTCCAAAGTGACCACTGCAGCTGAGGGGATGGTCAAGTAGGGTCAGCAACATTGCAGGCAGAACTGTAAATTTCTTGTTAGAGATGCCACCTGCCTTTACCTGGCCAGCTCTCCTCCCAGGCCAGCCAAGTAATGAAAGTCAACAGAGTGCCTTCCCCTAGGAGGTTCACACCTCCCTTAGGATATACCCCATGTGAAGAGATAGATAGGTCTGGGCCTCTGAATTTACAAGGCCTGAAGCCCACCAGATTATTATCAAGCCCCTTCTATCAGGTTCTATTTGCCTCTCAATCAGAAAACTTCATTGTAGCTTAGACAGCACCTTTCTTAGCTCCTCTAATAATGACTCTGTCCTTTGTTCTAGGCCCTGTCTAGTGCACTTGGGCCTCATTCCTTTGTAATCATAACCTCTACTCTACCACCAATGGCTCTACTCCCAACATGTGTGTACTGATGGTCCTCTTCCCCACTTAATGCTGTATAATTGTTCAAACCTGGTAAATGCCACTCTTAGGATCATTGGTTACTATCCTCACTCTGTCTTTTATGACCTTGTCTAAATATGATCAGAGTCGGTGAACTTGGAAGGCTTCCATAGCCTTGGCAACTCATGACGACAGCCTAGGATGGTTACTGGCGCCATAAACTAGAGTGTCAATTTGTTGGGTCAACAACTGGAGCCACTGTGCACTTGCTCCTCATGTGGGATCTCTGTCCTTAATGTGCTGTACATTGTGATTTAATGCTATAACTAGTACTCAAACAGTATGTTTCACTTTGTGTTTCTATGTGGGTGCAAACTGTTGAAATCTTTATACTAAATTGATCTTCTGTATATAAAGAGAATTGAAAATGAATCTTGATGCAAATGGAAGGGGAGAGGGAGCGGGAGGGGGGAGGGTTGCGGGTGGGAGGGAAGTTATTGGGGGGGGGAAGCCATTGTAATCCATAAGCTGTACACTGGAAATTTATATTCATTAAATAAAAGTTAAAAAAAATAAAAATAAAAAAATAAACTAGCAGATAAAAAAAAAAATTAAGTTTTCTGATTGAGAGGCAAATAGAACCTGACAGAAGGGGCTTGATAATAATCTGGTGGGCGTTAGGCCTTGTAAGTTAAGAGGTCCAGACCTATCTATCTCTTCACATGGGGTACATCCTAAGGGAGGTGTGAACCTCCTAGGGGAAGGCACTCTTGACTTTCATTACTTGGCTGGGCTGGGAGGAGAGCTGGCCAGGTAAAGGCAGGGGGCATCTCTAACAAGAAATTTACAGTTCTGCCTGCAATGTTGCTGACCCTACTTGACCATCCCCTCAGCTGCAATGGTCACTTTGGAAGTTGGGCTGAGTGAAGGGCTTTTCAGCTTAGAGCCAATAAGATCTGTGGCTCTGACCTGGGCATCCTTCGACTCCAGGGCAGGTCCATTTCCAGTGATCCAACTCTTGGCAGCTTTCTCATTGCTTCTGAGTAATCCTATGATTAATCTTTTGAATGCCATTTCAGGCAGTTCATCAATCTCTTCATCTTCACATTCTAGTATTGAAGTGCTGTGTTCCTTTGCAAGGGGGAGGGTCATGTTGTCTTCCTTAATGTTGTTTCTTGAGTTTCTGCATTTATTTTTAGGCATTTGTGGAGACACTTGTGTTTTACCTCTGATTGCTTTGTTTTTAAAGATTTATTTATGTATTTGAAAATCAGAGTTACATAGAGGAGAAGCAGAGAAAGGGAGAGAGTTCTTCCATCTGCTGGTTCACTGCCCAGTTGGCCACAATGGCTGGAGCTCAGCCGATCCGAAGCCAGGAGCCAGGAGCCAGGAGCTTCCTCCTGGTCTTCCCATGGGGGTGCAGGGGCCCAAGCACTTTGGCCATCTCCTACTGCTTTCCCAGGCCATAGCAGAGAGCTGGATTGGAAGAGGAGCAGCTGGGTCTTGAACAGCCCATAAGGGATGCTGGTGCCTTAGGCCAGGGCGTTAACCTGCTACGCCACAGTGCTGGCCCTATATGATGGCTTTTATTTTTGGGCTATGCCTCTGTGGCTTAGTGGAATGTCTGCTCTTTCAGTGAATAAGCAGAGATGTGCAGTGGGTTTGGCCAGGGAGCTCTGGTCAGTGCTCTAGGGTAAGGTGAATATTGTGGGTGACACCCAAGTTGGGTGTGGTCAATCTCCTCTTGTTATCAGGAGGGGAAGTATGATCACCTCTCTTGGTTTGATCACACCCTCACCTCCTCTTTTCCATGCTGTTTAATTCCTTGATGTTAGCTCTCAGTGGGTGTAATACTCATCTGTGTTTCATAATGAGACTGTACAAAGGATCTGTGTAGTTCTTAATATTAGCCCAGAACCTGCTGCAGTGACCCACCCCAGGCAGTCAGGGAGCTCTGAGCATGTGGAGCCACACACAGTGATTGCCCAGAGACCCAACTACACTCTGCACCCTCTCAAGCAGTCAGTGTTCTCATGGTCTCAGCACTCAGGGCTCCCACAGTAATGGGGTGTGAAGGATCCAGTCCATCCTGCTAGCCTGTCCTGTCCACAGAGAGGTGAGGGATTCCCAGAGCCCACTACCTTTGAATGCTTTGCCTAGGCAATTGAGCCCCGGAGCCCTGGAGCCTGTGGTTTGTTGAGAGGTTAGGGGCACCTCACAGTTTTATGTTGGTGCCCAGCCCCCTGTCAGTCCTCCCTGCCAGACTCATGATCAGTGGGGAGTGTGGGTTTTCCCCTCTGATAAGTCCCTGGATCACACTCATTCACAATACCTGCTGGCCACAGAGGGATCACATCTGCTAGTGTGACCACTGCCTCACTTCATCTCTGCCAAGGTGATCAGAGGCTGAGGAAAGCCAGCTGTGGTTATATTCTCCACCCTTGCAGGCACATGCACTGCACAAGTTATCTGTGTGGCCCTCAGTGTGAGCACAGAACCCTCTGCAACGATTCACCCTAGATACCCAAAGAACTCTGAGTCTCTGAAGCCAGACACCGTGACTGCCCTGAGACCCAGCTACAGCCTACACCCCATTGTGCAGTCATAGAATTCCCACAGTCAAAGCATGCAGGGCTCCCACAGTCACAGGATCAGCGCATCCACTTTCAGTCTTGATTCTGCCCCATCCAGGGAGAGAACTGAGGCATTTTCAGAATCGGCTGCCTGTGAGTGTTCCATCTTGGTGAGTAGAGTATGGGCACCTGTGATGGCATCAGGGAAGGGGAGCACCTCACAGGCTTAAGTGGGTGTCCCACTCCCTGCCAACCTTCCAGACCACACTCAAAGTCAAGTGGGGACTGTGTATTTACCCCTCAGATAAAATCCCCTAGGCACAGCGTGTGTGAGTCTTGGCAGCCTGTAGTGGCCTTATTAAGATACCATTTCCTCCCTGTTGGCCTCCATGAGTGTTTTTTGAGGGGATGGGAATCAAGTAATGTGCTCTCCTTAAAGGGTGTGATGTGGGCGCCTTGCCCCCTACAAGGAATCCAGGCTGAACTCAAAATCAGTGTGGTCTGCAAGGTTCCCCCTCAGGTAATATCAGCAGTGACACTCCTTTCACTCCTGACTGACTGTGATGCTGGTAGGAGAACAGAGGCTTGCTGCCTGACTTTTCATTGCTCTCTGTGGGGTTGGGGGAGGGTTAAGGAGCAAGGCAGCGTCCCTGCTCCAAGCCCAGAGGTTGCTCAGACACCAGCTAGCTCTCCAGTCCGAAGTAAGAGTCAGTGGGTGACTGTGAAATTCCCTCTCAACTAAAACTCTGAGTAGCAGGGTGAGAGCAATTTCTTTCTACCTTGATGTGGTAAGATGGCGGCTGGCTGTGACATGTGGCTGGCTGAAGCAGTGTCTGTCTTCTCTCCTCTTGTCCCAGTGACTCTGTTTTTTCACGTCTTCACCAAAAATTTCTGTCAGTCAGACCCCTGGAAATGTGGTTCTTCCTTTCTTCTTTTCATATTCCAGAGCAGCTGAAATTAGTGTGACTATACCATATTTAGCTATTTTGATATCTGCCATCTTTAATTTTTTTAAATGCATTTTTAAATTCCTTTGTGAGGTTGTCCTTGGATTCCTTATTTTTGGCTTCTGCATAATTTCTGGTTTGCACTTTAATTTCTAGTTTCAATTTGCTTTTTTCCTCTTCTCTGTTTAGCTCCATTTCTACCTTCAAAGGATTATTTCTTTAATACTTCTCTGTAATATTTTTTCCTACAATTCTCTATAAATAAATACCTACTCCAGGTCTTATTTTGTTACCTAGTACACATGTATTCCAGTAATTTGATGTTTTAAGTTTTTGGTAAGTTTTAAGCTCTCAGTTATCTGTAGGCTTCTCAGGGTTTCAAAAAGCTCCTGTTCTAAATGACAATTATTTATCCATTAATGATCTGAAAACTTTTAGTATCTTATGATAATAAAATTACCCATTATTAATTACTATATTGTTGCTTCTTAAGTGTCATGTGGCTTTCTCAGGTCAGTTGTATTTTCAAGTCCAAGTTGCCAAGGAGAAATCTACCCACAGAGATTTTGCAGCTTCTTCTTGATTCAGCAGTATGCTTCAACAATATTTCCATTTTGTGTTTTTTCTCTTTTTTTTGGATGTGACCCAATATTATCTCTACCTTTTAATGTATAATTATCCTTCTTTTAGAATCCACAACTACAGTTTTCCATCGGCTGTCCTTATTTCTTCAGGGCTCTAGGATGTCCTTTGTGACAAAGCTCTTGCTTGTTTTTCTTCTATGGAAACTTTAAGCACACTGATATGCACACATCCATGCACACATTTTAAAATAAAATTATATGAGGAAAAACAATCTGATTAGTTGTGATCATATTGAGAAAGATCATAAAATGTTAAATAACTTAAAACTAAGATATCTTTGATCAGTAGATCTTTGGAAATAGAAATTTTTACAGTGTATGTCTTTGTGCCAATTCTGTTAGGATCACTTATAATCAAAGTTGTCCCTACTATTCAGTGGAATAGGTTAATTTTTTTCCTCTCATGGATAGTGTTATAGGGAATCACAAAATTTTTGCTGTGATATTCAAAACACAAACCAGAATGAGAGACAGTCAGATGTTGCTGTATTTCATATTGTTGCTGCATATGTTTCTTAAGGGAACACAGTAGTGGGGAAAAACAGAAATAACATTTTTATTTTCCTCCAGGCATGATCAAATACAGTGCCTTCATTTTTTCTCAAATACTGTGCTCATGCTGGACATTGTGGAGCTTTGAGGAAAGACTGAGCTTTTCCTTCTTTAAAAATGTTAGAAGCGGTGGCACAACACAATATTTTCCAGTGTTGACTTTTACAAGCCTTTAGTAGAATATTTGATAAACAAAAGAGCAATACATTATCTCTGGTGATATTTTTAACACCACGTGTTTTAGTTTGAATCAATGCTTTTTGTCTTTATAAGGAATAACAATGTAAATAACCAAAATAAATCCTTGAGTAGTTCTCCTGCATCAAATTCTTTTCAAAGGAAATTTCCATTTTATAGTATAGGGGCTGACTCCTCCAGTGGATGGCTGGTCCTGGTCCCTGGTGCCTGGCATGTCCTAAAAGATGATAATCAATGGTTAAAATACAAACAGTTTTAATTTAAAACTGGAATTTGTAAATTCTTAATTTCTGTAATTTTTTCTAGATAAAGCCCTGCCAACAAATCAGTTCAATCAACACTGTCAATAAAATCAAATAAATGAAACTCATCATTTGAGTTCATATACATTCATTCAATAAAATTTTATTGATCTCCTACTATACGCTTCTAATCACAGTAGTCTTCTAATCACAGTAAACCAAACAAACCTTTCCGACCTCATTAAACTTAGAATCTGGTAGAGAAAAGGAGACAAAAATAAATTAATATATATGCAGCCAAACTAGTGGCTGGAATATAAGGGGCCTTAACAGCATATGTATGTCCTTCTAGAACCACAGAAAGTGACTACATTTGGAAAAAAGGCATTTAAAGAGTTAATTAAGAAAAAAATAAGGTCATTTGGGTTGGCCCTAATTCAATATCTTAGTGTTTGCTAATTTTTTTCTTATTATTTTGAGTTTGCTGGGGAGAGAAGCAGATGCCAGAGCTCCCATCTGCTGGCTCACTCCCTCAATGCCAGTGTTAATTTAACCCAGCTTTCCCAGGTGGGTGACAGGGACCCACCAAGTTGAGCCATTAACTATCTCTCAATGTCTACAGGAACTGAAAACTGAAGTTAGTAGTGGGAGATGGGCACTGTAATGTGGGGTGCAGATTTCTCATGTGCTTGTCCATACACTTCCCCCCCTAGTGTCCTTTAAATAAAAGGAGATTAAAACAGGGACATGCACAGAAGGAAGACTGAAGACAGAGGGAGAAAATAGCCATCTAAAGGTCAAAGAGAAAGTACTCAGAATGAAACCAACCTAATGATATCTCCATTTTGGAGTTTCAGCCTAACTGTGAAGAAGTAAACTTTTGTTGTTTAAGTCACCCAGTGTGTGGTATTTTTTACAGCAATCCTAGCAAACTGATACTGACCACTTGTAGAAGATGGGAAATACTATTGTGGCTGTATATAAAAATAATTATGTCATAGTTGGGTTTAATTTCACCATTTTCTGCTAGTTTTTCACATTTTATCCCTTTGGTTTTGTTTTTGTCTTCTTTTGCTTTAATTGACAAGCTTTTACAATTATATTTTTCATTTTCAGCTCCAACTCTATTGTTCTATATCTCTCTTTTTTAAATATTTATTTATTTGAAAGTCAGAGTTTCACAGAGAAAGGAGAGGTAGAGAGAGAGAGAGAGAGGTCTTCCATCCACTGGCTCACTCCCCAATTGGCTGCAATGGCCAGAGCTGGGCCAATCTGAAGCCAGGAGCCAGGAGCTTCCTTTGGATCTTCCCATGAGGGTGCAGGGGCCCAAGGACTTGGACCATCTTCTACTGCTTTCTCAAGCCATAGCAGAGCTGGATTGGAAGTGGAGCAGCCAGGCCCTGGACCGGCACCCATATGCGATGCCAGCACTGCAGGTGGCAGCTTTACCTGCTATACCACAGCGCCAGTCCCTATTGTGTTCTTTTAGTAGTTCTCTAGAGATTATAAATTCTTTATTTATCGCAGCCTACTTAGAATCACTATTGTATCACTTCAACTAACATTTAAGAGAATTGTAACAATATAAACCTTTTGTGCTCTTATCATGTATTATAATATAATTTTACCATTTTTTCTTTAAATGAGAGGTAGGGAACATCCATTACATCCATTTGGCAGGCAGTATAAGGCCTGTGAAATCATTTTGTCTTTCCCTGCCAAGGAAATGGCAGGACACAACATTCCATAAATCTATAGCAGGTTAATTTTTAGGGTTATAATTTGATATGGCCTGTGAATGATGTAATAAATATTCAAATGGTTCTTGACAGAGAATAGCTTCCCCATCTCTGCATCTAATGCCTTTTAAAGAAATTAGTGGGGAAAAATAAAATAGATCCTTATATTTATCTGTGTACTTAACATTTTTGAAATTTTTCCTTTCTTCTTGTAGATATGACATTTTATCTAGCATTGCCTTCCCTCAAAAGAATTTCCATTAGTATTTCTCAAAATAAGAGTCTAGTTGCCAAAAAAGATTCCCTGGGTTTTATTTTAGCTGAAAAAATTCTCTTTCCTCATTTTAAAAATATATTTTCACTAGTTATAGAATTGTAAGTTGACAAGCTGATAAAAATTTCTTTTGTTATGAGTTAAATTTGCCATACTTCCCCAAATTCATATATTCAAATTCCAACTTCCAGTTCCTCAGAATGAGAGCTTCTCTGGAGATAAGATCTTTCAACTTAAGATCATTAGAGTCCCCCCGTCCACTATGACCAGTGTCCTTATAAATAACAGAAATTTGGACTCAGAAATGTCTATAAGGAAGACAGTGTGCTTTGGTATGGAGAGAAAATGGCCATATACATGGAGAAAGATGCCTTGTGCTTAGGCAGCTATGCAATCGAGACCCCACACAAATTTCTGGGCACCTCTGGTCTACTTTGTCTTGACTGCTCCATGGCTTGTGAATTCTAGCCTCCCTGTAGCCCCAAACCATTTTGTCTTCCAGCTCACTGAGTGTGTGTTTTCCTCCTGAGCTTCACAGCCTTGGGTTGTCAGGAAGGTGCCCTAAGGAAGAAACTACAGAGAATGTAGCTCATTTGTGTGTTACTTGTCTGCCAAGCATTTAAAGTAGTGCTCTCTGTTATTCAGTATCTGAAAAAGTTTCCTCCTAAGCCGGCGCCATGGCTCAACAGCTAGTCCTGCGCCTTGCGGCGCTGGCACACCGGGTTCTAGTCCCGGTTGGGGTGCCAGATTCTATCCCGGTTGCCCCTCTTCCAGGCCAGCTCTCTGCTAAGGCCCGGGAAGGCAGTGGAGGATGGCCCAAGTCCTTGGGCCCTGCACCTGCATGGGAGACCAGGAGAAGCACCTGGCTCCTGGCTTCGGATCAGCGCGGCGTGCCAGCCGCAGCGGCCATTGGAGGGTGAACCAACGGCAAAAAGGAAGACCTTCCTCTCTCTCTCTCTCTCTCTCTCTCTCACTATCCACTCTGCCTGTCCAAAAGAAAAAAAAAAAAGTTTCCTCCTGGAATTTGCCCAGTTGTATAGTCATGTGTAATAGAAGAGTAAGTTCAATACAACTGAATCTATTGTGACCCAAAGTGGAAGCCCATTACTCAATACATTTTATTCCTAAATGAATGAATTTGACTCGTGTTTCTATTGTTCCATATGAAGATTGGCACAGTTGGTGATTTATCAGTGTTTGTTGGGTAGATTTCTAAAGTTTCTATGAAAATATACCCAAAAACACTATTATTGGTTCATTCTAAATGTAGAAGAAAGGGAAACAGGAATAGGAAAAGATGAGAGGCAGAGAGAGAGAGAGAGAGAGAGAGAGAGAGGTCTTCCATCCGCTGATTCACTCCCCAGTTGACCACAACAGCCGGAGCTTCGCCAATCTGAAGCCAGGAGCCAGGAGCTTCCTCCGGGTCTCCCACACAGGTGCAGGGGCCATCTTCTACTGCTTTCCCAGGCCACGGCACAGAGCTGGATCAGAAGTGGAACATCTGGGTCTTGAACTGGAACCCATATGGGATGCCGGCGCTTCAGGTCAGGGCATTAACCCATTGCGCCACAGTGTGGGCCCCAGAGAGGATATTAAGTATTAATACAGTACCTCTTTTTTCTTACTTTAGTTTTCTTGAACTTCCAGAAAATTGGAAGAAATGTGTCCATTTCCAGAACTGTTATATTGGCCAAATCTGTGGTGGAGATTGAGGGGACATTGAGACAATGCAATTATTTTTGAGGAAAAGAGAAAACTGACATCTATAGTAGACCTGGCTGGGGAGAAGCAATCACATTCTTATGATCAGAAGAAATAAATACACAGAACTTTCTGTGGGGAGCCAGAAAATGTGTCTTGACAAAAGACTCATGTCTTATTTGTGGATGTCATCATCAACTTTCCAAGATGCTGTATTAAAGACAGCAGCCATTTTTCCTTTTCAACATTTTTCACCTTGCTTCCTGAGGGATTGTGTGTGTGTGTGTTTTAACACAAAGCCCAGCTGGGGAATCCTGCATCTGTATTCTATAGGTCCCCTCTTTATGTCACCCTCTACGGTGATTGCCAGCACTTTGTTTATTCCCTCAGTGGTAGTTTTGCCTCTCTGATAGCCTGGTGACACCTTACCTTCATGCTAAAAGAATATCATATTTGTTGCCCGGGATCTTAATTAGGACAATGCTTCTGCTTTGCTTCTTTTCCAACAGGGACTCCCAGTGGAATATGCATTAAGAGAATCAACTGATTTGTCGTCACTTTTTCCCGTTAACCCTTTTCTTCCCATTCTCTGCATATTCTTTATGACACAAATCTATGTCCTACTTTCCCAGAAAAACAAAGAGGTAGCAGAGTTAAAGTCTGATAATAAATCATGTGACCCAATGTAGTACAGATTTTTGAACAAAGTGGAATTATGCAGATCTCCCTAGCTGCCTGAGTCATGACACTTCTTCAGAGAATTAACTTGACTCAAGACTGCAAACAAGGATATGAATAAGATATTAATAAGATTGATTTATGCAAAGTAAGGCACAACAATGAATATTTTGTACATTATTCAAACTAGAGGCAATGCACTTCAGAACCATAGTCACTGGAAATCTTAATTATAATGTTTATATATTGAAGTCCACACCAATGACAATGCTCCATATTAAGCATCTAACCTCAGAGCTATTGAATAATAATTGTGGTTTTAAAAGACATTTTCAAAAAACCAATTAAAAGATCACAACCCTTTAAGAATTTATATGTATTTCTTGACTAAACAAATAAGACCAGATGACAAATGACAGAAGACAGCTGAGCACAGTTGACATGATTCTTTCTGCTTCACAATACACCTTATAGGCCCAATGAGGATGTAACTATTTCTATTGTAATACCACTCACATCCCACTGGAGAATGAGGTGGCTATTAAGGCACAACTGTTAGCTTCTGTGAAAAAGATATGAAACAAAAGCATCTTCCATTAGTCTGTTTCCTTTTTGTGAAACAGCCTTGAAATGCTCTATAATAACAGTAATGATCATAATCCTTTACATTTACTTAGAGATTTACAGTTTGCAAAGTGTTTAAGATTTGGAATAGCAATGCCTCCCATTTCTTCCCTGCTGTGCGCATTTTAGGCATTTTCCTAAGTGCATTACATGTATTTTGTTGTCTTGCTGTCTTAGTTCTTACGACAATGCTGTGAGATAATCATTGTTTCCTCTATTTTCCAGATGAGAGGATTGAGCTTCGAGATATTAAGTGACTTAACCAAGCAGTTAGCAGGAGGCCAAAGCTGAGATCCATGTGGCTCAAAGCCAATCATCAGATATTGCTTTGTGTTGCCTACTTTGATGCTCCCAACAAAAGTATTCTAATGGTAAAAGAGTATAACATGTTGGTCCCTCCATTGATCCCAAAATGTTACAAACTCTTATGGTTTGAAAAATAATTTATTTACATAAAAGAAAAAAATGGGAAAAGCTATTGCTTGGCTAAAATTTTTTCTTCATTTGCTGGTGCAATCCTCCATATCTTCTATACCCCCACTCACACCTCGGGCAGAACCTGCCATTCTTTAGCCTGTCCCCTGCAACTGAGCAGCCTGGAAATCCTCCTGGCTACCCAGTTGGGAGGCAAGCCATGTTCAACAGGAGACTGTTCTTTCATGCCAAACATGAAAGAAAGAGAGTGAGAGAAGTATATATTATCAAGTTCACTGGTATCCCTACTGATGCCATAGAAATTGCTGGTTATGTCAACCATCTTTAGAGCATCTCTACTTTAGAGGAAGACTAAGAAACAAAATTATTCTTATAGCCCAACTGTCAAGATGATTACTACCTATTGTTTAATTCCTACAGCAATGTCATTTGAATAAAAGTAGCATATGGCAAAATAGGAAATTTCTCTGTCTTCAATTATTGGTACCTAATTCTTCTTTGACTTCTACTACTTACACAATTATCAACATTAAATTTAACTTGTATCTCTTTATTAGTGAGCTTTTGTTTTCACACAAAATTAAGCCATGGAGATTCATTTAGCCTTTTTCTCCAGGGTATATTATACATACAGAAAAGTTTGCAGACTATGTATAAATGCACACCAGACTGTTAAATTACCACTGGACAGCCATCTTTCCAGATATGAATTTTGATGAGGAAAATAATATGATAGTTTTACCTTTATATTTATCGATTTCTTCATGTGCTATTAAAATCCAGAAGCTTTGATATTAGCATATATTTTGGTTCTGTATTCTTATCTTAGCAATGCAGCTCTCAAAAAGGAGTTGATGCTCAGGACACCTCCTAATTTGTGAATTTCCTCGTATTGACTGTGAGTGCTACTGAGACTGCTGTTTCATCACCATTGCCAATCCATGCATCCATATGCATAGAGCGTTCATAAAGAGAGGCTGTCAACTGGATGATTATATTTTACCTTTCCTTAGGGGACTTGTAAGGGTAGAGGAGAGATTAAGAACATTTATTTACCTTTCCTTGTTTTTTCATTTTGAATGACATGTACTATATTTTCATAATTGACTTCTTTGGTTGATTCAACTGAAAACCACAGCTTTGTTTGATGAGCACAAATCCAAATCCAGTCAACATTTCCTCTGAACCATATATCGCACATATTTTACTATATTGAGTAGCATTTACTAATATGTTGTTCTTGTGTTCATTCTTTTTTTTTTTTTTTTTTTTTTTTACAAGCAGAGTGGATAGTGAGAGAGAGAGAGACAGAGAGAAAGGTCTTCCTTTTTGCCGTTGGTTCACCCTCCAATGGCTGCTGCAGACGGCGCATCTCACTGATCTGAAGCCAGGAGCCAGGTGCTTCTCCTGGTCTCCCTTGCGGGTGCAGGGCCCAAGCACTTGGGACATCCTCCACTGCCTTCCTGGGCCATAGCAGAGAGCTGGCCTGGAAGAGGGGCAACCGGGATAGAGTCCGGCGCCCCAACCGGGACTATAACCCGGTGTGCCAGTGCCGCAAGGCGGAGGATTAGCCTGTTGAGCCACGGCGCCGGCCAAGATTCATTTTCAATTATCTTTATATACATTGATCAACTTAGTATATACTAAGCAAAGGAGAAAACAGAATTCTAAAAGATAAATAAGTTTTATAATAGATTTAGGAAGCAGATTTGGGAGCACTGAAAGTGCTTAATGTAGACTTAGGGAAAACTTCATGACAATGGCTGTGTGGGAAACACTTTGGGAGGAAAAGAGTTTATTTACTGAATTTGGATGTTCAAAGAACAATGGAGCAGGTTAAGGTGAAATTCAGAGGTGAGGAGAGAGGGCCATGAAAGACCAACTAAGGGAATATTAGGGTAAGGAAAAGGATGGGTGATATCAAGGGCTCCTATTTTGGAATACCATGAGCAATGATGTGAAAGGCATTCACTGTTGTCAAGGTTGTAAAATGAAGTATAGGAAAATGTTACTTTGAAGGTGCTTGGACTTTAAGAAAAAGTGTTCTTTATATACTTATATGAAGTTTTTAGGGTCAGTTCTGCCCAATATCAATTCAAAGAAAGAAGTGTTGGAGGGAGAGGGAAGCAACAGAGTTTGTATTTAAAAAGATGCATTTCTAAAACACTTGGGGGGCTGGCGCCATGGCTCACTTGGTGAATCCTCCACCTGCGGCACCTGCATCCCATATGGGCACTGGTTCTAGTCCCAGTTGCTCCTTTTCCAGTCCAGCTCTCTGCTGTGGCCTGGGAAGGCAGTGGAGGATGGCCTAAGTGCTTGGGCCCCTGCACCTGCATGGGAGACCAGGAGGAAGCACCTGGCTCCTGGCTTCAGATGGGCTCAACTCTGGCTGTAGCGGCCACTTGGGGAGTGAACCAACAGAAGGAAGACCTTTCTCTCTGTCTCTCTCTCTCACTGTCTATAACTCTACCTGTCAAATAAAAGCAAACAAACAAATAAACAAAAAACACTTGGGTTATGGTGGTTAGAAATGTCCTCTTACAACATATGTATGCTATCTCAAGTTCTTTTCATGAGTTTGTTCTGTGCTATTTTTCTTCTAAGGAGAATGGAAGGTGTTACATTTTAGGAATCATAGTTTCTAATTCCTTTATATACTTCTCCATCCATCACTATTTAATATAGAATTTTACACATTTTGTTATAGTTATTAGGCATAGAACTTAAACTCTTTTCATTATAAACTTCTTTAAGGCTGGAATTAAAATCATCTTTAATTATTTATTGCTCATATACAGTAACTATTTAATAAATTTGTTTGAACTATAAAACCATAGCTGAATTGTACCATAGTGCCTCATGTGTTGATGTCTCCATGATGATTTGGAAGGCAAGAGAATAGACAACTTCTTAACATGGAAACCAAACAAGTCTGCAGGAATGTTCATTTCTGCTGCTATAGGCTGGAGATACCCATCATAGAGTCTTTTGTCTACCCTCTATCCCAAGGAGAACATTCTCTGTGAAATAACAGAGTCAGCCCAAGACTCTCAAGGCCAACAGTTATAGATAATAATAACTTTTATTCTAGATTTTTTCCAGTAATCTTGGCTTAAGTAGTTTTTAGCATAGCAGTGGAGATAGTTTTCTCTTTTCATGACTATCAATGCCATTGTGTATCTTATGGATATAGAAAATAATTTTTAAAACATACTAAGTATTATGTGTTATTTGTTAGGACATATGCCTCTAGGATGTTTTACTTTGTGTGAAATATGAGTTTTAATATCTTATAAATCTAGGAGGGATGTTTTTAATGGGCAGAGGAAGAAGCAATATGATTCTAAGTGATAATTTCTTATAATAATATTGTTAATATCATTATTAAATACAATTTTTATTTTAAAATAGCTATAGATTTACAGAAAATTTTCAAAGTTGTAGTACAGAAATTCTACATATTCCCCATATACTTTCCACTGTTATGAGCATCTTACATGAGTATGGTACATTTGTCATAATTAATGAACCAAATTAGCATAGATAACTTATCCAGAATTCCTTAGCTTTCTCCTAATGTCCATTCCCTTTACAGAATATGATCCAGGATACCACATTACATTTAATTTTTATGTCTCCTTAGACTACTCATGAAAGTTAGATATGACGTGACAAGCAAAAGAAGCTAAGGAGAATATGTCTTTAGTGGGGGAATTTCTATTAATTGAGCTAGAAATTGGGCTGTGTTAAAGTTTGTTGTTGCTATAAATTCAAAGTCTTAAAATTGTTATAGTGACTCCCTTCTTTATAGACTTTTATTTGTAAGGCAGAGTTACAGAAAGAGAAAGAGAGAGAGCGAGAGAGAGAGAGATAAAAGAGAGGTCTTCCATCAACTGGTTCACTCCCCAAATGGCCACAATGACCGAAGCTGGGCTGATCCCAAGCCAGGAGCTTCCTCTGGGTCACCCACATGGGTGCAGGGGCCCAAGCACCTGCACTATCTTCCACTGATTTCCCAGGCCATAGCAGAGAGCTGGATTGGAGGTAGAGCAGCCAGGACTCAAACCAACACCCTTATTTGGTGCCAGCACTGCAGGCAGAGGCCTATCCTACTATTCCACAGCACTGGCTTTAGTGACTTCTTGACTTAGGGTTTCCCTAACTACTCTCCTTCATAGTGAATCTGTATTTCAATATAGTCCACTGTTATAACACTGGAGTGCTATGGGTATTGTAGTAAAAAATAAAATACAGGTAGCATTCTATAATCCTGGTCCTTTCTTGGACCTCTGTCTTGGAGATACGAGTTTTCCCAAGTATTACTTCAGTATTCTGTTTTGGCAAACACTCCCCTCCTCCCACTCTTTTCAGCCTTATTTTATTGCAGTATTACCAATCTATTTCCTCAAAGCCCCAATCCCTGTTGACCACATTTTTTTCCCTTTGAGATGAGTCCATTTAATAGATACTTGTTTAGAACTCACTATATTCCTGGTACTGCTATGATATTGTGGGAATAATTGAAAAAGAAATAGATGCCGCAGAAATAATTGGAGATAATATTTGGAGTTCTGTCATTGATTAGGGAGATAGTAGGTAGAATATAGTATACAAGTGAAGAGACATGCCTTATATAGTAGCTTGCACAGTTGACTATAGGTGCTTATAACAGGAAGGAACACACTATATTAGTTCAGATGCAAGTAGGATGATTGATATGGATTCATGAAAGACTAAGGCCAGAAACGTCATCAGAACATAGATAGTGTTTCTTTCTCTTTCTGTCTCTCTCTATCTCTTCTTTCTCTGTCCTGCTGTTTATCTCTTCTTATTTGTTTCTTTTTCATTCTCTCTGAAGTCTGACATTTTACCTGAACAGCCACATCATAGGAAATAGTTGCACAATAATTCTCAGATCCTCACTTTAAGAGGTTAGAGTTGCTGTGTCTCAATTATGATTTCTGGACGAGAGGACTCTGATTTTCCCATCTGAGGTCAAGTGTCTACTGATATTTCGGTTACTATAGCCAGTATTTTGCCCCACTGTTCCTTTTGCAGCAATTGTAAGATTGACTGTTCGATGAGCAAGCACAAACAGGTTCTAAAATGTCACCAGGAATTGAAGGTGTAGGGTAGGGAAGATGGTTTCAATTTCTAGCAAATTTATCTATGTGTGTGTAGAGTATGCACATAAAATGTCCCAAATTTATCTATACATTTCCTTTGACATCCTTACAAATACAGTTCTAATCAAGTGAATTTAGATTTTAATTTCAGAATTAAGAACTCAAGAATAGGGAATATATAGTTTCGGTTATTGGTGCATAGTTTAAATTATTATTTCACATTCTCATTAATTTTGGATTCCTTACACAGGAATGTAGCTTATTATATATTGCCAGGTAAATTTAACAATTCATGAGGATGAACCATGCCTTGTAAGTATCGGACAAAGCTTTACTCTTTAGATTCTGGTCCTTTTGCCCTCCTGCAAAATGTCTTTCCAAGGCTAGTCTTTCAACCCAGATGAAAATTGTTGTTGATCACTTAGGACAAAAAAATGAATGCTGCTTTGTTCTTACACTTGCTAACAGTGGCTGAACTATTTAAATACTTGGAACACTTTGTTGGGACTATTGAGAAAATAAAATTGTCTCTTGGGCAAAAAGCAGAATTGCATAGAGAAGGAAAATATCATAAAAATATCTATTTTTGAGGGCATGTGGTTGGTTCAGGAGTTAATACACCAGCATCCCATATCAGAGAGTCTGGATTTGAGTCCAGACTCCAACTCTGACTTCTGATTATTCCAGCTTCCTGCTTAATGCACATGCTAGGACACAGCAGGTCTAAGGCAGTGGTCTTATTTCATATGTCTGCATGCAGAGATCCAGTTTTCCCTACACCATTTGTTGAAGAGACTGTCCTTGTTACAGGGATTGATTTTTGCTCCTTTGTCAAAGATAAGCTGGTTATAGATGTGTGGATTGACTCTGGAGTTTCTATTATATTCCATTGGTCTATGTGTCTATTTTTGTGCCAGTACCAGGTTGTTTTGATTATAACTGACCTGTAGTATGGCTAGAAGGCTGGTATTGTGATACCTTCAGCTTTGTTTTTGTTATATAATATTGCTTTAGGTGTTTG
This sequence comes from Lepus europaeus, assembly GCF_033115175.1. NCBI lineage: Eukaryota > Metazoa > Chordata > Mammalia > Lagomorpha > Leporidae > Lepus > Lepus europaeus. The sequence continues at coordinate 116,609,693 of NC_084829.1, forward strand.
AAGTCTTTTGTGTTTCCATGAGTTTTAGCATCATTTTTTTCCAGATCTGAGACAAATGTAGTTGGTATTTTGATTGGATCACTTTGAATCTGTAAATTGCTTTCAGTAGTATGGACATTTTGATGTTATTAATTCTTCCAATCCATGAACATGGAAAATTTTTGCATTTTTTTTGTGTCCCTATGTTTCTTTTTAAATGGTTTATAATTTTCATCATGGAGATCTTTAACTCCTTTGGTTAAATTTATTCCCATATATTTTGATTTTTTCATAGCTATCGTGAATGGGACTGATCTTAGAAGTTCTTTCTCAGCTACGGCACTGTCTGTGTATACAAAGGCTACTGATTTTGTGTGCTTTGATTTTACATCCTGCAACTTTACCAAACTCTGTTTTGAGTGCTAATAATCCCTTAGTAGAGTCTGTTGGTTCCCCTGTATATAGAATTACATCATCTGCAACCAGGCATAATTTGACTTCCTCCTTTCCAATTTGTATTACTTTGATTTATTTTTTTGCCTAATGACTCTGGCTAAAACTTTCAGGATTATATTGAATAGTAATGAGAGTGAGCATCCATGTCTGGTTCTGAATCTTAGTGGAAACACTTCCAACTTTTCCCCCATTCCATATTATGCTGGCTGTGGGTTTTTCTTATAGTGCCTTGATTGTGCTGAGGAATGTTCCTTCTATACCCAATTAGCTTACAGTTTTTATCATGAAAGAATATTATATTTTATAAAATGTTTTTTCTGCATCTTTTGAGATAATCATATGATTTGTATTCTTCAGTTTGTTAATGTGTTTTATCACATTTATTGGTTTGCATATGTCGAACCATCCCTGGATACCAAAGAGAAATCCCAATTGGTCTTGGTGAATGGTCTTTCTGATATGTTGTTGGATTTGATTAGCTAGTATTTTGTTGAGGATATTTCCATCTATGTTCATCAGAGATATTGGTCTGTAGTTCTCTTTCTCTGTTTTATCTTTTTCTGGTTTTAGAATTAAGGTGATGTTGGCCTCATTGAAGGAGTTTGGGAGAATTCCCTCCTTCTCAATTGTTTTGAATAGTTTCAGAAGAATTGGAATTAGTTCTTATTAAAAGTTGGATAGAATTCAGCAGTGAAATCATTTAGTCTTTGGCTTTTCCTTGTTAGAAGGTTATTACTGATTCAGTCTTCATCTTGGGGTATTGGTCTGTTTAGGGTTTCTATGTCTTCATTCCTCAGTTTTGGTAGATTGTATGTGTCCAGAAAGCTATCAATTTCTTTTAGATTTTCCAATCTGTTGGCGTATAGCTGTTTGTAGTAACTCCTGATGATTCTTTTTATTACTGTGGTATCAGCTGTTATATCTCCTTTTTCATTTCTGATTTTATAATTTGGGTCTTCTCCCTCTTTTTTTCTGTTAATTAGGCTGATTGTGTATCAGTTTTTTTTAAACCTACCCTTCATTTCACTGAACTTTTACATTGTTTTTGGTTTCATTTGTTTATTTTTTTCTCTAATTTTAATTATTTCTTTCTTCCTACTAATTTTGGCTTTGATTTATTGTTTTTCTAGGTCCTTGAGATGCATTGATAGCTCATTTTTGATGCCTTTCCTGTTTCTTCATGTAGGCATAAATTGCTATAAACTTCCCTCTTTTTTTTCTTTTTTCTTTTCCTTTTTCTTTTTCTTTTTTTTTTTTTTGACAGGCAGAGTGGATAGTGAGAGAGAGAGACAGAGAGAAAGGTCTTCCTTTTCCATTGGTTCACCCCCCCAATGGCCACTGCGGCTGGCACACTACGCTGATCTGAAGCCAGGAGCCAGGTGCTTCTCCTGGTCTCCCATGTGGGTGCAGGGCCCAAGGACTTGGGCCATCCTCCACTGCACTCCCGGGCCGCAGCAGAAAGCTGGACTGGAAGAGGGGCAACCGGGACAGAATCCGGTGCCCCGACTGGGACTAGAACCTGGTGTGCCAGCGCCACAGGTGGAGGATTAGCCTATTGAGTCGCAGCACCAGCCTAAACTTCCCTCTTAACACACCTTGCTGTATCCCAAAAGTTTTGATACGTTGTATTGTTGTCTTCATTTGTTTCCAGGAATTTTTGATTTCCTTTGGTTTCTTCTATGACCCACTATTCATTTAGGATCCTGTTGTTCAGTCTCCATGGGTTTGCATATTTTCTAGAGATTCTTAAGTTGTTAATTTCCAGCTTCATTCCATTGTGGTCAGAAATGATATATGACTTCAATTTTTTTTAATTTGCTGAGGTTCCTTATGGCCTAGTATATATATGGTCTATCTTAGAGAAAGTTCCATGCAGCGATGAAAAGAATATGTATTCTTCAAGTGTGGAATGAAATGTTCTATATATATCAGTTAAGTCCATTTGGTCCATAGTATAGATTTGCTCTGTTGTTTCTTTGTTGGCTTTTTTTTTGTCTCATTGATTTGTCCTTTGATGAAAGTGGGGTGTTTAAGTCCCCCATTATTATTGTATTGGATTCTATGTCTTTCTTTAGACCCATTAACATTTGTTTTAAATTGCCAGGTGTCCTGGCATTGGGTGCACATACATATATTATTGTCACATCTTTCTGTTGAATTGATCCTATAATCAAAACATAATGCCATTCTTTGTCTCTTTTTAACAGTTTTTGTGTCAAGGCCTATTTTGTATGCTAATGGAATGGCTATACCTGCTTCCTTTTGCTTTTTGTTATCATGGAATATTGCTTTTCATCCTTTCACTTTCAGTCTATGTGTATCTTTGTTGGTGAGGCTTTTTTTTCTGTTTGTCAGCAAATATATGGGGCTTGTTTTTGGTGCCTTCAGCCAGCCTACATCTTTTAATTTGGAATTTAGACCATTTCTGTTTAAGAATATTATTGGTAAGTAACAATTTTGTCCTACCATTTTTTCCATAAATATTCCAATTTTTTGCTTTGGATTCCTTTGCACTTTTACTAGGAGATTTTCTGCTTTCACATTTTTCATAATGGTGGCTATTGTTCTCTTTCTGTGTATAACACATCTTTAGGAATCATTTGTAAGGCTATATGGGTAGTGACAAATTCTTTCAATTTCTGTGCATTTTGGATGGTCTTTATTTCACCTTCATTTATAAATTAGACCTTTGCTTGGTACAGTATTCTGGGTTGACTCTTTCTTGCTTTTAGTTTTCGGACTGTGTTTCTGCATTCTCTCAAAGCCTTTAGGGTTTCTGATGAAAAATCAGCCATTAGTCTTATTGGGGATCTGTCTCTGCATTCTCTCCTAGCCTGTAGGGTTCCTTATGAGAAATCAGCTGTAAGTATAATTGGGGATACTGTGAAGGTAACCTGGCATTTCTCCTGTGCACATTTTAGAATCTTTATGTTTTATTGTTGAAAGTTTGACTACAGAGTGTCATGTTGAAGATCTTTTCTGAACATGTCTAGTAGGAATTCTATGTTCTTCTTTTACCTGAATATCACTTTCTTTCTCCAAATTAGGGATGTTCTCATGCTTTTATTTTGTTGACTAGGCTTTCTTTTTTTTTTTTTTTAACTTTTATTTAATGAATATAAATTTCCAGTATACAGCTTATGGATTACAATGGCTTCCCCTTCGCATAATTTCCCTCCCACCCGCAACCCTCCCCTCTCCCGCTCCCTCTCCCTTTCCATTCACATCAAGATTCATTTTCAATTCTATTTATATACAGAAGATCAATTTAGTATAAATACTTCAACAGTTTGCACCCACATAGAAACACAAAGTGAAACATACTGTTTGAGTACTAGTTATAGCATTAAATCAAAATGTACAGTACATTAAGGACAGAGATCCCACATCAGGAGCAAGCGCACAGTGACTCCGGTTGTTGACCCAACAAATTGACACTCTAGTTTATGGCGCCAGTAACCACCCTAGGCTGTCGTCATGAGTTGCCAAGGCTATGGAAGCCTTCCAAGTTCCCCGACTCTGATCATATTTAGACAAGGTCATAAAAGACAGGTTGAGGATAGTAACCAATGATCCTAAGAGTGGCCTTAACCAGGTCTGAACAATTATACAGCATTAAGTGGGGAAGAGGACCATCAGTACACACAAGTTGGGAGTAGAGCCATTGGTGGTAGAGTAGAGGTTATGATTACAAAGGAATGAGGCCCAAGTGCGCTAGACAGGGTCTAGAACAAAGGACAGAGTCATTATTAGAGGAGCTAAGAAAGGTGCTGTGTAAGCTACAATTAAGTTTTCTGATTGAGAGGCAAATAGAACCTGATAGAAGGGGCTTGATAATAATCTGTTGGGCTTTAGGCCTTGTAAGTTAAGAGGCCCAGACCTATCTATCTCTTCACATGGGGTATATCCTAAGGGAGGTGTGAACCTCCTAGGGGAAGGCACTCTGTTGACTTTCATTACTTGGCTGGCCTGGGAGGAGAGCTGGCCAGGTAAAGGCAGGGGGCATCTCTAACAAGAAATTTACAGTTCTGCCTGCAATGTTGCTGACCCTACTTGGCTGTCCCCTCAACTGCAGTGGTCACTTTGGAAGTTGGGCTGAGTGAAGGGCTTTTCAGCTTGGAGCCAATAAGATCTGTGGCTCTGACCTGGGCATCCTTCGATTCCAGGGCAGGTCCATTTCCAGTGATCCAACTCTTGGCAGAGCTGCCAGGGCTCTTCACAAGCTGACTTCTGCTGAAGCCCAGGCTTACCACATTGAAAGCCACTGCAGTGGACTGGCCTGTTGGGTCTCCTTGAGGGCAGATCACTGTACAGATCAGCCATTAATAGGCCTGCCACCCATTGCTTCTGATGCCTAGCTTTCTTTTCCTCCTGGTTTGTGTTAAAGCAGACCAGAGGATGCAAGTCAAGGGAGTGCCCGTGTCCCATCTCTAATCTTTGGTGGCCTGAACTACAAGTCTATAGTCACAGGCATGTTCTGTAGTAGTTTTTCTAAGGTAGACAATGCCCATGAGGAAAATTATATTCTCACTTTAAAACTTTCTTTCCCTTTGGTCTGAAAGGGAGGTTTTTTTTTTTTTTTTTACTTACTGTATACTTCGCTGATGGCGATGTGAATCTAGCTATGAGATTATTAGTTAAGTTCTTATTTTGGCTATGCTATTACAGAAAAATGTTAGCCATCTCTTATAAGGTCTAAAGATTAAATTGTGCATCCTACAGATTCCTTCATAAGACTAGGCTTTCTAGTCTATTCTCTCTTTCCACACCTTCAGGAACTCCTAGGACATGTATGTTTGATCATTAGATATTATACCTTAAATCTTGAACACTATATTCAGTTTTTCTAATTTTTTCTTTTTTTGATTGACAGAGTAATTTCCAAGGATTTTTCCAAGCTAGGATATTCTTTTTCCTGCCTCTCTAAGTCTTTTCTTGAGGCTTTCTACTTTTTTTCTACTTTATGTATTGAATTCTTCACTACTAATATTTCAGTTTGATTTCTCTTCACTATCTCAATCTCTTGGCAAAATTTTTCACTCATATCATGCATGAATTTCTTTATTTCATGAATTTGTTTCTTTGTGTTTCTAAGTAATTTTATGATCATTCTTTTGAATTCATTTTCAGACATTTCGTTAATCTCTTTTCTTCACATTCTAATATTGAAGTATTATGTTTCTTTTGGGGAGTCATTTTGTCTTTGTTTCTTGTATTTCTGCATTTATTTTTAGGCATTTGTGGAAACATTGTTGGTTTTCTCCTCTAATGGGTTTTTTTCTTTGAACTATACCACTGTGTCTTAGTTGAGTGTCTGCCCCTTCAGTGAGTAACCAAAGGCTTATGTTGGGTGTGGCTGCTGAGCTTAGGTCAGTGCTCAAGGGTGTGATGGAAATCCAGGGTGACACCCAAATTGTATTTGGTAGATCTCCTCCTTTGTCCGCGGGGGAGTGTATGAACATGCCAGCTGGCATAATCACAACCATACCTCTTCTCTTCTAAGGTGATCAATGGCTGGGGTTAACCCACAGTGAGTATAACCCCCACCCATGCAGGCATATGAACTGCACAAAAAATCTGTGTAGTCTTTAATGTGAGCAAGGCATCCTCTGCAATGTTCTACTGTTGATATTGCCTAATGGAAATCCTTGCAGACTACAGAGTCCAGCCTGGAGCTTAGGAGTGGACAGGGTACTCACCTAATGCAGTGAAAGAAAAGCACATTTCTTTCTCTCCATCCTCCCACAAGGGCACATGGCTATCTGTGGGGAGGAAGTGCCATCTTGACGCTTATAGAGGCTACAGTGGCTCTCAGGCTCTCACTCGCACACAACCAGGGGATTTTACCAGAGGGAAAACTTTTTCCCTACTGACTTTGAGTCTGGTTAAGAGTGTTAGCAGGGGGCTGGACACCTACTTAGTTCTTTGAAGTGCTGAAATCCCCTCAACCCATCACAGGCTCCAGTGCTCAAACTGCGAAGGTAGAGCACCCACAGGCAGCTGGCTGTGAGAATGTCTAAGCTATCTCCATGAACAGGGCAGGCTCACAGGACTGAGAGTAGATCCTCTGTACCTGTGATTGTGGGAGCCTGTGTGCTGTGAATGTGGGAATTCTGTGACTGCATGGTAGGGTGTGGTATAGGAGTTTCTCTGGGCAATCACTGTGGTTTCAGAGCTCCCCAACTGCCTGGGTAGGTCTAATGTCTTTTTTTTTTTTTTTTTTTTTTTTTTTTGGACTGGCAGAGTGGACAGTGAGAGAGACAGAGAGAAAGGTCTTCCATTTGCCGTTGGTTCACCCTCCAATGGCTGCCGCGGCTGGTGCGCTGCGGCCGGCGCACCGCGCTGATCCCAAGGCAGGAGCCAGGTGCTTCTCCTGGTCTCCCATGGGGTGCAGGGCCCAAGCACTTGGGCCATCCTCCACTGCACTCCCTGGCCACAGCAGAGAGTTGGCCTGGGAGAGGGGCAACCGAGACAGGATCCGGCACCCCGACTGGGACTAGAACCTGGTGTGCCGGTGCTGCAGGTGGAGGATTAGCCTATTGAGCAACGGCGCCGGCCTGTCTAATGTCTTTTAATATGACTTCTAGTTCTATATAGACTGAAAAGCTAAATACTATTTCATACTCTCTAGCAACCAGCAAGTACTCTATCCTTCACCAAACTGATCCTCCTACCCTGAATTTGGAGGTAGAAGTGAGCAACACAGGATGATGACTGTGCATAGAGCAAGTGTATCTCCAGGCAGAAATGATGGCAGAGGTGCCCATCTGAAGCTACAGTGATGTTGCTGACATGGGTATCCAGGGGATAGTGATAAGGAACACAGTTGTGTTCTACCACCTAGTTTCAGTGGTATCTTTTTACTTTTCTCCTGGTTGCTCTATTTTTTGTTTTATGTTCATAACTAATACGTGGACACTCCAAGGTATTCTGTAAAAGTGCTGAATGTCTAGAAGACCTTTATTATTTTCTAAAAGTCATTGTTCTTCAGAAATCAGAGTGGATTCTGTTATTCTGAATTGTTTTCAGAAATGCACAAACATCCTACCCATTTGTTTTTATTTATATTCCTGGAGACACTCTTAGCAGTTGGAATCCAGTCTTGGGTTTGGAACAAAAATTTTTTTTCTTTTCCCAACAGTTGAAAAGAAAAAAGACCATTTACCTGAGTTTCATTCTCAAATAATGATTGTTTACATGACCTATGATCTCAGTCTGGGAGTGCTTCAGAGTTGCTGGAGAAGTTTTGAGGCTTAAGAAATACTAATTAAAAAACTTGTTTATCTTGAAAGTCAGAATTACAAAGAGGGAGAGACAGAGAGACAGATCTTCCGTCCACTGGTTTACTCCCCAGATGGCCACAATGTCCAGTGCTGGACCAAGCAGAATGCAGGAGCCAGGAGCTCCATCAGTTCTCCCATGTGGGTAGCAGAGGCTCAAACACTTGGAGCATCTTCCACTTTTTTCCTAGGCCGTTAGCATGGAGTTGGATCAGAAGTGGGGGAGCAGGGATGTGAACCAGCACCATATGGCATGCCAGCATTGTAGCAGCAGCTTTACATACTATGCCACAAAGCCAGCCCCACAAATAATAATTTTAAAAATATCCTGTAAATATATATTTTTCTGACTTAATATGCAGTTTTAAAACACATTATTAAAAAATAAGAATGTTTTGCACATTGGAGGATTTCAGAAAGATGATAGAAAGTTTCATACCCCACTTGTCTCACAGAATGTTCAACTAGCAAATGTCCAAAAGTCAGAATATTGTTTTAAAAATATTTGGGAAAAAAACCCAGAGAATGTCTTGTGTTCCATGGAACTGAATGAAAACTGAATTAGAAGGCTAAGAAAACCACTTTTACCATACCTTCCCCTAAATTGGTATGGAGAAAAGTTGTGGGCAACAGCAAGGCTAGACCATCGGAGTCCAATGGAAACAACGAAAAGAGTAAAACGTCACAGTGGCCAGCCCATGAGTCTTGGTGTTACCTTTGTGTTCTATCCAAGTGTGGCTGTCCACTCTGAGGTAATAGCCAACCACACAGCCCATTTGCAAGACTGAGCTGGTGACCTTCAGAAACAAGGTATGAAATTCAACCAAGTTTGAGTTCCTAGAAAGCTAGTTTCCATGCTCAGCCTCAGAGCCACCATAATGGCACCATCCAGGCAGAGAGATGGCTACTTTCGCCTACTTTGGAGAAGTGTGGGAGCTAGATCAATGTATTAGTTAACTTTCTGTCACTACTGTGAGACATCTAAGGCAATTACCTTTATAAAGGAAATAGGTTTATGTTACTCACAGTTCAGGGGGTTCAAAGTCCAAGGTTGAGTGGCCACATAATTTGACCATTGGTGACAGCAGTAAATGATGGCACATCATGGTTAAATGTGTGTGTGGAAGAGGTTACACCCAAAAAAGAGATCCCTTTGAAGAGCATGGATACAGTAATCTGTGGATCTCCCATTAGATCCTGCCTCCTAAAGGCTCTATCACTTCCAAATAGTGCCACCCTGGGAACCAAGCCCTTAATTCCAGACCATTGAGGGACAGCCAAACCTCTTGACTTAAGATGTCAAGCAGTGGCTCTATTCAGCCAAAAAGACCATTCAATTCTGCCCAGGCAGAGGATACCTACTTCTGGCTGTTTCAGAGAAGTGTAGTGCTAATAATTAACTTGATCCAGCAGATTAAACAGTGCCTCAATTCAGCTGAAAGTCCATTGCATGCTCCAACCTGGAAGAGACGCAATCCTCATTCTAAAGAGCATAGCCTCTGGCTGTACCCATCTCAACCACCAACTATAAATATCCTTGGAACTTAATCTGCATGCCTTCTCAACAGCAAATTACATATAGTAGAATTACCTTACCAAATAATACATTCCAGGACCAGCCTGTCCAGAAGCTATTGAACTCCTCAGCCATCATCTCTACCCTTTTAGCAGCACCAAGTCAGTGGTATTACCAGTGGACACCAGCCAGAGACACATCCAAAATAAAAGAGGGTGATGACTTAGTCAACTAGAGAATCCACATTCTACCTGTCTATGGACATCACGTGCTGGCCCTCACAGAATTATAGGCTAGACCAAATAATAAAGCTATATTCCTACCAAAGAACAACTTTAATGGCCAGAATAGGGCATTTTCTGCTTAAATGTACTGATAACAATGCAAGGACACTGGATAATAAAGAATCAGGGGGACATAACATCTCCAATAGAAACTAATAAAATTCCCAGAATGGATCTTAAAGACATGGAGATCTATGAAATGACTGACAAAGAATGAAGAATTATCTTAAAGAAGTTCAGTTAATATATATATATATATATATATATATATAATTAAATGAAATTTAGAAAATATATGAATAAAGCAAGAAGTTTGATAAATAAATTAAAATAATTTAAAAATAAAATAGAACTAAGAGTTGAAGAATACAGTGACTGAAGTGCAAGTTTCCACAGAGAGCTTTAATGGAAGATTTGATCAAGCAGAAGAGAATCATTAAGAGAAAAATATCATATGTTCTCCCTGACCGGTGACAACTATCTGAGCACCTAAAAGGAAACCTGTTGAAGTAAAATAGACACTATGAGAAACAATGTCTTGATCAGCCCTTGTCCTGTTGAGGAACAACTTACTATTTTATTCCTTTTAGTATTTTTTTTGTTCTACTTAATACCATTGGTTGAACTCTTTAATTAATACACAGTTATTCTTAGGCATTTAAAATTAGCTGAAAAGTGATCCCTGTTAAATATAAGAGTGGGAATAAGAGAGGGAGGAGGTGTACAGTTTGGCACAAACTCACTTGGACTCACCCCTAATGGTAGAACTAGAAATGTGCTAGGGGATTCCAATACAATCCCATCAAGGTGGCATGTACCAAGGCCATCTTACTTGTTAAAGTGATCAGTTTAAGTTCATAATTGTTAAAAATGATAGGATTGTCAAAGGGATTACATAAATAAGACCAGTATCTGCAAATAATAATTGATAGAATTAAAAAGGAGAGGCCGGCACCGTGGCTTAACAGGCTAATCCTCCACCTTGCGGCGCTGGCACACCGGGTTCTAGTCCCGGTTGGGGCGCCAGATTCTATCCTGGTTGCCCCTCTTCCAGGCCAGCTCTCTGCTATGGCCCGGGAAGGCAGTGGAGGATGTCCCAAGTGCTTGGGCCCTGCACCCGCATGGGAGACCAGGAGAAGCGCCTGGCTCCTGGCTTCGGATCAGCGTGACGCGCCGGCCGCAGCGGCCATTGGAGGGTGAACCAACGGCAAAAAGGAAGACCTTTCTCTCTGTCTCTCTCTCTCACTATCCACTCTGCCTGTCAAAAAAAAAAAAAAAAGAATTAAAAAGGAGAGAATGATCCTACATAGGAAGCAGGATACACAGCAGATTCATAGAATGGCAAATGCCCTAATCAGCACCCTGGCCTCAGAATCAGCCCTTAAATCATTCGGTGCTGGCTAAAAAGCCCATGAGAGTTTCACAGGTATGGAAAGCCAAGACACTGTGGCAAAAAAATGACCTAAATGAAAGATCTCTGTGAGTGAGATCCCAATGGAAAGAACGGGCCATCAAAGAAGGAGGTGCCTTTCTCTGAAGGGAGGAGAGAACTTCCACTTTGACTATGGACTTGTCTAAATAAGATTGGAGTGGGTGCACTCAAGAAGCTTGCATAGCCTTAGCAGCTCATGACAAGAGCCTCAGGTGATTACTGATGTCATAAATAAGAGTGTCAATTGTTAAATCAACAACGGGAGTCACTGTGCACCTGCTCCCCATGTAGGATCTCTGTCCTTAATGTGTTGTATTATGCGAATCAATGGTAAAACTGCTGGTCAAACAGTACTTTATACTTTGTGTGTCTGTGTGGGTGCAAACTGTTGAAATCTTTACTTAATATATACTAAATTGATCTTCTGTATATAAAGATAATTGAAAATGAATCTCGATGAAGAATGGGATGGGAGAGAGAGTGGGAGATGGGATGGTTGCGGGTAGGAGGGAGGTTATGGGGGGAAAAGCCGCTGTAATCCAGAAGTTGTACTTTGGAAATTTATATTTATTAAATAAATATATTTATTAAATAAAATTCAGATTTATTAAATTATATTTATTAAATAAAAGTTGAGTAGTTTGAGAAGAATTGGAATTAGCTTTTCTTTAAAAGTTGGGTAGAATTCCACAGTGAAGTCATTGGTTCTGGGCATTTCTTTACTGAGTCAATTTCCATCTTGGTTATTGGTCTGTTTAGGTTTTCTGTGTCTTCATGACTCAGTTTTGGTATATTGTATGTGTCCAGGAAACTATCCATTTCTTCTAGATTTCCTGAAGTGTTGGCATAGGCCTCTTTGTAGTAATTACTGGTGATTCTTTTTTATCTGTGGTATCTGTTGTTGAATTTCCTTTTTCATCTTAATTTTATTGATTTGAGTCTTCTCTCTCTTTTTTTGGTTAGTTGGGCCAATTGTGTATCAGTTTTACGTATTTTTTTTAAAAACCAGCACTTCATTTCACTGATCTTTTGTATTGTTTTATGGTTTCAATTTTGTTTCTTTTCTAATTTTAATTATCTTTATCCTAATAATTTTGAATTTGGTTTGTTCTTGGTTTTCTAGGTCATTGAGATTAATGATAGGCCATTTATTTAATGCCTTTCCAATTTCTTGATGCAGCTACGAATAGCTATAAACTTCTCTAAAACATTTCTTTTTCTGTATCACATAGGTTTTGATATGTTGTATTGTCACTTTCATTCATTTCTAGGAATTTTTTTTTTATTTCCCTTTGATTTCTTACATGACCCACTATTCATTCAGGAGCATGTTGAATAGTCTCCATGAGTTTGCATATTTTCCAGAGATTCTTGAGTTGTTAATTTCCAGCTTCATTCTATTATGATCAGAAAAGAGAAAAGATATAGTTTCAATTTTTTTATTTTTTGCTTTATTTGCTTTATCACTTAGCATCTGGTTTAACCTAGAGAAATTTCCATGCAGTGATGAAAATAATGTGTATTCTGCAACTGTGAGATATAATGTTCTATAGATATCAATTGAGTCCATTTGTTGCATACTATAGATTATCTCTGTTATTTGTTTGTTGATTTCTTATCTAGTTGATCTGTGCATTGATGCAAATGGGGCGTTGAAGTTCCCTGTTATTATTGTATTGGAGCTTATGTCTCCATTTAGATCCATTAACATTTGTTTTAAATACCCAAGCACCCTACCATTGGGTACATATTCATTTATTGTAGTCACCTCTTCCTGTTGAATTGATCTGTTAATCATTACATAACACCTTTCTTTGTCTCTTTTAACAATTTTTGTGTTAAAGTCTAGCTTGTCTGACATTAAGATGGCTGTACCTGCTTGTTTTTGTTTTATGTAATTATGGAGTATCTTTTTTCCATCCTTTCACTTTCACTAGTCATATATCTTTGTTTATTGTGGGTAGCAAATAGATGGGTCTTGTTTTTTAATTCATTTAGCCATTCTGTATCTTCTAATTGGTGATTCTAAGCCATTTCTATTCAGAGTTATTATTGATAAGTAATCCCTGGTTTTAGTATTTGCCTTATGTATTATTATTGTTTGATTTAGATTTCCTTTGTACTTTTACTAGGAGATTGTCTGTCTTCATATTCTTCTATGCTGATGACTATCTTTCTCTGTTTCTGTGTGTAGTATATCCTGAAGTATCATTTTGAGGCTGGGCAAAAAGTGAGTATTTTTTCCAATTTCTGTTTATTTTGCAAGGTCCTTTTTCACCTTTATAAATGAGAGCTTTGCTCGATATAGTATATTGAATTGACCGTGTCTTTCTTCCAGTACCTAGAGTATGCCTCTTCATTCTCACCTAGTCCATAGAGTTTCTGATGAAAAATCAGATGTCAGTCTAATTGAAGTTCCTTTAAGATAATATACCCTATTCTCATGCACATTTTAGAATCTTTTCTTTATGTTTTTCTTTGACAGTCTGACTCTAATGTGTTGTGGTGAAGTCTTTTCTGATCATGTCTATTAAGACTTGTATGTGCTTCCTGTAATTGGATGTCTGTCTTTCTCCAAATTAGGGGAATTTTCTATATTTATTTCACTGAATATTGAATCCATTGTTTTTTCCACACCTTCAGGACTCCTATTACATGTACATTTGATCATTTGATAGCATCTCATAAATCTCTAACACTATTTTCAGTTTTTCTAATTTTTTCTTATATTACCTGTGATATTTTTGAAGATTTGTTTTCTAGCTTTAATATTCTTTCTTGTGTCTCACCAAGCCTCTTTTTTTAAAAAAGATTTATTTTATTTATTTGAAAGACAGCGTTACAAAGAGAGGTAGAGATAGAGAGAGAAAGAGGTCTTCCATCCGCTGGTTCACTCCCCAGATGGCTGCAACGGCTGGAGCTATGACGATCCGAAGCCAGGATCCAGGATCCAGGAGCTTCCTCCGGGTCTCCCACGTGGGTGCAGGGGCCCAAGGACTTGGGCCATCTTCCACTGCTTTCCCAGGCCATAGCAGAGAGCTGGATCAGAAGAAAAGCAGCCAGGACTAGAACCGGCGCCCATAGGGCATGCCAGTGCTTCAGGCCAGGGTGTCAACCTGCTGCGCCATAGTACTGGCCCCTCACTGAGCCTCTTGATAAGGCTTTACACTGTACTTTTTATTTGATATATTAAATTCTTTTTTTAAAGATTTATTTATTATTTACTTGAAAGTCAGAGTTACACAGAGAGAGAAGGAGAGGCAGAGAGAGAGAGGTCTTCCATCTGCTGGTTCACTCCCCAGATGGCCGCAACAGCCAGAGCTGTGCCAATACAAAGGCAGGTGCTAGGAGCCAGGAGCTTCTTCTGGGTCTCCCACGAGGGTGCAGGGGCCCAAGGATTTGGGCCATCTTCTAATGCTTTCCCAGGCCATAGCAGGGAGCTGGATCAGAAGTGGAGCAGCCAGGTCTCGAACCAGTGCCCATATGGGATGCTGGCACTGTAGACAGCGGCTTTACCCACTAAGGCACAGCGATGGCCCTAAATTCTTTATTTCTAAAATTTCATTTTAATTTCTCTTCAATATCTCTATCTCTTGGCCAAATTTTTGAGATGTGTACAATTTTCTAGGTACAGAAATTCAAATTTCACTAGTTAATTTGCATCCAACCAAGTTGGATCCCAAGTTTATTCCAAGATATATTATAGTCAAACTCTAAGTTTAAAGGTAAGGAGAAGATTCTCAAACCTGCAAGAGAAAAGAAGTAAATAATACATAAAGGGGACCCAGTTTGCTTGACTTCAGACTTCCCAGAGATGGAAGATCTCTCTGTCTCTCCCTCTCTCTCTGTAACTCTTTCAAATAAATAAATCTTAAATTAAATGGGAGCCAACTAGATGCTACTTACAAGAGCCTCACTTCACTTCTAAGGACATGGGTAGACTAAACCGAAAGGATGAAACAATGTATTCCTTGCTAATGGAGTTGAAAATAAAGCAGGAATGGCCATACTTGTATAATATAAAATAGATTTTAAATGAAAAGCAGTAAAAAGAGACCAAGAATGTCATTATATATAAGACCAATATAATATGTAACAACTCAATCCAGTGGGGAGAAATAGCACTTGTAAGTATGTGTATACCCACAGCTGGAGCAATCAAATGCATAAAACAAATAATAATTAACTTAAAAGGAGAGATAGACTCTAATGCCATAATAATAGAGGACTTTAATATGCCACTTTCAAAAATGGACTCATCATCTACACAGAAATCAAAAATAGCAGAGTTAAAATATGCCATAGAATATATGAACTTAACATACATCTGCACAACTTTCTACCCAACAGTTGCAGAATTAACATTTTTGTCTATACTACATGAACTTTTTCCAGTATAAATCATATAGTGGGTCACAAAAAAAGTTTCAACAAGCTTAAAAGGATAAAAATCATATTGAGTTTCTTTTCTGATCATAATGCAATAAAATAAAAAAAAATCAGTAACAAGAAAAACTATAAAATCTACAGAAATACATGGAAATTGAACAACTTACTCCTGAACAATCAGTGAATCAAGGAACAAATCAAGGAGGAAATTTATTTTTTTGAAATCAATGAGAAAGGTAACATAACATACCAAAACTAGTAGGATACAGCAAAAACAGTAGTGAGGGAAAATTATAGCAATCAAGGTGTATATCAAAAACCAGGAAGATGTCAGATAAACAAGTTATCACAGAACCTCAAAAACTAGAAAAACATAAACATATCAAATCTAAAATAGATAAAAAATAAGATTCAGAACACTAATAAATGACATACTAAAATATGATTAAAAAATCAGTGAAATGAGTTAATCTTTGAAGACAAATAAAATCAATAAACTTTTAGATGGACTACACAAGAACAAAAAGAGGATTCAAATACCTAGAATCAAGGTGAAAATGGAAACACAATGTTTGATACCACATACATATAAAGGATTGTTGGAGACTACTATGAACAGCTAAATGGTAAAAAAAAATTCAATAACCTAGAAGAAATGAAAATTCTTGGATATACATTTACTTCACTAAACTTGAATTATATGACCAACTATAGGTAAAAAATTGAATCAGTAATTCAAAAATAAAGATCATAGGAAAGCCCAGGACCAGATGGCTCCACTATAAAGTCTTTCAAATCTTTTAAAGGAGAGTTAACACTAATCCTTTTAAAGTTATTTCAAAAAATAGAAGAGGAAAGAATTCTTCCAAATTTATTCTATGGGGCCAGCATTATCTTAAGAACAAAAGCAGACATGGACACAGACATATGCACAAGAAAGCCACAGACCAGTATTCTTGTTGAATATAGAGATGAAAATCCTCAACAAAATACAAACAAATCAAATCAAGTAGCACATAAAAAAATATTAGTTGTGATCAAGTAGGATTTGTCCCAGGGGTGCAAAAATTCTTGACCATTGTTTGATGAAGCTGTATTTTTTTTTACTTACTTGTATGTTACCTAGCTTCTGACCTAGCACTTAAGTTCTATAAAGACAGGTTCATTTTCTTTTCTCCATTTATTGTCAACACATAAAGTAGTTCTTGGAAAAAAGCATCACTCAATAAATATTTGCTAGCTCAATAAATGCATAAGTGAAAATATTTTCTTACATGCTTTTTCCTAGAATAACTTTTGAAAAATCTATTGAGCTATTTTTCCCATTATGCCTTAAATCCAAACAACTTACATTTTCCTAAGTTATACTCATCTGCTATTTTTCTGGCAGTTGTCCATTGCTAGTGCATCTGGCTGGTATAATATCTAAAAATTAAACAAAGTCTTATTTTTCCAAAATTTAGGCTGCTTAGATAATTTTTCTTCCTGACTAGAATATTATTTAAAGATTTTTTTCTCAACATATTTATGTAATATGTTATTTCTTTTAAAACATATTACTATATTTACTTAGGAATTTTTCAAAAGGTCATGAAAAATTTCTTTTTTTGAAGAAACTATACATGGATTTCAATAATTTTCATATGAAAATAATCTTACCTTTTATTTTCTCACAGATATCTTGAAGTACCCTTGTACGTAAGGATACAGTGAATAATGCTATGTGTTTCAGAGTCAAATTGCTTCTTGGTCTAATGCTAGTTATACCCTTTAACAATCAGTCTTTCTAAACTTGCAGTGCTTAGTCTTTAAAATGGGCATAAGGATAATACTTAATTCATAAGATTATTGCAGCTATAATCAGAGATAGCATATTTAAACTCAACAATAGTGTACTGGGCCTGTAATATATTTCCAGTAATTGTGTTAAAGTTGCTAAGGAATTTGGTTGTGGTACTTTCTCCCTGTAATATTAACATGCCTTAGAGTCAGAAATCTCTGCCAGTTTTAGCCAGTGAACAGTAATAGGTTCAGGTATGTAAAATTCTGAAATGTTCACTAAATTTTCATTCAGTTTTGTATTTGCTGAAGATCTGAGGATACTTCTTCATGGTAAAAGAGGAACAAAAGATGCAAACAAATCTTTTGGAAACTCTAGAAAGCAAAATAAATGAATTTTGGGTTTTATCTGCATTTCTATATTTATAGTTCTTGAAATTTTGAATGTGTTTACTTGCTTCAGAATTTTGCCCCAAATGATTTTCTCAATTAAAATTAGAGAATAACAATATGGTTAACTTCTCATTTTACAAGATAGTATATCAAGACTGTGTGGTGATGAGACAGTTATAATAGAGATATAAGTTCTGGCTGAATAGGCTTTCATGATTCTACAATGTAAGTTTAAGGCCAAGTTTACAGACCAAGGTTAAAATAAAGACCTGTGTACATATGACATTGTTAGGAAAGGTATTAAATGATCACTGTGGTGCTAGATAGTAGCATCACCATATGTTTATTGGTCTATATTTTCTTTACTTTTAATTACAAAGACTATCTGAGAAATGTTTATGACTAAGTGGGAATATTGAGGATGAAAATGCCTCTTTTGTGAGGTAGCACAAAGGCTCAGCTGCATCTTTTCCAAGCCCAAGGCACTTACAGCTGATGGTTCAAACAAAGCCACAGTTCACCATGAACCCTACAACACCAGGGCAAGGGGTGGATTACACGTGTTCTGAAAAACTAGTCATTATAGATAGATTTCTAGGAATAGATGAATCCCAGAGATCAGAAACAGAAAACACTTGACATTTTCAGGTGGTGTTATATCTACAAGTTGTTCTAGCAAATGAAATTGAATGGTGGTGACAAAGCACTCACCAGAAAATAGGTAGCAGAAAAAAATCCCTGGGGCTGAAACTGCAGATGGCATTTTGTTCTATCAGTCAGAAAAACTATCTTCACTAACACTAAAACTAAGGAGTGTGAGACAAAAGGAATATAAATAACAGCTCCATAGTCTTGGGATTGGTAATGAATACCATATGTAGAAATCCGTTGGGCACATTTTTCTATAAGAGTATTATCACCATTATTATTGTGATAACAGTGACAGTGTGGACATACACCATGCACTTTGCTTTGTTTGGGCAGTACTGGCTTTTCCTTGTTGTTCTTGTGATTCTATAGGATTCTTTTAGGTTCACATATATATCCTGGTTTGAACCAAAATTATACAATCACTGTGTGTACAACATATTTATAGGTATTTGTAGGCTATTCCAAGAAATGTAGAGACCCCTGGATTTGATAAATTTTGTTCTTAGCACTAAAATGTCATTGTTGTAATGTGGAAAATGAGGAGGTAAAAATAAGGGCACACAGCACTGTGGCACTTGGGAGTTTTAATATGTGGGTAAATTGGGGAAATAAGTACTTAACTACTCCAGAGTCTCTTGTTTTTGTTTATTTAAGGTAAACAAATTTCATGTAACTCAAATATACAGATTTAAGAACATAGTGATACTTCCCACCTTACCCTCCCTCCTACCCATGCTCCCACCCTTCCTCCTCCATTCTCTCCTAATCCCTCTCTTAATTTTACAGTCATCTACTTTCAGTCTACTTTATATTCATAAAATTAACACTACACTAAGTAAAGAGTTCAACAAATAAATAGTAAGAAGAAAAAAATACTGTTCCTCAACAAGAGAGACAAGGGTTGTAAACAATCATCAAATCTCAAAATGTCAATTTCACTCCTATATATTACATTTTTGGTATTCTATTAGTTACTACAGGTCTGAGAAAAAATATGGTATTTGTCTTTTTGATTGGATTATTCCACTAAGTATAATATTTAACAGTTGCATACATTTTGTTTCAAAATATAGGGTTTCTTTTTTAATTAATTAATTTTTTTATTGCATAAATGTGAATTTACAAAGTGTAACTTTTGTATTGTGGCTTCCCCCGCAACCTCCCTCCCTCCCGTGGCCCTCCCCTCTCCCTCTCCCATCCCGCCCTTTATCGAGTTTCATTTTTAATTACCTTCATATACTGAAGATCAACTTAGTATATATTAAGCAAGGATTTCAACAGGCTTCACTCACACAACCGCACAAGGTATAGGGTATTGTTCGACTAGTACTGTTTTTAAGTTTCATAGTAAAACACATTAAGGACAGAGATCCTACATGGGGAGCATGTACCCAGTGACTACCGTTGTTGATTTAACAATTGGCACTCTTATTTATGACGTCAGCAATCACCCAAGACTCTTGCTATGAGCTGTCTAGGCTATGGAAGTCCCTTGAGTTCACCAGCTCTGAACTTGTTTAGTCAAGGCCGTGTCACAGTGGAGGTTCCTTCCTCCCTTCAGAGAAAGGCGCCTCTCTCCTTGATAGCCTGTTCCTTCTGCTGGGGTCTTGTTCACCAGGGTCTTTCATTTAGATTGTTTTTTGCCACCATGTCAAGGCTTTCCATGCCTGTGAGACTCTCATGGACCTTTTAGCCAGATCCGAATGTCCCAAAGGTTGATTCTGAGGCATTCTTTGCCATTCTATGAGTCTGCTGTGTGTCCTGCTTCCCCTGCAGGATCATTCTCTCCCTTTTAATTCTATCCTTCATTATTTGCTTACACTGGTCTTATCAAAATATAGGGTTTCATTCTTTTTTTTTTGGCTGAGTAGTATTCCATACTATCTATATATGTACTTGTTCCATAATACACACACACACACACATATAAATATGCAAACAACAATTTCTTTATCCAGTCATCAGTTGATGGATGTCTCGGTTGATTCTATATCTTAGCTATTATGAATTGAGCTGCAGTGAACATGGGGGTACAGATCACTCTTTCACATGATATTTAATTTCCCTTGAGTCAGTTCTCAGGAGTGGCATGGCTGGGTCATATAGTAGATCTATTTTCAGCTTTCTGAGGTATCTCCATACTTTCTTCCACAGTGGCTGTACTTAGTTTATTCCCATCAGCTGTGGATTAGACTACCTATTTCCCCACATAAACACCAGCATTTTTTCATTATTGATTTCTTTATGAGAGCTATTCTAACTGGGGTGAGTTGAAACTTCATTGTGGCTTTGATTTGCATTTTCCTTATGGTTACTGATCCTGAGCATTTTTCCATTTGTTTGTTGGCCATTGGAAATTCCTCTCTTGAAAACTGCTTGTTCATGTCCTTTGCCCATTTTTTTTAAACTTTTATTTAATAAATATAAATTTCCAAAGTACAGCTTATGGATTACAATGGCTTTTTCCCCCCCATAACTTCCCTCCCACCCACAACCCTCCCATCTCCCATTCCCTCTCCCATTCCATTCGCATCACGATTCATTTTCATTTATCTTTTTTTTTTTAACAGGCAGAGTGGACAGTGAGAGAGAGAGAGACAGAGAGACAGAGAGACAGAAAGGTCTTCCTTTTACCGTTGGTTCAGCCTCCAGTGGCCGCCACGGCCGGCGCGCTGCGGCCAGCGCATTGCGCTGATCCAAAGCCAGGAGCCAGGTGCTTCTCCTGGTCTCGCATGTGGGTGCAGGGCCCAAGGACTTGGGCCATCCTCCACTGCACTCTGGGCCATAGCAGAGAGCTGGCCTGGAAGAGGGGCAACCAGGACAGAATCTGGCACCCGGACTGGGACTAGAACCTGGTGTGCCGGCGCTGCAGGTGGAGGATTAGCCTATTGAGCTGGGGCGCTGGCCATTTATCTTTATATACAGAAGATCAATTTAATATATATTAAGTAAAGATTTCAATAGTTTGTACCCACACAGAAACATAAAGTGTAAAATACTGTTTCAGTACTAGTTATAGCATTAATTCACATTGAACAACACATTAAGGACAGAGATCCTACATGGGGAGTAAGTGCACAGTGACGCCTGTTGTTGACTTAACAAATTGACACTCTTGTTTATGGCGTCAGTGATCTCCCTAGGCTCTATTCATGAGTTTCCAAGGCTATGGAAACATTTTGAGTTCACCAACAGAAGTAGGAAATAATGTATTTAAGTATCTAACCCATGTCTGTACTTATTTTAAGTTTAGGCTTGGTGGTTCTAATTTCATGCTGGTGGTGAGAAACTGAACCCCATGCTAGGCATGGCTTGTGTTTTCAGCTTCTTGGTGGCAAATCTTTCCACTCATCAGTCGGTGCTGCCAAACTGCTTTGCCTTGATGTGTTCTTGTACCAGTGGGCAAAGTGCTTCTCTTTCTGTTTCATGGACTGAGTCCCTTTTCCTGGCTTCTGTGTTTAGGTAGGGAGCTAAGTTGCAGTTTCCCACTGAGCATGAGGTTTGCTACCTCAGCCATAACTCTCTCTCGGGCATTAGACTCAACCTCCCTAACCTGTGTCCCCTTTTGACACTCCTCAGGGATATTTAGCTAATGTCACCTTTTTGATTTTAAGTTTCTTCATAGTTTCTGGTATATAGTGGCATTTTTTCTTACTTTGGAATGCTATTATATTCAAGAGTATGAATTAGGGGCCTGCGCCGTGGCTCACTTGGTTAATCCTCCACCTGCAGTGCCAGCATCCCATATAGGTGCCAGGTTCTAGTTCCAGTTGCTCCTCTTCCAGTCCAGCTCTCTGCTGTGGCCCGGGAAGGCAGTGGAGGATGGCCCAAGTGATTGGGCCCTGCACCTGCATGGGAGACCGGGAGGAAGCACCTGGCTCCTGGCCTCAGATCAGCACAGCGCGTTGGCCGTAGTGGCCATTTGGGGAGTGAACCAACGGAAGGAAGACCTTTCTCTCTGTCTCTTTCTCACTGTCTATAACTCTACCTGTCAAATAAATAAATAAATAATTTAAAAAAGAGTATGTGTTAAATACTATATTTTTTCTCACATTTCTACCTGTCATTTGTGTATATCTCTTTATTTATGTATTGGATAGAAATTCTATTTATAGATCAGGAAATAAAAACCTGAAAATCTGTATAACACAGAAAGTTAGTACCAGAACTTTCTGTACTTCAGTGTATGGTCTTGCCACTTTACTTTCTTGTTCTTGTGATAGCTGCAATAGTTCCAAAAAGTTTTCAACATTTTTATATATTAATTTCGTTTTCAAAATTAAATTCAGTAGTAAGATTTCCAGAATTCTACATTGTGATGAACTTCCCTTTAAATGATGCCATAGAATTGATGGTGGTAAGGGTGAACATTGAGATACAGCAGGTAAAGCAACACCATGCAATGCCTGTAAGCCATATCAGAGTGCCAGCTTGAGTCCTGGATGCTCTGCTTCCTTCTGATGCATCCTGGGAGGCAGGGATGATGGCTCAAATGCTTGGGCCCCTGTCACCCATTTGGGAGAGTTGGAGGGAGTTATGGGCTCCTGACTCTAGCCTGGGCCACCCCTGGCTCATGCAGGCATTTAGCGAGGGGAATGAATGAGTCAGCAGATGGAAGATATTCTCTCTCTCTCTCTCGCCCTTGCCCTCACTCTCATGCTCGCTCTAATTTAAGTAGGTGAAAATAATTAAAAATAAACATTAAAGCATAATTGATGGGGTAGGTAGAAAATCATGATAGGATTCCTTTTAGAACAATCTTAAGTATAATTTGCGAGTCTAATGGAATAGAATTGTGGTTGGCAAACAAATCCTTATGAAATTTCAGAATTCACTTAGAACTCTGCAAACATGTAAGTCAGTTTGTTGGAATTTATATAGACAATATTTGTAATACTGCTTCTCAAAAATATTTGTCTAGTTTAGAGATTTTGATCACATTCTAGGCTCTCTTGCTAAGGAAGAGGCTGGTGGGCATATTAAAATGGAAATAAATATTTGCTTTATTATTCAGAACTTGAAAGATGAATATTATGAAAATCTCATTCTGTCGGGTTTCATGTATTCTTATTGTATATTGTATATCATATATAGTCATTGTAATAGTTGGTTGCCTATTGTGGTTGTCTCACAACATTATGTTTAAAAAATGTTCATGCAACATTTCTTATTGGCTCCAAGCTGAAAAGCCCTTCACTCAGCCCAACTTCCAAAGCGACCACTGCAGCTGAGGGGATGGTCAAGTAGGGTCAGCAACATTGCAGGCAGAACTGTAAATTTCTTGTTAGAGATGCCACCTGCCTTTACCTGGCCAGCTCTCCTCCCAGCCCAGCCAAGTAATGAAAGTCAACAGAGTGCCTTCCCCTAGGAGGTTCACACCTCCCTGAGGATATACCCCATGTGAAGAGATAGATAGGTCTGAGCCTCTTAACTTACAAGGCCTAAAACCCAACAGATTATTATCAAGCCCCTTCTATCAGGTTCTATTTGCCTCTCAATCAGAAAACTTAATTGTAGCTTACACAGCACCTTTCTTAGCTCCTCTAATAATGACTCTGTCCTTTGTTCTAGACCCTGTCTAGTGCACTTGAGCCTCATTCCTTTGTAATCATAACCTCTACTCTACCACCAATGGCTCTACTCCCAACCTGTGTGTACTGATGGTCCTCTTCCCCACTTAATGCTGTATAATTGTTCAGACCTGGTTAAGGCCACTCTTAGGATCATTGGTTACTATCCTCACCCTGTCTTTTATGACCTTGTCTAAATATGATCAGAGTCAGGGAACTTGGAAGGCTTCCATAGCCTTGGCAACTCATGACGACAGCCTAGGGTGGTTACTGGCGCCATAAACTAGAGTGTCAATTTGTTGGGTCAACAACAGGAGCCACTGTGCGCTTGCTCCTGATGTGGGATCTCTGTCCTTGATGTACTGTACATTTTGATTTAATGCTATAACTAGTACTCAAACAGTATGTTTCACTTTGTGTTGCTATGTGGGTGCAAACTGTTGAAGTATTTTATACTAAATTGATCTTCTGTATATAAATAGAATTGAAAATAAATCTTGATGTGAATGGAATGGGAGAGGGACCGGGAGAGGGGAGGGTTGCGGGTAGGAGGGAAGTTATGGGAAGGGGAAGCCATTGTAATCCATAAGCTGTATACTGGAAATTTATATTCATTAAATAAAAGTAAAAAAAAATGAAAAAAAAATGTTCATGCAACCAAACACTTTAAACACAGACACAGTAAATCAGTTTACTGATATGATAAATTGTTTAAAGTAAGTGGACATTGTAAGTTTAATTATATATGTGTGTGTGTGTGTGTGTATATATATATATATATATATCTGAGAAACAAGTAAAGTCCAAAGAGACAGCAAACAAAATATTCTTCCAGACTTCTAACCAAACTTCCACATCAATACCAGATGGATATCAGATATAAAAAGTGACTGACACTTCATTACTTACATTATCTTATGTCAGAAGAAATGACCCCTATCACAATCCATTATAAATAATTGACCAGTGGACTATAAGAATCACTTAACTAGAGTTTCTTCCTTATCTCTGACATCAACATTACTGGTGTCTAATGTGATTGAAATTTGAAGATTAATTATATTTATACTTGGATAAACCACAAGAGCTACTACTGAAATTCACAAAATGCTTGTATCATGTATCATGTAACGAATCTCTATGCCTTCTTTGTGGGGCTTTTTCAAAACTAAGTATCTTCAATTAAAGGTATAAATTGTGTGTTTTATGGGGAATTATTAAATCTTTTTAAAATATGTACTCAAATACATTTCCATTGATTTATCCTAAGAACCAAAATGCAGCACTCAACCAGATTGTTTTTTCATGATCATTGTAATGACTAACCATTAAAGTCTTGAGAAATGTTAATTGCAGACATAAGTCCATTGAACATTATTATTTATGTAATTTAAAAAGTTTTACTCATCCATATAGTGTGACAAATGGTAATGGAAGTTGCTATCAGGCATGACACAGTCAATCTCATTCTAGAAAAAACTTAAGTAATTGTGGGAAGGACCTTAAAACTACGATTATTGACTATAACGAACTATAAGCTTTTTGATCTTTTTTATGAAAGGAGAAATCTATAGGTTAAGAAAGATATTACTTTATTTAAGTTCTACCAAAGACACTTATCCCAGTAATCATATAGAAAAAATTTGGAAGCCCAAGAATTGTATGAACATTTGATGAATTTACATCTTCAATCCCATCCCTGGAACTTCAGGAAATAGCAGTGGTTTGGATTATTGCCTTTGCATACTCTGGGAATGAGGAAATTTAGCTTACCCTTGAACACAGAGAGTCTTCATCTCTACTTCATGCTTGCAGGAATTCATCAGTTCTTTGTGTTCACATTTTTACTAGAAAGATTAAACCATTATGCTGGTCAACTGCCCTCTGTTCCAGCAGTCTACTCTTTTCCATTTTGATTCTGTCCTGCTTTTAGAAAGTTTTACAGAAGCTTATTAGAAAATAGCAGCCATACCCACAGCAATGACTGTTGTGAACAGATCACTTACCACAGTTGTTTTCCACCTGAATGGCTCCATATGTGTACATGAGGTCATGCTGAGTTAGTAGCATCTTGGTGCATAGGGTGAAGTATACCTGTGTGTACATGCACCTGCTTTAATATTGTACTGAAGATGCAAGCTGTAGAGTTATTCAGAATCAAGCAGCAATGTATTTTTATTGTTTATCCTCTGCTTTTATCCCTTTTGTTTTGGTTCCCCCAGATAAACCTGTTTTCTCTAAGGAGGGAGATCACCAGCTCAGCCTTTGATTTATTGTAGAAGTCCCACCCAAGCTTCATGAACAAAAAGGCTTTCCAAGAGAAGAGTGGTAGTATTTTTCTCTTAGCAACTCATTACTATTTTTGAAGGGAAGAAACATAATAGTGATGGCCATTTAGCATTAAAGGCCTACCTGTCTCACTCATTTCTTTCTGGATGTTCTAAAGGAAGAATTTTCTATGGCCATGGTAAGGATAAAAGAGGAGTGTGTGTTTGTGTGTATGTTGGATGAAATGAGATGAAACAGTTAAGCCACTGAGAAAAAGCAAAGCACTCTTCATTTTCTTTTCATCCTTGCCTCTCCTCTTCCACTAAGCAAGTCCATACTACCCAGCGCTGCTGAACATGCCCAAGTCTATTTCCATAATGAGCTCATTAGGCAGCAGAGCCAATACCTGATTATACTCTTTTATCTTGTCAACTAACAGGCATTTAGTTCCTGATTTAAAAAAAAAAAAAAAAAAAAAAAAAAAAAAAAAAAAAAAAACCAAAAACCTGTCATTTGAAAAGATTTGACTTTTCCCTCTTAAAACACCTCAATTTTGTTTAAAATGGTGACACATTAGCAATTAGAAATGCCCTCCATAAATGGGATCCTGCCTGACTTCTCCTTAGGATTATTAGCTTCCTGCACACGTAAGTGACTGCTCTAACTGAGGTGGTCCTCCCACTGTCACTTAGGCCATTTGTCTTTTATCTCTGTTTTCTAGTTGTTCTTGACAACTAAACAATGGCAACATGGGAAGGGGAATCTTGACGCTCTGACAAGATGTGCGCACTCTTTGATACTGGTGAAACCCCACTGGGAGGAAAGTATATTTTATAGAAGTCTTTTGTGAGGTACGTGGTGGCTGGGAAAGAGATATTTGTAGAAGATTGATGCCTAGTTACCAGTATTTAGGGATGCTGAACACCCTGCAGAGCATGGGACAACCCTATAAAAGAAAGAATTGTCCCATCAAAATGCCAAAAGTGTTCCCTGTGAAAACCCCGAGTCTGGCGGATATTGAGGAAGGAAGAAGCTTGTCTGTGTATTCCCTGAGTTCCCATCTGACAGTTGCTCCTCTGTTTTGTATGCAGCCCCTGCTGCCGACAGATCCCCCCATAGGCCACTCATCACTGAACTTCTAGTCACTTTCTGACACTCCTGGATACAACGCCTTTCAGATCATGTCACCCTCTATCAATGGGAAACAACATGGGCACCAACCCCACCATGTCTGTACCCGCCACATTGTCTTTATCTATCCTTGTCTTTATCTATCAAGATTTTGGCCTAACCAAAATGAATGCCTTTGTAAGCAGAAAAATGGCCAAAACTTTCCTCTAAATATAACTTTCTTCATCATCTTGCTCACCTGTTCAGGCTAAGATGTTACACTAGAAAACCCTCTTCTTTGAATCTCTTCCATGCAAGCCTAACTTTCAGGAACTTTGTGCTGTATCCATAGTATTTACCCTACCCAAAATTCATGGCTATTGTCGGCAGTATATTTTTCTGAAGTCTGGGCAAATCTATTTTGAATTGTTTGTATTTGTGTATACATATGTGAATATACGAAATGCTTCTCCAAGCACCACACAGCATTTTTTTAAGATATAAATCTAACCATGCTGCTCGAACTCCATTGTAATATTTAAATTAAAATCTGAAGTCTGTATCCTGGCCACAAACCCTGTATGATCCACTTCTCTTTCCTCATTTCTTGCCACTCTGTTTGTGTAGTCCTGTGCAGCTACTCTAGGGTGTTTGCTCTCTTGTTCCACTTTAAGCTCTCTCTGCCTGAGATTTCCTTCTCTCTTGAATTTCCAAAACTAGTTCCTTGCTTCCTTGAGGCCTGCAGTGGCTCACCCTCAGAAAGTGCTTCCTTGACACCCTGCTGTAGCATAGCGGTAGCTCCTCCCCACTTTATATCCCCTTACTCTGATGGATTGTTCTTAACCAATCTTATTGTAACTGATTTCACATTACATATTTAGTAGAATCTAAACTACAAGGGCAAGAGTTTTGACTTTCTTGTTCACTCTGTGTCTCTAATGCTAGTTCCATCTTTTGGCACACGCTAGAGATTTAATCAACACTTGCTGCAGCAAGTCTTGTCTTATTTTTACTTAAAATAGTTAGATTTGGTTTCTGTTGCTTGAAGTTGATGATTCTGACTGATAGGATTGAATTGCTTGTTTGATTTTAACTGTTTTCTTCTGAGGAGAATTCAATCAAATCCAGTATTTGACAAAACTTCATCAGTTACTCTTGGCTCAATTCTCTTTGCCCTTGAGCAGTAGTTAAAAGCCCTTCTGAGAAACACAGTGTGATAATATTTGATTCCAGCATCACTGTAGATGGTTAGAAAACTTCCTTCTAGAGCAATTCTGTTGAATTGTAGTGAGATCTTTTCTCAACCCTCCTTTCTGATTTTCTAAGGTTTCTAACACTCTGAATAAATGATACATATAAGAATTTCAATCCCCATGAATGCTGTCAGCAGATCCCTCCAATACCCTCTTCTAATTGTGCTATGAGATCCAAGCATCCCAATATATCACCATCAATCTTTCCACTCCTCCTTCTTCCTGACCCTTTGTTTTCCAGGAGTAGCTTCTGTGTGGCACTAGAAAGTGAGGTTTGGAAGGAGACAGAGGTGGAGGAGGGACTGTGGCTTCCCAAGCAACATAACTCACTTGGCAGATGGCAACTTGCCTGGTTTTCTGATGGCGTTGTTTGTCTGACCCAGTGATTTAAACAGCAGGGAGCTGTGAAGTTGTCTCGCTCCCTATTATCATGTGGGTATTCCATGGGTTTCCCTTGTAGTTAGTTTTATCTGCAGTACACTTAGAGGAAATTCCTCTCAAGTTCTACAGATAAACTGAGAGCCATTTTTAGGTTTTATAGATCCTTTTTGGTTAATTACAAATATGTTAGTGTTGAAAAACATGTAGGACTTTAAACCAAAAGCCTTAATGATTATTATTTTTTCTCTCATATGTGGTTCTTGACATAGAATACAAAAAAGGTATAAGAATGAAACTGATATTATTTGATTATTGTATATAGCCCTTGTCTGTTCTCCTGTGGAACAGTTTTCTTTCTACTTTTTACTTGTTGGACATTATGGTTAGTGATGCATTAAGCCTCTGATTATAAAGCAAATTGAAATTATGCTATTACAAAAATTAAAGGGAAAAAGGAAGGAGGGGGATTGAGGAAAGGAGAGAGGGAGAAAGGGAAGTATGGTTATCTTTTTAGAATTGTATTTATGAAATACATGAAATCTGTTATCTTTATAGTAATAAAAAGTCATCCTGCAAAAAAGTTGTATTTCAAGTGACATTTAAGGGAACTTTATCATAAAATGTCATATATATTCATGTGTGAGTCAAACTAGCATTTGCATTTACAAACTCCATTTTTTTTTAATTGTTATAAAAGATCTATTGAGAGAGGAAGAGAGAGAAAGTCCGCATGCGAGAGAAATCTTCCATTTGGGGGTTTACCTCTAAAATGGCTACAACTGCCAGCCTTGGGATAGGCCAAAGCCAGGAACTGGGAACTTCATCCAGGTCTCCCACATGGATGGCAGGCCAGGGCCAAAGTATTTGGGCCATCTTTAGCTACTTTTCCAGGTATATTAGAGGGAAATGGATGGGAAATGGAGAAGCTGGGACTTAAAACTGGTGCTCATATGAGGTACTGGTGTCTATGTTTCAGTTACGTGATTCTCTAATTTGGAAAATTGGTCTCAAAGTCTCAATATTGGAACTCTGGTCTCTCTACTTCCATTGTAAATCCTTCTAAGCAGGAAGACAATAGGTTATAATACTAGTGGTAAGTTGTCAGATGTTCCCGTTGCCTTGAGGTCCCCTCTCTTATCTCTATTCTCCACTGGTCTTTTTTTTCTAGTGATGGAAATGGCCTTGTTATTGCTTCCAGCATTTATCTGGAGACTTATTGATGGGAACCTTAACTTTATTATTCTTACTGATGACTGACCTGGAGTTACTGCCAATTTTACTGAGATTTAATATATTTTTTTAAAGATTCATACTACCCATTTGAAAGGCACAGTTACAGAGAGAGGAGAGACACAGAGAGATCATCCATTGGCTCACTCCCCAGATGGCCACAACAAGCCAAGGCTGGGCAAAGCTGAACCAGGAGCTGGGAGCTCTATCCAGGTCTCCCTGGTGGGTGTAGGGGCATAAGACTTAGGCCATTTTTCACTGCTTTCCTGGGAGCTGGGTCAGAAGCAGAGCAGCTAGGACTCGAACTGGCACCCATATGGGCGGTGTTGCAGGCAGCAGACCCAGATTTAAATTATTTTAATGTGAGAATAATGCCTTATGTCTTGGAAGAAGCCTAAATATCACTTATAGACTTATAGACTCCACAAAAGAGATGTGATAGTTGTTGGTTGATTGAATAGCATTAAGGCTGATGCTGTCACATGTCATGTGGCAGGCAGAGATTGAGATACTGAATTGTGACTCTTGAAGCCCTTAGAAAAACATAGTGTGAATGGAGTAGGATTTATTAAATTTGCTATATGTATTTGTTGGCATTTTCTTTTTGTAGTAAGTACTTCATATTGCTTTATTATTTTAATCTTTACTGAAGATATTACTATTGTATTTTTATTCACACAAAATTTCAGGCTTAATAAAAGTGATCTCATGGTCACAATAAATAGAAACAACAACTACTACACAAAATTACATCCTGGGAGTTGAAAGGAAACTTCTGAGCATGATGTATTTGAGAGAAATTCTTACAGTATAATGAAAAGTAGGGTCATCTGATTGCTGGGGAGAAAATCTAGGCCAAGGACACAGTTGCCACTCCATAGAGGGCTGGAATTCTAGACTCATAGATTTCATCAGTTGGAAGCCTAGCTTGAAATTTAGAGTTTTTGGGCAGGTGATGTAGCATAGCTGTATAAAGGTGCCACCACAACCCCAGCATCCCATATGAGCACCAATTCATGTTCCAGCTACTCTGTTTCCAATCCATCTTCCTGGAAAAGCAGTACAAGATGGCCCAAGTGTTTGGACCCCTGGTACCCATGTGGGAGACCTGGATAAAGCTCCTGGCTTCGCAACCTGGCCCAGTCCTGACCATTGTGGCCATCTGGGAAGTGAACCAGTGGATGGAAGAACTATCTCTCTCTCTCTCTCTGTAACTATGACTTTAAAACAAATAAATTAATCTTTAAAAGAAAGTGTTTTTCATTCGGAAGAAACTGCACTGTAAATTTGAACAATAGCAAAGGGAATTTGAAATTTCTCTGATTACTTAGCTTTCAACATGCCTCCTTTGTTAATCATATTCAAGGTAGGCTTCAAAAGATCCTATCAGAATTATTTCTGATTATGGAAACCAGGTTTCCCCTAATAATCAAGGTAGTGTTCCCTAATAATCCTGGTGAGTGAAACATCTAATTCTGTATGTAAGTGAAACATATCTAATCTTGTATGTATACTTTAAAGATTTTTTTCATTTATTTTCCTTGAAAGTCAGAGTTACACAGAGAGAAGGAGAGGCAGGGAGAGAGAGAGAGAGAGGGAGAGGTCTTTCATCTGATGGTTCACTTCCCAGATGGCCGTAACGGCCAGGGATGCACCGATCCAAAGCCAGGAGCCAGAAGCTTCCTCTGGGTCTCCCATGTGGGTGCAGGGACCCAAGGACTTGGGCCATCTTCTGCTGCTATCCCAGGCCATAGCAGAGAGCTGGATCAGAAGAGGAGCAGCTGGGACCTGAACCAGCGCCCATATGGGATGCCGGCACTTCAGGCCAGCACTGTACCACAGCACCGGCCCCCCGTATGCATATTTTAATTATAGTTTAATTTTTTGTCATCCTCTCCTTAAGGCACAATGGTTTTGGCATCCTACTTGTTTAATGCATTGCTGTCCAATGGGAAAGTCTTGATGCAAAGTGCAAAGTTTCAGTTATGCAAGCAGAGTAGTTTTGGAGATCTAATGCACAGCACGGTGACTATAATTAATGATAATGCTGTATATATTTGACATTTTTCAAAGCAGATCTTAAATGTTGTCACATCAGAAAAGGTAGCTATATTAAGTGATGGATATGTTAATTTGATTGATAGTGGTAATCATTTCACAATGTATACATATTCCAAAATATTCATCAATGTTCAACTTGAATACATAAAATTTTTATTTGGCAATTATATGGCAATAAAGCGGGAGAAAAAAGAATTTTCTGCCAAGATGTATCCTAGATCTACTTTGTCCAACACAGTTAACTACTAGCTACATTTGGAAGTTGAGCCCTTGAAACTGGCTAGTGCTAGTGAGGAATTGAAATGTAAGTTGATTTCATTTCAATTTAAGCTGAAATTTAAATCACCACTTGTGACAGTAACTAACATAATGCATACCACATCTCTAGTGTCTGTCTAAAAATGGAGATAATCTGCAATTGGTTATCTGTCAGTTTGCACTTCCTACTGAATTCCTGAAACCAAACGGAGTTTCTTCCTCTGTGACTCTTGTGGTTCCCTCCTCCTTCTTCCTCATTCAGTTAAATGTTTTTGCTTATCATTTTCTCACATTTTCCACCATTATATGCTTTTTTTTTTCCAGCAGGA
Organism: Lepus europaeus; assembly: GCF_033115175.1. Classification (NCBI taxonomy): domain Eukaryota; kingdom Metazoa; phylum Chordata; class Mammalia; order Lagomorpha; family Leporidae; genus Lepus; species Lepus europaeus. The sequence goes on from NC_084829.1 coordinate 116,642,312, forward strand.
ATTTCAATAGTGCTTTATTGGACAGTCTGGTTGTAAGAGCATCATTTTCCCCAATTCCTCCCATATTTAGAAAATTAGTATAATTGTTTATAAAAGTCTTTTTTTATATTGCTTATTAATGCATAGCAGTATTTTCCAAAGTGTGGAGCATGTACCCCTGGTGGCATGAGAGACAATTTTGGTGGTACAGTGCCAAGCATTTACATAATTATTACTTGCTTTTATTTTAATGAGTATCAGGAAAAATGTGATTAGCAGCTCAAATGGTGTAATTTCATGGATATTGTTACTTAACATGAAGCTAAAGTAGGCATTTATATTTTCAAGAGTCATTTAAAATGACGCTAAGTAAATAGTAATACAGACGGTGCACAAATTTATTAACATTTTTAAAATAGTTGAACTCTGGAAAATGCTGTTGTTAAATAAATTTCTGTATCAGGTCCACCCCATGCCAATTCCCACATAGTCTCTGAGATCTAGCTTTGCTCTGTGTACTTCTCCATCAGGCCTCTACTTACTTGGTTGCTTCTAGGATGTCTTTCTTCTCTTGACCCCTCCCATTCTCCATGAAGTGAAATTTTATAATCATCAAGGTCAGATCAAATCTCTGGAGAAATCTTTCCTGCTACCTCTTCATCCTTAACTCTTTCATAAGGTGAACCATACCCAGTTTGTTGTCCTTGATTTATGTTATGTATTCTTCCACTGTAGCAGTTATCATATCATGGTTTAGTTGGCTGTGTGTAAATCTGTTTCACTAACTAGACTGAGTTTGAAAGCAAAGATGTCATCCGAGTCATCATTATGCCTTAGAATCACAGTTCCTGGAACATAGTAAGAAATATATGTCAGGGGTCAAATGTAGATTTTAATTTAAATTTAATTATGTGAGGCCATTTATTTGGGGGGAGGGGAAGGAAAGGCGCAGTTTGTTTACACATGTGGGCTTGACTAGACTCTGTCTCAAGAGTCAAGTCTTGGACCTCTGTCTTTCCCTGCTTTTATACCCTAAATTTAGCAAGGCAGCAAAGAGGCTGTTTTGGGGCAGTTACAGGGAGCACACTGTTATTTTAGACCCTCAGGGATTAACAATCACAGCTGCAATGTAAGACAGTTTTCCATACAGGAAATTTTAACTTAAAGACAATTTCAGGAGGCACACAACCATCTTATCTTAGGTATGTGACTCAGCCTTTATGTGAAGCCAATTTCAACAACCCCCTCACTTCCTCTCACATTCATTACTTCTACAGGCAGCCTTAACTTATGCCATGATGGTGAATGTTTCGGAAAACAATCAGTATGTTAAATATGTGAGGAAAAAAACTGCAAAGCTTTCTCAAACTTTGTTTCTTCAAAACAAAATGATGTTTAGAATAACTTACACCTTGGCTACCAAAGAACTTAAAAAAATAGATTTATCTAGTTGAAAGGTAGAGTGACAAAGAGAAAGAACTCTTCTATCCACTGGTTCACTCCCCAAATGGCTATATCACCTATGTCTGGGCCAGGCTGCAGCCAGGAGGCAGGAACTCTATCCTGGTCTCGCACGTGAGTTACAGGGGCCCAAATATTTGGGCCGTCTTCCACTGCTTTCCTCTGCACATTTGCAAGAAGCTGGATTGGAAGCAACGCATCAGGGACTCAAACTGGCACTCTGATATCAGGTACTGGCATCAAAAGCAGCAGCTTAATTTGCTGAGCCGCTATGCAGGTCCCCCAAAATACTAAAAGTATTAAAAGTATTAAAATAAGGATTTAATTTGTTCAAATAATACAGACTAAGATCACCTGCCTTATTGAAAAGAAATTATTTTGGACTTGAGTTATGAGGCTTTATGGTAATCTTCACCAAGTAATTCCTCAACTTGCTTTCTGATTTGGTTAGCTTCATTACAAATGCAAGGTTACTTAAAAAAGTGTGTGGGAATTGGGGAAAACGGCAGATGTTTATTTTGGTACATTTAAAAAATTTAATTGATACATACAAATTGAACATATTTTTGGGGTACTATGTGAAACCTCAGTACATGTACATATTGCATAGAGTTCAATTTAGAATAAATTAAACTATCTCCTGCAACATTTTTCATTGTTTTTGGTGAAAATCTTCAAAATCTTTTCTTCACTATATTGTTTTTAGGGGCCAGAACTGTGACATAGCAGGTTAAGCTGCTGTCTACAATGCCAGCATCCAATGTGGGTACCAGTTGGAGTCCTGGTGCTTCTCTTCCAATCTAGCTCCATGCTAGTGAGCCTGGGGAGGCAGTGGAGGTTGACCCGAGTGCTTGGGACCCTGCACCCATGTGGGAGACGTGGAAAAATTTCCTGGCTCTTGGCTTTTATCTGGTCCAGCCCTCACCACTGCAGTCTTTTGGTGGTGGTGGTAGTGGTGGTGGTAGATGAACCAACAGATGGATGGTCTCTCTCTCTCCATCTCTATGTAACTCTATCTTTCAAAAAATAAATAATTTTAAAAAGTAAAAACTAAAAAATTAAAATTGTGTACTTTAATTTTTATTTTCAGATTTCAAATATTTTTACTTGCAATAGACAAGAGAGGTCCATTTTTTTAAAAGCAAAAAGGCCCTAGTTTAGTGGGAATATAGACAATGGCTATAAACAATAATTGAATAGAAAAACTCCTATTTCACTGATATACGGTAAATTTTAAAGTAGTCACAGATCAATAAAACTATAGCAGTATAATATTCTTTTAAATAATTCTATTTAAGTTATATAAGCTTCATATATTTTATATATACAGATTTAGGAACATAGTGATATTTCCCACTCTACTCCCTCCTACCCACATGCCAACCCTTCTTCCTCCTCCCCCTCCCATTCCCACTTTTAATTTTTACAAAGATCTGCTTTCGTTTTTTGTATTTATTTTTTTATTTAATGAATGCATTTTTACAAGATAAAACTTTAGGAATACAGTGGTTCTTTCCCCCATGTCCTGTACCCTGCTCCCACCACACTTCCTATTCACTCTCCCATCTCCTTCTTCATTATGAATCTTTTTTTTTTTTTTGACAGGCAAAGTTAGACAGTGAGAGAGATAGACAGAGAGAAAGGTCTTCCTTCTGTTGGTTCACTTCCCAAATGGCACACTGCACTGATCTGAACCCAGGAGCCAGGTGTTCCTCCCAGTCTCCCATGCAGGTGCAGGGCCCAAGCACTTGGGCCATCCTCCACTGCCTTCCTGGGCCATAGCAGAGAGCTTGACTGGAAGAGGAGCAAATGGGACAGAATCCGACGCCCAACTGGGACTAGAACCTGGGGTGCCGGCGCTGTAGGTGGAGGATTAGCCAAGTGAGCTGCGGCGCCAGCCCATTATGGATCATTTTTAGTATGACTTTATATACAGAGGACCAATTCTTTGCTAATCGTAGATTTCAACAATTTGCCCCCACACCCACACACAACATATAGAGTACAGTTTGGGGAGAGAATTTGCAGTCGATTCTCATATTGCAATTCAATAGGGACAGAGGTCCTACCTGGGGAGCATGTGCGCAGTGACTACTGTTGTTCCTTTAACAATTAACACTCTTTTTTATGATGTCAGTGATCATCCAAGGCTCTTGTCATGTGCTGCCAGGGCTGTGGAGGCCTTTTGTGACCATAGACTCCTTCGGTATTTGGACACGGCCATAAGCAAAGAGGATGTTCTCTTCTCCCTTCAGAGAAGAGTGTCTCCTTCACAAAGATCTACTTTCTTTTTTTAATTTATTTTTTATTTTTTGCCAGGCAGAGATAGACAGTGAGAGAGACAGAGAGAAAGGTCTTCCTTCCATTGGTTCACTCCCCTAATGGCTGCTACAGCCGGTGCTGCGCTGATCTGAAGCCAGGAGCTGGGTACTTCCTCATGGTTCTCCCATGCTGACTCTTTCATGAGGCCCAATAGTCTCTTAATGGAGTCTTTGGTTCCCTATGTATAGAATCATATCATCTGCAAATAGGAATGAATTGACTTCCACCTTTCCAATTTGTATCTCTTTGTATTCTTTTTTTTACCTAATGGCTCTGGCTAAAACTCCCAGAAGTATATTGAATATCAGTGATGAAAGTGTGCATCCTTTTCTGCTTCCAGATCTCAGTGGAAATACTTCCAATTTTTCTCCATTCAGTAAGAAACTGGCTATGGGTTTGTCGTAGTTTGCCTTGATTGTATTGAGGAATGTTCCTTCTATACTCAATATATTTAAGGTTTTTATTATGAAAAAATGTTGTATTTTATCAAAGGTTTTCTCTACATCTATTGAAATAATCATATAGTTTTTATTGTTCAGTTTATTAATATAATGTATCACATTTTTTGACTTGCAAACATTGAACTATCCCTGCATACCTGGGATAAATCCCACTTGATCTGGGTGAATGATCGTTCTGATGTGTTATTGTATGTAATTAGCTAGTATTTTCTTGAGGATTTTTACATCTATGTTCACCAGGGATATTGGTTTATAGTTGTCTTTCTCTTTTGTATCTTTTTTGGTTTGGACTTAAAGTGATGCTGACCTCATAGAAGGAGTATCAGAGGATTCCCCTCACTTTGAATTGTTTTGAATAGCTTGAGAAGAATTGAAATTAGTCCTTCTTTAAATGTCTATAAGAATTCAGCAGTGGGGACTGGCCCTGTGGCGTAGCTGGCCAACTGTAGCACCAGCATCTCATATGGGTGCTAGTTCAGGTCCTGGCTGCTCCACTTCCTATCCAGCTCTCTGCTATGGCCTGGGAGAGCAGTAGAGGGTGGCCCACATGCTTGGGCCCCTGCATCTGTGTGGAAGACCTGCAAGAAACTCCTGGCTCCTGGCTTCAGATTTGCCCAGCTCCAGCCATTGCAGCCATTTGGGGAGTGAACCAGTGGATGGAAGACTTCCCTCCCTGTCTCTCTCCCTCTGCGTCTCTGTAGCTCTGCCTTTCAAATAAATTAATAAATAAATCTTAAAAAATGGAATTCAGTAGTGAAGCCATCTGTTCCTGGGATTTTCTTTGTTGGCAGGGTTTTTACTACTGATTCTATCTTGATCTTGATTATTAGTCTGTTTAGGTTTTCTATGTCTTTATAACTCCATTTTGGTTAATGGTCCAGGAATGTATCCATTTCTTTTAGATTTTTCAATTTATTGGCATATAGCTGTTTGTAGTAATTCCAGATGATCCTTTTTATTTGTGTGGTCTCCATTATTAGCTCTCCTTTTTCATCTCAGATTTTATTAATTTGAGTCTTCTTTCTCTTTTTGGTTAGTTTTTCCAGTGGTTTATCAATTTTTTTTTCAAAAATCTAACTCATCATTTTACTAATCTTTTATAATTTTTTCTATCAATACTGTTTATTTCTTCTCTAATAATTTCTTTTCTTTTTATTAAGTTCATTTTTTTTCTTTTTTTTTTTTTAGGTCCTTGAGATGCATTGTTAGATCATTTATTTGTTGCCTTTCCAGTTTCTTGATGTAGCCACAATTGCTGTAAATTTCACTCTTAACCATGCTTTTGCTGTGTCCTATAAGTTTTGATATGTTGTGTTGTCATCTTCATTCATCTCCAGGAATTTTTTATTTCCCTTTTGATTTCTTCTATGACCCACTGCTCATTCAGAAGCATGTTGTTCAGTCTCCATGTGTTTCCAAATTTATAGATTTCTTGTTGTTAATTTCCAACTTCATTTTATAGTGGTCAGAAAAGATAAATGATGAGATTTTTTTTCAATTTGCTGAGACTTGCTTTGTGGCCTAGTATATGTTCTATCCTGAGAAAGTTCCATGCATTGATGAAAAGAATGCACATTCTGCAACTGTGGAATGAAAGGTTCTGTAGCTATCTGTTAGATCAATTTGATCCATAGTGTAGATTGCCTCTGTTGTTTCCTTTTTGATTTTCTGTGTTTTTGATCATTCATTGATGAAAGTGGGCTGTTGAGGTCCCCCATAACTATTGCATTGGAGCCTATACCTCCCTTTAAATTCATTAACATATATTTTAAGTAGCCAGATACCCTGGCATTGGATGCATAAACATTTACTATAGTCACAATTTCCTGTTGAATTGATTCTTTAATCATTACATATTGCCCTTCTTAGTCTCTTTTAATAGTTTTTATGTTAAAATCTGTTTTTCTGGTATTAGGATGGCTACACCTGCTTGTTTTTGCCTTCCATTAGATGGAATATCTTTTTCCATCATTTCACTTTCAGTCTGTGTACATGTTTGTTGGTGAAATGTTTTGATTTTAGGTAGCAAATATATGGGCCTTGTTTTTTAATTCATTCAACCAGCCTGTAGCTTTTAGTTGGAGAATTTAGGCCATTTACGTTCAAGGTCATTATTGATAAGTAACAACTTGGGCACTATGAATTTTCCATAAATATTACTTTAATTTGCTTTTGGTTTCATTTGTACTTCTACCAGTAGGTTTTCTCCCTTTACCTTCTTCCATGATGAATATCTTTTTGTGTGTCTGTGTGTAGCACATCCTTAAGCTTCTTTTGTAAGGCTGGATTAGTGGTGGCAAATTCTTTCAATTTCTATTGTTACAGAAGATCTTTATGTCACCTTCATCCATAAATGAGATCTTTGCAGGGTACTGTATTCTGGTTTGACAAGTTTTTTTTAAGGCTTGGACTATGTCTATCCATTCTCTCTTAGCTTGTATGGTTTGTGATGAGAAGTCTAATTGGAGATACTCTGAAAGTAATCTAACATTTCTCTCATGCACATTTTAGAACCTCTTCTTTATGCTTTACTGTGGAAAGTCTGACTACAATGTGTCATTGTAAAGATCTTTTCTGATCATCTCCAGTAGTAGTTCTGGGTGCCTCGTGTACTTGGACCTCCCTTTCTCCAAATAAAGGAAGAATTCTGTAATTATTTCACTAAATAGACCTTCTAATCCAATCTCTCTTCCCACTCCTTCAGGAATTCCTAAGAGCTGTATGTTTGGTCATTTGATAATATCCCATAAGTCTCTAACATTGTTTTTAAGTTTCTAAGTCCTTCTTCTTTTTTGTCTACCTGAGATATTTCCAAAGAACTGTCTTTTGTCCTAGATAGTCTTTCTTCTACCTCACCAAGTCTTTTGTTTAGGCTTTCCTCTGTGGTTTTTATTTGACATATTAAATTCTACATTTCTAATATTTCAATTTGATTTCTCCTCAAAATCTCAATTTCATGGGAATTTTTTTTTCTCCATGTCATGTATGGATTTCTTTAGCTTTTGAATTTGCTTCCTCTTGCTTCTGAGTAATTCTTTGATCAATCTTTTTTATTCATTTTCAGGTATTTTATCAGTCTCTTTGTCTTCACATTCTAATATTGAAGTGTTGTTATGTTCCTTTGGGGGAGTGATAGTGTCTTCCTTATTTTTGTTTCTTGAATTCTGCATTTATTTTTAGGCATTTGTAGAAATACTCATTGGCTTTTATCTTTGACCTATGCCTTTGTGGCTTAGTGGAATATCTATTCTCTCAGTGAATACCCAGAAGCATGTGCCTTCCATGTCAATAGGGTATTATAACCTCTATTAGCATAATCACACCCTCACTTCCTCTCTTCCAAGGTGATTAATGTCCAGGGTTAGCCCACAGTATTGCCACACTCATCGTGCTTCCTTTTGAACTGCACATAGGATATATTCAGTTCTCAGTGTGAGCATGGATCCTGCTCTAATGCTTAACCCAAAGCAATCAGAAGGCTCTGATCTTCTCGTGCCAGACACAGTGATTGCCAGAGATCCAGCTATACTCTGTGCCCTATCATGTAGTCACAGTTTCCAAAGTCTTGGCACACATGGCTACACAGTTATGGGGTGTGGTAGATCTGCTCTACCTGCTAGCATGTCCCATTCATCGAGAGAGTGGAGACATTTCAAGTGCCAGCTGCCTGTGGGTGCTCCACTTTGGTAGTTTGATCCCTGAAGCCTCTGATATGTTGAGAGGTTGGGAGTACCTTATAGTCCTATGTGGGTGCCCAGCCTTCTGTCCATCCTCCCAGCTAGACTCAAATTCAGTGGGGAATATGGATTTTTCTCCGTGGTAAAATCCCAGAATTACACGTGCACATAAGAACCACTGCAGCTGCTGTCAGTATCAAAATTGCACTTTCTCCATGCCTTTTGCCTAGTGGGATGGGAAAAAAGAAATTTGCTTTCTTTCCACTGGGTTAGGAGGTTCCCCTGTCCCCTGTTGGGTCTCCAGCCTGTACTCAAAGACATTGTGATATTCAAGGCTCTACCTCCGGCCACATCACCAGCTGCTGTAGTCTTCTCTCACCTCACTCTCCAAAGCTGGAATAACCTCTGGCTGTTGGCTGCGGGGATTGTGTCTTGTGTCCATACTTGTTGCTGCATATCTACACCTTCTATGCTTATTCATCCCTCTTCCCTCTGTAGAATTTCTCCTGCAGATTTCTCTTCATAGCTCCCCTGGGAATATACTTCTTCCACTTTTTTTCTGCTATTTTCCCCCTGTCTATAACAGTACATTTTTTCCCCTATTCAGACATCTTGTACTCCTCCAAATATGTTCTTGTATACCCAGTTTCTTGAGTTTTTGTCATGAAGGGATACTGAATCTTTTCAAATGCCTTTTCTGAATCAATTGAGATGATCGTATGATTTGTGTTATTCATCTTGTTAATGTGATTTATGATACTTACTGTTTTGCTAATGTCGAACCACCCTTTCATCCCTGGCATAAATCCCACTTGATCGTGAAGTATGATCTTGTGATGAAATGTTGGATTTTGTTTGCTAATATTTTATTGGGAATATCTTTATATATGTTCATCAAGGATATTGGTCTATAGTTTTTGTGAGTGTGTGTGTTGTGCCTTTTTGTGTTTTGTAGAATAGCAAAATGGCCTCCTAAAAATAATTTGGCAGAGTTCTGTCCTTTTCAATGTTTTGGAATAGTTTGAGAAGTATTGAAATTAGTTAGTCATTAAATGTTTTATTGAATTCGATAATACATCCATCAGGTCCTGGACTCTTCATTGATGGGAGGATTTTATTTACATCTTCAATATCGTTGCTTACTATGGGTCTGATTATATTTTCTATATCTTCTTATTTAAGCCTTGGTAGGTTGTATGTATCTAGGAATTTATCCATTTCCTCAAGGTTTTCCAATTTGTTAGCATATAGTTGTTCATAGTAGTTTCTTGTTATCCTTTGTATCTCTGTGCTATTGATTATAATGTCTCCTTTTTTTCTCTTTATTTGAGCTTTTATCTTCCTTTGTTGACGCTTAAAAGTTTGTCTGTTTTTTCAAAGTATCTTTTGATTTTGTTGATCTTTTGTATTTTTCAGTTTTAATTTTGTATATTACTGCTCTGATTCCTATCTCCTGATAATTTTATGTTTGGCGTTTTCTTATTTTTCAGAGTCCTTGATATTATTTTATATTATTTATTTTAGGTATTTCTTTTTTTTTTAAAGAAAGCACTTACTGCTATGAATGTCTCAATTAATACTGCTTTTTCTGTATCCCAGAAATCTGTATTCTGATGTGTTATGCTTTCATTTTCATTTGATTCAAGTAAGTTTTTGATTTCTTTTTTAATTTCTTCAAAGATATATTGATTCAAAAATGTTGTTTAATTTTTCATGTATTTGTACATGTTCTATTGTTTTTGTTGAATTAAATTTTGTTCCTTTTTAATCTTAGATGATACATGGTATGATTTCATTTTTTAAAATTCACTGAAGTTAGGTGAACTAAACTAGAACATATCCTGTGTGCTGATGAGAGATTGTGTATTCTATAGATATGGGGTGAAATGTTCTAAAAATGTCTGTTAGGTCCATTTGTTCTATAGTATGGTTCAACTATGTTGTATATTTGTTGATTTTATGTCTTGATGACCTGTCTATTGATGACAATGAGGTACTGAAATCCTCTGGTGTCATTGTATTTGAGCCTATCTCTCTGTTTAGTCTATATTTAGGTCTAATATCTGAGTGGTTTTGTGTTGGGTGCATGTATATTTATGATTATTATATATTTTTGGTGTATTGATCCTGTTCTCAATTGTGTCTTCCTTTGTCTCTTTTTACAGTTTTTCATTTAAAGTCTATGTTATCTGGGCATAGCTACATAGCTTGACACTTTTATTTTAGTTTCCATTTGCATGGTATATTTTTTTCCAACCCATCATTTTCAGTCTATGTGTATCTTTACTTGTGAAGCAAGTTTCTTATGGACAGCATGTAGCAGGTCTTGTTTTTTAAATTTTTTTTTGTCAGGCAGAGTTAGACAGTAAGAGAGAGACAGAGAGAAAGGTCTTCCTTCTGTTGGTTCACCCCCGGAATGGCCACTATGGCCGGCGCTGCGCCTATCTGAAGCCAGGAGCCAGGTGCTTCCTCCTGGTCTCCCATGCAGGTGCAGGCGCCCAAGCACTTGGGCCATCCTCCACTGCCTTTCCAGGCCACAGCAGAGAGCTGCATTGGAAGAGGAGCAACCGGGACTAGAACCCAGCACCCACATGGGATACTGGTGCCACAGGCAGAGGATTAACCAAGTGAGCCATGGAGCCAGCCCCTGGTCTTGTTTTTTTTTTTTTTAAGCCATTTATCCAACCTTTGGATTGTGGAATTGAGTCTATTTATAATCAACATTAGTATTGATAATTAAAAACTAACCCTTGTCATTTTGTTGATTAATTCCTGATTGTATCTGTTTTCTGTTAGTGAATTTGGTAGTGTCATGTGTTTTTGTGATGGTTCCTTCTAATGGAACATTCCATTCAGGATGGATTCTTACAAGGTTGGCCTGGTGGTTATGAATTTTCTGATTTTGTTTATGGGAAATAATTTATTTCTCCTTCACATTTAAAGGAGAGCTTTACTGAATGTAATATTCTTGGTTGGAAGTATTTTCCCCCAAAATCTTTTTATTTAGTTTGAAAGACAGAGTTAGAGAGAGAGAGAGAGAGAGAGAGAAAGACAGAGAGGTCTTCCATCTGCTGGTTTACTCCCCAGATGGCCACAACGGCCGGAGCTGCGTAAGTTCAAAGCCAGGAGCCAGGAGCCTCTTCCGGGTCTCCCATGGGGGTGCACGGGCCACGGAGTTGGGCCACTTTCTACTACTTTCCCAGGCCATAGCAGAGAGCTGGATCGGAAGTGGTGCAGCCAGGACTCAAACTGGCACCCATATGGGATTCCGGCACTTTAGGCCATGGCGCTAACCTACTGCACCATGGTGCTGGCCCCTAATCTGGGTTATTTTAAGTCATTTTTTCTGGGTCAGGTATTCTTCCTTATACTTTTTTCTGTTGTTGAAGCTCTCAATTTTATTCTTTATTTCACTTATTAAGGTTTCAGCTGCAAAGTTTCTGGTTTTTAAATGTTTTCTATCTTTGTTGAATTTCTTATATCTTACATTGTTTTTCTCATTTTTTCTTACTGTCTGTATTTCTTAGCATCCCAATGAATTTTCTTAAGATAATTATTTTTAATTGTTTTTCAGGGATTTCATAAACTTTCTTCAAGTCGGATCTATTTCTCAGGAACTATTGTGTTCTTTTAGAGATGTCAAGCTTCCTTGCTTCTTGTTTTCTGTATCCCTTCATTGACGTGTGGCATCTGATGTAATAGTTCCTTCTTCTTTATGTAGTAGCTTTTGTTGGAAAACTTTTTTTCTTGTTTGGATGGAATACAGGGTGTCACATGGATTGTGGCTTTGACTTTGGGTCTAGGTGAGTCAGAGTATAATCTCTGGGTGCTTTCTACAGTTGTAATTAGTGTTGGCGTGTCTTTGAATGCAAAATTTGGGTAGTATGCAGCATTCATGGAGGTAGTAGTACAACTTTGAAGTCAATGGGGCTTCCAAAAGTATGCATGTTCAGTCCTCAGAGTATTGAATATCAATTATAGTATGGTTTGTGATGATTCTAACCGCATTTCTGGTACCTTGGGCCTCTACCTTTGTCCCAGCAGGCAATGCTGGGTGATGCTGGGGCTTGCAACACAAATAACTTTATTTCTGCTTCTGTGTGATGTGGTTGGGGACTTCCCCAGGTCCTACCAGTTGGGCATAACTCATGGTGGGGCTTATACTACCAAAAGCCCTAGTTCCAGAACAAGAGGATGTGAAGTGGACTTTGTCCCAGTCCTATTGAGAAAATACAAGTTATGCTGGAGATTGTGCACTGGAAAGTGTGGGTCTGCAGGAATGAAATGAAAATTATTTCTTTCTTAGGTTCTGCAGGATCGTTTATGGTGACTATAAAGAATATGGTACTAATAGTTACAATCCTGGAGCTACAGCATTCAGTGGGGTCCTTACCAGGTACCATAGGGTGATTTCTAGTTCTTCTGGGGATTGTGGACTGTCAGCTACTAGCCTGAATAGGAATATAGATAGGACCTTCCATATCCAACAGATAAGTGTTTGTTACTCTGGGAGTCATAACCCTAGCAGCAGTGCTGTAGGACACAGAGGGAACTGCTCCCAATTCTAACAGGGCAAGCAAGTGTGATTTTGAGGCTTGTGCCAAGGCTGCCAAGCACACTGTACAAGAGACACAGAAAGGGAATTCCTCAGGTCTGGCTCTTTTGCCTTGTTTATGGACTGTTGCTTGTACCAAGCCCCAGTAAACAGAGGGGAACTTTCTTTGGTTATTAAGAATTCAAGCATAGCTCCATGGCTTGTGCATCCATCAAGTATAGTTTCGTGGCTTTAGGATGCAAGGAGCCTGTTCTCTGCCCTGGAAAGTTCTCTGACTCTAGCTCCTGGGCTTCTGGTAACAGTAGGGCTGATTTCTGTCCCATAAGGCAGATTGGACTTTAACAGAAGGTGTAGTGCGCATGCTGTGGTGTCGTGGGTAAAGCCACTGCCTGCAGCACTGACATCCCATGTAGCCTCTGGTTTGAGTCCTGGCTGCTCCACTTCCAATCCAGCTTTCTGCTAATGTGCCTGGGAAGACAGCAGAGAATGGCCCAAGTCCTTGGACCCCCGCACCCATGTAGGAAACCTGGAAGAAGCTCCTGGCTTAGGACTGGCCCATCTCCAGCCATTGTGGTTATTTGGGGAATGAATCAGCGGATGGAAGATCAATCTTTCTATCTCTCCCTTTCTCTCTCTGTAACTCTACCATTCAAATAAATAAATGAACCTTTCTTTAAAAAGCAGTAGCTACACTACAGCAGCTTAAGTCTGGCATTGGGGTTGGAGGGAGGCAATATGGATTCCTTTTTTGGATCAAATTAGATATTTGGACCCCAGTCAGCTTTCTAGCAAGATTTAAAGTTAACGTGGACTTAAATTCTCTCGTAGTTAGGGCTTCCAGGTTTTAGGGATAGTGGGGATCACAGGGTTTTCTTCATTCTTCTGCAAGATGGCATTCTCTGAGCTGGGGAATTGGGGTATGTGCTGGTATGCTTTGTTACCTTCTCTCTGCTGACTTTCAGAGACTGTGCATTTCTGTAATTCCTCTCGCTTCTTTACTGAAATTTTCTCAGTCAATCCCCAGGAAATGCTTACCTTCCTTTGTTGTTCTGGTATGTTGCTCTGGCAATCCTAGATGCCTTGTTCTGTGATCATAAATACTGCAATACTAAATCAAATCCAGACCCCACAGCCTGCTAAGACCAGTGCAGCACATGGCTAGGAACAAAACACATTTTGCTATGGTCTGTCTGCTGATGAGGTGTACACAGCCCAAGACCATTGCTACCAGCCACAGATATTAGTGGCTTGGATATAAGGTATGTCAAGTGGGACCAAAGAACTCCATTTGGCACAAGAGAGAGTCTATAAAGCTCCATTTCATTATTAAGATCTGCTGGGGCAGGTCTGCATTCTCCATTCAGTAGCGCTGGCCCAAGGACTTAGACTCTTAGAATCTTTTCAGTATTATGTTTGTCAGACGACATTGAGTTTCAAGACATAGTCCTGTGGTTCCTTACTCTCTGTCCAGTGTTAGTGGAGGAGTGATAAGGACACTCTTTCAGCTGGCATTAAATAGTGTCATACCTGGTCACCAAAGTTACCATGACTTTTTATTTTTGAAGGTTTTTAATTAATGAATACAAATTTTCATATGTACAGCTTTTAGGGATATAATGTTTCTTTTCCCCATTCCTGCCCTCCCATCCCACCTCCCAATCCCTCTCCCATTCCATTTTCCATTGAGATTTGTTTTTAATTAACTTTATATATAGAAGACCAACTCTTTAATAAGTAGAGATTTTAACTATTTGCACCCACACAGACACACAAAGTATAAAGAACAGTTTGAAGACAAGTTTTACCATTAATTCTCTAAGTACAACTCCTTAAAGACAGAGGTCCAGCATGGGGAGCAAGTGCACAGTGACTCCTCTTGTTGATTTAACAACTGACACTCTTATTTATGATATTAGTGATCACCTGAGGCTCTTGACATGAGCTGCCACAGCTATGGAAGCCTTTTGAGTTCACAAACTCCATCGGTTTTTAGACAGGGCCATATGCAAAGTGGAAGTTCTCTCTTCCCTTCAGAGAAAAGTACATTCTTATTTGATGACCCCTTCTTTCCACTGGGGTCTCACTCACTGAGATCATTCATGGAGAACCGTACTTGCCACTATGTCCTGGCTTTCCATGTCTGAAATCTTCTCATAGTGTTTTCAGTTAGGCCTTAAGGGCTGATTCTGAGGTCAGAGTGCTGTTTAGGGCATTTAGTTACCATGACTTGTACAATCTCAGGAGTGCATACCAGACTTATGTGAGGCTGGCAGCAACACACTCAAATAATCCCATCCCATCACAATTCAGATCTCTTCTTATTGGAGAAGACTAGAGGCTCTCTCCAAAAACATTGGCTTAGAGGTAGAGGCATTTGGACTTTATCAGGTACTAAGTCTCACAGGATAGACTTGACTTTGAGCTCCAAGGAAAAGTCTTAAGTTCTCCTTTCTGCCCTATTCCTCAGTGGCTGGAGTCTTTGCTATCTGCTGATGGTTGGGGGAGGGGATGGTGGAGGTGGTCTGCAGCTACCTGGATAAGGATGCTCTAAGGAATTGGTCTGAAGTTCTAGGCCTGGAGGCAGGAGCATGGGTCCTAATATAGATGTGGTTCATCATGAGGGACCTGGTATAGGGATTCAAATTAAATATCTTGACTTAAATCCTTCTGTAAATTGGGATGAAAGACATCTTCTTTGTGCTGCAATATATGGAGCTGGGGGAAATGTGACATGTGCAACTCTTTCCTTTCTACGTTCTTCAGTACATCTTTACTTGTTCTTATGTTAAAACTAGCCACTGTGATCTCTCAGCTGTCTTCCATAGCTCTAGTGAAGGTTTCTTGGCATATGAATAGCTGTTCAAATTAGTTTTGTGGAAAAGTGATCATCAGAGAATCTTAAACAGTGACCATCTTGCATCCTCAGCTTATTCTGAGTACAGATACTATGATTTGGGATAAACCTGTAATGAGGCATTTACTAGTACTAAACCAGTACTATCAACAATGGCCTTGCAGAAAAACTATATTTAAGGTGCCACCTAGTATTGCAATAGCAAAGAGAAAATAAGTAGACTACTTAGAATTTCTGGAAGGCAGGTACAACCAAAGCCAAATTCTGAAGACTGAAAAAAATTCCTAATCTGTCAATGTACAACAATACCAAATACCAACAAGCATCAAGAACTTTCAGAGAACCAAGACCTCATCCAATAAACAAAATAAGTTGTCACAAAATGATCAGTTAGCAAATTCTCGGGTTTAAGAATTCAAATAAGTTGTTTAATAAACTTAGCAAGCTTCAGGATATTAAATATAAATGGTTCAATACTCTAACAAAGAAACTTGACAAATATAAGTAATTAAAAAAAAACCAGAAATCCTTGAACTAAATGAAATTTAAAATGTTATAGAAGGGGGTCAGCGCTATGGTGTAGCTGGTAAAGCTGCCACCTCCAGTGCCAGCGTCGCATATGGGTGCTGGTTCAAGTCCCAGCTGCTCCACTTCCTATCCAACTCTGCTATGGCCTGGGAAAGCAGTAGAAGATGGCCCAAGTCCTTGAGTCTCTGCACCCACGTGGGAAACCCAGAAGAAGCTCTTGGCTCCTGGCTTTGGATTGGCCGTTGTGGCCAACTGGGGGTAAATCAGCGGATGGAAGACCTCTCTCTCTTTCTCTCTGTGCCTCTCCTTCTCTCTCTGTGTAACTCTGAATTTCAGATAAATAAATAAATCTTTAAAAAAAGTTATAGAAGGTATCACTGTCAGAATAGATGAAACAGAAGAGTTATTGATTTCAAGTTATATTTGAAACTATACAGTCTGAGAGGAAAAAAGAATGAAAAGATAAAAAGGGCTGGAAAAAAGCTTACCGAACTGTTAAGACAGTGCAAAAAGAGCAAATATCCAATTTATTAAGCCCAAGAGGAGCATGAGAAAACCAAGGAGGTAGAAAGCATATTGCTAGTAATAATTTCAGAAAACTTCAATAACTTAGAGAAAGATACCACTATATAGGTACAGGAAAATTATGGATTATTAGTCCGAATCAACTCAATAAAAGTGAAGTTGTCTAAAGTAAGAATAAAAAGTATTTCTCAAGAGAAATGAAACAAATAATACTTAAGGGTATCTCTGTATGTCTGATTGTTGATATCTTGATTGAAAGCTTATAGGCTAGGAAAAAAGGGGATGAAATTTTCACAGTACTGAAGGAAAAATATGCAACCTAAAATAATGTACCCAGCAAAAGTATCTTTAAGTTATGAAGAAGAGAAAAGAAAATTATGGGGCAAACAAAAGTTGAATGAATGTATCTTCAACAGACTTGTCCTACCATAGCTCTTTATTCTCAAGGTCATATAATAAAATCTATAAAGAGGGTATTTTAATATAATATAGTTTCCATAAGTCTTTGGAAGGGAGTCACTTATTTCTAGGACAATAAAAATATGCCACATATCAAAGGTTTATAGGAATAATTTTTGTTTAAGTAAAAAGGCTAACTGCATTACTTTCTACATAATGTATTTGAGCAAAGTTGACATTTTGAGAATTGATTATTATTTATAGCGCTTGTCTCTACTGTTGAGGAAAAGTGGTTGTTTTTCTTCTTACTGTTTGTTAAATTATTTATTGAGGGGGGTTAATCTTCTTATAAAATAAAATGAAAGTATCTCATTGTAAAAATTAAAGAATAGAGAAGGAAGAGGGAAGGTGGGAATGTGGGTGGGAAAGAGTGTAGGGGAGGATATATGTATCACTATGCTCATAAATCTGTATATGTATGAAATACATGAAATTTGTTTACCTTATATTAATAAAATAAGAAAAAAAAGAAAATTATTGACCATTCCACAAAGTGTTTTCTAACTTGGAAAGGCAAAATATTTTTTTCAGGAGATGCTTTCTTTTTATGTTAGCTTTTCTCCTTCTATCTTAAATGAAGTCCAGTATTGCTTAATTACATTTTTTTTAAAAATTACCTTATTTTGAGAATATATAGGGCAAATTCCTAGATCTGTTTCTTTATTGTTAAAGAGTTACATGATAAATGCTTATTGCATGCCATCCATGCCATAAGTAATGTATTACTAAGTGCTAGAATTGCTAAGGGATTTTAGGTAATGGATCTTAGGGTCTTATATAGAATCACATAGGTAAATTGATGTTTACTGGTTTACTCAAAGAGGGTTGAGATTGTATTAAAGAGGGTATAAAATTAGACTATATAATCAGGAAAGGAAGAGGTAACTCCTGAGAGAGTTTTTAAAATAATAAGTAGTTGTCAGCTAGACTTGGGAAGAGGGGAGGACATTCAGAGTTAGTAAAATATGAGAAGAAACTTAAGCATGAAATTATGTCACACAGTATAGAAACTTATCACTTTGATTGTTCAAAGGAGATTCACATTGGAGAATGGAAAAATAAGGCTAACAGAGTTTGGCAAGTGGAAAGGACGTTAATGGGGTTTCCACTAAACTAAGGAATTTGAATTTTATCCTCAAAGTTGGCAGAAACATTGAAGAGATAAATTGCAAGCAAGTGAAAAAGTCAGGTTTGTGTTTGACTAGCCACTCTAGTGACTTGGCAGAAGATGTATTGGAGTCTGGTCATACCAGGATAAGGAGTCAATGCAGAGGCAACTGTAGTAACTGGAAGGAGACCTGGAAAGGACCTGGATAAGATTTAATGTGATGGGATGGGCATAAATGGGAGTAGTTTTTTGGATACAGTATTAAAAGATATGTTGATTATGGGTGAATGAGAAGGTGCAGTGTAGGCATGTCTTCAGGGCTTTGCTTACGTCACTAGCTAGTGATTAATAAAAAACCAGGTGTCATGAGCAGGAAGAGGAAGGAGGTAAGAAATGTTTGAGGCATACTGTTTTGATGTGTCTCTCTGTAATGTCAAGTATTGGGATTAGGGATTATTAGAAGGCATAAATTAGAGTCATTAGAGGATAAAGTGACATTTGAAGGTATATATGTAGATGAGATCACCCAGGGATCATACACTGAATGTGAAAACTAACGAACCAACTTTGAGACGCTAAATAAAACCATCAGGTAAGAGGCAACTGGAGGGTTGACTTTTTTATTTTTATTTTTTATTTTTATTTTTTTTGACAGGCAGAGTGGATAGTGAGAGAGAGAGACAGAGAGAAAGGTCTTCCTTTTTGCCGTTGGTTCACCCTCCAATGGCCACTGCAGCCGGCGCATCTCGCTGATCTGAAGCCAGGAGCCAGGTGCTTTTCCTGGTCTCCTATGCGGGTGCAGGGCCCAAGGACTTGGGCCATGCTCCACCGCCTTCCTGGGCCATAGCAGAGAGCTGGCCTGGAAGAGGGGCCACCGGGATAGAATCCGGCGCCCAAATCGGGACTAGAACCCAGTGTGCCGGCACCGCAAGGCAGAGGATTAGCCTGTTAAGCCATGGCACCGGCCGAGGGTTGACTTTTTGTGCAGCAGATTAAGCTATTGCCTGCAATGCTGGCATCCCATATGAACATCAGTTCGAGTACTGGCTACTCCACTTCTGATCCAGTTCTCTGCTAATGTACTTGGGGAAAGCAGCCCAAGATAGCCCAAGTTGTTGTGTCTCTACCACCCACCTGGGAGACCCAGATGGAGTTCAAGGATCCTGGCTGTTGTGACCATTTGTAGAGTCACAAGTGGATGCACATCTCTCTCTCTCTCTCTCTCTCTCTCTCTCTCTCTCTCTCTGTCTATCTAACTCTGCCTTTGTCTTTCAAATAAATAAATGAATAAGTAAATAAATCTTTAAAAAAAGAAAAAGAGTCATTGAAGCATAAAGAATCCTGTAGGTGGGATGGAAAGCAAATAGGCAGGAGAAAATATGAGAAATTTATTTATAGAAGCAGAAAGAATAAAGTACTCTGGAGAAGAAGGTCAACAGTGTTAAATACTTTAGTGTTCAGATGAAATAAGAATGGAAAAATGTCCACAGGTGTGAGGGCTAATTTTATGTGTTTGAATCTCTTGCCAGGGGAAAACAATATTTCTAGGTGTGTCTCTGAGGGTATTCCTAGAACAGATTAGCATTTGAATCTATAGACTGAGTAAAGATCCACCTTCACCAATGTGGGAGACATCACCTAATCCATTATATAAGTGGTCATATTTGTTGACTGTGCCCTTGATGTGGAACATGACTTAAAGTGGAGTCAGACAAGTCAATTGAAGAGAATGGATTGTTATGTGGAGAAAGCAGTGGGAGAGAGAGTAAATGAGCTCAGGAGATAATCCAGGTGTTTAATGAGATGGTAAAGGTAGGAGTATCTCATTTACTGAGTTGGTGAAAAAAAGAAGTTGTTTCAGGAAAATATATTATTGAATTAAAGTTAACCATTTGAAGTTTTAAGTGCTTCTAGATACTATGATTTTTGTCCCCTCCAATATTCACATTTTAACATAATCCACAATTCAACAGTGTTAGATCT
This sequence comes from Lepus europaeus, assembly GCF_033115175.1. Classification (NCBI taxonomy): domain Eukaryota; kingdom Metazoa; phylum Chordata; class Mammalia; order Lagomorpha; family Leporidae; genus Lepus; species Lepus europaeus. The sequence continues at coordinate 116,662,224 of NC_084829.1, forward strand.
GGAACCAAATGGGAGGAAATTAGTTATGCAGGCTCTGCTTTGATGAACAGATAAATGCCACCAAAAAGGGCTTATTCAAAGGAATTTACTCCTGTATTTCTGCCTTTGTCTTTCTGCCCTCCACAATGTGATGAAACAGCAAGAAGGCCCTCACCATCTGTTGGAGCCTTGGTCTTAGACTTCTGCATCTCCAGGACTGCGACAAAATAAGCTCATGTTCTCTCTTTTCTTAAAAAGATAGACTGAGAGAGAGAGAGAGAAAGATAAATACATAGAAAAAGATCTTCTATCCATTGGTTCACTCCCCAAATAAGTACAATGGTTGAGCCAGACAGAAGCCAGGTGCCTGGACGTTCATCTAAGGTCTCCCACATGGGCGGCAGGGGCTCAGGCATTTGGACCATCTTCCACTGCTCCCCTGGATGTTTTAGCAGGGAGGACTCAAACCTGCACCAGAGGCTTAACCCATTGTACACAACACTGGCCCCAGTTTATATTCTTTATGCATTTCTCAGTCTAATGTATTTTGTTACATCAGCACAAATGGACTAAGACATTGGATAAATAAGTGGAGATGTTTCTAGGCAGTAATTTGTTATAGTCAGAAGTTCTGAAGATGAATTTACTCTGCATACATATTTTATAGTCATTGACATATAGATGGCAATTTAAGCTATAGTAATAGGTCACACTGTATAAGAAGAGATTATGAAGTGAAAGAAAAGAACCTAAAGGCACACATTTTTTTTTATAGATTTTATTTATTTATTTGAGAGAATTACAGACAGTAAGAGGGAGAAACAGAGAGAAATGTCTTCCGTCTGTTGGTTCACCCCCCAAATGGCCGCAACAGCCGGAGCTGCGTCGATCCGAAGCTAGGAGCCAGGTGCTTCCTCCTGGTCTCCCTTATGGGTGTAGGGGCCCAAGGACTTGGGCCATCTTCTACTACTCTCCCAGGCCACAGCAGAGAGCTGGACTGGAAGAGGAGCAACTGGGAGTAGAACCAGCACCCATATGGGATGCTGGTGCCACAGGTGGAGGATTAACCTACTGCACCACAGCCCCAGCCCCAAGGTACACATTTAAGAAATACACACGGAAACAGCTTCTTGGAAAAGAAAATAGAGGTGGAATAGTCAGAGGAAGAAAACGGAGGTAGAAATGAAGGATGAAAGTTTCAGGATTTTTTGTGTTATATGCTTTATATGTAAAATGGCCAACAAAATCTATAAGACAAGGGTCATCACTAACTTTATAAAAAGCAATTTCAACAAAGTTATAAGTGGGACCTCTAGGGGCAGAAGTCTGGTTGCATTGATTAATGAATGGGTGTGAGGTTGGAGAGATAAGACAGCAAATATGGATGATATCCTCAGGAAGGTTCACTGTGGAGGTCAGAAAATATCCTTAACTGGAGTACATTCTTCTGCCATGAATCTCAATGGAGCTTACTTTAGAGAGGAAAGAAATCATTACTTGGCTGGCGCCGCGGCTCACTTGGTTAATCCTTCGCCTGTGGCGCCGGCACCCCAGGTTCTAGTCCCGGTTGGGGCACCGGATTCTGTCTCACTTGCTCCTCTCACTTGTCTCACTTGCTCCAGCTCTCTGCTGTGGCCCAGGAAGGCAGAGGAGGGTGGCCCAAGTGCTTGGGCCCTGCACCCATAAGGGAGACCAGGAGGAAGCACCTGGCTCCTGGCTTTGGATCAGCGCAGTGCACCAGCCATAGCAGCCATTTGGGGGGTGAACCAATGGAAGGAAAACCTTTCTCTCTGTCTCTCTCTCTCACTGTCTAAATCTGCCTGTCAAAAAAAAAAGAGAAAAGAAATCATTACTCAATAATCATACAAACCTAAATTTGAATGGATAGCAAAAAAGTTGAAGAAAAGGAACTGCATTCTCCATAACAAAAGAACATAATCTATTCTGGATGGGGTTAAGAAAAAACTCTTGAGAAAGTGACATTTGAATATCTTTGAATGAAGCTTAAGAGCTATCTAGGCATAACTAGGGGATATTGCAGCAGATAGAGGGACCCAACAGTCAGCGCTTGGACAAAGACTGTGAGATGATGAGGAGCCTAGCAAGTCTGAGGAACTAGAAAGGAATCGGAATGATTGGAGCAAAAAACAAAAATAAGCCCAATTAGGATAGAGGTAAATGATGAACACAGGTGTGGAAGATACAGGATAGAACTGAAGATGACATTGTAAGCTTTGTCAAAGATATTTTGCAGAGTTCATGTACTTCATATGTACAGTTTTAAGAATATAATGATACTTCCTTTCCCCTCCCTCCTGATAACATTATTTAAAAAAATTATGAGGACATTCTTTTAATTTAGTATGTAATCACAAACTTAATACCTCACTAAATAAAGAATTCAACAAATAGTAAGTAGAGAGACCACTATTCCTCTGGAATATAGACAAGAGCTATAAACAATAAACAAATCTCAAGATATAAATTTTACTCTCGTATGTTATATTTTTTGTATATATTAGTTACCATAAATCAGAGAAAACACATAATATTTGTCTTGCTGGGACTGCCTTACTTCACTAAGCATAATGGTCTCCAATTGCATCAATCTGTTGTAAAAGACAGAATTTTATTCTTTTTGTGGCTGAGTAGTATTCAACCATGTATATATACCTCATTTTCTTTATGCAGTCATCAGTTGATGGACAGCTGGGTTAAATCCATATCTTAGCTATTGTGAATTTAGCTGCTGTAAATGTGGAGGTACAGATAACTCTTTCATATGCTGATTTAATTTCCTTTGTATAAATTCTCAGGAGTGGGATGGCTGGGTCATAAAGTAGATCTATTTTCAGATTTCTGAGCAATCTCCATACTATTTTCCATAATACTTGTACTAGTTTACATTCCCACAAACAATGTATTAGGATAATTTTTCTCCACTTCCTCACCAGTATTTGTCTGTTTTATGTTGATAGCCATTCTGACTAGGGTGAGATGAAACCTCACTGTGTTTTTTATTCGCATTTCTCTGATGGCTAGTTATCTTGAATATCTTTTCATATGTCTACTTGTAATTTGTATTTCATCCTTTGAAAAATGTCTGTTTAAGCTGGCGCTGCGGCTCACTAGGCTAATCCTCCGCCTTGCGGCGCTGGCACACCGGGTTCTAGTCCCGGTCGGGGCACCGATCCTGTCCCGGTTGCCCCTCTTCCAGGCCAGCTCTCTGCTGTGGCCAGGGAGTGCAGTGGAGGATGGCCCAAGTGCTTAGGCCCTGCACCCCATGGGAGACCAGGAGAAGCACCTGGATCCTGCCATCGGAACAGCGCGGTGCGCCGGCCGCCGCACGCCTACTGCGGCGGCCATTGGAGGGTGAACCAAGGGCAAAAAGGAAGACCTTTCTCTCTGTCTCCCTCTACTGTCCACTCTGCCTGTCAAAAAACAAAAACAAAAACAAAAATAAATAGAAAAATGTTTGTTTATATCTTTAGCCCATTTCTTAACTAGATTGTTTTATTGTTGTTGACTTTCTCGAGCTCCTTATATATTCTGAACTGTAGAGTTTAAAAATATTTTCTAACATTCTGTCAGTCACCTCTTCACTTTGTTGGGTGTTTCCTTTGTTGTGCAGAAGCTTCTTAGCTTGATGTAACCCAATTTTTCTTTTCTTTTCTTTTTTTTTTAATTTTTTTTAACTTTTATTTAATGAATATAAATTTCCAGTGTACAGCTTATGGATTACAATGGCTTCCCACTCCCATAACTTCCCTCCCACCCACAACCCTCCCCTCTCCCGCTCCCTCTCCCCTTCCATTTGCATCAAGATTCATTTTCAATTCTCTTTATATACAGAAGATCAATTTAGTATAAAGATTTCAACAGTTTGCATCCACATAGAAACACAAAGTGAAACATACTGTTTGAGTACTAGTTATAGCATTAAATCAAAATGTACAGTACGTTAAGGACAGAGATCCCACATTAGGAGCAAGTGCACAGCGGCTCCTGTTGTTGACCCAACAAATTGACACTCTAGTTTATGGCACCAGTAACCACCCTAGGCTGTCGTCATGAGTTGCCAAGGCTATGGAAGCCTTCCAAGTTTGCCGACTCTGCTCATATTTAGACAAGGTCATAAAAGACAGAGTGAGGATAGTAACCAATGATCCTAAGAGTGGCATTTACCAGGTTTGAACAATTATACAGCATTAAGTGGGGAAGAGGACCATCAGTACACACAGGTTGGGAGTAGAGCCATTGGTGGTAGAGTAGAGGTTATGATTACAAAGGAATGAGGCCCAAGTGTGCTAGACAGGGTCTAGAACAAAGGACAGAGTCATTATTAGAGGAGCTAAGAAAGGTGCTGTGTAAGCTACAATTAAGTTTTCTGATTGAGAGGCAAATAGAACCTGATAGAAGGGGCTTGATAATAATCTGTTGGGCTTTAGGCCTTGTAAGTTAAGAGGCCCAGACCTATCTATCTCTTCACATGGGGTACATCCTAAGGGAGGTGTGAACCTCCTAGGGGAAGGCACTCTGTTGACTTTCATTACTTGGCTGGCCTGGGAGGAGAGCTGGCCAGGTAAAAGCAGGGGCATCTTTATTGCCTGTGCTTCTGGTGCCTTATCCAAAAAAATCTTTGCCTATGCCAATGTCTGACAATGTTTCTCTTATTTTTTCCTCTTGTAATTTGATGGCTTCAGGTCTAGGTTTCGATCCTCCATCCATTGTGAGTTGATTTTTGTATAGGGTATGAGGTAGGGGACTTGTTTCACATTTCTGAATATGCATATTCAGTTTTTCCAACACCATTTGTTGAAGAGACTGTCCATTCTCCAGAAAATCATTGTTATTCATTTGTCAAAGACAAGTTGGTTGTAGATTTGTGGATTGGTTTCTGGGGTTTCTAATTTGTTTCATTGATCCACATGTCTATATTTGTGTCAGTACCAGGCTACTTTGATTATAATTTCCCAATAATATGTTTTGAAATTTGGTATTGTGATGCTTTCATTTGTTTTTATTGTTTAAGATTGTTTTAGCTATTTGAGGTATCTTATGTTTCCATATGAGTTCTAGGGTCTTTTTTCTAGATTTGAGAAAAAAAAATGTCCTTGGTATTTTGATTGGGATCATTTTGTAAGTAGTATGGACATTTTGATGACACATTACTTCTTCCAGTACACAGGCTTGGAAGATTTTTCTGTGTATGTATGTGTGTGTATGTGTGTGTGTGCTCTTCTATTTCTTTACTTGCTTTTTGTAAGTTTGATTGTAGAGACCTTTCACATCCTTGGTTAAATTTATCCCAAGGTATTTATGTTTTTTTGGTAGCTATTATGAATGGGAGTGATCTTATAAGTTCTTTTATGTATACAAAGGCTATTGATTTTTGTGTGTTGATTTTTCATCTTGCAACTTTGCCAAATTCTCTTATGAGATGAGGAACACTCCTGAACACAATCAAGGCAATTTATGACAAAACCACAGCCGACGTCTTATTGAATGGGGAAAAGTTGGAAGCATTCCCACTGAGATCCAGAAACAGACAAGGATGCCCACTTTCACTATTGCTATTCAGTGTAGTACTGAAAGTTTCAGTCAGAATATTTTTGAAAAGGGCCAGAATGGAACAAATATGGGACAAGATAGGAACTATTGTAATCATCCAAGCAAGAGATGAAATTGCTTGGACTAGAGCAATGGCAATGAAGATAAAGATAAATGATTGGATTTTAGAAATATGTAGGTTGCCAAATGGACAGGACTCCTTGGTAGATTGGATATGACAAATAGAAAAATGAGTATGAAAACTATAGTAGATAAATTTCATGGTTATACAATTGGGTAGAAATTTGGAGAGTATCAGCTTGGGTTAGGAATATGTTTGTAAGCTTGTCAAATATATTCAGTTGGAATATCATTTCGAGAACATGAGAGGTGACATTGAATAAACTGAAATATATGTCTAAGAACCTGAGGAAGATACTAGGCTGAGGACATTAATTTGGCACTTTAATGGTTCAATTTATTAAAGCAAACATTTTGACCGAGGGATGCAGGCATGTCTTATTATTGGAAGTAGACAGATTTTAAGTTTTAGAAGCTGAGTCAATGGGACTTGTGGATGGTCTTGATGTTAAGATGAGAAAAAGAGATGAAGGGTGACTATGTCATTTTTGTTTGAGAATTGAGCAGATATTGATGTCATTTACTGAGATGGGAAAGAAAAGTTATACAAATGGAAATTTTAATATGCACATTAGAAATTCAAGGAAAATTTCGTAGCTATATGAGCCTGAATATCAGGAAAGGAGGTTGAGCTAGAGATGTAAGTTTCTGAATCACTGACATATATATGGTAATGGGACTAGAGGGATCACCAAGTATGCATGTACATTAAAGAGGGAAGGGGTTCTAGAAAAGTTGGAAATGAGACTCAGCAAGGAGCAGCCAGTGAGATAGGAGGAAATCTGGCTAAATATTATGCTCTGAAACCTAGAGAAGCAGGACTTTTTTTAAAAAAGTCAGCGATGGGGCAGACATTTTACTTGGGATACCCTCATCCTATTAAAAGAGAGTGCCTGGGCTTGAGTCCTGGCTCTGTTCCTGATTCCAGCTTCCTGCTCATGTGGATCCTAAGAGGCAGCAGGTGATGACTCATGTATTTGTGTCCCTGGATTGAGTTTCTGGCTCCTGGTTTGGCCTGGTCCAGCCCCACTTGTTGTGGGTATATGGGGAGTGAATCAATGGATGGGATATCTCAGTTTGACTCTCTATCTCTGCTTTTCAAATAAATAAAAATAGTTTTTAAAGACAGGGATAGGTACTGTGTTAAGTGTACTGATGAATTGAATTATATGAAGACAGAAGATTATTGATTAAAACCAGAAATGAAGAAGTCACTGGTGATCTTCACATGAGCATTAAGTGGAATTATGGAGAAAAAGGCAGTAGGGAACATGTTAAAAAGAGATTCAGAGAGTGGATGGCATGTGGATGGTGTTTCAAAAATAAGATCAGGGATCAATGACAGTTTCTTTCCTGAAAGAGGAAATAATAGTGTGTGATCGTATGATCACGGGAGTGACTCAGAATAGATGAGAAATGTGATGTTTTAAGAGAGATTAGTGATAACTCTGGTGCCAAGTGTTTGAGTAAATGAGAAAGGATCTGGAACATAAGCAGAGTAGTCAGTGTGATGGTTAACTTGACTGGGCTACAGTACCTGTATGTGTGGTAAAACTAGTCTGTATATTTCTATGAGGGTGTTCTTTGATGAAATTAACATTTAGATTGAGGCCCACTATGGCCTGAGGCTGGAGTAGGAGCCAGAGCTGAGGACTGAAGCCCCCTCACTGATAAGGGACACAGGTATCCTAACTGACATCTTAGCTGCTAGGGAAAATGCCTGCCCCAGGGTGTTATTTTAGAACTAGATCAATATACAGGTAACAAATAATGCTTACAGGGTTTTCTGACCTTCACAAAGGCTTCACCATATCTGAATTTGTCATTGAACCTCTATGAAGTTTATCACCAAGTAGAAAATACAGCATCATAAAGTCTGAGTCACAAAATATGGCACTGTTATTAGGCACAAAATTGTGAGCTCACTTGGATTTTCAGGTCAACAAAACCAACACAACTGTATTTAAATATTTATCTAGAAGAATAGGTAGAAATGCTTTAAAATAAGAGTTTAGAAATACAAGAGAAATTTTTACTGGGTTTGAGGTAGGCTATTCATTTTTTTTAATGTTGAGCAATTCAATTGGAAAGATATACAACATATGACAACTTATTCCCATGACTTTAACAGCCTATTGACTTGTACAAGCCTAAAGGGAAAAGTAAAATCTACTACTTCCAGCTGAATGAATAAATTCGATCATGCTTAACTTTTATAAAGAAAAAAAAATGTGTTTACTATTTTCCTGACTTCTTCACTTTGCTGATAAAGGATGTTAACTAGAAAAACTTCTTATTTTTTATTTAATATTCTATCATTTTATGTCAACTTTTAAAAAAAGAAAGTATTTGTTGAATTGCTTCTGAACTTATCTATTGGGAAATTGAAGGTTTATCAATGAAAAAGAGAGAGACATCTCTAGAGAACAGAAGATTAGAGAACATTTTTTAATTAAAAAATTTCTAATTGCAGCAATTGTGCATATATAGAGTAAAGTGTAACACTTCAATACATGTATATTATGTGTGATGATCGAATCAGGGTAATCAGCATTTCCCTCTAATAGCCATTACTTTATGAATGGAACCTTAGAGCTCCTGTCTTCCATTTGCTCATAAAATATACAATTGTTTATTGTGAGCTGTAGTCACTAGGCTGTGTAACACTAGAAGCTTATTCTTTTGATCTGACTCTGCCCCTTCCAGCCTTTAGTAATTACTACTCTATATTTAGAGGGACTATTTTTAGTTTCCACATGTGAGGGAGAATATGGGTTATAAGTTTTTCTGTGTCTAGCTTATTTCATTTAGTATAATGTCCTCTGGTTCTGACCATTTTGTTGCAAATGACAGAATTTGAGTTTCTTAAATAGCTGAATAATATTCATTATCTATATATACCACAATTTCTTTATCAATTCACCTATTGATGGATGGCTTGATTGAGTCCATATTTTGGCTATTCTGATAAGTGCTGCAATAAACATGGCAGTGCATGTAACTCTCTGACACTGATTTTGTGTGTTTTGAATACATATCAAATAGTGGAATTGCTGTATCATAAGGCAATTCTATTTCTAGTTTTTTTTTTTTTTTTTTTTTTTTTTTTTTTTTTTTTGTCAGGCAGAGTGGACAGTGAGAGAGAGAGACAGAGAGAAAGGTCTTCCTTTTTGCCGTTGGTTCACCCTCCAATGGCCGCCGTGGTTGGCGCGCTGTGGCCGGCGCACCGTGCTGATCCGATGGCAGGAGCCAGGTGCTTCTCCTGGTCTCCCATGGGGTGCAGGGCCCAAGCACTTGGGCCATCCTCCACTGCACTCCCTGGCCACAGCAGAGAGCTGGCCTGGAAGAGGGGCATCCGGGACAGGATCGGTGCCCCGACCGGGACTAGAACCCGGTGTGCCGGCACCGCAAGGCGGAGGATTAGCCTATTGAGCCGCGGCGCCGGCCAATCTATTTCTAGTTTTTAACGGGATCTTTATACATTTTTTAAAAATAAGATTTATTTATTTATTTGAAAGGCAGAGTTACAGAGGCAGAGGCAGAGGCAGAGAGGTCTTCCATACACTGGTTCACTCCCCAAATGTCCACAATGACTGGAGCTGGGCTGATCTGAAGCCAGGAGCCAGGTCTCCCACATCTGTGCAGGAGCCAAGGACTTGGGCCATCTTCCACAGATTTCCCAGGCAATTTTAGAGAGCTGGATCATCAGAAGTGGAGCAGCCCGGACTTGAACCGGCATCCATATGGGATGCTGGCGCTTCAGGCAGCAGCTTTACTCTCTATGCCGCAGTGCTGGCCCTACACTGTTTTCCATAGTGGATGTATTAATTAACAATTCCACCAGGGCGTCCAAAAGTTTCCCTTTCTCCTCATCTTAACCAGCATTTGTTATTTTGTCTTTTTTTTTTTAAGATCCAATTATTTATTTGAAAGGCACAGTTACAGAGAGAGAGAGAGAGAGAGAGAGCGAGAGCGAGAGCAACCAGTGTCCAAGGCTGGGTTATATTGAAGCCAAGAGTCAGGAGCCAGGAGCCAGGAGTTTCATTCAGGTCTCCCACGTGGGAGGCAGAGGCCCAAGCACTTGGGCCATTTTCCTCTGCTTTCCCAGGCTTATTAGCAGGGAGCTGGACTGCAAGTGGAGCAGCCAGGACTCAAACCAGTGCTCATATGGGATTCCAGTATCACAGGTGGCAGCTTAACTTGCTGATTCGCAACACCAGCCCCTATTTTGTATTGACAATAGTCACTGAAACTGGGGTGAAGTAATATCTCATCACAGTTTGATTTATACTTCTCTGATGTCTCCTGATAGTGAGCATTATTTCATATATTTATTGGCTATTTATTTTTCTTGTTTTTTGTTGTTGTTTTTTTTTTTTTTTTGGACAGGCAGAGTTAGACAGTGAGAGAGAGAGAGACAGAGAGAAAGGTCTTCCTTCTGTTGGTTCACCCCCCAAATGGCCTCCACGGCCAGCACTCTGGATCGATCCGAAGCCAGGAGCCAGGTGCTTCCTCCTGGTCTCCCATGTGGGTGCAGGGCCCAAGCACTTGGGCCATCCTCCACAGTCTTCCTGGGCCACAGCAGAGAGCTAGACTGGAAGAGGAGCAACCGGGACAGAATGTGGCGCCCCAACTGGGTCTAGAACCCCGGGTGCTGGCGCCGTAGGCGGAGGGTTAGCCAAGTGAGCCACAGCGTCGGCCCTATATTTCTTGTTTTGAGAAACATCTTTTCAGGTTCTTTGTCCATTTCTTATCTGGCTTGGTTGTTCTTTGTTGTTGAATTTCTGGGATTCATTTTATATTATGGAATTTAATTATTTGTCAGATAAGCATCTTGTAAATATTTTCTCCCATTCTGTCTGTTGTCTCTTGCCTCTATTGATTGTTTCCTTTGTTATACAGAAGCTTCTGAGTTTGATATACCATTTATCTAGTTTTACTTCTGTTGCCTGCACTTTTGAGTTCTTATTAAAAAGAAATCATTGCCTACAAAGGTTAGCAAATTAATGGGTCTGCTTGCAGATTTTCTGAGACATTCATTTGCTAGCTTACATAAGAAACCATTCTAGTGCTTTATATCAACCCCTGCTTCTCTCCCTCGCTGCAGTCTCTTCTAGAATGTGTCTTAACAATACCAAAAGTTCAATGAAGAGAAAAAAAGTCTCTCTGGGTTATGTTTTTGTATTTTCCTGTCTCTCTCTCCTTTTAATGTTTTTCTTTGAAAGTCCTACCTGCACATGGTTTAAAGAGTCAAATAGTTCTACAAAGTTTGTTAAGCAAAATAGTAGTGCTCCCTTGACCATTTTCTCTTTCACGAGAGAAAGTCACTTTCCTTTGATTCTTCTATTGACTTCTTATTGTGAAAGCTGTGATTTTAGCTTTTCTTACCTGTCCTCTGAAATATATTTGTAACATTTATCCTATCATCACACATATATAGTTACAAATTTACCTAGGTAAAAATTCAGTATCTTGGGGGTAGCAAAGACGATTGAAAGCTTAGATAGTAAGCTATGATTTTCAACTCTTGCCTGAACAAACCTTAGTTAATGTGAGAGTTAGCAATTATAATTCTCTTAAGTTCTTTCTTTTTTATCCTTTTCCTTTTAATTTCATTTTTCCACTAACTTTTTTTTTTTAACTTTTTTTTGACAGGCAGAGTTAGAGAGAGAGAGACAGAGAGAAAGGTCTTCCTTCCATTGGTTCACCTCCCAAATGGCCGCTATTGCTGGCATGATGCGCTGATCTGAAGCCAGGAGCCAGGTGCTTCCTCCTGGTCTCCCATGTGGATGCAGGGCCCAAGCACTTGGGCCATCCTCCAATGTACTCCCGGGCCACAGCAGAGAGCTGGACTGGAAGAGGAGCAACTGGGACAAAATGCGGCACCCCAACTGGGACTAGAACCTGGGGTGCCAGCGCTTCTGAGGGAGGATTAGCCAAGTGAGCCACGGCGCCCGCCAACTTTTTTTTTTTTTTTTTGACAGATAGAGTTAGTGAGAGAGAGAGAGACAGAGAGAAAGGTCTTCCTTCCGTTGATTCACTCCCTAAATGGCTGCTAAAGCCAGTGCTGTTTTGATCCAAAACCAGGAGCCAGGTGCTTCTTCCTGGTCTCCCACGTGGGTGCAGGGCCCAAGCACTTGGGCCATCCTCCACTGGTCCTCCCGGGCCACAGCAGAGAGCTGGACTGGAAGAGGAGTAACCAGGACTAGAACCTGGCACCCATATGGGATGCTGGTGCCACAGGCGGAGGATTAACCAAGTGAGCCATGGCACCGGCCCTACCAACTTATTTTTTAAAAAATAATTTCTCTATGCATTTGAAAGGGAGGTAAGTCTGTGCCTGCAGCACTGGCATTCAATATGAATGCTGGTTTGAGACCCAGTTGCTCCACTTCTGATCCATTTTCCTGCTATTGTGTCCTAGCACTGGCTGCTTCTGAAATTTCTGTTTAGTTCTCTGGCTTCCCAACAGCTTATTTTTAAATTTTTATTTATTTATTTATTTATTTATTTATTTATTTATTGCTTATCCAGAATCTTGGCAGGGCACAACGTTAGGAGTGGGCCATGAGAGGACTTTTCAGTGCTTAGGTTTCTTCTCTTCAAAGCTTACTTTCTAGAATTCTGCTACCAAATCCCTGTTGTCTTTGCAGCACTAAATTTGGTGACTGCCACTCTGATGTCCTGTTTCCTTGCATGTTAGCTTGGAACCTTAGGATGAAAGCTAGAATGAATACAGGGTTCATCTACTATACTTCATTCCTAATGTGTTTCCTTTCCCTGAAGAACCATAGATTTCCATTCACTACTATCCAATATTTTATCTAGTTTTTTACATTTGTTCAAAGAGAAAGCCAATTTCAATAGCAATGACTCCATCATGTCTAGATTTAGACCAAATCTTTTAAAACTATTTAAGAATACCTTACAAAGAAAGAGGGAGAGATCTTCCATTTGCTGGTTCACTCCCCAAATGGCCACAAAGGAGTGGCTGGGCCAGGCCAAAGTCAAGAGACTGGAACTCCATTTGGGTCTTCCACATGAGGGCAGGGGCTCAAGCATTTGGGCCATCTTCCACTGCTTTCCCAGGTACATTAGCAAGGAGTTGGATCAACAGGGAAGTGGATCAGCTAGGACTCGAACTGGCACCCATAATGGATGCTAGCATCCCAGGTGATGGTTTAACTGGCCATGTCACAATACTGGCCCACATTCATATTTTTATAGATGAGAAAACTAATGCTCTGAAAGTTTGAGAATTGCCTAAAATTTATGCAGCCAGTTAATACAGCTGGAATTTGGAACTGAGTTTGTTTTGGTTCTGATTTCTACTGCAGCATGTTACCTATCCAGCCAATGATGTGTCACTATATTTTACTCCAAATTTTGCATCAATATTTTGGTGGATTAAAAACTTATCAGCTGACACTGACAACTGAGGTTTATATGAGGGTTTTTCTCCCCTATTCAATATAATTGATAACCTATTATATTTAAATAGGAAAAAATCCACAGGTTTTTTGCTAATATCATGGGTCATTAAAACAATATTGACCCATTTAGAAGAAACTGCTATTACTGATTGAGGTGCTTTGCTGAATATGATAAGCATCCTTTTGACTGAGATTTACCATGTAGCCTTGACAAAGGTTTTGGGAAATGGAACAGTTTGCAAATAATATATAGAAATTTTATATAGTCTGACTATAAAATTAGCCCTTATTCATAACTAACATCACTAATCTCCTCTAATCCTCCAGCTCAATTAGCAGAAAGGGTCAATTATAAACCTGCACTGTTCTGGATTTTTTCCCAAAGGAATAAGTTTCCAAGATGCAAAACAAAAACAAAAAACAAAAATAGACTGAAACATGGTCTAAAATCTGTGAATAGTCTTTAAAATCTCTTGCTCTGTACATATTTTTCACATCCATAAATGCCATTTGCATTTTCATTGATAATGAATGTTCATTGAAGTTCTGTGCTTTGATCGCTCAATTATTTTATAGACTTCTTGGATATAGATTTAAAGGTCTGCCCACCCTACTCATCTTCCTTTAAATTTCAAACCAGTTTTGCTTCGATTTCTTCCCTTGTATGGGAGTTCAATTATGTGAATTAAAACCCTGAAGCTCTATTATTGTAGATGCAGTGCACTGAATTTGTTTAGACTCTACCAGACTTAGGAGAGAAAAAAAGATTAAGAGAATGACACAAGGAAAGTATATGGGCTACTGGGCATTTGCAGTAGCATAAGCAATTCCAGGCAACTGCTCAGCAATTTGGGGAGGATCATCAGTCACTTTTGGAGCATGTCTCCGTAGCTTTTATCCAACACAATGCACAGGTCAGTCTATGTTAAGCAGATTAGTCAAAATGCCTGGTGACTATACTCTGAAACCCAGGCCATATACTTCTGTTCACTACGCGCGTTACTGGTAATGTCTTCAAAAGGAGCAACACTAATAGAAGGTGATAGCTAAATTCTGCTTCCCTAAGGAATTTGACAGAATAAGCATATGTCTTAAGAGAAGTTCAGGTGACATAATGGTAGGAATGGAGGAACTCTGTGGAATGGAAATTTTACAATAGCATTGTGTCACTAACCACAACTGTTCAGGGAGATGTTAACTGAGCAGTGTGACCCTGGATCCATGTGCCACCACTAAAACAAAGCTGTCACATTATTCCCTTCTCCTTTCAATTAGAGTTTATGGAAGATGGATTTTTGAGGCCAAGGAGCAAGAAAATGGAAACAGGGTGTTTTCACATCTTTCTAAGACCGTGTCAGATATACTACTGTGCTATTTGTACTTTTGTTATCTGTTTCTCCATCTCCCAGATGCTAGTTAGCTACTTCCTAAGAGATGAGAGATGAGTATGGAGCACAGAATCAGAGGATAAGGAGAGATCCGATGCCATATCCCTCTGCAATATGGAGTAATAAAAACATAAGGCTTTCAACTGCTTTGAGGTTTCTTCTTACCAGTGGGATTGAAAGTTTTTACCTCTCATCTTACCCTTCTCTCATCTTTGTGTTCTCCCCTCCTGACTCAGTGGAGATTTCGATTATTTGGATTCAATATTCCCTCTAGAGAAACGACCAGATGCAAATGCAAGCATTGAAGTGCAGACAGAGCACCAAGTTGTGACGTGCCAACAACACTCCAGGGGAAGCAAGCCAAATGCCAAGGGAGAGGGCACTGAAGCAACCAGTTGTTCAAGGCAGACACCTGAAATCACCATAAGTGTTGTTTTAATAGAGAGACTTCCAGCATGATTTGCTGCCAGGTTCAGCTGAAGTACATTTTATTCATTTCTGCTGTATTTGGTGGATCCTCCAAGGGCAAGTTCACTTTGGACTATTGGAATTTTAATGCCCACAAGGTTGTAGGCTTCCATCTTGTTTGTGATAATTCTTCAGAATGTCCTGTGCAGATATGAAGTGGAAAAATCTGGGAATGAAAAATTGTTGAGAAGGAAAGTTGCATTGTATTTACTATCAAATGGAAAATGTTCTCATTTGGGTTAATTTTTGTAGAAAGAGAACTTAGGGATACTGCAAGTAGTAACTAAGTTTTGCACAAATTGACATATAGATTGAAATTTGTGTACATCTCTTTTTCTTCACATTTTTTATATGAAAGGACTCCCAACATCCTTGAAGGTATGAGCTTACTTGCTATTAATCTCATTTTCTTGTTATGCTCACTTTCCCTCCCCATTCTACTGAGAAAACATCGACCATTTATTTTCTCCCTAACCCCTCTCTCTTATAGCAAAGCCGCCTGTCATCAGTTTTTTATTTGTTGGTTTCCAGAGCTTTTATTTTCAGTGGTGGTATCAGTGTGCCTTTGTGTGAACACGTGTACCTTTTAAGGATACTCAGGGCAATTAATTCCCCACACTGCACTGAACTGCAACATTATTTTTAAAAAAAAATGCATGCCATTTTTCACTCCAGATTCCCATGCAATCAATCTGAATCAAGGACAATTTTGAAAAATTTCTCTCAATAATCAATTGCTAATTGGATCTGAATCGGTAGGTGTAGGTATAGGTTGGTCAGACAGTTGGTTTCCTTTGGTAGGAATATGACCTTGGTAAGATCTAGATTTCTGTGGAAGACACAAAGGGTTTTCCTTTTGGGAGGGGGAGGACACTGGAGATCCACCCCCCCCCCCCACCTCGAGTGTTTACCTCATTTACCTCTTACAACAGCCATGGAGGAAAGACATGAACTCCTTTCCATAGAGAATGTCTCAGAGTTTAAGCACATTACTTAGTGTCTAAGGTGCCAAGTTTCAGATGCCACTAGAGCTGGAATCTTCCTTCCTGTACTTTATTGTTACATTGTCCCACACATTGGGTTGGTCTCAATGCTTTACCCGGTTCCCAGTGGATTCTTTGGGAGAAGCTGTTTGCCATGCCCCTTCCTCCAGGCGCACTATGGTGAACTCAGGGTTCGTATCTAGTACGTTCAATTTGGTTTCTCATCTGTGGTCAGCACCTGTCTTGGAGGGTCCTGCTGCTGTCCTGGGCGAATGGTGCTAGATTCCGTGGAGCCTCGCCAAGAGCGAAGGGTCCCCTCCAACTCCAGAGACTGTCTATTCTCAGCTACATCCAAAAAAAAAAAAACAAAAACAAAAACAAAAACAAAAAAAAACACACCACTCAAACCCCAAGCCAAAGCAGTCACCAGCACCCAGACTGTGGGCCTCTGTGGACAGCGGATTAGGGGTTGGGGGCGATAAGGCACCACGGAGCGCCCTCTGGCGAGAGCGGAGCTCGCAGGGCTCCCGCCCTTGTCCCCCGCCGCCACCGCTGCGCCCCCACCCGGCTGTGGACGTTCACTCTTGGTCTCTCACTCGGTGAGACACAGACGGCAGCTCCGCTACGAGTGGTGCACAAGCTGAGGTGAAGGCAGACCTGGGTGTGCTGAGACGAGGCGAAGCCAGGGGGCCCATCCCCTCTCTCCGCAGGGCTCCCAGAGCTGATCGGCAGCTCTGCGCTCCCGC
This sequence comes from Lepus europaeus, assembly GCF_033115175.1. Taxonomy (NCBI): domain Eukaryota; kingdom Metazoa; phylum Chordata; class Mammalia; order Lagomorpha; family Leporidae; genus Lepus; species Lepus europaeus. The sequence continues at coordinate 116,678,912 of NC_084829.1, forward strand.
GCGACACCCGTCGCAGCCACTTTGCGGGGCGTGCCAGGACTTGGGGACGCGGCTCAGAAAGAGCCAGGGCGGGGAGGCAGCGGCTGCACCGGCGCCAGAGCGAGATCTGCGCGCCCTGGGACTGGAGAGTGAGTGGTGGGCTGGGCGGCGGCAGTCGTAGCCGCGGGTGCCTCCCCGCCTCGCCGCTTCGCAGGCAGCACCGCCTCCCGGGCCGGGCCGTTCTGCCGGGTCCTCTGCGCGTTCCCGGGCCCAGAGCTGGCGCACGATGCGCCCGGCTGCGTTCTGATCACCACAGCGTTGCCGCCTCCGCCGCGATGATCCCCCCCGAACCGCCGCAGCAGCAGCTGCAGCCGCCGCCGCCGCCAGCCCCACCGAACCATGTGGTGACCACCATCGAGAACCTGCCAGCCGAGGGCAGCGGTGGCGGCGGCGGGAGCCTGTCCGCTTCCTCCCGGGCCGGCGTGCGCCAGAGGATCCGCAAAGTGCTGAACAGGTGAGCAGCGGCGCCCGGCGAGAAGCGGGGGCCCGGGACTGCGGGCGCCCGGCCCCGGGGCTCCCCCTGCCCCTCGGACGGCCCTGTGTCCTTTGGGATTGGGTCGGTGTCGTGGGAGACGGAGCAGCTCGGGGAACGCGCCCTGCCTTCCCTAAGAGGCCGTGATAGCTTTGTCCCGGCGCTGGAGCCCTGGGGTGCGGAGCTGCGGGCTGGTCCAAGGAACGAGTTCGCGGAGAGGCGGGGATTTTCGTCCCAGGCTGCCCGCTGTGTGCCCGCACTCGCGCCCTCATGCACACGTTTCGTTTCACTTCCCTTTCCCATTCGTACCCCAGTTCTGTGCTCAGGGGACCCGGGACGGGGCGGAGGCGGGAAGGCGCGGGGCTGCGCAGATAGGGTGGAAGTCGCCGGCCTCTTGCTGCTGCCTGCCCCGCCCCGGCGCCTACGGCCCCCCTGCAGGGGATGGGGTCGCAGCTGCATCCCGGGCGGTGGGAGGGGAACCCACCTTGCCTGCCGGGCGCCCCAGTAGCCGCTCTGACTCTGGAAAGGGAGGCTAAGGCCTGGACCAGACCCACGCAAAGTGCGAAATGTTGCGTGAAGGAGGCGCCGGGCTATTCCGAAGCTGGCTAAAGCGGGGGAAGGCGCTCGCGGGTCGCTGGCGCCTCCACTGCCGGAATTCGCGTGGTGAATCCGCCAAGAACCCACCCAGGCATCTTAGGATGAGGACCTGGGGTAATGTGAAATGGGGGTCCCTCTGGCACCCCGACTCAGCTGTGATGTCAAAGCGACCTTTTCTACTTAAGTAACTGGAAAGGATTGATGACTTGACACACACACACACACACAAATCACAAAGCGAATGGGTGATGTGTTTTTATTTAGGTGCGTGAGTGCTTTTCGATGCATCTGTAGGGGTAACGCTTCCGGTTGCTGTGTTCATACAGGTTTCTGTGTGGCACTTTTGGGGTAGCAGAGGTTCCTCTAAGGAATTCACATTGAACTGTCAGGAGTCTATAGCTCTAGAAGGAGCACAAAAATATATACAAAAATAGAAGCTTGGAAAGTATCCTTATTTAGGGAGCATGGTTTAATTGTGTGATATCAAATTCCAAACTGTTCAAGAATTCCGTGTGAAGATTGAATGTGCATATTAGCTGACTTATATGTTTCCATTTATTATCGAGCAAGAAGAAATTCACTCTGAAGAGAGACGTGAGTTGTTGATAGAAAGTCAGATCTTCCGTTTGTAGCTTAGAACAGCTTCCAAAAATACTGCATTTGAAATTAGCAGACTAAGTCAAGATGATGAAGGCTCAGTAAATATTGTATGGGTTCTTTGTGGTTTTATTTTTTAATTGCAGATGCCTTGGCATAGGCTATTTAAATTTTTAAACTATATATGTTTTTAATTATTGATTTTTCTTACAAACTAGGAAAAATCCTTAGTATAGCAGTTCATTTATCTCTGCTTAATTATCAGGTATTTCTTAATATATGACGAACCTTCATCCAGAATAACAAAATCACTGTTAGGCATGAGGAGAATGAGGTGGTCGTCATTCCTGTGCTCCTAGCCAGCTCTTGTGGCTGGCAGCAGAACCATTTATTTCTGGGTCCTGGTTCTTTATCTGTAAATTATGTTGGATAATATTGGACTTACCCACCTTACCATGGTTTTAAGAATTACGTAATACTGAAGAAAACACTACACAAATTCACTTATTCAGCTCATTTTCATTGTCTAATGTGAGTCTATGGGAGCAATATGGGCAAATAAAGTGAAATACTGAAACATCATGGGTAAAACTTTGTGTGATCCAAAATCTTCCGTGGTCTGTGGCATGAGTTGTACTGTTCCTAATGCACAGAGGAGAAACCCAGACTTAGGTGGGTCTAAGACATTTTGTCTTAGGTACATCTATGAACTCTAGGGTTATAGCTTTTAGGTTGAATTACAAAAAATGGTTTATTTTTCAAAGTTCAGCAGAATTTTCACTGTTCTGTTTTGTGTTGGCTGAGTGGCTTTTTCTCCTTCTTAAAGGGTAAAGATAAGCTATGTCTTTGAAGAGTATCTTTGGTAAGGAGACTGAAAACAATGGACATACATTTTTAAATTCTCAATGCAATAATTTTTTTAAGATTTTATTTACTTGAGAGGTAGAGTTACAGACAGTGAGAGGGAGAGACAGAGAGAAAGGTCTTCCATCCTCTGTTTCACTCCTCAAATAGCTACGCTGACCAGAAGCCAGGAGGCAGGAGCTTCTCCCAGGTCACCCATGTGGGTGCAGGGGCCGAAGTGCTTGGGCCATCCTCCACTGCCTTTCCAGGCCATAGCAGAGAGCTGGATTGGAAGAGGAGCAGCTGGGACTAGAACCGGCACCCATATGGGATGCCAGCACTACAGGCAGAGGACCAGCCCCACAGTAATTTCTTTAGCATGCTAATGGGCTTGGCTTTTATGCCATGATGTGTCACTAAGAGAGAGCATTGGCAATGGCTGCAGAGCTATGAAATTCTAAATACAAGCCTATTCCAGATAGTATGGAATTGTAGAGATCCTTTGCTAGTATTGACATGTAGCTCTCCTGTGGTGTGAACACTCACAGTGTGTTGGAAGGTCTATTAGGCAGCCCTACTCGGGCCAATTCATAAGCTTCTTTGTTTTCTGGAAACTCAAGATCTTACTGTTTCCTCCCCCCCCCCCCCCTTTTTTTCTTGCCTCTTTCTCTTCCTCCTTCTCCTTCTGTTTCCTTCACTTACATTGCCCTATCTACTCATTGTCTTCAGCTGTTTCCATCCATCTATCCCCAGTGTGTAGCAACTTAACTCTTAGAAGAAAGTAATTCCTAATCTAAGACTAAGGAGCCAATATAAAAAGTATGTCTTCAACTTTTGGCATGCAGATATACAGTCAGCAGCATTCTAGTACTGTGAGCTACCTGGGGTGGTCTTTTCAGTGACTGCATGGGGGCACTGTACCACCATCAGCTATTAGCATCCTAAAAGAGGGTTGCTGAGAGGTAGGCTGGTGCAATGGGACCAGAAATATTAAACCTTGAACCAGGCAAGTCTGGTGAATTGCTTGCCTTTGGTCACACTTACTTGCCAACCCAGAGGAAGAAATGCAATCATATATGCTGTCTCTATCCTGTCTACCTAGAGAGAGTTCAAGATAGAAATACTGATTAATAATTAATTAAAGGAACTTTCTTTCAAGAAACTTAGAATGCAAATGCAGTGTTACCTTAATGGAATTGCCTCATATTGTACTGCATAATTTTATTTCCTTGGTGTAGCTCCATATCCGCTCCCTGTGGTGTTGAATTACTGCATTTTGTTAATGACAGTTGGGGCATTTTGTTGACTGACTCCCTTTCTGTGAAGCAATTAGATTAGATTATAATAGTATCTAAGACACTGGTGAAAGAGGAGATTCTAGGTAATTTTTTAAAATCAGTTGATGGGACAGGTCACATTCTTTCTCTTGTCCTATCAAGATTGTTTTGGTGGGATGGATGTTTAACCTAGCAGTTAAGATGCCCCAGTTCCATGTAAGAGTACTTTTTAAGGAAAAAGGTTTATTGAGGGGGGAAATCCAATAGGCCAGAGGGAAGGGATGAAGAAGTGAGGGTGGGGTGTTGAGAGAGAGATCAACAGAGAGGTTGAAGGAGAAGGAGAGAGAGTTCTGGAGAGAGAGCCCATGTGCGGGAAGCAGGTCTTGTTATACCTTTGTTTCTTGACTCCAGCTTCCATCAGTGCTGACCCTGGGAGGCAGTGGTGATGGTTCAAGTAATTGGATTGCTGCCATTCACATGGGAAATCTGAATTATGTTACCAGCTGCTGGTCCAGATCTGGACATTTAGGAAGTGAACCAGTAGATGGGAATGCTCTCTCTCTGTCTCTCAAATAAATAAGCAAAAATTTTAAAGTAATTGTTTTGGCAATGGGATACAAGAAATACAAAATGTAAATGCATAGTAATTACTGCTTATTTAATTTCCAAAGATGTGCAGTAATGCATTGATTCACAAAAGGAAAAAAATATGAGAAACTCTTATTTACTTATTTATTTATTTTTGTGTGTGGAGTGGCACTTATTACCCTAACATAGAAAAAAAGATATGATAAAAAGAAAGTACTTCAGGGGCAACAGAAGATCTCACAGAGATTGCTGATTAAGCATATTTTTTAGAAACATAGGAGTGAATATTGGGGCTGGTATTGTGGCATAGCAGGTAAAGTTGCTGCCTGCGATGCTCATTCATGTCCTGGCTACTCCACTTCTAATCCAGTTGTCTACTGATGGCCTAGGATGGCAGTGGAGGATGGCCTAAGTGCCTGGGGCACTCCCCTTCCTCAACCCCCTAGCCTAGGAGACCCAGATGAAGCTCATGGCTCCTGGTGTCCACCTGGCACATTCTTAGCCATTGTGGCCATTTGGGAAGTGAACCAGTGGGTGGAAGATCTTTCTCTCTGTCTCTTCTTCTCTCTCTCTGTAACTCTGACTTTCAGATAAATAAATCTTTTTTTTTCTTTAAAGCAACATATAGGAGTAGATACTGATCCATAAAGTGCATGAAAATTTTCTCCTTTAAAATAATTAGTGAAATATTTTTGTAAAATGAGTGAAAGCTTGTTTGTGTTCTGCCTGTGTATTTACCTGTTCCTGTTTGAATATTGTATTTCCAGCCCTAAGCAAAAATAATGGTGAATTGGGGCTGGTATTGTGGCACCATGGGTTAAACCACTACTTGTGATGCTGGCATCTTATATTTGAGTGTTAGTTTGAGCCCTGGCTCTTCTGCTTCTGATCCAGCTTATTGCTAATGAGCCTGGGAAGGCATCGGAAGATGGATTAGGGACCTGGGCCCTTACAGCCTATGTGGGAGACCAGCATGGAGTTTCTGGTTCCTGGCTCCTGTCTGGACCTTGCTGTTGGGGCCATTTGCAGAGTGAACCAGTGGATGGAAGATTCTCTCTCACACTCTCACCCTGTGTTTCAAATAAATAAACCTACTAGGAAAACACACACACACACACACACACATCTGTGAATCTCTAGCCTTGACCGTTTTCTTCCCAGTAAGACATAGATGTATTGGATTGTGTCAATTTAGAAAGAGATTTCTGCCTTTTTGAGTCATAGAGTGGAGATGTTTAAGCATTAAAACAGAACCACTAGTGACCCTGCTCCATCCACTTATTTGACTTGACACTAACTTTTTTTTTAATTTTTTTTTTTTTTTATATTTTGGACAGGCAGAGTGGATAGTGAGAGAGAGAGACAGACAGAAAGGTCTTCCTTTTCCATTGGTTCACCCCGCAATGGCCGCTGCGGTTGGCGCGCCAGTCCGAAGCCAGGAGCCAGGTGCCTCTCATGGTCTCCCATGCGGGTGCAGGGCCCAAGGACTTGGGCCATGCTCCACTGCTTTCCCGGGCCACAGCAGAGAGCTGGACTGGAAGAGGAGCAACTGGGACAGAATCTGGCGCCCCAACCGGGACCAGAACCCGGAGTGCCGGCGCCATCGGTGGAGGATTAGCCTAGTGAGCCGTGGCGCCGGCCTAGATACTAACTTTCAATTTACATTTATTTTATTAATTTTGAAATTTCTGGAAATTTTCTGAATTGTAAATTAAAGAGCACTAAGGATGATACATAGGAAGGCTGGTAGCCTCAATGAAATCAGTATGTGGGTGGAAAACTTACCATATAAGGTGACAAAATGTGTATGTATAGCCTTTCTGAGTTATTAAGAAAGTGGCCAGTACATTGTGAACCAGTCGAATAGCTGCTAAGAAATAGGGTTCTGCCTGAAGTTGGTATTAGGTCAGTTGATGAAAACATATAATTTAAATGATCATTTTTTTATCAAATGAGAAATTGACAGTGAGGCTTTTCTACAAGTTGCTCCTTCTAACAGATGTCAAAATGAAAAGAGGAGATCAGCTACTAGTAAGCATAATTGATACAAAATATTCCAAATGAAAATGGGTGGTGTGATTGAAAACAGACATTTCTAAAATCAATAGTAAATACAGGATGTCTGAACAGCACATTTGTTTTTAACTAAAAAGACCCATTTATAAAAATAAAATTTCAGGCAGTACACTTGTGTTTATGGATAGTGGGTGGAAAAATGAATGCTCACAGAAAAGGAGTATATGGTTATCTTGGATAAAGGTGATGTATTTCCAAATAATTAATGTGTAACAAAATGGATGTGTCTTGATGTAATTTTTCTTTGACCTTTTACTTTCTCAAAATCCTTTCTTGCTGTTGAGCCATCATAATAGATATCTATTTTTATACTGTACACTGCTGTAGAAGTAACTGGTATAGGAAATTGAGCAGGCTGCCCATGTAGTTCTAGAGTTACTTAATGAAAGAGATGATTTATTATTTAGTTGCCATTTCTCATAAAACTATAATGCAGAATGTGAAAGTACCACCACGGGGTTTTAGGTTAGCTTTCTTATTCATTTGAGTTCAGGACAATGAACACTCACAGTACATTGTTCAAACATACTCATTCTTGATTATGTTTCTCTTTTTAAAGATTTATTTTCCTTATTTGAAAGGAAGAGAAGTGGGAAAAAGAGAGACAGAAAAAGAGAGAGAGACACAGAGATTCCATCCACTGGCTCACTCTCCAAATGACTGCAACAGTCTGATCTGGACCAAGTCCGAGCCAGGAGCCCAGAACTGCATCCATGTCTTCTACATGGGTGGGTGGCAGGGGTCAAAGCACTTGCGCCATCTTCCTCTGCTTTCCCAGGTGCATTATCAAGGAGCTGTCAGAGTGGAGCAGCTAGGACTTGAACCAGCATTCCAAAATGGGATCTGCATGTCCTAAGCCATGGCTTAACCCACTGTACCATGCTGGCCTCTTGATTATGTTTCTAAGGAAGTTTGCTTAGGAAGTTCAACTCTCATAGACGTGATGTAAATGTTTCGACATATAAAAGTACATATTCACTTATTCTTAAGCAATTTCTATATACTGAGCCTTATTCTGGAAGAATATGTGGCAAAAAGTTCTTGGATTGAGGGAACTCAAAATCTAGTTGGAGTATGGGCACTTGAGGTCAAAGTTAAGACACTGGTGAAGACACCCACGTCCCGTATCAGAGCGTTTGAGACTTGGCTCCACCCCTGACTCCAGCTTCCTGCTGATGCAGACCCAGGAAGACAGTGGTGAGGACTCAAATACTTGAGTTTCTGCCACTCACATGGGAGATCTGGATTGAATTTGGCTCCTGGTTTCTGCTGATCTTAGCCTGGGCCATTGCAGGCATTTGGGGGAATGAACCAATATATGGGAGCTCTGTCTCTATGTTTCTCTTATTGCATCTCTCTGCCTCTCAAATACATAACTTTTAAGAATCTTTAAAAAAGAAACCTAACTAGGGATTTGAAACATTAAAATTCATAATCTGAATTGTTATATGTCATGCCTACCTTGATGCTTCCAAATATCTAGATACCGGAATCATGTGAATAAATTGTTTCCTATGAAATCCCCATTAAACTCTTTGTTGTTCTTATACAGGCATAGCAGGAATGTACAATAGCTAAGAAGAAATTCCATTAGAAGTGTCAAGGTGACTAATAAAAATAAATATGATTTAGAAAATATTTTCTTAGGAAAATGTCAGACCTTAATCATTGGCAAAGTGAGTGTAATTTAATTAGACTATTATTCAATTTAAAAAATATTGTTTTTATTAAATTTAAATTCTAAACTTTTCCTCAAGAATATTTACTTAAATGTATATGATGATTTTTAAAAATGTCTTATGTGTAATTTTGCAAGTTCCAAAATTATAAGCCACCCATTCAGACTGCCTTCCATTTTATACAAATTAATTAGGGAAACCCACTACAACTGCATGAACACCTAATAGATTTTAAAAACCAAATCATGTATATTATATCTAGATTTAGATTGACAGGGCTACCATTTGTTGTCATACCTGACTCTGAGGAGGCATGAAGTACTCTGCTCTAAATCGTATTGGACAAATATCTGTCCATTGTTCACTGTTTCATTCATACAGTCAAATTTGGATTCAGTATTTGTTGAGTGTGTACTCTATGTTGAGCATTGCTGGATTACAGTGGTGAACCAGGAGCCACAGGCTGGCATCTGGGTGCCTGTGGTGGAGCTAATATTCTCTTCTTCCCCTCCCTCCCTTCTTCCCTCCCTCCCTCCTTCCTTCCTTTTCTCTTTTCTTTTCTTTTCTTTTCTTTTCTTTTCTTTTCTTTTCTTTTTTCTCTCTCCTCTCCTCTCCGCTCTTTTCCTCTCCTCCCTTCCCTTCCCTTCCCTTCCTTTCCCCTCCCTTCCCCTCCCCTCCCCTCCCCTCCATTCACCTCCCTCCCCTTCCCTTCCCTTTCTATAAATGATGCTTTCTAAATTATTTATTTGAAAGGGGATGGGGGAGAGAGAGTGCAGTCTTTTATCCAATGGTTCATTCCCATCAGCTGTGCCTGGGTGGCTGAAGCCAGGACTCTGGAACTCAGTCCAGGTCTCCCACAAGTGTGGCAGGGATCCAACCACTTGAACTATCACCTGCTGTCTCCCAGGGTCACATTAGCAGAAATACTAGAATTGGGAGCAGAATCAAGACACTACCCCAAGGCATTCTGATATGGAATGTGTGTGTCCCAAGCAACATCCCAACTACTATGTCAAATGTCTGCCCCTTGCTCCCCTTTCAATCTAACTCACCAAGAGGCAATTTAAATAAACTAGAAAAAAAAAAGGTAACAAAATTGGTTAGATTTTGAAACTGATCTAATCAAAATTCCCATAATTTGGCTGCTTCACTTTTAGGAAAGCTGCTCAAAAAGAAGATTGGACCCACAGTAAAATTACATGAAGTGTACACAGATTCAAGCAGTAGGCCTTTCTTGTTGAATACAGTTGGGTTTGATTCATGTAGGACATTAAAAAATCAAATGAGAAGCAGCCATTAATGCCCATCTAACTCCAGGGTGTTGGAAGAATAGGGAGAACAAATTTGAATCCCTTCTTGGTGTTCAGGCTGAACCTATCAAGATGATTGCCATCTTATGAAAGAAAATAGAGTTTTCTGAAAATATTTGTGTGATGACAATGCATAGGCAATTGTTTGGGGGTTTGGGCATGTGTTTGTGTGTTGCAGGTAGAAGAGATTTAAAATGTGAGGCTCATGATCCTGGGTTGGTGGAAAGACTGGATAGTTTATTATATATCTTGATACAATCTAATGAACACTTGAGTTAACGCTATCATTTAGCCCCTGACTTGAGTTCTTGAATTTTGCATTATAAAACATAAATTTAATATTATAACACATTATGTTATTCTCTTAATAATAAATATTATTATTATCTTTTCTATGTAGTAAAAGAAGTTTATGTGGCCACATAGCTTAGTGCTTTTATAAGACCACAAAGAAGGTAGAGTTAATGCTGTGCTGGGAACAGGACAGGAGGCATCTGGTTGGCATTTGCCTTAGTTGTGCTGAAAAACAGGCAGGGTAGGAGCATGTACAAGGAGAAGCAAGAGAGAAGATGTGCCAATGTTGGAAATCAGAGATTGGGGGAAAGATTGAGTGTCCAGCTTGGTGATATGATAGGAATTGAGGAAATGTCAGTAGAGTACATTAGGCTAAAATTTTAGGATGAGGTCAAATAATAGAAAGCCCTAGGTGTTCCAATAAGCTGTTAGAGTTCATTCTGTGAAGAACAATAATTCATACTATTTTAAGTCTTTGAATAGAAAAATAACATAATCAGAGGCAGGCCTGAACATGTTGTTCTATGTTGTTCTAGACAAAATCAATAAGATAGGTGGAGAGGGGAAGGAGTGGAGTGTGAGTATCAGCTGTGAGGACACTGCAGTCATTTAGGTGAGAGGAGACAGCAGTCAAAATGGGATGGAGGCAGCCAGGGTAAAGAGGAAAATGGTGACTGGGACAGAATCTGGACCAGGGTCAGGGAAAGGAATATTAGATTATTTGGGGGGTGACACACAACAGTGCCTGGAACATAGTGGGACTTCAACATTTGTTTGTTGAAAGGGTATTTAAAAGCTGCCCCAGAGAAGAGATCTGCTCACCAGGTCTGACCTTGGGTGCTGAGTGAGCAGAACAGACAACCAGGAGGGCGCCGTAACCACCTGAGTGTGGTCCTTGGACCCAGACCACAACAAAGACAAAAATTGAAAGAAAGAAATTTAGAGATATCTACAGCAGTTTGACAGAGCACTTGTATGGCTCTTGTCCTAATATTAAAAAATAGGACCATGTATGTGCTAAGTTTTTGTTTTGTGCCATTTGATTTTTATCATAATTGATTTTTTATTGTATTTTACGAAAGTATTGTCTGCAATCTTGAAAACCAAGTGATATTTTATAATGGAAAATTTGAAAAGCACTGAACCTAGCTGGATATCGAAATGGGAGTAGACAGTGAGTCTGGATTCTGGAGGCTCATTTAATCATGGATTGGAGGATGGGTCTTTGTCATGAGACTGGTATTCATCATGGTGCTGCATATCCATATTGCCAGAGGGTGACATGTAGCTTGTAGGGTAAGCCTCACAAAGGCCACGTTAAGTATCAAGGCCTCAGCCAAATGGCCTGGAGTTCAGCAGGGGCTCCTGACCTAAAGATGCCTGTGGAATGTTAGGGAAACTTTTCAGAAGTGAAAAGTGCGCAGAGAGGCAGTGAGAGTACTCCCTTTCAGACCTTATGCAGTTGAGGAAAACAAGATTCCAGGTCTGAGAGGAGGGTGGCTCAGGATTACATGTGGCCCAGCAAGATTGACTGGACCACTAATATGGATTCATCTCAAGCTATAAAGAGCACAGACTAGCAGCCCCTCAACCATTCCAGAGTAAGTCCTGAGCCAGGTAGAGGCATAATTTAGATATTGTGGATACTTTAGGGGACAATTCAGAAAAAAGGCCTCCACTCTAATGGAGGAGATAGTATGGGGGCAAACAACATACAAATGCATAAGGAAGATTTCAAATAGTGACCCATCCTGTGCAGTGGATTGAAGTGGGGCAGTGTGGCAGAGAGGTAATAAGTGCGTTTTGATGTGGAGAGATAGAAAAGACCCTTCCATGTCCTGACATTGAAGCTAAGACCACAGTAACCAGGGCATGCATTTGATCTAGTGGTTAAGACACTATGTGGGAAGCTCATATCCTGTGTCAGAATGCCTGGCTTTGAGTCCTGGCAGTCTTCCAAATTCCAACTTCCTGCTGATGCACACCCTGGGAAGCAGCAGGTATTGGCCACATAGTTGGGTCTCTGCCACCCACATGTGATTCTCAGATCTTCTGGCTTGGGCCTGGGCAAGCTTGCAAGCTCGCTCGCTCTCGCTCTCTCTCTCTCTCTCTCCCCCCATCTCTATCTCTATCTCTATCTCTATCTCTATCTCTATCTCTATCTCTATCTCTATCTCTATCTCTGAAGTAAATTAAATAAATACACAATTTCAAAAAAGATTGGAATGACCAGAATGAGCTGGCCACCGGAGGGCCAGGAGGTGGGGCATTCCAGGCAGAGGCACTAAGATGAGGCAAGTAGCAGATGTAATGAACCGAAGCAAAGGGAGGCTGGAATTCAAGAAGCAGGTGAGGGTGCTGGGGAAGGAGATCAGGAAGGGAGACAGGTGCCGATTCCAGGTGAGAAGGGAGCAAACTGAAGGTGTTGTTAGGCAGAGGGATTATCTGGTTAATGCTTTGAAAAAACCCTCTCTGGCTGATGTTGGAGAGTGAACTGTGGGAGAAGTGGGAAGGGGAAGGAAGAGATGCTGGAAACTGAACTGCCTGGCCACAATGGTGGTGGAGAGAAGTGTTTGTGTTTGGAGTGATTTGCATGGGGGAGAGGAGTCCACAGGATGGGACGAGTGATTTGATGCAGCAACTGAGAAAGAAGAATGAGAATAACCCTAGTTTCTTGGGCTTGAGCAATTGAATGAGTGAAGGTGCCATTTTCTTAAATGGGGAAGGAATACAAGGAATCTTCAAAAACTTCATGAAAAATGAGTATTATAAAAGAACAACTATGCAAGGATTTCTTTTTTAAGATTTATTTATTTATTTGAAAGGCAGAGTTCAGAGAGGCAGAGTGGAGAGAGAAGAGAGAGGAGAGAGAGAGAGAGAGAGAGAGAGAGAGTCAGAGTCTTTCATCCACTGGTTCGCTGCCCAGATGGCTGCAACGGCCAGAGCTGGGCGAATCTGAAGCCAGGAGCCAGGAGCTGCTTCTGGGTCTTCCACGTGGGTGCAGAGGCCCAAGGACTTTGACCATCTTCTACTGTTTTCCTGGGCCATAGCAGAGAGCTGGATCAGAAGTGGAACAGCTGGGCTGCAAATTGGTGCCCATATGGGATGCTGGCACTGCAGGCGGCAGCTTTATCCTCTTATGCCACAGCTCTGGACCCCTGTGCAAAGATTTCAAAACTGGTTTGCATCAAAGTAAACTCATCTTTTAATGTACTTCTTGAATTTTATAAAGTTTCTTCAACTGTTTTGTGGATATAAACTCAAGAGTTTACTTCTGGCAAGTTAAGTTAGAGATATCTAGTAGAAAAGGAAAAGCTGGAATATGGAATTTTGGGGCAAAATTAGGGCTTGGAATTTGGACTCGGGCATCCTGGGCCCTTGATATGTGGATGGTTATCTGGAGGTGATATGTAGGTAGAGGAAAAGAGGGGTCTCTCGAAACAGGACACGGGGCACATCAACCCCCAGAGTCAAGCAGAGGAGGTAGACTCAGTGAAGGAACTGGAAAAGGAGGTGTCTGAAGGAGGAGGGAAACCAAGATTGAGTGATGTCCAGAAGCCAAGGGAAGAAAGCATTGCCAGAGGGAAGTGATAATCAATGCACTGTGCTAAGAACAATTAAGGAACAGTCAATGAATGCCAGTGGCTTCACAACACAGCGAATGTTGGGGGCCATGGCAATCTTGGAATCAGAGGAGTGTTGCAGGTAGAAACCTGAATGGAATGGTGTGAGAGGGAATGAGAGGTGGCGAGTTCAGAACACAACTTTAAGAAGTTTTGCCCTAACAAGGAAGAGAGTAAAGGGAGTCTTTAAATAAAAGAGATAGTATTCATGGGAATGACCATTGGAAAGGTGAAAATTGCACTTGCAGGGAGGCGTGGGATCAAGGAAGGAGGCGAAACTTTGGACAGGCTCAGGTGGTGGGACCCTAAGCACAGGAGGTGGGGCTGGTCTTTGAGAGGAGTCAGGACACTGTCCATACAAAGTACCGGAAGGGAGGCAGAGAGGGTGGCAAGGAAGGTGACTTGGTAGATTTAGTGGTGGGAATAAAAGGCAGTTCCTGTCTGGGGGCTTATCTTTCTCTTGGAACCATTAGACCAGGCTACCAATTGTGAATTAAGTTGCTAGGTGGTAGAGGGGGTGTGGAAGATACTTGTACAGAAAGAAGAATCAGAAAGGAAACATCCTAAAAAAGTGTCATGTGTAAATTTGACTTTTGTGCTGGCTTGAGGTAGGGGAGCGTGATGGGCAGAAAGAAGCTATTGCTATTTAGAGTATGCCTTGTTAAGGATTAACTTAGAAACAGATGTAGGTCCAACCACAAGCCAGCACCTTCAGTGAATTCACATAGGAAGCAGAAAGGATGTGAGGCAGGATGTATTTGAGGGAGCTCTGTAGGACTTGGGTCCTGATTATATTTGGGTGTGTGTTATGAGACAGAGGGAGAGAGGAGGAGATTAAGAAACCCTACTTGGAAACCAGAGTTGTGGCACAGTGGTGTGAAGCCACGCCTGCAACACTAGCATCCCATATAAGCGCTGGTTCGAATCCCACCTGCTCTACTTCCCATCCAGCTCCTTGCTAATGTGCATCGCAAAGCAGCAGAAGATGGCTGGGTATACTTGGGCCCCTACCACCCATGTAGGAGGTCGTAATGGAGTTTTGGGCTCCTGGGTTCAGCCAGGACCAACCTTGGTCATTGTGGTCATTTGGGGAATAAACCAGAGGATGGAGCTTTCTCTCTCTCTCTCCTCTCTCTCTCTCTCTCTCTCTCTCTCTCTCTCTCTGTGTGTGTGTGTGTGTGTGTCTCGCTTTCTCTATATAATTCTGCCTTTCAAACATATAAATCCTTAAAAAAAGAGAGACTTTCTTGGAGGTCACCTAGAGATTTTATGTTTGGGCCTCAGGAGGGTTGCCTTTATTTATTTATTTTTTAAATATTTATTTATTTATTTCAAAGTCAGAGTTACACAGAGAGAAGGAGAGAGAGAGAGAGAGAGAGAGAGAGAGAGAGAGAGAGAGAGAGAGGCCTTCCATCCTCTGGTTCATTCTCCAATTCACTGCAGTGGCGGGAGCTGCACCTATCCGAAGCCAGGAGCCAGGAGCTTCTTCCTGGTCTCCCATGTGGGAGAAAGTCCCAAGGACTTTGACCATCTTCTACTACTTTCCCAGGCCATAGCAGAGAGCAGGATCGGAAGTGGAGCAGCCGGGACTCTAGCCGGCACCCATGTGTGGTGCCGGCACTGCAGGTGGCGGCTTTACTGGCTATGCCACATTGCTGGCCCAGGGGAAGGGGGAGGTTGCTTTTAGAATGTGCTATGTTCTGCCTCAGGCAAGTGACTTAGCTTTGAGGGGCCTTAATTTTCTGCTTTGTAAACCAGTTAAAGTAATCCTAGTCCTTCATTTCCTCCTGGATGTTTGGGATATTTTTAATGAAATAACATCTGGCAGAAAGCCTGGAACACTGCCAAGCACTGTGCAATTGTTACCCTGGTCACAAAGTTAAAAGGAGAGCTGCGGGTTCTTGTGGCTCTGCGCTGTCAAGGGCTCGTGATGAATGCTGACCGGCTTCCCCTGCTCACTGGGGACTTTGATGCAGGCACTCCTTCGGTCCCTCGTTTTTCTCCTGAGCCTTGTCAGAGTCTGAAGTGAAACCCACCCATCTATGAACAAGGCACTGGTCTGTGTACCTCAGTGTGTTTCCCCGTGTTTAAAAGCTGGATATCTTTAACATTTTTATTTGTTTAAAGAAGACTGATGAGGCATCAGGTGTATGTTCTGTGGACTGATTGTGTCTGTTGGGGTGAGGGGTGAACCGCAGTACCTGGGGCATGCATGGGTGAGCTTGACAAGCTTTAGGAAAGGGTTAGTGCCTCTTGAACTGGAAGGTTTCGGAATGAGCCTGGGTCTAAAAGGCTCCATAGAGGCCAGCCCCTGGATGGACAGAGCGGCTCTGAGGGAAGGCACAGAGCAGCTTTAATGTGCTAATGAGGGGAAGCCCAGATGCCAGCAGGATCAGTGGAGCTCTTTGTGATGCTGGGTTCCCGGGGCTGGCTTGAGTCTCTGTCCCTGTCTGGATCCTGCTGCAGGCTGGAGAAACACTGCGCTCTCAGATACAGATAGCCTTACAGACTGCTGGACTGCTGATGTGTGGGGAGGGCTTGTGGGAAATACCAGGGACTGGTGCTTGCTGCAGAAGACAGGGGCAGTGAGGCAGGAGTGAGGGAAGCAGAGGTTGGACGAGGGGCTGATCTCTCTGGAGTGTTAGGTAGTCAAAGTTAAAAGGATGTTTGCAACTGCACGAAATTAACTGTTTGTCCTCCACAACTGTCAAGCTTGGCAAGGGCCTTCAAGCCCAGCTGGTAGGAGATGATCTGTCCTTGGGAACAGTGCAAGTCAGTTTTCAGTTGGTTTCCAACTAAGTCTGGAGCATCACCAAAACCAACAAAACAGAACCCACCACCACCCAGGAAGTGCTGAAATGCTGGTGAGTTCATTCAGGGATGGCTCCAGATTGCTAGATGGGAGGGGTTAGGGCACCCACCTGGTGGAAGAAGGCTGGGTCAGGGAACTTGTCTTCTAGTTGTACTTGTTTAGCGAGAATACCACATTTACAAAGGTTGTGTACTTGGGCTGAGCTCATCTGCTGATGTAGAAACTGGATAATCGAAGTACCCCCAGCGACCCTGCATGCTACCTCTAGATCTCATCATCAAGTCTCGGATCCCAGACAAGATAGACAAATGAAGGTGATCCATCCATGGTATCTTGGCCTGTCCTTTGTCACCTACTTTTACTCTCTGAATTTTTCAGGGGATATAGATATATTTAAATTTAATATATATTTATTATGTCTCAAATAATGCAAATTAGGTATTATTTGTAATGAGTCTTTGTCTATACATCTGTCTGTGTCTTTCTGTCTTACTCTATTTCTCTCTGGCACACCCACATGCACCTACACACATATGCACACACACAGACTCTCTCTCTCTCTGATAGAGAGAACCAGGAACCCCACCTATGTCTCTACTCAAGCTGGAATCTGGAACTGGAGCTGGGAATGTAACCCAGGTAGTCTGATGTGGGACATAGGCATCCTAACCAGGATCTTTAGCTGCCATACCAGATTGTATACTTCCTTATCATGGGTTTTGTGTGTGGGTAACGAGAGAGCTCAGAGTTTGTTCAGGAAGAATAATCTATTTTTAATGTGTTTTATTTCTATTTTGGAACACACTGAATTGGTATCACCTAAGAAAATAAAAACATTCAGTGTGGAATTATCTGTGAGCTAACTCTATCTGACAGTGTGGATACAACTATAGAACAGTCATCCCGTAAGGCTTTTCTCCCCACTTTCCTAACACTTCAGTTCTAGGTGACAATGCAAATTAAGACTTAACTTTAAAATTTTCACCTCTTTTGTTTCCTCTAACAGTTTATGTTATATGATTTTATTGCTTTTCAGGAAAAAATATTTTTTAAGATAAGAACAATTTTCTCCTTTTTGTATAGGCATCACATTTATTTCTTGCCTCACATTTATTTCTTGCTTCTAAAAGCATACAGGTTTTTTTGGATTGACCTTCTTCAGTGAAAGATGGGTGCTCTCATGCCTAAAGAAATGTAGGCAATGAAGTGCTTGCCTGCCCTGGTTTGAGAAAATTGATCATTTGTAACTTTAATACTGAAAAATAGACTCAATTGCATTCAATGTGAAGAGACCCTAATTATTACCTCCCTGGCCCCAAAGTTAATTGCAGCCTGAGAGCATGCCTTTGCCGATGGCAGAGGAAAAGCACATTTAAAGCAATTATGGCAGTGAGCATCATGTTGCTCTTTTTGGACACCTATTTGTCAAAGAAAACAGTGATTGTGAAAAGTATGTTAATGGGAATATAGATAGAATGAACCGTGCACTGGTTTGCCATTTGTTAGGCTGTGGGTTGATGAATGAAGACGACAGAAAAAGATTTCTTGGTCAAATTGTCATATTTTGTTACCTGTTGTGATAGGTAGAAAGCATTTCATTAAGTACCTGAGGATTCTCTTCTTTTTAGTTGCTGTTGGCCAAGGAATTAAAGGGGTCAGAGGCTACATTGTACTTTGTGTCTGAAAAGGACATTTTCATAGCCTGATACCCTCTACTGCATAGAGTGGCTAGCGGAGATAATTCTTGTTTAGTGGATTCACAGTGGGCTCCTTGTGGGCTGGAGAAGTAAAGCCAACAGAGTTTTTGGTAATTGAAGCCCTAGTTCAAGGTAAGCAAGGGGCAGGGAGAACAGCGTTCTTATTCCCTTTCATAAATAAATATTTTCCTAAACAATTTCTACCAGTTAAAAGTTAATTTGAGTTAAATTTCTTCTTTATATGCCTCTTCTGTCCCACAGGAAAATTAAGCAAAAATTAGATAGATATCCTTTGCATATTTTCTTTAATGAAGGCAGAGTCATAAACGTAGTTAGGAGAAGCGAACTCTGTAAGATTAGAGTCCCTGATCTCAGGTGTGTTCTAATCCAGTTAATTAGTTATTATTTCAGTGATCAGTTATTGTCTCACAGAGTTCTTAAGTGTGGTTAGGAGATGCGAATACATAGAAGACTACTAGGTCCTTGCTGTTAAGTCTGTTCCCATCTAGTCAGATTTTTTTTTTTTTTTTTTTTTTTTGGACAGGCAGAGTTAGACAGTGAGAGAGAGAGAGAGAGAGAGAGAGAGAGAGAGAGAGAGAGAGTCTTCCTTTTCCGTTGGTTCACCCCCTAAATGGCCTCTAAGGCTTGCGCGCTGCAGCCAGCGTGCTGTGCCAATCTGAAGCCAGGAGCCAGGTGCTTCTTCCTAGTCTCCCATGTGGGTGCAGGACCCAAGAACTTGGGCCATCCTCCACTGCTTTTCCGGGCCACAGCAGAGAGCTGGACTGGAAGAGGAGCAACCAGGACAGAATCTGGTGCCCTGACTGGGACTAGAACCCGGGGTGCCGGCACTGCAGGCGGAGGATTAGCCTAGTGAGCCGCGGCACCGGCCAGTCAGTTTTTATTTCATTAACCTATTAGATTGCTTTCCTCTTAAGACCTGAAGTCAGTCACAGGGAAGGATGGGAGCTATACTTGAAGGCATCCTTGGGACATAGGACATTGTAAATAAGAGCAGCCATGGCTGGCTTTTTACAGTGGGGGAAATTGTACCATTAGAGAGCTGTAGGCATGTTGGGCTAGGGGAGAACACATCGGCATGAGAGAGCCCAGAGATCAGCTTGTCGGCTTTGCTGTCCTAGAAGAGTGTCCATGACCCTCCCTCAGTGGGATCAAGCATCACCTCGCCAGATGATTTGCAGAGGCATCCTGGTCAGTAAGTGCCTGAGAATATACTTATGCAACAAATTCTCCGAAATACGTGATTTCTTAATTTCCCATATGTCTTAAGAGTACAGTCCAAAGGCCTTCTGACAAATTAAAGGAAGTTTATTTCTAAAGAGTGTGTGTTGTTGGGCCGGCACTGTGGCGTAGCGGGTAAAGCTGTCGCCTGCAGTGCTGGCATCCCATATGGGCACCGGTTCCAGTCCCAACTGCTCCACTTCCAATCCAGCTCTCTGCTATGCCCCAGGAAAGCAGTAGGAGATGGCCCAAGTCCATAGAAGACCTGGAAGAAGCTCCTGGCTCCTGGCTTTGGATCAGTGCAGTTCCAGCCGTTGAGACCATCTGGGGAATGTACCAGAGGATGGAAGACCTCTCCTCTCTCTGTCTCTCTGTCTCTGTCTCTGTCTCTCTCTGCCTCTGCCTCTCTGTAACTCTGCCTTTCAAATAAATTTTAAAAAAAAGTGTGTGTTGTCGTTCTCCCTCACGTGCTGGTACCTCAGAATAAAATCACAGCCCAGCCATTTCAGCAGTGGTTCATATGTGCTTGTGTCTTGGAGGCACATAGCTCATGTAGTGAGTTTGGAAGTTAAACATCCTATGTACTAGATTAGTGCTTCAACCAAGGAATTATTAGATACACCAATATATTTAGATAACCCCTGTGAAGGTAGGCTCAGTTTAACTTGATAATTATGTTTACTGGAATAGAAGAGAAATTGGATAATTTTTTTTTTCTGAAAGTGTCAGGCTAGTTGGCATTTAAATTCCTATGCTAAAACCACAAAGGTGACACTCAGGGCAATGATTGTTAACTGTAACATCCTTTCCCTTCCTCTCTCCAGTCTTTGTTGTATCACTAAAACAGTATGTTTTATCTAGTGTGGAGTCATGAAAACTTGCTTTATAGTATTATCAAAGATCTGCCTACATAAGAAAGAGTAATACAGTCATTTGGCTTATGTTCTTGATGTCTTCTGTATTGCTGCTGTGCAGGGTTGAGTGAAGCAGTATCTAGAGCTGCTATAAGCAATAAGCCTCTAAGTGTTAAATGCTGACTCAACATAACCATGTCTGCAGAAGATGATTAAGTTGAAGAGAAGCTAGCATCAGCAAAAGGAAATACAACTACACATTGAGAAGAAAAATAGGGTGTTTACTTGTGGCATCTTCAGGAGCCAGTTCAGAGAGAGGGAAAGGTGGTTGTATTAAATGGAAATGAGTATGTTCTTTTTCCTTCAGTTATTGCTATTGATTTTGTTCTCCAAAATCTCTCATTCATTCCTTCATCCGATACATTCATTTCACCCCAGATGGTTAATCCAAGCCAGGAAGTTCATGGCATTCTCCTAGACTTCAGGGCCTGGAAATTATTCTTGGTCTTAGGGTAGGCAAGGTCTCAAAGTTGGCCCAGTCAGACTGAAGGGAAGGATTACAACTGATGGTGAGAGAAGAGAGCTCTCTTTCTCTTGTTGGACTTGTCAAAAGAGGCAGCCATCTTCCTACTGGCTGTTAGGGGAACCTACCTTCTGACCATGAAGGAAACCGGCCTTAGGAGGTTCTTGATGCTTAGGACAGTGCAGTGGAGAAGAAAAGTGTCTGGGTTCTTGAAGATACTATTGAGTAGCTGATTGCAGTGCGATGTGCTGGGAGCTTGCCCTCTCATTGGACTTACTTTCATTATGTAGCATAATTAGTATCCTCTTTAACATCTCAGGTTGAGTTGGGATTAACTTGCAGTTGAAGGTATGTTTCTTTCACTTTGCCCTGAAACTGACATTTGCTGAATGCCATTCAGGACCATTTCATTTTTCTTTTTTTTTTTATTCTGGACACCTCTGTGGTGTGGGGGATTGGTTTTCCCAAGAAGTGGCTCTACGAATGATAGAAAGAATGGACTTTAGTGACTTGTAGATGTCCTGGATATCCATATTGGTCTGTGATATCAGTCTTGATAGTCATGATATGGTCTGGATTAGACAATGTGTTGAGGTGATTGAAGTGCTCTGGGGAAGGTTCTCCCATCTCATCATACATTTGCTCATTAATTCTGAGCCTGCTTTGTGTCTGGCTGCTCTGAGGTACTGAGTATATGAAACATCTCACTGGGTAAAAGAGAAAACTATGGTAGCAGCTAATGAAAGGGATCAAGGAAGGCATATGATAGCTAAGATGACATCTGCAGAAAGAGGAGGACATAGCCAGAATAAAAGGAGAAGTATATGTGTGTGAGAGACGGAATGTGTATGTGGTAGGGGTTGAGGTTTTAAGGAATAGTGTTTTAGGTAGAACCAGAAGCTTGTGAGTGGTAGAAGCATGGTTTATTTAGTGTAATAAAATAAGCTCCAGTGGCTGCAGCCACATGTGAGATTTGTGAGAGGCTGGGTTAGTAGGTAGTAGGTGCTAGGGGCTGGATTATGTAGCTTTGGAAATTGGTTGAGTATGCCTTGTCTTAAGAGTAATGAACAGCATTACTGTTTTACATTTTCAAAAGATATGGCTGCCTGCAGTGTACATAATGAATTTGAATACAGAAAGATTGTTGCAAAGAGCCCAACTAGGAGACACTTGCAGAGGAGAAATGGAGAACTAGGATGTTCTCCTAACCTCTGCTTTCTGAAATTGTGTATTCTGATTTATAATTACTGTGGAAGAGGAAGGTGAATAGGGTTTGATGGTGATCAGTGTCTGATTTCATTTGGTGCACCAGCTTTGTGACCTCAAGCAAATTAACCAAACTCTGTGCACAAGTACATATCATCTGTGAAATTCCAGTAAGAACACTTTCATCATAGAGATACTGAGGAGGATTAAATAAGTTATTCATAGCTCTTGTATCATGCCTGAAGTATTTTAGCCACTGTAATTATTAACATTTATCCTAATGAATGTGTAAGGAAGAGACACAAGAATGAAGACAGAGGAAAAGCTTTCTGGGTTCCTTCCTATTCTGGGAGTTGAGATTAATTAGAAATTCATAAGCCAAGCATGACTATAGTCCTATCACTTTTTTTTCAGAGTTGGACTTGAAATTATTGTGCAGACAACAGATTTCTGATAATCCTTGCTCCTGAAGGGACAAAAGTAGAAGTTGGGACAAAAAACATGATAGATAGAAGATGTACTTATTTTTGGCTAAGAAAAGAAGAAAAGGGGTTTTGACCCTGCAGGGCAGGCAGGAGAAGGAGTGCTGTCCTTCGGAGAGGCTGGGAGCAGGGACTTCCCAAAGATCTGTAACTGTTCTGTGTAAGAGCATTCTGCAGGTACACACTAGAGAGCTCTACATGAAAGCAGGTATTTCTTTTTTGCAGTTCAGTGGGGATTTCTGTCTTTTTTGATTTAATTAGTTAAAACAGTGCCTGCCAGATTGTAGATACTGTAGTCAACAAATATTTGTTGAATGAGTGAGTGAATGGTGGAGGGATAGATGTGCTTCCACCAAACTTTGAGTTCTGGAGTCAGAATTTCTGCTCAGGGCATAGACCATAGATGTATGCTAGTTGGGTTCCCTTCATTTGCTGCCTACAAAGTGGTCTTGTATTTTCTGTTGCAGCCATTAGAGAAGCTAATTAGAGAAACTAATCAATAGCTGATGCACTGATTCATGGAAATAGATTTCTCAAGCCAGAGTTTGAAGGAAAAGAATGGATTCATTCTTTGGGTTGTGTAAGCAGCTATTTTTAGTTAGCAGATGTTGCAGCTTTAAGGAGTCTTTTGGCAAGGTTTCCTTCTACTCCCATTTCATCTAAAATATGTTCACTTTCATCACCTCCATCCATGAAACATACTGCTGTGTGAGTTTTTCTGAGTAGAAAGAAGATTTGGGGAAATTATAATCAAGAAAACATATCTGAAAGTGCTTAGGACAGAACCTGGCTCTGCAGTATGTGGCCAATAAATTGCAGTGAACATGAGAAGGCTGTTGACAGTGTGTAGAGAGCAGGTAGACACTGCTCCCTGATGAACTTGGAGGAAATTTCTTTGCATCATTGGTGATAATGCGTTGCTTTCAGCTTCCTCAGCCTAAATCAATTTCTGTACTCAGAGTCTTAGCTTATAATTTCAGCTGTCAATACCTATTAGTCAGGGAAGGGCCAATCAGTTTTCTTTGTGCAATGCTTGAAAACAAACAAATCCTCTCCAAGTCACTTGGTGGAAAACATAGTACTTGATGCTTTGAAAAAAATGGGTCCTTGAGAAGCATAGGCTCCTCTGTGGTAAGATGTGAACTGAGCCTTCAGAACAGTTATTTTGTATGATAAATTTGTATGATAAATTAGATTGACACTAGAGGCTGATGAAGTGAAAGCCCTGGAGAGTAGTTTGTTCTAGGTTTGTATGTTCCACTGTGAGGTGCAAGACATTGGTCTTTGATGAAGACAGCTTGGACATTTCTTGCTACTTGGAGACCAGTTACAGAGGTCAATCAAGTATACTAGCAGCTTGCTTCAATGAACTGCTCATGATTGGCAGTTTGTTGATGGTATTCTGGCCACTACTGCAAAGAGGTTGGGAAACAGCTAGCATGACTGATGATTGTATCAGTCAGGATTCACTTGAAAAATAGAACTAATAGGATCTATTACATGCATGCATATATATATATATATACACACACATATATATACATACATATATGTATATATATATATATATCAAAAGAAATATATATATGTATATATATATATATCTCAAAAGAAAGAATTACTTCATGGAATTGGTTCATATAGTTATGGGGGGTGGCAAGTCTGCTAGGCAAGCAGTCAGGCTAGAAACTCAAGAAGAGCTTCTATATTACAGTCATGACAGAATTCCTGTTCCAGAAAGAGTAGTGGCTCTTGAGGTCTTTGATTAGATGAGACCCATCCATATTATAAAGGGTGCTCTACTCAGTCAACTAATTGTAAATAGTAATTACATCTATAAGATACCTTCATAGCAACATCTAGACTAGTGTTTGACCAAATAACTGGACACAAGAGCCTAGCCAAGCTGACACACAAAATTAGCTTTCACAATTACAATAATGATAATATTGACATTGATAACTATTAGATATCTTTGAATTACCATGCAGCAGCCATTCTACCAAGGGCTTCATGTGTATTATGCTGCTTAATCCTCTCAATTCTTCACCTCTGTTTTTAGGATAAAGATATTGAACCAGAGAGATCTACTAAATTGCCCATAGTTTCATAGATACTAAATGGTATTGCTAGGGCTTGAACCTATTTGGTTCTGAACCCAAGCTCTTTTTTTTCATAATGCTAAAATAATTCAATATTTTACTGTGATATTATGTTCCATTTCCTTCTTTTTTAACTTTTATTTAATAAATATAAATTTCCAAAGTACAGCTTATGGATTACAATGGCTTTTCCCCCCCATAACTTCCCTCCCAGCCTCAACCCTCCCATCTCCCGCTCCCTCTCCCATTTCATTCACATCAAGATTCGTTAATATAGCATTTATAGAGTACGTCTTACCGTGACAGAACTCACATTGTGATAAGCCAACCTTACCTTGTATTGTCTTATTTCTTTAGAATGTCCAAGGTAACTGGATCCAGACACTAAAAGGATGTTGTTGGGAGTGTGTTTTTTGTTCCATCTCTTGGCTCTGTTTGTTTCTAATTAGTGTGATTCTGCAGACAGGCTTACTGCATGAGGAAGGCAAGAATCACATGCTCTGACTAATCACATGTAGTAGAAAGGAGCTTTGCTTGTTCACAATTTGATGACAATTCCAGAAAATGACTAGCTTTGTGTGGATTATGTGCTGATTCTTACTCTACTTCCAGCTCTATGGTTGGGACTCCTAGGGGCTCAGATCCTACTGTGGGTTGATAGGTATGGTAATCTGAGAGCCAGAGAGTTATGGTAGAAACCACACTAGAACAAGTGGAATGAGGGAGGGCATTGCCAACACTCAGTCTCCCACTACCAACAACTCCCCAGTGAACACTTCCTTGGGAAGGAACTTCTCTGGTGAATACAGTTTTGCATTTTCCCAGTGAATAGAAGTACCCTGAGTCCATTTTGTGAGATTGTTTTTAGTGTTGTGGGCTGTTGGAAAGGAAAACCCAAAGCCATTTGGAATTTAAATAAATATGGATATTTAAAGTCTTTCCTCTGACTCAAAGCATGGGATATAGGCAGACTTTTTTTCTAAGCCTTCATGCTGAATTAGCTTCCCAGTAGGTGCCAAAACATTAAACATGGCCTTCAGGAAGGTAATAGTGTGACTGAATACTCCTAATGCTTCATCCTTTCTAACTGCTGATCACAGACTATCTTGAAATATAGTTGTTTGTATTCCAGTCTTATATTCCTACTAGACTATGGGTTGTGGGGAGGCAGGGACTGATCTTATTTCTCTTAGTAATTCCCTACAGTTCCCAGCACAGATTTCTGTCACAGTGGGTGCTCAGTAAGTGCTTTTGAGCAAGTGAATGAACCTAAGTCATTATGGAGTCAAATAATCCATTGTGTGCAGCATTCAGAGGGAAATTTTCTAAAGGGGCATAGCTCAGAACAGGGTTAAGGGCACTGGTTCTGGGTCAGAACACCTGGACTTGAATCCATTACTTAATACTGGTAAAGAACCTTTTTACTCCCAAGGACCATTTGGATATTTATAACATCATTCTCAAGCATATGAAATTATCAAGTTAAAAATTAGACTGCCGTAAATTTATTGAATTATGGGTCCTGCCTGTGGTTGCCTGGGGGCAGGGCCAGACCAAATTATTTCATGGGTCATTTATGATTTATGGGATGGTTGTTTCCTACCCCTTTGAGTCTATATTCTAGGCTATCAGTCAGAGATTATAATAGATTTACCCCCACAGAGATATTATGAGGGTATTTTGTAAGCATCTGGACCATGGTTGGTCCACAAGCATTATGAAGGATCCTCATATTTGATGGGGATTCCAGGGCTAGATGAAGCAGCAGTTTGCCCATTGCCTGATCCCTGTCTTTTACCACCCTTGACCTCCTGCTGGAATTCTAAGAAGGTGCTGTTCAGGAAACTGGGGATAATAATATTTCTCAGGTTGACTTTACTAATGATCTAAGGATCAGCTCAGAACTTAAATTCTGCTTTTTATGCTTTGTGACTAGAGATTGCACAAAGACTTCTTTTGGTGCTTAGGAAATAAATATGGTGCATACTCAGATACATCACAGATAGGGATATAAGCACTTGTTTCCTTTTTTTGAAGATTTATTTACTTATTTGAAAGGCAGAGTTACAGAGAGAGAGAGAGAGAGAGAGAGAGATCTTCAATCCACTTGTTCACTTCGCAGATGGCTACAACGGCTAGAGCTGGGCTGATCCAAAGCCAGGAGCCAGGAGCTTCTGGGTGTCCCACATGGGTGCAGTGACCCAAACACTTTGGTCACCTTCCACTGCTTTCCCACATTAGCTGAGAGCTGGATTGGAAGTGGAGCTGCTGGGACTCCGGTGCCCATATGGGATATCAGCACTACAGTCAGTGGCCCTACCACTATGCCACAGTGCTAGCCCCCAAACATTTCTTTCCTTCCTTCCTTCCTTCCTTCCTTCCTTCCTTCCTTCCTTCCTTCCTTCCTTCCTCCCTCCCTCCCTCCCTCCCTCCCTCCCTCCCTCCCTCCCTCCCTTCTTTTCTCTTCTCTTCTCTTCTCTTCTCTTCTCTTCTTTTCGTTTTGTTTTGTTTCGTTTCGTTTCCTTCCTTCCTCCCTCCCTCCCTCTCTCTCTCTCTCTCTTTCTTTCTTTCTTTCTTTTCTCTATCTTTCTTTCTCTCTCTCCTTCCCTCCTTCCCTCCCTCCCTAGTCCCTCCCTCCCTTCCTTCCTTCCTTCCTTCCTTCCTTCCGATTTATTTATTTATTTTAATTCAAAGGCAGAGTTACAGAGAGGCAGAGGCAGAGAGAGAGAGAGAGGTCTTCCGTCTGCTGGTTTACTCCCCAGATGTCCACAATGGCCAAAGCTGTGCCGATCCGAAGCCAGGAGGTTCCTCTGGATCTCCCACATGGGTGCAGGCTCTCAAGGGCTTTAGCCATTTTCCACTGCTTTTCCAGGCCACAGCAGAGAGCTGGATTGGAAGTGGAGCAGCCAGGACTCAAGCCAGTGCCAATATGGGATGCCTTCACTGCAGACGGTGGCTCTACTGGCTACGCCGCAGCAGTGGCCCTAACACTTGTTTCTTAATGGCAATTAATTCCTCCTGTTTTCCCCTCATGATGTCTTCTTGGACATGCACACATTGTGAGGAGTTATAAACCTTATGTGTTTATAATTTCTGAGTGCATACCATATTTGGGATTTAGATTCTTCTCTCTCCTGTTTTCTTTGTTACAACAAAGTAAGCCTTATGAAGTACTCTGAATTATATTGTTTTAGAGTAGCAAATTATCTTTACAACCATATCACACTTAAGAGACTCTCATTTTCTTTTAAGCATGCTCTTGCTTTTCTTTATTTAAAGAAGGTATACCATACTCACAATACTTTTGAGTAAGCATAGATATCTTGTGATGTAGTGGTTGCCATAGTAGTTAATCACCTCTCAAAACGAATAGTGGAGAATATAAATCGATGTAAATTACGCAGAACACTGGTTAAACTGCCCCCTGAGCATGTTGGTTTATGGAAAATTTCAGGAAAGGATGTTTTCCTGTTCCATGGAAAGAAGGGTAAAGAAATCTGCTTTTGTGCTCTGGCTGTCCAGTCCTCTCCCTTCTCACTGGTGAGTGCCAGAAGGTTGAGTCTCAGTCAGGCAGTCACTGTAGTGGACAGAGAGGGCTATTGTGATAACAAATTGCAGAGTACACTAGGGCATGGTGGGGGTCCCTCACCTTATGAATATTCTCCATTCAGATGCTCAGCGCCAGGGCACTTCCTAGGGCTTCCTGTGAGAACTTGGAGCCCAGTGCTCCCTGCTCTGGTGGATGTTCCTCTGCTGGTCTTGACCTATGTCTTCTTTCAAAATGAAATGGAATTTTCCACGGATTTCCATTCAATAGGAATAAGAAAAGTTGAAATTACTTGAAGGTTGACAATTGAGCAGAGTTCTACTGAGACAGAACAAGGCATTGTAGAGGGAAATTCGTGAACTACCCAGAAAGGGCTGGAAAAGGAGTGAGAGCTGAGGGGTGATTTCAGATATTTGAACTATATTGAATAGTTGGTGCCTGGGATAGGCTTCACCTTTTTTAATAGCTTGTTGTAAATCAAAACCCACAGCTTCCTGTCCTTTTAAAGAAAGCCTGTGTGCTTCAGAAGTGTGATGTACCTCTGTGTGCCTGGCATATTCTGAAAGGTTTCCTATGGAAAGGCTAATGGAAGCAGGGTGTTTTTAGCCAGGACACATTTGGGGAATCATATTAAGAAGATATTCTGGGACACTATTAGGGAGACAAGTTCTGATAAAGGAATGTCATAATTACCAGGAGTATATTTTTAGACAAAATTAATAAAGAAGCATCAATAATTGATACACAGGTTCACTTTCCTTTATGGGAGATATTTTTAAAAGTCATTTGCAAAGTGAATTCTCAATAAAAGTGAACTTTCTTTGTATAGAATTTGCTTCTCATTTATAAAATTCATAATTTATTATTTTGAGACATTATTTGGTTAGTGTATAAATGTCAAAACAATAGTAAAATAAACCATTATACCTAATGGTTTCATTTAAATAAAATGACTTTTTTCTATTATTATTTTACAAAACAAATATATCAAATTTTTCCTGTTTGACTTAACAATCAGATAAAGAGTTCAATGCCATAATTAAATCCAATAAAGTTCTCTGACATGAAATTAGTCAAAACAACTTTCAAATAATTTGTGCCCATATTCTGTACCAAGTAAACCCACCATCTATTTCATTGGACATATTGCTTTCTGGAAAATATGCTTTGCTTCTCAGTTTCATTACTCCTTGCTCTAAATAAGACTGAATACAAGAAAAGAATTATTAGGTTTTTATTGACAGATAGAGTTAGACAGTGAGAGAGAGAGAGACAGAGAGAAAGGCCTTCCTTTTCCGTTGGTTCACCCCCCCCCAAAGTGGCTGCCACGGCCGGAGCTACGCCGATCCGAAGCCAGGAGCCAGGTGCCAGGTGCTTCCTCCTGGTCTCCTATGTAGGTGCAGGGCCCAAGGACCTGGGCCATCCTCCACTGCCTTTTCGGGCCACAGAAGAGAGCTGGACTGGAAGAGGAGCAACCGGGACAGAATCCAGCACCCCAACTGGGACTAGAACCCGGAGTGCTGGCGCTGCTGGCAGAGGATTAGCCTTGTGAGCCAAGGCGCCAGCCAGAATTCTTAGTTTTTAAGTTTTTAGGTCAATGCTAGAACTTTGACCCTGTGATATGCTGAGAAAAGGAGCACAGCAGAATCATAGAAAGAAAAGGATGTTCAAGGCCAATTATCATAACTATAGTATTTCAGAAAGCCAACAAAATTAGATTTTATTTCACCTGTTGAATACTTTTTTTAAAAAAAGATTTATTTTATTTATTTGAAAGGCAGAGTTACAGAAAGGCAGAAGCAGAGAGAGAGAGAGGTCTTCCATCTGCTGGCTCACTCCCCAGATAGCCGAAATGGCCGGTGCTGTGCCGATTAGAGAGCAGGAGCCAGGAGCTTCTGGGTCTCCCATGCAGGTGCAAGGGCCCAAGGACGTGGGCCATCTTGCCATCTTCCACTGATTTCCTAGGCCATAGCAAAGAGCTGGATCAGAAGTGGAACAGCCGAGACTTGAACTGGTGCCCATATGGGATGCTGGCACTGTAAGTGGCAGCTTTACCTGCTACGCCACAGCGCTGGCCCCTAATCTGTTGAATACTTAAAGGAGGGCATTAGCCACACCCTCAGCTTAATGTTGTCCAAATAGTTACTGTGTGTATCAGTGCAGAGTTAGCTAGTCCATGGCAATTTCTCCCCCGCTTCTCAAAATTTTCGACTGATCACCTCATTAGTGGGTATCATGCTGTTGAGTTACAGAAACTAACAATTTATCAGTATCTATCAGTGCTGAGCCCAGTACATCTCACATAATCTGTACAGGAGCCTTGGCAGATGATGAAATAACAACTCCATTTCAGCCAGTGAGGAAACAGGTCCAGAGAAGTAGCATAAGTTATTCAAGCTGACATGTACAATGCTGCAGTTGAGATTCAAAACAAAGTCTTTTATTACAAAATCCATGATCTTCATTGTCCAATAATTTTCAAGTATTTTGGAAAGAAGAATGCTTCTTTATGTCCTAAATGAAACCTTACTGGAGGGGCCAGCACTGTGGCGCAGTAGGTTAATCCTCTGCTTATGGTGCTAGCATCCCATATAGCCGCTGGTTCTAGTCCTGGATGCTCCTCTTCTGATCCAGCTCTCTTCTATGGCCTGGGATAGCAGTAGAAGATGGCTCAAGTCCTTGGATCCCTGCACCTCCCTGGGAGACCTGGAAGAAGCTCCTGGCTCCTGGCTTTGGATCGGCACAGCTCCGGCCATTGCGACCATCTGGGGAGTGAACCAGCGGATGGAAGACCTCTCTCTCTGTCTGTCTCTGCTTCTCTCTATAACTCTTTCAAATAAATAAAATAAATTTTTTTTTTTTAAAGAAAGATCTCTCTCTCTGTAACTCTGGCTTTCAGAATTAATAAATCAATCTTTAAAAAAATCATTTAGGATTGTGACTAGGATAATATATTTTCTCTTTAACTCTTTAAATCTTTCTTTTGTTTCCCCTGTTCCCACTCTAGCCTTCTTCTTAAACCTGTTATGCCCTGGGATTTCAAATCATTATTTTCTCAGGGGAGGCAAAGCATATTTCCAGTGGTATCACTGGCCAGTAGATGCCATGACATGTCCCACTGCAAGACTGGTCAATGACTTGGTTTTGCTTCGTTTTTTTTTTTTTTTTTCCTGTTTCCCAAGGTCCCTTCCCGGTCTTCAAATTGGGAGGCCATTGGGTCTATAGTACTTTTGCAGTCACAATTTAAAAACATATGAGTGTCGGCCGGCGCTGTGGCCCAGAGGGTTAAAGCCCTGGCCTGAAGCGCCAGCATCCCATATGGGCACCAGTTTGAGACCTGGCTGCTCCACTTCCGATCCAGCTCTCAGCTGTGGCCTGGGAAAGCAGTAGAAGATGGCCCAAGTCCTTGGGCCCCTGCACCTACATGAGAGACCTGGAAGAAGCTCCTTAGCTCCTGGCTCCTGGCTTCAGATTGGGGCACCTCCGGCCGTTGCAGCCAATTGGGGAGTGAACCAGCAGATGGAAGACCTCTCTCTCTCCTCTCTCTCTCTCTGTGTAACTCTGACTTTCAAATAAATAAATAAATCTTTAAAAAAAAATGTAAGTGGTAATGAAGGAAGTCTAATTTTGTGGTGCATCTGGTTAAGCTGCAGTCTTCAGAACCAGCATCGCATATGAGGGTGCTGGTTCGAGTCCCAGGTATTTTGCTTCTAAACAACTGTCCCCTTATGTGCCTAAGAAAGCAGCTGAATATGGTCCTAATACTTCGGCCCCTGCCATTCATGCGGGAAACCAAATTGGAGTGCCTAGATTCTGGCTTCTGCCTGGTCTAGGTCTCGTTGTTGTGGCCATTTGTGCAGGGAACCAGTAGATGGAAGATCTCTCTCTCTTTTTCTACTTCATTCCCTCCATCTTCTGCCTCTTTATCTCTCTTTCCTCCTTTCTTTCTCCATCCCTCTTTCTGTTGCTCTGCCTTGTAAATTAATACACAAATCTTTTTTAAAGAAGTCTGTAAAACTGAGATGTGTGTCTAAATAATTATTTGTAATAGTATTACTCAATGGAATAGTGTTACTCAATAATGACCAGGTTGTATTCCAGTCTTTCTCATGAATTTATTTTTTCTTTTGCTGAGATGCATAATTAATTCTTCTTAAGTAATAAACTTCCAAAGTCCTTGCATTAAAAAAAATTCTTCCCTTGAATGCTGGTGTGGTTAAGTATACATTTTATGCTCACATTTCTTTTGCATCAAACATTCTACAGTGTTGCTTCCCAAAAATCTGTGGTTAAAATGAGTCTTCTTCCTTTGTAGGAAACCTAGTTTTTTTCTCTGGAAGCTTTTAAGATCCCATTTTTATCCTTGGTTTTCTGAGATTTTTAACCCCAATGTGTCCATGACTGTTCTCTAAAATTTATTTTTCTGAGTACTTGGTCAGCTCTGGCAAGTGCCTCTCTTTCTTAGACTGTGAGAAGCATTCTCTGTTCTTTCCCTTCTTTGGTTCTCAGACTCCTATTATTTATATTTGAAAATCTCTATCCCTCTCTTCAATCCTAAACCTCTCTCACATACTTTGCATCTTTATGTACCTTTTCAGCCTTTGGGAACATTTCTTGTGTGATCTATCTTGCTAATTTATTCTAGAGCTAATGTCCATTTTGTTATATAGTAAATCTATTGATTTTAAACTTTCTGCAGTTATAAGTTTATTTCACAACCATCTAAATTATTTTTATATAGGTTAGTTTTATTGGTGCAATAATCTTTCTTATCCACATCAGGATATTAATTATGCAGTTGATTTTCATAGTAAATATTCTCTGTGAAATTGCCATAAATTAGTGAATTTGCACTACCGACTTAGGAATATCAAGCCGCCATTACTCTTAGGCAAAATACAGGGTTGGGCTCCTGTGAGGTTCTGGTCAACATTTTCATCAGCCAATCAACATACATCCTTTTATGTATGTTTGTGTTGAGACTTCTTATTTAGTATAAATTGTTGATTCATAAACATTGGATTCAATGTCAATATCACTGTTACTCATATTTGAGTGAAGCTTATTTACCACATTATTTTTTTTCCATAAAGCATGGTATAGTCTTCTGGTGACTTAGGAAACTAGATAACCCTTCAGTACTATACTTCTGAACTACTTTAAGTGAAATCACCAACAAAGAACACAAAACTATGAGAAACATGGCTCTAAAAAGACCACAGAAAATACACCTGTTTATTGTATGGAAGTTGAATTTGAAACAAAAAGGCAGATTGTTGCTTTGATATCAGCTGGAAATGTGCATGTCAGTGACTAAAAATTTTCAGTCTTCTTTGTATATTTGTGAATGACCACAAAAGTACAGAGAGTATTGATTTGGGGATTACAAATAAGTTTTAGACAGTAGGTGAATTCATAAATCTGGAATCCACCAATAATTAGGATCAACTGTACTTCTTTGAAAGTCACCTTTTATTTATTCTTTTAAGTCTGTTTCTTCAGAAATCTGCAGTTCTTTAATTGAGTTTGATGTCCTCCCTCATTGGGATGATTTTTTTTTTTAATGATTTACTTTATTTACTTGAAAGAGTAACAGAGAGAGGTAGAGACAGAGAAGAGACAGAGACAGAGAGAGATAGAGAGAGAGGGGGGCAGAGAGAGGCCTTCCATTTGCTGGTTCACTCCTCAAATGGCCACAACGGCCAGAGCTGAGCCGAACCGGGAACTGGGTTCTTCCGGATCTCCCACATAGGTGCAAGAACTTGCACCGTCCTCTTCTGCTTTCTCAGGTGCCTTAGCAGGGAACTGGATCTGAAGTGGAGCAGCCAGGACTCCTGCCCTGCAGGCCAGGGCTAAAAACCCGCTGTGCCCTAGCCCTATGGAGATATTTTAAAATGTGTGGGGCCGGCGCCGTGGCACACTTGGTTATTCCTCTGCCTGTGGTGCCGGCATCCCATATGGGCACTGGTTCTGGTCCCGACTGGTTCTCTTCCAGTCCAGCTCTCTGCTGTGGCCTGGGAAGGCAGTGGAGGATGGCCCAAGTGCTTGTGCCCTGCACCTGCATGGGAGACCAGGAGAAGCACCTGGCTCCTGGCTTCTGATCGGCATAGCTCCAGCCATAGTGGCCACTTGGGGGGTGAACCAATGGAAGGAAGACCTTTCTCTCTCTCTCTCTCACTAACTCTGTCAAATAAAAAAAATTTAAAAAAATGTATGTGATGATTCTTTTGTGAGCTTATTTTTATATGTGAATAATGTTTCTGTTTATTTGAATTTGAAAGAGAGGGAGAAATGGGCTATTCTGCCAGGTTTGGGATTCAGATTGTCTTCTTCAGGATATGGGGACTTACTGTTCCTTTTAAGCATTGCCAGGTCAAGACCCTCCCCATGTGGTGTTGAAGCCCTTGGATGGACACTGCTTCTTTTGCTCTTGGTGTTGGTGGCAGGAGGTGATGGGGTCATTGTTGGACATGGCAGATGGTTGGGGTCATAGAAGATAGGAGTGTAGGATATGCTGAACCTTTCACCAGCCAATTATGGGGACAGTTTCCTTAGGGTACTTTCTTGTTACTTTGTCTGCCTTCTCTGAATTTTGAGTGATCCAGAGTTGCTCTTATCTTTGTTACTTCTCTTATCCATGTAATTCTCTTCCATGTGATCTGGGTTATGGCTTTTCAATGAATGTTGTTCTGTGAGTCTTTCTTCTGGAAGCCCTCAAAATTCCTGTTGGTCAATCCCAACCATTGTTATTTTCTAGCATAGCTTTGAATTTATCTTTTTAAGAGCAGATTTTCTGGTATTTTTAGGGTATTGAAGTAGATCATTATGAAGGCTTAGTCTGTCATTTAATACAATTCCCTACTATTTTAAGAAGGAAAAAAAATCAGTTATTTAAAAAATTTTATTTTTAAAATGTTCCAGACCAAAATGTCCCAATTCTACATTTCAAGGTAGGGCTTACATGAATTCTTTATTGATGGCTTATATAGGCATATATAACACAAAATTAATTTTAGATTCTAATTTATTGTTACTGTTGTATTTTTTATAGATATGTGATTCTATCATAATTATTTAAAATACCTTATAAATACTATTTTTATTAAGTATGCATTATAACAGTGGATGCCACACAATTTCTAACTTATTTAATTGTCACAGAGACCCCATAAACATGGTAAACATTTAAGCATATGCTTCAGCCTTCTGTCATTGAGTTCTTCTCCACGTTGGAATGAATAACTTTAGAAGTTCATCTTTACAAAACAAGTTAATGATCAATTTAGTGTCATTATCAACCATTAAAAAATTTCTTACCAATTTAAGGCATGGCAATCAAACATTCACTTAAGGAAAATAATTTTGCTCTCCCTAGGATTTTTCATTTGAATAAGCAGATAATAAATCAAGAAATACTGTACACAGCAGGCCTCTAATTCAGAACAGTTCAAAAATGTTCCGAATATCTGTGTTATAAAAACATGGAAGAATTACTTAATGATTGGATCTAAATTAGTAAAATATTGCTGCTTGTATCCAGGAGTACATTGGGCAAAAGCAAGCAGGTCTAAATTTTGAATTCAAAATGAACTCAGATTAGAATTCCCTGTAAATTTCAAGCTGATCATGAGCTCCATCCAATGACTTCTATGCTTTTCACCCTCTGGCTTCTGATTGGTCCAGCTTGAAGAAAGAACAGTTAGGTCAGTATTCTCTTCTAGTCCAACACCTCCTTCCCTGATACTATCCCACACTCATACTTGGAAACTACTTCACTTTCCTGTTTGGAGGTCACTGAGCCAGTTTTAGAGACTAGTTTAATTATCTAGGACAAAGAATGAGATTAAAAAATTTGGGACTGGCATCATGGGGGCAGCAAGTTAAGCCACCTTTTGCGATGCCGGCATCCCATAAGGGCACTGGTGCATGCTCTGGTTGCTTTACTTCTGATCCAGCTTCCTGCTACTAGACTTGGGAAGACAGTAGAAGACGTCCCAGTGCTTGGAGCCCTGCCACCCATGTGTGAGACCCAGGTGAAGCTTCTGGCTCCTAGGTTTGGTCTGGCCCAGCCCTGGCCATTGTAGCCATCTGGGGAGTGAACCTGCAGATGGAAGATCTCTGTCTCTCCCTCTCTGTTTTTTACTCTGCCTTTCAAATAAATAAATCTTTAAAATAAAGAATGGTATAAAAATTAAATATAAACCTGTGGTATCAGGTCTTAAGCAGTAGATGTGAAGAGGAATTCTAAGTGTCCCATGATTACTACCTCATTACTTTCTTTTTTGGTAGAGGGGGTGAGGAGATGATTTGTTGAAATCCGAAGTTTTTATCTCTGTAAATATTAGTTGCTAATTTGTTCATCTGACACAATAGTAAATTTTACTGAAATTAAGATGGATAAGTTTCACAGGACCAGAAGTGTCAACTCCCATGGCTTTGGTTAATGCTACCATGCTAGATCATATTGACATTCTTTTTTTTTTTTTTACACTGCAAAAAGGTCATCTATTTACATGAGCGATTTAAAGACATTATGTTTTCTTTACAAACAGATGTAGGAACAGGAATTGTCCACTTTTAAAAACTCTATATTTCAACCCTCCACTATTAGAATCCACTGAATTGTGGCGCATCAAAGAATATTTTCTGTTTCTTCCCGTTTGATTCTCCAAAAAATCTCGTTGTTCTTAATCTTCATTAATTCTAATAGAAACTTCAACTTATTCTGTTAAACTTTTGAAAGTTGCCTTATGTGCCTCACAAGTCAGTCAGGATTCCCCCTGCTTCTGGCCTCCTTGTCCATTCTGCAAGGGGCCCATGGCTCCTCCAGCCTGCCTTGCTTTCCTGATGGACATTACCCAGCTAGAGGAGCAGATCCCTGCTGAGTCATTAAAGCTTCTAGTAGGCTTCAACCTGCTCCTGACCTCTTGGCCAACTCTTAGGAAGTGGAATGGAGAATGTTTTCCATTCATTGTAATATTCAGCTAAGAAATTCCCAAACAAGGATTCTTGGGCCCATTGTTGAGAGTGATGGCTTTGCCAGGTCACATATAATTCTTTCCTTGTCTGTGATAGGTCCATTCCACAGTGTATCTTTGAGTGGATTTAAGTACCAACTTACTGAATACTACACTTATAATTTTATCTCTCTTTGACTATTAGGCTATGTGTGCCTGCTATGTTAGATAACTTCTGTCCCTTAAATGGATTTTCTTTTACAGGCATCCCTGCTCGTGTCCTCCCTGAATGTTGGTACCCACTACATTCCCTTCCAAAGTTCTACCAGATGTGCTTTTGTATACTTGAATTCTATATAGAGACATGATTTAAGTTTCTCTGCGCACCCTAAGAAGACCTTCAGCCTTAATGTAAATCAGAGGATGCAAATAGGTACTTGTGAGAACCAAGTAGCTCTTAGCTCTACTTCTTAGGTAGATCTGAGTCTCACTGCGGCCAAGCAAAGTCCCACATGTAATTTTCATGTTTATTGCTTTTCTCCAGGTATGTTCTTTTCCTCTAATAGATCTGTGTTTGAATAGAACGTTAAGGTATGCTGTGATTACATAAGCATTCTCTTTCTTAGTCTTCCACAACCTTCAGCTGTCCTTTAACTTTCAGTTACTGTCAGAAAATTTTAATAAAACAATTTCTGAGTCCATTGGATCAAGTGCCATTGTCCTGAGAGTTTCCTAAGAAATGCCAAATTAGAATAGACTCAAAAGGTACAAACTTGGAAAAATAGCAAAGAACCAAGTTGAGGAGTTTGTGAAAGAGAATAAGTATGGAGATGATTTATTAAGTGACTGAAAGGTTGAGCTCATGTTCATTTACACTGTTTTCCTTTTCTACATTTCAGTTAAGAAGAGTTCTCATTTTAAATTAATGCAGACAGGAAAGACCATGCAGGCAGAATGTTCTACAGTGGTGGGATAGAGAGCACAGGGACCTCACACCTGTCCCCAGGGTGAGTGGACAAATGCATGTGTAGCCTTAGTTTTCTTTGTAGTAGGTCAAGAACACACAGTGGAAGCTCCTTGTAGCCAGACTCCATCCCCATCTCACCACCACCACTGTGTGAAGAGCCCCCACTGGCAATGAGCTACAGGAGTTTAAACAAATACAGTGGTGCGTAATGACATGCAGGAAGTATACAGGGAAACTAGTTTCCATTTCAAAATGAGTATGGTAGGGAAAGGGAAATACATTAGAGCCATTAGCTCTTTTGTGAGCTCATTGCTTTTGATCCCTTATAAATCAATTTACTGAATACCCAAAGAGATGAAGAATAAAAAGCATGCAGTCTCTATTAACCATCAGGGAGGGCCTGGCGCTAGGCACTTTCTATTGAAGTGTTAGTGGAAGATGGAGTTCTTTTTTATCTGTGGGGATCTTCTGGGACATTTCATCTATAGTAGGACATTTAATCTAAATATATACTTAATGACTTTTGTGCTTGTTTGTTTATCTGGCTTTACTGAGATATGATTGACAAAAATTGTTTATATATACAGTGTGTGGAGGTTCCTCAAAAATTAACAGATAATTGCCATATGATCCATCAGTCTCCCTTTTACTGTATATCCAAAGGAAGTAAACTCAGCATCTTGAAAAGATATCTACATCATCCATGTTCATTACAGCATTATTTTCAACATCCAAGATATGGAATCCAACTAAGTATTCTACGACAGACAGTTGGATAAAGAAGATGTACTGTTTTAGATTATGTTTTAGCACCTATAAACTTTTTTTTTTTTGTGCTCAATTACTTTTTTTATTTTTTTTTAACTTTTATTTAATGAATATAAATTTCCAAAGTACAGCTTATGGATTACAATGGCTTCCCCCCCCCCCCCATAACTTCCCTCCCACCCGCAACCCTCCCCTCTCCCGCTCCCTCTCCCCTTCCATTCACATCAAGATTCATTTTCAATTCTCTTTATATACAAAAGATCAATTTAGTATATATTAAGTAAAGATTTCAACAGTTTGCACCCACACAGAAACACAAAGTGAAACATACTGTTTGAGTACTAGTTGTAGCATTAAATAACAGTGTACAGCACATTAAGGACAGAGATCCCACATGAGGAGCAAGTGCACAGTGACTCCTGTTGTTGACCCAACAAATTAACACTCTAGTTTATGGCGCCAGTAACCACCCTAGGCTCTCGTCATGAGTTGCCAAGGCTATGGAAGCCTTCCGAGTTCGCCGACTCTGATCATATTTAGACAAGGTCATAGTCAAAGTGGAAGTTCTCTCCTCCCTTCAGAGAAAGGCACCTCTCTCTCTCTTTTTTTTTTTTAAGGGAAAGGGTTTATTTGGGAACACCCAACAGACTGGAGTGAAGGGGCAGTGAAGGGAAAGAGAGAGAAACAGAGAGGAGAGGAGCTAAGAGAGAGGAGAGAGCAGAAATGAGAGAGAAGAAAGATGAGAGGAGCCAAGAGAGGCCAAGAGAGCGCAGGAGAGAAGGGCCAAGAGAGAAGAAACAAGAGAGCAGGAGGGAAGAGCTGAGAGAGCACATGTTCAGGAACAGGCCCTTTTAAAACTTCGCCTGAGGGCCGGCAGGGAAGCAGGAGCAGCGAATCCCATTAGGATGGGGGTTGGAGCTTGGCTTAGGTAGCTGGGCCATGCGGCCACCTGGCTAAAACTGCGCCAGTTTCCTAACATTCCCCCCTTTTGTTTTTTATAAAGCAGGAGTTGTATGGGGTTACATTAGTCCCAAAAGTCCAGGAAGGGTAGCGGGATGATGATCTGTCTTTAGAGCTACTTCCTGCTGACATGGGGTGACAAGGTACTCTTCGCTGGCATGGGGTGATGTCTCAGGCCGCTGTCTCCTGGGTGGGGAGCCGAGCATATCTTTGTAGCAGCATTTAGTTGACCGCCTGGTTGTTGAAGACCTTTGTTTGTTCCATTATAACCTGCTGTAAACACTTAGACACTGTAGTGTAAAAGGGTGAGAATAGTAACCAATGGTCCTAAGAGTGGCATTAACCAGGTAATGAGAGGATTTCATAGAGGAGAGAAAATGGGGGGGGGGGTGTCTCTGGACCCTTGTGGGGACAGTTTGATGGATGTGGCTTAAAGCTGATTCCAGCCAAGACTGGGAGAAAAGTCACTCATCTTTTGTAGGTAGAGGGGTTTGTCTGTAGAGAATTCTGAACAATTATACAGCATTAAGTGGGGAAGAGGACCATCAGTACACACAGGTTGGGAGTAGAGCCATTGGTGGTAGAGTAGAGGTTATGATTACAAAGGAATGAGGCCCAAGTGTGCTAGACAGGGTCTAGAACAAAGGACAGAGTCATTATTAGAGGAGCTAAGAAAGGTGCTGTCTAAGCTACAATTAAGTTTTCTGATTGAGAGGCAAATAGGGCCAGTGCCGTGGCTCAGTAGGCTAATCTTCTGCCTTGCGGTGCTGGCACACTGGGTTCTAGTCCCAGTCGGGGTGCCGGATTCTGTCCCAGTTGCCCCTCTTCCAGGCCAGCTCTCTGCTATGGCCCAGGAAGGTAGTGGAGGATGGCCCAAGTCCTTGGGCCCTGCACCTGCATGGGAGACTCGGAGAAGCACCTGGCTCCTGGCTTCAGATCAGCATGGTACGCCAGCCGCGGTGGCCATTGGAGGGTGAACCAATGGCAAAAAGGAAGACTTTTCTCTCTGTCTCTCTCTCTCACTCACTGTCCACTCTGCCTATCAAAAAAAAAAAAAAAAAAAAAAAAAGAGAGAGAGAGAGAGGCAAATAGAACCTGACAGAAGGGGCTTGATAATAATCTGTTGGCCTTGTAAGTTAAGAGGCCCAGACCTATCTATTTCTTCAAGGCACCCTGTTGACTTTCATTACTTAGCTGGCCTGGGAGGAGAGCTGGCCAGGTAAAGGCAGGTGGCATCTCTAACAAGAAATTTACAGTTCTGCCTGCAATGTTGCTGACCCTACTTGGCCGTCCCCTCAGCTGCGGTGGTCACTTTGGAAGCTGGGCTGAGTGAAGCTCTTTTCAGCTTAGAGCCAATAAGATCTGTGGGTGTGACCTGGGCATCCTTCAACTCCAGGGCAGGTCCATTTCCAGTGATCCAACTC
Source organism: Lepus europaeus (assembly GCF_033115175.1). NCBI lineage: Eukaryota > Metazoa > Chordata > Mammalia > Lagomorpha > Leporidae > Lepus > Lepus europaeus. Next base: position 116,719,845 of record NC_084829.1, read on the forward strand.
TTGGCAGAGCTGCCAAGGCTCTTCACAAGCTGACTTCTGCTGAAGCCCAGGCTTACCACATTGCAAGCCACTGCAGTGGACTGGCCTGTTGGGTCTCCTTGAGGGCAGATCACTGTACAGATCAGCCATTAATAGGCCTGCCACCCATTGCTTCTGATGCCGAGCTTTCTTTTCCTCCTGGTTTGTGTTAAAGCAGACCAGAAGATGCAAGTCAAGTGAGTGCCCAAGTCCCATCTCTAATCTTCGGTGGCCTGAACTACAAGTCTATAGTCACAGGCATGTTCTGTAGTAGTTTTTCTAAGGTAGACAATGCCCATGAGGAAAATTATATTCTCACTTAAAAACTTTCCAGTAATGATAACTTGTACTTGAATCTATTTGTTGCTCACTGTCCTGAAAACAGGACATCAAATTTGATCCCTGGAGACAATTTCTGCTTTTGATAATTTAAAACTTGGTGTCTATATTTTGGCTATTCTGTTTACATTTGATTTTAAGAATCTAGACACATCTTTCTGATTTTATAAGTTCCACATCAAAGTGTTCCCTAAAGCAAAATGAAAGCCCTAGTATCTGTGGAGTAAATCCATAATTAGAATCAATTATTTTTAGACATTTATGCTTCAGATGATACAACATATTTGAAAGACTTTCTGCTATTTTAAAATGTTTAGAAAGAAATTAATCTCATCACACTGTTTACATTCAAGGTAAAGCCTGATGTATTTTCATTCTTCATCTATGTCTATGCTCAAGGTAAAAGGTTTACTGAGCAAGGATGACATCTTTGATGAAACAAACCCTGAAGTCCAAGCCAATCATTTATAACAGCAAAACCAATAAGAACTCCTACAGCAGTAACCCTTTGAGTAAACCAAGAATCATAGTGAAGTCAAGGGCAGCTCATGTGCTTGTGTCATGCTTACTTATCTTTAAGCCAGTGACTTTCATCTAGCTTTAATACAATATATTATTTGCTTTTGGAAATTACTGATTTGGTTGCTGTTAATAAAGAATATGAATTTTAAGTTAGGAAACAAATTCATTCCAAAAGTGAGGTATTTAAGTATCACTAAAGAGCTGACTCTATATTAAAGATCATATATATTTAATAATATTTCTTATTTATCTGAAGATTTATTGAATGAAAAAAGTTTTCTTTTTTTATTTTGAGATCTTCCGTACAAATCTGGAAAGCACTGATAAAATCAATATGACTAAGGAGATGTTGTTAATCATCCAGACGTTAGCTAAGCAGATTGTCTTCTTCATCATCATATCCACATTTTTTTAGATAGTTAACTAACATTTGGATGTGTATTGTGTTCCAGGAATACCTCTTTCTCAGGATCATAATCATAACCAGGAGAATAAACTGAAAGAAAGTCCAACAATGTGTATTCTATCATAATTATCACTTAATGTTCTGAACAGTAGTTTGAGATGTCACATCTCAATACTGGGATATGTACTTGCCCAATAGTGCCTCAGTCATTCATCGGAGATTACATGACTAGTGTGCTAGGAGAGCTTGAACTGGGTATCATTGACAGCAGGCCCAGGCATTCATTCTGGGATCTGGACCTACTTCTAACATTACTGATGAGTATGAGTTAGGTAAACATGAGCTTAGATTTTTGTAAATATTTAGGGTCAAAGTAGAGGGGGCATGGCATTTGAACATGTATTCTGTATATCAATACCAGTTTAATATAAAATATTTTGATAAAACAGTGTTTATGACTTCACATTCATGAATTTAAAATTTTAATATTTAATTAACACTGATTTTAATCTTTTCTAAAAGTAACCTCTGTTCTATTCAGAACAGCTAATTCCACTTTTCTTGTCTTTTACTTTGCTCAAATTAATTTCGTTTCATCACTTATATTGTATAATTTTTAAAATGATGACTTGTAATATATTGTAAAAATTTCTGACATGTATTATAATGTTAATAATTCTAGTGTCTGTCATTGAAGTTGTTATTTTATGATGTCCAGATTCATTCAAATATTGGCATGGCTAGTATTTTAAGCTTTAATTTTTCTTAATAGAAATTATTATTAATATATTAATATATTTAGCTTTTGCCAGTTTTATGTTATTTCAATTAAACTTAATTTTCGAAGATCAGTTGTATATTTATCATTGTTATTAGCAAGAGTACATGAAGTTTCAGTTATTTTGCATTTATTTTCTCTTAATATTTATTTAGAGACAAAGAGGGAGAGGGGGAGAGAACAATGGAGAGTGGGTAAGAGAGAGAGTTCTGCTTTTGTTGGTTCCCTCCTCAAATACTTGCAATAGCTGGGACTGGGCCAGGCTGAAACCAAGAGCCAGTAACTCTATCCTGGACTCCCACATAGGTGACAGGGATCCAAATAGATGAAACCTCATTTGCTGCCTTCCTAGGTGCATTAGCAGGCAACTGGATGGGAAGCAGAGTAGCATGGGCTGGAGACATCACTCTGATATGGGATGTGGGTGTCTCAAATGGCAGTTTCACCCATTGTACCGCTTTGCCTCCCCCTTGTCAATTTTATATTACTTATTCTTATAAGTATTACATTCACTTGGAAATGTTTTAACAGCTGGTGGTTTTTATTTATTTCTTGTCTAAGACATGAGCAAACTGTGATGAATTCTTCTTGGTTCACAGTTTATCCCTTGTCGATGTACCACGCCAGTCTCAAAATCTCTCTAACACAATCAGTAGTTGGCCTCTGAAACAACTTTTTCTGTCCAATGTTCTGATCTTATTATTGACACATTTTAGATTGGATCTTGCACATCCCATTAATGGATTTCTAAAATACACAGTTTTTTTTTAAATTTACAATTCTGTCTGAATATGATATGTATATCATTCTAAGATTGTTTGGTAGGTCATTATTAATGGTTGATATTTCATTTTGGGACCAAATTTGTGGAGGTAACTGAAACACATTTATCTAGCCAATTTAAATGTGATTGTAGCTTTTCTAATATAGTGACTTCTAAGGTCGCCAATGAAGCCAGAGCTGTAAGGTAGAATTTAGACGAGTGACACAATCATCTCCTTGGCATGAATACTGACATGTTGTTATCAGATATGCTGTTGATATTTTCTGCTCCATCTTTCATTTGAGTATCATGGAAAATGAGCAAATTGAATTAAAGCCATTGGCTCTGACTGTGGACATTGATGTCGGTGTGAAATTTTGTGTAATGTTCTTATGGCTTTAAGTATATATCAGCAGCAGATTAGAAATAATTGAAATCATCTTGTAATGAAAATTAACTGAATCCTGGCCCAGAGACTTAATTCTATGTTAAAAGCTCTGTGAAAGAAAAATTTTGTCATCAGATTGTTGCAGGGAACATAAAGAATGCTGGTTAGACTCAAACAGTGTGGAAATTTTCCACTATTTGTGATCTGAAATGTTCTTGGACCTCAGTTTCTGTCAAGACCATTGATTTTGCTGGTGCTAGAAGATGTTCCTGTGTCTTTCCATCACATTTTGTCATTACATCTTCCATTACTTGTTTTCCTTTTGCCTCCTGTCATGTGGTATGATAAATATGAATCTGAGTTAAAGATGGTGTTTCAAACTTAATAAGCATCCGTCCTGGCAGCATGAACTCTGGCAACATCAGGTCCAGAACAGTATTCCTTTACCACTTACAGATGGGGTCTCCTCATGGAGATGTAAAGTCTTTCTTTGCAAGCATAAGACATGCTATACAAATTGATGCTTTCATTGCCATTTATTTTTGAGAAACAGAGTAAGTGGCCATCATAAGATAATTTTCTGCAATTATATTTGATGCTTTTGTGATTCGACACTTGTGTTTACTATTCAAAAGCAATTATTTCTAAATGGAGAATTATTTCTAAATTGAACTTATTCTCTTGGTCTTGTTCTTGTGTGTGTTTGCTATCACTTTGTTTACTATATGCTGTATGTACACATCATTGACAGTTCAAAGACCCTTTGAATTAAAGGATCTAAGTGCAGGAAAGGAATGAATCATCTCTGAGATCAAAGTTGTGCAGACAGAATACCCCACTTCATTGCCAAAAGTGATAAAAAAATTGGTTGTTGGGCCAAGAAATTCTGATCTATGCTGTAATTAGAAAATGTTGTGAATAGATGAAAAGTTCAATATATAGTGAAAAAATACTGAGTAAATTTGTTATGCTGAAAGCTTTTTATTGTTATTTTCTGAAAAAAAAATTTTAAACTTTGTTTTTGGAGATCCAGATCTCCCAACACACACACACACACACACATATACGTGTGCACACACACACAGTATGTTCTAAATGCTAAATGCAACCACATAAATATTTGTTGATTTGTTTCAACTTACTTTACTAGCGTCTTTATGGATACATCTGTTCTAGAGAGAAAATGCCTGCATACAAACAAGGGAAACTTAAGTAAAACAGGATTCCAATTTAAAGAGTAATTTGCAAGCAGCTTTTGAGATGTGACTCTTATATCATTTGAAGCCATTCTTACCTTTAGTTCCAGTTATGCTGTTTAAATATGAGTGTTTTTGCTATGTTTCCAAATGATCTGGATTCTTGCAACGATATTGCTGAATCTGTCTTTGACAAATTACAGCAGGTTTGGGATTAAAGGGCAACTCCTTGAAATACTTTTAGCAGAGCAATTGGGCTATGGAAAGCCAGTGGTGTTCCCATCCCCAGTTTGTTTGGCACTTGCCCAGTCATTCCCTAATTCTGCTCAGTGTCAGTCAGGGTGCACTACTGACTTTCCTTAAGTCATTATAGAGGAGATTGGCCATATCTAGGAAGATCTACTGTAATGTAGTCATGTAGTCACATGCATGTAGTCACAAATTTTCTATCATTTATTCATTACTTGCTACATAGATTATATCTCTTAGAATATCCTGCAATGTAGAAAGTAGTCATTACTTTTTTTTTTCTGTTATTTAGAATAATTCATTATATGGGTAAAGTGATAGCAATCATAAGCCAGAAGAAGACCAAGACAGCAAGTTAAATTCTGGAAATAATTCTCCATAATTGTGCATGTTTTTGAAAAGCACAAATATGGCATCACAGGACTATAATATATATATATATATAAATGTAGAATCAAAAGAGCATATATAATATATTCTTCACAGCTTTTCTGAAGAATTAACTGCTCATGGTGACTATTTTAGAGAGAGTTGCAAATATATATAACAGTCCTTTTTCTTATTCTCTGGTTTTTAAACTTGCAAGTAAAGATGTGCTTCCAGTACTCTAGACTTAATGAACCTCTCTGCTTTCCCTTCCCCATTGATGCCATGCTTATTTGAGTTGTCATGAGTCATTGCAGTAGGAGACAAATGGGAAAAATTTTTCTGGATAGTAACACACTTTTTTCCCTTTGTGGAGATGTCTTTAATTTTGGTGGAAGTGTAAGTTGCTCAGTGTTATGGTTCCCCAGAGTAAACTTTTTGAGGTAGGTTTCAGAAGAGCTGAAATCAGGAACATAACAGCCAGAGAGACCAGGGTCTTAAGATGATAGTTGTTAAAATGGTGAGCATTTTTCAATGAGTACAAAAGGTTCTGGAAAGAATCGCAGTTTAAGTTGTTGTCTTACACTCAAAGAACAAAATCTCTTACTCTTTCCTGTGCTCCATTATACTAAGCATATTTTGGTGCAAGAATAAAAGGTCTATAAAAGGATGGTTTTGCCAGTCACACATTTTCTTCCATTCTCCTCACGCGCAACTTCCAAGTCCCGAACTGATTTTCCAGAGATATTTTTTGAAAAAGATCGAGGGTTGAGTAGGAGAAGATAGTCTAAATGGGTCCATATGTATTCAAAAAACTGTGGCTTTAAAAAGTATTCACTTAATGACATGAACACACAGTGATTGGGGAAGCAATCTGAAAACTGCCATTCAAATATTCTCACAAGTCTAAGATTACAGAGTGTCTGATTTTGTACTTCTTAATTCAAATAATATTTAAGATTTTGAGAGGTTGCTGCTTGTTCACAGAGCTCCTAAGGGGTGGAGCTTGGATGGCACTCCATCCTTTGATCCTCAGTTCACCACTGCTTTATCAGTTTAAGCTGTCCTAACGATGAAATGCCCTGTAATATGTGTTCTTCTGGGGCGATAACTCCCACATAAACTCTTTTAAGTGTTTTGTCCTAGAGGAAAACTGTTATTGGCAAATTGAAGACTTTGTGCTTTAGACATTACCAAAGAGGTAGTAATGAATGGCCTAAAGAAAATACCTTTTTTGGCACAAATATTCAGGTCATTTGATATTGAATTTCCACTATAGATCTTTTTAGCAGTTACAGAATAGTATTATTTATCTTTATTTTTAAAAAGAAGGTCTGGGCTTTGCAGACACCGTTGTCGCCCGCAGCTGCTCTCCGTCAGCCATGGTCAACCCCACCGTGTTCTTCGACATCGCCGTGGACAGCGAGCCTTTGGGCCGCGTCTCCTTCGAGCTATTTGCAGACAAAGTTCCAAAGACAGCAGAAAACTTCCGTGCTCTGAGCACCGGAGAGAAAGAATTCGGTTATAAGGGTTCCTGCTTTCACAGGATTATTCCAGGGTTTATGTGCCAGGGTGGTGACTTCACACGCCACAATGGCACCGGCGGCAAGTCCATCTATGGAGAGAAGTTCGAGGATGAAAACTTCCTGCTGAAGCACACAGGTCCTGGCATCTTGTCCATGGCAAACGCTGGGCCCAACACAAACGGCTCCCAGTTCTTCATCTGCACTGCCAAGACTGAATGGTTAGATGGCAAGCATGTGGTCTTTGGCAGAGTGAAAGAGGGCATGAGCATTGTGGAAGCCATGGAGCACTTTGGGTCCGAGAACGGCAAGACCAGCAAGAAGATCACCATTGTCAACTGTGGACAACTCTAATGCATCTGACGAGTTTTATCTCACCCACCTGACCATTCCTCTAGCTCAGGAGAGCGCCCTCCGCCCCATCTGCTCGTGACGCCCTGAATTGTGCTCTCCCTGCAGGTCTTTGGTTCCGTGTTTTCCTTACTTCCCCTCCAAGTCTAGCGGAATTGCAGAGTTAAAAGTTATGATTATGAAATAAAAACATAAACAACGAAAAAAAAAAAAAAGAAGGTCTGGGTAGCAGAAAAACTTTAATCAATTCATTCATTTATTTTATTTATTTTTGTTCTGAATCATCCAAAAATATTAAATGGTATTTAGTATCATTCTCATGTTTTGTATTTCATTAATTCTTTTTTTTTTTTTAAGATTTTATTTATTTGTTTGAGAGGTAGAGTTACAGACAGTGAGAGGCAGAGACAGAGAGAGAAAGGTCTTCCATCCGCTGGTTCTCCCGAAATGGCCACAACAGCCGGAGCTGAGCTGATCTGAAGTCAGGAGCCAGGAGCTTCTTCCGGGTCTCCCACGTGGTTGCAGGGGCCCAAGTGCTTGGGCTATCTTTTGTTTTCCCAGGCCACAGCAGAGAGCTGGATAGGAAAAGGAGCAGCCAGGACTAGAACTGGGGCCTATATGGGATGCCAGCGCCACAGGCAGAGGATTAACCCACTGCACAACAGCACCGCCTCCCAATTCATTCATTTAATGGATATATATTGAATGAGTATTCTGCACCATGCACGTTTGTAGGTTTTTGGAGAAACAACAGAGAACAAAGAAGCTAAAAATCTGTTTTTTTGGTGCTTACATCTATATTTGAGAAGACAAATGCTGTGATTTGAATGTGTCTTCCAGTATTCAAGGTCTGGACACTTAATCTCTAATGCTATAGTACTGAGAGGTGGAGACTTTTAAGAGGTGATTAGATTGTGAGGGTGCGGCCATCCTGAGTGGATTAATGCTGTTATCACAAGAGAGGGTTAGTTACTGAGGAGGCAGTGGGCTCCTGATAAACTTGAGTTTGGTCCTCTCCTCTGCTATGCTTTCTTGCCCTTCTGTCTTCTACCTTGGGATGGCAGAGCAAAAAGGCCCTCGCTGGGTACCGGAACCTTAAACTTTGGCTTTCCAGCCACTAGCGCTATAAGAAGTAAATTTCTTTTCTTTTTTTAAAAAATAGATTAAACAGTCTGTGGCATTCTGTTACAGCAGTACACAGATGAAGACAACAGATAGTATGATACACACACACACATAATATTTGGCATGGTGATGGTTAAAGCAAAAACTTGAATTGAGAGAGTGACATAGGGGATGAGAAGGGTGATAGAATTTTAGGTAAAGTTGCCAAAGATGGTCTCACTGAGAGAACTATTTTTGAGAAAGACCTGAAGCACATAGAAGAACAAACTCTTTGAATATCTGGGGAAGAGTCTCCCAGACAGAAGGAATAGTAAGTGCAAATTCCTGAGGCTATAGGTATATGGGATGTGCAAAAAATAGCAGGAGTCAAAGAGGGCTAGCAAGAATTAGGAGGTACTGAGAAAAGAGCTTCCAGAGATGAAAGGGGGGCTGCTCACTGAATAAGGGCACTGCAGACCATTGTAAGAACTATGACTTTTAGTCTCTGTGAAATAGAAGTCATTTGGGGGTGTTCAGCTGAGGAGTGGTATAGTCTGACTTCTAAGAGCTGTTTTGTAAGGGGTCACTCTGGCTTCTCTCTTGAGAAGAGAAAGAGATGAGTAAGAACTGAATTGGGATTATTTAGAAGGTGATGTCAGTCATCCAGATATGAGATCATGTCAGCATAAGTGATTCTGGATATGTTTAAAGGTAGTAGCATCAGGGGCTGGCGCTGTGGCGCAGTGGGTTGATGCCCTGGCCTGAAGCGCCGGCATCCCATATGGGCGCCGGTTCGAGTCCCGGCTGCTCCTCTTCCAATCCAGCTCTTTGTTATGGCCTAGGAAAGCAGGATGGCCCAAGCCCTAGGGCCTCTGCACCCGCGTGGGAGACTCGGAAGAAGCTCCTAGCTCTTGGCTTCTAATTGGCTCAGCTCTGGCTGTTGCGGCCATCTGGGCAGCGAACCAGCGGATGGAAGACCTCTCTGTCTCTACCTCTCTCTGTAACTCTCTTTCAAATAAAATAAAATAAATCTTAAAAAAAAAAAAAGTAGTGGCATCAGCATTTCTGGATGTGTTGGATGTGTGGTGTGAAAGGAGAAGCAGGATTAAAGGATAGATTGCAATCGGTTATGGATAGGATAGGTGCAGTTAGCAGGGGCAGTTCAGTGTTGTATTTGAAAGCTACTTTATGTATTTAAGGTGAGTTGTTAAGTATAGGAGTCTGTAGCAAGAGAAAAGTCTCACTTGGCATACATGATTGACAGTTGATATTTAAAGCTGCCACTGGATGAACTCTCCAATGCAGTGAGTGTAGACAAAAGGGAGAAAGGGGCCAAGGGTTGAGCCCTGGAATATACATATGTTAATTCAGCGATAGGGGCTGGTGCTGTGGAGTAGTAAGCTAAGCCTCTGTCTGTAGCACCAGCATATGTCCTGGCTGCTCCTCTTCCAATCCAGCTCTCTGCTGGTTGCCCAGGAAAGCAGTGAAGTATGGCCCAAGTGCTTGGGCTCCTGCACCCACATGGGAGACCCTGAGGAAACTCCTGGCTTCTGGCTTTCGCCTGGTCCAGTCCTGGTTGTTGTGGCCATTTGGGGAGTGAACCTGCGTATGGAATACCTTTTTGTCTTTCCTTCTCTCTACCCATTATACTACCTCTCACATAAATAAATAACATCTTTAAATAAGAAAAGAATTCAGTGGTATTAAGGAACAGCAATCTGAGGTAGGACAAATAAACAATTTGTGTGTTATAATGAATAACACATTTAGCTCATGCTTTAATCCTTTTAATTATGAAACAAATGGTAGTAAAATAATCAGACAAAAAAGTGACCAATGATGCTGGGAAAAAGTAGGTAACTATTTAAAAATGACAAGTATGAGCTAAGACAGGTGTTAACTATGTTTAGTAGCAGAACTTTCTGCATGGGGCCAGGAATAAAGAGGTGATTATACTTTCACTGTTTTCTAACCACTGCAGCTGAACGCCCGCTGGTTCTGATCATTTTGTACTTGATTTGGTGTTGAGAAATGATTTAAGGTGTGATATCCTGAATATCCTGGATTCTTTGTAACTTAGTACTTACTACTTTTATTTTATCGTGAATTTCAGTCCATTGCATTCTAAATTGTTTTCGTACACTTGGAGAAAGGATTGGTTGTTTTCTCTCTGATTCCCAGTTACATGTTTTTCTTCTGGTGCTCAAGGGTAAGAGCATCCTGGTAAAGTGTCTAGATGTTTCATCATGCCTTTATTCGTGTATTTAGCAAACATTTTTCAGAATCTTCTATGTATCAAACAATGTTGGAGATACAAATATCAAATAAGTTTAGTTCTTGCCATAAAAGAGTTCCCATTCTAGTGTGATTGAGCGATTATAATGTAATGTGTTGTATGCTACAGTAGAGATGTTGAGGAGGAATTTGTTAAAGAAACTTGAGGAGAGAACAACCAACTTCTGGGCAAGGATTCAAGAGTGCTTTGCTCAAGAGGTCATGCTTGAGTTTCGTCTTGAAGGATCAATAAGAGTTTTCCAGAGAATAAAAGGACAAAGGACATTCCAAGAGGAAAGCATAAATGTATAGGGGAATTACTATGAAAGAAGTGCCTAGTGTAGAAGGAAAATGTAGGATAAAATCAGAAAGACTGACAAAAGCTGGGTTATGTAGGCTGTTTTATGACCTATGCTGGGTACTTTTGTATGTTTTCTGTATTTGCCCACTGAATTTCCAAACAATCCTCTGTGGTGATGTAATATAAATAACAAATTTAATATATATGACCTAAGGCATAGAATAAATAAGTGGTTTCTCAGAGACACACAGCTGGGGTGGACGATACAACTGAAATGCCCACATGCTGTTTGGACTACCTGAATTCAATTTCCAGCCAGCTCCTGACTCCAGCTTCCTACTGATACAAACTTTTGGAGTTAACAGTGATGGTTAACGTAGCTGGGTTCCAGTCACCCACATGGGAGACCCTGAATGAGTTTCAGGCACTCAGCTTGATCCAAACCAGTCCCAGCCACTGCAGGCATTTGGAGAGTCAAATAGAAGATGGGAGTTCTCTTACTCTCTTTCTACTGATTTTCTTTCTTCTGTTTCTCTGCTTCTCAAATTAATAAAACAAAGCAAAACAAAAGGTCATATAACTGGTAAGTGGTAGAGCTATGCTTGCATTTGCATCTGATGCTAACAGTGTTCATTATGTAGTACTATGACTATTTTTCCTCCTCTTCCAACAAACTTGAATTTAAAGACTCTTCTTTAGGTTGCCAAGCTTCCTGTCAAGCATGGTTTGTGAGCAATGCCATATGACCCCTTCCAGGACCCCATGATCCTGGCCTTGTGACCTATGGCTCAGAAAAATCTTCCATCCTTCAATACTGTTGTAGAACCTGTTGTTCACATCTCATGCACTTATTTCCCTCATGTAATTGTCACCTCCAGGTTGAGCAACACTTAAGGATTAGTGTCTGTTTATCTGTGTCTCTAAAGGCTTTCTATTTCTTTAGCTATTACTACAGATTTCTATTAAATTGTGAATGGTAGTATGGGAGGTGTGGGTCCAGGAAGATGGTGCGTCTGCTGCTAGTCAAAGGAGTTTTGCATGTGTTTATCTGTAGTAATGTTGCTCTCTCTAGGAGAAAAGAGGAGGACTTATACTTGCTAATTCATCTTCTTTAGTATTCTGTGGAATGAAATGCTTTGCTATTTACAGGTCTAGAGTTCTGTTCCTTGAGTAGTCTTGCATTTTCTTGAGTAACTCTTTGAGCATAGCTTTTTCTTTTGTTAACAGTCTCCATTCACAGCCCTTTAGTTAGGTTTTGATTCCATGCTACCCATATCCTTGTCCCTCATGCATGCTACAGTCTTTTCCTCTAGGAGTTATTTCTGCCAAGGGATTATTCATCAGCGTCATCTTTTAAAAAAAATTATTTATTTAAAAGGCAGAGTTAAAGAGAGAGGAGGAGAGACAGAGAAAGAGATCTTAGATCTGCTGGTTCACTCCCCAAATAGCTCCAACTGTGATGGGCCAGGCCCAACCCAGGAATCAGGAGCTTCATCTGGTTCTGCCTTGTGGGTGGCAGGAACCTAAGCACTTGGGCCACCTTCTGCTGCTGCTTTCCCAGGTGCATTAACAGGGAGCTGGATTGGAAGTAGAACAGCCGGGACATGAATCAGCACCTATGTAGGATGCTAGCATCACAGACAGAGACTTTATTTGCTAGGCTACAATGTTGGCCCCTATTCATTTTCTTTAATAAGCTGGTAGAAATATGTCCTCTGTGCTTTTTTACATATTTCTCTAGCAAGGAGTTTGAATCTAAGTTGTATATAATCACTGAAGGTCACTCATCCAACAAAGACACTCCTGAGGTCATATTTCCTTTAGACTCTGCAAGCTTCCACATTCTGGATGATTCATGAAGTTAAGTAGCATCTGAAAGCATACACTACTGTCCTGCTGAGGCTGGGAGCTCAGCTGGCTGGACTCCAGGGCCAGAGCTCTTCATTTTTTGTGCTCTGCTGCTTTTACAATTCTTAACATTAAGGGCTGGGAATTTTGCTTCTTTTGTTTGATAAACACTTACTGAGCATTACTTATTGAATTCTCTGTGCCACAGGCCATGTAAGTTCTTTGGGATACAAAGGTCTTTTCCTGTTCTTTTCTTTTTTTATTTATTATTTATTTTTTTAACTTTTATTTAATAAATATAAATTTCCAAAGTACAGCTTTTGGACTACAGTGGCTTCCTGCTCCCCATAACTTCCTCCCACCCACAACCATCCCATCTCCTGCTCCCTCTCCCATTCCATTCACATCAAGATTCATTTTCAATTATCTTCATATACAGAAGATCAATTTAGCATATATTAAGTAAAGATTTCAACAGTTTGCACCCACACAGAAACACAAAGTGTAAAGTACTGTTTGAGTACTAGCTATAGCATTAATTCACATTGTACAACACATTAAGGACAGAGATCCTACATGGGGATTAAGTGCACAGTGACTCCTGTTGTTGACTTAACAAATTGACACTCTTGTTTATGGTGTCAGTAATCTCCCTAGGCTCTTGTCATGGGTTGCCAAGGCTATGGAAGCCTTTTGAGTTCTTTCCCTTCCCTCCCCTCCCCTCCTTCCCTCCCTCCTTCCTCCTTTCTTGTATTTATTTATTTATCCAAGAGGTAGAGTTACAGACATAGAGAGGGAGAGACAGAAAGGTCTTCCATCCACTGGTTCACCCCAAATTGCTGCAACAGCCAGAACTACTAGGTCGAGCCAAAGCCAGGAACCAGGAGCTTCTTATGGGTCTCCCACGCAATGCAGGGGCCCAAGCACTTGGGCCATCCTCCATTACTTTCCCAGGCTATAAGCAGACAGCTGGATAGGAAAAGGAGCAATCAGGAAATGAACTCGCCCCACAGGCAGAGCGTTAGCCAGTGATACCACAGCACTGGCCCCAAAGGTCTTTACTTTCAGAGGAGCTCACTCTCTAGTGGAGTTGTTACCGGAGAAATTGCAGGGTTCTTGTCTTCGTGCAAGAAAGAATTCAGGCGTGAGACAGAGAGTAGTGGGAGGTAAAATAGCAAGGTTTATTAGGGAAGGGACATCCATCAGGACAGATGGGCACCTCTCCAAACAGGACCTGGAAGAGAGAGCAGTTGCCTGGATGGGGGGGGAGAAGGAGCCAGGTTACATGTTGAGTGGAGAGACTACTCCTGACCAGGCCAGGCGGTCTACTCAACAGAGAGGCAGAGGGCTGAGCGCCCAGTCCAGTTGAGGCTGGGGGTTTTTAAGGAGATGGGTCTTGCTTCCCCACCTCTGCTCCTCTTGGAACAAAGGGCTTTTTGGATGTAAATAGAAAAACTTCTCTTGAAGGTCTGAAACAAAGGACTTTATGGATGCAAATGTTATCAGACAAGGGAGCAGGGTGTTTGAGATGCAGATACTGAGCTGCACCTGGGAGGTTGTGGAAGATTGTCAGGCAGAAGGGGTGGGAACCTCCACCTGGCAGGTTATCAGGTAGAAGGGGGCAGGGCAGGATGGGAACTCTGGGCTGCCCCTGAAACATTGTCAGGATGACTTTGAGATGCAGATACATATGCTGGACATAGCCATCTTCTCTTTGGGCCTGTTACACACACATAAGCTCATAACTGACTTCCTACCTAACAGAGTGATTCAAAGATTGGCGGCATAACTCTCACCCTTGACTTATTTCAAACATTCCTGGTAAATGTAGCCATAATGTTAATGTAAAATGGAGGATTTACTTTATAAAACTAAGATAGTAGTGATAGTGGTATCATCTTAAGCAGTGTATGAAATTTAAATGAATATTAAACATTAAGAAAAAAGCATGATTAAAAACCTTTAATATGAAAATGTACAGTGTTGGAATTTTAATTCCCTAGATTATAATTAATATAGAGAAATCAGGTGTTGAGACATTAGTGTTGATAAGTAAGGACCTAAGTCATTCTTAAGAAATGAAAAATTTTTTCAAGTTCTTTAACATAATCACAGAATACATGATTAGATATGTCTAAACTGAGATAAAAATTATAGATATACAACTGAATGCATTTCTTTACTGTTTATGCCTGGATATTCTGTTCTTATACTCAAATGGGGACACTTCTCTTCATAAGGGATTTATTTCAATACCATGAATGTGACCTGTGAAAAAAGTTTACAGGGGTTGTGCAGAGGCTGTAATTCTTCTAAAATGGATGAGAGAGCTTTGGATTGAGGTTGGAAAAGCATAAAGATTTAGGGAAAAAACTCATGCCTATTAGGAAGGGCTTAATCTCCTCTTTCTTAGGAAGAAAAACAGCACAAAAATAAAGTCACATTAGAAGGAGTTAAGAATTGTCTGCTGGATTTGAGGTTAAAAGATTGGTATGTCTTGATAACAGTCTGGTCATAAAGCTGTTCCAGAGATGGAAAAAAAAATGCTTACTGACTGGAAATTTAGCAGTGTGACTTAATTTTATCAGGAAAAATAAACAAAATGAAATTTAGCTAATTAAATGCAATTGAAAGATATGGGGACAATTAAGAATGTGTATAGTGTACAACCTAAAATATTGTATCTTATACTCTTAGGAAAACACAAAAGTAATACAAAACAAAACATTTTTCCTAGTTGAAAGCATGATCTAATTTTTCTTTCTTTTAAATTTTTGTCTTCTTTGAATGAATAGTTAGCTAGTTTGCTCTGTGTAGGACAAAGAGTAGGCAAAGGATAAGAGACTGGGAAAAGACCCTTGTTTAGGGTTCAAAGGCTCCCACATGATGCTGTTTTTGCCAGAAGCCTAACCATTGCCATGGAATGGCAGTGGTGCAAATAGGGAGAGCTGGTGGAGCTAAGGGAAATAGAGAGGTACTCAGCCCTGACTGCCCATGGATGGTGCCTCGAGTTATCCATTAAGCTGGAAAGATTCCCTGCAAAGTGTCTGCTGGTGGAATGTGGAGCCTGTGAAAGGAGCCTGGACGTGCAGCTGGGAGGGACTGCTGCCTGTGCAGTGGCTGCCAGCCGGTGGCTGGCCTCATGCTGTGGCTGTCTGTAGAGCAGCCATCTGCTGCAGCTTTAATGAATGAATCTCTCTAGGCTTTGTGTTTTTTTTTTTTTTTTTTAACAGAACAATAGCTTCCAGCATGTGATCTGCATTCCAATGGATTGGGCCCTTTGCTCACACTTGTGTCTGTGTGTGTGTGTGTGTGTTTGGTAGGGATGGGGGAAGATGGTGTGTGTCTGAGTTCTCTCAGATATGGCTGCGATGGATGTTGTTGAGAAGGCAAATGTTTTAAGTTTGTTTTAAATTGGAATGCTCAACCAGTTTTTCCTTGGGGGATCTGTACATTTGGGCTACTTTTCGTTATTATTATTATTTTTTTTTTTTTGCATACCTCTCATTCCCCTTTGCATAGTTTGTTTCCTCCTAAATACTGAAGGTTGATTCACTTCTTTCAGGAAGTGCTAATGAAGTCTATGGAATGAAATATTTAAGAGGATTTTTATCTTTTTGTTAAATCACCTGACATTAACTTGGGTTGATTAATCCCCTTCTTGTTCCTCTTGCCTTGGCCAGTATCTTTAAACCCATTTGGCTGCCTTTGATGCAGGATGCTGAATGAACCCTCTGCAGCAGCTGTCAATATCTCTTTTCCCTGTGGTGGGCATCAGACTCCAGGCTGGTTTTTTCTTAATTACAAAAGAGAGAAAGAAACACCCCAAAAGACAAATCAAGAACTTTATCAGGAGGGGATTGATTTATTCTTTGGTTTAATCATCCTTAGAAACAGAAAAAATCCTATTTTGCCTGTCAATAATGGTCCTGTGGTTATAATCTTTAGCCTAACAGAGCTAAGGAGAAGCTCATTGGGGAAAAACTTTTGAAGGTTGCTTATTGGTTTCGATGAGGTCATCTTGTTTCTGGTTTTCAAGAAAAAGAGTTATTTTAAGTAAAACATCACTCAGAACTTTCACATATAAACCACACACAATGGTAGCTGCTTTGGCAGAACTGGAGAGACATGAGCAGGAAGGAGGCAGAACTGTGCCTCACACTGGCCCAAGTTCACAGGCTTTGTTGACCAGTTTGTAGAGGTACACATCTAGGCCATGTTTTGTTTTGGGGTAGAATTCTGCTAAGATCACCATAGAGAATAGTTGTTATCATTAGTTTTTACTTTAACTCTTGATAGAAATGTTATTTTGCATCCCTCTCTAGTATCCCTTCCTCTCAATCTGGGCTGCATTAGGCAAAGGATGGATTTGGTGGAAATGAAAAATCCCTTCTATTGTGAAATTCAAGGATAAAATTAATTTATTTTTTGTGGACTGTACTAAAATTATCCTACATGATTGTCACATAACAGTCTTACCCTTAGCTGTTTTATTACTGTACGATGTACACTTGAATTTCTATTGAATTCATTTTACTAAGTATATATTTGTTTATATACATAGGTATCTACATCACCTATTTACTTATATACATGTACATTTACATAAAAGACATATTTGTGTAATTCTTGCAGAGTTCATTCTGAGAAACACATATCTCCAGTGATACACAGTTAATATGGAACAATAGGCTAATCCTCTGTCTGTGGCGCCGGCACACTGGGTTCTAGTCCCAGTCAGGGTGCCGGATCCTGTCCCGGTTGCCCCTCTTCCAGTCCAGCTCTCTGCTGTGGCCCAGGAGCGCAGTGGAGGATGGCCCAAGTGCTTGGGCCCTGCACCCACATGGGAGACCAGGAGAGGCACCTGGCTCCTGGCTTTCGATCTGCGCGGTACGCCGGCCACAGCGCGCAGGCCGCAGTGGCCATTGGGGGGTGAACCAATGGAAAAGGAAGACCTTTCTCTCTGTCTCTGTCTCTCTCATTGTCCACTCTGTTTGTTAAAAAAAAAAAAGAAATTCCTTTTTGTATATCCACTTACCAAACCTTAAGAAGATCCTTCATGTATATCTACTTATCAGTTAATTAGCATCAGCAAAGCTTCACCAAATATAAGAGTTATTGCTATTTTCTATCTAAGGGACTAAATAACAGGCTAGGCCAAGGAGTCAGGCATTCTTTTGTTTTGTTTTTTTTTTTCCTTCAGCGGGAGAGAGGGAGAGAGTGTGCCCATTGCTGGGCCGCACTGGTGCTGAAGCTGTAAGCCATCGGGAACAAAATCCATGTCTCGCACATGGGTAGCATCAAACCAAATACTTGGGTGGTCACCACTGCCTTATAGGGTTTGCATTAACAGGAAGCTGGAATTAGGAGCAGGAGCCAGGAATTGAACTCAGATACTGTGATGTGATACACAGTTATCTTATCTACTAGGTTAATCATGCATCTATAGTTACTTATGTATCTGTTTCTGAGTCTGCCATTGGTTCCTGGAGCCCAGTCACTCCCAGAGTAGGGGGAGATAGATCTCTCTAACTGGGCCCTGAGTAGGTCAGCAACCTGCCATTCTCATGGAGAGCATGAAACCTTCAATGTATTTTTAAAAGTACAATCACTCTGAGAGTGAAAGAGAGCATTAACTGAATGGGTTGTTGGAACAACAGGTGCAGAGAGGCATGTGGTCACCCTCTTGGTAGTTCTTGATATCTCCTAGGTGCTGTGGATGTAGATCTTCAGTCCCATAGATGTCAAAGGAAAGTCCTAAGTCCTATATGCAATAATGAAGAAAACCACAACAACTGCATATAGCAAAATGATATATCTGAATTTTGTTAATGCAACTTGAAACTTTATAGCAATCCTCACAGGCTATAATGGTTTTAACTTGGTCACGGTTTAAGCTGGTGCAAGGAAAAGGGACAGTTGAATAGCTGTCACTGATGAACATGGTAAGTATGCAGACAGAAAGACAAGGGTCTTTAAAAGTATTATCATCCTTGAGATAATATAAGGCCATTCAAACTACATCTTTAGGATTCAAAGATTGCTTGTTAAGAAGTAGGAGTGGCAAGTGAAAATCATTCTCTTGGCCAGATATGAGTTCTACTTTATCCAGACATCTGAGGATGTGGGATTATGTAGAACTCAAACTTCTGTATGATGACTTTTGGTCCAGATTTTACATTCAAATATTCTGGTAGTCATTAATCACATGGTAAGTCTTTCTGTTCCTGTTTTCTCATCTATATAAGTGCTTAAATATGCAAGAAAAAAAGTGATGACCCCCCAATTTTCTTACTCATTTAATTTAAAATATACTCAATATAAAATTTTGGATTGAAGCATATTTTATTGTAATTAGTTGGTAATATTAAAAATATTATATATTAACTTAGCTATAATTTATTTTGAATTCCCCATCAGCCCAATATTAAATTAACCTTCACTATCTATCCCTAGACAATTCTAAGTATCTAGTAGCCGAGACTTCATTTAAAACACTTATCCCAAAGAAATTTTTTTTACAGTTTTTAGCATTAAGTTGACTAACATTTGAACATGATACTTATATCATTTAATATATTATAGAATTCCAGTAATATTTTATATCTTAAGACTTGTACTTCCTAATTTTAAGAAGATTTTAAATTGTGATTTCTAGAAGTACCTTTTAGGAATTGTAGGGAAAAAAATCAATATTTTAACTGAATATATAATGCTTAATTTAATACCTAAGCTAATAAGACCCTATTGCCAGTGTTATACTCAGAACCTTTTGTATAATCTCTGGCCTGACAGGTGGTGTGAGAAATGGATTCATATTAGCAGTCAAGGCTCTTACAGGCTATGGTTACCAAGCCCAGAGCAGCAGCCATAGTGCTTTGCACATGCTCAGTGAAACTCTCTGGAGTGCAGGATTGTTATGTATGCAATTCAGATTCTCTATTGGGTCTCTGAGTCTTGAGAGGACACTTGATGCTCCGCAATCAACAGTCATGGACAAGAGTTTCAAGCTTCTAGTGCCGTTCCATGTACCTTTTCCTCTTCTCAACACCTCTCCAGAGACCCTAGGTGAAGGAAAGAGGTTAGAGTAATCAGAAGCTCGAGAGGATGAGAGAACAATGGGAGTTATGTTAGGACTCAAGCTTGGTGCAATTCTGCTCCAGTCTAATGTTAGCCATTTTATCTCATGCATATCTGTGCTGAGTTCCTGCCTTTGTTGCCTTGCTCAACTGAAAATTGCATGCCTGAACTCAAGTGCAGGAACCCCACCCTACCTGAGGGTGACCTAAAGTAATAAAAAGGAGAACTAACTTCCACTTAAGAGAGAATACATAGTAGTTTCGTCCTGTGTCTGGCTGATTTCACTTAACGTAATGATCTCCAGTTCCATCCATTTTACTGCAAATGTCAGGGTTTTATTCCTTTTGTGTGTATGTGTTTTTATTTTTTAAAGATTTTATTTATTTATTTGAGAGGTAGAGTCATAGACAGTGAGAGGGAGAGACAGAAAGGTCTTCCATCCGTTAGTTCACTCTCCAAATTGCTGCAACGGCTGGGGCTGGGCCAATCTGAAGCCAGGAGCTTCTTCCAGGTCTCCCACACGGGTGCAGGGACCCAAGTACTTGGGTCATCTTCTACTGCTTTCCAAGCCCATTGCAGGAGCTGGAATGGAAGAGGACCAGCCAGGACTAGACCAGTGTCCACAGGTTATGCCAGTGCCAGAGGCGGAGGATTAACCTACTGTGCCACAGTGTCAGTCCCTTATTCTTTTTTAAATTGCTGAGTAATTTATGGACCACATTCTTATCCATTCATCCATCAATGGACAACCATGTTTATTCCATATCTTAATTATCTGAATAGTGTTTGAATGAAACATTGGAGTTCAGGTATCTTTTTGACATGCTGATTTTATTTCCTTCAGATAGATACCCAGAAGTGGCATAGTTACATGGTAGATCTACTTTTAATTTTTTTGGAGTGGCAGAGAAACAGCAGAGAGATGGAGAGAGGATGAGAGACAGGGAGATGGGGTGGGGCGAGAAAGAGAGAAACAGAGAGATATTCCTTCTGTTGTCTCCTATCTGTTGATTCATTCCCCAAATGCCCACAATGGCCAGGGCTAGACTAGGTCTGGAGCCAGGAAACAGGACCTCAAGCAAGTTTTCCCACATGGGTGACAGGAACCCAATTATGAGTCATTCCTGTTGCCTCCCAGGATCTGCATTGAGAGGAAGCTGGAATCAAGAGCTGGAGCTGGAAACAGAACCCAGGCACTGTGTTGTAGGACTTAGGTTTGCTAACCAATAGGGCAAATGCCCACTCCCTGTTTTAACTTTTTTGAGAACCTTCTATACTGTTCTCCATAATGGCTGTACTGATTTGTATTCCCACCAGCAGTGTATAAGTGTTCCTTTTTCTCCTCATCCTTGCCAACATTTGTTATTTTACATCTTTTCGATCACAGGCATTCTAAATATAGTGACATGATACCTCATGGTGGTTTTGGTTTGTACTTCCCTGATGGCTATCAATGTTGAACATATTTTTGTTTATTTTTGTTGACCATTTGTGTTTCTTCTTTTGAGAAATATCCATTAAGATCATTTGCTTAGAAACATCTGTTTAAATCCTCTTCGCATTTCTTAACTGAGTTGTTGGGGTTTTTGTTGTTGAATTTTTTAGTTCTTTATATATATTCAGGATGCTAATCTTTTGTCAGATGAATAGTTTGCAAATATTTTTTTCCATTCTGTCTGTTGTCTTTTCACTCTGGTGATTGTTTCCTTTGCTGTACAGAAGCATCATAGCTTAATATAATCCTATTTGTCTAGTTTCGCTTTTGTTCTCTGTGCTTCTCTGGAAATTTTACAAAAAGAATCAATCTGAACTTAATGATTATTAAAGACTGGAAAGGGTTTGAGGAGAGGTGATAGAAGTTGAATAAAGGGTACTCTAGCACAATTAGATGACAGTTTTATGTTCTGATGTTCCATGGCACAGTGGAGTGAAAATTGATTACAATAATAACTGTATAAAGAGAAGAGCTGGATTGTCCCACACATGAAATAAGTACAGGGAAGTGAGGATGCTGATTGGTTGACTTGATTGCCTTATACCGTATGCATCACTTGAAATATTGCAGTGTGCCTCATAAAGGTATAGAAGTATTATTAAAATTGTGCTTGCCTTAACCAGCTAGCTGTGCCCCAGCCTGTGAGCACCACATGGGAGACAGATATGAGCTGTTTTACAGGTACATATTACTTATTTTTGCTGCGTTTGTGCTGGACTTCACAGTGTAATTCACAGATACCTGTCCTTTAGTTCACATTAACAGGTTGGCCTTGGAATGACAAGGCGTCTTCCTGCCAAACGGAATGGAATGCCTCCAACTCTTTATCTCCAGTCAGTGACTGATGTGAGTGCACTGCCCTTCTGGTCAGTGGTGTATTAGGGCATCAGGCTTTCCCAGAAGGTGACCAAGCCCTGCTCCTTTTGCCTTGCCTAGCTGGAAAGAACATACATAGAGCAAGACAGAGCCATGGTGCTATCTTTTGATGTGCTGTTAGACTGCCTTGTCCAAAGAAGGATTTTGAGCCTTCCTTTGTGGATGTGAAACTGTGATTAAACCTTCAATGAGTGCTCCTTTACTAGGCAACAGGGGGACAGTGCCTGGAATCTAGTCAGTTCATTGATAAAACTTGAGGTTGAAGGCATGACTATTCCTTTGTGTCAGTGCATCCAAGCTTCATTAACGTGCAACTGCCCAGCTCTGCCATCAGATTCAGCCACAGACCAACCAGAAGCATTGCAGAGGCCATTTTAGAGCACCCATAAGGAAAGCTTTTAATCTCTCATTGGAGCATTTTAGAAGTCCCCAAATGTCACCAGACCCTTGTTGGCAGGTTAAGATTTGAGTAGATCTCCAGGAGTAAAACTTATCCTCCTTAGTGTACATATTCTCAGTATTTTTTTCATTCAGTTATCTGACTTCAAAGCTGGATAGCTGTCATAACTTTTAGCATCAAAATGAAAGCTGGAAAAGGAAGGAAGATGAATGAGGGCATCCATTAGTGGCCATGGAACAATATGAGTATTCTGCACCTGTGTTGATGACTTCCTTCTTAGCTCTGTGAAGGTGATTTTTCTATGGTGACATGGATTGGGGGACTGTCTCCTCATGACTTAGGTATCCTGAATGATGTATGCTCTGTCTCTACATTTAGCCTGTCATCATTTTTATTCCATCATCTCCAAAAATATTTCTAGGCAAAATGAGCAGCTATCAAAAGAAAGAATTATCCCAATCACCCCTGTAAATATTTAGGCACGTCTTGAAGCTAACTTCTTTTTTGGACCATCTTTGCCTCTTGTGGAAACAACTTTGTCAAATCAGTTTTCAGAAGTGAGTGAACCTTAAACTGTACAAATAGTGGGGCCCTGTGCTTTGGAAAAAACCACAAAAATTCAAGGGGTAGGGTTGGGGAAAGGGCATTGGAATATAAATCATTGCAATAGTACTTAATAAGTATTTGGATTTTTGAAATAGGTTCTACCAGCCATCTGAAAGAGCATGAATTTTAGACATGAGCTTAATAGAAACATCTGAAAAATATTTTTGTTGTGTAATTCATTATTTCTTTGGCATATTTACTGAGAAAACAAGGAGGACTTATATGGGTTTGTATTAAGTTGTGGGTTTTTTGATATTGGCTCTTTATACCATTTAAAGAGTAACAATTTTGATTCTCATAAAGAACAGTTACTAGGTAGCCATGAAGAAGGCTTTCCTGAAAAACTAGTGACATATGCATTCAGGAGTAAAGCTGTGCATTTCAAGAATTTCTGAATCCCTGACTATTTTGAAGTTTCATTCTTGTGAAATTCCTAGCCTGGAAAAGCAGCTTAGTAAACTGTTCAGAGCATGAACTTCAGAAACAGACTACCTATTTCACATCCAGGTTCTCTACTTGTTGCATGATTCTGATGAATCAAACTGTCTGCACATCAATTTTTTCATCCATAAAATAAGGATATTCATAGGTTCTTATGAGAGATTTTTTTGGCAATGATTTGAATAATGCATGCAGAACCAGAACTGTGTGACACATGGTGACCTCTCTGTGTTTGTTGTGTCCTAACATTATACATCTCTGAGATGGTATTGTAATGTATTCCTAATACGATGTGAAATTGCAAAGGAGGGAGGCTGAAACAGCCCCTTAGTTCTTTTATTAGAATTGTGTTTGAGAGTTGGGTACTCTGATTTTAAATACACTATGCCAAATGCAGTCCTTTGGGTCCAGTACATGTAAGTGAGACTTCTAGGTTACAAGGGCCTTTTGACATTTCAGTAACCAACTCTCTGTCTGGCCAGAGGCAAAGTTTGCCAATGCACAGTGTTGCTCTACAGTGAGTTGTATCTGAGGGTAAGGAAACAGAAGTAGAAATGCCTTCCCATACTTGAGGTGTAGAAAGAAATAAATTATGTTGTACATAAATACATAGACATAAAAGTAGAATCACTAACCAAAACTTTTTTGCTTCATAATGCATGGAGTAAGAGAAGGAAAGCAGGCCGGCGCCGTGGCTCAATAGGCTAATCCTCCGCCTTGCGGTGCTGGCACACCGGGTTCGAGTCCCGGTCGGGGCACTGGATTCTATCCTGGTTGCCCCTCTTCCAGGCCAGCTCTCTGCTGTGGCCCAGGAGTGCAGTGGAGGATGGCCCAAGTCCTTGGGCCCTGCACCCATGGGAGACCAGGAGAAGCACCTGGCTCCTGCCATCGGATCAGTGCGGTGCGCCGGCCACGGCGGCCATTGGAGGGTGAACCAATGGTAAAGGAAGACCTTTCTCTCTCTCTCTGTCTCTCTCTCTCACTGTCCACTCTGCCTGTCAAAAATTAAAAAAAAAAAAAAAAGAGAAGGAAAGCACAGTAGCATTTGAAATTCCTCTGTTGTATGTGCAGTTGAAGGATAGCATGCTGAAGGAAGAGGTTACAAAGAGATGCTACTGTATTGAGATAAATTCAGAATACATGTATTATCTGACATACAGAAGTATAATCATATGAATAATGCAAATTTAAATAATCATTGCTGATCCTTTACTATGTGATATATACACTAATAAGGTTTCTCAATATTCTCCATAGACATATGAGTTACAGGTTATGGTCTTCATTTTCAGAAAGAATACTGAATTTGTGAGAGTTATTTAATATTAAATGCAGCTAATAAATGACAAGGCAACATTCAAATCCACGAGTTTCTGATTCTGAACCTACTTACTTCCAGCATAACTTGCCTATCAAGGATAAATCAGTCCAGTGGAAAACTACTAAGCCTCTGTTTTATGCTGCTGACACAATTAAACCAGACTGGTATGCTCCCTGCTTTCAAGAAACTGATACTTTAGATTGGATGAAAAATATTAGAAACCTATCTATGTTTGCTTCTCTCTCTCTCTCTTTTTTTTTTTTTTTTTTGACAGATAGAGATAGTGAGAGAGACAGAGAGAAAGGTCTTCCTTCCGTTGGTTCACCCCCCAAATGGCTGCTACGGCCGGTGCTGCGCCGATCCGAAGCCAGGAGCCAGGTGCTTCTTCCTGGTCTCCCATGTGGGTGCAGGGGGCCAAGCACTTGGGCTATCCAGCCACAGCAGAGAGCTGGACTGGAAGAGGAGCAACCTGGACCAGGATCTGGCACCCATATGGGATGCCGGCGCCTCAGAGGATTAACCAAGTGAGCCACGGCGCCGGCCCTTCTCTGTTTATTTCTATTCATTCTTGAATGTGTGGATTGAGACACTTGTCTACCCTGAGTATAGTTCAGACAGTTCAACGAGTACTATGTTCCTTTCAAGATAAACATTTTAAATGTCCTTTCTGTACAAAAATGTGCACATCTCACATTCTTACTCCTATTTACTGAATATTGCCATCTCACGTGGTAGTTCACAGAATAGATCATGTGCATTATAGAGTCATCATCAACTTAGATATTTTAGACAGTCATCAGGATAATTTTAATTTATCAAGTTATAATGTATTTCATGTTAAAATAAGACAACTGCTTATGTCCTCTTTCTTACTCTCAATATCATCCAATTAAAGCAAAATAGATTTATCCTGATATTGTGGATCTCACAAAGAGGGAAGGAAGAGCAGGAAAGCAATCTCTCTAGTATATCTCTCCAGTGGTAGGCAGGGTGTAGATGAACTATCTTTTCTGCAGAAAGAAACAAAATTGTTGACTGCATACCTGATGGAGAAGGGCCAAGTTATTAGCACAGAAATGGGAGAGATGGAAGTCAGGTGATCATAGAGGCATGGAGCAAATGAGAGGTGATTTAGTAAAGATTGCATTGTTTGTTTCTTACATGTACATAGTTACGTGGAATTTGAATCCTTCACTGGCCAGGCTCTGCATCTAAATTGTTCATTAGTTTTTTTTAAGAGCTCAGGAAGAGAAAGACATGTGCTATATGATACCCTGCTTGGGGACATTCATCAATGACTAACCTGGCACAACTTAACATGAAATTACAGGATTTGCTTCAGGTCTACAGGCAAGAAAAATACACAGTGGAAAGTAAAAAGGAGAATCAGAATGGGTTAAATTTCTGTTGAATAAGTTGTAAATTTTCTTTAGGTCTGGATTTTCCTCTTTGTTATCCTCAGTACTTTGGTGATTACTCATTTATAATGGGACCCTCTATAAGGAGCTCCATGAAAAACTTGAAAATGAGACAATTCAATCTCCATGAATGGCTAACTAAAGAATCTCCACCAGAGTCAATTATTCTAACAACATTTTCATTCTGCTTTATCACTGAAACTATTCAGAAAGCCAGAACTATTGTTAGCAGGGTACCAAAACTCCATCATCTCCATAGGATGAGAACATTTAATACAACCAAATGGAAAACTTATGACTTCTTCATTTCCAGCTGACTCTCAGGCTATCCAGACAAAGGACCTATTAATAGAAGAGAGCTTAGCCTAAAGCTCTGGAGTTGTTTGGTTAGGTCTGGAAGAGAAGTGATTTCCAGGGCCTCTCAATCCTGTCTGTGTCTGGCCTCTTTCTTCACTCTTACTTGCCTTTTGTGTTCAGTTCATACAAGGCACAGATACACAGTGTTTCTTGTGGGACTTGATTGTCATTTTTCATGATTTTGTAATCAGTTTCTTTAATCTCAATACTGGTCCATTCCAAAGTCCCATGTTAGATATACAATTCAACATATACAAATTTAATTTTTCCTAGTAATCCACTATAAAATGAGAAATTTCTTTCTACTATTGTACACACTAATATGTGATGTATTTTATTTTATATAACTCTAATTTGACACAACTAAATCAATAGCCCTTTATTTACATCTAGCCTGTAATGCCTAGGCTTACACATCATATGTAAATGTATGTTAAGGCCATAGTAAGATGACCATGTAAGTGATCACAAAGCACAATTTTCAAATAGAATAAAGGCCTTAGTGATTGTTATCTATGTGTGTGAGGACCTCTGTTTGCTGATACTATTTGAAGATGTTGTATTTAAGTTCCTAACATCTGAGTATTTGCTATTTGGAATGATTCATCCAGTTTCCATTTAGGGGGTTGAAGTTCTTGATATATAACATTTCTTTAGAATTCAGGATCAGTCCATTGCTAATCTAGGGTTTAACCATGTGGAAGCGATGAGACAGGCAGGGTCCTCCCTTTCCCATCCTGTCTACTAGTCCCCATTCCTCACTATTGTGTATGGATGGGAAGCAGCAGAGCTCATAAAATATTCCCCCAGGATTTTAATATGGAAAAACAAAATCTGGGATATAATGTTAGGTAAGGCAATGAAAATTATTTAAAAATTATTCTTCATATATTAAAAATTCTCATTGTTTCTGCAGGTCTTTTAGCATGTTTACATTTTGAAATGAACCTCTCCTTGCTTTTTAAAAATGCAGGACCTTGAACACTATCATACACAATGCACACACAAAAGGTTTTAAGATTCAGACTTCTTTGATGTAAAAGCGTGGGTCTTGTATAATCATCTGCTCACCCAGAGAGCAGATGCTGCTCTCTTTCTTGGCAGACAAAGCTTGGATGAAAAGGGCAACAATGCAGGGAAGCTGTTAACGCCCACCGCTCCTCTTCCACTGACAGGCGCTGGACTTCCCCTGCCAGATCCCGTCAGCTGCTAGACAGAGGGCATCCCGAGTGATCAAAGAAGAAAGGGTCTTCAGACTGTAATGTGCTGGAGGAGAAACACTGAGAAATGCAGAGCATGAAACTCTAGATCTGCCGAAGAACTCTAATTGTGATAGGCTGCTCTGCCCACTTTTTGTAATACTAGAAATACTGACATGTGTACAGAGAGCACTGTGTGTGAGACCATGTGCGGGGTACCTGGGACACTGGGACGGTGCAAAGAGATCCTGCAAAGAGAAAGGAGTTCAGTAGAGCCGCATTTTCCCCCAAATATTTTCTATCTGTGGTTGGTTGAGTTCACGGAGATGGAGCCCATGGGTGCAGAGGTCTGACTGTACTTAATAATTAGTAGCTGATTTTGGCTGCATATCTGTTTTAGGGAGTTTTAAAAATTTTATTTGAAAGGCAGAGAGATAGAAAAAGAGGCAGAGAGGGGGAAGGACATCTTCCATCTTCTGATTTAGCTCCCAAATGCCTTCAGCAGTCAGGGATGGGCCAGGTTGAAGCCAGGAGCTTGGAATTGAGGCTGAGTCTTTTATGTGGGTGGCAGGGACCCGAGCATGTAAGCCATCATTTGCTGCTTCTCAGTGTGTGGATTAGCAGGAAGTTGAATCAGAAATGGAGTAGCCAGCACCCGAACCAGGCTCTCTAATGTAAGATGTGGGTGACTTAACCTCTGTGCCAGATGCCTGCCGTTGAGGGAGTCTTTGTGTCAGTGATTCTAACTCTGGGTATAGGTGATCACATGTCACAAAAGTGCTGTCATAAGATAAATCTAATCTTTTAATTCTTAAAATATTCATTGTATACCCCTCAATACTTTGAGAGAGAAAAGAAGGCTATTTTAAAATGAGAAAATATACATTTCAAAGAAACTGTCAATTTATGATTTTAAACTTTCAATGTCTACCTTTTAAAACAATTATTTATGACCTTTTGCCAATACATGAGTACCTGAGACTGCTGTCTCATGTTGTCTTTTCATGGAGGAGCCTTGCTAAGAAAGTTTTTTTTGAAGAAACACTTTGGTTGGGCCTGAGCATGACTTTTTTCTTTGTTTGCTTACCATTTCAGCTGTGCTCTCTTGCTTTCTCCTTGCTAGGCCTTTGTTAGGTTATGGTAACATCTCTTACCTTTCTGATTACTTTGACTTATAAATAATTTAGCCAGGCCAGTTTGAACTTTCACTCTCCTCTCTGATTGAGAACGTCCTCCTTTTTCCAGTACAATCTTCACATGTGACCTAAGGAGCTTGGAGGTGGGTCCTAAACCACTATTTGCATATCTGTTTTCTGCTTTTCTGTGCCACCTCATTCAGTACTGCTGCCAGAAGGACATGGGGAGCAAAGGTCATGGCTCATCATGTAACAGTGAGACCCAGACCTCTCTTTTTACCATTTTCTTGGCTGATAGTGTTGTAGGCAGGCATATAGAATAAAATTGATCAGGTTTGTGAACTGGAAGACCATGCCTTCTCCACGCCCCTGTGAGACCTCATGCCCCTACCTGGCCACACCTGTGTGCCTACCAGCCAATCAGGCTAATTAACCACTTCTCTTTGGAAGTAGATTAAAAGCGTGGGACACGGTGTGCCCGCCCCCTTTTTCCTTTCTTTGGCATATTGCCGGTGCAGGGCTTGCTGTGGCCCAGCACCTTCAGGGTGTGTGGCCTTAGGGCCACCTGCCCCATGCTTCCTTGCCTAGATGATTCTCCCTGGAGCTGGTTCCTGGTACTCCACATGAATCCAGAGTCTCCTCTCTCTTTTAGATAGGACCCTCACTCTCCTATGCATTTCTCTCACAGAATAAAAGCTTAAAAAATGTATCATACTGCCTTGTTCATTTATGCTGGTATTCAGAATTCTTCTCTGAATATTAGGCAAGAACCCACACAGGCTTGTTAATATTGGGAATTTATTAATAAGCATATGGTGATATTGAATGGCACTTCATATTCTGATTTCATATGGCACTCCAGATGGGACTTTTGTGGGACTTTTAGGGAGCCATATTCTGATATCATATTTTAGGGGGCATATTCCAATTTCAATAGTGCCTATCCATTGGGCTGTCTTAGTAGTCAGCAGCCAGATGTTGCTTGTCCTGTTCCTGTTGAGTACAAGGATACTTTGGAAGAGCCAAGGAGGCTCCTAAATCCCCCTTTCTCTGATATGCATGTTGAAGCTCTAATTTGATGAGCTTCTCCCCTTCTGCTCTACTCTGTAGGCTCTGTGGAAGGGCACAGCAGTATATATCACAGGTCCAGCAGCCTCCAGTGGAGTACATACATCCCCATCCCCATGGACAGCTCACAAACCCTTGCCCCTCCCAGTGGTAGTACAAACATTAAACTACCAGGGAGTTTTTTCTCAGTCCTACCATCTATTGTCAGTTTTCATGAGCCCTGCCCAGAGAAGCAGAAACAGACAAGGTGGGTGCCAAAGCAGAAATCAAGCCGAGGAACAAAATACAAGTGTTTTCTTCTCCTCCAGCTTTTTGAATAATTATCCTAGCGGCCCTCTGATTTGTTTAAGGAGGGAGGAGTACCCTCCTTCTGTTTCCCCCGGGGGACTCTCCTCATGAGCACTAATCCCCATAGAACTGTTTCTCATTATTCCCTCCCCACAGAGGGGATCTTAAACACTGATTAGGAGTCTTTCCATTGCAAAGTACCACAGACTGGGTGACTGAGACAACAACGATTTATGTTTCTCACAGTTCTGCAGGCTAGGTGTTAGAGATCAAAGTGTCAGCAGGGTTGGTTCCTTCCGAGACCCGTTACATTGGTCTACATGTTTTTACGTGGTCTTCCCTCTGTGTCCTGTGTCCTGATTTCCTCTTTGTGTAAGATCATGGTTACATTGGCTAGGACCACTCTGATGAGTGGATTTTAACTTCATTACATCTTTTAAAGACCATATCTCCAAATACAGTTACATTCTGAGATATTGGGGGTTAGGTCTTCAAATATGAGTGGCGGGGACTCGCCACTTAGGCCATGAGGAGAGGAGGGTTGTTTTTGCTGGCCACTGATATCACTGATCTCGTCTTTAAAAATTCAGTGTATTTGTTGTGTTTTAGCTTTGGACCTAGTTCTGAGATGACAGAAAAAGCACACTGAAACTTTTATTCCCAGGAAATATAATTATCTAATGTTGAACATTTTTGAGACCTTTATTTTGCCTATAGCATCCAAATAATTAAAAGCATGAAACATACAAAAAAGTTTGAAACATAATAAGCAGGCAGGACATAAAGAGATTTAGAAAAATATTAACTATAAAACATAGGAAACAACTGAAAGAAAGGATAGAAGATATTATGGGGAAAAGAGAATTATTAAAAATCTATTTAGAGACCATAGAAGCAAACCAAATGAAGAAGCAGGGAACTGCAATACAAAAAAAAAAGAAAGAAAGAAAAGGAAAAACTGCACCAAAGAATCATTTATGACTTTAAGTAATCGTTAGAAATACTGCTATTGTTTATCAATAACACAGATGTTAGTAAAGTTAGTAGGTTATTTCTACTGATACTTATGTTCTCATCCATGTTATACTTTATTTAACTCATGCTTTGGCCTTCTGGGGGTTTCTTAACTTGAGGTGTTAATGTTTGTTCAACTTGACAAATTGACTTATCATGCCCCTGTTTACTCTTGTCTCTAAAGCTAATTATGGCTCTTCAGCAGTTTCTGAATTCCAAGAAACCATTAATGTTCATTTCAGTAAGAAAGCCATCGGGAACAAAAGGATCAGTCAGTCTTGTGCGGTGAGTGAATTAATAAAGTTAGCTTAGTGAATCTGCTCCTTGGTGGATGTTCTTACCAAAAGGCAAGTTACCTTGTCCCTTGCAAAGAAAAGAGTTCAGAGTAGGTTGGGGAAGTCATTTCAATCCAATGTGAGGATAATAAAGAAACAAATATTTGCCTTTTTAAAAAATATTAATTTGCTTTTAATTCTTTGACTCTTGGTTATGTTGAGAGGTAAAAGTGTGTGTATACTTAATAAAATACTGTAAAGACTGAAGATGATTAATGTTTTCTGAGAACACTGTTTTCATTTCATTTCTGAAATACCTGGCAGAAAGATGAGCAAAATCCCAGGAAATCATTCCATAATCAGGCATTCATATGAATTGTACTTGAGTTCTCTATGCATTTGTACATGTGCTTCAGAAGAGACCACTTACTCTTTTACTACTCCTCTGTGTCATGCTCCTGTTTCTCAGAGGAAAATGAGAACCATATTTTAATTTTTTAAAGATTTTTATTTATTTATTGAGAGAGTTATAGGCAGAGGGGACGAGACAGAGAGAAAGGTCTTCTATCTACCGGTTCACTCCCCAAGTGGCCACAACAGCCGGAACTGGGCCAGTCCAAAGCCAGGAGCCAGGAGCCAGGAGCTTCTTCTGATTCTCCCATTTGGGTGCAAGGGCTCAAGCACTTGGGCTATCTTCTAGTGCTTTCGCAGACCGTAGCAGACAGCTGGATTAGAAGAGGAGCAGCTGGTATACAAACTGGTGCCCATATGGGATACTGATGCTGCAAGTGAAGGCTTAGCCCACTACGCCACAGCCCCAGCCCTAAGTTGTAAAAATAAATCTTGCTAAACTAGCTGATATTGTTGGCTTGCTTACTGAAAGCAACTTTCCATATTAGGGTTTCAACATGAAACATTTGTCTATCTGGAACAAAGTTACATTAGTTGGCAGTATCAGGTATGATACTATTTTAGGTCAATTGAAGTGAAAGGTGATTCCTCATTAAGAGAGATGTACAATTTGGGACATGCTCAATCAGACTTGTCCCAATGGTGGAGTTAGAAATGTGCCAGGAGATTCCAATACAATCCTATCAAGGTTGCATGTACCAATGCCATCTCAGTAGTCCAAGTGATCAATTTCAGTTCAAAATTGATCATACTGATAGGTCTAAGAGTCAAAGGGATCACATAAACAAGACTAGTGTCTGCTAATACTAACTGATAGAATTAAAAAGGGAGAGAACGATCCAACATGGGAAGCAGGATACACAGCAGACTTATAGAATGGCAGATATCCTAAACAGCACTCTGGCCTCGGAATCAGCCCTTAAGGCATTTGGATCTGGCTGAAGAGCCCATGATAGTATTTTAGGCATGGAAAGCCAAGACACTCTGGCAAAAAAAAAAAAAAAAAAAAAAAAAGCCCTAAATGAAAGGTCTCTGCGAGTGAGATCCCAGTAGAAAGAACGGGGCCATCAAAGAAGGAGGTATCTTTCTCTGAAGAGAGGAGAGAACTTCCACTTTGAATATGACCTTGTCTAAAAAAGATCGAAGTCAGTGAACTCAAAAGGCTTCCAAAGCCTTGGCAGCTCATGACTAGAGCCTAGGGAGATTACTGACGCCATAAACAAGAGTGTCAAATTGTTAAGTCAACAACAGGAGTCACTGTGCACTTACTCCTCACGTAGGATCTCTGTCCTTAATGTGTTGTCCAATGTGAATTAATGCTATAACTAGTACTGAAACAGTATTTTATACTTTGTGTTTCTGTGTGGGTGCAAACTGATGAACTCTTTACTTAATATATACTTAATTGATCTTCTGTATATAAAGATAATTGAAAATGAATCTTGATGTGAATGGAATGGGAGAGGGAGCGGGAGAGGGGATGGTTGCGGGTGGGAGGGAAGTTATGGGAGGGGGAAGCCATTGTAATCCATAAACTGTACTTTGGAAATTTATATTTACTAAATAAAAGTTTAAAAAAAGATCTCTTTTGGATGGGGTCAGCATTGTGGCACGGTGGGTTAAGCTGCCACCTGTTAATGCCATCATCCCATATGAACGCTGGTTCAAGCCCCAGCTGCTCACTTCCAATCATGCTCTCTGCTAATATGCCTGTAAAGGTAGTGGAGGATGGCCCAATTTCTTGAGCCCCTTCACCTGCATGGGAGACCCTGATGGTGTTCCTGGCTCCTGGCTTTGGCCTGGTCCCATCTCAGCCATTGTGGCCCTTTGGGGCATGAACCAGCAGATGATAGATTTGTTTCTTCTCTGTCTCTCCTTCTCTCTGTAGTTCTTTCAAAAAAATAAATACTTGTCTTTTGCTAAACTTAATATTTATTATTTTTGAGATAACATTTTAATTCACATAATAAATATTTAATGCTCCACTAAATAAAGAATTCAACAAATAAAAAGTAAAACAACCACAGTTGATCAGGAAAATACATGAGGGCTATAAGCAATAATCAAATGAAAAGATGGTCAAGTTCATATATAGTGAAGTGTATTGCTTATTTTTATAAATTTAGTAAGGTTTGGGTTGGCAATAGTTTATCTAGAAGTAGCTTGGGAAATTAACACTCAACCATTTTTATATTTAAATACTTTTGAACAATAGGATTCACAGTCTCCCTTTATCAGATGTATCTAGGGAATCAGTTAAACCTACTGTCCCTGGGTCGCTGAGATTCTGACCCAGTGTGATGACATCCAAAGACCTGCATTTGTAGAGGGCTTTCCAGATGATTCTGATGCACATTGAACAAATGTTTTGGGAAATTGCTCTGCTCACAATTTGTTCTGGCAGCATTGAGACCTGCCTGGCTGTGAATTTTTTTTCTTCTTCATGTTGCACAAGTTCACCAACCACCCCTTTGGTATAGAGATTAAGTTATTATTCTCTTATATAGTTAGCACAAATATCCCAGAAGATAGTTTCTTATTGGCCAAAAGATATTTTGTAATTTCAGTTCAAGAGTATCTCTCCCATGAGTCCCTTAGTGTCAGATGAATGTATTTCAGCTCACGGAAACTGAGAGATGCTCCTTTTCTGAAGTGAGAAGCAAGGATTCGCATTCACGTATTCACAATAAAGTTATCTGTAATAGAGGTCAAATTTTCATGTCTAGATTGAATCTACTTCCTGTGTGTTTAAGTGAAACTAATTTTTGTGACCCTATTTTCCAAAAGGACAATCTAAGACAGGAAACAATCCAGATAATTTACCCCATTTATGATCATAACTCTAATAATGCAATCTTGTAAAAAAGAAAGTACTTATTTGTTTTTATTTGCGGATTCACAAGTGTAACTTTTGGTTGTTGTAGAACATTTGAAACACTTTAATTAAAAATGTAAATATAAATAAAACCACCTGGCGTTTCATAATACAGAAAAAAATAATATTACATTTTTGGTGTTTTTGTTTCTATTTAAAAATACACATAACTATTCCTAATATTTATATGTAAATTTGTAGGCATTCCTGGTCATCTCTTTAGGATAAATTCCAGGAAGTGTAATTCACATGGGTTTCACTTCCAAATTGCTTTCCAGAAAATTCAGCTAATTAGTATTTCAAGAGTTATATAGGTAATCATATATATATATATATATATATAATAGGTTCAAATAGATTTTTTAAGCTTATAAGTAAAAGATTGTTCATTTTTAGAAAGTTTTTAATTTTTTAGTGGTTTTGCCTAAAGTTTGTAGGTTTTCCTTTACTATTTGATGCTGAGGTTGTTGTAATCAGCGGATTGAATGGGGTTGTATAACTGGACAATACCAATGACTCTGCTTAGTGCAGTGACTGAAGTTTAACTTGGGTTCACAGGGCTCAGCTGTGACCCGATCTTTAAGCTGTTCTCTCTTGACTGCAATGATGGTTCTCTCTTTATTAACCTGTTCTCGCTCAGTCGAGCTCTCCTGACTGTAATGATGATAAGAACTGCTACCATCAGCACACCACATTGCAGCTACCATGTAAAGCCTCTTTTTTTCTGCTTCTTTTTTTCACACAAGATTTATTCATTTTGAAAGTCAGAGTTACAGAGAGAGGGTAGGAGAGACAGAGAGAGAGATCTTCCATCCGTTGGTTACTGTTCAAATGGCTGCAATGGCAGGGGCTGGGCCAAGGCCGAAGACAGGAGCCAGGGGCTAATTCTGGGTCTCCCACATCGGTGGCAGGAGTTCAAGGACTTGGACCATCTTCCACAGCTTTCCCAGAAGCATTAGCAGGGACCTGGATCAAAAGTGGAGCAATCAAGACTCGAACTGGCACCTTTATGGGATGCTGGTGCTGCAGGCCACACCACAATGCTGGCCCTCTCTTTGGGGGCAGAGGAGGTTGACCACACCCTTTGACTCTACTTGGTGCTACCCATACTTATATTCCCAGGGAAACTTATGTTTCTCCCCAACTCCATCCCAGGTAAGTACTAAAATACATTTACAGGTATTATCATGCATGTTAAAATTATGAATTTTCAGAATATCTACTTATGTGAGAAATAGCCTAGTGGTTTATTCTACTGGGCAACCGTAACAGAATACCAAAACCTGAGTGGCTTATAGGCAACAGAAAATAATTTTCTCACAGCTCTGGAGGCTGAAGGTCTAAGATCAAGGTGTTGACAGATTTCGTTTCTCCTGAAGCCTCACTCCTGGGCTTGCAGACAGCTGCCTCCTCACTCTGTCTTCACCTGGTTTTGTGTGTGTGTGTGTCTGTCTGTCTGCATCTCTCTTCTTACGGGAACAACAGTCATGTTGCATTACAGTCTACCCATAGGATATCATTTCACCTTATGTACTGTTTTAAAGGTCCAGGTTCCAAATACAGTCTTATTATGTGGTAAACTGGGAGTTTAGATTCAACAAATGAATTTAGAATGGAGAGGCATAGTTCATACTTGTTTATTATTTACCTGAAGGTAGGTAGAACTGAATATGCACAGATGACATTCCTGGGAGCTGGTTTTATGTACACTTTCTGGGCTTCTCTCCATATTTCCAGGTCAAGACTCCTTTTTTTAGAAACTATGCTTTAGGATTATGAGTAAAATTAGTACCATTTCTTCCACAACTTTTATACCCTGAACAAGTTAAGGATAACCTGAATTTCCCATTAATCTATTTTTAATCCAATTCTCCAGAATACAGGAATTAACAGGAAACTCAAGATAATGGTTTCTTCCAGTTCTGCTGAGGTAAACTAACACAAGGGATTCTTGACCTTGTTTGGGTTTTGCTCTGTTGTGTGTAGGCAGTCAAAATTTCCAGGTTCAAGATCTTGCTATATGGTGCCAGTTACATTGTGGTTGTTATATGCAGAGATTCTGAGGGTTAAAATCTTGGCTCTGACACTTACCAGCTCTTTAACCCTGTGCAAATTGCTTTATCAGTTTCCTCATCTGTTACATGGGAGTGAAAATTAATATGAAGAGTCCTTGTTAGGAATAAATTAGTTATGCCAGTAAGCATTTAGACAGTGTCGCACATCGGAAGTATAATTGACCCTTGAGAAAAGCTAGGTTGGGTTCCCTGTGTGTTCAGCAGTCAAAAGTCTCCAGATAACTTTTTTTTTTTTTAAGATTATTTATTTATTTATTTGAGAGGTAGAATTACAGACAGTGAGAAGGAGAGAGAGAGAATTATATGAATTCATCAAGGAGAAATTTATAATTATATGAATTATATGAATATCATCGAGGAGAACCTCTCAGAAGGGAGAGTAATTAAATCAGGGAGCCGGAGCTGGGCTGATCCGAAGCCAGGAGCCAGGAGCTTCTTCCAGGTTTCCAACACGGGTGCAGGGGCCCAAGGACTTGAGCCATCTTCCACTGCTTTCCCAGGCCATAAGCAGAGAGTTGGATTGGAAGAGCTGCAGCTGGGCCTAGAATTGGAACCTATATGGGATGCTGGCACTGCAGACGGAGGATTGACCTACTGCACCACAGAACCAGCCCCCTCTAGATAACTTTTGACTCTCCACGATAGCAGCAGGAGGTAGCTATGAGTTTATTACGGTAATATTGTATGAACTACAGTAATTTTATACAGTTATGAGTTCATGTTTCATCTTCACATTTGTTAATATTTTTTCAGCTACAAATGACATCATGTATAATCTGTAGATGTTTAAGTACATTTAATTTTTTATAATAGTTTTGTATGTATTTATGGTAGTGATAAAAATGGATTTATTTGTCTATATTTTATGCATTCATGACATAATTTTTCTGAATTTTTCAATAGTTCTAGGCTATGTAGTTCATCTGCAAGTTTTTTTCAAATTGTCCCAAATCTCTAGATAACTGTGTATGGGTAGACCTGTATAATTCAAATCCCTGTTGTGCAAGGGTTAACTATTTTTAATAAATACTGCATTTTATTTAGGGGCAGCCACATATATATTTTGGGAGTCTTAAAAGAGTCCATTTTGTTTCCTCATACTGGTGATTTAGCAAACATAACTGTATTTGAACATAATAGGTACTGAATAAATTTTATTGAATGAATAATGAATGATATTTAAAAATATTTATTATGTAGTTCTGCACTGAAGTGAAATTTAATTTGGATTGTGAATAGCATAGAATTTAACAAAAATTCTTTTCAATTTTGGAACAAAGAAGGTTACTTTGATTATGAAAGCCAGAAAGACCTTAGGATATGTCTCAGTTCAACGTTAATACATCCTTTTCATGCTGAGTCGAATAGAAGTCTGTGACAGCTATCCTCACAAATTTTGGTCTAGGAACCATTTATGCTGTAAATTACTGAAGACCCCAAATAATTTTGCTTATGTAGGTTATATCAATACATGTTTGCCTTATTAGAAATTAAAAGAGAAATTCAAAAATGCATATATTGTCTCAAATAACAAAATAAACCCATTAATGATTAACATAAATAACTTGCTTTTATGAAAAATACTTATATTTTCCAAAACAAAAAATTTAGTGAGAAGAGTGACATTGTTTATATTTTTGCAGATCTTTGGTTTACTAGAAAACCAGTGGATTCACATATTTGCTTTTGCCTCAATCTGTTGCCACACTTGCACACGCTTGTATACTTGTAGGAGAATGAGAATGAAACAGGCAAATTATATATTGTCATGATTACAAAATAATTTTCCTTATTTGGACCTCCAGGAAGGATGTTAGGGACTCCCAAAGGCCACCAGACCACACTTTGAGAACCGCTAATCTAAGTTCAGTTTATTTAGATTCTGTAGCCTTCAAGCTTTGCAATTCTCTACTTATCAGCGTTAATGAGTTGAACAGATGGAAATGTTTTTATCCTTCCACTGATGTTTAGAAACAAGTTGACTAAAATGCTGTTCCAATACCATTCAGTGATAATTCTCATCATCAGAATAAGCGAGAACATTGAATAGCTGGAAAAAAGTTTGTTGAGGTTACTTGACTAAAAAAAAAAAAAAAAAAGAAATTTTTTTTTTTTAGAGTTTACTACATTATAAATTCCTA
Organism: Lepus europaeus; assembly: GCF_033115175.1. NCBI lineage: Eukaryota > Metazoa > Chordata > Mammalia > Lagomorpha > Leporidae > Lepus > Lepus europaeus. Next base: position 116,758,747 of record NC_084829.1, read on the forward strand.
GAGACAATGTGCTGCTTTCATTATATTTAGAGTCCTCTGCCTGGGAATGCCAGTTAAGCTTTGACCCAGAATTGGCTAACAGCATCCCAGAAAATGTCTGGCAGTGTTGAAGAATAGATATGGAACCTAGGGCCTGGGGAAAAATTCTTTTTATTTTAAGAAGATCTTTCCATTCTAATGTGTTAGAGATAATTATGTAGGTCAGCCTATCAATCAGACATGATGTCACTGTAGCAAAGTGCAACAGAGAGCCCTCAAATTAGAGTGATTCTCTGGGTTTTGGTAAATGGGAATGCACCAAACTATGAAGAGGGAAATTCATCCCACACCCACACGTGTTCTCTGTTGCACTGAAGATGTCATAGTCTCTATTCTAAATGAGCTCTCGTTTTATTTTGTTATTGGCCTAATGAGTTGTTCCTATCGTTTTTATCTTTTAGGAAATGAAGTGAATTATAACTAAGAATTTTCAAGAGTGATTATCCTATCACTCCAGGAAGCCTTGATTGCTTTTCTGGAGATTCCAACTCTTGGATGTCACCATGGTAGAGCATATTTTCCACAGGGGAAATTATCACCATGCCCTCCACTGTGACAGTCTCCCACACAGTGGCACCAGAGCAAGTGATCATGCAAGTCGCCCCTATTGAGTTCTAAGACAAGATATAACTCTGTTGAATGTCAGGCACTTTCCCATAAAATTCATAGTGTGTTGAAAAATGTAAGTAATAGGAATTCTGGGATAATTTGACTTCCAGAAGTCTGGGATTTTCATCTCTTGAGTCCAGTTGTGTGTTTCTCCTGTGGTGAAATACATAGAAGTCTCTTTTAACTTTAAACAGATTTTAAAAATTCCAGCTCATGCTCACAAGAGGGCGCTAATTCATATTTATGTCCAAAGTGGCAACAATAAATTTACTCAAATCTCTTCAAGGTCAAATTGGAGAAACCTTGGCAGAAAGAAAACTGTTAGTTGGCTTCCTTTCCTTTTAGAGGAGCAATGTCAGGTGTGACAGATTTTAGGTTATAAAAAAAACAAGTAACAAAGCACATAGTTGTCAGATTATGTGCCCACTCAGTTTTAAGGCAAAAAATTTGATTTCAGGAGCAACGATTTCATTTGTTTTCTTTGTTCAGCTTACTTCTTATTTATTTCTTATATATTATTGATATGACAACAGATAAAGACTTGAAGGAAGGAAGGCTATCTATAAATATGTGAATGTTTAAATAAATACCTGGCTGTAAATTTAATAGCTTATATGGGTTCAAGCCTTATGCATGCTCTTTGATTATTAATCCATGTCTCTGTTTTCCTTGTTATAATAAAACAAGGCTCTTTGGCCAAAGCTAATTCTGGTCATTTTCTCCCTTGATTGCAAAGCATTACACATTTATTGTAGAAACTTCACAAAAGACAGCAAAAATATTTAAAGGGAAACAATTATTATTCCATAATCCTACAATTTATTTAATCACAATTGACATTTTAGTATATTTTCTCTCACTCATATGTAACTTTGATCATGCTTTTCTCGTATATAGATACATAGTTTTGTGTGTGCTGCTTTAAAATCTTAATTTTGTGGCAATTATTTTAAGGTCTGTTAAATTGTTTTAAATGCAGTTTTAATGACTGCCCATTACTTCATTTAAATTATACTCCTATGAAATAGTGTGATAGATGTCTTTGTTCATAAATCTTTGATGATATATCAAATGGCATCCTTAGGTCAGATTCCTAGAACTGAAATTCCCAAATAGAGGAACATGATTATTTTTGAGGCTTTTGACATATACTGCCAAATTCCTTTCTAGAAAGATCTTTTACCAATTTATACAATAGGAGAGTGTCTGACACAGACTAACTACCCTCATTAGTGTTGAATATTTTAATTTTTAAAAATGATAGCTAATTGGATGGGTGAAAATGCTGGCTAATGATTTGTATGACTATATGATTTGTATGGATTGCTGGGGAAGTTAACTGTTTTTGTGTTTCTTAGACATTTTGTTTCCTTTTCTATGAATTATGTTTTCATACCTTTTATCCATTTTTCCTATGTGATACAGATTTTATTTTTTAAAATGAATTCTTTGTGGTATAATGTTAATATATCTTCACCTGCTATATTTGAGATATTTCCCAGTTTGTACTTCTCCATTTCATTTACTTATGGACTTCAAAAAATCAGTAGTTTTAAGCCTTTATGTTTTGGATGCCTTTGTGAATTTGGTCATTGATTTTTCTCTCAATGCACAGACTATTTGGATAATCCTTTTCAAAATCTTCTTTACAACAGGAAAATATTTTCAGAGGCTAAAACTCTTTTTTTTTTTTAAGATTTTACTTATTTACTTTTTCAAGAGTTAGAGAGAGAGACAGAGACAGAGAGAGAGACAGAAAGAAAGGTCTTCCATCTGCTGGTTCACTCGCTAAATGGCCACAAGAGCCGGAGCTGGGCCAAAATGAAGCTAGGAGCCAGGAGTTTCCTCCAGGTCTCCCTCGTGGGTGCAGAGTCCCAAGCCACTTGGGGCATCCTCCACTGCTTTCCCAGGCCATCAGCAGAGAGCTGGATCTAAAGAGGAACAGCCAGGACATAAACTGGTGTCTATGTGGGATGCCAGCGCCACAGGTGGAGGCTTAGCCCACATCAGCCCCTAGAGGTTGACTTTTAAATTTTAGTGTCATTTAATAATAGATGTCCAGGAGAAACATGTAGTTGAATTATCAGACTTTGAAGGGAAACAATAAAGTTGATGTTAATTTGGGAGTAGCTTCAAACTTTACTTGAATTTTGGGTATATTGTAATTATTATTTCCCTTCAGGTGTATTTATCTGGACTGAAGTCGACTTTCTAGCCTGTTGGACCTGTCTTCTCCCTTCAGAGAGACAAAGAGTTGCCTTATTTTTTCATACCCTAGAAATATTAAATAACAGAAATCAGCCTGTTTCCTCTTTGGTTTTCTACCCTAAGAATATTCCTAATGAAAGCTGCTCTTCCCCATCACCATCTTTTCGGCCACATGCTTTCCGATATGCCAACAAAATACCTCTTGCCAGATTATCAGATATGCACTGTCTGTCTGGGGCCTTGTATTTGCCTTACCACATTACTTAGGGCTGGATTAGTTTTCCTCTTTCTTGTGGGCACTGACACCAACATCACATCCTCTTCCATCTTTGTCATCATGAGCAACAAGCAATGTGGTCTACTGCTGTTTGTCTACAGTATATATTGGTCATTACAGAAATCTTATTTTTTCCTCAATGAGACTTTCTTCACTTTTGCCTCCTAGCCTGCTTCAGATTACAAAATTTTTTAAAGAAAGATTTTGTTTAATAAATTTCATATGTACAACTTTTCGAATGTAGTGGTTCTTTCCCCCCAAACTTGCCCTCCCATCCCCAAACCATCCTACTTCCTACTCCCTCTCCCATCCCATTCTTCATTAAGATTCATTTTTAATTATCTTTATATACAAAGTTTTAACAAGGCCTCTCCTAGTAAGACAACTTAACGCTGCTCTCTCTTCTGAGAATCCCGTCTCCTCTAGTTCATGTGTAATGGTTTTCAGTTCTCATTCTCTCATGTGGTCATCTTGAGCCACATTTCCTATGTCCAGGGTTGCCAGATTTTGCAAAGAAAAGTGTAGGAAATCTGTTGAATTTGAAAGTCAGATAAACAAAGAAGAATATTTCTATATAAGCATATCCTATGCATTAGTTGGTATGTGATTTATACTCCAAAATTATTATTTAGGTATCTGAAATTCAAATTTAACAAGGTGTCTTCTATTTTGTCTGACCATTGTCTGCGTTCTGTGACTCATTTCGTGGCCCCTCCTGCTTTCCTTTGTAAGTCACTGAGCTCTGTCCTACTGTCTGTGCACCTCAAGCCAGTCCCTATCAGGCTTCAGTTCTTCCCTGCATACCTGGTTTTATTGGTCCTTTTATACAAAGTGAATATTCCTCCCTCCCTGCTGCCAGTTTATTCTGTGGTATGGTTTGTATGCTAGTAGATGACATTTTGGTTGATTTAAGTAGGAAACAAGCTGAGGAAAGAAACTCCACTCATCCCCAAAACACATATCTTTCATCACCTCCGCTCCCAAAGGGCCCCAGCTAATTCTTATTCCAAAACTAATGGAAGAGCCATTATTCAGGTTGTGAGCTTTTCATTGTATGGCTCATGAAAGTTATAACCCTCCATTACCTTGGAGGATTTCCTGATGAGGCAGGTGCTAGTTTCTGGTCCCCTGAACACTGTGAAGAAGGTTTTACTATGTGTGTAAAGCAAATGTCAGCAAATACAGCTTACGGGTTGGTTTTGCCTCACCATGTTTTCCTTTTTCCGACACAAGTTGATTTCAGATACATTCATTTCACCTTACCCACATCTAGAGAGTGTTATTAGCTCTTTTCCTTTCACTAACACAGCTTGTTCTCTAGTAATCAGCATACTGGTGTGTTCTTAGTGCTGCTATGGCCTGTCTTTACATCAAAAAGAAAATAATCTTGGATAAATCACTCTTTTTAGAGCACAGAAGCATTAGATTCCTGTTATTCTGCTTGCTTTTCTTTTGAGTCTCTTAGCCCGTGGTCATACAAGAGGCTCTGTGCTAGGGGAGAAGAGGAAATCCAGTTCTGTGTCTAGCAGGATGTGCTGAGAGATCACCACTATCTTTGTCCTTTGACTTGTATGTGTTGGATCTAGCTGATGTGGATTCCAACATTGAAACTTTTAGTTTTCCAGCCAAAAACGTGATGGAAATTTGTGTGCATCTTGGCAGGAGTATTTGATTTGTGTTCCTTTTAACCCTGACAGAAAAATTACTTATCAGATTTTTTTCCCCTTCATTGTGGTAGCAAGTTTCTGTAAGTACAGTTACAAAATTCCTTCTACCCCTATGCTGTGATTGGACCTCCCAATATTTTTTGCTCACTGGATGGGTTTCTCTGTGCATGTGTATGGTAGCCACAGAGCCAATTGCCATGCACAGTTATCTAAAGCCTCACATGCAAGATTGAGTGGCAAGACAGGGTCTGTTAGTGGTATTCTTAACATAGTTGTTGACTTTGAAACAGCACTCGAGGGAAAGCTTGTATTAGTCCATTTTCTGTTGCTAATTACACTATACCTCAGACAGGATAAGAGAAATAGAAAAGAGGTTTACTTGTATCTCTTTTGGTCTCTTTACCTCTTCTTTATTTATAAAGCAACCACTATGGTGGGAGCTGTACTCTGATGACCTTATATAATCCTAATTACCTTCCAAAAGCCCCACTTCTAAATGCTGTTGTTACATTTATGCTTCCACCTTTTTAATATCTACATACCAAGACTTCGGGGATACAGTGAAACCTTATGTCTTTAGCAAAGCTTCAGAAAGCCACATAGCTAACCCTCCTCAGCAAAGTTCATGTGATCACATTGGTTCGATGACCTCAAAGAACCCTGCTAGAGGCCTGAGATTCTAGGATTCACAACATTCAAAAAGTATGAGTGATGGTGGGAATTGTAGGCAGCCATGATTATCCAGAAAACAGCTAATTATTCCCATGCTACAGAGTCCTAATGACCTACTGGAATTATAAGAATTGGGTTGAATATATGATTCTGATATGGTATGTGGTGAGGTGCCTGACTAATTCATCTGTTTTACATTTCATTGAAGGATATTATAATTCCTAGAAGTGTGATGGGATTCAGGAAAAAGTGAAAATGGAACACAAAGGAATTCTGTTTTCATCTGTTTATTTATCAGATAATTGCTAGTACCTCCTATTCCAGGTACTTGTACTGTATTCCAGGTATTGTTGGACTTACAAGGTCTCTAGTTTTTGAGCGCTCAAATTCTAAAAAGGAGATAATATAGTAAATGTAATTACAGTTTATTGTAGTAAAGACTGATGACAATATTGGCAATGTGTCATGTAGTACTAAGGAGTCTATGAAAGAGAATCAATTGTATGGAGGCCATTTTGTTTCTCAAAGTAGATTACATTTGAATTAAACCTTGATAAAAATGGAAAGCTTCAGGAGGTAGTTCCAGAGAGCATCAAAGGAGTGAAAGGGATATGAATTGGTGAGGCTGGAAATCACGGGCCTGAAATGAAAACTATACAAAACCGAGAACAGAATCCTTTGTACATTTAAGATGGGAAAGGGAATAGATGGGCAAGAAGAGGAGACTGTAGGAAGGCTGACTGGAAGGGCTTCCACTGGTGTGGTACCAGTGTGTGAGGGAGGGCAGAAGGAAGGTGACATTAGGGAGAGCTGGGAGTTGACAGCTAGAGTCAAACACCCATGAGGAAGACTAATTGGCCTCACAGTTCTTATTGGGACTTTGGTGTCAAATTGTTTAGATGCCTGTGCATGGTCCTATTTCCTGTCGTCACCAGGCACCATCTCCATGTATATAGGGGCACTGATCTATGTGACTCTGAGCTTCACATAGCAGTGATGAAAAGGAATATAAGCTACAAGAAGGGGATTATGGTTAAGGGTTACTGTTTTACTTTAGAGTGTACATTTAGCTTTCAGTTTTCTAAACTGTGCTAAAGAATATGACAGTGGCCAAATACACTTTTGTATGTTCACATCATGACTTTAGTTATTCTTTTATAATCACAGTTATCACACTATTTTTACATTGTAATTTTTTATTTTGCCTTTTTTATGTCAAGAAATTATTTTAGCTCAGAAGAAATTCTCTGCAAAGTGTACTCTGCTGCCTGGTAGATGTTAGGGATCCCAATCAGGGCCAGACAAACTCTATGTCACTTTATCTGCCTCTTCTGTATCACACTCCATGTTTACCTTTTCAGGATCTAGCAAAATACCAGCTTCTTATTTAACTTGTGATTGACTCAACCCCCAAATATCTTTCTGTCCAACTTACATTTAAGTACATATTTATTTAAAATATGTGTTTTTCTTTCTAAATAAATCAACTTTTATTGATTTCCTTTTATATTAATGTGGTCTTTTGCAAGTCAATTATAGGAAATGAAGTTACTTTTACCCTATAGTTATAGTTACTCTATACTTACTTTTACTCTAACTTTACCTGGAACATTTCTGACATACATTTCTTATTAACTTTCTCTTTTGTGATGACAATGTATTTCTCCAAAAGTTACTGAATTGCAAAATGTTGAAAAGGAGTCCGAGAGGTCAGTATATAATGAAAATTTGATTTAGTATTGAAACCTACATTTTTAAGACAAATAAATCTATGATCTCAGAGAATAATGGTTCTTTCTCTCTGCCCTTCATTCCCTATTTTCCTAAACATAAAACCTTATGAAAACAAGAAGGGCGGACATTATTTTAATTTTCCTGTGGCACCCAACACATTAGTAGTGGTGAATATTGTGGGTTGATGAGCTGACATTTAACTGGAACAGAATCCATGGGAATCTCTGAGGAACTCAGACTTCAGGATTTTTTTTTTTTTTGACAGGCAGAGTGGACAGTGAGAGAGAGAGACAGAGAGAAAGGTCTTCCTTTTGCCGTTGGTTCACCCTCCAATGGCCGCCGCGGTAGCGCGCTGCGGCCGGCGCACCGCGCTGTTCCGATGGCAGGAGCCAGGTGCTTCTCCTGGTCTCCCATGGGGTGCAGAGCCCAAACACTTGGGCCATCCTCCACTGCACTCCCTGGCCACAGCAGAGAGCTGGCCTGGAAGAGGGGTAACCGGGACAGGATCGGTGCCCCAACCGGGACTAGAACCCAGTGTGCCGGCGCCGCAAGGTGGAGGATTAGCCTGTTGAGCCACGGCGCCGGCCAAGACTTCAGGATTTGTTCCTCTCTGATGGGAAGATGTTTCTGGCTGGCAGAATTATATGAATATTATAAAGGAGAACCTCTCAGAAGGGAGAGTAATTAAAGCAGGGAGTCTGGCTGTTTGGGTGCGTGCTCAAAGACAATGAATATGGATCTGAAACTAAAACCCATGGAGAATGAACATGAATGAAACTGGGTAAGAAAAGACCCATCCTGGTTTTCTATACATCATCACTCCTTTAAAGAACACCAGCAAATTAACCAATCTGATTTGAGGATGTTATCTGGGAGATTTTATGAATACACTTATTAATCTTTCTGCATCTTCAGGTTCTCGAGCTGTATGCTCCCTTTCATTACCCAGCATTGCTCCCTGATTAATCACTTATTGAAGTGGTGGCATTCAAACTCCACCTCTCTCTCGCTCTTCCTTTCTTGATTACATCCATTAAACTGAAGAGATTCAGAGTCTTAGTCTGGAGAACCTGGTGTAGAAGAAAGTAGAATATAATTTCTCTCTTTCCTACACTCTCGTCAGTAGACTTGTAATTGTATTCTCTTGGTCCTGAAGGGTGTGCAGCAATAGGATGCTGATAGATGAGTGTAAGGCCCAGGAAACTAATCCTCAGCACGTTGGGCAAGTGGCTGGTTCATTATCTTTTATGAATGAAGAATGACCAGTTTTTAATGGCAAATTTAAGTTATGCTCATCCATCATGGCAAAACTCTTTTTAAGAAAGGTTTATTTATTTATTTTAAAGGCAGAGTTATAAGAGAGACAAAGAGAGCGAGATCTTCCATCTGCTGCTTCACTCTCCAGATGGCTACAGTGGCTGGAGCTGGGCCAATCCAAAGCCCGGAGCAGGGAGCTACCTCTGAATCTCCCATGTGTGTGCAGCAGCTCAAGCACTTGGGCCATCCTCCACTGCTCTCCCAGGTGCATCAGCAAGGATCTGGTAGGAAGTGGAGCAGCTTGCCCTGCAAAGCTCTTTTAAAAGAGTATTTCCTTGGGCCCTACATTGTGGCCTAGTGAGTAATTCATCATCTGCAGTGCTGGCATCCCTTATGGATGACTGCTTCAAGTCCTGGCTGCTCCAATTCTGATACAACTTACTGCTAATGGCCTGGGAAAAGCAGAGGAAGATGGCCAAAGTTACTGGGTCCCTGCACCCACTTGGGAGATCCAGATAAAGCTCCTGATTCCTGGCTTCAGCCTAGTTTAGCCCTGGGCATTGTGACCACTTGGGAATATACCAGCAAGTGGAAGATCGATCTCTCTCTCTCTCTCTCCTTCAAATAAATAAACTTTTTTTTTAAAGTGTGTTTCCTTAAGTTCCAATTAATTACTCAATTCACTTGCCTTAGAAAGTTCAGAAGTGGCCATGAATCCATGCCATGCTTTTAGATAGGCGAGGAACTTTTAGCTGATCCACAAAACATTTACTATTCTAACCTCACTGATGAGTTAGAAAGTCAAACCCATTTGTGTTATAGATGAGAAATTGAAACAGAAATGGCCAGGACATTTCTCTTTCTTTTTAATTAAAATCCATACTCATCTCTTATTTCTGGTGTGATTGATTTTTTTTTTTTCATTTTAGATGTGTAGGTCCATCTAAATCTCAATTTTAGGGATATCTATGTATGGGACTATACAGGACTATATTAGCTGAAGATGGAGGCTGCAGTGAGTGGGCTGGACATCTCTGTTCTTTCTGGAACCCTTAGGGAAGTGTATTGCATCCTCTCATGGGAGTCCATCCAAAAACTTCTGTCAGAATTTGATCTCCAACAGCAGTTTCAACTTACTGGAAATAAGTAAAAGTACATTTACTTAAAATGTACTTAAAATTTACTTAAAAAAAGAATATCTCTTCACATATTTGACAATAGCACAATCCCTCCTGTGTTTTGAGTTATTATTATTATTTAGTGTCAACTCTAATAATATTTTTCAGGGTTTGTCATGGGGTAGTTTTGTTGCCTGTTCTTATACAGCTTGCCAGCTAGCAAATGTTTCTACATTTTTAAGCAGTTGAAAAAAACAAAAACTATTATTTCATGATGTGAAAGTTATATGTAATTCAAATTTTGATTTCTAGAAACTAAGTATTATTGGATGACAGCCATGGCTGTCCATTTTTGTATTGTCTATGGCTACTTTTGTCCTGTAACAGCAGAGATGAATGGTTGCTGCAGAGTCTCAAATATTTACTGTCTGCTCCTGGGCAGAAAAAACTTGCCAGACTTTGTTCCACACCCCAGGCATTACAAATATGAGCTTGTTGTTTAGTCCTTGCCATAACACTATGTAGTATGTTCATTGATTTCTCCCTTCCTATAGATAAATAAACTGAAACTTGGGAAAGGATATGAATTGACTGGGCTAAAACAAGTGAAACAACAGAGCTAGGAGAGTAACTCAGGTTGATCTGATGTGAAAGCGCTAAATAGCATCTCCTGTTGACTAACAACTTCCTGCACCTCTACAGTTATGCTACTATTTTCTGCATTGTTTCTTCATTCTCCCTTCTCCACTAAATTGAAGAGTCAATTACTGCACACTATTGTACTGGAATGCTGAGTATAACATAGATTACAGTTTTGTAAAACTTTTGATTAATAATCTGTCATTCTGCAGTAAACTGAACTTTTGTTACCATACACTTGAGAATAAAAATATGCTATGTCCTCCCTGACCCTATTCTGTAAGTAATGAACCTCCTATAATAAATGCTGAACAAACTAACTGATGAGTGTACATTGGCACTGAAAGAGAGGTTGAGTCACAGCAGAATAATATTGTGAGTAAAATCAAGTGCCTATAACTTTATCTTTCTAAATTGAGCAGTGATGGTAATCATGTCTGTTTGTAATGGTAATAATCAGCTACAATCATTATATGATTCGACTTGTATTGGGCACATGGAGGGAGAAGGCACTTGAGAAATGCTGTTGAAATTTGGAATTCAGCTTGTATGCAGAATTGTTTGTCGTGTAAAAAATGCAACAATTAAAAAGTCGTTACATTATACATTTCAAATTGGAACATTTAAAAATGTTCAGTAAGCAGTCTAAAGGAGAATTGGAGGCCATTGAATACCTGTAATTGGTGATGTTATCTACATATACATCCTGCTCCATATGTTGTTAAAATATCTTCAGAGAAACTGAAAATAGTACCTCTATCTATCGCCTCATTTCCTTTTGATTTGCAAGTCTTTCAGCTAGCCCAGAAACAAAACCATAGGATTGGTTTGAATTTTTTTCTTATTGTGTTTTTAAATTTGTAGAAAAAGTAAGTAAATACATGTGCACTTAGATTGGATTATCCATCTTAAAAGTAGACCTCCCTTGTTTGCAAGTAACAGAAAATAACACTAGCTTTAATGAAAAGGGACACTTCACTGTAAACAGAGATGTGATCCAAGGATATCTCATGACATCCAAAGACAATTAATGTGATGTGGTACCACTAAAGACAGAGAAGGCCTGGAAATGCTTGGGAGCTAGGCAGCTGTGTTTTCAGCTCTTTGTCACTGTGTCAGGCCAGATGGTCTCTTATTTCAGATTTTGTGTAGGACCTGCTTTGGACTTGTCTTTCTGCAAAAATCTGATTCTCCATTCACACATTGGAGCATGGCCTTCTCCCAGCTTACTGGAGACTAAGCAGTGTTCTAGTTCCCAGTTCCTAGGAGAGAGAATCTGTTTAGTTTAGCTTGGATCATGTGTCATTCCAGAGTCAGTCAGGTGTGGCCAGGGATATTGGTCCTAGAGTTTAAACACAGCCATAAGGACCCACACTGGAGTTGTAGGAAAATTTCAGCTACAAGCAGGTACCCACCGTGATACCCAAAATGAGCAGACTATTTATGTATTGACTTTATGTATTGACTTTACCTTTCTTGCTTACCTCAGAAAGCTTGCTGAGATTATATTTTGGGGATTTTTGGTTTTGGTATGTTCTGTTTATTTCTAAGAAGTACTAGAGCCACTTGGGATTTGGGATATTTGAAGCTGAATGACACATTTCCTAATGGGCTTAGGTCGCTACCCTGTTCCCAACCACATCTGTTGTTCAGCATCCAGGGGAAATTTACCTGTGCATGACTGACTGCAAACCTGCTCCCAACTTCACTAGGGGAAAACTGTTAGTCTATCCCTTCATCTTGGAGAATTTTGAGAGACGAAGACTAAGAATCTCTATAGTTACATCACTTGTTAAATGTGACAGGAAACATTAGATATTTCCATGGTGCCATTTCTCTTGAGCAGCTCTCAAGAGCTTCTCTTGTTGACAGCCATGGCAGGCAGCTTCTGCTATTGGAGATGATTTCCAGCAGCCTGTGCTGGGACTCATAGGCATAGTTGAGTTCCTTACCTACAATATGACAAACAATATACAGGATGCTGGGGATATAGATGTGTCAGGCGTTGAAATATAAAAAAATGTCTAGGGTACTAAGAAGTGCGGGTGAAGGGCATCCATTCAGACTGCAGGCACTGAAGTGAGGTCCTATTACAAAAGTCACAGTAAAGAAGGCTGTGCCTCACCTTACTTTCAAAGTTTCAGTCTCTCTCCTGTAGGACCTCTGTTGTCGTAAGTTGGGCAACTGTATGTGTATGGATCTGTTTTGGGTCCTGTCCACTCACCATCTGTCTATGCTGGTGTCAGTTCCATACTGTCTTAAGTATTGTAACTTTGTAACAAATTTAATATCAAGGAATGTCAGTCTTCCAGATTTCTTCCTCTGCTCCTCTTAATTCTTTTCTTCCCTTTCCTCATTCTCTTCTCTTCCCGTCTTCCTCCAGGTTATTCACTTCAATCTCTGCTTGGATTTAATGCTTTACCAGAGCTCTGGATTTTGAGCTTGTTCCGCTTTCAAATCTCTTCAGTGAGACATCACAAAACCTAGTGGCCACCAAAAAAAAAAAAAAAAAAAAAAAAGAAAGAAAAAGAAATGGCATAGGAGTGGGTAGAAGAGAAAAAAAAATGAACCTAGGAAGAACCAAGACAAATTGATACTTTAATAATTATTGTACCCTTGGGTAGTATAGTGCTGTTCCTTCCTACACCTAAAAAATATAAGCTTTAGAATCCTCCTGTGTCAGGGAATTTCTCCAAAATACTTTACGTCTTTTAAATACCTGGTAATTTTCATTGATAAATAAGAAACTGAAATTTGCAGTCTAGGAAGTGTTTTTTCTTTATTTTTGAAAAAAATATTTTTTATTTATTTTTAAGTCAGAATTACAGAGAGAGAGGCAGAGAAGGGGAGAGAGAGAGAGAGCGAGAGAGAGAGATAGGAAAAGAAGGAGAGAAAAGGAGAGAGAGCAAGTTTCCATCCACTGTTCCACACCTTGGGTGGCTGCTACATTCAGGGCTTTGTCAGGCACAAGCCAGGAGCTTCATCTCAGTCTCTGTGTACACGGTAGGGGCCATTTTCCTCTGCCTTTCCCAGGCCATTAGTAAGGAGCTGGGTCAGAAATGGAGAAGGAACAAGTGCCCCTCTCTGTTGCCACTGTCATAGGTGGCAGCTTTAACCACTATGCCACAATGCCAGCCCCAAAGCAGCGTATTTTCTAGTGCTGAAAAAAAATTTTTTTTTCACCCCACGTAACCCTGAAGTTTGGGTATAGAGGCAGAGACCACCAGTGGGGGACTTCAGAAGGAGTGACCAGGATTTCCAGCGCCTCAGTGAGCAGAGCCCTGCAAGCCCCCAAGCTTCCAAGCAACCAGGGTTTGTGTGGGCTTAGTCACTGCTGAGTTCCTGGGCCCTCGCAAAGTGCAAGGCACAGCAGAGTCACAAGAATATTTATTAAGTGAAGGAACTGGTTGTAGGTGTAACAAGTAATAGTTTGTGTTTGAATCACTGTGAACTCAAGTATTATTTTACACCAAAGCGGGACACAAGCTGGTGGACTGTCTGCTTGCAGTCTCTTTTCCTCTTTCGAGAGCAGCAAGCCCATCTACACTAGTAGTGCATCACATTCCAGTCTATGGTCTTTAATTTAATGCCATCAAAAATGTAATGGTTTCTCCAAGCCATGGAAGATCCCTCTTAAGAGAAACCAGAAGGAAAACCCAATTAGAATATAACAAAACTCTCAAATCTTCCAGAGCTTGTGCAGAGGGAAATGAACTGAGTTTCCCGCCGCATTACCTCAACTGAGATGATCCTTCTCCGGAGAGAAGCCTGTAGAGTTTCAGTGATATTGTTTGAATATCAGAGCTAGATGTGTTTATCACTAATATTGACCAATTTGGCCTTTAGCTCTGAGTTTTTTTTGTGTTGAGGACCATGCCATCACAAAGGAATGCCTTGAAGAAGATGAACACTGTGGCTTCATATTGTGGGAGAAATTTGGTTTCTTAGTATTTACTATCAAGGTCCTATTAGGGCTGTGGAGAGGAGCAAGTGGGAAGTTATTGTGCAATAATGTCAAGGCATTTAATGTCTCTGAGTTGTATTCCTAGAAGTTGTTAAAATGGTATATTGTATGTTATGTGTGTTAACCAGAATTTAGAAGTTCTATTCTGTGAGTTTTACAAGGTTATATTTCAAGCCAGTTGTTATTTTCTCTAGTGAGATGGTTAGCAAAGACTCTGGAGGTACCCAAGAAGCTGAGTGAATCCTGAGTCCCAAATGGGTGTAGTCAGTTGGTCACTCATAGTTTACTTCTCTGTAAGAGTCACTGTTTTCTGTGATCCACCTTACTCCCTGTCCACTCGAGAAACTCAAGCAATTAGAGTATTATGTGGAGATAAATCATGAATCTCTGTCTCTAGACAGAACAGTTACATGATGAGCATCCTTGAACCATTTTTAGCTGAACACATTTTATTTCTTTCTCTGTCCCCATGTGGGAGATTCTCTCTGCATTGTCAAACTGGTGCACTGTGCTTTCTGAAAGATTGTCAGCAGTATAAGAAGTGTTTCCGCTGTAACCTGTCAGATAATGTGGGATTCTTCTGCACATACAAAGCCTTATCTGGGAGAAAAAGACTTCCTGCTCAAAATAATTTTTGGTCTGAATTTCATATGCAGTGTTTATTTTGAGGAGATTTTTGGCTGAAGCCCTTTTGGTTCATTGTGTGTTAGGGCATGGGGTGAGTGTGAAAATGGACATTGAGTTGTAACTTGATTTTCATTAATGAAATATTTTTAAGAATCTTAAGGACAATGTTTAAAGTTAAGTATTCTAAAAATTAGGAAGAGCTACTAAATTTAATGTCAAATTTGTAGTTATAGTTTATGAGTCCAATAAAGCAATGAGTTAATATCACCAATAAAGCAAAGGGCACTTTAAGAAAAGGCAAAGAAATGAAGACAAAAATAAATCCTCTAACTTAATTTTTAGGGAAACCCCTCAACAAAACCTCAATTTAGTCTCACAAATGATGATGATGTCTTTGATTTTGCAAACTGTTTTGTTATACTGGTTTTTTAGTCCAATTTAGCATAACATCCTGACAGTAAAACACTTGAACTCAGAATATTCTCTTTGCCTAAATATCTGATACAAACTGGCAGCCAACAGTTTGCATTTCTTTTTGTAAAAAGTGGTTAAGTAGAAAGCTTCCAGTTTAAGGGCATCTGAGTCATTTAAAATTTTTGTTTGTTTGTTTGTTTTGCTTTGTTGAAACTTTATGTGATATTCCCTTCCTCCCTCTCACTCTCTCCTGCCCAACCTTGTTCCTTCTCTCTTTCTTTGTATTTTCTTTCTTTTTTTTTTTTTGTTAGTTTTTGGGATAACATATTTTAGATTTACAGTACAGTAAAAAGTCTTAACACGGTAACAAATAAGAAGTTTAACAAGTGAAAAACAGAAGGATCCTTGTGAGAATACAGACAATGTCCATAAACAATAATTGAAAGGAAAAATGATCATTTCACTCACATACAATAAATTTTAAAGTAATTACAGATCACTGAAAATATAGTAGTATAACATTCTTAACCATGGGTTTGACAAATGTGTAAGCAAAGTTTTACAAAACTATAGTTGCGGCAGTACTCATACACACAGGCATTTCTTTCTTTCTTTTTTTTGTTTTTCAAGTTTTAGCTCTCATACATAGGGGAGAACATGTATATTTGCCTTTTTGGGTCCGGCTTATTTCACCCAACATCATGTCCACCAGTTGCACCCATTTTCCTGCAAGTGATAGAATTTCATTCTTTTTGATAGCTGAATATTATTCCTGTGTATATGTACCATATTTTCTTTATCCATTCATCAGAAATGGAGCAGGAACAAGTGCCCATCTGTGTTGCCACTGTCAGAGTTGTTGGCTTTACCCACTATGCCACAATGCCAGCACCAAAGCAGCGTATTTTCTAATGCTGAAAAAATATCTTTTCTTTCACTCCAAGTAACCTTGAAGTTTGGGTATAGAGGCAGAGACCACCAGTGAGAGACTTCAGAAGGAGTGACCAGGATTTCCAGCGCCTCAGTGAGCAGAGCCCTGCAAGCCCCCAGGCTTCCATGCAAGTCTTTTGGGTATATACCCTATGGTGGGATTGCTGGATCATATGGCTAGTCTATTACTAGTTTTTTAAGAAATCTTCACATTGTTTTCTACAGTGGCCATACTAATTTATAGTCCCACCAATAGTGTATAAGTGTTTCTCTTTGTCCACACCCTTGACAACATTTGTTACTCTCTGTGTTTTGGATTTTCTGATGGGGTGAGGTGATATCCTTATGGTTTTGATTTGCATTTCCCTGATCACTAGTGATGTTGAGCATTTTTTTAATAAATTTGTTGGCCATTTGTTTTTCTTGTTTTGAGAATTGTCTAGTGAAGTCCTTTGCCCATTTCTCAACTAGATCAGTTTTTTTGTTGTTGTTGAGTTTTTAAAGTTGCTGATATACTTGGTATATTAATCCTTTTTTGGATAGGTGGTTTGCAAATATTTTTTTCTTATTCTGTTGGATGTCTCTTCTCTTTATTGATCATTTCCTTTGCTATGCAAAATTTTCTGAGTTTGATACAGTCTCATTTGTTAAGTTTTGCTTTTGTTGCCTGCACTTTGGGGGTCTTGTCCAAGGAATCATCCCCTACACCAATGTCTTGGAGTGTTTCCCCAATATTTTCTTTCAGCAAGTTCATAGTCTCAGATCTTAAATTTAAGTCTTTGATTTTATTATATGATGAGAAGTATGGACCTAATTTCATTCTTCTATGTATTTAAATCCAATTTTGAGCCATTTGTTAAAGAGATTATCCTTAGTCCATTGTATGGTTTGAGAACTTTTGTCAAAAATCAGTTGACTGTTATGTATGTGGATTAATTTCTGGACTGTATTCTTTTCTGTTGATCTATCTGTGTATTGTTTTTATGCCAGTACCATGCTGTTTTAATTACTATAGCATTGTAGTATGCTTTGAAGTCAAGTATTGTGATGCCTCTAATTTGATTTTTCTTTTTCAAGATGGCTTTACCTATTCTGAGTCTTTGTGATTCCATATGAAATTTAGGAGTGCTTTTTCTAATTCTGTAAAGAATGTCATTGATATTTTGATAGGAATTACTCTGAATCTGTAGATTTCTTTAGGTATAGACAGTTTAATGATAATGATTCTTCCATGAGCAAGGAATATGCTTCCATTTTTTGTGTCCTTGATTTTTTTCATCAATGTTTAATAATTTTCATTGTAGAGATCTTTCATTTCTTTGGTTACATTTATTCCTAAATATTTGAGTTTTGTGGCTATTCTGAATAGGATTAATTTCCTGATTTCTCTTCCTGTGAATTCATCATTGGTATTCAAATATCTACACCTTTTTTATATGTTTAATTTGTTACCTGTAACTTTACTGAATTGGTTTATCAATTCTAGCAGGATTTTTTTTTGTGTGTGTGCACTGTTGAGGTTTTTCCATGTACAATATCACGTCATGTGCAAACATGGATAGTTAAAAGCTGTTGCATAAAGATCCTTCTTTCCAGTGTACTTCTATTGATTTTAGTACAGGGCTAGAGTTTTGAGTCTTGAGCTTTGAAGACAGAATTATTTTCTTTAGAAAATAACTAGATCTACACACTGAGGCACTGCTATCTCCTGGAGGCTGCTGGGAATTGTGAGTGATCTTAGATAAGAATCTCATTCGCAAGCTGAGTTTGCACCTTATGCCTTTCTTTCCTCCCCTCTCTCCAGTGGAATAACTTCTCTGATTTATCAAATGGTAAATTTTCATAGAAGTTAGTAGATGACTGAAAAAGTACATTATTCCAATAATTGAAAAATTCATAAAAGAATTAGGATGCTCTGCTCTATGGCACAGAGCAGCTCAAGCCTCCTCATCAGTTGTTCAGTGCTTGCATATCATTTTATAGAGGAAGGGTATGTACAGTCATCCTTCCTCTGTGGGAGAAGGATTGGTTCCAAGACCCCCTAAGGATACCATACTCCATGGCTACCAAAGCCCCTTTATAAAATGGCACAGTATTTGCACATCACCTGTATACTGTAAATCATTGTTAGATTACTTGAAATATGTAATGCATTAGTAAATTTTATGTAAATATCAGTTATACTTTATTGTTTAGAGAATCATGAGAAAGTCTGTATATGTTCAGTTCCGGATACAATTTTCTTTTACAGAAGTATTTTCAAAATGCCGTTGCTTGAATTTGTGAATGCAAACTTGCAGATGTAGATGATTAACTGTTCGTGTTTTTGGAATTACCTTCCAAACAACTGCCTACTGTGTGCTAGATCCTGTGCTCAGTATCACAGGGGATGCAAAAGAAGATGAAGAATGCTTTTCTCATTTTAAAAACTCTTCTTAGTTTTTATTAAGTGTTAGAGGCTGGTCTTCTTCGTTTTTATGAAGTGTTGTAGGTTAGAGATCTTAGTAGAACAGAGATTGTACAGAGAGACACAAAGGGGCTCAGGAGAAGCTGGTGTCTGTGTATTAGTTGCAATTGGGTTGTTGGCCCCATTCACTCAGTTAGCTTCACCTAGTTTTCTAGGTCTTCCTAAATGACCAGAATGGGATGAGATTTGATTAACCTGTGAAAACTGATGATGTTATCCCCCAAATATCAAAGCTTGAGGGCAGATTTATAAAATGCATAGTTTGGCTGTTCTTAGTTTTTTCTGATTAGAAAACTAAGTGGACTTGATTTGTAACCAGGGCTACATCAAAACATTCAAAGACACCAAGCCAAAAAAACAGGTGAATATAGTGCCCTCAATCCATATTTGTATTTCAAAATGAAAATCATACTATCCTCTAGAGTGAATGTAAAAATGTAAAGTCAGGTTCTGATTTTCCACATGATGACTATTCATTCATTTTTTATTTTTCAATCACAAAATTCTTGTTGTTTCTGTGCTACTGTTGCCCAAGCCTCCTACTTAGTAATCTGATATTACCTTTCCCTCCTATAACCCAAAGACAGTGTGGAATTTTTGATATATAAATATTGAAGTTAATAGAGACAAATTTATTAATATGTTCTTCTGAATCTGTTCATTAATTGGAAAGCTCTTCTCATCTTGAGATCTGATATTCAAATAATTTTCTTCTAGGCTTTAAAAAAGTTGTTTTCTTTTTAATTTCTTATATATTCTCTAATGTGTTTTGTTTTACACAAGTTATGTTTTACACAAATATGTTTATTTTCATAACAAATATTGTATTTGAAATGTTCATTCCTTGAGTTTTGGAACTGAGACAGAATGGACAAAAAAGTAGACCTATGGCAGACATTTGGTATAGCAGTCAAGATGCTACTTGAGGAGCCTACATCTTAGCTCCACTTTCCATTCCAACTTCCTGCTAATATCAACTTGGGAGGAAGCAGGTGATAGTTCATGTACTTGGGACCCTGTGACCCTCAGAAGTAACCCAGGTTCAGTTCTTGGCTCCTGGGTTTGGCCTAGCCCAGCTCTGGCATTTGTGGGGATTTGGGGAGTAAATGGAAGAGGATGTAAAATTTCTCTCTGCTTTTCAAATAAATACAATTTTTTTTAAAAAAAAAGAGACCGTGAATACTCTTTTATTCCTTACCATCTTTTAATATTCTGAAATCTTGGGTTGAGTGTGGTGGTGCAGTGTATTAAGCTGCCACTTGGTATGCCTGTAGCTCATCTCAGAATACCTAGACTGAAATCTTGCCTCTTCTTTTACTTCCATTTCAGCTTCCTGCTAATGTACACCTTGGGAGTCATTAGATGATAGCTCGAGTACTTGGGTCCCTGCTATCCACATGGGAGACCTGGACTGAGTTCTGAGTTTCTGGCTCTGGCCCAGACCAGTCCTGGCTGTTGCAGGCATCTAGGAAATGAGCCAGTTGATGGAAGATCTCTCTTCATCATGCACACTTACACACACACAGAGAAACACACACACTCACTGCACATCTCTCCCTCCAACCCTCCCTCCCCCCTTTCCTCTCTTTCCTCTCCTTCCTTCCTTCCTTTGTCCCTTCCTTCCTTCCTTCCTTCCTTCCTTCCTTCCTTCCTTCCTTCCTTCCTCTCTCTCTCTCTCTTTCTTTCTTTCTCTGCCATGAAAACTTTGAAAATATCTATAAGAAGGCATTTCTAAAAAGTATTCTGAAATCTTCTGTGCGTTCAACAGATGCACACTATTCGCCCCCTTCCTATTTCCTTCTTTGATCTCATGTTCCTCTCCACCTTTCCTCTTACCCTAATTATCAGCTGCTAAATACACAATCTATCCTTTGTGTCTTCAGCAAGGCAGGTATAAAGATTTTGGTCACAGAGAAGTCAAATTATGAAGCTTTGATTACTTTGTGTATAATATGCTTTTCTGACTAAGACAGATTTTTGGCTTTTGCAGATATTAGAAGTATTTCCTTTTCAGTTCTTTTATTTTTCTATGAGAGATATTTTTAATCGAAGGGTTTAGTTATTTTTAATGTCATGAAGAGATGATGTGAAGTGAAAGGTTTTTTTTTTTCTTTAATTTTTGACAGGCAGAGTGGACAGTGAGAGAGAGACAGAGATAAAGGTCTTCCTTTTGCCGTTGGTTCACCCTCCAATGGCCGCCACGGTAGGCGTGCTGCGGCCGGCGCACCGCGCTGATCCGATGGCAGGAGCCAGGTGCTTCTCCTGGTCTCCCATGGGGTGCAGGGCCCAAGCACTTGGGCCATCCTCCACTGCACTCCCTGGCCACAGCAGAGAGCTGGCCTGGAAGAGGGGCAACCAGGACAGGATCGGTGCCCCGACCGGGACTAGAACCTGGTGTGCCGGTGCCGCAAGGCGTAGGATTAGCCTAGTAAGCCATGGCGCCGGCCTAAAGTGAAAGGTTTTTAAAGTGAGAATGGTGGCAGCCATTTGGAGGTGAACCAATGGAAGGAAGACCTTTCTCTCTATCTCTCTCTATTTCACTGTCTAACCATCAAATAAATATAAATAAATAAATCTATAATATGTTCTGATATAGAAAATTTATGAATGAAAAAAATTGGCATTTATTTCATAATAACATTTAAGTTATATTAGTTTGCCTGAAATTAAAAGAAAGTAAAAAGAAACATTTGTGATGCAGCAATTATTCCAGAAGATGCATACACGTTCTTAACATCCCTCCGCCATAAGTATTCTGATAAAACTTATTTGTGCCACATTATTTGAACTATGTTGAGGGACAGGCATTCCATTGGTCAGCAATGTTGTATCTGTTTTTTCTACAGATGAAATACAATAGATTTGGAGACACACTGAGTTCAAATCCCAATGCCAAGCCTTGCAACAAGGAACCTGACTTCTCTGAGCTTCAGTTTCTCCACCTGCAAAATTAGGCTACTAGTGGTATAAGTGTGCAGCAATTTGCTTTGGCACTAATAGAAAACTAATAAGACTTTCATTTGGGTTCCTCCTAGAACTGGAACTATCTACCCTTTGCATCTCTATTATACTTACAGCAAACTTGCCCTAAGGAGTGAATCATGTGTAAATGTAAAACTCATTTATGTCAAGGGAAAAAGAAAGCAATTAAAGGTGAACAAAGTCAAACAACTGTCAAAAATGAGAGTGCTCAAATTTCTAGAAATTGTTTCAGGCTAGGATCTAAATTATGTTATAATTATGAACAAGTGAAAGTTGAATTGTTCTCAGGGAAAATAATAAAGAAAATCTCTCAAAGGATTAGGCCAAATTCATTTGTTGTACTTGAATTGTGCTGAAGACATAAAACAATATCCCTTCATTCACTGCCCTATCCCTAGTACACACTAGCTAACCAATCAAAACTGACTACCTGAACAAATGAAAGAATATTTACAATGACTAGAAATAGGAAACTCTGGATTATAATGCTTTTCCTTGAATGGATACTTTTATGTCAACATGTTTAAGAAAATGCCATAATTTCAACAAATTCAAATTTGTTTTGGTTGAAGTTAAAAAAACCATGTGGTTAAGGGTAAACATTACTATGGGAAGCCATATGTCCAACCAGTGGTTCGGGAATGAGAGGGAGGGGCTAACGAAGGAAGAAGCTGCTGTTCAGTTCCAGAACTAAATGCATATTGGCTGTGCCCCAGCTCAAGGCAGGCATCCGCGAGGGCAGAGAGCATGTTTTCTATGGATTGGTTCATTGGGCTAATGGGCTGTTGGCACTTCTCTCTTGCAGGGCCGTTGAAACTTCTGAGGCCAACTGAGCAGGAAGAGAGAGCTTGCAGATCCCTTGTGATAAACAGGGTCCTCGGCTTTCTTTGCATGAATGGCTGCATTATGTGCAGATGTTCAGTGCACTTCCACAAGCTTTTATGGATGAATAAGTGGCATCATTATGGTGTGATTTGAGCAGAAATGAAGCATGGCCCAATGCCATCTGCAAAATTCCTATCTTTCTTATAGAGGTTGTAGTGGGGTGAAGCTAATGGAACTAAAATACTCTCCAGAGATACTGATGACTCCTGGAAACACTATCAGTTAATCTCAAAATGAGAAATTGAATTTCTCCCTGCACCGTTCTCACTTTAAAAACCTTTCACTTCACATCATCTCTTCATGACATTAAAAATAACTAAACCCTTCGATTAAAAATATCTCTCATAGAAAAATAAAAGAACTGAAAAGGAAATACTTCTAATATCTGCAAAAGCCAAAAATCTGTCTTAGTCAGAAAAGCATATTATACACAAAGTAATCAAAGCTTCATAATTTGACTTCTCTGTGACCAAAATCTTTATACCTGCCTTGCTGAAGACACAAAGGATAGATTGTGTATTTAGCAGCTGATAATTAGGGTAAGAGGAAAGGTGGAGAGGAACATGAGATCAAAGAAGGAAATAGGAAGGGGGCGAATAGTGTGCATCTGTTGAACGCACAGAAGATTTCAGAATACTTTTTAGAAATGCCTTCTTATAGATATTTTCAAAGTTTTCATGGCAGAGAAAGAAAGAGAGAGAGAGGAAGGAAGGAAGGAAGGGACAAAGGAAGGAAGGAGAGGAAAGAGAGGAAAGGGGGGAGGGAGGGTTGGAGGGAGAGATGTGCAGTGAGTGTGTGTGTTTCTGTGTGTGTGTGTAAGTGTGCATGATGAAGAGAGATCTTCCATCAACTGGTTCATTTCCTAGATGCCTGCAACAGCCAGGACTGGTCTGGGCCAGAGCCAGAAACTCAGAACTCAGTCCAGGTCTCCCATGTGGATAGCAGGGACCCAAGTACTCGAGCTATCATCTAATGACTCCCAAGGTGTACATTAGCAGGAAGCTGAAATGGAAGTAAAAGAAGAGGCAAGATTTCAGTCTAGGTATTCTGAGATGAGCTACAGGCATACCAAGTGGCAGCTTAATACACTGCACCACCACACTCAACCCAAGATCTCAGAATATTAAAAGATGGTATGGAATAGAAGAGTATTCATGGTCTCTTTTTTTTTAAAAAAAAATTGTATTTATTTGAAAAGCAGAGAGAAATTTTACATCCTCTTCCATTTACTCCCCAAATCCCCACAAATGCCAGAGCTGGGCTAGGCCAAACCCAGGAGCCAAGAACTGAACCCGGGTTACTTCTGAGGGTCACAGCCTACCACATGGTCAATCCTAGTGAAAATTACATGCACTGATGAGAAGAATGTGTATTCTGAAACTCTAGGATAAAAAGTTCTGTAGATATCCATGAGGTCCATTTGGTCTACAGTATTGATTAACACTCTTGTTTCCTTGCTAATTTTCAAATACCTTGGAATAGATTTAAACAAGGGTGTCAAAGATCTCTATGATGACTATTACAAAACATTAAAGAAAGAGAGAAGATGATAACAAAAAAGGGAAAAATCTTCCATGTTCACAGATTGGAAGAATCAATATGATCAAAATGTCCATACAACCAAAAGCTATTTACAGATTCAGTGTGAAACCAATAAAAATACCAAGGACCTTCTTCATAGTTATAGAAAAAATGAGGCCGGCGCCGCGGCTCACTAGGCTAATCTTCCGCCTTGCGGCGCTGGCACACCGGGTTCTAGTCCCGGTCGGGGCACCGATCCTGTCCCGGTTGCCCCTCTTCCAGGCCAGCTCTCTGTGTGGCTAGGGAGTGCAGTGGAGGATGGCCCAAGTCCTTGGGCCCTGCACCCCATGGGAGACCAGGAGAAGCACCTGGCTCCTGCCATCAGATCAGCGTGATGCGCAGGTCGCAGCGCCAGCCGCGGCGGCCATTGGAGGGTGAACCAACGGCAAAAGGAAGACCTTTCTCTCTGTCTCTCTCTCTCACTATCCACTCTGCCTGTCAAAAACTTAAAAAAAAAAAGAAAAAATGATGGTGAAATTCATATGGAAACATAGCAGAATACAAATAGTTAAAGCAATCTTAAACAACAAAAAGAAAGCTGGAGGCATCACAATACCTGATGTCAAGGCATACTGCAGGGCAGTTATAATCAAAGTTGCCTGGCACTGTTACAAAAACAAATGGATAGACCAGTGGAACAGAATAGAAACACCAGAAATCAATCCAAGCATCTACAACCAACTTATCCTTGACAATGTAGCTAAAACCAATTTCTGGAACAAGAACAGTCTCTTCAACAAATGGTGCTGGGAAAACTGAATTTATATATGCAGAGGTATGAAGCAAGACCCCTACCTGACACCTTATACAAAAATCCACTCAAAATGGATTAAGGACCTAAATCTATGAGCTGATACCATCAAATTATTACAGAACATTGGGGAAACCCTGCAAGAAATTGGCACAGGTAAAGAGTCCTTGGAAAAGACCTCAAAGGCACAAGCAATCAAAGCCAAAATTAACAAATGGGATTACACCAACTTGAGAAGCTTCTGTACTGCAAAAGAAACACTCAGGACCAGATGGCTTCACTGCTGAATTCTACCAGAAATTTGAAGAACTAACTATAATTTTTCTCAAGCTACTCAAAAAAATTCAAAGGGAAGGACTCCTCCCATGTGAAGCCTGCATCACCTTAATTCCTAAACCTGAAAAAGATATAACAGAGAAAGAGAACCATGGACAATTTCCCTGATGAAAAACACAAAAATCCTTAACAAAATACTAGCCAATTGAATCCAACAACACATCCAAAAGATCATTCACCAGGACCAAGTGGGATTTATCCCTGGTATGCAGTGATGGTTTAATATTCACAAATCAATCAATATGATACATCACTGAACAACCTGAAGAACAAAAACCATATGATTATCTCAATATATGCAGAGAAAGCATTTGTTAAAATACAGCCCACTTTCATGATGAAAACTATAAGCAAATTGGGTATAGAAGGAATATTCCTCAACGCAATCAAGGCAATTTATAATAAACCCACAGACAATTTCCTATTGAATGAAGAAAAATTGGAAACTTTCCCACTGAGATCCAGAACCAGACAAGGATGGCCACTCTCACCATTGCTATTCAATATAGTCCTGGAAGTTTTAGCCAGAGCCCTTAAGCAAGAAAAAGAAATCAAAAGGATACTAATTGAGAAGGAGAAAGTCAAATTATCCCTAGTTGTAAGTGACATGATTCTATATATAGAGGATCCACAAGACTCCACTGAGAGACTATTGGAACTCATAAAAGAGTTTGGTAAATTCGCAATATATAAAATCAACATCCAACATTTAGTAGCTTTCGTACACAGAGAATGCCATGGCTGAGAAGGAAATTCTAAGATAAGTCACATTCAAAACAGGTACAAAAAATCAAATACCTCGGCTTCTTCCATTTTCCACCACTGATGTTTATTATAAATCTAGGGAAAATTATAAATGTATTTTCCCATTAGAAAGGTAAATTGCGAAAATATGTCCAAATGTATTGCTAAATACCATTGAGTCCCAGCACTGTGATATGGGATGTTGGTGTCACAAGTGGTGGCTTAAACAGTTGGACAACAGTACCAGCCCCATAAATTACTCTAGTTATGTGTGTCTTCTGAAAGTTTATTTTACCTCTTCATACTTCTCCATGATTATGAAACTAATCTTATGTGATATTTCTATCTCTTCACACAAAATCCAGATTCTGCTTAGTAAATCAAATACTATGTATCTCATGGAATGCACACACCTAGGCACAGTGCATCCATCTAGGCACAGGGGGTCCCAATAGGTCAGACTCCAGCTCTCTTCTGTAAGTTGGATCCTTCTTAACTCATGCTAGAGAATTCCATTCCTTGTGGTTGTGGGATAGACATCCCATTTTCTTGCTTGTTGTTGGTCAGGGGCCACTTGCAACATGCAGAAGCCAGCTTTAGTACCTACAGTCTCCATAGGACATTTCACCACCTGAATATTTGCTTTCTTCCAGGATAGTGCTAGCACATCTTTCAGACTTTTCATCCTCTTATCTTCAGCTATGACGGAGTTTTCAGTATATTGTGTTGAGATATATTGTGTTGATTGGGGTGTGTAATATTCCAGAAATACTTACTGTGTGCCAGTCATGTTCCAGGCAGTGTGCTCATGCTTAGGATACAAAAGAAAACGTGACAGGCCTGGCTCCTGCATTTAAGGATAAGAAATCAAGAGATTAGATAGATTAAAATTGTAACCTTTAGTCTCCACCTGCATGAAAGGGAAAGTGATTATGTATAGTGTGAATATTAGAAGCCTGGAATTTGTGGGACATATTAGAATTCTGAGTGCCTTGACCATGCATGACATTGGTATGTTGTGGTCAGTGTTTAAATTGATTATAGATTCAACATTTAAAGCAAAACAGCCTGGGCTATGAAGAGGTTCCCTGCAAAGAGTAGATCTCATTTCTAGGATTTTGCCATAGATGTGCTGTGAGCCTGACCTTATGGAGCAGTTTAATGTTCATGCTGAAATAGACCAAGGATGAAAATTTAGCCTACAATTGAGAAAAGGGGAAGAGCATATATTCTGAAATTTACTTAAAGGAACCAAATTTAAACTTATATTCAATGCTAGTGACAGACCAGCTTAGACCTAAGCAGATGGTCAGTGACAACCACAGATGGCAACAGCCTCAGTTTATGAAGTCTGTTGCTTCAAGGAATAAAAATCTTTACTATTTTCTTTGACTGCTAAACTCGCTCTGGAGTTGCTTTCTTCATACTTTTCCTCAGAATCTGGCACTTCTGCTCGTGTTTTCATTCCTGTTAGTAGAAACTAAAGACCTACATAAAGAATTTCAAGTGACACAGTTACAATTATTGAATATTCCACATTGGGGGTATTTAAAGTACTGATAGGTGTTACCCTGAAGTTGCATTTATCCTTTCTTTATGTATGGTCAGTCAACAATGAGAAAATCAAGTAAAGAAGATATATTGTGTTGATTTGGGTGTGTAGAAGTTTGCGTTTGTTTTGGAAATATTCGCTGAATACCAGTCATGTCCCAGGCACTGTGCTTGTGCTGGGGATACAACAGAGAACATGAAAGGCCTGGCTCCTGCCTTCAAAGATAAGGAATAGAGACATCAGGCAGATTAAGGGCATCTTAAGTGTGATTATATGATTTTACTCTCCAAACTGAGACATTACTTTTATTTTATAGGTGGTTAAATTTTAGTGAATCAAGGAGACCAGGAGTCAGGGTAGAAGGATGGTGACATTAGTAATGAACTCAGCAAGTGCCAAGTGGTCCAGCTTGTCATGCCACCTTGCCATTTTTTAAAACTGAGGAGAGCTAAGTGGAGCCATCTGGGGAGTATAAAATAAGTGTAACAAAAACTGAAATGACTGATACTCTTTCTCAAGAGTCTGTACCCCAAATTAATGTATTGAAGCAGTTTGTCCAGGAATCACAGAACTAATTACAGGTAAGACAATGATTTGTAACCTGCAAGCCCAATTGTCTTTTGATTATAGCTCCATAAAATACTTTAATATCCTCTGTTCTTTTGTCCTTTGTTGGCATTTTCTAGTGTGCTTATAATTAACTGCTCAGTAAAGCTACCTTAAATGGCAACCTTGGTGCCTTTGTATAAATTTTATTCTCATTTTCCTAAAGATTTTTATTTCAGATTGGTCTAGCTGTACTTTCAGATATTTCCTCTTGGATTTATGTTCCACGTATGCCTACATAAGAATAAATTTTCTTACTGTGATGCATCCAGCTTCCAGATAAAGGAGTTTTGTAGCCTATAGCTATGAGGAAATTTGCATGCTAAGGAAGAAGTGACTTGGAAATTGAGTGACTCCATATTTTAGAGTTGACCTCTGAAGATAGAAACTGTGTGCATACTGTGAAACCTATGTTATTATTTATATTCTTGTAAAATGAAGGAATACAGTCTTAGGTGGAGTTAGCCATAAAAATCCTTCTTAACCAACTTTTATTGACAGCTCACAGAGGAAGTTTAGTGTTTCAAATGCTAATTCCTGAACCAGACATAGTAAGGTGGTTCATAAAGGTCTCTGTTATTTGGACCTAAGTAAAAATCAAGTTTTACTCATATTTTGACACAAATGTTCTACTTAAGAGCCCCTTTTTAGATTGTATTACTTCAGAACAATAATGCCACTTGTTTTTTTTTTTTTTTTTTTGACAGGCAGAGTTAGTAAGAGAGAGAGACAGAGAGAAAGGTCTTACGTTGGTTCACTCCCCAAATGGCCACTACAGCCAACGCGCTGTGCCGATCCGAGGCCAGGAGCCAGGTGCTTCCTCCTGGTCTCCCATGCAGGTGCAAGGCCCAAGCGCTTGGTACATCCTCCACTGCCTTCCCGGGCCACAGCAGAGAGCTGGACTGGAAGAGGAGCAACTGGGACAGAATCCGGCGCTCCAATCGGGACTAGAACCCAGGGTGCTGGCGCCGCAGGTGGAGGATTAGCCTAGTGAGCTGCAGCGCCGGCCCACTGCCACATTTTTTTTTTTAACATTCATCTCTTTGGTAAGAGATGACAGTGATTCCTGAATTAATTATGCTCTGCAAAGATTAATTAATCATGAAAAGCTGTTGATTATATTGCAGAGCTAACTAATACATCCTGATGGTAAAACACAGGGAAAATAAAAGTGATTTGTAATATTTCAAGGATGAATTACTATTCTTAATAAATATTCTTGTTTAGCAAAAAGTGGTTAAAAGTTAGACCCTATCAGTAAGTAGATGCCAAAAATGTTCACTTCTTGCCACATTCAAAATTTATAAAATGTATGCTGTCCACTCATATCATGTAAAATATATATTACTCTTTGATGCTTTTATTGTTATTTGCAGTACTAGTAGTTTTATTTTGCCTTCAAAAAACTCAGAATCCCTTAACCAAACTTGTGATGCTCACAGCAGTTTTCTAAAGACCAGTGTGAAGTGAATAGACATTTTGAAGAGAGCAGTCTTTCATCTCACTGGCCCGTTTCTTCTCCACTTCAAGAATTACATGTGAAAAGCCCTAAATAACCTCCTCCTTTTTTCCAACTCATGGAAGCCCACAAGACAACCAGGCAGTACAGTGTAGACAAGTGCCCCTCACCTGGGATAATTTTGCCTCCCAAAGGACATTTTGGAAATGTCTGGGGACATATTTGGTTGTTGCAACTTGAGAAAGGGAGTGCTACTAAGAGCTGGTAGGTGAGGTCAGAAGTGCTACACAACATCCAGCCATGTACAGGACAGTTCTTCACAATACAGACTTATCCATCCTGAGATGTCAATAGTGCTGTGTTTGAAAAACCCTAAGGTAGTAGAGGGTATGGGCTGAAAGGCAAGAGATGTGAGATATCTTATTTGCCTATGATTTTTATGGGCCAATCTAAAAAAGGAAAGGAGGGGAAAAAAGCATGTTAAACTTCCGCCTGCAGTGCCAACATCTCATAAGGGCTCTGGTTCATGTCCCAGATGCTCCTCTTCCCATCCAGCTCTCTGCTATGCCCTGGGAAAGCAGTAGAAGATGGCTAAAGTGTTTGAACCTCTGTACTCTCATGAGAAACCCAGAAGAAGCTCCTGGATCCTAGCTTCAGATCAGCCCAGCTCTGGCTGTTGTGGCTATTTGGGGAGTGAGCCAGCAGATGGAAGATCTCTCTCTCTCTCTCTCTCTCAAATAAGTAAAGAAAAAATCTTTAGAAAGTCAGAGTCAGAAAGGGAGATACAGAGAGCGAATAATATCTTCCATCTGCCAGTTCACTTTCCAGATGGCCAGGGCTGGGCCCAGCTGAATTCAGGAGCTAGAAACTTCATCCAAGTCTCCCATGTGGGTGGCAGGGGCCCAAACACTTAGGTCATCTTCTGCTGTTTCTCCTAGTCCATTAGCAGGAAGCTGGATCAGAAGTGGAGCAGCCAGGACATGAACTGAAGCCCATATGGGATTCCAGCACTGCATGCATTGTGTGGCACCACAATGCCAGCCCCATGAGATTTTTGTAAAAATGATATTAATTTTTTTTTTAGTGTTACTGACAACAGGGTTAATGGCATTCAGAGACTTTTAAGAAATTGAAAGTTTGAATGTGTCCCCTAAAAGTTCATTAAGTTCTTTGGAAATTAAGTTGGAGTCTTAATTCCCAACCCAGCAGTGTTCAGATATGAGACCGAGGTGCCAGTGTTCCAGTGCAGTGGGTTAAGCTGCCACCTGTGATGCTGGCATCCCATGAGAGCAGCAGTTCAAGTCTTGGCTGCTCCTCTTCTAATCCAGCTCCCTGCTAATGTGCTGGAAAACTAATGGCAGTGCTTGGGCCCCTGCCAACATCTTGGGGGAGCTGGGTGCAGTTTCTGGCTCCTGGCTTCTGCCTAGTTCAACCCTGCATCCATTTGAGGTGTGAACTGGCACAGGAAGATCTCTCTCTTACTCTGAGATTAAAAAAAAATTTAAAAAGAGGTGAAAAAGGTGAGGCCTAATTGGGGTGTTTACATCATGAGAGCTGCCTTCATGAATGGCTTAATGCAGTTTTCATGGAAGTGAATTAGTTATGACAGGGAGTCAGTTGATGAATGGATTATTATAAAAGTGAATTGGGCTTTGTCAGCTCATTCTTCCTTCTGCAAGTCATGAAGTGCAAAGACCTTGGACTTCCCAACCTCCAGAACATGAACTAAATAAATCTCTATTCTTTTTTTTTTTTTAATTTTTATTTGACAGGTAGAGTTATAGACAGTGGGAGAGAGAGACAGAGAGAAAGGTCTTCCTTCCATTGGTTCATTCCCCAGATGGCCACTATGGCTGGTGTGCTGTGCCGATCTGAAGCCAGGAACCAGGTACTTCCTCCTGGTCAGACATGCGAGTGCAGGGCCCAAGCACTTGGGCCATCCTCCACTGCACTCCCGGGCCACAACAGAGAGCTGGACTGGAAGAGGAGCAGCCGGGACAGAACCCGGCACCCATATGGGATGCCAGTGCTGCAGGATTAACCATGTGCCGGCCCCAAATCTCTATTCTTTATAAATTCTCTAGTCTGGTAATATGTAACAGAAACAGAAAACACTAAGACAGAATGGATTAGGAGAAAATATATCTTTTGTTTCATGTTTGAATATGATCAGAAGTGGTGACCTATTACTTGTAACTTCAGTGATCAAGACAGACGGAGAGGAAAAAGAAGCAGGAGGGACATAACAGAAAAGGAAAAAGTGGGAATGTGAAATGTTTATTTAACTAGACTTGTGCTACTTTTTAGCTTTTAATAAACTGCAAAGCAGCTGTCATTTTGTTCATTTTTCTCCTGAACTTGCTATCTCAGGAGACAGAATATAGGACAATAAATGGGGAAAACAAAATAAAATGAAATGGAAGAAAAAACCCTCTGAGTGCACAACTGTGAGAGTCTTTGTGGTAACAGCAGCAGGAAGGACCAGTAAATGGCTCTTCACTCCTTCCTGTTTTGTGGAGTTCCATCCTGACTAGGAGACCTGGCTGAGATGCCATACTTTGAGATATCACACTTGTAGGCCCTGTGTATTTCGAGAGTTCTACTGCTTCTGTTTTCTTTTAATTAGTTAATTAATTTAGTTTTTAATGTGAACAAATTTCATGTATGTCATATGTACAGATTTAGGAGTATGATGGTACTTCCCATGCTACCCTCACACCTGCCCATGCTGCCACCCTCCCTTCTCTTTCCTTTCCTATTCTTTCTTTTAATTTTTATAATGATTTACTTTCATTTTACTTTATACTCATAAGATTAACCCTACATTACGTAAAGAGTTCAACAAATAATAAGCAGAAAAAAATTTGTTCCTCAACATTAGAGACAAGGGCTGTAAACAATCAACAGGACTCAAAATGTCTGTTTTGCTCCTGCACATTATATTTTTTGGTACTCTTAGTTACCACAGATCAGGGAAAACATATATAATATTTGTCTTTTTGGGACTGGCTTATTTCAATAAGTATGATGGTTTCAAGTTGCATCCATTTTGTTGCAAAAGACAGGATTTAATTATTTTTTTTATGGCTGAGTACTTTTCCATACTATATGTATATATATGTGTGTGTGTTTGTGTATGTATATTTATATGTATATGTATGTGTATATGTATACTATGTGTGTATGTGTGTGTGTATTTATTCAGTCATTAATTGATAGACATCTGGGTTGATTCCATGTTTTAGCTATTGTGAATTGAGTTGCAGTAACATGGGGGTAGGTAACTCTTTCATATGCTGATTTCATTTCCTATGGGTAAGTTCCCAGGAATGGGATTACTGGGTTTTATGGTAAATCTATGTTCTGATTTCTGTGGTATATCTGTATTGTCTTCTGCAATGGCTGTACTAGTTTACATTCCCACCAACAATGAATTAGTGTACCTTTTATCCCTGACATCCTCACCAGCATTTATTTTTGATTTCTGCATGATAGCCATTCTAACTGGGATGACGTGAAATCTCATTGTGGTTTTGACTTGTGTTCCCTGATGGCTAGTGATCCAGATCATTTATTTGAGTATATGTTGTCCATTTGAATTTCATCCATTGAAGAATGCCTGTTAATGTCCTTTTCCAGTTTCTTGACTGGATTGTTTGTTTTTTTGCTGTTGAGTTTCTTGAGCTCTTTATAGATTTTGGATATTGATCCTTTATCAGTTGCATAGTTTGCAAATATTTTTTTCCCATTCTAGTGGTTGCCTCTTCACTTTATTGAGTGTGTTCTTTGTGGTCCAGAAGCTTCTCAGCTTGTGGTAATCTCATTTGCCTGTTTTGGCTTTTACTGCCAATGCTTCTGGTGTCTTTTCCAAGAAGTCTTTGCCTATGCCCATGTATAGAGTTTCCCCAATGTTCTCCTCTAGTAATTTGATGGTATCAGGTTGTAGATGGAGATCCTTGACCCAATTATAGTTGATGTTTGTATGGGGTGTACGGTAGGGGTCTTGTTTCATACTTCTGCATGTGGAAATCCAGTTTTCTAGCACCACTTGTTGAAGAGACTGTCCTTGCTGCAGGGATTGGTTTTAGCTCTTTGTCTAATCTTAGTTGGTTGTATATACATGGATTGACTTCTGGAGTTTTTACTCTGTTCCATTAGTCTACATGTCTATTTCTGTGCCAGTACCAGGCTGTTTTGATTATAACTGCCCTGTCATATGTCCTGAAATTTGGTATTGTGAGGCTGCCAGCTTTGCTTTTCTTCTCTAAGATTGCTATAGCTATTCAGGGTCTCTTTTGTTTTCATATGAATTTTAGCATAATTTTTAGATCTGAAACAAATGTCCTTGGTATTCTAATTGGGATTGCATTGAATCTGTAAATTTCTTTGGATAATATGGACATCAATAAATGTGATATATAACATTATCAAATTGAAGTATAAAAACCATATTATTATTTCAATACATGCAGAGAAAGGATTTGATAAAAGACAACATACTTTCATAATAAAACCTTAATCAAATTGGGTATAGAAATAAAATTCCTCTATACAATCAAGGCAATATATGACAAACCCACAGCCAGCATCATATTGAATGAGGAAAAGTTGGAATCATTTTCACTAACATCTGGAACCAGACAAGGACCCCATTTTCACCACTGGTATTCAGCATAGTTCTAGAAGTTTTAGCCAGAGCCATTAGGCAAGAAAAAGAAATCAAAGAGGTACAAATTGGAAAGAAGGAAGTGAAATCATCCCTATTTGAATATAACATAATTCTAGATGTAGGGGAACTAAAAGACTCCATGAAGAGACCAGTGGAACTCATAAGAGAGTTTGGTAAAGTTGGAGGTTATAAAATTAACACGCAAAAATCAAGAGCCTTTGTATGCACAGACAGTGCATGGCTGAGAAATAACTTGTAAGATCAGTCCCATTCACAATAGCTACAAAAATGTTAAATATCTTGGAATAAATTTTAGCAGAGGTGAAAGATTTCTATAATGAAAATTATAAAACATTAAAGAAAAAATAGAAGAACACACACAAAAAAATGGAAAAACCTTCCATGTTCTTGGATTGGAAGAATTAATGTCATCAAAATATCCATATTACCAAAAGTAACTTACAGATTCAATGTGATTCCAGTCAAAATACCAACATTTTCTGACATTCTCAGGTCCAGAAAAATCAGTGCTAAAGTTCTGCCTTCTTTTATGCTTGATAACTTGCTAAGTGGTTTCTGGCTACTCACTTAGCTTTCCTGAGGTGAGACTATGCTTCCTTTTATTTGCTTTCCATAACTCTGTGAGAATGCTGGGGTACAGGTGTCATTAACTAACATCACTCAGTAGTAATGTGCTCAACCACCAAAATGGAAATGAAGGATACTATTATAAACCATTAAGCATTCCGCTTGGATATCCACTCTTTTATGTTATCACAGCAGGAGCTGCAAGTTTTGCAAGCCTCTTTTGCCAGCACCAGCTTTCTCTGGTGGTTACTTGGAATTTGAATAGATGTGATTTTTTTTTCCTTTTTCAGCAATTTATTCATTCTTGCAGTGGCAATCATGAAAATAGGTCAGAGTCTTCTTGTGGTTGGATTCTTATGCAACCCCCTTACCCCCGAGAACAGCCCTTAAATATTAATAGCATCATTGGGAAAACACGGCAACTATTTCCCTGCTTGCTTCAGCTCAATGAAGAGTTGTTCAGTGTGGACCCCAAAGCTCTCCCCTCATGAATGGACGTGATTGTGAGCAAACCATCTCCTACTAAGGCAAGACGTGACACTGGGAACAAAGACTGATTTTTAGGCTGCAATGATGAGCTCACTCCAGGGCCCATGTGAGAACTTTGAAGCTCATCCAGGTGCCAGCTTTCTGTGTAGATGACATTCTCAGGGAGCTCTGGAGACTGGGCAGCAGGCCTTTAAACATTGATCTGCAGTGTGTGAATTACAAGGTCAGTTGGGGTGAGATGCCATAATTTCTGTTTAGTCTAAACTTCCCCCCAGAGGAGGCATATTTCTTTTACCCTGAGTAAAGAGACACCACAATATTTTCATTTCAGCCAAACCAATAAGGGAATTTAAAAAGTAAATTTACATAGTTATCTTCTGGGTGGTTGCAAATAAGAAAGCCCATTTTCCCTTTCCAGTTCCTAATACAACTTTTTTGAGGTTATGTTAATGCTTGGGAGAAATACAACCAGGAAAGCAAGCTGGCAAAGCTAGGGAAAATGGGAAAATTTCATGGAATCTCTTTTTTATTCATGTGATGTCTTCTAATCACTTAGCTGTTTTTCTTATTGAATTCACTGATTCAATTGTTTTACCATCCTCTAGTCAAAGGTTATTATATTGGCTCTGTGGCAAATCTTCTAACTGTTTGTGGATCACAGTGAAATTAAATGGCATTAGTTCCTTTGCCACCCATGTAGAGAGTTTCCAGATCTACTCTGTACTGTGTGTGCACAGCTAGTTAATAAGGCACCTATGGTGCTTGCTTCGGCAGCACATATTCTAAAATAAGGCACCTATAGTATGACTAACACTGTGGTGGGTGTTATACAGATTCAAAACACGGAGGATCTTCAATATAGACATATGAGAAAAATACTCCAGGACAATCCAAGTCTTCTATTGTTACATGGAGGGAAAACGCTGCCTTTGAATCTGACTTGGGCTAGAATCAATGTTTATTTGCTGAGTTTCCTTAGGCAAGTTTGTTTATTTCTGAGTACTATTTTCTTTACTTGTGAAATGGGTCTACTAATATCTTGTCTGCATAATCAGGATCAAAGAAGCTGTTCTATACAAAGTGGACTTTGAGTACCTGCTACCTACTGTTACAAAGATTTCAAAATGTATACCTCAGTGTGAGGGCTCTCAGGGTCCAGAGAAGGCTGTCCCTTTTTATGGTTGGAATAGTTTAGGAAGAATTTGAGAATTAAGTTGAGCTCAATGGTCTGTGAAAAATGGTGGGGCCTATATGTACACAAAGAACACTAGGCTTACTAAGCACAGGAGCATACTTGAAAACAAGGATTGGTAAACACAGAGACTGTGTTTACTGGGAATAAGTTGTGACACTTAGATTTTGAAACCCAGACCCAACTTTGTCACTACACATGCAGTCTCCTTAAAGCCCAGCTGTAATCAGGTGCCATTTTAGGATGGGAGTGGTTGTGACAGGAAGCAGCGACAGGTTTCTCATGGGCTGTGGAAGGCTTTGGGAACAGAAATTGAGGGTGAACTGTGCTGAAGGAAAGAGCTGCCATCTCTTTCTCAAGAAGAGTCAGAGACGGTGGATCTGAAGGAAGTAGAAGTGGAAATGTAGATCTGTCATAGCACAGGTGTTCAGAGTGACAGACACATTAGAAACGGACTCAAAACAGGATAGCAGGCGTCTTGAGGGCTTAATTACCAGTAGTCCTCTGAGGCATACCTGTACTAGCTGGGGTGGGTATAAGACAGTTCAATAGATCAGCTGACTTAAGGAGCCAGTAGTGGAATGGATACCCCTCTACAAAGCCCTGATCTGAAACTGAAGACCCTCTGTATCCTGGACGATCCCTTGCTATTTACTTACTTAATTTTTAAATTTATTTTTGCCTTTCTCTATCTTTTCTCACTCATTCTGAAAACAGCTGTTCTATAAGCATAATTTTTTTCTTCAGAGTGGACAGTGAGAGAGAGAGAGAGAGAGAGAGAGAGACAGAGAGAAAGGTCTTCCTTTTGCCGTTGGTTCACCCTCCAATGGCCGCTGCGGCCAGCACACCGCACTGATCCAAAGCCAGGAGCCAGGTGCTTCTCCTGGTCTCCCATGCGGGTGCAGGGCCCAAGGACTTGGGCCATCCTCCACTGCACTCCTGGGCCACAGCAGAGAGCTGGCCTGGAAGAGGGGCAACTGGGGCAGAATCCGGCGCCCAGGCCGGGACTAGAACCTGGTGTGCCGGTGCGCAAGGCGGAGGATTAGCCGCGGCGCCGGCTCTATAAGCATAATTTTTAAAACTCATATCTTTTCTTTATGTCTGGTCCTCAACTAATCAGCATAAATGATGTCTTGATTTCCCTAGCAGGAAGTAATTGCACCATACTTCTGAACGCTTTTAAGGATCTCTCCTCAGCCCTCCCACCCCCTGACACTTCTCTATTAGACTAAAAACCCCTAAGAAAAAGTAGCACACTAGTACACCTTATTTTTGTCAGTTTCCTTGTTTACCTCTCACAGTACTGTGGACAGCTAATACCCCAGTTATTATTTGCTGAATAAATGTGTATGATTCTTTTGGAAGATGATTTATAAAGTTAATCTAATAACCTGGGGGTGCTTTTACTAAAAAATTATCCTATCACATATGAAGAATCACAAGTGCTTTTTGAGGTATAACTGACTTCCCAGACATATACCCACTCTCCGGTTTTCTGACTAAGAATAGTAAGTACTACTTGTTGAGAATCAACTTTTTCTTTGCTATTGCCAGACCTTAGTTTTAGAATCAGTTTGGTATACCTTGGAGGAGTGTTTTCTCTGGAGCATTTCTAAGTAAGCCATAAAGAATCAGATGGTTCTTGAAGCAACTGTCTGGTCCCTTGGTGAGGGTTATTATAGCTCAAGCCATCCCCAGGCAGGCTTCGTTTGTGCCATTTCTATCCTTAGTGAAATGGCATGCTGAATATTTACAGTTTTATGCTGAATTTTACAAAAAAGTCATTCATTTTGTAATATTGTTTCTTGGAGAAATACTAATTTAAAGAAGGGCTACGAAATCTGAATTCTGTGCACACTTCATACATTTAAAATTATTCTGTCAAACCTAGTTTGATCAGCAAGGATGGGAGAAAAAGTTGCATGATTTATGCCCTATTCCATTTAAATTGAAAGATTTCATTTCTTACATCAATATTTTAGGGTTGAACAACAAATATTCTTCATTTGAGAGCTTCTATTTTTATAGAATGAATCTGGTTCAAAGTGACTGTGGGCATAATTCTGTGGAATCAGCGCCTAAAACAGGTCTGGTGGTTAATATCTACTTAATGTTTGAGTTCATCAGCATTGGAATCTTGCTGGTGCCCTGGGGTCTTCTCAGCCAGATATTTGTTTTTTTCTGGGCTAGTGAGCACTTTGGGGGGTAAAAGACTGGTTCTAAGAAATACTTTTAAAAGGAAAATGTTTGAAGCTATCTATTCTCTTCTCCACTCCCCCACTCAATATTTCTACTACCGCCACATCAAAAATAACAATGAAAAATTCTCCCTAAACCATAAACTCCTCTCAGGGTGAAATTGTTGTTTTCCTTAAACATGTGTCTGGCTCAGGTTACAGAGGAGATTATGACTGACACAGGTGTGCCAGGAGAATAGGATCTGCAATATTCTCTCTTGTTTCCTCCCTTGAGTATTGCTGAAAAAGAAATTGTGGCTTCAAGAACCAACCAATCTAGAAGAGGAGAAATAGGCCAAATGTTTTGAACCCACTTTAGAATTAATGTAATCTAGTGATGTTTGAATGTTGCCCCACGTGGGCCCGGACGATATGCCATAGCAACATTAGGACTGACTAATCCCTGGAGCCTCCCCTGAACCTGAAGTGGGACTGCAAGCAGGGTGTGATCCAGGGTGCAGAAATAAGGGGCAAACAAATCTTTCTAGACTGGGTGCCTTTGTGTTGGTGTTAAATTTCCCAGGAAAGGTTACCGTGTAGTATTGTAGGCAAGCCAGGGTAGCAATGAGGGTTTTCATTGGGGATCTTTCAGCAATGCTCAGTGTTGACTGTGTTATCAGCTAATGAATTTCTTGAGAAGGGAGTGTCATCTGCTCTTGGGCCAGCATTCTTCAGTGTCTGCTGATGTGATATTTTGTGGGTAGCAAAGGCTCAAGTTCAAGTAGAGAGTGCTCTTCTAAATAGTAGCAACTTGGCAACTGTATGAGCTCATACTAATTATGTTTCTGTCACTCATCTGTGGTAGATCTTTTGTGGCACTTGTATAAAATAGCTCCAGGGTATGATTTCTACACACTTATGTAAGCTTTGCTCATTAAATAAAGTGCTCTGAGTTAAGTTTCCTTTTAATTTTGTTTTCTAAGATCATCATAATAAGAGAGGAATTGGACTGGGGTGAGCTCTTTTTCCAGGAGATTTAATGGCAAGTTGATCTGCCATCAGTTTTTTTTTTTTTTTAAATGCACAAAGAAGTCAATGAGCCTTATTATTTTACACTCTACACACACTACTTTTAAGGTCCTCCAGCGTTAGCCCAGAGTGGCACAGTAACTGCTCATATGATGCCTCATAAGTAGTCATTATCAGATCTGGGTTCTTTAAGTGGAAGGACTATCAGACTTCTAATCAAAGGAGGAATTTTCTCTCTGGTACTTAGCTGTGTAAGTCCCTCAATTTCTCTGAACATCTCTTTTATCATTTGGAAATGGGCATAATAATTTCTTCTTTACAGGGTGATGATGAGATTAAATGATTGATTCCTTTATATAGTCCACAGCACTTTATAAATTGGCAAATTATAGATATCTTTGCTGTTGCTGTTATTATTGTTGTTCATATCAAACTGCTATCCTTCAGATAGGGATATTTTGTGCACTGAAACAAAAGCTTTTATGTTTAGAGGTCTAGACATAGACTTTACTGGAAACTTTGACGACATCTCTTAAATAATAAGGAGTATTGTTATGTAGGAAAATCTCCCCCCAAAACTCTGTGCTTTGCTGCGGACCCCATGGAGCTAGCTGCAATATGTGACTGATAGGACCAGTCCCAGCTGCATGGGGCTCCAATTTGTGTTGTTAGGATACCTTCTGACTGAGCTTTGCGGATTCTTTCTCCATTTGAGAGCTTTGAGGACACTCCACCTCCCATGGCAGGATAGAGAATTCCAGGTTGCTTTGTGACAACTGTAGTTGTTGAGAACTGTCCCAGTAGTCTTAAAATAATTTAGAAGTATTTTTTTCTAAGTTGAATTGACCAGTTCAAATAAGGCCAAGAGAGTAGCCATCTCCTCCTGTCTTTTCTTTTATCCTGAAAGACAAACAGTTTTAAATTGTGTGTGTATAGATTTATAATGTGGATTTCATAATATGAAATTAAGCCTAGCCCTGGATTTGAATGATTATAGTTCTGATACTAGAATAAGCTTATTGATATAGATAGATATAGCATATTTGCTATTTTACATTGTCCATGGTATTTTACATCATCATAATATCCTTTTATACATATAAGCATATATATTTACAAGCTAAGTAAATATATTTTTCTGATATTTAAGGGACCAAATAGTGAAACATATATTTTTTAAGATTCATTTTATTAATTTGAAAGAGTTACAGAGAGAGGTAGAGAGAGAGAGAGAGGTCTTCCATCTGCTGGTTCACTCTCCAGATGGCCGCAACAGCTGGAGTTGGGCTGATCGGAAGCCAGGACCCAGGAGCTTCTTCTGGGTCTCTCATCTGGGCCTGGCTTCAGGGCCCAAAGACTTGGGCCATCTTGTACTGCTATCCCAGGCCACAGCAGAGAGCTGGATGGGAAGATGAGCAGCCGGGACTAGAACCGGTGCCCGTGTGGGATGCCGGCACTTCAGGCCAGGGCTTTAACCCACCCGCTGCGCCACAGAGCCGGCCCCCGTGAAACATACTGTGGTATGGACATTTGAATGCATCTTCTGTATGTGAATAAAAAGTAATAAGATTAATATACAAATTGATCACTGAAACAAGTTAAAAAATTCCTTTTTGCTATAGATAGATATATTCCAATGATGTATCCCAGATGTATATGACAATAATTAGCACCAATGATGTGACAAAATATTCCCATGAATGTATTCAGGATTGGAGAAAAGGGAAAAGAGAGAGAAACTTCCAAAAATTCAACTTTTTTTTTGTTTTTGTTTTTGTTTTTTACAAGCAGAGTTAGACAGTGAGAGAGAGAGAGAGAGAGAGAGAGAGAGACAGAAAGAAAGGTCTTCCTTCCGTTGGTTTACCCCCCAAATGGCTGCTACAGCCAGCACTCCGTGGCGATCCAAAGCCAGGAGCCAGGTGCTTCCTCCCGGTCTCTCATGCGGGTGCAAGGCCCAAGCACTTGGGCCATCCTCCACTGCCTTCCCAGGCCACAGCAGAGAGCTGGACTGAAGAGGAGCAACTGGGACAGAATCTGGTGCCCTGGTTGGGACTAGAACCCGGGGTGCTGGCGCCATAGGCAGAGGATTAGTCTAGTGAGCCGCAGCGCCACCCCAAAAATTCAACTTTTAATAAAGTCTCAGGCACAAATAACCCTATTCCAATTGCACTGTAGTTCCTGTTTCAGCTTATATAATGTGCAGAGAAATAGATTATCCCAAGGAACTCTAACTTCATCCATCTTAGTTCTCTATTTCAGATTGAACCCCTTGGGCAATGATACTGGGGGAAATATAGGTTTATGTTTATGTAGCAGTTGAATGGTGATGAGATTATTTGCTTGAGTTGCTATTTGTCTTCGGTGAAGTCATTTTAACAAAACACTCGTCTAATTTGTGTTATGTCCTTCATCATTATGGGGCAAATTCATCACAATATACTCATTCAACGAGTAGTGCTGTTAAAAATGTTATATATATGTCACAGCATTTAAAACAATAGAAGTGTCTGCCTTTGGCACATTTGAAGATTCAATGAAAACAGATATGGTGTTTCTTCATCTTTTAAACTAGCCACAATGGGTCATTTATAGTGTCTCCATTCCTGCTGCCTTCCTCAGAATCACCATTGTCAGGACATAGTATGCTGTACTCATTATATAGAACTAAAACTGATCACCAGTCCATACTATAGGCTGTCCAAGCTGTTTGGCATCTGCTTATAGCCAACCAGTTTGCAAGTTAGATGGCTAATTATATGCCAAGTGTCAATAGAGCTGCCTGAGCAAGACACCTGTGATGTGGTGCCCATCCTCAAAAACTTTACTAGATTATTGAAAAGTGAAAGAAACTGACCGGAAAGGAAACATTTAAAATGTAAGTGCTTGATGAAGGTTAAGTGGATCAAGACAAGGAAGACCCGGTGCCGTGGCTCACTAGGCTAATCCTCCGCCTACGACGCCGGCACCCCAGGTTCTAGTCCCGGTTGGGGTGCCGGTTCTGTCCCGGTTGCTCCTCTTCCAGTCCAGCTCTCTGCTGTGGCCCGGGAAGGCAGTGGAGGATGGTCCAGGTCCTTGGGCCCTGCACCTGCATGGGAGACCAGGAGGAAGCACCTGGCTCCTGGCTTCAGATGGGCGCAGCACGCCGGCCATAGCGGCCATTTGGGGGTGAACCAATGGAAGAAGGAAGACCTTTCTCTCTGTCTCTCTCTCTCACTGTCTAATTCTGCCTGTCCAAAAAAAAGTTGCCAAGGCTATGGAAGCCTTTTGAGTTCACTGACTTCGATCTTATTCCGACAGGGTCATAGTCAAAGTGGAAGTTCTCTCCTCCCTTCAGAGAAAGGTACCTCCTTCTTTGATGACCTGTTCTTTCCACTGGGATCTCACTCTTTCGTGTTTTTTTTTTTTTTTTTTTTTTTTTTTTTTTTTTTTTTGCCAGTGTGTCTTGGCTTTCCATGCCTAAAATACTCTCATGGGCTTTTCAGTGGATCCAAATGCCTTAAGGACTGATTCTGAGGCCAGAGTGCTGTTTAGGACATCCGCCATTCTATGAGTCTGCTGTGTGTATCCTGCTTCCCATGTTGGATCGTTCTCTCCCTTTTTTATTCTATCGGTTAGTATTTGCATACACTAGTCTTGTTTATGTGATCCCTTTGACTCTTAGTCCTATCATTATGATCAATTGTGAACAGAAATTGATCACTTGGACTAGTGAGATGGCATTGGTACATGCCACCTTGATGGGATTGTATTGGAATCCCCTGGCACATTTCTAACTCCACCATTTGGGGTAAGTCTAATTGAGCATGTTCCAAATTGTACATCTCCTCCCTCTCTTATTCCCACTCTTATATTTAACAGGGATCAATTTTCAGATTACTGAAGCCAAGAGTGTCAATTTGTTAAGTCAACAACAAGAGTCACTGTGCACTTACTCCTCATGTAGGATCTCTGTCCTTAATGTGCTGTACATTGTGATTTAATGCTATAACTAGTACTCAAACAGTATTTTACCATGTCTCTTATTTAGGGCCCAGGATTGGAGGATTTGGGTTGGTTCCAGAAGGATAAACTAGTGGAGAGTAAAGCATACATGAAACAGTATTTATGAGTGTAAGAGAAAGGATGATAGTACTATTCGCTTGCTATGTAGATGAGAAAATTGGACTGATATGATGAAGAAAGAATACATAAGGGAAAAGTAGGAAATGCATTTTAATAGACTTGAGTGGATCAGATATAGGAAGAAGACCTTAGAAATGAAATAGATTAATTGATTTGATGAAATGCGGAATGCAGAATTGTTACAGATATTTGTGTGGAGGGAAATAATAGGAAGTTTGTTAAGATTAATTTGAATACTGTTCTTTTTTTTTTTAACGATTTATTTGTTTAAAAGTCAGAGTTACATAGAGAGAAGGAGAAGCAGAGAGAGAGAGAGAGAGGTCCTTCATCCACTGGTTCACTCCCCAATTGGCCACAACAGCCAGAGCTGCGCCGATTCAAAGCCAGGAGCCAGGAGCTTCCTCTGGGTCTCCTACATTGGTACAAGGGCCCAAGGACGTGGACCATCTTCTACTGCTTTCCCAGGCCGTAGCAGAGAGCTAGATCAGAAGTGGAGCATCTAGGTCTTGAACCAGTGCCCACATAGGATGCCAGCACCTCAGGCTGTGGCTTTACCCCCTCTACAACAGTGCCGGCCCTTGAATACTATTCTTGAAATGTATTGAGGATGCAAGCCTAGAGCCTGGAGACAAGCCATGCAATTTCTGTTGGCAGTCAGTTGGGGAACTAGATTTGGAGTGGGGGTGGCAATAGGGATTGAGGTGAAAGGGTAAATCATTTTGAAAACTTGATGGGATTTGGGAAAATGGAATATGGAGTATAGAAGCTAGAATAAATAGCCAAAGATAACTCATAGTGTCCTAATCTGGAGTGCGGAAGAAGGGACATTGAAGAACCACTTGGGAAATTTGTAAGCAAATTGAACATTTTGGCTACTTCTTTGCTG
Organism: Lepus europaeus; assembly: GCF_033115175.1. Taxonomy (NCBI): domain Eukaryota; kingdom Metazoa; phylum Chordata; class Mammalia; order Lagomorpha; family Leporidae; genus Lepus; species Lepus europaeus. The sequence goes on from NC_084829.1 coordinate 116,803,417, forward strand.
ATGTGCAGAGACATTTTTCTAGCAACCAGTACAGTACATCCTGAGAGATGTCAGTAACCTGCATGCCCCTGACCTTCTACATTGGAAAGGGGTGATTGTACCACAGGGCTGTCCTTGGTGAACCTAGATTGTTATCATAGTGAACTATATGGCAGCAAAATTCACAGCTTATACTGTTTTGGTGAATAAAAGTCAAGTCTAGTATACAATATGCATGATTATACTATTTGCTAAGGATGGTTTGTGTCAGGTATAACATCACAGAGTTCATGCCTCTAGTTATGCCTGTGGAATTCTGCACACTATTATAAACTACCTCAAAAACATAATGGCTTAAAATAACAGCTATGTTATTTGTGCATAATTTGTGGGTCAGCAATTTGGACTAGAATCAGCTTAGAAATTCTTTTAATGATCTCACCTGGGGAGGGGGTTACTCAACTGGCTTCCTTCTCTGATGCTCTGACTTTCAAATTAATAAATAAATTTTTAGAAAATAAAATAATAAAATAAAATATGTCCGAAAGTGGGTTTTTCTATAAATAGAATCTTAGGTAGAGGTTTTTGAAGGTCAAAGTAAGATCTCTTAAAATGCAGTGGAAAGTACTGGCCATACAATTTGTTGGGCACATTGTGAAGTGAAAATGCCGAGTCACTTTTTTTTTTTTTTTTTTTTTTTTTTTTTTTTTTTTTTGACAGGCAGAGTGGATAGTGAGAGAGAGACAGAGAGAAAGGTCTTCCTTTTTGCCGTTGGTTCACCCTCCAATGGCCGCTGCGGCCGGCGCATCGTGCTGATCCAAAGCCAGGAGCCAGGTGCTTCTCCTGGTCTCCCATGCAGTTGCAGGGCCCAAGGACTTGGGCCATCCTCCACTGCACTCCTGGGCCATAGCAGAGAGCTGGCCTGGAAGAGGGGCAACCGGGATAGAATCCGGCACCCCAACCAGGACTAGAACCCGATATGCCAGTGCCGCAAGGCGGAGGATTAGCCTGTTAAGCCATGGCGCCGGCCAACTTTTTCAAAATTATAAAGAAGTTCAAGGTAGTGACAACGAATCATTAAGCCAAGCTTGACACCAGCTGTTTGTGTTTGGCCAAGTGTGATTGCACAGGTCACATGCCAGTGGAGCCTGTCTAGGCATGGGGAATCATCTGGAGACTGAGCAGATTGTGATCACTGAGTGAAAATATGGGTATTTCTCTTTAAATATTTTTTTTCCTTTCCCTTCATCTTTTTGACAAGCATATAAATAACTAAGGTAATAAAAATGATGGATGCTAGGGAAGAGGTTGGCATAGAAAGGATATGGTGGCATGATATACTTAAGGGCTGGCCCACACTATTCATTGGTGACTATTTAAATGAAAAGCTGATGGCTCTGGCCTTGAGTCCTTCTTCATGGTGTCTGCACCATTACAACTGGGGTGAGTTCCCAAGCAATGTCAGTATCAGAGTTATCATCTTCACACAGTCTTTGTTTTCTTACAAGTATATGAGCCTTTCCTCCTCATCCTTTTCTTTCTCTTTGAATTTATCTGAATGCTCACTTCTCTGTGGCTGTGGAGAAGGAAGCTGCTCTCTAGCTTATTGAACACTATTCCTAGAGTCAAGGGAACAAGAAACAAATTGTGAAGTCAAAGTTGAGTTCAGTCTGCTGGCCTCAGTGAGTCATTTCTTCTGCAACACAATTTATCTTGCAGAGAAATAAAATCCCAACCATTTCTGTTAATTTTGAAGCATTTCCACCTGGGATGCAGTGGGGTTTACTGGGGAACCAGGCTCCTTATACTTTTTATACTCAGACTTTAGGTTTTATGGCTGGAATGAATTTAAAAATAGGTGATTCTGGATTTTAATCTTTTCATTTTATAAATAAGAAATCTGAGGTCCAGAATTTTAATTTGTTCCAAATCAGTTTGTTGAAAGTGATGAGTTGTGAAATGCAAGGGGACAACTCCCACAGCATCCTGACCTGCTCTGTCATCTCCCTTCTAAGAAAACAACTGAGTGAAAAATAAGCCTCTCTCAGTTCTTTTTACTATACTATATCCCACATAGATATACTTGAAAAGAAGCTCATTAAGATCAAAGAAAAAGTTTATAATTTTAGTAATTGGGGATTGACTATGAACATAGCAGAATTGGATTTCTTTTTTTTTAACTTCTATTTAGTAAATATAAATTTACAAAGTACAGTTTATGGATTATAATGGCTTTCCCTGCCCCATAACTTCCCTTCCACTCGCACCCCTCCCATCTCTCGCTCCCTCTCCCATTCCATTCACATCAAGATTCATTTTCAATTCTCTTTATATACAGAAGATCAATTTAGTATATATTAAGTAAAGAGTTCATCAGTTTGCACCCACACAGAAACACAAAATGTAAAATACTGTTGGAGTACTAGTTATAGCATTAATTCACATTGGACAATACATTAAGGACAGATCCCACATGAGGAGTAAGTACACAGTGACTCCTGTTGTTGACTTAGCAATTTGACACTCTTGTTTATGGCGTTGGTAACCTCCCTAGGCTCTAGTCATGAGTTCCCAAGGCTATGGAAGCCTTTTGAGTTCGCTGACTTCGATCTTATTCCGACAGGGTCATAGTCAAAGTGGAAGTTCTCTCCTCCCTTCAGAGAAAGGTACCTTCTTTGATGGCCCCGTTCTTTCTACTGGGATCTCACTCGCAGAGACCTTTCATTTAGTTTAGTTTTTTTTTTGTTTTTTTGCCAGAGTGTCTTGGCTTTCCATGCCTAAAATACTCTCATGGGCTCTTCAGCCAGATCCGACTGCCTTAAGGGCTGATTCTGAGGCCAGAGTGCTATTTAGGACATTTGCCATTCTATGAGTCTGCTGTGTATCCTGCTTCCCATGTTAGAAAGGTGCCAGGGGATTCCAATACAATCCTATCAAGGTTGCATGTACCAAAGCCATCTCACTAGTCCAAGTGATCAATTTCAGTTCACAATTGATCACACTGATAGGTCTAAGAGTCAAAGGAATCACATAAACAAGACTAGTGTCTGCTAATACTAACTGATAGAATAAAAAAGGGAGAGAATTGGATTTCTTTTCAATTTATTTTGGAAGGATAGTTGTGAGAATTAAGAACATAAAAGGCTTTTTTTAGTAGTAAAATATATAGCAGCCTTTTATTTGGACAGGAAAGGATAAAAGAGAAATCAGTCATGCTAAAGACTTTCAGTTGTATTTTACTTTAGATAAAGCTGACCTCAGAGTGAGTTTCTGTAGTCATAAATTTTTCAATGAGTTTCAATATAAAATTGCATTACCTCTTTGTGAACTGAAGATAAAGGAAATCATATGCTATAATGAATCAATTACTTCAAATTGTAGACTTAAAAACAACAATCTTAGAAAAAAATACTGAAAGTACTAAGTTTACTTGTATTCTTAAGCTTCATCTGTCACTCTTACCCTGAACCAAAATATATCCAGGGTCCAGGTTGTGCCACAGTGGATTGAACCACTGCTTTCAGTGCTGACATCCTTCATCAGAGTGCTGATTTCAGTCCTGGCTGCTCCACTTCTGATCTGGCTTCCTGCTAACATGCCTGGGAATGCAGGAGAAGGTGGCCCAATCATCCATGCGGGGGACCTGGAAGAAGCTCCTGGCTCCTGGCTTTGGCCTGGCTGAGACCCAGCTATTGTGGCCATTTGGGGAGAGAACCAGCAGATGGAAAATCTCTCTCTCTTATTTTGTCTCTTCCTCTCTGATGATCTGCCATTCAAATTAATAAATCTTTAGAAAATAAAATAATAAAATAAAATACATCCAGAAAGCTGTATACATCTCTACAGGGTAAATCTCATCCAACATAAGAAATCTTTATCAGCTAGAATAGTTACGTATTTTCAGGATAACTTTTAACATTTAAAATGTGTGCGTTCCTTAAGTGAATTTCTTTAGCTAGTTCTAGCTTTATATAAAAATTGCTATAGTACAGAGTTCCTCTATATCCCCACCCACATTCCCCTATTGTTAAATCCTATATAATTAATGAACCATGATAGTTTTAGCCCAACTCTCAATTACAACAATTCTCAAAAGCAAAAAGTTTCAGAAATGTTTAGTCTTATTGAATTAGAAACTTTAATTTTTCTTAATAAGATTATCAAAAACTAAACTCCATACTTTGTTTAGATTTTCTTAGTTTTCTCTAATACCTGTTCCCATATCTTTTGTAGGATAGTGAGTTATACATAATTGTTGTATTTCCTTAAGTAACTCTTGGCTGTTTCTCAGACTTTTTGTCAGTTGATCAGATGTTTTGTGAAACATCTTTTAGTGAGATATTTTTTTCTGTTGGTTTTCTCAGTGTTAGTTTGAGTTTATGTTTTGGGGGGATGAAAAGTACCTTACCATCTTTACTATACCAAGGCTACACACTGTCAACATACCTTATCTCTGATGTTAACCTTGATCACCTCACTGAGGTAGTGTTTGTCAGGTTTCTGATGCAAAGTGAACCCCCCTGGCAGTTCCATGCTCTGTTCTTTGGAAGAAGTCCCTAAATGTGTAGCCTAAAGTTCTACCTCCTTGAGTATAAATTATTTGAAATTTCTTGTTAGGAGGAATTTGTCTATTGATATAGATGGATATTCATATTACCTAATAATATAAATATATAATATATATTATATATTATAATAATACATTATAATAATCCCATACAACTTTATTCTGTTGCTTGAAGTGTTTTAGCTTTGGATTTTGGAAACTATTTCAGGTAAGTTATACTTGATAGTTTTCAGACAAACCTATCTTTTTATAAGACACTGAGTTAGATATTTGGAGCAAGTTTATTCCCCTGAAACAAAATAGAGGTCAGTAAAATTTTTAAATGGGCAATTTTTTTGTGATTGTGCCAGGTATTGTTGCATCAAATAAACTCTAATTTTAATATTTAGATATTTAACAAATGTTTGTTGGGGACCTGTTACTCCAAGGTGCTCTGCTAGATGCTGTAAGAGCTCTCTAACCTACAATTCAGTAGGTTATTGAAGACACTACACATAGACCAATTTAAAATCATAAGAGAGATTGAACATGTTATGGGAGTTCAGGAAAAGCAGAGCATATCTTCAATCCTTAGGATGCCCAAAAGAATCCTGAACTTCTTGATGTGTGAGCTAGACCTTGCAGGAGAGAATGGATTCATATGTGATGAGCTGAGAGATGACATGACCTGTGCAGAGAAAACAGTGAGCAGGGCTTGGATGTGGGAAAACAGAGGCCAACATGGGGACAGCAAGTAGTTCAGTTTGACTACTAGTTTGGGGTGTGTGTGGATACTATATTTAGTGTAAGTGGGTGGCTGTATTTCTCTTGCAGATGGAGTTCAGTTTTAGCTTATGACTTTTTTAATGAAAAAATGTCATTCTACTTCAGAATGTGCTAAGAATATTGACATCACTCTTAGCTCTCTACTTCATTTCTTATTTTGTTAATACCCTGTGAAATGCCAGAGTTGTTGAAATTTTTCAGTGTCAACTTTTACCTCTACTTTGTTTGTGGCAGGAAACTTTTAGACCCAGTCTTAACCTTGTTTGTATTATTCAAAAGATTTGAAAGTGTGTCATTAAGCTGCTATGGAGAAGTTATTTTCAGTATGAAGATGGCTGCGGAGCAAAGTTAACAAGGAGGTTAGGACAAGAAGAATAGAAGACTTGCCTCCTTTTTTTTTTTTTTTGTTTTCTAAAACAAGTCTTGATATTTTCTGAAGTCAGGTTTATTGAGGTATAATTTATAACAGACAAATTTATCTTTTTCAGGTGTAAAGTTCATTGAGTTTTTGAAAAGGTACTCAGTTGTGTGATTTTCTTGACAGTCAAGAGATACTACATTTCTTTTGCTCTGGAAAGTTTTCTGGTCCCTTTTTCAATGCCTTTTCTCACTGCCACCCCTTGATAACTGCTTTTCTGATTCCTGTCTTCACCTTTTCTAGAATGCTACCATAACATTTTGTGTCTGACTTCTTTTCTTCACTTAAACTTTTTAAAAAATTGATTTATTTTAAAATGGAGGGAGGGCAAAAGTGAGTGAGCAAGAGCTCCTGTTTGCTGGTTCACTTTGCAAATGTCTGCAAAGGTGGGAGAAGGAGAACAAAGCCAGAAACTCAATCCAGGTCTTCCACATGGGTGGAAGAACCCCAATCACTTGAGCCGTAATCATTGCCTCTCAGAATATGCATAAGTAGGAAGTTGGAATCAGAATCCAGAGCAGGACTCAATCCCTTGGCTTCTTTTCTTTGCCTACGGCTAAGATGAGATTGATTCTTATTAATGCATGCATTAGAAATTTATTCCTTTTTCTCACTGAGATATTCCATTTTATTTGTTTATGCATTCACCAGTGGTGGTCTTTGGGTTGTTTATAACTTTGAGTTGAATGAACACTGATGCAGACCTTTGTGTGGTAATGCATTTTCTTTTTCTTTTTGATAAATACCCAGAAGTAGGATTTCTATTTCATTTGTACATGTCTGTTTAATATTGTAAGAAGCTGCTGAAATGTTTTCCACAGTGGCAAGTACCTTTTTATATTCTCACCACAGACCATGAGCATTAAGTTCTCCCACATTCTCACCAAAACTTAGTATGGTCAGTCTTTTTAGTTTTACCTTTTCTAATAAGCATCTAATGGTATTTTCCTATAGTTTTGCTTTGCATTTGCCTAATGAGTTAATGACTGTAAACATATTGTTATGTCTCTATCGACTGCCTTTCCCTCTTCTCTGACAAAGTGACTGTCAAATCTTTTGTCCTTTTCTCTCCCAACATGTTTTTTTATTTTTTTTTTATTTTTTGACAGGCAGAGTGGACAGTGAGAGAGAGAGACAGAGAGAAAGGTCTTCCTTTTGCTGTTGGTTCACCCTCCAATGGCCGCCGCGGTTGGCGTACCGCGCTGATCCCATGGCAGGAGCCAGGTGCTTCTCCTGGTCTCCCATGGGGTGCAGGACCCAAGCACTTGGGCCATCCTCCACTGCACTCCCTGGCGACAGCAGAGAGCTGGCCTGGAAGAGGGGCAACCGGGACAGGATCGGTGCCCCGACCAGGACTAGAACCCGGTGTGCCGGCGCCGCAAGGCGGAGGATTAGCCTAGTGAGCCGCGGCGCCGGCCCCAACATGTTTTTTTTTAAAATTGGATTATCTTTTTATTAATTGGATTGTGAGAGTTCTTCATACTTTCTGGGTATAAGCTCTTACATATATCTATCTTGTTTTTTTTTTTTTTTCCTTCTCAGCCTATGCTTGTCTTTCTATTCCTTTGACAGTATCTTTGAAAGAACAATCATTTTGACTTGATGTCATTCAATTTATACATTTTATCTTATGGTTCATACTTTAAAAAAAGATTTATTGTTTATTAGAAAGGCAGAGTTACCGAGAGGCAGAGAGAGAGGAAGAGACAGAGAAAGAGAGGTTTTTCCATCCATTGGTTCACTCCCCAGATTGCCACAAAGCCAGGAGCAAGGAGCTTAATCTATGTCTCCATGTGAGTGCAGGGGCCCAAGTACTTGGACCATCTTCCACTACTTTCCCAGATACATTAGCAGGGAATTGGATTGGAAGTTGAACAGGTGGTACTTAAACCAGTGCCCATTTAGGAAGCTGGTGCTGCAGGCATCAGCTTAACCTGCTGCAGTATAGCGTCACCCCCAAGATTCACACTTTTTGTATCCTATCTTAACATTCTTTGCCTAATTCAAGAAGATCGATAAGATTTTCTGCTCTTTTCTTCTAGAAGTCTTATACTTTTAGGTTGAGGGATTACAATGAGGTCTGTGGTCTACTTTGACAGTGTATTTTAAAGCAGGAACAAAGTTATCATTTTATTTTTTAAGTATTTTTGAACTCCAGTTTTCATATTCAAATGAAAGATCCCAAATATTTTATTTTCTTCCATACATTGACTCACTCTATTCTGTTAGTGCATATACTTGAGTTGGAAGACAAATTCAAGAGATAAGTTTTTCTGTTTCTCCTGTCACTTGTGTTCATTTTTCCCTCTTTCCTACTGAAATCAACAACAGCGAGAAATTCTTTGTGATGTTGTTACCAATTTTCTTCTTCAGCAATTTTCAGAACACTGGAAATGTTTGGAGAAGGTCTAATAACAACAATGAAAATAAGTATGATAGGCTGTTAGGGACTATGTGGAAAACTAAATACATTATACTTGAGTGATGGAGAGGGGTAAGCAGGTCAGTGAGGGAGCAAAGCCTATATTTTAAGAACTCTGACTTGGATTTACAGGAAAAATCAGGGAGGATGCCTGGTTCATAGCTACCATAATGAGGCAGGGAATGGGTCGAGTTGATTGCTATAGTCCTCAGGTAGAAGAAAAGAAAGAGACAGGATGAGGAGAGGTCCAAACAGCAATGTGACCATCTTAGAGAATGTGCAACTGATGAAGTAACACCAAATGATGATCACAAGGAGAGGTTATAGAGAAAGGAAACCAGACATTAAAGCTAATACCAACATTTCAAGTCTTTTGTACAGGGAAAATGGTATGTTCAGGGAAATGGGGGGAATTTTGAATGAAAATCCAGTTGAAGGTTATGAAGATAATGGTTTTTAAAACAATATTCTTTTGCAAAAGATAGCAACTGGCCCTATCTAAGTTGCTCTTGGAAATATAATCTGTCTATACCTCTTTCTGTAACTCTTTCAAATAAATAAAATAAATCTTTAAAAAAATGAAAATGAAAATGAAAAATAAAAGAGCTGGTAAGAAACAACTGAAGGACATAGAGTTCTCAATGAATCCAGAACTGGCAGAGGGAACAGAACAGGCAAATATGAACAGAGGGAGAAGCTTAAGCATGGACCCAGGGATCCTACCCATGCAGAAGATAAAGACCAAGGAAAATAAGATACAGAAAAGACAACCACATATGTTAGAAAAATGTTACTGGTGACCTTGAAGAGCGGTGGGAGAAAAGAAAAAAGAATGCAAGAAAAGGCAAACAGGGACCCTATCCCCTACCAGCCTTTTCTGACTTGTATGTTCTAGCCTCTCTTGGCAAAGAATACAAGATTAAATGTCTGTAAGTGTAACAAGGTTAAGGACAGAACTGAAAAAGTTTTGAAAATCTATTATTTCTCCAATTCTCAGCAGCCTTAACTATGGTAATGGTAAATTATTAAACCCTAAAGAATAGAGCTATAATTTACAGCATGTCCTCCTTGCTGGGCTTGTATCCTTTTCCCATTTTTTAAAATAAGGTTTAATTAATTTATTTATTTGAAAGGCAGAGTGAGAGAGAGAGAGAGAGAGAGAGAGAGAGAAATCGATCTTCCATCCATTGATTCACTCTCCTCATGGCTATGACAGTCAGGCTGTGCCAGGAACTTCATTCACTTGGACAATTGTCCTCTGTTTCTTCAGGTGCCTTAGCAGGAAGTTGGATTGGAAGTGGAGCAGCTAGGACTTGAACGGGCCTACCATCTCAGGTGGTAGCTTAACCCACTGTGCCTCAACACCTGCCCCTTTCTCTAATTTTACTTACAGAAGATTTTCTTGAAGTGACAGTCCAATGAAGGAAGATAGGAAATAATCTAATAAGTCAGGAAAGTTTATCTTGTGCACTAAGTATGATGAGATAAGTATTATGGATAAAAGTAAAATAGAGGGAGGAGAGAAATGTGCTGCAGTGATCAGTTGTAAGGTTGACCAGAGAAGAATGACATACTGAAGACCTGAAGGAGATGAGGAAGCAGTCCGTGCTTCCCCTGCTTCCCAAAGAGCCTTGTAGATTCAAGGTTGTTGAGGCTGAAGTAGCCTCACTTGTAGGATAGACAGTAAGGATGGAGGGCAAGGCATGGGAAATGCAATCAGAGGTTTGTGTTGTTTTTGACAGTGTGTAATTCCCAGCACCAGGGCATTGGTTTGGATAGTCTAGAGTGGATTTCTGGCTTTGTGTTTCCCGTAACAGTGATAGCAGGTCTGAATCTCCTTGTCACTATTTTGGCAAGAGATTCATTGACACAGGAGGAACCTTGGCTAGAATGGTTTCTGCTCTGACCCATTCTGGAGGAGCAAAGCTTGATTTTGTGCCCCATCAGAGAAACAGGAAAACAAGTAGTGCATGCCACAAATCGGCTAAGGATCCAAGTCCTTTATTAGAGCAGCTCCAGGAGTCTGGGAGCAAAATGTGAAGTGTATGAAGGTCTTTGGGGGTAAAAAGGCAGAGAAGAAGAACACATTCATCCTGTTTTTATAGGTTTCCCACCAAAAACAATTAATATAGATTTTTTAGAGATTTTTCTGCCCGGAATTCTCTCAATTGTATGGATAACCCTGTTGATTGATAACTATTCTCCACTTAAAGCCTTCAGGATGTCTATATTTTAAGAAACAGTCTGTTATCTTTAATAGCCAAGAGCCATGGCACATTTTCATCTCACTGTTAGAAATTAAATGCCCGCTGAGGATATCTTATTTTTTTTAACAATAATGTGTAAAACATTCAGCTCTTTGAAATTTATTTCCTTTTTTCTTTAATTAACAAACATTGCTTTTAGAGCAGTGTTAGGTTCACAGCAAAACCAAATGAGAAGTACAGATCTTATCCAAATACCACCAAGCAATAGTGGCACAGCCTCCTGCACTGTCAGCATCCCACACATGTATTACAGTTGGTGGGAATTTATTCTTAAGTAGTGGAATAATAAGTGAGAAATCAGCATCTTTTTGAGGCAGGTTGGACTCTGAATGTACCTGTTTACTCTTGGGTCTAAAAAGGGGCTTTTTTTTATTATGTAAAACTAGTTGGAATTTTTAAGTAAATCTATGTCTTAAACTATGATTTATTTCTGTATGAACTATAATTTTTGAGGCCAGGAATGAAGTCTACTCTAATTTTAGCTCATGCGCAGATGATTGATTTTAGCAAAGGATTGATACAGTTCTGAGGAGGTGGTAATTCCAGATCCCCACTCTTCACATAGACCTGCTGGAGATTCTGCTGGAAGCCGGCATTATTCTAGCAACCTGCAAGCCTGAGCTGCTTCAGATGCACGTGGTGACTCCGAAGTGCTGGTATACATGTAAAAAAAGTGAGGTCGGAGTTCTTACCTGGGTAATTGCTTGTGTGTGTGTGCAAACTGTTTCTCAATGTACATATATTCAAATTGATTCATGCTTAACTTAGCCTAGTAAACCCAGACCTATTTTCTCTCTTGGTTATTCATTTTGGTAATTCGAGAGAAAAGTTCTTTCATAATTTTAGCTGGGTTTTTGTAATCCCTGGTGTTTTAAAAATTTGTTTGCTTGTAAGAGGGAAGGGAAGGGAGAGTGTGAGGGAGGGAGAAAGAAAATGAGAAGAAGAGAGAACTCCCATCTGTCTAGTATTTGGCTTCACAAATGCACAGAGCCATTGAGGTGTGGTGAAGTGCAGGCAGAAGCCAGGAGCCAAGGATTCAATCCAGGTCTGCCGTGTGAGGGGCAGAAACCCAATTACTTGAGCCATCACCCCTGTCTACACACACTTCCAGAGTGTGCATTAGCACGAAAATGGATTCAGGAGCTAGAAACAAGTATTGAACCTACGCATTCTGTTAAGGAATGTGGGCACCTTGACTTGAATTTTAACTGCTAGGTTAAATGCCTACTCTTGTAATCACTAATTTTTTTAGCAGAAAAAAATGAAAGTGAACACAAGAAGGGGTGAGATAACAGGGTCACTTTACAACTGTAAGGATATAAAGCTAAGAATCAAAACTTAACTGTATGTACTGTTGGTTGCTTCTCTTCCAGCCTGATTTAACTATTACTGATGATTCCAGTGTAATAAAAATGATTGTTACAAATGTAGTTTTTGGTGTTTTCTATAGCTATTTGGTATTATCCGGCCTACTTCTTTTCCTTAGGGTTTAATTTGTCATGTTCTCCTGTAACATAAAAAAGCTGTTGACTGTTAAGGTCTTTGCTCATTAAAAACCTTTCGTGAGCCAACTCAGTTTCTTGACCTGGACTTCCTTCAAACTACTTTTTAGGTCATTTAAAATCTTTTCCCTAAAATTAAATTCTTGAGTTTTATAATCATTCCTCTTTGACTTATCTCCCCTTTTTTCCAGTTTGTCCACTTCTCTTGGGCACTGAGGCTAGCAGGTGATGTACCCCTAGTGTTGTATCCCTTTTTGCTTTGGTGATATCTTTTCTGCAAATCCAAATCATTTGGATGATTTCGGACACTGTGTTGCCTAATAAACATGATTTTCTTACTGAGCAAGTCTCATTGTTATGTTTCCTTTGATAGGTCTTCCCTCTAATATATTTTTTTATTTCATGAAATAAGTAGTTGATTCAGAACATGTTATTTATTTATTTGAAAGAGTTACAGAAAGAGAGAGAGAGAGAAAGAGAGAGAGAGAGAAAGAGAGAGAGAGAGAGAAAGAGAGAGAGAGAGAAAGAGAGAGAAAGCTTCCACCCACTTGTTCACTTCCCAGGTGGCTGCAATGGCCAGTGCTAGGCCGGGCCAAAGCCAGGAACCAGGAGCTTCATCTGGGTCTCCTATGTGAGTGGCAGGGGCCCAAGAACTTGGGCCATTTTCCACTGCTTTTTTCCAGGTCATTCCTTGGGCACTGGACTGGCAGTAGAACAGCCAAGTCTTGAACAGGCACGCCCATATGGGATGCTAGCATCACAGGTGGCAGCTTTACCTGCTACACCACAACACTTGCCTCAAAACAGTTTAAATTTTTATTTATTTTATTTTAGAGGCACAGAAACAGAGAGGGAGGGAGACAGACAGGCATAGACAAGGAGATATTTTCCATCTGTCAGTTATTCCCCAAATACCTGCAACAACTGGCGCCAGGCCAGGAGCTGTGAACTCAGTCCAGGTCCCCTATATGGATGCCAGATATCCAATTACTTGAGCCATCACCTGCTGCCTCCCAGAATGTGCATTAGCAGGAAGCTGTAATCAGGAGCAGAGCCAGGACTAGAAGCCAAGCATTCCAGTGTGGGATACAGGCATCCCAAGTGGTGTCTTAGCACCTATGCCACATGCTCCCCTCCCCCATTTCCTCATGTTTCTCTTGTTGAATGATGTATTTTTTCCAAAATTAATATTACCCTTGACTCATTTTATAATATTTTTTACACTCTCTGGATTTAGAAACTAAATTGTCAGTGACTAAGTAAATGTTAGCTAATGCTTTTTAACATATTACAATGCATACCCATTGGATTATGGAGATTTTTACATTGATTTTAAAATAGGAAGTTATTTTTGGATGCATTAATAAAAGTTCCTAAACATCATCTTTCCATTATGTTCACCTATTTAGTTTATATTTGGAATACGAGAGTTAAGAAGCTTCAATTTGAGAGAAAGATTGATACTTTTAAAACATTGTCAACTGAGGATGCTACAAGGCCACAATAATGTCTTATATTTGCATCTGCATATTCACATTAGCTTTTTCTTTGTTTAACTTAAAGTCTATTATTATTTCTATATTTTAAAGTGGAAGCTCAGGTCCAGAGAAGCATGACATGTGGGGCAGACTCTGCAGTGTGCAGAATCAACCATAGCAGCAAGAAGATGGGGCCATCATGCTAGTCTTGCCTACTAATCATTGTTAACTATGCAGCACTGGTATAACTGTGCTGGAGTGATTGGTTTACTCCTTGAGTGAACATTTAGACCTCTTCTGTGAACTTACAGGCTCATTGATGTCTGAGTTGCCCATTATTGTTCCTCACTGTACCATTGTATCTGTATTGCAATGCAATATAATGATAACAGTGACTGATAGCTAATAAGACTCTCTTACATTTTACTAAATGAATGAATCAATCAGTATGGGGCTGAAGCTAAATGGAAGAAAGAGGATAGGGGACCTGGCCTGTGTCATAGTCTCTGGTGACTCCATCCAGTAGTAAAGCAATAAGATGATTTATTATCATAAACTTGTTGCTGTAATAAAGATAGCAAAGTTTGTGTGCTAAAGGCCAGAGATTGCATATATTTTAGGCTATATGTAGCTGCTGTTACTTCATATTTTTGAAAATACGTTAAGTACATGAAACCTATTCTTAGCCTGCAGGTAATACAAAACAGGCCTGGAATAGATTTGGCCTACAGGCTATAGTTTCTCTTCAATGAAGCCAAATCATTAGAAAATTATCATGAATTTGATGTTATAGATCCAGGTTTCATCGAAGGATATATTAAAACCAGGTTCCTTGAGGTAACTAATGTCATTTGTGCATAGTCCAAGACTTTGTTTTAGGGATGAATAGTAATGGGGCTCCACTTTTAAAACAACTCTATTAAAATGTATTTTATAATATTGTTACTTGGGATTTGTTGTTGAGTTATAGTAGTTGAGCAATGTTTCCTGAAAAAGTTTGTGTAAGACTTTTTTTTTTTCCCTTGAAGATTTATTAGAATTTACTGGAAAAGGCATTTAGTTCTGGAATTCTCTTTCAGGGACAATTTTTTTAAACTTTTATTTAGTAAATATAAATTTCCAAAGTACAGTTTATGGATTACAATGGCTTTTCCCCCCCATAACTTCCCTCTCACCCACAACCCTCCCATCTCCCACTCCCTCTCTCATTCCATTCACATCAAGATTCGTTTTCAGTTATCTTTATATATACCACAGAGCTGGCCCCTAGCTTTTTTTTTCCTACCCTGTCAATTGTTGCCTCTTAATTGGAAAATTTAGACTATTAGCATTTAATGTAATTAGCATTTTTACATGGATTTACCTTTCCATCATTTTCCCCTGTTTCTTCTCTCTACTTTTTGACCCCCCCTTTTGGATTATATGAGTATGTTTTGGTATTGAATTTAAATTATATAATAACTTTTGAATATATTAATTTGAATTTTAAAAATCTTCTTGGAGTTACAGTTGTACCACTTCAGGTAAAATATAGATACCTTGCAGCCATATGGATGCCTTAACCATGCCTTACTGCTATTTTTTTATGGAATGATTGCCATATGTATTACACCTATACACATTGAAAGTCTACTGGAAAATGTCATGATCTGTACTTAAAGTAGCTAGAACATTTTCAAGAGTTTAATGGGGAAACTCATAGTATTTTATTTATATATACTTAATTATTTTTATGCTATTATGAATGAAGTTATTTCAGTTTTGGATTATTCATTGCTAGTATAGAGAAGTAAAATTAATTTTTCAATATTATTGTTGCATTCTCCAACTTTGCTAACCTCATTTTTTAAAAAATATTCTTTTTTTAAGATTTATTTCTTTATTTATTCATTTGAAAGACAGAATGACAGAGAGGGTAGGACAGAGAGAGATTCACAATTTCACTCCCCCAAATGCCTATAATAGCCAGGGCTGGGCCTGGTTGAATTGAGAAGCCAGGCATTCCATCTGGCTCTCCCAATTGGGCCATAATCTGCTGCCTCCCCAGGGACATCAGCAGGAAGCTAGATTAGAAGCAGAGTAGCCAAGACTTGAATTGGTACTCCAGTGTGGGATGTGGGTATCCCAAATGGCAGCTTAACCTACTGTACCACAAAACCTACCCCCTGCTGAGGCTTATTGATTACCTGTAATAGTTTTTAAGGATTTCTTAGAATTTTCTAGAAAAATCTTTATTTGCCCTTTATTAAAGAATGAAATATTTTATGGATATTTTGATGGCTTTTTAAAAATTTTTAAAAATATTTATTTATTTAAAGGCAGAGTTACAGAGAAAGAGAGGAAAAGACAAAAAGAGAGATCTCCATCTGCTGGTTCAGTCCGCATATGGCCACAAACTGCTGGAGCTGAGCTGGTCTGAATCCAGGAGCCAGGAGCTTCTTTTGGGTCTCCCATGTGGGTATACAGGTCCAAGTACTCAAGCCATTCTATACTGCTTTTCCAGGCACATTAGCAAGGAGCTGGATTGGAAGTGGAGCAGGTGGGACTCAAACCGGAGTCCATATGGGATACCGGTGTTCCAGGTGGTGGCTTTACCCACTATGCCACAACATTGGCACCACCTTTTGTGTTTTTAGCACTTTGAAGATGTTGCCCTACTGTATCCTGTTCTATAGGGTTCCTGATGACAATTCCATGATTATTAGAATATTTTCTCTTGTATGTCATGTGTATAATTTTTCTTTAGCTTATTTCAAAATGTGTTTTTCTATATTTAGTTTTTAGCAGCTTGGTTATGACTATCTAAGCATGGTTTCCTTCTAGTGTATTTTGTTTGCGGTTCACTGAGGTAAATGAATCTGTAAGTCTATGTCTTTCATCCAATTTGAGTTGTACTTTCTCATTATTCCTTCAAAATTATATCTCAATATCTTCTCTTTCTCTCATTTAAAATATTTTAGATATTTTATATTATCTCAAAGTTCTCTAAACTTTTGTCCATTCCTTTTTCATTCAATTTTCCCTCTGTTCTTCATATAAGCTTTACTGCCGTGTTTTAATTTTCCTTTTTCCTCTGGTAATCCAATAATGAGTTTCATTTTTTTTTGTCTTTGTATTCCAGACATTATGTTTTTCTGGTTAAAAATAAACTACATGTCTTTTTTGGCATTTGTATTTCTCTGCTGAGATTTTCTTCTCATTCATTTCAAGTTTATTTTCCTTTTGTTCTCATAGCAGAGAATTATTGCCTTTGATAAACAGCATACGACTCTTCTCAGGATTGGCTTCTTCTTATTTTTAAAATACATTTATTTATTTATTTGAAAGATAACAGAGAGAAAGAGGTTTTTCCATATGCTGATTGACTCCCCAAATGCCCATAATAACAAGGGCAGGTCAAAATTAGGTGCATAGAACTCCATCCAAGACTTCATGTAGGTGACAAAAACCCAAATACTTGGAACATCATCTTTGGTCTTCCAGGTACATTAGCAAGAAGCTGGGTCATAAATGAAGTAACTGTAAGACCCCTTAAGCAGGCGTCCCACAAACCGGACCCCAGAAACACAGACTCCACTCCAATCGATGCAAAGGCAAGAGGAAAGTTTATTTCATTTGCAAATGGGCCGTCTCAGCAGCACCCTCTGGTAGGGTGCAGAGAGAGAGAGAGCAGCCCCATCAGTTTTACAGGGTATTTAAAGCTTAAAACCACAACATTAGCATACTTAATTGTGTTACAATTCTATTGGGCAAGCTACAGGTTACTAGCATTTTATTGGGTAAGTTAATGGTTGCTAAGGTAAGGGGCTTGGGATGGGGGTCGCGGGCAGTTTCTTCTTATCAGCTGAAGCAAGCAAGGACGAGGATGGCAGTAAAACAGTAAAACCTTGGTATGTCACAAGATAAAGGGTTGGAGGACAACAGGATAAGGGTTGGAGACTTTTCGTTCTTCTTTGTTCTCTAAAAATAACACATGTTTTGTAAGCTTAGCCATTATACAGAAGCAAAAAAATGCGGTTAGCGTTAACTTTAGTTTCTCCATTTTGTCTCAGTCACAGAACCTTATTGTAACTCTTTTCCGGACTCCTGCAAGTGTTATCACATGAGACAGTTACACAGAGCAGTTTCACAAGGCAGTTTCCCAAGGTTATTCTGCAGGCAGGTGGAGACACAGTTATCTTAAGGAATGGCTACTGTCAGCAGCCAAACTTTTTAACCCTTGTTAAAATTATTTTAATATTTACTTTTAGCAGGGGTCTTATATAACTATGCTTGGACCAGTTCTCTGATAAGTGTTGCAGGTGCCCTAAGTGGAAGTTTAATCCTTTGTGCCACAGTGCCTTTCCTAGGATTGGCTTCTGTTGATTGTCTTTGTGTTGAGGCCGGCATACGTATTTCTACCCTAGACATTGTGAATGTTATGTAGTGTAAGATTTGGATTCTATTATCCTCTGTTTGGCTTTAGTAGACAATTAACTTGCTTTGGTGTCAGAGACAACTTGATTAGTTCTGTTTTGTTTTCTATTGGCAATGGTTCAAACCTCTGTTCAGTTCTGTAAGTGCTTACTGTGCTGCTTTGGGCTTGTCCCACACATGTGTTATTTTTAGTTAGTCCGAGACCTATGTGGTCTTACACAGAAATAGGTGTTTCCTTCTCCTGTCTCTTTACTCTCAGATTTCTCCCCCTCCCTTTGGCTGCAGGGAATTCTTTCCCTATACCTCTCGCTAGAAGGATGGCAAAGTTTCCATCAGAGCTGTAAGTACAGAACTGTACTGTGACTGGCTCACCCTCAGGGCAAAGGTGCAAGAGAGAGGTATAACTGGGAAGCCAATCCCCACGTGGAGTGGAGTGTTTCTCCAGATTTTGGCTGCTGTCCTTAGTCTTCCTGCTCATGGTAGTGTTCATGCTCTTCAGAGTGCTGCTCTTCTTGTGTGGCTTTTCGGGAGTTTATAGGAATCATCACTGGGGAGGGGTAGATTTTAGGGAAATTACATTGCCATGGAAGAACTAAAAATCATCCATTACCCTTTTATTTTTCTTATTAAATTTTTTCACAGATTGACATAATTAATATTGTTTAATTTATTTGCATGCATTTCATAAATACAACTTTAGGAACATAATAATTCTTCCCAGTGTACTCGCCCTCCCACCCACACTCCTTCCCCTCTTCCCTCTTCTGTTCCTAGTCTTGTTTTTTATTAAGATTTATTTTTATTTAACTTTATACACAAAAGATTAACTCTATTCTAGGTAAAGAGTTCAGCACTTTGTATGAGGAAGAAAAATAGAGAAAGAAAACAAACAAACAAACAAAAAACTAAAAAAATATAAAAAAGAACAAAAACTGATGCTCAACAGTCCAGACAAGTGCAGTTCAAAGTCATTGCATCTCGATGGTAACTTTTCTTTTTTTGTAGAAACTTAATTATCTTTAAAGAGGAGCCCAAGAATAATACATCTTTTGTATACACTTAGACCTAACTATAATTTATATGACATAAGAGTATCCTCCACTTAATACACTAAAACATCTACACTTGTGCCCAGGCAGTATTCTAGATACTGAGTAAACAGTGGTGGGGGAGAGATTGGAAGTTTCAAAGATGACTGGCATGAAGGAATCAAGTAGGGTGTTGTGATACAGTGTGTAATAGGTGCACTAGAGATGGGGACAAAGAAGTGTCCTTTAGAACACACCAAGTTCTACCTCAACATTAACCGCCTTCAGGGATCTTGAAAGCAAAGGATCAGCAATGGAAAAAGACCCCTTGGCAGAAACAAGCATGGTATATCAGAAAGACAGAGTGAAGGCAGATTAGTTGCTGTGTGTTAGGAATTGCAAAGACAGCAGGTTAGAGAAGTCATCACACTTGAGTGATTGGGACCTTATTGGCTGTGATAAGGACTCCAGTCCTCATCTTTTATTTACAGTCACTTGCTATAGCCAAACGGACTTACTACTTTTTAAAAAATATATAATCATCTCTACTTAATCCTTTATAATCTTAGCTATACAGTTGCCCCATGGCCACTTGTCTGCCTCATTTCTTCCTGTTCAGTTCCTATCCTCTTTTAAAAGTGAAGCTCAAATCCAGTTACCATTCATATAATCTTTCCTGGTTGCTCTGACATGATATACTTTTTCACTTTTCTATTCCATCCACCCACTAATTTTTTTGAAATTCAATTATTTATGGAGAACTCACTGCATACCAAGAACTCTGGTAGGCACTATTACTATGAAGATACATGAAGACATTGTCCCTGGGGCCTGAGTTGTGGTATGCTGGCTTAAGCCACTCCCTGGGACACTGACATCCCATATGGGTGCAGGTCCTGACTACTGTACTTCTAACCCAGCTCCCCTCTAATGTGCTTGGTAAAGTAGTGGAAGATGGAGCAAGTACGTGGAACCCTGCACGTGCCCCAGATGAAGCTCCAGGCTCCTGGCTTCAGCCTGGCCCATCACTGATTGTTGTCACCATCTTGGGGAGTGAACCAGTGGAAGGAAGATCTCGCTCGCTATTGCTCCTTCTCTTTTTGTAACTCTGCCTCCCAAACAAATAAGTAAATCTTTAAAAACAAAGAAATAGGCAAAAGATATGAACAGACATTTTTTTTTCTTTTTTCTTTTTTTTTTTTTACTTTTATTTAATGAATATAAATTTCCAGTATACAGCTTATGGATTACAATGGCTTCCCCTTCCCATAATTTCCCTCCCACCCGCAACCCTCCCCTCTCCCGCTCCCTCTCCCTTTCCATTCACATCAAGATTCATTTTCAATTCTATTTATATACAGAAGATCAATTTAGTATAAATACTTCAACAGTTTGCACCCACATAGAAACACAAAGTGAAACATACTGTTTGAGTACTAGTTATAGCATTAAATCAAAATGTACCGCACATTAAGGACAGAGATCCCACATGAGGAGCAAGTGCACAGTGGCTCCTGTTGTTGACCCAACAAATTGACACTCTAGTTTATGTCTCCAGTAACCACCCTAGGCTGTCGTCATGAGTTGCCAAGGCTATGGAAGCCTTCCAAGTTTGCCGACTCTGCTCATATTTAGACAAGGTCATAAAAGACAGGGTGAGGATAGTAACCAATGATCCTAAGAGTGGCATTTACCAGGTTTGAACAATTATACAGCATTAAGTGGGGAAGAGGACCATCAGTACACACAGGTTGGGAGTAGAGCCATTGGTGGTAGAGTAGAGGTTATGATTACAAAGGAATGAGGCCCAAGTGCGCTAGACAGGGTCTAGAACAAAGGACAGAGTCATTATTAGATGTGCTAAGAAAGGTGCTGTCTAAGCTACAATTAAGTTTTCTGATTGAGAGGCAAATAGAACCTGATAGAAGGGGCTTGATAATAATCTGTTGGGCTTTAGGCCTTTTAAGTTAAGAGGCCCAGACCTATCTATCTCTTCACATGGGGTATATCCTAAGGGAGGTGTGAACCTCCTAGGGGAAGGCACTCTGTTGACTTTCATTACTTGGCTGGCCTGGGAGGAGAGCTGGCCAGGTAAAGGCAGGGGGCATCTCTAACAAGAAATTTACAGTTCTGCCTGCAATGTTGCTGACCCTACTTGGCTGTCCCCTCAACTGCAGTGGTCACTTTGGAAGTTGGGCTGAGTGAAGGGCTTTTCAGCTTGGAGCCAATAAGATCTGTGGCTCTGACCTGGGCATCCTTCGACTCCAGGGCAGGTCCATTTCCAGTGATCCAACTCTTGGCAGAGCTGCCAGGGCTCTTCACAAGCTGACTTCTGCTGAAGCCCAGGCTTACCACATTGAAAGCCACTGCAGTGGACTGGCCTGTTGGGTCTCCTTGAGGGCAGATCACTGTACAGATCAGCCATTAATAGGCCTGCCACCCATTGCTTCTGATGCCGAGCTTTCTTTTCCTCCTGGTTTGTGTTAAAGCAGACCAGAGGATGCAAGTCAAGGGAGTGCCCGTGTCCCATCTCTAATCTTTGGTGGCCTGAACTACAAGTCTATAGTCACAGGCATGTTCTGTAGTAGTTTTTCTAAGGTAGACAATGCCCATGAGGAAAATTATATTCTCACTTTAAAACTTTCTTTCCCTTTGGTCTGAAAGGGAGGTTTTTTTTTTCTACTTACTGTATACTTTGCTGATGGCGATGTGAATCTAGCTATGAGATTATTAGTTAAGTTCTTATTTTTAAAAAAGAAAAAAGTCATTGTCCCTGCTCTTACAAACCCTTGATTTGGTTAAGAAGGTGGCCATGTGAGCAGATATTTATGATTAAGCAAAATAAATGTAGTAGCTAATGAAGAATGGAGCATGTTTGTTGCTGGCACAGAGGAAGAAATCTGAGAATTTCAAAGTCTGAGTCAGAGTTTACCCTGTAGGCTGGGTAAGGAAGTCCATTATAGACCCTAAGACAGAAAATGCAAAGATATCAAGTCAGAAGTAGGCATTGTGAGTTTCAGGAATGGTGGAAGATTCAGGGTGAGCACCAGAAACTTGGGCATTATTTTGTAGGAGGTTGCACAGAGCCTTCCATGCCTTACCTAGGAATTTGGATTTATAGGTGGTAAGGAAAATAAATGTGGAACATTACTTGATGGCAATATGGAGTGAAAGAAGTTGAAAGATCACATTTGTCTGTTGGAATAGTCCAAATGAGTAATGATAAGCACCTGGATTTAGGCAAAGGCTGTGCAAATAAACAGGAAGGGCTGTTCTTAAGGGGCAGTTTTGCTTTAGAAGCAACCAGTAGTGGTGATCAATTGAATGTGCAACATATGGGAAAAGGAGAGTTTTTGCCAAGGCTGGTGAATGGTGCTCCCGTTAACTAAAATAGAAAACGGAGGAGGAGGAACACGATTCAAGGAAAGATAATTAGTTTCATTTTGAACTCGTTATGTTGGAAGTTCCTGCAGTACTCTCCAGACATCTAGTTCATTTCTTGAGTTTACTCAGTTGGTACTTTGCAGCAGCTGCTGAATCTATGTGGTTAGTATTCTGTTTATAAGGACAATTTATATTAGGTATAATGTGACCCAAGCATTTCAGTTTTCCATGTGGTGCTTATAAGTATATGCATGATCTGTCACTAACAGGGCCTTAGTCTATTTTCTGCTGTTATAAGAGAATATTATAGAATGAGTAAATAATAGAGATTTATTTGTCTCACAGTTTTGGAGGCTAAGATGTCTGTGCTACGAGCCTGTGCTGAGGGTCTGTGCACTGCATCATGACATAGCTAAAGGGCAGGTGGGTATACATGAGATGGAAAGAGAGAGAAAGAAAAGAGAGCGCCTAACTTACAACAAACTCACTCTTATGTTAAGGAACCCTCTCCTGAGATAACAGCTATAATCTGTTTATGAGAGCAGTGTCTCATAACCTAAAGATGCCACTTCTCAATTCTGTTAAAGTGGCAATTTGAGTTCAACCTGAGTTTTGGAATGGGCATTCAAACCGTAGTGGGTGTTCGTAAGTATATGTTAAAGAAGAAATAAGTAGAATTTTAACATTGATGATTCTGTTTTACAAGTGTTTACCTGTTCTTTTGCCCCCTCCCCCCAAAACTCACTCTTAAAATAGCATTAAGTTCATTTGCTCAGTGCCAGCATAGATCTCTACTTGTGTTCACTTTTATCTTTGAGGTAGGGAGATGTTGTAGTGGCAACTCTACAGGAGAGAATTTTCAGCAGGCCTTTATATTTTTCTTAAACTGACTGATTTTTCTGTGTATGGAGCAGATGGCATTATGGTATGGTATTCTGTGATATATAAATAGAACCTTTCAAAGGTTTCAGGCAGAAAAAGGAGGGGCCAGGCCTATCTCATTTTCAACTGTTATCTGGCACCTAGAGCTACAATTGGTGCTTCGGAATCTTCCAGTAAATAGTTAACGGGAGGTGAATGACTACAGATTTCCCCCATGCTTTATGTTTTGTTGGGCATTTTCATACAAGTCTGGGATCAAGTGTGTCAGGCATATGCATTCCCTCACTCTCAATCTTATTTTAATTGTAAAAGTATTTCAGATATATCTTACATGTATGCATGTAGAAAATTTAACTTTCTGACTTTTGCCAACTTTACGAGGTAGACAGTGTAAAGACGTATTCTGAGGTCCATTCTCAAGGGGAAAAAAAAAGATGTTTATCTCAGCTATTGATTTCAGAATAGCTTTTAAATCAGTCCTTTTAGGGGCATCTGGCTTTCTTTATTGTCTGTGTAGGATGGGACCTAGTTCCCTGGGACTTGACAAGTCTGTGGTGATTACTGACAGAGGGAGGCAAAGGGGACGCCAATGCAATGGGTGTCTTGACTGACCAGAACCCAGTGACCTGGCAGCACATTCTGGATGCCAGGAGGCCACCACAGGTTCAGGCCAGCACCTGTGGGATGTAAAGGGGAGGCACTTGTGTGACCACAAAGCAGTGCCTCCCTAGCCTCTCCCGCTTTGGTTTGGAGCCCACACTTTAGGCATAAAGGGCTCATGGGAGTTCTCATTTTGCCCATCATTGTAGGAAGTGCTGCTTATGCATTCATGGCAAACATCTGCCCAGTGGCGGGTCAGGCAAGGCCTCTGTCTCTGCAGCCCTATCCCTGCATCTCCTCCCTCTTGGGATTCCTGTCTTTCTTCCTGTCTGATGAGGAGGATTTGCTTCTCTCTGAGGTCCTTATCACGTCCAGATACATGGGTTTCAGCTTCAGGCTGGCAGTGTGGTCTGATGTACAGCTGAAAAACCAAAGTAATTACCAATTATTAGCTAAAATAAGTAAGGATCACTCAAGCCTTTTGAAGGGGTTTGAAGAGGAGAAAAGCATGGTCTACAGCTGCACTCACAAAATCCCCTTGGTCATCCCATCTGCTTTCTTTGCACCCCAACTGCTCTTCCCATTCGGTGGAACTCCTGTTACATCTCAACCTCTCCACTTTCTTTCATAGAACACTTTACATGGTCAGAATTGAATGCTTTCTTACAAGATGCAACCTTTCTGAATTAGGAAAGAGGAGAGGGAATTAGAAGCTGGGGGAGGAAAGAAGCTTATGAATACTTTTTGTGTGATAGTTTTCATACTCTTGTTTTACATAGTAAAATCTGTAATTTTAACAAATGCTTCAAGACTAAATTTTCATATCTTATGAGATATGAAGAGATGTTTGCAAGAAAAAAATTTCACTTTGTTACTACATTTCTTTCAAAGAAAAAGTATGAACTTTCTAGGAACACAAATTCCTTGTTTCATCATTTTATTCTTCAATGATTAACCTTGTGATGTCAGGATTGGTGAAATTTCACATTCTGAGGTTACATCCTTGTCAAAGGCTGCATCACTTCTAGGGAAGAGATTTTAATTAGACATACTTTGTGACCATGAAAGAAAAATATTTTAAAAAGTGGTCCTAGGCTGCTAGCTACCAACATAACTCATCAGTTGTCTGAGCAAAAATGGTCCAAGAACAAATTCCCTAGATATACGCTATTTATACGTGGAGGGACCTCAAGGGCACAGCATGAAGCCCAGCTTTTAGGAAGTTCTTGATGCATGTTTGGTGAACTGCACTGATACAAAAGCTCTGAAGCCCAGAATGTTGCTTTTAGGTGTTGATCTCCCAGAGCTATTTGTCTTATTTTATGAACTTCTCACATTCCTTCTTTTCCCAATGATGAGCACACCAAAGGCTTCACAATTGATTCCAAAGTATTTGGGGATTTCCTGGAAGTTTTTGCCTGTGAGTCTGTGTGGTTGTGAACTTCAGAAGGCATATGGGAGAAATGGTATCAAAATGTGTGGGACACACTCTAGAGGCTCAGTCACCTTTTATGCATGATTTTAGGTGATGCCAGCAATTTTGTCATAGTGAAACTTTGGGTGGGAGGGAATAGAAGAAGAATGCACTAGTATACTTACTTACAGATCTTAATATTCCTCCTTTATTTTACATTGTCATCATCTTTCCAAATATTGGTGGGTTATCTCTGGGTTGACTCTGGGACAAGTTAATTAATGAGGAAAGTGGGTAGATAGGCAGAAGAGCTTTTTCAGGGTGTTCCAACCAGATGGATACAAACCTTCCACATTAGAACATACTTCAATTACTTGAAGCCAAATACTTAAAATGCACAGGCTTTTAAAGAAGTCTGTGAACACTTTCATGAAATCATGTGGGAATCCACAGACATTTGTCCTTTTAGAAAGTGAATTTGTTTTGTAAGGAAAGCCCAACATCTTTAAAATGAGACTAAACTAATACCATTTCATACATTGCTCATTACCAAGTAAAATTTGACTTAAATCTCAGCTCCTACCCTATTCAAAATAATTCAGTAACCATAGTAACATACCGCCAATAAGGTTGTGATAGTGGCCCAAAATTCATGGTGCTGTGAAGCCATTATCAGTTCTGTTATTGAAGTTCCTTTACATACCTGCCTATTCTGTGTTTTTGGAAATAGAAAGTGATGCTTCAAATATGAGATTGATAATGAAGTATTCTTATTATTAAGTGCTTTTACAAAGAACAGCTTGGGCTTTAAAGCTGAATAGCTTGGGTTTGAATTTCAGATGTAATACTTTACAATTGTGTGACTGTGGGTACATGTCTAAGTTCATCTGGTCAGTTTCTGATCTGAAAAATTGGGTTAATAATAACTAGTTCCAAAATTGTGAGAATTCAATGAGAAAATGTATGTAAAGCTCCTAGCACATTGTCTGAGATATTGTAAGTATTCCATACAGAATAACCATTGCACACATTTTTATTTTTATTTTTTTTTACCAGCAACCCAGTGAGACAGGCAAAGCAGGGACCATGTTACACCCATTTGTCAGATTGAGGCCAATTGCCAAAGGCTA
Source organism: Lepus europaeus (assembly GCF_033115175.1). NCBI lineage: Eukaryota > Metazoa > Chordata > Mammalia > Lagomorpha > Leporidae > Lepus > Lepus europaeus. The sequence continues at coordinate 116,829,669 of NC_084829.1, forward strand.
CATGACAATTTAGGTAGTTAACCTGGGTCTCCTAACTTTTCTGACCCAAATTTCACAATTGTTTTATCAGGATGAATTTCAATCTGTTTTTCAATTCAGGTATATTATTGAGGTAGAAAAAACAATCCAATTGACTCCCAATCTCATTGCGACTCTCCTTTCTCTCTTCTACCCAGGTTCCCCGAGTTTCATCCCAGTCTCTCCATGCTCTGTTTCTGGGTTTGGCCAGCTGACCCTCCTGCTCTCTTCTGCTCCCAGTCAGCAGCATCCCTTCATGGGGTGTGAGGAGCAAGTTGGTATCAGTGAGTGCCAAGTAACACCTCCTTCTTGCTTGTGTCTTAACCATCTAATACTGTCCTCTAGGAATCCCAGTCCTCATCCACTTGAAATGCAAATAGAGTAGAGGAGAAAGAAGTGGGTCAAGACTAGAAAACAGGTATGGGTATCCATCAATCTTCAGAAATCATTTGGCAAGTGGCTTCTACCTGTGGAAAAATTGGGCATTTTAGAGCCCTGGACTGGGAGCCGTACGTTTTGAGTTTTAACTGGGCAAATCTTTGTTCCTGTCCATATTCTGTGGATCTTTTATAAAATTAGGGGAGTTGGTCTGACACTTGGGTCATAAGCTTTGAAGTCCACAGGGCAGGCAGGTAACTTGGATGGCAACAGTGGGCCATGGGAAAGTACATGTGCAGCCGTGGTATGAGCTATGGAGTCTTTGGAGATTGGTGTACGCTTAGCTCCAGGCCTGCTGACATGGAGGTGGGTAATGATCTGTCTAGAAGCAGACCTCTCAGATTAGACTTTGGGCATAAGCAGTCTATTTGAGAGTTGGCCCTAGGAAACATTGTGAGGGAGAGGGAAAATGAGACCCAGAAGGGATGAAATCTAATAAAAGATCCAGTAACAAGTATTAATCAGTCACTATTAACTCCCTTAAAGACTGTTTACAGCATGCCCTAGTCACACTTCTAAGGGACTAGGAAGTTGGTGATGATATCTGTAGTCAGGAGACTGCTTGAGGGAGGGAAAGTTATTGCAAAAAATGACATTTCTGGCTTCTTGAAAAAGTGCCAGGTCAGGTGGCAGATTTTGTTGGTTCCCATGTACATCGCATTGCTACCCCCTGCAGCTTGGAAGAACAGTTCCCATATTAACCAAAAGCATTTTCTTTTCCTATGTAAGCTTTTTTTAAAAAAAATATTTTTATTTACTTATTCAAAAGGCAGAGTGACAGAGAGGCAGAGGCAGAGGCAGAGAGAGAGAGAGAGAGAGAGAGAGAGAGAGGTCTTCCATCCGCTGGTCCACTCCCGAGTAGGCTGAAACGGCCTGAGCTGCACCAATCTGAAGCCAGGAGCCAGGAGCCTCCGCCAGGTACCCCACACAGGTGTAAGCTTTTTATAAATCCAGAGTGAGACATACTCTGAGAGATCCAGATAATTATTATACACTTATTTTCCAGCCTAACACAGGAAATCAAGAAACTTTCTGCTGTTTTGGCACTTCAGTTATTCAAACTGACTGGTAGTTCCATTGTAGACATGTCAGGGTGGGATGTGGCAATTTTTATTATGTTGTTCTTATTTTTACAGATCTTAGATACAAAGAATATATAGCATTCTCTCCAAATTCAGAAGGTAACTATGTTTGTAGACATAAAACCTAGTGCATTTATCTCAGACTTAGTGCTCTTCATATACGTTTTGAGCTCTTGAAGAATGGCTACAGTTACTAAGTGTTTCCAGGCTTTTAGGTTTTATTTGAAGCATTTGAGAAATTTCTAGTAAATACAAACTTTTTGTAGTTGGCTCTGTACTATCTTGGATAAAAGCAAAGTTGATTGAGCAGGCTTCATAAAAAAATTTATCTTCAAACAAAGACTGAGCTTTGCCTCTGAAATCAAATGTTACCTTTCCCTTCTTGGACATTATTAGCAAATAAACATGGTGATTTCCACTATAACATTCATCTTTGCAATGACAGAACTCTTTCTGATATTGGACAAGACCCCCTAAAATTTACAAACAGATGTGGCCCCTTAAAGTTCCCCAGAAGTGCTATCTGGGGTACCACATGTGCTACCGGAATTTGGGGTGCCATATGACTTCACCACAGGCTTATTACTAAATCTCCAATATTCATAAATCCGAGAGAGTGCTTGCCTAATATTTAGAGAAGAATTCTAAATATCAGCACAGAGAAACGAGGTAGCCTGGTACATTTTAAGCTTTTATTTAGTGAGAAAGGTACATAGGAGAGTGAGAGCTTTATTTAAGAGAGAGAGGTAAATAGGGGTTCATAGTGAGCACCAGGAACCAGCCATGTGGAAGAGCATCTAGGCCTGTATCTGGGCCAGGAAGCCTAGGGCGCATGGCCCAGGGCTACAGCCAGCCTGCCTCCTGGCAAGAGTCCAGGGAAGAAGAGAAGAGCAGACACACTGTACACTGTATCCCAGGCTTTTAACCCACTTCCAAAGGGGAGTGATTAATTAACCTGATTGGCTGGTTGGCACCCAGGTCTGGCCAGGTAGGGGGATGAGGTCACACAGGGGCGTGGCGAAGGCATGGTCTTCCAGCTCACAAACCTGATCGATTTTAGCCTGTATGACTGCCTACTTCATTTCTACTTCAGTGTCCTTATCTTCCGGTTAATTTTTTATGATTGATTTACTTATTTGAAAGGCAGAATTAGAAAGGAGAGAGAGAGGGCAAGGGAGCAAGCAAGAGAGCGCTTCCATCTCCTGGTTTCTTCCCCAAATGGCCGCAAGGTTGTTGGTTTTGACTGGAGAGGCATGGAGAGAAAACAACAGGGGGCTTCTGGCTGCTGTAGGCTAGAGAATATATCTGGAACCTCTATGAACTGGCAAGTAACTAACTTTGATGATGAGTACATTGATGTCTAGAAGTTTTTTCCCCATTCTACCCTAAAGTCTTAGAAAATTTTGTTTTATTAAATGACATATGCTGAAATTTTGTTCATTCTAGATGAAAAGTGTACCACAAAATCAGTTTCTTAGTTATCTAGTTGAATTCTGATCATTTATAAAGCATTGCCTTTAAGAATTTTGCATATTTGATTATAATTTCAAATCCATTTCTCTTAGGAACATTTCATTTAATTTTCTAAATAAGAAGCTTGAAGTATATCTCCTTTTGTTCCTTTATTCAATATGCATCAATCTTAGCAAGCACTCATTGTGGAGCCAACTCTGTTGACAACTTTGTACTGTCACAGTGCCTCCTGAATCATTGAGTAGTTCTCTAATTATGTATTGCAATAAGTTATTTCTGTGTGTTCTTTTTTTTAAGATTTATTTCTTTGAGAAGCAGAGTTACAGACACAGAGAGGGAGAGACAGAGAAAGAGGCTTTCCATCTGTCTGCTGGTTCACTCTCCAAATAGATGGCAATGGCTGAAGCTGTGCCGATCAAAACAAGCAGCCAGGACCTTCTTCTGGGTCTTCCATGTGGGTTCAGGGGCCCAAGCACTTGGACCATCTTCTGCTGCATTCCCAGGCCATTAATAGGGAGCTAGATTGGAAGTGGAACAGCTGAGACTTGAACCAGTGCCCATGTGGGATGCTGGTGCATCCAGGCAGAGGCTTAACCTACTATGCCACAGCCCCGGCCCCATGTGTGTGTGTGTTTTTTTTTTTAAAGATAAATAAGGGGCCAGGGCTGTGGTGTAGTGGGTAAAGCTGCCACCTGCAGTGCCAGCAACCCATATGGGTGCTGGTTCGAGTCCCAGCTGCTCTACTTCTGATCCAGCTCTCTGCTATGGCCTGGGAAAGAAGTGGAAGATGGTTCAAGTGCTTGGGTCCCTGCACCCACGTGGGAGACCCAGAAGAAATTCCTGGCTCCTGGCTGTGGATTGGAGCAGCTCCGGCCATTGTGACCATCTGGGGAGTGAACCAGCAGATGGAAGACCTCTCTCTCTCTCTCTCTGCCTTTGCCTCGCTGTAACTCTGCCTTTCAAATAAATAAATACATTTTTAAAAAGATATATAAAAGAATATTTTCCATGTGATAGTTAGAAGTAAAATAAATTAATAATAAATACAAATTTATTTTCAACCATCACTGCATGAGTCTCAGCTGGTGGTGGGCCTCCAAAAAATTTAAAATACATTATACATACTCCCTAATAATTCACTGTATTGGGAGGAATGAAATCATGTGGAATAAAATGGAGACTAATATAAGACAAATACCATTAAGAGCAAGAGTTATGGTTGAAATTAAAGTGCAATAAACATAAAAAAATGGGCTCTCAGTAGGAGTCAAGATAATTAATAAGGCAGTTTCTTTGAAGGAGGGATGCTGGAGCCTGGCTTGAGAGTTGACTTTGGTTGTTAATGGGTTGTCTTGCCGGAGTAGGTTTTAGTGTGTTAATAATCTTAGTGCTAAACAGGTTGCCAAGGAACCATTGCGGTGATGATCAGCACCAAGCCCTAATGTGACTGCTGTGCCTAGATAATTTGGGTTAACATTCCAAGACCCCATACCTCCAGATAATCCATCACATTCATGACCCCTGGTAATGAATTCTACTTCCTCTCTCCTGATAATTCTCCTTGGGCTACTCCTCAAGCAAAATAGGACCTTCTTCCTCCAGATATGATAGAAATAACACCTTTGCTGTCACTTTCCAGTACCCTCTTTGCCTAAAACCATTTGTAACAACCTTTACCTATAAACAACACTGTTGCTTCCCCAGGTGTTGTTCACACAATCAGCCATGAAAAGAGCTTAAAAAAATCCCCACATGTTAATGGGAGACTAAAGAAGTATAGCAATATCTTTGACTGAATTTGTACTATTGCCAAGGCTCAATCTTATTTTTCAATGTATTAATAAATGTAATACCTATTTACTTGTGCACTGGGATATACTGAAATAAAGTTATAGATGGGAAAGCTCTTGAAAATGTGAATTTAACAGAAGCCCTAAAATAGAAAATACATGTGTAAACCAGTACAGAATTTTAACATGAGGTATTAGCTAGTATTATTACATATTATCATCTTGTTTTCAAATCAGTTTCATGTCTGACCAGTAAGAAAAGCAACAATGAAGTTTAAGGAAAAAATTTGTCATTGTTAATTATCAGTTTTTATATATTATTTCAACACACTACTTTTTCTAAATTAAGAGAAAACCTATTCAGTTGTGAAAAAATAACCTAGGACCTAAATGTGCTAGTTTCATCATGGAACAAGAATTCAGATTTTATGAGAAAATAGATACCTCTGTGTTAGCACAGAATATCAGTGAGCATCTTTTCTAGAAAATGTAAATGTGCCTTATTTATTATGTAATTGTGATGGGATTCTCAAGAGCTAACCATTTAAATGTGGCAATCCTTTGTTAATGTTAACTTGCAGAATTTTCTCCTTCTCTGAAAGTGCATTGTCAGTGTCATACAAGAACAGTTACCATTAATTTTGATGGATCCAGACTGAATGAGCAATATAGAGGATTTACATCGATGTTATCTAGTAAGGAAACTTCCCCCAAAGAAATGAAAAAACATTGCTAATTCCAGATTTTTGAGGGACCAGTTATGCAATTCAGCTACTCTCTGGCATTCATTCCGAGGACAAACTGCATTACTTAGTTGTTTCTTAGTCATAAGATGTAGGATGAGTAGAAATCTACATTGTTATCTTAAAATGAGAGAATATGATGATGCTACAGAGAACTGGGCTAGTGCTCAGAATATCACAGAGATGAATAAAACACAGAGATGAATAAAAGCCTTGGGCTTTACGAACAAAACTAAGATGTCTGAGGAGGGAAATCAATGTCTTCCTTATCCCTCAAATCTTATTTTAAGTTGTAAAAATAGTATTATGACAATATTAACACCTAAGGCCATTAAATAACTCCTTCCTAATCCTTTTACCATAACACACTTGATTGATTGTATTGCAAAGTATTTCTCCTTCCAGCCTCTGTCCTTATGCATAGGTTTATTTCACCAGTTATAATCATAGTGGGCATGTCATTTAATGTTTTTCTTTTATATACATTCTTATATTTTTAAAATTTATTTATTTGAAAGGGAGTTAGAGTGAGAGAGAGAAATCTCCTGTCTACTAGTTCACTCCTCAAATACCTGAAATAGCTGGAACTGAGCTAGGCTGAAGCCAGATGCTAAGAATCCATCTTAGGTGTGCCATGTAGATGGTAGTTACTCAAGTACTTGAGCCATCACCTGCTGCTTCCCAAGGTGCACATCATCAGGAAGCTAGAATTGAGGTGGACTTGGAACTTGAATCTAGACACTCTGATATGGAATGTGAGAGTCCCAAGTAATATCATTTTTATTTTAGTTTTTACTTATTTATTTATGTTACTTTGAAAGAGTGACAGAGAATGGAGGGATGAAGGGAGAAGGAAGGAGGGAGGGAGGGAGGGAGGGAGAAACAGAGAGAGAGAGAGAGAGAGAGAGAGAGAGAGAGAGAGATACTTAGAACAATACTTAGAACAGCTAGGGCTGGGTCAGGCCAAGTCCAGGAGTTCAATCTGAGTCTCCCACATGAGTAGCAGGGACCCAAGTACTTGAGCTATCACCTATTGCCATCCAGGGTGTGCATTAGCAGAAAGATCAGAAGATGAGCCTGTACTTGAACCCAGACACTCAAGTGATATGGACATTCCAAACAGCATCTTCATCATTATGCCAAATGTCCCTCCCTAATATTTTTACTTAATAGCAGATGGTGATGTTTTCCATGTTGTTTTATTTGTAATTTTTAATGGCTGCATGATATTGTATTGCACACAAGCGACATTTCTTGAAATACTTTTTACATTTTATTTTGGTATCATAGGTATTTGTTAGACAGACATCGTCATGCACACATTGTATTTATGGTTGAGAGTTTTTCTTTGGAGAAATTCTATAGTTAGTAGGTAAAAGAACAAGAACACTTTTATAATTCTGGATATACACCACTGAATTATGTTCCAAAAAAAGTCTAGTTATTACATCATTATCCACAATATATTTCTATTTTGCTACTTCGATACTTTGGAGAATTTTCATTATTTTTTCCTAATTTAATATATACCAAATGGTAACTTATAGTTGTTTTAATGTATGTACATTTCTTTTAAAATTAGTAAGTCTGAAGATTATGCCACATGTTTTTGAAACATTTGTCCTTTCTTTCATAATAATGGTAATGTACCTTTTGAAGTCTTGATTTCTTTCTTAGGGTCGTAACATTTTCTAGTTGGTTAATAATGAGCAAAGCATTGGAGCAGGAGAGGCACTCTAGACAATGAGGCATTCAGAGACAAGGAGGCCTATGAAGAAAATTTATTTGCCTGGGTTGAGGTGGCATAGTAATAGAATTCTCTCCTATAAGTGTGTGTCCATTGTGTGAAAGGAAATAAAAAGAATATTGTCTTAGTCATGTATCATACTGCAATTTCAGAATCCCAATGGTATGTTTTTGATTGAGTGGTTGAATTTTTTTTTTTAATTTGAGATAACACATATAGGTTATTTTTCATTTGGAAATTTCATATCCTGCTCTTGGCCCAGTGTACAACCCAGGATTAGAGAAAGATCATTTTTTTAGAGTCTTATATTCTGTATATGTCATTTTGGCATCAAAGAGGATGTAGAATCTCAAGAGTTGTTACCCCATGTGCCTCTGGTAGGTCACTTCACTCCCTGTCTAACACCGCTTCACCCTCTTCTGTTAGAACTGATGGTAGCAGATTTATTGGGCTAGATATGACCATTTTCCCAACTGCATGAGAGCAGCCCTCTGCTGAGTTGATTTTGAGAGTTTCATTGAGTATTGAAAGAGTGGAAATTAACATGCTGTTTAGAATACTAGTAGATGCTACTCTATCTAATGACCAATACATTTTACTTTAAATTTTTGAATTGATAGAAGCATTCTTGAGGATTTTGTTTTTAAGCAATAAATCATGAAGCATCTTATTGTAGATCTGGTTGAACTGTCAGTGATTTTGCTGATTAAATATTTAAAATACAGGCATTGTTTTTCTTCTTGGTATTTCCTTTTAATTTAGTCATACTGATTTAAGAAACCTGACTCTGGGAGGAGAGTGAACATTTGGAAGAAGAAAAGCCTTTTTGATATCGTATGGCTCAGGAAGCAACAGTTCTTGGCCTCTCATGTGTACTCAGAGAAAAAGGAATTTTTCAATTTAGGAAGAGGCCTTTTTTTAATTTTAAAAATCTACTTTGTAATTTGAGAGGGAGAAAAGAGCACACACAGCTCCTGTCTACTAGCTTACTCCCCAAATGCCCAAAACAACCAGGGCTAGGTCACATTGTAGCCAAAGAGCTAGTAACTCCATCCCTATCACACTTGCTGGTGGCAAGGAACCCCTCCCCCCGCCCCGAATGCACATTAGCAGGAAGCTGGAATTGGGACCTAGCGGCAAAGAATTGAACCCAAGCTATATGAGGTGGAGGGGTTTTGAATACTGGCCAAATGCTTCTCCAATTTTTAAACTGGTAAACTATTTTGAATTTTTCACATTAATTTGTCAATCACAGCAGAAATCATGATAATACTTTGTTATCTTGTGAAAATGCTAGACGATATCTTCAAGCCAGTAAGTTATTTCTGGAATCATTGACATTATTCTGGGTGGTAAAGCATTGCATCATCACATGCCTGAGCCAGGGCTGCAGATTGTCAGGCTAACGTAGAAATTAGATACACAGGCAAAGTTAGAGGCAAAAACTTGAGCCAAAAAAAAAAAAAAAATGATTTTTTGGACAGGAAGGCCTTTGGAGAAAGCAGATTTTGGTCACTGATCACACATAACAAAAGCAGACGGGCTGAGAGATGGTCTCAAGTAAGACTCATGTTTCCCTTTACAACAGTGGTAGACTGGACTTTGTTTCATAGTAGAGTCAGGGCCAGAGACATAGCCATTGGAGACGACTTCTGGGGCTTCTAGAGGAAAAAGAAATTCAATATGGCTTTTTTTCTGGGATGACTTCACTCATTCCCATAAGCCTTGTCCCAGGATTATTCTTGACTTGAAAAATCTCAAGAAGAGTCTTAATTCCATTTCTTGTAGGATCCTGAGTTATTCAAGGCCTCTTTATATCTGTTTGAAGTCTCTTTCCAAATGGGAGGGCACCTAGTGGCAATACCTGGGTGAAGAAGAACAAGGTGGGCATCTCCCCTCTGTCCAATCTGCAGAGTAAGTGGGATCAGGAAACTAGCCCAGGAGCAAGGTCACCCAAGAGCCAGCAGCTGGAACTACAGGACCAACCTGAAGGATGCAAGCTGGGAGAAGGCGGCTGCAGAGGAGAAACTATAGATTTTTGTTTTTACTAAAACAGAATAGGAGTACTTGGTAGGGATGCTTCCAAATGAGTACCTGGGTTTTGCTTCTGGTTGGACAACAGATGTTAAGGATTTTCAGTGAATTCAGGCAACATCAAGTGGTAGTAACATATCTTTTGAAAATAATAGGGATGTTTCAGTGGAGAGTGCTGGTTCTCTTAAGGACTGACAAAGGCTGATTTCTTGATGCTTCCCTAGTCACAATGTATGCCTCATGGAGGAATCTCTTCTCCTAAAGCCGGCCCAAAATTTCAGGATCTTCCACTACTGGGTTAATCATATGAGAGACTCATCCAGTCACCACGCAGGAGAAATTGGGGAAAAGGAAAACCCAAAGCTGATTCCACATCAGTCATTAGGAGAGAATGGGTTTCAGTCCACATGCAAGGAAGAAGTCAGTGGAAGAGAGCTATACTCTCACGTGTGAACTCTGACTACATTTGCTAACTGTAACAGCATGGCCTAATCAGTGTCCTCAAGCCTGACCATGGAATCAGGAAGTCCTTCTCCCTGGGAGAGGGCCAAGAGAAAAGAGACACGGACCAGTGACCTTTGCCTGTAGTTAGCATTTCATAAAGACAATTGTTGATTATCTATGTCTGACCCATCCACCATTTAACAATTACTGATTTATCCTCATTTTTAGTCATCAGTCTACTAACAAGGCAGTTAACATAAAACTAGAAATAGTCAATAGCTCATTTGAACCATTTGTGAAATGATTCTAAAGTGTTTATGCTGCCTGGGGATACTGTATAATCAGAAGTAATTTTTTCTTAAATCTTTTACACCTAGCATATATTATGGTTAGATTTTTTAAAAATTATATTCCTTTCAGAAAGGAACTTCATTTATTTTTCTCAAGATTTATTTATTTATTTGAAAGGCAAAGTTACAGAGAAAGAAGGAGAGAACACATATGGGGGAGAGAGAGAGAGAGAGAGAGAGAGAGAGAGAGAGAGAGAGATCCTCCATCCTCTGGTTCAATACTCAAATGGCCAAAATGGTCAGGGAGCCAAAGTTGGGAGCAAGGAGCTGCTGGTCTCCCACATGAGTGCAGGGGCCAAGCATTTAGACCATCTTCCAATGCTTTCCCAGGCACATTAGCAGGGAGTTGGATTGGGGTGGAGCAGCTGGGACTCGAACCAGCACCCATATGGGATGCCAGCATCCCAGGTGGCAGGCCAACTGGCTGTACCACAGCGCTGGACCCAGATTTATTATTTTTTTCTTATTGATGTCTTTTGCTTAAAATATAGTTTAAATATATAAGCTTATTTTTTGTACTATTCTTAAAATAATTTTGTTTATTTTATATCCTTTTAACAATAACATCTTCCTACTTTCATTAAAAATTAATATGGTTTTCTTCTAAGAAATTTGGACTTAGTACGAATGAATCACATTACATTTCTTTTTTTTTTAGGTTTACTTTTCTTTTTTATTTATTTATTTTTCCCCAGAAATCTTTTATTTAAGATATACAAACTTCATGCATTTCATAAATGAAAATTTAGGAACATAGTAATTCTTCCCACCCTACCCACCCTTCTTCCTCCCCCCTCTCCTAAGAGTTCAACAAATAGTATTGAAAAAAGAAAAACTGTTCCTCAACAGTGGAGACAAGGGCTGTTCAAAGTCATCCCATCTCAGAGTGTCAGTTTCAAGTCTATAGATTACCTTTAGGGAGAACATATGATATTTGTCCTTTGGAGACTGGCTTATTTTACTACGTATGATGTTGTCCGGTTTCATCCTTTTTGTTGTAAATGACAGGATTTCACATTCAAATCAGTAAGGTCTTTTGATGACATGCATCTGTTCTGGTGTGACATGTGAAGATCTTCACAGACCAAAAGATCAGGTTGTTTTTCACAATATAAAGTGCTGTTGAAAATGTTGATCCATTTTGTAGGCACTAGGTAGGAATTCTGTTGGGTCTTCCTTCTCCCTCCTTCCTCCTTCTCCCACCTCTACCTCTTCCTCCTCCTTCATTTTTAAAAAACTTTTATTTAATAAATACAAATTTAGAAAATATAACTTTTGGATAATAGCGGCTTTTCTCCCCATAACTTCTTTCAACCCACAACTGTCCCATCTTTCACTCCCTCTCCCATCCCATTCTTCATCAAGATTCATTTTCAATTATCTTTATATACATAAGATCAACTTAGGATATACTAAGTAAAGATTTCAACAGTTTGCACCCACACAGATACACAAAGTATGAAGTACTGTTTGAGTACTTGTTTTACCTTTAATTCACATAGTACAACACATCAAGGACAGAGATTCTACATTAGGATTAATGCACAGTGACTCCCGTTGTCAGTGTAACTATTGACATTATTATTTATGACGTCAATAATCACCTGAGGCTCTTGTCATGAGCTGCCAAGGCTATGGAAGCCTCTTGAGTTCACCAACTCTGACCTTACTTAGACAAGGTCATAATCAAAGTGGAAGTTCTCTCCTCCCTTCAGAGAAAGGTACCTCCTTCTTTGATGGCCCGTTTTTTCTGCTGGGATTTCACTCACAGAGATTTTTCATTTAGGTCATTTTTTTTTTTCCAGAGTGTCTTGGCTTTCCATGCCTGAAACACTCTCATGGCTTTTTAGCCAGATCTGAATGCCTTAAAGGCTGATTCTGAGGCCAGAGTGCTGTTTAGGGCATCTGTCATTCTATGAGTCTGCGAATCACATTACATTTCAAAAGAAACCCTATACTTGTGACACTTAATATTTCAGGTAAATGAAACGAAGTTGATATTTTAATTCAACTGAATACAAATTCCCAGAGAAAAGCAGTCCTTTTCTTCATTCTGGATAATGCTTTGAAACTGAATATTCTGCCAACACTAAATCAATCTGTAAAGGGTTGATAGAGGCCAGTTTTTCAACTCAAATTTGGTTGCATTCTCAGGTAGACAAAATAATCACAGCCAACTTCATTGTAATAAATGGTGAAGTTGATATCTTGTATTCTCATCTGGTGATCCTGAGAATTGTGTGTATTTGAGTGCAGAAGAGAAAAACTGTTTGTCTTTATGCAAAAGCTTTTTATGGGAATTTCCTCATGCTTAATAATCACTGTCTTGGTCATGAATGCCCAGGATGGTATGGAATTGGCCTTTATGTTTTACCCACTTTGTGTTTGGGAAAACTAAGGAAAGAAAAATCTTAAGAAAGATTTGTCCTTGTTTTGATTATTAGACATCTTGTTCAGCAGTGCTGACAAGCAGGAAAACTTTTTCTTTCTAACGTTGCCAGTAATAGCTGCTAAAAAGAACAAGTAAACAAGATTGTAAGAAATTAAAGGTGAAAAGTGTGTTGGACCCAATTTAGTTCTCCACATATAGATTTGATGATAATGAAGTAATTGCAATTGGGAGCGATTACCCCTGCCCCATGTAAATTTAAATTCTAGAATCTACAAGAAGACTGCCTTTAAGGTTGGCATATCACATGAGCCATTTAGCAGGGGCAAATGAAATTAAGTACTGAATTAGTTTGGTTAGTGTTTACTGGTCTGTTGTACAATGTCATGTTAGAGATGTTGACAACTTGCCACTCAAATGCTTTCGTAAAGGCTTTAACAGTGAAATCTGTGGAAGTTCCAGACAAGCATGAGATACCACTTGGACAGATACACTTATGCCAGTCCCAGAGGATCTTTCTGGTGGCTTCAAGCAGGAGGAGGGGGTACTCTGGAATTCATAGGAGAATACTGAATACTGTGGGAATCTTGGAGATGAGATGTATGATGAAATTTGTAGAATTAATATAATCAATCATCTAAGAATATGAAGTGAAGGAAAAAAATATCCCTCATTCTGATTTGTTAATAGATTAATCTGCCACAAAGCTATTGTCTTAATCTTTGGCCTCAATATTTTACTTAATGAAGTTTTGAAATGCAGTGAGAGGTTGCTATGGTGGAAGTAAAATACTGGAAAATTCCTTATTTATCAAAAGGTTCTGGGAAAAAGCAAGAGTGGAAGAAATTTGGCTGTTGTGTCCAGTATGTTGTGTTTGTGTAAGATGTTTATGATTCTCCATAGGAAAATCGTTAAGAAATGGGAAAGTACTAAAGAAGGAAAAAGCATTTCAGTTAAGGAAGAATAAAACCTTGATTAATTGATATAATTTATTTTTCATTTATCTTTTATATAACATAAGGGTACAGGTTCATACAATATTAATATATGAATATATACACAGAAATACTAAGGATGGGTATTTAACCATTTTTTTATTAATGTGCTAAAGTTTCTATAAAATTAAGAGATCCCAGATCTCGCTGTGTTTCTTCCAATAACTCAACCAAATCTCTCCAAAGAACCCTATGAACCCTCGGAACCAGTTTGTTTGCATAACATAGGGCCCATGCACCTTGTAAATTATTGTTTTAACTTAATAATTAATCTTGGCTCTGTCTTATATCCAGATGTTTATTTTTCACAGAGCATATTTCCTCATTTCTTTAGTCGCATTGCTCTGGATGCATTGCTGAATATCACCTTGAGATTTTTGGTGGAACAAGGTGGGGAATATTTAAGTAAAGTTGGAAGTGTCTTAGATAATACATTATTCACACAGCTATTAGAACCTTCCAAAGCAACTTCAGAGCTGCTAAATGGATATTTCTATTGTGGGATCTCTAAGTAGCTGAAAATAGTCAACTTATTAAAGTACTATTTGTCTTGATAATCATATTTTTCTTTTTAATCTTTGTATTTTTCTATTGGCTTCACATATTACAATAAGTCAGAATCACAAGAATAGTTCCTAAAATAGGATGTAATTCTTTTTCCATAATAAGATCAGCTTTAATTTAGTTTCAATGCAATGAAAATATAATGAAACTCCCAACATCAGAACATAGAATCTAAAGAAATTGGTTGTCAGTGGCAAAAAGCCATTCATAACCTTCTCAGGATAGAACAAAATATTTCATGTCTCATTGAAATTATTTGTGGGGCTTTAGAAATATTCTCTGATAATAGAACGTGTCACAAAGTTAACTTAGTGGGATGGTTTTATTGCATCTCATAGTCATAGGAATAATTTAGTTTGTTATTCAGGATGTGAGAAAGCATATTCCACAATATTTAATCACTGAACCCAGGAAAGATACATTCGACACACTTGTATTATGTCTCATCTTCACTTCAACAGAACAGAAAATGTATCAGCTGGAACTTCTGCCTACCTTAGATTCACTTACAAAAACTAAACATCACATTGTGTTATTTAATATACAGAGTTTATTTAGAAGACTGGCTTCTGTATTGTGTAAACTATGACTTTCCACCCCATCTAGTTCATTCCTGAGTAACACAAAGGGGAAAACATGTGGAAGAATATGATTTAAGGAAAATGAATTTTGGTTTAGTAGTCCCTCACCCTGTTGATTGTCATAAGAATGTTTTATGCTAAGGTTTCTTTATTCTCTTCAAGAAGTTGTCCCTGTTATTTTAGGTGGAGTTCGTAAATATCATAATGATCAGTTTTATCAGTTAGTGTACTGTGGTCTATGTTGTAATAACAAGCAACATCAAAATCTCAATAGCTTAACAGTGACCATGTTTGTGTATTGCTCACCCTACATGTCTATTGCAAGCTAGCATCATAATTAGAAACTCAGGTGTCGAGGTACCATCTGCACCTGTGATTTCACAGTTGCTAAAGCAGGAAAAAAAGACATGGAAAATTATGTGCCTTTTCTAAAAACTTCTGCTGGAAGTGTAATTTTCATTTCCATATATGGCCACATTACATTCAAACAAGCAGACAATTCTAAATACTACCACTTACCCAGACAGGAGATTCAGCAATTGAAAATAGCACCAATGACAATCACAGAGGTCAGTGACTGAAAGATGTACTATTGGTCTAATGATATTGTTTTTAGAGATACAAGAGAAGAAACACTCTATTATGTACTGTGTTTATAAAATATGCTTTAGGGTTGTATATTAAAAATAACCATTATTTATGCTCCTAAATAGCTTACATTCTGAAAGGGGAGGTAAATATATTATTATATAAGGCCAGATAATGATATCTGATTATAGAGAAGATATCTTTAATTATAAGGATCAACAACACCAAACAAATAAGGAAAAACATGTAGTTTAGCACTAGGCTTGAGCTTGCACCTGCTCCTTCCTCCTTAGTTGATTGTTGTATGACTTAATCTCTGTCTGCACACCAGGAATAGTATCTGTATCACTGTGTTATTATAAATATTAATAGATGGCAAGTAGTAGGCACATGATCAATGTTCACAATCAGCAGAACATGTTAACCTACAAAGTATTATGGTTCTACATGGTATAGATAAAGATGGGTATTTACTAAATGAGTTTGACCAATTATAGTGAGTTTTCATTGCTTGTGAATATAAATCGGGGTGTATAAATGATGTGATTTTAAAAATAAATTCAATGATATTCTATTTAAAAAATGATTTACAAACTGTCCCTCTACCCCTTCATGGAGTACACTTCCCTTCCTGTTGTGCTTGTTATTTTGCAGGGGCTGATACTAGTTATCATCTAGGCTTGCCCTAAACATTCAGAAATCTCAAGTATTAGGGCATACTCAATAAGATATGGTCACTTTCACAAGGAAAAGAGAAGCTTAAAAATATTCAGTCAGAAAGTATGAAATGGAAATATGAATGGATAAATGAATCATAATAATAGTAAACTTTCATGAAATATGACATAATTCTATACCATTTTGCCAGCTTGAATTGAGGACATTTAGTAAGAGACAATATAATAGTATGCATTAACTCATTTAATCCTCAAGACAACTGCTCTTTAAAAAAAAAAAAAGATTTATTTGTTATTTGAAAGGAAGTGGAGACTGAGAAGAGAGAGTTCTTGCATCCACTGGTTTCACTCCCCAAGTGCCTGCGATAGACAGGACTGGGCTGAGCTGAAACCAGGAACCAGTAACACCATCCAAGTCTCCCATATGGGTGAGAGTAGGGACTTGAACCAGCACTCTGGTTTGAGATGTGGGTATCCCAAGTAGTGGCTTAGGCTGTTGCACCCCAACCCCCACCCCAGGAAGTGCTGCTCTTTTCTGCATTCTACAGATGTGGAAATTGAGGCTTATAGAAATTAGATAGCTTATCTATGATTGCACAGAGATTAAGAGGTAGAGTCAGGGTTGAAACCACACAGTGTGGTCCTAAAGCCCAACCTCAGTCTTTATAGCCCTGATACTCATTTGTTCATCTTCCTTTTCTTTCTCTCTCTCTCTAGAGAAATCTTTGTTTCTCACAATTCCAAACATACTGTGACTCTTCTTGATAAACTTATTGACAATTTCAGGCCAAGTGACACTTACTGAATGGATAGCCATTAGCAGTCTCAACTGCCTCCCTTCCTAAGGAGAACATAAAAGGGAGCAAAATGGACCTTCTATTCCCCAGAGAGGCTGGAGGCCACCATCATGACTGGAAATTGCTTTTTACATGCATCAATTGAAATGGCCTCTGCATAGCAATTAGATTTAATGAAGGGAAGCTGCTGATAACCAAGACAGGCTGCCAGACCTTCTGTTGGTTATTTTTAGAGGAAATAGATTGTACAACCTGTGTTGGCCCCCATTCCTGTCCATCTAAAATCGCTTTTTCTTGATGGATTTTGCTCCTTTTCTGAATTAGAAAATAAGAATGAACTCCCAAGATTGTTTACCTGATAGCTTCAAACAAACACTATAATTGAAAACTGGACACGTGATAATTTTCATAAGAATAATATAGATATACATTTTACATACATATATGTTGCATTTATGTGTATATGTTTGGTAAAGGTGTTCTTTTTTAACTGTACATATGACTTGAGTGATTTCTCCATGGTTTAAACAATAGTTAAACTGAAGGTTTTCCCACATTCCACTCAACATTTAATTTTTTCTTATTTTTGTATAAGAGACTAGAAGTAAAGAAGTTATATATACAACATTCAGAGTGTTTTTTGTTGACTAGTCCTCCCACAAAGAATTAAGTATCTACAGAATCTGCCATTTTGGGATGGTGCACAACTTCAGTTAAAAGACTTTTAATGTTACAAGAAAGCAAGTCTGTTGACAGTGCAGACATAGCGCTGATTGGTTGTTAATTTTCTGAGATCACATATTCTCAAAATGAGCTCCAAAAGAAAGAGATTTAAATGAGATTATAAAATGCTTTCCTTTATATCCATTTTAAGTTATTTCCCTGACAAAATGCTAAACCAAGGACACAAAGCTGAGTAAAATGTACCCTCTAAAGAAATAGTAATAGAGTTTGTGAACTTTTAAGATCTTTTTCAATTTTCTAATAAAATCAGAATGGGTGTGTGTGTGTGTGTGTGCATTGTGGAGCAGCAGGTTAAGCTGCTAGTTGGGATGCCTGTATCCATATTGGAGTGCCTGGGATCTAGTCCTGCCTTCGCTTCTGATCCATCCTCCTACTATGCCTGAGATGCAGCACATGATGATTCAAGTAATTGAGTCCCTGCCATCTACATTGGAGACCCAGATGGAGTTCAGGCTCCTGCCTTTTGCCTTTGTTGGCTACTTTTAGAGTTGTGTGCATTTGAAGTATGAACAAGCAAGTGGAAGACCTGTCTCGCTTTCTCTCTCTCCTGCTCTCTCTGTCACAGTGCCTTTCAAATGTATACTTACATACTTAAAACATTAAAGCAGAAAAAACATCAGAATGAGAGTTTTGAGTTCATGAAAATAAAAGATTGTAAATTAAACACAGTAGTCGCATACAAGGTGTTCTTATTTTAATTAAGGAAGAAGTTAACTGCTCATGATATTTGAACAATTGGATAACAATTAAAAATGAGAAACTACCAACTCCTAAAGTTGGTATTTTTTTTTATTTGACAGAGTGTTAGACAGTGAGAGAGAGAGAGAGAGACAGAAAGGTCTTCCTTCCATTGGTTCACTCCACTAATGGCTGCTACATCAGAGCTACACTGATCTGAAGCCAGGAACCAGGTGCTTCCTCCTGGTCTCCCATGCACGTGCAGGGGCCCAAGCACTTGGGCCATCCTCCTCTGCCTCCTCCCCCCCCCCCCCCCCCGAGCCACAGCAGAGAGCTGGACTGGAAGACTAGAACCCGGCACCCATACGGGATGCCGGTGCCACAGGTGGAAGATTAGCCTAGTGAGCCAAGGCACCGACCCCTAAGGTTGGTATTTTAAAATTAAATAAGAAGAGTTAGGACAAGATTTTGTTTTTAGTTGTGGATATTTGTTTTTCAGAAAACATTTTATTTATCTCTTAATGCAGAGATTTTGGTCCTATTAATTTATTGGCACTCAAGAAATTGGGAAATATTTTTGCATCATAGCCTGACATAGTGGGTGGCAAATTTTGGGCAGCATACCCACAATAGCCATCACACTTTTTATTACGTTTTAGAAGTTGTCCAGGTTTCCCATGTGTTTGGGTAACTGGCTGCTGAAAAAATCCATTGTATAGGTGACAAAGGAGCCAATTAAAATTAGATGGGAGCAAACCAAGCGCAGACTTTGGTGGACCCCTGAATGCATAGTTAACCTCACTCTTAGGAAGTCAGATTTCCTTGGATTCTTCCAGCGAGCTAGGATGTTCAGAAATTTCAAGTCTAGTTTTCTATGACTAATAAAGAGCCAAAATTCGGAATGTATATTCTGTGAACTTTGCTTTACAGTCCTGAGGAATTTAGCACTTTGTATATTATATTACCTGCATATTGGCTATCTGTGGTCATGAGTTTCTTCTCTTTCTGTTAAGGGCTACTGTCTGGTATTTATGTTCAACCTCCTCAGTCTTGTGTACTTATTGGCTACTTCATATAGATGGGTAGAATTACCCAGCACGCCAAAAACCAATGTAAGCTAAATTTCCTCTCTCCCGTAGATGGGTTAGGAAATATAATCAGATAGCTGATCTAGATAATTTGGGATGGAAGTGTTGAGAAAGATCAACACAAATACCTGAATTGACTAGATTAACTGTTGGGAAGAATCTTAAATTATTGTGTATTCTTCCACTAGAGGTTGATAATCAGGTACACAGGGATGGAAGTAAAATCCTGCACCTTCAGTGTCTACTTAGTACTGAATCTATTAATGGAACCACATGGAACTTCCCAGGTTAGCAGAATAAGAAAAAAAAATCTGCTTTTGCATATTGTAGTACAGGATTGTAAACTAAGAGCGGGAATTCATATTCCAGGAACCTGTAACCTGCTTCCTGCAAAAGCTAAAAGATTCTCAAAGATAGATAGAGTTCAATTAAATTTAATATGATTCTGTATAGTTTTTTCCTCAACTGATTTTGTGGTGGTTAATAGACTTATACTGCATTGTGTTGCCTATGTCAGGTATTATTCACAACAGAAAAGACTCTGAATATGAAATAGAAAACTATAAAAAATGAAAATGTTGCTACTGAAGAAAAGATTGAACTGGTTCCTTATTGAAAGATTTACATAAAACTGGCTGAAAATTTCAGCTAGTTACATTTAATGGAATTTTATACAATGCAGATTAATTTCATAAAAATCAGATAATGATCTATCATAGAATGCCTTAGATTTATAAAATTATGATGTTGATTTGAGATATTCATTTTTGCATAATTTCAAGTAGATAAACCATTACTTGTGTAACTGAAGAATATTTTTTTCTGTTGAATATAATTTTAGAACTTTATTCAAAGATTTTATTTGCAGTCTAAAATAAAACATTTATATTTAGTTATGGGTTCTTTGTTTTGTTTTGTTTAATTTTCTAGAGTGGTGGTTACCAAAGCATGATCCTTAGGACATATCAAAAATGATGATCTGCATCACAAATTTGGGGGGAAGATAGCTTTACAAGTGTGCCTTCTGCTTGTTATTGAATGCCATAGACATTGAAATAATATTTTTATAGCATTGAGATTTCTTCTTAATATTTAAGTCATATAACTACTATTCCAGTCACTTGAAATATCATCATACTCAGAGTCTTCAAAAAAGCAACTGTTCATTATATGATATCAATAAAACATCTAAGAGAAGGGAGAACGTTTCCTCTTTGTCACTGCTTTGAAAATAAGTGGCAAGGAACTTCAGGTCACCTCTAGGACGTGAGGGCAAGCTGCAGCCTACATCAGTTAGAAGCCATGGTTCTCAGTCATACAGTACCTAATATACAAAGGAAATGAATGCTACCAACAGCATGAATGAGCTTAGGAGTAGATTCATCCCTAGCTCCAGCTGAGAACGCAGCCTGGCCAACACCTTTGCTGCAGTGCTGACACTTTGTAAGTGGAGAGTTAGCTAAGCCATTCCTGGTACCTTGGCCCACATAAACTAAGATAATGTGTTATTTTAAGTCTCTAAATTGGTAGTAATTTGTTTTGCAGCAATAGAGTAATACAAAAGTAGGGAATAGTGTTTAGGTCAACAGTGAAAACTGATTTAAAACAATCACATTTTTGTTTAATTTTTCTTTATCTTTATTTTAAAGGCAGAGAGACCAACACAGATTTTCCATCTGCTTGTTTACTCCCCAAAGGGCTGCAATGGCTAGGACTAGGCCAGGCCAAAGCCTCGAAATCAGTCTGAGTCTCCAGTATGGGTAGCACAGGGTCAAGTATTTGAGCCATCACTACTGTCTCCCTGGAAGAACATTAGCAGAGGTGGAGCTGGGCCTAAAAAACCAGACACTACAATATGGAATGGGGGAGTCCCAAGTGGAGTTTTACTGCTACAATGGATATAGCAGTTAAAACAATCGTTAGTAAGTACATGTTGTATATGAAGCATTTTCTGTTTACTATCTTTTTCAAACTCCATAACCACCTTGGGTGGCTCATCTTGATTGCAAGCATAATTTTTCCATTTTATACTATAGAGTTCGCAAAGAAGTGATGTAAATACCACTAAGTAGAAAACTATCTCATTATTGTATTTTAGAACAAGGCCTCAAACCAATATTTGATTAAAGTACATCAATCAAAAGAAAAATGTTTCATTAACAATAGATGTATAATATATACCAAAAACCATAGATATATTGGAATCATTGAAGTTTGTAAATATTCAAGAAATGATTTTGACTCCTGAGTCAGACTGAGATAGTTAAGAGATGACTTTAAGTGATTTTCCTTTAACAGAGGTGATAGTCCTGATTTCAAATACCACCAGCATGAAATATTTACCACAGTAAATATCTGTGATCACTTATCATTTACTTTAGGTTACTTAATACTTATGGACATTAATTAATCCTCTCATCTGTATAATGCACAACTCTTTCTTTGATCCACTAATTTTGTTTTTGGCAGTTTTTCCATCATATCAAGGTAACACTAAATTCTCTCTGCAGGACAGATCAAATCTGAAGTCTTCACATCACCTTCAAAGTCCATTTTAGGGATGACCAAGGACATCGTGAAAGGTTTTATACTCTTCTAAAGACCAGTTTTTCCTGTAATATGAAAGAGATAGAAGCAGAAATCTAATATCTTATTTAGTATCTTTCTTACCAGGCTGTTTCCCACTGGAATATGTCTAGGCTCAGGCCCTAGGAGATAAGATGATCTACTAAAATTCCCTAGGCTAGTAAGAGTTATTTTCTTGAAGCTTGTACTTGCCACTCAATTTTGACAGTTTTATGAGACACATATAAAAATAAAGTAAAAGATTTTTATAGCAATAATTAGCAAGCCTCATTGTTGGCTTCTCTGGCTAATTTTTAGCTATTAAACTGTCCTTTACAGCAGGAGTAATTTTACTTACTTACTGGTTCTGAATATTGAGAAAGTACAGTTTACTCAATGTTAAGCATTTAAACATGAAACCTATCCATTCTGTATCTGAAAGAACAGAGATTCTCAATACATAGCTACTTACACTAAATGAGATCATTTGTACAAGAACTTTCTCTTAATTAAAGATAACTTAACTGATTCTTAATGTATTATGCTGTGAAGGCTAAGGAAATCTAAGTAAGGGTGAGTAAGCAAACTGCTTCATTCTTCTACCTTCAGGTAGAGGAAAACCCAGATTGCAGAGAAACTGCAACCTACACTAAATCTTAACATGTGAGTTTTATTTCCAACTGGCATTTCTATTTCTTCTGCGGCACAGGAGATGTGAGAACATAAATCTTGCATCAAGACGCTGAAGTCTACTCTAAACAATGAGAGTGAATTCTATGCTATGGAATTCAAGTTAAACAAAGCAGCTATACAAGTCCCATGGGTAGAATTATGCAAATACACATACATACACATGTACATATTTAATAGTTGTATGCTATCAAATTTTCATGATTCCTTTTGCATGACATCCCACTATACCATCACCCAACTTGAGTGGTAAGTGGAAGCTTGGAAAAAATAACTCTGCTATCCTGAGGAATTTTAGTAGAATGTCTTATCTCTTTGGGACTGATCCCAGAAAATTTCAGGGGGAAAGAGCCTGGCAAAAGAAGATACTAAATAAGATCTCAGATTCCTCTCTATCTCTGTGTCTTTCTTATTATTTTCCAATTACTTTATTTTTAAACAACTCTAGCTATCTCTTCTGCTGGTTACTATTTCTAAATAATATTTCTTTCTTGCTATTTTCTTTTTTTAAAAAATGCAGAAGTCATCTGCTAACCTCTTGTTATGATAGATGAAGACTGATTTTCTACTCTAGGCCAGCTTCCATCTCCCAACCAGCCAATGTATGTGTATGTATTTTTTAATTTTTTAATTTTTTTTTATTTTTTACTTATTTATTTGACAGGTAGAGTTATAGACAGTGAGAGAGAGAGAGAGAGAGAGAGAGAGGTTTTCCTTCCATTGGTTCACTCCCCAAATGGCTGCTACAGCCGGCACTGCACCGATCCGAAGCCAGGAACCAGGTGCTTCCTCCTGGCCTCCCATGCCGGTGCAGGGGCCCAAGCACTTGGGCCATCCTCCACTGCCCTCCCCGGCCACAGCAGAGAGCTGGACTAGAAGAGGAGCAACCGGGACTAAAACCCAGTGCCCATATGGGATGCCGGCACTGCAGGTGGAGGATTAACCAAGTGAGCCACAGTGCTGGCCCCCTGTATGTATGTTTTTTAAAGATTTTTTTTTATTTATTTGAAAGTCACAGTTACACAGAGAGAAGAAGAGGCAGCGAAACAGAGAGAGAGGTCTTCCATCAACTAGTTCACTCCCCAGTTGGCCGCTACAGCTGGAGCTGCACCAATCTGAAGCCAGGAGCCAGGAGCTTCCTCCAGGTCTCCCATGCGGGTGCAAGGACCCAAGGACTTGGGCTATCTTCTACTTCTTTCCCAGGCCAGCGCAGAGAGCTGGATCAGAAGTGGAGCAGCAGGGACACGAACCGGTGCCCATATGGGATGCTGGCACTGCAGGCAGCGGCTTTACCTGCTAAGCCACAGCGCCGACCCCTGTGTATGTATTTTTAAAATTGCTCATCACTGCCTACACTATTGCCATAAATGTTCATGCAGTAAGATAGTATGATAATATTTCCTGTTATATACAGCCTTTTGTTTTTCCTGGAGTTTCTAATTGCCTTTCTTTATTTCTTATCTTGTTTTCTCATTATCATACCCACCTGATTTTCAAAACCTTCATCATAGTACATACTCTGCCAAGAGTCTCTTTTCCTCTCCTGTGTCCTGTCATCTTTCAGCCTCAGTCAGTTTTTCCTTTCTGTGCACTGCTACACAACATCCCTAGCAATTCCCTTCACCTTCTTCTGGGTTAGATCCAGGAACCAGTGTCTTCTTCCAAACAAGACATTTCCAGAACTTGTCCCAAGCCCTGAAAATCTCCTTTTCTTCCAACTGATGAGTTTGACTCCACATAGGATTATGTGGTAACAGTCACTTTTTCTCATAATGTTTAAGAGTATCTCCATGTCTTTAAGCACCAGCTGATGTGAAGAGTAAAATTATCTAATTCTAATTCTGCTTTTGTAACCTGCCTCTTCTCCATCTCCCCACCAAAAGTGTCTTTGACCTGAGATTCTGGAATTTCACAATAATGTTACTTCTAATTATCCCTCTCTTCATTCTTTGTGCTGGATTCCTGGTGGACATTTCATTCTATAGGCTCATTTCTTTTAGTTCTGTGATATGTTTTACATATTTTTGTTAATTTGTTTCTTGTTTTCTTCTTACATTTATTTCTGAAATTAATATTCAGAAATTGAACCTACTGGACTAATTATTTATATGCTTATATTTTGTTTTTTTCTATTTTTTATTATAAGAAACTTCCTTGACTTTGTCTTCCAATGCTTTTATTTTTTAAAAATTTGGAATATGCACATTTAATGTTTAATTTCCAACAGATCTTTCTTGTTTTTTTTTTTGTTTCTTTTAGCAGCATCATACCTTTTCAAATCCTTCTGAGCATACAAACAAGATATTCTTTAATGACTTTTTCATTCATTCTTATAGAAACAGATTTCATGTTTTCAGTTCTAAGAAGATAAGCATACTTCCATCCCCTCCATTTCTCTTTCCCTTAATATCCCTCCCCTTCCTTCCTTTCTTCTTTTCTCTTTAATGTTTGTAATAACATATTTTCAATTTACTTTATAATCACAGGCTTAATGCACCACTAACCATAATGTAAAATGTAGAAAGACCGCTGCTCCAAAGGAATATGGACAAGGGTTTAAACAACTGAACAAAATAAGATATCAGTTTCATTCTTATACATTTTTTCTTTATTCACTACTACATATCAGAGAAAACACAAGGCATTAGGAAGCTAACTGGCAATTCTGTATGTAGGTTGAGTATATTGATAGGAGGATTTTAAAAATTCTATTCTTTTTTTATTTATTTGAAAGAGAGAGAGAGAGAGAGGAAGAGAGAGAGAGTCTTCCACCTACTGCTATACTCCTTAAATGTCCACAACAGCCTGGGAAGAGCCAAGACAAAGCTGGAAGGCCAGGACTCCTTCAGGATCTCCCATATGGGTAGCAGAGACAGAAGCACTTGAGCCATTATCTGCTTACTCACAGTATGCCTTAGCAGGAATGCTGGACCGGAAATGGATTAGCTGGGATTCTACACAAGTACTGATATGGGATGTGGCCATCCCAAGTGGCTTAACCGCTGTTCCCCATGCCTGCCCATGACTGGAGTGGTTTTATTTTGGGCTTTTAAATTCAGAGTTCACTATTTTGCTGAAAACCCAGAATTCCCAATTATTATTTCTTTCTCCCCTTCTGTGAGTATTTAGTTTTCCGTTAAGATAAATCTCACCTGGGGTGTGTAGATGCATAGCTATCAGGAATCTTTTGCACAGAGTTGGAGGAAAGATGGAGCCCCCTGTCACTGTGTGCTAAAACCTCCTCTGACCTGTTACAATAATAGCACTGCTCCATACAATTTATGTCTTCTGGAAATTTGTTCACAACTCTTGTCCCTTGATGACCTCTCTTCTTGTTTGCTCGCTTACGGCTTTGTACATTTTTAATTCATTTTCCAGCATGTAAGTGAGGACTCTGGAGGGAGAAAAGACAGATACATGTTGTCAGGATTTAACCTAAAGTCATGGACTGTTTTTAATAAAGTTCTCAGGAGGATTTTTCATACTAACATCTAGAACCACCGAACAAAGTTGTGGAAGCACATTAATAGTGGCTTGGGGAGGAGAAATGCAAAATGGGAGCCTGCTTCTGCTGCGGAAGACTTAAATACTTAAATGCACCTGTGAGTTTTATCCTCTATGGAAAAGACTAAAATATACCCTGGCATTTAAGAGATCTGGCTTTATGACAGCTCAGATTTGAATCCTAGATTTGTTATGAGTAGAATAGCATTTGGAAGTTGCTGAAACTCACCACTTTTCATTTACTCATTTGGGCATACTTATCCTAACTAATTCATAGGGTTGTGTTGATAATGTTTGCAAAGAGATTTCTACAAACAGTTCTTACCTTAAGATGAGGTTGTGTCCCAATAAACCCACCATAACCATAATTCTAACTCATAACCCATATTCTAATTCTTAAATTCATGAAATCCATTTAACCTACAAAATATCATAGCTTAGCAATACTATACCCTATAGAGTTTCAGTTGTTTACCCTCTTGAGCACATGGCTCACTGGGAGCTGGATTCACTGAATTTCCCAGCGTCACAAAAGAGTATCATTCTGCAAACCACTAACATAATAAAGATCCAAATTCTAAATTCAAAGTCAATTTCAACTGATTATATATCATTCATACCCTCATCATGTAAAAAATCATTAAGTCAAACCATTGTAAGTCGAGGACCATCTATGTCTGGCACATGCTATGCCCTTCATAAGTATTCACTGTCGGGCTGGCACCATGGCTCACTAGGCTAATCCTCCGCCTGCAGCGCCGGCACCCCAGGTTCTAGTCCCAGTTGGGCCACCGGTTCTGTCCCTGCTGCTCCTCTTCCAGTCCAGCTCTCTGCTGTGGCCCGGGAGTGCAGTGGAGGATGGCCCAGGTCCTTGGGCCCTGCACCTGCATGGGAGACCAGGAGAAGCACCTGGCTCCTGGCTTCGGATGGGTGCAGCGCGCTGGCCATAGCAGCCACTTGGGGGTGAACCAACGGAAAAGGAAGACCTTTCTCTCTGTCTCTTTCTCTCTCACTGACTCTGCCTGTCAAAAAAATATAAGTATTCACTGTCATTCATTATTATTAAAGTACCTATCCCTTAAAGATCAAATAAAATGCTTTCTATACAGTCAGATAAAACATGAGTAAATCAGTTCTAAAATCCAACATGTTTAGTTATAACCTGAAATCAAAATGACATTTAAAGACATTTTATAGCATAATTGAACAAATACATATTACTGTTATTTTCATTATTTTTAAGATTTCCTTATTTGAAAGGCAGAACAGCAGAGAGGGAGAGACAGAGGAAGAGAGAGATATGTTTCATCTGCTGGTTAATTTCTCAAATGTCTGCAACAGCCAGGGCTGGGCCAGACCAAAGCCAGGAGTCTAGAGTTCCCTCCTGATCCCCCACATGAGTGGCAGGGACTCAAGTACTTGAGCTTTCACTGCCATCCAGGTGCTTACTAGTAGGAAGCTAGATTGGAAGCAGAGTAGACAGGATATAAACTGGCACTCTGATATGGATGCCAGTATTGCAAGCAATGGCTTAATCTACTGTGTCACAATGCCAGTGCCTATTATTTTCAGTATCAGTATTTGAAAAGAATTTCCTGTCAATAGTATTTAAATAGTGAGCAATATATTACAATGTGTACTCTCATGATATGTTTTTAAAATACAATTTACCACCTAATGATTTATCTAACATAAGACAAATTAATCCTTTTTTTAAAAAAATTGGTCCACACATTTTAAATTGATTTATAATATAAGTGACTTGAAAATCATTTATCATATTAAGATTTAGAGAAAGAAATGTGGCCCATTTTTATTGTTCTGATATTAACAAATCCAGGGAAATCTGCTTGTCAAAATTGAAAAATGTTTTCAGTTCATTATATAAATCCAAAAAAGCTAAATTATTTTAGTTTTTTTCCAT
Source organism: Lepus europaeus (assembly GCF_033115175.1). Classification (NCBI taxonomy): domain Eukaryota; kingdom Metazoa; phylum Chordata; class Mammalia; order Lagomorpha; family Leporidae; genus Lepus; species Lepus europaeus. Next base: position 116,857,572 of record NC_084829.1, read on the forward strand.
AGACTGTTTTTTTTTTCATTTATTATAGCATGTTTTTATCGTTATACCCTAAAGCTGCAGACTACTAGTGTGTCTTTTCTCTTGTCTTAATCATATAAAGCCATATATACAGGTGAAGCAGTGGTGCCTCTTTGAGAATTCACCACAATCTCTGAAGTTGTTGCATGGACAACAATACTATTTCTGCATTTATGGAGCAAGTGGGTAATCCAAGTTTTGTCACCAAGTGCTATGGTGTTCCCAGAATGGAGTATTAGGTTTTCTTGGTAAAAAGCTCTTTGCTTCCTCAAAAGGATATCATAGACTTGGCTCACCTGAGATTATTGGCTTCATCAATTGTAAGGATATCCAACATTCTCTCATACTCAGGATCTTCTTGAGGATAGAAATGTAGATTTTTAGTTATAGTGAATCAGTGAAGTACAAAGTAAAGTGATCTGGTAATTGTCCAGTTACTTGGAGACATATAGATTTTAAAAGTTGATATTTGGGGGCAGGTGTTTGTCCTAGTGGTTAAGATTCCTCTAACCCATAACAGAATTCTCAGGGTTTAATTCCTGACTCTGGTTCCTGATTCCAACCTCCCATCAATGCTGACCGAGGGAGACATTAGTAGTGGCTCAAGAAATTGGGTCACTGAAATCCATGAGACCTGGATTGTGTTGTTGGCTCCTGGCTCAGGTTCTAACCCAGCACTGGACATTGCAGGTATTTGGGGAATGAACCAATGATTGGGAGTTTTTGGGAGTTTGTTCTCTCTGTCTCTGCCACACGCACACACACACACACACATCTGAGGGGCTGTGTACTTCAACTTTGTTACTTATGTGCCAGTGTTTATTTCCAGTGCATTGTTTATGCAGCCCTATTCTACATGTGTGGTCTGAATGAATGACAATGGAGCCAGGCTCTGTTGTGAAACATGGTGCTTGTTTATTAAGAATTTTGGGTCTTCAAAAGAATTTGGTTAAATTAGTCAGTTGAATTCTTGAATCTGAAGTCAAGTTCTCATTTATACTGGTCAGATGATGAATGGTACTCAAACATTTCTCAATTCTAATTATAGTTCAGAGGATTTTTAGTTTCTGCAGTGGTTTTGCATTAATTGCCATAATACATTAATAGCAATGCAATAACAGCTTAAATCTGCATGATAAATGGAAACTGGTGCTATTTCTAAAAGAAAATCTGCTATTAAGTTTATATTGGCATCCTTTTAGCACTAATAAACAGTCCATGAGATTTTGTGGTCACACATCTAATTTTTTTCTTCCAGAAACATTTTATAACTGTAAATTAAGATGCACTGGGAGCTTAATGCAAAGATTAAGATGACAAATATTGTAATTAGATGCATAAACAGCAGGAAAGCACTGACTAACATAATATTTAAAGCCACATTTGTATTTTTGTTTGCATATTATTCTCTGAGTTACAGGATATACTATTACACAAATGCAGTATTTTTGATCTGTTATTGCTTTATTTTTAGAAACCATCTAATTGCTCTTTGGAGATGATTGTGGTGTTTGATGGATATAAATTTTCCATGCTTTTGACTTTTTGACATTCAAAAGAATAACATTTATATTATCAAATCCATATATATTTTCCTTCATGGACAAATGAGGTCAAATGTTTTTCTTTGCCTCATTTAGTGTTGTTGTTTCTAATTTAATTAAAATTAGCTTTTACTTGACAGTGTGAAAGACCTGGCAATGCCAAGTCTCTTATTTCATATAGAGCTTCGCCTGTACTTACCAGAAGGTACTTACACAGGGCCACTCCTAATCAATGTTGAGGCTGTCACCTTCACTACCATGAACTTATCATAATTGTGCTAGAAAGCCAGTATTCTTTCATCTAGTGTGATCATTAATCTTATATAGTATGTGTTTGGCTCATGTACTTAATAAAATTTTACATTTCTGTCTTTTAGTATTGACTTGTTTTATGCTTAGAAAACATTTTCCACTTCAGATTATACAAATAGCTTTCAGTAGTTCCTGATGTTACTTTTATGCTTAATGCTTACATCGAAATATTTTTAATGCAAGAATTTACCTTTTTATTTTCATGTTTTATCAATATAAAGAGAACAGATTTTATGCATTCTGTGGCTACAGTTAGAATACAACCACACTTTGCTAACTCTCCCTGTTCCCCTCCCCCACAATGTCCTTTATCTATCTCGTCAGTTACTGCAGAGAAATAATTTTACTTTACTCTATAATCACAGGATTAATTTGCCAATAGTCATAATCAATAAGTAAAAAGTAGGAAGACCACAGTTCCATGGGAGTATAAAAATGAGCTAAAAGTGACAATCATATCCCAAAGTGAGCATATCAATCCTATATATTATTTTGTGTTCTGTATTAGCTGTCACATGTCAGAGAAAATATATGATATTTGTCTTTTTGAGACTGGCTTATTTTATTAAGCATAATGGTTTCCAGTCGCATCTATTTTGTCACAAAAGACAGGATTTCATTCATGGCTGAGTATTAATATATAGTACATATACACTACATTTTCTTTATTCATTCATCAGTTGATGGACATCTGGGTTGATTCCATGCCTTAGTTATTGTGCTATGAGCTGCAATAAACATGGGGGGTACCAATAACTTTCATGTGCTGATTTCATTTCCTTTGAGTAAATTCCAATGAGTAGGATGATGGGTATATGGTAGATCAATTTTCAGATCCCTGAGGAAACTGCATAATGTCTTCCATAATGGTTGTACTAGTTTACATTCCTATCAACAGTGGATTAGGGTACCTTTTTCCCCCACATCCTCACCAGCAATTTTTTTTTTTAATTTCCTTATGAGAGCCAGTAAGGTGAAATCTCATTGTGGTTTTGACTTGCATTTCCCTGATGGCTAGTGATCCTAAGCAATTCTTCATCTGTCTATTGGCCATTTGAATTTCACCCATTGAAAAATGCCTGTTCATGTTCTTTGCCAATTTCTTGACTGGCTTGTTTGTTTTTATATTGTTGAGTTTCTTGAGCTCTTTGTGGATTCTGGATCTTGGCCCTTTATCAGTTGCATGGTTTGAAAATATTTTCTCCCATTCTGTCGGTGGCCTCTTTATTTAGTGTTTCCTTTGCAATGCAGAAACTTGTCAACTTGATATACTCTCAGTTGTCTATTTTGGCTTTGATTTCCTTTGCTGCTGGGATCTTTCCCAAGAAGTCATTGCCTATGCAAATGTCTTGTGGAGTTTCCCCAATGTTCTCCTCTAGTAATTTGATAGTATCAGGTTGTAAATTGTGATCTTCAATCCAATTACAGTTGATTTTTGTAAAAGGTATAAGGTAGGGGTCTTGTTTCGTTCTTTGACATGCAGAGATCCAATTTTCCCAGCACCGTTTGTTGAAGTGATGGACTTATCTGCAGTGATTGATTATCTTGTTTGTCAAGGATTAGTTGGTTGTAGATGGGTAGATTGATTTCTGGGGTTTCCTTTCTGTTCCATTGGTCTACATGTCTATTTTTGTGCCCGTACCAGGCTGTTTTTATTGTAACTGTCCTGAAGTATGTCTTCACATCTGGTAATGTGATACCTCTAGCTTTGTTTTTGTTGTTTAAGATTTCTTTAGCTATTTAGGGTCTTCTGTGTTTCTCTATGAATTTAGCATCACTTTATCTAGATCTGAATTTTGAATTTCCTGTTTTGACTTGGATGACATTGAATATGTAAATTGTTTTTAGTAGTGTGGATAATTTATGAACATGGAAGATTTTTCCTTTTTATAATTTTTTATCTTTTTTTCTTTAATGTTTTGTAATTTTCATAGTAGAGCTCCTTCTCCTCCTTGGCCAAATTTATTCCAACATATTTAAATTTTTTTGTAGCTATTGTGAATGGGATTGATCCTGTAGGTTCTTTCTCCTCCATGACGTTGGCTGTCTATACAAAGTCTTTTGATTTTGTATGTTATTTTTATATCCTACAACTTTAATAAACTATCTTATGAGTTTCTTCTTTTTTTTTTAGATTTTTATTTACTTATTTGACAGGTAGAGTTACAGACAGTGAGAGAAAGAGAGAGAAAGGTCTTCCTTCCATTGGTTCACTCCCCAAATGGCCACAATGGCCAGCGCTGCATCGATCCAAAGCCAGGAGCCAGGTGCCTCTTCCTGGTCTCCCATGCAGGTGCAAGGACCCAAGCACCTGGGCCATCCTCCACTGCCTTCCCGGGCCACAGCAGAGAGCTGGACTGGAAGAGAAGCAACCGGGACTAGAACCTGGCGCCCATATGGGATACCGGCGCCACAGGCAGAGGATTAGCCAAGTGAGCCAAGGCGCCGGCCCCAATCTTATGAGTTTCAACAGTCTCTTAATGGAGTCTTTTGGTTCCCCTATATATAGAATCATGTCATCTGCAAGCAGGGATGATTTGACTTTCTGCTTTTCAGTTTGTATCTCCTTGATTTCTTTTTCATGCCTAATTGCTCTTGATAAAACTTCCAGGACTATTTTGAATAGCAATAGTGAAAATGAGCATTCTTGTCTATTGATGATTTTTGCATCTATGTTCATTAGGAATATTGGTCTATAGTTCTCTTTCTGTGTTGTATCTTTTTTGCAATTTGTAATTAAGGTAATGCTTGTCTCACAGAAGGATGTTTGGAGTATACCCTCCTTTTCAATTGTTTTAAATATTTTGATAAGATTTGGAATTAGTTGTTTTTAAAAAGTCTGGTAGAATTCTACACTGAAGCAATCCAGTCCCGAGTTTTCCTTTGTTGGGAGGATCTTTATTACTGATTCAGTCTGTGTTATTGTTCTGTTTAGGATTTCTATGCCTTCTTGATTCAATATCGGTAGATTGTATGTGTCTAGGAATCTTATCCATTTGTTCTAGATTTTCCAGTTTTTTGGCATATAGCTGCTTGTAGTAATTGCTGATGATTCATTTTATTTCTGTGGCATCCATTGTTATATCTCCTTTTTTATCTGATTTTATTGATTTGGGTCTTCTCCTTTTTTTGGTTACTTGGGTCAATAGTGTATCAGTTTTGTATTTTTTATTGCTTTTTTGGGAGGGTATTTTTTTGGGGGAGGGTATTTTTTGTTTCAATTTTGTTTATTTCTTCTCTAATTTTAATTTCTTAATTTTAAATTTAATTTCTTAATTTCAAATTATTTAGTCTGTTAAAGCTTTCCACTGTTCTATTTGATGTGTTTAATTTTTTTCTAATATTTCAGTTTGATTTCTCTTCTATATATCAATCTCTCAGCAAAATTTTTATCCATGTTATATATGGATTTCTTTGTATTATGAATTTATTTCTGTGTTTCTGAGTAATTGTATGATCATTCTTTTGAATTCCTTTTCAAGCATTTCATCAATCTCTTCATTTTCACCTTCTAATATTGAAGTATTGTGTTCTTTTTAAGGAGTGATGTTGTCTTCCTTGTTCTCATTTCTTGTATTTCTGTGTTTTCTTTAGGAATTTGTGGAAACATTTGTTGGGTTTCTCCTTTGATAGATTTTGTCTTTGAACTATGCCTCCATGGCTTAGTGTCTTCTCTTGCAAGGGATATCCAAAATTATGTGCTGGATGGGGCCAGGGAGCGCTGGTCATTGCTCAAGGATAGGGTGAGAATACAGTGTGACACCCAAGTTTGGCTTGGTAGATCTCTATCATCTGCAGGGGAGAGGTTATAAACATGGCATAATCACCCCCTCAGCACCTCTCTTCCAAGGTAATCAACGTCTTGGGTTCCTCACAGTGAGTATATTTACTATCCACATAGGCTCATGAACTGCCAAAGTAACTGTGTGATCTTCAGTGTGAGCATGGAACACTCTGCAGTGACCCACCCCAGGTAGTCAGGGTGCTCTGAGCCTCTGAAACCAGACCTGGTGATTGCCCAGACACCCAGATACAACTCATACCCTGTCATGCATTCACAGAATTTCCAAAGTCACAGCAAAAAAGCTGTCACACTCATAGGGTGCAGAAGATCCACTCTCAGCCCTGCAAGCCTGTGCATGGAGAGAATACAGATGTTCCCACTGCCAGCTGCCTGTGGATGCTCCACCTTAGCAGTTTGAACCTCAGAGCTTGTGATCGGGTAAGAAGATGGTAGCACGTTACAGTCCCAAGTAGGTCCCCAGCCTCCTGCCCACCCTCCTGGCCAGACTCAAAATCAGTGGTGGAGGCAGATTTTTCCCTCTGGTAAAATCCCCTGGCTGCGCACACACAAGAGCTGCTGCAGCCTCCACTGGTGTTGGATGGTTCTTTCTCCCTGATGGTTTCCTGTCACCCTTGTGTGGTGATGGGGATAAAGAAAGGTGCTTTTCCTTCATTGGATTAGGTGGGTACCCTGCCCCGCACCCTGCTGGGGCTCCAGACTGGACTCAAAGTCACTGTTGTCTGCAAAGTTCTTCTTCAGTCAGTATTACCAGTGGCAGGGTTGCCATAGTCTGCTCTCAGAAGCTGATGTCTCCTCCAGTCTCTGGCTGCAGGAGTCATAGGTGGTATTCCTCCTTGTTGCTGCATTTCCGCCTTTTCCACCCTGCTCCATGGCATCTCTCCTCTTTCCGTAGAATTTCTATTGCAAAGTTCTCTTCAACTCTGCACTGGAAATGCATTTCCTCTTCTTTTCTTCTATTATTTTCCTCTGATCAGAATCAGCCATCTTTTTCCTATTCAGCCATCTTGGGTTACACCAAGAATTAAAAATTCAGGTGGGGAGGATTTTTCTAATTGATGCAAACATTCTTTATTAAGTAATTCATATTCTCACCCTGAATTGAGAATATTCAACTGAGAATATGTACCAAATTATTACTTTAAATTATTTGTTTGCCCTTTTATAGGTAGAAGTGATTCTTTAACTGCATTAAAGCATGTCAATTATTGTAGGCTTATAAGCTTTACCATATTTATTATACATAGGTCCAGCTCTTCTCTTATATTTGAAACTTTACCTATTTTCTTTATCTATATTTTCAATTTACTTTAAAATGAGTTTTCAAGTATCCTTCTACTCCTAAATTATCACTGTTCCTAGATACTATGGTTTTTTTAATTAAAAATTGAAATTTAATGAGTTATAGAATTAGGTTTAGGGAACTTACATTTTCTAATTTTTTATATTTGTAAGTAAAGCATTGACTTGGCTTTTGTTGTAAACAGATAGGAATACTGAAAAGAGGAGCACTCAAAAGTGTGGGGAATCAAAGTACATAGGGATATAGGAGAGCCCAGCTGAGTCAGGGCTTCTGTGGAGAGGCTCAGCAAAGAGGTTCTCATAGTAGTGGTTTACGTTTGGATGGGTGCAAGCAGTGGGGGATCCATAGATCCATGTAGAACCCTTGAACTCTGTTGTGTCACATCATTCCAATATATCACCCCATGAAATACAGAAATGAGCATAACCATTTTATTATATAAGAGGGACAAGAATATGTCCTTTGAGAAGCTAAGCTGAAAATTTTGTAAGTTCAGTGGCTGGAATTAAATGGGTAAAATTTTATCAAAATATTTAAGACACATTTCTGTGTAATGCTCCTTATAAATAAAGCGTTTGGATATTTAAGTTTACTTGTGATAAACATAGAAAGTGCTAACTATTGGTAAACTTCAACTAAGCAATATGTGATCTAAAAATGTTGGACTGAAAAATGAGAATTGAAAATAGTTTTATTTGGAAGCTTTGTCAGCATATTGAAGGCAGTGCAGAGCATACAGCTGCCCCTGGAGGTTCCTAACCCAGGCACAGTCAGCAGAGTGGAGAAATAAATTAACTGCACTCAGTAGTAGAGGAAAAGAATTCCCAGAAAACTCTGAAACAGCAAGAAATCAGTCTGAAGACCTTCCCATCCAACCATAAAAGTATTACTAAAGCCATTTTTCACCTAGTCTGACTGTGTTTTAATTTTCTAGCTCACTAAGTTTATCTCAGTAGAGGGTTAGGCTTGCCTTGGTAGTCAATTTAAGTTCTGCCTCTTGGGATTGAAAAAAATTAGAAGGCGAGTGTCACTCTTTAATTGATGTCCTGCAAAGACTGAAGCAATGGATTTTTTTTAATGGCTTCTCATTTTACTGATAGTACCTTGAAAGCATGACACAGTTGATGGAGTACTTTTTATTATTTAAAATCAGTATAGGGGCCGACACTGTGGAATAGAAGGTTAATCCTCTGCTTGTGCTGCTGGCATCCCATATGGACACCACATCCAGCTCCCTGCTAATGTACCTGCGAAAGCAGTAGAAGATGGCCCATGTGCTTGAGCTTCTGCATATACTTGCAAGACCCAAAAGAAGTTCTTCATTCTTGGCTTTGGCCTGGTCCAATCTTGGCCATTTCAGCCATTTGAGGAGTGAACCAGTGGATGGATGATTTCTGTCTGTCTCTGTCTCCTCTCTCTGTATCTCTGAATTTTAAATAAATAAATAAATCTTTTAAAAATCAATGTGGTGAGAGAAAGCTCTTTCTGTATTTGTATTCAAAGTTTATAAACAGAATAAAGCAAAAAGTATTTCCCCACATTGAGCCAGCTCAATTTGAATTTAATTTAATCAAATGGATGGAAAACCCTTATAAGGTCACTAATTAAAAAAGGATAGGTCGAATTTGGGGACAATAATTTGGAAAGAGTGGCAAATTCTCCTGTTCTCTTTTGTCTAATATTGTGAAGATTCTTCAAACAAATACATAAATTGGAAATGATGGGAAGGGGGGAGGGAAACTGTATCAACCATATAACCCTGAAATATTGAGGAACAAAACCTTTATGGTCACAAACCAATTCTTTAGGAGATAGGAGTATTTATTTATTCATTTTCTTATGTAAAACAAAAGGCTTGGACAATTGATCCAATCCTGCCCAGTGAACAGTCATTCCCATGGCAGTATATTGAACATAGAGTTTTAGCACTACAGTCTCAAGTAAAACTTTTGTCACTTGGAGGTAGTCAGTCAATTCAGAGTTTAGTCCCTCCTCAGGATTCTTTTTGTCCTTCTCTTGGGATCTCCTTCATTACTTTTCCTCCAAGATGTGTCAGGGTGCAGAAAGAAGCTTGTGTATCTGTTTAGCATTGGTACAGCATGGTAGAGAGAAAGCTGACGCTTCCTTGGCGGTGGTACTGTCTTTGGACCCTCAATAGTCCTCAGCTTAACTGACACTGGGGATCCTGAGCCATGGATAATTGAGACTTATTTTATTTTATTTTATTTTACTTTATTTTATTTTATTTTATTTGGTGTGTCTCCTGAGCACCCACTTTTGAAGTTTGTTGTCTTTCCCATGGCATTTTGAACACTGGGTGATCTTGTGGTCCTTTTACTGGACCACTGGGAGTCCACTTTTTTAAAAATTGCAGTAAAATATACATAACAAAATTTGTTATGTAACCACTTTATGTGTACATTTTAATGGCACTAAGTACTTTAAATATTGTACAACATTCTCTATTATTGATTTCTAGAATTTTATCAGTGTTCCCAACAAAAATGCTACGTCCTTCAAACAATAGCTTCACATTCTTTCTTCCCAGCTCTTGGTGGCCTCTATTCTATTTTCCACTCCTAAGAATTTTAGTACTCTGGGTACCTCATATAAATATATTCATACAATATTTGTCCTTTTTTGTTCATTTTACTGAGCATAATATCTTCAATATTTATGTAGCATGTATAGAATTTACTTCCTTTTGATGACTGCATCATGTTCCATTGTATGTATGTAGCACATTTTTGTCCATAAAGTTTGGGTTGTTTCCACCTTTAGGCTACTGTGAATGATGCTGCTGTGTGTTTTGATGTGCAAGTATCTTGAGTCCTTGTTTTCAATTTTATTTTGATGATGTATGTAGTTGTGGGCTTGCTGGGTATTTATTTGTTATCTGAATGGATTTTTTGTATCTGTTGGTACAAAAGAAGTTGAAGAGGACTGCATGTCCTCTTTTCTTGGTCTTGTCCAGCAATGCAGAAGGAATTTCTACACCTTCTTCTTCTTGTCAGAATTTTATATTGAAGCTTGTAAAAAAAGTAGACCCATATCTCCAAACTCTGCTTTTTTTCATATGTAAGGTGACTTTAATATTGTGAAAGCCTATTATTTTCTACAGTCAGGCTTTCAAAATTTTTATCTTATCTGAACATTAATAACAAATTAGCAGGGGTGGGCATTGTGGCAAAGCAGGTTAAGTTGCCACTTTGGATGCCTCCATCCCATATCAGAGTACCAGTTTCAGTCTTAACAGTCTGTTTCTTAACCAGCTTCCCGCTAATGTACCTGGGAAGCAGCACATAATGGTTCAAATGCTTGGGCCCCTGCCACCCACATGGAGACCTAGATTGAGTTCTGAGCTCCTGGCTTCAACCTGGCTCAACACAGCTGTTTCAAGCATTTAAGGGAGTGAACCAGTAAATAGAAAAATAGAAGATCTCTCTCTCTCTCTCTCTCTCTGTGTGTGTGTGTGTGTATGTTTGTGTCTTTCTCTTTTACATTGCCTTTCAAGTACACAAAAATAAATTTTAAAAAACACTTAAAATTAGCTTGAGACTCAAATTTGAAGGTCTAATTTCTTTCTTCCTAGATGGAATCCACCGTAAGAGCTGATGAAATAGTGCCCTCAATTCAGTGAGTGAGGAATTGTAGGGAATGAAAAGATATACCAGTGTATCATACTACTATCCCCATTAATTCAGCAGTACAAGTTCATTGCTCAGTTTCTGGACAGCTTATGTTCTTTGCGCTCATCATGTACCTCACCGCCTCAGCTCAGCTTTTGGTGAAACCGCACTACTGTGGAGGGTACTGGGATCACATTTGGCTCGACAGATTGTGGAAAGAGGCTTGAAGTGTCCTCCTATTGGCAAATATACATAGGGTCTGTTTTCAGATTTGGTGATAATTACAATATCAGAACTCACTGTGAGTAAAGCTTTGATACATGTCTTAAAATCGTATGATAAAGGTGAGGAATGATAAGTTGGCTGCATGGTAACAAGAATTGCAAAAATGCATACTGCTATTTCATATAATTATTGATTTCTAATGGCTTTGCTCTGACCTTAATTGAGCTATTAGAGGCTAAGAAAGTTTGAAATAAAATGAAAGCACTTGTAGCATATGCAGGAGCTCTTCTAGTTTGATTGAAAGAGTGATTGGGAAGACAGTAGGAGTCCCTGCTGATGTGCTTGAGTTCCTACTGGAGACAGAGCTAAAATGCATCATCACCTTGCCCAAAAACAGTGAACTCATCTGAACAGTATTTTTGCTGCCTTCAGCCTGGAGAGTTTGGCAGAAAAAAACTGATAACAGTCAGTGAAGAAAGAAAACACTAATTAAGAAGTCAGAAGTGTTCCTGACAACACATAGATGGCCTTCTACTTATTTTGCCAATATTTGCCTGGAAACACTAACTCTCAGCATCTTTATCTCTTTATTGTATATATTGGTTTACTTTAAGGGCAGAACTCTGTCTAAATCTGAAAAGTTGGTGATCCCAGATCCGCTGCTCCTGTTCATCAGAACTAATTTCCTAAGTTCAGAGCTCCAGATGGAATCTTCTCCTTATTCTTCTCTCCTCTTTCACTCTCATTAATTTCCATTTTGTCCATAGGGTATTCACTGAAGTTTTCAATGATGGAAAGACAAATTCCTAAGTGAAAAGGCATTTTATATTTACGACAGACCTTGTAGAGATGTTAACCAACAAGTGTATGCCCAGAGAGAAGCCCAGAATAATGAAGCCTAGTAGTTGTAAACTCTTACTGCCTTTAACTTAATTTTTCCTTGAAAACAATGTGATCTGTTCTTGTTTTATGGGTTGTATGACCTGGCCCATTTCTTCAGCCAGGTTTGTTTATGCTCAATACATGGCACTTTGCAAGTGCTGGTTAGTTCTATGCCTTCCAAAATCTTAAGAATTTTTAGACCATGCCTTCTCTTTAGAGGCTTTTTGCTCTGAGTCTACAAATTGTCTGAAAACATTTTGTTGAGAGTAGCTTGACCTCTCATTTAATCCAATAGTTCTCACACTTTAGTGATCACCAGAATCACCAGAATCACCTGGGGAGCCTTTGAATCAAAATTTCCACATCTCAGGAATATGTGTTTTTAAAGAACTCCCCTCGATTCTGGTGATTTACCAGATTGGAGACCTTAATCCATTTTCTTACTTTAAAGAAGAAACCTGTATAAAACAAGTGATTCCTAAACTATAGGTTTAGCCTACAAAGCTATAAAAATATATATATCAGAGACTTAACCTGTGAACCACCAAAAGGTGGTTTAATCTGCTGTGGCACAGAACCTACCCCCAAAACCTATTTTTAAAGATACTCAAAGATGTCTTGACATGAACTGTATATATTGCTTTAAAATATTGATAACTAGTGATGGAAGTGGTTGATATTTGAAGGGTCAAGTAGGCAATTTTGGAAAGTTACAGGAACAAACATGGTGTGGAGATTATCTTTGATAAGAGAAGAAAATATCAGAAATTTAAGAAATTCAAGAAAACACTGGTTGTTAAACAAAACTATAATACCTGTCTTTTCCTTAAAGAATTATGATCAGGCTTCATTTACAGGAACTCAGCTGTAACAAGCCAAAAAAATTTTTTAGCATAATGTTAAGTACAACTACATCCAGAAACTCAGAATGAGAGAGCTTGATCTCTTTGTCTTTTGGCTCTGTTTTCCTCTGTGTTGACTTCATCCTCAAATAAGCTCTCTCTGTAAAGCAAGAAAAAACGGTGACCACAGACAAGCTTATACCTGTTCTCTTAGGCAACCCAAACAGAAGGAGCTCTTCTCTCCTACAGTATCCACAATCCAGATCTCAAGAAAAATGGCCTTGCCTGAATCAGCTGTCCATCCCTGAATTTGTCACAATGGCCTGGTGAATGAGGACTTGAATTATCAGCCTATGTCACACCCCCTTACTCTTGGGGATACCAGGACCACTCAGAGGAAAGCTTCCCAAAGAGAGGAAGGAAAAAGCTGTTGAGTGTGAAAAAACAACAGCTGTTCTCTAAAGAACAGATTAAATGACTTTGCTTGGTCTGTCTAAAATTCTAGTATTCATTAAATTTTGTAATCTATGGGGAGTCACACATCAGGCACTTCTGAGGCAAAGAGAATAAGTTTCTTATCTGGTTGTATATTTTTAATGGTCCATTGGAAAGAATGTGTGACTGAAATGAAAACTAAATCTTGCTGCATCTAATATTATGAAGCTGAATTTATGAAGTAAACAAATGTGTAGACAGATGCTTAAAACAGCATTTTCTAAGATACATGGGTCCAAGGGGTAAAGTAGTAGGGATTATGCTATTCCTATATAGTTTTATGCAAATATATTCCTGTACTGAGAAAAAATATGACCTTGAACTAGAGCCATCCACAGCATCCCAAAACCTGCGTAGTGATGCTTACAAGAAAAGAAATAACAAGGAAACACTAAGGTAAAAATATGTAATTCAAAATTCATTAAAGTCATCCTTGAGTTCCTTCTTTTCCAGATATTAAATCCAAATAATTAAAGAAATCCTTTTTACTAAATCCACTGATACTCCCATGTAACCATTATGAAGTCAAGGTCAAGAAGCAATTTCGTACTTGGTTCTCTGGAGTGTGACGTGTCCCTGAAAAGTGTTCTGTGGTGTATCTTGATTGTTATTGGGCAATGTATCTTACTCTTGGATACAGATGAGCAATTATTTGCAATTGAGCTCTCCCTAATTATCATCATTTAAGGGAGATCATTATTGTCATTTGAAGTTATGAAGGACACCTTCTCAGCTTCACAATGCAACCCCTCGCTGCTGGTCTCAATATTTCATTATTTATGCTGAGGCTATTTGAATGGAATTTTTTTTTTTTTTTTGACAGGCAGAGTGGATAGTGGGAGAGAGAGACAGAGAGAAAGGTCTTCCTTTTTGCTGTTGGTTCACCCTCCAATGGCCCCTGCGGCCTGTGCATCTCGCTGATCCGAAGCCAGGAGCTAGGTGCTTCTCCTGGTCTTCCATGCGGGTGCAGGGCCCAAGCACTTGGGCCATCCTCCACTGCCTTCCCGGGCCATAGCAGAGAGCTGGCCTGGAAGAGGGGCAACTGGGATAGAATCCGGCACCCTGACTGGGACTAGAACCCGGTGTGCTGGCACCGCAAGGCGGAGGATTAGCCTGTTGAGCCACGGCACCGGCCAGAGTGGAATTTTGAGCATTGGCTCCTCTTATGTCTTTTGCTATACAGACACAGAAGAGTAACACATTTTGAGCATTGTGAGATATATTCTGAGCCCTTTTCTTGCATATTTTTCTTAATTTTCATAACAGTCAGATGAGACTTTTGAACAGTCAGATGCTTTAACTTGACCATTTTCCAGGCAAAGCTGAGTCTTAGAGCAATTAAATAACTTTCCCAGGGTCACACAGCAAATAAAGCTTGACACCAGGATTCTAGCTTCGTGCCATTCTGACTTCAAAGCCCAATTCCTTGATACCCCACCCGGGTTATTTCCTGTTTTCCTAACCCCTGACCCTGTAAAACCAAGAGTTTGAGGCTCTTAAATTATGTGAGGGAATCTAACCAGACAAATGACGTATATTCCCCCAGCTGATTGTTCTTCATATTAAATTGAAGTACTTTAAAGAGATCTAACAGAACTCACTATGTTAGCTCTAGTTTTACAGACATCCTCACAGACATTTCACAACAACACCAGGCAGACCTCTGAATTTCTGGTCTTTACTTGTACACCACTGTGTTGAAAGAGATACAGAATAATTTAAACACAGAATTTGTCCATGAATGATTTACCTTCTAGTGGCAGAGTGGAGACAGGCCCAAGAATAACTACTGAAAAGTGCAGTTTGCTGTGTGCTTCAAAGTACACTAACGAATTAATACTTGCACAAACATAAGGTGCTTCAAAGGTGGGTGCTGTTTGCTCCCGCCTCAGGAGATAGAGACAATGCCAGATGCAAAAGTCATTGTAAGGACAGGCAGACAAGTTTTCGGGGACTTGGGGAAACTTGTTTCTTTTCCCAGCTGTCACTGCATTGAGTTGATTCCCTGGAGCAAGGGAACTTGGCAGCCTGTCTGTCAGGGGCTTCAAGATCTCATCACTTCTTTTTTTCGTTCTTTCCTTATTTACAAGTAAAACTTTTTGTTCATACTAGAATTACTTAACAGAAAAATAATGGTGGTAGGAGGTTGGTATACATAACACCTTATTCACATTGTGGTTTCAGCAAGCAGAGTTAATCCTACTGTGGTTTTCAGCCTTGACCAGTCATGTCATCCTCTCCTCCGTCTCTGCCAGCAGGCCCGTGGACTTGGTACTCACTACTATAGCATGTTCCTCCCCATGCCTGTTTCACTGTAGTGCTGTACACATTTAAAAGTATTTACATTCATCTATTCATTAATCCTCACAACACCACTGTGAAGTAGGTAGGACAATTATTAGTAGTTTCCCATTTTGTAAATAAGGAACCTGAGTCAAAGAACGGTGAACAGACTTGTTTGTCTGAGGATGTGCAGGTAGAAACAGCTGGGCCTACAGTGCAGGCAGAATTACCAGGGCTTGCTTTTAGCTTCTCTCCTCATGACAACTTCCCTCCACTTGACACTGTTTTTCTGTTTTCTTCTTCAGGGCCTTTCCCTCATTTTTTTTACTCACATTGTAATTACTTCAGCTATTAGAATTTCACAATCATCTTTGAACATTAATTCCACTTGTTTTCTTCAGCATTTCTTTTATCTCAAGTAAATCCCTATATACTTTGTTACCATTAAGAGATGTATATAGTATAGTTCTCAGTTTTCAAGTAACTTTCCTGCTTTTCCAGAAAAATCTACCTATGTATGTTAGTGTTGTCTAGTTACAACCAATACCCATCTTTCCACAAAATGGCCACAAACAATTAAGAAAATGTATACAATTTGTATCAATTTCAATGCTATGTATGTTTAATGTGATGCCCAAGTTAATGAGAATATTAATAAACATTAATATCATAGACTACTTCCTCAAAATACAATTGTTACCAGTCACATACATTAATATGCTGCTGTGACAAATATTACACTCTTTTTTTATGATACTATTTAAAACTTTTTAGAACTGGAAGGAACCAGGAAAAAAAGCATCTAGTACAATCCTTCAATTAAGAGATAAATTGAGGCAGAAAAAGGGCAAGTGATTTGCCTAATGAAAAAAAAAACCTGAAAATTAGAATCCAGGAGTTGTAAGATTCCACTGTATTCTACCACACCAGCTGCTTCATATACCCATCACTCAGTCACCAGAGCAGCTTCCTTGTTTACCATCTGTCCGAGGTTCCAAGCAGGGTCCCACTGCTCATTTGACCATTTCTCCACCTATTTTTGTGTCCAGCACTTAGGTAAGAACCCAAGCCTGCAAAATCCCTCCCAACACACCCTCTCTTTTTTTTTACCCCAGCTTCTAAATCACAGGAAAGCTTTTTAAATAGCTAGAACTCCTATGTGTATCTCCTAGAAGTACTAAGTAACCCGCAAAAAGCTTGAAGTTAGTTCAATGACGGCCAGTAATGGCTTTCTTTCTAAAGTAAATTGAAAGTACAGCTTATTATCTTCATCTCCAAAGACAGTCCCTGTGTATGGATGGGTGGTTGAGGCAGGGGAGAAAGGAAAGTGGATATTCGATGAGGGCTTGCACTTAAAAGTGTCTGTCCAGACCACCCTGTAGTGCTCCCAAAGTTAAAGGGGAAACGAAAGCTATTCTCTTTGATCATATGCCATTGACTAGCTGAACTTTTGTCTCTGTTATTTGAGAAAAAGTGACCTTAGAAAGTTTTCTAAGACTTCTTCTGTATAACATACTAGACCAAAAATAGAACAGACAAGCAAACAAAAACACCAAATAAAAACAGCTAACAGAAAAAAATAAAATTTGTTGAAAGCAGATTGCAAACTGAAATAATGTGCATTGTTTCCAGTGTTCAAATGGCAACCAATACTTAAAGACATAATTTACTCACACTTCTACTTTATAAATAGCTAATATGAACCATAACAAACTATTGTTGTTTCCTGTTGGCCCTTAATCATATCCTTACATTGACAGGAGACTATGAACTAGTAACATGAAGGAGGGAGAGATGGTTTGACTATTCAGAGTGCTTACCCAATGCTATTCAGACACATAGCAGTGAAAATAGAATAGATAAAGGTACGAATATTTGTTGTGCCTATACTATCTAAAGACCCACAGAGGGATTTAAAAAATGAAGCTCTCAAACTCTATGTAACAGTCAAGTAAACTAGTAAAGGGAAGATTCGAGTAATGAGTCATAGGACACAACCATGCTTCTCTATTGTATAAACTAATGTGCTCAACCTGGTCTTGCCTCAGCCA
The DNA here is from genome assembly GCF_033115175.1 of Lepus europaeus. Classification (NCBI taxonomy): domain Eukaryota; kingdom Metazoa; phylum Chordata; class Mammalia; order Lagomorpha; family Leporidae; genus Lepus; species Lepus europaeus. Next base: position 116,874,958 of record NC_084829.1, read on the forward strand.
AGGTCATATGCATTAAAAAGTTACATGTGTGTAGTGCTTCTAAATTTTAAACCCTTTCCCGTTTATTAGCCTTATGATCCTCACAACAACCCTGTGAGGTAGGCAGGTGAAGAGTTACTATCTATCCCTCATTTTACAGATGAGGAAACTTGTAGACAGGGCAAACGAAATCTCACATCAGTGACAAAGCCACAACAAACTAGCTCTTGGACATGGTCCCGTGGTTTTCTATTAGGCTACCCCTCTCATTTCTGACAGATCTTTCAATTTGTGGAGATTTCTGGGAAAAGGAACTAGCAGGCATATTCCTATTATTCTGCACACTCATGGTTCATCTATTCTTTTCTGAGGAGACAGAAAAACAGCCAGAGTACAAAATGGCAAGTGTTGGACTGGGCCAGCTTAGCAAAGGCACCCTTTTGTTGTCATCAGTTCCTAGCTTTTGCTATTTGAAATCAACCTCTGAAGCAATTTTTCAAGCCTTAGCTGAAAAGTACCAGTTGCCTCTTCCACTGCTGTTGCCAAACATCAGACTGCAATGACAGAATCTCTGCAAAGCTCATTGGCAATGTCTTGCTGAGCACTGGCTTCCTCATCAATAGCGATCAGCCTGTCCAGTTTTTCTCCCTTACGCTTTGAAAATTCTCATGGCAATCTCCTGTTTTCTGCCAGTTCAGCTGCCGTAGTCCTGGCCACTGACTGCCTTCTTCGCCTTGCCCACCTTGGAGGGGGCTCACTGGTCAAAGGCCTATCCCCTCCAGAAACAAAATCAACTCTGGAAGAGCAGACTAGATGCTGTGGTGTGGAGGCTACCTCGGCAGGGTTTCGGCTGGTGCTGGTGCAGGGACTGGACTCACTGGACACACCCATTCTGGCCATGGGGCTGCTCTAACACGGAGCAGATGCACCTCTGAAAACTGCTGTAGTTGTGGGTCCCTTGAAAGCACCCTGCACCCAAGGATTCATCCCAGGAGTCCTCAAGCTCACTGGTTTCTTGCATCCAGTCGCTCATTCTCAACTGACAATCCTCATCTGATCCCTGAACTGTTTTCAAGGCAGGCTGATGATTGGCTGAGTTCTTTTTGCCTTCAGAATGCTGGTGTCCTCTTACCCTGGGTTGTCAGAGGCCACCAAGTTCTGATCACAGTTCTTGATCCAAGCAACAGCTTCCAATACGTTGTCTGGGTCAGTCACTGTCTGATTTTGGAGAAGCTGATCCACCGTATCACAAAATGGACAGTGGGGTGGATCACCCATATTCATGGCAAAGGGCAATGTAGGTCCTTCAATATCATGCCTTCAGAACTTGAAACTTGGAGCGGCACTGATGTTCCGTACGACGGAAGCCTTCCTGTTGCATTCACTTAGACACAGCCTGGTAGACACCTGCATTAATGATGCATGGTTTGGAGGCATTGAGTGTAGTCTGCCTCCCCTAACATGTAGTTCATGTCCCCTGTCTGGACCTCCGGATCCCTGCACTACTATTGGCACTGGCCATACTGAATAGGGAAGGAAGGCTACTGAAGCAAGCGCTCAGGCAGCAAGGTGCAAATTTGAAGGTGTGATTAAACTCAGTATGTTCTCAGTGTATTTGCAGGAGCCAGCCAATTCTTCCCTTTCAGGGCTAATTGCTGAGAAACCTGGTCCAAGGACCACATTTCTGGCTTCTGCCAAGGATCTGCTTTATTTTTATCCCTGTGTTTGAAATATTTCTTATTCTACTTTGTTTTGCTGGCAGTCCAACAACCTCTGCATTGTCTGAATAAGCAACAACAGCAGGAGTAACTCTGTCACCTGCATTGTTTGCAACCTCGCCTGCCAGCCTTCCTTATAGATGGCCACACAGGCTGAGGTACAGCCCAGGTGAACTCCAACGGCCACCATGAGGCATCAAAGTGAGCAACAGCAGAAACGAAGGGTCCCTTAGTTGCAACAGCTACCGGCCGCAGATCTCATCACTTCTATCCCTGATGCTGGCTAGTTTTGATCCAGGGTCTCATTTTTTTCAATAATAATTTATGGAGCAGCACCCGTGCCCCAAGTTGGTAGTATGTTAAGATAATAAAATCAGATCATAAGAGTAAGAGGAATCAGAAAAAGAAAATTCAAACTGAAACTGCAGTACTAGGAAAAAGAGTAAATAGCCTTTTGTTGGGGTGTCTTTTTCTGTCCTCAGCCACAGTCACATTATCCAGGAGACACTGATTAAGCATCTTTATTCTTTGATTTGTCTAACCCTCTTCCAGTTGTAAGCAGTGTGAGTATGGCATGCAGGAAGCATAGATTGGACCAAGCAGTCAGAAACCAGCTAACACACTCCTTACTGCCATCACACCACGCCCAGAGGCCACTGAGATTCTCCTAGCGTTTGCATCCACACCTAAGGAATCTTAAGTGATTCCTTCCCCTTTGGAATAACAGACTGTCTCTGATTTGTGTCCTCAATAAGGCAGTTGCTAAAGTATCCACTTTCTGAAGAGTCAGCTGGTTCTGACACGTTTATGATGTGCTGTTTCCAGTTTGTACCAAATTTCCTGGAGTCTTCCTTTTCAAATTAAAATGAAAACATCCTTTTCATAATGCATTTGTTATATTTTCACAAATGCATTTGTTATATTCATTGTATAAAAGCTAGTTGAGCCTGTTATAAATCTAGTGCAGTCATCCAGCCTGTAACTTTCTGTCTTATCTTCAGGACAGCCATGCTGAATAGTAGCACTTGGAATTTACAGCCTACCCTCAATAAATTCATATGATTATGTCTAATAAATGATTGCATGATTGGGGTAACTCTAAAGGCAATAAGTTTCAAACATAAGTTAGGTCACACAAGTGTGGAAATAAGCATTTGATGGATTTGGGGGCTTCATTTACCCTGAACAAACTTTCTATTCCTGAAATTCTATAATTCTCTATGTATTTTTTACAATGCTTGTATGCTGACTTCTAGTCCTAGTTCCCTTTCTTAAATAGTCACAGTTCACCCAGTTGGGAATTTTCCTTGGGATTTCTATCAAATTGTCCATGCTATAGTCTATAAAGTTCCCTTTCTTCCTTTTGGTGACAAAATGCCCATGACATCTCCTCATGTGACTCCCTCTCCCATTTTCTGTGCTTTCTCAGAGATTGGTGTTAGCAGCTCTGCTGCTCACTAACAAGTTCTGCAGTTTCCACCAGATGTGATTTATCAGTGTTAGGATACTTGAACTCACTCAGTGTGGCCTACTGCTCTTTTGTAACCCTCTGCATCTCCGCAAAGTCACTCCCTCTTAGCGAGGCCCACTCTAGTCTCTTCATTCCCTGTTGCTTTCTCATTAATAGAGATGGAAGCCCAAGAAGAACGTGAGGTTCTGCTGCCCGCTAAGGTTTGGGAAAGTACAGTGTCTGTGCAGTCCAGGCTGCACCCTCTGCTGGACTTTGATCATCAGCTCTAATTTAAGAGAAATTCTCACTCTTGACCCATGTAATTTTTAGGAGCCTGTAATCTTAATAAGGTTTCTAATCTGTGTTTGTCAAATATTTCCAATATTTTCCCTGGTCTGTATGTCCTTCTGTACATATTTTGTGCATGATCCTTAAAATACAGGCTCATTGTGGGTTTGCCCAAAGCATCTCCTTTGGTGGTTACTTCCTTTCTTCCTCAACAGCCTCACTCAGAGTTTTATGCTCTTCAAAAGTGCGTCGTGCCTGACTTTGCCTTGAAATTTCTGCTGTCTGCAAAAGCCAGCCTGTAAAACCCAGCCAACATACTGGTCCTACATGTCTAATGACACAAAGGCACTTCAAGAAGTTCATGGAAAAATTGAATTACAGTAAATTTATTTTTGTGCAGAAAAATTTTTTTTGAAATTCAGGCATCATTGTTTCACAACATGCATTTTCCATGAACCCCTTGAAGTGCTCTCGTATTCTCCCTTCTGCCCTTTCCTGGAGCTCTGAGTTGATGGGCTCTGTATGCGTTTGCTAGGGCTTCCATAGCCATGTATCACAGGCTGGGTGGCCTAACTGACAGAAATATGTTTTCCCATAATCCTGGAGGCACTAGTTGTATTGGGTTAAAGTCAACCCTCATCACCTTGTTTTAACTTCATCACCCATTTCCAATTATACTCAAATTCTGGGGGTTAGGACTTCAGTGGAGTCATTTGGGGGGAGGGGCAACACTCAGCCCCTGATAGGCCCCTTTCCACATTAGCAGCTGGTCCTGACAGGTCAGAACCAGGTTCACAGAAACAGTTGTAGAGTGGGGCTTATTATTGTTGTTGTTTGGCCTCTTCTTTTATCTTTTAGAGATGAAACTTCAATAAGCAGTTGAGTTTGTCTCTGATGATCTGCTCTTGCTAGGCTCAGCCCAGGGTCTGACTCTTCCCTACCTTTCTCTCTGAAAAGCACCCTAAGTACTTGCCTTCTATTTGTTTTTCCCAGCAACTTCTATCAAAATTCTCTTCATCTGGGGCAGGTAATTACTGTAGAGGTTAAGGTATCACTGTTTGGAATGCCTACATCTTATATGGGAGAACCTAGCTTTGAATTCTGGGTTCATTCTTGATTCTAACTTCTTGATAATGTGCACCCTGAGAGGCAGCATATAATGACTCAAGTTGTTGGATCCCTGCCCCTCACTGTGGAGACTTAGATTGAGTTCCAGGCTCCTCGCTTCAGCTGGCCCCAGCCCAGACTATTGCAGATATTCTGGGAGTGAACCAGCAGACGGGAGAGCGATTCCCCCCCCCCATTTCTCTGCTTTTCAAATAAATAAATTTTAAAATAAACTGTAATTTTTTTTTAATCTTCCTCATCATTAAGTTCAATTCATGGACCAGCCATTGTTTTCTTGGTTTTACTGCCATAGTACCCAGTCTATATAGTAACATTTATGTTTATTTAAAGTTTCTGTTGTGTTAATATTATTTGTCTGGCCTACCTTGTTTATATAAGATAGTGAGCACCTTGTAGAAACATTTTATTATCATGTTCATCTTTAGTTACCTTCAAGCACCAACCACTTGGTTGTCACATAGAAATCACTCCTTAGAAATATTGTTTTAAATCTTATCAAAGGACTGAGAATAGTGATCAAAATAGCAAACATCTAAATTATCATTTTAGTGACACATATTCTTTTTTTATTTTTATTTTTATTTTTATTTTTTGTCAGGCAGAGTTAGACAGTGAGAGAGAGACAAAGAGAAAGGTCTTCCTTTTTCCGTTGGTTCACCCCCGAAGTGGCTACTATGGCCGGCACGGTGTGGCCGGTGCACTGCGCCGATCCGAAGCCTGGAACCAGGTGCTTCCTCCTGGTCTCCCGTGCGGGTGCAGGGCCCAAGGACCTGGGCCATCCTCCACTGCACTCCCGGGCCACAGCAGAGAGCTGGCCTGGAAGAGGGGCAACAGGAACTAGAACCTGGGGTGCCAGCACTGCAGGTGGAGGATTAGCCTAGTGAGCTGTGGTGCTGGCCAATAGTGACATATTCTTGCACGTGCTGTTTGATAAATCATTGATATGTCTAGGATGATCACTGTGTTATTTTAATAGTTTTAATGGTTACTTAAAGTATTTAGCCTAATTAAAATGTGTATCCTCCCACTGTAGATGAGACCCCTGTGGAAAGAAGCGGCCACAAAAGAAGGATGCACTTTTCTCTGAAAGGACAGAGCTTCCACTTTGCTTATGGCCTTGTAGAGTTAGTGGATCCAGAAGCCTTCCATGGCTGAGGCAGCTCATGTCAAGCACCTCGGGTGATCACTGATGTCATACAAACGAGTGTTAACTGTTAAATAAGTAACAAGAGTAACTGTGCACTAACTTCCCATGCAGGACTTCTGTCCTCAAAGAGTTCTATCGTCAGACTTAATAGTAAAGCTTCTTCTCAAGAATCACTCCCTTTTCGTGTATTGAGTGGAGGATACTCTATGTCTTATAAGTTAAGGTTATGTCTAAGAGCTCACACAAGGTGTAACGTTCTCGTGTTCTTCTTGATAGGTAATTAAGTTTCTAAAATGAAAGAAGGGGAGGAAAGAAGGGAAAAGGGGAAGGGAAAAAAAAAGCGAAATCACCTTTGAGACACAGTAACTTTGAACAGCCCTTGTCTGCTAATACTAACGGATAGAATCAAAAAGGGAGAGAACAATCCAACATGGGAAGCAGGATACACAGCAGACTCATAGAATGGCAGACGTCCTAAACAGCACTCTGGCCTCAGATCCAGCCCTTAAGGCATTCGGATCTGGCTGAAAAGCCCATGAGAGTATTTCAGGCATGGAAAGCCAAGACACTCTGGCAAAAAAAAAAAAAAAAAAAAAAATCTAAATGAAAGATCTCTGCAAGTGAGATCCCAGTGGAAAGAAGGTACCTTTCTCTGAAGGGAGGAGAGAACTTCCACTTTGACTATGACCTTGTCTAAATAAGATCAGAGTCGGCGAACTCAATAGGCTTCCATAGCCTTGGCAACTCATGACTAGAGCCTAGGGTGATTACTGATGCCATAAACAAGAGTGTCAATTTGTTAAGTCAACAACAGGAGTCACTGTGCACTTACTCCTCATGTAGGATCTCTGTCAATGTGCTGTACATTGTGATTTAATGCTATAACTAGTACTGAAACAGTATTTTTACACTTTGTGTTTCTGTAGGGGTGCAAACTGTTGAAAGCTTTACTTAATATATACTAAGTTGATCTTATGTATTTAAAGATAATTGAAAATGAATCTTGTGAATGAAAGGGGAAAGGGAGTGAGAATGGGAGGGTTGCGGGTGGGAGGGAAGTTATGGGGAGTGGGGGAAAGCCATTGTAATCCATAAGCTGTACTTTGGAAATTTATATTCATTAAATAAAAGTTTAAAAAAATGTAGTAAAAAAAAAAAAAAGAAATGATGGTGCTTAGCATAAAAATGGGTTTCGGTGGAGACAGAACTGATGGGCCTGCAGATGAAGTAAATACTGATGGTGTGGGAAGGAGAGGGGAGCATGGGAGGGGACCCCAGAACTCTGCCCTGAGCACCTAATGACCATTATTATCATTTACTTAGATGAAAAATGTTGCATATGGGGACCAGAATGGCGAGGGAAAAATTTAAGGAGTGTCACTATAGGTTTTGCTTGAGGATTTTCTACTTTCACATCTTTGAAACCCCAGAGCCTAAAAGAAAAAAGAGGCTATGCTGGAAGTTCAGGGAAGTCATTCAACATCTCTGGGCTCTTTGCCAAAGAACTAGGTACTGGTTACTTCTAAAATCCTTTCCTGTCTTAAAACACTACTGTTAACAATTTGTTTTCATTTTGCTTATTTTTGTAATATTCTCTATACAAGATGCACAACTCAGGAAGGAAGGGAAGCATTGACACTAATATTAAATTAATACAGATTCTCCAAGCTAAAAAACAAAATCAACAACATGCACAAAGAGGCCTCAAGCTGCTACCTAACATATTTTTGCAATAGTGCTGGCTCAAAGATAGATACTTGGAAGACTTGTGGAGGATCTATTTTTGTGCCTATATTGCCAGTAAAATTTCTCTCTTCCATCATGGATTTGGATGCTGGGGACATCTGTGGGTTATAGAATGTTCTCTTATCAGCTCTCTCCTCGAAAGCCATCAACCTCCAATTTGATTTTGATAAAACTGAAAGGAAAGTCCTTCCTCCATAAGCCAATTTCATGAGACAAAAAACAATGCCTCAGTTTTTGACTCAAAGCCGAAAAACTATAATGATCCCATAAATGATTAAAACAGCAGCTGGTTATGACTTGGAAACAGATTGATCAGTTGGAATGCCTTTAAATCTGTCTAGATTCGGTATGCCTTTGAGCAGTATGAACTAATTCTGATATAAGACTGAGTAAGAGTGGGTGTTTAGAACATAAAAAGGTCAAGATAATTATAAGAATGTTCGCAGGTACTGCATCTCTTAGCTGTTAGTATATTTTAACACCATAAATGAGGAATGAGTTTAAAAGAATTGGGCATATTGGAAACACATGATGACCGTGATGTTCTATGTCAAATCTAGTATTGTCATATTCTTGGGTTTTTGAGTACCTGGTATGTATTTGTCATGGGGATGTAGTAGCAAATGAGGTAGAATTCCTGCCCCCCATTCATCTTGTGTCATGGTAGAAGAAAAAAAGACCGTAACTTAGTAAATAAAGAATGTGTATAAATTCACTTAGCAAGAAAACTTGTGATGGAAAGGAAGTTGAAGTGGGGAGGTACTACCTTAAATTGAAATAGTAAAGAACATTCTCTATGGCAATGACATTTGAGCAGAGACTTCAATGATGAGAAAGAAGTAGCCTATAATGCAGGTACCTTGGGGAAGATTTTAAGACAGCTCGTGTAAAGGCCTTGAGATGAGGATGGGCTTAGCATGCTTGGGGAACAATAAAAAGGCATGTAGGGCTGGACTCTGGATACTGTTAGTAGGGAATAAGGTAAGAAAGATTGGAAGAGTCCAGATGAAGTGTTTTCTTCTAGATCATAAGGAATTGGATTTAATTCTCTTGGAAGTCAGTGGAAAGTTTTAAACAATAATAAGATTGGTTGATTAATTGATAATAATTTTAGAAACATCCCTCTTGTTTCTATATGGAGAATGGACCTGGGGGCATTCATGGAAGAGGAATACTAAACAGAGGTTATTGTAGTTGTCTAAGCAAAAGAAGATGGTGCACTTTGATTAGAGTAGAAGTGGGGATGCTAGTCAGAAGTGGCTAGAGATTGGATGGAGTTTGAAGAAGGAGCTGACAGTACTTCTTGGTGGGTTAGATTTTGGGGATGAGGAAAACAGAGAAATAAAAGATGAGAAGATGACATTGAATTTCTTGCTCCCAAGTAGTTGGGCAAATCAGTCTTAACTGGATAAATAAAAGGGTTGTTAACTGAGAAACAATTTTGAATGGGATGAAAGAGGAATCTAGAATTTAAATTTGGTCTTTTTAAGTGAAATTCCTCTAGAAATCAGTGAGTTGTTAGTGTTCATTAGATGAGTTATCAAGAGAGTGAAATAGACACAGGAGAAGTCTAAGGGCCAATTTTAAGACTCTTCACTTTCAAGGAATACAGAAAGAGTATCCAACAAGGTAGGAGAAAACCAAGAGTTTGTAGTATCCTGGAAGCCAGGGGAAAGGAGTGCTAAGATATGAGTAAGAAGAGGACTGATACTTGATCATTATATTTGGTAAGCAAAATACTTGAAAAAAGCTCTGAAATAGAAGCATGGAACACAGATAAGTCTTTGAAGTTTTCCTATAGAGGACTGTAAATAAGTCAGGTGATAACATGGAGGGAATGGGGTTTTGTTGCACTTCGTTTTAAGGTTTTAGGTGGCATTATATCATGACTATGTTGTTAAGAATTGTCCAGGGAAAAAATCAAGGTGAAAAAGAGAGAGCCAAGATATTTTCAAGGGTATTTGAGTTTGTCAGAGAAGATGATAACCAGCGCACAAAGGGAGGGCTAGCCATTGGTCAAAGGAAAGAGTGTTCTTCCATTGAAACATTAGGAAAGACAGAGTAAAATGGGACCAGATGAAGAAAGTTTTTAAAGTATATGATAAGTAAATGATATAGAATCTACATAGTTACTTCTGTTTTCCATTGAAATGTGAAGCAAAGATCATTAGCTAAGAATGAATAAAGCAAAAGCAGTGCTGAATATTTAGGTATAAAAAGAGAAAGCAAATTTTCCAGGAAGAAAAGGTAGGATTACTGGTAAGTGTTCAAAGGTCTGTGGTCATTCATCTGACTTTATGCTCTTTATTCTAAACAGGTGTCAGCACTGACTATCTTAGTGGAAAGAGAGTGTGGTGCTGGGATAGGACATTGGGGAACAGGAAAGCAGCTGCTGCATGAAATTGGACAACTTATCCAGTTTTCAGATTCCCAGAATCCTTTTTTTAAGAAAGTTTATTTTTATTTATTTGAAAAGCAGACCAATAGAGAGAGAGAGAAAAATGGCAGAAGGGGGAGAGGAGAGAGATTTTATATCCATTGGTTCACTGCACAAATACCTGCAAAACCAGGGCTTGACCAGGTCCAAGTCAGGAACCAGGAACTCCATTTGGGTCTCCATGTGAGTGGCAGGGGTCTGAGTACTTAAGCTGCCATCTGCTGCCTCCCATGATGTGCATTAGCAGGAAGCTGTATGTGAAGCAGAGGAGCCATGGCTTGAAGTAGGCACTCTGATGTGGGATGCGGTCATCATAAACAGTGGCCTGTCACCATAAAATTAACCTCCCCATTCTCTTTATCTATAAAATCTGGATTATATTTCTTACCAGGCAGGGTGATTGTGTGTACCAAATTATATAACATATTCAATAGATTTTGGTTTTTTGCTTTACTATAAGAAACTTTCCATCAGTCTTCATAAGTCTTTTGGTCATTGCATAAACAGCTGTGGGAGTCACTTATTTTCTATGAATCCATTTGCCAAAGGCATTAAGCACTCATTACTTAATGTATAGGTCCTATATGTCACTTAATTTAAAACCTGAAACTTTGATATCTATGAGAAATATCCAGGTGTTTGACCACATCCAGCACAGCCAATAAGGCACTCAGGACACAACCAGAAGTGGACCCAAAAATTACTGCTGACGGAGGGCTGAGATCCTGGAAAAAGGAGGTGAAGTCAGAGAGAAGCAACTAGAAGAGAGAGGGGAAAGTGGAAGCAGAAAAGGAGTTGAAGGAACAGGAGTGGTGGAAGATGGTTGTGGATTAGATGAAGATCACACTCACAGTTCAACAGTTCTGTTGAGGATTATGATCATTCCCTTCATACAACCTTGTTACTAGCAATTGAGTGACAGGGCTAGACCTGGGTCTCTGACTTACAAAGTTTACTTTGACAGAGAAGTAATGTAAGAATGAAGGCCATGTGAAGGTCACAGTCTGTGGGACCTCTGTATTCTCTCAAACATGCAGGAAAAGGAAGAATTAGATCAATGAAAGACTGGAATATTGCTGCTAGGTCTTCTTTCTCTAAACATTCTCTGTTCCAATATCAACCTCTCTCTTTAATTAAACAAACTGTTGATTCAGGACTGAATTTGCAATTAGCAAATATCGAATAAATAAAAATAAGGAAATACTACTACACTTAAGGAATATAGATGATGTTTTTAGGTAACACGGGATAATTTGGCATATAAAATTTGCACCCCATGGCTGAATCCACATGTCCTTCAGTTAAGGCACAGCAGAAGGCAGTGAATATGAGTTGTAAAGAATAAAAGCACTTGTCAAACAAATCCCTGTGGACATTCTGTCTCTTAACAACCTCCAATCTTTTTTAGAAAAAATCCAGGTTATAAATAAATAATCATAGTTCTCTTAGTTGAGTTTCTAGTAATTGAGTAGCCCCTGCTCATCGAGACATTCATTGTGAAATCCCCTTCAAATGCACAATAGATGAATCTTCTTTGCAAAAGACCATTGACTGCCAGGCATCACAGAAAACCTCTTGTTTTCTTCGTTCTACAGCTTTCCTATTGAGAAACTTTCAATGAGCTAAGGAAGATTCACCACTCACCTTCATTTTAGACCATTTATTTACTCAATGTTGAGCCATAGACTTGTGATAACTTTGTTGTAAGACTCAGAGCCATTTTGGGAAGCAGACTCTATTTCTATGATATCACTCATGTACTCCAGATCTGCTTTCCTCATGTGTTGATGTACCTCGCCTTGACTCCAACAATAGACTCACTCTCTCCAACAATAGACTCACTGTCTCTTTCGTTCTGAACAGAGCTGATTAGGAAGCCCATCAGTCCTGCTTCTTCACCATCGGCAGCACCTTTCCTCTCTGCACCTTCGGCATCTCATTAAGAGTCTCAGAAATCTCTCTCATGATTTTTAACATCCCTCATTTCTTCTTCTTTAGTCTTTTTTGAGGTTTCTTTGTAACCCACCTGATATTTGTAAAAGTCAAAGTCATCACACCCCTCTTTAAAATTCATACAACTGGCACCAATGTTATGGCATACTGGGTTAAGCGACCGCCTGTGGTGCCAGCATCCCATATGAGCACCTGTTCAAGTCCTGGTTACTCTACTTCTGATCCAGCTCCCTGCTAATGCACCAAGGGAAGCAGTGGAAGATGGCCAAAGTGCTTGGGCCCCTACCACCCACATGGGAAAGCCGGATGGAATTCACTGGGGCTGACCCTACTCTGGCCCTGCAGCCAGTGGGAGAGTGGACCAGTGGATGAAAAATCAATCTCTCTCTCTCTCTCTCTCTCTCTCTCTCTCTCTCTTTCTCCCTCTCCCTGTTTCACACACACACCTGCAATTGCACTCACACTCACACTCTCCCCTGCCCCTTCTCTCTTTTCTTTTTTTTATTTTTTATTTTTATTTTTTGACAGGCAGAGTTATACAGAGAGAGAGAGAGAGAAAGGTCTTCCTTTATCCATTGATTCACCCCCCAAGTGGCCGCTACGGCCGGCGCGTTGCGGCCTGTGCGCTGCACCGATCCAAAGCCAGGAGCCAGGTGCTTCCTCCTGGTCTCCCATGCAGGTGCAGGGCCCAAGAACCTTGGCCATCCTCCACTGCACTCCTGGGCCACAGCAGAGAGCTGGACTGGAGGAGGAGCAACCAGGACAGAATCCAGCGCCCCAACCAGGACTAGAACCCAGGGTGCTGGCGCCACATGCGGAGGATTAGCCTAGCGAACCGTGGTGCTGGCCAACAACTCGCTTTTCAAATAAGTGAAATAAGTCTTTCTGCTTCCATGTGCCGCAGGATAAAACTGCACTTTGAAAGTAACTTATAAAGTTCTCCTTGTTGGATTGCAGCCTCATTTCCAGCCTGCCTTACTCGTATCTTTCTACCTTCCTTTTGTCCTATGCCCGGGCTACACTGTATCACCTTTAGTACATATAAATGCTGTTGAGGGAATGAATGAATGAATGTCTGCTTCCTAGGAGAAATGGATTCCTGGCTAAGAGGATTTGCCTCTTCCTTTTAAAACACCTCTGTCCTATTTCCAGTTGTCCTAAGACTTTTCCCATTCTTTTTAAGGGAGTTTCTAGTTATTTATTACTTGCGGATATGCATTTATCTCTGTCTCTTTTCCTCTTGGACCCGAGGGCAATGGAAGTCATATCAGTCTAAGTGTCAGCTGTCATGAATGGGCAGTTTGAGTACACAGGTAGAGCTGGCTCTGGCATAGTTATCGTTTTTTTGAAGATTGCTTTCTATAGAAGAGTATATTCAAATCACAAAACTCATTTAGAGGATTATTTTGCTGCCAGCATCAGCCACAACAGCTGATGATGCCACTGTGGTCATTCTTTGTACCCATTAAACAAAGTATACTAATCCATTAAAAATAGCATTGAGCTGCGAGCACTGTAGCTCACTAAGCTAATCCTCTGCCTGCGGCGCCAGCACCCTGGGTTCTAGTCCCAGTTGGGGCGCCTGATTCTGTCCCAGTTGCTCCTCTCCCAGTCCAGCTCTCTGCTGTGGCCCAGGAAGGCAGTGAAGGATGGCCCAAGTGCTTGGGCCCTGCACCCGCATGGGAGACCAGGAGGAAGCACCTGGCTCCTGGCTTTGGCTCAGCGCAGCACGCCAGCTGTAGCGGCCATTTGGGAGGTGAACCAACGAAAAAAGGAAGACCTTTCTCTCTGTCTCTCTCTCTCTCTCTCTCTCACTGTCTAACTCTGCCTGTCCAAAAATAGCATTGAGCTTATTCATCCAGGATAATTACAAGCTACTTAGTAATTATTCTGGAGTGAAATATCGAGTCTTACTAAGTGAATAGGTGTGGTTTAGGTGCTTCTTAATCTTCTCACACCTAATTATAAATGTTTAAGCACGAGGTGTCTTCTTTCTAAAAGTCTACTTACAGTTGTATGTATGTATCTCCTTTGCACTGTGCTCTGATACAACATGAATAAAAAATTCACACTGGCGCCAGTATTCTTAAGTTACAACAAAATGACTTTAGTACATTCAATAAATATTTATTGAGCACATAGTAAGTGCCACCACAGTTTGAGATAGTGAGGATACAAAGAGCAAATCAGTGGGCTTATGTTGTTACTTCACAACTATCTAGGTATTTGCGAAGCATATATTATATTACATATAAATATTGTATGTATATATAAAATACATTAAATCCATGCAAGAATTCCTACCACCCTTCTCCAATTAAGAAAACCTAAGCTCACAATGTCCTGTTGGCTTAAACGAGAACACATAAGCAGTAAGTGGTAGATCCAGGATCAGAATCAAGGTCTTCTGATGCTGGTGCAGATACAGTTTTCATCATTCCATTTCTCTAGTGGCAGTCATTCCTTGCATCAGAAGAGCCTCATGCTTTGTGCACTGGGAGTGAAGAGAGATAAAAGCAGCCCACTATGAGGGGAGCTACTGTTCTCCTATCAGTGTCCCTTTTGTTGCATGTCTGATGACCTTTTGCTTCTGCTTCTGACCTTTTATCTTAAATCCTTTTCTACATTTCCCTCTTTGTACCAGATAGCATCCTGGAATGGCTTTCCAGTACAGTCCCTATTGCCTGTGTTCTCTCCAATACATTGCTTATTTGATAACAAAGCTTATGTTTTTAAGAATGTGCCCTTGGGTAAAATGAGTGGGTTTGGAATTCTATTTATTATGATGCAGAAAAAGAGCACCATTGTTATGACTGGCATCAAATAAGACTTTTAACAATGATGTATAAGTTTTCTTTTCTTAGTAACATACATGTAGAAAAGGAGGAAGCAGTAACTTGTCCCTGTTCAGTGTGTCCCTTGCTCATTCCCTTCATTTCCTTGCCACTAGATTTGACTTTATCTGTAAGATACTTACCTTGCGCTTGAATGATGCCTATGTATACCCATGAATGATGGACGATTGGGCCATAGAACAAAGGGAAAACACATATCAGGAAAGATAGCTCTGCTAGGGAAGTTACACACTGGAGAGTTCAGGGGAAATCATACTCAAGGGACAGACCTGAATTCCCCAGGGATTGGAGAGGCCTGTGAGATTTCGGCAGGTATTGGTGAGGATGGCAGTGCAAGGAACCAGGTCAAGATTTCTGATCTGAGGTCAAGCCCCAGTGGTTCTCAAACTGAAGCCCCCAAACCACCAGAACAGAAGGCTTCTTAAATAGAGTGCCTGACCCCAACCCAGAGTTTCTGACCAAGTGAATCTGATGCTGCCATTTGGGAGACCTTGATTTAAAAATCATTGACTTAGATACTATGGCTGTCAATTCAGGGAAGTAGATAACCAGGAAATGACATTCTGAGGTTTGTTTTCTCTCTCTCTCTCTCTCTCTCTCTCTCTCTCTCTCTCTCTCCCCCCCTCGCTTCTTCTCTTCTTCGCCTTCTTGAATCCCTGAAGTCAGTGGTTACAGCTGAGTTCTTAAGAGCCTATAACACTCAATAATGCTTTCTCTCATCTCAGTGGAGTCAGAGTGACAAAACAGCTGAAGAGAGTGACTCCCACCCCTGGCTAAAAATGTCCTCGGAGCACATGTGAGGTCAGCCATGAATCAAGACTGTCAGTATCCCTGACATCTGAGTCCCATCTTATACTAGGAGAAGATGCTCTAAGAACAGCTGTAGTTCACGCTCACACATAGGCAGATTGGGTAGGTGTTTATCCTTGCTCCTCTTTAAAAAAATTTTATTTAATTGAAAGAAAGAGGTAAGAAAGGGAGAGGCAGAAAAAAGAGAGAGAGATCGATCTACTGATTCCTTCCCCCAAATGGCTGCAATGGCCAAGGCCAGGCCAGGCCAAAGCCAGGAGTAAGGAGTTTCATCCAGGTCTCCTATGTGGGTGCAGGGCCCCACGTACTTGGGACATCTACTGCTTTCCCAGGCACATTAGCGGAAAGCTGGATCAGAAGTGGAGTAACTAGGACTTGAACTGTTACCCATATGGGATTGTGGTGCTTCAGGCAGTGGCTTAACCTGCTGTACCACAGCACCAGCCCCATCTTTGTTCCTCTTATACACTAAAAAGGAACAATGAAAATAGCTTTTGGGTAAAGGTCAGAAAGTTGTGATTTGATCTTATAGTAAAGAAAAGATAAAATATATTGGTTGCCTCTTGTTTTTCAGTTATTTTTAATAGAAAAAAAGCCAATATATTGGTTTGAGTATAATAAATAACACTTATGATCACTTGAGAGCATTGTGCATGTATAACATATTTATCCTCACAATAACTAAAGTAGGTGTATTAGTCGGTTTTTCATTATCATAATGAAAGACTTGAGGCAGGCTATTTTTTAAAGAGGCATAATTTGACTCATGGTTATGGAGGCTCAGAGTCCAAGATCAAGAAAGCACCATTGGTTTAACCACTGGTGATGATGTGTTTGTTAACAGAGTCCCAGTGTAGTACAGGGCATTGTATGGCAAGAGACATACCTTGATTCTATCTCTTTCTTTGTAAAGTCACCAGAATTCAGTCATGGGGGCTGTACCCTCATTCAGTCCAGTACAACCACTTCCTGAACACCATGATTGAATTAAATTTTCCTTCTTCTAAGTGCCATTAATACAAACCTCTGCATAAGTTTAGAGGCCAAATCACACTCAAACCATAGCAGTAGATGTTATTGTTATTTTTATGTTTTTTTTTTTTTGGTTAATGAAGAAACCAAAACATAGTTTAAATAAGTTTCCTGTGGTTACACAAGCTGTAGACGATGGAGGCAAGATTTGAATAAAGCCAGTGTATGACACCAAAGCCTAGGCTTGCAGTTATCCATTGTGCTAGATAGATTTGTGTTTTTCCTGAGCAGAGATCTTTCATGCACTAATAATAAAATGGTGCCTAGGTTTTGAGCCAAATAAGCACATGAGAAGTTTAAAATTGCTAGCCAGACTTGAGGTTAGGAGCATAGCTCTCCTAAAGACTGCACAGTGTCAAGTTGAGAAGCCCACAGATCCATCCTTCGCTTCAGACCAGCTGGCCACAAATTTGGAAGTCATTCATGTTTGAGAATTCACTGGACCAATTCACAGAGCTCAGGAATGATAGTAGATAGTGTTTTTTAAATTTTTTTTCTCTATTTATTTTTAATTTTCCCTCTGTTTTATTTGAGAGGTAGAAAGTCAGTTGAGGGGTGGCTCTTACACGCTGGTTCACTTCCCAAATGCCTGGGAGGCAGGAACTTAATCCAGGTCTCTACGTGCTCATGGGTGGCAACTCAAGCCTTTGTCTGCTACAGGGTGTGCATCAGCAGGAAGCTGGAATGGGGCATGGAGCAGAGACTTGAACTCAGGCACTGCTGTATCCCAAGTGGCAGCTTAACCACTGCCCTTAACTACCTAGCCTAATAATAGTTTCATTATAGCAGAAGTCTAAAAAGAAGAGGCACATAGAGTAGTTTCAAATGGGAAACTTCTTTCACCCTCATAGATGACAGAAATAGAGGAACAGTACTCAGAGTATCCCCAACTAGGAAGATCACATGAACTTTAGTATATAGAGCCTTTAGTTACTGGTGTTTCTTGTGTAGGCAAGATAGACTGAATCTGGTTGAACCCAGTATCCAGCCCCTTCCCCTCTTTGGAGGAGGGGCTGATACCATACTTGCAAGTATCCTCTGATCACAAGGCTGGGCTTTCTGGTGTGGCCAGCCCCGATCCTGAGTTGTCTCTGTAGCATAGACTATTGGGTATGGTCCAGAATCCTACCAAGAATAACAAGACACTCCAGTCTCTTGGGAAAATTCCACAGTTTTAAAGGTTACCTCCCAGGAACTTGGAACAAAATTCCTCTGAATTCTTTGTTACACAAAAGCACAGTAGAAGGAAGAGGTGGGACTTTATGATGTCTTTTAGGTCAGCAGCTCTCTTATGCTGCTAGTCAATTGTATCACTGTCATGAAATGGGGAATACTTTTCTCCTGGAATTTCTGCAAATAATCAAACATTGTCAGGAAAGATCATGTTGGACAGAGTCTAAATTAGAAAAAAGCTAGAGAACCCTGCATGGTGAGGCTGGTGAGCACAGCCAGGCAGTGATTTACAGTGGGCTCACACGCAGACAAACCAGACACAACGCGGTCCATACCACAGCAAGGGTGTGAGTATCTGCTGTGTGAATTGAGAGCCACAGCACTCTCAGCCTTGTGAGGCTTTTATGCACCCAACATGTAAATTGCAGAGCTCATGAATTGGGGTTGGTTCACATGTAAATGAGAAAATACTTGAGCTAACCAAGTCCGCCTCTGAAAAGAATAGATATCTAGGAACTAAAGACTGTACTGAGGTACTTTGAAATAATAGGGAGGGAGAAAGAGCTGTTCGAATTCCAAAGGACTTCTAGAATGAAAAATAATGAGGGGCGGGCTGGGGAAGGGGAGGGTAAAACATCAGAAGAAGCAATCTTCCATGAAAATCCGCCTGTGTGCCATTAATGTATGTCTTTCCAAATAAGGGCAAGCAAATGAGAAAAGAGCAAGGAGGAGGTATAAATAAAAGCTGGAGTGAGCTCTCAGGGAAGCATGCTATGCATGGACAGAGACTTTCATTTTAAAGGACTGGCTGTTATAAAAATATGCACATTACCCGCTTGTATTTAAGACTCAGTCTAAACGTGGGTTTTCCGATTATGCTCAAGCTCTCTTTTCTTTGCAAATGAAGGCCCTCAAATCCGATGACTTTCATCAGGATTCCCAGGATAAAGAAGGAAGAGGTGAAGAAATGCTTAATTTGGCCTGACCATGCGTCTAAAAACCCTGCGGTTTGCAAGGTTTGTTGGCCTTGCCATCTCGTGGGCATGCTTCTCTTGTTCTTCACTCACCCCACAGGTGTCTCAGAGATGAGATTTTATGGCAGCTTTGGAATGATTGGAACCCTCTCTTCTTCCATTAGGTCTAACGCTGCCAATATAAGCAGCATGAACTAGTGGCACAATAACAATGCACAATAAAGATTTTTTTGTTTTTCCGTTTTTTAAAGGAAAACAGAATGTGTTCATATTCAGAGGCAGCTATTAGCTCTGGTTGCCTTGTGACAGCCTGGGGTGAGAAGGGATTAAAAATGTCTACAGATGCTGAGTGATCCTTGCATGTCATCATGCCACAGCCACTTTTGCTCTGAAGTCAGTTCCTTCATAGTTCGAGACACAGCTTCTGTTGTGCCTGGAGAGCTCATCTGTGGGCTTTGTGGCTTGATTTTCTCCTCTCCTCCCCTCTCCGGGTTCTGCCTTCATAGGTCTGTCCCCATCAGTCAGACAAAACCATTGGTTGATGGAAATGAAGATGTTTCATGTGGCATGATTCTCATTCTAAAAGAAAAGATGTAAAGGAAGCTCCTGTTAAGACAGTTTGATCTCATGCCTGGGAGGTAGGGGAGTGGAAAGACCCAGAACTGGTTTTTAAAGAATATTTTATTTATTTGAAAGTCAGAGTTAACAGAAAAACAGGGGGAGAGAGAGGGGTGCAGGGAGGCAGGGGGAGAGAAAGAGGGAGGAAGGGGGGAAGAAGAGGGGGAGGGAGGGAGGGGAGAGAAAGAAGGAGGGAAGGGAGAGAGAGAGAGGGAGGGAGGGAGGGAGAATCAGTTTTCCTTTCATCTGCTGGGTTCTCTCCCCAGATAGTTGCAATGGTCAGGACTGAGCCAGGGTGAAGCCAGGAACCCTTGCTTTATCTAAGTTTCCCACTTGGGTGGCAGGGGCCCAAACATTTGGGAGCTGGATCAGAAAGGAGCAGCTGTGGCGTGAACCAGTGCCCAAATGGGATGCCAGCATTGCAGGTGGTTGCTATGACCCAACACCAGCCCTGGCCCAGAACTTTTGAATATGTTCACACCTGGGTTTGCACTCTTGCTTTGTGCTCAGTAGTCTTTGACAAGTTATTTCACCTGAGTCTCCACTTACCCATCTGTAGAAGCAGGGCGATCCTTACAATGTAGAAGTGGGATTACCTCACAGAGTTGTTGAGGTATTAATATGTCTGTATTTCTATACTTACTGGAACGTCATAGGTAACCCCCTCTCAAGAGTCATATATTGACTCTCAAGTATATATATTTCCAAGACAGAATTGAAGCAAGCTCTCGTTTATCATGGACTTTAAGTATGGATGACCAGTGTATCTTGCAGTGTGTTAAATTAGTGACCTACTGCTTTGGGAGTCCTAAGAGCTGACAGAAAATTTATTTTATTTATTACTGAGCAAAGTATCATTTCACTCTCCCGTCCCAATGCTTGCCTACACAATGGTGTGATTTGTGGTTTTCTGGAGGGGTTGGAGCAGCCACACTCATCCTGGTTGTGTCCACTAAGCCATTGCCTTTTGTGTCCAGGCCTAAGAAGCCTGAGGGAATGCTTTCAATCCACCTGCCAGACATATGGCCCCAGAAATGGTGGAGGGGGGGCTGTCACATGATGCCCAAGTGACCCAAGTGTGTTTGCTGATCTGAGAAAATGCCAGCTGGATCCCAGTAAGTGGCCTGCCTCTCTCCTCTTTCCTTTCCCTTTACAGGTGAGAGTGAATCTGAAAGTACAGGTTATGACCTAGTGGGTCTGGGTTTGCTTTGTTAATGGGTGTAGCTTGTCCACACTCAGATGATTGTTCTGGTGCCTGGAGATGGTGTTTTGGTTTAACATTTTAATTTCCACCACTGGATCCTGCCAGCAGTTAACACTAATGCCACTAGTACGTGGGTGGTGAGTTGTTTTGGAGCCCATTTATACTGTGTTTTCTGCGTGCTGAAAACTATCAATCAACTACTACCCATTAAATTGTTTTTTCTTATCAAAATGGAGATGGAATTAGTTTAGCTTCTTATGTTACAGTGATGTTTTATGAGTATATTATTTTCTCACACAAGGAAAATTAAACTTCTCGTGAGATTAAATTGAAATACTATTGCTTTTCTTTGTTTTGAATCATCCTAAAGTCTTCCATGCCTGTGCTCCTTTGAAAGTGTTTCTTCTGGGTAAATTATAGCAGCTTCAAGCAGAAGAAACTAAGAATGTAAGTTAATGAAGAAGGGTATCCAAGGAACAGAGTAATTTAAAATGGAACTTTGCATGTAGGAACAACTTCCTCGTTATTAGAGAATGGTAATAGAGGGAAGATGAGATTGGGAGGAAGCACATAAAAAAGTAAAGCAGAGCTTTATAATAAAAATTGAATGTTTGAAGTATACAGAGGTGGGAGACTTACCTTCTCAGAACTGAAGTGGATCATCTAAATAGATGTGTGGTATGTGGATAATGTAGCTGTCCTTAAGTGTGTGAGTGTACTAAGTCTTGGGCGCAGTGAACTCAGCCAGAAATGGAGCAACTTTAGGAATGTGACTTCTCAGAATTCCAAAGCATTGACAAATATCTCTTCTAAGGGCTTTTCTGTAAGAAAATTGTCTTCTTCGCATACCAGAGATTCAAGGCTCACACATAAACTTCATTTAATAATTATTTAGAAAAGAAGGGACCATATTCTTCTATGTAGACACTGCTCAAATTCTACTTCAGTTCCATAAGGAGATTATGTTAGGGCTGCAGCCTCCAGCAATTAGAATATAGAAACCTTTCTTGAGGAGAAGTTAAAAACTAAATTTGACCCAGTTATCTTGACTGGAATATATGGTAGGAAGAGGAGTTATTTTAAGTTACTATAATTTACCATAAAAGTAACTCATATCAGCTAGAAAGACCCATAATCTATTTGCAAACAGAACAATAGTAATACACAATACTAAAGAAGGAAGTAATTCTGAAACATTAAAAACAAAACTTTGTTGAGACATAATAATGATAAGCTTTCACAGTCCATTTGAGGAGCTGCTGTAATGGGCAGGATGTCCTAGAGAGAAATGTACCAAAAGAACATGGAAAGCACCTGTAAGGAACATTGGGAGTGCAGTAGATTCATCATCTCACTATCTAACTCAGCAACTTAGAAACCATGCCAGGAGCCAGGCTGCCTTTAAAGGCACATAGGGAAGGAGATAGTACAACTTGCTTGGGAATCTAGCCTGGGCTTGTTGACAGCCTTGAGAAAATCATTCTTTATAGTTGGCATTTCCCTTTAGCTTTAGTCTATACTCAACACATAATTATTAAAGGTGTTTTGTCTTGAGGGATGATGTTAGTCACTGGAGAGCAAAGGAAATAAAGCTGCTGCTCTCATGGACTTGTAATCTAATGTAGATGACCATGCAAACACCTGCAAAAACATATCATAAGTACTACAGAGGAGAATACTCGGTGCTCTTAATGTTCCTGTTCCTAGCATGTGCAAACATCCAGCTTCCCATCTATGTCATGGATCCCTTGATGGCGTTTATAGCAGTGCTGTAGAACTCCAGAACCTGGAACTGATTGTCCAACATCCAGGCAGATAATCTCTGGTTTGGGGGCGGTGAAAGAAAGTATTGGTTTATTTATTTGAGAGGTATAGTTTCAGACTGAGAGGAGAGACAGACAGAAGGGTCTTCCTTCTGCAGGTTCATACCCCAAATGGCTGCAATGGCTGGAGCTGGGCTGATCCAAAGCCAGAATCCAGGAGCGTCTTCCAGGTTTTCCATGTGGGTGCAGGGGCCCAAGCACTTGGGTCATCTTCCACTGCTTTCTCAGGCCATAAGCAGAGAGCTGGATTGCAAGAGGAGCAGCCGGGACATAAACTGGTGCTCATGAAAGATGCTGGTGATGGCCGGCGCCGTGGCTCAATAGGCTAATCCTCCACCTTGCGGCGCCAGCACACCGGGTTCTAGTCCTGGTCGGGGCACCGGATTCTGTCCCAGTTGCCCCTCTTCCAGGCCAGCTCTCTGCTGTGGCCCTGGAGTGCAGTGGAGGATGGCCCAAGTGCTTGGGCCCTGCACCCCATGGGAGACCAGGATAAGCACCTGGCTCTTGGCTTCGGATCAGCCGCGTCGGCCATTGGAGGGTGAACCAACGGCAAAAGGAAGACCTTTCTCTCTGTCTCTCTCACTGTCCACTCTGCCTGTCAAAAAAAAAAAAAAAAAAGATGCTGGTGATGAAGGTGAAGGATTGGCCGGCGCCGCTACTCACTAGGCTAATCCTCTGCCTGCGGTGCCGGCACACTGGGTTCTAGTCCCGGTTAGGGCGCCGGATTCTATCCCGGTTGCCCCTCTTCCAGGCCAGCTCTCCGCTATGGCTCGGGAGTGCAGTGGAGGATGGCCCAAGTCCTTGGGCCCTGCACCCACATGGGAGACCAGGAGAAGCACCTGGCTCCTGGTTTTGGATCGGCGTGGTGCGCGCTACCGGAGAGGCCATTGGAGGGTGAACCAACGGCAAAGGAAGACCTTTCTCTCTGTCTCTCTCTCAATGTCCACTCTGCCTGTCAAAAAAAAAAAAAAAAAAAAGGTGGGGGATTAGTCTATGGCACAGCACAGCCCCTAGATATTTATTTAAAAATGGCAAAACAAGGAATATGGGAAGCTATTGTTTAATTCCCTGACTCTTCAAGGGCCTAAGGATAAGGAACCATATATTGAAGTTGCTTGAGCTCATGCACAAATGTCTCATTGGTCCTTAGTGCTCATTGCCATCCTCTGATTGTTCAGTGATAGGCTAGCCATGGTGTTCTTTTGGGAATTTTGTTAATGTCAGAGTGGGCTCCAAGCAGTCTGGGAGCTACTTATAAGGAGCTGTGCCTTTTTGTTCAGGGCCTGGGGTTCCTGTAATAAAAAAGGAAAAGAAAAAGAAAAACCCTCAAGATCAGACTGAACATGAAGATGAAAATGTTATCTATAGAGGACGTAAATGATCTCATGAGTCTTGTGATCTGGGACCCTGTGGCGCCAGCTGAACCTAATGCATTACTCCTTCAATTTAGTGAGTTAATCCTAGAGGAATGCTGATTTGCAATCATTAAAACAGGGCAAGGAAACTTGGAGTTAAGGGAGGGAGACTGAGAGACTGGGAGACCAGGGCCTGACAATGTTTAATGTCCACATCAAAGGCACTGTATGAGAGCACAGTTTCTTTTCTTTTTTTTTTTTTTTAAGAAAGCTTTTATTTAATGAATGCAAATTTCATATGTACAACTTTAGGAATATAGTGATTCTTCCCCCACACCCAGCCTCCCACACCCACTCTCATCCCAACTCCTCCTCCCTCTCCCATCAGTTCCAGCTGTTGTGGCCAATTGGGGAGTGAACCAGCAGATGGAAGACCTCTTTCTCTCTCTCTCTCTCTCTCTCTCTCTGGCCCTCCTTCTCTCTGTGTGTAACTCTGACTTTCAAATAAATAAATAAATCTTAAAAAAAAGAAAGAAAGAAAAAAGTCCGTAGGACTGTGTGCATACAGAACTGTATAGCTTTACAGTTACAAACTTCCTCCTCCCTCTTTTATTCCCCCTCTCATTTTTTATTGGATCTATTTTCAATTGATTTTATATGCATATGATTAACTCTCTGTTAAGTAAAGAGTTTAACACATAGTATGAATAAGAGAAAAGAAAAAAAAAAGAAGAAATGAAAATAAAAACTGTTCCTTGACAGTCAAGATGAGGGATGGTCAAGTCCTTGTGTTTCAGAGTGTCAATTTCAGTTTTTATAGCTTTTGTTTTAGGTGCGCTATTAGTTCTCACAGATCAGAGAGAACACATAGTATTTGTCCCTTTGGGACTGGCTTATATCACTCAGCATGATGTTTTCCAGATTCCTCCATTTTGTTGCAAATAACCAGATTTCATTTTTTTATTTACCACTGTGTAGTATTTCATAGTGTACATATCTCATAATTTTTTTATCCAGTCTTTGTTTGATGGGCATTTAGGTTGATTCCATGTCTTACCTATTGTGAATTGAGCTGCAATAAACATGGAGGTACAGATAGCTCTTTTGTTTACTAATTTCATTTCCCTTGGGTAAATTCCCAGGAGTGGAATGGCTGGGTCATATGGTAGGTCTATAATCAGATTTTTGAGGTATCTCCCTACGGTCTTCCATAGTGGTTTTACCAGTTTGCATTCCCACGAAAGGTGGATTAGTGTGCCTT
The DNA here is from genome assembly GCF_033115175.1 of Lepus europaeus. Lineage (NCBI taxonomy): Eukaryota > Metazoa > Chordata > Mammalia > Lagomorpha > Leporidae > Lepus > Lepus europaeus. The sequence continues at coordinate 116,899,909 of NC_084829.1, forward strand.
TTTCCCCACATCCTCGCCAGCATCTGTTGTTAGTTGATTTCCATATGTAAGCCATTCTAACCGGGATGAGGTGAAACCTCATTGAGGTTTTTGTTTTGTTTTGTTTTTGTTTTTTTTAAAACCTTTATTTAGTAAATATAAATTTCCAAAGTACAGTTTATGGATTACAATGGCTTTCCCCCCCCCCATAACTTCCCTCCCACCCACAACCCTCCCATCTCCCACTCCCTCTCCCATTCCATTCACATCAAGATTTATTTTCAATTATCTTTATATACAGAAGATCAATTTAGTATATATTAAGAAAAGATTTCATCAGTTTGCAAACACACAGAACATATAGTGTAAAATACTGTATGAGTACTAGTTATAGCATTACTTCACATTGAGCAACACATTAAGGACAGAGATCCTACATGAGGAGTAAGTGCACAGTGACTCCTGTTGTTGACTTAACAAACACTCTTGTTTATGGCATCAGTAATCACCCTAGGCTCTAGTCATGAGTTTCCAAGGCTATGGAGGCCTTTTGAGTTCGCCGACTCTGATCTTATTTAGACAAGGTCATAGTCAAAGTGGAAGTTCTTTCCTCCCTTCAGAGAAAGGTACCTCCTTCTTTGATGGCCCTGTTCTTTCCACTGGGATCTCACTCACAGAGATCTTTCATTTAGGTCCTCTCTTCTTTTTTTTTTTCCAGAGTGTCTTGGTTTTCCATGCCTAAAATACTCTCATGGGCTCTTCAGCCATATCCAAATGCCTTAAGGGCTGATTCTGAGGCCAGAGTGCTGTTTAGGACATCTGCCATTCTATAAAGTCTGCTGTATATCCCGCTTCCCATGTTGGATCATTCTCTCCCTTTTTTATTCTCAGTTAGTATTAGGTTTTGATTTGCATTTCCCTGACAGCTAGTGATCCTGAACATTTTTTCATTTGTCTATTGGCCATTTGGATTTCCTCTTTTGTAAAATATCTGTTTAAGTCCTTTGCCCATCTCTTAAGGGGGTTTTTTGTTTTTTTGTTATAGCATTTCTTGATCTCTTTGTAGATTCTGGTTATTAATCCTTTATCAGTTGCATAATTCGCAGATAATTTCTCCCATTCTGTTAATTACCTCTTCATTTTCCTGGCTGTTTCTTCTCAATTTGATGCAATCCCATTTGTTAATTTGTTAAATTTGGGGTCTTTTCCAGGAATTCTTTGCCTGTGCCAATGTCTTCTAGGTTTTCCCCAATGTTCTTAATTAATTTGATTGTGTTGGAGTAGATTTTTATGTAAGGTTTAATATAGGGGTCTTTCTTCATACTTCTGCATGTGGAAATGCAGTTTTCCTAGTATCATTTATTGAAAAGACTGTCCTTGCTCCAGGGATTGTTTTTAGCTCCTTGGTCAAATATAAGTTGATTGTAGATGCTTGGATTGATTTCTGGGATTTCTACTCTGATCCATTGGTCTATCCGTCTGTTTTTATACCCATACCAAGGTGTTTTGATTATAACTGCCCTATAGTATGTCTTTTTTTTTTTTTTTTGACAGACAGAGTGGACAGTGAGAGAGAGAGACAGAAAAGTCTTCTTTTCCGTTGGTTCACCCCACAATGGCCGCTGCGGCCGGCGCACCGTGCTGATCCAAAGCCAGGAGCCAGGTGCTTCTCCTGGTCTCCCATGCGGGTGCAGGGCCCAAGGACCTGGGCCATCCTCCACTACACTCCCGGACCACAGCAGAGAGATGGACTGTAAGATGGGCAACCGGGACAGAATCCGGCGCCCCGACTGGGACTAGAACCCTGGGTACCGGTGCCACAGGCGAAGGATTATCATACTGAGCCACGGCGCCCAACTATAGTATGTCTTGAAATCTGGTATTGTGATGCCTCCAGTTTTGTTTTTGTGGTATAAGATTTCTTTAGCTATTTAAAGTCACTTGTGCCTCCATATGAATTTCAGCAGCATTTTCCCAGATCTGAGAAGAATGTCTTTGTTATTTTGATTGGTATCACATTGAATCTATCAATTGCTTTTGGGGGAATGGACATTTTGATGATATTGATTCTTCCAATCTATGAACATGGCAGGCTTTTCCATTTTTCTGTATATCTTCTATTTCTTTCCTTAGTGTTTTGTAATTCTCATCATAGAGATCTTTGGTTAAATTTGTTTCAAGGTATTTGATTGTTTTTGTAGCTATTGTGAATGAGATTGATTTTAGAAATTCTTTCTCAGCTGTAGCATTGTCTGTGTATACAAAGGCTGTTGATTTTTGTGCATTGACTTTATATCCTGCTAGTTTACCAAACCCTTCCATAAGTTCCAATAGTCTCTTAGTGAAGTTTCTTGGATCCCCTATATAATGAATCATGTCATCTGCAAATAGTGATTGTTCGTCTTCCTCCTTCTCAATTTGTATTACTTTGATTTCATTTTCTTGCCTAATGGCTCTGGCTAAAACTTCCAGGACTACATTGAATAGCAATGGTGAGAGTGGGCATCCCTATATGGTACTGGATCTCAGTGGGAATGCTCCCAAATTTTCTCTATCCAATATGATGCTGTTCATGGGTTTGTCATATGTTGCCTTGATTGTGTTGAGAAATGTTCCTTCTAAACCCAATTTGTTTAGAGTTTTCATCATGAAAGGGTGTTGTATGTTGTCAGATGCTTTCTCTGCATCTATTGTGATAATCATATGGTTTTTGTTCTTAAGTTTCTCAACTGATATATCACATTGATTGATTTGTGAATGTTGAAACATCACTACATACCAGGGACAAATCCCACTTGGTCTTGGTGAATGGTCTTTCTGATGTGTAGTTGGATTTGATTGGCCAGAATTTTTCTTGATGATTTTTGCATCTATGTTTATCAGGGAAATTGGTCTGTAGTTCTCTTTCTCTGCTGCATCTTTTTCAGGTTTAGAAATTAAGATGATGCTGGCTTCATAGAAAGAATTTGGGAGGATTCCCTCCCTCTCAGTTATTTTGAATAGTTTGAGAAGAATTGGAGTTAGTTCTTCTTTAAATGTCTGGTAAAATTCAGCAGTGAAGCCATCCAGTCCTGGCCTTTTCTTTGTTGGGAGGGCCTTTATTACTGATTCAATTTCTGTCTTGGTTATGGGTCTGTTTAAGTTTTCTGTATCTTCATGGCTCAATTTAAGTAGGTTGTATGTGTCTAGGAAACTATCCTTTTCTTCTAGGTTACCTAGTTTATTGGCATACAGCTCTTTGTAGTGGTTTCTGATGATTCTTTTTATTTCTGTGGTGTCGTTACATTTCATTTTTCATCTCTAATTTTATTGATTTGGGTCTTTTCCTTTTTTTGGTTAGTTGGGCCAATGGTGTGTCAATTTTGTTTATTTTGTCAAAAAACTAGACCTTCATTTTGCTGATCTTTTGTAATTTTTTTTGGATTCACTTTTGTTGATTTCTTCTCTGATTTTTTCTATTCTTCTACTAGTTTTGGGTTTGGTTTGCTGTTGCTTTTCTAGATCCTTGAGGTCCATAAATATTTCATTTATTTGGTGCCTTTCCAGTTTCTTGATGTAGGCACCAATTGCTATAAACTTTCCTCTTAACACTGAAGACATGGTTTCAATAGCTTCTGGTTTACATTTGACATGAAAAGAGATTGGCAGTCATCACCCCCATTCTCACAACTGTAATAATAAAGCTGAACAAACGGAAGCGAACAACTTTTCCAGAGAATTGAAGTCACAGAGCAAAGTGCTGCCCTGAAAAATGGAAAATCACAGGTAGATAGAAAGATAGCTAACAGGGAGCAGATGTCCCCAGCTGAAGATAGTTTTGGAGAAACAATAAATTATGATATTTTCAAGGTTACAATATACATTTTTTAAAGATTTATTTATTTATTTGAAAGTCAGAGTTACTCATAGAGAGAAGGAGAGGCAGGGAGAGACAGAGACAGAGACAGAGAGAGAGAGAGGGGTCTTCCATCCACTGGTTAACTCCTCACTTGGCTACAATGGCCAGTGCTGCGCAGATCCAAAGCCAGGACCTACATGCTTCCTCCATGTCTCCCACACGGGTACAAAGGTCCAAGGACTTGTCCCATCTTCTACTCCTTTCCCAGGTCATAGCAGAGAGCTGGATTGGAAGTGGAACAGCTGGGACTAAAACTGGAACCCATATGGGATGCCAGCACTGAAGGCAGTGTCTTTACCCACTACATCACAGCGCCGGCCCCAATAAACTATAATTGACAATTTACTGCAAGTCCAGTGTGGACTAGTGTGAGAAATAGAGGATCCAAGAGGAGCCCAGTCTCAGAGGGGTGGGAACCTTGGATGTTTTTGGCTCCATGAACCTTACTAGGTTCTCACTGTGAATATATTATAGGAATAAGTATCTCAATTTTTAATACAAATTCTTGCCCCTACAGAGGTCAGAATTCGGAGACATAAGAAAGGTACACAGTTGACAGCAGGATTTATTAAAAAGTGAGATGGTGAATATTCATTCACATGTGAGTATTCAGAAACATGCACAGGGAAATACCTGTGGTCCAGAGAATTGTCTATGAGGAGAGTATGAGAGGAGGCCAGAGAAAGACCCAAAGCAAAGTAAGAAGCCAAAAGGCAAAAAGGACTTTCACACATGTCCCTTTTGTGGGTAGGGTGTGGTGCTCTGATTGAATATAAAAAAGGGGTGGAGTCTAGATGGGGTTTCTTGTGTGTGAAACTTTCTGGGAGTTTCACTGTACCTCCACATGGAACTTAACTTCCACATGGTTATAGAAGTGTCTCTTCCTTCCTGGTCCATGTACAGGTACATCATGGAAAACTAGATATACCAGATCAACATGTAAGGGGTGGAGTTATAATACAGGGCTGGCAGAAATTATTACCGTCATCTTCTAGTTCACCTATTCCTACATAATTTTCCTGCCTATCTCTTCCATATCAAAGATGGGAGAAACATCCCTTCCTTCAGGGTATGGGAAAAGTAATTATTCTGAAATACACCTATTTTTTGTTCTCTGTAATAAGGCCTACCCTGGAAGGAATCAGTTGAACCAAAACCCAATCTGTCGTGGGGAACTCAACTGCTGGCTGTGTTTATGCCAAGTTCTTATCATCATACAAGGGAAGAATTCCAGAAGCAGATATAAAAGTGTACAGGAAAGCAAGATGTTTTGAAAGGGATAGTACATACTCAATGAGTTCAAGCAACCTCTCTTCACAAGGTAAAAAATGGCTGATGGCCCATCAAGTTTGAGGGTGTCCCTTTATAGGGTAGGTCATAGGACCCTGGGCAGGATCTAATTGAATATTCAGAGGAAGCAGAATTTAGGCAGGGCTTGAGTACTGCTCACTTCCATGTCCCTTTTTTATGGGAATCTCAGAAGTGTCATGGCATCTCTGCATAGGGCTAAAAGACTCACGTGGTAATCTCTAGGAAGACTTCATGTATCTCGTGCATGATTGAAAGTGCATGAAGTGAAATCTCAGGTGCATGTTAAGGAGTGGGTGTGACAGTTAGAACTGCAGTCATGTTGGATATTTCCAACCAGTGCACAAGGAAAGGGGTGGGGGTTTGGAGTGCTTGAGGGTGTAGGTGCTACTATCAGTCCTCAATTTCTTCTTATTTATTAGCTCCCTATCTGTCCACATCAAACCTACATGGGAGAGGGGGAAAAAAAAAACAACTCCAGCCCCTTCTAGACTTCCATAAAGGAGGCCCACAAAAGACTAAGACCTAATCATAGGACTATGGAATGCTTCCTTCCACATCTTGCCAACATACCAATACAGTCCCTGTGTAATACTAAAAATTAATGCTGGAAGAACTGCAAGCCTCAGACATTATTTAAAGGTCTCTAGAGATACTCAGAGATAATACAGGAAATGAAAACAAGAACATCAAAGGAAATTTCAGCCTCTGACACCACAGCTATAGCAAATGGTAAATATAACCTAACTGCTAAACATAAAACTTCATCTAAAGGCCTCTCTAACTCATTTCCTTTCACCTGATAGAGTATGTCTAACAATCAACAAAGAATCACCAGACATGCTAAAAATGCTGTCTGAAGAAACAAAGCAAGCATCATGGCCAGCCTCAGATAAGGCAAAGATTTTGGAATTATCTCATGGAGTGGGTGTTGTGGTACAGCAGACTAAGCTGCCACTTGTGATGCCAGCATCCCATATGTAAGTGCTGGTTCAAGTTCCAGCTGTTATGCTTCTGATCAGTTTCCCTGATAATGCCCCCTGAAAAAGCAACAGATGATGGCCCAAATATTGGTAAAATGCCATCCATGTGAAAGACTTGGATGGATTTCCTGGCTCCTGGCTTCAGCCTAGCCCAGACCTGGCTATTGCAACCATTTGGGGAATGAACCAGCAGATGGAAGATATCTGTTTCTCTCTCTCTCTGTCTCTCTCTCTCTCTCCCCACTCTGCCTTTCAAAGTAATTAATCAATAAAATTTTAAAAGTTAAGAAAACTGTGATTATCACACTAAAACTACAGTGGAAAAAAGTAGATATTGTGCAAGAACAAAAGGGTAATGTAAACAGAGAAATGGAAACTCCAAGAAAGAGTGGGAAGGAAGTTCTAGAAAGTCCTATGATGCACAAAAAGAGTACCTTTGGTGCTCTGCTCTGTGGACTGGACATGGCCAAAGAAAGAATCTTGGACTTGATGATATGTCAGTAAGGACTTCAAGAACTGAAATGCAAAGACAAAAAAGAAATGGACAGTACAGAATATCCAGTAACTGTGGGACAGTTATAAAGGAGTGTCATATATCATGGGAGTACCAGAAAGAGAAGGAAGAGCAAAAGGAACAACAACAAAAAAAAATTGAAATAATCATGGATGAGAATTTTCCAAAATTAGTGACAAAATCACAGATGAAAGGGGCTCAAAGTATGCCATGCAGTATAAATACCAATAGTGTACACTTAGGCATATCATATTCAAGCTGCAGAAAGTCAAAGAGAAAATCCTGAGCAAAATTGGAGTGAGAAGGGAAAACACCTTACCTATAGAAGAGCAAGGATATGTGGCCAGCATTGTGGTGCAGAAGGTTAAGCTGCCACTTACCATGCTGACATCCATATCAGAATGCCAATCAAGTCCTTGCTGCTCTGCTTCCAATCCAGCTTCCTACTACTGTGCCTGGGAAAGCAGCAAAAGATGACACAAGTACTTGGGCCACCCACATGGGAGTACTCTCACCCACATGAGACCTTGATGGATGGAGTTTGGCTCCTGGCTTTGATCTGATCCAGACCTGGCCATTGCAGCCACTTCAGAAGTGAACTAGTGAATGAAAGTCTCTCTCTCTCTCTCTCTCTCTCTCTCTCTCTCTCGTTCTCTCTCCCCATCCCTACCTCCCTACCTCCCTCCTTCCCTCTCTCTGTGTTACTCTACCTTTTAAATAAATGAATAAATCTTTTTTTTTTTTTTTTTACAGGCAGAGTGGATAGTGAGAGAGAGAGACAGAGAGAAAGGTCTTCCTTTTTGCCGTTGGTTCACCCTCCAATGGCCGCTGCGGCCGGCACATCGCGCTGATCCGAAGCCAGGAGCCAGGTGCTTCTCCCGGTTTCCCATGTGGGTGCAGGGCCCAAGGACTTGGGCCATCCTCCACTGCCTTCCCGGGCCATAGCAGAGAGCTGGCCTGGAAGAGGGGCAACCGGGATAGAATCCGGCGCCCCAACCGGGACTAGAACCCGGTGTGCCAGCGCCGCAAGGCAGAGGATTAGCCTGTTAAGCCATGGCGCTGGCCTATAAATGAATAAATCTTAAAAAAAAAAAAAAAGACCAAGAGTATGTATTACGTTAGACTTCTCTTCAGAAGCGCACAGGCAAAAAGTGGGGTGAAGTACTTAAAAGTATTGGAAGAAAAACCCCCACCAACATAGAATTCTGTATCCAGAGAAATTCTCCTGCAAAGATGAAAGAGAAATAGACTTCCTCAGAGAAACAAAAACTGTTTCTAGTAGATCTACCTTGCATGAGGTGTTGAAAGAAATTCTTTAGAGAGAAAGAAATAATGTAGGTCAGAAACTCAGATCTATATAAAGAAAGGAAGAGGATTGGAGAATGAGTAAGTGAAAGTCTAAAATCATCTCTTATTTTTCTTATTTTTAGTTAACCTAACAGATAACATTTTATTCAAAAGAATAAGAGAAACAATGCATTTGGTCATTATAGTTTATGACTAAGTGAAGTGAATGACAGCAATTTTATAAGACAGGAGAGAAAGGAATTAGGAATAATTGATTTTAACTTGCACTACATAGAAAGCAATTTGGTTTATTTGACATTGGACTAGGATTAGTTGTAAATGTGTATTGCAAACTTTAGAGCAATCACCAAGAAGTGTTTTAAAGAAATATAGTTGAGGGGCCGTCACTGTGTCATAGAAGGTAAAGCCACCGCCTACAGTTCCAGCATCCCATACAGGCACCGGTTCGAGTCCTGGCTGCTCAACTTCTGATCCAGCTCTCTGATGTGGCCCAGGAAAACAGTAAAAGATGGCCCAAGTCCTTGAGCCCCTGTACCCGTGTGGGAGACCCAGAAGAAACCATTGCAGCCATTTGAGGAGTGAACCAATGATGGAAGAGTGATCTCTGTCTCCCTCTCTCCCTCTCTCTCTCTCTCCCCACCCTTTTTCTCCCCCCCATCTCTCCCTCTCTCTTTCTCTGCCTCTCTCTGCCTTTCTATGTGTAACTCTTTCAAATAAATAAATAAACCATTTTTTTTAAAAAAAGAAATATAGTTGGTGCACCAGCAGAGGGAAGAAAATGGAATCTTATAAAAGAGTTATTTAAAACAAAGAAGGCAGAAAAAGAGTGGAAGACAAAAAAAAAAAGTAAGAAGCCAATTGGCACAGAAGGTATTTGTTTTAGATACTTCTAATTTGGTATCTAGACTGTTCTTTCCAAATATGTTGATGTATTAGTGACTTTTAAACTCAACAGTTCTCTTTTAGGAACTTTCTCAGCTATTGCCTCAAATAATGCTCAGCATCAACCAGCTGGTTTTACTGCCAGCAGAGTCCTGCGTTTTTATAAAACAGGAGCTAATACTCACATTATTTACAATGTGCTGCTTTTCCTGACAGGTGCTTTGCTGATGCTTTCTAACCAAGCAATGGTGTGTAACTAGAAGCATATTTCTGGATATTGCAGCATGTACTGAGTTGCATTTTAAGGAATTAAATTTTTAATCACCAAAAGTGTAAACTAACAGTTCAGAGGAGTGTCATCTAGAATATCAGTGCTTTTGTGAAATAGAATTTCAGTGTATGTGCAATTAAAGATGGTAGCCTTGACCTCAAGCGAAACCATCAAGGTCGTTCTCTGTTGTGTTCAGAGATACAACTTTGATTCAAACTTCGTGGCTGGCCTGGCTGAGCTTCTCAGATGCAGCATTAACCATAATTTTTCATTGATGAGCTTGTCACAGGGCCTGAGGTAGAATGATTGACGGCTGGTGTGTCAGAGCTAGCTATCACGAGTCTGCAGGGACAAGTGATAAAGAGACGATTTGTAGAGGAAGAGAGGGTCTTAACACTGGAGGAAGGTGTACTCACAGATAAGAGTTTTGCATTGAGCACGTGTTGGTTGAAGAAGCAAAGTATTAATACCAACAGGGAGTATAGGAGAAGTGATGGGGGAATCCGGGGCATAGTAATGTTTTAATGATTATTCAATTTATTCTAGAATAAAAATACTTATGTTCATATATTTTGCAGTCCACACCACATTTAACGTCAGTTGTTTCTTTGGAACTTCAATACCAGACCTCAGTTAAGATGGTGTGTTTTACACACACTGAAACTGACCTGAAGGGTGTAATCATTGTGCCATACCAACTTGAGCCCGAGACTGTATAGCCCTATTTGGGCAATTTGGTTACTTCTTAATCTTACCGATGAAATTTTCCTCTTACATTTCTCTTTAAATTAAACATAATTCTAATAGCCTGATATTAATGTTACAAATAGTAAGAGTGAATAGATCTTTGTAAAAATTAAGAGTGGAAATAGGAGAGAGAGGAGGGAGAAGGATGGGAGTGCAGGCAGGAAAGAGGTAAGGTGGGAAGAATCACTATGTTCCTAAATTTCTGTATATGAAATGCATTAATTTTGTATACCTTAAACAATAAATAAATTAGAAAAAAGAATGAATAAATGACAAGAGAATTTGTGGGAAAAACGACAGACTTGGGCCCGATGCTATGGTGCGGTGGGTTAATCCTCCACCTCTGGCGCCAACATCCCATATGGGCACCAGATCTAGTTCTGGCTGCTCCTCTTCCAATCCAACTCTCTGCTATGGCCTAGGAAAGCAGTAGAAGATGGCCCAAGTCCTTGGGCCCTTGCACCCATGTGGGAGACCTGAAAGAAGCTCTTGGCTCCTGGCTCCTGGTTTCGGATCGGCCCAGCTCGGGCCTTTGCAGCCATTTGGGGAGTGAACCAGCAAAAGGAAGACCTTTCTCTATGTCTCTCCCTCTCATTGTCTGTAACTCTGCCTCTCAAATAAATAAATAAAATCTTTGTTTAAAAAAATGACAGACTTGCACCCATGTGAAAAAAATAAATATGAATTTTTCATCTCTAAAAAATATTTAGCTGTAGTTAATAAAATTGTTTATGTTAAAATATGTTTGAAAGTTAATATACTATTTCAGGCCGGCGCCGCGGCTCAATAGGCTAATCCTCCGTCTAGCGGCGCCGGCACACAGGGTTCTAGTCCCAGTCGGGGCACCGGATTCTGTCCCGGTTGCCCCTCTTCCAGGCCAGCTCTCTGCTGTGGCCCGGGAATGCAGTGGAGGATGGCCCAAGTGCTTGGGCCCTGCACCCGCATGGGAGACCAGGAGAAGCACCTGGCTCCTGGCTTTGGATCAGCACGGTGTGCCGGCCACAGCACCACAGCGCGGTGTGCCGGCACCGTGGCGGCCATTGGAGGGTGAACCAACGGCAAAAAGGAAGACCTTTCTCTCTGTCTCTCTCTCTCACTATCCACTCTGCCTGTCAAAAAAAAAAAAAAAAAAAAGAAAGTTAATATACTATTTCATATTCAAACCTGAATAAAAAGAAAATATAAAACATCAACTCACACTTGATACCTCTTTTTTACTTGAAGATTTAATGACAATCTGTTAGAATTAAACATGGAAATGTTTACTTCCTCTTCAAAATAATGCAAATACACAGTTGAGATACAGACTTGGTGCCTTGGTGAATGAAATATTTCAAAGTATTCTTTTGTATAGTTTCCCCAAGTACTTTTTACATTCTAGGCCTCTCTGCCTGCCATAGGGAGAGGCAGGGTGAGGAAGGGGACTGCCTTTCTTTTACAAAGTGGGAGAAGGGAGGTTGTCAAAGAGATGTGAGAGGTATGCCACTCACAGGTTCTGAGGAAGATCTGTTTCAGAAAGCATGCAAACAATCTGGAAATCAATGGCACTCAAACTGCCCATGCTTGCAAACCTTTGTGAAGTTTCTGTGGGTATACCTGGCCCATTTTGAATATTATCAAATTATAGAATGAATTAAGGGATAGTCAGCATTTTGCAACTTGGCAGTAAATAAAAATCTAGAGAGCATTTATAAAAATGATGTTCTGGGAACATTAAATATGTATTGATCAAATGCAATGACTCCAACTTAAAGTCAAGCCACACTTGCTACCATCTCAGATGCACAAAATAAGCAATGAGAGAGGCTTGTAGATGTATACTACTAGATGGTACATTACCATTCACCTCTTGCTAGATGCAAAAGATAAATATATATTATTTTAATCCCTTCTGTGCTGTGGCTTTGCCATAAATCACATCAAAAAAGGCAAATTATTTTTAAAAAGAGAAAAGAGAAACTTTAAGTTGTATTAAATAGTGTATTCAAGGTAAAGCAAAATTAGGTAGGCATTTACCTTAATGTTCAAGATACTACTTGAGACACATCTGATATCACAGGACCTGGATTTGAGTCCAGGCTCTGCTTCTGATTCTAGCTTCCAGCGCACCCTGAGAGGCAGCAGCTGATGCCTCAAGTACGTGTGTCTCTGCCTCCCTTGCGCTGGGACCTGGATTGAGTTCTTGGCTTATTATATCCTCTTGGCCGTGTCCTGGTTCTTAAAGTGATTTGAGGAAAGAATCAGCAGGTGGGAAAATCTCTGTCTCTGCTGTCTTCCATTCAAATAAGTAAAAATCCTTTTTAAAATTCAGCAAAGACCAAAAAGACCACTCTCTTAATTTGTGTTATAATTAATGAGTGCCTGCTATAGGCTGGGTAATATTGCTGGATGCTAAAGACCCATGGGGAGCAGTATGATCTCTGTCACTGTTTCTGTTTCCCTTTCTCTCTCTCTCTCTGTCTCTCCTCTTACACTGGAAACCAAACACAGAAGACACTAGTGGTAAAGGGAAGAAATAGGCTTGTCCAGTATTGGTTTGTATCCCATCCAAACCACAGGAGCCATGTTACTTGTTGGGATTCTGTCATTTTATCTAAACCTCACTTTCCTAATCAGAGAATTAGGTGATGATGCCTCACAGAGTTGCTGCAGCAATGAAATACTGTGAAAACCCTCCGAAGATGCCATCACATGTTGGTTCTTGCTCAGATTGTCCTCCTTCTCCACCGTGACCTCTGAGCATCTGCCTCTTCATCCACACCATTAAACCTTTCTAGCAGCACTGGATCCTCCAAGTTTATTACTTTAATGCTGCCCTTTTCCAGTGCTGGAACTCTCTTTGCTCTTGACATGAGCTGAGACTAAAATAAACCTTACTCTACCCGTGAACACTTGCTGTCTACTTTCTTTGTTTTGGAGCTGCCAGGGGAGACACAGAACACGTGATTAACCAATCCAAGATGTTTAATTTTTATGTTGACATTTATGTCTGTCCAAATATCCTCTCATTCTTCCAGTCTCTGCTGTGTTTCCTTAAAATCACAGTCTCGTCATCTTTCCCTCCTCTTCAGAAGATTTTTCTTCCCACTTTACTGAAAAAGAAACCATTCAATGCCATTATTAATATATGCAACCATCTACAGGATACTCTCGTTTCCTTTCTGTCACGTCAGCTTTCCCTTGTCAACATGCTTCTTTCCTGACGTATGCAAAACAGGTTCTCACACAAACATGGGGTGGAGTTTTATTAGGCCCTGCTGAGGTCTTATGATACTCACCACTGCATTCTTATTTTTTTTCCATTGGGGAGGGGGCTAAATTCTCAAACTTACTCAGATGAGACAGCTGTGACCTTTAGTTCATTCTTGTGCAGTCTGGGTTTTGACCCATGACATTTTGAAGCTGCCTGAGACAAGGTCATTAATGATTTAATCAAATAATAGGACCCCATTGTTGAGCGAGACCTTGGAGATCATGCAGTCTCACTTCTTAGCTGATGGTGAGATAACATCTATGACATTTGTCCTAATGTGCATCCACTCACTGCTCCATTATTTTAAGGAAGGCAGACTATTTCACAAGACAGCCCGTTCAGATTTCAAACAGTTGTAGACTCAAGAGGGTTATCTCTGTACATATACAAGCTCTGTAAATTGAACAAATGACCCTTACTCTGCTATCTGAGGCCTCACGTAGGTCTCTTTTCTTTACTGAAATGATTTGTTCATTCTCAGACCTGCTACAGATGAGTGACAGGTAATGATTTCTTCCTTGATGTACCAACAACTCTGTTTTCATGCATTTAATTCTAAATAATATCACCTTTATCAGTACAAACATTTTCCAAAGAGAGCCTTATGAAGAATTCTGACTGCATTCCAAAGTGAAGGGACATTCATTTTTGCAAAGCAGCTCACTCCTCCAAGGACACTGTGCTTATTACTTATGGCACAAAACAAAGAGAAATGGGAAAATAACCGAGATGAACCCTTGCAGAAACTGCATTCTGAACACAAAGGAAAACAAATGCTGTGCTTCATGGGAACAGTAATGGAATGGTGGGTGCTTCTGAGATGCGCAAAGTTGATGTTCTTGGTAACTAAGATCAATAATTTTGTATCAACTTTATTTCTCTATAACAAGTAGAGAAAGTGAACACAACAGTTAAAATTAAAAGTGCTTAAATTAAAGCATTATTCACATACAATAAATTCATCAGCATTAAGTATGCAGTTTGATGAATTTGGATGAATGTATACAATCATACAACCATTGCCAAAATCAAGATACAGACTATTTCCATCACCCTAAAGTGAATTTTTGTGTCTCTTTTCTGTAAATTTCTTGATACCCCATATGAAGGCAGCCACTGGTCTGCCTTTGGTCTCCGTAGTTTCACCCTTCTAAAATTTCACGTAATGAAATCCCCTCCTACATTCTCCTTTGTGTTTGATGTCTTGCACTTCGCATGTTTTTGCAATTCAACAATGTTATTGTCTGCATTACTATTCCATACATTTTTGTTGCTGAATAGTGTTACATGTTATGATATACCACAATTTATTTGTATGTTCACCAATTGAGGAAGTTGCTTCCAGGTTTTGACTGTTATGAATAATGCTGCAATGGAATTCACATATATAAATCTGTGTGGACATGTTTTCATTCCTGTGCAGTAAAATACATATGAGTGGATATTGCTGGTTCACATGGGAAATACATGTGTAATAAGATTTTCCAAAGTTGGCATATGCTACTCCATTCCTGTCCTCAACATATGAGTTTTAGTTGTTCTGAATCCTCATTAACACTCACTGTCATCAATTTTTATAATGCAGGTTGGTCTAGTGGGAATACAGTGGTATCTCATTGTGGTTTTAATTTGCATTTTTCTGATGATTAGTGCTGTAATGTATTCTTTTGTTTCTTGTCCATTCATGTATCTTATGAGTTATGTATTCAAACACTTTGTCCATTATTAAATTGAGATATTTATCTTCAAAAGAGATGTTTAAAAGAATTCAGAAGTTCCTGAGTTCTCATGAACACTCTCATATGTGGAGGAAGTAAGCAATCTAGAGAGCAAACAGAGCAGAACTCATTTCAGGAAGCCAGGGAGCCTCTGCTCAAGACAGCTGAGTGGTACACTGCTTTGCAGGATGCACCACTAGTTAGTTCATTGATATCCATGGCAAGATGTAAATGAAAAGTACTGAGATGAAAATGGCAGGTTCTCGGATATTTATTTATTTATTATTTGCTACAGAATCCAGATATGGATTATTCTTGAAGTAAATAAAAAATAAGCCATTTTTTGTCATAAGTTCCTCCAAAATAGCATAAGGTAACCTTCAGACTTGTGTTAGAGTGAGAAATGTTAGCAAGGCTGTATGACTATAGACCTTTGTTTAAAATTAGACAAATATTATTCATTAATTCTCATGTTAGGTGAAAAGGAATGGAGCATAAGTATTCTGCTTTTTTAAAATTTAGAACTAGATGCTTATATTTAACATAATGTAAAATAATTCAGCAGTGACCATATTTGCTAATTATAGAGAACACAAAAATTTACATATTATTGGTTTGTCTACAAAATACTGTCTAACACACAATAATTTTGTGGCAAAAAGTCATTACCACATAATATGTATTCAACATCATTATGTAAGTACCATGAGATTTACCCAAAATAATCTTAATAACCCTGGCAGTTCACCTAAAATGTATGGGAAACATAATTTTATACTTGTTTTTACATAATGAATAACAGCTACATATTTTTGAGGGACATCCAGACCAGTGTGATTTCTCTTTTGTAGGTATCAAATTCAAATTATGTAAATAACTTGGATTTTGTGCTATGGCAGCTTATTAAATTGCAAGTACAGCAGATGAAGACAAGAGATAAAAATAAATTGGGAAATCAAACATGATGAGAGCCTTTGTGAAAACATAAGGTCACAAATTGAAAAGGATAATCTTTGAAATGGAAACCAGGTAGGGAAAAGAGGGCATAAAAATAGCAATTATGGCCAAAGCACAAAGGACCCACTCAGGTTGGAGCATATGACTCCCCCAATTCAAAAGCATCTCTGTTTCTTCTATGTTGATTTGACCACTGATAATAAATACACAGATGGTTTCCCACAGAACCTGGTGCCTATCATGGCATAGGCAGATTCTGCAACTTGGAGAACTACATGAAAATTCCTGAGAACCCAAAGAATTATATTCAGAGGAAATTTTTTTTAATCCTTTAAGTCTGATGAAAAGCAAGGATTCTTGAGACCCGACCAGTGCAGCCTGAGCTATCTGGATAATTTCTGAAAATCCATTACTTTTGTGCAAATATCATATCCTTAGGGCCACATTAGCCAACAACCCACTCGTCACAGAGAATCACATCAAAGTCATTCTAATGACTGATGAGAACATGTTTTCTTTTCAGAGATATATGCTGATGCATGCATCCAGGTGTATGCTGATACTTATAAATACTCCTAAAGGTGGGGAATTCCCTTTATAACTGTAAACATAGGAGCAAAATGAAATTGAAAGATAAGTTTATTTTTGAGCAAAACAAAGTTCAAAATCCATGCATAGCTTTTCATAATGTACATTTCCAAGAACTTTTTAAGACCCTTCATATGCATAGATTTAATTTAAAAGCATCTGTATTCCCAGATTCTCTCATCTCATCTTTCCTTTTTTCAGAAAAAACAAATGGAAATGCAGCAAAAACATAAAGTCCACTATTAGCTAGTATCATTGCTGCTCAGCTGTGGTGAACTTGTGACAACATCATGACTTCATTTCCAATGTCTGATTGCCCTGTGATTGCTGATATGAAAGAATTCTGTGCCAAGTAAAACTGCTCATTAAACAAGCTTTTGCCAAGTCAGAGAAACTTTATTTTTTCCTGCCACAGTATAAGGTATCAAGTGAAATTATTCCAGCTTCCAATTTAACCCCAATAAGGAGAAACTGGGAGAGCTTGGAAAATAAGATATGCATGATTAAAGGAATTTTACTTTATTGTGTACTTTAAATCCCTTACCTTGCCAAACTTTTAACCAGAGCATCCAACAAATGAACTTACTTGAGTCTCTAGCTTTTATCCCTCTCTCAGCCCTGCCCCCTCAATCCCTCATGAAGGAACTAATAAGCTATGCTGTGCCCAAAAGGCAGGAAACCAGGAAAGGGAAAGAGAGAGGGAGGTGAAGGGGAGAGAAGGGGAGGAAGAAGGAGAAGGAGAGTCTGGCTAATTGGCATCCCAATAATTAAGATCTAGCTTTACAATAGCATGCTCAACACATGATAAAGGCACAGTGATGTCTAGGGCACAGGTAAGAGCATTAAAAATTTTGAAATATTTATCAAATAGTAGGAGTCCAATGTTATGGACTAAAAGCAGAAAGTTAGATAGAAGCAAAGGTCCCTGTAGGAAGCACAAAATTAGACAACTAGCTGGCACCAACAAGCTTATCTAATAGCTGTAAAAAGATCAGCTTTTATTTTCACTGATGAGATGGTGGGTAATTGATTGTTTGAATAGGATTTATTCTCAAAAGGTCTCCTCCCTTTTTACCTTGTATTATGTTCCATTCATGTTGTATAATAAATATCTGTCTATAAACTAGAGATAAAAACCTGGGAGAAACACTTCTTGGACTGAGTCTCCAGGTTCAATTAAAATGGAAGGTGAAGTCAATTAATCAGAAATTTTAATGGAAAAGGATCTCACTTTTACCTAAATCCACAGGCAAATTCAACCCAAAGCTTATACTTTGCATTAACTACAGCACTTAACTATTGTTGAATAGAACTGAATATCCAAAGTAATAAATCTGGTGGATGTTAAAGACCAGTCTTCGAAATTCAATACCAAATGATATATATTTTTTTCCAGAGAGTAACCATGGAGATGGGTTCTACACAAACAGCTAAGATATTTAATAAATGGCAATAAATGAAATTGCCTACATGCACTTTAAAGAGGTGACTCCCCTCTCTGTCTTGGTATTCTACCTGTTAGTGCTTTGGAAAATGCCAGTTTTAGATTCTACCAATCTCTGCAACCCAGACTCCTGGGTATAAAATGGAAAAAGCTTCTGAATTTTCATCCGATAGTCCAAAGTGAGTTCCTATCTCCTGTTAAAAACATCCTGCCATTCTCTGGAACAACTTGTCGACTTTTTTCGTCTTGGTGAGAGTTTCTGGAGGCTCTGAGGTGAAATGGTTATTCTGAAGGTGTTTACTTTTAGACTAAGTAGACTACGTAGACTCTAATAAAGTGAAGCTTCAGGGACCTGTTTAGCTGGCTCAGGTTAAGCAAGCTTGGGAAGTTCTGCCACTGTCTTTTGACAAGAGGAGTTGTCAAAAAATGTTGAATTTGGCACACAGTAAATTGGCAACAAGTGAATCTTGAGCAGAAACCCAATTCATGGATTTGAATAAAGCTACCTTATGAATGGAATCTATCTCTTGAGAAATTCATAGTCTTCGGGGTATTTCCTGTTTCTCAAGCACAAACAACTCCAAGACACTGTAAAGATGACAGCTGAACTAGGAATTAGGGTGTTTGGGTGTCACTATTACACCCATCACTATCAAATTTTGATCTTAGATTGTACAGGTAGCCTCTCTGAATTTATTTTCCTCAACTCTAAAGTAAAGATTGGGCTATATGACTCCTTATTTTTTAAAGATTTATTTATTTATTTGAAAGGCAGAGTTATGGAGAGGCAGAGGCAGAGAGAGAGAGAGAGTGGTCTTTCATCAGCTGGTTCACTCCCCAAATAGCTGCAACGGCCGGAGCTGGGCCAATCTGAAGCTGGGAGCCAGGAGCTAGGAGCTTATACATTATTTTCCATAATGTATAAAACAGATGTGGGCAAGATGAATAGACAATACTTAATAATGAAGCAAAATTCAGTCAACCAGGAACCAAAGAAATGCTGGGAGTATATGATGTAGTTTAACTTCTAATGTTTATTCCACATTTTGTAATCTTGACTATTTACATAAAGTTCTGTGTCTTCAGATACACAGATATATGAGCATATAAGTGCTTGCAAGCATCTGTATGTGTTAAGAGAAAAATCAAGAACCTATTTATTTACAAAAAAAATGGTATTTTCAGAATTAAGCAATGAGTTTTTGCTTTCTGACTTCTGATTTAAAAATACCAGCTACAGTTTATTGTTTCAGGGAATCATGTATCACTTTTCCTTCTGTGTCTACACAATTATTTGTGAAAAGATACCAATCATGTATCCAAAATTATAAACTCTAGTTTTTGCTCATACATAAATTTTTAGGTCACATGTTGTTGGGATAATATATTTACGTTATGATATATATTGCTCTTCATTGGAATTTTTCTGAAAGGTGAAGATGAGCAAATTTTGCCTTTGAAAAGTTTTTAGGAGGAGTGAGAACTAGACTCAGATTAGCCTTGCCTATCTGTGAGCCTGTCCTGAGTCTTCTTGGGCTTACTTTGGTAGTGTAAGTTAGATTTATACTCTTTTCTTTCAGAGTTTCTCCCTTTTATTATCATTTATAAAATATGAGATCACATAGGTAAGACAGCCTCATGACTAAAACCCTAAGTTGTTTTCTCTCTGCTTCTGGGAGGTTTGACAAGGCACCAGAGAGGGAACAAGTCGAGCCAGATGACATCTGTGAGTTGATGAGATTTTGGGAAAAGGGCATATTTAAAACATGACCCTGTTAATATCACTGCCTCCACCCTCAATCAGCCAGATCAGCAATGGAAGAGGTTGGCAGGTTCCAGTTGCCTGGAGAGGCTCTTGGGCCATTGCCTGTGCATAATCACTATTCTTTTTCTTTTTTTCAGTTTGGCTTCATTCCTAGAGCAAAAGCCATTTATGCTAGTAATTGGCCATGGAAACACAGAGTTAGAAATGATACCGGATTAGCTAGATAAGAGGAATAAGCTTGATTTTATTTTTTTTAAGATCAGTTGCACAGTGTGCTGGATATAGATAATAATTGCACATTTCAATACTATTAAGAGTAAATTTCAGATGTTCTCATCACAAAAAATGTCAAATAATTGAAATTATGGGTATGTTAATTAGTTTGATTAAATAATTACACATAGATTCAAAAATCATAGTATTTTATACCCCATAGATCTATACAGCTATAATTAGGTGATATATAATTAAAATAAATCCAAGAAAGAAATGAGAGTGGACTAGAACATTCAAAAGAATTCATATCATATGCAATAAGAGTTTTAGTTTGACAGATAGATGAGTTAATGGTTAAGTCTTCAAAGATGACAGCCCTGGAGCTCTCCTCCCTGGTGAGAGACTCTGACTTCTGGGAGCCTAGTCAGTAAAAGAAAGATACAAATAGCACTCCCCTTAGAGGCTTTTGTTAGGATTCAATGAATTAATTTACATCCCACATTTATAAAATAACATGCCACATAAGTGCTGCATTAGGCTACTTTTTAAAATTTTACCTTTGAGTTTCAATGTTTTAGCTTATTCAGTGTTTTATCTCCCTTTTCCATTGCCATAACAAAATACCTAAGCTTTGGATGCTTCATAAATAAGTTTATGTGGCTCACAGTTCAGGACACTGAACACCTTCAATCACAGGCAGCACAGGAGTGACTAAGAACAATCATGTGGCAGAGGAGGAAGTCAGAGAGAGGCACAGGGGATACTCTCAGTCTTTGATAACAGCCGACTCTTGTGACAACAAACTCACTCAGCAGGGCCAACAGTCATCCCTTCTAAGAGCAGTGCATCAGGTGTCTCTGACTTGAGATGCAAGGTGCTAGGTAGGTCAGAGGCAGCAATGCCCAGGACACGCCCAGCTCCTTTCTCACAGAGCTGTTTAATTGGGAAGACGTGGTAAATACGTAAGCAAAGGAATGAATCTAATAATTATGCATTGCAATTACTGTTGTAGAGGAACTCAATGGGGGCAGCAATGAAGAATGATGATAGCAGCCTTAAGTAAGATGGGAGAGGAGAAATGGCTGCTCTAAAGAGCTGCTACTTGGACTGACAAGACAGAGAGCTGAGGCCAGAGCATTCAGAGCAGTGGAATAGGAAAAGGCATAAAGGTCTGGGTGCAGAAAGCACCGTGCAGGTGCAGAGTGTCTGAAGTAGAGTGAGAAACGGTGCAGGAATTTCAAGTGTCAGAGGGTTTCAGAGCCAAAATTCCTTTAGTTGCATTACAGAGAGCGGAGTATGCAGGGGCGATTATGGGAGAAGTGGAGCCCACGTGCAGCCATGAAAATTTATATCTAGAGAGGACAGTGGCTTGGGCCAAAGTATTGATGGTTGTCGTCGGGGTGAAGCATGGATTTCAGAGGTGTTTTAGAAGTCAAGTCAGGGTGACTTGCTGTGAGAATATGTGACGAATCAAAAATGTAAATTGGAATTTACATGTAAATGGAATATTACCTTTATTTTTATGATAAATATGACAAATTCTAAGTCAGTGACTCCAAAGAAACAATCTTCATGTTTTTAAAGGATGACTAACATATAATGAAGTTTAATGTAGGATCCTGAACTGTTATGGGTCAGAAGTTAATAGTTGAAAACTACATGGGATATTTTAGGAGTTTCTTCACTGACTATGAGAAAACTGGATACGTTTTGTACATTTTTCTCTTTGCTAGGTTGGCTCTTGCCTCAGATGTGTCACTATTCAGCTTCAAAGTTCTCTGTCTCCTTACATATCTCATAGGTCATGATTTCTAATCTATGTATTTACAAAATGCTTTGTAACGCCAAGACTTTTAAAGCACCATGGTATAGGTAACTTGAGACATTAATCTTCCTAGCTTGAAACTTGTCTTTAGCTATTTCCTCATCTGTAACCTAGAAATTTATAGGTACCATCCTTAGTGTGTTGTCATGAAGATTAAATGACTAAGCACCTGTAAAATGTTCTGGAAGAAGATGCCAGCATGATGATTTCAGTACATTGTAGCTATTAATATTAAGTGCACACATAGGAGGAGGTGTGCGCTTCAGTTTCTTCATTTGCAAAACGAATGTAGTTTCACCCATATAAAGCAGTGAAATGAATTTGTTTTACTGTAGAATATTGCATCTCTCTGAGTAAGCAGTCATTAAAAAACAAGGCATTAGCAGTATAAGGTGTAGATCACACCAAGTGCATCAGGCTTGGCCTATCACATTACACAGTGCAAAATGTTCAGAAATCTTTAATATGTCCCATAAGGCAGTTGTTCCTTAATTTTATTTAGATTTTGTATTCAGAGAACTGCCACTATTTTGTATGCATGAAACACTATTATTATTTCTTACCTGTTCATGCTATGCTATAGTCAGAAAGGATTTTAACTTGTCACAGTTAAGGGCTCAGAGATCAATAATTTAAATAAAAATAAGAAAACCAAAGAAAGATTTTGTAAATATTTTATGTTTCCCATCACTAGGAATTATTTCCTGCAATTACTTCATAATACTTTATAATCTTATGATAAATGTTCATAAAATGTCAGGCATGGAAACATAGTAAGTTTTGTCCTCAAACCATGAATATGAAATGTCATTATTTGGCTGCCCTAGAAGACTGGGGATAGCACTTCAACTGGTTCATGCAATGTCACACTTCTCCAGACACCCTCAAAAAGTTTTCATCCATCATGTTTATTTCTGCAATTCCAAGTTACTCCATGATTAATTTAATAGAGAATAGATTCAAAGGCAATATTTATTGACCGCAAAAAGTTTTGCCAGTGCAGTGGCTTAACAGGCTAATCCTCGGCCTTGCAGTGCCGACACACAGGGTTCTAGTCCTGGTTGGGGCGCTGGATTCTGTGCCGGTTGCTCCTCTTCCAGGCCAGCTCTCTGCTATGGCCCGGGAAGGCAGTGGAGGATGGCCCAAGTCCTTGGGCCCTGCACCCCATGGGAGACCAGGAGAAACACCTGACTCCTGGCTTCGGATCAGCCGGCCGCAGCAGCCATTGGAGGGTGAACCAATGGCAAAAAGGAAGACCTTTCTCTCTCTCACTATCCACTCTGCCTGTCAAAAAAAAAAAGTTTTAAAATACATATAGTACAGAAAAAGCCTCAGTTACCATGAATCAAATAATTTTATGCGCTTACAGTCAAAACAAAAACAATTTTTATTATGATGTTTTTCACTCAGCATTATGTTTTAAGCATTTTCATACTTTACAGTTGCTTGATGATATGAAATTGCTGCTTGCTATTCAATCAAGTTGAAGCACTATATCTTAATGAACCATTAAGTTATAGTAACATTTAGGTCATTTCCAATTTTGTATTATTATAGATTACAGTCATGATGGAAGTCTAATTTTTCTGTCTTTTGGATGACTTCCTTAAATTTCCAAATAGGAGATTGCCAATAATGTCATAGAATGTGCATATTGTTTCTGAGTTTATACTGCTGTCAGCAATGCAGAACAATGATAGTTTTTGTTCATCTTTTAAACATAGGTACTCTCTCATTTTCTGCTTTCATGAGTATAAATAGGTTGAAGTTTATATTTGCTGACATGGCAACTCTAAATTTTGTTTTCTGGCATACAAAGGTGATTTTTGCACAAATACACATGTAAATATGTAAATATATACTGATATATATATCACCATACTGATGAATCATTTCATCTCCATGCTAAGACTAATGATCCTTTTGCTTAGACTTTTCTAAAAACAATACCACACAAGATTTTTAAAATTTTATTTTTGCTTTTGAGACAAATTTTTAAATTACATTATATACTTTTTTAAGTCTGTTATTAAGAAAACCCCATAAACTCTCAGAATGTTAGGCATTTGATCCATTCCTTAGACTACTGTTTTGTGAGGATGTCTAGAAGTGGATATACAGATTTCATAAGCAATTCAATGAGACCATGCTTTAAGAAAGTATTATTTCAAGAACACAGAAGAAAGATAGTGGTCTTTTAGAATGGATTACATCTCCTTTCTCCTTCCCTGGCCACCATTCTATCTCTCATCATTTCTTGGCCCTTTGGATGAGAGTGCTGTAAAAATTTTAACAGTTGGAGTTGACTTTTTTTTTTGACAGGCAGAGTGAACAGTGAGAGACAGAGAGAAAGGTCTTCCTTTTGCCGTTGGTTCACCCTCCAATGGCCGCTGCGGTAGGCGCGCTGCCGCCGGCGCACCGCGCTGATCCGATGGCAGGAGCCAGGTGCTTCTCCTGGTCTCCCATGGGGTGCAGGGCCCAAGCACTTGGGCCATCCTCCACTGCACTCCCTGGCCACAGCAGAGAGCTGGCCTGGAAGAGGGGCAACCGGGACAAGATCGGCGCCCTGACCGGGACTAGAACCCGGTGTGCCAGTGCCGCAGGCGGAGGATTAGCCTAGTGAGCCGTGGCGCCGGCCCTGGAGTTGACATTTTGAAGCAGCAAATTCAGCTGCTGCATGGGAGGCCTACATCCTGCACTGGAATACTGATTCGAGACCTGGCTACTTGCTTTAGATCCAGCTTCCTGCTTACTTGCCTGGGAGGCAGTGCATGATGGTCCAAGTACATACTTAGGTCCCTGCTACTTACCTAGGAGAACTAGATGGAGCTCCTGGCTCCTGGCTTCAGCCCATCCTCACCCAGCAGTTGGGGGCATTTGACAAGTGAACCAGCAGATGGAAGACTAAAAGATCTCTCTCTCTCTCTCTCTCTCTCTCTCTCTCTCTTCTCTCCTCCTCCCACTTTCCTTCCTCCCCTCCCACCTCTATGTCACTCTGCCTTTCATATAAATAAATAAATCTTTGAAAACTTGGTTAGGGCAGTAAAATAAAAGCATTGATGTGATGTGCAATGTATATTTGGCTTGTGTTTGTGCTTGTGTGTTGTGTACAGGTTTGTGTTTGTGTAGCTTGTGGTTAAGAACTCAGGTACTGGCCGGTGCCGCGGCTCAACAGGCTAATCCTCTGCCTGCGGTGCTGGCACACCGGGTTCTAGTCCTGTTCGGGGCGCCGGATTCTGTCCTGGTTGCCCCTCTTCCAGGCCAGCTCTCTGCTGTGGCCCGGGAGTGCAGTAAAGGATGGCCCAAGACCTTGGGCCCTGCATCCGCATGGGAGACCAGGAGAAGCACCTGGCTCCTGGCTTCAGATCAGCGCGGTGCGCTGGCCGCAGCACGCCAGCCATAGCA
Organism: Lepus europaeus; assembly: GCF_033115175.1. Lineage (NCBI taxonomy): Eukaryota > Metazoa > Chordata > Mammalia > Lagomorpha > Leporidae > Lepus > Lepus europaeus. The sequence goes on from NC_084829.1 coordinate 116,924,970, forward strand.
GCCGCTGGGGGATGAACCAATGGAAAAGGAAGACCTTTCTCTCTGTCTCTCTCTCTCACTGTCCACTCTGCCTGTCAAAAAAAAAAAAAAAAAAAAGGAACTCAGGTACTAGAATTATGAAGTAGTCATTTTGTGCAGTGGTTTAAACCACCACTTGGGATGCCTGCATCCCATATCATATCAGAGTGCCTGGATTCGAGTCCCAGACTCCTGGCTTTCGTCTGGCCCAACCTTGGCACTTCAAGGCTTTTAGGGAGTGACCCAGCAGATGGGAGACTGACTCTCTCCTCTCTCTCTCTCTCTCTCTCTCTCTCTCTCTCTCTTTTATTCTACCTTTCAAGTAGATGAAAATAAGTAAACATTAAAAAAAAAAACAAAACCTCAGGTGCTAGGATTAAATTCTGTTTGGATTACATTTGTATAACTTCCAGGTTGTGTGATCCTGGGCAGTTACTAAACCACTCTGTGCCTCAATTTCTTCAACTGTAGGACAGAGATAATTAATAATAAGTACCTTTTGGCATTTGGGGGGTTGTAGCTAAAGGCTTTAGGGTGCCTGGCACAAAGGAAGTGCTTAGTGTTAATGTGATGATTGTTGTTGTCACTGAATAATAAGAACAGAGATTTCCAAAATTACTCATTTCTTTCAGCCTGTGGCACCTCTTCTTAGATGCCCCAAGATATTTACCCATAAGGTATGACTTGAGAAGTAGCTGGTAGATTCTATCTTCAAATATGCACTCCACTGATTCTTTAAGTTATATCATTGCAGCCATTTTTTTCTACTTATGTTTAAGATTTAGTTAATCTATTTGGAAGGCAGAGTGACACAGAGAAAGGGAGAGACAGAGGAAGAGAGATCTCCAGTATGACGATTCAATCCCTAAATGACTGAATCAGCCAGGGATAGACCAGGCTGAAGCCAAGAGTGTGAACTCCATCCAGGTCTCCCATGTACTTAGGCCATCTTCCACTGCTTTTCCAGGTGTATTAGCAGGAAGCTGGATTGGAAGCACAGCAGTCAGAATTGGAGCCAGTGCTCCGACATGGGATGCCAGCATCACAGGCAGTGGCTTAACCCACAGAGCCATGATGCTGGCCCCAGCAGCCATTTCTTCCTAGTGAGTTTTCGCCCTGCTCCCTGTGCCATTTTCTGAGTTTCAGACCAGGTGACATGTTACCTTACTGTCTCCTTGGGATCAACAGGGTTGTCAGGAGCGATTCCAGTGATCAAGATGATACAGAAGCCCATGCTTTCTCTAGGAAGGCAAGAGGATGGAGAAGCAGGGCTGAGAATGACTCTGAAGCTGAAGGTGGTTCCTCTAGTGAAGGAAGGAAAGAGCTTGGCAGCGGCTTCCATAGGCTTCCCTTGATATTCATTGCATCCACTTAGGAGATGTGCCTGGAGTGGAGCTGACTCTCAGAGGAACAACCCCAGTTTATCTGCACGAATGGTCCTAGCTTCAATCACTCTGATGTTTGTTGCGAATCAGTCATCTGTGAACTGCCTGCTCATGGGTGCAGGGAGAGGATCTGGTTCACAGGCAGAACCTATCTGATGTCAAAGAAAAAAAGAGAGAAACAAGTGGAAAATGAAACCCAACTGCAAAAGCATACGTTGCTAGTGCCAAGAATAAGCAGGAAATGGGTGTCTTCACTTAGGTACTTTGGCAGAACTATTTTTAGGTTCTAAAAATGTCATTTTTCCCACTAAAATTGTTTTTAGCTGTATAAGTGTCAACATTTCCAGATAGCAAAAAAAAATTCCAACAAGAGCAAGTTTATGGAAAGGTTAATCATATTGATAGAACAAAATAGGCCAATTTTCACTGCAAAGAAGTATTTCAATGTGCAGAATTACCAGAGGGAAGAATGTTTTCTTCTTGATTTTCATTTTGAAGTTAAATTTACAGGAAACGGCTTTCAATTCTCAGCTTGGAACAGTTTTGATTTTTTTTCTCTTCCCTTCTTGTAATGCAGAGATCCAAGATATTATCTTGTATTTACAGATGTTTTAAATATAAAAAATAATGCATTCTTGAGCCAGCATTGTGACATAGCTGGTAAAACCACTGACTGTGATACCAGCATCCAAATGAGCACCGGTTCATGTCCTGGCTGTTCCACTTATGATCCAGGTCCCTACTAAAGGCCTAGGAAAAGCAGCAGAAAATGGCACAAATGTTTGGGCCCCTGCCACCCATGTGGGAGATCCAGATGAAACTCCTGGCTCCTGGCTTCAGATCTGCCCAGCTATGGCCATTGAGGCCATTTGGGGAGTGAATCAGCAGATAGAAGACCTCTGTCTGTCTTTCCCTTTCTCTCTGTAACTCTGCCTTTTAATAAATAAATAAATCTTTTAAAAAGTACCTTCTATAATTTTTGGTGGTTGGCCTGACTCCCAGAGGTGACCAGACCTGCTATATCTCTCTAGTCACAATCTCAGCATATAGGACCTTGGGATTGTGGGTGCTGAGGGTACAGTGGCTGCCACAGTGTTGTATGGAATAATACAGTGTTCTGCTTCCTGGAGGCATTGGTCTTTCTCACCACTGAGAGCTTTCATGGTGTATACGAGTCCTTGCTCATGTCTTGACTACCTTCTTTCCTAAGTGGAACTGTCAGAGCAGTCTTCACATCAGTGCTGTGTGTGTGTGTGTGTGTCCTTCTGACTATCTCCTTTCTGGAAGATGAAACAAAACTCATTTTGAAAGTTCAAATCCTTATGGAATATTAAGTTAATAGAGATATGTCAGGATGAGCTTTGTGCCTCAGGCACTAGGCTTCTGCTTGGTACACACACATCCCATATCAGGTATCGGAGTCCCTGTTTTGTGTACCAGCTTCTCCACGTCCAATCCAACTTCCCACTAATGTACTTTGGAAGTGGTGGATAATGACCCAAGAACTTGAGTGCCTGTCACCCATGTGGGAAATTCACATGGAGTTCCCAGCTCCTAATTTCAGCCTGGCCTAGCCTTGACTGTTATAGGCATTTAGGGAGTGAAGCGCTGCATGGAAGGTCTCCCTCCCCCTCCCCCTCCCCCTCCCCTCCCCCTCCCCTCTCCCTCCCCCTCCCTCATACCTCCCCACTTCCTCTCCTAATCCCTCTCCCTTTCTTTCTACCTCTCCCTTCATCCCTCTCTCTCTCTCACTCTGCCTTTCAGATAAATAAATAAATGTTTTACATTTTTTGAAAATATCTATCATCAGGAGAAGTACAATACAGCATCACCAAAGAAACTACCTGTGCAGAACAAGACTTTATCTCAAGTTCAAAGGTGAACCACTTACAGGGGGTGTTTGGCCTTAGAGAACTCCTTGCTAGACAGCTAAAGATCTTGCTTCAAGAAGTCCTTTTGCTGTGCCTTACAGTCCTTTATCTTTTTTTTCCTTTTTTTTTTTTAAGGCAGAGTTAGAAAGTGAGAGAGAGAGAGAGAAAGGTCTTCCTTTTTCCGTTGGTTCACGCCCCCAAGTGGCTGCTGATCCGAAGCCAGGAGCCAGGTGTTTCCTCCTGGTCTCCGATGCAGGTGCAGGGCCCAAGGACTTGGGCCAGCCTCCACTGCACTCCCGGGCCACAGTGGAGAGCTGGACTGGAAGAGGAGCAACCGGGACTAGAACCCAGGGTGCTGGCGCCACAGGCGGAGGATTAGCCTAGTGAGCCTCGAACCTGGCCACAGTCCTTTATCTTATTACTTACTATGAAATTCTCCTCTTTGTCTTCGAAACACTTGTTTAATCACCTGTAAAGTCCAGTTGGTAACAGGAAATTGGAAATGCTGGCTGCCTCCAGCTCTGATTCAGTTGATCCACAGACGAGCTACTCACAGTAGCGGGTGTTTGATAAAGGTAGGTCAATAAGCAGTTCTGAGTCCCAGAGCGTTGCCATACAGTAGACAGAATTGGATACATGAAATCTGAAAGAGGCAAAGACCTAGACCAAAGTGACTTGATGTGGTCAACAACACATAGGATGTCAGCTCTATGATTGTCTCTGTTTTCTGAAAATCATTCTGTGAGGCAAGCCTTGACGTGTGGAGCCAGGGATTAGAAAGTGAGAACACTTGAGCAAAAAGCCCTCATAGATGTGCATGATAGGCTAATGGCTCAGAAATGAACTGTGCGGTTCTCAAGACCTCCATAAAGGAGCAGAAATGATCGTCAGGGTCTCTGCTAATGCCTCCTCCTCCTTCTGTTGCTTCATCTCTGTTAATTCTTCCTTCATATTTTCACACCAGAGAATAAAATTTAAATGTTTACTTCTCATTTGGTCAAAAGAAAGGGTAAAGTTGGAAAACTTCTCTTTTTTCAGTATAGCTTTTTTGAAAGACAGAGATATAGAAAGAGAAATCTTCCATCTGCTGGTTCAGTCCCCCAAATGGCTGCAATGACCAGTGCTGGGCCAGACTGAAGCCAGGAGCCAGGAGCCAGGAGCTCCATCCAGATTAACCACATCAGTACAGGAACCCAAACACGTGGGCCATCTTCTGATGCTTTCCCAGGCACATCAGCAGGAAGCTGGATTGCAAATGGAGCTGCTGGGACTCAAACTGGTGCCCATATGTGATGCCAGCATGGCAGGCAGAGGCTTAACCTTCCATGCCACAGTGCCAGCCCCTAGAAAGCTTACTTCTTCACAGGAGTTATACAAAAGCTAAATCAGTAGGTGGAAAAGTCAGGCAGGTAGAGATCATGAAAAACAACATCACCTCTCTCTGGGCTAATGAGGACAATAACTCTCCTGTATTACGATCTGTATTCCTTTTTTAAAAAAATATGTATTTGAAAGTCAGAGTGACAGCTGAGGGGGAGAGATGAGAGAGAGAGAGAGTGAATCTTACATCTGCTTGTTCACTCTCCAAATGATTTCAACAGCCAGGGCTGGTTCAAGCTGAAGGAGCCAGGAGCTTCTTCCTGTCTCCCACCTGGGTGATAAGGGCCCAAGCGCTTGGATCATCTTCTGCTGCTTTCCCCAGGGTATTATTATCAGTGAGCTGGATCAGAAGTGAAGCAGCTGGGACAGGAACCGGTTGTGCATATGGGATACCAGTGTCATAGACAGTGACTTTACTCACTAAACCACTACACTGTTCCCATGATCTATATTTCTTAAATAGCTATGGCATCATGATAGGCACTTTGAAAAGCATTCTACCACACACTCCCGTCTTTAGTGTACAAGTTTGCCAGAGCGTCATTGAAACTCAAAATGTCCGGTGTGCCGGCGCCACAAGGCGGAGGATTAGCCTGTTGAGCCACGGCGCCGGCCTTCCCCTCTTCCAGGCCAGCTCTCTGCTGTGGCCAGGGAGTGCAGTGGAGGATGGCCCAAGTGTTTGGGCTCTGCACCCCATGGGAGACCAGGAGAAGCACCTGGCTCCTGCCATCGGAACAGCTCGGTGCGCCGGCCGCAGCGCGCTACCGCGGCGGCCATTAGAGGGTGAACCAACAGCAAAGGAAGACCTTTCTCTCTGTCTCTCTCTCTCTCTCACTGTCCACTCTGCCTGTCAAAAATAAAAAAAAATAAAAAAAAAAGAGGAAACTCAAAATGTCCAAATTTCATCTATATCTCTTTCTTGCTGATGTGCTAAGAAACCAAGGCCTTAATAATTTTTCTTTCCTTCGAAATCATTTTCTAGCTTTTAAATCTTTGTTAAACTTAACACTCTCCAAAATGCCATTCAAGAAACTTCAGTGGTACTTGAACTCTATATTATGTTTCTATATTAGAATCATTGTTTATGTTGTTTAACAAAATGATGCATATGGGGAAAAAGGCAGGACTGAAGCGCTGTGAAATCTGCACCGTTGGAAGTGTTTAGATGTAGGGTATGGGCCATCTGTGCTGATTGCTGTGGGGGATCCTGCCCAGGCCCTGCCTTTGGCTTGACTGTTCTTCAGGCCAGCTGAACTTCCCAGTTGCTCCACAGTCCAGTTGCAGTTCAGCATTTGTCTCTGCGTGTACAGATTAAACACCTGCTGCTTTCTAAACACTCGGAAGACCTTTACTCCCAAGGAATGAAGGGAGGTTAGAGCTTGCCCAGCACATGGTGATTTCTGACACTCACTACAACAAAATATACTGCACAAAAATTGCATTGTCTCCAGTATATTTGCCTCACCAAATCTCTAGACATCTCTCAGAGGGAGAATGTCATTTGATGTCAATAACCTGTGTCACAAAGTTGGGGCAACTATCTTCCAGCAGGTATTTCTCATAGGTCCAATAGCTGGACATTGACTTCTGCCAGAGATCCTGCAGAAGACTGAGTTGCTTGGATACTATTCCACGTACTGGGTCTCAGGATAGATTGGGACACTTAACATCATTAACTATTAGGTTATCACCATCTCGTTGACTAAAGGGTTTGATGTTGATGAGCAAACAACATGGAGAGACATGGTCTCATAGCCTCTCCCCAACATGCCTTGCTGTGAGCATATAACATGTAACCTGTCCTTAGCTACTGTTTGTAGCTCTACTGATGTTAGCAATAGTCTACATTTACCTTATCTTGCATGCACATTGTTCTTTCTCTATATAACTCTTTCATCTTTGAAGAGACATAGATATAAAATTGTTCCAGTAGTGGTGAAGCATTTAATATAGCCCATTTAAAAATACCTTTGGGCTATTTAATTGTCTCTATTTCAGATTTTAGTTATCTATGCTAGCATATGTTTACCTTGGTAGGAATAAATTTTTCTACAGTTTCCAATTTTATTATCACTGAACCAAAGTATTTATATCTTTAAGGAATTTTTATCCTAGTAGAAGACAGAGCCTTGTCTCTCATTAACCTATCCACCTCTACCCTTCCTTTTTAATTCTCAAAGACAACCAAACCAGTCAAAGCCTTGCTCTATATCCAGTCATATACTTTTAATAAATCTTTCCATAAGTGTCAGATGGGAAATTGCTTGCACATGCATTCTAGAAATTCCAACAGAACCACATCTTTATGCACCAAACATGAAAGGACAAGTTGGTGAGAAAACTGGTGTCTCTCATGTCCCTCACTAGTGTAACTCAGACAGCATTGGAAATGTGCAAAAGAGCAAACTCTGTGAGAAAACATTCTATGAAATATGTATCACAGCAGCCGTCACCAGTTCTTCAAAGGGCCTCATTTCTAACCTTCCTTGGATTGGCTATGAAACTAGAATATAGATTAGGCAATATCAATTTGTTCATGCTTAGGTAACTTATGTAGATCCTTAACCCACTGTCCTTTTATTTTACATGTTTTAGAAAAATGAGTACTTGTCATATTAATAGTTGTTTCTCCAGACATTGTTACACATAATCCCTTATATATGCCTCATTCATCCTGTATCACATCGCTGAACTATTTTTTAGCATTGTAAGTCTTTCTTTTCTGTCCCTTTCCCACCATCTCAGACTTTAATCTCCCAACTCCAACCCATTTAAAAACTGAATCTGACTCAAAGTTCTCTTGGTGCTAGACTCAGAGGAAATTCTCAGCCAGTTGAGGATCACCCCAAACCTCCCCCCTTTCCTTCTCTTTTCAACTCCACCCATTTTCTAGGGGCATATAGTTGCCTCAGCATCTTATACACATTGAAACACACTGGATTGCCAGAATGTATATTTTCCAAGCCTACAATGTCTCTGGAAATCCAGAAGTTTTGCAGGTTCTGTGCCAGGCTTGGCCACAGAAATCTATACAGATGGAAAGCCCTGAGTCTTGGATATGCCTTCCCTATATGGTCTTCTAAGCCATTCTTCCTTCCTGTCTATAACCCCACTTCCCCAGAGCGGAATGATGGGGTGGATCTGGGTCCCTGTCACCAGTAGAGCCCTCTGTACTCTTGAGAATTCTTCCTTCAACTTGGCTTCTGTGCTCTTCCCCTACATGCTTATGAATGTTAGCCTTCCCTACCCCTGACATAATCTCCTCCATAGGATTCCAGAAATAAAAGGGAGGGTGCATGAAGGATCCTATGTTTTAGTACCCTCTGTTTTCTTTTTCAGTAGAAACCATTCTGATGCCAAGGAATTCAAAATATTATAGAAAAAAATATAAAGAGAAGTTCTTAAAACTGAGTGCCTTAATAAATTGTTTTACTAACAATATAAAGTAGGATCTAGCCTCTTTTTTAGCCAATCTTTCTGAAGTTAATGTAGTATCTGTTTCACTCAAGGAAAAAATGACTCAAGGACAGCCTGACCTCTTATTCACTTCAAGAGAATATAACAGCAATCAAGTCAGTAAACAAGGCCCATGTTGCCTTTTTCATGCATAGAACTTCATTAGGTTTATCTGAAATGTGTTTGAAAAACAATCTAATTTATCTTGCTCCAAGTAATTTAATTAGAATTCAGTTAAATTCAGCAGAATTCATGCATCATTTTATATGTTTCACCTTGATTCATTTTATTTGCTATTTTTTACTTTAAAGATGCAATGGAGTTATTTGACCCTACAGTACTCTTTCTAAAGTAATCCATTTGTGCATAAACTAACTGGTGCTTGGAGGGAGCAATAAGGAACACAAAATGTGTGCTCATCATTATGCATGTCATGCACAATTCATTTGAATTTAATCTATTTGGCAACGTGTGCACTGGTGAGATAGGTATTTCATATCAATTCACTTATACTTCCAAAAGGGATATTTTTTAGCCCTATCTTGTTTTTCATCTCACACTCACACACATCACTCACAGATACACACACACACACACACAAAAGTGAAGGAAAGGAAATGGTACAATGATGTTCAGATGCTATTTAATCATTTTCAGTTAACAATGAAAGATTTAGATTACCATGGGAACCAAGGGTATAGTTTGAAACTCTCTGAGTTATAATTCAAAATACTAAATTGTTTGCAAATTGTTTTTCTGTTATGGAATACACATACTGTACTGGAATCCAACTAGTACTGGAATCAAACATGATCTTACAAGGCCTGTCACCAAATGGGTACATGAGTGCCCTTGGAAAGATACTAGCATAATAGTTTTTGGTTTTTTTTTTTCAATAGAGGCATAGAGCTATCTTTTGTGTTGTTGGTGCCCATGTATCAGGTTAATGTAGCAGAAATCTTCCAAGGTGGTAGGCATTTGAAAACAGAAGAAAATAACCCATCTTTTCCTTATATTTTCTCAATCCCAGTTTACTTGTGGATGAAGCAGTTATAAGTGGGAAGCAAGCACACTGCCCTCTTGGTTTTCAGCATTCTGAAGTTTCCATGAAGCCTTGACACTGTTCTTAGGCACCAAGATGCATCATTGCCACTGTTGTATCAAAGGAGCAATGAGTGGTTCCAAGAACTGGGGCAGGAAAGGGGAATGAGGGCTGGGTAGCAGTAGGGCAAGGAGAGATGTAGGTAGAAAATATACCTTTAGCAAAACAAACAAAAACAATAATGACCTAAATTTTTAGTTAAATTGGAGTTTTTTAGGTATTGAAATTTTATTTTTCCTTTAACTTTTTTTCAAATTGGGTGAGCCAACTCCCCTTTCTAATTTGAAAGACAAAATTGCAATATTCTTCTATTTTCTATGTTGCCATATAGTCATCAGATGCTCTCAGTGCTCTTGGACAGTTAGAAACATTATTACAGCCTTTACTAGGTAAGATAGGTGAACTTGATACAACATGTCAAAGATCTGAAATGACCTGAATTTTCCTGAGTCTCGTCTTGGAAGAAAAAGAAGTAAAGGTGTTTCTGAGTCTGTGTGGACTACCATAACAGAGTTTAAGAGACTGAGTTGCGTATAAACAACAACTGTATTTCTCACCATCCTGGAAGGTAGAAGACCACTATCAAGGTGCCAGCATGATCAGGTTCTGGTGAGGGCCTTCTTCCTGATTTCAAATTGCCACTGTGTTCTCAAATGGCAAAAGAAAGCTCTCCAGGATCCCTTTTATAAGGGTACTGATCCCATTACTAAAAGCTTTCCTGCATTATCTAATCACCTCCCCAAGGCCCCCACCTTCTAATACCTTCACACGGGAAAGTGTAGGATTTGAGGAAATGAATTTGGTGGGGAGAGATAAACATTGAATTTGCTGCAAAGTGGTTTGTAAATTATTTCAGCTGGAAAACATGACTGCTTTCTCCACTGCCCACATTGCAAAAGGACTTCTGTGGAAAAGGTAGCCTAGACTGATGCCCTGAAGACAGTTGAGAATGTACAATGACTTGTCCCTTTCCAACAGATTTTACAGAGCTAGGTATACTGGATCACACCTTATTCTGTAAACAGTTATTTCACAAACAGCTCAAGTGGGGAAAAGGTTAGAATACAATTTATGCTTACAAACTGATCCTTCATGGCTGGCACTGTGGCTTAGTGAGTAAAGCCACCACATGTCCCAGCTGCACCACTTCTGATGTACCTGGAAAAGCAGCAGAGGATGACCCAAGTGCTTGGGCCCCTGCAGCCACATGGGAGACCTAGAGGTGACTCCTGGCTCCTGGCTTTGAATAGGCCCAGCTCTGGCCTTTGTGGCCATTTGGGGAATGAACCAGCAGATGGAAGACCCATCTCTCTTTTTCTCTCTCTTTCAATCTCTCTCTCCTTTCTCTCTCGCTCTCTCTCTCTCCCTGCCTCTCTCTTTTCTCTCTCTCTCTGTCTCTCCCTGCCTCTCTTTCTCTCTCTCTAACTCTGCCTTCAAAAAATAAATAAATCTTTAAAAAAAAAAAAAGGTGATCCTTCAATTTTTATCTTCTCTGTTCTTAATGAAAGTACCAGTGGTTCCCACAACCTAGGTCCTGAAATGGGTTTTCAGTTGTTGCCTTGGCAGCATCTCCTCATGTAAAAACAGATGCTGTGGTTGGGATGTGTTAGAAACTTAATCCTCAAATTCATGTTGGTGGTATATGGAGCTGAGTCTTTGGGTGATTGGTAGTTAGGATGAGATAAGGTCATAAGAGTGAGGACCAGCTCTCTGCTATGGCCTGAGAAAGCAGTAAAAGATGGCCCAAGTCCTTGGGCCCCTGAACCTGCATGGGAGACACAGAGGAGTTTCCTGGCTCCTGGCTTCAGATCGGTGCAGCTCCAGTTGTTGCAGCTAATTGCTGGAAAAACCAGCATATGGAAGACCTCTCCTCCTCTCTCTGCCTTTCCTTTTCCCTCTGTGTAACTCTGACTTTCAAATAAATAAATAAATTTAAAAAAAAAGAGTGAGGGCCACATGATGGCTTTAGTGGCTTTCTAAGAAGGACAGATGAGCTGAACTAGCAGCTTGCTCAGCATTGAAGTGTGATACCCTCCTCCATGTTATGATGCAGCAGGAAGGCCCTCACCAGATGCTGTGCAGATACTGGCATCACACTGGTGGAATTCTCAACCTCAATTACCACTATTCTGTGTAAATTACTTAGTTTCTTTGTTATATTGACAGAAAGTGGACTAAGACAACAAATGAATCTTTTTCATGCAGAACATAAATTACAAGGGGAATGATCATCTTTTTAGAATAAAAATGATCATAGAGGCCAGCACCGCAGCTCAATAGGCTAATCACCACCTTGCGGCACCGGTACACTGGGTTCTAGTCCCCGTCAGGGCACCAGATTCTGTCCCAGTTGCCCCTCTTCCAGGCCAGCTCTCTGCTATGGCCCGGGAGTGCAGTGGAGGATGGCCCAAGTGCTTGGGCCCTGCACCCCTTGGGAGGCCAGGATAAGCACCTGGCTCCTGACTTCGGATCAGCACGATGTGCTGGCTGCAGTGCACCGGCCATGGCAGCCATTGGAGGGTGAACCAACGGCAAAAAAATTTTTTAAAAAATGATCATAGTATCTTGTGTTTATAATTTTCCTGTCAAATTTGTTGTTATTTTATTCCCTTATTTCCAGTGTCAAACTCTAAAATAGTCCCCCCATCTAATTATTAATTGATTCCTTCTGCATAAACTGTTCTACAAATGGATTGTAATTAGTTCTTTAAAATTCTGGTAGGATTCAGCAGTAAAGCCATCCAGTCCTTGGTTTTTCTTTGTTGGGTGGGTCTTTATTCAATCTCTAATTTTTTTATTTGGATCTCCTCCTTCCTTTTTTGGTTAGTTGCCCAATGGTATATCAAATTTTTAAAGAACAGCTGTTCATTGAACTGATCTTTTGCATTTTTCTGTGTGTTTGATTGTCCTGATTTTGTGTATTTTTTCTCTACTTTTAATTATTTCTTTTCTCCTACTAACTTAGAGTTTGGTTTATTGTTGTTTTTCTAAGTCCTTAAGATGCACTGATAGCTCATTTATTTGATGCCTTTCCAATTTCTTAGGGTAGGCTGTAATTGCTATAAATTTCCTTCTTAACACTGCTTTTGCTGTATCCCATAAGTTTTAATACATTGTATTATCTTCATTTGTTTCCAGGAATGTTTTGATTTCTCTTTTAATTTCTTTTATGATCCACTGTTCATTCAGGAGCATGTTGTTCAGTCTTCATGTGTTTGCATATATTCTAGAGCTTTTTTTTTTTTTTGACAGGCAGAGTGAACAGTGAGAGACAGAGACAGAGAGAAAGGTCTTCCTTTTTGCCGTTGGTTCACCCTTCAATGGCCACCGCGGCTGGCATGCTGCGGCCGGCGCACCGCGCTGATCCGATGGCAGGAGCCAGGTGCTTCTCCTTGTCTCCCATGGAGTGCAGGGCCCAAGCACTTGGGCCATCCTCCACTGCACTCCCCGGCCACAGCAGAGAGCTGGCCTGGAAGAAGGGCAACCGGGACAGAATCCGGCACCCCTATCGGGACTAGAACCTGATGTCCTGGCGCAGCAAGGCGGAGGATTAGCCTAGTGAGCCGCAGCACCGGCTAATTCTAGAGCTTTTAAGTTGTCAATTTCCAGCTTCATTCCATTGTGGTCAGAGCAGATACATGATATTATTTTGATTTTTTAAAATTTTATGAGACTTCCTTTATGGACTAGCATATAGCATATTCTAGAAAACAATCCATGGAGTTTGTGTCTCTCTTTAGATGCAGTAATATTTGTTTTAAAGAGCCAGGCACCCTGCTGTTGGGTGCGTGTAAGTTTATTATAGTCATATCCTCCTGTTGAATTGATTAGTTAATCATTGCCTAATGCCACCCTTTGTTTCTTTTTACAATTTTTGTGTTAATGTCTATTTTATCTGATATTAGGATAGCTACACCTGCTCATTTTTGCTTCCCATTACATGGAGTATCATTTTTCCATTCTTTTACCATCTTTGTTGGTGACATGTGTTTCTTATAGGCAGCATATAGGTGGGCCTTATTTTTTAATCCATTCAGCCAATCTGTAACTTTTTTTTAAAACTTTTATTTAATGAATATAAATTTCCAGTGTACAGCTTATGGATTACAGTGGCTTCCCCCTCCCATAACTTCCCTCCCATCCGCAACCCTCCCCTCTCCCGCTCCCTCTCCCCTTCCATTTGCATCAAGATTCATTTTCAATTCTCTTTATATACAGAAGATCAATTTAGTATAAAGGTTTCAACAGTTTGCACCCACATAGACACACAAAGTGAAACATACTGTTTGAGTACTAGTTATAGCATCAAATCAAAATGTACAGCATATTAAGGACAGAGATCCCACATGAGGAGCAAGTGCACAGTGGCTCCTGTTGTTGACCCAACAAATTGACACTCTAGTTTATGGCACCAGTAACCACCCTAGGCTGTCGTCATGAGTTGCCAAGGCTATGGAAGCCTTCCAAGTTTGCCGACTCTGATCATATTTAGACAAGGTCATAAAAGACAGGGTGAGGATAGTAACCAATGATCCTAAGAGTGGCATTAACCAGTTCTGAACAATTATACAGCATTAAGTGGGGAAGAGGACCATCAGTACACACAGGTTGGGAGTAGAGCCATTGGTGGTAGAGTAGAGGTTATGATTACGAAGGAATGAGGCCCAAGTGTGCTAGACAGGGTCTAGAACAAAGGACAGAGTCATTATTAGAGGAGCTAAGAAAGGTGCTGTCTAAGCTACAATTAAGTTTTCTGATTGAGAGGCAAATAGAACCTGATAGAAGGGGCTTGATAATGATCTGGTGGGCTTTAGGCCTTGTAAGTTAAGAGGCCCAGACCTATCTATCTCTTCACATGGGGTATATCCTAAGGGAGGTATGAACCTCCTAGGGAAAGGCACTCTGTTGACTTTCATTACTTGGCTGGCCTGGGAGGAGAGCTGGCCAGGTAAAGGCAGGGGGCATCTCTAACAAGAAATTTACAGTTCTGCCTGCAATGTTGCTGACCCTACTTGACCACACCCTCAGCTGCAGTGGTCACTTTGGAACTTGGGCTTAGTGAAGGGCTTTTCAGCTTGTAGCCAATAAGATCTGTGGCTCTGACCTGGGCATCCTTCGACTCCAGGGCAGGTCCATTTCCAGTGATCCAACTCTTGGCAGAGCTGCCAGGGCTCTTCACAAGCTGACTTCTGCTGAAGCCCAGGCTTACCACATTGAAAGCCACTGCAGTGGACTGGCCTGTTGGGTCTCCTTCTGGGCAGATCACTGTACAGATCAGCCATTAATAGGCCTGCCACCCATTGCTTCTGATGCCGAGCTTTCTTATCCTCCTGGTTTGTGTTAAAGCAGACCAGAGGATGCAAGTCAAGGGAGTGCCCGTGTCCCATCTCTAATCTTCGGTGGCCTGAACTACAAGTCTATAGTCACAGGCATGTTCTGTAGTAGTTTTTCTAAGGTAGACAATGCCCATGAGGAAAATTATATTCTCACTTTAAAACTTTCTTTCCCTTTGGTCTGAAAGGGAGGTTTTTTCTACTTACTGTATACTTTGCTGATGGCGAAGTGAATCTAGCTATGAGATTATTATTTAAGTTCTTATTTTGGCTATGCTATTACAGAAAAATGTTAGCCATCTCTTTTATAAGGTCTAAAGATTAAATTGTGCGTCCTACAGATTCCTTCATAATAGAATTAGTTTCCTACCTTGAAGAGAATAGAGAAATGAAAGAACAAGTTGGGCTTAGAATAGAGAAATGAGGGAGCAAGTCCTAGATCACTTGCTGACAACAGCAATATCACATGAATACTTAGCAAACAGTTGGAACTGTTTGCCAATCTGTAACTTTTAATTTGAGAATTTAGGCCATTTACATTCAGGTTTACTATTGATAAGTAATGATTTAGTGCTATCATTTTTCCTTACAAATTTCTATTGTTTGCTTTGGATTTCCTTTGTACTTTTACTAGGAAATTTTCTGCTTTCACCTTCTTTCTTTTTTTACAAAAGTGATTTATTTATTTACTTGAAAGACAGAGTTAGAGAGAGACAGAAGAGAGAAAAGAGGGGCAGAGTGGTCTTCCATCCACTGGTTCACTCCAAAAATGGCCTGAATTGTTGGAACTGATCTAGTCTGAAGCCAGGAGCCAGGAATTTCTTCCAGGTCTCCCATATGGGTGCAAGGGCCCAAGCACTAGTGCCATCCTCTGCTGCTTTCTCAGGCACATTAACAGGGATTGGATTGGAAGTGGAGCAGCAGCCAGGTCTTGAACTGGCACCTATTTGGATGATGCTGCCACAAGCAATGGTTTTACCTGCTATGCCACAGCACCAGCCTCCACATTATTTCATAATGACAACTATAGTTCTCTGTTTCTTGTGTTGTACTTCCTTAAGCATCATTAGTAAGGCCAGACAAGTGGTGACAAATTCTGTCAATTTCTGTTTATTTTGGAAAGTCTTTGTTTCACCTTCATTTACAAATGAAAGCCTTGCTGGGTAGAGTATTCTGTCTGGGTTGAGAGTTTCTTTCTTTTAGAACTTGTACTGTGTTTCTCCGCCGTATCCTAGCCTGTAGGATTTCTGATGATAAATCATCTGTTAGTCTAATTAGGGGTCCTCTGAAGGTAATCTGACATTTCTCTCATGCATATTTTAGAATCTTTGTGTTTTACTGTTGAAAGTTTGACTATAATGTGTTGTGGTGAAGATCTTTTCAGATAATTTCTATTAGGAGTTTTATATGCTTCCTGTATTTGGATGTCTCTTTCTTTCTACAAATTAGGGAAGTTTTCTGGTATTACTTCACTAAATAGGCCTTCTCATCTATCATCTTTTCCCATGCCTTCTGCAACTCCTTAGACACATATGTTTGGTCATTTGATAGTATCACATAAGTCTCCAACACTATTTTCATTTTCCCTCGTTTTTTCTTCTTTTTTTGTCTGACTGGGTTATTTGCAAGGATTTGTCTTCTATCTCAGATATTCTTTCTTCTGCCTCATGAAGTCTGTTACTTAGGCTTTCCACTATATTTTCTATTTGACATATTGAATTCTTCTTTTCTACTATTTCAGTTTGACTTCTCTTCAATATCTCAATTTCTTGACACAATTTTTCATTCATATTTTGTATTAATTTCTTATGTGATTAATTTGTTTCTATTTCTAAGTATTTTTATGGTCATCCTCTGCAAATCATTTTCAGGCATTCCATCAATCTCTTTGTCTTCACATTCTAATATAAAGTGTTGTTGTGTTCCTTTTGGGGAGTCATGTTGTCTTCCTTGTTCTTGTTTCATGTATTTTTGCAGCATTTATTTTTAGGTGTTTGTGGAAACACTTGTTTGTTTTCTCTTCTGATGGATTTTATCTTTTAAATATGACTCTTGCTTAGTGGAGTGTCTGCTCCTTCAGTGAATTCCCAGAGGCATGAGCTGTATGGGGCAAAGGAGCTCTGGTCAATGTGCAAGTATGGGGTGAAAATCCAGGGTGACACCCAAGTTGGAGATGATAGAACTCCTCTGTTGTCAACAAGGAGATCATGCCTGTTGGTATAACCACTACCTCACCTGCTCTCTTCCAAGGTGATCAACATTAGCCCATAGTGAGTACAACTCCCACTTACACCGGTACATGAACCACACAAAGGATTTGTGTGGTCCTCAGTGTAAGCATGGAACACTCTGCAGTGACCCACCCTAGGCAGTCAGGGAGTTTTTAGACTCATGCCAGACAACAGTTATTACCGAGACCCAGCTACACCCCACACACTATTCTGTAGTCAGTGAATTTCCATAGTCGCAGTGCACAAGGCTCCCACAGTCATGGGGGGAAGAAGATACACTCTCAGCTCCTTGAGCTTGCCCCATCCATGGAGAGAATACAGGGGTTCCCAGAGCCAGCTCTCTGTTGGTGCTACAGCTTGGCATTTTGAGCCCCAGAGCCTGTGATAGGTTTAGATAGGAGCTCCTCATAGTCTTAAGTGGGTGCCCAGCCCCCTGTCAAACTTCCCAGCCAAACTCAAAGTCTGTGGAGGGATGGGGATAAAGAAATGTGCTTTTCCTTCACTGGATTAGGTGGATACTCTGCCCATCCGCCAACCCCTGCTGGATTTCCAGGCTGGACTCAAAGTCAGTGTTGTGTGCAAGGTTCTTCCTCAGGCAGCATGGGCTGCCACAGTCTGCTCTCAACTCAGCTCAGAAGTTGGTGTCTCCTTCAAGCCTCTGCTGCAGTAGTTGTGAGTGACGTCCTCACTCACTGCTGTACATTTTCACTGTTCATGTTGCTCCACAGTGTCCCTCTCTTTTCTGTAGAATTTCCACTGCAAACATCTCTCTAACTCTCCCCTGGAAATACACTTCCCCCTCTTTTCTTCTGCTATTTCCATCTGGTGAAAATCAGCACATTTTTTCCTTATTTAGCCATCTTATAATCCCTGCCTGATGTTTTACCACAATGCTTGGTCTTGGTAGCTTTTGAGACAGTGGAATATGTTATTCTCCTGGGCCAACTTAAGTCATCCTTTACAAGGTCATCAACTTCAATTTGTCATTTTGTCAGTCTGCTCCAGGTTCAGTTCTCCCTGCCCCATCAAGTCTTTCAGCATCTTTCTTCGGGTACCCTGCCTCCAGAACTTTCTCTCCCATTGGTATATCCTCCTGTCCTCATCCATTATTAAGGTTGGTGAGAATGTTTTTGGGATTTCCTATTTTAGAGCATAATTTTCTTCTTTTTTTATTTTATTTTATTTTTTATTATAATTTTCTTCTAATTACATTTTCCTCTTCTAATCCTGAAGCGGGAGTGGCAGTAATAGGATTTTGTTATTGTTGATAAAATTATCACTATGGTAGACATTTCAACAAGTCAAATTTTGTTCCAGTTGTTGTAAGATATAATTACAGTAAATATCCACTTTTCATTCTTGCAAGAGGCCATTTCTTCAAAAATAAATTTTGTTGAGTTCATGTAGCAAAAGTTGGATTTTGATATAATTTAGAGGTGTTTTTCAAAGCAGTCTGTCACAAGTACTGAGATAAAATTACTCCTTTATTGTCACATCCTTGAATGGCGCAATTGCAGTCATCTATAAGAAAAATACCAGTTATCCTGCACTAAGGGAATCTCTTGCCAGTTGAAAGTAAAAGCCAGGTGTATTTATCTTCTAAAATGAGGCATGGTTCCTTGGTTATTTATCCTAAGTTCCCTGCATGTTCTTCCAAGTAAAAGACATAATTAATGATCTCAGTTGATTACACATTTTTCAAACAGGTTTTAATTGTGTGTGGAAAAGTTCAGCACTTAGTGCAGTCTAATTTTTCCAGTTTTTGCTACTTCAAATATACTACACTGCATGCATAAAAATTTGTCAGTTTGTGATAAAATAATGAAATTTGCTACTTTTTTTAGTTTTAAAAAAAGATGAACTGCCAGTCCTCTGTATGCTTTGTTTTTATTTAGTTAATAGATTTTAAAGTTAAATGTTTGCCATTTGGTCTCAGGGTTCACTAACATAATTCAAAATGAAAAGCTAAAAGCAGTTTGTTATGAAAAATGTCAGTCATTTAAAAATGCATGAAGAAAACAGCAACACAGTCATCCTGGAAAGGTCACCACCTCTCTCCTACTCTCCAAGTAGATGTTAGCAAGTGTGAAAACTAGAGTCAGAAATTCCCATTTAAAACTTAGATCTGTCAGTTTCTTAACAGTCATGTCATGTAGGACTCCTTAAATATTCCTCATGTCTTTCTCCTTTCCTTCCCCAGTTTCTGAAGGTCAGAAATTCTTTAAACTTTGCAAATTGGGAATGCATTTATTAGTAAGAAAATAAACCTGAGATGCAGGTTATCATCGTTTCCTTCTAAATGGATAGTAATGCAATCTTACAGATTTAAAAATCAATGAGTAATGATATCCCAATTGAACTTACTGTTATAAGAGCTACTATTTTGTGTATCTACCTTGAGCCAGATACTGTAGGAGGCAATTTATATATACTTGCTTAATTTAATATACTTTACCTCTTTCTCTCTCTCTCTGTCTCTCTCTCTCTCTCTTTCTCTCTCTCTCATTGTCTCTACTTTATACTTAGTGGCAAAGACAGTATCAAATCCAGATCTATTCCATTTCAAAACATGCACTTTTTACTTTTACCTCTGGAAGAATATAACAAAGATTCTTACCTGCTGCAAATGATTAAAACCTTATCTTTTAAGTCAGTTTTCTCCCAAGTGGGATGTGTACACATCCCAGTGCAAATACACATAATCTTTTAGGCTGTGGGAGGAAAATATTTTCATTACTTTATCTGAAAAAAAAAAACAATTTTTATAGATGGGAAGAATAATAAAGTAATTAAAGTTGGGTAATGTGTAACATATAACTTGATCCTGTTGAAGTCACTCAATTGTAATTCAGATGGTTCAGTCTTTTTTCTTCTATTTTTTCTCTTTTTTGAATGAATGTCTTGTGTAATCTAATTTTTCTTATCCTTTAAATTTTTCTCTTTTTTTCTTAGATATTCTTTCTCTTTCTTTCTTTTCTAGTTTTTTTAAGATTTATTTTCTTTTTTTTTTTTAAATGTGTGAGTTGTATGGCGAGTTGAATTATATCTCAATAAATTTGCTATTAAAAGAAAGTGAGTGTGCTGGCATTGTGGCACAGCAAGTAAAGCTGCCACCTGCAATGCTAGCATCCTGTATGGGTGCCAGTTCATGTCACGGCTGTATTACTTCAGATCCAGCTCTCTGCTAATGGCCTGGGAAAAGCAGCAGAGGATAGCCCAAGTGTATGGGCCCCTGAAACCCATACAGGAGACCTGGAAGAAGATCCTGGCTTCAATCTGGCCTACTCCTGGCTGTTGTGGGCATTTGTGGAATGAAACAGGAATGAAACAGGATTTATTTTCAAGGCTTAGAGATAGACAGAGAGATTCCGCATGCCCTGCTTCATTCCACAAATGCCCACAACAGCCAGGAGTAGGCCAGATTGAAGCCAGGATCTTCTTCCAGGTCTCCTGTATGGGTTTCAGGGGCCCATACACTTGGGCTATCCTCTGCTGCTTTTCCCAGGCCATTAGCAGAGAGCTGGATCTGAAGTAATACAGCCGTGACATGAACTGGCACCCATACAGGATGCTAGCATTGCAGGTGGCAGCTTTACTTGCTGTGCCACAATGCCAGCACACTCACTTTCTTTTAATAGCAAATTTATTGAGATATAATTCAACTCGCCATACAACTCACACATTTAAAGTGACAATTAAATGGTTTTTAACATATTAATATTTAGTACACAGATATGTGCAACCAACATCACAGTCAGTTTTGGAACTGACTTAAAAAGAAATATATAACTGTTCACTATCATCCCTTATTTCCCTTTCCCCTAGCCCTATGCATGTCTGATTCATGTATTTATAGATTCATGGAGATTCATATAAAGGAACTCATACAATATGTAGATTTTTGAGACTAACTCCTTTAGATGGCTGACCTTTAAAGCTATATGAGATTCTGTGACATAAGAGTAGATGTTCTGCTATCAAAAGGGATTCACAGTACCTAATTATATGTAGCAAAAATATTAAACAAAGCTTGTAATTAAAACAAGATAGTTTTAAGTATGGATTTACCTCCACTTTTATCATAGGTGGATTTTCCTATAAGTATACAACATACCTGAAGATATTGCCTGACATGGTGTTAACAAGCAACTTGTAAGCTTCAGTAGCCATAACAGTTGAGATGTAAAATCATGCAACACATTTTTAAACATTCTCATTAAATCTAATAAAAATTATTTAATCAGCCTCAATTAATACTTCTTACTAATTCAATGATTAAATTCCTTATCCTACTGGGATAAAAATTCTTCATCTGATTGTTAAGATGATTTTAAGACCAGAGAAATCAAGATGGCAGGGTCTAAAACTCAATCTTTTGTCAGCAAATAATGTTGAAAGATGCATGGAAAGTCACGCTGAATATTTAAATAAACTACAGCTTTGCAATGTTGGGATAGTGGTGCAAATGTATCTAGCCTGTCTTACATTGTAAAGTTAATGGAGTTAGTGAGGATGTCTCACTTGCACAGAGATAATCCAGTTCATCAATCTTTCCTCTTGTTGAAAAATTTTTTTCATCATAATGAAAGCAGGATTTGATTCTAATTGATGGAACCAGCAGAAAAATGTGAGGACATTATGGTTCATGCTGGCTTTATTTTTCCTGCTCAGAAATGCCAAGAAATGCACCCTGCTGAATTAAAACTCTGCCCTGCTCTTTAAATCCCTCTGCCATTTACCTCTCTTTACCCACCTCCTTTATGATTGTGATTTCTTCCTGGCCAGTCAAATGATTCTTTGTTGATCCCTGACTCCCGGACACCACAGCCTTCCCTTTCCTGCCATGATATGCCAACTTCTTAATGTCAAATTGAATTTTTCCAGTTAGTTTTATTTTTAAAGGATTCAAAATTACATTCTCCAAGAAACCTTTTCATATTTGCTTTGCCTAATTTTAAATGCTGAAATCTTCCAATAATAGATAGCAGCTTTATGTAGATATACTGGGGTACATAGTTTTTAGATGGTATCATTTATTTTTGTCCTATGCCCCTCTACAGCTATTAGAGGCAAGATCAATTTATTTACTCTAGCCAGCAGGCCTTTGAATATGCTTCTTACTTTTCTATTTCTCTTTGGTGAATTCCTGAATCCACCAAATTTGCATGTAAAAAATGAGCTATAACTCAGCTACCAAAGACTTTTATCAAATATACAAATATAATAGACTTTAAGATCAAATATATAAATTTCAAGAATTGATATGTACACATCAATGTCTTCTGAAAGTCAGAGTTAGATAGTAGAAGGAAGCATAAATCTCATTATTTTAACCTGAGTTCCCCAGAAAGCGGACAAAGGCTTGCATGTTATTTCTTAACTAGGGTGCAATATGTAGGAGCTAGATTGAGGAAGGAAAGAGGGAGAGATGATACCCAGGCACACAGTACACAACAGAGCACCTTGAGAGGCAGATTAAAATTCAAAGAATCTGTGTGAGTGATTGCTCCTCAGTACAACTTTCCTGGGGGAAGATGAAGGAAGAATTTGTCTATTTGCTAGAGTTCCCTATTGGTCAAGTGCAATAATTCCACTATACCTTGTAGTCACTCATGAGTGAGCCCCAAGTAGATTCCCACAAACTGTGATCCTTATCTTCACTTGGAATCCCCAGGACTGAAGGCATAAGGTACATGATGTTGGCATGAGGCACAGGGCCCTTGAGTTGTGCCCATATAATTTTATTTTTAATCTGTGTAGTCAGTTATACTGACTATAGAAAATAACAAGAGATTTTGGAGATGGGTGAGACCAAACAAATTTGAAACAGAGCACTGGAGGTGTCATACAAATAGACACCAGTCATAATATCCATACTTTACATGGAGAAATCCTCCCAGAGTGGGAAATACCCAAGATCATAGAGCTTTGAATTAGTAAAACCCATGTAACCAGTGGCATCTAACTCCCTATTTGATACCTTTTCACTCTTATGTTCTGCCTGTCTGGACTTAAAACATACAGCATCCATGAGTATTTATGAGTTACCCTTTCACACAACAGTTTCAAATATCTCTTACACTTAGTACCACATGGACCTGGTAAAACTGTCTGTTTAGGAGGGTTTCCTTGTAACTTACTGGGATTCTTCCACCTAATGAGAAAAACAAATGCAATAGCTACCACAGAGCCAAAGGACAGATTCAATTCCATGAATACAGAATCTCAGACAGAAAATCCCAATTGATGTTAAACTTTCCGAAGTGTGTATTTACTTCTTGCTTAATGGTCTTATTACAGAGAAGTCCAGTTAATGATTGAATCGATAAAACCTTTAGGCAAAGAACCGCTAGAAGTCAATGACCTAACTTCTACTAACAAGAATTTTGTCAAAGACCATAGCAGAACATCTTTCTGACACATTCGAATGGTACTGGTTTTGGTACAGGAAGTAAGTAGTAAATATATATGCACATCTAAATTCGTATGCTGACTCAGATCTGCCATGAATTGCCTGGGAATAGGGGTCAGATGAAAGGTGGATTCACTCTAGTTCAAGATGATAGCATAATTGATTCACTCATACTGAAGAATTACAAAGCAATAAGATTATGTAACACTAGCTTGAAATTCCTCAATATTTCATACAATCATATGGAGGGATGTATTCTTAAAACTAAGAGAAGAAAACAATCTGATCCATATTTTAACTCTTATTATTTTGAATATATCATTTGTAATACAAGTTTATTTGCAAAATCCTAAAGTCTGTTTCTTTAACAGAACCAAGTGCCAATGATAATGGTTATGTCAGACTTTATGAATACAAGTTCTATTATTACAGGTATTCAGCTTCCAGCAGCACTATTTCTACTGAGACTCATGCATTTTTCATTGTCTAGTCCTTCTGAATTTAAAATAGGTAGGATGTCCTTTTAAATGCATAAACAAAGAAGATGAAAATGTGTATCATACCCTCCTCTCCATTTCTGCTACTAAAATTATAGGGACTGTGTATCTTATGGTAGAATGCATCTGTTGTGCTATTCTGTATACTATATGAATAACCAACAGCATGCTGTGCAAAATTCCACCCAGTACCATATTTAGCATCATTTTTTGAAACATAACACCTTAACAGGCTTTTTCTGAAATGCACCAGAAAAATAGCTTATTAATCTCAGTGTCTAACTGGCAGATGGAATACAGTAAAAACAAGATTGTTTTTGTCTTTTAGGGATAGTAATTTTTCAAGATCAGATAAGCAGCCATCTTTCAAATCTTCCCAAGACTATGCCCTTTTAATTTACAAATATTTGTTCACTCATAAATTTGTTCATTCATTTGTTATTTATTGAGCATCTATTTCCTTTCTGCCCAACAGTCATGGAAGTACTGGGAACATGATGAGTAAAATATATTCCCTCTGGTCATGGTAGGGTAAGTGCAAGTAGAGATGGGGACATACAAATGAGGACATTGACTCAGCCGTGGGAAGCTTGGGAAGCAGGTAGTGGCTAAAAAGGACATCATGTAACAAGGACTTAGGCAAAAAGATCCCCAATCAACTGTAGTGGTAGCCTGAGGAAGAATATAGTTAAGTGGGATAAGGTAAGAGCAAATGGACTACAGAGATCCTAAAACAGAAGAGAGCATAAGGAGAAAATTTCTGTGTAATGCATCTTCAAATGAATTTTTCCTGGACCAATACAGAATCAAAAAGAATTCAGGGGCCAGCGCTGTGGTGTAGCAGCATAAAGCTGCCACCTCCAGTGCCGGCATCCCGTATGGGCACTGGTTCGAGTCCCAGCTGCTCCACTTCTGATCCAGCTCTTTGCTATGGCCTGAGAAAGCAATAGAAGATGGCCCAAGTACCTATATGGGAGACCCAAAAGAAGCTCCTGGTTCCTGGCTTTGGATTGGCACAGCTCCAGCTGTTGCGGCCATCTGGGGAGTGAACCAGCGGATGGTTCTCTCTCTCTCTCTCTCTCTCTCTCTCTCTCTCTCTCTCTGCCTCTCCTTCTCTCTCTGTGTTAACTCTGATTTTCAAATAAATAAATACATAAATCTTACATAAAAAAGAATTCAATGGGGGCAAGATGATAGGACAGAAGAATGGTCAGTCCACTGTCACCATTAATGTATTTAAGGGTTATTAACATTTTTATTTATTTATTTATTTACTTATTTTTGTTTGATGATGCTAGTAACTAGCTCAGATATGATGACTGCAATAGCCACAACATCTAGTTGCATGCAGTTGAGAAAGTACTAATGAGCTAATCTGATCAAAAATTCCTTTTGCACATCTTGTTCATTAGCATAACCGATAAAACCATAATTTACATTCTCTATCCAATCACACCAGCAACAGCTGAATGGCATGCCACTAATTAAAAGCAAAAATTGAATACAGCAAATTTGCTATTTTGTTCAGCTAAAGAAACAAGAATAGGCTCTTATCAACCTCTTGATGAAAGGCACACATAGCAGATAACCTTGGTGGAAGGGTTTTCACCAGAGACTCAGTCTGGCAAGATTTTTAATCTTTTATCTTCTCCAGAATATTTCTGGAAACCAGCCACTTAGGTTTCTAGCACTATACTCTGTGCACTCTATGAGAGCAAGAGCTATTTTGGAGGTGGGGAGGCAGCATAATGGTAGAATAGCATATTAATTAAGAAGCTAGGATTTGGAATAATATAACCTAATTTCCATCCAAACTCTTCCCTTATTTGCTTTGTAGCCTTGGTCTGGTTACTTAACCTCTATAAGTATCTTTTTAATTATCTATAAAGTGGAACAAAATATCTGCCTGATAAGATTATTCTGAGATTAAATAAAATGGTACATTTAACTTAAGCCCAGGACTTGCCACATTGTAAGAACATATTAAGTAGGAATTATTATTGTTATGTCACCTCAACTGGCTCCATTTTGTACTAAGTTGTTTGGGAACCTTGCTCCAAAATCTTGGTTTGATAGCTCCCTAGCAACAAAGACTGTACCTTATTCATCTTTGCATGTGGAGTGTATGGCTTAGAGAATACTAGTTTACAGAATATGGGCATAAATACAAAAGAAAACTTATTTTTTGTAAACAATGTATCATTTTTATGGCTTGATTTTGTTCGGAGAAAACATAATATGTTGCCAAGGTTTTGAATACCATGTAGGAATCAACACATCACGGCATTAACTTTCACTTATTTTCCCAAAGGGATACACTGTACACAGCATTCTCCAAGAGACATACTCTGTACCAGGAGCTACTCTCTGATATACTTGGCTTAACTCTGCCCATTTCTGTTCCCCTTAGACTGTCTGTTATTATGCAAATAATCATCAAGACTACCCAGTGATAGGATAATCATGAATCTACTCTAAATGAATTTAAAAATCATTTGAACACTACTATTTAATTGGTTTTATTATTGTATTACATGGTGACTAAACTTCAAAAGTTCTTTGGATTCTTCAAAATTCTTCAAGCTCAACATCTTTTATTTTTCACCGATTCCTATCAGCTTATCACTATACACTATTTCCCAGTGAAATGCTCTGTTCTCTTGGTTTCCATGGCACCAATATTGCTCTGATACTCTCCTCTTAACCAAAACTGGTCTTTTAAGGGCTGGTAATGACTACAAATCATCTCTTGTCAATCTTGCTTCCTCTGAATAACATTAAATAATAAAGATGTTTCCTGGGGCTGGCACTGTGGTGTAGCAGGTAAAGCAGCGCATGCAGTGCCGGCATCCCATATGGGCGCTGCTCCACTTCCAACCAGCTCTCTGTTATGGCCTGGGAAAGCCATGGAAGATGGCCCAAATCCTTGAGCCCCTGCACCTGTGTGGGAGACCAGGAGGAAGTTCCTGGCTCCTGGCTTAGGTCTGCATAGCTCCCGCCAATCTCTAACTCTGTGTCTCTGTAACTCTACCTTTCAAATAAATAAATAATTTTAAAAAAAATAAAATAAAGGTGTTTCCTTAACAAGTATATCTATTGTCTTGGTTTCTTTGACACAAACAACTACCCTGGACATCTTCACTCTCTAACCACTTCTGATTCCAGTCATCTGATTCTTTTTCCTCTTCCAACTGCAATCTTGGGATTTCCCAAGGATTGTCCCCAAAGCCCTCTTGTTTTTCTCTCCTACTCTAGCTTCCGTGGTGATATTATACATTCCAGAACTTTAACCAACTCTTTCATGAGTACAACTTCCACATAAGTATCTCCTTATTGCAGTCTCTGCCCAACTCTGATCTTATGTTCCTCCTAATGCTGCTGGATCATTTGGAAGTTCATCTGGCGGCGCAAGTTCAGTATACCTGAAGCATCAGCTTTCTTCTAAAATCAACTAATCATGACTTTGTCAGTTGGTCACATTTCTTTTAAGCAGTCTTGAGTTAGTCTCTTAAAATCCTTGAGTTAGTTCTGGTGCTTGTCTCTACCTCTATTTTTTTTTTTTTTAATCACCCTTTTGTTACAAAAACCTGCCTACACCTACCTCTGTATTGTCTCAGAATCCTTCCACTCTCTCTGTCTCCTGAATGATATTGCCCAGCTGTAGATAGAATGCAGGACATTGTGCAGACTTCATAGCCTGGCAGAGGCAAAAGAGGCATAAAAGCAGCAATTACAATGCAATGAAAGAGAAGTAATAAAGGTGATGTGTCCCAGGGAAGAGACAGTAGGGAACATATGAGCCAAATCTTGAAAGATGAATAGGAGTCAGCCTGACAAAGGAACAATGAACGTTCTAGAAATAATAACATGTGCAAAGGAATGCAGGAAAGAAGACCGTGACTCATTGTTGAAGTGCAAGTGGGTCTGTCTGCCTGCAGCTCTGGCTTCACAGAGGAATAATGGGAGGGAAGGAGGAGGTAAAGGTGCAGAGATGGTAAGAGTAGAGGGAGTGCATTCAGGAAATTATTTGTTCTATAGCTGTGTACCAAACTACTGTAAAACCTCAGGCCTTAAATGAACATCATTGATTCTTTTTCACAGTTCTCCAGTTGGGTTGCAATCTCAGTATGATTCTCCTGTGCTCCATGAGGCACGGGTTGGCATAGCTTGACTTTGGCAGAAGGATCCAAAGTCCTCACTGACATGACTGGCACTTTAGCTCAGGCAATGACTAGACTTCTCTTTCTCTTTCCACACGATCTCTCCATATTCAGCAGTCTCCCTCCAGTTTCTTTACAGGAAGTTCTATCATAAGAGGTAAAAAATGAAAGCTGCACAGTTTCTTATGGCTTCAGCCCGGAGGTCACATGATGTTCCTTCCCTCACCTTCTGTTGGTTAAAAGAAGCCCTCCTTGGCTTACAGAGAAAGAAAACTAGATCCACCTCTCTTCAGGAGGGGCAGAATGAGTGCTGAAAAGGCTGTTGTCCTTGCAGATGGTCTGCCACGGGCCTTACAGATCACCACATCCTCTGGGGGACCTGTTGTAGGAGTTCAGGCAGCAAACTGATATTTTAAACTTATGTTTAAAAATGTGCCTTTGAGGGGCTGGTGCTGTGCCTTAGCGGGTGGGGCCAACTCTGCCTTTCAAATAAATAAACAAATCTTTTAAAAAAAATATGTCTTTGACTCTTGTATACAGGTTGAATTCAGTGATCGGGGAAAGAGATCAACCTTACAAAAGTGTCCTCCATGATCCCATAAACCTTGCCATAAGTTTTCCTCCTCGTGGAAATAGATGGACTTAATATATTGGGACTGATAATTTTCTTTTTTCAAGGCAAAGTACTCCCAAAATACTGTCCAGGGCTCTGTTCTGCTTCCAGAAAAATGGATTCATGTTAGCCATGGGGGAAGAAATGCTTATAACACTGCAAATCCTCTGCCTAAAATATTTTGGTTTAAAAGTAGTACTGCTTGCTTATTTCCTATTGCTATTTCTATAAGTAAACCAGGAAAATCAGGAGAGACATTCAAGGCAGGCAGAAATCTGCTTTGTGCTTCCAAGGGCTTCTCCTATGTCAAAACGTGTGTGTGTGTTTGTGTGTATGAGGGAGACAATACAGTTAAGTGTGGACATTTTATTTCTATGAAAGGTGAATGCCTTAATTCTTGCTTATAGCCTTCACTGCATGTTCTACAGGAGCAGTGGCTATGAAAAAGCCCCAGAAAATGCATAATCTGAAAGCTTTCAAGTACTGAGGCCTTTTTCTGAGCACCAATTTTAATGTGTAGGCAAAGGCAATTATAACTTGGCCAAAAGAGAGACCAATGCTTAGAGATCTAATGCTTATTAAAGCTTCCTGCAGCTAATTGAGTTCCAGGGTCTGGCAGTAGACAGGAGGCGGCTGTTTTTGAGTTTTCTGGAGTTCCTAGAGCCCTTTCACCTGTATGATTCCAGCTGCAGGATTTCAATGTGATGGTACAAGATCCTGAAATATGGTCCCACCTAGACAATGTTCAGGTACTCTCTGGGCATCACAGAACAGCTGATTAACGCTAAGTGAGCATCAAAATGATGGACGTCAGTATGTTTATTTCCCCCTGACAGGTCCAGAGTGCAGTCAAGAAGCCAACTTTCTTTGGAGATATTTTGTCTCAAATTCCAGTTTTGCCACTTCCTGGTAATGTGACTATGATAATTACTTTAAGCACTGGTTTCCACCACCCTCTTCATAGGATTACTGTGATGGACTTAAAGGATGTGTATTTAGAACACATAATCCAGCCTTCAGGAGGAGTGCTGAATACATTTTAACTATTATTGTTTTAATGACTTCCTGCTGATCTTTGCTGTGTTTCTCTCTATTTCTCAGGGAGATGTTAATCTCTGTGGCTCTGGGCCAGGTGTTATCCCTTCTTATTTGTGGAATTGGCTTGACCAGCAAGTACCTAGCAGAAGATTTCCATGCCAACACACCAGTCTTCCAGAGTTTCCTCAATTACATCCTTCTTTTCTTGGTGTATACTACCACACTGGCTGTCAGACAAGGTAAGCTTGCAAATACACCAAGGATGATGAATCACAACTATATCACTTTTTTCACTTATGTCAGTAATACAGTTCAAAACTCCAAATCTCACTTTTCTATTTTTCAGTAATAAAGCAAACAATATGAATGAATAGATCACAAAGAAACATAAATTGTATAAATTCAGTGGAATGTAAGAAATGCAGGTATACACAGAAATGTACAGTTTCCCAGTATTTTAATACCTCTTAACATTCCTTGTACTTCTCAATGAATCTAAATACCAGCTGTCCTGGAACACGGAACCTGGAACAGGCCCAATTGCAGCTACCCTACATAATACCAGTTCTGAGACATACAAGGGAATTGCAAACAAACATATGTTATTTGGGAAAGTGACAAAAAGAAGGATAAAATTGTAAACACAGTAATTCTGGTAACAACACATGGAAGGTAAAGAAAACTACCATAAGTGGTCAGGTGGAATATTAAATTATTTTAAGTAAAAATAAGGAAAGCAAAAAAAAAAAAAAAAAAAAAAAGTCCTCTAAGTGTCAGTGTGAGAAAAACTTTTCTAAGGGACTGTTGCAGTTGAAAGGACTCAGGAAAACCCCTGGAGAGCATGCTTTATAACCTTATAATTATATCACTGGTATAAAAGCTTTCATATGTGACTCAGAAATAGCCAATAATTTTCCCCTAAATACTAGCTGTTGACAATAAAATATGCATTGAAAAATAATCATTAATACATTGGAAGACTATTATACAACTTAATAACAAATAAGCTGTTTAGGCTGGCGCCGCGGCTCAATAGGCTAATCCTCCGCCTTGCGGCGCCGGCACACCGGGTTCTAGTCCCGGTCGGGGCACCGATCCTGTCCCGGTTGCCCCTCTTCCAGGCCAGCTCTCTGCTGTGGCCAGGGAGTGCAGTGGAGGATGGCCCAAGTGCTTGGGCCCTGCACCCCATGGGAGACCAGGAGAAGCACCTGGCTCCTGCCATCGGATCAGCGCGGTGCACCAGCCGCAGGGTGCCTACCACGGCGGCCATTGGAGGGTGAACAAACGGCAAAAAGGAAGACCTTTCTCTCTGTCTCTCTCTCTCACTGTCCACTCTGCCTGTCAAAAAAAAAATTTAAAAAAAAAATAAGCTGTTTATATAAATGTTAATAGTGACACCTTTTTAAAGATCTGTTTAGCTGTAATTTTTACATTTCCGTATTTGGATTCTAATCATTGAATCTTAGCTGTATAGCCTCTGCATGATTTGGAAGCTAATCATTTTGAATTGTATGAATGTGTTATCTAACAGTTATCCCCACCATTTCATCTTTGGTGTCCCAAACCAACATAGGACTCCTCAAGAATGGAAATGGAAGTAGTATAAAATGAGAAAAGTACTTATGATATACTGTTAACATGAGGAATGTTTGACTTGGCCATATCAGAAAGAGAGAACTGAATCAGTAGTTGTACAACCTGCTTAATAAGAGCTTGGATCAATATTAAATGAATAAAACTATTCAGGAGTATAATTGATTAATAAGTTTAAGTTCAGAACACCTTTGCAATACCCTAATATTATTATAGAAATGTTATGTGAGAGTGATAAGTTTATCTGCCTTACTGGATTTTTAGATCCAAAAGGTCTACACTAAGTGAATTGTAGTGAGTCTTTGGTTTCTTGTCCAGCTTGCTTTCTAGGAGTCCTGAGATTTAATGAAACCTACATCAAAAAAAAAAAAAAAAAAAAAAACAACTAAGCCATTCTGAAAGAGAACTTCAACAATTGAAGGTAGAGACCAAAAACATGGAACACTAAATGTAGAAAAGGAGCCAAAGATAATGATAATGCTACCACATACCAAGCCTTCATAATGTGCCAGCCATTCTCTTTTATTCATTCAGTTCAAGGAAATAGTTATTGTTTTCCAAAATTTTATAAATGAGGAAAGCAAGGCTCCAATGACCCCTAGAACCTACTCACAGATAGGATTCAGAAGTGATGAAAACGCCTGGAGCCTAGGCTGTGAGGACTGTGCACCTGCAGGGCCCACCCTTTGTCTCCATGTGTGGTTCAAGGGAGGTCACAGGAGCGTGGAGAGACTCTTTCAAACACAAGGAAAAATGTTTATCCTGAATTTCAAAACCCCGAATAAGAAAACCAGCCCTGGAGTATAAAGTCTAAAGAGATACAGTAGTGTAGTCAGGAGCCTGTCATACACAAATTAGGGAGAAGGTGAGTGAGTGGGCAGGAAGAAAAATTAAAAGTGACCCAAAACTAGGAGCAACAAGAGATTTGGAGGCTCATTGGAAAGGGAAGGCTAAAGAAGCCTGAGGAAATTCTGTTGATCCCAGTTGCTGATAGAATTTCTAAAAGGCTCTATAGAGATGTTACCATTGCCTCAGATTATCACCAAATTTGCTGGCGTGTCTGTAGTTGGATGTTTACTCGGAGTGTTTATTTGTTTTAAGCTTCATCTTTAGAGGTTTGAATAGGCTGGCATTAAGCTCACATCTGGAAATCAACATAATAATTACATCACTCTTGCATAGGCTAATTCAATCCTGTGATCTGGAAACATCCTAATCTTTTCATTTAGGCACCTCAAGATTTAGGGGGAATTGGACAACAGAAAAAGAGAGTCTTGTGTACACAAGGGGAGATCTTTTATGGCCACAATCGCACCTCCCTTTCCAGAGCACTACTGGGGCTGCATGTTCTGAAAGGCACTGGTCTTCCTACCTCTCTGAGCACAGTCATCACCTACCCTGCTAGGCCCCCAGATTAATTTCATGCCACCTTGGGACACATCACAGCAAGAAGTTAGACATCAGAATATATTTTTAAACAAATCTCTCTTTATAATTTCACTCATACAGTTTCTAAAAATTTATGATTGTCACACTTAAACACAATGTGGTAAATGAAAGAAGCACTTTAAAAGCATTAGTGATGATGTTATTACAAAAACCCTGCCAAAATTTGACTTCAAAGTTAAACTGAATTCTCCTTATCAAATTTGCATTGGGCCAGTGATCAAAGGCTGAAGCAAGAGGTTCTAGTATAAGATCCAGTATGAACTGAAGCTTTGAACTTGCCCTTGAATATTGATTTATACAAAAATTTGAGTATCATACTCTTAAATTTTTTTATCTATTGAACAAATTTTAAGTCTAGTTTTTTTCATGATTGGAATTAGCTTTTCTTACAGATGGTTCTAAAATTCAAAAAATTGTTACTGTTCACAGAAAAGACTTCATTAATTCACTTTATAGAAAGAGATGTATTTCAAAAGGTAGTTGACATTATATTGTTTGAGAAATTAGATGCAATTTAGAAAGCTATTACTTCAATAGCTTAACTGTACCCCTTTAAGAAGTTATTCAGCAGATTAAAATATACCCATTGAAATGCTTCTAAAAACCCAAACAATTCATTCAGTCCATACAAAATATGACTTTAGGAATATCAAGAAAATACAGTGAAGCTTCCAAAAACATATGGATTTTTCTAGGAAGTTCTCAAAAGAAAACTCTTCCTAAAATTTTTTTCTGAAAATTCCATGTGCTAATTGAATATTCTTTATCCAAAATGCTTGGCACCAGAAAGCTTTCAGATTTGGGGACTTTTTTTGACTTTTTTAATATTTTGGATATAAATAATGAGGTATCTTTAAGGATAAGACCCAAATCTAAACACAAAATTTATTATGTTTCATATATACTTTATGTACAGAGCCTGAATGTGATTTTATAGTGTGTGCTTAGTAATTTTATACTTGTAACATTTTCATGGTATGGAATTTTCCACATGTAGGATCATGTTGAATGCTGATGCTAAAAATTTTTTAGATTTTGGATTTTTGGCAAAGGGATGCTCAACTTGTAATGCTTTTTGAAATCAAGAAACAGAGAAACACAAAATGCAGACTATAAGCAAGAGAGGACGAAAAGGCTGAAGTCCAAATTGAAGACTAGCCAGGTTTTCAATTAAAAGCAAGGTGCATGATAGACATTTAAAGCAAAGATGAAGACTTTTTTTTTTATCAAGAAAACATTCATCATCAAACTTTTGTTCCATAAGCTTGTCTTATCAATTGTTACAAAACTCTTCCTGCTTCCCAGAACTATTATCAATACTTCTTCAATAATAAATTCCAACATTCCTCCATTGGCAATTGTAAAAGTTTTAATAATACTTTTTTCCTCCTTTCTTTATCATTTTTCTGTATTTTTGTCTAATTCCTTTTCATTTTCCACCAACAAATTCCTCATTGATGAGGAAAGTGGGGATTGCGGGTAAAGAGTAGATGAAGAAAGTAAAAAGAAAAGGCTTTCAGTCTTTGTTTTCTTCCTCAAGTCATGAATGGAGTCACAAAGGACAGCATGAATAGGATCAAAAGTTTCTGCCTCTTTTTATATACAAGTCCTGGAAAAAATAAGTTGTCACCACCACTGAGCATTATTAGAGTAACAAACAACATTAGTATTCTTGGAGACTGGTTCTGCAGGTTTTGCTTTTGCACTGAAAAGTATTTTTATAAGCTCTTCCAATTTTGAGTCAAAGACAAGCTCCCAGCTAAAAGCAACCTAATGAGTATGGCATGTATTTTTGCTTCCCAGTGAATTCTTAAAACATAAACATGAAAGTATTTATTGAATCATTTATATATTTCTTTATGTGAATGTAAAAATGAAACACGTCTCTAACAGTACAAATGGAGCACTCAGAAATATCACCTTGTAGAATTCTTTTCATTTTTTTCAAAAGCAGAATACCAAATCCCGTGTCTTATGCTTCAAGAGAAGTGTTCTCATTTTTTTTTTTTAACTTTTATTTAATGAATATAAATTTCCAGTGTACAGCTTATGGATTACAATGGCTTCCCCCCCCCCCATAACTTCCCTCCCACCCGCAACCCTCCCCCCTCCCGCTCCCTCTCCCCTTCCATTTGCATCAAGATTCATTTTCAATTCTCTTTATATACAGAAGATCAATTTAGTATAAAGATTTCAACAGTGTGCACACACATAGAAACACAAAGTGAAACATACTGTTTGAGTACTAGTTATAGCATTAAATCAAAATGTACAGCACATTAAGGACAGAGATCCCACATGAGGAGCAAGTGCACAGTGGCTCCTGTTGTTGACCCAACAAATTGACACTCTAGTTTATGGCGCCAGTAACCATCTTAGGCTGTCGTCATGAGTTGCCAAGGCTATGGAAGCCTTCCAAGTTTGCCGACTCTGATCATATTTAGACAAGGTCATAAAAGACAGAGTGAGGATAGTAACCAATGATCCTAAGAGTGGCATTTACCAGGTTTGAACAATTATACAGCATTAAGTGGGGAAGAGGAACATCAGTACACACATGTTGGGAGTAGAGCCATTGGTGGTAGAGTAGAGGTTATGATTACAAAGGAATGAGGCCCAAGTGCACTAGACAGGGCCTAGAACAAAGGACAGAGTCATTATTAGAGGAGCTAAGAAAGGTGCTGTCTAAGCTACAATTAAGTTTTCTGATTGAGAGGCAAATAGAACCTGACAGAAGCGGCTTGATAATAATCTGGTGGGCTTTAGGCCTTGTAAATTCAGAGGCCCAGACCTATCTATCTCTTCACATGGGGTATATCCTAAGGGAGGTGTGAACCTCCTAGGGGAAGGCACTCTGTTGACTTTCATTACTTGGCTGGCCTGGGAGGAGAGCTGGCCAGGTAAAGGCAGGTGGCATCTCTAACAAGAAATTTACAGTTCTGCCTGCAATGTTGCTGACCCTACTTGACCATCCCCTCAGCTGCAGTGGTCACTTTGGAAGTTGGGCTGAGTGAAGGGCTTTTCAGCTTAGAGCCAATAAGATCTGTGGCTCTGACCTGGGCATCCTTCGACTCCAGGGCAGGTCCATTTCCAGTGATCCAACTCTTGGCAGAGCTGCCAGGGCTCTTCACAAGCTGACTTCTGCTGAAGCCCAGGCTTACCACATTGAAAGCCACTGCAGTGGACTGGCCTGTTGGGTCTCCTTGAGGGCAGATCACTGTACAGATCAGCCATTAATAGGCCTGCCACCCATTGCTTCTGATGCCGAGCTTTCCTTTCCTCCTGGTTTGTGTTAAAGCAGACCAGAGGATGCAAGTCAAGGGAGTGCCCGTTTCCCATCTCTAATCTTCGGTGGCCTGAACTACAAGTCTATAGTCACAGGCATGTTCTGTAGTAGTTTTTCTAAGGTAGACAATGCCCATGAGGAAAATTATATTCTCACTTTAAAACTTTCTTTCCCTTTGGTCTGAAAGGGAGGTTTTTTCTACTTACTGTATACTTCGCTGATGGCGAAGTGAATCTAGCTATGAGATTATTATTTGAGTTCTTATTTTGGCTATGCTATTGCAGAAAAATGTTAGCCATCTCTTTTATAAGGTCTAAAGATTAAATTGTGCATCCTACAGATTCCTTCATAATAGAATTAGTTTCCTACCTTGAAGAGAATAGAGAAATGAAAGAACAAGTTGGGCTTAGAATAGAGAAATGAGGGAGCAAGTCCTAGATCGCTTGCTGACAATAGCAATATCACATGAATACTTAGCAAACCGTTTCAACCATTAGATAACAACTTAAGAAAACATTTACCAGAAGGTCCAATGCCTTCTATAAATTTTAAGAATCATGTATTTGAAAACACCTCTTAAATATCTAACATGGTGTAGTTTGTTTAGCCAGTAAACTTAAGCACGACCATCTAAAATGTTTTTAGTTTCTTTCTACCAACAAGTCTAAAACATATGATACACAGATTCAGGTCCCACAAATTAAAATGTATCTTTGATTGATTTTAGCAGCTTAAGTTTATGGACAATCTTATCTATAAGCCATTTAAAATAAAACTCTTAATAAAATTTTCCCATGTGGACATACAATATGTACACACATATAATATAGCATAATAGACCAATATAGCAATTTTAATAATAGCTTTTAAAATCTTTAACTCTTTTTGTAGATTGCCAATTGATTTGAATTGCTTTTTCTTTTTAGTAACCTCAGTTAACCATACTTTCTCTCAGTTGGTACTGTTAATACATTATTGGCTTCATCTGTTTATAGAGCCATCCCAAAGTACTGAATACAATAAAAGTGGCTGGAAAAAGTCCATAGGAACCTATAGGAGGACAGCTAAACACAGAACCAACAACGCTTTAGTTTTATGAGCAGCAGATCATATATAACTGTGGATGACAAAAGACTTTAAGTCGCCATGTTTAAAATTATAAACTCATCAACCAACAAGAGGCACTTGCTTACTTCACAGTATTTTTGAAAGCACCTGTAGGATTTTACAAGTATTTAACCCTTTAAGCCTCTGGGGCTTTCTCATTAAGATAACTATCATGTCTAGTACCACAAGATCATTAGACTTTTTAATTCTCAAACATTTGTATTAATAGCATTTTCCATTATAGAAACTTAAAGTCTGGTACCACATCACATCTTGACAGTACTTCTAATATACTCCAAATAGACTGATTAGTTGGTGTCTCTATAAGATGAGAGACATAGGTCCTTCGATTTTTTCAGTTGGGCCCAAACTGGAAAAACCAAAGTCCAGGATTTACTGGAAATTTTAGAGACCAGATTGTTTGAAACTTTGATTTTTTGAATGCCTGTCAAGAATGCCAAGAAGGCTCAAAATCCAAAGTATCTGGTTGAAATAAGATTTCTTAAAATCATGACATAACATAGACCAAATTTGATCATTGTTACAAGGTGATTATTCAAATTTTTGAAAAAAGCACGTATTTAAATAACCCATAGCTCTTAATAAAAATTCAGCTGTTTTTGAACAATTAGAATTTAACAGACATCAAGAGAACATAATAGATTACTTTAACACATTGCTTTAACAGAGCATCAGAGTTTAATTCTATGTCAAAGAGAAATTGAGCTTCCTGTGATCTTTTGCTGTGAGGTTTCCTTCCTTTACCTTCTTTCATATTGGTGACCATGTTTCTGTGTTTCTGTGTGTAAGACATCTTTAAGCATCTTTTGCAGGGCAGGATGAGTGGCAACAAATTCTTTCAGTTTCTGTTTGCTGTGAAAAGTCTTAATTTCACCTTCATTCACAAATGAGAGCTTTGCAGGATATAGTATTCTGGGCTGGCAGTTTTTCTCTCTTAGTACCTGGGCTATGTCTCGCCATTCCCTTCTAGCTTGTAGGGTTTCTGATGAGAAGTCTGCTGTGAGTCTAATTGGAGATCCTCTAAGAGTGATCTGACGTTTCTCTCTTGCACCTTTTAGGATCTTTTCTTTATGTTTCACTGTGGTGAGTTTGATTACAACATGTCGTGGTGAGGATCTCTTTTGGTCATGTTTATTAGGGGTTCTATAAGCTTCCTGTACTAAGATGCCTCTGTCCTTCTCCAAACCTGGGAAATTTTCTGCTAGTATCTCACTGAAAATGCCTTCTAATCCTTTCTCCTTCTCCATGCCTTCAGGAACTCCTAGAACCCGAATGTTGGGTTTTTTAATAGTATCCTGTAGATTCCCGACAATATTTTTTAGATTTCTAATTTCTTCTTCTTTTCTTTGGTTTGCCTGTTTCCTTTCCTGTTCTCTGTCTTCTAAGTCTGATATTCTCTCTTCTGCTTCGCCCATTCTGTTTTTAAGGCTCTCTAATGTGTTTGTCATTTGATCTATTGAACTCTTCATTTCATTATGATTTCTAGTCACTATCAGAGTTTCTTGTTCCAGTAGTTGTTTCATTTCATTTTGATTCCTCCTTAATATTTCACTTTCAAGAGAGAGATTTTCTATCTTGTCCATGAAGGATTTCTGTAGTTCAAGAATTTGTTTTTGAGAACTTCTTAATGTTCTTATCAATTTTTTGAGATCCGCTTCTTGCATTTCTTGGATCTCATCATCTTCATAATCTTGAATTGGGGTGTCTTTTTCATTTGGGGGCGTCATAGTTTCTTCCTTGTTCTTGTTAGCTTGGTTTTTGCGTTTGTTGTTTGGCATGTTGGAGATATTTGGTTTCTTCACTGTGGTGTTTTTTCTTGTTACACTATGGCTCTATATTAAGTGGACTGTCTGCTTTCAGTGGAGCCTTAGAGGCTTGAGATGAGTGTGGACTGAGAGCTGTGTTTGGTTCCTCAGGGTTGAGGGTGTGTCAAGGATGACACTCCCAGGTTAGGTGTGGTAAATCTCTCTTTCTTTTTTTGATTTAAAAGGGAAGTAATTCCGCACAGCTGAACGTAATTGGAGGTAGTTAGCAGGCAAATGATATACCCACAGGAGCCAGAGATCGGAAGCTCTTTCCCGAGGGCCACACAGGGAATCTCTTTTGCCCTCAGTGTGGGCTCCAATTCTCCTGCAGTCTCCCACTGGGTTGCCAAGTTAGATGCTAATCTCCTGTTATTTCACCCCTCCCCACAGTCAGGTTTTTCTGCTAGGCTCAGGGCTGGTGCAGACCTGAGGTCGCCCTGCTTATGACGTATGTCCAAAATGGCGCCTGCTCTGTCTTGCTCGCCTTTGAGAGGTGAGCGGAGAGAGAGAAACTTGTGTCCGTATCAGTCACTTTTTTTATTTTTTTTTCTCTCTCTTCTAGTTAGCCTGGTGAACTTTTCCCCACGGAGTTTCAAGCCTCGTTCCCTCTAGCCTCCTCTTTCCGCTTGCCTGCTGGTATCTCGGGCTATGGAGGTTCGGCTCACCTCGCGTTCCAGCGCTGGTGCGTTGAGTCTGCCGCTGGTGTCCCGAACTTGGGCTCCCACGCTCTCCACGCAGGTCCACTGTGAATCACTAGTTCCGGAAGAGTTTCCTCTGCTGTTTCATCCGCTACTCTTCCTTGACCCTGCAGTATCTCCACTTATATTGAACTTTCTCTCCCCCCGGACTAAGTGTGCTTCCTGCCTATTCCGCCATCTTGCCGCCTCTCCCGAGAAGTGTTCTCATTTTGAACATTAAATTTCAGAAGATGGAAATCCTAGAGGTCCAAGTTCAAATTTCAGTTCTGAGTATGGAAGAAACGGAGTCAGTTGGGTTTTGTAAGGACTCACCATCTGCCAGTCCCTTCTTACCACCATCCTCCTCTTGCCACCTGCAGCTCTGAAGTAGTTCAAACGAAATGAGAGAAATATCTAAAAACAACAGCTTTGTCTATGCACAGTAGCTGGTTGCAACTCATGTCCAATGGTCCCCAGCCTTTTAAATGAATGTGTCACAGAAGGTGCCAAAAAGGATTTCTCCTTTTTTGTTTTTGTTTGAGAAAGCAAGGCGGGTCTGCAGATCAGTGGTGGCTAAGGAAGTGTTATTGGGAAAGTAATAATTGCCTCTTCCAAATCAGGGGCAGGCTTTATATTTGTTCTTTTTGGAAATATGACACTTGTTACATACAATTAGAGACTCTCTATTACCAATATGGCAAGATTTTTTTTAAATTTTTTAAAGCTTTTATTTAATGAATATAAATTTCCAAAGTACAGCTTATGGATTACAATGGCTTCCCCCCCACCATAACTTCTCTCCCACTCGCAACCCTCCCCTTTCCCACTCCCTTTCCCCTTCCATTCATATCAAGATTCATTTTCAATTCACTTTATATACAGAAGATCAGTTTAGTATATATTAAGTAAAGATTTCAACAGTTTGCCCTCACAAAGCAACACAAAGTGAAAAATATTGTTTGAGTACTAGTTATAGTATTAAATCACAATGTACAGCACATTAAGGACAGAGATTCTGCATGATTTTTTTAAAAAAATTGATTAATTTTTTATGCAATTTCCAATTTAACACCAAGTTGTTTTTTTCCATTTTCAATTATCTTTATATACAGAAGATTGATTCAGTATATACTAAGATTTCATCAGTTTGCACCCACACAGAAACACAAAGTGTAAAAATACTGTTTCAGTACTAGTTATAGCATTACTTTACATTGGACAACACATTAAGGACAGATCCCACATGAGACATAAGTACACAGTGACTCCTGATGTTGATTTAACAATTTGACACTCTTGTTTATGGTGTCAGTAATCTCCCTAGGCTCTAGCCATGAGTTGCCGAAGCTGTGGAAGCCTTTAGGGTTCACAATATGGCAAGATTTAGAATATTTATGTAATGAGAAGAAATATAGGACTTCCTACAAACTAAGTCTTGGAAACTTCACCGTCTGTCACATGCTAAGAGTCACCTGCAGCTCTCCCCTCCCTGGTTCTGTGGTTACTGCTCTGCTTCTGTGAATCTTTGGCCTTGTCTTTATTTAATGCTTATTATAGTCAGTGAAAATCACAGACTAGAACAGTAAACAAAATTATACCAGGATCTGGGATTTTCTGCTCTGCTCTCACAGCCCAGATCCAAATTCCCTGGAGAACCTTGACTGAACCCCTGAAGAGCAAGGACTGTTCGTGGGTTGGCAGAATAAGAAAGCACTTGGTGAATATAAATACTGAATTATAACTCCTCTGGGAGCCATGGAGGAAATATTGCTGTCAGTTACCGAAGTCTGGTGAGGTAGTATTCATTGGACCCTCTTAAAAAAGTTCCCCTTGTGGGAATTACTTGACAAACCTCCATTTCTGTTCCTTGTCAGGTAACATTTATTTTTATTTCTTAAATATGATTGGAGGGCTTTAGCCCCCATAGCATAGAAAGATTGTACCTCAGGGATTTCTGAAATGAAATGAATCCTTGGTAGTTGCTCTACAGGATCCACAGGAGCAACATAAGCAGCAGTTTATGTTGTCAGGGAAAGAAGAGGAGCAGGTTTGGGGCTGGCAGTGTATGTATGTATGTATGTATGTATATATATATGTATATATATATGTATATATATATGTATATATATGCTAGAAATTTGGTGGAGAAACTCACAAGAGTAAATTAGAACACACTTTTAGCAAAACTATCTTCAAGTAGGTAGAGTAACCAGAAGTCTCATCAATTGCTGGTGGGAGTGCAAAATGGTAACACCACTTTGGAAAACAGTTAGCATTTTCTTACAAAGTTCAACCCACACTTACAATACAATACAGCAACTGCAGTCCTCTCAGAGAAATGTAGACACAATGTCCACACAAAGAACTCTATGTAAATATCCTTTGCAGCTTTGTTCATAATTACCAAAACCCCAAGTGTTGATCAGCTTGTGAAAGGATAAACAAGTTGCACTAAATTCACATCATGGAGTACCACTCATTAATAAAACTGAATGAGCTCCTGAAACTTGCAGTGATACAGAGTAATCCCAAAATCTTACATTAAGTGTAAGAAGCCAGACATAAGAGCTTACACACCATATAACTACATACTGCAGAGTTGTCTGATGTTCTGAAAAAGGCAACATTGTCAGGACAGAAAATGAATCAGTGGTTGCCAAAGCCTAGTGCTGGGGGAGAAGACTGATTGCAAAAGGGCACAAAGGAACTTTTGGGACAATGGCAATATTTTGTGTATCTTAATTATTGTAGAGGTTATGTGTCTACATATATTTGCTGAAAGTCTTCAAACTACACACTATTTTTTGAAGGTTTATTTATTTATTTGAAAGTCAGAGTTACACAGAGAGAGGAGAGGCGGGGGGGGGGGGGGGGAGGGGTTTCTATCCTCTGGTTCACTCCCCAATTGGCTGCAACGTCCAGAGCTGCGCCGATCCAAAGCCAGGAGCCAGGAGCTTCTTCCAGGTCTCTCACATGGGTGCAGGGCCCAAGGACTTGGGCCATCTTCTACTGCTTTCCCAGCAGAGAACTGGATCGGAAGTGGAGCAGCCGGGTCTCAAACTGATGCTCTTATGGGATGCCGGCGCTTTAGGCCAGGGCGTTAACCTGCTGCACCACAGTGCTGGACCCCAAACTGTACACTTAGTGGTGGTGAGTTTAATTGTATCTAAAATATATTTCATTGTACCTGACCAAAAGGGAAAAAAAAAGAAAGAAAATTAATTGACTATCAACAGAAACAATATGCTTACCTTGATGGAATAATATATATGGTTAAGCCCAGATTTTCTGATAATAGCTTACCCCCTCAGCCAAGGATGGATATTAAGAAGCACAAGTACACCTTCCCACTTCATTGTCACTTCTTGTTATACTATAACTGTAATTACACTTTCCTAAATTAAGTATCTACACCAAGGAACTTGCTAGTGTTGCAAGATCTATCTGGTTTATAATCCATCAAACAATGCAAAATATGCACATTCCATACATATGTGATACTTACAGGTGAAACCACTCCAAACTGAGTCTCCCACAGTCTTAACCAAACTTACGGTATCCAAGAGTGCATATCCTGTGTGTGCTGAACTACAGGAATCTCAGATAGAGTGATAGCTTGCACAGAACTCTCAGCATCACTTAGAGCGATACATGTCTTTTAGATGGAAAGAAATTGACATGAATATGCAAGACCATGTTCTCCTCTTAATGAATCCTCATATAAACAAGCACACTTCCTCTCTCTATACAAGAGATGCTCTTTCCCTCATTCCCCCCATGCTAAATACATCACTAATGGATTCTCTTCTGATTGTTTCATTCTAGACAGCCTATAAACTGGGGGAAAGGGATGGTCTTCCTGTTTAATCTGGAATCCATGTTGACTGTTAATTCCAGAAATCTTTAA
Source organism: Lepus europaeus (assembly GCF_033115175.1). NCBI lineage: Eukaryota > Metazoa > Chordata > Mammalia > Lagomorpha > Leporidae > Lepus > Lepus europaeus. The sequence continues at coordinate 116,968,311 of NC_084829.1, forward strand.
GTATTCATCTATCCATGCTGAGAGCTGGCATAGAACAATATTCATTCCTGGCATGCAGCTCCAACGTTATTGTGGGAGATTGAAGGGTGGTTACAAGATGATAACTGTATTGCCTGAAGCAGATAAGTCCCCTTCTGCCAAAATAGTGCTTTGTATGTAATTAGTGTAAAAATTCAGAGGAATGGAGTTTATCCTTACAATCATCTTTCTCATTAAAAAAGAATCATAATGGAAGAGCTGAGCAGTCCCTGCAGTGAATTGAATTGCTTTCCCTAAATTTTCATTAAATCAAAGACTCAGCAGTTAGCCGTCTTGCAGACGCTCTTGCAGTCTGCTGCATGAGATTTACACGGGGGGAAAAGAACCAAATAATTTTTTTCTATAAAGATTGTACCTGCATTCTGATAGTCTTTAGATCATAATTCCCTACCCTTGATTTTTTTTTAATGTTTGTTGCATTGGTTTCCGTTTCTGAGATTTTGAGGACTAGGATGGAAAATCATGTAACTCACCAGATTAAATCAAATGTGTTTGTTATTTGCAAATGGATGTGTTCTATTGCAAGTTGGAGTGCCTGGGCCTCTTCAGTGACCTATACAAGGGAAAACATAAAGGAGACAACTTCCAAATGAAAAAAAAATTGTGTCTGAGGCTCATATTTCTGCCATTTTTAAAACTTGTTTTACTGTTTTGTTTCTTCTTTCTAAGAAATAGTACAAAGATCACTTCTCTTTACACCTAACTGCCTAGACATATCTGAGAAAATGTCTATCTTTCAAAATCACATTTAGGAATTATCATGTAAGCCCGCTAAATTAAAATACAATTGTAAGCAATTAGGGTCTAGACTTTTTCTGTGCTTCAAGTCTATCAAAATTCAAGAGCCATTGAGTCATTGTGGTTGATTTCCATAACCTGTGCATGCTAGATTTCTTCATTTTATAGGTCAGGATAATAAAAGTAACTGCCCGTGGTTTGATGTGGACTGAAAGAGGTGATGTTGCAAAACTCTTAGCACAGTATCAGGCATACCAAAAATATCAATGAATATTATGTGCCATCACGAGCATTAGGTTTGCTTAGTAAATATTGATTCTTCTCTACAGCCAGTAATTTTATGCATGTAACCCTTATTTGGAATAAATTCTGCCACAAGGCCTCTGAAATTCAATGGCTGTATTCCAACACTTATGTTCCTCTCCTTGTGTCTCTGGATGTCAGAGTAAGCATTGGTGTTTCATAGAGAGATCAAAAATAAGAAACATTTTAGATATTTTACTATAATGGCCAAACAGAGAACTCACTGATAAAATTGTTATGCCAGCATATGACTACTTATAACATGCGCAAACCCAAATCTTTTTCTCTGGGGTGGAGAGTGAACTCTTTCTGCCTCAGAAACCCAAGGCCAAGGAAATAATAGGCCCAACAGAAGGAGCTGTCCTTAGTCTTTTTAGGCATAACTGCACCCAAGTGGTCCATGCTGTGAGAAATCAGGAAGTGGAAGGGAGGGGTGGCAAAAGTAAGGAATTGAAAAAACAAGTCCCCTGGGCCCCTGCTTGTGCCAGATAAGTGAGTATTTTATTTTAGAACTTTGATTAGGACTGCAAAATGTTAAGGCAGAATTACTTTCTACCCTATGTCTTCCCCAGTCTATGTGTCTGGGTGTGTTTACTATCTCTTCTGTTTCCTCTCTTCATCTCAGCTTTCTCCCTCCCACACAGACTTAACAGATAAACAAAAGGGGGGAAAGGGAAAGAAAAACATTCCCATGCCCTTGGCTGAGACAGGACCTTTAGAAATCTAGGCATTGCAGAGAAGATCCCGTCAGTTTAATCTCTGACTGCAGATAACTACACCAAGATACTAGTATTTATTCAAGAAAGGCTCAGAGCACAAGGATACCACTGAAAACAGCATGTTGTAAGCAACCTTGATCACCTTCTTTCTCTTCTGCAACACACACACACACACACAATGCATCTATGAACTGCAGCCAACTGAATACACCTACAAAAAGCAAAGCAAATCCACGGCACCTGGGAAAATCAAATTCACATTTAGCCTACTGACCAAGACACATGCCCACTGGATAAGCTGAAAAGAAAGAAGTATCATTTATCCAAAGCCAGGATATAATGACATTTCTATCCCTAATAATTTCTAACAAGGAATCAGTTCTTGGGACAAAGGCCATAGATGTTTTGGAAGTCCATGTCATTGCAACAGTGGAAAATCTTCAGACCCAAAAGAATTGGCTAACTATTTTATAATCAAAATCCCAAATCACCATCAAGAATTTGAAACAATCAGTGAACAACACATCCCTTTGAAGGCTTTCTCAGTGGAAACCACATTTAAAAAAAAAATCCATTTGCAGAGACTTAGCTTGACTAATGAACAACTCTGAAAAGAACTGTCCTTGGATGAGTTCATTCAGAGGAATCTTGCTCCTATTTTTTGACAGGGTAAGAACATTCTTTCTATCTCAATGTTAAGACAATCAATCCAGGGTGGGAGAGGGAAAATGTAAAATTTTCCAGAAAGGAAGAGTGCTGCAAAGTTGGCTAAGAGAACACAAAGTTCTGGGGGCTGCGAAGGTGGGGAAGTGGCAGCCAATGTGCCGTGTATAGCTGAGCAGAGGGGAAGGCCATGCTGTCACAGATCATGGAGCCATTGTTGAGCAGGAGGGACGCACTGCAGACAGACTCAATGGACTACTGGGGACTTACCAAATTCAAAGCAGCAGGTTCTGTACCTCCAAGCACATTTCAACTTTTGGCTTCATGGATGTCATTTGCTGAGGTCGAACTTTCCAGCTGTGCAGTGTTAAACTCAGGACCATTATAGCACAGCTTTAAGCAAGCTATTGATTTTAAACTTTTGTTAGGCCAAAAGAAACAAAGTTAGATCATTCAGAAGCAAGCGAAGAATTCAACTTCTAAAAATAAAGTTGAGAAACTTGGTAAGTAAGTTCTTTCAAACAGAGAAATGTGTGGGCATAGCTTATGTAAGCGACATAAATGTAAAAAGTCTTTGCACTGTTGAAAATTTTAAGTTATTTACTACATGGAAACTTACTAGCTATATACCTTTGATTTCTATTGTTTTGCCTTCAGATGTGTTAGATAATTGAGATATCAGAGAGGAAAGACATGGTAAATGGATTCTTATTCGTTCTGAGCATGTTTGTTAACTCAGACTGTCTATCTGATGCACAAGTATGCAGTACAGTTGCTCCACAGAGGAGTCACACAGTTTTACTTCTGCCCATGATTAATTTATGTAGAAACTTCCAAAAGGCTCTAGGCTGAGGGCATCTTATTCAGGTGTCTCTCATGTAAAGTCAGTCCTCTTGCCTTCCTCAGTCACTCATTTCTTCCCTACTATATTCACTCATTCGACATTTATCTCATTCATTTTATTCAGCAAAGGCTTTCAGAAGGACTTTGTCAACCACTATACTACTACTAGGTGTGAAGGATACACAACTGAGTCAAGTCAACCTCCCTTCTCCTGCACCTTCCAACCTCACAGAGGAGGAGAGTGGCAAGAAAAGAGGCTCTGTAATTGCAGAAGTACAAGCTGAGGACTTCCTTTATCTTGATGGCAAAAGCATTTCTTTCTTTTCCACCCTGTCATCCAGGTCACAACTCTTTTCTCCATCTAGCTCCCAGTCCTCCATTTCCCAGTTTTTCACAGTAGGAGAATTCCTTGCAAGCAGTTAAGAATCAATGAATTGCTGTTTCATGCCCCCCCCCCCCCCCAGGCCTTTCTTTGATGGTGCACTTGCCCTAGGCCCCAGTACTGTGATTGCCTTAAGAAGAATCGCATCTGCTCCTCAGGGTCCTGCACTCCGCACCCTACTGTCTCCCTGGAAGAATACTGCACAGACATCATCTACCTCCTGTAATGCAACTAAGTTGTGTTGACTCTTTGGCTCTTTTCACGACTATTAGTGACTTCTAAGACCTTCAGAGTTCTCCTGTCCCCTTACTAGTGGTCACATTGGGATTGCAAGTCTACATTATTTTGCTTGACTTAACGGACCCCTCTGTGTAGTGGCAAATAATCCTTTCCTTTCCTGTCTTTATTCTTTAAAAACCTTGACTTCTTCTGGTGATTAGAGATGTGCTTTTAGCACTTGCTGATCTACTAAACTTCAGTTCTTGCCTAGTTTCTAACAACCCCTATACAATATTGGAAACCACAGTCGTTTTGTGTTATAAAATGAAAGTTACCAAATAAAAACATAATGGGGAATATAAGGGTTCATGAACTTTATGCCGGTACTTGCCAGTAGAAAGACTTCCAGCTACACTCACAGGGACCATTAATATCTGCAGAGGAACCTGAAGGGAGAACAAGCACAGGCCTCTTGCTTTTAACCAACTTGCTCGTCAGATTCTGTTAGTATGCAACGTGCTCCATTCAGCAGATGGCCATCATATCTTTTCAAAGCATCAGGTCACCTGTGTATATATTCTAGAAGAGTTAAACTAATGGTGCCTTTGATACCAAGATCACAGTAGGCACCATTTCCAATTGTCTCAAGCAGCACCAGTACCCATCCAAATGTAGCATTGTTTATGAACATTGCTTGTTATTATCATTTATGTGTATTATTTATGAATGTGTCCTATGAATCTCCTGTGAAGATCTCTGATTGAAATCTAATCATGGCTTCACTTGAAAAGCACAAAAGGGTAACCTCTTCCAGTAATGATATATTTGAACACACCACAGGAATCTCCTATGTGTGCAACCTCTCTTAGTTAACATTTAAACATACCCGACAAACTAACTTAGAAAACTCATGTCATCTCTGGGGTTTAAGTCTAATCTGATTGGAGACTACGCTGAGTAATACAAAGTTGTCTTTGGTTAAATTTGGTTAAATAGAGCCCACTGGGAGTCTAACACTGCAAGAGACCCTTACAAGTACCCTTTCTCCCTGAGGCAAGCTCCCATCACCTCTGGCCTAGACTGCTATTGCCACCCCCAAATCACTCTTTACCTCTGTTACCTGCTGCACTTTCATCACAAAAACCCCTCTTCTAAAACCTTATTGGCTCTAAGCCAAAGCTCCAGAATGTCATGTAATTCCTTCATTTCAGTCTTAGATTGAAATCATGACTTTAGAGTTACAGCTGGGGGTTGAATTGTTAATAAAAAGTGATTATTTTCCATATGTGGTGAAACCAACATGTACTCCTTTGCTTCATTTTGTGAAATAAGATCTTTTAATAAGGATTCAAAGAAGCTCAAAAATCAAGGTACTAGAATTTTTTTATTCCTGCTTTCTAATTAGCCTGTCTGCTCAAGAAAATGAGGCCAAAGATGAAATTACTAATTTAATTTTTTTCTCTGATCAAGGTCTCTTGTAAAGTGCAAGCCAAGATGCCTAGATTTCAGAAATTTAATCCTAATATAAAAATAAAACTTGCTACTAATTTTGTAAGAAATAACTATGGTTGATATTGAAGTCTATATGTGGCACTATTGCTAACAGAGTAGTATAGGATGCTATTCATCTCTTAATAGAAAAAAATCAATTAAAAGACTTATTAATAATAAAGCTTCTGATCAAATACTTTTATCTTTGTTGGATTGCTTCTAACTCTGTTATAAAAACTACTAAATACTAGAAAGGAGCCAAGGATAACTAAGAGACTCTAAGACAATATTTGAAATGATAATGTTATAACTGCTTCTCAAATTTCTTTTTCTTTTTAAAAGAAAGATTTATTGATTTGAAATAGAGAGAGAGAGATTAAAAAAGAGAGAAAGAGAATCTTCCATCCTCTGGTTCACTCCCCAAATGTCTACAATGGTTGGGAGTGCTCAGGGCTGAAGCCAGGAGTCTGGAACTCCCTGAGTCTCCCATTAGGGTGGCAGGGGCCCAGGTACTTGGACCATCTTCTGCTGCTGGGGCTTTCCCAGGTGCTTTAACAGGGAGCTGCCTCTGAAGTGGAACAGATGGAACTCAAACGGGTGCTCCAATATAGGCTGCTGGCATCACAGGTGGCAGCTTAACCTGCTATGCAGCAGTACAGGTCCCTCTTTTTTTTAACTTAATATTTTATTTATCATTTTTAAGATAACATATTTTTTAGTTTATATTATAGTCAAACCCTATATTCAACAAACAAAAAGTAAAAAGACCATGATTCAACTAGAATATAGGCAAGGGCTATAACCAATAATCAAATGAAAAGGTGTTCAACTTCTTTACAGTAAATTTTAAAATACAGACCATTTAAACTATAATAGTATATCTTTCTTTTTTTTTCTTTTTTTCTTTTTTGAAAGGCAGAGTGGACAGTGAGAGAGAGAGACAGAGAGAAAGGTCTTCCTTTTGCCATTGGTTCACCCTCCAATGGCTGCTGCGGCTGGCGCACTGCGGCCAGCGCACCGCGCTGATCCAATGGCAGGAGCCAGGTGCTTCTCCTGGTCTCCCATGGGGTGCAGGGCCCAAGGACTTGGGCCATCCTCCACTGCACTCCCTGGCCACAGCAGAAAGCTGGCCTGGAAGAGGGGCAACCAGGACAGAATCCGGCGCTGCAACTGGGACTAGAACCTGGTGTGCCAGCGCCGCAAGGCGGAGGATTAGCCTAGTGAGCCACAGCACCGGCCAAATAGTATATCTTTCTTAATCACTTTTTGACAAAGATTTAAAACAAAGCTTAATAAAACAGTATATTGGTACCAAAAATGATTCCTTTTTATTTGTGTTTTGTTTTGTTTTTAGATTTTAGCTCCCACATAAAAGGGAGAACATAAGCTATTCTTTCTGTGTCTGGCTTATTTCACTTAATATATAATGTCCTCCATTTGTAACCAGTTTAATACAATGATACAGTGTAATTCCTTTTTATAGCTGGATCATATTCCATTGTGTACATAGACCACATTTTCTTCATCCATTCATCTGATGATGGACATCTTGGTTGATTCCCTATTCTGGCTATTGTGAATAGTGCTGCCAAAAACATGGTTGTGCAGGTATCTCTGATACAAAATGTTCATATCTTTTGGATATATACCCAGTAGTGGGATTGTTGGAGCACATGGAAAATATATTTTTAGTCTTTTAAGAAATCGCATTGCTGTTTTCCACAGTGGCTGCACTAATTTACTTTCCCAACAACACTGTTTAATAGTTCCCTTTTTGCTACATCCTCAAGAACATTTGTTTCTGTCTGTCTTTTGGATTAATGGCCATCCTAACAGTGGTGATGTGGTACCTCACTGTGGTTTTTATTTGCATTTTCCTGATGACTAGTGATGTTGAGCATTTTTCATATATTTGTTGATCATTTGTATTTGTTGTTTTGGGAAATGTTTATTGAAGACCTTGCCCATTTTTTAACTGGTTTGGTTGTTTTTATATTACTGAGCTTTTTGAGTTGCTGATATGTTCTGCATATTAATCCTCTGTTGGATAAGTAGCTTGCAGATACTTTTCCTATTCTGTCAGATATCTCTTCATTCTATTGATTATTTCTTTTGATGTTCAGAAGCTTCTAAGTTTGATATAATCTCATTTATCTAGATTTGCTTTTGTTGCCTGTGCTTTGAGGGTCTTATCCAAGAAATCGTAACCTACACCAATGTTTTGAAGTAGGAATACATTAAAATAAACTGTGTTTTTGTAAATAGAAACACTTCAAATCTAGACATAAATATGGCTTAAGAAGTGATGGTTCTTCCCATCTACCACATAAATGTCTCTTCTTCATAAGAAAACTTTGTTATTCATCTCCATGATATTATTTTTACACATTTACATTCATAGGTATAGTTATAATGTGTTTTTCATGTAAATTCTAGAAACAACAAATTGTTCTACCACTTGTTTTTTTTTTTTCATTTAATAATATAATCTGGAAGTTTTTCCATCTACATAAGTAGATGAGGGATCTTCAAAAAAACTATGAAAATGCATAATATGGAAAAACTATGCATGGATTTCAAACTTTTTGAACTAAAGCAAACTTATTTTATAATTTCATTTCCACAAAGTTTTGATGTACCTTTGTACATTTACCTTATCATATTAATTGCTGTAGTGCTATTCATAAGCCTGTAATTAGTGGTCATATAGATTATTTCTATTTTCAATTGTCCCTCCCATGTTATAAGAATCATCCTTCTAAATGTGTGTTGAGTACATATGAGAATATTATCTTGTGGTCTAGGCTTCTAAAAATTTAAATACTGAGTCCAAAGGCATTCTAAATATTGATAAATAACACCAAATTCCTCCGCATACTTCTACCCCCCAAAAAAGCAATATAAATTCAAAAGCCTACTAGCAGTATGTTATAGTCTCTGTTTCTCTACTTATTTGTCACTTTTGGATATCATCAGTAAATTTTTTGTCATTCTGAAAGGTGAAAAATACCTATTTTCTTATATTTCTTTTCCATAATTACTAGTGGAGTGAGCATCATTTCCTTGTTTGTTGGCAACATGAAGTAACACACAATCTCTTCTTGGTGTAAGAGTATGTCCCAGTGGGCTCTTTTTTGTCTTTCTTTCACGCAGTCCTTGTTTTCATTTCCTCATGAGTTCATGCAAAGAAAAGGAAACAGATGAGTCCTGTGATACCTTCATCTGGAAGAACGCCACTGCGGAGCATTGGATAATAATATTGGAATTTATATCATCCATAAAGCTTTTATAGTAGAGTAATTAGTAGGGCTATTAATACCACCCAAGCCCAGCTTTCTTTACTGCTGTAAACACAGCTTGTGATCACATAAATGGCATCAATGATAATCCTTTAGGGCATCATGTAAACAAAGCACTACGTCAGTTTGGCTCACAGTCTCCATTCAAAAAATAATAATAATAATTCTTTTTTACTTAGAAAGCAGACTATGAGGAACAACCTCTGGATATTTTCAATCTGATTTTTAGATTCCAGGGAAACTGTACTGGTATTTTCGGGAAGAATGGATTGTGACATTTTAGTTGAATTTTAGAGGAACTTTAGAGGAATTTTAGTAGCAGTACAGTGGTATGCCCTTCAGCCCAAATACACATATACACTTCATGTTCTTCATGTATCTATAGCTTGATGTCACTTATATATGTGTTCTGCAGTCCTGTGGTGTGTTTTTTATTAAAGTTTAATCCAAAAATGGATTGCATTTAGTATATATGCTCCTTATCTCTTCTTCAGAAAATCATGAATGTGACATAGGAGAAGTTTCCAGGAATCTAGACTGCTTGGGGATCAGAACAGTAAAGTTACATTCATAAATGATCTCCACTATGATTTATGTTCCTTCTTAACAGGTCACCTTAATATCTCAGTGATTCAGATTTCCTGGATATCTATCAAATAAAAATTTCTTACTAACAAAAATTTATCATTTTATGTGCCCAGAGATATGAATTTTTTACTCAAATAATTTCATTAGAATATTAATCTATTTGATGATACTTCAGAGTCAGTATTCAATTTTATGTGACTTATTTAGTTTTGGCTATTAATTTACTTAAGCAATAGCCTTTAAGAAAACCAGCATATTCTAGGATGCATGATATTTTCTGAACCAAGAGATTAAAAGTCAATTTATTCAATTTGATAAACCTTGACAAAGAGAAGAATACACATAAATGAGAGGAAAAGAAATACTGCACAGGGAGTTTGTTTGATGTTGTGACCACACTACGCACTATTCCAGGTACTGTACAAAGGAGCAAACAAAAGGCAATGAGAACATACAACACAGTTATATCGCCTTTAAGTCCAACAAGTGTCTATAGATCATTTTACAGAAAAGAAACTGAGGCTCAGAGAGGATACTTAACTTCTGAGGAACTATATAGTGGCTTCTGTTTGGGATACAGTAAGTCATGAAAGACCATCACTCTCATTATAACAGCAAAACAAGCCTGCTAAGCTACAGACTCGTTTTTCTGAATCAATGAAACAAAACCTAAATGTACAGAACTCCAAAAAATGTTCTTTATAAAAGAAAAAAAAGCCAAAACAAACAATACCTTCTCTCATCCCTGGAAGAAGTGAAAGAAGAAATTCCCCATAGAGAGAAGTAAGATGAAAACAGCCAAAATGTTTGGCTTTAATGCCACATGTGGGCTTTGCATTTCTATACTACCCAGCCTGCTAGCAAGTCTTCATACACCTGCAAATTGTGTCACATAGAGCTAGGCATGTTGCTCACCATAGGCTGAGGGGTGGATCAAGAGAGCTAAAGAGATCCCAGTTGAGGTGTGTGGAACTCCCGTGAGTACATGACAACCCTTCAGGATGAAGAGTTGTAGTACAGGAGATGTGGGAGAAATGGATTTGAGGAATCCTAGCTTTCCAGCTACCAAAGCAGGATGAGAGAACTGAGAAAATAGATCAGAGACATTTTAGGCAGGGAGAGATCAACCTAAGTGAAGAAAGCCTGGCACAGGGCTGAGGGTCCAAGAAAATACCTCGGTAACCCAGACATCAGGCAACTGATCTGGAAAGCAAAGATCCATATTTAATGGTTCAGAATTCTGATAACTTGACTGTTAAGTGCACAGAAATCTCCAAAACCTTGCCAGTACTTAGAACTGTGTGCCCTGAAGAATGAGTAAGTACTGAATATGCTAGCAAAATAGTTTAATATAATGGAGAATTAAGTCAAACTAAAGTTACAAGAAAGCCCAGTGCCATGGATCAGACTGATTCAGTTCCCAATCAAGAAGCCCAACAACAAGAAAAAAGATGTGCCCTTCTCTGGAAGTAAATATTATTTAGTTCATTCCCTGCTGTTCTCTTATACAAAATGTCCAGATTTAAAAAAAAAAAAAACAAACTACATATGTAAAGAAGAAAATGTGACTCATGTTCAAGAGGGAAAATAATCAGTAGAAATAGGCCTAGTGATGTCGTATGTTAGAGTTATTAGAAAATTACCTGACTTAATAACATGATAAAAACATTAAATTTGGGGAAGGTGTTTGGCATAGTGGGGTAACTGAGTTCAAATCCTGGCTCCATTCCTAACTCTTGAATACTTTTAATGTACGCTTTGGGAGGCAGCAGGTAATGGCTTAAATACTTGGATCCCCACCACCTACATGGGAGATCTGGATTGAGTTCCTATCCCCTGACTTCAGCCCGGACCAGCTCTTGCTGTTTCAGGCATTTGCATTATGAAGCAGTGGATGAGAGATCTCTGTCTGTCTGCCTTTTACTCTGTCTCTCTGCCTTTCAAATAAATAAAAGTAATAAAATAGTTAAACTAACAAAAATGTAAGTTCTCATGGAAAAAGTGAGTGACATTCATGAAGAAATGGGATGTCACTGCACAACAGGAAGCTACTTTAAAATAGACAAATGGGAATGATGGAAATATAAAACACAGTAAAAGGAGGAAGAGGAGGAGGAGGTGGAGAAGAATGTAGGACTCAGCAGAGAAAGGAGTCCGGGAGCTAAAGTGGATTAATACAAAATACTCAACCAAAATATAGAAAATAAAGAAAGGAGGCAAACCACAAAGTAGAATATCCAAGATGTATCCAACAATATACAATTATCTGGCATACATGTAATTGGACATTCAAAATAAAAAGAGGAGGCAGTGAAGCAGGATATATATTTGAAGTGATGATAGGTGAGAATTTTTCAAATTCATGAAAAGATGTCATTTAGATCCAAGAAGTTCAATATATCCCAAGCAGGAGAAACGCACAGAAAAACAACCTGGGTATATCATAGAAAAACTGTTAAAAATAAAAACAAAAAGAAAACCTTGAAAACAACAAAAGAGAAAAGATACTGTATACCAAGAGAAAAAATATTTCTCACCAGAAAATTGAGATAAGAAGATAATATACCATTTTTAGAGTACTAAAAAGAAAAAAGAAAACCTGTCATTGTATAAGTCTACAAAGCATGCAGTATCCTTTAAAAGAGAAGACAAGTAGAAAAAAAAAAAAAAAACTAGTAAGATGTAGAGGCCTATGCTGTGGCATAGTGGGTGTGGAACTGGCATCCCATACGGGCACCAATTCATGTCCCAGCTGCTCCTCTTCCTCTCAGCTCTCTGCTATGGTCTAGGAAAGCAGTAGAAGATGGCCCAAATGCTCGGGCCCCTACACCTGCATGGGAGACCCAGATGAAGCTCCTGGCTCCTTGCTTCAGACTGGCCCAGCTACAGCCATTGTGGCCATTTGGAGAGTGAACCAGCAGATAAAGAGCTTTCTCTCTGCCTCTCCCTCTCTCTATAACTCCGCCTCTTAAATAAATAAACAAATAAATAAACAAATCTTTTTAAAAAACCTAGTTAGATGTGGAGCCAACATTTGGGTCAGAACTATATAAATGGGAAGATTGCTTTCCACTATATTTAGCCCTGCCTGTACCTCACTGCATTTATTGTACATTGTCACAAATCTTTGGCAATGCTGGCCTTTTAAATGCTTAATCATTATAATTTATTTTTATTATAAAAATACTAAACACTCCTTTTGTCTGTTTTTTTTTCCAAGAAACCTTTTATTTAAGGTATACAAACTTCATGCATTTCATAAATACAACTTTAAGAACTTAGTGATTCTTCCCACCATTCTTCCTCCTCCCTCTCCTATTGCCGTTCTTATTTTTTACTAAGATCTATTTTCAGTTAACTTTATATACATAAGATTAACTCTATACTACGTAAAGAGTTCAACAAATAGTATGGAAAAAAAAAAAACTATTCCTCAACAGTTGAGACAAGGGCTGTTCAAAGTCACTGCATCTCAAAGTGTCAATTTCACTTCTGTAGATTACCTTTTAGGTGCTCTGTTAGTTATCACAGATCTTGGGGAACATATGGTATTTTTCCTTTTGGGACTGGCTTATCTCACTAATGATAATGTTTTCCAGTTTCATCCATTATTTTTTTTTTTTTTGCAAATGACAGGATTTCATTCTTTTTTAATGCTGTATAGTATTCCATGGTGTGCATATCCCATAATCTCTATCCAGTCTTCAGTTGATGGATATTTGGGTTAATTCCATATGTTAGCTATTGTGAATTGAGCTACAGTAAACATGGGGGTACAGATAATGCTTTCATATGCTGATTTCTTTTCCCTTGGGTAAATACCCAGGAATGGAATGGCTGGGTCATTTAGTAGGTCTATATTCAGATTTCTGAGTTATCTCCATACTGTTTTCCACAGTGGCTGTACCAGTTTATATTCCTACCAGTAGTGGATTAGGGTACTTTTTTCCCCACATCCTTGTCAGCAGTTATTATTTTTCAATTTCTGTATAAAAGCCATTCTAACAGGGATGAGGTTAAAGCTCATTGTAGTTTTGATTTGCATTTCCCTGATAGCTAAGGATCCTGGGCATTTTTTAACTTATTAAAAGTTGAATCAGTCAAGAAATACAGAAAGTAAAATCAAAGCTCTCATTTCACACTTCCTACACACTTGAATTGGAAAATTAGAAATTAGAGACAAGCTCCATTTTTCTTGATATCATTTATTAAAATTAAAAGTCATAATGAGAATATTTGTTCAACCCTTCTCCATTTTATAGAAAATACTCCTTGGCCGGCGCCGCGGCTCACTAGGCTAATCCTCCACCTTGCGGTGCTGGCACACCGGGTTCTAGTCCCGGTCGGGGCACCGGATTCTGTCCCGGTTGCCCCTCTTCCAGGCCAGCTCTCTGCTGTGGCCAGGGAGTGCAGTGGAGGATGGCCCAAGTGCTTGGGCCCTGCACCCCATGGGAGACCAGGAGAAGCACCTGGCTCCTGCCATCGGATCAGCGCGGTGCGCTGGCCGCAGCGTGCCAGCCGCGGCGGCCATTGGAGGGTGAACCAAGGGCAAAAAGGAAGACCTTTCTCTCTGTCTCTCTCTCTCACTGTCTACTCTGCCTGTCAAAAAAATAAAAAAAAAAAGAAAGAAAGAAAGAAAATACTCCTTGACACTAAAAATAAGAAATCCAGTCTTTGAATATGCAAATTTAGGACATTCTCTTTCCTTGTTACTCAAACAAAACTATCAGAAGGAACAAAACTTTCTAATCAGTTTGCCACAATGACATAAGATAGTTGTTTGGTTTATAAAAGAAAGTAGAAAATGTTATGTGGTTTCCTGTTACCAAGGATATCTGATGTCCTATAAATCCATATGTCATCACTCAGATGTTCTCAAGTTTAGTTATGTTAATCAGCCTCGCTATCATTGTCAAAGGCATATGTATGTACTTTGCCAGCAAATAACATTGGCGACTTTAAAAGTTTGAAATATGTATTCACAGCACCATTTTGAATCAGAAGGTGGCAAGTCATACCCAAAAGTCAGAAGAGGAAGCTGAGTTGACCAAGTACTGTGGCTTCACTTCACTTGAAAAAGTTATCTGCACTCAGTACATCATTCACAGTTTGCTTGTCTTACTTCAGAGAGAGATGAAACGTGTTGGTGGAGACTTTGTCATCTGCCCCAACTGTAGGGGCTCCCCTTTAAAAATATCCAGGCCAAGAATTCGGAGTATTACTTAAGTATTTTGAATTCATCAGATTTCAGAAAAATCCATCCCATCTTTGGGTGCCTCTGATCATCATTATGTTTCTTTCTTAAATTGAGCCAAAATATGTTTCCCTTTACCTGAAATCCAGTATCCTAAAGCTATTTCTGTACCCATGGAGTGTTATGTTGCTCTTTCACAAGCTGGTCAAAGAAATATTTTTGAGGTAAATCGCATATGCACTTTTTCTTTCCAAGTTAAAAATATCCAGCCCCTCAAAAGCCATCCCGTCTCCATTCTGATTACTGTTCTCTCAACATCTTCAATTTTGTCCATTCCCCTCGAGAAAGAGTACCTGTTTGCTGCTCAGAGTGGATCAGACGAATCACTTCCTTCTTTCTTCTTTCCAGTGCCACGTTCTTACTTACAAAGTTTAAATGTGTACTTAACCTTTTCTTACTCACAGCTCTTTGTACCTAAGCAATCCCAAATTAAAAAGTGATTGATTTTCTTACATATTCCTATATCCTTATTGTAGGAAAGCATGTTCCCAAACAGCTAATTCTGTATCTTTTAACTTGTCATACAAGTTATTTTTTCTGATACCTGACCAGAATTTTTTCCATAGTATTTTAAACTCACTTCCTTATAATAATGTTTGTAACCTTCAAAGTCACCTTAAGTCATATGAAATCACCAAAGCCTTCCCATCTTTCAGGTCTACTGAGCGCTTTCTATAAAGCTTTCTTGATAGGTTCCTGTTTTCTATGCCTGTCACAGCTTT
The DNA here is from genome assembly GCF_033115175.1 of Lepus europaeus. Taxonomy (NCBI): domain Eukaryota; kingdom Metazoa; phylum Chordata; class Mammalia; order Lagomorpha; family Leporidae; genus Lepus; species Lepus europaeus. The sequence goes on from NC_084829.1 coordinate 116,983,571, forward strand.
CCTTGCATACCTCTGGACTCTCTTTGATCTCTTCACACTCCCTAAACATATGACATTTTGTATTAGACACTGTTAAATACATTATAACCAACAGAACTTCATCTTTTCAGAGCAAACCTTCCTTTCCTTTGGCTATCTTACACTGATTTTATTTTGTATTTCTTTTATCAAATAAGAAATGGAATGTTCAAGAAAGTAAAGGAGGCATTTCCCCTATAGTTAAGTGATTCCTATAGGATTATATGGAATTATTATGGGAATTACCCTCTCCTTTACCCTGTAGTTAAATAATTCCCTTCCTGATCCATGGAAGTAGTATGTTTTACTCAGAATGAAAAGAATGGATTACATTCTTTCAGAATTTTCTTTTGACTTTAAGAGAACAGGTAGCAGTAACTTGGACTGCGATTGATCTCTGTTCTGGTCTGCTCCAGCTTCTCAATTGTCCCTTAATGTCTTTTTCTCATTGATTTGTGTCAAAATGGTTACAAATTGAAGAGAATGTCTAGGCGTATTTATTGATTTGTGTGTTTGTTTTAAATACAGGGAGACACAGGTAGAAAGAGAGTTTCCATCTGCTGGCTCACTCCCTTATGCCCACAATGGCCCACTGAAGCTGAGGGCCCAGAACTCTTTCTAAGTCTCTCATATAAGTAGCAGGGACTCAACTGCTTGAGCCATCACCACTGTCTCCCAAGGTGCTCGTTAGTAGGAAGCGAAAGTTGGGAACCAGAGCTGGTTATCACACCTAGGTACTCCAATGTGGGACCCAGACATCTTAGTTGGTGTCTTAAAGTAGGCTAAATGCCTGCCCCAGGTTTTTTAATAGTCAGTATTTATAATTTAAACAGAATCTTCCTCAATTAGAGTTCTATGGTACAACTAGTGATTTTATTTTAATCTGTTACTATTCCAAGTCCCTTTGGACTCTACCATGAACTTTGAAAAAAAAGGTCTTTTCCTACACAGAAATGTTTTTACATTACCTCAATATGAGAGGGCAGTGCTTACATTGATACCACTGACCTTCTGCAGAAAGCAAATGCCTAGGCATTAAGTGCTGCCTATGAGGCCGTTCCACATTTCTCCTTACTTCTTTGCTGCCTATCTCACATATCAAACATCCTCTGTGTGTCAAATAATCTCATGCCCATTTGTGCACACTCCCACAACCATAGCTTTCTCAACCTTGTAACTCAAGTACCTCCAAACTGGACACCACAGGTAATCAGCTCTCCATCACTACTCCTTGTCCCTTTGGTTCGTATTCCTGGAATGCCTATACCACTAATATCAACACTTTCTGGGTCTTGACATTTTGGATTTCTGACCATTCTCCAAAGGAGGCCAACTCTTCTCTCCCCTTATGTTTTTTCCTTCTGCATCTAGAATATATGGTCTCACTTCCTCCTCCACACCTCTCTTGTTAGAGGGCCATGTTTTTAGGGCACAGCTGTGTGCCCATGTGTGGGAAGACCTGCTTTTTAAAAAGTTCTTGTGTTCTTTTACTTTTTCATTCAATTCAGCTGACCATCTTTTTATAAGAATTTATTTTTGGTAGTTTTTTTTTTAGCACTTTAAGTGAGAACTTGTGGGTCCAGCACTATGACGTAGCAGGTAAAGCCACTGCCTTTGGTGCTGGCATCCTGTATAGGTGCCAGTTCAAGACCTGGCTGCTCCATTTCCCATACAGCTCTCTGCTATGGCCTGGGAAAGCAGTGGAGAATGGCACAAATCCTTGGGCCCCTGCACCCACATGGAAGACTGGAGGAAGCCCCAGGCTCCTGGCTTTGGATCAACCCAGCTCCAGCTGTTACTGCCATTTGAGGAGTGAACCAGCAGATGAAAGATTCTCTCTCTCTCTCTCTCTCTCTCTATTTATATATATATATATATATATATATATATATATATATATATATGCCTCTGCCTCTCTGTAACTCTGCCTTTCAAATAAATAGAAATAAATCTTTTTTAAAAAGTGGGAACTTGAAAGGATGGGTATCATAAGGATGGGTATCATAAGAAGTTTAAAGAGTATCATCATGTGAATGAAATCCAGATGCCTTTTTTAATCCCCTAAAACTTGGATACGAAGAAACTTCCTACACTGAGCCTTGGGGATGAACCTGCTTGTAACAATGGTCAACTAGAGGAAATTGACAGAACTTATAAAGAAACCCAGACATTCACTGCACAGAGAGAAGGTTTACCTAAAGATAACTCTCTTATCATTCCCCAGGAAATTTCAGCACCTCTGAGAGTAGATTTGTGCACTAAATACCCAGGTCTATGATTGACATATAATCAGATTCACCCATGGAGGTTTACAATTCAGTCTCCCAAAACTAAATTTAGATAACAGCAGAATAGTTTAAACATTCTCTTTAAAAATATTTTTATGGAGATCCATCATAAAAAAGCTATAGCCACATTATTAAAATTTAATGAGACCTTTTTAAGGCAAAATATACATAACTACATTCATTCATCTCTTTTCTTGACAACGACTAAAGTGGTTATTTCCTCTTAGCTGAATCTGTGTATATCCATTCCTTCCATACAATGGAGACAAAAGTGGAAGCTGGATGGAGGCAGCTTTATCTTAGGAATTTGGCACCAGGGCCTTGCTGTCCTTCTCCTCTGTCTACATAAGTGTTATCCAGAGAAACAGAATGAATATGAGACATACAGACACACACACACACACGTACACACTTCAAGAATTTTTTCAAAAAATAAGTTAATTTTATTTTGATGCAAAAAAAAATTGATTCCATCCACAGTTTTTTCATAATATGCATTTTCCATGAACTTTTTTTTTTTTTTTGGACAGGCAGAGTGGACAGAGAGAAAGGTCTTCCTTTGCCGTTGGTTCACCCCTCAATGGCCTCTCCGGTGACGAGGAGATGGAAAGTCACCATTATAGCACCTTTAAGGTGAAATCTTAGAGCACAACAGATATGGAGTGTAGGACCAGAGAACTAGCATTACCCAGGACTGCCACAGCAGAGAGCTGGCCTGGAAGAGGGGCAACCAGGACAGAATCCGGTGCCCCGACCGGGACTAGAACCTGGTGTGCTGGCGCCGCTAAGTGGAGGATTAGCCTGTTGAGCCGCCGGCGCCGGCCAGTCCATGAACTTTTAAAGGTGCATTATATGCATGAATTTCAAAAATTTTTGCACCAAAATAAATGTATTTTTTAATTTGACATTCAGTGAACCTTCCAAAGGACTCCCTTGTATACATACGAATATCTAGTGAGGAATTGTTTCATGATTACGGAGGCTGGGGAGTCCCATGATCTGCTGTCTGCAAGCTGCAGAACCAGGAAATCCAATGGTATAATTTAGTCTGACTCCGAGGACCTGAAAACCAAAAGAAGGGGGTGGAGTGTGGGATGTATGAGGTGGGGGAAACTGTAACTCCCAGAGTTCGAAGGCCCAAGAACCAGCAACTTCAGTGTCCAATGGCAGAAGATGGATGCGCAAACTCCAAAAGAAAGAGTGAATTTTCCCTTCCTCTGCCTTTTGTTCTGTTCCCACCTTCAGTGGATTTCATGGCCCCCACCCACGTTGGTAGACAGTCTCCTTTGTTCATCTACTGATTTAAATGCTATCCTATTCTAGAAACACCTCACCGACACATCCAGAAATAATGTTTTGTCAGCTATCTGGATACCTCTTATCCTGGTCAAGGACTGAGACATAAAATTAACCATCACAGGGCTGGTACTGTGGTGTAGCAGGTAAAGCCACTGCGTGCAGTGCTAGCATCCCATACGGCCACCAGTCCAATTTCTAGCTTTTTTTAAAAAAGACTTATTTATTTATCTGAAAGTCAGAGTTACACAGAGAGAAGAGAGGCAGAGAGAGAGAGAGAAAGAGGTGTCTTCTATCTGCTGGTTCATTCCCCAATTGGCCACAACAGAACTCGAACCTGTGCCCATATGGGAAACAGGCACTGCAGGCTTAATGCCACAGCACCAGTCCCCTACTCCACTTCTGATCCAGCTCTCTGCTATGGCCTGGGAAAGCAAAGGAAGATGGCCCAAGTGCTTGGGCCCCTGCACCCACGTGGAGACTTGGAAGAAGCTCCTGGCTCCTGGCTTCGGATCAGCCCAGCTCCGGCAGTTGCAGCCATTTGGGGAGTGAACCAGCGGATGGAAGACCTCTCTCTCTTTCTCTGCCTCCATAACTCCGTCTTTCAAATAAATAAATAAATAAATCTTTAAAAAAGTTAACCATCACAGAATTCCAATGTTTTGGTTTATAAATATAATAAATAATGATTGTTCTGAGAAATTCCTTCCAATGTAGCATCCTAGGATTCTGGGATGAATATTTTCTAAAGTGCTTTTTAAAGTATAATTTGCCTCCTGGGAAAGTTATGGGAATCTGTAGAGACCAGACTGAGCTTATAAGGACAAATGAGTGCGTCATCCAGATGGACGTGCTCATACTTACTGTGGTTTACCCAGAGTCATGTAACAGCTGCTCCTAGTGGTCTAGAACTTGGGTGGAAAGTCACCATTATAGCACCTTTAAGGTGAAATCTTAGAGCACAACAGATATGGAGTGTAGGACCAGAGAACTAGCATTACCCAGGACTGCCACAGAGAAACTCCATCAGGGGAAGAACTGAGATGAACTCTGTCTAGTAAGAGAGGAGATGGTGGTATGTACCTGTCTGAGCTTTGATCTGGTAAGAGCAGAATCCCTGCATATTTCCTTTTTTAAAAAAATATTATTTATTTATTTGAAAGACATAGTGTCAGAGGAAGAGACAGAGTGAGGGGGGTATTCCATCCACTGGTTCATTCATTCAAAGTCTGCAATAACCTGGGCTGGGCTAAGCTGAATTAGGAGCCAGGAACTCCATCTTGGTCTCCCCCATAGGTGACAGGGACCCAAGTACTTTGGCCATCTTCTGCTGCCTTCCCAGGTGCATTAGCAGGAAACTTGATCACAAGTGCAGTAGCAGGGACGCAAGCCAGTACTCTTAATACAGGATGCTGGTGTAGCAGGCAGCAGCTTAATTGGCTACACCACAACATCAGCCCATCCCCTGCTTATTTCTCACCATAACTTCACACATATGCCTATTTGAGGTCAGACATCATAATATCTATATAAATTCAATTAGCCACGGGAAGGCTAAAAATTTTAAGCAAAGATTGGTAGTTTCCCTTGGTGGCTGGCATAAACAATTAAAGATCCTCCTGGAGGAATATGTTTCCAGATAAGATCTCAAAGACTACCCACAGATCATTTTCTAAGGAATATAAACTGGTAATTTTCTTTATGTAAGCAAACAGAGGAAACAAACCACCATGAGTAAGAGCCAGCATAGCAATAAATTACAGAAACAAACTTCAAAAGTTTACAGTTATTGGAATTACCAGATAAGTAATTTAAAGTAAATATTTTTAAAGAAAAAAAAAGAATAGGGTTTCTGTGATATGACAAGGTCAAAAGAGTCCATCAAAATTGATCAGGTGGATCTTAAAAATTATTTAAAATATCAAATAGGATGTCTGGAATGAAATACATAATTAAAATTAGAAACCCAGGGTAGAGATTAAACAACAGATATAATTCCACTAAAGAGAGAATTGCTGAATTGTAAGTCTGTCCTTAGGAATTCATTAAGTATGAGCATAAAAACACAAAGATAAAAAATATGTAACAGATATTAATTGACATAAAGGATGGGAATGTGCAACATAAACTCAGATTCTAGAAGGAGATTCTAAAGAGAAAGGGAAAGAGGCACTGAAGAGATAATGACAACACATTTTTCAGAATCAATAAAAACTCAGCTCCCTTTGTACTAAAAGTCTACATCTGGACACATCAGAATAAAACTGCAGAACATCAAAGTAAAGAGAAGATCTTAAACACAACAAGAGAGGAGGTAGGACTACTCACAAAAGAATAGCAAAAAAATGAATGGCTACAATGACATATAGAAAATAAGTGTAATAATGCCAACAAAAAAAAAAAAGAGGGGGCATGGGTGTTTAGCTTGGTGCAGGGGTGGGGGACGTCCAGTTTTGCGGGCCACATAAGGCTGTGAAATCATTTGGTCTAGCCCTGCCAAGACAACTGCAGCTGGGACCCAAATTTCAATAAATCTATAGCAGGCTAATTTTTAAGTTGGTAATTTTTTATATGGCCTGTGAATGACATTGTAAATATCCAAATGGCCCTTGGTAGACAAAACATTCCCAATCCCTGGTCTAGCAGTGAAAACACTGGCTAACAAAGGTTGGACACAGGTTGGAGTACCTGTGTTCAATACCTAGTTCTGGCTGCTGACTCCAGCTTGCTGCTAATATGCACCTAGGAAGGCAGTGGTGATGGCTCAAGTATTTGAGTTCCTGCCATCCATGTGACAGATGTGTATTGAGGTCTCCCAGCTTTTGCCAGTCATAACAGGCATTTGAGGCGTGAACCAGCAGATGGGAGCTCTGACTATTTTTCTGTCCTTTTTCTCTGTCTCTCTTCCTCTCTAATTAATAAATTATTTTTTAAACAGTGTATACTGAAGATATTTTCTGACAAAAATGGTTTGCTACTAACAGACTTTCAGTAAAGGAAAGTCAAAATATGTACTTTAAGGTCTAAAATTAAAAGTAAAGAATATGGTGAATAGGAAGTCAAATCTGTACAAAATACTTATTGTGCGAGGACAGAATGATATTGTTTTATTTGTGATGTTTTAATTTCAAAAATATTTAAACCACAAGCAACAATAGCTTATAAATCAGGATGTGATGGTTTGGATAAAAATGTTCCAAGCTCCTTGTATTGATTTTGGAGCAGGGTAAAATTAACTTTAGATACTGGAATATTGCATTTCTTAAGTAACCACTAAAATAATAGAAATAGGACACTTACTTTAAAACCTATTAGAGGGAAAACAATGAAATGAAGTAGAGAAATACAATAAATCCAAGAAAAACAGAAAATGTACAAGGTAAAGAAACAATATGTGAGACAAATAAAAAGTCAAAAATGACCCAAAAAAATGTTGAAGTATCAATGTAAATGTAAATGCACAGACCTTTCCAATTAAAATGGTCATCAATACAATTTTAGCCTTATGGTGATTATAAAAGATCCATCTAAAAATGGAGAGATTTTCAAGAAACATTGAAAGTAAAAGAATGGAAGACAATGAGTTGGGAAAGCACTGACCAAAAAGAGAGCTACTGAGGGATCCCAGATGACTGAATGGAGAAGCCCTGCCCACCCCTCAGCTCTGCCGCTGAGATGAACCAGAGCAGTAAAGGAAGCACTGGAGGACAACGTTAGTCAAAATGTGGCGGGACTCTGAACAGCCAGAGGTGCAGAGAGAGGAGCAAAGCATACCACGCTCCTATTCCCAGTTCCCTAGTCAGGCTTGTCCATTTTGCTGGGAAAAGGTAAGCAGAAAGCTCCACAACCACTGCCCTCACCATAGACTGGCAATCCTAACCCCGGGAGAATCCCACAGTCCTCCCTGGCTTTAAATCTAGGCTAGAAAGCTGGTTCCATGCCGGCGCCATGGCTCAATAGGCTAATCCTCCACCTGCGGCACCGGCACACCGGGTTCTAGTCCCGGTCGGGGTGCCGGATTCTGTCCCGGTTGCTCCTCTTCCAGGCCAGCTCTCCACTGTGGCCCAGGAGTGCAGTGGAGGATGGCCCAAGTCCTTGGGCCCTGCACCTGCGTGGGAGACCAGGAGAAGCACCTGGCTCCTGGCTTCGGATCAGCGGGATGCGCCGGCCGCAGCGCGCCGGTCGCAGCGGCCATTGGAGGGTGAACCAATGGTAAAGGAAGACCTTTCTCTCTGTCTCTCTCTCTCTCTCTCACTGTCCACTCTGCCTGTCAAAAAAAAAAAAAAAAAGAAGAAGAAAGAAAGCTGGGTCCAAGTGACATCTTTGCCCCAAACAAGGAACTCACATTACCTCCATCCACCTCCAAATTCCCAGCTCCTAATTAATCTCTTAGGTGACAGCAAGAAATTTTCATCACTACCAGATGCCCCAGAGCCCGATACAGGGTACTTCAGAGGCCAGAATGCAAACCCTGCAGGAATATTGGGCGCAAATCATAGGGCCACCCTTGCTTTGTGCAATCTAGGGAAGTTTCTCTCTGCTTCTTGGGACTTGAAACCAGCAGCAGCCAATATGTAAGCCCAGAGTAAGTCCTCTTCTGCTGGTACAGGGTGCTGGGTGGCCAGGACACAAGCACCAGCATCTCCCTTACTTGTCTTGTGGGAGCTGGGGGCAGTTCCCTCTATGTTCTGCAGCTTTCGGACTGTGGCTACTGGTGTAACTCACAATCACCTGTGAGTCCTGTAAGCCATCTTGCAGGACCTACAGAAAACCATACATGCAAACCACTGTTCCTGGCCCTTGTCTGCCAGAACACAATCCTAATAAGCCTATGTTCACCACCATGGGACCTACATAAGATCCCCATTCTCATTCCCCAGTGTTGGGACTAGAGTATTTTGTGGTATAAGCCCCATCACTAACACAACACATCAGGACCTGGGGAAGGTCCCATCCATATCAGAGTTCAAAAGCCACAGATATTGGTGCCGCAAGCTCCAGCATCATTCAGTCTTGCCTGTTGTCAATGAGACAGTTCCCTCTGGGTCCCACAGCACCAAGAACATGGCTAATATCATCATAAACCCTAGTGTGATAGAAACCCAAGTCTCTGGGAACTGAAGACAAATGCCTTTGGAGGCCAGCATCCACTTCAGTCATACTACAGCCTCCAAGAACTACTGAAGACTAGACAAACTGTGACACTCATGGAGACTGCTGACATTAAGGGTAGATGAAAAATTACTCAGAGGTTACATTTTGGGTCTCACCCAGAACTAAAGCCAAAGCAACTACCCAAATGACATCCCACGTTCCATCCGAACTAATAGCCTTTTCCATCAAAAGCTATTCCATAAAGAAGGAACTGTTTCACCAGATGCATAGGTATCAACATAAGGACACAAGAAACATGAAGAAACAAGGAAGCCTGACACCTCCAAGAGAACACAGTATTTCCACAGAAGTAGATCCTGATTTTAAGGAAATCCATGAAGTGCCTGAAAAAGAGTACAAAATAATGATCCTAAGAAAACTCAATGAGATGCAAGAGAATACAGGTAGGTAATTCAAAGAAATGGGAAAAATAACGCATGATATGAATGAGGAATTCAACAAAGAGATTAAACATGAATTGTTCAGAATCATTAAAGAATCATTCAGCAATTTTGAAACTGAAAAACTTCAATCAATGACATTAAAAATACAATTGATAGTTTCAGCTCCAGAGTAGATCAAGTGGAAGAATTTCTGATCTTGAGGGCAAGGCTTTTGAATAACCCAATCAAACAAAAATAAAGAGAAAAGAATTAAGAGTAAAGGAAGAAAATCAGTAAAAGCTCAAAGGAAATTCAAGGTAAAAAATAGGAGTAGTTTCAGAAAAATAGCAGGGCAAAGTTGTTACTTATCAATAGTCACCTTGAATGTAAATAGCTTCAACTCCCCAGTTAAAAGACACAGAGTGGCTGAAAGGACTAAAAAACAAAGCCCATCTATTTGCTGCCTACAGGAAACACATGTCATCAACAAAGATGCATGCAGACTGAAAGTGAAAGGTTGGAAAAAGATATTCCATGCCAACAGAAACCAAAAAAGAGCTGAAGTAGCCATCTTTAATATCAGACAAAATAGACTTTAACATAAAAATTGTTAAAAGAGAAAAAGAAGTGCAATATATAATGATTAAGGGATCAATCTAACAGGAAGAAATAACTATTATAAACATATATGCACCTAATTACAGGGCACCTGGCTATTTAAAAGAAATGTTAAGGAACCTAAAGGGAGACTTAGATTCCAATACAATAGTATTGGGGTACTTCAGTACTCCACTTTCAGCAATTGACAAATCAACCGGACAGAAAATCAACAAGGAAACAACAGATTTAATCAACACTATACACCAAAAGGACCTAACAGATATCTACAGAATACACATTCTTCTCAGCAGTGCATGGAACTTTCTCTAGGATTGACCACATACTAGTCCATAAAGCAAGTCTCAGCAAAAACAAACCAAAAAAAAAAAATCAAAATCATAACCACAAGAGAATGAAGCTGGAAATCAGTAACTCAGGAATCTCTGGAGCATATGCAAGCACATGGAGACTGAATAACATGGTCCTGAATGAACAGTGGGTCATAGAAGAAATCAAAAGAGAAATCGAAAAATTTCTGGAAACAAATGAAGATGACAACACATCAAAACTTATGGGATACAGCAAAAGCAGTGTTAAGATGCAAGTTTATAGCAATAGGTGCCCACATCAAGAAACTGGGGAAAAGCACCAAATAAATGACCTATCAATGCATCTCAAAGATCTAGAAAAACTACAGCAAACCAAACCCAAAACTAGGAGAATTAAAAGAAATGAAGAAAGCCTGTGAAACATATAGGATACCTATAAACAAATGAATATTTGTATTATAGGTATACCTGAAGTAGAAGAATTGAAAAAGAAGTGAGAAGCTCTGTAATGAAGTACTATTTTAAAACTTCCTAAGTCTTGAAAGATATATGGACATGCAGGTCCAGAAAGCTTAAAAGAGCAGAATAGAAAGCCCAGAAATTAGTGCATTTACATGAAGCTGACTAACTTTTGACAAAGATACCAAAAATATGTTACAGAAATATTAATCTTTTCTTTTTATTTATTTATTTGAAAGTCAGAGTTAGACAGAGAGAGGAGAGGCAGAGAGAGAGAGGTCTTCCATCTACTGGTTCATCTCCAATTGGCTACAACAGCGGGAGCTGCGCCAATCCAAAGCCAGGAGCTAGGAGCCTCCTCCGGGTCTTCTCATGTGGGTGCAGGGGCCCAAGGACTCAGGCCATCTCTACTGCTTTCCCAGGCCATAGCAGAGAGCTGGATCAGAAGTGGAGCAACTGGAGGCCGGCGCTGCGGCTCAATAGGCTAATCCTCTGCCTTGCTGCGCCGGCACACTGGGTTCTAGTCCCGATCGGGGCACCGATCCTGTCCCGGTTGCCCCTCTTCCAGGCCAGCTCTCTGCTGTGGCCAGGGAGTGCAGTGGAGGATGGCCCAAGTGCTTGAGCCCTGCACCCCATGGGAGACCAGGAGAAGCACCTGGCTCCTGCCATCGGATCAGCGCGGTACGCCGGCGGCAGCGCGCCTACCACTGCGGCCATTGGAGGGTGAACCAACGGCAAAAAGGAAGACCTTTCTCTCTGTCTCTCTCTCACTGTCCACTCTGCCTGTCAAAAAAATTAAAAAAAAAAAAAAGAAGTGGAGCAACTGGGACTCAAACTGGTGCCCACATGGAATGCCAGCACTGCAAGTGGTGGCTTCACCCACTAAGCCATACCACCAGCTCCAAAAAAATAGTCTTTCCAATAAATGGTTCTGGAAAAACTGGACATACAAATGTTGAGGACTGAAAGTAGATTCCTACCTCCCACCATATCCCAAAATCAACTAAAAATCTAAAACTGTGAAGAAAACATAGAGGAAACACTTGGGTGTAGGAAATGTTTACATGAAAATGATACAAAAGCACAGGCAACAAAAACAAAACTGGAGAAATGAGATTGTATCAAACTCAGAAGCTTTTGTACAGTAAAGGAAATAGTAGAGTAAAGAGATATTGGACAGAATAGGAGAAAATATTTGAAATCAAAAAAGGTTTAATATCCAGAATATATCAGAAATTCAAAGAACTCAATAACAACAACAAAAAATCCAGTTAAGAAGTGGAGAAAAGGCCTGAATAGACAGTTCTCAAAAGAAAGAATACAAATGGCCAATAAATATGTGAAAAAAATGCTCACTAGCAATACCCATTAGGGAAATGTAAATCAAAACCACAATGATAAATCACCTAAGATCTTTAAGAGTGGCTATTATCAAAAAGACACAAAATAACAAATGCTGGTGAAAATGCAAAGAAAGGAAAACTCTTACACACTGTTGGTATGAGTGTAAATTAGTGCAGTCATTATGGAAAACAGTGTAGAGGTCTCTTAAATATTGGGAAATAAAACTGACATATGATACAGCAATCCTCCTACTGGGTATATTCCCAAAGGACGTGAAATTATTGTATCAAAAAGATACCTGCTTCATTGTGTTTATTGCAGCATTGTTCACAATAGCCAAGCTATGGAATCAACAAACTTGTCCATCATCAGATGAGTGGATAAAGAAAATGTAAGATATACACAATGGAATACTATTTAACCACAGAAGAGGGGATCCTGTTATTTGCAGCATAATGGGTGGAAGGGGAGGACATCATTTTAAGTGAAATAAACCAGACATAAAGACAAATATTGCATATTCTTCCCCGTATGTGGGAGCTAAAAAAGAAACCTCAGTTTGTATACAGAATGGTGATTACTAGAGGATGGGTGGAGTAAGGGGTATGGAAGAAGTTTGAATAATGGGGTAATCACCAATCAGTCAAATCAAAGTTAACACAGCATCCAGAGGAGACTATGATTCAGAATAACCTAATATATATTGTATGAACAAATAGAAAAGAAGAGCACAAAACTTCCAATTAACAAGTAATATCAAAGGGGAATGATGATAATGTTGATGACTATTTTGAACAGTACATATTGTATACCTGTAGTGAAATATAGTGAAGCCCATAAATGTGTATAGTTATTTTTTATAAAAATTTTTTAACAAAGAAGAGCTACTGTGGATATATTTGATGAAGACTTTAAGGCATAAATATTCTGGCCTATTGATAAAAGATTTAGTTAATCAAAAAGTTAAACAATCATAAACCAGTAAATACTTAGTAATGTAGATTAAAAATTGGTAAAATTAACAAATGATAGGAGGAAATCTTTAATGTGACTCTCAGTAATCAATAAATCAAAAAGTATTATAAAGTGTATCTGCTAATTTTATATTTGAAAGAAACAACTTTTAACTTGGATAATACTTTCTGTCTTTTTTTTTCCTATTTCATTATTTTTTCCACTTGTCATTTTTTATTGCCTCTCTTGTTTTTTCTTTAGGCTTAAAAGTTTAATAGGTATGAAATAAATCCAAGGCATTAGTAAATACAAGCATTAAAAAAAGCAATTTAAAAATAATCAAAAGGTTAATGCATGCAGGTGTTCTATATTATTCATTTTTATAAAATTATGTTATTGTTTTTCATATATTTAATATATGCTATGCATAAAACATTTCTTTTATAGATTTTGCAAAGGCCTAAAGTGTCAAATAATTTTGATGGTATGTTTCATGACCAAATTTCTTTATTTATTTTTAGTTTTTATTTTTTTATCATGACCAAATTTAATCTTTCAAGACCATTATAGTGAGATTTAAGTAGTTCTCATGATTCCTCTATTCAGGTGAATAGACTCTGACCTGAGCATTCATTTTTGGAAATGCTCAACCTAGAAGTATTGCTTTTTGGTCTGATTCTAAAACTCTGAAGCACCTCTTTAAAAATATGTTTCAAAGTAAGAAAAGCTGAATGATTCAGATTGTTTCAATCCATCATGGGAACACCAGAGATGTTAAGATACCAACTACAGTGAACATCTTTGTTGTCTGATGATTACTAGGTGGCTTTGATATCCCTGACAGAGAGCAAATGATTGGATGACATGTTTGTATTTTGTTATCACAATTTAAGTTAAAAATTATTCTTTTTTTGAAGGTAAGATTAGAGGTGAATTTCACTTGGATTGTTGAGAATGCCCTTATAGATAATAGAGGGTAAAGGTGTCAGAGCATAGAGCTTAGACACATGTGGAAGAGAGAAATTACTTCTCAGAAAAAGTAGATAGATAGATAGATAGATAGATAGATAGATAGATAGAGATCGATAGATAGATAGATAGATAGATAGAACCCATGAAATGCAAAACTAGAGATCAATACCAACAGTGGTCATGAAGGGACACCCTGTTCAAAATATACCCTTGAATTCCAAAGTATATACTTCCTAATGAGCTCTTGGTGCATAGAATCCCAAATTAGTTAATCTAAGAAGATCCACCATAGCTAGAAATGCCTCCCTGGATCCGTTTTCAGTAGACCTAAGGTCTACAACTGACTCTGTAATTAATTTAACATTAGCAGAACATTTTGCAGATTACTGTGAATCCAAATTTCTTCCTGCCATAATCATCTACTGTTTTCTCCTTTTGTGGAATTTTTGTCACTTATTTTAGTTTGCATGCCTTCTTAAAAAGAAGAGAACAAATATTGCCTAATCTTTGACCTTTCATTCATTTCACCAGTCTTTATGTGTAAGGGAGCAGATAAATTTCTTTCCCTCTCCGCTTGTCTTAGAACAGTGAATTTTTCAGCAAAGGCTTATTAAATTATTGGTGGACCAGCACACAGCTTACGCTGAATACTGATCCAAATTATCTACTTGATTTTGAAAACAGTAGTTTCTAGCTATTTGCTTAGAATTGGTGTTTTCCTGGCATGCCATAGTGGAATACCTTCACAGAGGGTTGGAAGGAGATAGGATGGCCATGCATCCTGTCTTGCCTCTGACAATGCTGGTTTGTCTCTGTATCCTGGAGCAGTGATTAGCAGAATGACCTTTAAAAGTGTCTTTAGGTGATGGGGTACCTGGACTTACCATCTGTGGATCAGAGTTCCTGAAAATCCATCCCAAAGGGTTTCCAAGCAGCATGGGATCCCTCCCACGTACTCTGTTCAGGTGAATAACAACCAAGTGAAGCCTTCTGTCACAGGCACCCAAAGACAGTTTATGAGTAAACAACATGCCTATCTGCACCCCTTCTGTTTCTTCCTGTTAGTCTTCCAAAGAACAAGAATATCCTGTACTCAGATTTCTAGAGAGGGTGCAGCAGGAATTATGTTTAAAAGACTCAGATCAGGACATAAAATTAATGAGAAAAAAGAAAAGTATGTATCATGCATACCTGTATTGGAAAGGACTAGAATGACTTTATATAAGAACATGGACATTTTAGTGTGTGGCATCTGGAAACCAAACTGTAGTGGATTTCGGGGCACATCCTCAGATGTGGAAGTAATAACATACCTTTATATTTTCTGTAACTCAACCTGTATTAACTTAGGCACCACTGAGAGGGGGAAGAAAACTTCAGATCAATCACATTTGGGGGTCTCCTCTTCCCTCAGGGCTGTGCCATGGCTCCAAGATTCTTTCCCATAATGGAATGCAGCACAGTTTCTGTGACCATGGTCATGGTCATGGACAGCCAGGAGATTCAGATACCACTGAGTGACTTGTTGCCCTGCCTGCATGGTGCATTCTGGTCCAGTTGCTTTTGGTAACTCCTAAGCCATTCTTGGGGATCAAGTGTACTGTAGCTACCTACAGACATCTCCACCCAGATGTGCCAATAATGGCATTAGCAAGAGACAGAGCCAGAATCCTCACAGCTCTCAACCACATGATTCTTTTTTCTGCCTCTCTTGGGAGCCTGGAGGAAGTCTGGGAGGAATTCCTTTATTGCCTAGGGCAGGAGGTACGTGCTGCTTGGACCCTGGGTTATCCAAGACTGCATATACTAGAAAATCCTTCTTTTAAATTTTCAGCAAATTACTGCTAAGGTTTCAATCTTTGAAAGCAATAAAAGTCAGAAAGATTTGTAGGCTAATTCTACATTGGCCCTGCCACATTTCTGCTGATGCAATAAAATAGAGTGAGTTACCAGCTTGATTAAGGACAGAGATGAAGAAAATAGAGTGAGAAAGAGGAGAAAACCTCCAAATAGCTATCTAGCAACATATGGACAGGAAAATAAAAATCAAACAATGTAAGTAGCTCTGTCCTTATCTGTATAGTCACTTTAATGTAGATGGAGTTTCTTCAGGGAAGCATTCCTCAATTAACACAGGAGCCCTTATTATGGCTTTAGGTAATGCTTTGATTATTCATTTGGCTATAATGATTTATTAAAATTTGTTTAACACAGAAGTGGCTAACTGGTAGGCTGCAGGTCAAATCTAAACTGCAGATATGTTGACTCACACAATGTTTATAAAAATGTGCTAGTTGTAAACATTTTAAAGATTAGAGAATTTCACGTAAAAATATGGACTTCCAGATTCTATTCAAAATCAAACTTGGCAACAGGAGGTCTGCTTGACACCAACAGTCCCAGGATGTGAGCTGTGGCTCATCCTGCACAAGACAAGTACTCTTCAGTTGTCCACAGTTTCTACATGGCACTTATCCAGTAGCAACTTCAGTTGTGAGTCCTGGCCTCAGTTGCTGTGTTTGAAGCAATTGAGGATTGAGTCTTTCATGCTTATTACATACTAGGACACATTAGGACTAGAATTAATAGATTGAACCCAACTCGCTGCCAAAACAAGCCTTAACCTTTTCTTTTGAATCTGTTCTGCTCTGTTACTTGCTCAGGATCACCACTACCACTGCACAAAGGATCCCACATATTTATTTAACAACTTCATCCTGACACTGAATGCAGTGGATAAACTCCAGAATCATAGGCTTTCGCATCAATGGCCTCCAGCCAAGAGGACACACTCACATAGCTTCCTTGGCCACGCTTCCTAGGCTTGCATATCCATGGACTCACACGAGCACACACACCCTGACATATCCTCTGGCTGTAGCCGGAGTCACCTTTGTGGTATTTCTTTTGGCAGTCACCCCATCTGGAATGTGAGAACCAGAAGAGGAGAAAGAGAAATTCTGATTCCCTTTTACCCCCACACACACCACAGCAGTTCACTCAGAAATAGGCACTGTCTATGAATGTGAGTAGGAACAAGAAATGAAACAGCCCCTGTTACATGAATCTCAGGTGATTCTCTGCAGTTCAGTTCAAGGTTACTGAAATACAACTGGCAGGGTGGACATTGTGGTGCAGCGGGTTACGCTGCTACTTGGGATGCTCACATCCCATATCTAAGTGCATAGTTCAGATCCAGCTCTTCTGCTTCTGATCCTGCTTCTTGCAAAGGCTCACCATGTGAAGCAGCAGATGATAGCCCAAGTACTTGAGTACCTACTACCCAAGTGGAGTTTCAAATGAAGTTCCAGGCTCCTGACTTTGGCCTGGCCCCAGCTCTGGCTGTTATAGGCAGTTGTGGAGTGAACAGGTGCATGAAACTCTCTCTGCCTCTCTCTCAGATAAATAAAAATAAATTGATAAACACTTTTTTAAAAAAATAATTTGCTTGGAAGTCTTTTACAAAATGTCTTAGCTCCGTTGCAAAAGCATTTATGCCTTTTGGGCTCATCTAAATCACTGTTTTCCTAATTAATTTTCTCTCTCTTTTTTGAACTCTTTCCTAAGTCAATAGAAGTATGCATTTTGACTAAATTTACTGGAAATGAGTCTGCTCAATTTCAAATAATAAATATGTGTTGGTTCACCGTTCTTGGCATCAATTCAACAAGCACTTGCTAATCTGCTTTTATTTGCTAGCTACCAAGCTAGGTACTAGACATTCAAAGGTGAGTAATACAAGCAGCCCACATTGGTCCAGTGTTGCCACGAGAGATCCATCACATAACCCAAGTAAACGTATAGCCTTTCCTGTCTGGTGAACTGCTAAAGGCTTAAGACAAGTTCTCTAGACCACTTAAAACAATGTCAGCTTCCCAGGTCTATGGGCTATTTTCTAAACCTGGTGTGCATAAATATTTTCTATATGTTTCCATTCCCTTAAGAGCCTTCCTCTTTTTTTCCTGTACCAATCCCATTATTCCCAGCTCTTGCTCCCATTTCATCTCAATCAGATGTCTTCTGGAAAGATCTTATTTTCTTCTGATGTGCACAAGTTGAGATTTGTTCACTACCCTGGGCTCTCTGTCACTGAGCCAAAATTTGTGAAATGAGACAATTTATGAAACACCATCCAGCAGCAGGCAGGCACGTGTAACTTCTCCCTTCCCTGTGCTTCCCGAAATGCCAAAGTGGAAATTGCGTTGCTGTCAAAGGGAGCACTCACATTTTGAAGACAGGTTTTTATTCCCATTTCTTTGTCCTTCACCATCTTTCCTAAGACTGACAAGTGTTTCAATTAATGCCAAATTCCCTTCTCCCAGAAATAAGCAATAAGAGGCCAAAAAGTTGTAACTAACTCCTGAAAGCAATGCTCAGAGAATGGAGGTGAAACTGGAACAGCAACAAAAGGAAGCTGAAATATTTTTTTCTGCACTATTTCACCTATTGACCATGAGAGACTTTCTTCACTAGCAGATCTTACACTTGGCTCTGTTTGGGGTTTTTCCTTGACAGCCCTTTAATCAGGTTTCCCCAAGTTGTGCGACGTGTGGGTGACTTGGAAGGACTTCTCCAGAAGCTTCAAGATAAAGCGGGTCTCTGAGAAATGTGCGAACCAAGCCTCCAGCCCACTCAGAGTACAGAACTTAATGAGTCATTTCAATTTCGGGAAGCATATTAATCTAAAAGCTGCCTGAGCCAGAAAACACAAGTCTCTCAAGTGAGAGAATAAAAATAGTCTTTTTTATAGGCAAGGGAGGAACTCTTTTCCTAGCATAGAAACCATTCACCAGCCTCACACAGGGAAGATGCCAATTAGGCCACTATCTCTGGCCACTGCCACAGAGAGTTGTTCCATGAATGATAGCATACATTCCTATTGTCTGATTCCTCAGCCGCCACTGTATAACAGATCTAATTCATGTTCTGTCAAGTCATCAAGCAATCCGCTCTTCCTAAATAACAAACTAGATCTAATTGCTTCATTTTGTATCACACACCTTAACTTGAGCAATAATGCCTTAGTGTCACTGAGAACTTGACACAGACTCACAAGTTCAGAGGGAGTGCGCTGCTGTGGACAACAACTAAGCTCCCTACAGAATTTTAAGTCTTTTGGGGAATGACATTTCTGATTCCTAGAAAACTCCCTTCATATTTTTTCAAATATCTTTCAAACTGTTTTCATTTGCTGAAGTCCAGCCAAAGAAAATTACAGTACAGGAAAAACTCGAGCACTCTGGTTGAAATCTGTTAACCTCATAAACTTATCAGAGCATTGGTAAGTCAGTAGCATGTAAAAATTTTTTAAAACTTTGTTAAGACTGGCCGGCGCCGTGGCTCAACAGGCTAATCCTCCGCCTTGCGGCGCCGGCACACCGGGTTCTAGTCCCAGTCGGGGCACCGATCCTGTCCCGGTTGCCCCTCTTCCAGGCCAGCTCTCTGCTGTGGCCCGGGAGTGCAGTGGAGGATGGCCCAAGTCCTTGGGTCCTGCACCCCATGGGAGCCCAGGAGAAGCACCTGGCTCCTGCCATCAGATCAGCGCGGTGCACCAGCCGCAGCACGCCTACCGCGGCAGCCATTGGAGGGTGAACCAATGGCAAAAAGGAAGACCTTTCTCTCTGTCTCTCTCTCACTGTCCACTCTGCCTGTCAAAAATTAAAAAAAAAAAAACTTTGTTAAGACTGAATAATATTTCAATATGTATAAATACACCACATTTTCTTTATCCATTCATCCATTGATGGACACTGAGGTTATTTCTACACCTTGTGATGTCAACGTGGAAACATGCATACCGCCACGAGGTGCTGATTGCATTTCCTTTAGGTATAAACCCAGGGGAAGCACTACTGAATCGTATGGTAGTTTATTTCTAATGTTTTGAGGAACCCCCGTGATGATTGCCCCAATTTCCATTCCTACCAAAAGCATGCAAGGGTCCCTTCTTCTTCACATCTTTGACAGCACTTATCATCTCTTCTTGTTTTTTGATATTGGCCATCCTACCAGCTCTGAGATGATATGTCATTGTGGTTTTGATTTGCATTTCCTTGATGATAAGTTCTATGCAGCAACCTTTTCATATACATAGGTATATGTATGGGCCATTGTTTTGTCTTCATTGGAGAAATATCTGTTCAGGTCCCCTGCCAATTTTTTGAACAATTATTATTGTTTTGTGTGTCAACCCCTTCTCAAATACATGATTTGCAAAAATTTTCATATTGCTGATTTTTGCATTTTCTGTTTGTAAGTTCCATTGTAGTCTCACTTTTTCTTTTTCTTTTTCTTTTTTTTTTTTTTTTTGCCTGAGCTTTTAGTGTGATATTCAAAAAGTCATTGCCAAAGCTAATGTCAAGGAACTCTTGGCTATGTCTTCATCTAAGAACTTTATGCTTTCAGGTCTTACATTTGGGTTTTTATTCCATTTTGAGTTGATTTTTGTCCGTGGTGTAAAAGAAGGTCCTCATTGCATTCTTTTGGGTGTGGTCAATCAGTTTTCCTAACACCATTTTTTGAAGAGAATGTCTTTTCCCCATCGTATTTTCTGGGTATTCTTGTCAACAATTAGTTGACCATATATGCTTGGGTTTATTTCTAAGCTCTCTAGTCTCCATTTAGTTATGTGTCTATAGTATACCTATGCTGTTCTGCTTTAATTACTATGCTTTGTGACATTATTTTGTCTTATTTTATTTTTTAAAGATGTATTTATTTATTTTGAATGTCAGAGTTAGAGAGAGTGAGAAACAGAGAGAGAGAGAGAGAGATCTTCCATCTGCTGGATCATTCCCCAGATGGCCACAGGGGCCAGTGCTGGTCCAGGTTGAAGCCAGGAGACAAGAGCTTCATCTAGGTCTCCCACATGGGAGGCAGGTGCCCAACCACTTGTACCATCTTCCACTGCTTTTTCCAGGCCATTAGTAGGGAGCTGAATCAGAAGTGGAGCAGCCAGGATACAAACCAGCAACCTTATTGGAACCTGCATTGCAGGCAACTGCTTAACCCACTATGCCAAAACACCAGCCCCTGTAATTTTAAATCATATATATATATATATATATATATATATATATATACACATATATGTGCACACATGTGTGTGAATATTATTCATAATCCAGACAAAGGAAAAATACTGCAAGTTTCACTTGTATGTGAGATCACAAATAAAAAAGAAGTCTAATAGATAGAAACAGACAAAGTATAGAATAGTTATTACCAGGGCAACAAATGGACAGGAGAACTGGGAGATGTAAATCAAAGAGCGTGCAGTTCTGTAGGATGAATAAGTGTAGGCGTCTCATGTGCAGTATCAGGACTGTAGTTAATAACATTTTATTATAGATTGGAAGTCTGCTTAAGGCAGAAGTTCCCAGGGTACTTATCTAGCATGTATCCCAATGGACACATGTACACAATGGTTTGAACTATAAGTAAACAGGAATTTATTTGGGTTGTCCAGTGACTAAAATCAGACCCCCCATGTGAAGGAAAGTTACAAGTTTTAGAGTCTCTTTTTTAGGAATCATACAAATTCATTAAGTTCATGGAAGGTTCCAGGGAAGGGTTATATATATTCAGAAGGGCACACATGCCCATTAATTTCCCATGTGTGTTACACACATTCCATATTAAGTTGGGGGTAGAGATTTCACATTTTAATGGGGCAAGGGGGGTTGGGCTTTCTACCAAAGGGTGAGGATGTAACTGCTGCATATGTGTAGCACGCTTATCCCAGCTTCAGCTCAGCTGGGACCCCAGTTTCTTACCAAGGGCAGTTCATCACTGAAATGCATCTTCATCCACTGAGTTGTGACTCACATCCACCTGCAAGAATATCTAGTTGATTCTAACTAGGATTAGAAGGAGATGGAGTTATTTTCTTTAGAAGGAGGGTTGTTATTACCACATCAAAAAGGAAAAAGCCAACTACATGAGATGATGATTATGTTAATGTGTTCCACTATAGTAACCATTTCACTAAGTTTGTCTGTTAAAACAGTGTGTATAACTTAAATAGACACAACCAAAAAATTCTAAGTGTGTTTCATTTTGCCTAGGATTTGAATCAACTAATGCTCTTTTTTTCTTTTCATTTTATTGGTTTTTTCTCTCCTTTTTTCCTTACCTTTCTTCTTTCTTTTCTTCATTCCAACCTTTCGATTTTTTTCTTTTTTTTTTTTTTTATTTAGGTAACCTAAGAGGTATCACTGCCTCTCCCAATGTCTGAAAACAGATGATGTAAGAAACCAGGAAAGTTAGAATTTTTTCCTCAGAAAAGCTTAATGACCCTCTGTGCTATCTTTGAGGTAAAATACATAAATAAAATAATTTTCCCTTATTATGGAGTATTTCCCCCATCTAACTTAGAAAGTACGGAGGGCCAGAATAACTCCACTGTCTCTGGGATCAAGTTAAAGTTTCCCTTTCTGATTCCAGAATAAAAAAATAAAGAACTCTGAGCTTATAAAAATTGATCTCCTGCCTCCTGAGGCTTTGGCCTGAATAAAGACCATGGCCTGAGGCCCAAACTGTACCCAGCCCTTACAATTGCCCCTGTAACAATTCAGGGTTCAGTTTTTAAGACTTGTAAGTTGTCTGCTGTCAAAGGAATGAAGGCAGGGAAAAAACCCTACTTTACATTTGAAAAGCTCACTTTCTGAAACAGCTGGTTCCCCACTGGGAGAGCTCCAGACAGGATTGGCAGTGGGTTGTAAAGGCATTTCTTTAATAAACTTGCAGACTGGATCAATGCTGCTTTCAATCAGAGATCTCTTCTTGGTCCTAAAATCTGTTCATTGTTTGTAGGTATGAAAAATTTACAGAAGAAAAGTCATTTTTTGTTTTATTAAAAGAGATTCTTATAGATACACTCTTTCTGGAATGTTTTTCCCTAAAATTTTCAGTTGACTTGTGGACTGCATAAGTTGACTTGTGGACTGTCAGTCCTGTGGTAAGTATGAATGGTAAGAAATGCTGTGATCATTTTCCCCACTTATTCAGACAATTAAGTTTGGACTTAAGTCATGCAATCTGTGAAACCAAATATTCTTTGTTTCTGCAAGAATGTTTTTCTGGATTTTGAGCCAGCAAATTATAATATTGCTCACAGGTATTCTAGTGTCTTTGAACTGCTTACTTCATGCACTTGTTATAGGGGACAGTCCCCAGCTGTATTTATTCCAGGTTCTTGCCTCTGTATGAGATAAGAATTCAAAGCAGAAGTATAGATAAAGTACAAGAATGGGAACAGGACTTATTCAAAGAGACTTATTCAGAGAGACACCTTCAGACATGATTGTAGGCAGCCTTGTGAATAGATACACATGCTATGAGGAAAAATGCATCCCATGCCATTTTAGTGGTGATCTTGATATGAGTTAGAGGTATTTTTATTCCAGACTCTTGTCATGCACAGAGACAAGCATTCTAAGTGCTGACACATATAAGGTAAATGTAATTCAAAAGGCGAGAAACACATACACACACACACACACGCAATATGGGTTGCCCTACACAGAAATACCCATCATAAGTGGACAGTGGACCAGAAGATTTGCCCAAAAGAAGACGAGGTAGGGGAAGGGAGACAGAAGAACACCTGGCAGCCCCTTCAGCTGGGGTCTGAGACAGAAGAGAGACAACCCTCGCCCCCGAGTTGTTGGTCTCTGTGAGGTCAGGGCAGTGACCACCTAGGCTTTAGGCCACCTGGGAATTATATGGCTCCTCCAGAAATTCCACACGGAGCTCAATATCCATATTTTCCTGGCTTCCCCGCTTAGGTCCCAGATGAAGCAGATGTGAAATCGGAGATGACCCCCTAAAATTTACACAAAAATGTGGCCCTTTAGAGTTCCCCAGAAATCCCATCTGGGGTGCCACATATGTTACCGGAATTTGGGGTGCTCTACGATATCACCATATGCATGTTAATAAATCCCCAATATTAATAAGCCCGAGAGGGTTCTTGCCTAATATTTAGGGAAGATTTCTAAATACCAGCACAGATAAATGAGGCAGCATGGTATATTTTAATCTTTTATTTAGTGAGAAAGATGCATAGAACAGTGAGAGCTTTATTTAAGAGAGAGACGTAAATCTGGGTTCATACTGACTACCAAGAACCAGCCATGTGGAGGAGCATCTAGGCCAGGAAGCCTCGAGTGGGTGGTGGAGGCACAGGGCTACAGCAAGCCCCCTCCTGGCAAGAGGCCAGAGAAGAAGAGAAGGGCCGGGACACACCCTGTCCCAGGCTTTTAACCCACTTCCAAAGGGGAGTGATTAATTAACCTGATTGGCTGGTGGGTGGCCAGGTAGGGGCATGAGGTCACACAGGGGCGTGGCGAAGGCGTGGTCTTCCAGCTCACAAACCTAATTGATTTTAACCTGTATGCCTGCCTATTTCAGATGCATCCCCAGAAAGAGGTTATTTTGATTTATAAGTAGGAGGCTAGAATTACATAAGGGTAATTAGGGGTGATAGCTCACAAATCGAAAGTCCTAAGTTAACTACCTATATATTTATCCCACATCATTCCCCACACCCCAGAGATCTCTGACCCTTCATCTTCACTGGGTGCTGAGAGATGAAGTTCCATCTTCTGTACCTATTTCCTGCTGATCAGGGTCATGGTCCCTAGCTATCCTGGATCTAGAAGCCTCTTCCTATCCTCATCTACTTGATCTGTCTCAGGAGCCTGAAGATTTTCACAGGCCATGGCCAATGACTGTGGCCCCTACATGATCATCATTACTCTGAGAATCTGTTGAATTCTGCAACATATAAGTTTATCCATCAAGATGAGCATAATTGGAAAAAGATCCATTGCAGGTGGGATCTCTCTTAGTAAAGGAAAATAACATCCTGTTGTTTCCCAAATAGTGGGAATTGATAGATTTTCTCTGCCCACATTATAAAACTATCTGGCCTGGGTATAAAGATTTGTAGGGTCTTTTCCGGTGAGCATACTGTTATTAGAGTAGGTGTAATGGATTCCGTTAATAACTGCATTATACTTCACCTTGCTTCATCAGTATGTTTTCTAAGGATAGTTGGTTGTCCATGACTACTATGATAGAGTATTCATAGACTTGAGTACTTGCTGTAAAAGTTTACCTGAATTATGGACTAGATTGCCCCAAGTAGTAGACAGATTTTTTTAAATGGATTCATGAGGCATAGCAAGATCTCCTACTATTACAATAGAAGAACTCACTAGGGAGTTTTCTTCCAAAAGCAGCTTCCTGAGAAAATCAGTATAAGAGGTAGGCTAAACATGCCTGGCATAAATTCCAACAGTGTTAATATGACAAAAGCAACGACTTTACTTATCTTTTTGGTTTTTGTAGAGGTATTTGAGGTCTTCAGTTGGCTCACAAGAGTAGGCAGACTTGTCCTGTGTATGAATCTGTGAAGTCTCAACAGGTAAAAGTTTAATCCTGAACAAAGGTACACAGCTTGGAGTACTCTGTGTTTTTTATATATATTGTATATATATATAGTTATATCTTATAATATATAATATAATATATTCTATATAAATATATATAATTTATATATTATAGATATAAATATATGTAAATTCCTATATGTATGTATATATGTATACCTATATGTGTGTATATATATATATATATATATATGCAGTAGGTGTGCTCAGTAGCACCTGTATGGACCCTTCCATTTAGATTGCAGTTCGTCAGAGGGAGAGCCTTTCTCTCCAAGTCTCTAGTAAAACTAGGACTCCAGGGGAGATAGGCTGTACATGACTTTTGGGATCTGGCACTGGGAGAATTTTGTTACGATACTCCATCAGAGTATCAAAGAGGAGATCAGAGATGAGGAAGAGCCTTCCAAATAGCATTTCAAGCAAAGTTTTAAAGCAGCCTTAAGTACTGTTGTCATTCTGAGGAGGGCAGTAGTCAACAATTTAAGCCATGTTTTTGAGGTATCTTGGCAAAGCTTTGCTTTTTCAACTTTACCTTGATGACTGAGGTCTCCAAGATGTAAGTAATGATAAGAAATTCCTAGAGCTGTGGCTATCTGCTGAGTTGTATTTTAGACACCTCTTTTGCCTTCTCTGTTTGAGTTGGAAAAGCTTCTATCCATCCTGTGATTAGTAGAGTTCTGTAATTATTTGTTGTTTTGGGAATATTCATGAAGTCTAATTGCCAGTCTTTGCCTGGAAGATTCCTTTTCTTTGTGTAGGAGTAAGGGTTTGATGTGACCACCAGGATTATCTTTGTAAAAAGAAGAGGCAGGACTGGGTTACTTCCCTTATGACTGTATGCAGTCCTTTTCCTCGACATAATCAAGAAACTATTTGCATTCAAGCTCCTCTTCCCAGATGGGTAAAGTCATGTATTACTTCCTTAATAACTTTCCACTGAGAGACCCCTGGGAGAATGAATTATGATTTAAAATCTGCCACCCATTGGCATCTTTAGTACAACCCAGTTGCTGAGCCCATTCTGTCTCAAGCTCAGTACAGTAAAGGTTTTTAGTGACCTCTGCAGGCTGAGGTATTAAACCATTTCTGGAACATCCTGTGCAGCATCTGATCTGGTTGCCTTATCTACTAGTGCATTTGCTTTGCTAACGTGACTATCTTTATTCTGGTGTACCCTGCAATATATGGCAGTCACTTCCAGAGGTTTCTAACGCTGCCTGAAGGAGAACTAATACCTCTTTTCCATATTTACCAGGAGAGTTCTTGGCAGCCAGTAGACTTCTTTCTCTTCAAATTGCTGCATGTGCACAGAACACAAGGAAAGCATATTTAGAGTCTATATAAATATTAACTCTTTGGCCTTTTCTTCATTGTAAGGCTCTAGCCAAAGCAGTAAGTTGAGGATTTTAAGTGTTAGGTGGCAGTGCCATCTCTTACTTGAGTAAGATTCGGTGTGGTGTAACTTGCCTTTCTAAGTCCTTCATAGACATACTGCCGTAAGTAAACCATTTGACATATGGATTTTTCAGAGGTTCATCTTGTAGATCAAGCCTACTAGAATACACCTGCTACTGACACTAATGAGAAAGTGCATCCTTGTCTTGTCTTTTAAGAAGATTCTGACAGGCACAGCATGTGTAGCCTTTCCAAGTGCTCCCTGATCCCATACTTGAGGACCTACTCTATCTTATATTTCAGTAGGAAGGTTGCCCAAACTGGGGTCTGTCTCAGTGCTCACTAATATTATAATAAATGACTTAAACATAGGAGCAGTTAACTGAGAGAAGCATACAGGACTGATAGCAGATCTTTTTCAAGCAAAGGAACTGGACATCCAGACATCACCAAAAACTGGTGAGAGATAAGAATATCCTCTAACACAATAAAGGCAATGTGAAGCTCTGAGAGTGAGATTTACTCTCAACTCCCATAATACAACTTTGGAGTCCTGCGTGGAAGTTAGTACATAGTGACTTCTGTTGTCAGTTTAACAAATTAGCACTCTTACCTATGATGTCAGTAATCACCCAGGGCTTGTGGCATGAGAGGCCTGGGCTGTGGAGGACTCCTGAGCCCTCAGATCCCATCAGCCTTCAGACAAGGCCGTGAGCCAAGTGGAAGTTCTCTCCTCCTTCTTTGTAATGACCATTTTTTTCATATTTTGGAATGGAGCACAGGGATCCTTCATGAACACTCCTTGTACCAGTGTACACCTGAAACATTTTCCTGTGGGTATTACAGCCATATCAGAATACCTTCTGGGCTGATTCTGATTTCACTGATGCCACTTATGGTAATTGCTATTCTATGAGCATGCTGTCAACTGCTTAACATGCTGTAGTACTCCTTCCTCTTTAGCCCTATCTCAAAATGCTATTTTTTACCATATGGCTTACAGGAATTTGTGGTTCCTTGGCCAGATTTTGAAACTGCACCCTTAAGAATGAGTCTGTTGGAATGAATCCAGAGTCAGCCATAGCTGAAAAGTGTCTGCATAACCTGAGAAGGTAAAACAAGATAGCAGTTAAGGTCAGGCATGCGACTTGAATCCCTTGCATTAGATGAAGTATGGCATTCCCTCCTTTTTAGACTCCAATGTGTAGTTCCCTGTTCCAGTCCACTTTGGAGCCTCCCTGTAGGTTGATCCAGATATGGGGTATTGCCATTACCCAGTCTTTTTTTAACCACTGCACCAAGGCTATCTGGCCACCAGACACAGCACCATCATTAAAGTTCCAGAACAACAGAGGACACAATTGATTTGTCATTATCTGGGGTCTTTGCCCTGGTGCCCCAAATATTTGGGGGTTGGTATCATTGCTGCTAGAGATTTTGATCTCTGTGGGGCATTGAACCTCATGCCTGGAGTCCATGTTCCAGCATGATAGAAGCCAGCAATAAGCTGAAGCCAGCTTTCAGAGTTTAACTTAAATTCTGAAGCTCCTTTGCCCCAAATATTTTCAGGGGATTGCATAATATATCTAGGGCCCTTGGCCCTAGGAGGCATTGAACCCTACACCTGGAGTCTGTGCTCCAGGTTGGTCCCCAGTGTTGAGCTGAAAAAATGCAGCCCTGTCTACTGGGCATGTAGCACATGGCCAGAATGGAGCCCATCATGATGTGGCAGGGTTTGCCCATCTTGTGGCAAAAGTAGAGGTATTACCCTCCATGGCCAGGTGTGGAACTTCCACCATGGTTGGAGGTTCTAGCTTCCAGGTGTGGTAACTAGGTAAAAGAACTGACTTTACCACTTCCTCCTGCTAGGTAAAGGGTAGAGTTAACAAGTAATGTAGATTAATTTTAAAAGGAGGCCGACGCCGTGGCTCACTAGGCTAATCATCCGCCTGTGGTGCCGGTACACCGGGTTCTAGTCCAGGTTGGGGTGCCGGGTTCTGTCCTGGTTGCTCCTCTTCCAGTCCAGCTCTCTGCTGTGGCCCAGGAGTGCAGTGGAGGATGGCCCAGGTGTTTGGGCCGGCCATGGCAGCCATTTGGGAGGTGAACCAACAGAGGGAAGACCTTTCTCTTTGTCTCTCTCTCTCTCTCTCTCTCACTGTATAACTCTGCTTGTCAAAAAAAAAAAAAAAACCTTTAAAAGGAAAGACAATGCAGGTAAACCTAAACAAAGCTGGTCAACCATGAGGAACCCATCCATGAGAGATCATTGCTAAGAACTGGCCTGTCTCACAGTGAAAACTAATTCTAAAAACACACTCTTGTCAGCCTGCAGATACTTGTAAATTATCAATGGATGACCATGAACCAGCTTATTCCCTCCTCACCTTTCCATCAGTATTCCCTTAAGGTTAAGAGCCTGATATTGTTCTCGCAACTTTTCACTTTAAAACAAAGGCACACAAATTTGCATTTTAACAGGCCTGCCTGAACTCCCAGTACATATAGTGAGAGCAGGAAAGGGATTTTAGAAGCAGGCAGAAGAGTTTAGCATAAACTCTGAAGCTCCTTTGCCCCAAATATTTTCAAGGGATTGCATCTTCTATCTAGGGCCCTTGGCCCTAGGAGGCATTGAACCCTACACCTGGATTCTGTGCGCAGCTGAGGCAGAGAGTTAAATTCACTCACCCACTGGCACGTCGGAAGTTCACAGAATGGCTTTCTCAAACTCCTGGCTGGCTCACCAATGTGATGTGGGTTAGAAGGTATTAATTTTTTTTACTCTGGGCTCTTGTCATGCACAAAAATGAGCATGCTAAGTGCTGACATATATAAGATAAATTTTATTGAAAAGTGAAAAAGTGAACTGACACACGTGTGGGTATATGTTGCCCCACACAGAGAAATACCCATTGTGAGTGGGCAGTGGGAAAGATTTCCCCAAACGAAGAAGGAGGAGACAGAAAGAACAACTGGAAGCCCCTCCAGCCATGGTCTACAGTGGAAGAGAGCTCCCCTCCCAGTTGTTGGTCTCCTTTAGGAGATTGGAGTGTTACCTCTGTAGGCATGGGGCCACCTGGGAATTATATATGGCACCTCCACAAGTACCACAAGTAGCCCAATATCCATGTCTTCATGGAACACTTGCGTAGGTCCTGGATGAAGCAGATGTATCACAGGAAAGGGGGCAGTTTTAATTGACAAGTAGGAGGATAAAATTAAATGGAGGCAGTGACTTGTAGGTCAACAGACTAAGCTATTTTCTGCCTATACCCCACATCACCCATCCTTAGGTAGAGTGTGGTGCCCTAATCGAATATAAAATGGGGTGGAGTTTGGGCATGGTTTAGTGTACATGATGATGTCTGGCATTGACTCACGACATCTCCATATGGAGCTCAATGTCCATCATGGCATCTTCATGATGGAGGAGACCTGGGGGCATCATAGTAAAGTGGGTGTGCTTCATTGGCAGGTAATATGGTGGAGTTAGGGATGCATGGCTGCAAGACAGAGACTACTGGAAAATTCTCAGCTCCTTTGTTAACTAACTCCCTGCCTAGCCCATATCAATTCCAGAGATAAAATTCAGGTGCATTGTTGTAGCACAAGCCCCGAAAACTAGCTAGAGGGGTTGCCATCAAACTACCAAACCTGAGTCCATTCACCTGATGTGCGGAAAGCCAATCACTAATATTGGGAAAGTGAAAGAAATTATTTGCAAAACATGCAGCAAGTAGTTTGGGCAGCTATTGCGTAATTCCCATTAACCTCCCCAAGAGACTAGGGGTAAAAGTTCTTATAGCTTAATGCTGGGGTCAAGAGGTGCATGTTCAGCTATGTCCAAGGTCCTAGTTGGTCAATGGTACTTGTGACGTTCCTTTGATTAGCCAGCAATGATATGTTCTTCAGGGAATTTTTATGATGGAGCTGTGGGCTCCAGTCAGCTGAGGGCTACATGAAAGTGGCAGTTGTTTCTCACCCTGAGCCAGAAGTCCCCTCAAGGACTACCTTCTGATAAGATACTAGCAATTTAAATGTTAATTACTGAAGAATTTTTCTAAGCCATTTATAACACTCCATCTTGATGAGTGGATAATCCTAAAGTGAGGGCAAGGACTCCTTCAGCCAAGGTTGAGCAGCTGTGTCCTTGTGAAATCTCACCTCTGCTTTAAGGATGCTCCTATAAGGTTCAGCTCCAGCTTCTTTGATATCAAGCTTGATGGAGGCTTCTTTGATATGAAACTTGGCTTTTTTTGGCTAGTGACCATAAAAGTCCCTTCTTTTCTGGGGTCTGTTGTTCCTGCCATCTCCCTGAAGTTAGTTCCTAGAATTCTTGATTCACATATGTTGAACAAACATTCTGATCAACCACAAGATTACCAGTTAGCTTTTGTTCATTACAATGTGAAAAGGAAAAAACGATGCACTTTTTTTTACAGTTACAAGTATGTTACCACTTGCTTGTCAGATGTGAAAAGGAAAATGAAAGTATGTTCAGTATAGTGACTGCAAAGCTGAGGGAGCCTGAAAGCATTTTGTTCTAGATTTTATACCCCAGGGGCAACTTATATGTTGAACCAGAACATTATAGGACATCCTGTTCTAGGAGGGAGGAACCCAAGGCCTAGGCTATTCCAGATATTTTTCCTTATCTCAGGAGACTGCATCTTCAGCACAATCTATAGCTATCCTGAGAACTACAAGCCAGAAGTGGAAGGGCTGGATTGTCCAAGGTTATTCAGGAATCTGTCCTCTTGCACATGCTCATGTTTATATGGGTAGTCTCTGATTTATGATGATTCTGTTACCAAATGAGGTAGGTTTGCTGTCCAAGGCACAAAGAAAACCAATCTGTGGCACGGGACTTTTGAGTAGAGAAAGGTTTTATTTGCCAGGGCTAATAAAGGAAGCAGGAGGGTTTGACTCAAACCTGACTCCCCAGGTCCCATTGGTTCCATCATCTGATGATGGTGGAAAGAGGAATTTGAGTGATCTCCGGAGTGATCCAGTATCTAGAATAGGACTCTTACTAAGCTGTCTTATGAATTTTGCTAACATTGGGTAATGCAAAAATGGACGTGGAAGTTCAAAGGCCAAGGCCTAGTAGAGAAGATCCTTCAGAAAACTAAAGTTTGGTCATGGAGTCTTTGTCACTGAAAGTCATTTTATTACCATACATTGTCTTAATGTATCATGGTGACTGTGGAGTTGAAATGCTCCATAAATAGAGTATGTTCCTTTGGACTTCTTTGTCTTTCTCATTTAATATCTCTCAGCGCTCTGGAGCCATAGCTTTGACAATGTCCTGTCCTGAAATTCTCATAGTCAGTAGAAACTACATAGTGGCAACAAAGGCCTTAAGTTTGCTAGATTTGATCCTCTGTATTTTCTCCACCAATTTTGGTTTTAACCTAAGCTATTCCCCAAGGTTCTTTGGTGTTGATGGTTTCAAGTCCTCAAAGCAATCCTTGGTGACTCTTCTGAGTATTCAGCTATTTAGAGAAAGTTTTGTACCCAGGGAGTCTTATCACTGTGCATACTGCTAAAACCTTAGTACCACATGCCTGACAACACTCTTCACCACATTCTTCCTTTTCTTCCTTTGACCCCCTGACATGGGTCTGAACACTCAGTGGCCTCTGAAAGGATAACAGAGTTCCTTTTGTTTACTCACTCTGCTCACTTCTGTCTGTGCCTTTGGAGAAATTGAGGGATTGTAAAAAAGAATTACAATGGAAAATGATACCCAATTTTTCACACAAATGTAGGGACATGAGGGATACTGTCTGTCTTTTTCCTTTCCATTAGGTTGTTTTTCTCATGCTTTATGTTATTTTCATGGCAATTTGATCTTCTTAATAAGAGCCTATTCGAACAAATGGGAACATTTGCTTGCAACCTCTGATTTAGAATCTGTCCCAAAGTGACTTTCACCATCTAGTATGATAAATTGAATGGTGTCAGGTTTAAATGACTCTCAAAGGTAGTCTTAATGTTGTAATGAATGAAAGATAAAATGGGAATATAAATTAGGAAGGGAAGAATGGGAGGGGGAGGTGGCATCATTTTTGTTGGGGGGATTAACGCCAGTGTTTTCTTCTTAATTTAGGTATGAACTCTGGGGTGTTTTGTTTCTTTTTATGCTTCATCATCCCTTCCTCAATCCACTGTACTTGTGCTTGTACTTAATCACCCTCTCTCCTGTCAACGTCCCTCTAGGTGCATAGCTGCTGAACTAGCAGTAGGGCTTACAGATTAGAAGGTATCAAACCATGATTACATAGTCAAGACAATTACTTATGTCCAATCAAAAATTAATAAAGTGATTACTTTGTATGTAAAGAAAAACAGTACTGGTAAGATTTTTAAGGGGTTGGGAGGCCTGCAATATTTCTGTTTTTCTGTGATACCCCAATGTGTTACTTAGGCTAACAAGAAATTTGCAGAGGCTTATTTCCTCCTGTCAAAAGTGTACAGTTATGAGTCCATTTGGAAGGTTTGCTTTATGCAGTCATTTTGGAACCAGGATGATGAAAACATTGCCATTGTCAAAATGTGGCTTCCACGAGCAGCATGTTCACTTCCATTCCATCGGTGGATGGGAGAAGTGCATGGAGAAGCATGCAAAAGATTTTATGTGCCAGATTTGGAGGCATTGGTACGTTACTTTTCCTTAGGAGCTGTGAGTGAAAGGTCAGTGACATGGACGCCCAACTCCCAGGGAGGCTGGGAAATGTCACCTAGTTTTGTGTCCAAGAAGAATTGGAAAATGTTGATACTATTGAATAGGCATTTCTTGTCATCAGATGTCTTCCACATATGTGAAATAAATAGAGTGGAGACTACAAACAATTCAATAGACTATTTGTTCTTTTATACAGAGACCATAGTTGGTGACCCATATATGCCCCCATTTACCACAGAGACTGTTAAGAGCAGGCAAAGAATACATTTTAAAATATTAAATGAATGAATAATTTTAAGTATCATGCATGGTTGGATGACTTTTTTAGATAATCACTTTATTGAGATAATTTACATATCATACAATTAATTCAGTTAATGTACACTATTCAGTGGTTGTTAGTATATTCAGACTTATAGAGCCATAATAATGGTCAATTTCTCTTTTTTTTTAAAGAAAGGTTTATTTATTTATTTGAAAGGTAGAGTTACAGAGAAGCAGAGTCAGAGAGAGAGATCTTCCTTCTGTTGGTTTTTTCCACAAATAACTACAACAGCCACAGCTGGGCCAATCCAAAGCCAGGAGCCAGGAGCTTCTTCTGGGTCTCCCAGGCAGAAGAAGCACTTGGGCCATCTTCCACTGCTTTCCCAGACCATAGCAGAGAGCTGGATTGAAAGCAGAGCAGCTGGGTCTTGAACCAGCACCCATGTGGGAAGCTGGCACTCCAGGTCGTCCCTTTACAACAGAGTGCTGGCCCCAATGGTCAATTTCAGAACATTTTCATTACCCCTAAAAGAAATACTATTAGCTCTCACTGCCCATTTTTAGCCAACCTCTTCACTCCAAGGCAAACATTTACTTATTTTCTGTCTCTGTAGATGTACCTATTCTGCAAATTCCATAGAAATGGAATCATTTAATAGGTGGTCCTTATGAATGACTTTTTTTTTGCCAGGCATGTTTTCAAGATTCATCCATTGCTTAGCATATATCAATAACTTCATTTATTTTTATTACAAGATGATACTCGATTATATGAATACATCATATTGTGTTTATCTGTTCTTTAGTTGATGGACATTTGGGTTATTTCCACATCTTGCAAATGATGAATAATCCTGTTTATGATCTATGCACAGCTTTTGTTTGGACATATGTTTTCAATTTGCATTGGTATTTACCTGGAAGTGGTATTTCTGAGTCATGTGGCAACTATGTATAACCTTTGAAGGTCTGCAAGGCTGTTTTCCAAAGTAGCTGCACCATTTTTCATCAGTGGTTGACCTCTTGAATCTTCAGAACTCACACAATGCCTGGTGGTAAATACATTAATTTATTGAGTATTTACAGCAGTGCCAGGTATTGTTCTAAACACCAAAGTTATGATGGTGAAGTTCTCATGCAGAGATGGACAACCATAAAAAGCAAATAAAATGGGTTATTTTATGTAGTGATAGATTTGATGGCAACCATTAAACAGCCTTGTGTGGCAGAGAATGCCTGAGGTGAAGGTTGGCCTGCTCCTTTAAGTTGAGTCACAGGGAAGGCATCTCCAGGACATGACGTTTGACCTGAGACTCTAATAACATGAAGCTTTAGCTACATCAAGGTCGGGGTGACAAGTGTTCTAAGCAGAGGAAGTGGCAATGCCAAGGCCTCAAGGATTTAGTTTTCTGTTATAAATTGTACAGAAGGACATAATGAAGTAAAACCTTGAAGTATAATTTCTTTGAAGAAGAGAGTAGATCATTTTACCTACCTGTGGCTAACTAATTTCTGGAAACTGCATTCAACAAAAGGCAGTCCCCGAAGCCCTCACACAGTTGTCAACATCTCACTGCTGAGGTGGAAATATGCATATTTGTTCCTCTTGTTACCTTTTAACCTAGGTCATGTCTCCATACACAATTCCACCTATTCATACAGAAGCCAACTGAGCTGACGGCTGTCTGAGGGTCACAGGGCTCTGTGGAGAATAGTTGTTGGTGGTGGAGCAGGGGCTCCTTCAAGGAGCGATGTCCTACTAGGCATATCCCAGAGGTCATCTGTACCAGTGACTGCTAAATGCACAAGATAACCCATCTTCAGGTCTGCTTCTCCAGAGTCAAGGCTGGAGCTTAGAAATAGAGGGACCACACAACCTGTTCTGTAAGTGTAGACTCTAACCTTTTTTCCTTATTTTGTTCTCCCACCTTTCAGAAAGGTCCCTCCAAATCCCACAGGGCTCTAAACTGCCTCCATCTGCTCTATCTGCTAAGCATTTGAGGCCATAGGAGTGAAGAAGCCTTGCTCTGTGAAGGGGAGGGAACCATACCATTGGGGAGGATGTATCTGTTTCCTGCCATAAAGACCTGTCAATAGAGAGATAAAAGAGGAGAAAAAGCTGCAAGTTCTATTCCTCCTCACTCTGAAAATCCACGTAATCAAAACTGTGCTGTGGGAAGCATATTCCGGGAGACCATGCCTTTGCTATGGTCCAGTATGATCCAGTTTCTTTCTAATTAAATAGAGACATCCATGGTTTCATTCATTTATGTACAAAATAGGCTTTTGTGTAATACTACATGCTTTGAACAGTGCAAGATTTGGACAATATAGCATGAGCAGGATTGACAAAATCCTTGCATTCACA
Source organism: Lepus europaeus (assembly GCF_033115175.1). Classification (NCBI taxonomy): domain Eukaryota; kingdom Metazoa; phylum Chordata; class Mammalia; order Lagomorpha; family Leporidae; genus Lepus; species Lepus europaeus. Next base: position 117,019,536 of record NC_084829.1, read on the forward strand.
AAGAATCATTTACTAGTGGGGAAGACAAGTGATAAATAAATTGTTGATAAGAATCAGTGGCATAAAGATAACAAAGGGGATAATATAGGAAGTAATAACAGGGATGGAGGGACTACTTTACTCATATATAGGATAGAGAAGAATTCATTGAGGAAGTGACATTTACAATGAGACTAAGGCATTAGAGATGAGAGAGAGAGAGAGAGAGGACAGCTAGGGAAGAACAGTTCAGAGATGGAAAAGTGGACATAAAGACAATGATAGAAGATGAGCTTAGTGGCGCTTGGGGAACAGAGGAGTGATCTATGTTACTAAGCATTATAAGCAAGAGAGAGTGGTACATGGTGAAGATTCAAGGGTAGGGAGGCACCAGGTCATGTCAGCCATGGAAGGTTTCTTCATTAAGGAGGGGTATGATGAGATTTGTATCTTAAAAATATCATTCTACCTTATGACAATAGAGCAAATTAAGCATCTCCTCTCCTGGTTTCTAATCACTAATAAATTTCTATTTTAATTTTCTAAAGTACTCCAAAACTGTCAGGCTATTCAATCTACTTGTGCTCTCAGAGGTCACTTACTTTGTGAATATAAATAGCATGAAGCTATTGTACCTATTGAGTAGACACAGTTTTTCTCTTTTCTTCTGATCTTTTATTGATGTATAATATACAGAATATAGTGAATACATTATAGGAATTTTTCAAAATGAACAACCTCTGCAACCAGCATCCAGAAAATGAAACATTACTCACTCCCCAGAACAGAAGTCCCCATCCACATAAAATCTCTAGTCACTATCCCTTTCCCAACAGTAGCCACAATCCTAATTTTTTTTTTTTTTTTGACAGGCAAAGTAGATAGTGAGAGAGAGAGAGACAGAGAGAAAGGTCTTCCTTTTTGCCGTTGGTTCACCCTCCAATGGCCGCTGCGGCCGGCGCATCGCACTGATCCGAAGCCAGGAGCCAGGTGCTTCTCCTGGTCTCCCATGCGGGTGCAGGGCCCAAGGACTTGGGCCATCCTCCACTGCCTTCCAGGCCATAGCAGAGAGCTGGCCTGGAAGAGGGGCAACCGGATAGAATCTGGCACCCCAACAGGGACTAGAACCCAGTGTGCTGGCGCCGCAAGGTGGAGGATTAGCCTGTTGAGCCATGGCACCGGCCCACAATCCTAATTTTGAACAACATAAATTAGTCTTCCGTGGTTTTTAACTTTGTATAAATGGAATCATTCACATTTGCACTCTTTTGTGTCTGGCTTGTTTCACTCAACACTTTGTAAGATTCATCCATGTTTGTTGCATGTAGTTGTTCACTCATTCTTCATTGTTTTAAGTCTAAATGACTATTGAGTCCCTTCTCTACATTTCTGATGATCTTTTATACTACTTTCTCTAACATAACATATTTTTCATCTTATTAGCCATCTTGTTAAATGTACTTTCTTTACAAAAGTGCTGATAAGATGTCAATTTTGGAGAAGATTCTTAGGGACTATAGTCATCCCTATTCTAGCTTTACTTCCTGATATCTGTGACTTACTTCAGGCAGATAACATCACCTTAGAACTGTGCAGAACCTCAGCAAACAGAACTCTTGACATGAAAACTGGAAGTTATAAAGTACAGTATATTACTCATATACTGAAAATAATGAGTGTATACTGAGCAAAGCTATAGAAAGTTTTTCTAATTTTTTTTTTAACCACATGGGAGAATGGTGAGATTCTTCTAACCTTATATTTGTATATATTTCTAAAACAGAAAAAAAAATGCCAACAAGCTTTGAGAATTCTGCGATCTACCATGCAGTTGGTCCACTTGAGAGGTGGGAATATTCCCACCTTTTGTATCACTGAGACCATCCTGTGAACAAATAAAATATATTCTATCTGTCACAGAGCACCAGGAGGCAAATTGAACTGGCTCCTCTGTGAAATGGAAGCATCACAGCATTTGCACACAGATGCTTATTTTCCTTGTTAATGCTCTGAGCATTAGAAAATTCAAGAAATACATTATTTGTACTTGATACTCTGAATAACTTTTCTTGCTATCTTTAAATAATTAAAAATAACTTTTAAGTGATTTATATAGCAAATTCTGATAAGTACAATTAATCAAGGGCTTACCTATGTATAACAAATCAGAATTTCTTCAATGGGAAAATTGAATGCGAAGTAGGAAGAAGTATTTGTAGGGAAAATAAATGGGTAAAGTAAGAAAAATACTTGGATCTACATATACATTGAGGATAAGTCTACACAAAGGTGTTATAAATGTAAGAAAGACTATGTAACCATGGTGCATAAGCACAGATTTCAAAAGGGATCCTTGGGCAGAGGGAGTTGGGAGTGTTGTGTCACAGCAGGTTAAGCCACTGCGTGGGACACTTGCATCCCATATCACAGTGCTGGCTCAAGTCCTGGCTGCTCCACTTCTGACCCAGCTTCCTGCTAATGCATCTGGGAAATAGCAAATGATGGTTCAAGTACTTGAGTCCCGTGGCGGACTTGGATGGAGATCCTGGCTATTGAGGTTATTTGGGAAATGGACGAGAATGGAAGATCTTGTCTCTTTGTTTCTCTCTCTCTGTCTCTCTGTCTCCCTCTCTCTCCCTCCCGCTGCCTCTGTTTCTCTCACTCAGCCTTTCAAACAAATAATCTTTGTAAAATCAAAATAAGGGGCTGGCGCCTTGACTCACTTGGCTAATCCTCCGCCTGCAGTGCCAGTACCCAGAGTTCTAGTCCCGGATGGGGCACCGGATTCTGTCCCTGTTGCTTCTCTTCCAGTCCAGCTCTCTGCTGTGGCCCAGGAAGGCAGTGGAGGATGGCCCAAGTGCTTGGGCCCTGCACCCGCATGGGAGACCAGGAGGAAGCACCTGGCTCCTGGCTTCAGATCAGTGCAGCATGCAGGCCATAGCAGCCATTTGGGGGATGAACCAACGGAAGGAAGACTTTTCTCTCTGTCTTTCTCTCTCTTTCACTGTCTAACTCTGCCTGGCAGAAAAAAAAATAGGGGTATTCTTTGTTTCCTTTAGTCAACAGCTTTTCAGGAAGAATTCCTTTGAGACTGGAATATACTGTTTTACTCAAAGGCAACTTAGGGCAAATGCCTACATCAGTATGGAAATGGGCTGCAGTGAAGGTCCATGGATGAGGAGGAAGGTGTGAAGTCCCTTAACAGTTGTGAAAGCTGAAGGACAATGGCAGCAACCTTCCTAGGCACATCCTAACAACTGAGGCACTTTTCTGGTTTTTCAAATAAGGGACCAAATTTGATTTCAGGGAAAAGTTTGTATTTCTCCAGCCCCCTCAAATTGCCTGCTTACAGTCACCTAGAATTCCCTTAATTGAAGATAAAGGCTCTTCCCATTGTTAAGTATAAATACCATTAATGTTTAAATATTTAATAGAAATAGCCATCTGGCATCAGTGGAATCCAGTTAAGCTTTAAAAGAGCACAGCAGATCACTCCCTGGTTTGACTGGATGCATGATTCCTTCCTGGAATAGAAAGCTGGAAGGTGCAAGGCTGCCAAAGAGGAGCCATGGTTCCATGGGTTCCTTAGAAGAAGAGAATGGAAACATCAAGGAATGCACACAGTCCACACCTGCCCCCCCCCCATCTCTGTTTCTCTTTCTCTGTCTCCATCTCTCTCCTTCTCTTTCTACCCCCACCCTACTCCACCTGTGATGGTGCCTCCTCTGACTCCACATGGGATCCAGCTTCCTCCATTTGTGCAACCAGGCACTGCAACACCCGGGTAAAGCATGTCCTGTATGACCTGCTGGGCCCCTCCACTTAGCCAGGCTGTGACGAGATCTCCAGTTCTTTGTATTTCCACCCCCATGTGACCCTGGGGAGTCATTTTCTTTTTAATCCAGAAACACCTAGTAATGAAATGACAGCCTACCACAGAGTGTGAACAGTGCTCATAAAATAATGACAAATGACTTTGCAATTTCCTTTGACCAAGACATTGTTTGGTATTATGGATTAAATCATTCACTAGTTTCTTTATAAATCTTTTAAATTATGTGGATTCAAATTTATCTTGTGAGATTATTTTAAAATAACAATTTTATTATTTGGAGTGACATATTTTTAATAATAAGTGCTGTTTGATTACAAAAGCAATTCATGCTTATTAAAGAAAGATGGGAAAATATATGTAATTACACAGAAAAATGCCATTTTGCTATCACCTAATCATAAACCTACCTCTCAGTATTTTGAGGACATTTTTACAACTATTCTATTCTCAATTGTTTGAACTTTTATTTTAAATAATAGAAGTCATACTGTGTTCACAATTTTCATACCTGCTTTCTGTACCCCTTAATATTTCAACATATGAATTTTAATGTTTCTTTACAATGCCTTTAAAATATTTCTAAAATAACTGTTAAATATTTAAACAAGATGTAATGAAATTCACCTCTATAATTAGGCAATTAAGTGTTTAAATCTATTATGCAATATAGGAGCCACAATCCATTTTTCCCCTTTTTGGTAACCATGACATTTCAGAAGTATTAATAATTGTTGGCCGGTGCCGCGGCTCAATAGGCTAATCCTCTGCCTGCGGCGCTGGCACACTGGGTTCTAGTCCCGGTCGGGGCACCGGATTCTGTCCCGGTTGCCCCTCTTCCAGGCCAGCTCTCTGCTGTGGCCCGGGAGTGCAATGGAGGATGGCCCAAATCATTAGACCCTGCATCCGCATGGGAGGCCAGGGGAAGTACCTGGTTCCTGGCTTCGGATCAGCATCGTGTGCCGGCTGCAGTGCGCTGGCCACAGCAGCCACTGGGAGGTGAACCAACGGCAAAGGAAGACCTTTCTCTCTGTCTCTCTCTCTCTCTCACTGTCCACTCTGCCTGTCAAAAAAAAAAATTGTCAAAAAAAAAAAAAAAGAACTAATCCCTGGCCAGCAGAGTCATAAAATTACCTTAAATAATCTCTGAAAAGTTTATGTGTTCCTGGTGCTTAGAGAGTCCAACAATGTCATATCAAAGTTGTCATAAATATTCTGTTATCTTAAATATTATGCTAACTTTCCAATACGCCTCCAAATTCTACCCTGTCCAGGACAGTCTTTATGACAAAAGAGAACAGAAGTGATTTCTGATTCTATCTTTTGTAAAGGTTTGATCATCACCTTTGCTATTATAAACTAAGTAATGGCAAACATCATTTTGGTAGTCTGCTATAAAAAAAGCTATATTGGCCGGCGCTGTGGCTCAACAGGCTAATCCTCCGCCTTGCGGCGCCGGCACACCGGGTTCTAGTCCCGGTCGGGGCACCGGATTCTGTCTGGGTTGCCCCTCTTCCAAGCCAGCTCTCTGCTAAGGCCCAGGAGTGCAGTGGAGGATGGCCCAAGTGCTTGGGCCCTGCACCCCATGGGAGACCAGGATAAAGCACCTGGCTCCTGCCTTCGGATCAGCGTGGTGTGCCGGCCACAGCACGCCGGCTGCGGCGGCCATTAGTGGGTGAACCAACAGCAAAGGAAGACCTTTCTCTCTGTCTCTCTCTCTCACTGTCCACTCTGCCTGTCCAAAAAAAAAAAAAAAAAAAAAAAGCTATATTTTATAATTCAGTGGAAACAATAAGTCTTAAGTCCTTCTAAATCATTTAGTTGGAGCAAGAAAAAGAATAAAAGAAACCTCTTTATGCAAATATGCATATGTACCTATTCACAGCCTTAAAGAGCCTTAAAGAGCTGGGCAAAACGTGGGTGAAAGAGTGGGCTTTTGGTGCAACTGTTGAAACACCACTAGGGACTCCTGCATCCCATATCAAAGTGCCTGGTTTGAGTCCCAGCTCCATTCCTATAACTTTAAAGCATTATGTGATGTGGCCACAGATTTAGAAGTTTGAATTCCATGGCAATAAAGGCCTGTCACAACACTAATTAAACATCAATTTATTAATAAAGAATAACAAAGTAAAGAGTAGAAAAAGCTACATCACCAGACAGAACAGCAGCAACACCCAAAGAGAAGCACTAGAGAATCCCTAAGAGAGCATTCTGGGTCCAGCTGGGGAAGTTCCAATAAGAAGCACCCTCCTCTAGAGTAGGATTCCAATATGCATAGAATCAGGGGGAACTTAAGTACTAGTTTCATATCAAGGTGACATTTCTTTATTTCTTCCGTATGTGACTTGGCTTAGGTTGTCTATGTTGAAACTGGCCAGCTTCTGACAGAGGCCACACAGGCTAAAAACACTTTATCAACAGCACACATTCACTGGGGAGAAGGGTCAGTTCTCTTAAAGGAAACTGCATGCCTCTCTCATTAATCTTTATCCAAAAGGCCAAACTGTGGACATAAACATAGAGGGTTCTTGAAAACTATTTTACTAAGCCTTTAACTCCTGGTCTAGCTTCTTGCTAATGTGCAATCTGGAAAGATGGCAGATGATGGCTCAAGTAGTCGAGCCCTTGCCCATCATGTTGATTGAGTTCAGGCTTCTGGTCTAGGCTTGGTCCAACTCTGCAATTGTAGGCATTTAAGGAGTAAACCAGTTGATGGGAAGATATTTCTTTCTCTGTCTCTTCCCTCCCCTCCCCCATCTGTCTCCCTGCCATTTAAGTAAAATTAAAATAAATTGTTTAAAATTTTTAAGTGGGTAAAGGTGGCAGGCTAATAGTTTTCTGCTTCTCTCAGTGATTAGCTCTCCTTATAATTAAAATTAGGCTTAATTATTATTGTTACTATCATTCTTCAATAGTTAAGAACTATCTACCCAATAAATATTCAAATATTTCATTTTCTTCATTTTCGAATTTCTTCTAATGACATATTTTTCCTCTAAGATTTTACTACCTGATCTATAGAAAGTGTTTGTAGTACAAAGGGTCTTCAAAAACCTCATGAAAAAATGTGTTTCATTTTTTAATTTGATTGTCCACAAATATGTTGAAGTACCCTCATATTTACGAGTTGGGAATCTTGTGGTGGCAAGTGACAAAAATTAAATTCTAATTTGATTGAATGAAACAAAACAAAACAAGAAAAAAACAAATACAGAAAAGAAGACTGCAGAAACTGAACGTAAGGTTTACCTAATATTGCTTAACTGGTGTACATGAGTCATTAGACCCTATTTTCAGATTTTGACATCTCTGTACCCCAGCCAGATCCATTCTCGGCCAACTTTTTCTCTCCTTGTGATTCTAGGAAACCTACCCTTGCTGCACCTTTTAAACTTCTAGGTTCAGACCTTTGGGAGAAGAACAAAGCTTCTTCCAGGTCACTCAGGTGGACACCTGTTGTGTCTTGATGGGCAAGATTAGGTTCAGTATCCCAACCCTAAATCAACCACTATCAGGTTACTTGCTGATTATTGCACACCTGAGTGGAAATGGGGTCCCACCTAAATGCTGCCATAAATCTATTTTTTAACTTTTATTTAATGAATATAAAATTCCAGTGTACAGCTTATGGATTACAATGGCTTCCCCCTCCCATAACTTCCCTCCCACCCACAACCCTCCCCTCTCCTGCTCCCTCTCCCCTTCCACTCACATCAAGATTCATTTTCAATTCTCTTTATATACAGAAGATCAGTTTAGTATATATTAAGTAAAGATTTCAAAGGTTTGCACCCACATAGAAACACAAAGTGAAACATACTGTTGGAGTACTAGTTATAGCATGAAATCACAATGTACTGCACATTAAGGACAGAGATCCCACATGAGAAGCAAGTGCACAGTGACTCCTGTTGTTGACCCAACAAATTGACACTCTACTTTATGGCGCCAGTAACCACCCTAGGCTGTCGTCATGAGTTGCCAAGGCTATGGAAGCCTTCCAAGTTCACCAACTCTGATCATATTTAGACAAGGTCATAAAAGACAGGGTGAGGATAGTAACCAATGATCCTAAGAGTGGAATTTACCAGGTCTGAACAATTATACAGCATTAAGTGGGGAAGAGGACCATCAGTACACACAGGTTGGGAGTAGAGCCATTGGTGGTAGAGTAGAGGTTATGATTACAAAGGAATGAGGCCCAAGTGCACTAGACAGAGTCTAGAACAAAGGACAGAGTCATTATTAGAGGAGCTAAGAAAGGTGCTGTCTAAGCTACAATTAAGTTTTCTGATTGAGAGGCAAATAGAACCTGATAGAAGGGGCTTGATAATAATCTGTTGGGCTTTAGGCCTTGTAAGTTAAGAGGCCCAGACCTATCTATCTCTTCACATGGGGTACATCCTAAGGGAGGTGTGAACCTCCTAGGGGAAGGCACTCTGTTGACTTTCATTACATGGCTGGGCTGGGAGGAGAGCTGGCCAGGTAAAGGCAGGTGGCATCTCTAACAAGAAATTTACAGTTCTGCCTGCAATGTTGCTGACCCTACTTGGCCGTCCCTTCAGCTGCAGTGGTCCCTTTGGAAGTTGGGCTGAGTGAAGGGCTTTTCAGCTTAGAGCCAATAAGATCTGTGGCTCTGACCTGGGCATCCTTCGACTCCAGGGCAGGTCCATTTTCAGTGATCCAACTCTTGGCAGAGCTGCCAGGGCTCTTCACAAGCTGACTTCTGCTGAAACCCAGGCTTACCACATGGAAAGCCACTGCAGTGAACTGGCCTTGGGTCTCCTTGAGGGCAGATCACTGTACAGATCAGCCATTAATAGGCCTGCCACCCATTGCCTCTGATGCCTAGCTTTCTTTTCCTCCTGGTTTTTGTTAAAGCAGACCAGAGGATGCAAGTCAAGGGAGTGCCCATGTCCCATCTCTAATCTTTGGTGGCCTGAACTACAAGTCTATAGTCACAGGCATGTTCTGTAGTAGTTTTTCTAAGGTAGACAATGCCCATGAGGAAAATTATATTCTCACTTTAAAACTTTCTTTCCCTTTGGTCTGAAAGGGAGGTTTTTTCTACTTACTGTTTACTTCGACTGTTTACTTCGCTGATGGCGAAGTAAATCTAGCTATGAGATTATAATTTAAGCTCTTATTTTGGCTATGCTATTACAGAAAAATGTTAGCCATCTCTTTTATAAGGTCTAAAGATTAAATTGTGCGTCCTACAGATTCCTTCATAATAGAATTAGTTTCCTACCTTGAAGAGAATAGAGAAATGAAAGAACAAGTTGGGCTTAGAATAGAGAAATGAGGGAGCAAGTCCTAGATCACTTGCTGACAATAGCAATATTACATGAATACTTAGCAAACCGTTTCAACCATTAGATAACAACTTAAGGAAACATCTACCAGAAGGTCCAATGCCTTCTAGAAATTTTAAGAATCATGTATTTGGAAACACCTCTTAAATATCTAACATGGTGTAGTTTGTTTAACCAGTAAACTTAAGCACAACCATGTAAAATGTTTTTAGTTTCTTTCTACCAACAAGTATAAAACATATGATGCAGAGATTCAGGTCACACGAATTAAAACGTATCTTTGATTAATTTTAGCAGCTTAAATTTATGGACAATCTTATCTATAAGCCAATTAAAATAAAATTCTTAATAAAATTTTCCCATGTGGACATACAATATGTACAGACATATAACATAGCATAATAGACCAATATAGCAATTTTAATAATAGCTTTTAAAATCTTTAACTCTTTTTGTCGATTGCCAATTGATTTGAATTGCTTTTTGTTTTTAGTAACCTCAGTTAACCATACTTTCTCTCAGTTGGTAATGTTAATACATTATTGGCTTCATCTGTTTACAGAGCCATCCCAAAGTACTGAATACAATAAAAGTGGCTGGTAAAAGTCCATAGGAACCTATAGGAGGACAGCTAAACACAGAACCAACAATGCTTTAGTTTTATGAGCAGCAAATCATATATAACTGTGGATGACAAAAGACTTTAATTTGCCATGTTTAAAATTATAAACTCATCAACCAACAAGGCACTTGCTTACTTCACAGTTTTTTTGAAAGCACCTATAGGATTTTACAAGTATTTAACCCTTTGGGCCTCTGGGGCTTTCTCATTAAGCTAACTATCATGACTAGTAACACAAGATTATTAGACATCTCACTAAAAAGGCCTTCTAATCCTTTCTCCCTCTCCATGCCTTCAGGAACTCCTAGAACCCGAATGTTAGGTTTTTTAATAGTGTCCTGTAGATTCCTGACAATATTTTTTAGATTTCTAATTTCCTCTTTTTTTCTTTGGTTTGCCTGTTTCCTTTCCTGTTCTCTGTCCAGTATTCTCTCTTCTGCTTCTCCCATTCTGTTTTTAAGGCTCTCTAATGTGTTTGTCATTTGATCTATTGAATTCTTCATTTCATTATGATTTCTCATCACTATCACAGTTTCTTGTTCTACTAGTTGTTCCTTAATGGACACGATAGAAAATCTCTCTCGTGAAAATGAAATATTAAGGAGGAATCAAAATGAAATGAAACAACTAGTAGAACAAGAATAAATCTATTATTTACCATTTATAATGGCTTGTATTTTGTCTCCTCCCAAATTCATGTTGAAGCCTTAGCCCTCAGTATCTTACAAGGTGATATATTTGAAGACAGGGTTTTAAATGAGGTAATTAAGTTCTAAATGAGGTTGTATGGTTGAACTCTGATCCAATATGAATGGTGTCCTTAGAAAAAGAGATCAGGACACAGAGGACACATGTGGAAGCTGTAGGGACAAAATGGCCATCTACAAGCCAAGAAAAGAGATCTCGGGAGAAATCAACCTTACCAATACTTAGGTCTTAGTATCTGGCCTCCATCCAGACATCCAGAACTATGAGGAAATAAATTTCTGTTGTTTAAATCTCACGGCTCATGGTACTGTTATGGCAGCCCTATAAGCTAATACAAAACCGTAGTCAGAAGTAAGTGCTTTTTCTCCAGAATTTCCTTTTTTTTTTTTTTTTTTTGGTTTGGACTTGCTTAATTTCTACTTTGTATTATAATTTTTTAAAAGATTTTATTTATTTATTTGAGAGGTAGAGTTACAGACAGTGAGAGGAAGAAACAGAGAGAAAGGCTTCCGTCCGTTGGTTCACTACCCATGGCCGCAACGGTCAGAGCTGCGCCAATCCAAAGCCAGGTGCCAAGTGCTTCTTCCCTGTCTCCCACGTGGGTGCAGGGGCCCAAGGACTTGGGCCATCTTCTACTGCTTTCCCAGACCATAGCAGAGAGCTGGATTGGAAGAGGAGCAGCCGGGACTAGAACCGGCGCCCATATGGGATGTCGGCACCAGAGGTGGAGGATTAACCTACTGCGCCACAGCGCTGGCCCCTACAATTTTACATGTGTTTATGTCACATATCTCTCTTCCCAGACATAAGATGTTTGTCCATAATACTTAAATCTACCTCATTTTTACACTGTCCACACTACACTTAATTCATAAAATGATTCTTTTACCTGACTACTATAAGCCTCGTATATATGACAGTCTTACTAGGCTCAATAAATAATTGCTAATTGAATATATGTGAATTAAAACATGCAGGTAACCGACATAAATCATTATGGAATGTCAGTTCTTAAAGAATGCATGATCAGTTGGAGAATAACCACCAGGAGCATATGGCTGTCGTTTCAGAGGAGGAGCATTCATGCCAAGAACACCAAGAACATGTCATGCTGACTACAGCACTTTAACATTTTCATGTTGCTTATCTCTGTAGGCTAGAAGCTCAAGTGATGTTAACAGGTCATTATTATAATAAATTTCTTGTCTGACCTTAGCTGGAACTGTGCACAGCTGAGTGGAAAAGAGTTTGATAATGTAGTTGATGCATTCCTAAATAATTATCTTTCTCAGTTAAGAGTTTTAACTGTTCATTTTCTCAAAATAAATTTAAGACATAGCTATCCACAGATTTTTAAAAAGGAAACAGAACTACATTTAGTAAAACATTCCGAGGTGAACACTGTCGTTTTTAATCAACCAGCTCTTATTTACTCACTTTGATCAAAAGATCAACTTGTGTCAGAAAAATCGACCCCATTCCCAATCTCAGACTACAAGGCTCTCAGGGAGGCACCATTCGCGCTCAAGAGGTAAATGTATGACCAAAATGAAGCCAATGGGACAGTCCCTTCTGAGAACTTGAATCTTGAGATGTATTCTGAGAGGATGCAACACAAAGCAGACCAGAAACAGTGAAAAGTCTTGCATTCTGTTTGCAGTACCCTAAAAAGAAATACTGAATATTCCCTGCTGCCTTGGTTCTTGACAGTCCCGATTATCCAGTAATCTACCAGTTCCAAGAAGTGGGTTACTAAAGGGACAATGATCACAGGAGAACCCCACTCCCCCCAGTGTTTCCATCTCATATGTGGGCAATAGCACACGGTGTTTAAGGAACCTTGTCCCTAAGAGAATAACTAGGAATCATGGAGGACAAGAGAAGTTGTCCCCAAGCAAGAAGTGCAGTGAATTAGATTGATCAAAATTAACTCAGCACCAGGGCAGAAAGTAATCTGCCTTCTCAAATGAGAGTTTTAGTGTAATTTTCCTAGTCTCTCTCTCTCCTGCGCTGTGTAACTAACTCACTGTGTTGAGGGTGGTTAAGCTTATCATTCAGAGGATTACTATCTCAGAGTTCTCATGACATGAGGACTTTTTGCTTAGATCTAAATGTGTAACATTTAACACTAACAATAGTAATTTCAGCATTGAATGTTAAAGAAAACTTCAACCTGATAATTGGATAAGACATTTTGTTGTTTCCTCTACGTGAAGGGAGAATGAATGAACTTTATTTTTATGGAGTATTTCTGTAAATGTAAAAAGGGGAGGATGATTTGCAAAGATGTATGGGTATTAAGAAATTAAACAAGTAGATAACAATAGACATATGACATTTTCATTTCTTACACGAAGTCTCCTTATCCCACCACATTTATGCTTCTTCTTTCTTAGGTAACATAGAACGAATAATCTAACTCTAATACATATCATGGAGTCCAGTGTTTCAGAATTAGGCATAAAAAGATCAGCTAGGAGATAGCACAGTAGTTTAGGTGAGAAGAAGTGAAAGCCATAACTACAGTCAGCACAGCAAGATTATGGAAGTTATGATTAGGAAAGAGAAAAAGCTAGAGAGACAGAATGAGCAGGAATTCAAAATTAATTGACGAAGGAGATGGATAAATTAAAAATGGTTTTGAGGTTTGAGACTTTGCTGACAGTTAGCTAGAATTGAGAATAATGCAGAGTTTAGAAGAAATGTACTCACTTGTTTGCAGGCATCCTTTAGGATCCTTAGCTAAGGACAGTTGGATAAGTTAGGAGACATCCCAATTTGGTGAGAATCACATAGAACTACTCCAGTTAATTTGCAAACTCACGGCTGTGTCAACCCATTAGACCACAGTGACAATGGGTATGTCAATTGTTCCTGACATGAGGTTGACATTAAATATATATTTGTTCAACCCATGTGTAGCAGATATTTGTTGTTTGAAGCCAATTAACATCTTGTCCCCTCAAGTTTAGCTGGATTTTCCTCAAGGAGATAAATTCTTTTGCCTATGTATGATTTATTTTTAGTATAAATTTATCCAAGGTACCTTGTTTCTCTGCCAATAGATGGGCATCAAGGGAGCCCAATATTCCTTTTTCTCCCAGGTCTTTAAATCATGAACAGAGTGAAGCAAACGGTAAGAACACTCAGTCATTCTTTTAAAAAAAGTCAGTCTTGATTTGTTGCAGCAGAGGCCCTGTACAAAGGCTGCTTTTACTACAGAGATATCCCCAAAAATCTTGATTTCTGACTTTTCTCAAACCCAGATCCTCAGCCTTCCAATAGCTTCCTTTTTAAATTACAGCCAGCCCAGCTCGTGTCTGTTGGCTTCAATTATAAAAATAATCATATAAGCAGCACTTGTCCACATTTTCCCAGGTGCACTATTCTAAACGATTTGAGACAATAAATAATCCAGACTTGTCATAGATGTAGATACTACAACTGAATTTGGGAAATATCTCAGCATTTGGACATCATTGTTATTAGGAAGTAATTTATACTCATTCTGGATTATGTCTTAAAATTTAAAACGATAAGTACTAAAGAAAGACCATTTTGAGTTGAGATACTTCATTGCATTATTGTAAACATGCTTGTACAAGTTAAGGCAAGTTTGGATGAGCCTGGGCATTTTTCTTTTAATTCAGCAATGCATAAGAATTCACTCCAGGCTTGTTCAAGTAATCACGTTTCAACTCTAAACTCCTTTTCTCTCTTAGCTCTTAATTAAAATGCACTGTATTACTACCAAAGAGCTAAAAATCAATGAATTATAGCAAATTATAATTACTGGCACTGTACTGGCAATCATTTAAGGACTGTTGAGTTTCATGGCCTTGATCACAACACATAAAATTGATGAGAGGTTATCCTCCTTCTCTATTGTGAAATAAGCATGCAGGATGTGTCCAGTTCATATCGGCAAGGACAGGGAAAAGGAAATTCTTATACACTGCTTGTGGAGTGTAAATTTGCACACTTTGGGAGATATATGCTTGTAGCTAGGAATGGAAAAGCATGCATATTCTATGAATTATTTGAATAGAGTACAGGGGAGTTTTATAAAGGCCCAGAGACATGTTCATCAAAACATTATTTATCATAGCAAAAACTGAAAATAACCTGTGAATCCAGGGATGGGAATAATGGAAAAATAAAATGTAGCATGCTATTCTGCATATTTAAAAAATGAACCAAATTTATTTTTATGTAACATGAATAACTTGCAAACACAATGTTGAATGAAATAAAGCAAGTTGCAAAAATAATAGAGTAACTAGAGTGTAATACCAATGTTATAAATTTATAAAACTGTCATAAAGTCATGTTAAAAATGGATATGCATACATATGCATAATGCATGTATATAAATGTGTATAAAACAAAAAATGGTTTGCAATCATTCATAAATTTCCTAGCGTTGTTTCTGAAAATTGAATGTGAAGGAAAAATGAAGACTACAATTCTCTACAGGATTTCTATTCTATTTTAAAGATTTATTTATTTATTTATTTATTTGAATTCAAAGTGACAGAGAAAAAGCTATAGAGAGAGGTTTTATATCCACTGGTTCACTTCCCAAATGTCTACAAATACTGTGGCTGGACCAGGCTAAAGCCAAGGGTCAGGAACTCCATCCAGGTCTCTTATGGGGGTGGCAGAGACTCAAGCACTTGGGCTATCATCCACTTCTTCCAAGGCTCATTAGTAGGGAGCTGGATCAGAAGCAGGGTAGCTAGGACTCCAGCTGGCATTGTGGGAGTCCCAAGGGACAACTTAATCTGCTGCGCCACATCTGTCCCCAGAATGTTTTATTCTTTATTTCACAATGTTCTTTAAAACAAATGTGAAGGTATTTCCAAAATTAAAAAAAAAAAACTCCGGTCTTTGTTGTGGCTACATTTTTGTAGCCAATTAGTTTTGTGTATTTTTTCATTCTGTTCAAAACCAAGTTTTCTCAGGTCAATCACTATTCATGACACAAGTTGTTTAATTTATTCATTCATTCTTCAACAAATATGTATGTTACTTGCCTGCTGTGTTTCTGACACTATGTTTTGGCCCCACAGGGAATAACA
The DNA here is from genome assembly GCF_033115175.1 of Lepus europaeus. Taxonomy (NCBI): domain Eukaryota; kingdom Metazoa; phylum Chordata; class Mammalia; order Lagomorpha; family Leporidae; genus Lepus; species Lepus europaeus. The sequence continues at coordinate 117,035,076 of NC_084829.1, forward strand.
AAGATGTGTAAGACATGGCCCTACCATCAAGGATCTTGTAGCTTTAGAATTTCAAAGTCCCTGTTGTGAAAAAGGATGTGGGTTCAGGCATGTGTCACTGTGGAAATATTTTCAGTAGGCTTATGATGTGGAATGATTACAGTTGTCATGAAATTACATGTGGGTGGGCTTCACTCTGTGAAAACGTAGCAAGGAAATCACCACTTAGAAAAGATCAAATTAGGGTATGATTGGCACTTTAAAAGGGAATTATTCTCTTTTTTTAAAAAAAGTGATTCACTGTAGCCCTCTTCCCTGAATATGTAAAATGCTATGGCATATTCAAGAAAAAAGTCTCCTATGCCAACCAACCTTTATGGGCAACAAATCCATCCTGTAAAGTAACATATACCAATCTAGAAAAAAGCAGAAAGCTTTTTTTTTTTTTAAACCTGGAAAGTGTTTTCATTGGTATACAATGAGTAAGTCAAAACAAAATCTTGTAACTGAGGTCTTCATAGTAGTTCCATGGCCAGCTCTGGGATCCAAGTGGGTGAATTCAATCAAACATAGCCCGCAAACTCAATTTGAAAGCATTCGCTAAGGTGTCTCTCCATTGCAGCTGCCACAGGAGCTACAGGCCAACATACACGGACAACGGATGGACATCATGCACATGATTGCAGATACCTACAGGAGGGAGGAAAAGTAAAGAATGTTGAGCCAAATACTGTCTTTAAGACATTGAAGGATCACACCCCTGTTCCAACTAGAGAAGGGATGGATCAACCTTGGAAGAAGGGTGGGGTGAAAGAAACAGAAGCAGAAAATTGGCCCTTTCTATGAACATGTGACTCAAATTTTAGTTGTTGCTCCCTTCTCCCTCAACCCACTTAAGAATGATTGACTGATGATTGACAGGCACAGAGTAGCTGTTTTTGTGAACACTTTGTGGCACAAGACCTTTCTCTGGGGACCTTGGCTTTACTGTTCTCCATCATATCCAGGGGCAACGGAGAATCCTAGCTTCTCTCCTGGGTCTGGCCACTGGTATCTTTGGCTGATACAAAGTAGATTTTGAGGTGAGAGCCACTGAAAACCTGGGAAAGAACTGGTGATTACAGGGCTTTCGCATGTGTACCGACACTTGTCTGTATTTGGCTAGATGGCAAGATACAGAAGTAGATGAGACTGAGTGCCTCTCTCCTTGTCTTAGACATCATAGAAAAATGAGGCAATGAAAATCCATGTGAGAAAAGGGTGGTTTTGAAAGTTCTCAAAATAAAAACCAAGAAATGACCTTAATATATATTAAAGTTTCTTTGCTTTCATAGATAAGGTGATCTTGTTGCTAGGCAACAGAGACACCCAGACAATAGATGGGCCATGAAGGAAGATGACCCATGAGTGTTTTAGTGTGCATTCCTGTCACAATTGAAACCAACATAACAATCTTCTCTGATAACAGGGAATGGCAGAAATGTAGATATGATCGACTAAGAGAAGTGAGGTGTCTTGGTATGAATTGCCTAACATACCCAACTCTTGTGTGAGGGCAGGTAATATTTCTGTTAATGCAGAATGGTCTCTTTTTCCTAGTATGAATTTTCCTGACTTTCCAGCTTGTATTTGAAGACTGTGTGAATGGAAGGAGCTATATAATTTCACATCATAATTCTAATGTACCTAGACAACACCATGTTTAGAGGCAAAGCTTGAATGATATATCCCAAATTAGAACCAAGGGCTGAATCCATCACTCACAACTTAAAAGTGAAATTCACTTGACAGGTGATGGCAAATGTTAAAGGATGTTCGTATTTTTTTTTCATGAGATTATGAACACCATTCATTTCAGAAACACTAAAGATTTTCAGTGTTTGGCATGCATGTTTCTATCTAGATCACCTTCATCTTTAGACTTTTTATTTCATCATTCCGACTATAAGAAGTTGTATGGAAGGCAAAAGGAAAAAAATCCTTCTCATCTTCCCCTCTCCAAAAACTCTGTTAAAGAAAGTGAATAGAAGGCTGTTTAATTATTTTAAGGAAAAGCAGCAAAAGTAGTCAGGAAACAGTTTAAATTAATTTTATCAGAGGCCTCTATAGCAATTAATAAGAAATCCCACATTACTGGCACTGTGGCGTAGTAGCCTAAGCCTCCGCCTGCAGTATCAGCATCCCATATGGGCACCGATTCGATCCTGGATGCTCCACTTTCGATCCAGCTCCGTGCTAATGCACCTGGGACAGCAATAGAAGAGCATAAGTGTTTGGGTCCCTGCATCTGGGTGGGAGATCTGGAAGAAGCTCTTGGCTCCTGGCTTCAGATTGGCTCAGCTCCAGCCATTGTGGCCATTTGGGTAGTGAACCAGTGGATGGAAGACCTTTCTGTCTTTCCCCCTCTCTGTGCTATACCTCTCAAATAAATAAATAAATATTTTTTTAAAAAAAGAACACATATAAGAATTGATTATATTCATTGCCTGTCAATAATATACTTATTGTACAGGAATTATTTCTTTATTGTCTTTGAAAACCTCAAATACTGAAAATAGAGTAGTGCTTTAGTATAGTCATGATTTTTGATGTTAAGAAACTATTAAAGGCCGGCGCCATGGCTTAACAGGCTAATCCTCCGCCTTGTGGCACCGGCACACTGGGTTCTAGTCCCGGTTGGGGCGCCGGATTCTATCCCGGTTGCTCCTCTTCCAGGCCAGCTCTCTGCTATGGCCCGGGAAGGCAGTGGAGGATGGCCCAGGTGCTTGGGCCCTGCACCCGCATGGGAGACCAGGAGAAGCACCTGGCTCCTGGCTTCGGATCAGTGAGATGCGCCGGCCGCAGCGGCCATTGGAGGGTGAACCAACGGCAAAAAGGAAGACCTTTCTCTCTGTCTCTCTCTCTCACTATCCACTCTGCCTGTCCAAAAAAAAAAAAAAAACTATTAAATAACCCATTTTACACAGAGTGAAATAGCATATCAGTATACAAGGATATTTCAAAAAGTCCACAGAAATTGGAATTTAAAAATGTTTATTTTGGTGCAAAAAAAAATGAAATCCATGCAGTTTTTCCCATGATACACATTTTCCATGAACATGTTGAAGATCTCCTCCCATATTTCTCAGTCTTAGAAAGAAATAAAATTCTGATGCATACTACAACATGGATAAACCTTAAAATGTTATCTTAAATGGAATAAGCCAGACATGAAAGAATAAATAAATGTATGATTCCACTTACATGAGATACCTAGTATAAGAAATTCATAGCAACAGGGAGTGGAATAATGATTAGCAGTGGCTGAGGGAGGTGGATTGTGGAGTTATTTAATGGTCACACAGTTTTAGAATTGTATGATGAGATGGGATCAGCGCTGTGGCATACTAGGTTAAGCCTCCACCTGCAGCTTCAGCATTCCATATGGGCGTTGATTCATGTTTCAGCTGCTCCACTTCCGATCCAGCTCTCTGCTATGGCCTGGGAAGGCAGTGGAAGATGGTCCATGTGCTTGGGCCCCTGCACCTACGTGGGAGACACAGAGGAGGCTCCTGGCTCCTAGCTTCAGATTAGCTCAGTTTCAGCCATTGTGGCCATTTGGGGAGTGAACCAGCAGATGGAAGACCAGTATGTCTATTTCTCCCTCTCTCTCTCTGTAACTCTCCCTCTCAAATAAATAAATAAAACTTAAGAAAAAGAAAAGAATTGCATGATGAGAAAGCTCTGAAGATGAATAGTGGTGAGCTTTCCCCAACATGTGAATGTACTTAATGCCACTGAACTGTACACTTAAAAGTGGTTAAAATGTCAAATTGTATGTAATATGTATTTTACCACATGTGGAAAATAATAATAATCATGAAAAATATATCAGTGCCTAACTCTGACTCATCATTTGAATAGCCCTTGTTGAAATTGTTCCTTTCTGCTTGCTTTTTTTTTTTTTTGACCTCAGTTTAAAAATGCAATGGTGAAGAAATCACAACAAGCTTTAATTTAAGCTCTAGTAGAATACTGCAAGGTCAGTTTAGTAATTTCCTCTCCTGGAAACATTACTTTCTGCTGCTTACTTGAAACATCATTTATTTATCTCTTTACTTGCTGAAGTCAGCCACATGCTTGATGTCAAAAGAGAAGCTAATTTTCCTTGCCCTGGTTAGAGCTTGCAGGACAGATGTTACGGTACAGAAAGCAGGTGCAAAGACAGGACAGATGGCCCAATCTTCATTCTGAATAGAATGCAGTCCTGGGATGTGGGTCCTATTACACCAGACCATTGATGAGTCCCTGTTGCTGTTTTCGGGGTAAAAATGAGAAGCCTCACAGGAAAAATAGTTAAGCATTAAGAATGGAGAAAGCATCAATGGTGTCCATAGGCAGATGCACCCAGACTTGTGGCAAGAAGCAATTCTAACTGTCATTTGGCACTGTATCTGTTCATGGTCAAGTTTTCCACTGAGCAACAGGCAATGTTAGCAGCTCTGTTTCTCAGCTAGATAAATACCCACAACCTTCAGGCACCCTTCAGGCTTCCAGCTATACCCTTTTCAAAGATCACTCTGTTTCCATTGAAGTCAGATGTAAAAATAGATTGGTTCCATGGTTGGGGGTGAGTAAGCACTGGGGGTTTGATCTTGAATTAGATCCAGCATGTAAGAAGTGATGACAGTGATGGGATTACGTTGGAGAATAACATCAATTGTCTTCTGGGTTGACATTAAGAATCGTAATTGTAGCCCATAACTCCTTACTTCCTACATTGACTACTAATTGGAAATATGAAGAGTTTTCTTTTATTCACCTCTCACTTCCCATTGTTTCTGTGTCTTAAGAAATCCACAGACAAAGGGAACATCATACTAAAATCTGTAGTGTAGGTGTAGACATAGTAATTAAGATTCCCATATCCAAAATTGAATTTGTTTTTGTTTTAAGATTTATTTGAAAAACAGAAAGGCAGAGGCAGAGAAGGAGAAACAGAGGTAGAGGTAGAGGTAGAGGTAGAGGTAGAGAGAGAGAGAGAGAGAGGTCTCCCATCTGCTGATTCACTCTCCTCTCCAAATGGCCACAACTGCTGGAGTTGTGCCGATCCAAAGCCAGGAGCCAGGAGGTTCTTCTGGATCTCCCATGTGGGTGCAGAGGTTCAAGGACTTGGACCATCTTCTACTGCTTTCCCAGGCCATAGAAGAGAACTGGATCAGAAGTAGAGCAGCAAGACTTGAACTGGCGTCCAAATGGGATGCTGGTACTACAGGCGCTGGCTTTACCTACTGCCACAGTGTTGGCCCTACCACCCCCATATTGAATTTGATTTCTGGCTCTGGCTCCTGCTCCAGCTTCCATGAGTCCATACTCTAAGGAGACAGTGGTGAATAGGTTTCCTGTCACCCACATGGGAGATCTAGATTGCATTCCCTGATTCCTGCTTTGGCCCCATCCCTGTCATGACCATTGAGAGCATTTAGAGAGAAACCAGTTGCTGGGAGCTCACTTTCTCTCTCTCTCTCTCTCTCTCTCTCTCTCTCTCTCTCTCTCTCTCTCTCATTTAAATGAAAAAAATTTTAAAACATAAACAAACAAAAAAAGCTGCAGTGCAGCCAATGATTTCTGGGACACATTCTGATCAATTATTTTTTCGTAAAGGTTAGGCTCACATCAATAGTGGTACAACCTAACTCAAAATCCTGGAAGTGGTTGGTGGACTGTTGCTCAACAGTACTTGTGTATTGTTACAAGACCGTCCCCCTGTCATAGAGCCAAACACCCTTCAGAGACGCTGATTTCAATTCTCAGAGGGCTCATAAACAGCAATAGAATCACTTTTCTTTTTTTTTTTTTATTTGACAGGTAGAGTTATAGACAGTGAGAGAGACAGAGAGGAAGGTCTTCCTTCTATTGCTTCACTCCCCTAATGACTGCTATGGCCGGTGCTGCGATGATCCGAAGCCAGGAGCCAGGTGCTTCCTCCTGGTCTCTCATGCAGGTGCAGGGACCCAAGCACTTGGGCCATCCTCCACTGCCCTCCCGGGCCGCATCAGAGAGCTGGACTGGAAGAGAAACAATTGGGACTAGTACCCAGCACCCCCAACCAGGACTAGAACTCGGGGTGCCGATCCCACAGGCAGAGGATTAACCAAGTGAGCTGTGGCACCGGCCCAATAGAATCACTTTCCAATAAAAACAATTAATGTAGACTATGGGGTTTTTATTTGTTATGGGTTTTTAAGACTATTATTGTATTGTAAAATGGACCTTTCTGGAGGACAGACATTTTTATTATGTTTAATATGAGACATTAGGTTTTGTTGGACATTGGCTGTGTTAACTAAATCACTGGGGCCACAGATGGCACATAATAAATGAATGAATAAAAATTTTGGAAAGTTGAAATATTCCTAAATTGCAATAATGTAGATGTAGAGGAAGGTAATAAAAATAGAAAACTTAGATTCTATGCAATAGATCAAAATTACGTATGTGTCATAACTTATTAAATAGAAGGTCAGTAAATTTTGAGCAGAAAATAATGTGTGTTCAAAGGAAAGTGACACAAATATAATCTAGAGGCTTTACTTTTCCTGTATTTCAAGACAAAAGAAATACACAATGTAGTATTTTTAAAGTATCAGAAAAGTTATGGGTAAGGTCCCAAATCCATAGAGTAGTACATAAAGGTTATACGAATTAAGGGGGAAAATGTGTGTCAGTCAAATTGGGGAAATTTCTATGGGATGGAGATTGCAGTGGGAGGGGGGGAGTTCCTAATAGTGCAATTGTGCATCAACAGCCCACATCGTTCCCCTGGGCTCTGACTGCATTAGAACAGGTATGATTTATTCCTATACCTGAAGCTGTCCTCTTAGTTGATTGTAGTCACAAGCCCAACAGGTAGCAAGCCCTAGAGCAAAAATGCCTCAGAGAGAAACAGGGCCAACTTATATATTAGAGTGAATCAAGATCGTCAAAATGCAACCAGAAATGAGCAGCATCACAGTCTCTGAGAGGCTTTTCACATTTCCCGCACCTAGACCTACTGAATGAAAATGTCTTAGGTGGAGCCCAGAAATCAGCAGGTTTTTTTAATTTATTTTTTTATCCACTATGCCACAGTGCCAGATCCAGAAATCAGCAGTTTTAAAAGCCCTTTGATTCAAATGGCATCACTAGAGAGCGGCAGCAATAGGAAGAGAGCACACTGATAGTCTGGGAAGAGACAGTTTTTTTTTTTTTTTTTTTTGACAGGCAGAGTGGACAGTGAGAGAGAGAGACAGAGAGAAAGGTCTTCCTTTTGCCGTTGGTTCACCCTCCAATGGCCGCCGCGGTAGGCGCACTGCGGCCGGCGCACCGTGCTGATCCGATGGCAGGAGCCAGGTACTTATCCTGGTCTCCCATGGGGTGCAGGGCCCAAGGACTTGGGCCATCCTCCACTGCACTCCCTGGCCACAACAGAGAGCTGGCCTGGAAGAGGGGCAACCGGGATAGGATCGGTGCCCCGACCGGGACTAGAACCCGGTGTGCCGGCGCCGCAAGGCGGAGGATTAGCCTAGTAAAAAAGTGTAGATACTGCAGGTTCAAGGAAGAGTAGGGGAAGAAACAGCAGAGGAAACTCTTCCAGAACTAGTGATTCACAGTGGACCTGCGTGGAGAGCGTGGGAGCCCAAGTGTGGGACACCAGCGGCAGACTCAACACACCAGCGCTGGAACACGAGGTGAGCTGAGCCTCAATAGCCCGAGACACCAGCGGGCAAGCTGAAAGAGGAGACTAGAGGGAACGAAGCTTGAAACCCCATGGGGAAAAGTTCACCAGGCTAACTAGAAGAGAGAGGAAAAAAAAAGTAACCGATACGGACACGAGTTTCTCTCGCTCCGCTCACCTCTCAAAGACGAGCAAGACAAAGAGCAGGCACCATTTTGGACATACGTCATAAGCAGGGCGACCTCAGTCAGGACTGCACCAGCCCTGAGCCAAGCAGAAAAACCTGACTCTGGGTGGGAGGGGGGTGAAATAATAGGAGATTAGGACCTAGTGAATGTGTGATGCTAATGAACTGAGACTGTGAAAAAAGAGATGGTGGGGGAGAGAACTCATGGAATTCACATGAGTACGCTCCAGAGACGCTACAATTCTGCCAGCCCAGAATATTATATCCTGCAAAGCTTTCATTTGTGAATGAAGGTGAAATAAAGACTTCTCATAGCAAACAGAAATTGAAAGAATTTGTCGGCACACATCCAGCCCTGCAAAAGATGCTTAAAGATGTGTTACACACAGAAACACAGAAACACGGTCATCAATGTGAAAGAAGGTAAAGGAAGAAAACCTCCCAGCAAAAGATCACAGGAAGCTTAAAGTATATATTAGAAAATATCTTTGGCAAATGGCAGGGCAAAGTTACTACTATCAATAGCTACATTGAACATTAATGGCCTAAACTGTCCAGTTAAAAGACACTGATTGGCTGATTGGGTTAAGGAACAAAACCCATCTATTTGCTGTTTACAAGAAACACATCTTTCCAACAAAGATGCATACAGACTTAAAGTGAAAGGCTGGAAAAAGATATACCATGCCAACAGAAATGAAAAAAGCTCACGTTAAAATATATGTTACCTTATTTAAAATGTTATCCTAATTGTGTTATTAGACATGATAGTTTTCTTAATGAGAAAGCCCCAGAGGCCCAAAGGGTTAAATACTTGTAAAATCCTACAGGTGCTCTCAAAAATACTGTGAAGTAAGCAAGTGCCTCTTGTTGGTTGATGAGCTTATAATTTTAAACAAGGCATCCATTTAAACTGTCATCCACAGTTATATATGATTTGCTGCTCATAAAACTAAAGCGTTGTTGGTTCTGGGTTTAGCTGTCCTCCTATAGGTTCCTATGGACTTTTACCAGCCACTTCTATTGTATTCAGTACTTTGGGATGACTCTGTAAACAGATGAAGCCAATAATGTATTAACAGTACCAACTGAGAGAAAGTATGGTTAACTGAGGTTAGTAAAAACAAAAAGCAATTCAAATCAATTGGCAATTTACAAAAAGAGTTAAAGATTTTAAAAGCTATTATTAAAATTGTTATATTGGTCTATTATATTAGGTTATATGTGTGTACATATTGTATGTCCACATGGGAAATTTTATTAAGAGTTTTATTTTAATTGGCTTATAGATAAGATTGTCCATAAATTTAAGCTGCTAAAATTAATCAAAGATACGTCTTAATTCATGTGACCTGAAATTCTGTATCATATGTTTTAAACGTGTTGGTAGAAAGAAACTAAAAACATTTTACATGGTTGTGCTTAAGTTTCTGGTTAAACAAACTACACCATGTTAGATATTTAAGAGGTGTTTCCAAATACATGATTCTTAAAATTTATAGAAGGCATTGGACCTTCTGGTAAATGTTTTCTTAAGTTGTTATCTAGTGGTTGAAACTGTTTGCTAAGTTTTTATGTGATACTGCTATTGTCAGCAAGCGATCTAGGACTTGCTCCCTCATTTCTCTATTCTAAGCCCAACCTGTACTTTCATTTCTCTATTCTCTTCAAGGTAGGAAACTAATTCTATTATGAAGGAATCTGTAGGATGCACAATTTAATCTTTAGACCTTATAAAAGAGATGGCTAACATTTTTCTGTAATAGCATAGCCAAAATAAGAGCTTAAATTATAATCTCATAGCTAGATTTACTTCGCCATCAGCAAAGTAAACAGAAAGTAGGAAAAACCTCCATTTCAGACCAAAGGGAAAGAAAGTTTTAAAGTGAGAATATAATTTTCCTCATGGGCATTGTCTACCTTAGAAAAACTACTACAGAACATGCCTGTGACTATAGACTTGTAGTTCAGGCCACCAAAGATTAGAGATGGGACACGGGCACTCCCTTGACTTGCATCCTCTGGTCTGCTTGAACACAAACCAGGAGGAAAAGAAAGCTTGGCATCAGAGGCAATGGGTGGCAGGCCTATTAATGGCTGATCTGTACAGTGATCTGCCCTCAAGGAGACCCAACAGGCCAGTCCACTGCAGTGGCTTTCAAAGTGGTAAGCCTGGGTTTCAGCAGAAGTCAGCTTGTGAAGAGCCCTGGCAGCTCTGCCAAGAGTTGGATCACTGAAAATGGACCTGCCCTGCAGTCGAAGGATGCCCAGGTCAGAGCCACAGATCTTATTGGCTCTAAGCTGAAAAGCCCTTCACTCAACCCAACTTCCAAAGTGACCACTGCAGCTGAAGGGACGGCCAAGTAGGGTCAGCAACATTGCAGGCAGAACTGTAAATTTCTTGTTAGAGATGCCCCCTGCCTTTACCTGGCCAGCTCTCCTCCCAGGCTAGCCAAGTAATGAAAGTCAACAGAGTGCCTTTCCCTAGGAGGTTCACACCTCCCTTAGGATGTACCCCATGTGAAGAGATAGATAGGTCTGGGCCTCTTAACTTACAAGGCCTAAAGCCCAACAGATTATTATCAAGCCCCTTCTATCAGGTTCTATTTGCCTCTCAACCAGAAAACTTAATTGTAGCTTAGACAGCACCTTTCTTAGCTCCTCTAATAATGACTCTGTCCTTTGTTCTAGACTCTGTCTAGTGCACTTGGGCCTCATTCCTTTGTAATCGTAACCTCTACTCTACCACCAATGGCTCTACTCCCAACCTGTGTGTACTGATGGTCCTCTTCCCCACTTAATGCTGTATAATTGTTCAAAATTTCTCTACAGACAAACCCCTCTACCTACAAAAGATGAGTGACTTTTCTCCCAGTCTTGGCTGGAATCAGCTTTCCGGTCTGTTGGGTGTTCCCCAATAAACCCTTTCCCTTAAAAAAAAAAAAAAGAGGGAGGTGCCTTTCTCTGAAGGGAGAAGAGAACTTCCACTTTAACTATGACTTTGTCTAAATATGATCAGAGTCAGCAGACTCGGAAGGCTTCCATAGATTTGGCAACTCATGACAGGAGCCTAGGGTGGTACTAGAGTGTCAATTTGTTGGGTCAACAACAGGAGTCACTGTGCACTTGCTCCTCATGTGGGATCTCTGTCCTTAATGTGCTATACATTGTGATTTAGTGCTATAACTAGTACTCAAGCAGTATGTTTCACTTTGTGTTTCTGTGTGGGTACAAACTATTGAAATCTTTACTTAATATATACTAAATTGATCTTCTGTATATAAAGAGAATTGAAAATGAATCTTGATGTGAATGGAAGGGGAGAGGGAGCAGGAAAGGGGAGAGTTGCGGGTGGGAGGGAAGTTATGGCGGGGGGAAGCCATTGTAATCCATAAGCTGTACCTCGAAATTTATATTCATTAAATAAAATTTTTTTTAAAAATGGCATAACTATTATTTTACACAATCAATACTCACCCAATTTTGTCTATTTTTTTTTAAATCTGGCATCTCTGAGGTGTGATCTTGGATCATATCTCCATATTTGAAAACTACTTTTTGCACTCCATTAGTGTGATTCCACTGCTAACAAACTGATGCAATCCCTTTGCTTAAAAATGTCTGCTACTGATTTGAATGTCTCCCCCAGATTTCATGTATTGGAAAATTAACCTCCAATGTACCCGTACTTCAGGAAGTGTGAACTTTTAGTGGTGATTAATGCCATTATTGCATGATTATGATTGCAAGAGTAGGTTCCTTATAAAAATTTGTGTTTTTTTTTTCTGTCTTTCTCCTTTCTGTGTCTCTGCCTTTCAAGTTGATGAAAATAATACAGTTTTTGAAAAATGAAAGACATTCTTTTAGCTCAGAGGTTGTAAAAAATGCACTGTTGCATGGAAAGCCAAGACACTATGGCAAAAAAAAAAAAAAAAAAAGTCATAACTGAAGAATCTCTATGAGATCCCAGGAAAAAGAAGGGGCCATCAAAGAAGGAACTGCTTTTCTCTGAAGGGAGGAGAGAACTTCCACTTTGCCTATGGCCTTGTCTAAACACTGACGGAGCTCATGGTCTCAACAGGCTTCATAACCCTTGCAGCTCATGTCAAGAGCCTCGTCATACATAAGAGTGTTAATTGTTAAATTAATAAAAGGAGTCACTGTGTACTTATTCCCCATGCAGGCCCTCTGTCCTTAATGAGTTGTACTATGAGAATTAACAGTAAAACTTGTTCTTAAACAGTTCTTTGTACTTTGTGTGTGTGCAAATTGTTGAAAATTTTACTTAGTATAGAATTGGTGTTCTGTATAGAAAGTTAATTAAAAACAAATCTTAATGAAGAATGGGATGGGAGAGGGGGTGGGAGGGCGTGTATGGGGGGAAGAATTGTTATATTCTTAAAGTTGTACTTATGAAATTTGTATTCATTAAATAAGTTTTCTTAAAAAAAAAAAAAAAGCCCTTTGAGGGCTGGCACTATGGCATAGCAGGTAAAGCCGCCGCCTGCCAGTTCAAGTCCTGGGTGCTCCACTTCCAACCCAGCTGCCTGCTACAGCACCTGGGAAAGCAGCAGTGGATGGCCCAAGTGTTTGGGCCACTACACCCACATGGGAGACTTGGGGAAAGAACCAGGATCATGGTTTCGGATCAGCCCAACTCTGGCCATTTGAGGAGTGAATCAGTGGATAGAAGATATTTCTCTCTCTCTCTGCCCCTTCCTCTGTAACTCTACCTTTCAAATAAATAAATAAATATTTTTTTAAAAAGTAAATAAACTTGTATATAATCATGTAGGCAACTAAATCAATGCTTAGTTTTGATTTTCTTGCATTCTTGTTTTAGTATTTTTGAATGCTTTGTTCAAGGTCTATATGTGTGATTAAGGCAAGTAACCCACCCTGGAATTTTATTGAATTGAGGCCTCTGACACGTGTGGCTCCTAGTGTGTTTGCCACACAACACAAGAGCCTACATTTGGAATGTTAGCTTCCTACTTGGCATCTTTTTCTTTCCTTATTCTTGGCAGTCACAATTCAAATAATGTCATCTCTTGTAATTGTGCAAGGTGCAACTGTGATTGGCTAGCTCTGACTTAATAGTATCTACCTCTGTCAAAAATGCCTGGCTGAGTTTCTTCTGTTGGTGTAGAAGGACTTCTGTTGGTACAGATGCTACACTAAACCAACAAAAGATTTCTGTGAAAACTTTTGTGGTTCAAACTGACTTTGTAAATGATCCAACAGGGGCAGAGGACAGTGTGATCATTAGCACAAGGGCAAGGCATCGCCACAAAAACAGCATACTGGGAGATGAACAGGAGCGGTTCTTAGCTATTAAGCACTTATCAAAGCCTCTGCTGGAAGAATTGCCAAGTATTCCTCATGACCCCTAAGACCAAAATGAGGATGTGGAAATAATAAAACTCAAACTTCTGCTATCCCTGCCTGCTGAAAAGTATAATACCACCTACAACTGAAGAGTAAATACCACCTACAAATGATGAGTGTAATACCTCCTGCAGCCGAAGAGCATAATTGTACCTACAACAAAGGAGGGTCATACCACCTGCAGCTGAAGAGTATAATTCCACATACGACTAAAGAGTAAATTCCAATACAATTGAAGAATGTAATACCACCTACAGTTCAAGGACACAGCGAGTAGGAGTGAGGTCTACCAACATACAGACACACTATTGGCATTCACATGTCCTAGCCAATGCCTCTCTGTTAGCTACACCCTATCTTCATAATGGAATCTTCTTTTTGAAGCTTTCATGTTATGAAAATTTTCAACATGGAGAAAAGTAGAACAGTTCAAAGGAAACCCATGTAAAAATATACTATCAGCTTCAAGAAACTTCAATTCATGGTCAAGCTTATTTTGTCCTTATCAATAGCACTTCCCCTTTTCTGTATTAGTTTGCATTCAACCTCAGATGTTATAACATTTCATCCAGAACTATTTCAACATGTATTCCTAGAAGATGAGAACTTTAACATGATCTAACAAAAATACCATGATCACATTTAAAATTAGGAATTCCCAATATTCTATCAGTGTTCAAATTTCATTTGTCTGGTGCACATATTTTATTTGCAGCTTCTGTTATTTTTACAGAATACAAATATGACCTGGACATTGTTAGTGACTAATATTTTCCTTGATACTTTTAGCTTACAGATTTCTATTTATTATTTATTGTAATCTTTGTTGATGAAATCATTTAGCCTATATGATGAGTGCTTCTCAAACTGTAATAATGCATGCACATCCCCTGGAGACTACCAAATGCAGAATCTGAGTTAGTGAGTGTTGGAAGGTCTCACATTTTTTTTTTTTTGGCCAGGCAGAGTTAGATAGTGAGAGAGAGACACAGAGAGAGTGTTATAGCCAGTAAGAGAGAGACAGAGAGAAAGGTCTTCCTTCCATTGGTTCACACTCCAAACGACCACTACGGCCGATGCGCTGCGCTGATCCGAAGCCAGGAGCCAGGTGCTTCTCCTGGTCTCCCATGCGGGTGCAGGGCCAAGCACTTGGGCCATCCTCCACTGCCTTCCCAGGCCACAGCAGAGAGCTGGACTGGAAGAGAAGCAACCGGGACAGAATCCGGCGCCCCAACCAGGACTAGAACCCGCAGTGCCAGCGCCACAGGCAGAGGATTGGCTAGTGAGCCGCGGCACCAGCTACATACTTCATTTCTAACAAGTGCTCAGTCTCTGTCATTTGACATTGTTGCTGTCATTGGACAGACCACCCTTGAGTAGAGAGGCCATAGCATAACCTACCGTTTGGATTTTGCTGATTGAATCCTTTTAGGTAGTTTAGCCTGTCCAGCTGACCTCTAACTTTCTTACATTGGTAGTTGAATAGAGACTTGATCAAATTCAGATTTTTTTGTTTTGTTTTGTGTTTGTGTTTTTTTCTTATATGGGTGGCATTTTGTTCCTCATCAGGAAGCACATGAAACTAATGTTTAGTTGTCTTTTTCTTTACACTATTGGTACCTTTGAGGTCCATTAATTCATTAGCTGGTACAAAAAGATGGTATTCTAATTCCTTCTTTTCTTATTCATTTATTATTTAGCTATCTGCATAAAGATCAATCTCTCCTCATCTGCTATTTAGCTACTTAGTGATAAAGTTCATATAAGAATCCCAGGGGATGGCAGGGCTTCTTCTCCTTCATTTACCAGTTTTCAAAATAATGAGCTGATGATCTGTACAGTGATCTGCCCTCAACAGGCCAGTCCACTGCAGTGGCTTTCAATGTGGTAAGCCTGGGTTTCAGCAGAAGTCAGCTTGTGAAGAGCCCTGGCAGCTCTGCCAAGAGTTGGATCACTGAAAATGGACCTGCCCTGGAGTCGAAAGATGCCCAGGTCAAAGCCACAGATCTTATTGGCTCTAAGCTGAAAAGCCCTTCACTCAGCCCAGCTTCCAAAGGGACCACTGCAGCTGAGGGTATGGTCAAATAGGGTCAGCAACATTGCAGGCAGAACTGTAAATTTCTTGTTAGAGATGCCCCCTGCCTTTACCTGGCCAGCTCTCCTCCCAGGCCAGCCAAGTAATGAAAGTCAACAGAGTGCCTTTCCCTAGGAGGTTCACACCTCCCTTAGGATGTACCCCATGTGAAGAGATAGATAGGTCTGGGCCTCTTAACTTACAAGGCCTAAAGCCCACCAGATTATTATCAAGCCCCTTCTATCAGGTTCTATTTGCCTCTCAACCAGAAAACTTAATTGTAGCTTAGACAGCACCTTTCTTAGCTCCTCTAATAATGACTCTGTCCTTTGTTCTAGACCCTGTCTAGAGTACTTGGGCCTCATTCCTTGGTAATCATAACCTCTACTCTACCACCAATGGCTCTACTCCCAACCTGTGTGTACTGATGGTCCTCTTCCCCACTTAATGCTGTATAATTGTTCAGACCTGGTTAATGCCACTCTTAGGATCATTGGTTACTATCCTCACTCTGTCTTTTATGACCTTGTCTAAATATGAGCAGAGTCGGCAAACTTGGAAGGCTTCCATAGCCTTGGCAACTCATGACGACAGCCTAGGGTGGTTACTGGCGCCATAAACTAGAGTGTCAATTTGTTGGGTCAACAACCGGAGTCACTGTGCACTTGCCCCTCATGTGGGATCTCTGTCCTTAATGTGCTGTACATTTTGATTTAATGCTATAACTAGTACTCCAACAGTATGTTTCACTTTGTGTTTCTATGTGGGTGCAAACTGTTGAAATCTTTATACTAAATTGATCTTCTGTATATAAAGAGAATTGAAAATGAATCTTGATGTGAATGGAAGGGGAGAGGGAGCGGGAGAGGGGAGGGTTGCGGATGGGAGGGAAGTTATGGGAGGGGGAAGCCATTGTAATCCATAAGCTGTACACTGGAAATTTATATTCATTAAATAAAAGTTTAAAAAAAAATAATGAGCTGATTTACTTATATCTTCCAGTGATCAGTGGTGACCAATTAGTTGTTTGTCTGATGATGTTTGTTGTGGTTGCTCTCGTTTTTAAATTAATTATGAGCTCATATACTTATAATATTCCATGCATCTCAATCCATTTCACCTAGTATCTTCATCTGAAAGGCTGCTCAAGTTGGACGTCAAATCCTTATGATACAACCTTGGTAGTCTTTGATTGCCTTTTTCCTTTCTTGTGTGGCAACATGTTCTTGGCTCAACTTGTATATTAATTATATTTCCTGACCCAGATCTGAAATCAACCATTTCTCCCAAGACCTTTGTTTCTTTTAGTGGAAAGTGTACTGGGTATTATGGTGTTCATTATAGCTAGGTTGGCATAACAAGATATTTTAATTCCATAAATTGATTCCTTAGTATTTTCAGTTGAAACATATATTATGTATTTATTATAATACAGTATTGCATACTGTATTGTATTTCTCATAAAATGCTGCTTTTTTTCTACAGAAATTAACTTCAGAAAAGTAATATAAATAAAAATGTTTGACTTGTTTTATTAAATGTACCGTATGAACAAAAAGCACCATTCTTAGAGTAGTGAGTACTTTATAATAAAGTCAGTACAGGCCTGGAAAAATTATTTCGCTTTTTCTAAATCCAATTTCATGATCTGAAAAATACCTTCTTCACAGGGCTATTCATAACAAAGCTATCATTTACCTAGTATTTGCTGGAAGTCAGACACTTTACATAGATTTTTTTCATTTAATCCTTATAGCAGCATTTTCAAGTAAATGTATTTTCCTCTTTTTACAAATGAGTAAACTTTCCCAAGGTGACACAGCCAGTTAAGCAGAGAGTCAATGCTTCCACACAGGTCTCTTTGGCTCCATGCTTTTAACCTAGAGTATGGGGTGGCAGTGAAGTCAGAGAATGAAACTATCGTGCCACTAGCCCAAGACCTCACAAATGGTGTTCAATGGAGAATAACTGTGAGTTAACAGAAGTGGCCTTGGTGGAGTTGTGCTTGGCATTTGGGATGGGAGGTTGGAGGATGGATGGGGCGAGCAGGCCAGCCTGCTCCCTGCTTTACCAGGCGTCTGTCCCATTGACACTCCATCTTGCTAATTTCCCATGTTAGGTTAACCTATGTGTCCACCATGACAGATGCTCTCATGTCAGAGCTCAAGGTCAGCCCTCAAGAGTTCAGGCTGGCACCTTCTGTCATGTTGTCTTTTGAATATACTCAGCAAGTGGCAGGCATCCGGAGGCAAGCACGCTTTGGCCTCTTCCCCTTACATCGTGTGTCATTAGCTGCTACACAGCTGTTTGTTCAAAACAAAACTCACAAAACTGACAGATTCATCTGCTAATGTCAAGAGACATCAGAGCCAATTACAGGAAAGTTCCAAGAAGCAAATACGGTCACTTTTCAGCAAATGCGATGAAGAAAACAAGAGTCTTGTCATTAAAAGAGGACAAACACATTTTCTTCTCAGCAGGCTTACTCCAGAAAAACAGATTTATTTTAATACATAGTCTCATTATAAATGCTTTTAATAATTTCAAATCAAAGCATAAACCCCATGTCCAGCCAACCTATTATTTTTATTTATTTATTTATTTTTTACAGGCAGAGTAGATAGTGAGAGAGAGGGAGACAGAGAGAAAGGTCTTCCTTTTTGCCGTTGGTTCACCCTCCAATGACCACTGCAGCCGGCGCATCACACTGATCCGAAGCCAGGAGCCAGGTGCTTCTCCTGCTCTCCCATGCGGGTGCAGGGCCCAAGCACTTGGGCCATCCTCCACTGCCTTCCCGGGCCATAGCAGAGAGCTGGCCTGGAAGAGGGGCAACCGGGAAAGAATCCGGCACCCCAACCGGGACTAGAACCCAGTGTGCTGGCACCACAAGGTGGAGGATTAGCCTGTTAAGCCACGGCGCCAGCCCCAGCCAACCTATTATTAACCATTTTGAGCTAGTGAGCAGGATTTCCATTATAAGTGATATCTTCATAATAACAGAATATTTATGTAAAAAGTACAGAATTTTGAAACTTTCAACAAAGCAAATTAACTTTTTTTAACTTTTATTTGATAAATATAAATTTCCAAAGTACAACTTCTGAATTATAGCAGCTTTTCCCCCCATAACCTCCCTCCCACTCGCAACCATCCCATCTCCCATTCCCTCTCCCATCCCATTCTTCATCACAACTCATTTTCAATTATGATTATATACAGATCAACTTAGTATATACAAAGTAAAGATTTCAACAGACTGTACCCACACAGACACACAAAGTATAGAGTACTGTTTCAGTAGTAGTTTTACCACTAATTCGCATAGTACAACACATTAAGGACAGAGATCCTACATGGAGAGAAGGTGCACAGTGACTCCCATTGTGGATTTAACAATTGACATTCTCATTTATGATGTCAGTAATCACCCAAGACTCTTGTCATGAGCTGCCAAGGCTATGGAAGTCTCTTGAGTCCACAAACTCCGATCTTGCAAATTAACTCTCAAAACTACTCTGATGTCCAATAATTTGGTAGGACTCACAACCTCACTGGAAGCTATTATAGTCAGATTGTGGTTATCTCAGGAAAGGATGTGGATTAAAATCAACCTGGTGAGGAAGTGCGTAAGGCAGAGTCCATGAGACATTCCAAACTCAGAGCTTCCATTGACCTCTCTTGCAGAGTCAGAATGCATTACTTTCCCAGCTTTAACCATGTGTGCAAAATATTGCCAGTCAGGAAAACTCTGCATTTTTATATTCAGTGTTTTTATTGGAGCTCCATAGAAGGCATTTTTGATTGTTCACACGGCTGATCTTAGACTCTAATCATAAACTACTCCAGGCATAGCCCAAAGCCCCCACTTTGAATCCCATTGTTGGGATTCAGATATAATATGACTGATATGTCAAAAATCAAGATAATAATAACAAGAGTTAATTGCCCAGGCACTGTGTTGAGCCAGGCACTTTACAAATATCTCATTTAATCCACACAAGAAGGAAGTCTACTTAGTAGCACTAATATGAATCAGAGAAAAATTGAGACCCAAAGAGACTAAGCTCTACATCATACACTCAGTGCATGGAAGAACTTGGATGAGAGTCCACTGTTGAATGGTTCTAGTGTCCTCCACCACAATGCACTTCCAAAGGGAAAGCATGGCTTCCAGGACAAATGACTCCCCAGGGCTCCATTTATCTCCTCCAGAAAACCGCCTTCTGGAATCAGTAACCCAGCAACCCACAGGGAAAGCCCAACAGACAGATTCACCATCCAAATCAAAGGAAGGGACTTTGAGGATTACCTTCCACTGCAAGATCCTACACATACAGATAACTGCAATAGAGAATGCAAAGTTAAAATGGCCCTGAAAGGGAATTTATCAACAAAAAGCACAAACTGGACAGGAGTGTGAGGTATGGAAATGTACAGTTTTAATAGATTAAGCTTTAGGAGTTGGGTAATATTTATAAAGAAATGTGTTTTTATAAACTGAAAATATGGGGCAGAATTGTTGGTTTGTGTTTCATCATGTAACAACATAATGTCTAAGGTTTTTGAGTTCTTCAGTTATTCATAGTGACAGGGCTTAGCCATTCAAGCAAGTTTCTTTTAATAGACTGGTTTTCCCAACAGTATAAAATAGATGCTCTGAACTATATACTCAGTTTTTGAATTCTGAGTGTGGTTTGTTTAGGAAAGTTTTTGATCTTTTATGCAATCTTTGTTAAGGAGCAGAACTTTGAACACATACATATTGCCATTTAACAACTGATATGTGGTTTTTTGAATGAGGCTTTAGATATCCTGAAATAGTTTATCTGTCTTTGCTTGCTGTATGATAATATCTAAACAAGCTTACTACTACCTTTTATATTAATGTGAAGAAGAAAATAATAGTAATTTCATTTTCTTTACAGGTCATATCAGGACCTTAGGAAGTTTGGATATTTTGGAAGGGTAGAAATGCGTTCCAGAAAGTCATATACTTTGGCATCATAGAAGATGGTCGCTACAAAAAACATAGAAAGAAAAGCATTCTCAGATTTAAGGGATTTTGTTCATGTTAAAATCATTATAAAGTCAAGACTTTTCACTTTCATATAAGAATGTGTAAATTTTCATGCCTCAAACAAAGCAATAGATTGAATTCATAATTAGAACTACAGTATCATATTTTAATTGTCGGTGCCCAAAATGCAACCTTGAAAGGAACAAAATAAACTTGATAGCAATAAATCTATGCCATATGCAATTATATCTATATACATATAGATATATATGATTTTCCCCTCATATTTGGCTTAAAGCTCTCAAAACCTTATGAAATTAGGACTCATTGTTAGTTGCTTTGAGTTACTTTTCCAAATTCACATTAAGAAGTTCTTAAAGAAAGCAAGATGACTAAGCATATTTTAAGCTCTTCTTCCATCATTTTATCTTTTTTTAAAAAAGATTTATTTTATTTATTTGAAAGACAGAGTTACAGAAAGAGGCAGAGACAGAGAGAGAGAGGTCTTCCATCTGCCAGTTCACTCCCCAAATGGCCACAACAGCCAGAGCTGAGCCTATCCAAAGTCAGGAACCAGGAGCTTCTCCTAGGTCTCCCACGTGGATGCAGGGACCCAAGGACTTGGGCCATTTTTTACTGCTTTCCCAGGCCATAGCAGAGAGCTGAATTGGAAGTGGAGCAGCCAGGACTAGAACCTGCGCTTATATGGGATGCTGGCGCTTCAGGCCAGGCTTTAACCTGCTGTGCCACAGTATTGGCCCCCAGTTATTTTCTCTTAATAACAATCTTACATTGAGTAATTAATTTGTTTCAGTCACCATGCTATCCCGTATTGGATACAGAATAGGTAAATAAGCAAGCTGAGAGACTGTGGGAGGGTGCCAGAGGATCTGAGAAGGCTTTGCATGGAAATTAACATTTAGATTGGATCTTGAAGGATGACTAAGAGTGCTAATGAAACGAGTGTAAGCAGAGTAACACATGAACTGAGACCAGGTCTCTTCTTGGCTTCCTTTCAACCTTTATGTGCATTTTCTTTGTCAATCATGTGCATCGTGTGTAGTGAGAGGGGCCTTGGAAACATCCCCACAGAAAATCTCCTGGTCAGGCCTAGTGGGATCAGAATCCCAGGGGGAAAAGCCAATTCTAATGGCAGGCCTCAGGGTTCTTCAAAGGGCTTCTACTCGTAGGTCAAATGGGAAGATTGAAGGATCCAGACCAGGGTCTGGCTGAGAGGAGCAGTGGCCAGGATGATACCCTCAGTCTCTGGACTGGACGAATGTCACATGCAGGCTCCGACGTAACCTAACACAACTCACCAGGGTGCAAGACAGAGGGGAAGTGCAGCCAAATCCCTGGTGAGTAACAGGATTTCATTTTCTGAGGCCTCCACCACACAGTATCTATCACACGTGGTGAGCTGATGTGTGGTGAAGAGCTGGCCAAGGATTGTATTAGGGAATCCTGGTGAACATAATCAAAAGCATAGGAGAGGGGGCAAGGAAGGTAGATTTATCAGTAGGATTAACTCATGCAAAAGCTGAAGGGTCCCACAATCTTCCGTCTACAAGACGGACACCCAGGGGAAGCCAGTGCTGTCATTCTAGGTCAAGATCAAAGTCCTGAGCACCAGAGAAGCTGATGGTGTAAGTCCCAGACCCAGGGCAGGGGAAAGGAGGTGAGATGTCCCAGCTCATACACACAGGCAGGATTGAACAAATGAATCTTCCCTTCCTCTGTTTTTTGTTCTATTCAGGTCCAAGTTAGGTTGAATGGTGGCTACCCATATTGGGGAGGGTGCACTACTTATTGAACTTACTCATTCAAATCTCATCTGGGAACACCCTCACAGACAGACTCAGAGCACCCTTGGCCCATTCAAATTGATTATAGAATATTAACCATTAGAAGGATTTCAGAATTCTACCAGTTGCTAAAATAATGCATATACTTGCATTATACTCATATCTCCTTTAATCTGCAAGGCCCTATACAATAGTTGTTATGGTCCCCATTTAACAGTGGATGGACTCAGGTTCATTGGCATACTTACTTAATACCACACAGTAAGAGGTAGCCAATGTCCAAACAGGTCTGTTTGCTATAAAGCCAGTACATTAAAGGGCTGCCTTTTGTGTTTTTCCTGTCCTGATTTAATAATAAGCAAAAATTATAAAATAAAATTTAGCCTTTAATCTGTGTATATTTCATCCTTCCATCAGTTTCACATTGCAAAATGTAATTGCTTGCAATCCTTTCCTTGAAAAATCCACATTTTCATTTGACTTACAATTAGCACATTCATGCTCTATTTTAGCTTTTTAGTAAGCATAACTATTCTTTTCAAATTCATTAGTTAGCACTTAAACATGTGCTTTGGGGGCTCTGGTAAAAAGAATGACATTATGACTTCAGAGTATGAGCAGATGAGGTGTCTGTTCATGTAAGGGTCTTGCCGTCTGTGCGGGGGCCTTGCTTTTGCGTCATTTCTGCCATGTGTTCTGACTTCTCTGCCTGCATAAAACACCATGTGGGATCACAGCACCCAAGAGACCCATAAAATGTAGTCCTGAGGATAATACAGTTTCTTGTTCCCTTAGCTGAATTCTCCTAGGGTGCTGTCTTGTAGTACTTTTTTTCTCTATTCAGATACCCACTGGGAGTTGAACAAGAATACCATGAACGAAGACTCTTCTGTTTTGCAGTCACTGGGGTGAATGTGCACTGTGTTTCAGTCCTTGTACAATAGTTCCCTCTTCATTCATTCCGCTTTTATCAACCATCACCACACCTCGCCCCACAGCAATGTGTGACCATTGTTCTAATGCCCAAAGCTTCCACAGGTAGTACAGAATCTAATGGATTTTTCTAATTAGACTTTGTTAAAGCCATAAAGTTGACGTAAAGCCTTATTTCACATCTTGCAAGTGAAATTCTGTCATGGATTTAGATCAAGCAAAAAGACATCAAATCCTTGACACTAAACTGACAGTGATGGACACATCCTGACTACAGGCCGATTTGGGGTGGAGAGCACACAGCTGTTCAGTAGGACTCAGACAGCTCCAGGGGGTGACATGCATAGGAGCTCCAATTACAGGCAGCCCTGGAGCTGGCGTGGGGCACCCTGCAAGTGAGTTTGGAGAGATTAGTCATGGAAGACCCTTTTAAGAGAAATTCAGGACTTATGAGGACAATGCCACCATTACAAATCAGGGAGGCAAAAATAGTGCATTACTGAGCATAAAACCTGGTGCTAGGTGGTCATGAGTTCAAATGGTTTACCTAAGTGACCCTGTGCAAGCTACTTAACTTCTTCAGGCTTTACTCTCCTCATCTTTAAAATGGGTTAATAGCAGTATCTATAGGTTTCTTATGGGAATTCAGTGGGTTAATATTTGTAAAGCAGGTAGATACCACCTGACACATAGTAAATATCCCATAAGTGTGTTTTAAAAAATCTTAAAGCATGTGTGAGTGCTCTTCCTGCCGATGCTTAATAAAATCAGATATGAATCACGTGACCAAGATTGTCAGTAGTTTCCCTCTATTCTCAATTACTGAGATGGTTATTGTTGCTGCAACACAACATTACTTCAAATTATAACAACTTCAATTGTTTTATGCATTTGTGGATGCTTACACACTCTACAGTTCTTTAAAATGGGAATAAAGTACTAACTATAGAGATATGTCTGGATACTTCAAAATATTTTCAAGAAAAAGACATTAAAACATGTTGAAATCCATGGAGAGTTTTTCACAATATGCATTTTCATAATTTTTGGAAACCATTCTTATGCATTTATTTATAAATGTTTTGCACCAAAATAACCTTGTCTTTTAATTCTATTTTCTACAAACTTTTGGAAGTGCCCTCCTAGTTGTACAAGGATACACTTGTTCTTTGTTGCATTGTTTGCAGCAGAGAAAAAAATTAGAAATAATTTAGGTGTCTGTCAGTGTAAGACTAGATAAATTGTGTCATATTAGTAAGACATAATAATAAAGATAGATAGATCATTTAAAATTGAATTAACTCTACCTGAAACTGCAAATATACATTTCTTCCTTTTTTTTAAGATTTTATTTGTTTACTTGAAAGTCAGAGTTACAGAGAGGCAGAGGCAGAGAGAGAGGTCTTCCATCCTCTGGTTCACTCCCCTGATGGCCGCCAACGGCCGGAGCTGCGCCTATCTGAAGCCAGGAGCCAGGAACCAGGAGCTTCTTCTGGGTTTCCCATGCAAGTGCAGGGATCCAGGGACTTGAGCCATCTTCCACTGCTTTCCCAGGCCATAGCAGAGAGCTGAATTGGAAGTGGAGCAGCCGGGACTCAAACGAGCACCCATATGGGATGCTGGCACTGCAGGCGGCGGCTTTACCCACTATACCACAGTGCCAGCCCCCAGATACACATTTCTAAGACAATGTTAAGCACGAAGAATATGTGCTATAAGAATATGTACTATGTACAGTAAATTTTCACTTAAAGTTTAAAAATACAACAGAAAAAGAATTATGTTATTTTGGACACATACATATGTAGATAACCTGTAACAAAAACAGGGACATGGAGGATGTACAACATTAAGAAGGTGATTTGAGGAAGGAGGGAGGAAAGGGAATCTGGCAGGGGCAGAGAAGGGGCGTTCAATTTCACTTCTATATTAAGTTTCTCAAAACAAGAAATGAGATCTGAAAAAAGCACTCTGAAATATTATTTATTAAATCAAGGTGGATACTACCTTATTCTCTACTTTTATTTATATATAAACATATTGATAATAAAAACAACCATAAACCAAACTGCATTTAAATGCCAAATCATAATTTTTTTTAAGTTTCCACCCTTGGATTTTATTACTTCCCTCGGCTAATTAAAAAATAAAATCAAGGGGGATTTCAGAACATTAACCTATCACCAACTGTGCCGGTGTTTTCTATGGATGGCCGTATTTTATGAAGTTTGGGGAGTACATTGGCACAGGGACTCCAAGGAATGCATTTTCATTATTTGAGGAAGGATTTTAATGGCCTGTTATACATCATTGTTAATGGGAGTCATGTACATAAATCCCTAAGCAGTCCTTTTAAAGGTTGCAGTTTTTGCTCAGCCAAAAATAAAAAGCACTCTCTCGCCTTCCTGGATAACTGTGCTCAGCAAGTGTGTTTTATATTTTCAAATGAAACAATATGGAAGCATTTATTTAGGGCATTTTGCCTTGCAAACTTTTTCAGCAGGACAGAAGGGCAACTAATCATTCCTGTGAATCTATGGAATACTTTAGATGTGTTATTAATTACAGGAACAAATAGCACCACCATGATCTCTTTCGGGGACTACATATTAAGATGTGGCTGGTGTGCTCTGAATTCAGCACGCCTTTGTTTATTGTGTGTCAATTCACTGGGACAGTGACCTATGACTGTAGAATGCAGCTTTGAGGTGAAATATGTGATCGACCTTTTAATGTTCTGTGGACAGCACATTATGTGTAAAATGTTCTCCAAATTAATTTTGTCAAATACTGCCTGCATTCTGACTAGAAAAAATTTTTATTGGCTGGAACATGAGAGTTTATAGTAGGTATATTTTAAGTTCTCAATTTCAATGTTATTTAATATTGCTTGGATTACTAAACCTGAAATTTATTCATATACTCTGTGATTTATTAACTTTCCATCATGCACTATTGGGCCCCAGAGATAAAGTGATGACCAAAATAATACCACTGTCTTCAAATTGTTAATAATCCAGTGAGTGATAGAGTCAAGAGGACAGGAAGATAGGTACTACATGTGTGGTAAGCAAAGAGTATTGAGGGAGCACTCAGAATTAAGGTCCAATGCAGTCTAGAGTGGTAAGAGTGCCAGGAAAGGTTTCATGGTCTCTATGTTGATGCTTCATTTGCAAACAAGAGGAAGAAGACACTAAGCAGAAGACCTAGCACATGGAAAGGCCCAGCAACAAAAGAAAGCATATTTGGGGACTAATTTTCAGGTTACTTCTTTAGTATAAAGACTGTTAATTGCAGTGGGAATTTGCCTAGTGGTTAAAGCCTCCAGTAAAGATGCCTGATTCCCATTTTGGAATGCCTGTGTTCAAATCCCAGCTCTGCTTTCTGATTCCAGCTTCCTGCTAACGCAGATCCTGGGAGGCAGCAGATGTGGCTCAAGTACTTGGGTGCACAACACTCTATTGGGAGGCCCGGATTGAGTCCCTAGCTCCTGGTTTTGGCTCTAGCCTAGCCCTGGCTGTTGGGAGCATTTAGGGAGTGAACCAGTAGATAGAAAGTCTCTATCTGTCTTTCAAATAATAAAAATACATTAAATTAAAAATTTTAAACCAGACTGGAACACTAGCTTGACTACCAAAGGTCAAGAGAGACATCTTCTTTGTTGCCAACTAGGCACAGCCCCTGGGCTAACAGTCTTTACACAGCTCGGAAGCTTTGTGCTCACAAGTCTCCATAATGTTGAGGAGATGCCTGTGTAGTGGTCATTGGAATATGGTCAAAGGCAAAAATCCTGAGTCCAAAGTTCTGGAAGTGGCCCAGGACAGGTGAGGATGCCAGAATGAAAGCTGTGTGCTGTGATGTAGACAGCCTCTAAGATGGTCTCCAAAGATGTATGACTTCTGGTAGTCACACCCTATGAAATCCTGTATTCTTGATAGTGATATCTGCTTGTCAACTCTTCTAAAAAAACAGAGTGAGGTAGAAGTCACTTTTGAGATTAAGTTAGTAAAAACCTAGGTTTCTACCTTCGGTTCTCTCTCTTTCCTACTTCCTACCCCTCCCCCACCATTGTTCATCTAACATGGCAGATAATGGAAAGCCCCTTATGGTGGAAACCAAGGCTCACCAGCAACCATATAAGTGAATTTGGAAGCAGATCTCTCCTGAGTCACTTCTTCAGATGAAGCTTCATCCTTTCCTGGAAGCTTAACCACAGCCAACTGGGAGATTTTAATCCAGAGACTCTCAGCTAATCTGTGCTCAGATTGTTGACACATAAACACTGTGGAATAATAAATATTTCTTGTTTTAATAATTATGAGGAAAACTTATTGTGCAGCAGTAAATAACATACATAACCACCATTCCCTCCAAGTACCTACAGTTCCACATTGTCAGGAAGACTGGTGGGTGGATTACAAAGAGTTATTATGATTGCCCACATTCAGAAACAAAGTTTATTTCAGGCCTGAAGTATATGTGAAAATAATGATGACAAACTAGGGGATTCAAAGTTGTTTGTGATGCTACCAGATTAAGGCAGAGTGGTGATGATTCAGTTGCTGGCAGGACTCAGGCCCCAATCCAATGGCATTCTCTTCTATGTGAGAGTGAATTCCACCTTCTTCTCTCTTCCGTCACCCACACACTTCCCTGGTGATACCCAGCTCTGGGTGATCAAAAGATTACCCAGACGGCTTTTCAGTCATACTGAAGATCTGTTGCTAAACACAAGTCTTTTTCAATTGGCTGTTTCTTTTCTCATTTGTGTCTGTTTTATTACAAACCTGAAATTTAGGATGATCTGGAATTTATGTACTTAGGCAACGTTTCTGGGACACCTTTCCTTTTATTTTCACATGATATAATCATGTTTCCTTCATTTGTTCACAAGAAAATGCATTGGGTGGTGAGCTCATGATCTGATCAGTCGTATTCTGGAATAGAAACTAATTCAAAGAGCAGAAATCTACAAAGGGTATTTGCCAAGTGAAAACATGTGAGTCATTGATACATTGATTCATTTGTTTAAATACTTGGGAAGGTTATGGTAAAAATTTAATGCTACAGGATTTTAGAGTCCTTCTAAATAAATAGTTGATTGTGTATCAAGAACCTAACCATTTTTTTCTTTACTTTGTAATACAGGAGAAGAAAACCTCCTGGCAATTTTGCGACGAAGATGGTGGAAGTATATGATCCTGGGACTCATAGACCTAGAAGCAAATTACCTGGTGGTCAAGGCTTATCAGTACACAACTCTGACCAGCATCCAGGTATCAATGGTTCCTCTTCCCTTCTCAACCTCCCTAGTATCCAGATATAGTTTGCTATCAGTTTAGTTGCTTGGGAATCTGAATACTACTAAGTTTTGCAACAAGAGAGAAATTGGTTGTATAAAAATTAACTTGAACTTTACAGATCTTATTAATTTTTCAATTGTAATTCAAATGTAATTGTACATCTTTTTCCTCTTTGTTCAGAGTATATCACAATAATCATTAATAATACAGAAAAATAGCTCCGGCTTTGCATGCTGCCAACTAACCTTATGTTAACATGAGAATGATTAATAAGTATAAAACAAATCTATTTTAATGATAGCTTAGAACATTTTAGAATGTTAAACTGATTTTGCAATCAAACTGCTTTCAACTTTTTTTATTTAGCTTTCTCTATTGTATAGAATTTGAACCTTGAAGGGTAAGATTTTTTTCTAAAGGGTGAAGATTAATCTCTTGCAATGTATTATGTATGAAGATTGTTACTGTATTG
Source organism: Lepus europaeus (assembly GCF_033115175.1). Taxonomy (NCBI): domain Eukaryota; kingdom Metazoa; phylum Chordata; class Mammalia; order Lagomorpha; family Leporidae; genus Lepus; species Lepus europaeus. The sequence continues at coordinate 117,063,930 of NC_084829.1, forward strand.
CTTGCTCTTTCCTCCTCCCTCTTTCTTTCCACACATACGCACCACACACAATTAAAAGTTTATCTTTGCTTTTCACAATTTTTGCCACACCTTTACTCTTCTTTACACTATAAATGATCAGCTTGAATCTCTTTTGCTGTTATTTTTTGTACAGAAGTATTATGAATTTCATAGCCATTCCAAATTCCAAGATAAAAACAAAACATTTGTACACATTACAGATAGCCTAGATGTGATACTTTAACAAGATTCCTGCCATCTTGTTAATTTGATAAAGAATAACAAAAAAAATGGAGAAACAAAGCACCAAAATAAATTTAAGTTATATAAAGTGATGGCAATGTAAGCCTGATTTAGCTTTCCTATGATTTTACTTCTAAATGAACTTCAAAGATCATGCCTTAATCTGTTTTTGTTACTGTAATAATATACTTAAGACTGGGTAATTTATATTGAATGGAAACGTACTGGCTCACAATTCCGGAGGCTTGGAAAAACAAGATTAAGAGGCCAACATCTTGTTAGAGACTTCTGACTGCATCATCCCATGGTGGAAAGGAGAAGGGAAAGAGGAATCAAGAGGGTGCCACACTGACTGCCTTCTAATGGCACCAAGCTCACCTGTGAGGGTGGAGCTTTCCTGGCCTGATCCTTTAAAGACCTTACCTCTTAATGCTCTCAAAATGGAAATTAAATTTCAACATGAGTTTTGGAGGGAACAACATTGAAATCACAGCACGTGGCCTTGAAACAAAACTGATGAATAGTAGCACTTTTCCAGAACCTCTCCATATGCATTTTGCATTCCAAGAGTATTTGTTGGATGGATTCCCTGATGAAGACATACTTTGAAGCAAGGAGTCAACTGATAAGAGAGATCTGAGTCTGCCTTCTCATTTTAATCCTTAAAATCCTATAGCTTTTGGCCTGAGGTTGGAAAATACAAGGGAGTAAAATCCAGTCATTTGAAATAAAATGGAGGAATCTGGAAAACATCATGCTGAGTGAAATAAGCCAGTTTCAAAGGGACAAATATCATATGTTCTCCCTGATCTGTGACAACTAACTGAGCACCTAAAAGGAAACTTGTAGAAGTGAAACTGAGGCCAGTGCCACAGCTCACTAGGCTAATCCTCTGCCTGCAGCGCTGGTACCCTGGGTTCTAGTCTTGGTTGGGGCGCCAGATTCTGTCCCGGTTGCTCCTCTTCCAGTCCAGCTCTCTGCTGTGACCCAGGAAGGCAGTGGAGGATGGCCCAAGTGCTTGGGCCCTGCACCCGCATGGGAGACCAGGAGGAAGCACCTGGCTCCTGGCTTCACATCAGCACAGGGTGCTGGCCGTAGCAGCCATCTGGTGGGTGAACCAACAGAAGGAAGACCTTTCTCTCTGTCTCTCTCAAACTGTCCACTCTGCCTGTCAAAAAAAAAAAAAAAAAAAGTGAAACTGACACTGTGAGAAACAATGACTTGATCAGCCCTTGTCCTGACTGTTGAGGAACAGCTTGCTATTTTATTCTTTTTAGTATTTTCTTGTTCTACTTAATACCATTGGTTGAACTCTTTAATTAACACATAATTATTCTTAGGTGTTTAAATTTAACTGAAAATTGATCCCTCTTAAAAATAAGAGTAGGAATAAGAGAGGGAGATGTACAGTTCGGCACATGCTCACTCGGATTTACCCCTAATGGTATAGCTAGAAACATGCCATGGGATTTCAAATTCCATTAAGTTGGCATGTACCAATGCCATCTTACCAGTTAAAGTGATCAGTTTAATTGATCATAAATATAGGATTAAGTGTCAAAGGGATCACATAAACAAGAACAGTGTCTGCTAATAATAACTGATAGAATTAAAAAGGAGAGAATGATCCAACATGGGAAATGGGATACACAGCAGACTCATAGAATGGCAGATGCCCTAAACAGCATTCTGGCCTCAGAATCAGCCCTTAAGGCATTGGGATCTGGCTAAAAAGCCCATAATAGTTTCTCAGGCATGGAAAGCCAAGACACTGTGGCAAAAAATGACCTAAATGAAAGATCTCTGTGAGTGAGATCCCAGTGGAAAGAATGGGCCATCAAAGAAGGAGGTACCTTTCTCTGAAGGGAGGAAAGAACTTCCACTTTGACTATGGCCTTGTACAAATAAGGTCGGAGTTTGTGAACTCAAGAGGTTTCCATAGCCTTGGCAGCTCATGACAAGAGCCTGGAGTGATTACTGACATCATAAATAAGAGTGTCATTGTTAAATCAACAATGGGAGTCACTGTGCACTTACTCCCCATGTAAGATCTCTGTCCTTAATTGTACTGTGCGAATTAACGGTAAAACTAGTATTCAAACAGTACTTTTATACCTTGTGTTTCTGTGTGGGTGCAAACTGTTGAAATCTTTACTAAGTTGATCTTCTGCATTTAACGATAATTAAAAATGAATCTTAATGAAGAATGGGATGGGAGAGGGAGTGGGAGATGGGATGGTTTGCAGGTGGGAGGGTGGTTATGGGGGGAAAAACCACTACAATCCAAAAGTTGCACTTTGGAAATTTATATTTATTAAATAAAAGTTAAAAAAATAACAAGTGAATAACCAGAAACGTGATGAGGACCCAGAAGCAACACACTGTTTTTTGTACTGCTCTTTTAAAAATGTATTTGTATGAAATCCTGGTCTCCTTTTTTTGAAAATTCTTTTTCTTTAACCTTAAGGATCCTATTCACCTTGACGTTTGCTTTCATATTCTGAGTTTTTCTCTTTTTCATTCTTTCCTCTATAGAGAAGAGACTCCTAAAATGCCACCATAACACTTTTGGTTAAAAGCATATCGGACATGCTTATATGCTCTGTTCTCAATATATCATCATGTCCTTGGTAGGATTTGAAGCATCTTTAAAACAAGGACTAAGACTTTTTAAGATTAATTTGTGGCTGGTGCCGCGGCTCACTTGGCTAATCCTCTGCCTGTGGCGCCGGCACCGCGGGTTCTAGTCCCAGTTGGGGTGCCAGATTCTGTCCCGGTTGCTCCTCTTCCAGTCCAGCTCTCTGCTGTGGCCCAGGAAGGCAGTGGAGGATGGCCCAAGTGCTTGGGCCCTGCACCTGCATGGGAGACCAAGAGAAAGCACCTGGCTCCTGGCTTCAGATCAGCGCAGCACACCAGCCGTAGAGGTGAACGGAAAAGGAAGACCTTTCTCTCTGTCTCTCTCTCACTGTCTAACTCTGCCTGTCAATAATAAATAAATAAATAAATAAGATTAATTTGTAAATCTTTCTGATAACAGCATCATGCTTAAGCTAGCATGTAAATATAAATATACCAAATATACATAAATGTAACCCCTAGCTACAGGTCCTTTGTTTTACCTAACACCACACTGAATTCCAAGAAAACCCACACACAAGACAGTTGCTTCCAAGGGGAGAGTAAATCAGCATATAGCTCTTAACAGGGATAATTATGTTTTCTCCATACTCATCTTTCCACACAATAAATTTTAAAATGTAAAATCTCTTTAAATATGTCATAGTTACCTTACAGTTTTTGTATACTGTACATAAATGAAATGAAATGTACATAAATGAGTGAATGTGCCATAAATCCAGTGGGTTTTCTTTACTTTAACTTATTTTTTGTTTAACTTGTTAAAGTGAACCAATTTTATTATCTCATATATACAGATTTAAGAGATAGTGATAATTCTCACCCTACCCTTCCTCCCCCCGGCCATGCTCTCACCCTTCCTCCTCCTTCCTTTTCCTTTTTTTGGTAAAGATTCATTTATTTATTTGAAAGAATTACACAGAGAGAGAGGAAAGGCAGAGAGAGAGAAAGAGGTCTTCCATCGGATGGTTCACTCCCCAATTGGCTGCAGCAGCTGGAGCTGCGCCTATCTGAAGCCAAGAGCCAGGAGCTTCATCCGAGTCTCCCACACAGGTGCAGGGGCCCAAGGACTTGGACCATCTTCTACTGCTTTCCCAGGCCATAGCAGAGAGCTGGATGGGAAGTGGAGCAGCCGGGTCTTGAACCGGCACTCATATGGGATGCCGGCACTCATATGGGATGCCGGCACTCAAATGGGATGCCGGCACTTCAGGCCAGGGTGTTAACCCGCTGGGCCACAGTGCCAGCCCCTCCTTTTCCTTTCTATTAATTTCTACAGTGATATACATTTGGCTTATTTTATACTGATAGATTAACCCTACACTAAGTAAAGAATTCAACAAATAGTAAGAAGAAAAGAAACGTGGGCTGTAAACAATCATCCAATCTCAAAATGTCAACTTTACTCCTATACATTACATTTTTTTGGATACTCAGGGAAAACATATGGTATTTGTCTTTTAGTTTAAAAACTATTTATATACTTTTTTAGATACATACTTACACATTGAAAAAAAAATCACACAAACAAAAATCAGAGGCAGTGTTCTTTCTGTATGTGCCGGTATCAGTCATTTAGCACAATTAATGATTTGAAGCTCTCACTAGAAAAACGGTCTTCTACTTTTCTTTCCATCTCTCCTTTTCTCTCTTCTTCAGTTGGAAACAGCTTTTGGGAGTGGGAGGTCTCCAACTATAGATACCTCTCAAATTCCTTGTATTTCTTCTCTCCCCAACACCTGTCTAACACACACGCAAATAAGCTACATTTTTTAAATTCTCAGTGCCTTTGCTTAGGCCTTTTCTGTTATTTGGAATATCTTTCTCTCCTCCATCCCCTGCCTATTGAAATCCTACTCATTTCAAGACCCTCTCTACCATTCATGGTGGTTTCAACTCATAAATAGAAAGTGCAGCTGAAACTGTCTTTAAAAATAAGTAAATTTATTGATTCTCGTAACTGGACCATCTAGAAAAAGGATAGCCTTTAGGATGGTTGGTCCATTTTTAGTGATATCATGAAGAGTTCAGTTTGTCTCTTGCTGGCTTTATGCTAAACCAAGTTGTTCTCATAGTCATAAGATGACTGTCAACACAAATTGGGGGGGGCTGGAGCTGTGGCTCACTTGGCTAATCCTCCACCTGCAGCACCAGCACCCCAGGTTCTAGTCCCGGTTGCTCCTCTTCCAGTCCATCTCTGCTGTGGCCCAGGAGAGCAGTGGAGGATGGCCCAAGTGCTTGAGTCCCTGCACCCGCATGGGAGACCAGGAGGAAGCACCCGGCTCCTTGCTTCAGATCGGCGCAGCACAGGCCGTAGCGGCTCATTAGGGGAGTGAACCAACGGAAGGAAGACCTTTCTCTCTGTCTCTCTCTCACTGCCTATAACTTTCTCTCTTTCTCTCTCTCTCTCTCTCACTAACTTTGCCTGTCAAAAAATAAAACAAATTGGGCCTATATGCTTCTTTCTTCAGGCCTGGTGAGAGACAAAAAAGATGTTTGTACACATCACTGAACAAAAGTATAGGGCTGTACGCTGATTGGACTACACTGATGGCCAGAGAAATTCTGTGCAGTAATTGGCTTAGACTTGAATTCCTTGAGGTGTCTCCATTGGTTTAGACAAATGTGTTTCAATAGAAGTACTACTGGCACTCGATCCTAGAGTCAGGGTGTGATCAATCCCACCCAGTCATGTGTCTGGCACTCTTGAGGGAGAGATTAAATGGATGGATGCAGGAGGAACAACCATACCAGGCAGTAACTTCCCTCTTCAGAAATACAGCTGACTTTAAAAAAAAAAATTGGGGCCTTGAAAATCACAACCAATTACTGCTTTCTTAAGTTCTATAGGGTTTTTCAGAAAATTTTTGCAAGTCTATGTGTTTGTGTATCTCTGGGTGTGAATGTCTGTGTGTGCGTGTTGTGAGAGAGAGGTGTGTGGGAAAGAGAGAGAGAAAGAGAGAGAGAGAGGAACAGCATCAATTTATTCTTAACAGGTGGTCTTCTGATCCACCGTTTTAGATCAGTGTACCATATTCCATCAGTCACTTCACACACATTAGCTATTTGACAACCTACTTAATGTTGCATCCCTATCAAAAACTTTGTCTACAAACACAAAAAAATTAACATTTCCAGTGAGATAGTCATTGGTCTTCGTTGTAATTTACTGAGAAAGGGACATGAGCAAGTGAAAAAAAAAAAAGGTTGAGTTTAACAGCCCTAGAGCCATCTTGCCACCTGTGGCAAACCAATGCATCAAATCATAATAAATGCACAAAACAAAAGGCATTTGCTCTAAGACCCATGTCTTTATTACAGGATCTTTTTAAAGATTTATTTATTTGAAAAGTGGAGTTACAGAGAGGAAAAGACAGAGGCAGAGACAGAGAAGTCTTCCATCCACTGGAAGACTCCCAAATGGTCCCAAAATGCTCCCAACAGCCAGGGCTGGGCCAGACCGAAGCCAGGAACTTCATCCAGGTCTCCCACATGGGTACAGGGGCCCAAGCACTTGGGGAATCTTCCACTGCTTTCCCAGGCACATTAGCAGGGAGCTGGATTGGAAGTGGAGCAGCCAGGACTCCGACTAGCAGCTTAATCTGCCACACCACAGCTCTGGCCCCTGTATTACTGTTTAGTAATTTAATTCTGTTGACACAATGCAAGTTCGTGGAATTGACAGGGTTCTATAATGCTTCTCCCTTGTTCTAGAAACATTAACAGAACATATAATGTGTGTCTTACTCATGTTAATCAATGAGGAAAATACATTCATTCAGCATCTTGCAAATGTGCTAGTTACTACAGGTGACATAAAGAGAATTGAATCAATCAGCCCTCCAGGAGGCTGGTGAAAGGGATAAGATCCAGAGTTTAATGACAGGAGCACCCAGTGTGGCAAGTGAGTGGAGAGTGGATGTCCACATGCTGTGGTATGCAAAGGAAGCAGAGATAATGGTTATTTGCAAAAGCAAGAAAGTTCCCATTCAGATGGGTCTATGAGATTTGATAAAACATAGAGAGAATAAAATGTGGGCATAGCTTTGCATGTGGAATGAACAGCCTAACAGAAGCCTGGGGGCAGAAAACCTCAGGAATATTGTTGGAGAATGATTATTCCCATTCAATTGATAGCCACTCTAAAATAATTACTGAATACTTCTGTGTTATGACACTATATTAGATGATAAACACACTTGTGAACAAAATTGGATACTGTTTGTATTCTCATGAAGCTTCTAGTCAAGTAGGAAAGTCAGCCCTTAATCAAATAACCAATTAAGTGGATATATAACTGTAATCAAGGATAAGGGTTCTGAGAGAAGTCAATAAAGCTCTTTGAGACATTTGTCAAAATAAACTGACCTAAACCTGGGAAAGACATTCCTGAAGAACTGACGGTGGAGCTGAGATCTAACAGGAGTAGAAGAGTAGGAGGGAGAGCGAGATCCAAACAAAGAAGATATCATGACCACAGCCACATAGGGGCACAGGCATAGCAAGGATGCGGGTCAGGCTGAGGCCATGTGACCAGCAAGAGACTAAAGAGATGAGTAGTGCAAGATGGGCTGCGGGAGGCAGGGCTTGGGACACACAGGGCTTGGTGGCCACCTTCAGGGATTGTCTTTAGGTAAATGCCATAGTAAGGTACTAAAAGGTACACAGCAATGGGAGATAATGTGACAGACTTGAATTTCAAAGATTTTTCTGGCTATCATGAGGAGAACAAATTGAAGCGCTGGATCCTCTTAAGGAATAGATGAAGAAAGAGACAAAAGCTAAGTTGAGACCCCATATTTAATGCCAGGATGAAAAGTGTGACTTAATTCTGTAAGTAAAAGAGAGTCCCAAAGGTTTCTGGGGAAGCCATTGATAAGATGTGAGCCAAGCACATTTATTCTATTTTATTTTATTATTTTTTTAAAGATTTATTTATTTGAAGACAGAGTTACAGAGAGAGGTAGAGACAGAGAGAGGTCTTCTACCTGCTGGTTCAGTGCCCAGATGGCCACAACTGCCAGAGCTGTGCCAATCTGAAGCCAGGATCCAGGAACTTCTTCCAGGTCTCCCATGTGGGTGCAGGGGCCCAAGGACGTGGGCCATCTTCTATTGCTTTCCCAGGCCACACCAGAGAGATGGATGGGAAATGGAGCAGCTGGGACTCGAACTGGCACCCATATGGGATCCCTGCACTTCAGGCCAGGGCTTTAATCTGCTGCACCACAGCGCCAGCCCCAAGCACATTTATTTTAAAGAGAGAGAGTCCTCAATGGTGCTGATACTGTGGCATGGCTGGTAAATGAGCTGCCTGCAACACCAGCGTCCCATATAGGTACTGGTTTGTGTCCCTGCTATTCCACTTCCTATGCAGCTCCCTACTAATGGCCTGGGAAAAACAGGGGAAGATGGGCCAAGTGTTTGGGCCCCTGCCACCATGTAAGAAATCCGGATGAAGCTCCTGGCTCCTGGACTTGGCCTGGCCCAGCCCTGGCTGTTGTAGCCATCTGGGGAGTGAACCGGTGGATGGAAGATCCCTCTCTGTCTCTCTGCCTCGCTCACTCTCTCTATAACTCTGACTCTCAAATGCATAAATAAATCAATATTTTAAGGAGAGCGAATTTTCATTAACAATTACCAAGGCACCAAATAGTCCCTTTTGGATCACCTCAAAAACAGGGACGTCACACACAAAAATGTAAGGAGTTACTTCTCGCTTTATCCCCTCATCCTTTCAGTTTGTTCACCAAGCTTAGGGTTAAATGTCACAAACAATTGATGCATAAAGCTTGAAAAGAAAAATACATTTTTGAAATGATTATAGACTCCCAGGAAATTGCAAAAATATGTAGAGCCCTTTGAACCCCTCACACAGCTTTCCCCAATGGTGACGTTTTATGACTTTAATATAATGACAAACTGGAATATTGATATAGGTATAATATTGTCAAATAGACTATAGACTTTATTCCGTTTTCACAGTGTATGCCTTTGTGTTTGTGTGTGTATGTATGTGTAGCTCTGTGCAATTGGATCCCATGTATAAGTTCAGGTAACCACCCCTACAGTCAGAACTGTGAGGAACTCCCTTGAGTTGCTTGTATGCAACCATACTCATCTCACCCCCACTGCCATTTCTGTCACCTGACAACCACTGATAAATCTATTTTGTCAGCTGGAGAATGCTATTTAAAGTGAAATAATATAGTATTTAACTCTCTGATATAGGTTTTTCTCATTGAGCATAATGTCCTTAAGTCCACGTATCAATAGTTTGTTGTTTTTTATTGCTGAATGTTATCCCATGAGCTGGATTTGTTTAACCATTCACTTGTTGAAAGGCATTTGTGTTTTCAGCATTAGGCTTTTATAAGTAAAGCTTCTGTGAATCATGTACAAGTTTTCATGTCAATAAATAGAAGTATTCATTTCTCAGGAGCAAATGTTCAAAAAGGCAGTTGCAAAGTCATATGGTAAGCATATAGTTAGTTTTAAAAACAGTCAAACTAATTTCCAGAATGGCTATACCATTTTAGATTCCTACCATTGGTATATGAGAGATCCAGTTATTCCAATCCTCACCAACATTTGTTTTTACTATTATAGTATGTTCTAAAATGTATGTAGTAATATTTCATTGCAATTTTGATTTTGATTTTCCAAATGGCCAATAATGTTCAACATCTTTTGGAAAAAAAATCTTTTAATTTTGCCTCTATTATTATAAGCTCTAAAAAACGTTAACAGTGGCAACAACAGCAAAAACAAAAATGTTAACATTTATTCAGGAAAAAGGTGAGAGAGAGACTGAAGTTCAGAAGCCCAGTTGTTTTCTTTATTAGAAAGTTAAAAATTCAGTCATGGTGGATTTATGAGGATTTCATTCTAAAGACGCATTTATGGGTTTGCGTCTCTTGACTTGTAGAGAATGGAATAGGTTGTGCCTGTGACTTTGAGAGAGATTAGCAATGACATTTGGTTACATTTTAAAAGCTATGCTATTCTTATAACTGTGCTATATGAACTGTTTTAGTAGAAATACCAACTTTGCTATTACTTGCCCAAAGATTATTCATCTTTTTTCAGCCATGTAGTATTAAAATACAAACAGATTAAATTAGAGCTTTTGTGAAAAAAAAAAAAAAAGAAGAAGAAGAAAGCAGTTCTCTTTAAACATGATAGTTTGGTAATTAAAATGAACTCCCACTGGAATCAATTCCCAGTGCCCATGCTAGGGGCGCCAAGGGGTTCTGTTTCTCTGACACTAGGTCTCTCACTTCTCACCATGCATGTTCCAGAGCTTTTCACATTATGTACACAGTTTCCTTCGGGCCACGGAAGGAATCCCCCCAGCTCTGATTATTTTCCTGTTTGTATCACGGACTTAGATATGTTAATGGAAGTTAACACAGAACAAATGCCAAGTCCCAGTGTGCATTATGACATCCAACCCTACCTGAGCCTAATTCTACAAAACCATATAAACATTCAATAGTTTGTCTCATTGCTTTCCATAATTCTTAGACTTTCTTGATCCACTCTTTCTGAATTTCAGCAGCCTAGGAATTAAATTGAATCAGATACAGGGAAAGGTTAGGTTTCTCCCTTCTCATGTGTCTTAGGAGTCTAAAGTTGAAGCCAGATGAACAGAATTGGTGTGTGTATTCTAATAGTAATTTTTAAATGCCACAGCTCGATGCTAGTACACAGCTAGATCAGCTAGTACTGATCAGACCCGGGCCTTGCTGTGGGATGACAGACAGCTCCATTAATGAGAATATAAAATAATTAGTGTAATGATGAAGAACGCATTCAGGTTTGTGCAAACACACGAGGAACATACCTCCCACCCTCAGGAATGTGACTCACTGATGAAAGAAAGTCACCAAGCAGACTTCTGATTTGCAGACAACTTGATTTTCCACATCTGTGGATGCACGCAGAGAGGAAGCGTGCCTATGTCCATTAGACACAGGACCCACAGGACAGGCGATATGCTGTGGGTTTTACTACTGCTTCGGATGCCTGCATCCCCTATCAGAGTGTCTGGGACAGATAACTGGCTCCGCATCTGATCTAGCCTCCTGAAAATGCAGCTGGGAGGCAGCCGATGGTGGCCCAAGTACTTGGATTCCTGACGCCTATAGGTGAGGCCTGGTTGTAGTTTCTGGCTCCTGATTTCAGCATGGCCCAGCCCTAACTGCTGTGGAAATGTAGGGAGTGAACCAACAGATAAAAGTACATACACTGTCTCTCTCTGTCTGCCTTTCAAATAAATAATTGTTCAAAAAAAAAAAGAAGAAGAAGAAGAAAGAAAAAATGGTACCCACAGGCCTGAGTTTGAGACTCTATTCCTTTCTTTGCCCTTTGTGTCTGCCTGTCTCTGATGCAGGCTGTAGGCATTTAGGGACTTCTCAAGAGATTTTTTAAATTTTTTATTTTTTCAACTTTTATTTAATAAATATAAATTTCCAAAGTACAACTTTTGGATTATAGCGGCTTTTCTCCCTATAACCTCCCTCTCACCCGCAACCATCCCATCTCCCACTCCCTCTCCCATCCCATTCTTCATCATGGTTCATTTTCAATTATCTTTATATACAGATCAACTTAGTATATACTAAGTAAAGATTTCAACAGACTGCATCCACACAGACACACAAGTATAGAGTACTGTTTGAGTAGTAATTTTACTGTTAATTTGCATGGTACAACACATTAAGGACAGAGATCTTACATGGGGAGTAGGTGTACAGTGACTCCTGTTGTTGATTTAACAATTGACACTCTTATTTATGACGTCAGTAATCACCCGAGACTCTTGTCATGAGCTGCCAAGGCTATGGAAGCCTCTTGAGTTCACCAACTCTAATCTAATTTAGACAAGGCCATAGTCAAAGTGGAAGTTCTCTCCTCCCTTCAGAGAAAGGTACCTTCTTCTTTGATGGTCAGTTTCAAGAGATTTTTTAGGGGGCTGGCACTGTGGCTCACTTGATTAATCCTCTGCCTGCGGCACTGGCAACCCATATGGGTGCCAGGTTCTAGTCCTGGCTGCTCCTCTTCCAGTCCAACTCTTTGCTGTGGCCCAGGAAGGCAGTAGAGGATGGCCCAAGTGGAGGATGGCCCAAGGAGGATGGCCCTGCACCCACATGGGAGACCAGGAGGAGGCATCTGGCTCCTGGCTTCGGATGGCATAGCTCCACCCATAGTGGCCATTTGGGGGGTGAACCAATGGAAGGAAGACCTTTCTCTCTGTCTCTCTGTCTCTCTGTCTCTCTGTCTCTCTCTCTCTCTCTCTCTCTCTCAGTGTCTAAATCTCTCTGTCAAATAAATAATATAAAAAAAGAGCTCTTTTAAAAGTACATTTAAAGGCAAAGCTTTAAAAGCCAGAAGTTCTTCTGCTTAAAGGGAACATAACATTCTGAATCTCTTTAAAATTTTTTTAGGTCTAGACTTCCTATCCTTATAATTGATTGTGCAACTAACCTGAATATGTAGCAGTACAAATCTGAATATTCAACCAAGCACCACATATTCCATCAGGTGCCGCATAGTTTTCTGTCCTGATACAGAGTGGAAATTCTTCTTTCAAAATTTGTATTTATTAAATAAAAGTTAAAAAAAAAAACAAAGGCAGGGGAGCACCTGTCTTGCTCTCCTTCCACTACGCTCTGTAATTGCCTTGCTGGCAGGGTAGGAAACGATGTGTTTGGTCCTGTCTGGATAGACCCTTTATTCATGGCTTCATCTTCATGTTCTTTTGGTAACTATCATTTCGTACTTAAATGAAAATTGTCTATTTACATATTTCCTTTCCTCTTCAAGTGTGTAAGATCCTTGAAGGTGGGGACCTGTGTACCTGCCACACTGTAAGCAGTGGAATCCTAATGTTTAAATAAATACAGAGAGAATTCATTTGCCTCTGGCCAAATATTTAGCCTCTCACATATAATACCACTCTGTACTCATTTCTGAGATGGCATCTCAGTCTTTAGGGGCTTTGTTGGGTCTTGTGGCCTCAGGGTCCTGTGGCTAATGTGCACCTGGCTCATGTCTCCTCCATCCCTGATTCTCATTGATGGTATGGCCTCTTGGGGTCTGGCTGTGAAGGTATTTGGTCTCCAGCTTGATGGTCCTTGCCACATGGACCCATTCACAGCCTGACACAAGTCAACCAGTTTACAGCCCTTGGCAGAGCAGTTGGACTTTTGGACATCTTCCAGCCACATAGGAGCTGAGGAGGATCCTAGGGGCTATTGTGCTCCATTAGCCACACTCTACCTTCCGTGGTTCTCAGATATGGCTCAGTTCAGTTTGGAGGGTGTCGTCCCAAAAGGGAAGCCAGTGGTTTGCTTTCAGTTTCCCCTCAACCTCTGCAGCACTCTTTCTCCTCTCTGGGACTTCAGCCCAGCGAGGGCTCCTCAGGCACATAGTGTTCAACACTCCTCTCTCCTCCTATTCCTTTCCTCTTCCTGAGATTCATAGGTGGGTGCTCCCCTCCCTCTTCTCTCTGGGTTGGACTTCTTTGTCACCCATCTTCCTGCCAAGAATATCAGATTTCCTGGCTCAGTCTCAAGGGAGGAGGTGCAGTCTCCTATGTTCTGCAAGAAACTCAGAGAGTTGACAGCATCAATTCTTGGTATGCTAGAGGGAGAATTACAGAACTTAGAATCCCTCCCTTGCTAAAGAACTCGAGAGTCAGATTTGTGTTTTAAAGGTCACTTGTGACCTCATTGTTCTGTCAAGTACCTGATCTCTTTTTTATCATGTTCCAGTTTTGGAGGGCTGTGTGGGGCACAATTTAAGGAGAGGAGTCAAATTTCCAAAATTTTGCTCCTACTTACTGTAAGGTCTGTGAATAAATCACAGTGCAACATGATTTAGTGGTAGTAAGATGGAGCTATACAGAAAATGCCATGGAATTACATAGGAGCAGCGACTGATTCTACCCGTGATGAGGAGGACTCTACTGATGACACTTGAGTGGGGTGTGGAAACCTACATTTCTTCCAAAACATGAATCTGACAGTAAAACAGGCCACTTAGTGCTCTGGTGATTTTCAGCTCCAGTGGAGCACTCAGGTTATAAATAAGTGAGATGCCCTTATGCCCTTACATGTTTGTTCTCTCTCTCTCTCTCTCCCTCTCCCTCTCCCTCTCCCTCTCTCTCTGTCTCTCCCCCTCTCCCTCTCCTTCTCCCTCTCCCTCTCCCTCTCCCTCTCTCTCAGCATCAGTCTTCCCACCTGTCAGTGAAAATAAAAAACCTTCCCCACGGTGTGACCATACTATGCAAACATAGCATTGCATTTGACAATCTCCACTACCTCTAAGGCAAAAACAATGCAACCAACAATAATATGTTCTACTGTTTTTATCCTGCAGCCAGCTCTAATACAGTCTGCCTCACCACTGGAGTTCCCTTGGCCTTCCTATAAACAGGCCTTCAACCACGGCCCATTGGCCTTCTAACCTTCTCAGGCTTGTCTGAGACCCACATGCGGTGTCAGGCAAGCTGGGACACCCATGACATTTACCAATGCCTGTTGCACATAGTAGGTGGTCAGTAAATTCCAGCTCCTCTCACTCAGATAATTCTCACTTCATGTCTTTTTTTTTCCACTGATATGATTTAAGAAAGGAAAAAAAGGATATATACTTTGTGTAACGATCCCATCCTCTCATACACTCTCACTCTTCCACAGCAAATTCAAGAGGAGTGATGAATTTCCTAAGTTGAATGCAAAGTTATCTAGGTGAAAGGAACTCGCCCAAATCACAGGAGAAGGTTAGGAAACTCACATTCCGATTAATGTTGCCACTGATTGATTACTGTGTTACCTCAGGTGAGACAGTCTGCCAGTCAATAGAGGTGAAATCTCATAAGGATTAATGAGGTTGCTGCTAGGTACAAACAAAATTCTCCCAACCCACTCTGATCAAGGGCTAAACAAACCCTAACTCCCTGGACTTCTGTTGTTTGACCTATGAAAAAAAATGTCTTTTATGGTACAGGCGTACTATCTTATATGCAACAAACATGGTTCTGAAGTAAAATTTCCAAATTTTGTAAAGGATTTGTATATAACAAACTGGGAGAAAAGCAGAGTGTTAATGAGTAGAAACATCAGTTTACACTATGAGTAATAACTTTTTGTTTCCTTTCAGTATTCCATGCACCGAGGGATGATTCAGTATTACACTACAAAGTCTCATGTTGAAATTCTCCGAGCTAGTGGCTAGTTTGCCTCACCTGGTGTATTTGGTGGGTAAGGTAGAATAGGACAACAGGAGGACATAGGAGACCAGGCCTTAGAGTTACCCAGCTGCCTGTTCTCTGACACAGGTGAATCCATCCCATTAAACACATTCGACCTCTGAACAGGAATGCCTGCCACAAAACACAATTGGTGGAATTGTAGGTGGACAGAGGTACAAGATGGACAATTTCAGTCAGTGTTTCATTTATTTAAGTAAGGAATTACAAATAGACCATCTCTAGGAAGTAGCATTTGTATGAAAGAAAGAGAGCCAGAGAGGCAATCAGAGAGGAAGCATGGTATTCCAGACATAAAGGCTTTCTAATGATCAAGTAAAAAACTTTTTTTAACTCAATTTTTTTTTTTTTTTTTTACTTTGGAAGCTTGTGAATTATAAGCCTTTATACTTGTAGAAACTAATTTTAATTAAATAAGAAACATAGAGTGCTCCAATCAACCACATTTTAATGTCTTACAATTAAAGTATGCTTATTGGCTGAACTTAATAATTTGGCCTGTTAGTGATTTTTATAGACAGGAAATCCTTTGATAAAAATTAGGATCATGTTTTTATTCCAAGTCATCCTCTCTGCCTTGCTCCAATCAAGATTCCATAAATAACATCATTGACAATTTCTCACCATTTTCCCCAGGTAATTACTCCCTGTCTCCTGAAACATTAAAGATTACTGAGATGAAAAAGAAAAGTCAAAGATTTTCTGTGTTAATACAAGATTTGAGGGTTTTTTAAATAAGTAATCTCATTTTGGCTCATTAAAAAAAAAAAAACAATCCTATAGTCAATAAAGGATTTAATTAGAGGACACAATATGAAAGATAATGGATTTGAAAAGAGATTGTGAATAGCTTCTATAATAGGCAATGCCATGTGAGAATTAAAAACTAAGCAATTTCCAAATGGTTTCATTAGAAACATCTTTCTCTATAAGAATTGTCTTTGTTTTTAAATAAAAATGTCCTTGAAGCAATAACAATATTTTACTAAAGAAGACAGAAACAAAGTTGTTTAATTAACATAGCAAAAGTTTATATCTAAATCCATATTACCCTTCAAAGCATGTATATCTTTTAAGATTGTATGCTTATTCTAATATGGCTACCATTGTTCAAAATGTTTGAGAATTTTTTTTTTTGACAGGCAGAGTGGAGAGTGAGAGAGACAGAGAGAAAGGTCTTCCTTTTTCCATTGGTTCACCCCCCAGTGGCCGCTGCGCCAGCACACCATGCTGATCTGAAGCCAGGAGCCAGGTACTTCTCCTGGTCTCCCATGTGGGTGCAGGGCCCAAGGACTTGGGCCGTCCTCCACTGCCTTCCCAGGCCACAGCAGAGAGCTGGACTGGAAGAGGAGCAACCGGGACAGAATCCGGTGCCCCGAATGGGACTAGAACCCGGTGTGTCAGCGCCGCAGGAGGAGGATTAGTCTATTGAACCTCGGTGCCGGCCTGTTTTTTTTTTAACATTTTATTTTAGAACATTTTAAATTTATAAGTCAAAAATTGTGAGATAGTAATACAAAGAGTTCCCACAAAACCTTCACTCCATTTTTTCCCTAATAACATCTCATATTAGTCACAATTAATGAACCACACCCAATTTCCCCTCTTTTTAAATCCAAAGCCCTTTTATCCCTTACACCCCTCTCAGTCTCTAGTAATCAACATTCTATGGTCAGGTTTCATTTTTTTTTTTTTTTAATTTTAGCTTCCATCTGTAAGGGAGAACATGTGAGAATTTGGTTTTTGAAATCTCCTTTAAAGAAAATTTTAAGTCATGCAATTTTCTTTATATGCTCTCTCTTCCTCTCTCTCTCTCTCTCTCTCTCTCTCTCTCTCTCTCTCTCTCCCCCTCTCTCTTCTTCTCTCTTCCTCTGTCTCTCTTTTTCTCTCTCTCTGGACCTGAAAGTATCTAGCTTAATCCAGCATTTTGGTTCTTTCCAAATAATACCTACCATCAAAGGAATAGTGATTGCTTCCAGTGAATACTCAGAAGGCAGTTTCAAAGAGCTCAGAATGGTTTTGAATGATGAGAGCTTCATTAAAATACACCCATGACCTTCCAGAGTGACTACCTTGAATGACAATGATGTTCAGATAAATGAATTCCAGTGCATTACAGAAGATTAGGTATGTAAATACCTGCAGACCCTGTTCAATAAGTGGCAATTTTCTTCTTCCATTAAAAAAAAAACCTCATTATTTTCAAAGGCATGGCTTTCATTATGCATGAACATAGCTGGGGTAGTAGGCAAAATAATGGCTCTCCAAAGATGTCAATGTTCTAATCCCCATAATACTAAATATGTTACTTTAAATGTCAAGAAGGACTCTGCAGATGTGATTAAATTCATGATATTGAGATGGTCCAGTTATCCTGAATTATCTGGTGATAATGTAGTCCCAAAGGCCCTTTGGAGAGATAGAGGCAGGAGTCAGAGTAGGAGATGTGAAGTTGGAAACAGAAGTTAGAGGGTCAGAGGGCAGTTTGAAACCATTGCTGGCTTTTGAGGGGCCATAAGCCCAGGAATGCAGGAAGCCTGTAGAAGCTGAAAAAGGCAAGCAAAGGGACAGGTATTTGACCTCGAAGTTGAGACACTGGTTAAAATGCCCATGTTCCACATCAGAGTGCGTGGGTTGGATCCCTGGCTCCAACTGCTGACTCCAGCTTACTAATACAGACCCTGGGAGGCAGCAGTGATGGTCCACGTATTGGTGTTTGTTCCTGCCATTTACGTGGAAGACCTGGATTGCATTCCCAGCTCCTGGCTTTGGCCAACCTTGCCAATTGCAGACATGTGGGGAGTGAACCAAAAGAGGGGTGTTCTCTCCCTCTCTCTGCCTCTCAAATTAAAAATACAAGAAGGCAAGGAAAGGAGCCTACAGAAGGCATGCAGCCTGCTAGCACCTTGATTTTATGACTCTGACCTTCAGAATTGAGAGATAATAAAGTATAATAAGGTTTTGCAGTTTAAGCCACTAAATTTTTCATCATTTATTACAGCATCAATAGAAAACAGATACAGTAGGAGACAACATGTAATTCTTCACTACCTACCATCACTTTAATGTTTATACCTGCTTCTGTCCCCCAAATTTATACATTAAAATACTTCCCCTCAGTGTGATATCATTTGGAGGTGTGGCTTTTGAGAGCTGGTTAGGTTATGAGAGTGGGACCTCCATGAATGGGGGTAATGTCCTTGTAAGAGAGACTCCATTGACTTCCTTCCCCCATTCAATCATGTGAAGACACAGCAAAAAGATGGCCGTCTGTGAACCAGGAAAAGAGCCCCCACCAGACGCTGAATCTGCTGGCAGCTTGGTCATAAATCTTTGTGGCATAGAAGATACTCAGTCCATGGCATTTTGCTACAGCAGCCTGAGTGGATGAAGACACTACCGCTCAGGCAGGTTTAGAGCTACTGATCTTTTGAGAGCCTTCTCCAAAAAGAACTAGACACATAGTGCAATAGCAGATTTTCCTTGCCCATCTGTGCTTGTGTTTCCATTGTTTAAGAAAAGGATCCTGGGGCCAGAGATGTGGCATAGTGGTAAAGTTGCCACCTGCAGTGCTGGCATTCCATATGGGTGCCAGTTCAGTCCCAGTTGCTCCACTTCTGATCCAGCTCTCTGCTATGGCCTGGGACAACAATAGAAGATGTTCAAGTCCTTGGCTCCTGCACCCACGTGGGAGACCTAGAAGAGGCTCCAGGCTTCTAGCTTTGGATCAGCCCATCTTTGGCGAATGGGGAGTGAACCAGCAGATGGAAGACATTCTCTCTCTCTCTTTCTCTCTCTCTCTGTCTCTCTGCCTCTCTGCCTTTCTGTAACTCTGCCTTTCAAATAAATAAATATTTTAAGAGAGAAAGAAAAGGATCCTGCTCTTCCCTCTGTGACTGTGAAGATAGCCATTTTCCCAGTGCCACCAAGATGGGCTACTTGAAGGAGCATTTGTTGCTATCTGTCAAACATAGATGAGCATGAAAATACTTCTGTGACTTAACTGTTTCCATTAACAAAATGGATCAATTTGAGTTGACCACTACATAAAATTCACTTGTAAGGAATAAAATAGAATGTCCTTATAGTTTAAAAAAAAAAAAAAGACAAAGAAGAAAGCAACATATGTAGCCTGCTTCCCTTGGCAATGCATTTGAGGAGATGTGTTGGTTCATAAATCAGTAAAAGCCTGTGAGCTACTTTAAGACTGAAAGCTTTAGCCTTAAAGCTGCTGAAACTTTTTAAGACTCGAACAATGAGAATTCATAGAAACACCAACAACTGAGAAAATAGCAGGAGTTATTTCTGTCCCTCTTCTTCCATTCTTTCCTCTTGTTTGTATCTTCTGAGTTGAGGCTATTTCAAATTCAGGAGCTCCTGGAACACAAAGAAAGAATGTGACTGGGCATTTTCTGGGGTCATTAAGTAGGGAGGGAGCTCTGTATGAGTGGCTAAGGAGCTGTGACACCACTGGAGCCAGAGAATGACAACTGGATGCTCACCTTTAGTTCCTCATGCCAGAAATCATCTCACGAGGCAGCTTTCTGCAGTACCGGTTACTTCAGTGACAGCAGATCTCCAGCAGTGGTTCAGGGAAGCAGAAATTATTCATTGCTTCATTTATTATTCACCCATTCTGCCCCCGCGATCTGCCAGGCAGTACAATAAGCACCACAAGACTCTGTTCAGATGTCACCTGTTCAGAGAGCTCTTCCCTAATCACTCTATTAAAATCACAATTTCCTGGCCCATTTCCTGGTCTACTCTCACCCTTGTTCTATTTTTTTCTCCATGATTTTGATAGGCATTGGCTTACTGTATGTTTTCCTTAATTCCTACCTGAGATTACAAACTCCGTAAGAGCAGGGTTTATTATTATTATTATTATTATTATTATTATTATTTCCTGGATTTTCCATTTCCTAGAATAGTGCTAGCACATAGTAGGTGCCCCATAGATAAAATTTTGAATAAATTAATGTTATTCATAGGGGCCCTACTGTGTGCTGAGCAATACCCTAGCTACAGGATATAAAAACAAGTGCAAGGGAGAAAATGCCTGTCTTTATGGAAGGAATTGTGTTTCAGCATGATGACTGCAATTCAGAAATACAGAAATTGATGGGACCCCCAGGAAACACCTATTCTGGATTTACAGAGCCAAAGAGGGCTTCCTGGTCGATGTAGTATCTAATCTGGACTCTCAAAAATAAGTCTTAGTGGGCCAGGCAAGGCATGGCAAATGACGGGGACGTAAGAACTTGAGGAAGGGGGAAGATCATGTATCTGGAGTTCAGCAGCGAGATCGAAACTAGAGTTACATGTTTGGATGTTGTTTTCATACAGATAGTGCTGAAGGTCATGGTCTGATGATGATGTAAACATAAATAGAAAAGTGAAGAATATTGAAAACTGAGCCCTGGGGCACTCCAGTTTTTAGAGATCAGGGAAACATAAGCTGAGAAGGAAAGACCAATGCAGAAAGAGGAGAACCAGCTAAGTGTACTGTGTCCTAGTAGCCAAGTTGAGAGAGACAGAGAGAGACCCCCGGATGTCAGACACTAAGGGTTCAGACCTGAGCATCTAAGTCACTAGTGGTCCCATACAGGAGGGAAGGAATCATGCAGACAAAGACAAGAGTTACCATTGAGCCTTGCTGTAGGCATTTCAGATTAGCACATGCGAATGTGGCTCTGGAACTGGGGAGATGTGTGTAGATGTCAGTAGATTTGGAAGTCGTCAGCACAGAGGTGATTTTTAAAGCCAGGACAGTTGGTGAAATCATTAAGGGGTAAATTTAGAGCTAAAAAAGGGGGGGGGGTACTAAGGCAAAATTCTGAGGACATGACATTTGAGAGATAAGAGTAGAGTAGGAGCCCAGAAATCAGGGACCCATGGAATCGTCTGAGAAGGAGGCCTGAGGGATGGAAGGAAAAGCAGGGGTGTGGAGACTTGGGTGGTCAGAGCTGTCAAAGGAGGAGCAAGTGTCAGCTCGCTGAGGAAGGAGAGGGCTGAAATGAGTCTACTGGGCTCCAACACAGGGAATTTATTTCTGGGTAGCTGATGGTCTTTGGGGAATAGAAACCAGATTGCACTGACTTGAGGTGTTGAGTGAATGTTGAAGAGATTGGGACAGTGGCTGAACACAACGCCTTTCAGCAAGTTTAGCAGGAAAGGAAGAGGGGGCGGTGAGATCCAAGGAGTGGCGTATGTGTAATGTGAAAATAAGGGAGCCAAGGCCTGAAGCCTCAGATACACCATCTTTGAGAGACAAGATGAGTCCACAAAAGATAGAAGGAAAAGCCAGTGAGGTAAGAAAGAAAATGATAGCTAAATTCAGAAAGGAGAGAATTCAAGGAGAGGGGAGTTGGTAATGCCAAACACTACATACAGGTTCAGTAACTTGAGAAGTCAACTGTGACCATGCAGCTTAGCATTGGACACCAGAGTGAGGGGAGCTGTCCCAGGAGGGACAGCTTGAGGGATGAATGTGGCCAAGAGAGAGGCAGTGACAGTAGATTAATCTTCATAGCCTGGCCAAGAAGAGGGAAAGAAATAGCTACAGCGCAATTGGGCATCAAGAATTAAATCAGGATGTGCCTCCGTGATGAGAAAAACAGCCAGCGGAAAGGGATGAGGGTTGCGGGGTATTAACTGGAGCAGGGTCCCAGAAGGAGCAGGAGGGGAGGGTTCCAGAGAACGGAGTGCAGAATCACCTCCAGTGCTAGGCATATCCAGCAGGAAAGGGAAGACATGAACTGGAGGGAGAAGCCAGTGTGCTCAATGGCGACTGTGTACTTGGACCAGGTGTAGAGGGGCTTGTTGCTTCTCATACCTTCTGCACCTACAGCAATGCTGGGCACGTAGTAGGCGTTCTATATGTTATCTGTTGAATGAATCAATAAATAATCAGTGTAAGGTGAGAGAAATCTGATTTTGCCTTTTTCTAACAAAATCTGGAATAATGAGTTAGACCTAAAAATAGACCCAAAAAGCACAAGATATTTCTTTCTGCTTTTGAAATTGTTTCTCCCTGCTGTTTTAATGCTGGGAGGAATCAGAAATAATGCAAAATTAATGTGGAATTAATATTTTATCAGAAAACTTTCATTTCCTTCAATATGTGCTGTGAAATGTGTACTTGCTTTAATGTTATCGTTAATGTTCTTATGTTCATGAATTCTATAAATAAGAAATACAAGTTACAGCTTGGCTGACTTAAGGCAATCACTTCTCCAAAAATACCCAAGATAGCCACACAGTATCAGAGACCCATCACTAAAAGCAAATGATTCCTGTTCTCATATTCTTTGTCTCATAACCGACACTGTCTTTAATGTAAAAAATACAGAGAAATACTCCTAGGCAGTGATCGCTTGTCAGGAGCCTCCAAACTTGCTGTTTCTCCTGTGGAGCCCTCCGTGTGTGAGATTGCATAGCCTGCTAGCTGGTGTGGCACTGGCCCAGCCTCGACAACTGGCATTATAACTGGACCCTATGTAATTCCCACTCTATGCAGACTGGTTATTTAAGATCATTTTGTGTAGAGACAATGGCAGAGCTTGGATCACATCTTGACTCCCACACTTACTGCTGTGTGACTTCAAGAAAGCTACCTACTATCTTTAGACCTCTGTTTTCACATCTGTAAAATGGGGAAAGCAAGGACTTACCATTGTGCCTGGCATACAGCAGATACTCAGTAAATGTGAATTCTTGTCTTCCTGGTTTTGGAGTGTGGTTTGCTGATAATCAGAACATACTCTTAAAGCTCCGAACATTCCCAGAGAGGCTCACCCAGAAGGAACTTTTGTCCTCTGAGCAGCTCTGCTCTCACCTGAGGCGGATTTCCCCACAGCGTAGCTGGAGAGCTTGTGCCTAATTATCTGTATCTTCCGGTCACCTAGATTTCTAGGTACTTGTCCCAGATTTTAAGTGCATGGCACTCTCTTTTTCTTTTGAGAGTTAAAACTAAAAAAGTAGACTGGATATGCTTGTACAACTAGGAAGCTGTAATATCTGGCACAAGGAGAAATATAAATCTCATATTGGTTAAGTCCTTATCAGTAGAAAAAGGAAGATTAGTTGGGTGAAAGTCTTTTTCTAAATCCCGAAAATAGGACATTTCCTGAAAAACTGCTGTCATATAGTCAGCACAGTGATACATATACTGGCTACATCCAGTATGAATACTTTAAGATAGCAAAATCTAAATATCAAGTGCCAAGGTGTGGATTGGGGAAGCATATGAACAATAATAAGCCTGGGAAAGAAACAGATCTGGAGAGGAAGGGGCGGGGGGGGGGGGGGGTGTGATGGTCAGTAGGGGCCGTAGTTGTCTACAAGAAAAGTCTGCTCCAGAAGGAAGATACTGCTTTGTGGGATCACACTCCCGGCTGGATTTCCAAATGCCTCCAGCATAGCCATCTATCCAGGCCACGGAATTATAATGGTTACTGGTAGCTAGTGAGTGTGTCTGCTAAATAATATTCCTGTCTCTTCAGCCGGACTATCAGCCTAAAGAGGACTTTCGTTGTGTGTGTGTGTGTGTGTTGCTGAAGTTTGGCTTTTTAAAGATGCCTTCCTGTTAACACTTCAGGTTTACTCACCGGAGATGAATTTATAATAACTGTCACTTTTAGAAATAAGGGAACATTGCCAATTAGAAGGAGAGGAAAGAGAGTGGAGAAGAGTTCTTTTCCTGGAATCACCTACCGGTTGCCTTGGGTTTAGCCTCTGACAGCAGAGCCACAAGGGAGCTCTCTCCCCGTGAACAGCCTGAGGGGAGCGTTAATGAGGAGCTGAGGGGTGGAGGAGGAGTCTTCCTTGGGCACAGAGTGTTTGACGTTTGACGGCGGGATGAGCTCACCTCATTACGCTCCACTGGAATGGGAGCAGGTGGATTTTTTTTTTTCTTATTTTAAAAACTATCAACTTCCCTTGAGAAAGACTGATCTGATTTTGTAGATATTTACATTCTCATAATGTATGTTTTTTATTTATTTTTAAAGTAGAGTGTGCTCAAGAGAAAGAATTTGGAAGCCACAGAGAATTAGGGCCATGAGATTGCAAAGATTCAGTTATCCCATTCAAAGATAACCATTATTAAAGTTTTATTCTTATAGATCCTGATTTTCTCCTTCCAGATATTTTTGTGTGTGTAGATTTATTTATCTGAAGACAGAGAAAGAGGAGAGAGGGAGAGGGAGAGAGAGAGAGAGAAACTACCATCTTCTGGTTCATTCCACAAATGCCCACAGTAGCCCTCAGTAGGGGCTGCAACCAGGAGCCAGGAACTCAATCCAGGCCTCCCACATGGGTAGCATGGACCCAAGTATTTGAAATAACTGTTCTCCACCCCATCCTACCATTTGCAAAAAAACTGGAATGAAGAGTGGAGCTAGGAGTCAAAACCAGCATTCTGATATGGGCTGCAGGCATCCTAAGGAGTACCTTAGCCACTAGACCATGTACCTGTCCCCCTACTTCCAGATAGCTATATTTCTAATACTACAATATAGACTCTTAGTCAAGAAATGAGCTTTTCAATGAACATATCTGTCACCTAAACCAAGCATGGGAAAGAGGAAGATTGCTCCTGTTCTGTCCAAGATAACCCCCAGGTCAGGGAAGACCTCCATTCCCTTCCAAAAGCTGAGAGAATGCAACAGGCTCTTTTTCCAGCTCTTCTTTTCTCCACCCCCATGGAGAAATGGGGAACTTGAAATCTAATCAGGGACTTCAGCACAAGGTGGTCTGGTGATGCCTTAAAATAAAAAGGAGGGCACATCTCCAGAGTGTTTCACTCCTGCCAGCTCTGTGGGTTGGAAAGGGCTTTCTCTTGCTGGACAGAACTCTGAGACAGGGTCCAGGACCTGATGACCATTTCTCTGGTGTATCTTCCCAAGAAAGTCTAGGAAAGTGGAGTGGGAGATAGGGGGCAAGACTAACTTCTCCAATCCAGCTGCTGTTTAATCTCCATTAGGTCCCTTGAGTCTCTTAGTTGAACCATGTGAAATTGGCAATAATCTATGAATTTTACCAACAAAAATAACAATTTCCAATGGATCAAGCTATTATTTTTCTGCCAGTTGTATCCTAGAGGGGGCAGTAGTATGGCACACTGGGGGTGAAGCTGCCTCTTGCGACACCTGGATCCCATACCAAAGTGCCTAGGATGGAATCTGGGTACTCTGCTTCCAATCCAGTTTTCTGCTAATGCACCTGGGAGGCGGCAGATGATGGCTGAAGTACTTGTGCCAGCCACATGGAAACCCTGATGGAGTTCTTGGTTCTTGGCTTGGGTCTGGCTCAGCCCCAGCTGTTGCAGTTATTTGGGGAGTGAACCAGTGGATAGAAGATTCTCTCTCCATACTCCCCCTGCCCCAGCACTCTGCCTTTCAAATGAATAAATAAATACATCTTTTAAAAGATAAATAAAAGGCTCCTAGAGGAGAGGGCAAGAAAGTGGTTAGAAACTACAAGCATCCATCATTGAAGATTAAAGTAGTGCATGCAGCATTTTAGACCATCTCTAAATAGACATTTAGCTTGAATGCGAGCATAATGCTACACGCAGCTTTTCTGAAGTCAGTGAAGGGTCATAACTTGAATAAGCCATGCTGAGTTTTTAGGTTTGTGAGTACAAGAATGGGAATGCTGCTGAGATTTCTAAACTGCCTGTTCTTCATTTGCAAAGCAGTTCTCCCATCTTAGCTACCTAGATTTCATATTCATCCATGTTACAGAGCACAAAGTCAGGAAACATAAAATACCACAGTTACTTTATGATACTCTCATTTTTTTTCATTTCAATTAAAGTAACTCTCTGAAAGAGGTAAAATCTGTGTCACAAACTGGATCTTTTAGAAGATATCCCTTCCTGCTTTTATGTAAAGAAGTAACCTGCAGTGGGCTTTTGGCATAGTGGTTGAAATGGAGCTTGGGATCTCCTCATCCCATAGTGAAGTGTCTGGGTTTGAACACCAGCTCTGCTTCCAATTCCAGTTTCCTGCTCATATACACTCTGAGAGGCAGCAGGTGATGGCTCAAGGACTTGGATCCTGCCTGCCACATGGGAGACTAATTGAGTTCTGGGCTCCTGGCTTTGGCAAACATTTAGGGAGTAGATTAGCAGATGGAAGATACCTCTCTCTACCTCTGTTTCTCTTTCTATCTCTCTGCCTTTCAAGTCAATAAAATACATACATATGTATATATATATATATATTTTTTTTTTAAAATAAGTAGCCTACCTACTGGCCTTTTCTTGAACCACTATGCAAATCTATTCATTCTTTTAAAAATAAAATGAATTTTGTTTATACTTTGAATTATTTGGTGAAAGTTGCAAAATCATTTCAAAGAGAAAAGTTGAACATAAGCCAATATATATTTAATTTAAGCACTATGTAGTACTGTCTGTACTCTAACTTTCTGTTTTCATGAAAACAAAACCCCTCTATTATGTATATCTGATATTAATATTATTATGCCCTTTTTGAAAAGTGTGATTTATATTCTGCTGATATTTCCCAGCAACTATAATAAATACAAACTTTCACATTCAAAATTTAATTTGAGGTTCTATGAAGGTTTGGAGAAAGCCATAGGTTTGCTCTGAAAGGCTTCATTTAGCCTTTGACAATGAGAACATGAACACTGTAAAAGGGGACCTTTGCTAAGGGAGATGGTTTGAAGACTGTAGAACATGACAATAAATTTCATCTGGAAGAACAGATGAGAAGAGCTAGGACAATTTTGAAAACAAGGAACAATGAAAACCAGTTTACCTCAAAAGACATTAAGAATGCATGTAAAGCCTTAGCAATTGAAACAGCACCATATTATTAATAGTAAGGAACATACTATGGTCCTAAAACAGACCTTAATGTATATGAAATACACCCTAGAAAACATACTACAGACCAACACGAAAGGGACAGATTGTTCAACAGTGCACTGAAAAAGTTAACTAAATAAAAATTCAAATTAGATATTAACTTCATCTCCTGTGAGAAAATATTCCAGATAAGTTAAAATTTTAAATGTTAAAATAAGAACTATAACTAATAGGACACATAGGTGATTGCATAACTGATTTGGGGAGAGAAGAAAGTTCCAAAAATGAGCTTACAAAGACATATTTAAACACACCCATCTTAGGAAACATGGTAAATGAATTTTTAAAGAAACTGTAAAGTATTTTATCAAGTATCACTAAGATCTGGTAGTGTTAATATAAATTTATTTTATGTATATATATAATAATTCTCATCCTCCAACAAAAAGAAAACCTAGTGCATGCATAAAATTTTCTGCAGAGAAATAATCATAAAAATGTAGATTTTAAAAGTTTGCTTAATTAATAATCATATAACTTAAATTTAAAACAGTAATGAAATATCATATTTGATATAACATGGCAATTTTTGAAAAGATAATGCATAAATTAGTAAAAGTATAGGAAGATTAGAACAATCAATCTCTGAAATTAGACAAGTAAATAATGACTAATTTCCTGGAAGAAAATTGACGGTATATATTAAAAGTTTTTAAAGGTTGATATTTTTAAGCCTATAGTAACATGGGTAGAAATCTATCCTAAGGAAATATGCCAGGATATGAGCAGAGATTTGTTGGTGTTTTTGAAGCATCATCTCTTAACTAAGAAGAACTGAGAACAAAGGAAATGTTCAAAAATAGGAAAATGATTTTAAGTAGTACTTTATAAAATATTGACAAATATTCTATTAAAAAATTGGCAAAGGATTTAAATAACCACTTTTTCAAAGAAGAAATAAGATAATGACTAATAACCAATTAAAAGATTTTTGGCCGGCGCTGTGGCTCACTAGGCTAATCCTCCGCCTTGCAGCGCCGGCACACCGGGTTCTAGTCCCGGTCGGGGCACCGATCCTGTCCCGGTTGCCCCTCTTCCAGGCCAGCTCTCTGCTGTGGCTAGGGAGTGCAGTGGAGGATGGCCCAAGTGCTTGGGTCCTGCACCCCATGGGAGACCAGGAGAAGCACCTGGCTCCTGCCATCGGAACAGCGCGGTGTGCCGGCCGCAGCGCGCCAACCGCGGCGGCCATTGGAGGGTGAACCAACGGCAAAAGGAAGACCTTTCTCTCTGTCTCTCTCTCACTGTCCACTCTGCCTGTCAAAAAAAAAAAAAAAAAAAAAAAAAGATTTTCAGTATCATTTGTCACTGGGAATATGTAGGTCAAAATAATGGGATAACCATTCACACCACCAGAATGACTAAAATGTAAAGAAAAAACAAAAATCAGTAATAACAAGTATTGATGAGGATATAGAGAAATTAGAACCCTCATACATTGTCACTGTGTGGTGTAGTCATTTTGAAAAGGAGTGTGACAGTTTCTCAAAATGTTAAACACCACAGTGCTTAAATGCTGATTAAGATGCTTGTATCCCTTGTGTCCCATATAGGAGTGCCTAAATTTGATTCCTAGCTCCAACTCCCAATTCAAACTTACTGCTGGTTCAACCCCTGGGAAACAATGTGGATGAATGAAATAACTGGATTCCTGCCACTATAAGGTTGTGATAGTTAAATGCAATTATGCTACATGATTCTCAGAATCAATGTAAAGTATTAAATAGGTAAAATAATATAAATCTTTTTCCCATGATACATCTCATAAACCCAAATCCCAACAGCTCACTGGTAGTGTGGTGCCGCAATAGCCCTGTCCATACCATTGGCATCAGATTCTCTTGCAAAGCATCTAAACCAGGAATGTCCTATGATACTAGTTGATAAAGAAATTTCATTTTATTACACTTAATCTTAGTCCATAACAATGTATTTACTGCAAAGTGGTCCATTGTCTCCCACATGTGTTCTTAGATTTGGGGCTTGGTAAAAATTCTTCAGTATATTGAAACTTCTTTATTCAGAATTCAATCTGGCCCAGCCTGGGGCTATAGGGGCCATTTGGTGGGTAAACCAGTGGATGGAAGACCTCTGTCTCTCCCTCTAACACTATGTATGTATGTGCATATATACATATATATTATTAGCACATACAAATGCTAATAATCATCAGGTTTTCATTTTATAAAATTTAAAGCAAAAATCACAGTGTCAAAGCAACAGGCCACAGCTGAGTGGCCTCACTGTAGAAGCATCCTGGGATAGGACTTACAGAGTCCTTTGGAGGAAAGAGCCAATGAAACAGAGAAGAGGGTGGTATTACGTGGGTTGTGGGAACTTCCTTCCAGGGCCTGGGTGGTGGTGGTGAGAAGGGTCTATTACCTTGCCTGGGTAGCAGCAAGGCAGGAGCACTGCTGACCCAGCAGATTTCCTGTCTCCCACTGCTAGCCCTCACCTTCTCACCCTCAAGGGGCTGGAGCATCTTTGCACTGAGGAAATTCCTAAGGCTCTTGCAGGATTACTGAGGGGAGCCAGGCCCCCACCCCATGCCTGCCATTCCCACCCTATGCAGCTGCTCTAGGACTTGTGCCTATCCCTGAACCCCAAATGTAGATTTTGAACTCATGTGGATCAAAGACTTAGAAAACATTCTGCAAAACCAGGATACAACTGGAGATACTTACCAAGCCTAAGAGGTTTGGCAGTTTGTGAAAGCAGCTTTTGCTGATCCACAATGAGCCATATCAATGAGACAGTCCATTACTGGGACAGCATTGTGACCAAGTTAGGGCAGGGGAGCAGAAGACTTTCAGAAGCCATGGTCTGAAGCCAGACTGAGATGGCCTGGGGATTGTTGGCAGATGGGGATTGTTGGCAGATGGGGACAGCATCCAAAGGAAGGGAGAAGCGTGAGTGGATGTTGCAAGGGAGGAACAGTGTGTGTGTGTGTGTGTATAACCAAGTGTGATTACGGACTGCAGGGAAAGTTGCAGAGGTAAGACAATCACAGACTAGATGAAGTGGGGGAAGGGAAAGTGAGAGGGAAGTTAAATGATGCCACAATCCTCCAATATGCAGGTGTGTATAAATTTTAATGCTATTTAACACTGACTGTCTTCTGTTGTCCTAACAGCAGTGTCAGCATGGACCTTTTTTATTTAAAGGACTTCTGACAGCTACACTTGAACTCTGATCTAGGGATCCAGAGATTAGTATTTTAGTCTAACACTGACTTGTTTTACTCTTAAATCTAAGTTTCTTCATTTATAAAATGAGTATGGTCATAGCTCCCTCAGAGGGCGATGATAAAGATTAAGTAGTTATTATTATTATAATTTTATAAACTATGCATGTAAACATAACACAACCTTACTGTAAATGTTCTTTAAAGCTACAGGTTCAAATACTAATCCTGGTGCTATTACCATGATTTCAAAGGATTTGCCCCAGCAACTATGCATCATGTATCTCAATGTCTCTATCAATAATCTCAGAAGACAGGAGTGTAGACCTCTCTGACCTGTGTGGTCTGAAGATTAATGACATAAAAACAGTAAAATTAGGTTAAATCCTTTGGGGGAAAAGAGATGCTATGTAAATCTAAAGGTAATGAACGCTTTGCTTTCTAAATTGTTCTTAATGTCCTTTGAGATTTTTTCAGAGCATAATATGATGAAGAAATATTGTTCATTTTTTTGCTATCAATATTTTTTCAGATTGAGAAATGTATATAATGAAGTTAAATCTGCTACACAGATTAATGACAGAATCAGATTTTTTCTTTTTTCTTTTTAGCAATCTCAGTAATAGGCATCTAATGTAGTGCATTTCTTTGTTTTCACTCTAACAACCACTTGACTAAGAAGTTAAGCTACCAGAAAAACATTGGAAAATTATTTTGTCAGTGTGTTTTATGCTTCATGACCATAGGGGAAAGTCTGGAGGCAAAAATCACTAAAAAAATAATAGCCTATTTACTAACGCAGCTGTCAAACAGTTCCTTTTCTGTAGTTACAGATGCCATGGTGAGACCTCCAGCTGTAGCAATTAAATATCCCTGTCAGTGACTTTCATTAAAATATTGTTCATGAAAAGTCATTATGACACAACTACTGCTGATACCAACAATTTGTGTGACCTTGAACACGTCACTTCTATTCTAGGAATTTGTGAGGCCCTGACTTTTAAATAAGGAGGTCTTGGTCATGGCCTTCCATGCCAAGGACATATTGCCTCCAGGGGCATTTGCAAATGTGTAGATTGTTTTAATGGCCAGGGCCCAACAATGCTAAATGCCCTGTAAAGATCATAAGGCAGTCTTGCAAAAGAAAGCATTGTTCCACACAGAATGCTACTAGCAACCTAAATGATCTCTAATGTTCTCTGACAGTGATGCCATGCGTCTGTCCATTCGTTAGTTCATCCAGCCACCAGTTACTGAGTCCTCATTGTATGCGGAGCACAGAGCCACCCTTGCTCTGATATTCCAGAAATCCTGGCTTGCCTGTACCCTACATTCCCTTCTTTCTGAAAGTCTTCCCCTACTTCTGGACCACCGGACATTTACAAGTGAGGATTTTCCAATGCAAACCATGGAAGAGATAGATTCTAGGACTCAAGTGTTTTGGGGTTTTTAATGACGCTGAGAACAAAAGGCTTCACTTCAGCCCTCCCCAAAGATTGGATGTTGGCCTAGTTTTTCCTCATTAACTCAGGAATGGAGGTCTTCACTTCCACTAACTGAAAACTTCCAGCCAGATAATGAAATCCCAGTTGCAGAGCATGTAGCTATATATCTCAACTTGATTCCATCCGTTTAAAAAACAAAACACCAGCTATTTTATGCCACTGAACAGTTTTCACTGGCAAACTGAAAGTTCCTAATGTACTGAAGTGACATCTGAGGATAATTATATAACTTAATGTGTACAAGGTGATTTCAAAAAGCTCATGGAAAACTGGAATGAAAGGATTAACATTTGATGCCAAAAGTTTGAAATCCATCCATAGTTTTTTTTTCATAATACACATTTCCATGAATTTGTTGAAGACCCTTTGTATTACCACCTTAAGTAGGATTGTTAACTTACAATGCTAATTAACTGTGCATTGAGCTACATGTAGTACAGTCCTACCTGCCATCATCCCTACATACACACACACAAACACATACACATACAGCCCCTCCAGGGCCATGTGGCCTCTGGACTCAGCCCCTAGCCACCACAGAGGTACTGGGCACTCACATGGATCTTATTCTATGTTATCATTTCACAGCCACCAGGTACACAACTTACTTTTCCAAATGCTTGTTTCATTTTGCAAGGGAGAAGGCTAGAATGCAAAGAAACACAAGCATCTGCCCAGGTCACCACCAGTTATGGGAATAGAGGAGAGTCTGAGTTCTATTTACAATGCCAAGGAGCCGCTCTTGCATTCAGGGGTGCTTTGCAAATACTTAGCTGTGAATGAATCTATTTTAAAAGCATCATTCTGATCATTAAAAATCTTTGTATGTGTCTCTTCAGTAACTTTGATTGTGTATATCCCATGAGCCCAGCAGTATTCTAGATAATGGGAATGAGGTCCTGCCCTCATGGACCTCCTGACATGTGGAGGAGTCAGACATTAGGCCAATAATTCCATAATAAGTATGATTGCAGTTGGCACTACAAAAGGGAAGTACAAGGTGACTTTGAAAAGTTCATGGAAAATGGAATTAAAAGATAAGTTTATTTTTGGAGAAAAAATTTTTTTTGTAAATATATGCTTGTTTTTTCATAACATGCATTTCCCAGGAGCTTGTTAAAGTACCATGGTACTGGATGCAAGAAAAGCATGAAACAGGACTTGAACTAGCCTAGTCATGATCCTGCTCCTGAACTAACCTGGGAATCCACAGTGTTTTTCATGAGGAGACAACATGTAAGTGCAGGTCTGACGGAAAAGGAAGCAGAAGTTCTGGAACTTCCTGAGTCTTGCAAAAGGAGGGGCTACATTAGTAAGAACTCAGCAGGAAAGAAGAGCTCCTTCTGGGTAAGAGTGAATGCTAGCTCCATCTAGGTGACAGAAGTGGAGGTGGCATAAGTAGGTTAGAGACATTTAGAAAGTGGGATTTGTAGAACTTGTTGACCAATGGGATTTGGCTGTGATGGTGAAGGAATATTTGGAATCACTGCCCTGTGCTCACTGCTGAGGGCTGGGGGGTGGGGGGGTGGGGGGGTGGGGACAGGGTAGGGAGGAAGGTGGCACTGGCTTAGGATGCCATCAGGGAATTGTACTGGGCAGTGGGACAGATCACAAGTTTCTCATTTGGTACATGGAGTTGAGCTTTTGTGAGCACCAGTTTGTCTAGTGGAGACCCTACCTTTGATAGCACCTCCAGGGGTCTTACCAGAGTGTGGTTGGGACTGAACCAGCCCCATGGAGCCAGAGCACAAGTTCAGAAGCAGATTTACGTACCAGGACTGAGGACATCATAATTTACAAAATACATTCATACACATTGTCTCTGAGTTTCACATTGATCCTTGGAAAAGATTTGTTGGTGGGGTTGCTATCCTTGTACTACTCACAGGAAACTGAGGCTAAGGATCGAATTCAAGTCTGCTGGATTCTGGCACACAGGTCCTCATTTCACTGCATGATAAGGGTTAACTCTTCACCCTTCTTTTTTTTTTTTTTTTTTTGACAGGCAGAGTGGACAGTGAGAGAGAGAGAGAGAAGGGTCTTCCTTTTGCCGTTGGTTCACCCTCCACTGGCCGCTGCTGCCGGCACACTGTGGCCAGCGCACCGCGCTGATCTGAAGCCAGGAGCCAGGTGCTTCTCCTGGTCTCCCCCGCGGGTGCAGGGCCCAAGAACCTGGGCCATCCTCCACTGCACTCCCTGGCCACAGCAGAGAGCTGGCCTAGAAGAGGGGCAACCGGGACAGAATCTGGCGCCCTGACCGGGACTAGAACCCGGTGTGCTGGTGCCGCAGGTGGAGGATTAACCTATTGAGTTGCGGCGCCGGCCCTACTCTTCACCCTTCTGTCAGATGGGACTCCTATGTCAGATGGACTCTCAATATTTGTGCAAAATACATTTAAAAAAAGAAATCAAAGAGTTTCTTCCCTATACTCTGTTCAGCCATCTCCTTTGTACTCTTTTCTTATAACAGTACTTTTAAAGTATTTGTAAACTCTTGAAACTAATATTTGTATTTATATTTAGAACAATTGTTTTGCTTCTAAGAGTGAATGACAAGGGTAGATGAAGTACCTTTTGCTAATAGTGGAGAGCAACTGTCTGGGAGAAATTAAGTTGAACTTTTGTTTAAATTCTAACAACCTTTAAAGCACTCACGTTAAAGCACTCGAAGACTTCTGTCTCCTCCCTTCCCATTCCCAGGTCGATTCCTGGAGAACTGGGACCACTTAAATGACTGGATGTGTTCTCCCCATGACTCCAGAGTTCACATGGATCCTGCCTGGGCTCTGCAGAAGACATAAGGCAGAATGCCTTCTCCTTCCTCTAAGATGTAGGGGATGTCTACAATTAATTGAAGAGAATAAAATGAATGTTTATTTATTTCAGAGTTTCTTTTGAATGTACCAGTTCTGAGTCTGTGAAAAAGCTCAGACTCAGGGGAAATACTAGGGTATTTCAAAAAATGTGTAGAAAATAGAATTGAATCTATGAGTTTATTTTGGAGGCAAAAAAAAATTTGTAATGTGTGGAAAATATGTATTATAGAGAAATTACACATGGAATGGCCAGCATTGTGGCCCAGCAAGCTAAGTCACTGCCTGTGATGCTAGCAAACACTGCTTCAAGTCCTGTATTCAACCCAGCTCCCTGCTAATGCACCTGGGAGAGCAGCAGAAGGTGGCCCAAGTGCCTGGATCCCTGCCACCCACATAGGAGGCCTGAATGGAATTCCAGGCATTTGACTTCAGCCTGGCCCAACCCCAGTCATTGCAGCTATTTGGAAAGTGAACCAGTGAATGGAAGATCAATCTCTCCCTCTCTCTGTCATTCCCTCTCTCTCTGTTACTGTTTTTCAAACAAAATCATTAAGTCATTTCTTTTAAAAAAAACCTATACATGGATTTTTAAAAAAATTTTTACCAAAATAAAATGATTTTAAAGTTTAGTTTTCAGTGAACTTTTTGAAGTACCTCATATATAATAACCCTTTCTGCAGAGCTAAATTCCTTGTCTTTGTCACATGAATAGCTCCCTGCTGAACTGGCTGCTCTTGTTTCCCTCCCTACCTTTCCCCAGCTCCTGGACTGTTTCGTGATCCCGGTAGTGATTTTGCTGTCCTGGTTCTTCCTGCTGATCCGGTACAAGGCTGTGCATTTCATCGGCATTGTTGTCTGCATCTTGGGCATGGGCTGCATGGTGGGAGCAGATGTGCTTGTGGGAAGGCATCAGGGAGCAGGTGAGTACCTCTGTGGGCGAGGCCAAGGCATGCATAGTTGAGTGGACACAATGAGGGAAGGGTGCAAGAGACAGCTTTTATGCCAGTTGAAAAACTTCCAGTGTTTCAAACTTAAAGGAAGTGACCAGCTGGTTGGTGGTGGTGGCAATGGGTTAATCCACTTCCAAACCTCAAAGGCCTTCCCCACACTTTGGACAGCAGTTCTTTCTCTGCCAAGCCAAAGGAAGAATGAGCTTGCAAGCTCCTGGGTGAATATTTAAAGTTTAAAGACTACATTAGGAGCCCCAAGGGCTGTCTCACATGCAGCTCGGGGCAGCCACGGGACAGTCGGATGCCAGTTTCAGGAAGATTCATCATCTATTCGTCTTTTTCCTCTCCTCTATCTCTTCAAGAAGGAAATTGATTTACTGATTTCCGCCCATGCATTAAACAGGAAGCAATAATAAGTGTGTAGAATTCATATTTTTAAAAGGCAACTTAAAAAACTGCTTCTACATGTTATATACAAAACTGGTTTATGCCACATGAATAGAGAGTCATAAGTTTGGTTTTGGTACTTTTTGTTACTCTTTGTGTTCAGTTGTTTAGAACTTCCAGACTCAGAATGAAAAGAAACAATCTAAAAGAAACCATCTAAAGCAATAAATGTTATATTTTAAAAAAAGAAAATGGAAAAAAAAAACTAAATGAGGAATGTCAACATTTTTGTGAGCCAATACTAAGTTCTGTCTCCTCATGCCTAGTTTTTTATTTGTTAATTTGGTGGAGAAGGGTTGGAGAAGTAGGGGGAAAGGCAGTTTTTTGGAATCAGACTCTAAGGTAAAGTTTCATGACTAACTTATCAAATTGCTGTGAATCTCTGGGGGAGACCTGGCCCAGGGAAGTTTCCTAAAGACCCATTTTAAAACATTACAGTCCTTTAAAATCTACCAAAATCCTTGTGTTAGAGAAGGGTAGTTGGAACAGAAGGAAAAAAAAACCACTTTTAACACCAAGAATGGAATAGAAAGTACACATATTTCTATAGTTCTTGGAATTCTTCTTTCTTCTATGAAATTAGATGATAAAAGAGTCAAAAATGGGCCCTCTGTTTTTCAGAGAATAGGTCATGTAAAGTCTGAAACGATGTCATTTATGTTACGCCATAAAACTTTATGACTGAAAGAGATCTTGTTTATCTCTCTTATATTTGACATCTGAGAACAGCAAGATCCAGGGAAACCAAGTGGCTTACCATTGATCGCCACACTGACGGAGCAGAGATGGGACCCAAGAGCCCTGACCTTCACCTGTTACTGGGAGCTAAAGACATAAACAGAATGAGAGACAGCCTCAGCCCCACAGACTACACAACTCTATCAGTCCCCCTCCTCAACAGGTGCACTGAAAATAGACACTTCAGCGTGTCCCAAATTCTCTTCTAGGAGCACCTGCCCATGGAGTACCAGTGGATTGTCTATGGAAAGGCCCATTTCGTGCTCTCTCCATGTAGAGGTCTCCATGTGGACAATCTCCTTGGACCAGTCAGAGGTTTTTGTCTGATATAATGCAGCCGGGTGTTCTAAAGCCACCATTACCCTTTCTTGGCTTCCCACATGCTGTGTAAACCCAAACAAAGTGGAACCATGGCCCTTAGCTCTGAACACTCTGTCTTACTGAGCCCCAGTCATTCACCTTGGCCTTAATCTTACATTTCATAGTCTAGGAAGACAATTTCCCTGATAAATCTGATTGTTTAAGCCTAAAAGTCTTAAGCTAACTTGAGTTGATTTCACTAGATTGTATTCACTAACCTTATTGAAAAAAAAAAAAAGTTTTCTAGCTCTGAGATGAAGTGTTAGGAAAGTAGTACTATTTAAGAATAAAATAAAATAAGTCCTCCTGAGGTTCTTTCTAAACTGGTCAGTTTTCTGAAACTATGTAGATGTGGCTACAACATAATAGAGAGATGGTTTATCTGCCTTTGTGAAATCTGTTTCAGACCCACATCATTGTTTTGTGGGTGAGAAGCACTGATGTGAATGGAATTCACTTGTTTCATCTGCAGTCCCTTCTGTGCTATTGAAATTGTGCCCAAATACAGGACATGATGCTTTAAAGCTAGCCCAGATATAGGATCCATGGGCTCATTTTACAAAATCATGATTGGAAATGCTTTACATCCCTAAATAAATTAGGCAGCAATTTAATCTATCATTAATTAAACAAAAAAGGAAAATAGCCATACTGGTGTTGAGATCAATGTCATCTTAAAATTGGTGTGCATGATTATTTAAAAATGTTGCATCTGTTTTCACCTTTACAGTAGAATTAGTCCAATTGGATTAATTAGCCAGGAACATGAAACTTTTATAAAATACTTCAGGCACTCACTAGAACTTTAATCAGTCTTTCAAGAGATATAAATGATCATCACCATATCAAGAGCTTTTTTCAGGAAAGAAAGAACGTCTGATAGATCCTTTTTAT
Source organism: Lepus europaeus (assembly GCF_033115175.1). Classification (NCBI taxonomy): domain Eukaryota; kingdom Metazoa; phylum Chordata; class Mammalia; order Lagomorpha; family Leporidae; genus Lepus; species Lepus europaeus. The sequence continues at coordinate 117,101,877 of NC_084829.1, forward strand.
ATTGCTTAATCCATGTTTCACCTTACCATGGGATTTTGACAATTCTGTCTCCAGATACATTGATTTTAATGCATTCAAAGTTACTTTGACTTCATTATAATTAAAGTAATTGCTTTAATTCCACTTTGATAGCATGTGTCTTCATCAGCTACCCAGAAGGTCCTCATTTTGACTTAAACCTTTCTAAGGGAGTACTCCAGATACAAAACCCAAATGTCAGGGCACAGAATGATGCACCACGAGTAGCGCTTTAGATGAACTTGACCAGCAAATTCTCCCACTGGAGACAGGGTAGAGAGGAGACGTCCCAGGCCATAACATGAGAGGCACTGACTTGGAGCCTGTGCAGTGATGTAAACAGTAAGAAGGATGCAAAAAACACATTCGCACCCCCTGCATGTCACAGGTACAACCAAGCACCACAGAAGCTCCATGCTCTTGAGCTGACTTGAAAGGTGATGGCTTTTCCAAGATTCTCAGTAAAATTCAGTGGGCCTAATACATGCCTTCTCCCTTTTGCACTGTAGCTCCCTATTTGCATTATTGGCCTCTTCTGAAGGACCATCTCTGCGTTAACTGCTTTGTTTGAGCAGAGCAGGGAGGGGAGGAGTGTGGAGCACGTAACAAGAGTAGCCCCTGAGACTGTTATAGAAGTCAGGGTGTATAGCAATGACTTACTAAGGCCAAAGAGCTACATCTCCGTGACTTTTCTACTGTCCTTGGAAAACTTATGGATATAAAAGAGGAGATTCGAAAATAATGGGATTAAGATAAAAACCCCATTACAATAATACCTTATCATGAAATATGCTTCTTGCCCTTCAAAAATATCCTCTTTCAACCATAATACATTTACCACACCTTCTAGTTCATTTATTAAAGATGTTAGATACCCATAACAATCACTTTTTATTATTAGACATAATTTTACATTTACTTCAAGGAAAAGAAAACATTGTGAAGGACTATACTATCAAATAAAGTGTTGTTTTTATTGAGTGCCCACTCTTGCCAGGCATTTTCTCATATAATATCTCAGTGAATCTTACTGTGCAAAGAATTTTTATTCTAAGCCTCAGAGAAGGTAAGAAACTTGTGTAAGAACATATCACTATTAGATTATGTGGCCTAGATGTGAAATCTGCCTATATTCTTTCTGTTATAGCCCTGTGCCCCTACTTTTCCACATATAGTTATTTTATCATAGGAAATTAGGATTTTAAAAGCTACTCTGAATTTCTCAGAATGGATAGATTTTCCCAGGTATGGGACTTTTGGTGCTAAAACCAAGAGATAACGTAGGAAAACTAAGTTGTTGGTCTCCCTTTTTGAGACACAAATGGATTCAATGGGATAAGTACATTTTCATGAATTGTACTAGTAATCTTTCAACACTCCAAATAGTATAACTCAACATTTATTTCTTTACCTAATGGTAAATAATTATTTTAAATAAAGTTCTCTCCTCTCCTACACAAATAAACAATTAATTTTGTTTGTATTTAAACAAAAATACAAATGTATGACTATATTTATTAGATTCAAGGAAAAATCTAAAATAAAAAATAATCAACCCAAAGAGACATGTGGTTTATTCAAAGGGAATGATTGATTAACTCTCTTTAAGCACCACTTAGCATGTGACATACATCAGATACTATGGTAAGCATTTTGTGTATATTTCATAGTATTATCACAGTAACTCCGCTTTAAAATAATGCAACCAAAATTCAGAAAGACTATATAGTTTACCCACTGGAGAGATGTGATTCTACCCAACTCCAGCTGAACTGAAAGCTATTGTCATCCAAGACCTTTACCATATGATAAACTAAGATCTTTTCAGTCAACTCACTTCATTTAGACATTTAGACCTTTATTGAAAATTTACAATGCTCCAGGCTTCACATCAAGGACCACAAATGCAGCTGAGTGAGTCACAGTCCATGCCCTTTGACCCTACTTTGTAAGAGAATGGGTGGAAGGAGAAATAAGACACACAAGTTAACAAGCAACAGACATGGATTAGGATATGGTTAGAACTATCCACAGATGCTAATGATGTGAAATTCATAGGGAGAAGTATCAGATTGGGTGGACATTTCACAATTTTAAATGTGTCCACTTACCCAAAATTTTCAGCAACGTTATTGCATGTTGTGGTTTCACATACAAGTAAGTGACACATATTCCAAGCATAATTTTACCCATGAACATTGTGCAAAAACTGGTACCACAAGTCAGGTATCTGCTGCACTAACAGTGCACAAAATATGGAGTACTATGTTGTAATTTCCAGTTAAAGAGACAAATTTTAGATATAAAATATTACATCATATATCAAATACTTCATTATATAAATGGCTATATAAAATTATATTCTGGTTAGCTTAATTACATTTAATCAGCTAAATTTTTATATATGCTAAGTGCATATGTATCCACTTTAAAGTTATTTAAAAACTGACAACTATAATTACCAATGAAATTAGAATAAATGATATATAATCATTTGATACTGTTAAGCTAGAAAACACTAACGAGCTTGCAGTTACACAAAGTTGTATTATTGCTATTAAAAACTAGTGCTGAATTAGTGAAGATGTTTAGTACTACTACTGGCACTTCTAATGGAGCCAGTTAGCAGAATAGGCATTAACTGAACAAATGTGGAGCTTGGAAAATATTAGTGAGACTACACACTAAAACGGTGTGTCTTCTTTTTAGATATTTAAGAAGATAGATTGATGTTCCTCTAATTCCTATTAAAATTCTTCATGTAATTTAGCTTTCCTGAATTCATTCATATAAAATTAATTTTATTAACCAAGAATTCTATTAAGAAGCACTTTCACACCTCATGAGTACAGCAATAATTGATACAATAATGACCCTCACAGGGTTGTAAAATGTCTCCTGGTTGAAAAGAGACTGAATCATGTTCAATATGATTTAGTATATATATATTCCTCTAATGAATTAAAATTAAAAATTTGTCAGTATTTTATGGTGGACAAATAAACATTAGCCAGTTTCCTGAAGATTTCACCCTCTGTCACAGCAGCCTTAATTGTCCTAGAAGATGCTGCCAGAAACCTCCCGCCAGGTCTGTTTCCTAGCTGGGCCTGATCCGGTTCTCAGCTCGGTTTCTGAGCAGGGCTGGCTCATGCTTCATGAGCTCAGGGAGCGTGCCTGACCTCTCAGAATCACGTTCTCAGCTCCATTCCCTCAAGGCCTCTAGAGCAGCACATAAACTACCTTTGTTAAATCTCACTTGGCAATTGAAGGACTTTTTAAAAAAAAAAAAAAAAAAAAGCCAGAATAGAAGAGGTAAAGGAAGCTTGATTGACGGGTGCCAGGTTCTTGTTAAGATATATTTAATGAAACCATGTCTGTTTTTGTTTGTTTGTTTTGCTTTTGTTTTTGTTTTGTTTTGTTTTGTTTTTTGTTTCCCAGGGGAAAATAAGCTGGTAGGGGACCTTCTGGTCTTAGGAGGCGCCACACTCTATGGTATCTCTAATGTCTGGGAAGAGTACATCATCCGAACCCTGAGCCGAGTGGAATTCCTGGGGATGATTGGTCTCTTTGGTGCATTTTTCAGTGGAATTCAATTGTGAGTAAAACTAACAAGAAATTCAGACAGTGGAAACTATCAGGACTTACTCTTACCATTATTGTCCTTGGGGTGCAGCAGTCAAGGCTGATCACCACCTAGAGATCTTATGAAATCTACAAGTTCAACATCCTGATTAGTGCATTTCTTCCAAAACAAACAAGTTTACTATAAATTATTATAAAACATTTCATGGACTTTGAAGATAATTTTCAAGAAATCGTTAGAAGCATATTGACTTTCCCAAACCAGTGAGTGGGCTATTACTTAGAGAAATGGAAAAGCCAAACACAAATACCACAATTTGATGCACTTCCAAAAAGGCATATTGTATTGATTAGTGACAGTGACTGCTAGAGAACTCACAGATTAAAATTGCCCTTTGAAAAGATTTATTTATGTATTTATTTGAAAGTCAAAGTCATAGAGTGGGGGAGAGACAGAGAGATCGTCTGTCCACTGGTTCACTCCCCAGATGTCTGCAGTGGCTAGTGCTGGGCCAAGCTGAAGCCATAGACAAGGAGTTTCATCCAGTCTCTCACTAGGGTAACAGGGGCCAAAACACTTGGACCATCCTCCGCTACTTTTCCCTGGCCTTAAGCATGGAGCTGGATGGGAAATAGAGAAGCTAGGACATGAACCAGCACCCATGTAGGATACCGGTGTCACAGGCAGTAGCTTTGCCAGATGCACCACAATGCTAGCACCAAAAATTGCCCTTTTATAAATTTGTTCTTTTATTGCCCTTAGATTTGTGAGAGTAAATCACATTTCAAATTTCTCTTAGAATTCAGCATTTCCATTTTCCTTGTAAAGGTGAAGAAATAACACAGACATTCACTAAATATCAAACAGTAAAAAGCACCAGTTTTGGCAATAATTCTGGAATTGGAACATGTAAGTCCTCACTGACTGGTGCTTCAGAAATTTTCGTGTCATACAAAACATACTTTTCTATCTGTAAGGACCATGAATTTTAGCTTCTTACAAGAGCTTCTTAGCTTACTAACAAATAATTCTGATTTCAATAAATATCTTTCTACAAAGCAAGTAATTTGTAATTGTATTGATTTAGTATCTGAAATTATTTATGGAAGATATTTTGGCATCACCTTAAACATGTTTTGCAAATAGGTTCTCCAAATTCTCCAAATGTTGGTACCCTGAGATACTGATGACAAACTCCATAGCAAACAAGACTGAAGGGGATTTATTTTTGGTTTATTTTGAAACTCTGATGGCATTTAAAACTTTAGCTTGGTGAGAGAAAATCATGTAATTCAACTATTCATAGCCAACATTTTGTACAAGAATGGCTCATTTTATATATTACTACTGTTGAGTCCAAAAAACATATCCAGAAATCCAGTGCTCATTTGTTTCACCTATAGTCCACTAGAACTAAGTGCTCTGGAGACATCTGCTGTCAAAATAAGGGTGCGTGTTGGATATATCAAGAGTGCCCTGGAACCAAAGCAATGCTGGTGGAATGGCGCCAGCCTTACCTCCTGGTCTTTCTCCTGAGTAGTGCTTCTCAAAATGTGGCCCGTGGACCACCAGCACTGGTATCATATGAGAACTTGTTAGGAAAACACCTCATGAGCCCTTCCCAGAGCTACTGAATCAGGATCCCTAGGAATGGGTCCCAGAAAAGGTGTCTTAACGAGCTAAGTAGCTTTGAGATACGTTTAACTCTGAGAATCACTGCCCTGGAGAATGTGCAACCGAAAGTCAATTAAACCTGCCAGCACAGAAGTTTTCTGAATCATGTTATTTGCTCTTTTAGGGAGCATCTGAGCAAGGAGAACAAGGGCTGAAGGCAGGCTGCTTGGATGAGGACAGTGAAGGCTTGGGTTCCACCAAGCTCACTGGCATACTGCTGCCCACAGCCAGCAAGGCCATTCCGCCTAATCAGCCTTGCCCCTGTGTGACAGAAAGTTTTTTAAAGTTGATTTGGTTGTTTCATTATTTGTATAGATCTAGCACATGAAAAATAAGGAGATAGAACGGAGTATAATCTTGCTCATCGGATCCACTTTGTTTGAATTCACAGAGCTATCATGGAGCACAAGGAGCTGCTAAAGGTGCCCTGGGATTGGCAAATAGGTAAGGGGTTTGCTCACTTAGTGCTGTTTAGTAAGCCTGAGATATGTGTTTGAAAAGTGATATGGGCGGGCACATGAACAAGAAAGGGACTTAAAATGGCAGGGGACAAAGGAAGATGAAATTCTCTTGTCATTTGAAGAATTCCTGCACACTGTAAGAGACTGAATTGTATGATTTGTGTTTCTTAATTGAGCTTCTTCCCATTATCATCATCAAGATGCCATTAGGGAAGGCACAGAAGTGTGTTATTAGGTTAAAGACCAACCAGAAAGAGAAAAAATGCCCTGAGGCAGTGGTAGCACATAAATGACAGCAATTTGCTGCAGCCAAGAAACACGCAACTGATGTGATCATTAAAAAGTAAGGGGAAGAAAACTGAACTTGACAAAAAGGGATGAAAGAAAACAGTGTAATGGGCATTCTGTGCCCATAAAAGCCTGTTCTGAAGGGAGCATTTGCACATAAGAAATGGTTAATTGATCTCCAAATGGACTTAGAAAAAAAAATCAAGCACAGTTCAAGCTAGTTCATACTTATCCAGGGCATCTTGGATTGCACCTATTTCTAAAAAATCACTTTCCCCTGAAACATTTAGGACAGGGATTTAAAATCCTAGGTAATGCTCAAATGATCGATCCGACAGCAAGCCCTAGATTGCCCTAGATTGCCATTTAATACCCTCAGGAGGCATTCCTTCACTGTCTATACTGAGACTCCCAGGTCCCAGCAGTGAGCACAGAGTTTGGCCCGTGGGGATGACTATAAAACACGTGTAAGATGAATGCAAATAGCAGGTGAAGCACAATGCCCTCCCCCCCGCCCCGCCCCCATTCTGAAGCTGAGTGTTTGAGCCATTTCCAGTTCATATGTGCTCTGATATAGCAGACAGCTTTTATCAGATTCTCTCACAAAGAAAGGAAACAATGCCATCAACTCCTGCGCACCCCTTTACTTCCCCCAGCCTTTAAGCATCGGAGTCCATCTGGCTGGCAGCCTACCTCCCTCTGAAGGCACACTCTGAGCCACTGAATTACACATGACTCTCCCTGGGGGTTATCTCTAGTGACTTCAGGGGTCGACCGGCTCTTCTGTCTGTCACAGAGCCCTGCCATGTAATCTCCCTCGAGTTTTACTCCAGAGCGTTATAATTAAATGAAAATCAATAGAGAGGAGAGAATGGGGAGAGGAGAGGAGGGCAGCCAGGGAAGGAAACCAGCTGCAGGTTACAGAAGCACTTGCTTTTGTGACTCTCAAAGCCAGGAAACAAAATGTTACTGGTGCTTGGTAGCACTTCACATCACAGTGGTCTGTGAGTATAAATTAATTTGATATTGACGGTAATAGCAATCATCAAAAAGAATTGGTCTTCTAATTATGCGGATGTCATGTGCATGTCCATTGAGGTTCTATTATAATTCTATGTTCATTAAGTGTGTCATCCAAAGATAGTTTTATTCTGAACTCTCATATTGGCATTAAAATGTCAGTCCCCTGTAGTCCAAGATGACAAAGAGTGGTGTGGAAGGAATGCACGACAGAGCTGTGGGTTTGATTCCTGATTGGAAATGAGGCCAAAATGGCCTGGACGGGGAATCAAATACTCATCCTTTTGTTTCTGAACCATTTGTGGGGTTCAGTTTGAGATTTCTTTTTTAACTCCAGAGCCAACTTTGTCTTCATTAGCTCACTCTGACTTGCTGTGTATTTCTGTTTAGCTCGGTTCTAGGCACGGAGCATTCAAGAAACAAATAGTTATTGAATGAGTAAATGAATGAATGTCAGCCAAGAAAATGGGTCCTGTCCTGCTCTCTCTCATCTCACAAAATGTAGAAAAAAGTGAAGTAGACTGTAAGAAGGCTTTATGTTGCACTTTCTTTCTGGGAACTGGGGGATAGCAGAGCAGCCACTTACACTTGTGGTGCTAAGGGAACACCAGAGGCAAATTAGCATCCTCTCCCCCTTCCCTGCACTCCCTGGGAAGTCACCCAGCAGTGTGCCATGCAATGCCAGGCGTGGACCACTGTGTCCTGGTGGAGAACTCCCATTGTTTTCATTAGGAGACCATCATCCAAGATGGTTTTCACTTCTTGTGATTTGTGAGTGAGTCCCCTTCCCTCTACTAATCCATCTCATTCAATCTGGACAGCTCTAGTGCTTGCCACTTTATCAAAGTAAAAAAGAATGTTTTTCTTCCCTCTGGATTAAGTGGGATAATAAATGGGTCTTGTGTTTTCTGGGCTTGAAGACTTTTTTTGTCTAGCAGATTTGTGTGATTTTCCTACAACATGGGCCAATTGCAAGCTACAGAAGAATTAAAACCAGGAAGATGGTAGTCATCACTGTTTGGATTTTTCCTTTTGAACAGAAGGACTCGTTGTGATTATCTGAGCACTAAACTCAACTAAAATGTCTGCTACAGTGTCCTCCCGGAGAGCAGGAATGGTCAGAAATCCAGTGAATAACTTAAACCCTCCCTTGTTCCCTCTTGCCATATTGTGTTAAAGGATGGTGAGCAAATGCAAAATGATTTCACTGTCAGGTGTCACAGGGAAGGAAATGTACCTTGGGTCAGCTGGTTGGGGTGTGTGGTATGCAGCAGGCTTCCTCACTTTTCATGTTGTGATCAATGCTTATTTGGGTTTTTAGTTGTTTTTCTCCCCCGAAGGCCAAAATAAGAGATTGGCTTTTCCCTGAAGATGAGATAATGGGGGCCAGTGCCACGGCTCAATAGGCTAATCCTCCCCCTTGCGGCGCCGGCACACCGGGTTCTAGTCCCAGTCAGGGCACCGGATTCTGTCCCAGTTGCCCCTCTTCCAGGCCAGCTCTCTGCTATGGCCCAGGAAGGCAGTGGAGGATGGCCCAAGTCCTTGGGCCCTGCACCCACATGGGAGACCAGGAGAAGCACCTGGCTCCTGCCTTCGGATCAGCGCAGTGTGCCGGCCGCAGCGCACTGGCCGCGGCAGCCATTGGAGGGTGAACCAACGGATAAAGGAAGACCTTTCTCTCTCTCTCTCTCTCTCTCTCTCACTGTCCACTCTGCCTGTCCCAAAAAAAAAAAAAAAAAAAAAAAGATAATGGGACCATAGAGCAGGAAGGACCTTTAAGATCATTAAGAACAAATAAATAAAAACTGAAACAGAATGTAGCATTTCTTTTGGTAATACTGAATCTGAGGCCTGGAGAACTAATGGGCCTTGACGAGGATCTCGGCTGCCTATGGTGGGACTAATTTGTACTGGACCAACACAGCCAACTGGCACTCTTTACAAGTTTAGCTTAATTCATCTGTTCTGAGAAGACACTTCACCTGGGCATTATTTTTAAGACTTAAAATATTTTATAAATCTAGTATAGGTGGAAAATGTATATTATAAAAAATATGCATGGATTAAAGCATTTTTGGCACCAGAATGAGCTTATCATTCAGTTTCATTTTTCAGTGAACTTTTGGAAGTCCCCATCATATATCATATCATCTATGTATTTCATATACAAGACTTCATATATAAGACTTTCATCACGGTCAAATAGGATGCTCTTTCAAAGCCTGATTTCTCTTCATAATAAGCAATATAGATTAGTGATAATTATTCAGAATTCAAAGTCAGATTGTTCATGTGACTTGAGGGCAAGTTGCTCAAGCCCTGTGTGCTGGTCTTCAGTCTGATTACTCACAGATCCATTTCTTACCCCTGTTCTGCTCTGCCCCTGCCAGCCACACCACCCAGATTTCTGTCGGGAGGCTTCCAGCTAGGTTTGGAGAAGATGGGAGGTTGGGGAAGAGAGGGGAGGAAGAAGAAGCCAGCATGTTTCTCCCTGATTCCCTCTTTTGAGTCAGGTCTCTATGATATCCTCCTTGCTGTATTTCTTCAACTCTTGGAGTGCAAGCAACTTAACTGTTACTGCTCACCTTTGAGTGGCCTCACCATTCCTGTTTCCCCATCACCTATTGAAACAAACACCTTTACACATCATGTTCCATATTAAATTTTCCTCTTTTGTACCTGGAATGCACTGTGTTTCTTGAATGATACACTCTACAAGCTGACTTCCTTATTTGTCTAAAAAGGATAACCATAGTAAGGACATTATACTGCTGTGGGGATTAGTTAATGTATATATAGTATTTGAAGTATAATAGGCATCTGGGTCATTTTAGCTGATACGATTACTTCCAATTTCCTTAACTTAAATGTGTTTGGCACATGAGGACAAGAGCAACCAAATTTGATCTTTAGTGAAAGAGAAAACATTTCAAATAGATGGTTATATACCTCCTCTGTCCATGCAGTCATCACAGCTATTACATAGATGTCTGCCAAAAGTAATTCATTATACATGTTTGATGATGTTGATCAACTGAAAACTCTATATGGATAGCAAGTCGGACCTTTGGATGCATTGTTAGTGTCCACTAACTGGCTAATGTTCACCTAAGAACAGCAAATCTCCAAAGTACAGCAATTCTGTATTTCAACTTTCAGTTCAATTGTGTGTTTATTTGACTGACCACGCTTTGCTTAAAAACAGGATATTTGCACACAAAAGCATCAGTTGGCCTAGCAAAGTGATGAACTATGATGATTTATCTATTCTACTCATGTCTCCTACATCTAATTTCTGCAGCTTTGAAAATTACATTTAGAATGGTTAAGTGGAAAGCATCCGGAGGTGACCTGAGGAGCAAAGTGGAAGCCTCCTGTGTGTCTATATTCCCACTTTCCTTGGCTTCCCAGGTGTGCTTATAGACTCGAGCCTCTTCCCTGAGCACCTCCCTCCTCCACTGGACAGATATTCTTAGATAATACATAAGCGTCTTAAACTTAACACATTCAAGATGGAGCTTTTTATTTCCTCTGACAATTTGGTCTTCCCTTGGTTCTCTCCAGCTCAGTAAGTGGCATCACAATCTACCCGGTCTCCACAGCGACTGGAACCCTGGCATCCTTGACATTGTCCTTTCTCTTCTTATGGACATCTGTCACCAGGGATGATTGCGTCTTCACAGACCTGGCCACTTGCCTTCTCCAATGCCCTTCACAGTGAAACCAAGCAAGCTGCCAGCCTCTCTTGCTTGAACTTCAACCCTCCACTTTTCACTGGTGTCCAAGCCCTGCTTTTGCCCTTCCTACCACTTTTCCTTAGAGTAGTCAAGTCATATTTTGAAAATTGGATCAGATCATGTTAGTCAAGTATTACTAAGAGTTGCTTCATATTGAAGCTGAAATAAGACAATAAATTTCTTCCCAATACCTGCAGGGCCCTGCATAATCCATCCCCTTCCTAATTTTCTAGCCTCATCTCTTCTCATTGCCCATTCTGTTCAATCTCCTCATTCATTCTGGCTCTGGTAGCTCCTGGAACACTATAGGCCCTGGCCCTTCTTAGGGCAAATCTCCCTGCCTGAAGTATTCTTTCCCTGGCTTGTCCTGTGGCAATCTCTTTTTGGTCCTTCAGCATTCAAGGCAAAGGCCACTTTCGTAAAGCAATCTTGCTTAACCAGCTGCCTAAAGCAGCCACCCTGCCCTTCTCTGTGGGAGCACTACACTTGATCTTGGCCGAGAAGCGATCTGTGGGAGCATTGATAGCAGCTTTCAACTTCCTGTCTATCCTATGTTCCATTGTATCATCAGAGCCCACAAGTCAGAGTCATGCAGAGTGTAGTGTGCTTTGTGAGAAGATGGAAGGGCAGGATTCTGGAACTTTCTGGTCAGTCATGGTATGATCTAAACTAGTGGTACCCTGGTGCCTGTTCTGTGTTCTGATCAGGTCTGATTATTTTTCATGGATCTGTTTAAGGATGTATCTTATATCTAGTCTGCTAATCACAGATTTCTTTAAGGAATACCACATCAATGTTTATGACATTTCATATTTTAGTCATATTTACTCATAGATTATATAGTATTTGTTGCATTTTTAGTAACTTGGTTTAAAGAAAAATGTATTATAAGAAACATGAATCCTAAATATGGGACAACTGATGATTTTTAGGAATAAAAACTTCTGGTGTAGAAACAAAATCCATCTGACATTACCTTGACTGCATAGACACTTAAGAAATTGAAGTGACTATTCCAGCCTCCTCCAAGGGCATGTATACCACACTAGAGGGGGCTGTTGTATTGAGTTCGCTTACTTAATGTTCAGAATAATGTTTTATATCAATCTGATCTGGCTTGTCTTAAATTTAGTATCAGAAACATAGAGAATGAGGATTTGTACCCTTAAGTACTTTTCATATTTCATACAGGCAAACAAAATTTCTCTGGGGGAATCCCTGGTCCTCCTTCTCAGAAGGACTGGGTATCCAGTACCTACCACATCCCTCAAAACTCCCCGAATCCAGAGGAAGTGATCTTCCCACAGCCCATATCAGATACATTTAATCAAGTCTTCCTATTTAAAGAAGGATTTCTACTGTAATGCCCACTGATCCACTGAATTGCACCACTTACACTTGTTCTATGCCTTATTCTTTCAAGGTAGATACCAATCTCATTTTTCTATATTTGCATTGTATCAACATCAGGGAAAAGATAAACTGCAGTCTAGATTTAGCTATAAACTCCTGTTTGGAACCCTAGAAAGTTGAGATTTCATGGAATTATTAATAATTATTTATCTAGGCATCATTGCATATTTAGAGAGAATGTTTTAAGATAAGAGGCTGGTATACATCACTTTCAAGGCATCAAGCCCATGTGTAAGAGTCTGTGGTGTGCTGGGAAAGGTGCTGGGAGGGTAGCGCTCAATGTGTCAGGGATAAGGTGGAACAGAATTCATGAATGTGGAAGAAACAGGAAGACCATCTTATGCTCAGAATAGAGACATGGTCTGCCCAAGATCACACAGTGAGGATTCCAATTCAGTCTCCCAAAGCCAGGTCTCGTTGACATGTGAGCCCTTCAGTGTGAAAGACTATGCAGTTATTATAAGCAATACATAACACCAAGCAGTTTTGTCCCTGTTTTATGAATAAAAAACTAGAATTTTCTAAAAAGTTTAAAAACACATCGATGGCATGAGTGAATTGTAGACAGTTGGGCAGAGAATCCAGAAGCTTGGGAATGCAGCCACTAGGAGGCGCTCCTTCCCTGAAAAAGCAAGATGTCAGCTGTGTAAGAACTAGAAAGTTCGTTTCACACTGGAATTTTGACTTCCCACGTCTCTGCTTTGTATTACCCAACAGTCAACAACAGTGAACACAGTGAAATAACAACTGCTGTTGTGAGTGATAGGTGGTGTGCACTATCCCACTGTGTTCTCCCACTGTGGCTGCTGAGGAAGGCTTGGGTGAGACCCTGACATTGCCCTCTCTTCACACCCCACAGGACTGCTCTATGTTGGCTTTAGTGCCTGCATGTTTGGTCTCTACAGCTTTATGCCAGTCGTCATAAAGAAAACCAGCGCCACTTCGGTCAACCTCTCCCTGCTCACAGCAGATCTGTACAGCCTGTTCTGTGGATTGTTTCTCTTCCACTACAAGGTAAGTTGAGTCACTGCTCCCTGTGAGGATGACACGGTGCAGGACATAGTGCATACAGGTAAGAGTGCCCAGCTGTGGAACGCCTAATTCTGTGTAGGCACTGGGAATACAACCGTGTGCTAGCTCTCACGATTTGGGTATTCACATTTTGGCTCTAAGACAAAAGCAACATTTTGTCTTAACAGACCAGAAACTGTGGACAATTGAGAGGAAAAGATAAGCAAGGGAATTTGGAAGAACAGGGGTCAGTTTTTCTGACACCATTCAGCCCAGAGATACTTTTTCCAATCTGTAGCTGGGAAGATTTGTACAGTTCCCAACCCCAAAATATATTCTGCCAAAAGCACTGGTATATCCTGTTCCCTTTGTAGAGAAGACATAATTCCTAGAGGTTTTGCAAAGCAGCTCAAGTACATAATCAGAATTATTATTGAGAGAAGCCTCAGCATAACCCTGAAACAGATTAAGAAGAGTATAACCAAGGCTTGTAGTCAGGAAAACCAGAAACAGATCTGGAAGACTGGAGAGGCTGAGAAAGTGGCTATATCAGTAGACAAGAGTAAAGTACTCAAGTTCCTATTTTCCCCACAATTAAAAATATTATTTATTTATTTATTTATTTATTGTTTGAAATAAAGGTAGAGACAGGAGAGAGAGAGAGAGAGAGAGAGAGAGAAATATCCTATTCACTGACTCACCAGCTACTCCCAATGGCTGGCTCTGGCTATTCCAAAAGCAGGAGCCCAAAATTCAATCCAGATCTCTTTCATGGGTAACAAGGCACCAACCAATAGATTCACTGCCTGCTGCCTCCCAGGATGCACATTACCAGGAAGGTGGAATCTGAAGTGGAGCCAGGACTCCAAGCTAGACACTCCAGCATGGATATGGGCATCCCAAGCAGCATCTTAACTGCTACCCCATACACCTGCCGCCTCAATTTTATTGAGGTATAGTTAGCAGATAAAAGTTATATGTAGGGCTGGCGCCGTGGCTCACTTGGTTAATCCTCCGCCTGCAGCACCAGCATCCCATATGGGCTCCGGGTTCTAGTCCCGGTTGCTCCTCTTCCAGTCCAGCTCTCTGCTGTGACCTGGGAGGGCAGTGGAGGATGGCCCAAGTGCTTGGGCCCCTGCACCCGCATGGGAGACCAGGAAGAAGCACCTGGCTCCTGGCTTCGGGTTGGCGCAGCGCCAGCCATAGCAGCCATTGGGGGGTGAACCAACGGAAGGAAGACCTTCTGTTGTCTCTCACTGTCTATGACTCTGTCAAAAAATATTTTTTTTTAAAAGTTATATGTAAATACATTTCTCAGGTGTACAATGTGATGTTTTGATATACATATCCATTATGAAATGACTATCATCAAGCTAATTAAGAGATATATCACCTCATGTAATTTTATTTTCCATGTGTTTGGGGAGACTACTTAAGATCTAACTTCTTAGCTGATTTCAAGTCTGCAGTCCGTTCTCATTAACTTCACTGTCTACACATTAAATCTCCAGAACTTACCCATCTTTTAACTGAAATCTTGTGCCTTTTGACCAGCTTTTGTCCCATGAGTTCCTGTTTGCTATGGAGCCTTTTGCCCATGTGCTGGGAAAAAAATGACAGCTTAAAGAAAACACCTAGAAAAAAGATGTTTGGCCTGCCTGTTAAAAATGCTTGCAATACCTGCATTCCATATCTGAGTACCCGGGTTCAAGTCCCAACTTTACTCCCAATTCCAATTCCTACTAATGCATACTTTGAGAGGCAAAAGGTGATGGCCCAACCCAAGTAGTTGGTTTCCTGTCACCTTTGTGGGAGACCCAGATAGAGTTCCTGGCTCTGAGCTTTGGCCAGGTAACAATCCTGCTGTTGCAGATATTTGGAGGAATGAACTAGTGAATTGGATATTTCTTCCCTGCTTCCTTCCTCTTGAGTACCTACATCTCTCAAATAAATGACAAAGATGAAAGAAAAAGCAGCCATGTGGGACTGGGCAATTTCTCTTGTGTGTAAGTTGTTTGGTCTATCTAGTGCAATCTCTGCTTCTTGAGCTCCCCAACTCCTCACAAGAGTACCAAGTCAAGTCATAACGCAGGTCTCCCCCGGGGACGGCAGGGTCCCAAGCACAGGGGTCATCACCCACTGTCTTCCAGGCGGCATTAACAGGAAACTGAATAGGATAATGAGGACCCAGGGAGGCAAGCATCCTAAGCTGTGGCTTAGCTCACAGCACCACAATGTCTGCCCCTACAAGATTGTTTCTAGGTTTTTTTTTTTTTTTTTTTTTTAGACAGAGACAGAGATTTTCTATACACTGGTTCACTCCCCAAATGACCCCAATGGCTAGGGCTGGGTGAAGCTGAAGCCAGGAGCCAGGAGTTTCTTCTTCTGCTTTCCCCATGCCATTAGCAGGGAGCTGGATCAGAAGTGGAGCACCCGTATGCATTGCGGGCATTGAAGGCAGCAGCTTAACCCGCTGTACCACTTGCCAGCCCCCAAGATTGTGTTTTTAATGATTGTGTTTTATTCATGGAATTGGTTGTACTTTAGTTCTTTTAATCCCATGGCACTGTTGACATTTTAAGCCAGATGATTCTTTGCTATGTGGGGACTGTCCTCTGTGTTAGAAGCTATTTAGCAGCATCCCTGTTCTTGAGCCACTACATACAACAACAGTCACAGTCAGAAGCCTCCACATGACCTGAAAGAAGCTCCTGGCACCTGTCTTCAGATCAGCCCAGCTCTAGCTGTTGTGGCCATTTGGGGGGTGAACCAGCAGATGGAAGACCTCTCTCTCTCTCTCTCTCTCTCTCTCTGACTCTGTCTCTCTGTAACTCTGCCTTTCAAATAAATACATAAATCTTTAAAAAAATTTTTTTAAAAAGCCTCCACACACTACTGAATATTGAGAATCACACATGATTTCATGGTCCATAACTATTCACTGTGATGGTATCTCTTTTGGTCATTATAATGTGTAGAGCTAGCTTGTAGTAAATTGTTGCTCACATTCTATGTTTCAGTATTTTTTAAAAAAATAAATTTTAAATAAATCTACATAATTGTTTTCATTTTTAACCTGAAACAAAAGCCTTTAAAATAACTGGAGAATTCTTTTTTTTTAACTTTTATTTAATGAATATAAATTTCCAAAGTACAGCTTATGGATTACAATGGCTTCCCCTCCCCCATAACTTCCCTCCCACCTGCAACCCTCCCCTTTCTCGCTCCCTCTCCCCTTCCATTCACATCGATTCATTTTCAATTCTCTTTATATACAGAAGATCAGTTTAGTATATATTAAGTAAAGATTTCAACAGTTTGCACCCACATAACAACACAAAGTGTAAAATACTGTTTGAGTACTAGTTATAGCAATAAATCACAATGTACAGCACATTAAGGACAGAGATCCTACATATTTTTTAAAAATTCATTAATTTTCTATGCAATTTCCAATTTAAAACCAAGTTTTTTTTTCATTTTCAATTATCTTTGTATACCGAAGATCGATTCAGTATATACTAAGTAAAGATTTCATCAGTTTGCACCCACACAGAAACACAAAGTGAAAAATACTGTTTCAGTACTAGTTATAGCATTACTTCACATTGGACAACACATGAAGGACAGATCCCACATGAGACTTAAGTACACAGTGACTCCTGTTGTTGACTTAACAATTTTTCACTCTTGTTTATGGCGTCAGTAATCTCCCTAGGCTCTAGTCACGAGTTGCCAAGGCTATTGAAGGCTTTAGGGTTGACCGACTTCGATCTTATTCCGACAGGGTCATAGTCAAAGTGGAAGTTCTCTCCTCCCTTCAGAGAAAGGTACCTCCTTCTTTGATGGCCCTGTTCTTTCCACTGGGATCTCACTCACAGAGATCTTTCATTTAGGCCTTCTTTTTGTTTGTTTGTTTGTTTTTTCCCAGAGTGTCTTGGCTTTCCATGCCTAAAATACTCTCAAGGGCTCTTCAGCCATATCCGAATGCCTTAAGGGCTGATTCTGAGGCCAGAGTGCTATTTAGGACATCTGCCATTCTATGAGTCTGCTGTGTATCCTGCTTCCCATGTTGGATTGTTCTCTATAATTGGAGAATTCTATTGAGCCATCAAGAGCCTTACATGCAAAGCTGAGTTTATTTTAAGACAACCTATACAAGAACAGGCAAATGCTCGTTTTCTCCTTCCTTTCATTATCATTGTACCTACAGTTGGTACTGAGTTCTTTAATAAACACTGCCTTGTATTACTTTCTAATTACTTTATGAACTGTAGTATTTCATATCGGCAAAGAAATAAGCCAAATATTTCATTAAGATCGAAAAATTTAAAAAAAAAAAAAAACTCCTTAAACATTTCTAAAAGACACTTCCAGGCAATTCTTGTCTTTGCAATAAAATAGTCATTGTTTGGAAAATCCAGATTATTTTTTCCCTCAAGGCCCAGCTTGTCTGCTGAGGTTGGCCTTGGGGTCTACCAATACAGGGCTCAAGTTAGGAGAAGGGCAGGACAGAGTGGCCCATCCCACCACAGCCAGATGTACCACATCAGAAAAATAATTTTTAAATAATGTATTATGTATTACAAGAAATTGCTGGCAAATGCAACAATGTTGGTAAATTTGTAAAATTCCATGGGTTTCATGGTATTGGGTCATATGTGTGTGTGTGATGAGAGAAACACCTGGTTATATTTTTATAGCTCTTCTTTGGAAAAATGTCTATTTAAATTTTGTACATTTTTGATAAGATTATTTATCATTTTACCATTGACTTGTGATAATCCTCTATGCTAATATCCTAAACACTAGAATCTTACCAGATTTTTGTGAATATTTCTCCAATTCCATGGTTGTCCTTTATATATTTCTTGCTGATGTCCTTTGAAGCACAAAAGTGTTTAACTTTGTGAAGTCCAGTTTATCTACTTGGTTATACTTTTAAAACATGAAAGAAAACAAGTAAATCCCACCACTGCCTTTGGGCTTCCAAGTCTTCCTTGGTTTCTTCCTGCTGCTTCCCCTCTCCAAGGTTGCCCATAGTAACTGCCAATCACCTTGCATTGTCTGCTCCAAGGGGATGGTTCAAAGTCACAGCCCAAGGAAGAGAAGATTAGATTCAGGTGAGATCTCCTTAACTCGCCAAAGAGTGTTCTGGAGAGGAGGCTTTAAGCCAGTAATGCTCCTTTGAGGATGAACAGCAGACTCATCTAAAGAGTTTTAGAACTTGGTTCTTGCTGTCTCGGAGTCCAACAGCCCAAGCAGCTGGTGTTCAAAGGCTTCCCAGGTGGATCTAGTGCGCAGGCAGGGTTAAGCCACAGACTGAGTTACCATACAGACTTTCAAAACTTGGTGGGGAAATGGAATTAAAGGTTAAGTTCATTTTGATGAGTCTTCAACAAGTTCATGGGAAAAAATGCATGGATAGGATCCCTGCTGTAAGCAAGGGAACAAGGACCAAAGAGTGAAAATTACAGAGTTATTGATAACACTGTTAGCAAGTAGTCATCTCAGAGTGGAAGTGTCTGCCTTGGGAAACAGGAGTTCCTGTCCTTGGAGCAAACAGGACAAGAAGGTGAGGCGGAGAATGCATGTGGAGGGGCTCCCATTTCAGTGCTGGGATTGAACCCAGTGACTTCTGAGATCGCATTGGACTTTACTGTGATCTGCAGCTACAGTTTATTCTTTCATTAATCATGATATCATCACCATCTGCAACTCTCTTGTCTGACTATAAATTTATAAATATCTGCAAGTTGAGATGGAGGGACTATTTTCTAACAGATGTTGCTTATCCAAACAGAGCCAAATGAAGCTCTCCTGCTCAACATTGACTATTCGCTTTTTGTCACTTTCCACCCTTGGAAAACAATCCATTCCTTTTCCCTCCCATCAGCCCACTGTCTGCAGCACCTCTGCTTTTCGTGCTGATTGCCATGTTGACTGGACAATAATGCCCCGCATTGCTGGAAAGCAAAAGGCCTTATTCTGAACTAAACCATCTGGATAATGTAGTGCTTTTGCAAATCCTGATTTTACAAGACCTCTGAAAAGGAGCTATATATTTCTGTTCTTTACACCTGACAACATTATTGAATCGAAAATAGTAAATATCTAGCAACCCACAGAAAGCACAGGAAGTGAGCTTTACTGGGCCTCAGAGACCCCCAAAACCAAACCCCAGAAGAGATTGGTATGGAGGCTTTTCACTTTGCTACTGTACTCGGCTTTGCAAGGTCAGAGGTTGATCTGTCACAAACTCCATCACCTTATATGTATTAAACAAACAGGACACTTTTGCAATACAAAGGGTATTAGTTTACTATTGCTGCTATAATAAATTACCACAAATTTACTGATTTAACCCAAACTTGCTATCATAGTTATGGAAATTAGAGTCTCTCTGGGCTGAAATCAAGTTTTAGCCAAGAGTCCTGGTGCTTCTGGAAGCTCTTGGGTCCAGTCCATTTTCTTGCCTTTGCCAGCATCTAGGGACCACCTGTGTTCCTTGGCTCGTGGTGCCCTTCCTTTGTCTTCAAGGCCAGCAGTACAGCATCGTCAAATCTGACTCTGCCTTTCCTGCTTCCTTTTCATAGACCTCAAAAGGACAGTGGGAACACCTGCGTACTCCAGGATAATCTCCCCATCTCCAATTCTCAACCACTTCTGCAAAGCTCCTTTTACCATGTAACTTATTCACAGTTCCAGGGATTAGGATGTGAATATCTTTGGGGACCCATTATTTTGCCTATCCCAGGGGGAATATTATAATTACTCCAGGATGATAGGGGTACACTGGCTCCAAGCTGGCTGCCTAGAACATGTGGACTCACTGTGCAGAAGCCCTGTGTTGATGATAAGCACACATTCTCCACTTGCAGACCTCTGTGCTCTGCTTACTGAATGTCTCAGCTGACTTTGGGATTAGTCGCGGTTACCCGGTAATGTGATTTTAATAAAGAAAACACTAAGGTTTTTAGGTGGAGAATAAATTGTGGTGGTTGGGGGGGATCTCTTCAGTGTCAACCATGTGAGTATGAATTAAGCAGGATATTTTAACAAAAATGAGCCACGTAGTTATCGGCTACCCTAAATTAAAATTATTATTTCGGGTTCTTACCTTAAGTTCAGAGAAGCATTCTAAGCTCGGGCACAAACGAGACAGGCAACATGGTAAAGTTCAGGATTTAGTTGGGGAAGTGAGAGAAATACACAGGAACGTGAAAGCTTTATTAAGGGAGGGGCCTAAGAAGGGTAAATTGGGAGTTCCACACCAGGCTTTTCCAGGGTTCTGGCCAGAGGGAGCAAGCGAGAGAGGGCTTGCGGGCAGGATTCCTGTGGGCAGTGCGGGAGAGTGGCGAGCAGCGCCTGAGAGCCAGGACGAGAAGAGAAACGGCAAAAATGGCCGCACACAAGAGATGCATGGGAGAGCTGCAGGGGAGGGCTCAGAGCGCTCCACGCCTCTCACTTCCAAAAGGGGAGTGGTTATGTAGTGTGACTGACAGGTGTGTTGATACAGGTGAAATCAGGTTGGGGGGTGGGGGGGGGGGGCGCGGGCGTGATCTCCAGCACAAAAGCCTAATTCTAATATTGTATCTACATCAGAGCCAAGGGAGCCTAGATTCCAACATGGCTCCTTTTTCATCTGTAAGTCCTTTGGACCACTTACTTATCCTGTCTGAACTCCAAGGTGATTGGATTTGCTTTATGGAGTTTTTGAAGGTATGAAATTAAATAACAGATAAACAGGCCCTGAACATGATGCATGCCTCTGATTCAACATAGTGGCTCAGGATTAGTAACCTCTATCGCATCCCATTTTGGAATTCTTCATCTTATTTTAAGATTTAGTAACAAGGTGCAGCTCCTAATGTGGTGTGAGTTGTAACTTATTACTTGTTTGAAATGGCAAACCTGGCGTCTCATGAAGAAGAATGCAGAAAATATTGTGCCTATTATTTTCATCTGCATTTTTTAATTCCTTCATTCCTTACAATAGAATTCTTGACGACCAGCAATACAAAATATTTGAGCGTTGCTAAAATAAAACACCAATACATTCTTTCACTGTGAGCCATTCTGTGCGGAACATTCTTCAGGAAAATGGCAGTCAGCAGTGAATATGCAGAATATTCTTTTTTGCCCCACATTTAAAATAGAAGATGACTTACTCCACACATTTTTGTTACCTTTTCAAGGACTAATATTGCCACGGAACTGCTGTAATAATTAAAGTTGAGAGTAATTTCATAAGAAGATAATATTTTTGTAATTTCTAATAAAATAAACTAGAAATTGATGGAGCAAAAATGAGCCTTGTATGTTCTCTTCAAGTCCCCTTCAAACATTCCACTTGGGTCATTAGCTCATCTGCTTCTCCAGCTGAACAGCCTGGAAACAACAGTGATCCCATCTGTGGAGTAATAGCTTAGGGAAGTAAGGGCTACGTAAATTTTTTTGTTCTTGTACCAGGAAAATGTGTTTATCACCCAAATATTCATTACTAAAAAAAAGGAGAGATGTCAAAATCATTCATCCAGGAAAACTACTGTGATTATTCTGGGTAATGTGATTAATGTGAATTTTGTAGGATTTCATCTGCATGTTTTCCACTAGGAAACATTCTGCCTGCTTTTTTCTGCCTTTTATACCAGGTAATTTACTTTATAATTGCTGTGAGATTTTAGATAATCATAAAGCTTTCTAATGTTGACTGCCAATGCTAGCAACCCAGGTCACACCCTGCAAGGACAGGTGGAGAGCTGCACCATCCACCCCTCCCCATCAGCCACTAAAATCATGTACCATGGGTACCACTATCTCTTCCTGTTTCGTTGTTGTTATAAAAGATAATTCTGCACATGGGGTCATTTTAACAATGTATTATTTACATTAAATTTTAAAGAATTTCATTCAGCAGTTAGTTATTTATTCCATGCCTTCTCCTATGTGTCAGTGACTGTTTTGGTTCTCAACTCTTTATTTATAAATAAACATGGCAGGAACACCAAAAATCACCAGGGAGATGAATGCAAAGGATGAGATTCCAAACCAGTGACACATGAATAGACCAGCAATTTCAAGTATCCTTGACATCTGAACACTAATGCCAGAGAGCTTGCAGAGACTGGAAACTTTCATTAAGAGTGGAATCTTTGATTCACCATGGATCAGAATCTTGAGCCAAGCAACCCTGTTGATCCTTGGTGGCAGTGAGCCATTTCATTAATGTAACAGCACTTTAAAAGCCAGAGCAGGCAGCCTCACTCGGTGGCAGCTGATGAGCATAAAGCAACCCTTCACATCTTATTTATAGAAATGCCCTGATAAGAAACCTGCTATATTTCTTTTGGTAAGAATAGTATCTTAAAAGTCTATGAATTTTAAGCTCATAGTGGCCAAATGTAATTGTACATGGGAGATTTTAAAATGAATACTTAGCCTTTTATGACTCTCTTCAATACTTTTTAAACTATTGTTGGTGAGTTAAGAATTGGGGAAACGGCCATCAGTGAGGCCCAAAACCATTCCACATAAAATACTAAGGTGTTAGAGCAAGGAATGTCTGAACTTGGCTTTCCCCTACCCAGTAACTGGGAACAGCTGTTTCTGAGGCTTCTACTTGCTGAATTAGCTGGGGTAAGTGGTGCTGGTGTCCAGTGGTGGGGGAGGTGCAGTCATTCAAGAACCCAGCCTCCTTCCATCTTGTGGCTCTGCCATTCTCTACGACAGCTATGACCTTTGAGCCAATGCCCTGTTTTTGTAAATAAAGTTCCACTGAACCATAGCCATGCGTATTTCTTTGCACATTGTCCACGGCTGCTTTTGCACTACAGTGTCAGGGTTGAGACATTGTGAAAGAGTGTGTCATCTGCAAGCCTAAAATATTTACTATCTAGCTCTTTAAGACAAAGTTTGACAATGGCTAGGCCCTTGGAGTTCTCTGCAGGACTCCCATTGAGACAGCCTGAGGCATTTATGGCTGTGTCTAGAGGGGTGTCTTCAACATCCTCCCTCTTCTATTGGCCAGACCTCAGTCTCCTGGTCATACCTACTTGCAAGGGAAGCTGGGAGATATAGTCAATCTGCTTGTACTGGAAGGGAAAAAAAGAGACAAGTTTAGTGAAGAAATAGCCAGTTTCTACCACATTAGAAATTTCCACTTGCCAGAAATATTGAAAGAATCAGAGATGTTGGGGATAAATTGTGAGGCAGGCCTGACATGATAGCCAGAAGTCAAAGTTCCTTTCATATGAATCTACTTATAAACTCTACATCACAAAACAGGTCTTCTGAACTCACCACATCAGGAGAAGCTGCAAGGGAGGATGGAACAAGTCAGAGATGGTGCAGAACCTTCACACGGAAAGGCTTGTGGCTGGACTGGGGTATAGCTGGAAATAATGGCTGTTTGTCTTTCAGGCGAAAGCATGGGATGTGTTTGTCACCAAAGTGCATAGTCTGGCCTCATCCTACACATTCAGACACCTGATTTTGTCAGCAGACTGGATAAGTCTGCCTTGGACCAGAATATTAGCAAGTCATGCTCACAGAAATCAGAGTGTCAGTTTGCAATGATTAAGAATAGAGATTGACTCAAACATTGACTGAAGACTGAAACAGAGTCAGACAACTCCAAACACGTGGATGGGAATTCTTTTCTGATCCTATTATTTAGTTTTAAGAGTTTTGATTCACTCCCTCTTACAAAACGTGATTAATACTTTCCTTTCCTCATTTCCTGACATTTTCTGTATTATTTTTATACTGTTAATAATCTTAAATACTTACATATAATTATTTTCATATATTTTAATTATTTTAAAGATTTCAATTTAGTCCCTATGATTTTAAGATATATTTCCATATGTCATACACCTGCTATTCCATCAATCTCTGAAATGCAGGCTCTTCTTTTCTGAATTCCTTATTTCGATCAGTTTCGTAGTTGTCTAGATTGTTTCACCTCTAGTATTATCAGGAAGCAACATGACTACGTATGGTTGTGGGCTGTACACAGTACAATTTGTCTATTTGTAGAGACTGTTTTCCCTGTATGGGAAAGTGGATGGTAGTTAAGTATCTTGAAGAATGGGAAAGTGGACACTGTATTCACTGTAAGAGCAGCATTGAACTAGCAGTGGGTCTGCCAGGAACGATTCATAGGGTGATTATTTCCTAAGACTTTGCTTCCTAAAAAATATTTCATATCTTTGTATTCAAAGGATAACTCTCCTGCATTCAGAGGTATAATTTTCTTTCTCAAAATTTTATTGACATTGGAGGGTTTTTTGTTTTTAAAAATTGAGCACTGGAGCCAGTTCTTTTTCTGTCTTTTGAGTTACTAGAATTTATTATTGAAGAAATTGTTTTTTTTTTTTTTTTTTTTTTTCCAATAAAGAACTCAAAGTTACATCCCTGGGATTTTTTTTTTTTTTTTTTTTTTTTTTAGAAAGTCTCAGATGTCTTTACACTTGCAGGTCAGCTTAGTCTGTGGTCTGTCCCATCCAGGGTTATGATCCTTTGTGCCTTGGTTACCAGAGAGCTGCAGATAATGGCCAGCTCCAGCGATCCCCTGCCTCCTCAACTTTCTGCAGAGGTAGATGACAGCTTCTATTCCTCAGGATGTGTTCTTAGCTCGCCCCTGAATTTGTCTAATAACCATTTCAATCCTCTCCAAAGTAGAGAGGTACTCTGTGAGTGTCTCAGCTGGGCCGCTCCACTTCTACCCTGTGAGTGCCTGCTGGTAGGCAGTGCTGGCCCGCAACAGTGCTGAGTCATGTTGGAATTTTCAGACTCAGCCTTGGCTACCATCTTTCGGAATTTATGGTTGCTACCAAAAATTTGGCTAGTTTTGACTTTAGAGTTCCTGCCATTAAACACTGGCAGGTTCTTCCCTCTGCCCTCTTTACTCAGAAATATTTTTATTGCCATGTTCATATGTCTCGGTATTCCTATTATAGGTATAAATGTTCAAGCAGCTGTAAGGATGTTCATAAAAATGTGAATTTGAGCACAGGGCAGATAGGATAGCAGTGTTGTCACACGCCTGAGACTGATTATGAATTCCAGTTCTATTATCTTAACAAGGGATCCCATGAGTCCATTTAGCTGTCTGATGAAACCTAAAGGTCTCTTTCCACAATGTTTTTAAATGTCTAAAATCAAATACCTGGGATTACAAATCCAATTATATTAAAATTATCAGAATATTTTAAAATGTGATGATATGGTAATATATGAATCACAAAAGCCAGACATGGATCTAATAACTACTGTCAATTGAAAACTGAGAATAAGCAATATTTGGATAGATCTGTAGCAATTGTATTGTGATATAAAATATATGAGATTTCTACTAGTGAAAAGGCTTGAGGTACCTTTGAGGTGCTCATAGTACTAATGGTACCATAGCTCAATGCTTTCATTTATAAATTCTAAATCTCAGCTGGAAGCTGGTTAAAATAAAGGTCTAAGTTTCACATCCAGTTTCACAGACCTCCTGAATTCTATAGTGAGAACCCTGGTTAAGAATTTCTGATCCAACCAGTTATACAGCCTTATGCAAAAGTTAACTTCTCTCATTCTTTGTTTATCAGTAAGATGAAGGTCACAACAGTAACCATCTCATAAGGTTAATTGTGAGAAGTAAATGAAAAACTACAGGCAGATCATTTACTGCAAAAATCACAGTGAACAATCAATAAGTAATGTTACTATTGAAGATGGTAGAATTTTGAGTATTTTATATTTAATGTTCTTCCCACTTTTTAAGTATTACAAAAGCAGTATATGGACATTTATTATTTTTGTATTCATACCATGAAGTTATTTTCGATTTGAAAATTAAAAACCCAGCAATCCCCTCAAATAAAAAGGAAGCCTAAATACAAATTTTTGCCATTGAGAAAATGGAAACAATTGCAAAAGACACTGATTAGAAGGTTATTAAACTTCATAAAAGATTTATTTATTTGAAAGGCAGAGATACTGAGAGAAAGACAGAGCTCTTCCATCTGCTGGCCTACTCACCAATTGACCACAACGGCCAGAACTGGGCCAGGCTGAAGTCAAAAGCATGGAACTTCATTGTGGCCTCTCCTGTGGGTGGCAGGGGCCCAAGCACTTAAGCCATGCTCCACTAGTTTCCCAGACACACCAGGAGGTTTAGGGGTTGGAAGTGGAGCAGCTGGCACTTGAACTTGTGCTCATATGAGATGTTGGCATCCCAGGCAGCAGCTTAACCCACTGCACCACAATGCTTGCCCAAGCACACTATTTTTATAATAGAATTTTCCATAAACTTCTTGAAGACCACATGGACTGTTTCTACATTTCTATATCTACATTTGTGGATATACACTAAGGGTGAGTAAACTTTTCTGTAAAGGGCCAGAATGTAAATATTTTAGGATTTAAAAACCATGTAGTTTTTGTCACAACTACTTAATTCTGCCATGATATTGATGTGGTCCAATAAAACCTCACTTACAAAACTAGGAAGCTAACAGATTTGTTAATTAATCTTAAATGCAGACCTTTACTGTCCTTGTGAACTTTTCCTTTATCATTGATACCAGGATATAGCCATTTCCTCTGCACTTCAAATGTACAGACTTATCTTCAAAGCTAATTGTAATTATTTTCACCCAATTTTAAAATAAGTGAAACATTTGTTTGTGTTCTTCATGAAATCTAAGGCCATATCTGTTCGATTTGTTTTAAAGAATGCCTGTGGGATGCACACAATGCGGTGCAATATCTTTAGTTTAGTGGTTTACTGTTTTCATTTCATGTATAGAATGAGTCGGATGAATGAAAACCAGCAGTCCTTAGCTAAGTTGTGAGAGGGGAAAAATATTAAAGCAATAGCTCATGTAGTAGTCAGAATTCCGCTACTATTATAAAATACCAGAAGCTGGATAATTTTATAAAGAAACACAATCCCTTCTGGCTCCCAGTTCTGGTTGGCGGTGGCAGAGCCACATCTGAAGATGGACTTTTCGCTGGTAGAGTCCTGAGTTGGCACAGGAGATACCACGCGCCAAAAGGCAGGAAGTGCACAAGTGTCCCAGTTTTTCTCTTTCTTCTTAAAAAGCTGCCAGGATTTAATCTTTGGGCTCCATTTCGATGCCTTACCTAATCCCAATCACTCCCTGAAGGCCCCATCTCTAATCTCCAAATGCCGTCATCAGGTGAGTTTCTACCCGATTAATACCTTACTATAGGAATCATATTTTTATTACATTTTTTTAATATAAGCTATTGGATTATAAGTTTATATAATTATTTTTTTAAACACTGTATTTAAAACTGGCTCACACAGCTCTTGGAAGTTTAACAGTTGTGCTCTTACTCTGATATGCTCTGGCTCTAGCATGTGTTTTTTTATTTTAATTTTTCAACTTACCACCCTTCTCTTTCCCTCCTTCAGTCCCCCTCCTTTCTTCCTTAATTTTTTTTTTGACAGGCAGAGTGGACAGTGAGAGAGAGAGAGAGACAGAGAGAAAGGTCTTCCTTTTCCATTGGTTCACCCCCCAATGGCCTCTGTGGCCGGTGCACCACGCTGATCCGAAGGCAGGAGCCAGGTGCTTCCTCCTGGTCTCCCATGCAGGTGCAGGGCCGCAGGGCCCAAGGACTTGGGCCATCTTCCATTGCCTTCCCGGGCCATAGCAGAGAGCTGGACTGGAAGAGGAGCAACCAGGACAGAATCCAGCGCCCCAACAGGGACTAGAACCTGGTGTGCCGCCGCCGCAGGTGGAGGATTAGCCTAGTGAGCCGCGGCGCCAGCCCGATTCTTCTTAATTTTAACATGAGTCTTTGGAATGGGCAAACCACGCTTATACCATTGTGACTTACAAATAACTATGAATGATTTGGGAACAAAGACATCCAGAGCCAGAGAGAACATTCTACATGGATTTCATTTATGTATGACACCTCAGAAGAAACAATGATATTGTCAAATTAACTTTTCCCAGAGTCACATGTGGCCAGAGCAAAGAAATCATTATACACTCAGGCTAATTTGACAGTTAAGGTTTTTTTCTAAGCACAGATCTCTTTACAGATTAGCAATGTCTCATCATTCCTTTAGTCTTCAAAGAGATTTAAAGAGAAACATACAGGTAATTATAGGTATCAAAATTAGGGGACGCCTCTAGATTTTTAAGTTACAATATATTTATATAATAGCAGCATAAAGCAAAGTTCACTTCCTCGTTGAGTATTAAGGCATTAGACAGTTTTATTTTTATAATAATCATACAGCTTAATTTATTATTTTTTACCTAGAAACATTTTATTTAAAGTATACAAACCTCGGGGCCGGTGCTGTGGCACAGCAGGTTAACACCCTGGCCTGAAGCACCGGCATCCCATATGGCCGCCAGTTCAAGACACGGCTGCTCCACTTCCCATCCAGCTCTCTGCTATGGCATGGGAAAGCAGTGGATGATGGCCCAAGTCCTTGGGCCCCTGTACCCGCATGGGAGACCCAGAGGAAGCTCCTGGCTCCTGGCTTCAGATCAGCGCAGTTCTGGCCATTGTGGCCAATTGGGGAGTGAACCATCGGATGGAAGACCTCTCTTTCTCTCTCTGCCTCTCCTCTCTCTGTGTAACTCTGACTTTCAAGTAAAATAAATAAATCTTTAAAAAAAATCAATAAAGTATACAAACCTCATGCATTTCACATATACAAATTTAGGAACATAGTGATTTTTCCCACCCTACCCTCCCTCCACCTGCACCCCTACCCTTCTTCTTCCTCCCTCTCCTTTTTAAAAGGGTAAAAAGAAACAAGAAGTGTTGCTGAATGTCTCATTCTCCTGTTTAATAGTACTCCATGGATTTCAAGGATTATATAACACTGTGAAAATTCAATAATAATGATATTGTAAGATTTTATTATGGAATAACTAGAAATTCTGGGCCCAATGCCAGTACTTCGCCATGATGTTCTGGAATTTAAAAGTGAACATTAGGACTATTTAGAAGGTGACAGCTACTTGTCAGAAACCAAACTGCTTATTTAGAAAAAATGATTAACTATTAAACCATAATATGATTTCTTTTATGACAGCTGCCACATCATAATACTCTTTATGAATAAATTACGCACCCGTTTATTTCATTTTTCTTTTTCGTGTCACTGCCAGGTACATGAAAGGAAGGAAATAAAAGAGTTCCAGTATGGTTGCAAGGGAGCTCATTTTTCATTTTGTCAAGGAGTTTCCTCCTCTTGCAGCTGTGGTGGTGTTTCTTGATGATCATTTATTTCTATGAATTGAGAAAGAACAGCTTCCAAGTTCATCAATAATCCATTAAGGTTGTTCCATGATAATTTGTACCAAAGTTGAGTTCTTACCCTATGCAAAAGAAATACAAATTTCCTTTAGAAACATGGAATGGAAGAAACAAAAAGAATCACTTTGTCATGCAGTAGCCGTGAAATTAGGAGAGTGGGAGGAAACTTGGGCCTAGGATCAAGGCCTCAGGGCACCGTGTCAGCTGTCACAGTAGGACTGAGGACTTTAGTGCATTACTCAGCCTTGACCGTCTCCCATGTCCTTAGCATGAAGATATTCATCATGGTATCCCTTACTTCTCTCAGAGCTCATTTCTTTGAAAATAGAAATAAATGATATGTACATGAAAATACTATGGGAGAAGTAGCAGCAGCAGCATTTGCCAAGTAGATGGTCATCTCTGATTTAGAATCATTCACTGTGCTTTCCTGAGTATGATTCTCTTCTTAGAACCTTTTTCAGGCTGCAAGGAAGGTGATGAATGGAATAATAGGAAGAAGTTTATCGATGAAATATTGGCAGGAGTTATACCCAGCACAACATAGTTTATATGATTGCTGTAGAAGACAAATGTAAATCCCACCCATTAAAGAGAATCCATGTGAAAAAGAATAAATGTGCCATGAGAAATTCTTAGTGAATGATAACATGCCCTCGGAAGAATCAACTTCAGTAATTGATTTTCTTTTCTTTCTTTCTTTCTTTCTTTTTTTTTTTTTTTTTTTTTTTTTTGACAGGCAGAGTGGACAGTGAGAGAGAGAGACAGAGAGAAAGGTCTTCCTTTGCCATTGGTTCACCCTCCAATGGCCGCTGTGGCCAGCACACCGCGCTGATCCGAAGGCAGGAGCCAGGTGCTTCTCCTGGTCTCCCGTGGGGTGCAGGGCCCAAGCACTTGGGCCATCCTCCACTGCACTCCAGGCCATAGCAGAGAGCTGGCCTGGAAGAGGGGCAACCGGGACAGAATCCGGCGCCCCGACCAGGACTAGAACCCGGTGTGCCGGCGCCGGTAGGCGGAGGATTAGCCTGTTGAGCCATGGTGCCGGCCTCAGTAATTGATTTTCAATCTCAATTTCCCTCTCCTTCATTCCCATATCTCATCTATCAGCAAAATCTGTTGATCCTCCTCTGAAATGGATGCCCTTCTATTTCTACCATGAGCACTAGACCCTTACAATAGTCTGTCTTCCTGCTTTCATTCCTTCCTTGCCATTAGTCTCCTCTCCCCCACCAGCAGCCAGCATGATCCTTTTAAAACACAAATCGGATGATGTTCCCCCTGCTGAACAGCCTTGGATGCTTCTTTCTCATTGTCTTTTCAGTGAATTGTACGTGCCCTGCTGACCTCTAGGGATCCAACCACTGTCCCTTCCTACCCCTCTACGTCCACTCCTGACACCCACCATTCAGTGCTTCAATGTCCTCTTCTTAGAAAGGGTTCAGAAAGTAACAATTATTTCTTCATGTGTTATTAGGAGGGTGGACAATGTAAATCCCATCAAACAGCATTGAGTTCTGAGTGAGAACTTGACCATGATTCACTATTAAGTGTTAGACATTAGGAACATGGGCTGTCCCTTGAGCCCTGGAATAGCCAAGCCCTTTATTCCCCAGGGCCTCTGCCCTTGCTGCTCCTTTACCTGTACGCTCCTCCCCCAGCTCCTACCACAGATGCTCCTTCTGACTCTTTAGGTCACAACTTAAACGCCTCCTCTTCCAAGAGGACTCTCCTTAACCATGTAGGTGATTCC
This sequence comes from Lepus europaeus, assembly GCF_033115175.1. NCBI lineage: Eukaryota > Metazoa > Chordata > Mammalia > Lagomorpha > Leporidae > Lepus > Lepus europaeus. Next base: position 117,133,137 of record NC_084829.1, read on the forward strand.
CACTAAACGCTCTCACAGCATTCTGTCACCTGTTTACCTACTTTATGGAATTTCTCAAAACTATTACAGGTCAATTCCCTCAATTTGTTTTAGTCTATTGTCATAGACTGGAAATTATGATTAAATCCATAAGCCATATCCCCAGCACATGACACAGAGTAGGAACTCAATGGCGTCTACTGAAGCAATGGATGGGTACATGATACTTAGGGTCTGAGCTCACAGTTCAATTCAGTGATTGAATAATCAGCTAATGCATTTGCTACTTTCATGTGCTACAGGAATAGATTACCATAAACTGGCTAGCTTAAAACAGTAGAAACTTATTCTCTCAAAACTCTGGAGGCCACAAGTCTGAAATTATCTTCATTTGATTGAAATAGACGTTCAGCAGAGCCATAATCCTTGCAGTGGCTCTTGAGGAAAATATGCTCCTTTTTTCTTTTCTTTTTTTAAAAATATTTATTTATTTATTTGAAAGAGTTACACAGAGAGAGAAGGAGAGGCAGAGAGAGCGCGAGGTCTTCCATCTGCTGGTTCACTCTCCAATTGTCTGGAAGCCAAGAGCCAGGAGTTTCTTCTGGGTCTCCCATGCAGGTGCAGGGGTCCAAGGACTTGGGCCATCTTCTACTGCTTTCCCAGGCCATAGCAGAGAGATGGATCAGAAGTGGAGCAACCAGGATTTGAACCAGCGCCCATAGAGGATGCCGGCACTGCAGGCGGCGACTTTACCCACTGTGCCACAGGCCGGCCCCAGTGCTCCTTTTTTCTTACAGCATCTTTGGCTGCCAACATTCCACGCTTAAGGCTGCATCATTCCAATCTTTAAGGCCAACATCTTTGAACCTCTTTCTGCTCGACTTCCACATCCTCTTCTTTCCCATGCATCTAAAAATCTTTTTCTGCCTTCCTCTTACAGCAGGCATATGATAGCAATCAGGACCGACCTGAAAAATCCATGTGTTAATATGTTTTCTGGGAATGCCATAACAGAATACCACAGGCTGGATGGCTTAAACAACAGGAAGTTGTTCCTCGTGGTTCTGGAGGCTGGAAGCCTCACATGAAGACCCAGCAGGGTTTGCTCTGTGGTTAGGGCTCTCTTCTTGCTTTGCTATCCTATGATCTTATTTAATGTTAATTACGTCTTTAGAGTCTTCTTCCTCAAGTACAACTACACTGGGGGTTTAGGCTTAATATGAATTGCGGGAGGGTGGTGGGGAGAACCAGCCATCCATAGCACCCAGGGTAATCTCTCATCCCAAGATCATTCATGCAATCACATCTGAAAAATCCTTTTTTTCCAAATAATATAACTAATATTCATAGGTCCCGGGAATCATAAGCAGGATGTTGCTGGTGGACTATTTTTCAGCCTATTGCATCAAGAGAGAAAAATGAATTGCTTCAAATATTCACTGTATGCATGGGTGTTCAAACATGATTTATGCAAAATAAGATGTAGCTGCTCAAAATTAATAAACAAGGTAAAAAAAGGAAGTTGTAATTCCTTTGACTTAAGTAATTATGTGTAATTATAAAAAATTCAACATAAAAAAAAATCCAAACCATTTCTGAAAACTAGAGATTGATTATTCACATTGACAAAAAAAGCCTTTGGTTTGAGATGAATTGATTGTGTGCTCTTCTTTTAAATAGCTAATTCCATAAATATGTTAGCAAGTCCACTTGATTGGTGAACTTTTCAGAAAAGCTTTTGAGGAAACTTGTTTTTTAATTCCTCCAAATTTTTTTTAACTTTTATTTAATAAATATAAATTTCCAAAGTATAACTTTAGGATTATAGTGGCATTTTCCCCCCATAACCTCCCTCCCACCCGCAACCCTCCCTTCTCCCGCTCCCTCTCCCATCCCATTCACATCAAGATTCATTTTCAATTATCTCTATATACAGAAGATCAATTTAGCATATATTAAGTAAAGATTTTAACAGTTTGCACCCCCACAGAAACATAAAGTATGAAGTACTGTTTGAGCACTAGTTATACCGTTAATTCACATAGTATAACACATTAAGGACAGAAATCCTACATGGGGAGTAAGTGCACAGTGACTCCTGTTGTTGATTTAACAATTGACACTCTTATTTATGGCATCAGTAATCACCCGAGGCTCTTGTCATGAGTTGCCAGGGCTATGGAAGCCTCTTGAGTTCGCCAACTCTGATCACAGTCAAAGTGGAAGTTCTCTCCTCCCTTCAGAGAAAGGTACCTCCTTCTTTGATGGCCCATTCTTTCTACTGGGATCTCACTCACAGAGATCTTCATTTAGGTTATTTATTTATTTATTTATTTATTTTGCCTGAGTGTCTTGGCTTATCATGCCTGAAATACTCTCATGGGCTTTTTAGCCCGATCCGAATGCCTTAAGGGCTGATTCTGAGGCCAGAGTGCTATTTAGGATGTCTGCCATTCTATGAGTCTGCTGTGTATCCCACTTCCCATGTTGGATTGTTCTCTCCTTTTTAATTCTATCAGTTAGTATTAGCAGACACTAGTCTTGTTTGTGTGATCCCTTTGACTCTTAGTCCTTTCATTATGATCAATTGTGAACTGAAATTGATCACTTGGACTAGTGAGATGGCATTGGTACATGCCACCTTGATGGGATTGAATTGGAATCCCCTGGCATGTTTCTAACTCTACCACTAGGGGCAAGTCTGATTGAGCATGTGCCAAACTGTACATCTCCTCCCTCTCTTATTCCCACTCTTATATTTAAGAGGGATCACTTTTCAGTTAAAATTTAAACACCTAAGAATAATTGTGTGTTAATTACAGAGTTCAAACAATTAGTGTCACTGATTTTTATGTTACCAATTGTATTAGTCAGTGTCCTCCAGAGACACAGAATCAGCAGGCTGTGCACATATGTGCATGTATGTTAGCATGTATGCATATGAAAAGAAGAGAACTTGATCTTAAGGAGTTAACTCATGCAACTATAAGGAGCAGGCAAGTCCAAAGTCTGCAAGGAAGTCCAGCAGGAGAAAGAGCTAGAGAAGACTTGATGGAGGCAGAATTCTCTCTTCTTTGGGGGTTCTTAGTCTTTTTCCTAAGGCCTTCCACTGATGGAATGAGGCTCACTCACATTGTGGAGGGCAATTTGCTTTCTTCAAAGTCCACTGATTTAAATGTTAATCTCATTTTTAAAATATCAGGTTTCTAGATACTGTGACCTAGTCAAGTTGACTCATAAAATTAACCATGACTGGGGCCAGTACTGTAGTGTAGCTGGTAAAGCTGCCACCTGCAGTGCTGGCATACCATGTGGGCACTGACTCAAGTCCTGGAGGCTGTTCCACTTCTGACCCAGCTCTCTGCTATGGTGTGGGAAAGCAGTAGAAGATGGCCCAAGTCCTTGGGCCCCTGCACCCATGTTGAGAAACCCAGAAGAAGCTTCTGGCTCCTGACTTTGGATCAGCCCAGCTCTGGCCATTGTGGCCATTTGGGGAGTGAACCAGCGGATGGGAGACTTTCTCTCCCCCCCCCCACCCCCGCATCTGCCTCTCTGTAACTCTGCCTTTCAAATAAGTAAATAAATGTTAAAAAAAGAAAATTTAACCATGACAAGCAGCCCATCCATTTTCAAGTTGGCAGCTGTATACATACAATTGTGCCATTATTTATTTTTAAAACTTTATTTGTCTTAAAGGCAGACTGAGAGAGAGAGAGAGAGAGAGAGAGAGAGAGAGAGAAACTTCCATCTGTTACATTCACTCCTCAAATCCCCAAAGACAGGACTAGTTCAGGCTGACACCCAGAGCCAGGAAGTCCATCTGGGTCTCCCACATGAATGACAAGAACCCAGGCACTTGCACCATCACCTGCCACTCCCAAGGCACATTACCAGGAACCTGAATCAAAAGCAGAAGAGCCAGGACTCAAACCAGCATTTCGACATGATATGCGGGTGTCCCAAACAATGGCTTAACCTGCTGCACTATGATTCCCCCCCCCCCTGAAGTATATCTTTAAATAATATTTAATCTTCAAATAAAGACAACAATAGAGTCATACTTTTTCCTAGCATGCAACTGAAATCACTCTAAGCACTTCCCTGGAGGAGATGCAAAGTCCAGGGATGATACATGCTCTTCTCTTTGATATCCTCTAACTTAAACATGCCAAGTTAATATCTCTTAGATATTAGAAGGAGATGATAGAAGGAAGAAACCTTTGATGTATACCACATACACATACACACAAACATACTCATAACAAAATAAGGGAGAAATACTCATCACAATTACATTCTCATTTCTGTCACAGGTCACATGGCCATAGCTAGGATTCATGATCACCTTCTTCCACAGTATCTCCTGTATTCTCTTTGCCCTCAGCAAGAAACATAGCTGGTCATGATTCTGTACTTCATGGGGTTACCCAAACCTTCATTACTAAAGGGTCAAGGCCATTAGTAATCATTCCTGGATTGCATGATTGTAGTTTTTCATTGACTTTAATCACAGGGCCTGGTGTTACCAAGAGACATCTAAGGGGTCTCCTATATTCCAAACATGCTCTTTCTCCCTCCAAGGAGAAGTAGTAGTTCAGTTTTCCCTTACTAGTCAGGATCAGTCACCCTAGGCCAGCCAGGATAGTAACTCCCTTCCTTGCCTATTGATTCAGCAGTATTAGGAGCCCAAGGAGACCAGATGGCAGTCTCAGCTTTGAGTTCAATGGGATCATTATTCTGTCTCCTGGTGGAAGCATTCTTGCCTTTGGAACTAAGACTTTCACATCAGCAGAGTGTAACTCGCATTTAGGAAGTAAAATTTTGCTAGTGGATCACTAAGCCTCATAATGAATAGTGACATTTCCATTACTACCCTCTGATTTCCTTGTAATTGGGCAGGTGGGATGTGTTGGGCTACAACACTACAACTTCTACGGACTAAATATCTTTCACTGGCTTTCAAATTCAGTCTCTTGCAAAAGTGCTCCAGCCTAGAGTGCATCTCCATGTAGTGCCAAGGAAAATAGATATCTTATGATACAAGTGTCCAGAGTTAAGGCCACTGTTCAGTGTGCCTCCCAACAAAAGTATAATCGTTTTTCAGCTGCTTAGTGACAACGAGGACGATGCATCGAAAGGTAAAAATCAATGAGCCTTAGTCAGCCTTTGTTGTAACTGAGCCTGTGATTAAACACTTCCACAGAGGAGGCCCCCATTCTGTCCTACTGCTGGTGAGGCCAATGTGTGTTTTTTTTTTGTTTGTTTGTTTTTTTTTTTGTTTTTTTGCTAGACTGAAGAAAATAGAAATCTCTGTGAGTACGAATTTCTATCAATTCATCAACCCAAGTGAAAATGTCTGTTTGTCATATAAAAGATAATGGCAGAAATCCATTTTTAGTTGCCTATTGCTGTACTCATGTGTGAAATTACCCACTGGGGAAGCTAGTTGCCTGTAAAAGCAGCTTTATTGGCCTTAGATGTGATTGGCTGCACAAATTATACTGCCAAATGAATTGGTTTTGCAATCCAAACAGAAGGTCTCATAAACCAATGTGGAACTGCAGCTAAGGGCATAGGCTTGCCCTGGGTGACAGTGTCAGGCAGGGGCCCTGCTCACTGCTTCTCCTCCCTTTAAGAACACAATATTTGAAGACTAAATCATTTCATAAGTATTTAAATCTTAGCAATGCCTTGGTTTTCTGATATGAATAGAAAGACTACTTGGCATTCGGACCAAGGCACTCGTGTTTATTTTTTGTCTTGATTCAGTTAGCATGGATTTGGGGTTCAATTTCCCAACTTGGAGAAAGAATGAGCAGTGAGGGGGTAGAGATCAGTATTTTTAGTCTCTTAAGACAACTAATCTTGGTGTTTGTCAGTAGATTTTTATACCAGGCCCACATTTGGTATTTTTCATGGTATGACCTAGAAGAAAGAAATATAATATTTATCCAGAAAGATTTAGCCTCTTATTTTACTAACAGAAATTAAAAAACAAAGAAATTAGAAAAGAGGAAGAGTAAGGAGAGGCCAAGAGTTGGTGAAAGAGCAGTAAGTGGAGAGTTCACAAGTGTTTGACAAAGCCCCAGTCCTTCCAGGCAATACTTTTCCAGTTCAGTAAAACCAGAAGTCAAACTTTTTCATTTTTCATACACTTAATAATGATAGCATTGATCTGGTTAGTTTAGTGCAAAGGCAAAATTAAAAAGACCATCCTCAACTTGCCTGTGTTGATTTTCTGTGGAGCCGGGCCTGTCTAGTTTCCTTTCCTTGAATAGCAATTGGCTACAAACCAGCAGCAATGGATCAAGCCAGGCAGCACCTTTTGTTGCAAGAGCCTAAGCAGACCACAGCTCACTGCACACTCCACACCGACCGACCACCTCTCTGCACCCAATACTTGGCGCTGGTGGACTTCACAAGCGGTCCTTAGCCCCCCGACAGGCACACAGTGCTGAGACCTGTGCTGCCATTGCCATGCTGCCTTCTCCCTCCCTTCCACCTCAGCAGCAAATTGGCTGTTTCCCTTCCAAGATTGTTGACAAAGGGGCCCTCCTTCAATCTGCATGCAAAATGGGGCCTGGAGAGACCAAGGGCTCCACTTTGAGTTTTCCTCAATGTAACAGCATTGCATTTAATTACTGAGTCACTCTCTTAGTTGGCACTTTTCTTTATGTAGTCACTGCTTTCGGACTCAGGACCTCCAAACTGGCAATCTGCTTCCATTGTAAACGAAATTGGGCTTATTTATTCTTCTTGAACTAGAAATCACTGTTAGATATGCCAGTTTATTTCTATGTGTGCACTTCATATCACAGAGTAAGGGAAGAAGAGGGGGGAAATACACCGCAAAGAATATTCAGGACCAATTTCATGAACTTATTTAAAAGTCTAATTTTCCCAGGTCTAATTTGCCTGCTGAAATGACCAAGTCAAGCGCCCTACATGGAGATTCTTCCCAGAAGAACTTGAACCCACACTTACCAACCTTGGCATTGTGTGGCTTAACCTTGAGATGACCATACTGCTATTCATGTTCCGCTTACCCATGATTGCACTGATTCCTGAAGCAAGTGTTAAGTTTACAGAATCCCAAAAATTTGTACTCATAGATGTTGTCTGCCAGAGTTAAAAATGTCATGCTATATACCATAAATATGTACAATTAGCTTTAACACATTTTTAAAAATATTTATTTATTTATTTGAAAGAGTTACTCAGAAAAGGAGAGGCAGAGAGAGAGACAGAGGTCTTCCATCTGCTGGTTCATTCCCCATCTGGCTGCAACTGTGCCGATGCAAAGCCAAGAGCCAGTAGCCTCCTCTGGGTCTCTCACGCGGGTGCAGAGCCCAAGCACTTGGTCCATCTTCCACTGCTTTCCCAGGCCATAGCAGAGAGCTGGATTGGAATTGGAGCAGCCAGGACCTGAACCGGTGCCCATATGGGATGCCGGCACTGCTGGCAGCGGCTTCACTCACCATGCCACAGCTCCAGCCCCAATAACACATTTTTAATATGGTAAGGTTTAACTGCATCAGTATCTTTTCAAAAGAATAAGCTGAATATCAGTTAGAAAGGAAATCGTTGTGGCCACTTGTCCTTCATGTTTGTGTAATGTCAAAAGCTTCATCTAAGAACATTTATAAATATTCTTGACTTTGTGTTTGTGCAGCCTCAATTTAGCATCAAAAAACCAGTTTCAACTCTTTTCATTATCATGTTTCTTTTTCTTTTTTTTTTTTTTTTTTTTTTTTTTTGGACAGGCAGAGTGGACAGTGAGAGAGAGAGACAGAGAGAAAGGTCTTCCTTTGCCGTTGGTTCACCCTCCAATGGCCACCGCGGCCGGCACACCGTGCTGATTCCAAGGCAGGAGCCAGGTGCTTCTCCTGGTCTCCCATGGGGTGCAGGGCCCAAGCACTTGGGCCATCCTCCACTGCACTCCCTGGCCACAGCAGAGAGCTGGCCTGGAAGAGGGGCAACCGGGACAGAATCTGGCACCCCGACCGGGACTGGAACCTAGTGTGCCGGCGCCGCAAGGTGGAAGATTAGCCTGTTGAGCCACGGCGCCGGCCTCATTATCATGTTTCCAAATTGTATGCCTCTTGCAATGGCAGACCCATATCCAGTGGCATGCCAAAAGGCAACATATCTTTAAAGTTTAACAATAAGACCATCCTGAGCTATGGTGTGAAGTATTTGGTGTTTTCTTCCTCTACTCATCACAGATTGCCTTGGAAACACATGAGGCCTTGAAAGCTTTGCTCGTTACTCATCTGTGGCACCTAGAAGCTACCCAGGGCAGTGTTCTTTCAGGCCACTCACCTCTCAAGAAAAACAAGTGTTCATTATAGGAATGCGGGTTCAGAAGGCAGATCACATCAGGTCAGTAGGAGGGGTCCACAATTACGTGTAATCATGCAGAAAGAGAGACAGAAGCAGAAGCTGGAAAGGACACACACCGGTGCAGTTTGTGTGTGGTGTGGGGGTCTCAGGCTGCCCTGAGCCTTGAGCCACGCGGCAGGCATAGCCAAGTCACTGAGGACTCGCGTGCTCTCTCCTCAGCAGCATTCACTCAGCTCTAGCGTGTGCCGGGCATCGTAGACAAGAATTATTATTTTAAGGTCTGGTCCTGCAGTCCCCTTTCTTCCTAGCGACTGAGAAGTTTTCTTTACCTGTATCTTCTTTTTCTTTCCAGTTTCCCTGACTTTCCTCTTTCCCGCTGTGTTTTCTTTAAGCTTCTTTGACTCTCCAAGTTAGAGCCAGACCACTCCTTTTTCCTCAGATACCTCCCAGAACTTTCCCCTAAGGCTCATTCCCCTGAAGCCCCCAGGAAAAAATTCCCTATTCCTTCCTCTGCCTCTCAGGAGTCACAGTTTCTTTCTTTCCATTGGGTTTTTTTTTGGGGGGGTAGAGGGGTATGGAAACTGTCATACATCTCTCTTTAGGAACTAAGAGAATCCTTTAAGTTTTCATTACCAATGAAATAACTATTAGTTTTCCTCACTAATAAACAAGAGCAGTCACTTAGCAAAAATGTCCAAAGTCCACCAGAAGCATTATACAGAGGCCTGTGCCACAAATGGGCTCTTTTATGGTGAACTTCTGTATTGGTTCATTCTTCATTGCTCTAATAAAGTGTTTGATGTTGAGTGCTTTATAAAGCTCACAGACATGGAAGACAAAGAGCACGGTGCCAGTTTCTGCTTGGCTGATGGCATCACTATGGTGGCAACACATGTTCAGACAGGAAGACCAAGCAAGAATGAGGAGTCAGACTTTTTATAACTCGCTCTTGCAGGGACTAGCCCAGGGTCCCAGGAGAACTACTTTAACCCCTTCTGAGGGCAGGGCCCACAATGACCTAACTGCTTCCCACTAAGCCCCACCTCTTGAAGGTCCACCACTTCAACATAGCCACACTGAAGACCAGGCCCCAACTCACGAACCTTTGGGAACTAAACCACTTCCAACCATAGCAGCTTTCTGGGACAGAAAGAAAAGCCAAGCCCACCACAGGGTTACAGACGATTCTGACGTTCAGTGAAAGTTGAGCTTAAACCAGGGTGCCTTCACGGTCCCTTGACACCTCTCTGAGTGTTGTTCACATTCTGCTCTGCTGACCCTGCCCTCTTTAGAAAAAGGAAGTTGAAATAGCACCTTTTTCCTTGCAGATTCTAGTGGATATGTTTCTAAATGTGCTTCAAAATAATTTTGAGGCCATACTTTTTTTTCTACTTATATAGGATTTGGTCTATTGAAATCATTAGCTTATCAAAATTCTGCTTAGATATTTAATGCCAAAAATAAAATGAAAACTAGGTCTGTCTTTATCTGATATGCTGAATGCCACATTAGCTAGATAGCAATCATGCTGATGTGCCAACTGGCTAAGAACTAGGTTTCACCCCTAGTTGGAAGTTCAAGAGCTTTATACAAGCTTATTATCAATCTCCGAAGCCACCCCATTGTGTACGATGACTTATGTCTTGGTCTCATTGATTTGAGCAACACACAGGGATTTTCGTTATGTACAGTGAGTGCTGTATGACCCTTGTTTGCAAAGGGACTCATCAAAATGAAAAGCCCAGCAGCAGAGTTGGCAGTGTCGGCAGTGTGGTAGTGTTAATGCAAGGCACACTCATTTTCCCTTTCTCCAGGTATAGATGTGGCAAAATGAAGGCCAAAGTAAATCTGCAGCATGGAACATGCAGTCCATTCTCATGGGCTGCATTTGACTACAGGGGTGATCACAAAGTCCACTGTTCCTTAATGAAGATAACAAGCCCCTGGCTAAAACTTGCCTTACCTGTAACTGTCACAGAACTTTTGGTCTTTATCGACAGTGCCAATTCTCTGCTTTGAAAACTAGAAAGAAACTATTCTTTGCAGTTATGTTAACCAGCCTGGTCTGTACAAGTTGTGTGATTGATTGGCTTTTGAGATGAATGCTCTACAGAATGAGTGTAGGATCCAGCTCTGAAGTCGTTCTGTATGTACCCCAATTAAATTTTCTTCTTTTGTATTAAGCTAAAAAGAGGAAAGAAATGAAACCTTTTATTACTTCACACACAAAAAAAATCAGACCTTCTTTTTACCACTTAAACATTCAGTATTTATCATGATTAATCATACTGCTTCCCTGACTGCTCCCATTTTAGGCTTGTGTATTTAATGAAAACGTTCTCTACCATCTATTAATAAAAGCCCTTGGGAGACTTCCCAGATGCCCTGGTCATATAAACTTCCATGCTATCTTGTGAACAATATTAGAGGAGATCCTGTATAAACTAAGTAGAAATGCATTGGAAATCAAGTAAGTGCTGCCATCCTATTGCTACGTCCTAAGAAAACATGCGGTAGTGATTTGCCACTGAACCTGATGGTTCCACATCCCAAAAAAATATAATCCCTTGAAGTGTTGCATTTCAGTGTTATTTCCTACAATGGCAAAGGCATTAGCTTTACAAAATTCATACTATATTTTTGTCACATTGATTAAGGGTCTAAAATTGGAAATTGAGAGGAATTTAAATTCTACCTGGATACCTGTATGAGGGCCTTGCCTCTCCTTACCTGTACCTTATTGCAACTATAAAGTCCTACCCACATCAGGTTTGTGAAACCTGCTACATCAACCCACTGAGAAGCAGCCCTCAGTCTTACACCAGATTCTTGCCTCCTCCATTGTCCATCCCAATTCATTGTCCTGTCACCCTTTTCTGACTGACCCCAGGTTTGAAGATGACTTTTGGAGTCAATGATTATGGACCTATGCTATGACTTCCTTTTCATCAGGTTTTTCTTTAGCATTTGATATATGAGAAATGGCATTATATTGTCCAGTTTAAAGATTTAAAATTTGAAATGCACCACTGGTACAGTCTTTTCTTTAATTATGTTTCTGCGACTTTCCTGTAATTAAATGCATGTACTTATTCAAAATTAAAACCACTAGCAAATAATACCTAGTCGATGTCTGAGGAGATGGCACAAGGTTCTATGGCTGAAGCTGTATCACAGTATCACAATTATATGCACTATGATAATAGCAAGCAAAAACAATAATAGCAAGAGACTAACATGAATTGAATGCTTGCTGCATGGTAGGCCCTATAAGTGTTATACATGTTTCATTTAATCTTTGTAACCAGCCTATTCTTTTATAGTAGAGTCTCTGGGTAATTTTCCTGTTCTCCTTTCTTCCTGCTTCCAATGAATTTTTGCTCTTTTAAAATTAGTTTGTAGTTCTTTCAGAATATAAACTTAAAAATAAAGTATAATGATAAAGTTAATCCCCCTTTTCCGTGGATGCAGGACGTGCTCAAGGCTAGGATAATAGCTGTTGACTAAAATGAGATTTGTATGCCATAAGTGCATTGTGTTGTTTTGGTCTTTCTATATCTCTGTGCCTGAAGATTACTAAGATCTTAAGGAGGATATTTAGGGACTGATCATATGCTTTGTCTCTCTTTCTTCAAGGCAAAGTTCAGTATTTTATATAGGGAAGGCATGCATTGAATAAAGAGAATGAATGAATGAATGAAATAGTAGAAATGACTACTCATATTGTTACCTTACTCTCCCCCAGTAATTTCTCAATTAATTACTTCCAGTGTATTCACCCAAGTGGATACCAAAAGCTATAAAATGTGTGCTTTTTCGGCCGGCGCCGTGGCTCAACAGGCTAATCCTCCGCCTTGCGGCGCCGGCACACCGGGTTCTAGTCCCGGTCGGGGCACCGATCCTGTCCCGGTTGCCCCTCTTCCAGGCCAGCTCTCTGCTGTGGCTAGGGAGTGCAGTGGAGGATGGCCCAAGTGCTTGGGTCCTGCACCCCATGGGAGACCAGGAGAAGCACCTGGCTCCTGCCATCGGAACAGCGCGGTGCGCCGGCCGCAGCGCGCTACCGCGGCGGCCATTGGAGGGTGAACCAACGGCAAAAGGAAGACCTTTCTCTCTGTCTCTCTCTCACTGTCCACTCTGCCTGTCAAAAAAAAAAAAAGAATAAAAATGTGTGCTTTTTCAATAGCATACATAAATTCTTCAAACTTTCATAAACCAATACCCCACCACCACCTCTGTGAATTGGGCAGCAAGCAGTTTAGCAAGCAGAATGCTGTACATATAGCTCTGTTTGATTGTGTTTCTAGATGAGTTGGGACAGGAATAGAAGGTTGTATGGTTTCTTTTGGTCCAAGGATAATCTAATTTGCAAAAATAATTAACAAAGCCAATAACTGTTCCTGCTGGGGAGACAAATAACGGGAGGGCCTGCATGCAGCTGTCAATGAGATAGTCCTTGTTTATGGCTACATTATAACCTTACATGGGATATCTGCATTTCTCCCGAGTTTAATGAAGCCACAAACAAGCAACTCTTTATTGAGTGATATTGGAGGCTTTTTTGCTTTTAACTTGATGTGTTTTAATTTGTGTTTAACTACATCTTTCAACATACCAGGTACTCAGTTTGGCACTTTAGAGACAATTAGCTAACGTTCCTCTGTGTTAGCCACAGGGTCTAGAAAAAAGATAAGGGGAAATCAATAAGACCAACACAGTTTAGGAAGAGAAAATTCACTCTCCATCGAGAGTATTGGCCAACTCTTCAAGCTGCCTGTTCTGACAGGAAACAGCTCTGCTCCTGCCTCTCCATGCCTCATTACTGTGTTCGTGGTTCTGTCTGGCTGCTAAATGACTTTGCTGTTGTGTTTTTAGTTTTCAGGACTTTATCTCCTGTCCTTCTTCACCATCCTCATCGGGCTGGTGCTCTACTCCTCCACCTCCACGTACATAGCCCAGGACCCCCGAGTGTATAAGCAGTTTCGCAATCCTTCCGGACCTGTTGTGGACTTACCAACCACAGCTCAGGTGGAGCCTTCCGTCACCTACACCAGCCTGGGCCAGGAAACCGAAGAGGAGCCCCATGTCCGTGTGGCCTAGGATGAGGCCCACCCTGCCCACTGAGGACAACTCAGTGGCCATGTGTCTGCCCATCATCTCGTCTTGTACACAGAGAAAGGTATTTACGAGGTGCACTTTACACAGGTGGACTGCAAGGTAGCCAATCCTCTGAGAGCTTGTAAAGGGAACAAGCCAAACACCACAGGAGACATAGGCTCCACTCCGCCTGATCTGGAGAGATGCCTAGGTAGTGTGTATCCTGTTCACAACTCCCTGCATTAATTACTGTGAAAATTTTTGAATAAAAGCAACTACCGTTGTTATTATTATTATTTGTATTATTATTGTTACTGATATCACACAGACTTTCAGGAGGCTGTTTCGTCCTCCTGATGAGACTTATTGCCAGACCTACGTGTAGTCAGCATCAATCCCACTTTTCTATGGCAAGTCACTTTTTAAGAATCACACTTTATTTTTTTTTTGCACAGACTGTATGAGTGATGCATGCCACAGGAGCTCCACCCCCTGAGAAGTTTCCTTATCCTAGGGACCTGGTGGCTAATGGTTTCCTCTGCTACCTGTTGGATTGCCTGCTCGCTAAGTATTTTGTGCTGTGACCCTTGTGGGGAGGGGCAACTGACCATATAATTCTCTATTCTAGGAATAGATTTAACACAAACATTTTAGCCTTTTTATATTTCAATCTCTGGTGACTCCAGGCCATTGCCTTTCTGTTGTGCCACGTGATTCCACTAATCAAGTCCCCGTAATAACAAGATAAGGACTGTTCCATTTCTGTGGCTTATGGGAAACCTCAGAAATAATACAATTTGTGCTTAGGGATATATATCTTTTAAGTCTTTCTGCCCCTCCCTATATCCTCTCTTCAAAAACTCCTTTTTGGTTTTACTTTTTTCTTCCCTAGATGTCCTTGATGATAATATGGAAATTAACCAAGGCATTGGAAAAAGGCAGGATCCCCTAACTTGTTAATTGACACCATTTTAAAAATACACCAGCACAGAAATTCCCCTTATCATGAAGTATCGTTGGTTCTGCCGCCTCCTAGCAAAGTCAAGGTGCTGCTGTAGAGCAGTCTCTGAAATACGCTCACTTGCTCTGGCCACTTTGTAAAGATGTCACCGTTGAAAAAGTCTGGCATTTTTGTCTTATTTGGCATCCATTCAATAGCAGAATTTACTGACACACATTCTTAAGGATAGATTCAAAGATATTGCAGAATCCTGTAAGACTTTGAGTGAAGTGTCACTGGGAAAATCCATTGCCCTTGAAGAAGCCTTTTCTTCAAACACAGGAAATTAAGAAACACCGCAGACCTCTGTGGTTTAGAGCAGATTCTGTGTGTCAGTACGGGAAGTACTTTTTAACTTTGGTTAACTTCAATATCATTCAAAAAGATCCTTGTTGGAGTTGCAGTGTTTACAAAGGAAAATCAGATAAATACGAGGGTTTGGACGATTTAAATCAATATTCTTAATCCAGCTTGCAAAGCACCAATGAGATCTCTGTGAAGTAGGACAGACTACAGGGCAGACCTTGGGTGATGCCTGTGCCTGATGGGAACATACAACCCCCGCTGTCCATCAGCACCCGGGTGGCCTTTTTGCCTGCCTTCCATATAGAGTAGGTAGTCTCGCCTTTGAAAATGGGGAAGAAAAATCTTCTATGATGTGTAGATTTCATGGCCCTGTCAATCCAGCCCTCTTCAAAACATGTTTCCTTTTCTGGGAGGGGAAAAAAAAGATCAATGTCAAAGCTGGATCAGATCAAAACAAGTCAGCCAACATCTGCTCTCTGCTACCTTTTAAACCAATTAAATACCTTTCTCTGAATATTTTGTCCATTCAGATCTGAAGACCTTTAAAGACTGTGGTTTTATTTTTGTGTTTACATTCTTTTGGTTTGCATAATTTGCTTGACTTATTGCGTTTTTAGTATTTATTTTAAGCCAAATGTTTTTGTCTTTTTGATTCATTTTTATGACACGAATTTGTAGACAGTTAGTAAAAAGTCTTGAGAATCAAGTGGATGAAATTAATTCTAAATCCACTCCTGGACTGGTAATTTCTTTAAGAAAAAATTTAAATTCCCAAAAGGTTTGCAATCAACAGATGTCCAAGGTTGCCATCTGAATTATTTCATAGAATATTTTAATTGACTCCGTTGTATGGAAACCAAACACGAATGTTAGGAGGAATTCACTGTATAGCCCTGTCATCCAGTGTTCTTGTTTTCAGATTTTCATGTCACTAAGTTGCCTCACTGTGTTGGTGTGTTTCCATATGGAAAGGCTGACAACATTGACTTGTCCAAGCCCAGAAATTCTAGACTGACCCTCCAGGGAAAATAAAATAATAATAACTAAGAACAAATTCTTTCTCTGTGTAAAAACATTGATCCCTTGGGAGTAGGATGGGAAATGGGAGTAGGACATCATTAACTCTAGTTGTTTTAGTTTCTGAGATTTCATAACCTCAGTAGACACCAGCAAAGATTTCAGCTTTTCAATCTACCACCATCTCCTCAACCAATAAGACTTAGCAGTTTGTAGAGAATTTGTCTGGATCAGAGCAAACCACAGCTCTCCTAAACCCTGCTACAAATCAGTGGCAGTTCTCACTTCCTCAATGAAACTGGCACTGGGGACAGAACTTGCCTTGGTCATACCTTCCCACAGCTCCCAACTCTGAAATACACAGCCAGGTAGACCAAGCAATGGAAAGATCTGCAGCACTGTGTCTCATGAAAGTGTTTCAATGTTTAGTTTAGATAATGCTTACTTGTGCTATTAACCTTTTGACAGGCGTGTAGTATTGTTTGTTTTGGGTTTGTTTTTACCTTTTAACCATTTAGTAGACCCCAGCTAGCTACCAGTGCAGATTTTACCCCATGGGTAGGAGTCTATTGTTAAGCCACATAACAAAGCACACTAATACTGACACTGCAAATGGAAAATCCAAACCAAAAACGAAATTGACACCGATAAGTTGAACAAACTGTCCATTTTTGATATTTTGCATGCTCCCCCATGGACTGGCTGTGGCAATGTAATGCCTGTATAATGTTTTCAAATAAAAATAAATGCTTTATGAAGCACTGAGTTCTTGATTTTCTTGTGTGTTTGCCTGCACTATGACAACCATGGAAGCAGCTCCCTTGGGATGCTAGAAATAGCAACAAAAGTAGATAGCTGGGTACATGTCAAAGTAAAAACCAGAAACAAAATATTTCCAAATTAGGAAGGGTGCTGTTGGTCACAGAGCTCCAGCTTCAAAAAGCCAAGTAAAACATGTTTGTAATTTGCAAAATTAATTATTCATCTCAGCACTTCTGAAGGCTTTGGAGCTAATACCTCCAAGCCCACATTTGAAACACACATAGGAGAATATTAATTTACCCCCACAAAAGAGTTTCTCCTAAAGGGAAAGTTCTGGGGCCAGCATTGGGGCAAAGCAGGTAAAGCCACCATCTGCAAGGCAGGTATCCTAAATGGGTGCAGGTACAAGTCCAAGCTGCTCCACTTCGTTTTTTTTTTTTTTTTAAAGATTTATTTATTTTACTTGAGAGTCAGAGTTACACAGGCTGAAAGAGAAGGAGAGGCAGAGAGAGAGGTCTTCCATCCGCTGGTTCACTCCCCAATTAGCTGCAACGGCCAGAGCTGCACTGATCTGAAGCCAGGAACCAGGAGCTTCTTCTGGGTCTTCCACGTGGGTGCAGGGGCCCAAGGACTTGGGCCATCTTCTACTGCTTTCCCAGGCCATGGCAGAGAGCTGGATTGGAAATGGAGCAGCTGGGTCTTAAACCAGCACCCATATGGGATGCCAGCACTGCAGGCAATGGCTTTATCCGCTACACCACAGCGCTGGCCCTGGCTGCTCCACTTCTAATCCATCTCACTGCTAATGCACCTCTCTTGCTAATGCAAGAGAGGCTGGCTCTAATACTCGGGCCTCTGCTCCCATGTGGGAGACCCAGAAGAAAGTCCTAACACCTGGCTTCAGCCTAGCCCAGCCCTGGCCATTGTGGCCATCTGGGGAGTGAATCAGCAGATGGAGTATCTTTCTCTGTAACTCTGCCTTTCAAATAAATAAATCTTAAAAAAAAAAAAAAAAAAAAAAAAAAAAGGAAAGCCCTGTGTATGCTGTCCTTGGCACAAGAGCAGACCTACAATGTTTTCATTCTCCCAGGGCGTATTTAATAGCAGAGGCTGTTCCCATTTCTGCTCAGAATTTACAGTGTCCTGTCATTGTCACTTGTCCATCAACCACGGTCACCTGGGTGCCTCTTAAGTACCTAAAGCAGAATGCATATGAATTTAATGTTCTTGTCATTTGTGTTCACAATAAGACTCCCAAAACTAAATAGCCAGACTGTGTATCTTAGTTATATATAAAGCGTCTTTTTTTTTAACTTTTATTTAATGAATATAAATTTCCAAAGTATAGCTTATGGATTACAATGGCTTCCCCCACCATAACTTCCCTCCCACCTGCAACTCCCCCCTCTTCCTCTCCCTCTCCCATCCCATTCACATCAAGATTCATTTTCAATTATCTTTATATACAGAAGATTAATTTAGCATATATTAAGTAAAGATTTCAACAATTTGCATCCACACAGAAACACAAAGTATAAAATACTGTTTGAGTACTAGTTACAGCATTAATTCACATTGGACAGCAGCACATTGAGGACAGAGATTCTACATGAGGAGTAAGTGCACAGTGACTCCTGTTGTTGACTTAACAAATTGACACTCTTGTTTATGGCATCAGTAATCACCTGAGGCTCTTGTCATGAGTTGCCAAGGCTATGGAGGCCTTTTGAGTTCACCAAATCTGATCTTATTTAGAAAAGGTCATAGTCAAAGTGGAAGTTCTCTCCTCCCTTCAGAGAAAGGTACCTCCTTCTTTGATGACCTATTCTTTCCACTGGGATCTCACTAGCAGAGATCTTTCATATAGGTGGTTGTTGTTGTTGTTGTTGTTGTTGTTTGCCACAGTGTCTAGGCTTTCCATGCCTAAAATGCTCTCATGGGCTCTTCAGCCATATCTGAATGCTTTAAGGGCTGATTCTGAGGCCAGAGTGCTGTTTAGGACATCTGCCATTCTATGAGTCTGCTGTGTATCCAGTAAATCATCGTTTTAAAAGAAAAACTCATTCTTCAGAAAATAAACAGCAGCACACTAAGTGCTTTATAAAGTGCTCTTAAGATCCATCACAATCTGCTTTTTTTTTAATTTTTAAAGAATTATTTATTTATTTATTTGAAATCACAGTTAAAGAGAGGTAGAGGCAGAGAGTGAGAGAGGTCTTCCTTTCACTTGTTCACTCCCCAGATAGCTGCAATGGCCGAAGCCTGGAGCTTCTTCCAGGTCTACCAGGTGGGTGCAGGGCCAAGAACTTTGGCCATCCTCCACTGCTTTCCCAGGCCACAGCAGAGAGCTGGGTCAGAAGTGGAACATCCAGGACTTGAATCAGCGCCCATATGGGATGCCGGCATTGCAGGCGGCGGCCTCACACACTATGCCACAGCGCCAGCTTCCACAGCCTGCCTTTATAAAAAGGACAGCACCTACTTACAAAAAATATTACATGAAAAAATAACCTGAAAAATGTTAAATCTTTCTCTGAGGTACTGTTTGCTTTTATTGAGTAAGCTGTTTGATCAAAGGTGAAATAAAGTTGAACTTCAGCCTGTATCCAGATGTCCAACAATTCCAAATGATTGGGGTCCAAACAGAATAGACAAGAAATGTACATGTCATGTTTCATATGATTCCCCAATGGATTGTAATTTTTTTGAAATATTTATTTATTTAGAAGTCACAGTTGTAGCGAGAGAGGGTGATACAGAGAGAGAGAGAGAGCAAGTTTCCATTTGCTGGTTCACTTGTTCACTCCTCAGATGGCCATAACCACCAGGGTTGGGCTATGCAGAAGCCAGGAGCTTCATCTGGGTCTCCCTCATGGATGCAGGGGCCCAAGTACTTGGACCATCCTCTGCTGCTTTTCCAAGGCCATTAGCAGGGAGCTGGATTGGAAGTAGAGCAGCTGGGCATGAACTGGCACCTCTATGGGATGTCTGCATTACAGGTGGTGGCTGGGAACAGCAGAGGATGGCCCAAGTACTTGGGCTTTGCTACAATGCTGGCCCCTGTGGTTTTCTTTTCTTTTTTTTTTTTTAAAGATTTATTTTATTTATTTGAAAGACAGAGTTACAGAGAGAGGTAGAGACAGAGAGAGAGAGAGAGGTCTTCCATCTGCTGGTTCACTCCCCAGATGACCACAACAGCCAGAGCTGCGCTGATCCGAAGCCAGGAGCCAGGAGCTTCCTCTGCATCTCCTACATTGGTGCAGAGGCCCAAGCGCTTGGACCATCTTCTACTGCTTTCCCAGGCCATAGCAGAGAGCTGGATCGGAAGAGGAGCAACCAGCGCCCATATGGGATGCCGGTGCATCAGGCCAGGGTATTAACCCTCTGCACCACAGCACTGCCTCCCCCTACCCCATAGTTTTCTTAAGAGAAAGAACTGGGCTTCCTAAATACTTGAAAGTTCTTGCAATGCTAGGGAGACAGTCCAATGAGTTTCGTCACTATTAGCATGAGAGAAACAAGTAAAATTCAGCAGGAGGGCTGTAATTTATCATATTGTCTTGGTGTTGCACAGGGAAACAAACTGTCATGTTTGAAATAACAGGAGCTGAAATTACATCCAGCTTATCTGCTTTCAGTGCCCTGCAAAACACCTTGCCCATGGAAAGCACTCGTACATCTTGTTGTAATAGAATCTAACTTCTAAACCATAAGTACAAAGTACAAGTGTAAGATATTCTATTACACAATGTTCTCTTTGTTCTCCTGGTTAATCTTGTTTTGTTTTTTGGTTTTTTTTTTCTGGAAAATTCCTGTTCTTGGAGAGGAAGAAATCACCATGTCCATCTAAATGCACCCTTCTAGGGAATTTTTTTTTTTTTTTTTAATGATTGCTTACAATGTTTGGGCCTTCAAGGTCAAGTATGAGATAGGAAACAACATGAAGTTGATACCATTGCTCCTTTATTGTAAACAATAGCCTTTCTTTTTTTTTCTTGTTTTTTTCTTTGACTTCATTCTCCCCTCTCTTTTTTCCTCTTTTCTTCTTTCTGCAAGTGCACACAGAAGGCTTGTTATGGGCCACCTTGGCAGAGTTTCTACCCTTTATTCTCCGAGTGATCAAAAGGTTTAATTCAAAAATATACTGTGGTGTGCCAGATGACTGTCAGCAGTGCCTAAAAGGACAAGCTATTGTGCATCACACTTCAGACAGCCAGACAAGTCCCCTGGAAACGTTCCTGCAGCCTGAGTAAAGTAATCAGAGGGAGGTGGTCTCTAGGATTAGGGCCTTCCACCTGGCTGGGCAGAGGACTGGTGTGGATAAGACTAAAATTTGTGAAACCATGAAAATGAGCTTGTTCACCAAGCCGCAGCATGAGAGCCGGGACTGACCCCACATTGAATGAGGATCATTTCAGGGTAGAGAAGGTAACTTAACTTTACACAATGGAAAGTAATCTTCTGAATCCATTGCCCAAAGCTCATGGTACAGGCAAAAAAAAATGTAGGTATTCAGTAACCTTGTAGATGAGAGAGCTACACTAGGGCACCCACTAACGCCTTCAAGAGTGAGAGCAGGGGGCTGGTGTGGCACAGTGGGTTAAGCCACCACCTGTGAGACAGATTCCAGGGTTCTGCATGAGCACCCGTTTGAGTCCCCCTCAGCTGTTGAGGCCATCTGGGGGGTGAACAAAGAGTTACATGCAGATGATGAGCGTGGACTCAGTTCACACCAGGGGAACCTGGATGTGTGATCACCCTGGCTTTAGGTGAAGGCTGGAAACACTGCGGGTGACCATTTCTTCTTACCACTAGATGTCGCTGTCTGCGGCAGAAGGGCAGGAGCAGGAAGCTGTTCCGAATTCTTACTCCTGCAGGGCTTCTCTTCTCTCACTGTTCAGACCTCTTTCTTGGAGTCACTGGTGGCCAGGGATGTTGGAGAAGTGAGAGAAGTCCCAGGGGTAATATCTCAGGTATCTTCTCCATTGTTTCATTGCTAGATGTGTGCAAAAGTAAACAAGGAAGAATCGCATGAGCCCATTGGAGATGGTAGTACTGGAATTACTGAGAAATAAATTACAGTGGAGGCTGGCACACCTCTAGACTTAAAGAAAGACTGAAATGACCAGGTGATGGGTATGGAAGGGATATGTATTCCTCATGGGAGGAAGAAGTGAATTCCTAGGAGCTGAAAAGTAGATGCCTTAGGGAAGTGGATTGAAACCATTCCTCACTCTACATTTTCCTAGCAGTGTCCACAAATACCATTTCTGGGACTTTCAGCTAATGGGTTAAAAACATGTGGTTATAATGCATATTTTTGTGTGAAGTTGGAACTTATTAAATGCTTTTCTCGGCCTTGTCTCTGTAGGAAAGGAGAATTACTTCCATAGTACCTGAAAGGGGTTTGATAAATTTTAAGTAATAGTAATAATTGCAGTTTCACAGATGGTTGGCTACTTGCCACTTTCTCAGCAAACTGGAAAAGCAATAAAAAATCTACTTGTTCTTAAAATGACTACTGTTCTAAATGAAATTACTAAAGAGAGAGGAAATGGGCTAATCACTCGAATAATCAAAACAGTCTCATTATGGGACTCCCTGTGAGCTTTTGTCTGAATTCTCTAATGTAGTTTTTGGCATTAAATAGGATTTTAAAAGCTAAATAGGTCACACATGCATACAAATGGTTGAGTGAATCCCATAACTGCTTCATGTCTCCCAAGATTCTGCCTATCAGGCTGCATTTAATTAAAAGGAAAATTGTCAGCAATAGAGGACAACTTAACGTGGAAAATTGCGTGTCCATGGTTGAAGACTCAGACTTCGCTTTGAATTCACTTTCAGTTTGCTCGGCGCCGTCCTCGTCCAGCAAGAGACAGAGACCGAACACTTTGCACGGGGTTCCTTTATTGCTCGGCAAGCAGGAGATCCAGCTTCGATCTCTTCTGGGCAGGAACTTCCCTTACACCCGCGTAGCAAGGGTTTATATGCACAATACACGTCACAAATCAGGTGATAGGCTAGAAGCGCGGGGATAGGACAATCTCGTGGCAAGGCGGGAAGGAGCGAGCTAGAGCGGGAACTCCCTGAGATGAGGAAGAACCCGGAAGCAGGGAGTCGGCGCCATCTTAGGGGCACGGTTCCTCCGGTCTGGTTCCCTACATCTCCCTCCTTTTGTTTTTGCACAAATCACATCCCCGACGGCCCTGGCTCATGAGGGCCGGGAGAATATTTACTAGGCAGAGAGTAGAGGTGCATACCCAGCGTGCTTGTGATCCGTTAGTTACGGAACTTCAAGGGCCTGGCCACAACCCCTGATGTCTCCGTTAGGGATCAGTTTTTATTCCCTTTTGCTGGGGCAGGCTGGGAATTGAACCTGCATGCATATGCATATGCTCTCCCAGGACCCCCGGAACCCCCGGGTGGACTCCTGCTGCAGTACCTTTGGTCTCGCATACCCAGTTTTCGCTCCCCGTCAGGGATGGGTGATACAGCCCAATGAATGAGAGGGGGAACAAGACAACTCGAGGAAGGTGTGTGCCTGATGGAGGCATTGTCCATATGTGAGGCGTGAGTAGGGATGGGGGGACGAGGGTTTTAATCGCTGGTATGGACCCGGTCATAAGTCATGCGAGCCAGCATGGCATATGCATCCGGATCACGGTGATGGAGAGCAGCATACGCTGCCGCGCGGAACTGATGTCTGACGCTCTCCAACTTGTTGTTGATGAAGGAGCTCACCCAGCGAAGTACACAGGGACGTCTCGTTGTTTTGTTGCAATTTGTCGTCCTGTGAGAGCGTGGTAATCTCGGTTATCTCGGGGGAGATGTCGTCCGTAGGTGATAGAGGTGTATCTTGTGGCGGCGGGGCTGTTTTTCTGACCAATCTTTCCGGTATCCAGAGAGGTTCTCTTCCAGATTCCTGTGGGAAGACACAGACCGCGCCTCGGTTCCAGCATAATACCGGATCCGGGCCGTACCACTTTCCCGTGAGGACATCTTTCCAACGGACATAGCCTCGTGAAGATGGCTCCTTTAACATGTGTCTCTCAGCGGGGGACATAGAATGATCTGTCAAATTCAAAAAGTTTATAGTAAACAGTGCAAGGGAGAGGCGCATTCGAGGGGTTTTGCCCGTGGCAATTCCCTCCTTTTGTTTTAAGAGAAAAGCCTTGAGGGTTCGATGAGCCCTTTCAATTATGGCCTGTCCCTGAGGGTTATAAGGGATTTCAGTTTTATGTTGTACCTGCATACGGGTGCAGAAATCTTGGAATGATTTACTTGTGTATGCAGGACCATTATCTGTTTTTAAAGTTTTTGGTTTGCCCCAGGCTGCCCATGCAGCAAGGCAGTGATTAATGACATGGGTGGTACGCTCACCCGTCTCCAGAGAAGCAAAAATTACTTGGGAACAGGTGTCAACTGACACATGAACATACTTTAAGGTCCCAAACTCGGATATGTGGGTGACATCCATCTGCCAGATATGTCCTGGTAGTAATCCTCGGGGATTAACCCCCACCGAAGGCACAGGGGTTAAAGTAGGGCATGCGGCACAATGGCGAACAATATCGCGAGCGGCAGCACGAGAAAGACCGAATTTGGCGGCAAGGGTTTTTGCGTTTACATGGAACTCTGAATGAAACTGGATAGCCTGCTCTTCTGGGGAAGAAAATTGGAGTATCCAAATGGGGCGTGTGGCTTGATCAGCTATAGCATTGCCTGTGGTCATGGGTCCAGGTAAGGAAGAATGAGCTCTAATATGAGTAATAAAGAAAGGAGCAGACCGATTCCAAATAGATTTTTGCAGGGTGAGGAAAACTGTCGCTACGGAGGATGAAGAATTGACTAGTCCTGCGGCCTCAAGGATAGACACAGAATTAACCACATAGCGTGAATCAGACACAATATTGACAGGTCCGGGGAAATCAGAGAAGACTTGGTTAACTATAAGAAGTTCAGTTACCTGGGGGGAGTTAGTAGCGAATTGGAATGTTTTTGGCACAGATCCTGAAACAACATATGCACCGACTCCTGTTTTAGAACCGTCGGTATACACTACTGGGGCTCCCTGTAAGGGCTTTTGGGATGTGGACTTTGGAAAAATAACTGGGTGAGACTGAACAAAGGTTAGCAAAGGATCAGAGGGTGTTCTGTTTGTAATAGTTGCGGAAGTGGAGCAGACTAAAACCGCCCAAGCATCAGTACAAGCGATTAGCACACGTACCTGTTCCATGGAATAGGGGACAACAATGGTGGATGGTTCGCGTCCAAAATGTTGGATAGCCCTCTGAATGGCTAGGAGAGTTATCTCCGCCACTGCCACGGGATAGTAACTAATAGATCTAGTAGATGACATTGAGGGATGGATCCAGAGGAGAGGCCCATCCTGCCATAGGACCGCGGTGGGCTGTTTAAGGGTGTCGAGGACCCAAAGAGTAAGGTCTCCCGCAGGGTCCCAACGTTTTAGGGCAGCTTTACTAAGGGCATCGTTGACAATTGACAGTGCTTGTTTGGCCTCAGAGGTGAAGGTTCGGGGGGAAGCAAGATCCGGGTCTCCTTTAAGTATATTAAAGAGGGGCTGCAATGCAGCATTAGGAATGTTAAGGTAGGGCCTAATCCAATTGATATCCCCTAAAAGTTTTTGTAAGTCATTTAGAGTGGAGATAGCATTGATTTTTATTTGAATTTTTTGAGGTCTAATTTGAGTAGGGGCGACTATAGCCCCAAGATAAGAAACTACAGACGACAATTGCACCTTATTAGGTGCAATATGCAGCCCTGCCCCTTCCAGCACTTGTTGGAGTGTACTGTATAAGGCCAGGAGCCTCTCTGCTGTGGGGGCTGCACACAGTAGGTCGTCCATATAATGTAGGCACCTGCAGTCGGAATATCGGTCTCTAAGAGGTTTTAGTACTTGGGCTACATAGACTTGACACATGGTGGGGCTATTAGTCATACCCTGAGGCAAGACTGTCCACTCCCAACGCTTGTCCGGTTGTTCCTGGTTCTGGGTGGGGACAGTAAAAGCAAAACGTGGGGTATCCTTTTTGTCCAATGGAATGGAAAAGAAACAATCCTTAAGATCTATTACAATAACAGGCCATTGGTTGGGAAGTGCCGAAAGCAGAGGAAGACCACGTTGCACAGGGCCCATAGGCTGCATCTGTGCGTTGACTGCCCTAAGATCATGTAAGAGTCTCCATTGACCTAATTTTTTGCGGATGGCAAAAATAGGCGTATTCCATGGAGAGGTGGATGGGATCAAATGACCAGCGTTGACCTGCTCCAAGACCAGAGTGTTGACTGCCTCCAGTTTCTCCTGAGATAGGGGCCACTGTGGAACCCAGACGGGTACGTCCGTTAGCCACGAGATGGGTAAAGGCTCCACTGGTTTAGGAGGCGAAACAGTGACCCCTAGGAAAAACCCAGGCCAACTTTACTTGGTCTTTGTTTTGGTTCAATGGGGGAAGGGTGGCCCTGGAGCTGGACACCGAGTCCCTTGCCTGGGACGTAACCCATATTTTGTAGCATAGATCGTACTGCAGGGGAAGTGGTGACCAAAGCAACATCCATTTCGGCCAGGACGTCTCTCCCCCAAAGGGAAATGGGTAGAGGTAAAATGAATGGAGAAAACTGTCCTCTATGACCCTCGCTATCCTGCCATGACAACAAGGCTGCACTGATTTTTGGGAAATGAGCAAAACCAAGTCCTTGCAAGGTTTGTTCCGCCACATTTGTAGGCCATGTACTAGGCCAGTCCTTTGTTGCTATAATGGATTTGTCGGCTCCTGTGTCTAAAAGTCCCTTAATGTCCTTGCCATTAATCTGCAACACTAAAGTGGGACGTTCATTTAAAAGCATATGTAAGCCGGTAAAATTAATGCCAGAGGACCCAAAGTTACCAGCGCCGCGAACGTGGTTTTTAGCTGGGATTAAAGAGTGAAGACTGGGCAGTAATAACATTTGTGCGATACGGTCTCCAGGATTGATTACTAAAGGTCCCTGAGGGGCCTGAACCATGATCTTTACTTTACCAGTGAAATCAGAGTCAACTACCCCGGGGATCACAGCTAGCCCTCGGAGGGCGGCGGAGGACCGACCCAACACTAATCCAACCGAATCCGGGGGCAGAGGACCGGAGCAGTCGCTCTCCACTAATTGTACCCCCATCTCCGGAGTTAAGAGGAGAGGGGAGGTGGCGCGGAGGTCCAGGCCTGCGGACCCGTGAGTGGCACGGGCTGAGGGTGCACTGGGTGTAGCGCAGACACGGGA
This sequence comes from Lepus europaeus, assembly GCF_033115175.1. Lineage (NCBI taxonomy): Eukaryota > Metazoa > Chordata > Mammalia > Lagomorpha > Leporidae > Lepus > Lepus europaeus. The sequence continues at coordinate 117,159,916 of NC_084829.1, forward strand.
GGTGGAACCTGAGAGTAGATTTGATTTTGGGGGCTCCTCGCTGGGTTGGGGAGCCCCCTCTGGCCGTTTTTTGGCCCCTGGGCGCTACCTGTAAGTGGGTTGCCATCGATATCGAAAGCAGAACGGCATACCTCTGCCCTATGAGGGCCCTTGCGGCAACGGCGACAAGGCTCTATGCCTGAAGGCTGTGCCGTGGAATACCCATGGCTGAGATTGGGGCAATCGCGTTTTCTGTGACCCGGTTGATGACATTGGAAGCAAAGTCCTGAAGATATGGGGGGTCGGGTCGATTTAGATTTTGGACTGTTTTCTTTGACTTTTGCCAGCATCGCAGCTAGGCCCGCATTAGTAAGTGGCCCACCGGTATCTCTGCAGTATTTTAACCAGGAGTCCAGAGATTTATGTCTATATTGTCGAAGAATGTTTTTGCACTCTTTATTAGCCTGCTCAAAAATAATTTGTTTGACCAGTGGCTGAACGTCAACCTCGGAAGGGAAAATACGCGACGCAGCCTCAAGTATGCGAGCGACAAAATCAGCGAAGGGTTCGGCCGTGCCCTGAACGATCTTGGTGAGGTGGCTAGCTGAGTCACTTGGATTGGACGCCTGCCTCCACGCACGTTGGGCACAGTTGGAAATTTGCCTGTATACTTGTCTAGGGAATTGGGTCTGGTCAGCCTGATAAGGTCCACGCCCTAAAAGCATATCAGCATTCCACGTAGGGTGGCCGTCCTCAGCATTTTCATCTGCCTGGTCATGACAGCACTCTGTATTCATAGATTGCCACAAAAGAAAGCCGCCTGGACTTAAACAGGCCCGAGCCAATTGGGTCCAGTCGCTAGGTGTTAAAATGGACTGGCCGACTGATTCAAGGAGTGACAATGTGAATGGGGCTGTGGGTCCATAGTCATGGACCGCAGCCTTAAGTTGTTTTAATACTGTCATGTCCAATGGTTCGTGCCGGGCCTCTCGCGTGCCCAAAGCCAAAACAGGGTAAGCCTGAGTGGGGGCAGCGGGAGCGCCAGTTCGCAACTGTTTCCAGGCTTGTTGATGAAACTGTCTGCCTGAAAAAGGTGGCACATTTGGGACGTTTAATGGCCATGGCGGCACGGGTGTTAGATGGGGCTGAGGCACGCCTACATGACCGCCAGTAGGAGGCGCTGCGTCTTTAATCTGATGGGCGGGCACGACATCGATAGGAGGAGCCGTAGGCACTAGAGGGCGTAAACAGGCATCTTTTAACTTTTGCCGCAGCTGCGCATACGTAGGAGGCGGGGATTTAGGATCGCCGTCCCCTTCCCCCTCAGACTCAGAGGAGGCGGAGCCACATTCGGAGCCTGAGGCCAGTGAGGAAGTCTGGCATCCCGTGTCCTTAAATTGTATGAGGTCCCGGGCGCCGTCCGAGCTCTGAGAACGAACTTCCTCGAGAGCCTCGCGAACCGCCGTAAGAGTCGGGCGGTCCGCTCCCACCGACCTCTCCTCTTGGAGGCACGCCCGCAGTAGTTCCCATAAGGGGAGAACAACGGGGTCGATATCGGGTTCCTGGGGATCGTTAACTGTGCGCCGGAGATCCTTTCCTAATTTCTCCCAAGACTCAAGAGTTATTTGGCCCTCGTGGGTGAGCCACGGCGCAAAGAAATCAACACTTCCAAGGAACCTGACAAGTGTGGTCTTAGAAACCTTAATCCCTTTGCTACGCAATAATGCTTTTAACGGATTAAGCAACATTGAATGGCTAGATGAATTTCCCATTTTCAGTTTAAAGCGGGAAGACACGTCCGCTATCTTATTTTCAGTTTAAAGCGGGGGAACAAGTCTGCTATTCTTTCAGTTTAAAGCGGGGAAACACGTCCGCTATCTTAGGGTGCGTCCACCCTCCAACCACGAGATATACCTCACTCGCGGGGCCCAGACGGTAAGACTGACCTCGCTTACCTTCTACTTACCGGGCAACGTAGAGGAAGCTCCCCGTACGGGCCACCAGCTGCTCGGCGCCGTCCTCGTCCAGCAAGAGACAGAGACCGAACACTTTGCACGGGGTTCCTTTATTGCTCGGCAAGCAGGAGATCCAGCTTCGATCTCTTCTGGGCAGGAACTTCCCTTACACCCGCGTAGCAAGGGTTTATATGCACAATACACGTCACAAATCAGGTGATAGGCTAGAAGCGCGGGGATAGGACAATCTCGTGGCAAGGCGGGAAGGAGCGAGCTAGAGCGGGAACTCCCTGAGATGAGGAAGAACCCGGAAGCAGGGAGTCGGCGCCATCTTAGGGGCACGGTTCCTCCGGTCTGGTTCCCTACATCAGTTCATAATCATGACTTCCAGACAACAGTGACATTGGTTAAGGCAGCTACGTAGATATCAGCCTGGGTGTGTAAGAGGGACCCAAGAAAATGCGAAGTTTTAAGGGAAATAAGTTTGTGTGAAATAGAGTGAGGAAACAAGACCTGAAAGCAAGACCCAGCCTCATCTCTGTCTCCACTAGCCCAAGGAGTCCTTGCCTGTCAGAAGGAGCTCACTGGCTTGAGGGAGTGATGCAGCGGCCACCAAGGTTCCAGTCACTGAACTGGAGGAGTCATTTGCTTCTCCAATAGGTCAGGACCTTGATGGCCAGTGTTGTCCAGAGGGGTTTGTATGGGGAAATTCCATATCCAGAAATACCCCTCCCAGACCTTCCCAGCAGAGGGGAGAGGGGAGAAGAAATGGAGGACCCATACTCATGTCCATAAAACCCCAGTCTGAATGCAGACTGGGCTCTCAGTCTTTTTCTGAGATGCCCATCTGGTCCATGAGGTGTAGGAATTTCTGTCTCTACTTTTTCAATAAAACTTTGCTAAAATTGCCTTGTCTGCTCATTCATTGATCTCATACTTCCTTGTCATTGGAGCAAGTACCCAGGGTTCAAAGGTGAAGCAAAATTCATTTACACTTTAGTCTCAATCTTAGACCCAGAACCGGAGAGCTGGAGGAAACAATGGAGATCATTTCACTGAAAATCTCAGATTGGGATTGGCCTTGTCTCTGTAGGGAAGGAGAATTACTTGGAATGCCATCATTCCCTGTTAGAGAGCCTAGGAGTGAGTCCCTCCTCTACTTGCCAATCCAGCTGATGGTAGAAGATGATGGCTCAAGTACTTGGGTCCCTGCTGCCCATGTGGGAGACCTGGAAGAAGTGACTGGCTCCTAACTTCAGTTTGAATGTCAACCACCAAATAGAACTGTCTCTCTCTCTCTCTCTCTCTCTCTCTCTCTCTCTCTCTCTCTCTCTTCCTGTCAGCACTATACCATTCAAATGAATAAATAAACTTTAAAAGAAAATTTCAAGTCTAAGGTAGGTGTTTGGTACAGTTAAGATGCAACCTGAACATCTGCATCCTATATTGGAGTACATGGGTTCGAGTCCGGCTTTGGAAATAATTCCAGCTTCCTACAAATATACATTCTGTGTGGTTGGATGCTTGCCACCCATGTAGGAAACCTGGTTTGAGTTCTAGACTCCTGGATTCACTCTAGCCCCGCCCTGATTCCTGCAAGCATTTGGGTAGGGAACCAGCAGACAGAAAACAATCTCTCTCTCTCTCTCTCACTTTCAAATTAATAAAGTAACAAATAAAAATTTAAGAAAAGGAAAAATCCATTTTATGTCCTGAAAATTTGAATATGGTTCAGCCTTAGTCACTACTCATTGAATTTTGCAGATGTGTAATTCATTAGGGAGGTGCTCTGTGATCCCTGGAAACCAGAGTCATTTAAATGTAGATCCTCTCCATTAAGGGAGCCCTAGCAAATTTGTTTTTAGAGATTCTTTTTTTTTTTTTTTTTTGGACAGGCAGAGTTAGACAGTGAGAGAGAGAGACAGAGAGGAGAAAGGTCTTCCTTTTCTGTTGGTTCAATGGCTGTTATGGCCGGTGCGCTGCACCGATCCGAAGCCAGAAGCCAAGTACTTCCTCCTGGTCTCCCATGCGGGTGCAGGGCCCAAGCACTTGGGCCATCCTCCACTGCCTTCCCGGGCCACAGCAGAGAGCTGGACTGGAAGAAGAGCAACCCGGACAGAACCAGCGCCCCAACCGGGACTAGAACCTGGGGTGCCGGCGCCGCAGGCGGAGGATTAGCCTAGTGAGCCACAGCGCCGACCCCAAGCAACTTTTCAGACAGTTTAGGTAAGTAGTCCTTAGGAGGACCTCTATTACCAACCAACTCCTTAAGTATAAAGATCCCAAAGAGAAAAGAATGGGAAAGCACTTGGTACATACCTGCAGTAAACTACTTCTGTCTTTCTGTATGGGATCCTTCTGGGAAAATGGTCCTGCTACTCCTACTCAACACACAAGTATGAGTGGCCTTCCGGACTGACTTTGCCCATACTACTGCCTGAACCAGACGCTGGAGCATCAGTGGTCTCTTTGTAAGGGTTAAGAGCCTATTGCCGGCCGGCACCGCGGCTTGCTAGGCTAATCCTCCACCTTGCGGCACGGGCACACCGGGTTCTAGTCCTAGTCGGGGCGCCAGATTCTGTCCCGGTTGCCCCTCTTCCAGGCCAGTTCTCTGCTGTGGCCAGGGGGTGCAGTGGAGGATGGCCCAAGTGCTTGGGCCCTGCACCCCATGGGAGACCAGGAGAAGCACCTGGCTAAGCACCTGGCTCCTGCCATCGGATCAGTGCGGTGTGCCGGCCACAGCCACGGCGGCCATTGGAGGGTGAATCAATGGCAAAGGAAGACCTTTCTCTCTGTCTCTCTCTGACTGTCCACTCTGCCTGTCAAAAAATTAAAAAAAAAAAAAGAGCCTATTGCTTCTGCAGGGAGATTTCTCATCTCCAGACCTGCACCAGCTGCCACTAACTATAATCTCAAATAACCTGTGTTGGGTCATGATTATCGGTGAAGTTGCTGCCATTAGTAAACAATTCAGCTGCCACCAGAGAACATCAAGCTTGACTGTAAGATGAAGGGGTAAGTGGCCCCTGTGATGTAAGGGCTTGTGGAAATTCACATCACTGAGCAACGGGTCGAGATCACCAGAGCATTGAAATTTTAAAGGCAAAGCTATGCTGCCCATCTATAAGAGTGCTCCAGAATCTCTCTCCTTTTTTAAAGATTTATTTTATTTACTTGAAATACAGAGTTACAGAGTAGAGACAGAGAGGTCTTCTGTCATTGGTTCACTCCCCAGATGGCCACAACGGCCAGAACCGGCACCCATATGGGATGCTGGTGCTTCAGGCCAGGGCTTTAACCTGCTGCGCCACAGCACCGGCCCCTCCAGAATCTCTTTAGAACCCCTAAAGTGGAGTACTTCAGCGCCACCACCTGCTACTCCTGGACTCATGGGAGTTTTTCAGCGAAAAACCCTTCTACCATTTCTCCTGTGGCTGATTAAATGGATTGCTTCAGTTTGAAATGCAATCTCCTTTTTTTGAGTCTTGACATTATAAAGAAATAGACATTTCTGTGCTAATGCAATTTTCATTATTTCTATTATCATGATAAAGTAGGATATCTTCTTCAGGGTACAGCATAATTCCCATCCATTTCTAATGAGATTGCAACAGCGTCTGCTTTGGAAGCATTGTATTATTTCTGTCTACTCCTCCTGAAATGATTGACCCAGCTCGTGCCACAGTGGCAGATATCTGAGTGTGGCCTTCTTACTTCATTAGTTCACTCTTGATGACAGCTTCTTTGGACATTTCAGGAGGATTGTTTTCTGTACATTACATCTTAAATGTAACTACATTTGATCTCTTGTCTTTAAAGTCATTTAAGAAAAAGGAAAAAACTCTCCTGAGTACAAATGAGTGTATCTCGGATACTGCCTCTAAACTGTATGCACATTTGTTTTTAAAAAATGGAATAGAATTAAGTTTTTTAATATCACACTGCATATTCATTAAATGAAGACACTCTGGTTTATAAATGCCAGTGATTTTAAAATCAAATCATGACTTTACAAAATTGAAAATTACTATTTTTCCTAACGCCCTTACCTGTCAACACTACAAGATTCCTGCATTAGTGAAACACTGTGAAATAGTTTCCTGCAGGTGGAATTGCTTCTTGCCATCTGTCCTGAAAACGAACCTATTTTCTTCAATAGGATCATTTGCCATCTTAATTTCCCTTGCATTATTACTTACAAAGTTTCCAAAGAAATCTCCACATTATTCTTTAATTCACCCAAGAAACATTCTTGAAGACAAGCTATACCCAGGTAAAATAATGTAGAGACAGTACTATATAGCAATAATTAAACTTACATCCTGGCTGGGTAAGATGGCGGAATAGGAAGGGAGCACACTGATTGTCTGGGAAGAGACAGTTTAATAAAAGTGGAGATACTGCAGGTTCAAGAAAGAGTAGGAGAAGAAATAGCAGAAGAAACTCTTCCAGAACTAGTGATTCACAGTGGACCTGCGTGGAGAGCATGGGAGCCCACGGTTTGGGATGCCAGCAGCAGAATCAACACACCAGTGCTGGAACACTAGGTGAGCCAAATCTCAATAGCCCAAGACACTGGCAGGCAAGCAGAAAGAGGAGACTAGAGGGAACGAGGCTTGAAACCCCGTGGGGAAAAGTTCACCAGGCTAACTAGAAGAGAGAGGGAAAAAAAATGACCGATATGGACACAAGTTTCTCTCTCTCCGCTCACCTCTCAATGGTGAGCAAGACAAAGAGCAGGTGCCATTTTGGACATACGTCATAAGCAGGGCAACTTCAGGTCTGCACCGGCCCTTAGCCTAGCAGAAAAACCTGACTCCAGGGAGGGGGTGGTGATGGTGAAATAACAGGAGATTAGGACCTAGTGAATGTGTGGTGCTAATGAACTGAGACTGTGAAAAAAGAGATGGTGGGGGAGAGAACTCACGGAATTCACATGAGTACTCTCCAGAGAAGCTACAATTTGGTAACCTTGGCAACCCAATGGGAGACTGCAGGAGAATTTGAGCCCACACTGAGGGCAGCAGAGATTCCCTGTGTGGTCCTTGGGAAAGAGCTTCTGATCTCTGGCTCCTGTGGGTATATCATTCGCCTGCTACTACCTCCAATTCTGCTCAGCTGTGCAGAATTACTTCCCTTTTGAATCAAAAAAAGAAAGAAAGTGAGATTTACCACACCTAACCTGGGAGTGTCACCTTTGGCACACCCTTAACCCTGAGGAACCAGAGCTCTCAGGCCACACCCATCTCAAGCCTCTAAGGCTCCATCAAAAGCAGACAGTCATAGTATAACAAGAAAAAGCACCACAGCTACAGAAGAAGAATCCAAAGAATATCTCCACAATGCCAAGCAACAAATGCAGAAACCAAGGAAGCAAGAACAAGGAAGACATTATGACACCCCCAAATGAACAAGACACTCCAAGCCAAGATTATGAAGATGATGAGATGGAAGAAATGCAAGATATGGATTTCAAAAAATTTATGATAAGAACAATTAGAAGTTTTAAAAAACACATGCTTGAGGTACAGAATTCCTTATTGGACAGGATAGAAAATCTCCTTTGAGAAAATGAAATCTTCAGGAGGAATCAAAATGAAATGCAGAAACTAGTAGAACAGGAAAGTGTGATAGTGAAGAGAAATCAAAATGAAATGAAGAACTCAATAGATCAAATGACAAACACACCAGAGAGCCTTTAAAACAGTCAGTGAAGCAGAAGAGAGAAAATCAAACTTAGAAGGCAGAGCACAGGAAAGGAAACAGTCAAACCAAAGAAAAGAAGAGGAAATCAGAAATCTAAAAAATATTGTTGGTAATCTACAGGATACTATGAAAAAACCCAACATTCGCGTTCTAGGAGTTCCTGAAAGCATGGAGAGAGAGAAAGGATTAGAAGGCCTTTTTAGTGAGATACTTGCAAAGAACGTCCTGGGTTTGGAGAAGAACAGAAACATCCTAGTACAGGAAGCTCATAGAACCCCGTGTAAACATGACCAAAAGAGATCCTTACCACAACACGTTGTAATCAAACTCAGCACAGTGAAACATAAAGAAAAGATTCTAAAATGTGCAAGAGAGAAACATCAGATTACTCTCAGAGGATCTCAATTAGACTCACAGCTGACTTCTCATCAGAAACCCTACAAGCTAGAAGGGAATGGCGAGATATAGCCCAGGTACTAAGAGAGAAAAACTGCCAGCCCAGAATATTATATCCTGCAAAGCTCTCATTTGTGAATGAAGGTGAAATAAAGACCTTTCATAGCAAACAGAAATTGAAAGAATTTGTTGCCACTCATCCTGCCCTGCAAAAGATGCTTAAAGATGTGTTACACACAGAAACACAGAAACATGGTCATCAATATGAAAGAAGGTAAAGGAAGGAAACCTCACAGCAAAAGATCACAGGAAGCTCAAAGGATATATTAGAAAATATCTTTGTCAAATGGCAGGGCAAAGTTACTACTTATCAATAGTCACATTCAATGTTAATGGCCTGAACTGTCCAGTTAAAAGACACCGATTGGCTGATTGGGTTAAGGAACAACACCCATCTTTTTGCTGCTTACAAGAAACACATCTTTCCAACAAAGATGCATACAGACGAAAGTGAAAGGCTGGAAAAAGATATACCATGCCAACAGAAATGAAAAAAGAACAGGCGTAGCCATCTTAATATTGGACAATGTAAACTTTAACACAAAAACTGTTAGGAGAGACAAAGAGGGGCACTATATAATGATTAAGGGATCCATTCAACAGGAAGATATAATGATTATCAATGTATATGCACCTAATTACAGGGCACCAAATTATTTAAAAGACTTGTTAAGGGACTTAAAGAGAGACTTAGACTCCAATACAATAGTACTGGGCGACTTCAATACTCCACTCTCAGAAATAGACAGATCAACAGGACAGAAGATCAACAAGGAGACAGTAGATTTAAACAACACTATAGCCCAAATGGATCTAACAGATATCTACAGAACTTTTCATCCTACACATAAAGACTTTACATTCTTCTCAGCAGTACATGGAACCTTCTCTAGGATTGACCACATATTAGGCCATAAAGCAAGTCTCAGCAAATTCAAAAGAATTAGAATCATACCATGCAGCTTCTCAGACCATAAAGGAATGAAGTTGGAAATTAGCAACTCAGGAATCCTTAGAGCATATGCAAACACATGGAGATTGAACAACATGCTCCTGAATGAACAATGGGTCATAGAAGAAATCAAAAGAGAAATCAAAAATTTTCTGGAAGTAAATGAGGATAGCAGCACAACATACCAAAACTTATGGGATACAGCAAAAGCAGTGTTGAGAGGAAAGTTTATATCAATAGGGGCCTACATCAAGAAATTGGAAAGGCACCAAATAAATGAGCTTTCAATTCATGTCAAGGATCTAGAAAATCTGCAGCAAACCAGACCCAAATCTATTAGGAGAAGAGAAATAATTAAAATCAGAGAAGAAATCAACAGGATTGAATCAAAAAAGACATTACAAAAAATCAGCCAAACGAGGAGCTGGTTTTTTGAAAAAATAAACAAAACTGACACCCCATTGGCCCAACTAACTAAAAAAAGAAGAGAAAAAACCCAAATAAATAGGATCAGAGATGAAAATGGAAACGTAACAACAGACACCACAGAAATAAAAAGAATCATCAGAAATTACTACAAGGACTTGTATGCCAGCAAACAGGGAAATCTATCAGATATGGATAGATTCCTGGACACATGCAACGTACATAAGTTGACCCAGGAAGACACAGAAAACCTAAACAGACCCATAACGGAGACAGAAATTGAAACAGTAATAAAGGCCCTCCCAACAAAGAAAAGCCCAGGACCAGATGGATTCACTGCTGAATTCTACCAGACATTTTTTTTTTGACAGGCAGAGTGGACAGTGAGAGAGTGAGAGAGAGAGAGAGAGAGAGACAGACAGACAGACAGACAGACAGAAAGGTCTTCCTTTTGCCATTGGTTCACCCTCCAATGGCCGCCGCGGCCGGCGCACTGCGGCTGGTGCACCACGCTGATCCGATGGCAGGAGCCAGGTGCTTCCTCCTGGTCTCCCATGGGGTGCAGGGCCCAAGCATTTGGGCCCTCCACTGCACTCCCAGGCCACAGCAGAGAGCTGGCTGGAAGAGGGGAAACCGGTAAAAATCCGGCACCCCGACCAGGACTAGAACCCAGTGTGCAGGCGCCGCAATGTGGAGGATTAGCCTATTGAACCGCGGTGCTGGCCAAGACATTTAAAGAAGAACTAACTCCAATTCTTCTCAAACTATTCAGAAGAATTGAAAAAGAGGGAATCCTCCCAAATTCTTTCTATGAAGCCAGCATCACCTTAATTCCTAAGCCAGAAAAAGGTGCAGAATTGAAAGAGAATTACAGGCCAATATCCCTGATGAACATAGATGCAAAATCCTCAATAGAATTCTGGCAAATAGAATGCAACAACACATCAGAAAGATCATCCACCCAGACCAAGTGGGATTTATCCCTGGTATGCAGGGATGGTTCAGTGTTCGCAAAACCATCAATGTGATACACCACATTAACAGACTGCAGAAGAAAAACCATATGATTATCTAAATAGACACAGAGAAAGCATTTGATAAAATACAACACCTTTTCTTGATGAAAACTCTAAGCAAACTGGGTATGGAAGGAACATTCCTCAATACAATCAAAGCAATTTATGAAAAACCCATGGCCAACATCCTATTGAATGGGGAAAAGTTGGAAGCATTTCTGCTGAGATCTGGTACCAGACAGGGATGCCCACTCTCACCACTGCTATTCAATATAGTCCTGGAAGTTTTAGCCAGAGCTATTAGGCAAGAAAAAGAAATTAAGGGGATACAAATTGGGAAGGAAAAACTCAAACTATCCCTCTTTGCAGATGATATGATTCTTTATTTAGGGGACCCAAAGAACTCTACTAAGAGACTACTGGAACTCATCGAAGAGTTTGGCAAAGTAGCAGGATATAAAATCAATGCACAAAAGTCAACAGCCTTTGTAATACACAGGCAATGCCACAACTGAGGAAGAACTTCTAAGATCAATCCCATTCACAATAGCTACAAAAACAGTCAAATACCTTGGAATAAACTTAACCAAGGACGTTAAAGATCTCTATGATGAAAATTACAAAACCTTAAAGAAAGAAATAGAAGAGGATACCAAAAAATGGTATCCAGGCCCATGGATTGGAAGAATCAATATCATCAAAATGTCCATTCTCCCAAAAGCAATTTACAGATTCAATGCAATACCAATCAAAATACCAAAGACATTCTTCTCAGATCTGGAAAAAATGATGCTGAAATTCATATGGAGACACAGGAGACCTTGAATAGCTAAAGCGATCTTGTACAACAAAAACAAAGCCAGAGGCATCACAATACCAGATTTCAGGACATACTACAGGGCAGTTGTTATCAAAACAGCATGGTACTGGTACAGAAACAGATGGATAGACCAATGGAACAGAATAGAAACACCAGAAATCAATCCAAATATCTACAGCCAACTTATATTTGATCAAAGATCCAAAACCAATCCCTGGAGTAAGAACAGTGTTTTCAATAAATGGTGCTGGGAAAATTGGATTTCCACGTGTAGAATCATGAAGCAAGACCCCTAGTTTTCACTTTACACAAAAATTCACTCAACATGGATTAAAAACTTAAATCTATGACCCGACACCATCAAATTATTAGAGAGCATTGGAGAAACCCTGCAAGATATAGGTACAGGCAAAGACTTCTTGGAAAAGACCCCAGAAGCACAGGCAGTCAAAGCAAAAATTAACATTTTGGATTGCATCAAATTGAGAAGTTTTTGTACCTCAAAAGAAACAGTCAGGAAAGTGAAGAGGCAACCGACAGAATGGGAAAAAATATTTGTACACTATGCTACAGATAAAGGGTTGATAACCAGAATCTACAAAGAAATCCAGAAACTCCACAACATCAAAACAAACAACCCACTTAAGAGATGGGCCAAGGACCTCAATAGACATTTTTCCAAAGAGGAAATCCAAATGGCCAACAGGCACATGAAAAAATGTTTAAGATCACTAGCAATCAGGGAAATGCAAATCAAAACCACCATGAGGTTTCACCTCACCCCGGTTAGAATGGCTCACATTCAGAAATCTACCAACAATAGATGCTGGAGAGGATGTGGGGAAAAAGGGACACTAACCCACTGTTGGTGGGAATGCAAACTGGTTAAGCCACTATGGAAGTCAGTCTGGAGATTTTTCAGAAACCTGAATATAACCCTACCATACAACCCAGCCATACCACTCCTTGGAATTTACCCAAAGGAAATTAAATTGGCAAACAAAAAAGCTGTCTGCACCTTAATGTTTATTGCAGCTCAATTCACAATAGCTAAGAACTGGAACCAACCCAAATGCCCATCAACAGTAGACTGGATAAAAGAAATTATGGGACATGTACTCTATAGAATACTATACAGCAGTCAAAAACAATGAAATCCGGTCATTTGCAACAAGATGGAGCAATCTGGAAAACATTATGCTGAGTGAAATAAGCCAGTCCCAAAGGGACAAATATCATATGTTCTCCCTGATCAATGACAACTAACTGAGCACCAAAGGGGAAACCTGTTGAAGTGAAATGGACACTATGAGAAACAGTGACTTGATCAGCCCTTGTCCTGACTGTTGATGTACAATGTAATACTTTATCCTTTTTAGTATTTTTTTTGTTCTAGTACTATTGTTTGAACTCTGTAATTAACACACAATTATTCTTAGGTGTTTAAATTTTAACTGGAAAGTGATCCCTCTTAAATATAAGAGTGGGAATAAGAGAGGGAGGAGATGTACAATTTGGGACATGCTCAATCGGACTTGCCCCAAGTGGTGGAGTTAGAAACGTGCCAGGGGATTCCAATGCAATCCCATCAAGGTGGCATGTACCAATGCCATCTCACTAGTCCAATTGATCAATTTCAGTTCACAATTGATGACTGTGATAGGTCTAAGAGTCAAAGGGATCACACAAACAAGACTAGTGTCTGCTAATACTAACTGATAGAATCAAAAAGGGAGGGAACGATCCATCATGGGAAGCGGGATACACAGCAGACTCATAGAATGGCAGATGTCCTAAATAACACTCTGGCCTCAGAATCAGCCCTTAAGGCATTCGGATCTGGTGGAAGAGCCCATGAGAGTATTGTAGGCATGAAAAGCCAAGACACTCTGGAAAAAAAAAAAAGAAGAAGAAGACCTAAATGAAGATCTCTGTGAGTGAGACCCCAGTGGAAAGAATGGGGCCATCAAAGAAGGAGGTACCTTCCTCTGAAGGGTGGAGAGAAATTCCACTTTGACTATGACTTTGTCTAAATAAGATTGAAGTCAGCAAACCCTAAAGCCTTCCATAGCCTTGGCAACTCATGACTAGAGCCTAGGGAGATTACTGACACCATAAACAAGAGTGTCAAATTGTTAAGTCAACAACAGGAGTCACTGTGTACTTACTTCTCATGTGGGATCTGTCCTTAATGTGTTGTCCAATGTGAAGTGATACTATAACTAGTACTAAAACAATATTTTACATGTTGTGTTTCTGTGTGGGTGCAAACTGATGAAAGCTTTATTGAGTATATACTGATTCAATCTTCGGTATATAAAGAGAATTGAAAATGAATCTTGATGTGAATGGAAGGGGAGAGAGAGCGGGAAAGGGGAGGGTTGCGGGTGGGAGGGAAATTATGGGGGTGAAAGCCATTGTAATCCATAAACTGTACTTTGGAAATTTATATTTACTAAGTAAAAAAAAACTTACATCCTATCTTTAATATAATAAACTGACTTTTTTATGATATGCTTTATCCTTAGAAAAGCAAAAAATAAGTAAAAATATTATATATGAAAAATAAGATAATAAATTAGGTCATCCTTCCCCCAATCAACCTAAATAGAAGTTTTGGTTACAGTCAGGTATTTGGCACCAACCTAGGCCCTGGTTATGACTGGCCCACCTGATGCAAATGGACAGGTGGAGACAGGGTTCCTGACAGACTTAGTTCAGCTAGTGCAGTGAGGCAGGTGTCAGCAAAGCCATGTGCCCCCAGAAGACAAAGTCCAGGTGGAGAAAGAGAGCCCAAGTAATTGAAATAATCCAGGACACCTTCCCTTAGCCCACAGTTGCTCCTGATAATGCTTTTACTTGTACTCACCCCATAGGAATCCAAAACCCATCTCTAGGTGGGAATGTGAGACCGACTTTGGTCACTGGCTGTTTGAGTTAGGAATAGGGATGATGACTTCCTGTAGGGCGGGTAGTTTCAAAAGTCCTGCTACCCAGTAACTGTGTCTATTTTTACCTTCAAGGAGAAAGGTGCTTCTCTTCATGTTCATCACTTGAACAGCTTATTCCAGCTGTCAGTCACCAGAAAACGTGTCAACTCAGGGCTCCAGGATTCCTCTGAGAAGCATAAAACCATCTAATAATAAGACCAAAGGCATTGCTTTTGCCTAGCATGCAGGTTCAGAATGAGATGAATGCCTGAGAACGAAGCAGTTAGTTTACCTTCCTTCTTCCTGAGTGTAACCAGAACTGTGTCTATGATGATAGAATGCCCTCTTCAGTTTAACACATGACATACCAAACCTGATTTTTCCATTTGCATCTCTCAGGATAACAGTTGCTCCATTTATTTTTTTTAAAGATTTATTTTATTTATTTGAAAGAGCTACACAGAGAGAGGAAAAGCAGAGAGAGAGAGAGAGAGAGAGAGAGAGAGAGAGAGAGAGAAAGGAGCCAGGTCCTTCCGGGTCTCCTATGTGAGTGCAGGGGCCCAAGGACTTGGGCCATCTTCTTTTTTTTTTTTTTTTTGACAGGCAGAGTGGACAGTGAGAGAGAGAGAGAGACAGAGAGAAAGGTCTTCCTTTGCCGTTGGTTCACCCTCTAATGGCCACCGCGGTAGCGCGCTTGCGGCCGGCGCACCGCGCTGTTCCGATGGCAGGAGCCAGGTGCTTATCCTCGTCTCCCATGGGGTGCAGAGCCCAAACACTTGGGCCATCCTCCACTGCACTCCCTGGCCACAGCAGAGAGCTGGCCTGGAAGAGGGGCAACTGGGACAGGATCGGTGCCCCGACCGGGACTAGAACCCGGTGTGCCGGCGCCGCAAGGCGGAGGATTAGCCTGTTGAGCCACGGCGCCGGCCTTCGGCCATCTTCTACTGCTTTCCCAGGCCACAGCAGAGAGCTGGATTGGAAGAGGAGCAGCCGGGTCTCAAACTGGCACCCATACTGGATGCTGGCACTGCAGGCAGCGGCTTTACCTGCTACCCCACAGCGCCGGCCCCACCCAGTTGCTCCATTTATAAACCAAGCCTTGGCCCTCTGGCATTGACAATTGCCTGGGAGAAGGGGGATGCTCCTGTCACTTGGGGAGCTGTGAAGCCACAGTAGTTAGTACAAGTTCTCCAGGGGAAGAGGAATCTCTCCCTCTGTGTCAAGCTTCAAGCTCTCTTCATTAGATACTCTGCTTCTGCCAAGCTTGGAGCATCCTGATCCAATTATCTACTATAGATTTCTGTGTGGTGAAAACTACATCCTGTATTATTTATTCTACTATGTGCTAGGCAATGGGATAAGCATTGTAGAAATTATTTTATTTTGTCCTCAAAGCAATGCTAGAGGTGGGAGTCATAGAATGTATCCCAGTTTTATTGCCGAGTTAATGGAGGGACAGATGGATTATATAAAATGGCCAAGGACACACAGCTACAAGTGATAAGGCCAGTACTGAAACTCTGGTGCCTCTAACTTCAAACACATCAGAGTACACCATAATACAAAATGTCTCATGACAGCTCAAAAAGAGGCTTAGTTGACAAAACTATTGAGGAGCTATCTGCAAGAGTCCAGTGAAGAGATGTGTGTAGGAGAGGGAAAGCTGACTATACCCAGCATCGGAAACCTATGCTGGGGCCTGCATTGTGGCGTAGCGAGTAAAGCCGCCACCTGCCACACTGGCATTCCATGTGGGCACCAGTTCATATCCCAGGTGCTTCACTTCCCCTCCAACTCTCTGCCAATGGCCTGGGAAAAGCAGCGGAAAATGGCCTAAGTGTTTGGGCCCTGCCACTCACATGGGAGACCTGGATGAAGTTCCTAGCTCCTGGCTTCTGGTTTCAGCCTGGCCCAGCCCTGGCCATTGTGGCCATCTGGGGAGTGAACAAGCAGATGGAAAATTGAGATCTCTCTCTCTCTCTCTCGCTCACTTTCTCTCTCTCTTCCCTTCCTCTGTATCTTTGACTTTCAAATAAATAAATAAATCTTAAAAAGGAAAGCAACATATGCCAACCACATTCATGGCTCACTTTTGATAGGGGAAGTTGGTTACAAATTCCTTTCTTGTAAGACAACAGAAATGCAGGTTAGAAGAAAAGAAAACTCCATATGAGCAGCAGCAGAATATTAACTTGCTTTGAGAGTTGGAAGATCTAGTCAGGGGCAGGGCCCTTCACTTCCTCAACAAACTCCATTGCCACCATCTCAGGCAGCAAATGATCCTCAGGGTGCCCTCGCGGAAGGCCTCTTCTCTGTGCCACATCCTGGGGTCATTTCTTGACCTTTCGTCTCCTTAACATCCCAGCAGCATTTGGCACAGCTGATTGCATCCTCCCTCTTGAAACAATTCTTCTGCAATTTGTGGGATCAACTTCTGCTGATGTTCCTGTGCCCCACGGGCCACTGCCACCCGTGTTCCTCCTCGGAGCTCCCATGCTCTTGTCCTTGGTTTGCACCTCCTTTTTATTGAGTTTACACTCACTGTATTAAACACCGGCTCCATGCTGATGACTGGCTCTTTGGCCTCCCCATCCCAGACCTCTCCCTGCCCATTCAATGTTTCCATTTGGACATGCACTAAGCCTCTCAAGTCTAATGTGTACAACACAGAACCTGTGACCGCCTCCCCCCTCCAGCCCCGCCAAAAACCCGTTTCTCCTGCAGTCCTCCACGTCTCATAAGCAGCCCATCGACGGCCTGCTTATTCTGGCCAAACACCCCAGATCTGTCCTTGATTTTGTATTTTCCAGTTCTTCTTCTTCTTTTTTTTTTTTTTGGACAGGCAGAGTGGATAGTGAGAGAGAGAGAAAGGTCTTCCTTTTTGCCGTTGGTTCACCCTCCAATGGCCGCTGCAGCCGGCTCATCGCGCTGATCCGAAGCCAGGAGCCAGGTGCTTCTCCTGGTCTCCCATGCGGGTGCAGGGCCCAAGCACTTGGGCCATCCTCTGCTGCCTTCCCGGGCCATAGCAGAGAGCTGGCCTGGAAGAGGGGCAACCGGGACAGAATCCGGCGCCCTGACCAGGACTAGAACCCGGTGTGCTGGCGCCGCAAGGTGGAGGATTAGCCTGTTAAGCCACGGCGCCGGCCGATTGATTTTGTATTTTCCATCCACATCTGCATGCCATCCCCCAGCAAGTGACCTGCATCCTGAATCAGACTCCTGGCCACAGCTGCTTCCACCACGCTGATTGGAGCCACCTTCCTGCGTCCTGAAGGACGGAAATCCCCTCCTAAGTGCTCGCCCACATCTGCCTCTTTAAAATCCATTCTCCACATAGTGAAAATAATTTTTAAATGTCAATTACATCCTACCATTTCCCTGCCAACACCCTTCCAGTATCTCCCCATGGTTTTTAGAATGAATTTCAAATGCCTTACCACAGTTTCCTCCCCACTCCACCCCCGGCCCCTCTCACACGGACTCCTCTCTCCCTCTTCAACAGATCCAGCCATCAGCCTGAACCGCTCTTCCCTTAGGTTTGAGCTCGTCTGCTCTGTCCCCAAGGGCCTTCTCCCATTAGCCTCATCTGGTTCCTTCTCTTCCCATTACCCTGATATACCTTCTTCATGACACTTCCGGCTATTTAAATGATCTTATTTATCTATGAGCATAGGTAGATCCGTCTCTGGTTAGAACGATTCTGGAAGATTGTATCTGGTTCACTCCTGCATCCTCAGAACCTGACACATGGTAGTTCTGCAGCAAATGGTGTTTAATAAGTGGGTGTCTAAACCACAGGGAAGCTGCTTAAAGGTCCTAGAATAATAAAGGCTTAAATAAATAAAGGCTTTAGTCATGAAACAAACTTAGAATTTCAAGCAACAGCAAGCAACTGGGGAAGGTATTGGAGGACAAAAGATCTTATACAAGAAGATGGAATCGGGCTTGGGCATATATCAGGAGAGTAAAGATTTTTCTTCATTAAAATAAGAAGACATTACCACTTATCATGAAATAGCCACTCAGATATAACTCTCAAAGTTTGATTACCAACAAAGAAATAAAGGCCTGATCCGGCGCCGTGGCTCAACAGGCTAATCCTCCGCCTTGCGGCGCCGGCACACCGGGTTCTAGTCCCGGTCGGGGCACCGATCCTGTCCCGGTTGCCCCTCTTCCAGGCCAGCTCTCTGCTGTGGCCAGGGAGTGCAGTGGAGGATGGCCCAAGTGCTTGGGCCCTGCATCCCATGGGAGACCAGGAGAAGCACCTGGCTCCTGCCATCGGAACAGCGCGGTGCGCCGGCCGCAGCGCGCCTACCACGGCGGCCATTGGAGGGTGAACCAACGGCAAAAGGAAGACCTTTCTCTCTGTCTCTCTCTCACTGTCCACTCTGCCTGTCAAAAATTAAAAAAAAAAAAAAAAAAAAGAAAAAGAAATAAAGGCCTGAGAGTAAGGGCTCCACGATTAAGGGCAGGTGATTTTTCTCTGTGAAGAAACGCACTTAGCAGCTCCACCAGATGCTGACTCCCTCTCTCCCTCCCAGACTGACGTTCTGCATTCATGCTCTGATCACTTCTCCACTCCGTGACAAGCTTTTCTCCAGGGACCAACCATAGCACATTCTTTTATCATTCTGTGTGCAATCAAGGCATGCTCAAACATCAGTCAAGCTGAAAAATCTCTCTACTCTCCACAAATGGCCACCTTGTCTTTTTGCCTGAAAATAAAGAAAGGACAGCTAAGTCCAAACTGACGGACAAACCATATCCAAGCAATTGTCCCCATGGGTTAAGAATCAGGTTGGGGGCAGGCATTTGGCACAGCAGTTAAGATGCCACATATGAAATGTTTGCATCCCATATGAGAGTGCCTGGGTTCTACTCCCAAACTACTACCAATTCCAGCTCCCTGCAAGTGCAAAGCCTAAGAAGCTACAGATGATGTCTCAAGCAGTTGGGTCCTTGCCACTCATATGGGGAAATCCAGATCAAGTTCCCAGCTCCTGGCCCCAGCTATTGCAAGTATTTGGGATGTAAACCAGTGGATGGGAATGGGAGATATCTCTCTCTCTGCTTCTTCTTTTCTCTGCCTTTCAAATAAATAAAATTGAAAAAAAATCAGGTTGATTACAATAAACCAGGGTGATATGAAAAGTACTCAGCAAGTATGCCGCTACTTTCGATTTGGCCTTAGGGGAGGGCCTCTGTGAGGAGGTGATATTTTGTTTAACAAGCACCTGTTGATCAACTACTAAATTCCAGGCAAGATAATGATAATATAGCTTTAAGAAAGGGAGGAAAGGTCCTATGTTCTAGCAAGGAAAGTAAAAAAAAAATAATAATAATCATGCGAGCAAGTAAGAGAAGTTTGAGTAGTGATATTGCCATGAAGAATATAAACAATAAGCAAGTGGACAGTGATGCGGTCTGGGCTAGGGAAAAAAGGTACTTTAACCTGTGTGATGACATGAGAAAGACGGAAGGACCAGGTGGAGTAGACATGGAGGAAGAGCCTCTGAGCAGAAGGGACGGCACGTGCCAAGAGATGTTAGGCAGACATCGGAGTGACTCAGCAGCAGCCCCCACCTTCAACACAGCCCCCACTGTATTAGAGCAGAATTGAGGAGGATAACTTACAGACACCAGCCTGTCTTCGAAATGAATGAGATGGTTAGGAGTATAGCTCTAGAGGCAGAAGAATCTGCTTCCTTGCTTATTTACTTAAATGAGAGGCAGGAAGAGAGAGTGAGCACCCATCTGATGGTTCACTCTACAAATGCCCACAACAGGCCCTGGCTGGGCTGAAAACCAGGAGCCAGGAGCTAAATCCAGGTCTCCCAGGTGGGAGGTGGGAATCTAATCACCTGCTGCCTCCCAGGGATTGGCAAAAACCTGGAGTGTGGAGCAGAGCCAGAACTTGAACTGAGGCACTCTGATAGGAGACCCAGGTATTTTAACTGCTAGGCCAAGTGCCAGCCTTCTCCTACTTATTGATTAGGGACTTGGAGCTCGAGTTTCTTATTTATAAAATATTGTAGAATAGGAGTTTGGTGCAGTGGTTAAGATGTCGCTTGGGATACCCACATTCTATATTAGAGCTCCCAGTTTGATTACCAAGTCTGCCTCCAGTCTAATTCCTGCTAATAAACACCTTGAGAAGCAGCAGTTGATGCCTCTAGTGCGTGGGTCCCTGCCACCCATGAGAGACCTGAATAGGCTTCCAGACTCCTGGGTTCAGCTTGGAGCAGTCCTGGCTTTGCGGGCATTTGAAGAATAAACCAACAGGTGGCGCTCTCTCTCTCTCTCTCTCTCTCTCTCTCTCTCTCTCTCTCTCTCAAATAAAATGGATATGAATAGATTACAGTTTTAAATGTTGGTAACGGGCAGAAGTTTGGTGCAGGAGATTCAGCAGCTGCTTGGAATGCTTGCACGCCATAGCACAGTGCCCGTTCAAGCCCCAGCTCTGCTTCCAATCAGTTCCCTGCTAATCATCCTTGGAGGCAGCAGATGAAGGCTCGAGTGCTTGAGGCCCTGCCATCAACATGGGAGAGCTAGACTGCTCTTGGCTCCTGACTTTGGCTTCACCTAGCCCTAGGTGTTGTGGGCATTTGGGAAGTGGACCAGCAGATGGAAAACCTCTCCTTCCTCTCTCTCTCTCTCTCTCTCTCTCTCTCTCTCTCCCCCTCTCTTTTTTTCTCTCTCTCCCTCCCTCCCTCCTTCCTTGTCTTTATCATTCTGCCTTTAAAGAAGATGAAAATAAATAAACATTAAAATATAAATAAAATACTGGTAATAATTTCTCTACAGGATTGCTCCAAGGACTAAAAGGCATGCATGTAAACCAGAGCGCAGTGTGTGACTGTAGCAAGAGCTCAGTGAATGGTACTACTGTAATCCTCTACTTGAGGAGATTGTAATTTTCCTTCTTGTAAATAATGGAGCTCAAGTGCAACACAAATGCAGACCAAAGACTGCGAGCTTCTGACTACTCAAGAAGTATTTGAGGGGTGGGCTTTAGCCTAATGGTTAAGATGCCTGCATCCCACATCAAAGCGCCTGGGTTTGATACCTGGTCCAATCTCCTGACCCAGCTTCCTGCTGCTGTGGGCCCTGAAAGGCAACAGTGATGGCTCAAGGAGTTGGGTCCCTGCGACTACTGTGACAGATCAAGATTGAGTTCTGGGCTCCTGGCTTCCACCTGGCCCAGCCCCAGTTATTGTGGTCAACATTTGAGGGAGTGAATCAGTGATCAATGGATGGAAGTTCTTAGAACTCACCTTCTTGCAAGTCTAAATATTTTTTAAAAATTGAGAATTTTACAAAAGAAACATCTGAATTGCAGATGATTGCTAATTGTTGAATTAGCACTAAAGGACCCATTTCTGTTTTGGAACCACTGTTTATTTATTTTTCACTTTAGAAAGCTCAGATTAGTTTCAGTGTTTTTCCCCTGGCCCTGACCCCATAGCTGCCCATTGATGTGGCCCACAATGCCATCACCAGTACCATCATGGTACATGCATCATACAGAATCCCCACTTGAGCTTATGAGTGAGCCCAAAATAGAGTAAGAATAATTCTGTAGCTCAAGTATTAGCACTCAGTTTTTCTTAGCCACTTTCCCTGGGCAAATAAGATAACCATCTAGACCAGATTTAGAAGATTCTATCCATAAATAAGGACCTTGCCCTGGAAACTTCATTTTTATTTAAAGACTATATCTACATGAGGTCAGCAAAGCTGACTTTTATTAGGGATATATTTTGGTATTTATATACTTAACAGCAGCTATGAAAATAAATATTCACATACATAAATATTTTTATTCAGAAAAGAAATTATTTTGGCTGCAGTCTCTTTCAAACATTCTACTGACATATGCAGGTCCTTTAAATAGGCAGCAATGTTTATTTCATGGTTGCCCAGATAGCAAAGAATATTTGCCTCTGAAAGTCACAAAATCTATCCCCTTTTCCTCATGGCCTGTTTGCATGAGCCTAATTTTAGCTCAATTTTCTTTTACCTGAACAATTGCCTCCTCCTCAGCCATGTCA
Source organism: Lepus europaeus (assembly GCF_033115175.1). Taxonomy (NCBI): domain Eukaryota; kingdom Metazoa; phylum Chordata; class Mammalia; order Lagomorpha; family Leporidae; genus Lepus; species Lepus europaeus. The sequence continues at coordinate 117,182,207 of NC_084829.1, forward strand.
TCTCCTTGCTTAATGGCTATCTCTGGCTCTCTGTGGGGGGTGCCATCTTACAGAACACCTCCAAAAAGCCATTCACATTCCTTTCAGACACAAATCTCAACCCTCACCCTTCCATTCCTTTCCCAGCTTTATCGGTCTCTATATAATGTAACATTTTCTGGCACACTATACATTTCATTTATCTACTCTCTTTGTCCCCAAATGTGAATGTCAGTGCAAAAATTTTGTACATTCTGTTAATCCTTTTATCCCTAAAAGAGAACCCAGCACATAGAGAGATCTCTACAAATATCAGTTGAATGAGTGGAAGAATTAATTCATGAATGAATAAATGAACAATGGCCAAAAAGCCTTGATATGCCACAGGGGGTAGCATGACAGAATCCTTACCTTGTTTTCCAGCCTCATCTCCTTTGTCTCTCTACCTTGCTCTTATACCTCATTCAAATGGCTTCCTTTTAGTTCCTCGACAATATCTACCTCCAGTGCCTTGACTCCTCCACTGGAAGGAGTCCCAAGCTGCTTTCTCCTCCACTGGCTACTCTCTTTCCCTCCATTATTTTTTTTTAATTTTATTTATTTACTTAAGAGGCAGAGTTACAGACAGACAGAGAGAGGTCTTCCATCTGCTGGTTCACTCCCCAAATGGCTGCAACGGCCAGAATTGTGCCGATCTGAAGCCAGGGGCCAGGAGCCAGGAGCTTTTTCCAGGTTCCCATGTGGGTGCAGGGACCCAAGTACTTGGGCCATCCTCCACTGCTTTCCTAGGCTATAGCAGAGAGCTGGATTGGAAATGGAGCAGCTGGGACTCAAATCAGCACCAATATGGGATGCCAGCACCACAGGCAGAGGCTCAGCCTACTATGCCAAAGCACTGGCCCTTTCCATTATCTTTTGCTTAAGTGACTGCCACTCATCCATCATAGCCATGTTTACACATTACTTTACAGAGAAATTTCCATGACTCCAAGGTGAGGCACACATGTGATCCATTGGTGCATGTTCTATGGCCCTGGGTTTTCAGCGCTTGTTTTCCTGCTAAAGTCTGGTGCACAGCAGCATCCTCCATCCCAGCCCTTGAAAATGCAGTCCATTAGGTACAATCTGGCACTGCATGTGACCAGCAGCAGACATCCAGGAAGTCTTGTTGAATGAAGAAGGAAAACATAATTAGAGCTGTCCAAGCCACAAGGGATAAAACTAGAACCACAAGTATTTCAATGAGACACATTTCAGCTCAACATAGGAATGATGTCCCAAGAGTTAGTACTGTTCCAACAGTGGAACAGTATGGCCTGAGTCAGGAGTGGGTGGAACAAGGAGAGAACATGGCTGGCTGTAGCAGGAAGGAGACTGATGAGATTCAAGTGCCAGAGGGGACATTGCATGAGACCAACAGTGCCTCAGGATTTGGGAACAGTCATGAAGTCAGGCTAAATGTTTTCTGACTCCAGATTTTGTCTTTCTTTGTCTTTTGAGAATGTATTATAAATATATGTGGAAGAGAAATCACATGCTTTCAAATTGAACACATAATATTCCTTATCATATTTGTGCAATTATTCATATTATCCATTAGACAATTAAACCTGGAAAAATATTAGGTGGTTTTGTTTAAAGCAATAAAAACTGTCTATCATTAGAATGAAGAAAGAAGAAATTCACTGGAAAGGTTCTGACTTTCTGGGAGTAGACTTTATATTGTATTTATAACCCTGGTATCTCCTGTGTCTTTGAAAGACAAACCCTGGCACATAATCCATGGGAAGCATTTTTTAAAAATAAAAAATAATGTTTTAAAAATATTTGGCCTCCTCACAAATATATAGGGAGGGAGAATGAGTAACATTGGACAAGTAGACTCATGTTCATTTATCCAAATCTGGATGCAAAGAGAAGTATCTTTACAAAACAATGAAAATTATTGTGTGAAAAATATGAATTGAGGTGACACTGTTGATGAACAGTGTCTCTTGAATTAATTATTCGGCTAGAACATTAGACTCAAACAAAGTGAGGAGTGTTGTATCAAAACTCCATTAATCTTGAGTCTGGTAGAAATGGAGCCTATGCTTTAGCTTGTAAAAACCATGAACTAGCCTTTAATACTAGGCTTGCAACTGATTTTCAACTAAAACAAATGCAAAACATTTACTAAAAAGGGAGTGTCTTAAACATAGTATGAAATATCCTTATTTCATAGATATTTCTAGATTTTCTTGACCTTTAGCACAATGTATCTTCCAGAAATGATGTCTGGAACGTGGGTGTTCTTTGATGCTAAAGTACCAAGTATTACATAGTAATAACAGTAGGGTTAAGGTCTAGTAGGCTAAGATCGAATCTTTTTCCTAAATGATGAAGTCTGAAAAGTAAACAAATACATAAATAAAATAAACAAGATTTCCTAATTAACTGAACTGAATTTAATTACTTCCTACAGGATTGGTAAAGAGCAGCTGAGAATTTTTCAGCTTCATTTGGTTATAAGAAAGACATACCCTCATAACGAAAATCAAGTTTCTGGGGCCGGTGCTGTGTCATAGTGGGTGAAGCCACTGCCTGAAGTGCTGGCATCACATATAGACACCGGTTCAAGTCCTGGCTGCTCCACTTCCCATCCAGCTCTCTGCTATGGCCTGGGAAAGCAGTAGAAGATGGCCCAAGTCCTTGGGCCCCTGCACCGGTGTGGGAGATTCGGAAGAAGCTCCTGGCTCCTGGCTTTGGATCGTCTCAGAACTGACCGTTGCGGCCAATTGGGGAGTGAACCTGCGAATGGAAGATTCTCTCTCTCTCTCTCTCCCTCTCCCTGTCTCTCTCTATCTGCCTCTCCTTCTCTCTGTGTAACTCTGACTTTCAAGTAAATAAATCCTTAAAAAAAAAAAAAAAGAAAGAAAATCAGGTTTCTGAAAAAGATTTAATAAAAATCCTAAAGCACAAATTTTGAAAAGCCCTTTCCCCATGACTCATCACTGCTACTCCCACAGACTCTAACATCATGTCAGATGACCATCTTCTGGAAAAAAAAGAAAAAAGAAATAAATCTGAAAACCAGGGAGGCATAGAAATACATCCTGGGCAAACCTTTGAAATGTCTAGTATCTTTCCTAATGTACCTTTGTTCTGATGTTGGAATCCTTCAGGAATTTTCAAAATTAGAATATCATTGATGGGCTGGCGCCAGGCTCACTAGGCTAATTCTCTGCCTGTGGCGCTGGCACCCTGGGTTTTGGTCCCGGTTGGGGCACCGGTTCTGTCCCGGTTGCTCCTCTTCCAGTCCAGCTCTCTGCTGTGGCCCGGAAGTGCAGTGGAGGATGGCCCAAGTGCTTGGGCCCTGCACCCACATGGGAGACCAGGAGAAGCACCTGGCTCCTGGCTTCGGATCAGCGCGATGCGCTGGCCGCAGCGCACCAGCCGCAGCGGCCATTGAAGGGTGAACCAACGGCAAAAGAAAGACCTTTCTCTCTGTCTCTCTCTCTCTCTCTCTCTCACTGTCCACTCTGCCTGTCAAAAATAAATTAAAAAAAAAAAAGATACAGAAGACGAGAAGACAGAGACAGAGGAGAAGGCCATGAGAAGATGAAGAGATAGATTTGAGTTGTGCAACCACCAGACAAATTTGTAAGTAAGACAAGGAAGTGCTTGGGAGTTCAGGTCAGTTTGTATTTAGGAGGAGTGCTCTTCTAGCTTCACAACCCAAAGCCAGCTGCCTGGATTTTGATTCTTGGGATGCTTGTCTTCCAGTCTAGAATGTTTAATTTGTTAGTAAACTCAAGCTCCCTATAACCTTGTGGGGAAAGATCTTCTGCCCCCAGAGCTATTTAAGGAATATCATCAAGATGGACTCAGATTTCTGGGCATTGGATTTGCCTTTATAAGCTCTATAGATACGGCCCTCTCAAGTTAGACACAGTGTAGAAACTATCCAACTTTTTAAAGTTCCCTAGATTAAAGACCTATCAGCTAAGTAAATGTTTCACTTATATTGTGCCTTGCCCTATTACAAGTTCAGATTTGGCCTGTTTTGCTACAGGAAAACATGGTTGACATGGATTATTTTGTGCTCAATCTCGGACCACTGTTGACTTCTGTATCATTTTCTGGAGAAATTGGAAAGGACTAAAGGAACCTTTTCCCACAGCCTCTAGTTTCATGAGAAGAAATCAGTTGTGGGCTATAGCATCAAAATTCCTTTTTGTAATCTAGCTACCTTAAGTGAAAAAAAAAATAAAAAGAATCACTGGGAAAAGAGTGAGTAACACAGAAGCCTGATAAGAAGGCTGGAGAATTGGGCTCACAAAACAGACAAAACAGAAGGTAAAGACACAGTCAATATTCCTCTGACTGCTTGACTTCGATGCCATAGGACACTGTCACCAGCCTTAGATACTGCTGCTAAACCCTCAAGAGAAGTCATAAGGAACAACCATAGTCCTGTCATCTGTGTGCTACTCACTTAAGTCAAAATCCAGATGTACACTTGGCCAAGTCTTGTACAAAGAAAAGATGGTGCTCCCTACACTTGGCTTCTCTGGTGGTTCCTATCACTCACTAGGCTTTCACAGAGGGGGATTTCCCCACACTGGAACTGTTCAACAACCAAAAATTATGACAAGTGAGACAATTTTTATGACTCCATAGATGCTCTAGTCATTTCTGTCTCTCTAGAACTGAAACCATAATATTACATATATTGAGACTCAGGATTGGGAAGAAATAGACCAGCAGACCAGAAGAGATTTCCATTGAACTAAAGAGCTATGTGATCAGTTCTCTTCCATTTAGCTTTGATTACTATCACTTCAGTGAGAGTACTTTATACCACTAGCCTTTCCCATTTACATAAACAGAATTTAGCCATCTCTTCTACTTAGGTGATAGAATTCAATTTTCACAAAGAAGAGTAGCTCCAAACAACATTTCCCTACATTCTCACATCATAGGCATACATGCACAATGATAAGATTGTAACATGGACTGATGTAATAGGAACAGTTGTTTAGGTCCAAGATTTCGACTCAGAGATATGCCATGTACCCCAGCTGTCTGAGGCCACCACAAGGACTGTGGAGATTAACATCTTAGCTCACCCTTGATCTTATTTTTTTAAAGCTTTATTTATTTGAAAATCATAGTGAGAAAGACAGAGAGAAAGAGAGAGAGAGAGAGAGAGAGAGATCATCCATCCATTGATTCACTCCCCATACAGCAGCAACAGGGCTGGGCCAGGCCAAAGCCAGGAGTCAGGAGCTTCTTCTGGATCTCCCAACATGGGTGCAAAGGTCCAAGCACTTGGGCTACTGTCTGCTGCTTTTCAGGCACATTAGCAGGGAACTGGATCAGAAGTGGAGCACCCGGGTCTTGAACAGGTTTTGGGACTGCTATGCCACAGCACTACCCCCTCACTCTTGATCTTCCAAAATCTGTCCCCAGATCTGGCCACATTAGCGAATTGCTGAGCAATGGAACCACACTACTTTGACTAAATGACATTTTGGGCAATGCTATTAGTGTGTGCCAAATGTTGTTAGAGACAATTCATTTCTGTGTTGATTGTATAGACTGATATCTGTCATATCACAGAGGAGCTTACTAGTTACAACCCATGGAAGAGCATTTCCTTGGTCTCAATATCAAGAAAAGCAATGCTCTTGAGCACCTGTTTTGTTTAATGTCATGGGAAGGACCCTGCGACTCCTGTAATGGATCAGATTTTCTGGCTAAGATGGCTCTGGGAAGATCAGAATAAAATCTGAAGCCTGACTCCACCATGTTTATACAGCTTTTTTTCCCATGCAATTTATGGAAATCTTTACTTAGTATAGAATTAATCATATGTGTATAAAGTTAATTGAAAATAGATCTTAGAAAAATAAGAATGGAAATAAGAGAGGGAGGGGGAAGAGGAGTGGGAGTGTGGGTGGGAGGGTGGGTATGATGGGAAGAATTACTATATTCTTAAATTGTATTTATGAAATATGAAAAATAAATAAACAAATTGTCATATATTCAAAATAAAATACCCTATAACAGGCATTATCTGTGCCAACATCACACCTGGATCCATCTCACTTTCCTCTCCTTATGCTCCCCGACAAATTACCATTGATTTCATCTTTGTATATCTGATGTACATTTTAAATATGCTCCAGATCATTTTAGAAATAGAGCAGAGATGGAAAGAAAGGAATCAGGAATGAAGAAAGGAAAAACGAACTTCCCTAAAATTCTGGGTTATTTATTTATTTATTTGAGAGGCAGAGTTACAGACTGAGGGAGGAAGAGACAGAGAGAAAGGTCTTTCATCCACTGGTTCACTCCCCAAATGGCCGTAACAGCTGAAGCTGGGTAAGTCCAAAGCCAGTAGCAAGAAGCTTCTTCCAGGTCTCCCACGTGGGTTCAGGGGCCCAAGTACTTGAGTTATCTCCCATTATTTTCCCAGCTGGCAAGACGAGGTTTAGTCCACAATGCCACAGCACCGGCCCCAAAATTCTTAACCTATCATTTTATGTTTACTTGTTTGGCTAAGAGACACTTAGAAGGTGAGCTTACCAAGGTGAGGACTATAACTTACACATTTTTATACACTCAAACCTACAGTTCTCAAAAAATGAATCAGTTATAAGACAAAAATATTACAACAGGAAGGCACTGAAGGCTATGAAATTCTGCACATGAAAATGGTTAAAATGGTCAATTCCATGTTATGGAATCTTAGTTATGCATTAATATAAAATATTTATTTTCCTTTTTTTAAATTTACTTCCTTATTTCATCAGCAGAGTTGCAAAGAGAGAGAAAGACAGAAAGGTCTTCCATCCACCCCCTAAACAGCATAATGGCTGGAGCTGGGCAGGAGCTTCTTCCAGGTTTTCCGTGTGGGTGCAGGGGCCCAAGCATTGGGCCATCTTCCATTGCCTCCCCAGGCCATTAGCAGAGAGCTGGATCAGAAGAGGAGCAGCCAGGACAGGAACTAGTACCCATATGGGATGCTATTGCCGCAGGCGGAGGCTAACCTACTATGCCACAGCACCGGCCCCATAACATAAAAAGTATCTTGTAGCTCTAAATAAGTATCAAGCTTCTTAAGGGGAGGAACTGCTGTATCTTTGCAACCTAGTTTATATACCATCAGAACCTAGAACAATGAAATGCACATATCTGGTATTTGGTATGTTTCTTGCATTGAATTTTCAGTACACATAAGGAAATATTACATGTAGGCAGTTGTTTATGTGTGAAATTTGGGGCTCCTAAAAATGTTCTAAGTGCAGGGTCGGTGCTGTGGTACAGCGGGTTAAACTCCTGGCCTGAAGTGCTGGCATCCCATATGGGCGCCAGTTCTAGTCTCAGCTGCTCCTCTTCTGATCCAGCTCTCTGCTATGGCCTGGGATAGCAGAAGATGGCCCAGATCCTTGGGCCCCTGCACCCGCATTGGAGACCCAGAAGAAGCTCCTGGCTCCTGGCTTCAGATTAGCACAGCTCCAACCGTTGTGGTCATCTGGGGAGTGAACCAGCAGATGGAAGACCTCTCTCTCTGCTTTTACCTCTCTCTGTAACTCTGTCTTTCAAATAAATAAGTGAAAGTGAGTATTCCTCCTTCATTTGTAGTGAAATCCTACCATTTCTTTAGATTAAACCCATACTAAAGATAAGTATCTTGCCCTAAATGAGGAATATTTGTTGAATGCATCGAATTTTAATAGTGTTAGTTAGTTAGGAGATTTGCACGGAGATGGCTCCCATTTGCTGGTTCATTCTCCAAATGCCTATTTTGGCTGAGGCTGAGCTGGGGCCAAAGACATGGCAGGGAACTCACTGAGGTCTCCCACACGAGTGGCAGGACCCCAACTACTTGAGCCATCGCTGCTTGCCTCCCAGGGTCTGCATTAACAGGAAGCTGGAATCGGAAGCTGGAGTCAGGAATTGACTTTAGGTACTCCCAGGGGTGTCTCAGTGGTTATCTCATCTGCTAGGCCAAACACTTGCCCCAAATACAACAGATTTTAAGCTATTTAACCTCAGATTATGGTTCAGGAATGGAGCTGTACAACAAGTGACTTTAGGTTGAAGTTAAGAGGAACAATAAACACATCATTGCAAACAGGATACCCTTAGGACACAGCAAGCCTAGGAAGCCTGTGAGAGGGAGATCCCTACACTGTGAAGGAAATCCAGGAGCTTCCATAGAGGCATGGTAAGTGCACTTTGTGACCTTTGGGAAAGGGGGTGCTGAAATTCTCAAAGATTTTCTCATGAAGTTGAAGACTGAACTGCTTCGAATCATACTGAACACTAGATTGTGGAATTCAAAGCCTGGAAGGAATTGTATCATTGAATTCCACATTCTTCTCTTGGAGCTGTAAAGAGAGATACTGAGAGGGCAGTAAATGACACGACCAAGAGAAGGCCCAGGCCCTCCAGCCAGTGCTACTACTATTGTGTCCTCCTAACGTGTTTATATTGATAGGAAAAGATTTTATTTCCTAACTTGTGCCTGATTATTTGATTCTAGCAGCTGCTGCACCAGTGATTGCAAAGAGTAATGGAGTGCTTAATTCCTACCAGGTGATAAAGCTTAGGATAATCGGGGAGAATTCAAATTGCAAACTGCAGCAGGTGAAAATCCTACGCTGACCCAGGAATGACGTGTGTACTATTTCCCTGGTGGAGGTGGATGATCTGTTTACATTTCAGGAGGTATTTGGCAGCCCTTACTGCCATTTGGCCAAGAAAAATCTCCTTCCAACACTATTTCCACTTTGGCATTAATTACTCCAGCTCCACAAGCTAAAAATATAAAGGCATCACCGGAGAAGAGAGAAAGGAGAGGAAGCAAGCATAGGCCTTGCCCTGTGCTAGCATCTCATGCATCTCATGGATGTGACTCCATCTTGCAGCAACCAGAATTGGTTTAAGCTGTTTCACCAAGCAGTTCCCTTGCCCAGCCACGGCGCCCCTCTTCATTCTCCTTGATTCCCCTGTCCCTTCACCTTTCCTGCTGCCTTAAAACACTATTCTTAGTCCAACCAGACACAGTGGCCTCTCCTTTTTTCCCACTCCCATGTTTGGGAAACACATGAAATGTTAACCAATGAATCAGACACTCTGCACACTTAATTCACCGTATTAACAGAATCTGAAACCAAATGACAGGTAATTCACAAACACTGTGGTGTCAGTGAAAATGTTTCTGCTGTAAAGTTCTCCCAAAGATCAAAGGTGACAACAAGACAATGGAGTTCAGCTCATAAGGAAATGACAGTTACCATAGGTGTTTTAAACTGTAGCTACTTATACACTGCTTACCATGTATTCTAGCAACATTCCTCTGCTTTTAGTTATTAATTCATTTAAGCCTCCTAACAATCCTACAAGGTTGGCACTATCATTGTCACCAATTTTCAGTTGAGGAAACCAGGGCAGAGAGATATATGGTGGTCAGTAATGAGCCAATAAACTCAGATATAAACAAAAGCACTTTGCCTCCAAATCTATTCCGTTAACCCCTACCCTATGCTACCTTAATGCCTATGCTGGTAGAGTGAAAGTGATGCATTTTCTTCACCACAATACCCAGCTTCACTTGCTGTAGCCACAGCTTTCTCTTCAGGCCACATCTCCTTAAGGTGCAGACAGAGGAATCTGGGTGTGCAGATGGGCTGTGCTCAGGGCAAGGTAAACGGTACAGAGCCACTCCCAGGGTGGGACAGCACTGCCTTCTTCCTGCCCTGCCAGGCCTGGCATTCCCTCTCTTTCCTTTCTCATCAGATTCGCTGTGTCCATCTTCAGCACCGGTCCCTTGAATTCAGGGTCTGAGAGGAAAGTTCCAATAATAGTTGGCAGTTATTGAATGCTTAATATATGGTGGGCATTGTTCTGAGGTCATTGTGTCGTCTTGCATCTAATTCTCAAAGTAATCCTAGGAGGCAAGTGTTTGTTATCCCCACTCTACAGATGGGAAAATGGAAACAGTTAAAGGCTACGTGACTTGCCTGAGATTTCACTGCCAGCAAACACAGGAACTGGAGTGCGGCTTCAGGCCTGGGCTCCCGTCCACCAGGCACCACCCGTGGGCAGCTGCGGGAAATCATACCAGCCCTGCCCCTCCCACGGCACACCTGTCACAGAGGGTGGCCCTGTGCCCCAGCTTCTCCCCACAGCCATTTGATGAGTCCCTCTGGTTGCCTGCTGCGGGTCATCCACTGCGTGGGGTACTACAGTGTGAGGGCCCCTGGAGCAAGGCTGTGGGTATGAGACTGACCACGTGCTGTGGTCCTCTTTTTTGCCACTACCATGCCTCTGCATATCCTGGAGCCCCAGAGGTCTGTGATTAAAAGATCCAGGCAGTAGTTTTCTCGGGATTATCCGAAATCCCAGCCCTCACTTTACCAGTTGAACGATGTCCTCTCTCCTTCTATCTCGGTCTCCTCTTCTCCCTCTCCCTCTAGCTCTCTTTCTTAATTTTTTTCTCATTTTTGACTATACATTCCTTTCCTAAATAAATCCAAATATCCTAAACACATTTCCTTCTTTAGGGAAATGCTAACTACAGTCATCATAGAAGTATACTATCTCACTCTGTCACTATTTAAGCAATACAATTCATAAATTAACATTATGGGGATAATTTCAATAGAGTACTACATAGCCAATCCAGTTCATGCAGCACTGAGTCCTGCATGGCAAATGGACCTTCTGTGGGCCCAGGAGAAGGAAACTAGGAGGAGCTTGGGGGCAGCTTACTCTGACATCCGGCTGCTCCATCTTGATATGCCCTGCCAAGAAAACAAAGTCTCAAGCTGCTCCCACGTGTTTTGATATTTTACTCTGGGCAAATTACCTGAATTGTACATGCTCCTTGAGAGAGATCTTTCTATCACTGGAGCTTCTTCACTGATACAGTACATTAAGAAGATAATTGATATTGGGAAAAAAACTCTTCTGAGCCTGAAACTATCTGTTATCACCCGGGTTGCTTTTCACAAACTGTGCATGTGGGAACAATCTCTGATCCCAAATCCACCAAGTTAGCATGAACTACTCTTCAGAGGCAAACAAGCCACAGGGCTAGAGAGATCTCACCTGCGTTGTGCTTCCTGCCTCTTCACAGAGTAGTGAAGAGTTTGGGGCCATAGAAGTTTAGGATTTCATCAATGTGGTAAGAAGATAACAAATTGATAACATACTGAATCAAAAAGTCAGTTGATAAGTGCCCAGGCTAAAGTTCAGTTTGAGGCCTCTGTAGAGAAACAATTGCAATGGACATTCTGCCTGATGGGAAGTCACTAAACACAAAGTCATCTTAAGAGATCCTAAAAACTCTGCTCACATAAGCTGGTGTTGTGCAGAGTAAAACTATCAAACTGGTGTTGAATCCCAGCTCCTCTGACCCAGTTTTCTGCTAATGCACCTGGGAAGTCAGCAGAAGATGGCCCAAATATAGGGACTCCTATCACCCATGTGGGATACCAGGGTGAAGCTCCTGGCTTCTGTCTTTCCCACCCAGATGTGCGTTCTCTCTCTCTCTCTCCTGCTCTCTCTGATGATCCAATAAATAATAACAACTCAAAAAAAGTCTAAAGTAGAGAGATAAAAACAGGCTTTCAGAGAATCCTGAATATCAACAGATACAGGTATTATCTTGATATAAGACAATGTCCCAAGAAGAAGGAGCTATCCTACTAATTATGATTGTCAAATGCATTAGCCAGGGCAGCACTACAACCAGGGGATGCCGAGTGAAAGTTCACAGTATATTTTCACTCTTTTTTTCTCACTAAGCCAATATTTAGTTAATGAGAACTAATGAAAGACTGTTGTAGTGATTTTAAAAATTTTGGTAGAATATACAGAACATAAAATTTACCATTTTACTTTTTAGTGTACAATTCAATGTCATTAAGTACATTCACAATGTTATGCAAGCATTAATTTCAAAAACTTTGTCATCATTCCATACAGCAATGCTGTACCCACTAAATAATAAAATAGTGACTGCTCATTCTTCCACACCCAACCACCAGTCAGCTCTGCTCTGCTTTGTCTCTATTAATATATCTTCTCTAGTTTCCTCAAATGAAGGCATTCAAAGATCCACCAAAGAATGGAACTACTTTTGTTGCAAACATTTTTTAAATCCTTGCATAGTTTTTTTCATAATTCATATGTCCCATTGACTTTTTGAAGATCCCTGATGTGCGTGGATTTTAAACACTTTTTGTGCCAAAACAAATTCTTTTTAAAGTACCCTCATAAATGTGGACTCACTTCATTAGCATAATTTCAAAGTTCATCCATGTTGCAGCACCTATCAGCACTGCATTCCTTTTCAGATCTGAATTGTATCAATATACCACATTTCATTTATTCATTCATAGATTGATGGGCAACTGCAGAAAGCAGCTACCACTCCTAGTGCCAGGGAAGAGATTGGGACTGGGGAAAATAGAAGCCTGCAGAAGCAGCTCCATGGAGCTGAAACTCAGAAGTTGGCCGGGTAGCACTGCTCAGCTGGTGCTAGTGTCTCTGAGCTCTGGGCTAGGACCCCACACTCTAAAGAGGCCGGCCCTGCTAACTGGTGCTGGTGTCTCTGTGTGGGCATAAGCAGAAGAATTCTACGAGTGTTATGAGTGTAAGACTGCAAAGTAGGTGAAATTTCTGCTACCAGAATGAACTGGTGCTACTGGGTGAAAAAGTTAAGTGGGAGTAACACTTAGAAAAACCGGAAGGGGCCAGCACGTGGCATAGTGGGTAAAGATGCCACTTGCAGCGCCAGCATCCCATATGGGTACCAGATCGAGTCCCGGCTGCTCCACTCCTGATCCAGCTCTTTGCTATGGCCTGGGAAAGCAGTGGGATATGGCCCAACTCCTTGGGCCCCTGCACCCCTGTGGGAGACCTGGAAGAAGCTCCTGGCTTCAGATCGGCACAGCTCCAGCCATTGCAGCCAACAGGGGATTGAACCAGTGGATGGAAGCCTTCTCTCTCTCTGCCTCTCCTTCTCTCTTTTTAACTCTGACTTCAAAGTAAATAAATAAATCTCTCTCTCTAAAAAACAAAACAAAAAACAGTAAAGTAAAACAGGAAACCAACAGGAAGGACCAAATCCCTTCTCCCACATCCAATCTTGTGAGCTTTCCTCCAGTGCGCTCCATTACTAGAATCTAAGAACCCATCTAGCAAAACAGAATTGTGGGGGCCCAGCGCTGTGGCTCACTTGGCTAATCCTCCACCTGTGGCACTGGGTTCTAGTCCCGGTTGCTCCTCTTCCAGTCCAGCTCTCTGCTGTGGCCCAGCAAGGCAGTGGAGGATGGCCCAAGTGCTTGGGCCCCTGTACCCGCATGGGAGACCAGGAAGAGACTCCTGGCTCCAGGCTTCGGATCGGCACAGCACCGGCTGTAGCGCCCATTTGGGGAGTGAACCAGCGGAAGGAAGACCTTCCTCTCTCTCTGTCTCTCTCTCTCTCTCTCTCACTGTCTAACTCTGCCTGTCAAAAAAAAAAAAAAAAAAAGATAACATAAAATACGGAACTCGTTAGAGCTGAGTCAAGTTAAGTCAATGTGCAGACACCTGCTGCTGAGGTCAATGGAACTAAGCTGGCCCTTCCCTTCTCAGGCTCTTGAATGTTCAGTTCCAGCTATGATTCCATGAGATAACCCAGAAACCTTCCAATAAATTCTTATGCTAAACAGAGCCACTTCATATTTTCTTTGACATCTCAGAACTTACATTCCAGAGAACTGAAGACTTAAGAAAAAATCAACACTTAACGGTTGCTAAGTGTTGCAGGAGAAGGAAGTAGAGTGAGTGGACAGAGCAGGGGCATCTAAGTTCATGAGTTGGGACAAAAAGTGGGGAGAAGTAAGAATGGGACCATATGGAGGAGAGCCAAATAAACCAGACACAATCAAGGCTCAGAGCCAAAGAAGGCATGGAATGTTCAAGTAACTGAAAATAACTCAAAGTAACTAACAGTGAGAGAGATGTGAATGACAGATATGGTTCCCCATAACAGCTGTTATTACAGGTTTATGTGCCAGGCACTATCCTAAGCCATTATAGGTAAGTAAATGACTTAGTCCTCACAACAAGTGAGTGAAGGAGGTAACTTTGAGAGACATCTTTCCTTGGTCCCTTAAATTTCTGCTCATCTTATAGCAAAGGATAGTTCTTGCTTTGGACTATGTTTTCAAAGATGTCTGTATTGTCCAAAGCCTTGACAGAGATTATGTCTTCTGAAGGGCAGAGGGCAGGTTTGCTTGCTGACTACTGTAATAAAGACAATGTTTCCTGCTGGGCAAAAAGTCAGACAAATTTTGCTCACATCCCATTTCAAAAGAGCTGTGGTAGCTGGCATTGTGGGACAGCAGGTTAAGCTGTTGCCTACAACACCAGCATCCCATATCAGAGTGCTGGTTCAAGTCCCAGCTATTCCACCTCTGATCCAGATACCTGCTTGGGCCCCTGCACCTGCATAGGAAACTCAGGTAGATTTCCAGGATCCTGACTTTGGCCTGGACTAGCCCTGGTCATTATGGCCACTTAGGAAGTAAACCAGCAGATGGACGATCTCTCTCCCTCTCCCTATCCATCTTCCTTTCATTTTCCCTCTCCTTCTACCTCCCCTTCCATCTTCCTCTCTCTGTCATTCTGCCTTTAAAATAAATAAATAAATATTTTTTTGAAAAAAAAAAAGAGTTGAGATTTTCATGAGCTCAGACTTTTATAGTTGTGATGCACCTGATGTATGCAGCATCTACCTGGGTTTGCATCGCCCGGGGATCTTGGTGGACAAGGGTAAGCTATTCAACCATGAAGCTCATGCAGTCTTCTGTGCTGTGAGTGACAGCTCTTCTTGTCCAACCCAGGAGTTCCATGTCTTCTGCCAGTTTGCAAGTAGGGGAAAAACACTCAGATTCTTCCTAGTTCTTGAAAAGTATTATTTGCTTCTTCCAAGGAGGAAATGGAGACACAGAAAGTTTAAGTATTTTATCTCAGGTCACACAGCTAGTAAGAGAGCCATAATATGAACCCACATGAATGTGCTCCAGAACCCAAGACCTTTACTGAGATAGCAAGAAGGAACTGAATCATACAAGACCGTGTAAGCCATGTTACAGAGTTAAAATGTTCTCCTAACGGTAATCAATCATCTATTAGTTTGAGTGAACTAGCTACTAAAACAATTAGATCTCATCATATGTATTGGTTCAAAATCAATATAAAATAACTTCTTGATCATGTAATGATTTGCAGCCAAATATTCTAGTCAATGGGCAGCTCACTTCTAAAATGGATCTGTGACACAGGCATGAGGTGCAGTGGTGAGGATGCCTCTTGGGATGCCTGCATCCTATAAGGGAGAGCTTGACTCAAGTCCTGGCTCTGCTCCCAATTCCAACTTCCTGCTAATGTGCACTATAGAAGGCAGCAGATGATGGGTAAAGTACTTGGGTCCCTGAAACCCACATGGGAGAGCCAGGTTGAATTCTGGGCTCCTGCCTTCAGAGTAGTCCAGCATCAGCTGTTGCAAGCATTTGGGGAGTGAATCAGTGGCTGGAAGACCCTTCTGCCTCACTGTCTGTCTCTCTAGCTTTCAAATAAAAATTTAAAAAAATAAGTAAAGATGGACAGTGAGAGAGAGAGACAGAGAGAAAGGTCTTCCTTTTGCCATTGGTTCACCCTCCAATGGCCGCCACGGCTGGTGCGCTGCGGCCGGCGCACCGCGCTGATCCGATGGCAGGAGCCAGGAGCCTATCCTGGTCTCCCATGGGGTGCAGGGCCAAAGCACTTGGGCCATCCTCCACTGCACTCCCTGGCCACAGCAGAGAGCTGGCCTGGAAGAGGGGCAGCCGGGACAGAACCGGCGCCCCGACCAGGACTAGAACCCGGTGTGCCGGCACCACAAGACGGAGGATTAGCCTAGTGAGCCGCAGTGCCGGCCATAAGTAAAGATTTTTTGAAAGGGGAGAGCTAAGGCTTCTTCTATATTGTGACTTCCTCAACTCTTTTATTTATTTATTTTTGACAGGCAGAGTTAGACAGTGAGAGTGAGAGAGAGAGACAGAGAGAAAGGTTCACCCGCCGAGTGGCCGCTACGGCCGGCGCGTTGTGGCCGGCGTGCTGTGCTGATAGAAGCCAGGAGCCAGGCATTTCCTCCTGGTCTCCCATGTGGGTGCAGGGCCCAAGGACCTGGGCCATCCTCCACTGCACTCCCGGGCCATAGCAGAGAGCTGGACTGGAAGAAGAGCAACCTGGACAGAATCCGGCGCCCTGACTAGGACTAGAACCCAGGGTGCCGGCACCGCAGGCGGAGGATTAGCCTAGTGAGCTGTGGTGCTGGCCAACTTCCTCAACTCTTAATGCCTTTTCTGCTTCCAGGCAGAAGAGATGAGACAAAAGCAAAGAAAACCACATTCATTTCTTAAAATTCGTGACTTGGAAGTGAGCTCTTGCTAATATTCCATTGGTATAAACTAATCACATGATCGCATTCAGAAACAAAGTTGTGGGCTATCAAATGTAGTCGATGCTTTGTGAAGACAACTTGTGTCCTGTGAGTGGGAAACACACATTTTGTAGGTCGGCTAGCCAGCTATCTGTGCTACATGGATCCACTCAAAGACAAACAAAAGGGAAAACACATCAGATTTCTACTGAAGAAAACAGGCTACCACACAGAAACTTGTTGGGATGAAATAAGACAGGAGACAGGAAATAAATCGGGGTTCTGTTGGCGTAACTTAGGTAAGACTGGAGTACTGACCCAGGCAAGAGAAAATGAAGAGGAAGGAGGCAAGTGGACGAAGTCAAGATACACTTAGAAGGTAAAACCTACAGGATGCTCTCTTTGACAAAGTACATCCAGTTTCCTACCTAACCAGGGGTATTTGGGCCCTGCTCCTAACTTTAACCCTTTATAACTTTATATTGGCAGAATAATAATGATTTTTCATGGAGGCAAAAATAAAGATTGCTTGTTTATTTAAAAGGCAGAGTTACACAGAAAGAGGCAGAGGCTGAGAGAGAGAAGTCTTCCATCTGCTGGTTCACTCCTGAAATGGCCGCCACAGCCAGGTCTAGGCCAGACAGAAGACAGGAGGCAGGAGCTTCATCTGGGTCTCCCACACGGGTGCAGAGACCCAAGACTTGGGCCATCTTCTGCTGCTTTTGCAGGCCATTAGCAGGGAGCTGGATTGGAAGTAGAGCAGCTGGGACTCCAACCGGTGCCCATATGGGATGCTGGCACTGCAAGTGGTGGTTTAACCCACTATGCCACAGCACCAGCCCCTATAACTGATATTTTTTAAAAGAAAATTCAGGGGCCGGCACTGTGGCACAGCAGGTTAATGCCCTGGCCTGAAGCGCTGGCATCCCACATGGGTGCCAGTTTGGGTCCTGACTGCTCCACTTCCGATCCAGCTCTCTGCTGTGGCCTGGGAAGGCAGTGGAGAATGGCCCAAGTTCTTGGGCCCCTGCACCTACATGGGAGACCCGGAGGAGGCTCCTGGCTCCTGGCTCCTGGCTCCTGGCTTCGGATCGGCGCAGCTCCGACCATTGTGGCCAGTTGGGGAATGAACCAAGAGCTGGAAGATCTCTCTCTTTCTCTCTCTCTCTCTCTCTCTCTCTCTCTCTCTCTCTCTCTTCCTCTCCTCTCTGTGTAACTCTTTCAAATAAATAAATAAATCTTTAAAAAAAGACAATTCAAAATGATAAGTTTTATGCAGATCTACATCCTTACTCTTTGTTTGCTTGCATTGTTTATTTATATAAAGGGAACAAATTTCATGTATTTCATATATACAGTTTTCACAGCATATTTCCCACCCTGCCTCCCTCCCTCATTCACTCAAACCCTCCCTCCCCTTCTTTTCTTTTCTTATTTTTATTTTAATTTTTACAATGACCTACATTTGATTTTCTTTTTAAACACAAGCTTAACTCTCCACTGAATAAAGAAGTCATCAAGTCGTAATGCTTAGGGACCCAAATCCAGGATTCTTCTCTCCGTGTGGCCAGGTACAGAATGAGTAGAGGAGTAGAGTGTGATAAATAATGCATTCTTGTGTGTGTGTGTGTGTGTTCTGGGTTCTAGCCTTTATAAAAAAAAAAAACAGTGTAGACCATGACAACTGCCCATGGCATAAAACGAGAGTTGGGTTCCCCAGGAAGCCAAGTCTGAGACGGATATTGGTGCGCAGAGGGTGCTGCACCCAGAATCATTGCCCACATGGCACCGAAGGCAGCAGTGTTGCTCAGAGGGAGGAGCCGTGTGAGACATAGCAATGAGAGCTCCAGCTGATGCGACAGGCAGGTCTAGTCTGTACGTGCTCATTTGTACCTGTTACATCAGTTAGGCAGGCTAGGTATGGACTGCACTCAAGAAGGGGGCATGCCTGCGGGCAAGACAGCTCTCTGTAGCTGAGGAAAAGTTGGGGAGAGGAATTGAGCTAAAAACTGTCAGGTGCCAACATTCCCAAAGGCTGGGGGAATGAATCGCTGAGCTCTAGAAAGGGGAGATCAGGATAGTATGTCCCATATGTATGCCTGACAAGTAGTTGCCCACTGACTCTGGCTTTGACTTCCACCATCCTCAACATACATGTAGGATTATATACCACACACACACACACACACACACCATGCACGTTCACACACATACACACACATGCGCGCACACACACGCACGAACCCACACACTTTGGCAAAATGAAAGCATTTCTAGAAATAAGAGAATAGACTGTAACACAAAATTTATTTAACCAATATACTATTGGAAAACACATTTCTAATCTCTCATAGAGTAATAGAGTATCCTTAGGGTGGATTTTAGCTTATCTCAAAATTAGTAATATGATTTCCTCTCAGGAGTCTCTAATGTCATATATGCAGTCAGGCACTAGATGAAGCAGAACTAGGGTGAAGTCCAGATTCTACAACAATTATTTCTGTGGTGATCTGCAAATCATTTAACCTCTGTCAGTCTTAATTTCCTTATCTGTAATAAAGGGAAAATTAAAGTACCTGAGTGCTGTGAGTATGAGATACTGAAACTAAAGCATTTAGCATGATGCCCGATGCTTAGATAGCTTACCACAAGTGATGTTTGGTTAAGATAGGATGCAGAAGATTCAGTTAAATATACATTGGCCAAGTCATGACTGCTGGAAAACAGTGATGAAGCAAGGTTCTCCAAGAACAGATATAGTGAACATATTCCTGGAAGCTGCATATATATGAAGTCTGGTAGAGACTGTTGTGTTTGCCTCTACAAATTCTTTGTACCTTGTAGACTTTCTCCAAATGAATCTTTAATAGCCTCTGTGTGGGTGAAAAGAGGGGAGATTCTGAAACAAGATTGCATTTATTCTTACTCATGAAAATTACCACTTGAAACCCTGACTAAGGTTGTGTTAAAAATTCAGTGACTGTTCTCCACGTGTTTTTTTTTAAAGGTTTTATTTATTTATTTGAGAGCTAGAGTTCAGACAGTGAGAGGAAAAGACAGAGAGAAAGGTCTTCCTTCCATTGGTTCACCCCCCAAATGGCCACAACAGCCAAAACTGTGCCGATCTGAAGTTAGGAGCCAAGAGCTTCCTCAGGGTCTCCCACGTGGATTCAGGGGCCCAAGCACTTGGACCATCTTCTACTGCTTTCCCAGGCCACAGCAGAGAGCTGAATTGAAAGAGGAGCAGCCGGGACTAGAACCAGCACCCATATAGGATGCCGACGCCAGAGGTGGAGGATTAACCTACTGTGCTACAGCACCGGTCCCTCTCCACATGTTAATAATCACCAACAAAGGCTTTGTTCAGGCATTACTTTCTCGTCTGGATCTTATCCCAGCCCCCTGTGTCTTGTAAAATTTCTTCCTGTTTGCCAGTTTTTAGGCCCATCGGGATCAGTGTGTACAGCTATAAGAAATGCTCACTTATTCTCTGAACAGAGAGCTTTCTGAGAAGCTGAGGCTGCTCCATGGGCACAGAGGGAGCCCACAGATACCAACATCTCTCGTAGTCCGAGGTGGCCATATAACGAGTTCCAGCCAACAAACTATGAGTAGAGACGAAATGTGCCACATCCACAGAGAGAACCAGGTGTCTCACTTTGCTCAGCATTGAGGGTGTCCAGGATATGGATTTTCTGTTGTCAATGAAGTATAATTCAAGGAAAATTGAGTCACCTTGGTCACCTTATATGTCCGGCCTAGCCCAATCAAATCTCGTGCCCCTGCCTCCATGCTTTTTGCTTCTTCTAGCTGTTTAGATGAAGAGCCATCACAGCCAGGAAGCCTGGACACTGTGTTTTGAAGACATCAGAGTCAAACATCAACTTGAGAAACTACAAGGCCCATGAATAGCCGAAGAAGAAGCCATCTTACTGTCACCTCATTCGTGTGCAGCATCTTCCACGACACCTACAGGAATGAAAAGGACATGTCTCGTTTATTTGACTCATTATTTATCGGGGTCTATTTTAATAAGCCTTAAGCCTATCTTGACAGAGGCAGTCTGCAATCAGAATTAAGATAGATACAGTCCTTACAAACTTGTATAACACAAAGGCAGGCACACCTCAAATACACATGGCAACTCTCTGTGCAAGATTTTACAAGGAAGAGAAAATTTCAGAAGAAATGAGAGGTAAGGAAGAAGATGAATGTGTTAACTCTCATGAAATAAATAAATCCAGTCTAAATCCATCATGAAAAATCCCCCCCAATTTTTCTCAGTGACAAATATTACTATAAAATATGTCATACACTCTGACATTTCAGAGTGCCACAGGGGACAAATCAGGGGATTAGAAACCAGAATATATTTGCTTGAATTCACAACAGGTATATCAGACAGTAGCTGAATGGTGTTGGTAAGTCCACAACTTCTTTGGATCTCAGGCTCCTCATCTGGGATATAAAGATCTGTTTTATCCTCCGATCAAGCACATTCTATGAACTTGCCCAATGCCAGGCACTGGAGATACAACAATAAGTTATGATAAATTATCTCGAATAGATAATAGGCCAGAAATTTTTTAAAAAAGGAGTGTCACCTAAGACTAAAGCAAGAAGGAAAGAAAAGGCAGAGTCTGAAGTCATGTCTGTGATTTCCTGAGGGAGACCATGGGAGTGAAGGACTTTGCCAAGCGCTGAGATCTGTAGCGTGAAGAATGGGGAAGTAGAATCTAAGAAGGAAAGAGTCTAGTGAGCGGCAGAAAGTGAGATTTCCTTGATTAGTAAGCATTCGTTTAGTCAGTGCCCACCATAGGCCAGGTATGTGCTGATGCTACGATTTGATACGGCTTGTCCCCACCAAAACCCTAGCTGAGGCTTTGTCCCTAATGGAACAGTGTTGACAGGTGTTTGGGCTCAAACATGTCGTTGCTGTTGTGGGACTGCATTGGCTACCATGAGAGTGGCATTTTACAAAGCAAGCCTGGAACCTCCCCTTGCTGTCACATGCTCTTCTACACTGCTGGCTTTCCCTTCTACCATGAGTTCAACTGCCACGAGGCCCTCACCAGAAGCTGAGCAGATAGCAGTGCCATGCTCTTGGACACCCCAGAGCCGTGACCTAAATAAACCTCTTTTTATAAATCACCCAACCTCAGGTATTTTGTTGTAGCAACCCAAAATTGACCAAGACAGTTATCCTCTGGATGCAAGAATGAAGAAGACGTGCAAGAATGAGGGTTCTTCATAGCCCAGCAAGGCAGCAGGTAAGTACATAATGCAGACTGAACAATGGACATGATGGCTGAAAGGACACAGAGATGGGGCTTCCCATGAAATCGTGGGGCTTTTGCAAGACTTTCCAAGGAGCTGGTGCTGAGCTACACCACGAAGTATGTCTGTGTTAGCTGATGGTGAAAAGAGAGGCAACAATTGACATGGCTGCTGACTGGCCTTGAGTGTGGACAGGATAGAGATGGCATTCATGGAAATGCAGAAGGCAGGGAAGAAAACACTTGTCTTCCTCTGTTCTCCCTCTCTCTTCCTCCTCCTTTGTACCTCTCCCTGTTTGTACCTAATCTCCTTTCTTTCATTCCATCCTCCCTCCATTCCTTCCTTCCTATCTTCCTTCTTTCTTTCCTCCTGTCCACGTTAAGTAGTTCATTCTTTGCCCTCAAAGCTATAAAAAGCCATGAAAGGTGCTTCAGAAGAAGCCTGACATGAAGGGACGCCCTGGCAGCAGTGAGCAACAGGAGTCAGAGAGGGAGGAAGAGGACCATTTAGCAGGTTCTGTGATCGCCCATCCAGGTGAGAAGTGATACAGCCTGAACGAGGCAGCAAAAAGTGAAAAGAGAAGATTACAAACATGAACACGGTTCAGGAGGCAGAATTTGCAGGAGCCAGGGACTGTTTGCCTCGGAGGGCGGCTCTACAAAGGCTCCGAGGCACGAGGTTCAGCTTATCCAGGAAGGCAGAAGGTAAATAGCAAACTGCAGACATCAAAGGGCAGAGTTAGATTGAAAAGTGAGTGGAAATTGACTCTGTCCAAAGCTGTGAAGACATAAGGGACGATTTAATAAAATCCTTTAGTCCGGGCGATAGACAGGTCTGGCTGACTTTCGGGAGGGGGAGGGGACTGGAAGGAAAATCCTCTGCGAGAGAGAAGCTTGCAGAGCTCAGGCCGGCAGGCAGTGTTTTAGCTGTTGCAAAAAGATGAAATAGCTCTTGCTCTCCCAGATACACAGGCCCCATTCCAGGTAGTAACTGCTTCCTTGTGAGGCTTGATTTGATTAAGTAGTTTAAGAGATAGTTTATGTAATTTGGAGTCCTTTATCCTTTACAGTCTAATGAAATTGAAACTGTGCTGTTTCTTGTCAAATCTCACAGCATTTCTAAATGTTTACAATTGGAGATTAAAATAAAAAATTAAAAAAAAAACTGGAAAGAAAGAGAAGGAATCCATTTAACTAAAAAGAAAGAAAACCAAAAGGCATGCTGTGTCCTCAGCACTTGCCTTCCCTGAGGATTAAGCTGCCACTCTTTCATTTTCCTAATGTTCAGAAAATTGGGAAGGAGTGGCCTGCAGTGGAAATTGGAGAAAGCAATTGAATTAGAGAATTTAACTTGTTACTTATGGTTATCAAAAACCAAAGTATATATTTTTCCATGAAACCTGTCCTGGGGTTGTGTCTGTTTTATAGAAACACACTTTTTGGAAAGTCAAAGAAAAGCCTTAGAGACATAAGTCAAATTATTATTTAAAGGGACAAGAGCTGAAGCCACTAACGCCCAGCATGCCCTGGGGTCAAATGAGTAGCTGACGGGCATCCCTAGGCAACGGCTGCCCTCGGGCTAGCACAGCCATTCTGAGAACTACATGGTGAGCTCCAGCAGTAGAGATCCAGGGAGGAAGGAGGACAGGTGAGAGCAAGGCAGATTCTGTACCCACTTCTGCCATTTACAAACGTGATCCCTGACCATGTTCCCCAACCTCCCTGGGCTTCAGTGGGACTACTCTTTCTCATCCAAATGGACCTCATACTTCCTTATTGTGAAAAAGCTGACCTATACCTTCCCCCAGCAGGCTCACCCAATCCAAGTGATCCTTTCTCTTTCTCTTTCAGGTTAGAAGCAATTAGACTTAGATATAACTACTGTTTGCAGGAAGCATTTTATGTAACAAAATCTACCAAAGAAAAGATTTTTATCTTCCAACACGTGAGAAGCAGTTGGGTATTTTAATCCTAGTTCATGTACAATCTGCTCTCACATCAAAACATCACTGAACGAATTGGAAAATCCACTGGTGTGTCCTCTTTAGAGCAAGGGGGTAAAGGAAGGGGTCTAACTGCAGGGAGCTGAGAGGATTACACTTTGAAAACTGTATGCTGCCTCTTTGTTACCTGTCACAGAGAGGTGGGTGGTTGCCGGAGTGAGTCTCGTGGGTTCTTTCCCTCAGCTTCGTATAGAAATAAAAAGCCGGGAAACAATTTGTAAAGAGGCAGAAACTTTTATTTGATTGGCAAGCGACAGAGAAAGCATCTGGTCCAAGAGGAGACCAGGCAGAGTGCCTGAGCGGGACATCGGCTTTGAGGAAGTATCCCGGGTTTTAAGGCATTACTCTCTGTTCACTGGGTTATCTGATTGGGGGTGCCCATTGGACAGGGGGTTTCACATACGTACGTTGATTGGCTTGGGGCTCATGGGGATAGTGGCAGTCCCCTGGAGATTGTCTATCTCCTTAGGGGCTCAGACCCCCTGCTCTGCTAGCTCTGGATGAAAGATTGCACCCACCCTGAAAGTGTGATTTAAGATTCCAAGGTCATGCAAGATAGCCTGGATCTCCTGGAACCAGTCTGACTCTCCCCAGGGGCTCAGCCCCTTCCCCAGCCAGCTCTGAGTGAAAGATTGCACCCACCCTGAAGGCGTGATTTAAGGCTGCAAGGTCACATAGGCAGCACAAGAAGGTATTAGTGGGAGTGATGCCAGCTGGCCTGGAGACAGGCTTTCCAGCCACAGCTGACAGCTTGCTTGTGAAGGACATTCTATGTCTGAAGGGGCCCACAGACTCCCATGCCCACTGGCTGGCCTCACTCTTCAATACCAGTGCAGTCACACTTCTCTCCCCAGCTACCACCCCAGGTGAAGGAGCATGAAGGGCCATCCCAAATACAGGGTTTTAGGAATGCACAAGCTGGCATATTTACTTTAGCAAATTATAAGCAGATGAGTTTTGTTTATCCGCATTTATAAAACTCATCCTGGCCCTGATACAAAAACTCATTAGGAATCTACAGTCTGCTCTAAGTTGGAAGTTCTGTTGCTTGGGTGCCAAAACAAAGGACAGATTTAATGACCATAAACAATCAACTAAACTCATTGTTTGACATCATAAAAAACTATACAGCATACCACGTTCCAACAAAGGTAGAGTTGACCAGCGTAGGTTTCCTTTTCTTACATGTTCAGGCATTGTCCAGATAGACATTCCTACAGCATACACCAACAAGACAAAGTATTCAGGATTTAAAATTCAATATCCCACCATACTTTTGATGGGCTATGATCTAAGCAGTCTTTTCCTTTCTGGACCAGGTGCTGATCAGGGTACTTGGTGGCACAGCAAGAATCTGCTCTAACTAGCTTGGGCAGAGGAGCAATTTCTTTGAGGTATTAGGGAATTTTCTAGAATCTGTGTAAAGGTGAGGGAATGGGACCTGGTACTAAGTAGCTAGGGGATGGTGACTGATTGCATTCACAGTCTTGGGCAGAGGACCCAAATGCTAAGACCACTGGTACTGATGCCTCTAAAAGCTTCTGTCTGTCCATTCTGGCCAGCCACCCTCAGCAGGAAGCAATTCTAGACCACAGCTACTTTAAACAGAAGGCTTGTGTGGGTAGGCTCATTGGCAGAGACTGGGGCTCATGCCATCATCCTAGGCTGAGAAAGGCTGCAAACTGAATTCTTAGACCAGGGAAGCTGGATTCAAGTGGGGATAACCCTAAAAACGGAAGGCAAGAGCCTGCTGAAATATATGTATCTAAACACTATAAAGCATGTCTTCTGCTTTACCTCTCTTGGAAGCCAGGTGGTTCTTAAAAAGATCCAAGTTTACAAGGATATATGGACTAAGGTATCTGCTGGCTTTGGGCTGCCTTACGGCTAACAGCATGAATTCTAAGTTCAGAAAAGTGCACATTGCATTAATAATCATTTTCCTAATAGACATCTCAAAATAGATATGATCACCAGAGTGAGTGTGCTGTACAGTGCTGTTAAATAAGCAGCCTCAAAATGGAAAAAAAAAAAAACACTTTTTCTTCGGCCTGAGCAATTTTTCCCCTGGCTACAACACATGGGAATTTCTCTCATATAAAACAGAAAACTTCTTTTTCCTAGGAGTTTCTACTTCATAAATATCTGCTTCCATATTTATATATCCTCATTCCCCACTGAAAAACAATGCTTTTCAAAATAGTGCTCAGAAAACAGACCAGTATATCAGGGAAAAACCTGTCTATACATTTGAGCCCATCAGGTTTCTGGATTACACTGGCAGTGAATGATTTATAGCTGAACCAGCATCCTATTAAAATGCCCATGAATTAAAATACGGTTACTCAGCCCATAGTCATCATCTAGGAAAACACTAGAAGCACTCCCCATTAGTCAAGGAGAAAGGTATATCAACTATCATCACTATTGTTTAGTATTGCTCTGGAAGTTGAGATCTAATGGAGTTAGATTAAAAAATAGATCATAGAGAGGTAAAAGTGAGAGAGAGAAATAAAGATGAAAAAGAATCAGCCTTTGCTGATGACAAAAAAAAAATCACAAAAAATCTAACAGAAGAATCAACATGAAAATAGTAAAAGAATTCAGTAATGTGACTAATACTAAGCACATGACTAAAAGTCAATGGTAACATATACGAGAAAATTGGTTAAGAGAGTTAATGGAGGCAAAAATGTTTACTTAAAATATCATAAAAGTGGGAATGAAAAAGAAAAATGGAATAAATTAAAAGGATACATATAAAATCTTCAAGAAGGAAATTTTAAAACATTTCTAATGGGGGGCCAGCGCTGTGGCTTAGTGGGTAAAGCTGCCGCCGGCAGTGCCGGCATCCCATATGTGTGCTGGTTCGAGTCCCAGCTGCTCCACTTCTTTTTTTTTTTTTTTTTTTTTTTTGACAGGCAGAGTGGACAGTGAGAGAGAGACAGAGAGAAAGGTCTTCCTTTTGCCGTTGGTTCACCCTCCAATGGCCGCCGCGGTAGCGCGCTGCGGCCGGCGCACCGCGCTGATCCGATGGCAGGAGCCAGGTGCTTCTCCTGGTCTCCCATGGGGTGCAGGGCCCAAGCACTTGGGCCATCCTCCACTGCACTCCCTGGCCACAGCAGCGAGCTGGCCTGGAAGAGGGGCAACAGGATCGGTGCCCCGACCGGGAGTAGAACCCGGTGTGCCGGCGCCGCAAGGCAGAGGATTAGCCTGTTGAGCCACGGCGCCGGCTGCTCCACTTCTGATCCAGCTTCTGATCAAGTTCTCTGCTATGGCCTGGGAAAGCAGTAGAAGATGGCCCAAGTCCTTGGGCTCCTGCACCTGCATGGGAGACCCAGAAGAACATTTTGGCTCCTGGCTTCAGATAGGCCCAGCTCTGGCCATTGTGGCCATTTGTGGAATGAACCAGCGGATGAAAGAACTCTCTCTCTCTTTCTCTCTCTGTCTCTCTGTCTCTCTCTCTCTCTGCCTCTGCCTCTCAGTAACTCCACTTTTCAAATAAATAAACAAATCTTAAAAAAAATAAACTTCTGGCCAGCGCCGCGGCTCACTAGGCTAATCCTCTGCCTTGCGGCGCCGGCACACCAGGTTCTAGTCCCAGTCGGGGCGCCGGTTCTGTCCCGGCTGCCCCTCTTCCAGGCCAGCTCTCTGCTGTGGCCAGGGAGTGCAGTGGAGGATGGCCCAAGTGCTTAGGCCCTGCACCCCATGGGAGATCAGGATAAGCACCTGGCTCCTGCCATCGGATCAGCGCTGTGCGCCGGCCGCAGCACGCCAGCTGCGGCGGCCATTGGAGGGTGAACCAACGGAAAAGGAAGACCTTTCTCTCTGTCTCTCTCTCACTGTCCACTCTGCCTGTCAAAAATTAAAAAAAAAAAAACCTTCTGAGGAACAAATGGAAACTTTGCGAAGATTATCGATTGCTCTTTGTGAAAATTCTGCATGAATAAATAAAAACCATGGCTTTTGGCTACAA
Source organism: Lepus europaeus (assembly GCF_033115175.1). Classification (NCBI taxonomy): domain Eukaryota; kingdom Metazoa; phylum Chordata; class Mammalia; order Lagomorpha; family Leporidae; genus Lepus; species Lepus europaeus. The sequence continues at coordinate 117,209,912 of NC_084829.1, forward strand.
ATATCAAGTCTCCGTACGTTAATCCACATTTTTAAAGTGATCTGAACAAAATAATGCCAGGGTTTGGTTTTCTTTAACTAGAGAAGGTAATTTTTTTAAAATAAATCTTTTTTTTTAAACTTTTGTTTAGTAAATATAAATTTCCAAAGTACAGTTTATGGATTACAATGGCTTTTTCCTCCCGATAACTTCCCTCCCACCCACACCCCTCCCATCTCCCGAATCTTAAAAAATTTTATTAAAAATATTAATGAAATTACAATACGTACAGAAAATGTATGTGAAATATAAATGCATTTCATGTTTAGATGTGAGTAACATTCACAAGATATCTCATATATATGAGGAGTATCCAAACAGTTCTGAAAAAATTATACATGAATAAATGTTTTTTTATTTCTTTTTTTTAAACTTTTATTTAGTAAATATAAATTTCCAAAGTACAGTTCATGGATTACAATGGCTTTTCCCCCACATAACTTCCCTCCTACCCGCAACCCTCCCATCTCCCGCTCCCTCTCCCATGCCTTTCACATCAAGATTCATTTTCAATTCTCTTTATATACAGAAGATCAATTTAGTATATACTAAATAAAGATTTCATCAGTTTGCACCCACACAGAAACACAACGTGTAAAATACTGTTTGAGTACTAGTTATAGTATTAATTCACATTGGACAGCACATTAAGGACAGATCCCACATGAGAAGTAAGTACACAGTGACTCCTGTTGTTGACTTAACAATTTGACACTCTTGTTTATGGTGTCAGTAATCTCCCTAGGCTCTAGTCATGAGTTCCAATGCTATGGAAGCCTTCTGAGTTTGCCGACTTTGATCTCATTTAGACAAGGTCATAGTCAAAGTGGAAGTTCTCTCCTCCCTTCAGAGAAAGGTACCTCCTTCTTTCATGGCCCATTCTTTCTACTGGGATCTCACTTGCACAGATCTTTCATTTAGGTGTTTTTGTTTTTGTTTTTGTTTTTTTGCCAGAGTGTCTTGGCTTTCCATGCCTACAATACTCTCATGGGCTTTTTAGCTGGATCCGAATGCCTTAAGGGCTGATTCTGAGGCCAGAGTGCTGTTTAGGACATCTACCGTTCTATGAGTCTGCTGTGTATCCCACTTCCCATGTTGGATCGTTCTCTCCATTTTTGATTCTATCAGTTAGTATTAGCAGACACTAGTCTTGTTTATGTGATCCCTTTGACTATTAGACCTATCAGTATGATCAATTGTGAACTGAAATTGATCACTTGGACTAGTGAGATGGCATTGGTACATGCCACCTTGATGGGATTGAATTGGATTCCCCTGGCACATTTCTAACTCCACCATTTGGGGAAGGTCAGCTTGAGTATGTTCCAAATTGTACATCTCCTCCCTCTCTTATTCCCACTCATATTTAACAGGGATCACTTTTAGAGAAGGTAATTTTAAAAAAAATTCACAAGTCAAATAATCTTGAGAACTTTCTGAAATTGTGATTAATGGTGGGAAGGGAGAACAAAGTGGGCTAGAATGGAAAAATAAGAATAAGAGATAAAAGATAAGTAAAATTGAAATCAGAAATATATTTGATAAATATGGCTTGATTTTTAAAAATTAAATAAATATAGAGTGAGATTTTCCCTTTTGCTTACAAAAGAAGCAACATATAAAATAAAATTGAGTATGGTATTTTGCAATTATAAGCACACACTGTGCCAAATCATATGCTAGTAATTTGAATATCTTAATGAAATGGAGTACTTCATCAAAAATATAAAGCATGAATATTGGTTCCAGAAATAAGAAAATTGAACTGACCACTGACAAAGAGAGAAAAGTCTTTCAAGAATTTATCACCCCAAAATCTCTACACTATGGTTATTTTATACGGAACTTCTTTCAAGTTTTCAGAGAATCATGAAATTCCATGCCACATCCAATATAGGGAAAGCAAACAGATGAAAATCTACCCAAAGCACATTCTAAAGCCTGGGATTAATCTAGAATTCTTTTTGTAGTGTAGGATTCTTCACACTTTTTAACATAAGTGAAAAAATCTTTAATAAACCGCTAGAAAAAATTCAAAAATAAGCACTTATATTACTCATATAGTTTTATTCCAGAAATGTGAGAAAAGATAAATGCTTGAGAAAGTAATATATCACATCAGTAAATTATATAAGGTACTTGTTTTAATTAATTTATCTTAAGCATTCAAATTTAAGTACGTAGAAAAGCACAAACATCTATTCCTGATTTGTGAAAGAACTTCTGTAAAGTAACAATAAAAATGACACTTTAACATCAGACAATAAACAATCAGCATTTTAAAAATGATACTGAACCACCAGAGGTAAGGCATTAAAAAGTAGAAACAAAACAACAATGCTCCCTTGGCCTGTTTTGTAAGATTTAGTCCACACAAATAAAACAGGAAATAAGAGAAACAAGAGGTAACTATTGGGGCCAGTGCTGTGTTTGAGCCAGTAAAGCCGCCACCTACAGTGCCAGCATCCTACATGGGCACTGATTCGAGTCCCAGATGCTCCACTTCTGATGCAGCTCTCTGCTATGGCCTGGGAAAGCAGTGGAAGATGGCCCAGGTTCTTAAGCCCTTGCACCCACGTGGGAGACCCAGAAGAAGCTCCTGGCTCCTGGCTTTGGATTGGCATAGCTGCGGCCATTTCAGCCATCTGAGGAGTGAACCAGCAGATGGAAGACCTCTCCCTCTCTCTGTCTCTCTGTCTCTCTGTCTCTCTCTCTCTCTCTCTCTCTCTATTTGCCTCTCCATAGCTCTGCCTTTCAAATAAATAAATCTTTTTTTAAAAAAGAGGTAACTGGGGCCGGCACTGTGGCATAGCAAGTAAAGCCTCCGCCTCCAGTGCTGGCATGCCATATAGGTGCCAGTTCGGATCCCAGCTGCTCTTTACTTTGGCCTGGGGAAGCAGTGGAAGATGGCCCACTGTGCCCCTGCACCCACGTGGGAGACCTGGAAGAAGCTCCTGGCTCCTGGGTTCGGATTGGCACAGCTCCGGTCATTGCAGCCAATTGGGAGTGAACCAGTGGGTGGAAGACCTCTCTCTTTCTCTGCCTCTCCTTCTCTCTGTGTGTAACTCTTTCAAATAAAACAAATAAATCTTTAAAAAAAGAGGTAGCTATTAAATATGATATTACAATTATTTACAAATTACATGAGTAGATTATTATTAATTATTATGTTTGAGAAAATTAACAATAAAAGACTATCTGAACTTATTAAAAGATTCAGTAAAGCAACTAAAGGCAAAAAAAAGCTTTCCCTGATAACAGTAAAAATGAAATATACTTACACAAATGGAAAAAGGACTCCATTCATAATAACTGTATACTGTTTAAAGTACCACAGATGGGAGTGAGCTTTTGGTGGACAGCCACATCCCATATCACAGGGACTGATTGAAGTCTGGATCCTCCACTTGCTGTGGTTGCAGGCATTTTGGAGGGAAGCAGCAGATGGAAGGTCTCTCTCTGTCTCTCAGCAATAATATGCTAGACTGTAGCACAAGAGCAGAAAACCAGATGACAATGGAAGATAGCAGGAGAGTGAACTGCTAAGCAAAAGTGAGCCAGCTCTGTGGAATCTATGCAGTTCTATCTGGGAGGTATTTGAAGGGTGGGAGAGCGGTGCTGATAGCCCTGATGTAGCTATTGATTCCCACCAATGTCAAAAGAATTGATTTTGGCTTTCCCATAAACACTGTCTCGATAGTCCACTGCAGGTCTCCATAGGCATAGCACACAGTTTACAAATTGAAAGCATATGAAACTGGCTGGCACTGTCGCTCACTAGGCTAATCCTCCACCTGTGGCACCGGCACTCTGGGTTCTAGTCCCGGTTGGAGCACTGGTTCTGTCCTGGTTGCTCCTCTTCCAGTCCAGCTCTCTGCTTGGACCCTGAACCCGCATGGGAGACCAGGAGGAAGCACCTTTTTCTCTGTCTCTCTCTCTCTCACTGTCTAACTCTGCCTGTCCAAACAAAACAAAACAAAACAAAAAACAAAAACAAAAGAAGCATATGAAACTTTCAACCTGGTATCTTTCTGTGTACATCTTAATAATAGATGTCACAAAGTCTGAACTTTGGATTGTTTCATATTTACAACTGGAAATTACATGCAATAGGAAATAAAGCCCGGGGGGGGGGGCAGATGCTGTGGCATAGTAGGTTAAACCTCCGCTTTTGGCACTGGCACTGGTTCGAGTCCCACCAGCTCCCTGCTGGTGGCCTGGGAAAGCAGTGGAGGACGGCCCAACTGCTTGGGCTCCTGCACCCACGTGGGAAACTTGGAAGAAATTCCTGGATCCTCGCTTCAGATCGGTCCAGCTCGGGATGTTGCAGCCATCTTGGAAGTGAACCAGAGGATGGAAGTTTCTCTCTCTCTGTCTCTCTGTCTCTCTCTCTCTGTAACTCTGCCTCTCAAGTAAATTTTAAAAATCTTTGAAAAAGAAAGAAAGCCCAGTTGCGACATCACCAGAGGCTATGAAAAGCCAATAACCCAGATGAGGGTTGAGATAAAGCCATAAAAGACTTATTGACAGGGCCAGCATTGTGATGAAGTGGGTAAAGTCACCACCTTCAGTGCCGGTTCGAGTCCCATTGCTCCACTTCTGATCGAGCTCTTTGCTATGGCTTGGGAAAGCAGTAGAAGATGGCCCAAGGTCTTTGGACCCCTACACCCTCATAGACCCAGAGGAAGCTCCTAGCTCCTGGCTCCTGGCTTCAGATAGGCCCAGCCCCTGCTGTTGCAGCCATTTGGGAAGTGAACCAGCAGATGGAATACTCTCGCGCTCTCGCTCTCTCTCTCTCTCTCTCCTCACTGTAACTCTGCATTTCAAATAAATTCTAAAAAATTTTAAAAAAGACTTGTCAACTTGGAGTCTTTATTGGACATCATGATATAATTTCTCTGTCCATGTTCAGTTAGGCTATCTGAAATCATTTATCTGAACCAATCACATCCTTGCTACCACCCCTGATGACAAGTCAGGTTTTTTTCTAATTCAGTAAAATAGAATATGAGAGAAAAAAATTGGCTATGCAGGGAAACCCCAAGCTTAGAAGATCTCTCACTGAGCAAAATAAAAAAAAAAGTTATGAAAATAAACATACTCTACCATAATTAATTTGAAATTCTTCTAACACTTGTGAAAATTTTTTTTATTTGACAGATAGAGTTAGACAGTGAGAGAGAGAGACAGGGAGAAAGGTCTTCTTTCCGTTGGTTAACTCCCCAAGTGGCTGTTACGGCTGGTGCTGCGCTGATCCAAAGCCAGGAGAGCTTATTTTTGGTCTCCCATGCAGGTGCAGGCACCCAAGCACTTGTGCCAGCCTCCACTGCCCTCCCAGGCCACAGCAGAGAGCTGGACTGGAAGAGGAGCAACTGGGACTAGAACCTGGCGTCCATATGGGATGCCGGTGCTGCAGGCGGAGGATTAGCCAAGTGAGCCACTGCGCCAGCTGACAAATTTTTAACTTACCTAAAATTGAGACCCATGTATACCAAGTACCTATAAATGATGTATGGATGCAGGTGTACATGGTTTGGCTTTTGCTCAGTCTCATGTCGTTCTCTAGCTTAATCACTCCTCAGTTAACAGTGCCTGTTTCTGTTCCTCAGATACATCACGGTTATCCCTTCCCTGGTGTTTCTGTGCCTTCAAGAATGCTGTTCCCTAGAATCTTTGGGATTCTGGTCTCGGACTAAATGAGACCTTTCTTGACATCTAAGCTATCCTCAAGTATTCTCTGCATGTTTAATCAGTTTTCAACCCTGACTGTACATTAGAATTATCTGGGAATGCCAGGGTCCCAAACCTGGAAATTCTGAGTTAATCTGCCTGAGGGTATAGTCTTGGTATTCGGGATTTTTTAAAGAGCCTCTAAGTGATTCTAAATTGTTTATAATTTTAGAACCTGGCTTGGACCTCTTCATCATGTTTGTTTCCTTTGTAGTATGTTGCAGGCCAGTAGCAATTTATGCGCTTGTTTATTTATGCATTGGCTGTTGACTATAAAATCAGGATCTGTGTCCATTTTATTTATTACCAAAAGCATCTGATGAGTGAATACATAATAGAAAGGACAACCAGTGAGAATTTCATATGCTACATCAAAAGATTACAGTAGCCCAAGCCAGTGTTACTCCAAGTTTACTATTCCTGCGATTACCTCAGGTCTTGTTAAAATGTCCAATTCATATTCAGTATCACTTGAGAGAAGTCTGCCTGCGATTCTACAACCCTACAAACTCCCACATTTTGAGCAGAAAGGGTCTAAGGTGATGTTTGCCTGAGCTTCCCTGAAAATAAGAATCACCCAGAGCCTCTCTAAAAGAATATACTACTGATTCCCAATTTAGAATTAACTAAATCAGAATTTCCACAGGTGGACAACTGAGATGTGCATGTACGCAAAGCATCCTGTTGGATTATGATCTTCAGGGAGGCTTGGCAAACCAAGGACTTACTCAGATAGTGTTACTTATTATCTCTGTGTTCAAAAGTCAGCCAAGGGAATTGCCAACCAAGTTTCTATCAGACTGACCCTACCACATATAACTACAACTCTGGACAAAATAGAATTTGAAACTATCTGAAGATTCTGGAGAATAGCAAAAACAAGTTGATTCTGGAGGGAAGCTCATACCTGAAAGGCAGAACCAGTAAGTATTGGCTTTTCCATTATATGGTACTTAATCGTAAATCAGTTGTATGCTAAAATCTGAACTATACAGGGAAACTAAAATAACATTAAAAATAAACAGAAACCCCAGAGGATAGTATTCAAGATATTTACCTTCTATGAAGGGTAAATGGTAGAAAGTAGAGACTCAGAGAGAAAGAGCCACAAATTCTGTGTACAAACTTTTGTGTATCTGCAAGCAAACCAGCTAAAAAAGACTCCGGGGAGATTCAAGTACAGAGTTTGAAGGCAGAGTTTGAAGTTTAAGTCCAAGCAACTTAACTGGGAACTAAAACAACAATGTCAGCATTCCCTAGAGGTCTATAGTAGAATCTAAAATCTCCACAACAAACATTCACAATATCTAAGAAAGAATCCAAAGTTATTTAGATAACAAAAGGCCAGATCTTCTAGTATTCAACTTATATGAGGGACTTAGTCTGGGCAAATTCATAGAGACAGAAAATAGGATACCAGGGACTGGGAGAAAGAGAGAATTGGGAGTTTTTGTCTAATGGAGAGAGTTTCTGTTAGGATGATGAAACAGGTGTGGAGATGGATAATGATCACACAACATTGTCAGTGTACTTAGAACCACAGCAATGTACACTTAAAAAGTAGCTAGAATGTTAATTTTATTTTTGTGTATGAGGAGACTTCAAAATTTCATGGAAAATGGAATTTTAAAATAAAATGTAAACTTTTTTCTCTACAGAAACTCCATTGGATTCGACACTTTTTGTTAGTGCAAGCATCAGCCATTTAGTCCATCTCTGAAGAACTGAATGAATTCAGTTGTCTTTGTTGTTGTTGTTTGTTTTGTTTTTTAACTTATTGATGGAAGAAATTTGGTGCCTTTTAAACATTTTTTTTTAGATTAGGAAACAAAAAGGAATCAGAAATTGAGAAGGATTCTATGGTGAAGTTCTCTTGGGCATTTTTCTGCTATATCTTTAGCTAACTTTATCAAAACTGTCTCCTAAGGAGCAGATGTTGTCATTCTTTGGACATCCAGGAAGTCAACAAGCAAGGTGCCTTGAGCATCCTGAAAACCTGTGGGCACGATGGTTGCTCCTGACCAGTCCACTTTTGGTTTGATTAGATTACTTCCACCTCAGTAGCCATTGCTTTGGTCGTCCTTTGTTTTCAGGATTGTACTTGTAAAGCCATGTTTCATCTCTGACAGACTTAGGAAGAAGTACTTTAGGATCTTGATTCACTTTGTTTAATGCTTCCATTAAAAACTCCACCCTTGTCTGCAACTGATCTGGGCACAATGGGTTTGGCACCCATTAAACAGAGTTTCCTCCACTTTACTTCCAGTCAGAATTATTAGGATGAACCAGTTGAGATCCAGATGGCACTGATTAGTGTTTCTGCTGTTAATCATAGGTTCTCTTTAGGACATGAACAAGATTATATTTTTTCCACGTAAATTGATGCATATGACCTGTCACTGCAAGCTTCATCTTCAATGTTGTCTTGTCTCTTCTTGAGTTATCCATTTGTGAGCTGTTGATTTCTTTGGGACATTGCACCCATGAACTTTTGATTAAGCATCAGTGATTTCACCAGTTTTCCACTCAAGCTTCTCCATCAATTTGAAATTTGTTCTTGCTTCAGTTTGAGCAGAATTCTTATTGCTCTGACAGAGGATCTTTTCAAATTAATGATGTCATAGCCTTCTTAATGGTTAAAACTAGATTTTGTTTAGACATGTTATAAGAAGTTTGCATGAGTTTATTTTAGTACAAAAAATTTTTCAAATCATGCACTTTTTTCATAATATGTATTCATTTTCCTTGAACTTTTTCAAGATCACTCATATTTTGCTACAAAGAAATAAATTAGAAAATAAACCCACCGGCGTTGTGGCTTAACAGGCCAATCCTCCACCTTGCAGCACCGGCACACCGGGTTCTAGTCCCGCTTGGGGCGCCGGATTCTATCCCGGTTGCCCCTCTTCCAGGCCAGCTCTCTGCTATGGCCCAGGTAAGCAGTGGAGGATGGCCCAAGTCCTTGGGCCCTGCACCCGCATGGGAGACCAGGAGAAGTACCTGGCTCCTGGCTTCGGATCAGCGAGATGTGCCGGCTGCAGCAGCCATTGGAGGGTGAACCAACGGCAAAAAGGAAGACCTTTCTCTCTGTCTCTCTCTCTCTCACTATCTACTCTGCCTGTCAAAAAAATAAATAAATAAATAAATAAATAAGAAAGAAAAGAAACCCACTGTAATGTAGATGAAGCCTACCTTCAATGGGATCATCAGTAAACTGGACACAGCTGAGAAAAGAATCGGACAGCTTAAACATATGTCTATAGAAACTTCCCAAATTGAACAGTAAGGAGAAAAAGGGAGAAAAACTGAGCAGAAAACACAAGAATTATGGGACAATCACCAAATGTGTGGTATACATGCAATTGGAATACCAGAAAAAGGAAAGAGATAAAGGAACAGAAGAAATATCTGAAGTAATAAGGACTGAGAAGTTCTCAAAATCAATGTCAAACACCAAACCATAGATCCAGGTTGCTCAGAGCACCAACTACTTTAAATGTCTAGGGGCCGGCACTGTGGTATAGCGGGTAAAGCCACCATCTGCAGTGCTGGCATCCATAAGGGCGCCAGTTCAGGTCCCAGCTGTTCCAGTTCTGATCCAGCTCTCTGTTGTGGCCTGGGAAAGCAGTAGAAGATGGCCCAAGTCCTTGGGCCCCTGTACCCACATGGGAGACCTGGAAGAAGCTCCTGGCTCCTGGCTTCGGATCGGCGCAGCTCCGGCTATTGTGGCCAGTTGGGGAGTGAACCTGTGGATGGAAGACCTCTCTCTCTCTGTCTCTCCATCTCTCTGTGTAGCTCTGACTTTCAAGTAAATAAATAAATCTTTTAAAAAAAAAATCTATACCAGGACCAGTGCTGTGGCGTGGCGGGTTAAGCCGCCTCCTCCAGTGCTAGCATTCCATATGGCCTCCACTTCGGATCCAACTCTAAGTTATGGCCTGGGAAAGCAGTAAAAGATGGCCCAGGTCCTTGGGCCCCTGCACCCATGTGGGAGACCTGGAAGAAGCTCCTGGCTCCTGGCTTCAGATCAGCACAGCTCCAGCCATTGTGGCCAATTGGAGAGTGAACCAGTGGGTGGAAGACCTCTCTCTCTTTCTCTCCCCCCCTCCCCCCACCGCTTCTCCTCTCTCTGTGTAACTGTGACTTTCAAATAAATAAAGAAAAAATATTTAGGGGCTGGTTAATCCTCCACCTGCGGTGCCAGCATCCCATATGGGCGCCGGTTCTAGTCCTAGTTGCTCCTCTTCCAGTCCAGCTCTCTGCTGTGGCCTGGGAAAGCAGTAGAGGATGGCCCAAGTGCTTGGGCCCCTGCACCCACATGGGAGACCAGGAGGAGGCACTTGGCTCCTGGCTTCAGATCAGCTCAGCTCCAGCTATTGCAGCCAGTTAGGGAGTGAACCAGCGGAAGGAAGACCTTTCTCTCTGTCTCTCTCTCTTTCTCACTGTCTGTAACTGCCTGTCAAATAAATAAACAAAATCTTTTCTTAAAAAAAGAAAAAATATTTTAAAAAAATCTATACCTAGGAATATAATGTTAAAGCTGCAGACAATCAGGGGCCAGCATTGTGGTGTAGTGGGTAAGCCACTGCCTGTGACACCGATATCCCATATGGGTGCCGTTTCAAGTCTCAGCTGCTCCATCCAATCCAGCTCACTGTTAATGGCTTGGGAAAAGCGGCAGAAGATGGTCCAAGTGCTTGAGCTCCTGCAACCCACATGGGTGACCTGGAGGAAGCTCCTGGCTCCCAGCTTAGGCCTGACCCAGCCTGGGTTGTTGCAACCATCTGGGGAGTGAACCAATGGATGGAATATCTTTCTCTCTGTCACTCCTTCTCTCTCTGTCACTCTTTCAAATAAATAAACAAATCTCTTTTTAAAAAAACTGCAGAAAATCAAGTACAAAAAGGCAACCTTGAAGAAAAAAGAAGTGAAATAGTAAAAATACCTTTTCTTTTTTTTTCTTTCTTTTTTTTTTTTTTTTTGACAGGCGGACAGTGAGAGAGAGAGACAGAGCGAAAGGTCTTCCTTTTCCATTGGTTCACACACACACACACCCCCAATGGCTGCTGTGGCCGGCACACCACACTGATACGAAGTCAGGAGCCAGGTGCCTCTCCTGGTCTCCCATGCAGGTGCAGGGCCCAAGGACCTGGGCCATCCTCCACTGCACTCCCGGGCCACAGCAGAGAGCCGGCCTGGAAGAGGAACGACCAGGACAGAATCCAGCGCCCTGACCTGGACTAGAACCCGGTGTGCCGGTGCCGCAGGTGGAGGATTAGCCTATTGAGCCGTGGCGCTGGCCAAAATACCTTTTCTGTAGAGGAATAAGGCTAAGGATAACATCATACTTATCTACAGAAATCATAGAAGTTATAAGAATATGGAATGGAATGTTTAAAATGTTGAAAGAAAAAAGCCTCTCTGCTAACCTAGAATTCTCTTTGTACTGAAATTATCCTTGAAAGTGAAGAAGAAATTAAGTCTTTGTCAGCCAAACAAAAACTGAGGGAATTTGTTTCTAGTTGGCCTGCCTTACAAGAAATGTTAAAAGAATAACTATGGAGAGACAGAAAATGATATAGAACAGAAACTCAGATCTACATAATGATAAGAAATGTGAAAGAAGGAATATATTAAAGCAAAATGAAATACTTTATTTTTCTTGATCTTAATGATTTAACAGGTAAGTGTTTGTTCAAACTAATTGAAAAGTAATATGTTGAGCTATTATAGATTACGGAGAAATGAAATGAGTGATAGCCTTCTAATAAAGTGCATGCAGGAGGAATTAGAAATAGTGTATTACAAGATAGCTACACTAGCTGTCAAATGGTATAGTACTATTTGAAAGCAGACTTAGATTAATTATAAATATGGACTGCAAATTCTAGGACTGCCACTTTTAAACTTTTTTATAATGAGAGTTTGTATGGTAATAACAGAGAAAAATGGAATCATTCAAAATTCTTAATTAAAACCAGCAAAGTCAGTAAGACCAAGAAGAAAAAAGGAAAAAGGCCGGCACCGTGGCTTAACAGGCTAATCCTCCACCTTGCGGCGCTGGCACACCGGGTTCTAGTCCTGCTTGGGGCGCCAGATTCTATCCCGGTTGCCTCTCTTCTAGGCCAGCTCTCTGCTATGGCCCGGAAAGGCAGTGGAGGATGGCCCAAGTCCTTGGGCCCTGCACCCGCATGGGAGACCAGGAGAAGCACCTGGCTCCTGGCTTCGGATCAGCACGATGCGCCGGCCGCAGCGGCCATTGGAGGGTGAACCAACGGAAAAAAGGAAGACCTTTCTCTCTGTCTCTCTCTCTCACTATCCACTCTGCCTGTTCAAAAAAAAAAAAAAAAAAAGGAAAGAAAGAAACAAGGACAATAAGTAAAAAATAGTTATAAATATTGATGTTAACCTAACTACATCAGTAATATTGATGTGAAAGTTCAAAATACACAAATTAAAAGACAGAAGCTATCAGTTTGGATAAAATAAGCAAAAAAAAGCTCAACTGTATTTTGTCTATAAGAAATCCGCTTTATATAAAAAAGATAGATTAAAAGAAAATGGGTGGAGAAAGATATACTATGCTGACATTAATCAAAAGTAGCAGTTATATAATTTCAGACACAGCAGACTTCAGAGCAAGATTTATGAGGGATTTATTTATTTGATGATAAAGGGATCAATTCTCCAAGTAAAAAACTCAACACATTGTGTCTAGCAACAGAGTGTCAAAATGCGTGAGGCAAAAACTGAACTGCAAGGGAAAATAGACAAATCCACTATTATGGTTGGAGATATCAGCATCTATCGATCAGCAATTGACAGCTCTAACAGGCAGAAAATCAATAAACATATAGTTGAGCTGATTGGCACCATAGGCTAACTGGATCTAAATAATATTTATAGAATGTTCAGTAGGCAACAGCAGAAAACACATTGTTCTCAAATTCACATGCAACATCACCAACATATATCACATTCTGGACCATAAAACACACCTAAACAAATGATAAAAAATGGAAATTATACAAAGTATGCTCTAAGACCACAATGGATTTAAACAAGAAATCAATAATAGAGGGATATCTGGAAAATCTCAGCTTTATTTGAGATTAAATAAGGTACTTCTAAATAGCATGTAGTTCAAAGAACTATCAAGAAAACTTTAAAAATATTTTTAACTAAAGGATAACAAGACCATAATTTATCACAAATAGTGAAAGTAGTACTTACTGGGGAATTTGTAGTCTTGAATGCATACATTAGAAAAGAAAAAAGATCTAAAATCAGTAACCTAAGCTTCTACTTTAGCAAACTAGACAAAGAAGCTTAGCACAAGCAAGAAAAGAAAAATAATAAAACTTTAAATTAAAGTAGAAATCAGTGAAATTCTGTCTCACTCTCTCTGTCTTTCCTCTCCCCATCTTTTTCTGCCCCTAAATAATTTTTTTAATTTTTAAAAACATTTATTTTATTATTTATTTGATAGAGTTACAGAGAGAAGTAGAGACAGAGAAAGGTCTCCCATACACTGGTTCACTCCCCAAATAGCTGCAAAAGCTGGAGCTGAGCTGATCCGAATCCAGGAGCCAGGAGCTTTTTCTAGGTCTCCCACATGGGTTCAGGGGCCCAAGAATTTGGACCATCCTATCTGCTTTTCTAAGCACATTATCAGGGAGCTAGATTGGAAGTAAAGCAGCCAGGACATGAACCAGGTAGCAGGAATGGAAGAATGTCTGTACTAGCCAAGGCAATATACAGATTCAATGTGATCCCAATCAAAATACCAAGGACATTCTTCTCAGGTCTAGAATAAACAACCCTAAAATTCATATGGATACACAAGAGACCCTGAATAACCAAAGTAATCTTAAATAAAAATAAAACCAGAGGCATCACAACACCACATTTCAAGACATACTATAGATATGTATAAACAAAACAGATTGGTACTGGTACAAAAAAGGACATATGGACCAACAGAATAAAATAAAAATACCAACAATCAATACATACAGCTACAACTACCTAATTTTTACAAATGAGTTGAAACCACTCCCTGGAAAAAGGACAGTCTCTTTAAAAATGGTGTTGGGAAAATTGGATCTGCATATATAAAAGTGAAACAAGACTCCAACCATACACTCTATATAAACATCAACTCATGATATATCAAGGATCTAAACCTAATAGTTGAAACCATCAAATTACTAGAGGGAAATGTAGGTGAAATGCTGCAAGATATTGGCCTAGGTAAAGGCTAAATGGATAAAACCCAAGAAGCACAGGCAATAAAAGCAAAAATAGGCAAATGGGATTATATTAGTTAAGAAGTATCTGCATAGATGTCCTAAACAGCACTCTGGCCTCAGAATCAGCCCGTAAGGCGTTCAGATTTGGCTAAAAAGCCCATGAGAGTTTCTCAGGCATGGAAAGCCAAGACACTGTGGCCAAAAAAATAAATAAATAAAAGACCTAAATGAAAGATCTCTGTGAGTGAGATACCAGCAGAAAGAATGGGCCTTCAAAGAAGGACATACCTTTCTCTGAAGGGAGGAGAGAACTTCCATTTTGACTATGGCCTTGTCTAAATAATATCAGAGTTGGTGAACTCAAGAGGCTTCCATAGCCTTGGCAACTCATGACAAGAGCCTCGGGTGATTACTGACTCCATAAATAAGAGTGTCAATTGTTAAATCAACAACAGGAGTCACTGTGCACTTACTCCCCATGTAGGATCACTGTCCTTAATGTGCTGTACTATGTGAATTAACAGAATAACTAGTACTCAAAAAGTACTTTATATTGGCGGCGCCGCGGCTCACTAGGCTAATCCTCCGCCTTGCGGTGCCGGCACACCGGGTTCTAGTCCCGGTCGGGGCGCTGGATTCTATCCCGGTTGCCCCTCTTCCAGGCCAGCTCTCTGCTGTGGCCAGGGAGTGCAGTGGAGGATGGCCCAGGTGCTTGGGCCCTGCACCCCATGGGAGACCGGGAGAAGCGCCTGGCTCCTGCCATCGGATCAGCGCGGTGCGCTGGCCGCAGCGCGCCGGCCGCGGCGGCCATTGGAGGGTAAACCAACGGCGAAAGGGAAGACCTTTCTCTCTGTCTCTCTCTCTCACTGTCCGCTCTGCCTGTCAAAAAGAAAAAATAATAATAAAAAAAAAAGTACTTTATACTTTGTGTTTCTGTGTGGGTACAAACTGTTGAAGTCTTTATTTAGTATATACTAAATTGATCTTCTATATATAAAGAAAATTGAAAATGAATCTTTATGTGAATGGGATGGGAGAGGGAGTGGGAGATGGGATGGTTGTGGGTGAGAAAGAGGTTATGGGGGGGGAAAAGCCGCTATAATCCAAAAGTTGTACTTTGGAAATTTATATTTATTAAATAAAAGTTTAAAAAAAAAAAAGAAGTATCTGAATAGCAAAGGGAACACTCAACAAAATAAAGAGGCAACTGACGGAATGGAAGAAAATACACATCCAGTAAAGGATTAATATCCAGAATGTATAAGGAGATTAAATAACAAGCAATCCAATTAAGCAATGGGCAGAGGACATGAACAGGCATTTTTTGAAGGATAAAATAAAAACAGCCAATAAACAAATGAAAAAGTTCTCAAGATCACTAACCATCAAGGAAATGCAAATAAAAACAACAATGAGGTTTCACTTCATCCCAGTTAGAATGAATATAATCTAAAAATCAAAACATACAAATGCTGAATAGGATGTGGAGAAAATGTACCCTAATAGACTGTTGGTGGGAATGTATAACCATTATGGAAGACAGGATGGAGATTCCTCAGAAAACTAAAAATGGATCTTCCATATAACCCAGCATTCCCACTTCTGGGAAAATATCCAAAGGAAATGAAACCAGTATATGAAAGACTTACTTGTATTCCTATGCTTATAGCAGCTCAATTCACAATAGCTAAGATATGGAATCAATCTATATATCTATCAAATGATGACTGGGTAAAGAAAATGTGTATATGTCCACAATGGAATACCACTCAGCCATAAAAGAAAATGAAATTCTGACTTTTTTAACAAAATGGATGCAGCTGGAGACTATTATGCTTAGTGAAATAACCCAGACTCAAAAGACAAATATCACATGTTTTCCCCTACTTTTGGTAACTAATAGAGAGAATATAAAAAATGTAATGTATATGGTTGAAATTGACATCTTTGGGTTTCATTGTTTTTAGCTCTTGTGTGAATCATCATTGAACAGTGTTCTTTCTACTTTTTACTTGTTAAGCCCTTTATTTAGCATAGCATTAGGGCTTTGGGTATAAAGTAAATTAAAAATATTATCATAAAATTTAAAATGAAAGAAAAAACGGGGAGGGAGAGAGGGAAGTATTATTATATTCTTAGAGCTGTATCTATGAACTACATTAGATCTGTTCTTGTTATATTAATAAAAGCATAAATATAGCATTTGTATTAGCACTAAAAATTAAATACTTATGCATAAATTTATCAAAACATATATAAGATTTATATAAGGGAAACTATAAAACTCTGGTGAAAGAAATAAAATTTTTCTAAATAAATGGAAAGTTTACTTCATTTATATATAAAAAATTTCAATATTGTCAGGATACCAAGTCTTTCCAACTTGACTGCAGATACATTGCAATCACAATCAAAATGCCAGCAAGTTATTTTGTGCATATTAAGAAGTTGATAGATGTTATATGGAGAGGTAAAATACCCATAATAACTAACATAGAACAAAGTGAGAAGACTGTCATTACCTAACCTCATGATTTAGTATCAAGCTACAACCATGAAGACAGTGTTATATTATTGATAGTAAACAACAGATGAATGGAACAGAATACAGTCCAGAAATAGACTCACATAAATATAGTTAACTGACTTTTTAAAAAGATTTTATTTACTTACTTGAGAAGTAGAGTTACAGACAGAGAGAAGGAGAGACAGAAAGAAAGATCTTCCATCCTCTGGTTCACTCCCCAGATGGCCACAATGGCCAGAGCTGAGCCAATCTGAAACCAGGAGCCAGGAGCTTCTTCCAGGTCTCTCACGCAGGTGCAGCGGTCCAAGCACTTGGGCCATCTTCCACCTCTTTCCCAGGCCCTTAGGAGAGAGCTGGATCAGAAAAGGAGTAGCCGGGACAGGAACTGGTGCCTATCATATGGGATGCCAGCGCCACAGGTGGAGGCTAAGCCTACTACTCCACAGCACCGGCAGTTAACTGATTTTTTTACTAAGGAACAAAGAGAATTCAATGGAAAAAGCATAATCTTTTCAATAGACATTACTGGAACAATTAGACTTCTACATGTAAAATACTGAATCCACACAGACCTTAGACCTTTCCTTAAAAAAAACTCAATGGATAATAGATATAAATGTGAAATTCAAATCTATAAAACTTTCAGAAAATAAAATCTGAGAGAATTTAAGTGACCTTGGATTTGGCAATGATTTTGCTGTATAGCACCCAAAATCATGATCTCTGAAAGAAAAATTTGATACGTTGGACATCTGCTATAAGAAAAATACCATGGGGCCAGCACTGTGGTACAGTGGGCTAATGCCCTGGCCTGGAGTGCCGGCATCCCATATGGGCGCCAGTTCTAGACCCAGCTGCTCCACTTACGATCCAGCTCTCTGCTATGGCTTGGGAAAGCAGTAGAAGATGGCCCAAGTCCTTGGGCTCCTGCACCCATGTAGGAGACCAGGAAGAAGCTCCTGGCTCCTGGCTTCGGATTGGAGCAGCTCTGGCCATTGCGGCCAATTGGGGAGTGAACCATCAGATGGAAGACCTCTCTCTCTCTCTCTCTCTCTCTCTCTCTTTCTCTCTCTCTCTCTCTGCCTCTCTTCTCTCTGTGTAACTCTGACTTTCAAGTCAAATAAATAAATCTCTAAAAAAGAGAAATAAAGAAAGACACCGTGAGAGACAGAAAAGCAAATCATAGACTTGGAGAAAATATTTGTAAAGCATTTCTGATAGAAACTTGTTTCTAAAACATACAGGAAATCTGGGGCTGGCACTATGGCGCAGCGGGTTAAAGCCCTGGCCTGAAGCGCTGGCATCCCATATGGGTGCCGGTTCTAGTCCTGGCTGCTCCTCTTCTGATCCAGCTCTCTGCTATGGCCTGGGATAGCAGTAGAAAATGGCCCAAGTCCTTGGGCCCCTGCACCCATGTGGGAGACCTAGAAGAAGCTCCTGGCTCCTGGCTTCGGATCAGCACAGCTCCGGCCATTGTGGCCATCTGGGGAGTGAACCAGTGGATGGAAGACCTCTCTCTCTGTCTCTACCTCTCTCTGTAACTCTGTCTTTCAAATAAATAAAATAAATCTTTAAAACATATAGGAAATCAATAATCCCATTGAAAAATGGTCAAAAGGTGTAAACAGACATCTTGCCAAGGGACATGTACAGATAGAAA
The DNA here is from genome assembly GCF_033115175.1 of Lepus europaeus. Classification (NCBI taxonomy): domain Eukaryota; kingdom Metazoa; phylum Chordata; class Mammalia; order Lagomorpha; family Leporidae; genus Lepus; species Lepus europaeus. The sequence goes on from NC_084829.1 coordinate 117,228,120, forward strand.
TTACACATATGAAAATATGCTAATATCATATATCATTAGAGAATTCCAAATAAACACGCTGAGAAACCACTACACTCACACTTTTTCAACTATGCTCTTCCTTGAAATACACATGTAACTTTTAAAAAGCCCCAGTGAGTTTCAAACATCAGTTTTAAAGTCTCACAATTAATGCTGCAGGCAGTGTGCATGATTTTCCAGCTCCCATCAACAATCTGGTCCTCCTACATTATTCCCTATCCCAGTAACTGGTACCATCATCATCTGGTGGCTAAAGCTCAAAAAACAAAGTAAATTTTTCCTTTTCCTCTCCCTGCTGTCACATGTAATTCATCATTAAGTCTTGTGTCCACCTCCAAAATCTATATCCCTAATCCATCCATGATGGCAAAACACTCAAATTTAGATCAATCATACCCTGGGCTATGGCTACTTCTATACCCTCCTATATAGCTCTTCTCCATATTTCCATTCTTCCTAACTCTCCATTCAGAAGTCAGAGTAATCTTTTTAAAAATGTAAGTCAGACCAAGTCATTACCCACCCAAAAACTCTCTCAAACTCTCATTTAACTTGCAATTTAGAAATGAAAATCTTTGAAATGGTTCCTGCTTAACTCTCCATGATCACCTCTCACCAGTCTCCCCTGGCACTCCAGGCACTCTGGCCTTCCCTCTTCCTGGGCTAGTAGCTCTGCTATTATGTCCCACACATGGGACAGTAGCTCTGCTATTCCTGTGGATTCAGTGTTCTCTGTCTGATTGGCTCCTGATCATTTGGGATTCAGCTCCCTATGGATTCCTCATCACTCGTACACACGTGACCTTTCTTCATTCCAGTCATGCTTTATCACAACGTCTTTCTTTATGTTCTTAATCACAATTCTCAGTATCCAAAAACAACTTTGCTCATTTGTGTTTCCTTGTTTCTTTCTCGTCTCCTCCCAGAGAATGCCAGCTCCCTGATGGCAAGAGTCTTGCCTTCTTTGTTCTGCAGGAGCAGTGCCTGGCACATAGCAGGAACCAATCATCGTGTCTACAGACTAGAGGGAGGAAGGAGTCCTGGAGTCACAAGGTGCCTGCCTGGGTCCTTAAGCCTCACTCCTCATGTTCTCATAGCAACTTTGACTCATGCTACAGACAACTTTTTATTTATTTGTTGGACCAGCAGAGAGAGTGACAGACAGAGCTGCCATCTGCTGGTCTTCCCCCCAAATGCCAGCAATGACAGGAACTGAGCTGGGTGGTAGCCAGGAGCCAGGAACTCAATCAAGGTCTCCCACATGGATGCAGAAACTCAAATATTTGAGCCATCATTTCTGTCCCCTGGGGTCTGCTGGAATCAGGGGGGCTAGAACTGGATATCAAATCCAGGTGCTCGGATATGGGACACAGATGTCTTAACCAGTATCTTAGCTGCCAGATCAAATGCCTGGCCCACTTTCACTAACTGTTCTTAAAATGTTTTTGAAAGGCAGAGTTAGAGAGAGAGAGACAGAGAGAGAGAGAGACAGAGAGAGAGAGGTCTTCCATCTGCTCGTTCATTCCCCAAATGACCACAATGGTCAGAGCCAGACCAGGCTGAAGCCAGGAACCAGGAGCTTAATCCAGGTCTCCCATGTGGTTGCAGGGGCCCGAGGACCCAGGCCATCCTACACTGCCTTCCCAGGCTCCTTAGTGGGAGCTGGATCAGAAGTGGAGCAGCAGGGATTCCAGCCAGCACCCATACGGGATGCCAGCAGCACAGGCAGCAGCCCAACCCTCTATGCCACAGTGCTGCTCCCACCAGTAACTTTTGAGATATGCTTGTATATATAAGTAAGTGTTTTTTGTGTGATGTACTATAAGGCAGAGATTTCATAGGGAAACCAATGCTCCATTCCTCTGCATTCCCAGCTGCTGCTCCTTTGCCCCTTGGCACAAGGAGAAATAGAGTCTGAGTGTCCACATTGCCAGGCAGGAGGAAAGGTCACCTTCAAATACTGCTTTAATATCTCTCATCACGTGCTTTGTTCATGAGCAGAGAGCTAGAAGCCAACATTCCAAATACGATGGCCTGGGTCCTGTCTTATGCCAAGCAGTCTGTCCCATGCTCTGAAGCAGATAAAGAATGGCACATGCCTGTGGCTATTTCAGAATCTCGAAGAGGTGCAGGTGGCTATCCCTTGGAGAAAACAGAGCAACAACAATCATGCATGTATCTGAGCTCCCAGGAAGAAGATCTAAGCAATGGCATTCAGGGAACTCTGTGGGAACTTATTTCCCATCAATATTAAGTAGTTTTTCCTTTCCGAGGCCTAGGAGGAAGAGAACCTGAGGTTCACAGACATCTCCAATCACCAGTGGTTAATCAGGGGATGCTCTAGCATCTTTTTAAAATTGATTTAATAAGGCCTTTGCATAGCTTCAAGCTTTGTTGGGAGTATTCACCATTTCGTTGAATGAAGGCAAAGTCCACAACTGTGTTCTCAATGTCCAAGGCACAGGTCAATCCAGAGTGGACGTAGTGTTAACACCAAAGCGAGTGGGCATCAGCTCCAAGAGCATCTCAGCCCCCTGCCCCTACCACAGGTCCTGAAATCCAATTCCATTCTGGCTCCTCAGGGCTCTGTCAATTCCCAGATACCCACCCCTGAAGTCCTTCTGGGTAAGAGGTGGAGTTTCCCAAACACCAGAGCAGTTCTTGGGAACCAGAGAAGTTAGTGACCTCCTCCAACCCCATCCCCAAATGTTCCTAATGCAGGAATCAGCCACCAGCATGGCCCAGGGGCAGTACAATTCCTCACAGCTCTCCAGATTGCATTTGGGCTTCTCAGCCTTCTTGGAGTAGAAGACTCTCGGATTGTCTGAGTCCTAATCCAAATTTCCAGGACTATTAATTTTTTTGAGATAATCTAAAAAAAAAAGAGGTCATATGAGCATGAGGTTTTTCTGTAGCTGTTAAATCTGCCATCAGCGATGATTTTGCAGTTGAAGCTATCTGGAATCCTTAGAATGAGCACAAGGCCTCATAGCCCCGGCCTGGAATCACCATTATCAGACCAGAGGAAATGATTATACATCCTGCTGTTCAAGCAAGACTCTGCTCTGTAAAGGCACATGTAGAAAGAATATGAAGGCAGATTAAATAGGGTGTTTTCTTGATCAGGCATTTGCTGCACCCTCTGAGTACCCACACGAAATGAGTCAGAAAAAAACCAGGTGCTGTTCTGGTTTGATAGAAGAAGTTATCACATGCTATTTAGAGAGTGTGTGGAAGGGTTTCTTGGCTCCTATTGAATCCTGGAATTCTATTTCCAACAGGCTTTCAGCAGCCGTGGCTCTGAGTCATCTGCCTGGTGACCAGAAGCTGGATCCAGCATCATGCGGCTCCTCAGATAATGAGGTCAAATGGGCCAGACCCGCCAGGGACCTGATAACCAGCTCATTAACATGCCCAAATGATAGCACTGTTGATTAAACCTCACATGTCTGCCTGTTCTCTCTCTTGTCCCTTTTAAAATTAGAGCTAGTATTTTGCTAACCATGCCCTTGCTTGAACTTTAGGATGCTTCAAGGATAGTGGAAAATTATGATGTCCTTTGAGTATTATTCCCAAGGACAAAGGGTTTTCCGGGTCTCAAAATTTTAGATTTTGAGATCAACCTTGTTGATTTTTTTTCTTTTGGAGTACACTTAGATTTTCTTAAGATAAAAAGGTACAGAATAAAGCATAAAGTTGAGAGTCAGGAATCCTGTGCTCTGCTAAGTTTCTGCCCCTGAACTGGATATGTAAATCAATAGAAGTCACTTTATATCACCGTGCCTCAGCTTCCCATCTACAAAAAGAAGAGTGCTACTTCTAGAATTAGTTTTAGGATCAGATAAAAAATAAATATGTCTCTTTGTAAATAATAAAAGCAGTACATGTATAACTATGAAGTATTATTATAGTTATTATTTCTTCATTTGCAAACTGCAATTGCCAAAGTCAGTGTCTCCCATTTTGATTTGAAAGTTTAAGACCTAAAATATGATAATTTGGAAATACCTTCTAAAGTGACCCTGGATTTGGAAAATGAGAATGCCTGGGGTGGCAGACAGTTCTACAGGCCCATGACAGTAATAAGAAAGCCAAGGCCGACTGCTGAGAAACAGAGGGGCAAGTAGAGTGAAACCAGGGAGAGTGGTGGTGACAACAGGAGAGTCTTCAGTCATGTGGTGGTGACAACAGGAGAGTCTTCAGTCATGTGAAAGATGGAGAGGAAAGGGCTGGGCTTGCCTGCCATGGAATACAGTGTCTACAGCATCCTGGGGAAGTTGGTCAGAGTGAGAGGAAAAATGGAGAAAAACTAGAAGTAGGCAGCTCTTCTTGAAGAAAATCAAAGCAGTTCAGGTGGTGGATGGTGGATTTTGGAAATGAATCTGAGCCCAGACTGAGGGAGAAGAGGGTAAACGTGTGACAGAAGGTAAAGAATGGATCTAAACACAGACTCTGTAGACTGAGAAGGGGAAATGACCTCAGAAGGCTGAGGTGTAGGCTCTGGGATTGGGATGTCCATGGGAAGATCTTGATGTAATTGCAAATAGGTGGGAATGAAGGCGAAAGAGAGGAAATGAGCACTGGGTGAGATGTGAGAGGAGAAGCACGAGTCCACAGGGCTATGTTTGTGGGTATGGATGGACGATGGACAGGGAAGAGAAGCGCTGATGCTCCCTGAAGTTGACCACATCAAGAGACCATAAGATCAGACTCCACCGTGTACCCACATTGTGCGTAAAGTCTTCCAAGATGAAGGCGGTACTAATGATGCACACAAGAGCTAAAATTTGGCCAAGGAGTGATCAAAGTTTACAGATGACAGTGACAAGAAAAGGAGGGGAATGCTATAGCCCAAATTACAGGGACTCACCCATAATGGAATAGAATATTATCTGGAATGCCAGCTCTCCTCTCTCTTTAGATCCTTTCTTCCTCATCTCATCCTCAGACCCATGCCCAGAAATATGTGAAAATGAAAAAGAATGAGCAGAGTCCACATGGTCCTTGGAAAAGGGAAAGATTGATGACGCTTTCTTCAAATAGTCAGGTGCTGCCACAGAAAGAGGAAGCAGAGGAATTACGTGGCAGCAAGGTGGAGTGCACAGTGGATGCTGAACCCTACTCACATGGGTTCAAGAGGGCCCATGGAAAATGGCTAGGTGGAAGGATGACTGTGGAAAGATGGAAAGAGAGGCAAAACACAAAGACTGGATGAGCAGATGAGCTTGCATCTCTGGCTGTGTGGGTGACAAGGTGAGAGGCAGGGCTACAGTGAATGTTCGGAGTGGGTCTCTAGGCAGGCTGAGGCCTCGGCACTTTCAGAGATCCAGGAGCACCGGGATTCTTAACAGAATATTAAGGTTCAAGGTGACTGGCCCAGGGGCCCTCCCACCTGTCAGCTCAGCAATACGGTGTTCATGTGTGTTTGTGGAGACGATGGGTTCGGAGGTGCCATGACTGGGTTCTGCTTCTGAACGCCCACAAGGCAGTGCTCTTCAGCTTGCGAGGGGGCCTGCCAGCACACCATCAGAATGCAGTAGCCTGAGGTCACCTGTCACTTCTCAGGGTCTTGGCAAAACATAATTCTGCTGTTTTCACATTGAGCCCCTTGATTATGTAATGCAAAGGTTGACTCTGCTGCTTCACCTTCACCCCTGCTTTCTTCCTCCCTTCTTCCCACGTTGCAACGTTACTGGTAACCTTGAAGAAGTGCTGACAACCTAAATGCCCAACAATAGGAAAACAGTTAAATAAATGATGGACATTTGCACTTCAGAATACCAATAAACATTTTTTCTTAAAGTTTTATTTATTTATGTGAAAGTCAGAGTTACACACACACACACACAGAGAGAGAGAGAGAGAGAGAGAGAGAGAGAGAGAGAGAGGTTCACTCCCCAACTGGCTGCAGTGGCCAGAGCTGCTCCGATCTGAAGCCAGGAGCCAGGAGACTCCTCCAGGTCTCCCACGTGGGTGCAGGGGCCCAAGCACTTGGGACATTTCCACTGCTTTCCCAGGCCATAGCAGAGAGCTGGATCGGAAGCGGGGCAGCCAAGTCTTGAACCGGTGCCCATGTGGGATGCTGGTGCTTCAGGCCAGGGCGTTAACCCGCTGTGCCACAGCGCTTGCCCCAACAATTTTTTAAATGAAACAGACTTATATGCACTATTGTGAAGGATATCTATGATGTTTTGGGGTGAAAAAAGATTATTTGGCAACAGAATGAGTAGAATTCCATGTGGGAGTAGAGAGGAAGCAAAGAGAGGAGGGAGGAATGAAGGAGAAATTCATCTTATGAGTATGTGTGTTTATGTGTCTATAAATAGAGAAGATTTTTGAAAAAATGCCATACTGATAACTGAGAAACTTTCATTGTTTACAGATTTCTGAAATTCTTGAGGTTTTACAAAAAAATGTACATTATAGATTACATCAGCAATTAAAGGCAAGCAATTCTATAAATGGCTCTATATAGCTCTGGTCTTGCCAAGCTCTGGTGCACCCTCAGGTCTTATGAACTTTGGACTGGGGCATGATCTAAGCAGGCAGTGAATGCTTGTTTACTCATAGCAGACACATTGTTTGGAGGAACTTGGAGCAGGGATGATGGAAGCAATTTGCAGAATCACTCAGCAGAAACTGAAGAATGTTGTCAACGACTTGGAAAATTGTTCTAACAATACGTGATGACGGTTAGTGCCTGGGCTGAAGCTGAGGAATTGGAACTGCCTTGCTTTGTATGCCATTTGCTATCTTCTGACTAGGAGCTAGGACTGAAATTATTAAAGTTTAAAATTACATAAGCAGGCAATTTTCCCATTCTTAAATGAAGAATTTAAAAGTCACACACAAATAATTGCAGGTTATAGAGTGTTGCTTTTGAAAGCTATACTATAAATATTTTGAAAAGTGAATTCAATTAGACTTTAAAATCTTGAAAGGTTAAGTTTTTACAATTTTCCTATTTGATTTGTTTTTATAATTTTCCACCCAAAGGCTGGGTGAAGTAACCTTTCCACCCAAATACTCAAACACCAGTTAGAGTTGACACCCATGACTTCATCTAATATTAGCTTGGCTTCTTGTCTAAATACACCCCTGAGAAATCGCTGCAGACAACCTTAGTGTTAAAGCAGCTTTGTACAAACACAACCTCTGAAACAGTGTGGATGAGCTGCACTTGGAGACTCATTGCTACACATTATTTCCAAAGTCAAGGACACTTTCACTAAGCCCCTTTGGCCCGGGGCTCAGTGGAACAAAGGACAAAGCTTGGCAGAGCCTGGGGTTTGTCCTCACAGCCTGTTTCCCATTGGGCCTAGGTCACTGATTCGGCCTCTCCAGGGGCTGCTAACTCACCCCCTCTTGCCAGGCCTGGATTCTTTCCGCAGGGTTTCTGCAGGTTTGTTTTGTAAAATTAACCAGTACATTTTAAAGCCCATAGCCAATGAAATGGTTATTCAGGAAGAGAAAAATCCAGTCCATGTTTTGAGAAAGGCAAGAGTGGAAGCTTGCTCTCTCTATCTCTCCCCAACCCTTCCCCAACATGCACACACAAAGTTACAGACATTTCAAATTGCAAGATACTGTAAAAATCTTCTAATTCAATTCCTTCCTCTGAAAGCTCAAAAAACGCAACTCCCTAAGAGCTATGTGACCAGCCAGGACCAAATGGTGATTCTGTGGTCAACTTATTGTTAGACAGAGCTTATCTTCAATATTAAGATATTTCCAGAGCACTTTGGTGTTATCATATACATGGTACGTTCATAGTACCTGCCTTATTAGGAGACCAAACAATATTATAGATTGTAGTTTCTTCTTGGTATCTGTTTTTCATGCTAAGCCTTGAATATTTTTTTATTCATTCAACAAATATGGAATGCCTATGATCTACCAGGCACTGTTCAGGTGCTGAGGAAGAGCAAGTAACGGGTCACTGGAGAGTTTTGAGTGCAGAAGTGATATGATCTGACCTGTAATGTGAAGGGGACACTCCAGTCCTATGCTGAATACAGACCCCGAAGCGGGTGAGAGGCAGGTGAGGGTGGAAGCAGGGAAGCCGGGTAGAGGCTGCTGTGTTAAGTGGAAGCAGGCATGGCGGTGCAGACCAGGGAAGGAAACAGGCAGGGATAGTTCCAGAATATTTGGCTCCAGCAACTGCGAGAATGTAGTTGCTGCTAACAAAAATGGCAGAAAATGAGAAAGATAAGGATTGGAGGATAAAATCTGGAATTCAGTTTGAGGTGCATTGTTTGAAGATGCAATAAAATGTTCAGGCACAATACTCACAGCACAGTTAGCCGAAGATATGTGGAGTTCAGTGAAAATGCTTGATTGGATATTTTCTAACGGATTTTGAAGTGAAGGAGTTAATTCTAGAGAGTCACTTGCAAAGGCTACAAAAGCATTTCTCGCCAGCATTAGTGACTGTTGTATTTTCTTGATTCATCCAGTTACTGCACTGGGCACTACGACAGGTTCTGGGAGTATAAAGATGATTGTGGTCCTTGTTCTATTACCAAATTTAGAGGAGAAGACAGAAAATAAACCAGAAAACCTTGAAAATACTACAGATGCTACATGAGTCTGTGCAGTTGCTAATGAAAACACAGACACAGATGTAATTACTTACATATCTGCTTGTGGTAACCACAGTCATCTGCAATTAACTACCGTTCAGAAGGCCAGCAACAGGGATTGAGAGGTGTCTTCAGGGTTAAATAAGAGTTTTACAGACATCCGAGGGTGGGACGGGCATTGCAGGCAAAGAAAATGTGCACAGATGCCCCGAGACAGGAAGGAGCCGGCTCATCCTGAGACTCACAGAGCACATTCTGGCCCAAGGCCAGGCTGCGTATATGGGAGGATGGCTGCTAAGAGCTGGGATGAGAAGATCGTGGGTGTGGTGTGTGGAAGGCAAGCTGTGCCGGGTTGCTACGCTACCTCATAAAGGAAGAGGGAACAAACACAGGCCAGCCCGGGGAAGGCACACACGGACGTGCTGCTGGGCCCACTGTGCTCTGCTGGGAGGCACTTAATCTCCTGGCGGCAGAGGAGGTGGCCCTGCTGTCGAGAGGGAGGGGCAGCTGTCAGGAGGTGACATTGGCCTGACAGTGTGCTCTTCAGTGGTTCTTGCACCTGAAGCATTGGGGCCAGCTGCTGCTGGGGCAGGAGAAGGCCTTTGCCACCCTCTGAGGGGACAAAGGGCCACTGCTCAGTGTGCAGGGGACATACGGAGCTTCTCTAAGGGGTGACTCCTCCACAGGAGGTTTTGACAGGGAACAATGCTTTGGCTCAGAGAAATTCGTCTCATTTGACAGAAATACACACACGGCTCACACCCCGGGCAGAGAACACTGAACAGTTCTTCAGGGGTCAGTCGGAGTAAGGATATATCTCGCACCCATCATGGGAAGGGCCCACTGCTACTCTTTCAGTGATGCCTCGTCTGCAAAAGGCCACTTCCAGCCAACCTCAGTCACTGAGCAACACGAGAGAAATGCTTTCCGTAGAATGTTTCAGAAATACAGAATTCTGCAAATGCTTATCAAGTCTGAACAACATGTTACAATTTAAACCTCTATAAGGGATCATCCATTAAAGTTATGGTGTTTTTTCACCAAACAACATATTGTTGTACACAATATGCATATTCAATTCAGATTTGTCCATTAAAAAATAAATTAAGGGGAGGGCGTTGTGGCACACCTGGCTGAGCCACCATTTGGGACACTCACATCCCATATCAGAGTGCCTGATTCAAGTCCAGGTCACCGTATGCTTCCCATCCAGCTTCCTGATCATGCGCCTGGGAGGCAGCAGGTGATGATTCCAGGCCACGTGGGAAACTGTTATAGGCTTCCTGGCCCTTGGATTTGACCTGGCCTAACTGGGGCTGTTGCAGGTCATTTGAAGACTCTCATTCTGTGTGTATGTGTGTGTGATCCTGACTTTCAAATAAATATATAAACAAATATTTTCAATGAATTAATTAATTTAAAAACTGTGCTCATTGTGAGTTATGTTTGTGGTGTGTCAGGGAGAGTGTTGGCACTGAGGGATAAAGGAAAATCCTAGGGTTTTGAAAGAGGATATATTGGAAATCCATATAATTGAGAGAAAACTGACAGCAAAAACAAGAGTTATGTAACATCAGGGCAATTCCTACATAGGCTTAAAAACAGAAACTAAGATCAAGAGAGTACTGGTTGTTGCAAAAGTATGAAAGAGGAACCAGAGTCAGTTCCCATGTGTACCAAGGGGACCCCAAGAGGAACAAAGTTCCCCAAAGGACAGAGACCCGCACCCTTCAAGAAGCTTACTACCTAACACTGGAGGGATTTGCTGCATCTGGGACTGTGCTTTACAAGAAAAGGAGGAGAATCATGATTTTTCTGAAAGAGGAGCAAACTCTGCATCCTTTACGACTGCCTTCCTACCTCTTGTCAGTACTCTAAGGAGTACCAGTGGATTAATGTAGCTCTCACAGTGGTAGAGCAGTGGGAAGGAGGGGCTGATGCATCCCTCTCAGAAGCCATTCAAGCCCCCTTGAGGATGGCTTCAGACACAGCAGTGGCCAGCAACAACCTTTTGCTTCCCATTACTGACCTTCTGAGTAAAACAAGTGGTTGCAGCATAGCATCAGCTTTTTGTTGAGAAATAGGTTCTAGCTTTTCTTTTGCTTTTATGTTATTTGTGCAAGCATGCACACATGTACGTAAACGTCTTATAGCCACAAACAACCTTTTTACCTTCACTAATGGAATCAGGGGAGACCGATACAGAATGTGGATGGTATTGTGCCCAGGAGACTGCATCCTTGCGTTGACACACAGTTCTGGTGGCCAGAGAAGCCACAGCTGCTCTCAGCGGTTGATGTGCCTCTTGGGGCATCCTGAGACGAAACAACTGCCCAGTCTGAAGGAAAATCCACTGAAGCAGCATAGACAATGCAGTTCACAGGGAAGGAAGGTAGAGGGAATAATAGGACAGTTATGCTCCACTTCCAATAGAGTCACAAACCCTGCTCAGTAGTTCCACCTTAAGACAGTCAGCTGGGGCCAGTGATGTGGAGCAGTGGGTTAAGCCACCATGTAAAATGCCGGCATCCCACATGGGCACTGGTTTGAGTCTTGGCTGCTCCACTTCCAGTCCAGCTCCCTGCCAATGCACGAGAATGCAGCAGAGGGTGGCCCAAGTCCTTGGGCCCCTGCACCCACATGGAAGATCAGGAAGAAGCTCCTGGCTCCTGGCTCCTGGCTTCGGCTTGGCCCAGCTCTGGGCATTGAGGCCATTATGGGAGTGAATCAGCAAATGGAAGATCTTTCCCTCTCTCTCTTTTTGTCTCCTTCTTGTCTCTGTAACTCTGTCTTTCAAATAAATAAATAAAATATTTAAAAACAAAAAGACATTCAGCTGATGGTCAGGTCTAGAAAGAGATATAGCTCACTCTCTTTGATCTCTGCTGTTCCCCATTGCTTCCCTTGAGGAGCCTTACAGAAGTGACTTGCACTGGTAGTTCAGTCTATTGGCCGATATCCACATGGTGTTAACAGGAAAAAACTATGTCCCCTTTTAGAAACTGAAGAATTTTAGTGTAGCTTGCTTGTTTCTAGATTTACAATGAGCTCTGGAAACTGAAGATTACTTTAGATAGCTTTTATTTAAAGATTTTATTTATTTATTTGAGAAGTAGTGTTACAGAGGGAGAGACAAAGAGAAAGGCCTTCCATCCTCTGGTTCACTCCCCAAATGGCCGCAATGGCCAGAGCTGCTTCGATCCAAAGCCAGGAGCCTGGAGGTTCTTCCAGGTCTCCCACATGAGTGCAGGGCCCCAAGCACTTGGGCCATCTTGTACTGCTTTCCCAGGCCATAGCAGAGAGCTGGATCAGAAGAGGAGTAGCCAGGGCTTGAACTGGCACCGCAGGCAGAGGCTTAGCTCACTATACCACAGCTCCAGTCATTGAAGGTTGCTTTAAATTTTAATACATAAAGAACCTAAAATCATCTTTGTGCTTCAGTAACCCTTTCAGAGTAGGCATCAGGTAGGTGAGACTACCCCTAAGTAGACTAGACCAGTCAGGGAACATATTTGAATCAGAGCTCAGTAGAGGATATTTAACTGAAGTGTTTAAGACTACAAGGGGTAAGTGTTTGGCACAGCAATCAGGATGCTGCTTGGGATGCTTACATTTCCATATCAGAGTGCCTGGGTTCGAGTCCCAGAGTCCTTCAAAGTCCGGTTTCCTGCTGAAGCAAATTCTGGGAGGCAGTAGGTGATGAATCAGGTTCTTGAGTCCCTGCCAATCACATGGGAGACCCAGTTTGAGTTCTAGGCTTCTGGCTTCAGCTTGGTTCATCGCTGGCTTTTGTGGGCTATTGGGGAGTGAATCAACAGATAGAAGGGCACGCTCTCCTCTCTCTCTCTCTCTCTTTTTCCCTTTTAAACAATATACATTTAAAACTTTGGGACAATGAGCAATTAATCAAATCTTGACCAGTCATACTTTGAGGGGTGTTCCATAACATGGAAACCTGGGAAACTCATAGTTAGTAGTTATTTGGCAAAAGGAAAAGGGAAAAGTGATTCTACTAGGCAAAAAGCAAAGGCCTTGCCGAGGGGCATGGCCCTCCCATGGTGCTACTGAAGGAGTGGCACAAGGAAATTTACCTAAATGCCTTCATAAAAAGAATAACTTTCTAGAGCTTTCTCAGTTGTTGCCTTTTCAGACCCACACTCCTCCCTCCTAAGAGATTTTCATAAAACTCTCATTTTCTTCGTTAGCTCCCAGGGTGGATGTGCTTACCCTCTCTGGCTCAGTTCCTCTTTCTCTCTCTTGGAGGGCGCATTAGTAATAATAAAGACAGCTTAGACCTGTGACCCACCAATTCCTCCATTGTAGCAGATTGCTCTGAGTCAGTCTGCACAGAAAAGTTAAACTGGGGACAAGACTGAACCAAACTTCTGTCAAGAGAACTTCTACCGCGTCTCTGGTTCCCCAACGTTAGGAGAAAGTAATAAAATTTCTTAAAAATAAGAAAATAGTGATAGCAGACAATGTCTATACAATGTAGCACATTACAGGAGAGAAGTGGCTTCTAGCTTTAGTGATTATTTTGTGTTTAGAAAACACAAACACTTACACGCAAGCTCTGATGTAAGGAAGACTTCATTGCCCCTAAACTCTGGTCAAACATTTGAAGATTTCTTCTGAAGAGCAATGTTGAATTTATGATTCTAAAGGTAAGAATTTGAACCTAATGTATAATTTATAGGAAAAACATTTTGCTCAGGATAGAAAAAAATGAGTTAATTGTATTTCTTTGAAAAGCTGTGAACTTCCCAGTGTTGAAAATTTTCTAACAAAATGGCAAATCGAAGTTGTATTAGTCAAGGAAATTTAAGCTAAAATAGTAAGTACACTCAAAAGATTTAATGGCTCAAAGAGTGACGAGTTGGGTTGTTTTCTCTCGTGTAGCAGCCCAGGGCAGGTATTCAAAGCAGTGAGTGGCTGTCCCTCCGCACTCTTGCTACCACACAGTCGTTTGGGGACCCAGGCTGATAGCTACTCTGTGTGTCGAAGTCATCCTGGACATCACTGTCCCAGTACCCTGGAATGAGGAAAGAGCTTGGAACCCACACAGGCAGTTGTTCTGGGCTAGGCCGGGAAGCAGCTCTTCCCTCCCTGTCTCCCCATTACGCTCCTTGCATTGCTTAGAAGTCAGACTAACATCAAGAGGCTGGGAAACATGGTCAGCCTCAAATCTTGGACAAGCTACTTATCACCTCAGTGACTTTTTTCCTCAACTCTAAAGCTGAAGGTGCTTCAAAGGGCACTAGTAAGTGAAAAAATAACCCGCAATCTGGCCAAAAATGCAAGTCATATATCTGATAAGGGTCTACCTCCATAATAAAGAACTATTGCAACTCAACAATAAAAAAGGTAAAGGATTTGAAAAAAACACTTATCCAAAGACATGAACAAATGAATAAAGGAAGAAAAGTTAAATATCATTAGTCATTAGGGAAATGCAAATTATAAGTGACAATTAAAATGCTACATTACACCCACTAGATGGCTAGAATAAAAAAGACAATAAGAAGTGTTGACAAAGATATGAAAATATTGGAACTCTCACATCACAGGTAGAAATGTCAAATGTTGCTACTTTTTTTTGTTGAACACATAGACAAGTTCCTCAAAAAGTTAAATATAGAGTCACTATGTAATCCAATAATTCCACTCTCAGAAATAGACCCAGGAGAAATGAAACTTATATTCATACAAAAATTTGAACACACATTTTTCACAGCTGAATTATTCATAATATCCAAATGTGGAAACATCTCATTAGCACCAGGTCCAAAGCAGATGAAGTAATCAGCCACTGCATTATAAACAACTCAAATCTCAAATAATGATCAACTGACAAGTAGATAAACAATATGTGCTATAATCACACAGCAGACTATTATTCCACCATAAACGAGAACAAAGTACTGATGGATGTAATGGGTGGATGGATGTTGAAAGCACTATGCTAAGTGAAAGAAGCCAGAACTCAAGGCTATATATTGTATGATTCCATTAAATAAAATGTCCAGATAGACACATCCATCAAAAGAAAAAGTGGTTTCCAAGTTTTGGGGAGACAGAGACATGGGAAGTGACTGGTAATAGGTTTAGGAGGAAAAGTTTCTGTAATAAGTGGTAATGGTTGCATAACTTTCGGGAACATACTAAAAACCACTGAACTCTGTAGTTTATAGGTGAATTTTGTAGTATGTGAACTTAAATGATGAATCTATCCATCAAAAATAGCACCCATCTGTGCAAAGACTGCTTTCATATCATTTCCCCCCCTTACCACATGGCTGCCCAGGCAGGGAAGACATTTCCCAAACTCCATTGAACAAATTAAGGCAGCCACAAGATAAGGTTCCACCAATGAAACATGCTGGACTGCCAATGACTAAAGCATCATGGGAGTCACACCTTGCTGAAAACAGAGCCACTACCAGCATAGGGGTATGGATGACATCACAGAGCAGAGCCCTAGGCATACTGATACACTCACCTCGAAACTGGCACAGGAGAAACACACTTCTGGGGTTTTATACCAGTCTAATTTGGGATTATCTTTGTTTTAAAAGTTAGTGTTGGTCTATCTGTGCAGAAGCAGGTAAACAAAGTAGGATGAGGTCTTAACAAAATTCTAATATGCATGGCATTGGCTTAGCTGTCAGGCAGTGAGTGGTAAGGAAATAAATATTATAGGTTGGGAAGTTGGAAGTGTTTTTATTCTGTACAAAACATTTGTCTGCATTAACATACCTACTGAGTCAGGGAAAGTGTTTGAATAAAACTGAACATTTGTGAATGCCGCCTTCTCCTTGCTATTTTAGCATGCCTGTATAAAAAACAGAACTCAGTAAAAAACAAAAAGTTTAGTTTGCAACCAAAATTAGAAGGAAATATAAAAAAATATAGAAATGTGTATTTTCATGTCCATTCATTTATTCATTCAATTAACAAATGTATTCCTAGCACTTGTACTACATCAATGGACAAAGCATACAAAGAGGGTTTATTCCAGTTTGAGAGACATACAAGTAATGCATATGATAAATTAATTACATGTTACAAATAAACTATGAAAAACAAAATTATGGAGTGTAGTCAGCACAGGAGTCGGGAACAATTTGTGATTTTGAGCAGGCTGGTCGGGGTCGTCCTTACAGAGAAGGCTGTACATGAGCGAAGGGAGTTAGATGCATAGAGGTCAAGGGAAAGCACATTCAAGCACAGCCATCAAGAACAGGGCTGGAAAAGAAGGAGGCCCTTGTGGCTGGAGCTGAGTTAGCAAGAGAAGCTAACAGTAAGTGATGAGTCACAGAGGACAGGGGCAGAGAGTGTGACTTTGGCTCTACTGTGGTGAAAAGAGGAGGCGCTCCAGGGTGTTGAGTAGAGGAACAACATGCCGTGAGGCTCTGAGCCTCGCTGTTGCCATATGGGCAATGCAGAAACAGAATTAAGTCAGGAGGTCAGCCCAGCCCAGAGCTATCTCCCTGGAGGTCAAGATAAGAGATGGATTCAGGTTAACTTTGGAAGAAACGTCTTTTTTTCTGGAAGATTGGAGGTGGTTCGAGAAAGATAATGAAGGATAAAGGATGCCAAAGCTATTATAAGAAGAAAGTGTGATGATCAAGTGTAAACACCAAAACCAAAGCCAAGCGAGGCTCTAATGGTCAAGCTGTGACATCAAAGCAGCATTTCATAAATCCATCAGAAACAGCTTAGGCCTACGGCCAAAGCAGAGCTGCCTTGCACCCCACAAATAACAGCTCTCACCAGTTAATGAAGTGCCCCTCCTTGAAGCTGGGGCACTTGCCTGTGATCTCCCTTCCACAGGCCTCACCTCGCAAAGGGTCCTCAGGAAGGACTGCTTAGCCATGGAGATTGCAAGAGGAATGGCTGCCCACTGAGCAGGGAGAAATGGCCAAGGCCCATTTACCTTCCAAAGCAGCCAGCACCTACGCAGCCCACCAGCCGCAGTCCCCTGAGCAATCTCCCAGTGGCCATCTTCTCCCTGGGGGAAAATGGAAACAAGAAGAGGGGAAGGGACTGGCAGTTTTCCCCTGGAAACATAAAGAATGAGACTAAGCACCCTAACAGTCAGTATTATTAAGCTAATGGAAATAGATTTAATTTTAGAGCAGACTAATACTGTTGGACAAGCTTTTAGAGATCTCATGTAAGGCCTCCACAACTGAAGCTGACACAGAGTAATAGGCTGAGGCCCTGGGGGGCACAGAGCCACAGCTGGGCAAGTGGGATTCCCTGGGGAGGTCAGCGAGAGCAGAGTACCAAGCACTGAAGGCCTCCTGGTCTGGCTGGATGAGATTAGCACTGTATGAAAAAAAAGCACCTGGCAGAAAAAGAAACAAAGGCACAGCTAATGATGGAGCATACAACAGAAGAGGCCAGTATGCAAGGCACTGCTGACTCCAAGTACCATATTCTCACCTTCCTGCCTGTCAGGCTCCCTGAGCAGCTCCAGGGAGTTGTCAGCACTTACTTCCTGTTCCTTCTCATTTTTCAATTGATTCCACAGCTCTCCTCCTTGTCCTGGTTCACCACCATTTGGTTCTTGTTCCCATCATAACAGCTGTTAAAGATGCCACTGATGACCATGTCCGCCATGTGAATTACTGGTCATCTCAGGTACAGACCAAGGGACTCCTCCAGCGAGAGCAGTGAGTGAATGTCTATACTGGCAATGTTATCAAGCTGGAGAATTACAGTTTGTGGCAGTGGGTCTCCTCCTCCTTTCCAGCAGTGAGCCCCATGGGCTGCATTGCACAGATGCAATAGAACTTGAGAGAGAGACCAATGTGAAGGTGCACCAAGCAGTTCCAGGCTTTTTGAAATTGCAAAGTTTGGTGGCAAAATGAGCTGCAAACTTCCCAACTGGATAAGTTCAGTGAAACCCCCAGATGCCCCCGAGCAACCAAAACATGCTGCTGAAGAACTGTGTGCTACAAGATGCTGCCAAGTGGTACTTCTGGCTGGTCATCTGTGCAGGTGCTGACACTAAGCTGATGCAGAAAAGGGGCAGGACAAAATTTAAAAGGACAAGTATTGATGGCTTAATGTATACACTGGTCTTCTGGATTTGGGGTTCCTGCTCTGCAGGGCGGTGATCCTAGCCATTGGCAATGCCATCTGAAAACGCACGGTCTACCTACTCTGGGATGAAGCAGAGGCCGTCCTTTTTCTACGTGATCATCCTCAACACCATTGTGCCCATTTCACTCTATGTCAGTGTAGCCCTCATCCACCTGAGCCACGGCTACCTCATCCACTGGGACAAGGTGTTCTACACGAATAAGCAGACACCTGCACCGTGGCCTATGCCACCCTGAAGGAGGAACTGGGCCAGGTGGAGTACATCTTCTTTAACAAGAAAGGCACCCTCACCTGGAACATCACGTTCTTCAACAAGTGCTCTGTCAGTGGCCACAGCTAGCGACATATTTGACATCCTGCAACACAAAGCTGAACTGGGAAACAGACTTCTTTAATCCTCTCGCTGACAGTAGTGCTCGTCCCGGAACCTCAGCCTTTTGGAATTCTCAAGATGCACGTGTGTGTGTGTGCGCACATGCACGCACACACACACACAAGTCCTACCACCTTTCCCTGTGTCACGCTGTGATGGCAGAAGAAAAGAATGAAGGACAGCTGTACTACAAAGCACGGTCCCCAGATGATGGGGTCCTGGTCGCTAGAGTCAAGAACCTTAGTTTTGTGTTCACTCTCACATCCCCAAAACAATCACCATCTGTGAGATGGGCATAGCCATCACTTACCAGCTAATGGCCACCCTGGACTTCAACATCGTTTGCAAGAAGATGTCAATCACAGCGCAGCATCCAGAGGGGAAGATCAGACTCTACTGCAACATCCAGCTTGACAGACTTTGCCACTGCACCCAGGAGCTGCTCAGCCCCACCAGGGACCACCTGAATGAACAAGCAAGTAAAGGGCTAAGGACACTGTTTCTGGCCTCCAAGGATATGGATGAAGAGTACCATGAGGCTTGGACCAAGATACAGCTCCAAGCCAGCCTGGTGCATGACAGCTGGGAGGACAGGATAGCCGGCATCTACCAGGAGACTGAGAGCGACATGGTGCACTGGATGCAATGGCCACTGAGGAGAAACTTTAGCAAGGGGTCCCAGAGACTTTCACCCTCCTGTCACGGCCACCAGTGAGATATGGGTGCTAACCAGAGAGAAACGAGAGATGGCCGTATACACAGCTATTCCTGAAAGATGCTGACAGAGAACATGATGGAGATGTTCATAGTCACTGGCCACACCCTCCTGGAGGTGTGGGAGGAGCTCAGGAAAGCCCAGGAAAAGATGGTAGACTCATCTTACACTGCAGGTGATGGCTTTATCCGCCAAGAAAAACTTTCTTCTTCCAACCTCACTTCTGTCCTGGAAGCAATCACTGAGAAGCAAGCCCTAGTCATAAATGGCCACAGTCTGGCCCATGTGTCGGAGCAGACATGGAGATGGAATTTTGGAGACAGCGTGTGCCTGCAAAGCTGTCATCCAGTGCTGGGTGACCCCCTTGCAGAAAGCGCAATATTAAAAGCACAATAGACTGTGACACTTGGCATTGCTGATGGAGCCAATGATGTCAGCATAATCAAAACGGCTCATGCTGGTGTGGGCATCCGCAGGCAGGAGGGGATCCAGGCTGTCCTGACCTCCAATTACTCCCTCTCCTCCTGCTGGTGCATGGGCACTAATGCCACCTACACGTGCGCAAGTTCCTCTGTTATTTCCTCTATAAGAACTCTGCTTTGCTACAGTCCACTTCTGCTTTGGATTTTTCTTTTCTTTTTTTTTTTTTTAATTTTTTTTTTTAAATTTTTTTTTTTGACAGACAGAGTGGACAGTGAGAGAGAGAGACAGAGAGAAAGGTCTTCCTTTGCCGTTGGTTCACCCTCCAATGGCCGCCACGGCTGGCGCGCTGTGGCCGGCACACCGCACTGATCCAATGGCAGGAGCCAGGTGCCTAACCTGGTCTCCCATGGGGTGCAGGGCCCAAGCACTTGGGCCATCCTCCACTGCACTCCCTGGCCACAGCAGAGAGCTGGCCTGGAAGAGGGGCAGCCGGGACAGAACTGGCGCCCCGACCGGGACTAGAACCCGGTGTGCCAGCGCCGCAAGGCGGAGGATTAGCCTAGTGAGCCGCGGCGCCTGCTGCTTTGGATTTTTCTGTGGCTTCTTCGTTCAGACCATCTGTGACCTGTATTTCATCCCCTACGTAACATCTTGTATAGCTCCCTTTCAGGCCTGGTTTTGGGGTCTCTGATCAGGATGTCTCAGAGCAACAGAGCATGCTGTTCTCTAAGCTGTGTGAGCCAAGCAGCCGAACCTTCTCTTCAACAAGCAGTTCTTACTCTGCATCACCTGGACCATCTAGACTTCCATGCTCATGTTCTTTATCAACAAGGGGTGTTTACAGAACCACCCAGGATGACGGGGCCCAGCTGACCTACTCCCAGTCTTTTTGCAGTCACAGTGGCCATGTCACTGGTCATTATGGCCAGTGTGCAAACTGGGCTGCATACGGGCTGCTGAACAGCCATCACCATATCTTCATCTGGGGCCGCCTAGCTGCCTGCTTTGCCACCCTCTTTGCCAGGCACACCGATGGGCTCTCTGACATGTTGCTAAACCAGTTCCGGTTCACAGAGAATGCTCAGAACACTGTGGTCCAGCCCACAAGGCGGCTCACCCTTATGCTCACCACTGTCATCTCCCCAAGTCTATGCGTGTCTTTCCATTTCTTAGCCTTAACCCAAAGCTGGATTTCTCCAGCTGGTCCACTACACCCTGTAGGTAAATAAGAAGCAGAAAGCCCAGCATTGCTGCAGGCAGCAGGTTGGCCATAGGAGGTCCCAATGCTCTGGCCATCCCTCCTCCCGCCAGGAGGGCTTCATCCTGTCTGGCAAGAACACAGCTCAGCTCCTTGATGCTGACCAGCTTTACAACCTGCCCCAGTTCCACCTAGATGGAGGGCCCGCACAGGAAGAAAAGTGACAGCCCCTGCGATCCCAGCAGTAAGACTGACAAACTGCCCAAGGGATCAAGGCTGAGACTGCAATGCCCTGTGATGGTGAACACAGCAAGCAGGGCTGGCTGGTCTCCAAGTGGACACTGACTCAGAACTGTTGGTCCTCACTGCTTGTCTGCCGTAGCAGAGTGTCCTGCTGCTCCCATCAGTTTCTAGGACATCCCTGGCTGGACAATTGGGGCAGGTGAGCCCCAAGGGCAGAGCAGGATCTGAGGCATGGGGACCAGTCTAGTGGGAGACAACATGTGGAACTGAAACTTGTCTGCTCCTGCCTTGCCTAGGAACCTACAGGGAGACTATCATCTCTCTCATCATCATCTCTCTCTCTCTCTCTCTCTCTCTCTCTCTCTCTCTATATATATATATATATATATATATATATACACTACTGCCCAGAGGAGTTCTAGAGACCTGGCACAGAGTTGCATAAGAATGTGCCCTGTCAGGTAGCCAGAGACCTGCCGGGTTCTTTGGGTCCCTCTCATCATGTGTGTCTCTCCTTGATTTGTGTTTGTACCCAGTTTGGTTTCATCTTTTTAACTTGGCAAGGGAAGAATGCCCCTATGTAAATTTTATATTGTGGTTGGTGTTTTACCTCTTGTGAGAAGAGGGGCTGGCAACCACTGGGATGTACCAAGCTGGCTGAATGGTTTGGAAGGAGCCAGATCTCCCAGGTGGCTCTCCAGTGGCTAGAGCTGTCCTGAGGCAGGGCTTGATGAGGGAGTCGGAGGGCGTTGGGAGAGAAGAAAGGAAGGCTTGGTCTGTCTCCTTCCTCACCTTCAGAATAAAGTGCTACCCTCTCCACCACCACACACATGTATCAATTCCTGGAGTCTACAAGTCCTGCTGATACTGAACTGGAAAGTGGCCCTGTTGTTCTCAGTGAGCTAAAGCCAGGTGTGAAATGTGGTCCTAGCGGACAAATAAAAAGGTGGCTTTCTTTCATTTTAAAGTTAGGTCCAAGTTCATTCGCAGATGCCTTTCTGTCTTCCCTTCTCCCTCAGCTGACACTTTCTTGGACTTACACCTCCGGACCCCCAGGTGGGGCTGGAAGGGAAACTGGCCATTGTTCCCTTTTCCCAGTAAACAAGGGCCCCACCTCTCCAGGCCAGCATCTGCAGAAGTGGTAGAGCCCATGAGTCCATGGCAGTGGGGGAGAGGCAACTGTGACCCAGGCCAGGGGACTGCCTGCTCACTGCCTGTCCTCTCCTTCCATCATCCACCATGGGAACCTATCCCTCAAGTGAGGCCTTCCCCTAGTTTCTACCTAATCAGCCTTGGGAGGAATGCTGTCCTTTTTTCCTGTAGGAGGGGGACTACTTCAGGAAATGTGTGGAGCTTGGAGTAAGATCCTGAGATCTTAAACATCTGATGGAGAGTCCCAAAGGAACTGGACGGGGCTGTCGTGAGGTGAGGGTGGGGTGGGCCAGGAATGGGGGAAGGGGAAGTCTTGGCCAGGAAATCTTTTTTTGTCCACTGTTTACAAGCTCTGTATCAAGCCTGTTTAGGCAGCTCTCAAGGTCACAGCAATTTTTATATCAAAGAGGAAATGACTTTTTAAAATGTGTGTGTGTTTGTGATTGTACATATATATTTTTTGCTGTTGTTCTATCTCTTGTTTTCTAAGGAAGGAAGAGAGTACCAAATTGCATTGAGCTGTAATTAAACATTCTGTATAATTTATGACATATTTCTATATTTATAAAAATTTTATCATCTATTTAATAGATATGAGAGATATCTTTTTATTAAAATTCCAATTTCTGAGGGAAAAGTCTTATTTAAAAGTATATTATAAAGTCAGAATTGTGGCATGGTGGATTAAGCTGCCACTTGTAACATCTACATCCCATATTGGAGTACCTGATTCAAGTCCTAGCTACTCCACTCCTGATCCAGGTTCCTGCTAATATGCCTGGGCAGACAGCAGATAATGATCCAAGCACTGAGGACCCTGCTACCTAAGAGATACCTAGATGAAGTTCCTGGTTCCTGGTTATGGCTTGATCCAGCCCTGGCTATTGTAGGAATTTGGGTAGTAAACCAGTGAACTGCATTATAGAGAAGTAAGTCATTATTATGTTCACAATATTTTTCCTTGCTTAGCCAACGAATGTTTCTGGGAAGCAGCAGGGTTACAACAGCAGCCTAACTTTGGGAGGTTAGATTTAAATTAGCTCTAATCTTGACCCTTCTACCAGCTAGCTATGTAGCTTTACACGAGTTACATAACGGCTCTGAGCTTCACTTTCCTGGCTCTAGGAGAGGAGCGACGGTACCGGATGCATGAGAATGAGAATGCAATGAGAATGCATGTGGGAGGGAAATACCATGCTGGACACCCCCCACATTCAATACCAACAAAGCTGAGTTTCTCCTTAATGCAGGAAGCTCAGTGGTGATGAGGAATATGGGCATTCTGCTGCACTTGAAAAAGGGGCTTTACATATGAAATGAAGTTGATCAAAGGCAGAAGAGAAAACTTGGCTTTCCATTCGCATGCTCTTGGCTTCAGTTTTGGTGTTCCTCTGAAGGCTTGTTGATCCCAAGATGGAGACCTGTGTGTGAAAACTTGGTAGAAGGACGAGAAGCACCATCTCATGAAAGACACTATTCTTGTGATGTCCTCAAACCTACCTCAAAGTCCTGTGGTTGCCAAAAGAGCAAATAAACAAAGGCTGGGTAAAAATGAAACCTCCACTGAGATCTGCTCATTTTTTA
This sequence comes from Lepus europaeus, assembly GCF_033115175.1. NCBI lineage: Eukaryota > Metazoa > Chordata > Mammalia > Lagomorpha > Leporidae > Lepus > Lepus europaeus. The sequence goes on from NC_084829.1 coordinate 117,251,522, forward strand.
AAAAAAAAAAGATTTATTTATTTATTTGAAAGGCAGAGTTATAGAGCAAAGGCAGAAAGACAGAGATACAGGTCTTGCATCCTCTGGTTCACTCCCCAGGTGACTGCAAGGGTAGGAGCTGGGCTGATCTGAAGCCAGGAGCCAAGAGCTTCTTTCAGGTCTCCTACGCGGATGCAGAGGTCCAAGGTCATGGGCCATCGTCTACTGCTTTCCCAGGCCATAGCAGAGAGCTGGATTGGAAGAGGAGCAGCCAAGACTCCAACGGGCACCCATATGGGATGCTGGCACTGCCAGCAGCAGCTTTACCCACTATGTCACAGTGCCGGCCCCCTGAGGTCTCTTCATTGAAGTCGACTTGCTAGAAGGCTGCATGTCTCAGTAACTTTATAGTCTGATATTTTTATTGATGACATTTCAGCTACATGCCGTTGATTGCAAATTTTTGTAACACCAGTGTTGGCTCAGAACTCTTACTAATTAGGAGAGATGCTGTGAAGAATCATGATAAGGGAATTTCAAATGCTTTGATTAAAATGACATTCACAGAAATGACATTTAAATGACTAATTTTGTTCTTTTTCCATGCTGTAAGTTAATCCATAGTTAGTGTTGTATATGAAAGGAAAGTTGGAGAATTCCAGGAGCAAACTACCAGCAGCAGCAGCAAGAGTCTATTTATAAAATAAAGTCTTTGGTGTTCAAAGAAAAAGAGTCCTGTTGCTATATAGAGACCTTTATTTTTAAATGGTATGAACACATTACTGGATAACAGAAAATTGCCTCTTAACATTCGGTGCCATCGTTCGGCATTTCCCTGCAGTAATTTATACCTTTGTGTAAGGTTGTACAGAAGAGTAAACTTCGGAGCTTAAAACGTTCTTGCTTTGTCTTCTCAGTTCAGTCAGGTTTTTTTATTTTTTGGGAATAATAAAAACAAAAACAAAAACAACCCTCAGTTCTTTCAAATGTAATACAGGTGTAAGTTATAAGATTGTTTTACAGATCTAGCAAAAGGTTTATAAAACATCTAGTACTGAGACTAGCATCTAGCAGGCAGTCAACAAAGGGTAATGTTATTTATACAAATGGCTGTCATGGTTCTTTTAATACTATTTTGAAGATCATTTCAAGGAGAATGCTATGTGAAGCCTGAGTCAATTAACATGCAAACTGGAGGGAGATATTTATGGCTATGGAGAAAGTGAAACAAAAGAAAAGGGATCAGTATTTTGACACCTAGGGACTATTTGTATGTGGTTATTATGTGTCAGGCTATATGAGCTGTCTCATTCAATACTCACAATAACATTTTTTCACAATAAATTTTCCTTTTATAATTAGCATACCATAATTATAATTAACATACCATAAAACCACTCCAGTGGTTTTAATACATTTACAAGTTTGTCCAACAATCACTACCATGTAATTCCATTCCCATGGGCATTCTCCAATTGCCCTTCTTCCCAACCCTGGTAACCACTTCTCTGAGTCTGTGTAGCTATCACAAAATCCTACAAACTGGGAAATTTATAAACAAAAGAAAGTTATTCCTTACAGTTCTGGAAGCATGGAAATCCCAGATCAAGGCACCACAAGCTGGCATCTGGCGAGGGCCTTCTTGCTGCAGCTTCACATGGCAGAAGGGACAGAAGGCAAAATGGGCTGTTATAAGGCACTAATCCATTCATCAGGGCTCTGCATCACTTCCCCAAAGACCCCACTTCTCAGTCCCCCACAATAGGCCTTATGTTTCAACATGACTTTTGGAGGGAACACATTCAAACCATAGCAATCATGAATCTACTTTCTGGCTATGGATTTGCCTGTTCTGTGCAATTTGCTAAAACAAATCGTGCAATAAACAGCCTTTTTTTGTCTGGATTCTTTCCTTCAGCATAATGCTTCTAAGGTTCATCCATGTTGTAGCACATTTCAGTACTTCATCCATTTCTATGTCTGAATAATATTCCATTGTATGACTATGCTACATTGTGTTTATCTACTCATCAGTTAAAAGTATGGTAACACTTTATCACTGAGAACATTGAAGCTGAAGAAGCTTAAGCAAATTTGCTAGAGGTTAAACAATAAGGGAATCAAGGCCTTTTTTAAATTCAAAACTCACACATTTAGAAAATAGTACTAATTTATTTGAACAGCGGAGAGACAGAGAGAACTAACCACTAGTTCACTTACTAAATGTCGACAACCATATAAGCTGGACTGGGCTGAAATTGGAAGCTGGGAATTTGATCCAGATTTCCAACATGGTGGAAACATGGCCTGACATTGCGGCCTCCCAGGGTCCACACAAGCAGAAAGCTGGACTGAACCAGGAACTGAACCCAGGCACAGAATGCAGGATATGGGCATGTTAACCACTAGGCCCAGGCCCCAAAATTTGCATTTCTAATCAATTTACCTAACTGTATCTGATTTGTGCAATAGATTGGTATATAACAAAATATTAAAATACACATCTCCCTGGTTTTTGCTTATTTTTCTATTGGAATTTTCAAGTCTTTCTTCATAGTTAAGAGGTGTTCTTAATATGAATATGACTGATACCAATCTTTTGTTGCCCATATGTATTGTAAATATTTTCTCCCAGTCTATAATTTGTATTTTCACCACCCTGAATGTATCTTTTGATGAATAAAACTTTTCAATTTTAGTGAGGCTAGATGAATTAATGTATCATAGGGACAGTTTTTGTGTTTTGTTTAGGAAATGCAGGCATTTGGGGAGTGAACCTGAAGCTGGGTGCGCGCTCTCTCTCTCTCGCTCGCTCTCTCTCTAAGTAAACTTTTTAAAAATAACTTAAAAATTTTTAAAAAGGGAAATAAGGGCATGATGAACACCAATGCAGATGGAGGTTACCCTAAATCTGGGTGGGGGTACCAAGGAAAAATAGCAGAGGGGGACCAAAAATGAAAAAAAGGCACACATAGGTTATTGTCTTGGTTCAGATTTGCCTTAATTGAGTGGTAGGTATATTATTGAAGGAACCAATAAAGAAATAAAAGAAGCAACTTATGGTGCAATATTAAGTATATCTTAAAGAAGAAAGATGATCAATCTAAGTAGCTGTTGTTCAATATGAAAATAAAAATAAGGGAAAATTGCTAAAAATAACCATGTTTAAAAGAGCATGAGTTTTACAGAAAATATTCTCTGCTACAACTATTCATAGTAATAATAATCATATAAGTCTACAATTATATATAAAGATGTAGGCCCTCATTCATCAGTCCAGTAGCAGACTGATGAATTTTCCTAACAAAAGGAAGATGAAAGCGGCGTGATCAAAGCGTTAGCTTTAGCTTGTTCGTGGGGACATCCTTGTATCTGCCTCATGTAGCACTTTGCTTACTTCAAGCAAGAAGTCAGAGAACAGGTGGCAAACACAAAAGTGCCCAGGGTAGGACACCCCACCCCTACGCCTCCTATCACAACTACTCCAGCAGGAGAGTGCTTCACAGAGACAGGATACTTCATCGTGGTATCATGGGCCCTGTTATAAGGTGAGGGTGCCACCCACTCCCCAATTCATTAGACCTGACGAGAAGAGGAAGAGACACAAAGCGTGGGCACTCTCTTCCTCGGCGACTCCTTGTAGAGGAAAGGCCATGTGAGGAGGCAGTAAGACCCAGGAAAGGAGCCTTCACTGGGGAACTAATTGGCCAGCACCTAAATGTGAGATGTGCAGACTCCAAACAGCTAAGCAAATAGGTTGCTGTTGTTTAAACCATCCAGTCTGCAGTATTTGTCATGGCTGCATAAGGTGATGAATATAGGCATGCTGCTCCGAAGTTGGAAGACCGGAGTATTCCAAGATATTAGTCTACTCTGAACTCACACACATACATACACACAAATAGCCTCATCAGGTTCATTTCTACCAATGACCAAAACCCAATCACGGTCTCTCTTGGATGAGGAGGTGCTAAGCAAGCACCAGGTAGAACAGAAATGCTTTGGGGCTTGGGGAGGCGACCAAGGGCTGATCTCTGCCTGAGTGAGCTTGGGTGTGGCCTCCCATACAGGTCTACAGTTGCTTTCATTCCATCTGCTACCAAACAAGCTATTTTATGCTCAGTGTTCTCTTGTGTGTCTCTATGGTTTTACCACATGCACATGTGTTCCTGAACAGAAGGGTTCTACTTGTTTATTGTTGAACTAGACTAATTTATTTTATTTGTTTCACTTCCTCCTGCCAGATATGAGCTATTATAGGGCAGAGAGTTATGCCTGTTCTGCTTACTACTGTATTCCTGGCACCTAAAACGGCACCTTGCACACAGTAGGTGTAGATTTTTATTGAATAAGTAAGTTTCCAGCTGAAGATTTGTGTGAACTTGAGCATCTCTGAAGAAAGGAATTCATCAGATCACAAGAGCTCAGCCCTTTATGCTGACAGTGTCCATGGGCTCACTCTGTTAACTCATGGGAACTTTGTGTTCAATGTTACATACATTCCTTTGCTGCCCATTTATAGCCATGTTGTCAAGAGTGCCTCAGACCTGGCCACACTCAAATTGCTCATCCCCTGGTGGTTACTATTCAGCACTTCACTGTGACAAAATGATTACATCTAGGTCCACCCTTTCCAAAACCTCTCCATGTGGCTGCATTCTGACTTCTTTCCTAAGGCAGAGTCAGACTCTATTCCTGTACAAATGGCCTATGTTCATTGTGTAATTTGAGAGACCTGGCATTCCAGAGGCCTCAGGTAAGAGAACTCCATAAAGTTGCCTCCTTAAGCAAGCCTGAGCAAGAAAGAAGGAAACAATCTCATTTGGCCATTATCTCCATGACCTATGCGAATGGAAAAAGAGATTACCCATCTTGGGTCACCTCCCAGTATTCTCTCTTCCAGCTTGATGTCTCTCCTACTCCCTCCACTCAGCTTTTCATGCTGATCTTGGAGTCCCAATTTATGAAGATCCCTCTTCAAATGAGAACCTGGTCCTGCTTCCCTTGCTTTGTCCTGGTTGTATCCTTTTGAAGCTCAGAGACCAGAAAGTTGAGCTTTAAGGTCATCATTAGAGTATAAAGCTCCCACCTAAAGTTGCAAGAGTTTCCTCAACCTCACACTGTTTCCAGAGCTGACATCTGCTGACCATGGAATCTTGTCCAACATTGCATCACCCAGGGCTCAGAAATAAAAAATAACTTCCACCTATAATCATTCTTCTGAATAAGGATGCCCTGGGATGTTTATGGATGAATTTTTAGTCTTATAAGCAGTCACATTTACTTTTTCACAGTGCTCTTGTTTCCCACAGATTTCTTATAGCCCAGAATAAACACCTAATAAACCATGGAGATTTTTCATAAATATTGAGGAAGTTTCTGAGCTGAGGAGCATTTATAACACACACACATCAAGCCAATTGCCCCTTTGTGAGAAACTCTATAGCTTAACATGCCATTGTTACTCATTCCCTAAAAGGGCACCTGCATTTAAAAAGGATTTGCTAATTTCTGAGCCACCTCTGGTTCTGTCTTAGTTGAAGTCACTGAGCTATCTTTATAACTTCATCATCGTTTTCCAAGCAACATACTGAGTGGCTATAAACAGAACATTAGGAAAGCCAACCCGTACAACTTGTAAGGAAATTGGATTAAACATTGGTTTACAATCAAAAGTGACATCGGTGAAAATTAATTAAAGAAAAATATTTCTGTTGCCTTTGGCATTGTTCTACTACTCAGAGAACAAATGTTCCAGATAATAGCTCTTGACTCCAAAATGAGCTGGTGATTTATAAATATTCTCTCTAAAGAAATTACTGGTTACGGACAGAGAGAAGCCCCCTGCTTTCTAGTTTGCCTGTGACAATGATCTGGCACAACTTGCAACTTGTGTAGAAGTCACCAACGGGAACAAGAGAAGAATTCCCTTCTAGAACAGAGTGATCTCTCATCCTTGCTTTGGTTTCCCTGCACACCCTTTATCCCAACACATATTAAAAATAACTCACTTGACGCACAAGCTCCTCTTTGAGTACTTTCAGCCTGTCTACTTGGGTTAGAAAAATGTGCAGAACATATTATCTCAGAGGTAGATCACAACACAAAATCTTTCTGACCTCCTTCTGGCCTTCTCCCTGGGAAAAGAATAAGAGCTTGCTAGTTAGCAAGACTTTGAACTTTTTTATGTTCTTTGCTTGAATTCTTAGGAATAATTCTGCAGCAAGATGCTTTGATTTTTATTTCTTGGTTTTAACTGGTGAAGTGACTTTATTATTATTTTTGTTTCTCTAAGGCTTTCTTTTATTCATTTAATGTGATGTAGTTGTGTTTCATCTACTCTCCATGGGAATATGTTTTATATGGATTTTTAACAGTTTACCTAAAAGAAAAAAATGAACACAGTTCTCTCCTATTTCAATGTAATTAAACTTACTGGTAGTAAAGAAATGAGTTGTTATGTGTTAAGGAAATGTCTCTCTTTACTTCGTACTTAAAAATGGAAAAACACTTTGTCCTATCAAGAATAGAACTTGGACAATCAAAAAGTTCATGAGCACATTTTGCATCCAGACAGGTTAATAGGTAAACTATCTAAACTAGGGAGGTTCTGAAGAGCGTGAGTTTGAACTCAAAGGAGCTAGGCAGTGTTATTAAAACCAGTATTAAAAGACTACATGCTTTTGCAAGTAAATACATTACATGAAAAAAATGCAGCACATACTCTAATCTCATCTCTTCCTAATTAGGTCACCACATTACAGCATTATCTGTGCTCTTGAGGGGATTCACACGCACTGTGTCTGGGGTGGGGGGTGCCACACGGGAGTGTGTAGCCTACTGTGCATCTCTCCAGCTTCAAAGGCAGCGATGTGAGGTCGGCAGTGTGAAATGGTCCATGTTGGACTATTTACACCTGGGACTTCGGCAGATAGTACAGATTGGGGTTTTAATCTCTAAGCTTTCACTTGTTACTGACCTTTACCAGCACATGATTGTCTAATAGTGAGAATTTTGCTATTTCAAATTGCAAATACATTGGAAACGTGTATTCCAGAGAGTTGATTGTCCTGAGCAATTTTGCTTTTTCCTTCCAGTGCTCTTTCCACCTTCACCTTCTATCATCATTCCTTCCACTGGGCAAGGGTAGGGATCCACACATCCCAGCCCTCCCTTGCCTCAGGGTTGGGTTCATAACTTCAGCTTGGCTGCTCATAGTCCTCCGTGGAGCAGGCCATAGTCACGGGTTCTGGAACACACATAGGAGACCGCCCTGGACAAAGTCCTCCTCAAAACTTTACAGATGAGGGCAGGCTTTTGGCATAGTAGTTACAAAGCTACTCACATCTTATGTCAGAGTGCCTGGATTTAAGTCCTAGCTCCACTCTCCATTCCAGTTTCCTATGAGTGTGCAATCTGAGAGGCAGCAGGTGACAGCTAAAGTACTTGGGTTCCTACCACCTATGTGGGAGATCTGGATTGAGTTCTAGGTCTGGTTTCTGTTTGGCTCAGCCTGGGCACTTGGGATATGAACCAGCAGAAGGAGCTTTCTGTTTCTCTGTCTCTCCCAATCTGCTTTTCAAACAAATAAAATCAATTTTCAAAACCAAAATATAAAACTATACATTAAAAAAGGGAATAGACGGTGGCTGGGATGAGGAGCTGCAAATGCAGGCATGAGGCTACCACTGGCCATCTTCCTGCACATGGTGATGCTTGGGGTGAAACAGGTCCCTGATGACAGTATCCAAAACATGCTTGAGTCCAGTTGCTGCTTGGATTTCTTGGTTAGCTGAGCCAATGTATTTATTCCTTGCTTTGTATGACTTACAACAACAACCCTTTCATGTTGAGTAAATCCGGTAAATGCCATGTAATAAGACATTTCCATGTGGAGAGCATTGCTGGTTCTTGAGTGAGAGTGACTCTGAAGGAAAAACCAACCATTTTTCCTTCCTCAACCCTGACCACAATCAATAGGAAAATACTGTGTGATTCTAACAGGTGTGGGGATTTCTCCCCACCAGCAGGCAGGCCATGCAGCAGAGGTGGACACCAGCTTGAATTCAGTTCTGTTGGGATCTACCTGGGGATAATATCAGGTCTCACAAGTTGGGGGTTCAGTTATCAAGACCCTTTAGATACCAGTTGCAAGCCTCAAGTCACTTTACTTGTGCAGCCGACCAACTGATCAGAAATCAGGGTTCCCTCAATCGCCTCCTCATATTTCAGTAATTTGCTCCCAGAACTTGAGGAGACTCTTATAGTTACTGCTTTTAGATAAAGGATACCACAAAGGATGCAGATGAAGAATTGACAGGGTGAGGGAAGGGGTGCGGAACTTCTTGCCTTCTCCAGGCTCTACCAGGAACATCCAGGTCTCCAGCTATTCTGAAGCTCTTCAAACCTGTCCTTCTGGATTGTTAAGAAGACTTTACTGCATAGGCATGATTGCTTATGAACTGGGTGGGGAAACCCAGCAAGGCTGGTCTAGATTCTTCCTGAGGGTATAGAGCAGGATCTCTGTGGAATGAGGAAGGTCATATGGCCTACTGTCTGACTCCTACCATGGTGAAGGAGTTATGAACCAAGAACTGCAGAACAGAAACTGAACTATATGTATCATAACACCACAGTGATAGAGATATGTGAGGAGGGTGTGTGCAATTTGATCTATATTGAGACTAGATTTGGAGACTCATAAGGTGTTCATTGGTAGAGTCTTTTTGTTGTGTCAACCAGAATTTTGTGTACATTTATCAGGTTGTATTTAAAAGACTAAATATTGTATTCACCTGATAGATTGAAGTTTATGAAAGCTGAGGACAATGCCATACCTATCACTATAGCTCCATGATCATCCAAGCATCATGTGGAAGATAGTAAGAAATCACTCAAGAAATATCAGTAAAAGAGCTCTCTCCTGAAAACTGGACATTCCTCTATACCATGACAATGACTCAGCAATTTTATGCAGCACCCACAGCTTTCTTTGTGAGGAAGGCATATGGATAATGCTATTTGATGTGAGGTAGAGTAGGCAGATTCAAGAAATAAAGATATTTCAGCTCGTCATTATGCTTTGACCTTGAGAACCGAACTTGGTTTTATATAAACCAGATTTCCCGTTTCTAAGACTGTGAGCTCAAGGGAATCATAAAAAGATTAATCCATTGATTATTTTGCAAAGTAATTTAACAGTTAAAACTGGGATTTCAAAATTTAAAAAGTCTTTTCCCAATCTCTCTCACACCCACCGATTGCAACATCTAACAAATATGCGTTTATCCTTCTCTTGGTTGGCATCTATTGGAATCTCTGCTGGAAAAAACTAGGAAAACACTTGCCTCCCTTTTTCACATTTCCATAAAGATGAATAACAGCATTGAAGTGACTACTTCTGGATCTCCTCTCTGTCCCTTTATGCATTATTCCTTATTGGAACAAGAACACACCCATCTGGGATAACTGAGAAAAATCTGACACATATTTGCCATGCTGATCAGGGTGGCATGAGGCCTCGCACTGCTAGCTGCCCTCTCTGTTCTGCCAGACATCAGGTTACCAAACAGCCATTATTCTCTGTATGACCAGCATGGACTTTGGAGGGGCTAGAATGACTTTTTTTTTTCTTTTCTTGGATGGGCAGCATGGAGGTAAGGTATACACAAGCATAACTTTTAAATTGATCATTGAACTGTACATTTACAACTTATATAGTTTTACTATTGCTAAGCCAATTTTTATGTTTAAAAATGTTCTTAAATGTTTTAAGGAGATTCAAGATGGCTGAATAGTGAGAAGCCATGCTGACAGCCACAGATGAACAGAGGAAGGACCAAGTTCCCACTGATTGGGACATTTTCCATGGGGAAGTGACAGAACAGAACAGAACAAAGACTCTGTAGGGTAGTGAGGATAGAGAATAAACATGCCGCTGGACCACAAAGCCAGCCACACCTGCATCTACAACCCTGACTCTGCACACTCCCAGCTCCCAGCTTGGAAATGCCATCTTGCCAACACAAGGTGGGAAGAAGGTGCTATGGTTCCTTGCCACCAGCAGCTTTAACTGCTGGAGAATTCCACAGTCCCCACTGACTTCAAGTCCATCCTGGGGAGCTGACTGGGTTCTGAGCGGGAACTTTGCTCTGAAAAGGGAAGCCACATTGTTCCCCACCCCTCCTCTGCCCCATCAAAGTGCCAGACTCAATTTACGGCGGTAGAGTCACTGCTGAAATCTGTTGTGACTCAGTGGAAACAAGCAGTCCCGCTGCTATCAGAAGCCACCAGAGCCAAAGACAAGGCAATAGACAGGGTGGAAAGCAAACGCCCTGAACCTTGCAAGGGTGGGAGTTCTGGGCATAAACCCTCCAACTGCAGTCACTCATTCTGTATGATCCAGAGGTATTCCCCTCAGCTTCTTGGGGCTAACACCAACAGAAACCCATGCAAAATCCAGAGATGACCTGAGAACATGTCCTCTGTCCTAGCTCACAGGGCTGGAAGCCCGGGCACAATTCCAAGCATCACCTTTTAATGGGGCATGGGAACTGGGGGTTGTTCAAATCTATGCTTTGCAAAGCTAGAACTGTTGACATTGGTATTAGAGTCTTTGGCCCAATTCACACTTGCAGTATCTGAGAAGTTCTTGCACAATCCTCTGATTCAGGCAGATGGCTACCACCATCCTGTATACCTGGCTCTCACCCTGAGAGCCCTGGGTAATGATCCCACTGCATCCTACCAACAGCAAGACTGCGACTATCAATACTAATTTCCTCAAACTCACTGGAATCCAGGGGAGAATCTAGCTGCATGTCTCTTCTCCAGACTCAGCACTAAACCTCCGGTATATTTTTGTGGTCATCCTGTAGGGCCAGAGTAAGGTCCAGTTCACATTCCCTAGTTCTGTGACTAGGGCTTTTTGTTATAAGCCCCAGCATCCATAACACTCTTCCAGCAGGACCTGGGGAAGGTTCCATCCGCATCACACAGCCCTAAAGTCTCAGCTATTGGTGCCACAAGCCACAGCACCACTGAGATGTGTCATGTAGGATGAGGGGACAGCCCTCCTTGGTGTCTCTCAGCACGAATAAAGAGGCTCTGGCCATTACAAGCGCTGGTGTGACTGACAACAAGCTCTCCAGGGACTGAAGATACACAGCTTATGAAGACCACATTCATCTCAGTTACGTCTCCCCCAACAAACTGCTGCAGACAAGGCCACTGTGCCACCAACATTGATTAAATCAAAAGCAGTCACTCCAAAGTTACACTTCTGGGCTCACCTACAACCAAAACAAAGCAAAATTCAAGGGACACTCTGAATTCCATCTAAATAATAAACTCTTCTCCAATGAAACCCACTCCATAAAAAAGGAAGTGATTATTACACCAGATGCACAGACATCAATCCAGGGACACAGAAAATATGAAGAAGTAAGAAAGCATGACACCTCCAAAAGAACACAACAGTTCTCCAGAGATAGATTGTAATCTTAAGAAAATCTATGAAATGCCACAAATAGAATTCAAAATAATAGTTGTAAGGAAACTAAATGCAATGGAAGGGAATACAGATAGACAGCTTAAACAGTAGATGACAATGAGCAATTCACTAAGCAGATAAAAACTATGAAAAAGAATCAAACAATTTTTGGAGATGAAAACTTCAATCAATGAAATAAAATATACAATTAAAAGCATGAAGAGCAGAATATACCAAGTGGAGGAATTTCTGATCTGGAGGGTAAGACTTCTGAAATAACCCTCTCAGACAAAAATAAAGAGAAAGGAATGGAAAAACCTATGCAAAATATGGGCTATCATTAAGTGACCAAATGTTCATATTACACGGATCTCTGAAGTGGAAGAGAAGGAAAATGGTGTCAAAAACTTACTAAATGAAATAATAGTTGAAAACTTCTCAAGTCTTGAAAGAGACGTGAACATACAGAAAAAGGAACCTCAAAGGACCCCAAGCAGACTCAGCCACAAAAGATCTTCTCCAAGACATATCATGATGAAACTGTCAAAAGCTAAGGACAAGGAGAAAATCTCAATGGCAAGAAAAGAATAAAGTTACATATAAAGGAAAACGAATTAGACAACAACGGACTTCTCAGCAGAAACCCTACAGGTAAGAAGAGAGTAGGATTATATATTCAAGGTCTTAAAAAACTTCCGTGACACCCCCAAATGAAAAAGACACCCCAATTCAAGATTATGAAGATGATGAGATAGAAGAAATGCAAGAAGCGGATCTCAAAAAATTGATAAGAACATTAAGAAGTTCTCAAAAACAAATTCTTGAACTACAGAAATCCTTAATGGACAAGATAGAAAATCTCTCTCATGAAAATGAAATATTAAGGAGGAATCAAAATGAAATGAAACAACTAGTGGAACAAGAAACTCTGATAGTGACTAGAAATCATAATGAAATGAAGAATTCAATAGATCAAATGACAAACACATTAGAGAGCCTTAAAAACAGAATGGGCGAAGCAGAAGAGAGAATATCAGACTTAGAAGACAGAGAACAGGAAAGGAAACAGGCAAACCAAAGAAAAGAAGAAGAAATTAGAAATCTAAAAAATATTGTCGGGAATCTAGAGGATACTATTAAAAAACCCAACATTCGGGTTCTAGGAGTTCCTGAAGGCATGGAGAGGGAGAAAGGATTAGAAGGCCTTTTTAGTGAGATACTAGCAGAAAATTTCCCAGGTTTGGAGAAGGACAGAGGCATCTTAGTACAGGAAGCTTATAGAACCCCTAATAAACATGACCAAAAGAGATCCTCACCACGACATGTTGTAATCAAACTCACCACAGTGAAACATAAAGAAAAGATCCTAAAAGGTGCAAGAGAGAAACGTCGGATCACTCTTAGAGGATCTCCAATTAGACTCACAGCAGACTTCTCATCAGAAACCCTACAAGCTAGAAGGGAATGGCGAGACATAGCCCAGGTACTAAGAGAGAAAAACTGCCAGCCCAGAATATTATATCCTGCAAAGCTCTCATTTGTGAATGAAGGTGAAATTAAGACTTTTCATAGCAAACAGAAACTGAAAGAATTTGTTGCCACTCATCCTGCCCTGCAAAAGATGCTTAAAGATGTGTTACACACAGAAACACAGAAACATGGTCACCATTATGAAAGAAGGTAAAGGAAGGAAACCTCACAGCAAAAGATCACAGGAAGCTCAATTTCTCTTTGACATAGAATTAAACTCTGATGCTCTGTTAAAGCAATGTGTTAAAGTAATCTATTATGTTCTCTTGATGTCTGTTAAATTCTAATGGTTCAAAAACAGCTGAATTTTTATTAAGAGCTATGGGTTATTTAAATATGTGCTTATTTTCAAAGATTTGAATAATCACCTTGTAACAATGATCAAATTTGGTCTATGTTATGTCATGATTTTAAGGAATCTTATTTCAACCAGATATTTTGGATTTTGAGCCTTCCTGGCATTCTTGACAGGCATTCAAAAAAATCAAAGTTTCAAACAATCTGGTCTCTAAAATTTCCAGTAAATCCTGGACTTTGGTTTTTCCAGTTTGGGCCCAACTGAAAAAATCGAAGGACCTGTGTCTTTCATCTTATAGAGACACCAACTAATCAGGCTATTTGGATTATATTAGAAGTACTGTCAAGATGTGATGTGGTACCAATCTTTAAGTTTCTATAATGGAAAATGCTATTAATACAAATGTTTGAGAATTAAAAAGTCTAATGATCTTGTGTTACTAGTCATGATAGTTATCTTAATGAGAAAGCCCCAGAGGCCTAAAGGGTTAAATACTTGTAAAATCCTACAAGTGCTTTCAAAAAAACTGTGAAGTAAGCAAGTGCCTCTTGTTGGTTGATGAGTTTATAATTTTAAACATGGCGACTTAAAGTCTTTTGTCATCCACAGTTATATATGATGTGCTGCTCATAAAACTAAAGCGTTGTTGGTTCTGTGTTTAGCTGTCCTCCTATAGGTTCCTATGGACTTTTTCCAGCCACTTATATTGTATTCAGTACTTTGGGATGGCTCTGTAAACAGATGAAGCCAATAATGTATTAACAGTACCAACTGAGAGAAAGTATGGTTAACTGAGGTTACTAAAAACAAAAAGCAATTCAAATCAATTGGCAATCTACAAAAAGAGTTAGAGATTTTAAAAGCTATTATTAAAATTGCTATATTGGTCTACTATGCTATGTTATATGTGTGTACATATTGTATGTCCACATGGGGAAATTTGATTAAGAGTTTTATTTTAAATGGCTTATAGATAAGATTGTCCATAAATTTAAGCTGCTAAAATCAATCAAAGATACATTTTAATTTGTGGGACCTGAATCTGTGTATCTTATTGTTGTTGGTAGAAAGAAACTAAAAACATTTTAGATGGCTGTGCTTAAGTTTACTGGCTAAACAAACTACACCATGTTAGATATTTAAGAGGTGTTTTCAAATACATGATTCTTAAAATTTATAGAAGGCATTGGACCTTCTGGTAAATGTTTTCTTAAGTTGTTATCTAATGGTTGAAACGGTTTGCTAAGTATTCATGTGATATTGCTATTGTCAGCAAGCGATCTAGGACTTGCTCCCTCATTTCTCTATTCTAAGCCCAACTTGTTCTTTCATTTCTCTATTCTCTTCAAGGTAGGAAACTAATTCTATTATGAAGGAATCTGTAGGATGCACAATTTAATCTTTAGACCTTATAAAAGAGATGGCTAACATTTTTCTGTAATAGCATAGCCAAAATAAGAACTTAAATAATAATCTCATAGCTAGATTCACTTCGCCATCAGCAAAGTATACAGTAAGTAGAAAAAACCTCCCTTTCAGACCAAAGGGAAAGAAAGTTTTAAAGTGAGAATATAATTTTCCTCATGGGCATTGTCTACCTTAGAAAAACTACTACAGAGCCGGCGCCGTGGCTTAACAGGCTAATCCTCCGCCTTGCGGCGCCGGCACACCGGGTTCTAGTCCCGGTCGGGGCGCCAGATTCTATCCCGGTTGCCCCTCTTCCAGGCCAGCTCTCTGCTATGGCCCGGGAAGGCAGTGGAGGATGGCCCAAGTGCTTGGGCCCTGCACCCGCATGGGAGACCAGGAGAAGCACCTGGTTCCTGGCTTCGGATCAGCGAGATGCGCCGGCCGCAGCGGCCATTGGAGGGTGAACCAACGGCACAGGAAGACCTTTCTCTCTGTCTCTCTCACTATCCACTCTGCCTATCAAAAAAAAAAAAAAAAAAAAAAGAAAAACTACTACAGAACATGCCTGTGACTATAGACTTGTAGTTCAGGCCACCAAAGATTAGAGATGGGACACGGGCACTCCCTTGACTTGCATCCTCTGGTCTGCTTGAACACAAACCAGGAGGAAAAGAAAGCTCGGCATCAGAAGCAATGGGTGGCAGGCCTATTAATGGCTGATCTGTACAGTGATCTGCCCTCAAGGAGACCCAACAGGCCAGTCCACTGCAGTGGCTTTCAATGTGGTAAGCCTGGGCTTCAGCAGAAATCAGCTTGTGAAGAGCCCTGGCAGCTCTGCCAAGAGTTGGATCACTGGAAATGGACCTGCCCTGGAGTCGAAGGATGCCCAGGTCAGAGCCACAGATCTTATTGGCTCTAAGCTGAAAAGCCCTTCACTCAGCCCAACTTCCAAAGTGACCACTGCAGCTGAGGGGATGGTCAAGTAGGGTCAGCAACATTGCAGGCAGAACTGTAAATTTCTTGTTAGAGATGCCCCCTGCCTTTACCTGGCCAGCTCTCCTCCCAGGCCAGCCAAGTAATGAAAGTCAACAGAGTGCCTTCCCCTAGGAGGTTCACACCTACCTTAGGATATACTGCATGTGAAGAGATAGATAGGTCTGGGCCTCTTAACTTACAAGGCCTAAAGCCCACCAGATTATTATCAAGCCCCTTCTATCAGGTTCTATTTGCCTCTCAATCAGAAAACTTAATTGTAGCTTAGACAGCACCTTTCTTAGCTCCTCTAATAATGACTCTGTCCTTTGTTCTAGACCCTGTCTAGCGCACTTGGGCCTCATTCCTTTGTAATCATAACCTCTACTCTACCACCAATGGCTCTACTCCCAACCTGTGTGTACTGATGGTCCTCTTCCCCACTTAATGCTGTATAATTGTTCAAACCTGGTAAATGCCACTCTTAGGATCATTGGTTACTATCCTCACTCTGTCTTTTATGACCTTGTCTAAATATGAGCAGAGTCGGCAAACTTGGAAGGCTTCCATAGCCTTGGCAACTCATGACGACAGCCTAGGGTGGTTACTGGTGCCA
Organism: Lepus europaeus; assembly: GCF_033115175.1. NCBI lineage: Eukaryota > Metazoa > Chordata > Mammalia > Lagomorpha > Leporidae > Lepus > Lepus europaeus. The sequence continues at coordinate 117,267,815 of NC_084829.1, forward strand.
TAAACTAGAGTGTCAATTTGTTGGGTCAACAACAGGAGCCACTGTGCACTTGCTCCTCATGTGGGATCTCTGTCCTTAATGTGCGGTACATTTTGATTTAATGCTATAACTAGTACTCAAACAGTATGTTTCACTTTGTGTTTCTATGTGGGTGCAAACTGTTGAAATCTTTATACAAGATTGATCTTCTGTATATAAAGAGAATTGAAAATGAATCTTGATGTGAATGGAAAGGGAGAGGGAGCGGGAGAGGGGAGGGTTGCGGGTGGGAGGGAAGTTATGGGAGGGGGAAGCCATTGTAATCCATAAGGTGTACACTGGAAATTTATATTCATTAAATAAAAGTTAAAAAAAAAGCAAAAAAAAAAAAACAAAAACTTCCAATCAAGAAAATTCTACCAAGTGAAGCTATCCTTTAGAAGTGAGAGGCTGGCTATTTCACTAAACAGAAGCTAGTCCCAAAAAGACAGATACCATGTATTCCTTGATCTGTGGTACATAAAATGTGATGTATTGGAGTAAAACCGACACTTTGAGACTTGATGATTGTTTACAGCCCTTGTCTCTGCTGTTGAGGAACAGTATTCTTTTTTCACACTATTTGTTGAACTCTTTACGTAGTGTAGGGTTAATCTTACGAGTATAAAGTTTACTGAAAATAGGCCTTTGTAAAAATGAAGTGTAGGAAAAAGAGAGGGAGGAGGAAGCAGGGTGGGTGCATGGATGGGAAGGATAGTAGGTTGGGAAGTATCACTATGTTTCTAAATCTGTATATGTGAAATACATGAAATTTTTTTTGCACACCTTAAATAAAATTTAAGGCCGGTGCCTCGGCTCACTAGGCTAATCCTCCGCCTTGCGGCGCCGGCACACTGGGTTCTAGTCCTGGTCGGGGCGCCGGATTCTGTCCCGGTTGCCCCTCTTCCAGGCCAGCTCTCTGCTGTGGCCAGGGAGTGCAGTGGAGGATGGCCCAAGTGCTTGGGCCCTGCACCCCATGGGAGACCAGGAGAAGCACCTGGCTCCTGCCATCGGATCAGCGCGGTGCGCCGGCCGCAGCGCGCCAACCGCGGCGGCCATTGGAGGGTGAACCAACGGCAAAGGAAGACCTTTCTCTCTGTCTCTCTCTCTCTCACTGTCCACTCTGCCTGTCAAAAAAAAAATAATAAAAAAATAAAATTTAAAAAAATTAATACCAAGTGAAACCAGAATTGTGAGTCAATAAATTTTTGTTTTTTAAATTAAACAAACAAAAAAAGTAGTTAAGGAGAAATATTCCCCAGGTAAATAAAAACAGAGAATTCATCACCACAAAACCAGCATCACAAGAAATTCTAAAGGGAGTACTACATTAGAAGTAGATAGCATGAAATCAGTGATATTACCAAATTCACTAAAAGAGTGCTTATGATCAGTAACCAATCAACATAATGATAGGTATTAGCTTTATCTGTCAATACTAAACTTGAACATGAATGGGTTAAATTCCACGGCCAAAAGATTTAGTTTGGCTGAATGGATAAAAAGCCAAGACCTAACTATATGCTTTCAACAAGAAACTCAATTCACAAATAAGATATATATAGACAAAGTGAAGGGCTGAAAAAGATTTTCCAAGAAAATGGAAACCAAAAATGAACAGATAAAACAGACCTTAAATCATATATTCTAAAACGAGACAAAGGACAATATATTTTGATAAAAGGATTTTTCAGCAAAAAGACCTAGCAATCATAAATATATATGCACCTAACACAAGGCCACCCAGATATAGAAGGCAAATACTATTAGACCTAAAGGGAGAGATAGATTCCAATACAACAGTAGTGAGGGAGTTCAACACCCCACTGTCATCAATGGACAGATCATTCAGACAGAAAATCAATGAAGACATATCTGAGTGGAACCATACTATTGAGCAAATACCTCAATAGCAAATACCTGGCAAACATTTACAGGACATTTCACCCAATAGCTATAGAATACACAATCTCCTCATCAGTATATGGAACATTTTCTAGGATAAAGCATATATTAGACAACATAGCAAGTCTTAGTAAATTTAAAAAGATTGAAATCATATCATGTATCCTCTCAGACCACATAGAAATAAAAATAGAAATCAACAGTAAGAACAATAGAGCATTTACAAATACATGGTAATTAAACAACATGTTATCGAATGACCAATGAGTCACTGAGGAAATTAAAATGGAAATAAAAAAAACTTTCTTGAAATAAATGAAAAAAATATCAGAATGTATGGGATACAACAGTAAAATCAGCAGTATTGAGAGGGAACTTTATAACATCAAGAGCTTACAGTAGAAAAATAGAAGGCTCTCAAATAAATGATCTAGCAACACATCTAAGGTACTTAGGAAAACAAGGAAAAACCAAACAGAGTTATCAGGAGGTGAGAAATAATAAGGATCAGAGCAAAACCAAATGACATTGAAACAAAAGATACAAAAGATCAACAAAACAAAAAGCTGGTTTTTTGAAAAGGTAAATAGACAAACCTCTAGCCAGACTAACAGAGGAAAAAAGAGAGAAAATTCAAATAAGTAAAATTAGTGATGAAAAAGGAGACCTTACAACCGATACCAATGAAACACAAAGGATCATAAGAAACCACCATGAAAAACTATATTCCAACAAATTGGAAAACCTTGAAGAAATAGATAAATTCCTGAGTACATATAACCAACAAAGATTAAAGGAAAAATATACAGAAAATCTTAACAGACCCATAACAAGTGGCGAGATTGAAGTAGTAATTAAAAATCTCCCATCAAGGAAAAGTCCAAGACCTGATGCCTTTAGTGCTTAATTCTATAAAATATTTAAAGAGGAACTAACTCTAATACTTTTCAAACTATTCCAAAATATTGCACAGGATAAAACTTTGTCAAACTCTTTTTAGAGGCCACCATCATTTTGATACCAAAACTGAACAGACACAACATCAAAAGAAAACCAGAGTTGTATTTCCTTGATGAACACAGATTAAAAAATTCTCAACAAAATACTTGCAAAACTAAATCCAACATTACATCAAAAAGATTAAATATTGTAGTCAAGTGGATTTCTCAGAGAGATACAAGGGCAGTTCAAAATTCACAAATTAATAAATGTCAAAAATCACTTCAACAGAATCAAGAAAAAAACTATATGATGATTTCAATAGATGTGGAGAAAGCATTTGATAAGATTCAACATCCATTCATGATAAAAACTCTCAATAAAATAGGCATAGAAGGAACATACCTCAAAATTATAGGACTATATATGACAAACCAATAGTCAATATCATTCTGAATGGGGAAAAGCTGAAAGTATTTCCCATCAGATCTGGAATAAAACCAGGATATCCACTTCTACCACTCTTATTCAATATAATATTGGTAGTATTAGCAAGAGCACTTAGGGAGGAGAAAGAAATAAATTGTTCCAAAATTGGAAAGGAAGAGGTCAAAATATCTGTGTTTGCAGATGACGCGCTGTTGTACATGAGGAAACCTAAATATGCCACCAAAAAACTGTTAGAAATGATAAACCAATTCGGCTAAGTTGTAGGTTACAAAATCGACATACAAAAAGAGTAGATTTTTATATGCTAATGATGAATTCATCAAAAGAGAAATTAAGAAAGCAATTCTGTTCACAATAGCCATACATACACAAAACCAAATATTTAGGAATAAATTCAACCAAAAGAGTGAAAGATACCTACAATGAATATTATAAAACATTGATGAAATAAATCATCAAAGACACAAAAAAATGAAAAATATTTCTTGCACATAGATTGGAAGGATTAATATAATTAAAATGTCTTTACTATTCAAAGCAATCTATAGATTCAATGCAATTCTTATAAAAATACCAATAACATTCTTTACAGAATTAGAAAAAAAATCTAAATTTGTATGGCATTAAAAAGACCCAGAATAGCCAAAGTAATCTTGAGGGAAAAAAAAAAATCAAGCTGGAGGCATCACAATACCCAACTTCAAAGCATGCTATAAAGCTATAGTAATTAAAACAGCACAGTACTGGCATAAAAACTGACACATAGCTCAATGGAAGAGAATACAGAGCCCAGAAATTAATCCACATATACATAGCCAATTGATTTTTGACAAAAGTGCCTAAACCATACACTGGAGAAAGGATAATTTCTTCAATAAATGGTGCTGAAAAAACTGGATGTACATATGTACAAAAATGAAATTAGATTCTTACCTCTCCCCATATACAAACATTAATTCAAGATCAAAGACTTAATTTAAGACCTGACACTATGAAGTTGCTAGAAGAAAATGTAGGTGAGGGTGGTGTTATGGTGTATTTTTTGTAAATGTGAAATTTCTCCCCTAATCATCATGTTTTGGTGGAGAGGAAAGGACTGATCAAGTCTACAAAAGCCAGAACCACTGAAGCCCCCTCAGATGGGACACCTCTGGTCTTCTGATGCCTCACTTGATGCTCCCGAGAGGTGCTTGCCCCAACTGGTCCGTCAATACCAACGGGCACTGCAAAACTAAGATGCAAGTTACTCTGTCTCCCTTGGTCTCTTGAACTGCTTTTGATCAGGCATGGCAGGTGTGTGTACTTGTAGACCCCAGGCAGCAGGCCCGGAGTTGAGACCTCACTTCTCCCTTAGAAAGGGTGGTTGGTCATTCTTTGGTTTCTCAGATTATAACAGAGGTATAAGTCCAAGTTCTCCCTCTATCGGTCTGTCTTGAATTTAGGAGGAAAACAGAAAACTCCATCCCCCGATAGGCTTAGGTTCAAAGCTTGTTCTCTAAGCTATCTTAACCACTGTTAAAGCTGACATTTCAGTATTCATTTGGACCCATTCCTGTGTGGAGAATCTACCAAGCAGAACTCTAACATCTCTGTCAGATGAGAATCTGTGGGTCTGACATCAGAACCAGGGAAAGACGTCTCCAAGTGGTGGGGTCCCTCTGAATCAGGCAGTGACAGGATTGCAGTACCAAATCAGCCACCGGGAACAAGTGGGACCTGCGGGCGGGTAGAGTCCTGATGAACAACTGGGGGCATGGCCCTAAGACTCCTAATGTCCTCCCTCTGAGCACCTGGTCAACAGAGCACACCCAAGTATCACAAGAGTATATACTCAAAGATCACAAGGTGAATAGGAAATAAATATCATTTTGTTTTGAAATCTGTGAAAGTTCCCAACAAACTCCAGGGCTGGGCTCTCTGATAGAAGCTGGATGGGCACACATCATATCCACAAGGGTCTTCAGAGCTATCCTGAATTCAGTCATTAGAATCCACACACTCTTGGAACTGCCTGAAGATAATGGAGTGTATTTGAAGAGTACATTTTGAACTCTCTCATCCCGGTCACTGCAGAAGGAAGTAAGGCCGTTTGTCACAGACCTTGGTTGCCTCCAGGGAGCTCACTGCTTGAGGACAGAAAGCATAAAGGCAACCTCTGTCCCTGGACCCACAAACGCAGGGGAAGAAGTCAAAGGGAATGAGTGTGTGCTGCATGGATCTTGCTCCTGAGGTTCAGACATTCTCTCACCAGCAGACTAGGTTCAGACTCAGCAGAAGGAAACACAAAGGGTACAGACGTGATCATCAGGAATAGGCTTCAGAAGGTACAGAGATGCACCACCAGAACATAGCATTTAGGGGAACAGAAGCCATGCCAAAGAGATCCCCAGCCAACAAAATTGATCATTCTTTTCTTTTTAAAAGATTTATTTAATTATTTGAAAGGCAGAGTTAGAGAGAGAGATGGAAGGGCGGGGGGAGAGAATCTTCCATCCACTGGTTCACTCCTCGGGGAGCTGTAAGAGCAGCAGCTGGGCCAGGCTGAGGACAGCAGCCAGGACCTTCATCCAGGTCTCCCACTTGGACCATCTTCTGCCGGTATTTCCAGGCCATTAGCAGGGAGCTGGATCAGAAGTGGAGCAGCTGGAAGACAAATCGGTGCCTCTATGAGATACCAGCTTTGTAGGTAGTGGCTTAACCTGCTACACCATGATGCCAGCCCCAGAACATTGATTGTTCTTTATAAAGTTAACATGCATCTTCAGGAATTGTTCATGTGACATTAAAATCAGTGAAGAGGGGCAGGCAATTGGCACTGCAGTTAACTTACTGCTTGGGATGCCTGCCTTCCATATGGGAGTGCCTGGCTCAAATTCTAACTCCTCTGCATCTGATCAGTTTCCTGCTAATGCAACCTGGGAGGGAGTAGATAATGGCTCAAGCACATGGTTCCCTTCCACCCTTGTAAGAGATCTGGTTTGCATTCTAGGCTCTTGGATTTTGCCTGGCTCAGTACTGATTATTGCCAGCATTTGGGGAAATGAATCAATGGATGGCAAGTCTCTCTCCATTTTTCTCTCTCTGAATTTCAAATAAAATGAAAAAAAAATTAGTGAAAATTTTGGAGTTTTATATGCATTTCATTTTTATATTTCCCAAAAAGGGGATGGATGGGATGGGGTAGAAAACATTTCTTGGTACCAAACCACAAATTCCAATTCAGTTCAAGAAACTAAAAGACTAGGACCCCTGCCTTCTGACTGATGCAAAAACTAGCAGGGGCTCAGCTAAGAATAAAGCAGGCGTGGAAAATGATAGTTCTGGGCAGGAAAGAAATCAGCCAAACTCTTGCCAAAAATTATTCTATTAAATGCTAAATCCTTCTTTGAGGTGGCAACCACAGTATAGCTTTTCCAATCCATCTTTTTGCAAATGGAGCCTCCTGCTATTTTATGAGAGGTGGGAGTACTTCTGTTCACAAGGTGATTGATTATTTTTGACAGGAGCCAGCATTTAAAACTGGCATCAAAACCTGACAACCTGAAGCCAGAAAAAAAGGAAGTAACGCTGCCTATTTTATATAGAGTTGAGCCAATCAAGTTTTCAGTATATTGATACCATGTTTGCCTAAGAACAAATTTAGGAAGTCTGATCATATAATATGCTCTATCTTATAACTTCTCACCTTCCCCTGTAGGCATATGATTGGATGGTATTGACACTTATTTGGAGCAGTCGCCAGGAGCTGATTCCACTATTGCAGCCCAGGTAATTTCAGCAGCATGTCCCATCCATGGTGTTCTTTCTCAGAGCGACCCATGGGCCATCACCAACCATCCCAGAGCAGTGAATTCTCTGGGAGAAGAGGTGTTTATGAGGTGCTCCACATAATTAGCCATGTGCAGGCAGAGACTTGCCAAGGAGAAGGTGGGGGAGATCCTTGTTTGATGTGGGGAAGCTGGGGGTGGGGAGCAGGATGTCAAGTTTTCAAAACATTCTAGAGATCAAAATAGGCATGTAGATTCCGAAGGTGGTTCAGGAATACCAAAAATAATGACACCTACTCTTCACTGTGGAATGCTTTGAAATGATGAATAAGATGAAAATAACTATCTTCCCTTTGACATATTTTCAAAGCCTTCAGTAATGAAAATAGTTACTTCTTTGGCAATTTTCCTTGCTTAAAAGAAAAATTTTAATTCCATTAGCATGAGAATTGTGAAATCTAAGCATTAAGCATTAAAAGCCTGTAAAAATGATATTTAATGTTGAGAGTTAACTTTGAATGGGTGCTCAGTCTTGTTAAAACGTGCTCTACTGATTAGGCATCCTGTACAGCAACTGTATCTTTGGAAAGATGATGATGACCTTGTAGAGAGATCCACCTACAAGGTTTAAGCATTAGGAGAGAAAAGTGAATTGATTATTAAGGAAAAGAAAGTTGAGATTTAGGATGGAAATTCAGTAAAAATATCTGCAACTGAAACCAATTGTAAGAAATAAATTATGTTGGGGAAAATAGTTATGGCTGGAAGCCCAGTGTGTTTGTTTCCCAACTACCTTTTATTACAAAGCACCATATGCCCTATACATTAGCGTATTAAATGTTCTATCCTAACACCTTCCCCCATTTCTCCATCTATTCCTTTAGCAGAGCGCTTTGGAGAAAAACCTTTTAAATACTAAAGTGCTGGGACCAGAGCTGTGGAGTAATAGGCTATGCCTCTGCCTGTGAAACTAGCAACCCATATGGGTGCTGGTTTGTGTCCCGGCTGCTCCTCTTCTGATCCAGCTCTCTGCTTATGGCCTGGGAAAGCAATGGAAGATGGCCCAAGTGCTTGTGTCCCTGCACCCACGTGGGAGACCCAGAAGAAACTTCTGGTCTTGGCTTCATAAAGGCCCAGCTCCAGCAATTGTGGCCATTTGAAGAGTAAATCAGCAAATGGAAGACTTCTCTCTCTCTCTCTGCTTCTGCCTCTCTGTGATTCTGCCTTTCAAATAAAGAAATCTTAAAAAAGAAATAAAGATCAACTACCTTGCTGGTGGATGAAATCCCAGCAGATGCATAGTGAGAGTAAGGGCTTGTGAGGCAGAAGAACAGTTCTTTAAGCTGGACACCATTCAGTGCAAATATTTGCTCCATCTCAGAAGATGAGCTTCCCCAAAGCATAGAAAGAAGGTACAGCTCTCGCCAGTCTCTGGGGAAGACTGGAGAACTCATCGACCAGCTCCATCTTGCACTGGTTTCTCTTGCATTTCTGAGTTATGCATGCACGGGGGCTGCACAGGAACCCCCAGGGTGTCACTGGTCAGCAGAAAAACAGCAAGCAGCTTGGGGTGGGCTAGTTGTACCAGGGGACAGTCGGAGAGAGCCCACACAAAGACAGGCAAGGAGGAGAGGAACTGAAGTGGGTCAGAAGAGGACTCAGAGAAGAGCTCAACAAATATATGCAGAAAGAGCATTGTTGTACTACAATACTCTCACTGATTAAGGAGTCACAAGTCGGAGGTAAGTCATCATCATCATCTGTAGTGAGGACAAGACACAGGTTCTGCTTTAAAAGAGTTTTTCACAGAAGAATTTTAATATTTGTTGATTCTTAAAAATCTTTTTCCACTGTCAGCATAGTATAACTAGAATTGATAAGCAACAAAAACCACAGATGATGTACCCGCCTCTCAATTGGACTCGAGAAGAGTTGTTCAGAAAAGCATGGAGCAAATCAGATTTTCCCATGAGCATCACTGGTTACCAATTCTGCCAGGTTAGCTTTTGTGCTTCTTCAAATTAGCTTTCTCTCTCTCTCTCTCTCTCTCTCTCTCTCTCTCTCTCTCTCTCTCTCTCTCTCTCTCTGCCATGTACTGATCCTCCTCCTGTCCATTCAAAGCTAAACTGAGAAGTCACTGCTAACAAAAAACCTTCACTTTCTCACTCTCTGCCTCTCTCTCTTCCCCTGTTTGTGCTAGGTGATTTCAAGTGATTTGGTTTTGCTACTATTGCTGGGTCTCTCAAATTCTATTTTAACTATGACCGTCCACCTCCCCCGCTAGGTCGTCAGCCCCTTCAGGACTGGAAGGAGATAGTTATCTTCCCAGGACCTGACAAGAAGCAGGCCCCCAGTGAGTTTCAGCTGAATAAAAGAATGACTAAATTCCTGAATTGAGTGGTTGAGAAAACCACAAAGCATTTTAGGAAGAGGCCAGGAGCTGTTGGAGACAGTCAGCCAAGTCAGGGAAATGCTGGAGGAGCTGGCTCAGTGCAGAAGGAAAATGAGACTCTTGGCCACGGGGAGAAGGGGACTGCATTCCAGCTGGGATCCTGGCCGTGAGGCAGAAACGCCTTAACTGATCAGACAGCAGTGCTGACCGGAGCGGCAGATGTAGAGCAGCTCATAGAGAAGAAAGCCGGAGAGGGAGGTCTGTGCACAGTTCAAACGACACCAACTGCCCGGCTAAGCGGCTTTGCCTTTCCATCAATTGTTATGTTCTTAGAATTTTTGAGCAGTAGGCTCATCTATGAACAGGTGCTTGTAGATGTGCGGAGTAGTTGGAAGGGAGAAACCCATGACTCTTGGAAGAAAAAACGCTATTCTCCTTGTCAAGCTATGAACCTAAGAAGTAGACAGACTTTAGAAAAAAGCATTTGAGTTCAACCAATAGTACTAGAACAACAACTATTGGTTGAACTCAGTAATTAACACACAATTATTCTTAGGTGTTTAAATTTTAACTGAAAAGTGATCCCTGTTAAATCTAAGAGTGGAAAAAGAGAGGGAGGAGATGAACAATTTGGAACATGCTCAATCGGACTGACCGCAAATGGTTGAGTTAGAAATGTGCCAGGGGATTCCAACACAATCCCATCAAGATGGCATGTACCAATGCCATCGCACTAGTCCAAGTGATCAATTTCAGCTCACAATTGATAGCTCTGATAGGTCTAAGAGTCAAAGAGATCACACAAACAAGACAAGTATCTGCTAATACTAACTGATAGAATCAAAAAGGGAGAGAAAGATCCAACATGGGAAGTGGGATACACAGCAGACTCATAGGATGGCAGATGTCCTAAACAACACTCTGGCCTCAGAATCAGCCCTCAAGGCATTCAGATCTGGCTGAAGAGCCCATGAGAGTATAGCAGGCATGGAAAGCCAAGATATCATGGAAAAAAAAAAAAAAGACCTAAATGAATGATCTCTGTGAGTGAGATCCCAGTGGAAAGAACGGGGCCATCAAAGAAGGAGGTACCCTTCTCTGAAGGGAGGAGAGAACTTCCACTTTGACTATGACCCTATCAGAATAAGATCAAAGTCAGCGAACTCTAAAGGCTTCCATAGCCCTGGCAACTCATGACTAGAGCCTAGGGAGATTACTGACGCCATGAACAGGAGTGTCAAATTGTTAAATCAGCAACAGGAGTCACTGTGTACTTACACCCCATGTGGGATCTGTCCCTAATGTGTCGTCTAAAGCCAAGTGATGCTATAACTAGTACTGAAACAGTATTTTTATACTTTGCATTTCTGTGTGGGCACAAACTGATGAGGTCTTTACTAATTATATACTGAAGTGATCTTCTGTATATAAAGAGAATTGGAAATGAAAAAAAAAAAAACAACCTGGTGTTAAAATGGAAATGGCATAGAAAATTAATTAATTTGAAAAAAAATTATGTAGGATCTCTGTCTTTAATGTGCTGTACATTGCTATTTAATGCTATAATTAGTAATCCAATGGTAGTTTTTTCACTTTATGTTGCTATATGGGCAAAATGTTGAAATCTTTACCTAATATATACTAAACTGATCTTCTGTATACAAAGAGAATTGAAAATGAATCTTTACATGAATGGAAGGGGAAAGGGAGCGGGAAAGGGGAGGGTTGTGGGCGGGAGGGAAGTTATGGGAGGGGGGAAGCCATTGTAACCCATAAGCTATACTTTGGAAATTTATATTCATTAAATAAAAGTAAAAAAAAAAGCATTTGAGAAGGATTTAAAGATAATTTACAAATTCAGTCATTTCCTACCTTAGAGTCAACATTTTCTAAGAAGTGATCTGAACTCCACAATTTAGTCTAATTTCTTCACCTCCTGCCAAACTGAACTCTTAGCTGTCATCATACACAACCTCTGTTAGCTCATCTTTGGGAAAACTTTGGTGCCTGGAACCTCTCCCTTCCACTCATTTCCTCCCATCAAAATCTGACCTGTACGTCAATGCTCTCTCCTGTTGTGACTTCATCTGTTAACAGAAGGTGCATGTAAGATGGTTGCTTGCAAGTGACACATGTCACCTCTACCAGGGACCTCTGGAGGCAAGCTCTCCCCACTCACATGTCTGATCCATATGTATAGGGGTCAAACCAATGGCATCTCTATCAGGTGTTATAAATGGAGAAAGAAGAAAATGTCACGTAACTGAAGGTGTTAGGACGTGTGCTTTCAAGCATAATCTGTATATTGATTATTTTAGGCTGAAATGACCTGAGGAACTATAACTACAGAAAAAGTCATTTGGTCTGTCTTTTCCTACATGGGGAAAACCATAAAGATTCTTGGGGTTGTGGTGTTCCTCCATGAGGGAGGAAATAGGAAAAATGAGAAATGAGGGAAAATAGCCTTAACTACTAGATTCTGCTATAATGAATCCAAATAAACTTGTTGGAATAATATGTATCTTCTACTAGCTTTTACATCCTATCCAATATATCTTTAGTGATATCCTTAGAGTTTACCCTGGACCAGAGATCCATTTGTAATACCATTCATTCACAAATTTCTTTTAAAAGCGTCTTGCTTTAGTCATTTCTTCGGACTTTGCTCTGTTGTGAAGATCCCCTTGTACACATAAACTTGATAAACACTTTTCTCTTTATAATCAGCCTTCTATTAACTTGGTTCCTAGACCCAGCTGAAGACCCCATGTAAGAACTAAGGGGAGATGGTAGGGATGTTGACCTTCTCCCTTCAGAATAGAGTATACTTGAGAATACCTGTATTAGTGCCCTGTTTTGTTTGTCTTGGGATATAACCAACCTTAGCTTCTTCAGAGGCAAAATAAAGATGTTGGACAAGGTTATCTAGAAGTCACAGCCTGATAGATCTTTGTAAGTACGTGGAGAGCGGGTTAGTCATGGCACCTATAGATGGGTGCCTAGGAAATGTCCACTAAATATTTCTCACCTGATGGACTACCTGTTGGGCCCATTCTAATCACTTAAGGATCTACACTTGCCTTCATAAGGAGCTGCAGTTATGATAGCAATGACTTCAGCACTTAAACAGCGTCTCACACTACGACATGCACATGCATCACCTGGGGATCTTGTTGAAATGCGGATTCTGATTCAGTAGGTCTGAGTAGCACCTGAGATTCTGCATGTCTCACAAATTCCTGGTGATGTGGACATCGCTAATTCCTGGGACACACTTTGAGTTGCAAGTCTTTAAAACACAGTTGCAGGCTGTAGAATTCAGATCTGTGATTTTCAAAGTAGAGCTCACAGCCAGACATTAGTAGTGAGGGCCCTTTGATCGGCTGAGAGTTAACTTCACAGGGGAAATAAGGTGTATTTCCATAGACTTTAATTTTTATACACTAGTAAATGTTTAGTAGTGGGAGTTCCTACTGAAAAGGTCTACTTTGCAACGTTTGGTAATCATATAAAGTGCATTCATTCACTCAGCAATTACTGTGAAACACTGTGTGCCAGACAACAATCCAAGCACTGGGTGAACACGGGAATAAAGCTAACGAAACCGCCTGCTCTCATGGAACTTACAAGTTAGCAGGAGAAAATTCAATAAACAAAATAAGTGGGATTCTTATACTTTTTTGGAAAATATATTTTTACTATGTATCATAAGGTTATCTTTAATCAGTTGTTATTGTTTTCAATGCTGCAAATCTGGCTTTCAAATTATAAACTGACATTAATTTAGCTACTATTGGTTAATTGAATGGCAGCCTGTTTTGCTGAACCCAATGGTGAGTTACAAATGCTCACACCAGTGTCCTGTGCATTTCCATTAGCTACACACTCAGACATGCACACATTTGAGGTTCAAATATGATTCTTCCCACCAGTTACTGAAGCCAGGGTACCTGTTCTCTTGTTGAATCTGCTTGCCCAGTGACATTTAACTGTGATCATAAAATCCTTTTGCAGAAGAAGAAATGGATAAGGTTAATGGGATGTGATTTTGCCTGTTCATCGAATGATTGTCAGCAGAAACTTTTGGAGGTTGAAATTTATGACACTAGCCACAGTAAAGATGTATACATACCACTTACACCTTCAACTGTTATCATAAATGACGTTTCTCTTTGGTATGGTGACTAATTGGCCACGTACCTCTTGAGTTTCTGCTCTCTTCTCTCCTTCCATCGGTGTAGCTCTTATTGGCTCCATTTCTGCCTTGCAGGCTAGAGCAGGGCTTCTTCTGATGGTTGGACATTTTTGACATTGGATGTTTCTCCTAATTTGCACTTGGTCCAAGTAGAAAAGAAAGACACATTTTCCTAGTAGTAATTTGGAAGTTGAACTGTGTCACCTGTATTTTTTTTTTCACTTACAATAATACATGGTCTCTTTCAAATACTCTGTAGTAAGCATATGTGATTTCCACAATTTAAAATATTTTAAATTTTCACATTTAAAATAAAATATTGAGAATGACTGAATACATATTCTCAGGCTTTGTTATGAAATGAAATAACAGTGCAGTGACATTTTAAAATTAGTACTTGCTTCTTTTAAAATTAGTACTTGCTTCTTTTTGGCTAAAGGGAGGAGATAATAAGTCATCTTTTTTTCTTTTTTTTTTTTAACTTCAGAAAACTGAAGTACCCAATACCCTGGAAAAAAGGTAAAACTGGGCCCTTCAACTCCCTGTGGCTTAGAAATGATGTTCCCCTTTCCTGGAGAGCTCTAGAAATAGCATGATGATCATTCTTGTGCTTCTGGAAAGGAAAGCCCAATTCTCACCATCTTTCCTAAAAACTCTGATAAAATAGCTCAGACCAGTCTGCTGTTCAGAGAGGACAACACAGATCCCAGATGAAAATTCCACATGCAAGGCAGTGCAAGGAACAGTGGCCCATGACTCAGTAGCTCTCACGAGTCTCTGGTCTGTGAGAGCAGCTGTCTTGCCAAGCATGTGCCAGCAACTGCAGGTGCTTCCAGACCTGGCAGACTGGTCAGGAAATCTGGATTAGATAAAACACAAAAACTTAGATAAAAGACAAAACTTACGCTCTCTAAACCCAATTAACTCCCATACTTCTAGACCAATCCAGAGAAGAAGGAGGGTGCAAAAGATGCTATATTCCACTAAAAATAGGCCACAAATAGGGAAAATATGAGAAAGGAAACAAAACTTTACCTCTACCAAAAGCTACCTTTTCTGTATATAAATATGATTGAAAATTTTAAAAAAAAAATTTAAAAAAAAGCTACCTTTGCTTCTTCCTATTGTCCCAAGACAAAAAGAGGATTTCTTAATATTGAATTATTAGACAGCAAGACTAGGGTTTTTTTTTTTTTAAGATTTGTTTTATTTATATGAAAGAGTTACACAGAGAGAGAAGGACAGGCAGAGAGAGGTCTTCCATCCACTGGTTCACTCCCCAAACTGGCCGCAACGGCTGGAACTGCACCGATCTGAAGCCAAAGCCAGGAGCTTCTTCCAGGTCTCCCATGTGGGTGCAGGGGCCCAAGGAGTTGGACCATCTTCTACTGCTTTCCCAGGCCACAGCAGAGAGCTGGATCAGAAGTGGAGCAGCTGAGACTAGAACCAGTGCCCATATGGGATGCCGGCACTGGAGTTGGCGGCTTTACCCGCTAAACCACAGCACTGGCCCCAGGGGTTTTCTTTTTATTTATTTATTTGAGAGGGAGGGAGAGGGGAAAGGAGAAAGGTAAGCAAGCTCCCATCTTCTGGTTTACTCCCCAACATCTAGGTCTAGGGGACCTCGGCCAGGCTAAAAATGGGAGCTGAGAACTCAACCCAGATTTCCTATATGGGAGGCAGAAACCCAACTGCTTGAGCCATCACTGTTCCTTCCCAAGATGTGCATTAGTTGGAAGCTGGATTCAGGAGGCAGAGCCAGGGACTGAACCAGGTACTTTGATGTGGGATGTAGGCATCCTAACTAGTGTCTTCACCATCAGGCCACATGCCTACCCAAGACTAGGGATTTCTGATTTGTTATACAATATGGATTTTCCCACTAGATGGGGACACTCAGGGTCAATGATTACCTGGATTTAGCTTGGAATCCACTCATGTTTCTTGTATGGGCTTCATACCAGCTGTTGCTAGCATTCTTAACACATGCAAGAACAGAGCTCTCCCACAGATCTGTATCTGGATGTTCCTGATAGCAAGTTCCTTTTAATATGTAAGGAACTGCACCTGCCTTACACCTTCAACCACAACCTCCTTCTTGTTAACAACTTCTGGGACTCAGGGAAAGAGAAAGAAGCAACTTCATGCAAAATTACTGCTGATCCTTTCCTGTGCTCTTTTGGTGAGAGGCTTTCTAAACATCTACATCTGTATGAAGAATCCACAGAAAATAGCAAATAGCAGTTGATATATTAATGATAGAAAGTATTACCCTACCAAAGGTAATTTTGTCTAGTCATTATTAAGGTGAAAAATAAAGGAACCACGATCTCAAAACATGGAGAATAAAATTTACCAAGTGAAGCAGTCTTAATCTTTGGCAAATAAATATATTTTACTATGGCATGTTTATGACTGCATTTTATAAATTTAGTCCCACTGTTTCAGTCCTTTTTTAATCTATAGTAGCCTACTGAGGAAGCATGATCTGGATTGGGTTCAGGAATTTATAAAAATTCCTACGGTCATAAGCCTTAATAACATTTAAAGTGATAAAATGCCCTATAATAATATATATTTATGTACAGAAATATTTGTAAGGAAATTTAGAGTAAGAAAAATTATTACTGGTATATTTTTTAAAAGATATATTTTATTTATTTGAAAGACAGAGTTACAGAGAGGTAGAAATAGAGAAAGAGGTCTTCCATCTGCTGGTTCACTCCCCAAATGGCTGGACCAGGCCGAAGTCTGGAGCCAGGAGCTTCTTCCGGGTCTCCCACATGAGTGCAGGGGCCCAAGCACTTGGAACATCCTTTACTGCTTTGCCAGGTGTATCAGCAGGGAGCTGGATCAGAAGTGGAGCAGCTGGAACTTGAACCAGTGCCTATATGGGAGCCAGCAGGGCAGGCCATAGCTTTTACCTGCTGTGTCACAGCACCACCCCACTGGGTGTCTTCAATAGAAAACTATTCATTGTTTAGAGCACACTCTTTCAAGTTACCTGATGTAAGCCTTTCATTGCTTTTGGACTATTTTCCAATTCTTGTAAGTTATAGGTGAGTTGAAATGAGGCAAAAGAACTATCTATTGGCAATTCTTGTCTACAAAAATATAAATGAGTAGTCTAGTGGAGTTTCCATTAATTTTCCTTTACCTATAATCAAAAGTTTATTTAAATAAAGAATATTATCTAACTCTGTCAAATAAAAAAGAATATTATTTTTTAAATAAAGTCGTAATATTAGAATGAATTTGCAGCCACTAGTACATACATTTCAACATTCCTGATTTATAAATGTGTTTTTTCTTCAGATTCTCTTTTGAATCCATTGTAATAGCTTTCCCTCATTTAATGAGTTACATAAAATCTTTGACATATATTCACTTTTTGAGTCACAATGGTATTTTTTGTTTCCTAATCTTAAAAACTATTAGCATATTTTTTTCTTCTTCTTCTTCTTCTTCTTCTTTTTTTTTTTTTTTGGACAGGCAGAGTTAGACAGTGAGAGAGAGAGAGACAGAGAGAAAGGTCTTCCTTTTCTGTTGGTTCACTCCCCATATGGCTGCCATGGCCGGCGCGCTGCGGCTGTTGCGCTGCGCTGATCCGAAGCTAGGAGCCAGGTGCTTCTCCTGGTCTCCCATGCGGGTTCAGGGCCCAAGCACTTGGGCCATCCTCCGCTGCCCTCCTGGGCCACAGCAGAGAGCTGGACTGGAAGAGGAGCAACCGGGACAGAATCCGGCGCCCGAACCAGGGCTAGAACCAGGGGTGCTGGTGCCACAGGCGGAGGACTAGCCAAGTGAGCCATGGCACTGGCCAGCATCATTTTTTCTAATTGAGAAGAATGTCTTTGGTATTTTGATTGGGGTTGCATTGAATCTATAGACTGCTTTCAGTAGTATGGACATTTTGATGATATTGATTCTTCCAATCCATGAACATGGAAGATTTTTCCATTTTTAAATGTCTTCTTCTACTTCTTTCTTAAGTTTTTTGTAATTTTCATTGCAGAGATATTTGACATCCTTGCTTAAATTTATTCCAGGGTATTTAATTCTTTGGTAGCTATTGTGAATAGGATTGATCTTGAAAGTTTTTTCTCAGCCATGGCATTGTCTGTGTGTACAAAGGCTATTCATTTTTTACATTGATTTTACATCCTGCTAGTTTAACAAACTTTTTTTTATGAGTGCCAATAGTTTCTCAGTAAAGTCCTTTGGACCCCCTATATAGAGAATCATGTCATCAACAAATAGGGATAGTTTGACTTCCTCCTTTTCAATTTGTATCCCTTTGATTTATTTTTCTTGCCTAATGGCTCTGGCTAAAACTTCCAGGACTATATTAAATAGCAATGGTCAGAGAAGGCATCTTTGGTTCATGGGGGAAAAGCTTCCATATTTTTCCCATTCAAAAGGATGCTGGGCATGGGTATGTCATAAATTGTCTTGATTGTGTTGAGGAATGTTCCTTCTATCCCCAATTTGCTTAAGGTTTTCATAATGAAAGGGTATTGTATTTTATCAAATGCTTTCTCTGCATCTATTGAGATAACCATGTGGTTTTGTTCTTCAATTTGTTAATATGGTCTATCACATTTACTGATTTCAGAATGTTGAACCATCCCTGCATACCAGGGGTAAATCTCACTTGTTTCAGGTGAACGATCTTTTTGATTTGTTATTGGATTTGATTAGCTAATATTTAGAAAAAAATGATGCTAAAATTCATATGGAAACATAGGAGACCCCAAATACCTAAAGCAATCTTCTACAACAAAAACAAAGCTGGAGGTATCACAATACCAGATTTCAAGACATACTACAGGGCAGTTATAATCAATACAGCATGACACAAATGGGGCAGAATAGAAACTCCAAGGATCAGTCCATGCATCCAAAACCAACTTATATTTGACAAAGGAACTAAAATCAATCCCTGGAGAAAGGACAGTCTCTTCAACAAATGGTGCTGGGAAAACTGGATCTCCACATGCAGAAGTATGAAACTAGACCCCGACCTTACACCTTACACAAAAATCCACTTAAAATGGATCAAAGATCTAAATCTATGACCTGATACCACCAAATTACTAGAAAACATTGGGGAAATTCTGCAAGACATTGGCATAGGCAAAGACTTCTTGGGAAAGACCCCAGGAGCACAGGTAATCAAAGCCAAAATTGACAAGTGGAATCACATTAAGCTCAGAAGTTTCCGCACTGCAGAAGAAACAATCAGCAAAGTGAACAGACAATTGACAGGATGGGAGAAAATATTTGCAAACTATGCAACTGATAAAGGGTTAATATCCAGAATCTGTAAAGAGCTCAAGAAATTCAATAACAACAAAACAATTAAGAAATGGGCAAAGGATTTAAACAGGCATTTTTTAATAGATGGAATTCAAATGGCCAACAGACACTTGAAAAAATGCTCAGGATCACTAGCCATCGGGGAAATGCAAATAAAAATCATAATGAGGTTTCACCTCACTCCAGTTAGAATGGCTCTCATACAGGTATCAACAAACAACAAATGCTGGTGAAGATACGGAGAATTCAGTACCCTGCTGCAATGCTTGATTCAGCTCTCTGCTAATGTAACTAGAAAAGAAGATGTTCCAAGTACTTGGGCTCCTGCCACTCACAGAGGACCCGAATGGAGCTCAAGGCTCTTGTCTTTGGCCTTGCCCAGTCCTGGCTTTTGTGGCCTTTTAGGGAGAGAACCAGCAGATGGAAGATCTCTCTCTCCCTCTCTCTCTCCTTCTCTGTCATTCTGTCTTTCATATAAATAAAGTATTTAAAGGGCACTCATTTTTGTTCAGCAAAAGCTGCTATAATTCAAAAGTTGTACTTTGGAAATTTATATTTATTAAATAAAAGTTAAAAAAAAAAAAGGATGAAGTTGCAGCTGGTTTCAGCAACTATAGCTCTATGCTTTATCTCTGGGGATGCCCGGAACCATAATGTTGACTCTTCACAAGAACTGAAATTAAATCTACTACCTAAAGATTAAAATACTTGGGAAAAAATAATAAAAACTGGCAAGTCTAATGCAAGATAGTTTGTTTCTTTTAACAGAAATGTTGAGACATAATCAAATATTTTAGAAACCAATTCTTATTTCCAGTGATAAACATATGTTTATTGAACTCACAATAGGTGTAAGCCACTCTGAGGCATACAAAGATTGGAATAATACGACCGGACATAATACCACCTAGGCTGAATCTGGAAATGTTAAAATCAAAAGAAGTTCACCGTGGAAAAGAAAGGCATGGAGTTGGCTAGAAATGATTTGTTTATTTTTTGAGCAAAGCTTAGTGCCCAATTTGACCAATGTATGTGTATTAGACTAATGCAAAATAAAAACCTGTGCACCCTGGAAGGCAGCAAGTAGTTAGGTCCCTGCCATCTATGGGGGAAACCTGGATTGAATTCCCTGTTTAAGCCTCATCTAGCCTCAGACATTGTGTGCATTCTGGGAATGAGCACTAGATGAGGGCTCTTTTTCTCATTCTCTCAAATAAGTAAAACTTAAGAAAGACTTTAAAGTGAGATAAAGAAAACTCAAAACATGGACGGTGAATGCCACTTTAAAGCTTTATTTAATAGACAAGGGAGAATCAATGAAGGTTGTTGAGAGCTGGATTAGCACTGCAATTTTGAAGATTATTCAGAAGCAGGGATGCAGGATGAAGTAGCAAAGGAAGGAGCTTAGTGAAATAAACACATTACTGAAATAGTATAGGAAGGAAGTCAATTTTGTGTGGCGGCAGTTCTTCAAAGTACAAAAACTAGGACCTGCATCATAGTACTGTGGGTTAAGCTGTTGTCCAGGATGCCAGCATCCCATATCAGAGGGCCGGTTCAAGTCCAATCTGCTCTGCTTCCAATCTAACTCCATTAATGCACCTGGCAAAGCAGTAGATGATAGGCCACGTAGTTGGACCCCTGCCACCTAAGTTGGAGACCTGGATGGAGTTCTAGGCTCTTGGCTTCAGCCTGGCCCAGCCTTAGCTATTGTGGCTATGGGGAATAAATCAGCACATGGAAGATCTCTCTCTTCCTTTTTACCTTTCAAATAAGTAAATCTTTTTTTTTTTTTTTTAAGTACAAAAACCAGCTCTAGAATAGCCACACCCTGTACCATAGTAACAAACTACTGGGAGACGTAGAGGGTCACAAGAGCAATGTCCTCAGAAAATCATATTTTGCCCAACACAAGGTGGGGTGGAGAACCCGTCATCAAGACAAATTTCTATAAAACCTGGTTGTGAAAGTACATGAAATTCCAGATAAACATTTCAGCTTTTAAGAAATAGCATGCTAGAATACTCAGATTAACCCTCTCACAGAAAACAAGAAAATGCAGGGAAAAATCTATCTGAAGATACCAGACAGCTAATGATGCAGCAAAAAGTATTATAGGTTTAAGGCTCAGAAGAAGAAAGGAAACAAACAGTGGTTTCTCTGGGATTTGGAGCTTTGTTTTCCTTTAGGGCTGCTGTTTCTGGAAGGGACAGCTCACAGGTGAGAGAAGCCAAGCAGAGCTTTCCCAATACTTATGCCACTTGGATAGGAATCAGCAAAATTTTACCACAAAGGGCCAGATAATAACATTACAGGCTCTGAAAACAATATACTGTCTGTAACAAATAATCAATTCTGCTATAGTACAAAAGTGTCCTTAGATCAATAGGCATGAGTATGATACAATAAAACTTTATTTACAAAACTAGTTGGTAGGCTAGGTTTAGCCTGTGGGTCACAGCTCAACCAATTCCTAGGTTAGAGGGCCAGTCAGTGCTGCGGCAAAGCAGGTACACCTCTGACTGAGATGCCAGCATCCCATATGGGCACTGGTTCATGTCTTGGCTGCTTCACTTTTGATCCAGGTCCCAAATGGTCTGGGGAAAGCAGTAGAATATGGCCCAAGTGTTTGGACTCCTGCATCCACATAGAAGACCCAGATGAAGCTCCTGGCTTCGGCCTAATCCAGTGCTGGCTGTTGTGGCCATCTGGGGAGTGAACCAGCAGATGAATCTTTCTTCGTCTTTCAAAATAATAAATTTATCTTACAAAAATTCTTAGGTTAGAAGGTAAAAATTAGAATTCACATCCTTCTTAGAGGAGAAGTCTTGGTAAATGTCTGTGACTGAGAGTTGAGACTATGCTAGGATGGCTAGCTGCAGACTGGCTCTCCTACTGACTCAAAACTAACGCCCTAAATCATCTCGATCACTAACTCAATTAAGGCAACTTGGATTCTCAGTGCCCCTAGCCTTGCCAGAAAATAATTTCATCACTGTGTGGAGAGCTGGTGTAATGGTGCAGCGGGTTAAGGCACCACCCACATCCTATATCAGAGTGCCTGTTTGAGTCCTGACTGCTCTGTGGCCCATCGAGCTTCCTGCTAATATGCCTGGGAAAGCAGTGGAAGATGGCCCAAGTGCTTGGGGCCCTGCCACCTCAGTGGGAGACTTAGATGGGGAGTGCCAGTTTTCTGTCTTCAACTTGGACCAGCCCAGGTTTGTCATTATGGCCATTTAGGGAGTGAAACAGCAAAGATCTCTGTCTATCCTCCTCTCTCTTGAACTCTTTCAAAGAAATGGCGAGGTTTTAAAAACTATATGTGAAGTAATATGACATCCAGAAATTCAATTATGCTTATAATATTTTCATATACCATGATAAACTTTCAATAAAAAAACAGGCATTTAAGGAGCAAGTTTGTAAAAAAAAAAAAAAAATGGAAGAGAAACAATAGAAATAGACCAGCTAGGAGTATAGACTGTGGATTTTAAAATACTATGCTTTCACTGGGTGTTTGGTACAGTGGTTAACAGACACCTCTTGGGACTCCTTCAACCCATATCAGAGTGCTTGGGTTTAAGTTCCAGATCTACTTTTAATTCCAGCTTCCTGCTAATGTGCACACCAGGAGGCAGTAAATGATGGCCCAGGTTCTTGGGTCACTATCATGCATGCAAGAGACTTGGATTGAGTTCCAGGCTCCTGCCTCAGCATAGCCCAGCCCTAGCTCTTGTGGGCATTTGGGAAGTGAACCAGTAGATGGAAGCTCTATGATTAAGTGTTAAAGGCATAATATAAGTAAGATCAAATATCTGGTAATAATAACAGATAGAACTTAAAGGGAGAGAAATGTTCCTACATGGGAAGCAGTCCACACATCAGGCTCATAGAATGACAACCACTTTAAATAGCTCTCTGATCTCAGAATCAGTCCTTAAGGCATTCTGGGCTGGCTGAAAAGCCCGTGAGAGCATTTCAGGCATGGAAAGCCAAGACATTGTGGCAAAAACAAAATGTCCTATGTGAAGAATCTCTGCGAGAGACCCCATTGAAAAGAAGTGGCCATCAAAGAAGGATGTACTTTATCTGAAGGGAGGATAGAACTTCCACTTTGCTGATGGCCTTGTCTAAATATTGATGAAAATTGTGGATTCAAAAGTCTTCCATAGACTTGGCAGCTCATGTCAAGAGCATCAGGTGAACACTGAGATCATACATAAGAGTGTTATTTGTTAAATTAACAATAGGAGTCACTGTGCACTTACTTCCCATGCAGAACTTCTGTCCTCAATGAGTCATATTATGATAATTAACAATAAAACGTGCTCTGGTTTTTTCTGTGCATGTGTGTGCAAATTACTGAAATCTTTACTTCATATAGAGATGGTCTTCTGTGTATAAAGTTAATTGAAAATGAATCTTAGGGCTGGCGCTGTGGCTCACTTGGTTAATCCTCTGCCTGCCATGCCAGCATCCCATATGGGCGCCAGGTTCTAGTCCTGGTTGCTCCTCTTCCAGTCCAGCTCTCTGCTGTGGCCTGGGAGGGCAGTGGAGGATGGCCCAAGTGCTTGGGCCCCTGCATCCACATGGGAGACCAGGAGGAAGCGCCTGGCTCCTGGCTTCAGACTGGCACAGCGTGCCGGCCGTAGCAGCCATTTGTGGGGGGTGAACCAACGGAAGGAAGACTTTTCTGTCCCTCTGCCTGTCAAATAAAAAAAAAATGAATCTTAATGGAGAAGGGTGCTGGGAATCAGAGATTGAGGAGGAGGTGGAGTAGGAGTGGAGGTATGAGGGTGGGTATACTGGCAAGAATCACTATATTCCTAAAGTTGTACTTATGAAATTTACAGGGGGCTAGCATTGTGGCGCAGTGGGTAAAGCTGCCACCTGCAGTGCTGGCATCCCATATGGGCACTGGTTGGAGTCTCAACTGCTCTACTTCCAATCCAGCTCTCTACTATGGCCTGAGGAAGCAGTATAAGATGGCCCAAGTCCTTGGGCCCCTGCACCCACTTCAGAGACCCGGAAGAAGCTCCTGGCTCCTAGCTTCGGATTGGTACAACTCCGGTTGTTGTGGCCATCTGGGGAGTGAACCAGTGGATGGAAGACCTCTCTCTCTCTCTCTCTGCCTCTCTGAAACTCTGCCTTTCAACAACAAAAAATAAATCTTTAAAAAAATGTACTTATTAAATAAAAGGTTTTTTTGGAAAAAAAAATCTAAAAAATAGTCAACTCACAGATTCAAATAGTTATATCCAATCTAAGTATGTAAAATTATAAACAAAACCATTCCTAGGTGCATTATAGTAAAACCACTAACAAGCAAATAAAAAAAATTTTAGGAAGAGTTCAAAAAAAGTCAACAAACACTAGACTCCCACATGTATTAGCATATTGAAATGAAAATACATAGTGATTAAATCGGATCTATTCTGGAAAGCAAGGATAGTTCCACACACAAAATCAAACAATGTAATATGCCATATTGATAAAATGGAGAAAAAATTCCCATATGATCATCTCAACTGAAGTAGAATAAGCACTCAAAAAAAAAAAAAATACCCTTTAGTGATAGAAACTTAACAAAACTGAGATACTATCATGTTTTGTATTTTACAGGGTTTGTTTACAAACTTTTTTTTTGTTTGTTTGTTTACTGTTCCTTCCTGCTTCTCAATCCTTCTTTTGCATTTGTCTCTTCATGCAATTTGTCCATGGGAATTCCTTTAGCGAGGTCCACTGATGTCAAACTGCCATTTCTGTGGCTGCACTCACTGAAGGGCAGAAAGAGTTCAGCAGCAGGGGAGACTTAGAGGAGATCCAAGAGATGAAGGGAAATGCAACTTGCTTCAGTAGTATTTGTCATGTAATGTATGGTAAGTTTAATGTTAACATTGTCATGTTAAGTGGAGGTCTGTTTTCGAATTCTGATTCTTCACTGCCTTGTTGTATATCAAACTTTACTCCATTAAAGAAATTATGGGATATGTACTCTGTGGAATTCTAAACAGTTAAAAAAATAAAATATGGTCATTTGCAACAAAATGGATGAATCTGGAAAACATCATACTTAGTGAAATAAGCCAGTCCCAAAGGGACAAATACCACATGTTCTCCCTGATCTGTGATAACTAACAGAGCACCTAAAAGGAAACCTGTAGAAGTGAAATTGACACTTTGAGAAGCAATGACTTAAATAGCCCTTGTCTTGACTGTTGAGGAACAGTTTATTATTTTTATTATTTTATTTTTATTTTTTTACTTAATACCATTGGTTGAAAGCTTCACCTAACATAGAATTAATCATAAGTGTACAAAGTCAATTGAAAATAGATCCCAGTAAAAAATTAGAGTGGGAATAAGAGAGGGAGGAGGTGTACAGTTATGCACACATTCTCATGGACTTGCCCAAGGGTAAAGCTAAAACCTTGCCATGTGACTCCAAATCCCATTTAAGCTGGGTGGTAATAATACCACCTTACTTGTTAAAGTGATCATTTTAAGTGCTTAATTGATCATATAGATAGGACTAAGTGTCAAAGGGATCATATAAATAACACCAAGTGTCTGGTAATAACAATAGATAGAATTAAAAGAAGCTGGCGCTGCAGCTCACTGGGCTGATCCTCCGCCTGCGGCGCCAGCACCCCGGGTTCTAGTCCTGGTTGGGTCACCAGGTTCTGTCTCAGTTGCTCCTCTTCTAGTCCAGCTCTCTGCTGTGGCCTGGGAAGGCAGTGGAGGATGGCCCAAGTGCTTCAGCCCTGCACCTGCATGGGAGACCAGGAGGAGGCACCTGGCTCCTGGCTTTGGATCAGTGCAGTGCACTAGCCATAGTGGCCATTTTGGGGGTTGAACCAAAGGAGGGAGGACCTTTCTCTCTGTCTCTAACTCTGCCTGTCAAAAAAAAAAAAAAAAAGAATTAAAAGGAGAGAATGTTCCAAAATGGGAAGCAGTCCACACAGCAGACTCATAGAATGACAAATGCCCTAAACAGCACTCTGACTTCAGAATCAGCCCTTAAGGCACTCTGGACTCTGGACTGGCTGATAAGTCCATGAAAGCATTTCGTGCATGGAAAGCCAAGACACAACAGCAAAAAAAAAAAAAAAGAAAAAAAAAAAAAGAAAAAAGGAAAAAAGAGTCCTACATGAAGGATCTCTGTGAGAGAGACCCCAGTGGAAAGAAGGTGCCATCAAACAAGGATGTACTTTTCTCTGAAGGGAGGGAACTTTCATTTTGCTTATGGCCCTTCCTAAATACTGATGGAGTTTGTGGACTCAAAAGGATTCCATAGCCTCGGCAGCTCATGGCAAGAGCCTTGGATGGTCACTGAGGTCTTAAATGGGAGTGTTAATCGTCAAACTAACAACAGAACTCACTGTACACTTACTCCCCAAATAGGACCTCTGTCCTTAATGAATTGTACTATGAGAATTAACTGCAAAACTTGTTCTCAAATAGTACTTTATATGTTGTGTGTGTGTGCAAATTGTTCAGATCTTTACTTAATATAGAGTTGGTCTTCTATATATAATTAAAAACGAATCTTAATGAAGAATGGGATGGGAGAGGAAGTAGGAGGTGGGACGGGAGTTAGGGGGCAGGGCGGGAATGGGGGGGAAGAACCACTATATTCCTAAAATTGTACCTATGAAATCTGCATTCATTAAATAAAAGCTTTACAAAAATAAATAAATAAATAAATAAACTTTACTTCATTTGCCAAAAAGTGTATACAAAATAAGTGTCCCTCAATCAATTAGAACTCAACTTTATAAAAGGGTCAACTCTGGGTCAAGAAAAATTACTGACAGACCTCTGAGCTGTTTCCAGTTTTTGGTTATGAATAAAGCTGCTATGAACATTTATCTGCAAGTCCTTTTATTGGCAAGTATTTTTATTTATGTATGTCAAGTAAACATCTTAGGAGCAGGATTTCTTGGTCACAGGGTAGGTGTATGTTTAATTTAAAACTTCTACTAGAGGGGAATCAATAAAGATGAGCAAGAGTGTGTTTAAGTGAAAACAGGCTGGCTAAAATGGAAAGACTCTCCTTTTTAGGATTGCATCTTTTTTTTTTTTTTTTTGTGAAAGACAGCACATTTATTTAAATACCTTAGAAACCTTTTATTGTGATTTTATTCCTCAAACCGAAACCTCATCTAAAGCAAGAAGAGTATCTTAACTGACATGATGTTAGAGTGATACTTCTGTAACCTACTGGCTCTACTGGATACACATTGTCATTTTGTGCCATTACAAACAGTATTTCTAATAACTGAGTCCTGCATTTTTTGACATATAGTTTGGGTGGCTACAGAAAGTTGGCATTAAAAAAAAAATCCTGAAATTACATTAGTACAATCACAGGATACATTCAAAATCCCCTTTAAAAAAAAAGATCAAAATGATATTATTTTTCTTTTCTGAAGGAGAAATTTCTTTAATGACCATCTTAGAAATACTCCAGTATTTTATCCATCTTCTCAGATTTTCAAGGCACGTACTTGTAACATAAGTAGTCTTTGATGTAGTATTTCCAAAGTGACCCTTTTCCTGTTAACTGTATTAGTAGATGACTCATTAAAAAGCAATGCAAAGTTAGATGCACTGGAAACAGATACTGCTAAGCCAAATATGTGGTCTTCAAAAAGTTCATGGAAGTGCAATCATCTGGACTAGTGCTTCCTATCACTGCTTAGGACACCTGTATCCCACATCGAAGTCACTGGAGTCATTTCCTGATTTTGGCTCTTGATTCCAGCTTTCTGCTACTGTAGACTATGAGAGGCAACAGTGATGGCTCACGTAGTTAGGTTCCTGTCCCTTCATGACTTAAGTTCCTCTCTTTAGCTCCCACAGTCATTGCAGGAATCTGGGAAATTAACCAGCAATGGGAACTCTCTCTCTCAAAAAAAAAAAAAAAAAAAAAAAAAAAAAAAAAAAAAAAAGAAAAGAAAAAAGAAAAAGCCAATGGAAAATGTGTGTATTATTATGAAAAATATTTACTAGGCATGGATTTAAAAAGTTGTACTAAAATAAACTTATCTTTTAATCCTGTTTTTCCATGAACTTTTAAAATTATACTCATAGTAAGCCATTTCATGAACAGATTAAGCCTATAGCCCATACATATTAAAACAAGCACCTAGGCATACAGAGCATCTTTGGGCTTAGACCAGCAAACCACAAAGCTAAGATATAGTCATACTAACCTTTTAATAAGGTGCTATTTGTACATGTTTTACTAGGGTTTAATCCTTGATTAGAACGGGGAGAACAAAAAGATTTGGCTCACTAGCCTAAATGTGGAAAACTGAAGCAAGATTTTGTATGTTGAGAAAACCGAAGATGACTGACTTAAACAGGAGTTTTAGAAATTCATAAGGGGGGCACAGAACTATTAGCTGAAATAGACACAGTGGTAACTTTATAATTATAGCACTGATTATCAGAAAAAGGGAAGAGTCTGAAGAAAGTTTTTTAAAGATTGAAAAGAGATTGTAACAGACTTAGAAGCCAGAAGCCACCATGTTCTAGTCAAACATTCTGCTGGATATTTATAAAAATTTTTTACTCAAGAGTGAAATCAGCACATTCTTGCCACTGAGAATTCAGAACAGAGAGTCTAGAATTTTAAATACATTCTTATATTAACATTTGACACTTGAAAGACATAAATCTTTTAATTAAAAAATTTATTTCTCTGTAAATACAAATTTCAACATCAACAAACAATAGTCCAGTGGAAAAATACTAGCCGTTAACAGTGAAAACTTTTTTCTTAATTTAATAAATAGAACTTTGGCATTCAAAATTCTAGCTGTAACGCTATTAAAAACCAAGAACAAAAACAACCCCTTTATAAAAAAAAGAGGCAAGAATGATAGATCCAAAGGCATGAGCCAACCAGTGGCTTCACATTCTTTTTTACAATAACTGTATTTCAGTTAAGTCATGAACACTGTATTTACATGAGGTATTTTGAGTGGTTCAATAACTGAACCTAGTTTACAATACCACCAGTCACAGGGACTGATTATACACTCTGCTGTGCTTTTAATATAATCACCTAGCACCTTACTACTTCTTGTCATCACACCAATGTGATGCTAAATTTTGTCTCTATACTTAAATAACTATTCATAAATGTACATACACAAACACACAAATGAATACATTCTAAAGAAGTTTTCCACTCACTATACAGGGAAGGGTGGGCTCCAAAGACACAGCTGATAACTCCTCTGATGTTTACTAGGGTGCCCATTTAGTAATGAAAAACTGCTCCTTGCTTCAAAAAAAAAAAGTCCTTAATTAAGTCTATTTGCAGAAGAACAAGGTGCAATAATCATCAACATTCTAATAGCCATGTAAAACAGAAATGAATGCTTACTGCAAGCAAAAAGGCACAAAAGGTTCTTGCTATATGCAGGTCCAAAAGTGTTGTTACTGACTTAATGATTTGAAACAATATTCTTATTATATTCAATATTTCTTATAAGAAAAATCCAAAATCTTCCCCCTTCATGATTAAATGTATGATATAATCATACAGCAATATACCACTCATGGCATTCTGGGGTAAGGATGGAAATTTACATCTTCATACCAAATGGGAAATTTCTTTTGCTTTGTGAATACTGAAAAGAACTGCCAACAATGGAAACAAATTAATTTTGGATCTGAGAGCCTCAGCTAATGGCAGTTTCATAGAGTCTGAATGAGCATGGTTATGAGAACTGTTTACTATTGTAATTACATATCTACAATGATAGAAATCTACATAATAGAATACCAATAATCCAAACTAAAGGTGTGCTTGATCTGAACCATACCATGTAAAAATATGTCCAGGTTTGCAGCTATTTTGTCATTCAATGAACTAATACTGGTATTTAAAGTCTATTTCATTAATAAAGTAGTCCTCTAAAAATATTCTCTAGGAGACTGCTATTAAGTGCTGCACAATGATAGATTTATAAACTTATTAGTGAGTCAGAACTGTACAACATTCATTTTTAACAACTCTTTACAGCCCTTGAGATCTCTACCAAATTACTGAAATAAGTCTAGTTCAGTTTAATAAATTATCACAAACAAAATATATTTCAGTCAAATATAATACTGCTAACAAGAAATATTGAATTCTATTTCACATAGAAAGAGGGCCCACACATATTTTAAAATAAATTCAGGTGTATATTACCTAGGCCATATTTATGTTTTTTTAAAATTAGATGCAACTGAAAATTTACTAACAGTTTAACTCAAGTCACCCTATTTTTTCTGACATCAAATAAAGTTAATTTTTATCTGCACAGGTAATTTGGGTCTTTCATTGAGACAACTGTTATTTTATCTCTGCTGAAAAGTGACTGACACAGAGTAAGATCAACTTCAAAGTGCAAAAGACTAATGGTTAATGATAATATTATATGAGATATCTCGTAAGGAGACATTTAATTCATAGAAGCATAATTAAAAAGAAGGTTCATTATCTACAGAAACTTTCAAATAGATTTACCTTAAAATTTAGGTTAATCTTCATTTCAGGCATATGTCACTGTACTAACTTCCACGAACATCCTAGTTCAAACTGGGGTGAGACACTACAGTGCTGCTATTTGTCCATCTTGACCTAACAATAAAATCTGTTTTCAATGCACTATCATCATCACACAAGAGAGTGTCTTGGGAAAGAGTACTCTTCAGAAAAATAAAAATCAAAATTTGAATACTGTCAAGGTAGAACACTACTAGTTTCATTCCCCCAAATTCCCCCTGAGGCTATTTGTTAGCAAGGCCACTTCACAAAAATCCAAACTCTAAAAGATTAAATTTTGTAATTAGAAGTTAGACTATCACACCTTTACTAATTTTTAAATGAGAAATACACATGTTGGACACTGAAATGTATCAAAAGTATTTAGTCTTCCACTACATGAAAATTTTTTAGTATTCTGTTTTAGAAAATAACTTAATACAAATAAAACTGTATTTTCCCCAACTATACCAAAAAACAAAAATGTTTCTACAACAGACTAAAATAAATGACTGTAAATTTGTTTATAACGACACTAAAACATATATTAAAAACCTTGGAGAGAATTAATTAAAGGACCTGCGGATTCAAATGAGTGATTGTTTGCTCATCAGTTCTATTATTTTAGTGTGCTTTTATTGCAAAATATTGGTAAGGGGGCAGGGATTCTATTAAAGACAATATAAAAATGGTGCACTTTCAGCTGATCTGTAGATATTATTAACTACTATACTGTAAAGGCTATTTTCACAGGAATTAATTTTGCAAGGCATAATTCTTTGCATCAGATTTTTGATACAAATTCATTATTCCTTGATTATTTTCAAATCACTAACATTAAAAATCAATGAACACATTAGAAAGTAAAGTTCTGACCAGTGACTACATCCCTCCTTAGCTTAGGGACTTGGGGTGCAGAATCCCTACAAAGCACTGACTTAATCTAAGTGCCCAGAACCTAAGAAGTAAGAAGAGCAGGGAGGACTCAGGTAGTGCACAGAAGGGAAATCTGACGTCTTCACAAATGTACGACAACTGACTGCTCACATGTGACCATAAAACAACTTACTGAGAGCTGTATATAAGCCAAAAGTTTGAACTGTTTTTCTAGGCAGTCTCTTTGAAGGCTTTGTCCCACATTTATTTTCACTGTTGAAAATATTTAAGAAAAATATTTTCTAGGAGCAGCCTTTGTATCAATACAAAAGCCTGGCAAAAAAGATGCATGTAACCTGCTCTTGCCCACAACAGTATCACTGTGTTTGACTCATCCTTTATCCCTCCACGTCTTATGTAGTCTTGAACTAAATAAGACTTAGTTACATGAAGAAAGCAAACCAACTTATAGAGGAAAATACTCTGCCATAACTAAGCACACCCAAAATAATGTAAATGTTCTGAAGGTCAAAAAATACATGGGCTTTCCAAAATATCAACTAAACATGGACATTAGTCACTTGGAAGTGTCAAAAGATTGTGTGTCTATTTAATGATCAGTTGCATTTCATAGTAATACCCTGTACTCCACATGGAGAACTAGCCTAGCCAATCTCATATTCTGTGAAGAACCCTGTTTTTAACATACCTTATCTAGTAACAGGAAATTAACAATACCTAAGTATAGGTTGTTTATGTTAGTGTAAATTTAGATACAAAGAATATGTGTTGGCTTTCTCTTAGTTTCAATTTTAAAACATACAGAAAACTGTCAAATGTAAACGTTGAGATCTGGATAAATAAGCTATTGTTCCAGAGTCACTGTGTTAATCTTTCTTTGACATTAATTATATCACACCTTACGAGGCTTGCATTTAATTATATATGGCTTTATATATATTGACAGATATAATATGTAAATAAAAATTATAAATAGTAATGGATATGTTAAAATTAGTTCAGATGAACTTCCTTGTAATAAATTACAGTGCTAATGAAAAAGATTGTCATATCAAAATTTCATACCTCTAAGGCAAACGACAATCACTCTGGAAAAACAGCTGACCTATCTACAGTACTAACATCAACCCAACTCCACAACCTCATCATCTCAGCACAGTGATTGTTCAAACTACATACAGTTTTGCCTGCTGTACCACTGCTACTGGAACTCTTGTTCAGCCAACTGTTAAAAATCCCAAAGTACAACACAAGCTTCTACACAAAAGAAATATACAAATAAATAATGTGTGCCTTTCTCAGGAGTTTTGCTTTGACCTTAGATGAAATCCTTATAATTTTGTGAATAAAGTACACACACACACACACACATACATGCACTTACAAACACACAAAATTATAGGATTCAAAGAAATCTTACCCCTTTATCTGAAGGACATTCTTCACAGCTTGGTCCTACCAATCAGTAGTTTTGAGAATATAGATTTTTTTTCTTGTAGACTTTATCACAATTTTCAAATGATAATTTGATATTTTTGCCTAAGCAGACAAGCCCCCTTCAAAACCTCACATCCTTTCCCCTTAATTAAACAAATCCATCCACAGGAAAAAAAAAAATCTATAAGCAAGTCATATGTCACTTGCAACATCCCACTGTAACTCCTAAATAGAAAGGTGAAGAACTGAAACACAGCAGCATTTACAGTGGGTCATTATTGCTGTGGGACCAATACTTGATCACTGGGTAATGCAGTTGTCTCCCATATCCTGAGCATAGCGGTCTGATATTGTAGTCCTTAATTCATCAATATCCCTCCGTAATTGGCACACATCTGACAGCTTTTTAGTGAGTGTTTCTGGGCTGTGGTCATTCTCAGTCTCTTCAGCTGAACAGTTCATTGCTGTGAAAATAAAGCATGGAAAGAATGTCTCACATTATTTTGAACAAGGATTTTCACCTTAATCACCATGGAAATATAATGCTATACATTATATTTGCTATACATTATATATAATGCTATACATTATACTGATCAAGGAAGCTTAAGTTTAAATTAGGCATCATTCAAAATTTAATAAATTTTTATTTACCTGGCATTCTAAAAATATGGTAAAATTTATTTAGTTTATGTATTGATGCACACAAATTCAACATGCAGAATAGATGACAATATTCCAAAAACAAAAAGGGTCAAGCTCTAATGCCTCTTCAAGCTCAACTAAAGCATTCACTTCTTCCCATCTGACAAAATCTGAAAATTTGTGTACTGAGAGGTTGTATGCTAAATTTTTATGACTGTAAAATAGGTTTTATTGGAATTATTTTTTTTAAGAGGGAGAGGGAGAGAGAAAGAGAGAGCAAGAGTGCACCCCTCTCTGCTGGTTCATTTTTCAAATGCTCACAAAGGTGGTGGTGTGGGGGTGAATGAAGCTGGTACCCAGGAATTCAATCCAGGTTTCCCATGTGGGTGGCAGGAACCCCATCAATCAAACCATCACTGTTGCCTGCCAACGTCTGCATTTGCAGGATACTGGAGTCAGAAGACTGAGCTGGGTTTTTATCAACTCTAGATCTGATGTGGGATGTGAGCATGTACGGAATGGGATTTGTTTCAACTGCTAGGTGAAATGCCCACCTTCGGCATGAAAATATTGATTTCTGAAATATATGGTATGTATGTACAAGTGTATGTACGTATATATATAATATATATGGAGAGAAAGACAGAGTGTGTGTGAGTCGGGATCCCACAATCCCAAACAACTGAATCAGGCTGATGGTTGCCCAGTGGTTGAATAACTGGAAGCAAGGCCATGAGTCAGCTAGCTTTTACTTTTTGAAGGTTGGAAGAGTCAGCTAGCTCTTCATTACTTACTCCAGTTCCTCTTTTCGCAAACATATCTCAGTATAAAAGCAGGCGAAGCCAGTGATTGTGGAAAAACAAAAACAAAAACAAAAAAAAAACCTTCCTTGTACATTCATGGGCCCTGGTAATTTACTTGTACATTCATGGGCCCTGGTAATTTACTGGAGTTAAGAGTCAGGTAACTTTTATGTTCAATGGTAACTGAGCATCTGTCATGATCCAGCAACCATGCTTGATTTTGAGGTCAACAAAGTAACAACATGGTAGCTTGCTCTCAAGGCTTTATGCACAGTATCATAAAAAAAGAAAATTAGCAGAGCGAGGTGCTATAGGTGACCTACCATTACACACAGCTGCAGACGCACAAAATGAAGAAAACAACCAGTCCTAATTTGAGAATTTGAGAGGTGACAGATACTTATTCACTGGGTAGGCCAAGGAAGCAGAAATGAACAATGGTATATAGGCAGAAAACAAAACAGTGAGATAGAATTTGAGAAGCTTCAAAAAATAAGTATTCAGCTCTAAAATGGCAGAGCATAAATTATGAGAGGAAAGGGCCAAGAAATAAGGCTGGAGAGTAGTGAGGAGCTACCTATCGCTATCACAGGGTAGCGAAAACATTCAGGGTGCCAGATTCAAGGTTTAGATGAATCACTCTGGTACCACGTGAAAAATGAGCTGGGGTGGTGAGCAAGATGGTTGGTAGACCAGTCCAGGTAATGGGCTATGAAACTTCAAATTAAAGCAACAGTGCAATGAGATGTAATTGCAGGAATAAATATTAGATATAGTAAGGGGATAGAGTTCAGTTATCATCAAGGGTCAGGGATTAGGCATGAGTCACACACAGATGAAGGAAAAAACTAGGGTGGAGGATAAAATCTGGGCTGGGGTAACAAGTGAATGGTGGTGTCACTAAGAGGAGCAGCAGGTTTAGGGAGGGAAGAAAAGTAGGCTGTGTTTAGAACATGGTGC
This sequence comes from Lepus europaeus, assembly GCF_033115175.1. NCBI lineage: Eukaryota > Metazoa > Chordata > Mammalia > Lagomorpha > Leporidae > Lepus > Lepus europaeus. The sequence goes on from NC_084829.1 coordinate 117,303,087, forward strand.
TCTGTGATGTCCGTAAAACAGCCAGATCTGAATATAATTAGCGTAACAGACACATTCCAGGAAGGGTAAGAGATAAATGTCTAAATAGGGGAAAGGTATAAAAATAACAGAAAACAGAACATGGGTAAGATTATTCAGAGAAAGTACTGAATAAAAAAATGAAATAAAAATCACAACAAGAGGTTCCTGGGGACCCCACTAACTAAGTGGCAGGGAATTCTACACTGAAGACTGAGGCTGTGCAGTCACAAGGCAGAAGCAGAACCTAGAGAATGACATCATGGAGACAAAGGCAGCAAGAAGAAGGTGGAGTGACACAGGGTCAACAGGTAAGTCAATGGAGTCATGAGGAAAGGATTAAAAGAACCCAGTGACTTTTGACAAATTAGCCAGCTGGCTTAATTTTCACAATGCCAAACATAAGGTAAGATTTCTGTGGTTAAATTTTGTTCTGCTAACTTTTTAAAACCTTCTATTTATTCAAAAGACAGTGAAATTGGCAGTGGCGGGTTGAGGGGGTGATAAAGAGTTCTCTATTGGTTCACTCTCCGAACGCCTGCACTGGACCAGAGCCACAGCCAGGAGTTAGGAATGCAATCCACATCTCTCATATGGGTGGCAGGACCCAATTATCTGAATCATCACTGCTGCCTCCCAGAGTCTACATAAGCAGGACCCAGGCAGGAATACTCCAATATGAAATGTGCTCATCTTAACCACTAGGTTAATGGCCACTCCCCGTAGTTACACTTTAATGAATGGAAGGAGATGAAGTGTTGAGAGATGAGGTGTTTAAATTCTTGAATATTTATATATATATATATTAGGGTAGCTCTAATACCCTATTACTAACAATGTTAAAAAATGCTGTAGAGGGTAGTGAGCACGCAGGAGACTATAAATAATTAAAGGGGTGATCAACTGTAAATTGGTGGCAAAAATGAATTGAATGTATGAGAGCTTTGGCTTCCTACTCCTCAGAGATCTAACAAAACCACCCTTGTTCTCCTGGCAAGACTGTCCTCTAAGATCCACATCAAACATCAGCTACTTGATGGAGCCTTCACTGCCCACCCTAAATTGATTTCGTTGCTTTTTAACCCCCGCATGCTCCCACTATCTTCTGTCCACTTTTAAATTATAGCATTCATTATAATGCTGTATTATTTCTTTAACATACGGGCAAGGGCTCTGTTCATACTATCTGTGTTACCAGCACCTAACTTAGTACTAGGACCAGAGAGGGTAACTGAAAAATGTTTACTGATTGAGTAAATATACTTTAACATTGATTTTTTTACACTCTAACACTCATATATGTATATATGTATCTGTGAAGTAGAAGAGAAAATTCTCTGACATAGCTAAGTACAGGCATGTTTCATGCAAGTGATAAACTTTGATCAAGAACATTACTTCATCTACCAAAATACCTACTATGATGTAAGATGGGAGATTTCTTTCTGATGAAAGTGTAAACAAAACCAGTCCCACTCTACAATTTCATATGAACTATATTATTATTAGGCTGTTACTCAATATAAAATGTTGATCCAAAAACTTATACCATTGTCTCCTTACTGAAATTCTTTTCTCTTTTAAAAGGAGACTAACATGTCAATGTTTTGCTAATGTGGAACTTTGAGAAATGAGCATTCCCACTACTGTAGCACAGAAGGGAAAAGACACTAGGATATCACTGTGGCAGCTCTCACAATTACGTATAGAGGAAGAGCTGAAGAGTGTGTAGGTGTCACACTGACGGGGTGAAGCCACAGGTATGTACAACATGGGCAAATCTGCAGGCCATGAAAACTAGCTCAAGGTGAGCACAATTGTACTCACATTAAGGAACAACCATTTCAAACTCAATACAAAGCAAAGCACGTGAGTATCTTCCCACAAATAGTTTATCAAAGGCCATATGGCCAGCTTATTGAGATACGTAACTACCACATGAAAGCAAACAGAATCATTACTTTTAGAAGAGTAACTGGGAATGCAGACTTAACTACCACTACTGTCACATGCACTTAGAGATTCAGCATAGGAAACATCTCCAGACAATCTGTCATGTGGTAGTCCACATCAGCTATGACTCTGCTCACCACTGTAAGTTTAATGAGGTCAATTCTAGCAAGTAGTAACTGGTATATTTGGAAAGTTACAAATTAAGTAGGAAAGAATATCATAAAAATACACAGGAAAAAGTCAAAAGTTCCTGATTCATGAAGACAGGTTTCTAATTCTTTTAGAGAATCAAATAAGGACAAGTTGTCAGCCACTTACATCTGATACCCAGTAATAATGAAAGATTAGGCTCCTTGCCCTGAGCACGTTGATTAAGAATACTACACAATGCTTTCAAGTCAAACAAACAATATGACATTTCCTTGAACAGCTGATCAATCACAGTCAAGTCAAACAGTGGCCGTTTGGAAAGCACTGTCTGCTGCTTAGACTGGTCTGTTTCCTGGCCCTGATCCAGTAAAGGGCACATCTCTTCTGTTTGTCTTTGGTTCTGCAACGGATAAAGAAAACAAAAACCAGATCGTCAGAACAGGAAAGGTACTCAAAAGCCGTTTATAGGTTAATATTTCCTGCAAATCTGTCAACAAAACAGTAGAGTAATACTAACTATAGTCACACTAACAAAATTCAACTGCATAAAAACAATGGGGAAAATTCTAGAAAAAGAATAAATTTAAATCAAAGTAGTTTCTCTATGTCATCTAATGCTCTGGGTTAAACCTGAGACGAAACAGTACCAATTTATAGATCCATTTCTAAGTGAATATCTCACATAACGACCAACTTGGTTGTGTGCACATTTTTCTATAATGAGATTTAATCCAAGGATAAAAGGACTATGAAGCAATTTGAAAACACTTCCTATAGTTTTACTGTCAGTAGCAATAGTCATTTAATTACTCTAAAACTATTTGTGTGTTGAGATTAAAAAAAAATGCATGTTGTTATGGTGATAAGGAACCAAAAGTTTCAGGAACCAAATAAAGTAGAAAATTAAAGAAAGAAAACAGAAAAAAAATCTGAATTATTAAATTTGAACTAGACGTATCAATATGAAATCATGATTTATTACAGAGAAAACTCATTTCACCTCCACATGAAAATTGCTAATTAAACATAAGCTTAATTAGCTTTCCAGTTTAAAATGTATTTCAGAATAACCAAAAAGCCTGAAGTGATGAGGAAAATATTTCTTCTAGATGAATGCCAGCTAATAAATGTAAAAAGGAATGACGTAATTCGGAAAAAAAGTCAGTAATAATTTAATGAGCTAGGCATTGATCATGTGTGGATGCTAAAAAATATGAAGGGAGAGAAAGAGTGCTGACATACTGCATAAGTCATCTAAGTTATTTGTTATTTGCAGGGGTTGTAACTTTACAATTAAAAGAATCAGGCTGTCATTACTTTTAACCCTGTGAGATCACTTTGTGTGTCACCTACAGAGGGATAATCAAACACTATATAATCTGATACACAATACCTACAGAGTATTCATGCTGAAAAAGTTTGGTATCAACCTAATGATGGCTTTAGCTTTAACTTCTAATTTTCAAGACACATGGGATAAATCAGAGGATGACACTATGAGGTAGCAATCAGAAAAAGCCAGAAGGAGTGACAATCTACAAGTCAACAGGCCCAGATATTTTTCAACAAGTCAATATCCTGGGGTAGAAAGGGACTTTAGATTTATCAGACATAACAATGAAATGTATGTATGGTTCTTGACAGAACATTGGATTCTATTACAAGGATTTTCAAAAAGTTTATGGAAAATGCATATTATGATAAAACTATAAAGGGATCTCAATTTTTTCCCACAGAAATAAACTCACAATCCCATTTCCATAAATTTTTTGAAGTACTGTCACATATAAAATAGTTAGTGAATAAATGGGGGAAATTTGAATATAAACAAAATACTATGAAGTGTTAAGGAATTCTTTTTGGATGTGTAAATGGTATTACGTATATACAGGAAAATATCCTTATATTTTTGAAGAACATTTATTTATTTTTTTTGACAGGCAGAGTTAGACAGTGAGAGTGAGAGAGAGAGAGAGAGAGAGAGAGAGAGAGAGAAAGAGAGGAAGGTCTTCCCTCCGCTGGTTTACCCCCTAAATGGCCACTACGGCTGGCACACTGCATTGATCCGAAGCCAGTTGCTTCCTCCTGGTCTCCAATGCGGGTGCAGGCCGAAGCACTTGAGCCATCCTCCACTGCCTTCCCGGGCCACAGCAGAGAGCTGGACTGGAAGAGGAGCAACTGGGACAGAATCCGGCGCCCCAACCATGACTAGAACCCAGTGTGCCGGCGCCGCAGGTGGAGGATTAGCCTAGTGAGCCACAGCACCAGCCGAAGAACATTCTTAAGAACTTAGAAACAAAATGTTGTGATGGCAGTTTAACCTAAAAATATGTATTTTTTGTGTAACACAAAATACTTAACTACTTAACTGAGAACACATGATGTGTTTTAATCATTAGGTGCCAACACTGCACCTTCCTTAAAGATTTTCAAATGTCATGTTTCTTAGCTTCAATGTTTGCCTTATTTATTGACTTACAAAACATTTGACTTTGCTGTAGTCAAATCTGTGAAATTATGTTCTAAGACATAAGTAAGTTTATATTTCTATTATCATTTGGTAAGAAATCTAGTGGATTTAATAAGTTGGCACATCCAAATCAAATCCTCAACTTAAAAATGTTCTATTAATATTTACAAAATAAGCATTTACTGAAATAGGTAGTAAATTGTCCTTTGAAAATAAGTTGAATTTCTTCTACTCACTTCAAGCAGTGCTTTTGTTAATCTCTGGAGGTTTCTTTCTTTCCTTTCCAGATCTTCCATCATCTTTTGAGTTGTCAATTTCTCTTTGGAAAGTTTTCCTTGCATTGACTAGAGTAAGGAAAATTGGAAAGCACAGCATTTTAACACGACTCCAAAGAAAAGAAAAAACACCAACTTCATCAAAAAAATTTTTAATCAGTATAAAACATGTCAAATCCAAAGTTACTGCTTAATGCTAGATTACAAACAACTCTTATTTTATTGATTTATTGATTCTACAATTATATTACGAGTATATTGGCAACACATCTATTTATTTTTCTTCTTATGCTTCATAAGATGTAAGATAATAAAGCTCATAAGATCATCCTTATTTTTTATCATCTGAAACACAGCTAAACCTCCTTTCTCCTGGTGTACAGTATTCCAAGAAGTGAATACGATGTTGAATTCTGATCAAAGTCTATTATGGAATTTTGGTAAGCTAATCTTTTTTACTGCATCATAAAATTACAAATTATCTAGACATGATACTATTCTAAAAAATTCTGTCTACACACCAAAGCAGCATAGAAAGAGTATTTGGCTATTTATTCCGATTTTTTAGCTATGCACTAAAGAAAAATTTACCTATGCTCTGTAGTTACTAGTGACATGTAGGGTTTATTTTTTATTTTTATTTTTTGACAGGCAGAGTGGATAGTGAGAGAGAGACAGAGAGAAAGGTCTTCCTTTTTGCCGTTGGTTCACCCTCCAATGGCCGCTGCGGCTGGCGCATCACGCTGATCCAAAGCTTGGAACCAGGTGCTTCTCCTGGTCTCCCATGCAGGTGCAGGGCCCAAGGACTTGGGCCATCCTCCACCGCCTTCCCGGGCCATAGCAGAGAGCTGGCCTGGAAGAGGGGCAACCGGGACAGAATCCGGTGCCCCAACCGGGACTAGAACCCGGTGTGCCGGCACCGCTAGGCGGAGGATTAGCCTGTTGAGCCACGGCGCCAGCCTTTTTTTTATTTTTTAAAGATTTATTTATTTATTTAAAAGGCAGAGTTACACAGAGAGAGGAGGAGAGGCAGAGAGAAAGAGAGAGAGAGGTATTCCATCCGCTGGTTCATTCCTTAGTTGGCCACAACGGCCAGAGCTGAGCTGATCCGAAGCCAGAAGCCAGGAGCTTCTTCCAGGTCTCCGACGAGGGTACAGGGGCCCAAGGACTTGGGCCATCCTCTACTACTTTCCCAGGCCATAGCAGAGAGCTCAGTTAGAAGTGGAGCAGATGGGACGTGAACTGGCACCATGCTTTTTTTTGTTTTTTAATCAACTTTTTCCTTTTGTTGGATTATAAAGCCAATAAACTTGTGACCAGAGGAAGGATATAATTTTTTCCTCCAGGTCTACATTTTAGTCTTGTTTCTGAAAATACTTCAGTATATTGAGCACCTAAACAGCACATGATCTACTATGAAGTCCTTTCCTCCCATTATCTCTGAAGGAAAAGGAGGACAGAGCACCATCAGTTGAGATAAGCCTGTAAATATAAAGCAGTTTTCTCAGCAACAGAGACTCAGACTTGATTCTTTTAAATTTTGTCTGCTAAACCATGAAAAAATTTTATTAGTGAACTCAAAAGTTGAATACAAAGTAATCTAACTCTATAAACAATTATATTTCCTTCCAAGTAAAACTCGTTTTATAGTCCATAAAAACAAATGACACAGCACAAAGTTATAGAGTTCTCTATTTTTTGATCAAATGATATGAAGATATTTGTTTAGATTGCTGAAGATCTTTGCTTTCTGGCCTGATAAGATTATTTGTTTTAGAATCCAGAATTCAACCTGAATTCTTCTAAGATCTTAACTCTTTATTAGAATTATAAAACAAAGACATCATAAATAAACTATTCTAAAACTGCCATTTTAACAATAAAATTGAATCCAAGATATGTTTCAAAAATTGGCGATATAATTCCTTAGGAGATTACAGTGGGTTATATGTTTATCAATTAATAGTCATGTTGAATGTCACTAGTAATTGGCTAGTAAATCTGACTGTATCTTCCTATGTAACAGTAATGGAAATAGAACATCTTTTCCATAAGAGTAACTCTGAAATCCTTGCCAGCAGTGTCATTTATGATAAGACGGAAAATCAGATTTGGGAAATAACAACAAGTTTAACATATCTTATTGATTGGATTGAAGGGAAGCTAATATGGGAAAGAGCTCACAGATATTTTGATCCCAAAAGGACAAAATGCTGTACCATTTTCAGGATTATACTAAGTATGAGTGCTATAGCTTTCTAACAGCAACATTTTACCTAAAACATTAATTACATTTCCTAAGTTGTATGAAAAAAGCACATGCTTAAAGGTTGAGGTTAAAAGGAAGCAAAAGGAAAATTTCTACTAAGCTTAGAATGGGCTAACGAGATTAAAATTGAAACAAAACTTGATTATTAAGCTACGTCTATAAAACGAAGTGTAATTCAGGCAGTTTACAATACATTTCTTTCTCTCTCTCTCTCTTATTTTTTACCATTCTGGGGTGTGTGGCACAGCAGGTTAAGCTGCTGCCTGAAACATCATCATCCCACGTGAGCGCCATTCCATTTCTGATCCATCTCCCTGCTAATGCACCTGGGAACGCAGCAGAGGACGACCCAAGTGCTTGGCCCCTATGCAAGTGGTACCTTTTTGGCATTTTACTTAAAATTCATATAAGCTCTCGAAATGTACATTAGTACTTGTAAATGCACAATATGTTTATTGTGGTATATAACTCCATAAGTTATTAATTTTATCTGCATAAAGTATTTTTACCTATTATTAAGAACACTTGATAGAAATTTTTAATTTTTCCTATAAAATGAATAATGTATATTATTTTGCTAAGAACTTTTCATTTTGAAACTTCTAAGATTTTAAGAACATAATTGCTCAAAACTAGAATGCTCTAGTATGCATATATGAAATGACTCATTTTCTGAAATGTTAGGTTTTCTGAAATTTAGAATAATAATCTGTTTATGCCTCACTAAACATGCAGAGGATCAGTAAAATTAAAAATCTGCATTAATTTTGTAATGTTTGTAATCTCTTAAATTCCTAATATTATTTTTAAAAATTCTGCTAAGTTACTAACTTACAGGTATTTATTGTGATCATTATGAAGTTGAAAAGTGGTTTTAAGCACATCTGTTGCTTTGATATAGTGATCCAGAAACGCCCTTAAGGAAAGAAAGCCAGATGTGTCTTAGCTAACAGATTCTATATAAACTGCATACTCAACGTAAGAGGAAATACTCTGAAAGAAAACTTACATTAGCAGTTCACACATACACAAATTATATATACACATGCCATACAAGCATCTTACAAATACATTATTTTATGCAGTCATAGAGCAAAAACCATTGCCAAAAACTGTTCTGTGTACTAAGTCACACAAAGTGAATAATGAAACTGTGTACTTCCCACTTCTTTATATACACTACTTAAAAGTACTGAAAATCAAAACTAAAAGAAGTGAAAAATGTTCCTGTCTCCTTAAAAACATTCTAAAGTTAGTTTTTCTTGTGTGTATGTTGTTTTATTTGGTTTGATTTTACTATGAGAGTAAAGTTATAAAGTCATCTAGTCTAGCACATCATTTTGGTGCAATTGTCTTGATCTGTGCTAGTTTTACTCTGTAAATTCAGGGCAAATGTGAACTCAGTGAAAGAAGCAAATCACTTATTGGTATTTGGTATTATAAAAATGTATTGCAGGCCAGTGCCGTGGCTCAACAGGCTAATCCTAGTTCTAGTCCTGGTCAGGGTGCCAGATTCTGTCCCGGTTGACCCTCTTCCAGGCCAGCTCTCTGCCATGGCCCGGGAGTGCAGTGGAGGATGCCCCAAGTGCTTGGGCCCTGCACCCAATGGGAGACCAGGATAAGTACCTGGCTCCTGCCTGCGGATCAGCACGGTGCACCGGCCGCAGAAGCCATTGAAGGGTGAACCAACAGCAAAAGGAAGACCTTTCTCTCTGTCTCTCTCTCTCACTGTCCCTCTGCCTGTCAAAAAAAAAAAAAAAATGTATTGCAGTTCACAGGCCTCTTGAAAGAAGGATAGACCTTCCAGGGTGTATGGAATGAACTCTGGAAATCTAATGCAGGAATCATAATGTATGGATTTACTGAACTTGATCAACTTGATTTTTATATACTAATTATATTGATTTTTCTCTTAAATTTCTAATAGTTGTATAATGTATCTCAAAATTTAATTGCTAATGTTCCCTCCCTCCAACCTCTTTCCACACCCCCCTAAGTAATTACCTATGATAAAAATAACATACAAAGTCAGTGTAAGAATTCTGATGTTTACTTTGGAAAAAACGAAACAATATTCAAGAGTTCTGAGCAGAAACATGATGTAACCTGATTTATGTTCAGCAAGATCACTCAGGCTGATGAGAATAGACTTGGGAAGGCAAAAGTAGAAGTTGGAAAAAATAACACAGATAAGAAAGATGGCTTAGATCAGGGTGGCAACAGAGGAGGGGGAGAGAAGAGGTCAGATTCTAGATATATTTAGAAGGAAATGGAATTTGCTGACAAATATGACTTAAGAGAGGAGTCAAGGATAAGTCAAAGGTTTCTGGATTGGGCAACTGGAAGGGCAAACTTGTGCTAATGGGAAATCTGGAAAGTGGAGCAGGGTGTGTTTATTTTGGTGGTAAAGGAATAAGAAATTCAGTTGATGGTGAACTGGATACACGAGTCAGGAGTTCAGGGGAGAAATTTTTAGCTGGAAAAAAAACTTAGGGAGTAGGGAGTACACAAGTTCAAGCTACAAAACAGATAAGATCACCAGGAGAAACAGATGAATTCTAGGGAAAAAATTCTGTTTTATCTTTTATTTAAGACATACAGTTTTATGTATTTCATATAAACAGATTTATGATCACAGTGATACTTTCTACCCTACCCTCACTCCCACCCATGCTCCAATCTTTCTTCCTCCTCTCTCCTATTCCCATTCTTAATTTTTACAAAGATCTATTTTCAGTTTACTTAATGATTGTAAGGTTAACCCTCCACTAAGTAGATTCCAACAAACAGTAGGAAGGGAAAAAAACCACTGTTCTTCAACAGAAGAGGCAACAGCTGTAAATAATCACTGAATCTCAAAAATGTCCATTTTGCCTTAATATATTATATTTTAGGTACTCTGTTATGTTAGATCAGAGAAAACACATGGTATCACTTTTTGGGACTGGCTCATTCCACTACACATTATAGTTTCCAGTTGTGTCCATTTTGTTGCAAAACACAGGATTTCATTTTTTTTTTTACAGCTGAATAGTACTCCACAGTGTATATATACCATAATTTCTTTATCCAGTCATCAGTTCGTGGACATTTGGGTTGATTTTATATCTTAGCTATTGTGAATTGAGCTGCAGTGAACATTTCATATACTTATTTCTTTTGGTTTGGGTAAATTCCCAGCAGTGGGATGGCTGGATCATATGGTAGGTCTATATTCAGATTTCTGATGTATCTCCATACTATCTTCCACAGTGGCTGTACCAGTTTACATTCCCATCAACAGTGGATTAAGGTATATTTTTCCTCACATCCTCAACAGGATTCGTTGTTTGTTGATTTCTGTATGAGAGCCATTCTAACAGGGGTGATGTGAAACCTTATTGTGGTTTTGATTTGCATTTCCCTGATGGCTAGTTTTAAAATAGTATAAAATATTATTAAAAATACTTCAGGGGCCGGCGCTGTGGCATAATGGGCAAAGCCACCGCCTGCAGTGCCAACATCCCATATGGGTGCTGGTGCGTGTCCGGGCTGCTCCACTTCTGATTCTGCTCTCTGCTATGGCCTGGGAAAGTGGTAGAAGATGGCTCAAGTCCTTGGGCTCCTGTACCGATGTGAGAAACCCAGAAGAAACTCCCAGCTCTTGGCTTCGGATCGGCACAGCTCTGGCCGTTGCAGCCAACTGGGAAGTGAACCAGTGGACAGAAGACCTCTCTGTTTCTCTCTCTGCCTCTCCTACTCTCTGTGCAACTTTGACTTTCAAATAAATAAATTTTTTTAAAAAATAGTAATATATGTCTTCAAAACAAACCTTTTTTTAAAAAAAGATTTATTTTAATTATTTGAAGGACAGAGTTATAGAGAGAGGTAGAGACAGAGAGTCAGTCTTCCATCCACTCGTTCACTCCCCAAATGGCTGCAACACTGAGAGCTGAGCCAATCCAAAGCCAGAAGCCAGCTTCTTCTGGTCTCCTACATGGGTACAGGGGCCCAAGGACTTGGGCCATCCTCTGTTGCTTTCCCAGGTGCATTAGCAGGGAGCTGGTCAGAAAAGGAGCAGCAGGGATTCAAACTGGACCCCATAGAGGATGCTGGTCCTGCAGACCAGTGCTTTTAATCCCTGGTGCCACAGTGCTAGCTGCCAAAACAAATCTTATTAACATCACAAATGAAACTAAATTTACAAATATCAGCATTGTGGTATAGTAGGGAAAGCTGCCACCTGTGATGCTGCCATCCCATATGGACACTGGTTCATGTCCTGGCTGCTTCACTTCTCATTTAGCTCCCTGCTAATGTGCTTGGGAAAAGCAATGGAAAATGGCCAGTGTTTGGGCCTCTGCCACAAATGTGGGAGATCCTGGCTCTTGGCTTTGGCCTGGCCCACCCTTGGCCGTTGCAGTCATCTGGGGAGTGACCCAGAGGATAGAAGATACCTCTCTCTATCTCCTTCTCTTGGTAACTCTGACTTTCAAACAAGTAATTATGTAAATAAATAAATAAATTTGCATAAGTTATATTAATCTATTAACATGCTTCTCTAGTATGACAGGATTTATGCTACAGATCTTAAGTTTATTGTGTCTAGTTAAACAACAACAAAACCTTAAAAGCAACTTCCTCTGAGATTTATTTTTGTTGAAATTTTATTGTGTGTATTTCAATAATCTAGAAACAAGGTACAAGTCATTTTAAATTTATTACTGAGAACAGCTGAAAGATCTCATGCTGAAATGATTCTATTAATGTTGCCATAATTTTCTGGTAACAACTTATGTAATTATACTTACAAAGTAAGACGATACTGCTAGTACTACAACAAATAACTATAAGGAGCTTGCATACTAAAAGAAAATGTCATCTATAAAGCATTAATAAAGGGAATTGCATTCTTTGAATGAAATTTCGTATTTTTCCTTTGTACAGTTTTACAAATTAGTTGAGAAAATATGTTAATGGCAACAGCATAAAATTTTGGAATGAAGACAATTTTGAATCCAATCTGAGCTTCTTGTGAGGTGCAATCATAGGTTAAGTTATTCAATCTTTCTGGACCCCACAAATTCATCAGGAAGAGTTTCCAGGCATGGAGGGTATTGTGAAAATTGGGCAATGTATGTGCAGACAGGACCTCTAGGTTTGTTTATTCATAAAGGCAGTCATGTTTGCACTGCAGTTATATCCTCCTGGGTCACAATTCACTGTATTACACTGAGTGAACACTTGTCAAGCCTCAGGAAATGGGACCTAGAATCTAAAAGTTAGTCTCAGCAGGTAGCAGAAAAGGAACCAGACAACTTCAGGGCTGTGAGGCAGACATACTGTGCCATGTGAACTAGAGAAAGTTTGTTTGCACAGAAAGAAAAGAAGAAAACACTCCAATGAGAGAAGCAACAAAACCTCTCCCTTCCTGAAGGCCAGCTTCACTCTTATCCACGGGTCCTGCAGCTTCCTCTGTATTTCTTTCTGTATTATAGCAGATTCTACTATTTTTGCTCAGGCTAATCTGAGTTGGCTCTGTGGCTCAGAACCACAAAGTCTAAATGACTTTTACCTGGTATACAATAGTTATGCAAAAAACCTGAATTCCTTATATTTTAAAGAATCCAGTCCACACTAAGTATAATGGATCAACTTCCTTGTGGGTCTAAGCTCTTGTCTGTTTTGTTCAAGAGTTAGCTTCCTTGAAGAGAGTGTCTTATCTATGGTAGAAATTCAACAAACGATTTATGAATTAAATGAATGAACCCATGAAAACATCTGGAAAAGTAAACATTCAAAATTCAGTTTCTGTTTAAATAAAAGACTATATTTACTCATTCAGAAAATAGTTACTGAGCATCACTTACGTGCAAGGTACTGAGCTAAGTGCCAAATTGGGCAAGGACTATTCAAAGACCATAGAGTACCAGAAATATAAGCTCCACAAATAAGTGTATCAGAAAATAAAATCAGGTATTTCACTTGAATTTAAGGAGCTAATATCACCACCACAGTTTGGATTATAATATACTAAAAGATACATCTCAGTTTGGAGACAATTCACTTGATGAGAAATTTCCCAATTCTACTTCTAGGAAACTGAACATAAGGTGTTTTCCACAGATGATTCTGAGTTTTCCAAAATGCTCCGGCTTAAAAATGTTTCATTCCCGGAAAAGACCTTTTACTAATTTCCTCCTTCAGGTCTACACAGGAAGGAATCAGAGCAACACTCTTCTGTGCATTTTTGCCTCTTCACTTTGAAGCAGTCAAGATTAATGCCAAGAACACAAACTGAAGTTGAACAGAATTAAAATCTAAGCTGTAAGTAACCTTGAATACACCTCTCTAAATCTCAGTTATCTCTCAAGTATAAAATCAAGATGCTCTTTCTTACTTTGTAACGTTACCACTGGAGGTTAGAGATTATAATTATCAATCAGAAGGCACTCAGTTCCTGTTACACATAGTATCATCACTGTTTCACTGGCATCTTAGCAAACACTGCACTTGGCACCAGAGACTCCCTTTCTCACTTTGGCTCAAGTGTGGACAAATATTAAATTCTTTTCCTTCATTCCCCTGGACTGATAAAAGGAAGAATTATCAAAATATCTATATAAACTAAAAGAAATAAGTGTGCAAACACCATAAAACAGCCATCTTTTGGAATTCTGTTTCTAAGATGACCTGGTAGAGCTCAAACTTTTTTCCTAAGTGAGCTATGCTCTTACAACCTGATATAACTATAAAAATAAACTGAGAGTTCTGCTTCCAACAAGACAGCATGAGGAACTCTACAGACCTGCTCCCCAATGAAGTGGTGAATACTGTGAAAGAAAACATGTTTCTGGAAATGGTCCTAAGCGTATACAGCAAATGAAGAAACATTTATTTAAGAAAATTTCCTAAAACTCAGCAGAAACAGAGATCGTGGTATGTGTTGGTGAAATGGTGCCATCTTATCTGAGGTGCCAACTTAAGCCTCAGACGCCATCTTGGGCTCTGGTCCAGTCACCATCTTGTACAATAAATTCGGCCTCTCCAGAATCCAGCCTAGCTTACTAGGAGTCAGGTGGCCAAATGGCCCAACCACAAGTGTCAACTCCACCCGTACTCCAACAGGATTTGCTGCTCCCACTTCCTTATCCCTGCAAGGTTACAGCAAGGCCTGCTTTCCTACTCAGGCCCTCTCTCTTTTTGCTCTCTCTTGCCTTATCCCTCCAGCCTGTCATGTTTCTCCCCATCCGACAATAACCTTTCCCCTTAGTCTGGTGTTTGGTGATGGCCTTCCAGTATGTGAAACAAAACTCATTCCATCCCTACCCCCTCACAGCTCACTGGGATGGAAATTCCGCTCCAGATTAGAGTATTAGAGTAACAAGATTAGAGTAACAGGCCCCTCTCCTTCCAGCTCCCAGTTGATGGTAATCTTTCCAGAAAAGACAGGGTATCATCCTAGCCCTAGGTATCTGTAGGTGAGGCTAAGTATTAGGATGGAGTTGCCAACTAGTGAACATAAAGCTGAATGGGCCAGAGAAAGAGCCACAGAAAAGAACTGTCCACAACAGGCTGATCTATACAGAAGCAAAGTGGATTACTGGTTGCTTCGGGTTGGCCAAGGCATGTGGGTCACGGGAGCGACAAACAAATGGTATGGGGCTTCTTTTTGAGGCAACAAAAATGTTTTAAAATTGACTGTGGTCTTGGTTCCACAGATCTGTGACCATACTAAAATCTACAGAATTATACACTAAGTGGGTGAATTTTACATATATGATAAAACTGTTACTAAAAAATTAGCACACTGTAAAGAAAAACAATGTGCCTGGGTTCTTCCAGTTTCTGGGTTTTTGCTGATTTACAAGCAGGATCTACCAAAGCAGTTTAAATGTTTTATATGACACACTCTGTTGTCTTAGATACCAAATCATTTTTTGGAAGATAACAGTCTTCCAACTCAGTTGCCCTCTTTGTCCAATGAGCACAATGAGGAACTTAACAACACTTCTTAAAGACTCTAAGACTGGAACTATTGTCAGGACTATTGTTAAGGACTGCTTGGGGAACTTGTTCATAATACACAGGTAACTTAAACTTCATGCCAGAGAGACTCAATCATAGGTTCACAACAGGGCCCAGAAAAATACAATAGTAATTTTAAAAGCATCCCAAATCATATGAATATCCATTCAGATTTGGTGACCACTCACAGCACAAACAGGCCCACATATATCCCCTTATGATTTACTTGAGCTGCCCTCCTTTCTACAACTCTGAGGAATCAGGTGGGTTAACAGTCAATGGAAATTGGGTGCATTTCCTTAGGAATCTCCCAATTTTACCAAGAGAACAGCAAGGGAGTGGTGATTCCATCCTTCTGAGCTCACAGTTTATTGTAAAAAAAGGTTACCTATCCCACCCTTCTGGATGGCTTTGTTTGTTTTATCATGAGCAAGCCAGACAGGATAAAAGATTACAAATCAGGTATTTTGATGGGTTTTGTCCCCACCTAGTAACTGAGTCAATCTGATTGTCAGTTGTTTTTTTTTTCCCCCCAAAATTGTGCTTAAAAACCCCACTGCCACCTACCATCTAGGGTTTCTTCCTCTCCTGGAAGCCCCCCACCCAAGCCACTCTGGCTGGAGGTCTCTGACTCTGATAAATCATGCTTTTAAATCTCTGAAAGAACCAAGGCAATAATATTCTCTTTGCCGACGTCACCTGTAACATCTCCAGCCCAGACACTAATGATTTTTCAAAAATCAAATTGACCTTTTACACATTTTTTTCTGAACATATCTTAATTATGCAATAATTATAATACATCTACAACAGATACACACACTATTCCTCCTATACCAAAAATTACAAAGACTGTGGACAGAGCTTATTTTTTTAAAAAGCTTCTTTTCCTCTGATAGAAGACACTGTTTGGCTGGTAGGTTTTTTTTAAAAAAATGCTAATTTCTCAGATGACTTTTTAGTTTTTCATGCATTAAAGCGTTTTCCTATAGGTAAAGTTTTAAAAATTAAGCTAAGAAAGAAATTCACTTCAGGACACATTACAAATGTAAGGTAAATAAAAATAGAAGATTAACATCACAATAATAATGGGAAGACACTAAATCAACTGATATAGACTTAGGTTGAAGAAGTTAAAGTCTACCCATAAGGCATTCCATTGGCTTGTAATCAGTTTTCTTGTTTCTAATAAGAAAATCTGCCAGATGAAGCTTTGTATGACAGATTTGTTAAAAACTGGGATAGAATCTTCTGAGGATGTAGAAACATCTTCTCTTCACATATTATAAAAAACCAGAGTGTCAGTTTGAGATTGCTGGTTCCAATCATGCCTATAGTAGTAAAACATCTTAATGACCTTTTACATATCATTCTTTCTTTTGTGTATTATGATCATTCAATGATAGTTGTCAATTCAGAACAACCATTTGAACTTCAATGAGGAAACACTTTAATGTTTAAAAAAATGGGCAAACATAACTGAAATTTTTTACTCTATACATCTGTTGTCAAAGGATAATAGTGTACAATGGTTAACAGCTCACTGGAAACAAGCTTATGGTGGTGAACTGTGATTTTGAGAGGCAAGCAGGAAGGAAGATAATGCCCAACAAAGAACTCAATCATACCCTGACTGTATCCATATCATTTATGGAAATGGTGGGAAATGTTCTACTGTAAAATGTCTTTTTGTATTGTATAGAAACAGAAGAGAAACCTGTAGGAGAAGAAGCCAGTTTAGTTATGGTGATTTCATGGATATAAAAAAAAAGGCAACAATTCTAAAAAAATCAACAAGTAAACAGGCACTTATACCAATCAACAATGATTATCATCTTGATAGCTGAAAAAAATAGTATCTAAATATGTATGTTTATAGCACTTGATTCAATTTCCAAGTCAGCATGTACTCTTAGGTGAAGAATTATTTTTTTCTATATTCAAGAACAAATACAATAGAACTAACAGAACATTGATTTCTCAACTTCTAAAGCTGTGAATCAATAAAGTTGCCAGTGGCCTATACTTGGTAAGATTTTATTTTACTTCTGGTGTGAGGTGGTAAAAACTATAGCTATATTTCATTCATGGCATATAATTAGAAAATAATACCTTACTTTTAATCGCCTATAAACTGGACTTCAAAAGCACCTAGTATAGGGTTTTATTTTTCCCTTATGGGATTAAATTTAAACAGAATAGCTTACTTGTATCCATGACAATGTACAACTCCAAATCAACCAAAGAGACTATGAACAAATTTCACCAACTCAACAGTTTGCAAAGACATAAAGAGGCAGTGGGACCCGAAATTCTAATACTAAGTTACCTCTGCCTACTAAATACTGTAAAATGGAACAATGTCCCAGCATTGTAGAGGAAAAAAAGTATCCAAACTATACAATAGCAGTGAAATTTATAATAAATTTAATACTGTGGTGATATGTTGTTTTCATATTCTTTATCACTAAGGCACCCAGATATAATGGGAAGAGGACAGGGATTTAGATTTAGATCTGAGATGAAATTCCAATTCTGACAATTACTACCTACATAATTTTGAAAAAACTTTCTCCAAGCCTGAATTTCAGCATGTGTAATTGGGATTAGCTACACTTATCTGATAAAGTGCTAAGAACTGAGTAAGATGGCATGAAAACTGATCAATGAATGTTAGTCCCTCACCTATGGCAAACAAGGCTGTGAGCTTTCTATATGTTTTGTCATATTATCTAATTTATCTTTTCTCTTCCTCTCTCTCAGGCAGCAAACTAAATATATCTAATCAATGCTTGATGAATAAATTAGCCCAAGTTTAGTTCAAAATAAAAAATAAAAATAAAAAACCTCTGCTGACTCTGATTATATAGTATTTTTGTGATATTTGGCTTAAATTTGAAAAAAAAATGAAAACAGTGCTATATCATATGGAAAGGACAACATAAGTTACATTGGTATAAAGTTTGGCCAACCTTTCTGTGCAAACAAGGAAATACATGGCTGCTTTAAAGTATTAGTAACTGAAGGAAACTGCTCTATTATTAGGTTGCTCAGTTTGACATTATGTCCATTAATTATTCCAATTAACTGGGTTGCAAAGTAACAAGAATATTTTTTCAACCCAAAGTGTTTAGCATAACAGGTAAGCCACTGCCTGGCATCCTATATGGGCACTGATTCAAGTCCTGGCTACTCCACTTTCAGTTCAGTTCTCTGCTAATACAAGTAGGAAAGCAGAGGAAAACTTGGGCCCTGCACCTGCATGGGAAACCTGGATGAAGCTTCTGGCTCCTGGCTTTGGCTTGGCCACTCTAGGTCACTGCAGCCACTTGGGGGATGAACCAGCAGATGGAGGATATCTCTATTTTTCTGTCTGTAATACTCCAATTCAAATAAATAAAATAAATCATTTTAAAAAAATGTTCTTCTTTGAATTTTCAGGGCTAGGCAAATAATTAGTGTTCAGTTTTAAAATCAGGAAATATTTTTAGGTTTTTACAAAAAAGTCATCATAAACCACTAAATACAAACAAAACCTAAGTTTTCAATTGTGAGGGGCTAATAAATGAGTTTATACAAATTGAGGAAAGAACTTTCTCATTATGTAAGTCACTCAACTCCAACTTTGCAATATCTCCATCTATCTCTATGCCTCCTACTGAGTTTCTTGAGAAGACTATGGAAGCTCTTCTACAGATCTGGAGTATAGCAAAGTGGTTGACACATTATACACACTACAAAATTTGTGGAACAAAAATATTTTCATTCTTTGATTCATTTATCAGATTTTTACTGAGCCTCCATGTATGTGTGAGCCACTGTTTGTGGTACTGGTGACTCACCAGGGAATAAACCCTTGTCCATTCTGGTAGAGCTGGAGAAAATGGAAAACCAATATAACGTCAGATGCTGTTTTACAAATTGCTGTTGGAGTGGATGTTTGGTAGATTGTCTGATGTGAGTCCTGGCTTTTCCACTTCCAGTGCAGCTTCCTGCTATACATTCCCCAAGACGCAGTCAATGCTTGCTCAAGAACTTGGGCCCTTTCCACCCACATGGGACACCTAGACTGAATTCTGGGTTCCTGAACTTGGTTTGGCAAAGCCATGGTTGTTTTGGGCATTTGGAGAGTGAACCAGAAAATGGAGGACTTTTCTTGCTCTATCTCTCTTTCAAATAAAATGAAAATCATTTTTAAAATATTTTAAATTGCTACTTATAAAGTGATATTAAAGAAGCTAAGAGTGTGGTCATGGAGTTTTCTTACAGGAGGAGTTGGAGAAACATTCTAGGCAAAAGCAGTAATAAGTGACTCAAGGCATATGCTGTGCTCCAACACCACAAGAATGCAGCTAGCCTACAAGTTAGTAAGGCAGAGACATGAGAGGTGATGTTGAAAATAACTTGAGATGGATCATACAGGGATATCTGCCTTTGTATTTTATTATTTTTTGTGTGTTAATCGTGTTTTTTTTATTTAAAAAAGTTTTAAGGTAAACAAATTTCATGTACTTCATATATATAGATGTAAGAGTATAGTAATACTTCTTACCCTATCCTCCCTCCCCATACTCTCACCCTCCCTCCTCCATCCTTTCCCATTACTACATTTAATTTTCACATTGACCTACTCTATTTTATACTGCTAAGAGTAACTCTACACTAAATAAAGAATTCAACAACTAGTAAGAGAAAAACACTGTTCATCAACAGTACAGACAAGGGTTGTAAACAATCATTGAGTCTCAAAATGTCAATTTTACTACTATACATTACATTTTTTGATACTCTATTAGTTACCACAGATCAGGGAAAATATATAGTATTTGTCTTCTGGGGACTGGCTTATTTCACTAAGTACAATGGTTTACAGTTGCCATTTTTTCAATGGCTGAGTACTATTCCTATACACACACACACACACACATATATTAATCTCACAATTTCTTTATCCAGTCATCAATTGATGGATATCTAAGTTGATTCCATATCTTAGCTATTGTGAATAGAGCTGCAATAAACATACAGGGGTAATTTCATATGTGATTTCATTTCATTTGGATGAATTCGCAGGAGTGGGATGGCTGGGTCATATGGTAAGTCTATTTTCAGCTTTCTGAGGTATCTCCATAATGTCTTCCACAATGTCTATACTAGTTTGCATTCCCACCAATAGTGGATTAGGGTACCTTTTCCCTCATATCCTCACCAGCATTTCCTGTCTGTTGATTTCTGTATTAGAGCCATTCTAACTAGGGTGAGATGAAATCTCGTTATGGTTTTTATTTGCACTTCCCTGATGGCTAGTGATGCTGAGTATTTTTTCATGTGTCTTTTGGCCATTTTAATTTCTTCTTTTGAAAAATGCCTATTCAAGTCCTGTGCCTATTTCTTAGCTGGATTGTTTGTTTTGTTGTTGTTGAGTTTCTTGAGCTCTTTGTAGATTCTGGATACTAATCTTTGACCAGCTGCACAGTCTGTAAGCATTTTCTCCCATTCTATTGGTTGCCTCCTTCATTTTGCTGAGCATTTCCTTTGCAGTGCAGAAGCTTCTTTGCTTGCTAAAACCCCATCTTTCTATTTTTGCTTTGATTGCCCATGCTAGAGTGATGGGAAACCTCTGGAAAAATTTGGCGGAGATAAACTTTTAGTTTCTTTATATCCTAATTCTAATGTTACTTTTGAAATAAAAACAAAAAAATGGTGAATGATTTGCATGTCATAAGTATAAACAGTCTAGTTTGATTGTCCTTTGGCTATATTAAGTGACTAGTTTAATCAAAGGCCAGTCTGTTTCAACAAATGTGCGAGCCTGATGGATTGATTGCATAAGTTGCAACCCTTATTTTGTGTTTGCTGACAAAACTTCAGTTGTTCTACAAGTCATTATAATGAGTAGATTATTGGGTTCTGTCAGTCATTATTATCTGACTTATCATAGACCATGACAAAAGGAATTTCTATTTCATTTGGTAACATTGTCCAACAAGAAAACATAATAAAATTAACTCAGTTCAAATTAAGAACAATCAACAAATAAACTCTGGCACTGAAACTTTGGTAAT
Organism: Lepus europaeus; assembly: GCF_033115175.1. Taxonomy (NCBI): domain Eukaryota; kingdom Metazoa; phylum Chordata; class Mammalia; order Lagomorpha; family Leporidae; genus Lepus; species Lepus europaeus. The sequence continues at coordinate 117,324,294 of NC_084829.1, forward strand.
AAGACTTGTAATATTTTTATTACTTATGAAGGTAGTTCAAAAGGTTCATGGAAAATGGAACTAAAATGTAATCTTATGTTGATGCACAAAAATTCATGAATAGTTTTTTAATTTGAATTTTGCATGAAATTTTTGAAACCCCTTTTACAATTTTTTTGCACCAAGATAAACATCTTTTATTTCATTTTCCAAGATACTTTTGAAGTACCCTTGTACTACCTCTCATAGTAGTTTGTATTTTTAGATATCTGTATTAGTTGAAATGTGCTTTTTCTACTACTTGTGGAGGAATCTTAATGTAATTTACTGTCATACATTAACAAGTATATAGTCATATGTAAATATGTCATGACTATAAATGAACATGTATTAGAAGATGTAGTTATATGCCATCTGATTCTCTGAGGTAAAAACAAATATTTAAGTAAAATGTTAGTCTTATAATACAGAAGAAAGTAACATACAGAGTTATTAGTAAGAGGAGTAAAGTTAAAGGGATAGTGATCAATTCTACCTACAATTAGAGATTTTTCTAGATTTCATAGAAATAATGCTTCTGTAGAATCTGGAAATTGATTGTCAGATGGGTATTCCAAGAACACAGGAACATTTTGGGAAGCTACAAACACTGAAACTTACTGAAGTAATACATATGCATATACAAACATCCTTACTTATGAACGGTGTATATGTCAAGAGAGTAGGAAGGAACTATAAAATCAACTGATGGGAATGCCAGGGTTTTAATTTACAGATAATAAAGAGGTAACAGATTATTTCTATATTTGAGGAGCTTCAACTCTGCACAATGGGTGTAGAGGAAGCCTAATTGGGAGATAGAGAAAAACAGTTAGGTTAGGCAGTATCAGTGGGGATATACCAGGGAGGGGACAAAGAAATGCTTGCTGGAAACCAATATTTATGATATGTGGCAGAGAAATGGGGTTTATTATATAACTCTAAAGAAAATTGTATAGAAGAATGGAGTGAGTAGAAGAAGAACAGAATAAGGGCTGTGAGTATCCACCATTTCTTACTAGATCACTGATGATCTTAACCAAATGTACATTCAATTAAACAGAGTGAAAGACAAGGCAAAGAAAACAATTTTCATAATTGTTTGAAGAATTGATTTACCAAATAGCATTTATTGATCTTGTCATACAAATACATACATACCTTAGTATTTATAGGTTATGTTGTATTAAGAGTAAATCAGCATATATATAAATTAAAATTAATATATAAAATATTCCTCACCTGAATTTCTACAATCATTCTGTCAATCTCATCTTGTTGGCTGTCTATTATCTAAAAGCAGGAAATAAATTGTCTGAATTAATTCATTTTTCCAGTGCTTTTTAAAAGCATCATTATTTTAAGAAAACAAAGAGAAGTACAGGTGATTATAAATTTATTTATTAAAAAAGGTTTCTTTTCTTTTATAAATGTATTCATTTCAAGTATTCCTTATATAGAAATATGATTTGAATTACACATACACAAAACTATACAAGATTTCTTTATGCAATTTAAAAAAATACACTTTGAGACTGAATAATATACAGAGAAAAAAGATATCCTTTGCTTTGGCTTTTATTGAAATTATTTAAAATTGTTTAAATTGCTATTTTCTATTCAGATAAAAACATTCAAACACTCCATAAGCTATTAAACAGCAAAAAATATAAATCAGATGAAATTGTATCTATACACACTTATCAGACAGTGCAGATTTCATTTTTATTATCAAAGATATCTACTGACCTTACTAGCAGTCTCATTTTGTTCTCTGAGATTATCATTTTCACTCTGAAGCTGCTTTGCATCTAGCATGGGAAGGCGGATTCCATCTTCAAGGCATCTTTCTACTTTTTGCTGTAAACTGTTTCAGAAAGATACATGCATATGAATAAAATAAGCTGTATTCGCTGATTTTGGTAGATGATTTTGACATAACCAATATTATTTAAAGTAAAGTCTATAATATTTTTTAATCAAGCAATAATCAAGACCCACAGAGTATATGAATAAATGTATCTATATTTTATAGGAGTTAGAAGGACCTATAATTAAATACAGACCCATCATGTTTTCTTTTCTTTTTTTTTTTTTGACAGGCAGAGTGGATAATGAGAGAGAGACAGAGAGAAAGGTCTTCCTTTTTGCCGTTGGTTCACCCTCCAATGGCCGCTGCGGCCGGCGCATCTCGCTGATCCGAAGCCAGGAGCCAGGTGCTTCTCCTGGTCTCCCATGCAGGTGCAGGGCCCAAGCACTTGGGCCATCCTTCACTGCCTTCCCGGGCCATAGCAGAGAGCAGACTGGAAGAGGGGCAACCGGGATAGAATCCGGCGCCCCGACCAGGACTAGAACCCGGTGTGCTGGCGCCGCGAGGTGGAGGATTAGCCTGTTAAGCCACAGCGCCAGCCAAGACCCATCATGTTTTCAAAAACAGCAAATCTGAGACCAGAGTCCAGATCCGCTGAGTCTGTGACACGCTTGAGTTTCAGTGGAGTTCTTCATATCCCAAATCTGAGGTTATCTATAACCTAATTTCTACTCTTTTTCTAAGATGGCTGTGGTAGGAAGCCTGAGATTATGGATATATGCCTTTTGCTCTTTATTCTAAACTCAGCAAATGTTGGTTTGTAAGGATCAGCAGAGTTACATTTCTCCCATAAGAGCAGCAATCTACTATGTTTATAACTTGGCCTAACAGTTTCTTATGCTAATCAGGGCAAAAAATTGAACTTTAGAAGAAGGACAACAAAAGGAAGTCCTTCTGGTACATTAAAAATAAAAAGGTTAAGGGGAGAAAAAAAGACTTGAGAAAAGAACATGTAACATCTGTGTTAAGAGAAATATCATTAGAACAGGAACATCACTAAAAATCTTTAGGACAGTTCTGTCACTGATAAAAACTATACTTTGAGAACAGAGAGTACTAAGTGAAAGACTTCTTATAATTTGGCTTGTGATATTTTAATTGTTTTTCTTCAAGTATTATGGCTCTTCTATACTTTCTTCCAAAAAAAGAAAAAAAAAAAAAAAGGAGAAATGTCATAGACAAAGAAGTGACAATCCTAGATGTGCAGTAAGGACTTCAAATGTGTTTATGAGAATGACACCAGAGACCTGTTATGTAATGCCCACCCATTCCCAGCCATTGTGGCTATTTGGGTAGTGAATCAGCAGATGGAAGATCTCTCTCTCTCTCTTTCTCTCTCTCTCTCTCTCTCTCTCTCTCCCCTTCTTCTCTCTGTCTCTCTCCTGTGTGTGGGTTCTTGCTACCCACATGGGAGACCCAGATGGGTTTCTGGGCTCCTGGCTTTCGTTTGGCTCCTGGCCATTGTGGGCATTTGGAGAATCAACCAGCAGATGAAAGATTAAAGATCTTTGTCTTAAATCACAACTGGGACAATCTGTTTCAATGAAATTATATGTTTGGTTAATAATACCGTTTTAAGATAAGATTAAAAACTAACATTTTAAGTGAAATGCTTTATGAAAAATATAACTGAAAAAAATGGAAAAGGATTCTGAAAGTTTTCTTACCTCTGAACAGTAGTTACTAACTCCTTTTCTTTCTTTTTCTGGCATATTAACTGTGCTTCTTTATCCTGACATTGTTTTTTGATCTCTTCAAGCTTTTTTTCTGTCTCAATCAAAGTCTCTTGCAAATTCTTATTTTTTTCTTCTAGAACCTGCAGCTAAGAGGGAATTTTTTATAGTTCATAACACATGGAATATTACTATGTTTCTATTGAAATTGTTATCGTTTTCAAGGATTAACAGTCTAATAGCTAAAATAACAATGTCTCCTTTTCCTCTAGAGTCCATAACACTCTATCTCCTTTATGTGGTACAGATTTGGGGGAATGGAATTAAAAAGAAGACAATCAGGTTAAAAATTTCTAAAAGACAGAAAGAGATGAGAGGGCTCCTTTTAAATTTTTCAAAGGATATTTTTAACTGTGCTTATATAAATATATATATGTAGGTATCAAATAAAATTTATCATCTCAACCATTCTAAGTATACAATTCACCAGTGTTAAGCACATTCACATTAATGTATAACCAATCTCCAGAACTCTTCATCTTGCATAATCCAATATATACCCACTAAACACTTCTTACCCCATCCCCTGGCAAATATCTTTTAATTTCTGTCTCTATAATTTGTCTACTTTCAGTATCTCATATAAGTGGAGTCATAATTTGTCTTTTTGTGACTGGCTTATTTTACTTAGTGAAATATCCTTCAGGTTAATTTAAGTAGTAGCATATGTCAGAATTTTCTTCCATTTAAAGGTAAATAACATTTCATTGTATGTATAGCCACCTTTTGTTGACCCATGCATTCATCTATAGAAACTTGGACTGCTTACTCCTTTTGGCTGTTGGGAATAATGACATTATAAACATGGTTGTAAAAACATTTGTTAAAGATCCTTAATGCTAGATATTCCAATGAGTATAAGGAGGTATGATGTCATTTTTTAAAGACTTATTTATTTGAAAGGCAGAGTGAAAGAGAGAGAAGGACAGAGAGTACATGTGTGCACAAGAAAGATCAATCTACCATTTTGCTGGTTGACTCTAGATAGCCACGATAGCCAGGGCTGGGCTAGAGTGAAACCAGGAGTCAGAAACTCCATCTTGGTCTCCCAATATGGGTGGCAGGGACCCAAGTACTTGGGCCATCTGCTGCTGCCTTCCCAGGTACACTAGCAGGAAGCTGTATCAGAAGCACAGTAGCTGGCACTTGAATCAGGACTCCAATATGGGATGCTGGCATCAAAAGAAGCAAATTAACCTGCTATGTTGCAACACTGGCCACGGATGTCATGTTTTAAAATCTACACTGTTCTCTGGTCTGCTCATGCAAATTTCTATGGTCTTTAAATTTCTTTCTGATTTTAACTTCCATTACTTTCATGTCTTATAAATTAATATAAAGTAATCAAAAATGTTATATAGGTCTTAGAGTATGCAGAGTAATGATACTGCATGGATTAAACCAATAATTCTCAACTAGAGGTGATTTTTCCACATGGGACATTTGGAAATGTCTATCAACATTTTTGGTTTGGGAGAGAGACGGGTGTTGCCATTGGTTTCTAGTATGTACAGGCCAGAAACGCTGATGTGAAATATACATCAATCAATGCATAGAGCAGAACTCAAGCAAAAAATTTCTACCACCAGGGCCACTGTTGTGGCATGGTGGGTAAAGCCGCCACCTTCAATGCCGGCATCCTATGTGGGCACTGGTTCATGTCTCAGCTGCTCCACTTGCAATCACCTCTCTGCTGATGGGCTGGAAAAAACAGCGTAGAATGGCCCAAGTGTCTGCTCCTCTACCACACACGTGGGAGATTGAGAAGAGGCTACTGGCTCCTGACTTTGGCCTGGCCCAGCACCGGCCCTTGCAGCCTTCTGGGAAGTGAATCAGTAGATAGAAAATCTCTCTCTCTATCCTTCTCTTGCTGTAACTTTGACTTTCAAGTAAACAAATAAATCTTTAAAAAACAAAATTTTCTTCTCCCCAAAATGTCAATAATGCTGATATTGGGAATTCGGGGATAAGAAATAGGGGCCGGAGCTGTGGAGTAGCAGGAGAAGCTGCTGCTTGCCATGCCGGCATCCCATATAGGCACTGGTTCATGTCCTGGCTGCTCCACTTCCAATCCAGCTCTCTGCTAAGGCCTGGGAAAGCAGTGGAAGATGGCCCAAATCCTTGGGCACCTGTACCCACGTGGGAGACCCTGAAGAAGCTCCTGGCTCCTGACTTTGGATCGGCATAGCTCTGGCTGTTATGGCCATCTGGGGAGTAAACCAGCGGATGGAAGATGTCTTCCTCTCTCTTTCTCTCCCTCTCTCTCTCTCTTTCTGCCTCTGCCTCTCTGTAGGTCTACCTTCAAATAAATAAATAAATCTTAAAAAAAAAAAAAAGACTGAAAAGTAGACTTAATGGATTTATAAATAAGGTTTCAAGAGGGGAGACCTCAGCAGAGTTTGTAGAAATACTTTGCATTAAATATTGCTAAGAAAGGGAAACAGTCCTAAGAAGAAGTCAGAGGAGTGGATGAAGGTCACAATCAGGGTATGAGAAATAATTTACAGCAAAATTAAGAAGAATGAAGAAATCAAATATCTAGAAAGATAGCCAAGAAAAGGTCTTACAGAGCTTTGGTGAATCCAATGAATCTTGAGGAAGGTAGGAGAACATGTGTGGTATGAGGGGCATGGTTTATCAGACTGGTTTAGAAACTACTTTCAGAGTAGAATATAAAGCAAGAGACTCACCACATAGGTTCATTAGAAAAGTAACCACATATTAACTGACAACAAGAAAGATCTAGTCGTACTTAGATGAACAAAATTTCTGATTAATGTTAAATTTTTAAAATGGCAATAACATATATACTTCATAATGAGCCAAATTCAAAAGGACAATCATGTCAAAATGAGCATTTTTATTTCATGTTACCTGTAGACTTTGACTCTGTACATCATCCAGAGTTGGAAGATCAGCCAGATACTTTTCCAACGTCTCAATTCTTCTCTGTTTTTCTTTGTTTTGTTCAGATTCCTTCTGGCACTTCTTTTTCAGGCTACTGATGTATCTATCTCTGGTTTTAAGCTACAGAAAAAGACTATGAATCTTCAGTAGTCTTGAGTCATTTAATAAAAACGACAAAACGAACATTTCAATCATAGGCTTAACTGAATTTACCAACAGTTCCAAGTTACAGTGAAGACTAGCACCATGTTAATTATGGTTTACCTTATTTAATTCTAAGATTCACATGTTTTCAAATTTTCATATCAAGAGCTTTGGGTCTGTATTATTATTGCTACATTATTGTTGTCTTCACATGTGCAAATTTGGTCAAGGCTGCCCGTATTCAACAGTCATTTCAATAGTGTTAAATACATGTTGAAACTCTGTGTTAGATTTAAATGGTGCTTAAAATAACTGCAAAAATATCACATTATAACCTGGCATGGAAAATATTATTGGGTACCCACAAAGGCACAGAAGGTATATCCAAATAATTTATATGAACTAAAAAAGATAGATATTTACAAGTAAATAAAGCTGTTCTGTTACTAAAATACTTGCAAAATAATTGTTTAGACTTGTACTAAGTAAACAATGCAACAAAAGCCAGAACTTACCAAATATTTAACAACAGACAAAGGACAGGTACAATCAATTCATACCTCGAGAAGGACTATAGTTAAGGTACTGTGTCATACTGGAATTTATTTTCTTTCTAAAAATCATCAACCTAAGGAACCTGGCCATTTATGCCATTTTAACATCAATGAAGTAGGCTAATGGAACATCTACTACAGAACATTAGTGGCACATGACACTAGTAAATCTCAATTGGTATGGGCTAAATCTCCGAATTTTATGTAGGAATTTTCTTCACCTTACTAGCTGAAATATACCATCTTTAAATGTCACATCCCATTTTCCAAGTTCTTTCACACTTACCATCTTTATTATCAGTTAAAAATAAAGTGTATAAAAATAGCTGCTTAACATATAAACCCTAGATTCATATTTACCTTAAATTACTTATCTGCCAAACATTTACTTTTTAAGAAACTTAAAGGTTCTAAAATGTCTTTACAACCTTTCCCCTTGTTCACCAGGGAAATTAAACGGCAGTAATTAATGGCATAATGGATTACTCTTTCAAATTTTATTAAAGTTAACACTTGTCCACAGTCTAGTTTCTTTCATACCTTATCTAATTTATTTCAGGTCTAATGCATAATAAATTTTATTAAACCAACTTCAATTGGAAAAATTAGTCACATTTCATCTATGACACTAAGATCCATTTGTTTCTTTAGGTAAAAAGCAAGCCTGGTAAAACTGACAAATCATATCATTTACTGGCGCTTTCTTAGGATTAAAGGTGAGTGTGCTTGTGTGACAGCTTAATCTGTGACCTACCAGAATGGATAAACACAGATGGCTGGCACTGGTATTGTCCTGAAAGACCATAGAATACAATTCCTTTTTAAAATATGAGACCCAGAGATCTTATGTGACTTAAAAGTCACAGGATCAGACTTGGGATTTTTAAAAAAACTTTTTTAACGTTTATTTAATGAATATAAATTTCCAAAGTACAGCTTATGGATTACAATGGCTTTTCCCCCCCATAACTTCCCTCCCACCCGCAACCCTCCCATCTCCCGCTCCCTCTCCCCTTCCATTCACATCAAGATTCATTTTCAATTCTCTTTATATACAGAAGATCAATTTAGTGTATATTAAGTAAAGATTTCAATAGTATGCACCCACACAGAAACACAAAGTGAAAAATACTGTTTACTAGTTATAGCATTAAATCACAATGTACAACACATTAAGGACAGAGATCCTACACGAGGAATAAGTGCACAGTGACTCCTGTTGTTGACTTAACAAATTGACACTATTGTTTATGGCGTCAGTAATCTTCCTAGGCTCTTGTCATGAGTTGCCAAGGCTATGGAGGCCTTTTGAGTTCGCCAACTCTGATCTTATTTAGACAAGGTCATAGTCAAAGTGGAAGTTCTCTCCTCCCTTCAGAGAATGGTACCTCCTTCTTTGATGGCCCATTCTTTCCACTGGGATCTCACTCACAGAGATCTTTCATATAGGTCTTCTTTTTTTTTTTTCCCCAGAGTGTCTTGGCTTTCCATGCCTACAATACTCTCATGGGCTCTTGAGCCAGATCCGAATGCCTTAAGGGCTGATTCTGAGGCCAGAGTGTTGTTTAGGACATCTGCCATTCTATGAGTCTGCTGTGTCTCCCGCTTCCCATGTTGGATAGTTCTCTCCATTTTTTATTCTATCAGTTAGTATTTGCAGACACTAGTCTTGTTTATGTGATTCCTTTGACTCTTAGTCCTATCGTTATGATCAATTGTGAAGAGAAATTGATCACTTGGACTAGTGAGATGGCATTGGTACATTCCACCTTGATGGGATTGAATTGGAATCCCCTGGCACATTCCAACTCTACCACTAGGGTTAAGTCCGAGTGAGCATGTGCAGAACTGTACGTCTCCTCCCTCTCTTATTCCCACTCTTATATTTAACAGGGATCACTTTCAGTTAAATTTCAACATTTAAGAATAACTGTGTATTAATTACAGAGTTCAACCAATAGTATTAAGTAGAACAAAAAAAACTAAAAGGGATAAAGTATTAAGTTGTTCATCAACAGTCAGGACAAGGGCTGATCAAGTCACTGTTTCTCATAGTGTCCATTTCACTTCAACAGGTTTCCTTTTTGGTGCTCGGTTAGTTGTCACCGATCAGGAAGAACATATGATATTTGTCCCTTTGGGACTGGCTTATTTCACTCAGCATGATGTTTTCCAGATTCCTCCATTTTGTTGCAAATGACTGGATTTCATTGTTTTTGACTGCTTTATAGTATTCTATAGAGTACAGACTTGGGATTTAAATCTAGATCATGTGACTAAAGTCCATGTTCTTCTGATTCATTACCAAATCTTTATAAATTTTCTAGCAACCAACTATGCTTGGATTCCCCATTAACCCAGCCTACCCTTGTTTCAGCAAATGACTCTATAAGTGGCAGAAGCAAACATAATTAGTCTAATTTTACTAGCTCTCTAGTTTCTTAAGTGTCTTAAATGTGACACACAGATGCCTTAAAAACCAGGAACTAGAATAAGCCAGCCATACTGTCTAATGTGCAAAGATATTCCATTTTACTTCTTTTTCTTTTGGATAGCAAACTGAGCTCTTGGCTGTCATGTTAATATCGCTCTTTGATCACAATTTCTGCCAACACTCTCTGACTACCATCCCTATTATTTGTTGATCACATATTGATGACACATACTAAGTCACGTTTTTATAAGCTTACTGATGAGGTAGTCTTGTTATTTCATCTCTCTCTCTCTCTCTCTCTCTGTCTCTCTCTTGCCAAGTTCTGTGTGGTTTCAGATTAAAAGAAGTTAATAAAGTCTAAACTGCAGTAATTACCTCCAGACAAATAAAGTAAGACTTCTAAATCTTCCCTATTCTATTCACAAAAGGTTAGATTTTCTTTTTTCTTTCAAAGAGGAATGATGCTAACACTGGGATCATTCCTAAAAGGTAAATGGGAAGACTATGTTTAGAAGAGGTTTACAAATAGTTGTCTTTCTTCAAATATAATTTTTAGAATAAGACATGGGCATTCTGCACAGGTGGGGAATGTTTTCTCTGCCAAGGACCACTTGATATTTATAACATCATTCACAGGCCATAAAAAATTATCAACTTAAAAATCAGCCTGTTATAGATTTATTTAATTTTGCATCCCTTCTGCAGTTGCCTTGGCAGGGCCAGATCTAACGATTTTGCAGGTCTTTTATGGCTTGCAAGTTGGACATTATTACCCACCCCTGGTAGTGGGAAAGATGCTACTTGGGATGCCAGCACCTCATATCAAAGTGCCTGGGTTCAAGTCCCAGCTCTGCTCCCAACTCCAGCTCTCTGCTAATGTGTACCAGGAAAGGAAGTAGGTGATGACTCAAAAGGTTACATTCCTGCCACCTATTTGGGAGACCTGTACTGAACTCCCAGCTCCTGGCTTCGACCCTGGCTGTTATGGACATTTATGGAATGATCCAGCAGATGAGAGATCTGTTTTTCTTTCTTCCTGCCTTTCAAAAACATTTTTTAAAATTATTATTATTTTTTTTCATTTATTAAACTTTTATTTAATGAATATAAATTTCCAAAGTACAGCTTATGGATTACAATGGCTTCCTCCCTCCCATAACTTCCCTCCCACCCGCAACCCTCCCCTTTCCCGCTCCCTTTCCCCTTCCATTCACATCAAGATTCATTTTCAATTCTCTTTATATACATCAAAGTCAGTGAACTCTAAAGGCTTCCATAGCCCTGGCAACTCATGACTAGAGCCTAGGGAGATTACTGACGCCATGAACAGGAGTGTCAAATTGTTAAGTCAGCAACAGGAGTCACTGTGTACTTACATCCCATGTGGGAATCTGTCCTTAATGTGTTGTCTAATGTGCAGTGATGCTATAACTAGTACTGAAACAGTATTTTTACACTTTGTGTCTCTGTGTGGGTACAAACTGATGAGATCTTTACTAATTATATACTGAATCGATCTTCTGTATATAAAGATAATTGGAAATGAAAAAAAAAACAAACCTGGTGTTAAATTGGAAATGGCATAGAAAATTAATTAATTTTTAAAAAAATATTATGTAGGATCTCTGTCTTTAATGTGCTGTACACTGTTATTTAATGCTATAACTAGTACTCCAACAGTATTTTTTTCACTTTGTGTTGCTATATGGGGGCAAACTGTTGAAATCTTTACCTAATATATACTAAACTGATCTTCTGTATATAAAGAGAATTGAAAATGAATCATGATGTGATTGGAAGGGGAGAGGGAGTGGGAAAGGGGAGGGTTGTGGGTGGGATGGAAGTTATGGGAGGGGGGAAGCCATTGTAATCCATAAGCTGTACATTGGAAATTTATATTCATTAAATAAAAGTTTAATAAATGAAAAAAAAAGAACTAAAAAAAATGAAATTAAATATTGAAAATATTAGTGGCAAAAAAAAAAATAAGGGAGAGATAAAGATTTAACCACACAAGCAAAGATGAGAGGGTTACAGTACCATACCTGCCTTCTAAGAAATGTTAAAGGAATTTCTTCAAGTTTAAATTAAAGGATGCCAAACAGTTATAAAAAATCATAAGAAAATTTATTGGTTAAGGTAAATATACAAATATAAAATAACATAATAATATAATAGTGGTATGTAAATCACTTTTGACTCTTAAGAGAAATGTTCAAAAGCAAGATGATTTAAGATTACTGGATATAATGGGGGCAGTGCTGTGGCACAGTAGGCTAAGCCTCTGCCTGCAGCGCCAGTATCCCAGATGGGCACCAGTTCATGTCCCAATTGCTTCTCTTCTAATGACCTGAAAAAGCAGTAGATGATGGCAGGTTTGGCAGGTATAGCTACTCATGAAGAATAAAGCCCCCTGCCTAGGCTACATGACTCCCCTTTCTAACACAATCACAGCTTTGGTGAGCACTCTGGACCACAACCCTGCAGTGGCCCAGTCCCACCTCAACTTTGGTGGGTGCAGGTGGCAGTGGATGCAGGTCCTGACTTGGCACTGCCACAAACCTGGCCATCACCACCAACAAGACCTGGCACACTTATTGTGGGAATCAGAGGAATCCTCCATGCCCTTGCTGCCACTGCCAATATTAACAGTAGAGGAAAATGCAGAAAGACTATACTTCAGTGTTTAATGGAAACTAATACCAAGATAGCCTCCTAAACAGACACGCATAGACTCATCCTCAGGAAGAAGTCTGTAATCTATAAAAGCTACTTATTGATAGTAATAGAGCTGCCTGATCCATCAGAGGTGCAAAGAAACCAACAGAGACAAAAGTAGTATGAAAAAGCAAGGCAGTATGACCACCAAAATGAACTGGTTAATGATTTACTATTCAAATTCACAAAAAGGGTGACTGATGAAATGATTGCTAAAGAATTTAAAACAGTGATAATTAAGGAAATTCAAAGATACGTAAAAATATACAAATAGATACAATAAATTAGGAAACCAATGCATGACATGAATGAAAACTTCAGCAAGGATATAGAAATCTTGAACAGAACAAATCTCAGAAATGAATAACTCAGTGAAAATGACTGAAAGAATAACAGACTAGATCAAGCAGAAGAAAGTATATGTGGACTTGAAGACAGACATTCAAAATATTACAGTCGGACAAATAAAAAAATAAAAGACTAAGAATAAATGAAGACAGCCTGTGAGATATTTAGGACAAAATTAAATAAATATTTGAATTGTAGGAGTTCCTGAGGGCAAAGAGAGGAGTAAAGTCTTAGAAAACCTATCCATTGACTTAACAACTAAAAAGATCCTCAATCTGGAGAAAGATGTGCACATCCAAATATAGGAGTAACCACAGGACCCTTAATAGGACCAAGAAAGATCCTCAAGAGACAAAGTCAACTTCTCAAAACCATAACACATGGACAGAATTCTAAATTTGCAAGAGCAAAGAGTCAGGTCACTTTTGTTTAAAAAAAAAAAAAGATTTTATTTATTTGAAAGGCAGAGTTACAGACAGTAAGAGGGAGAGACAGAGAGAAAGACCTTCTTTGTGTTGGTTCACTCCTCAAATGGCCAAACAGCTGGAGCTGTGCCGATCCAAAGTCAGGAGCAAGGGACTTCTTCCTGGTCTCCCAACTAGACACAAATAAATACACATCTCATGTTCATATACTGGAGGAAGTAACATTATTTAAATCTCTATGCTACCCAAAGTGATACACTTTATTTTAGGAATAGAAAAGAAAAATTCATGTAAGATTCTGAAAAGCCAAGGCAACTTCAAACAAGAACAAAACTGGAGGGGCCAAGTGTTAAGGGAACAGTGGGTTAAGTCACCCTTAGTGACCCTGGTATCCCATATCAGAGGCTGGTTTGAGCCCACACTGTATCAATCCAATCTGGCACTCCTGCTAATACTCCTGGGAAGATAGCAGAGAACAGTCTCTGCCACACATATGGGAGATCCAGATGGAGTTCTGGCTCTTAACTTTTACATCGCCCAGCCCTGGCTGTTGAAGGCATTTGGTGTGTGAACCAGTGAATAGAAGATAACTCTCTCTCTCTCCCCTCCTCCTTTCAAATAAGTAAATAAATCTTAAAAAAAAAGGGGGGGGGGTTTACAGGGAACAAAAGCAAAAAAAAAAAAAAAAAAGAATTATAGCAAATTAATAGCTTCCTCACAAACAATCAACAAGATGAAAAGACAATCTACAGAATGGGAGAAAATATTAGAACATTAGCAAACCATACGTCTGATTAGGGGCTAATAACCAAAACATACAAGGAACTTCTAAACTCAACAGTAAAAATCAAAACAACACAATAAACCTATTAAAAAATGGGCAAAAGATCTGTGTATAAAAAAAGTGCACTATCACAAATCATCAGAGAAATGTAAATCCAAGCCATACTGATAAATCAGCTCACACCTACACAGATGGTTATTTTAAAAATAAAATAACAGTGTTGATGAGGCTTTGAAGAGAAGTAGATCCTCTTAATTGATGGTAGGAATGTAAAATGGTACAGCTGTGCTGGAAAACAGTACAATGGTTCCTCAAGTAGTTAAAAATAAAACTTTATGATCCAGACATTCTACTTCTGAATATCTATCCTAAAGAATCGAAACTGGAATCCAAAATGACATTTTCACTTACATGTTCATGAGAGTGTAATTCATAATAGACTAAGATATAGAAACAACCTAAAAGTTTAATGGATGAATAGGTAAAAATTAACAAATCAAGTGAGTACACTGTTTAAATACAACTGGATATGAGGGTACTTCAAAAAGTTGTTGGAAAATATGCACTATCTTTTAAATCCATGTTCAACAAAGTTTTTGAAGTACTCTCATATTATTGAACCTTAAAAAAAGGAATTTTGTTATTTGCAACAACATGGATGACCCTGACTAATAAAATGAACTAAGACAAGTCACAGAAAGACAAACCCTGTAGGTGTTTTCTTATACAACATATTTCTGAAAATAGAGAACCGAATGTGGCTGTCAGGGGATGGGGAGTGGGGAAATAGGAAGCTATTTTCCAGTGCTTACAAATTTTCAGTTACATAAGTAAGCAAGTGTTGGAGATCTGTTGTATGACACCATACCTATAGTGAACAATGCTGTATTACATACTTAAAATTTTATTAATAGGACAGGTCTTTTATTAAATGTTCTTACTACTTAAAAAAAAAAAAACAATGGGATGGTATTAAGAAGTCTTCATCAAGTAAGTGAACTAACTTAATCTGCATTTTAAAAAGTTCAATCTCCTATACTTAAGAAAAAATGTGGGATGACATGGAGCAACTGCAACCCTCAAACACTGATAGAACATTCAATATTACAAAGACAAACACCTGGGAGAAACTGGGTTCTTTCTTGTGAGTTAAACATCTACTCTATGGATCCTATGACACATCAGTTATACTCCTAGACATTTATTGAAACAAATGAAAACATGCACAAAATATCTTGAAAATCCAAATGTCCAACAAGTAATATAAACACATTGTACACGTTCTCTAATAGAACACATTCAGCAATAAGTAGTAACTACTGATGCATGCAACAATATGAATGAATTATCAAAGACACCGAAGCACAGAAAGAAAAAAATACAAAAGAATAAATAGCTTGGGACTTTATTTATATGAAGTTGAAAAAGAATCAAAATCAATCTAGGGTAATACAAATCAAAGCATTTTAGACAAAGACTGAGTAGGAAGAAACAGAGGGGAACTTCTCAAGATGATTTTGCATCTTATTTTGGGTGAAAATAATATAAATGTGTACCATTAACTGAATGCTCAAGATCTGTATATTTTGCTATATATAAATATCCTTCGCATTATAAGAGTATAATAAATTAAATACACAGAATTACAACAACAGGAAAAGAAGTGATTGGGACCAGGAAAAAGCAGATGCAAGGAGAGAGTGGATTCACAGATATCAATAAGCTTTGCAGGAAATGATGACCTAGACCAGATTGGTAGTATTGGAATCTGGTAAAGGGCAGATTTTATATATATACATATGAGACAGGCTTGATTAGATGTAGTAAAGTTCCTAGCATGCATAACTACAACACATATAAATGAGCACTTAAAGTTTTCATTTCATTTTGTTTGAGAGGATAGGGCAGTCAGAAGACACATTAAAAATGGAGTTTTGCAATATGGTACTGGTACAGAAACAGATGGAAAGACCAGTGGAACAGAATAGAAACACCAGAAATCAAACATCTACAGCCAATTTATATTTGATCAAGAAGATAAAACCAATTCCTGGAGCAAGGACAGTCTATTCAACAAATGGTGCTGGGAAAACTGGATTTCCACATGCAGAAGCATGAAGTACCTTACACAAAAATCCACTCAACATGGAATAAAGACATAAATCTACAACCCAACACCATCAAATTATCAGAGAACATCGGAGAAACCCTGCAAGATACAGGCACAGGCAAAGACTTCTTGGAAAAGACCCTAGAGACACAGGAAGTCAAAGCCAAAATTAACAATTAGGGTTACATCAAATTGAGAAGTTTCTGTACTGCTAAAGAAACAGTCAGGAAAGCGAAGAGGCAACCGACAGAATGGGAAAAAACATTTGCAAACTATGCAACAGATAAAGGATTAATAACCAGAATCTACAAAGAGATCAAGAAACCCCACAACAAAACAAACAACCCACTTAAGAGATGGGCCAAGGACCTTAACAGACATTTTTCAAAAGAGGAAATCCAAATGCCCAATAGACATATGAAATGTTCAGGATCACTAGCCATCAGGGAAATGAAAATCAAAACCACAATGAGGTTTCACCTCACCCCAGTAAGAATGGCTCCCATACAGAAATCTACCAACAACAGATGCTGGCGAGGATGTGGAGAAAAAGGCTCATTAATCCACTGTTGGTGGGAATGCAAACTGGTTAAGCCACTATGGAAGTCAGTCTGGAGATTCCTCAGAAGCCTGAAAATAACCCTATCACATGACCCAGCCATCCCACTCCTTGGAATTTACCCAAAGGAAATTATATTGGCAAACAAAAAAGCTGTCTGCACATTAATGTTTATTGCAGCTCAATTCACAAAGCTAAGACCTGGAACCAACCCAAATGCCCATCAACAGTAGACTGGATAAAGAAATTATGGGATATGGACTCTATAGAATACTATACAGCAGTAAAAAAAAAAAAATGAAATCCAGTCATTTGCAACAAAATGGAGGAATCTGGAAAACATCATGCTGAGTGAAATAAGCCAGAAACAAATATCATATGTTCTCCCTGATCGGTGACAACTAACCGAGCACCAAAAAGGAAACCTGTAGAAGTGAAATGGACACTATGAAAAACAATGGCTTGATAAGCCCTTATCCTGACTGTCGAGGAACAACTTACTATTTTATTCCCTTTACTATTTTTTTTGTTCTATTTAATACCATTGGTTGAACTCTGTAATTAACATACAATTATTCTTAGTGTTTAAATTTAACTGAAAAGTTATCCCTGTTAAATATAAGAGTGGGAATAAGAGAGGGAGGAGACGTACAGTTCTGCACATGCTCACTCGGACTTAACCCTAGTGGTAGAGTTGGAAACGTGCCAGGGGATTCCAATTCAATCCCATCAAGGTAGCTTGGACCAATGCCATCTCACTAGTCCAAGTGATCAGTTTCAGTTCATAATGGATCATAATGATAGGATTAAGTGTCAAAGGGATCACTTAAACAAAATGATAGAATCATTTCTGCTTCCTGGGAAGCAGGATACACAGCAGACTCATAGAATTGCAAATGCCCTAAACAGCACTCTGGCCTCAGAATCAGCCCCTAAGGCATTCAGATCTGGCTAAAAAGCCCATGAGAATATTTCAGGCATGGAAAGCCAAGGCACTCTGGGAAAAAGAAAAAAAAAAACCTAAATGGACGAACTCTGTGAGTGAGATGCCAGTGGAAAGAACAGGCCACCAAAGGAGGTACCTTTCTCTGAAGGGAGGAGAGAACTTCCATTTTGACTATGGCCTTGTCTAAATAGGATCGGACTTGGTGAACTCAAGAGGCTTCCATAGCCTTGGCAGCTTATGACAAGAGTCTCGGGTGATTACTGATGTCACAAATAAGAGTGTCAATTGTTAAATCAACAACAGTAGTCACTGTGCACTTACTCCCCATGTAGGATCTGTGTGCTTAATGTGTTGTACTATGCAAATTAACAGTAAAACTGCTACTCAAACAGTACTCTATACTTTGTGCATCTATGTGGGTGTAGTCTGTTGAAATCTTTACTTAGTATATAGTAAGTCGATCTTCTGCATATAAAGATAATTGAAAATGACTCTTGATGAAGAATGGGATGGGAAAGGGAGTGGGAGATGGGATGGTTGTAGGTAGGAGGGAGGTTATGGGGGGGTAGGGGAGCTGCTATCATCCAAAAGTTTTACTTTTATTAAATAAAAGTTGAAAAAAAAAAAAGAATGGAGTTTTGAACATGAAAACTATTAAGTCCTAATGACACATCCAAAGCAGGAAATGTCAAATAGGTAGTAAATATATAAGATGTTTTTATTAACCACTAGACATCAAAAATGATGAGAGAAGTTTAGACAAAATATTCTTAAAATGTATTTTAGAAAATTTACTCACTTAATCATCAAAATTTTCATCACAATTTTTAAGAGGTCTCAGGTGAGAGACTATTTTAATTCCTCCCTTGTGCATATCAGTGAATATATTTCCCTCCCTCAGATTGTGGTATTACACAAAACAATATAAAATGCAGAAAAGATATGAGATACTTAAGCTATTTTCAAATTAGCCAAGATGAAAGACAACATACAACTGAGAAAGATCATATAATATTTTTGTCGGTTTTGGAAGATACAAAGTTCAACTCCTATGTATATATACATGTATACACAAAGATATCCACTGAATTCTCTATTAGTAACACCAAATTTGTCTGCAGAAATCATGGTGACCTACTCCAACATCCTCTGAATGGAAAGCTCACTATATATATATTAATAAGCAAGATATATCAAGAACAATAGTCTAAAACAAGTTCTACCACTAAGCAGTGGCTCAGGACCTATGGCTCTTCAATAAATTAGGGCTAGCATGTAATCTCCTTGACTTTTAATGATTCTACAATGGAATAAAATGAAATATGTGTTACAACTCGCTGAATTGTTGGGACACAAATGGTTAACTGCACACCTGGTAAAGCTGGGCACAAGCAAAATGACCCCGATAGTAACACTGTGGCATTTCATTGCCTAAGATTCTGCTGGCTTGACTCTGACTTTTACAGTTCCTTGCCTAATAAGACCATACAGTATACACTGTTGGTCCCAATAAACACCTACCAAGCATCTTTTCTGAGCATTCAGACCCACTTTATCACAGTGGACATGGATCTCTCAGCATGTCTCCATGGCCCTCCCCCAGCAAACATCAATAATACGTTATTGCCCACTGTGCAGGGGCTGAGCACTCACTTCAGCCTCCCCTCCTGCTCTCCAGGCAGGCTACAATCCCACCTCCAACTCCATTATGCTGTCCTTTCCACAATAACAATCTTTTCTGCTTTTATTGGCTGCCTCCTTGCCTTCTTCAAACCCTAAAATCTTAAAACCTTATAATGCATAAAAATACTTCTAATAAAGGCAGAAAAGTCAAATAAATGTAGATATATATCATGTGCATATGTACACATTTGGCTTTTAGCTACTTATTCTGAATCAGGAACTTGAACTTAATAACTTAAAGTCCTATCCTTATGAATCAAAGACCAACTTCATTTCATTTATCAATTCTTTTGCCCAACCTAACAAAGAAACAGAGAATGATAGATCCAGTAAGGAAAAGGAGTATAGATAATGGGACAAACAATTGACTTAAAAAGGGTTTCACTATTAATTAGAAAGATACAACATAAAGCAGTATTTCCATCTCTTAAGAAAAGCCTTGGACTTTTGCAGACAGCCCAGGGTTTCTCAAAAGTTAACACAAAACTAATCACTTTGCTATAAATGTGTAACTTGGTATGACACCAAGAACAAGGAAAATGACAATTATATGTTGAAGAAATACTATAAATCTAATGCAACTTTATAAAAATGCCTACCTTTTCCTCTAGTTTTTTCTTCTCTTCATTAAATTGGCTTACTCTTTGTTTGAGAAACTCATTGAGCTGTAAAATCTCTTTCTCAGTAGATGCAAGCTTTTGCTCCAGTTCATCTTGCTGGGAATGGGACACTGACTGCTCTGAAAATGGAGTCTGGAGGGCAGTGTTCTCATATTGTGGCTATTAGGAAAGAAAAAAAGCAAGTAAGATTTTAAAGTGTAAAGACCCTGGTTTCAATCCAAGCTCTCCTGCTTTCTAATTATACAGTTATTAGATATGTTCATGTATAAGTGAAATGGACATCAACAGTGATATAATGGTACATGGGACATGAAGGAAAGTTTAGGAAAATGGTTATTTTAGGCTACTTGGCACTATCCACAAAGCACTAAAGGGTTATTTGACAATGGGCTTGAATTAATTAAAAGTATATGAAAATCCCAGGACAATCAGGAAAGAAAATTAAAGGGAGGTATAATGGATAAAATAAAAAGCAAAAGAAAACTGATTCATATAAAATGCTCAAATGGTAAGAGAGAAAAAAAGGAATAAAGAACAACAAATAGAAACCTTTAACAAATATGGTTGATATTAGTGGAACTACATCCAAAGTCACTCTGAATATCAGTGGTTTAAATGCATCAATCAAAAAAACAGAAATAGTGAGAGTGGATTAAAACATAAGATCCACCTATTTGTAGTGTACAAGAAACCCATTTTAGATTCACTAAATATAAAGGCACACATGGATGCAAACTAAAGAGATGGAGAAGACGTACCATACCAATATCCCTTGAAAGCAAGAACAGCTATATTAATTTCAGAAACAGCATCCTTTACAGCAAGGAAAGTTATCAATATTACATAATAACAAAGGGGTCAATATTCTAACAAGACATAACAATCTTTAAAGCATATGTATTAAACAACAGTGTCAATATACACATTTTAAGCTACATCTTTTTATTTTATTTATTTGAAAGGCAGAGTTACAGAGAGGTAGAGGAAGAGAGAGAGTGAAAGAGAAAGAGACAGAGAGAGAGAGAGAGAGAGAGAGAAAGAGAGAAAGTCTTCCCTTTGCTGGTTCACTCCCCAAATGGCCACAGTGGCCAGAGCTGAGCCAATCTGAAGCCAGGAGCCTCTTCTGGGTCTCCCACAGGGATGCAGGGGCCCAAGGGCTTGGGACACCTTCTGCTGCTTTCCAGGCCACAACAGAGGGCTGGATTGAAGTGCAGCAGCCGGGACTCGAACCAGCGCCCATATGGGATGCCGGCGCTACAGGCAGTGACTTTACTCGCTCACTACGCCACAGTGCTGGGCCCCAAAATACATATTTAAAAAACAACAACTGCAAGGACAAATAAATAATCCACTACACTAGTTAGAGATCTTAACAATTCTCTATTAGAAATGGTCAGATCCAGCAGGTAGAGAATCAGTAAGCACTCAGTTGATCTCCATAGCCCCAGCAACAAATGAGACACAGCTGACATCTACATACTACTCATCTCAACAGCATTACACATTCTTCTCAAGCTCATCTGTAACATTCACCAAGATAAACATCACTCAGAACCATAAAACACACCTTAACAATTTTACAAGATAGGAAACTATCCAATGTCTGGCTCTTAGACCAAAGTGGAAATAAACTAAATATAGGGGCCCACGCCATGCACAGTGGGTAAAGCTGCCTCCTGCAGTGCCAGCATCCCATATGCGCACTGGTTTGAGTCCCAGCTGCTCAACTTCCTATCCAACTCTCTGCTATAGCCTGGGAAAGCAGTAGAAGATGGCCCAAGTCCTTGGGCCCCTGCACACATGTGGGAGACCTGGAAGAAACTCCTGGCTGTTGGCTTCAGATTCGTGCAGCTCCGACCACTGTGGCCAATTGGGGAGTGAACCAGCAAACAGAAGACCTCTCTCTTTCTCTCTCTCTGCCTCTCCTTCTCTCACTGTGTAACTCTGACTTTCAAATAAATGAATAAATCTTAAAAAAAAAAAAAACTAAAAATAAAAAACAGAAATACAGCTGGGAAATTCCAAAATACTTAAGAGATTAAAAAAAAACCTTCTAAATGATGCATGGGTTAAAATTTCTAAATAATGTATGGGCTAAACAGGAAATGAGAAATTTAAAAATTTTCTAATTAAATGAAAGTAAAAATAAAATTTACCAAAAATTGTAGAATCCAAGAAAGCAGTGGTTACAGGGAAAGCTATGGCACTGAATACATATATTAGACAAGAAGAAAACTCTAAAATCAATTTTATAAACCTCTACTCCAGGAAACTATGTAAAGTAGACACAATCAACCAGAAGAAATAGAGGTTATAAAATTTAAAGTAAGCAGAAGGTACAATTAAATCACAGCAAATAATTAATGAAACTGGGAATAAGAATTGAAAAAAAAAAATCAAAAAAGCCAAAAGATGGTTCTTTGAAAAAACCAGCAGGTTAACACCCTGGCCTGCAGTGTTGGCATCTCATATGGGCACTGGTTCAAGGCCTGGCTGCTGCACTTCCCACCCAGCTCTCTGCTATGGCCTGGGAAAGCAGTAGAAGATAGCCCAAGTCCTTGGGCCCCTGCACCTACATGGGAGATCCAGAAGAAGCTCCTGGCTCCTGGCTTCAGATCGGCGCAGCTCCAGCCATTGCAGCCAATTGGGGAGTGAGCCATTGATGGAAGACCTCTCTCTCTCTCTGCCTCTCCTTCTCTGAGTAACTCTGACTTTCAAATAAATAAATAAATCTTCAAAAAAGAAAAAGAATAAAACCAATAAAATCAATAAGCCTCTAGGCAGGCTAAGAAAAAAAGAAAGCAGACACAAATTACTTACTACAGATCCCATGGATAACCCACTGGAAAAGAACAAGTTCTTGAAAGACAAAATCTACCACAACTCATTCAATACTCAATAGGATCATATCCACTAAAGGAACTCACTAAACAGTTAATAACCTCCCCAAACAGAAAGTGCCAGGTCCTAATGGATTCAATGGTAAATTTAAATTTACCCAAGGAAGAATGTATACCATTTCTGAAAATTCTCATCTAGAACACAAAAGTAGAAGTAATACTTCCTTACTCAATGAGGAGCGCATTGCCATAAAGCCAAAATGAGACAAAGTCTTTACGAGGAAACTATAGACCACTGTATGCATAAACATAGATGCTAAAATCCTCAACAAAATATTGGCAAATTAAATCTCAAAGTGTATAAAAATAATTATACAAGAAGATCAAGTGGGATTTTCCCAGGTATGTAAGGTTGGTTTAACATTTGAAAATCAAAAATGTACTCCATCACACCAAATAGCTAAAAAAGAAAAATCACATGATCAATAGATGCAGAAAAAGAATTTGACAAAAACCAACACCCGTTCATGATTAAAAACTCAGCAAACTAGGATAAGAAGGAAACTTCCTCAACTTAATACACAGCTACAAAAAAACTTGTAGCTAACACTTTTAGTGGTGAGCTTTCCCACTAAGATTAGCAACAGGCAGGGTGTTCCCTCTACTTCCTACTAATGCACTTGGGAAAGGAACAGAAGATGGCACAAGTTCTTAGGACCGTGCCACCAACGTGCGAAACCTAGATGGAGTTCTAGGCTCCTTGCTTCAGTATCACCAAGCCCCAACTTTTGTGGCCTTTTGAGGAGTGAACCAGTGGAAGATCTGTTGATCTCTGACTCTCTCTCTCTCTCTCCCTCTCCCCGACCCTCCTTTTCTCTTTGTACCTCTGCCTTTCAAATAAATTAAAAAAAAACAAAAACAAACAAAAAAAAACCTCATTTTTTTTCTTTTCTTTTCTTTCTTTTTTTTTTTTTTTTGACAGGCAGAGTTAGTGAGAGAGACCGAGAGAAAGGTTTTCCTTCCATTGGTTCACCCCCGAAATGGCCACTACACCAGCACACTGCACCGATCCGAAGCCAGGAGCCAGGTGCTTCCTCCTGATCTCCCATGTGGGTGCAGGGCCCAAGCACTTGGGCCTCCTCCACTGCACTCCTGGGCCACAGCAGAGAGCTGGACTGGAAGAGGAGCAACCGAGACAGAATCTGGTGCCCCAACCGGGACTAGAACCCGGTGCCAGCGCCGCAGGTGGAGGATTAGCCAAGTGAGCCACGGCGCCGGCCAAGACTCATCTTTTTCAGTCCCTTACCTGCTTTCTCTGAATTTCCTACTTTGCAGAGAAAGATTTCCTTTCCTTCATTTCTATGACAACTGTGCCCATGCTCCTTCACAATTGGGCTCTTCTGTTAGTTTCTAAAATACCACTGTTCCCTGTCTTAGTTCTGGGCCCCATTTTCTTATTCTCAAACATTCTCTGTAACATCTGAACATGCCCAAGACTTCAACAACCACACAACACTTAGAACAACGACACTAAAATCTCTTACTTGTGGCTCAGACCTGACTGCACCCACACATGTCAGCCTCATGCTGCACCTCAACCAAAGTGACAATGTGTAAGTTTAGCTCAGACTTATCTCCTTAAAAATCTGTTTCTTTAAAGATTTATTTATTTACTTGAGAGGCAGAGTTACAGAGAGAGAGAGAGAGAGAGAGAGAGAGGAAGAGACAGGTCTTCCATCTGCTGGTTTACTCCCCAAATGGCCGCAATAGCCGGAGCTGAGCCTGGCGGATCTGAAGCCAGGAGCCAGGAGCTTCTTCTGGGTTTCCCACTTGGGTGCAGCAGCCCCTCTACTGCTAGGTTGGAAGAGGAGCAGCAGGGACACAAACCAGCACCCATATGGGATACCAACACTAGGCAGAGGCTCAGCCCACTACACCCACAGCACCGGCCCCATTGAAAACTATTCTTAATTCAGCAGGCTCCACCAAGGTCACCGATACTGTAAGCCAATCAACCATCATTATATGAAAATAGGTAATTATTCTTTCTCATCCCAATAAACAAGTCACTAAATCTGGCCCATTTTACTATGCATGGTGACACAGATATTCAATAAACACTCTTTTTCTCATCCTGACCACCACTGTTTTAGAATTCACATGTTCTTTTAAGACTACTAAGAAATTTTCCTGACTGGCTTCCCTGTTTCCAATACCATCTATATTAAATCCAGTTTCTGTCATCCAGTACAAACCAGAATACTGTGCAGAGTGAAAGAAGATATTAGTAATAATTATATCAGTATAACAGGCATAAACTGGGACTGCCCTACGCAAACCTGAGACAGATGGGCCCTTTTCCAAGTCGTTGCTATCACGTGACCCCCTGCTTACTTTTCAGTCAGAGCTCTTATCACTCTCTTTCTCTCATTTTATCCTTCACCCACACAGAATAACTCAGAGTTTTCCAAATACATTGTTTTCCCTCAGTCCTGTGGGCATCTTTACATGTTATGCATTGTGCCTCAAACCCTAGTTCAACAGGTGCTCAGATGAGATATCCCATCACACAGGAAACGATCTGACCTCTGGAAGATGAGTTTATATGTTCTTGTTTTTTTTTTTAAAGATTTACTTATTTATTTATTTGAAAGGCAGAGTCACAGAGAAGCAGAGGGAGACAGAGAGACAGAGTGAGAGAGTAAAGTCTTCCATCTGCTGGTTCACGCCCCTCCCCGCGAATGGCCACAATGGCCAGAGCTATGTTGATTCGAAATCAGGAGCCAGGAGCTTCTTCCAGGTCTCCCATGCCGGTACAGGGGTCCAAGAACTTGAGCCATGTTCTACTGATTTCACAGGTCATAGCAGAGAGCGGGGTCAGAAGTAGAGCAGCCAGGACTAGAACTGGAGTCCATATGGGATGCCGGTGCCGGCACTGCAGGTGGTGGCTTTACCCACTACGCCACAGCGCTGGCCCCTTTATGCTCTTAGTAGGAGTTCCCATAGCTCTTCATATCTAATCCGTTTGGGCACCTCCACTAACATACAATTATCCATTGCTTTTCAGTGTTGCTCACTTTATTGTACATCCCTTGAAGGTAAAACCACTTTATTCACATTTTTTTATTACTAGAGCCTAAATGGTACCTATCCACAGTGAACCGAAGTATCTTTTTTCCCCTAAATGCCTTTTAAGGAAATGGATAAACATGTTCTTTGATACAAGTCCCTCTTTGACCAATGAAGGTAGAAAATGCTCTTCACACTTTTGTGGCATTGGTTTTTAACACATTAGATATTTAATGTTTTGTTTAATGGGGTCATTTGTCAAGGTTGGACTCATTTACTAAATGCTCATCAGAACCAAAGGATTTGGTCATAGAACAAAACAGCTGAAGGAAAAAAATAGAATTAACATGATACAAATGGAAAGAAAAGGGACAGCAAGAAAGAAGAGAAGAATACATCCATAAGGCTTAATAAAAGTATAACCCAGTCAGTCTTTCCAAGGTACCCATGTATACAGAAAAGAGACCTCTTCCTTTTTCAATTAACATTAAGAAAAAGAGTCTTTTATATTTTGATTTTTTTCATGAAGGCCTATTAACCATACATTGGTATTTTGGGATATAGCATTTTAAGTACAAACCACCCTTTTTTTTTATGATCTGCAAACTACATTTATTGATTATGTACTGGGCATACCATATACAAGACAGGTAACATGGGGGCAGGTAAGAACTTGAAGAAATTAAATACACAGGCTAATTTTACCACTAATTCTAACTACTAGAGAAATACACACAAAATTTGTACAAGTTATTCTTCATAATGAAATTTTGATGCCTGTTAAAGGACAACAACCTACACATATACTAAAATAAAAATATTTTAAAAATTGTGCTTAACATCATAGAATTTCCCTAAAATGGGTTGGTAAAATCCTATGCAGGATTGATCCTTAATGTATACATATTTCCCTTAAAGATTGTTTGAGTAGTACAAATACTTGGACTCCACTGCCAAGAATCTAGTCAACAACTACATATACAGTTCCTCTAAGAAACATCATAATTAACTCCTTTTCTCCATCAAAGTCCACCTTATTTTCAGCAAATTCTCTTCAAAGCCATTTATATGTCTTTTGTCTGATCATCTTCTTCAAGTTTCCTGATTTCATTTTTAGACAATTTATAGTTTCACGACTTACTTTTTTTTTTAAACTTTTATTTAATGAATATAAATTTCCAATGTACAGCTTATGGATTACAATGGCTTCCCCCTCCCATAACTTCCCTCCGACCCGCAACCCTCCCCTCTCCTGCTCCCTCTACCCTTCCATTCACATCAAGATTCATTTTCAATTCTCTTTATATACAGAAGATCAATTTAGTATATATTAAGTAAAGATTTCAACAGTTTGCACCCACATAGAAACTCAAAGTGAAACATACTGTTTGAGTACTAGTTATAGCATTAAATCAAAATGAACAGCACATTAAGGACAGAGATCCCACATGAGGAGCAAGTGCACAGTGACTCCTGTTGTTGACCCAACAAATTGACACTCTTGTTTATGGCGCCAGTAACCACCCTAGGCTCTTCACGACTTAACTTTTAATTTCTCCTTCAGCTCTACAATTTCAAAGCTTGTTTTTTTCTTGGTAGCTTCTAATTTTTCTCTAGTTTCACTTCAAGTTCTGCAAACTCTGTTTCATGCTTATAGACTCATAATGATAGCTGACGAGATGTTAATAATTGTTGCATCACTGCTGTTGGGTCTTGAAATATCATTTCATCATAGAACTCTGAAACCACTGTTTTTCCCTAGCATTACATTCGTGTCCGATTGAAATAGTTTGGTTTTTTTTTGTTGTTGTTGTTTTTTCTGACAGGCAGAGTTAGAGAGAGAGAGAGAGAGAGAGAGAGAGAGAGAGAAGGTCTTCCTTTCCGTTGGTTCAACCCCCAAATGGCTGTTGTGGCCAGCACACCGCGCTGATCCCAAGCCAGGAGCCAGGTGCTTCCTCCTGGTCACCCATGTGGGTGCAGTGCCCAAGCACTTGAGCCTCCTCCACTGTCTTCCCGGGCCACAGCAGAAAGCTGGACTGGAAGAGGAGCTACTGAGACAGAATCCGGTGCCCCAACCGGGACTAGAACCTGGGGTTCTGGCGCTGCAGGCGGAGGATTAGCCTAGTGAGCCGGGGTGCCGGTCTGATTGAAATAGTTTTAATAAGTGGTACAGGGTTACAGGTCTTTCATTAGGGTCAATAAAATCTTGATGATTATTTCAAATTCACCCCATCCTGTCAAGGTAATTTCATATGGAGGCTTAGTAACAACTCTTAGAAGGATTGCCATAACTTTCGTGCAATTTAAATTGGATTTTCTTCCCATATGCCGACATACCCTCATTTCTATATGGCTTTACATATACCGTCCACTGATGTGTGTGCCCATCTTCTTCTCTTTCCAAAATATCGAGCGATATTAACCATAAACTATTGGTTCAACAATAGTTATTCCCTTTACTCTCCCGCCGGAGTCAGACCCAAATTCGGCCATTCTCTTGAACATATTGTCCCATGGAAGAAGCCGCTGCTGCCAGGGAAAGACACTGGGGCCGGCAGGGTAGCCGCTCCCCTCAGAGCAGCTGCTCCTCCATGCAGGCACAGCTGGAGGGTTTCTGACTAAGAGAAGGCAAGTCCCAGTGCTTGAGGCGCTCAGCAGCGGCCAACCCTTTCAGGCAGACACCGTCCTTGAAGGCCATTCAGCCCCGGCGCAGGAGGAGAGCCCACACTTTGGTTCTACCATTAAAACTATCTAAGAAGCTTTGGAGTTTATCTAGGATAAAGACATTCTCATTTTGTGTCCATGAGCCTTAGTGACGTCTACTTCTGAGGTCAACTAAAGTATAGGTCTGTCCAAGTTTTTAATAGACAAATGGAATTTACTTCTCAAGAATACAATTTTCATCAATAAATTAATAAAATAATTCTATTTTTATTTTACAAATTGACTTTATTTACTCAGGAATACACTGAATATTAAATGCAAAATTTTGCTTAATGTGCTATGAAATTAGGATAAACAACCTATGAAGAAGAAAAATGTACACATTGCAAATACTGTATATAAAAACTAAAGTTGGTTTTTTAATGACCTATAGTAAAAATTCCTTTTGTAAAGAAATATTTTATCATATTGTTTTTTAACCCTTAATCAGCTGTCTATCTCTACCTACTGATAAACGCTTTTCTCCTACATTTATCATGCTTATTTAATATTTAGGATTTTCTTGGCATTCATTTTTACAATTTTCCCTTCTTAAATCAAATTTTTCAGCTACAGTTTGATTCTCCACTTCACTTAAATTCCTTCTAATTTTTTTAGCAAACCCTTTTCCATCTTTCCAGATAGTTTTATCTGACTTTAGAGACTGGCTTAGAGAGCCCTCTACTGGTCTGATCCTGTGTCAAAAAAACACTAGTTTTCGGAGATCTATTGTTTTACTTGTTTTGGCCAATACAGTAATTGTATAATTTAATTAAAATATTTATAGAGAATGGCAAAGTTATAAATTCAATATTTCTATCAAGAATACTGTTATCAAAGCAAATTATAGTACTTTATAGCATAAGAATACTATTTTCAAAAAACTGTATGTGATTAAATTCAGTACTGTACCAGAGTCTTATCAGAGAACAGGAGTCATAAATGAAACCATGCAATAACAAGTTACTCTGATATATCAGTAACTAAAGTATTAAGAGTAAGCTGGAATCTACGTTAAAGGGCTCTGCCTCAGGTAAATTTGATACTTATTTGCTTCTCTCTTATTTCCTGATTTTAATATATCAATGCAAACACATGAAGACATAATGAAGAGAAAATTCCATCTAAAGGGATTTTTTTAAATCTAGGTAAAAAGACTTTGATGAGGAACACGAAGAAAAATGTCCATAAAGGGAAATATCCATCATAAAAAAGTTATCTGGTAGGGCCAGTGCTGTGGCATGGTAGGTTAAGCATCTGCCTGCAGTGCTGGCATCCCGCATGGGCACCATTGCCTGTCTCGGCTGCTCCACTTCTGATCCAACTCCCTGCTGATGGCATGGAAAAGCAGCAGGAGATGGCCCAAGTGCTTGGGCTCCTGCACCCACATAGGAGACCAGGAAGAAGCTCCTGGCTTCAGATTGGCCCAGCTCTGTTGAGGCCACTGAAGAAGTGAACCAGAGGATGGAAGACCTCTCTCTATGTCTCCCTCTTTCTATCTATAACTCTGCCTCTCAAGTAAATAAATAAATCTGTAAAAAAATAGTTATCTGGTCTAATTTTTGATTCCCACCCTACTCCCAAAAAAACTAACAGGTGGAGCTGGCATCCTGGCACATCAGATAAAGCTCTGCTTGGGACACCAGCATTCCATAAGGGAGCATTGGTTCAAGTCCTGGCTGCTCTGCTTCTGATTCAGCTCCTCCCTGCTAATGTGCCTGGGATAGCCCTACTGCTGTGCCCCTGCCAGCCACATAGGATACTTGGATGGAGTTCAGGACTACTGGTTTCACGCTGCACCCCTCCACCTGCCCCCACTGCAGCCATCTGAGGTATGAAACAATGGATTAAGATCTCTCTCTCTCACCCCATCAGCCCCCATCTCATCTGCTTTTAAAATAAATTTTGAAAATATGGCTTTCTTTTCCTTTGAAAATAAGGCAATTATAAACTTTATACAGAAAAACACACAAGTACATTTTCAGAAACTTCTTAAAAAGGAGGGTTATAAATAGGAAATGTAGCCCTTCCAGTCATATAAATTATGTTAAAAGCATCATGGACCCTGTTGTCTGTGTTCCCATTAGAATGCACTCTATTTACAAGCAAAACCTATTTCACCCACTTTCTATTCTAGGTTCTAAAGATTGGTTTACCCATATGGAACACAAGTAAATTCAGAAGAAATGGAAAATTGTGTTTTCTGGTGTAATCTCTGTAAGAGCTATTTTTCACTTTTATAACCTCAGAATTTAGCACAGATGCTTAGGAACTGTTTTGGTGAATGGGCTCATTCAGAAAGGTGGAAAATATTCAGAATGAAAAAGACTTTTTGGTAAAAAAATTACATAAAATAAACAATGATATAATCAGACAATATGACAAATTTGGGAAATGCATTTTTCAATCAAATCATAAATAAGACTAATTTATATAAAATAAATTATATAAATTTTAAATTATAAAAATAAAATAAAGAATATTAGATATTTTCAGAACAAGAAATGTCAATGCGTCTTAAATATATAAAAAGCAGCTCAATATCAGTCAAAAAAATGAGGATACTTCAAAAAGTTTGTGAGAAAACAGAATTGAAGGTATGACTTTATTCTGATGTGAAAAAAGTATTTTTCATACCACATGAAAAATGCATATTATAAAAAAACTATGAAAGGATTTCAAAAATCTACATGCACCAAAATAAACTCATGTTTTAAACACTTCCCATGAACTCTTTGAAGTACCCTCACACACATTAAAGCCTTTGAGATAACTCCTCCTGCATTTTGTATAAATCTACCCAAAGGGAAAAATTCCCAAAGTTTGGTAACACACTTAACATGGCTGGGAGTAAGCAGGTGGAAAAAGGGGAGTCTTATCTCTCACTGTCTAACTCTGCCTGTCAAAAAAAAAAAAAAAAAAAGGGCAGTCTTAGACACTTCTCTCCAGAACAGCAATTTGATACAATCAATAAAAATTAGTCATATAACACCTAGAAATTTCATTTCTGGGAATTCATTTACACAAATAGTTACACCTGAGCAAATCGTATTTATAAAAGGTTATTCTTGGGGCCAGCACTATGGCACAGCGGGTAAAGCTGCCGCCTGCAGTGCCAGCATCCCATGTGGGTGCTGGTTCAAGTTCCAGCTGCTC
Organism: Lepus europaeus; assembly: GCF_033115175.1. Classification (NCBI taxonomy): domain Eukaryota; kingdom Metazoa; phylum Chordata; class Mammalia; order Lagomorpha; family Leporidae; genus Lepus; species Lepus europaeus. The sequence goes on from NC_084829.1 coordinate 117,355,915, forward strand.
TACTTTGAATCCAGCTCTCTGCTATGGCCTGGGGCCCCTGCACCTACATGGGAGATCCAGAAGAAGCTCCTGGCTCCTGGCTTCTGGCTTCAGATCGGCACAGCTCTGGCCGTTGTGGCCATTTGGGTAGTGAACCAGTGGATAGAAGACCTCTCTCTCTCTCTCTGCCTCTCTGTAACTCTGCCTTTCAAATAAATAAATAAATCTTAAAAAAAAAAAAAAAAAGTTGTTCTTCACAGCATTATTAATAATAGCCACAAACTAGAAACAATCCGATTTCTGATGAGGAAGCAGGTTGAATTTATGCTATCTCTGTAAAATGGAAAATCACAGACCTGTAAAAGAAAAGGGATGCTACCTATTTAGTGACATGTGAATAATCAATTGAAAATGCCCTAATATTATAAGTATATTAACCCACAACTTACAAATAATCACAAAATTCTCTGTAGTCTTACCTGCAAAGTAGCCACATAAGAATCATCACAATTTACATAATGTCCTAACATGGCATGTTGTGCCCGTAATTCATTATCCCTTATCCTCTCATGTAGGTGGGTAATTTGTTGCTTCTGCCTGTAAAACATAATTTAATATCACATTACAAAGAATATACTTTTCTAGTAGATAGCTTTAAGTAGAACTTCTAGTATTTCAAAATTTTACATAACAGTTTAAAAGTATTATCAAATGTAAAATCATAGAGAAATTTTTTACTTTTAGGAACATGAGATATGTAGAACTACAGTTAAGAATGTATTTATACTACAAAGTAATTCTGGCAATAATAGAATTCAGTCTTCTTTATTCCACGAAGTCATGCTTTGTTTTCTTTTTGTTACCTAACATAATGTTATATCCTTAGTCTGAAATGTCATTACCTTGAAATCAATTCCATTCATCCAAATTCTCCTCAACACTCTATGTATCAATAGAAGTTTTTGAGACTCTTCACTGTCAAGAGTAAAAAGTATTTTTATAAAGATTGTCTAGCTCAGTAATTGTTCTACACATGCATAATCTTGATCATCTCCCAAACTGCAGTCTACACATAAGCATCGGCAATGGTGGAGAACTCAATGAGAGACTTAGATCTTTGGGCAGCTCTGACATCTTATTCACTAACATAATGTCATGTTGGAACCAGACACACAGTTTCAAATCTTTTTTTCAGAAATTATCTGAAACAAGTAATTTAATTTAGTAAATGTGTAACCTTACATATTTTAAAACTGTTATATGTCAGGTATGATGCTAACATCTTTATCATCTTTAAAAGTTCAATAGCAAGTCTCATAATTAAGATTATGAGAAAAGAAATCTTTTAAGAAATAATAACAGCAGTGTGGCTAAACAAATAACTTGATGTTATTCAAAATTACCAACAAAGAAACTTTTTTAGTAAGCGAGGTTATGAGTTTCTGACTGCATTAAAGAGCTTGTTCTAGCCGGTGCCGTGGCTCAATAGGCTAATCCTCCGCCTGCGGCGCCAGCACCCCAGGGTTCTAGTCCCGGTTGGGGCACCAGATTCTGTCTTGGTTGCCCCTCTTCCAGGCCAGCTCTCTGCCATGGCCCGGGAGTGCGGTGGAGGATGGCCCAAGTCCTTGGGCCCTGCATCCACATGGGAGACCAGGAGAAGCACCTGGCTCCTGGCTTCAGATCAGCATGATACGCCGGCCGCAGCGCGCCGGCCGCGACAGCCATTGGGGGGTGAACCAACGGCGAAAGGAAGACCTTTCTCTCTGTCTCTCTCTCTCTCACTGTCCACTCTGCCTGCCCAAAAAAAAAAAAAAACAAAAAAAAAAAAACAAAAAAAAAAAAACAGCTTGTTCTACTTATTTTCATGTATAAAAAATCATTATTCTTTAAGGAAATTCACATAGAAACATGAAATAAGAAACAGTTAAATTAGGGGAGAAGGTTGAACACTTTTCAATAACACTTCAAATACTTTGACATTTTATAACAAAAAGGTCTTTTTCCAGGTAATTAAGAACAGTGATCTGGGAGATGGACAACAAATGAAGTGGGCCCTCCCACTGCTTCAGCCCAGTGCTAGGAGAGTTTTCAAGCTCCAGCTCAGAAACTGTGGTCTCCCTGAGTAGAAGAGAAAAGGCTGGGCATCTGGAGACACCAAGGCAATGACAGCGCCTACAGTGCTTGGTCACCGCTGAGCACTCAGCTGAACACTAACTAATGCATTTATGAGCAAACTACTGAAGGTGTATGTGGATAGAGAGGGGGGCAACAAAAAGTTTAGAAGGAACAGAAAAATGTTAGCCATCTCTTTTATAAGGTCTAAAGATTAAATTGTGCATCCTACAGATTCCTTCATAATAGAATTAGTTTCCTACCTTGAAGAGAATAGAGAAATGAAAGAACAAGTTGGGCTTAGAATAGAGAAATGAGGGAGCAAGTCCTAGATCGCTTGCTGACAATAGCAATATCACATGAATACTTAGCAAACCGTTTCAACCATTAGATAACAACTTAAGAAAACTCAAATAATAATCTCATAGCTTGATTCACTTCACCATCAGCAAAGTATACAGTAAGTAGAAAAAACCTCCCTTTCAGACCAAAGGGAAAGAATGTTTTAAAGTGAGAATATAATTTTCCTCATGGGCATTGACTACCTTAGAAAAACTACTACAGAACATGCCTGTGACTATAGACTTGTAGTTCAGGCCACCGAAGATTAGAGATGGGAAACGGGCACTCCCTTGACTTGCATCCTCTGGTCTGCTTTAACACAAACCAGGAGGAAAAGAAAGCTAGGCATCAGAAGCAATGGGTGGCAGGGCTATTAATGGCTGATCTGTACAGTGATCTGCCCTCAAGGAGACCCAACAGGCCAGTCCACTGCAGTGGCTTTCAATGTGGTAAGCCTGGGCTTCAGCAGAAGTCAGCTTGTGAAGAGCCCTGGCAGCTCTGCCAAGAGTTGGATCACTGGAAATGGACCTGCCCTGGAGTCGAAGGATGCCCAGGTCAGAGCCACAGATCTTATTGGCTCTAAGCTGAAAAGCCCTTCACTCAGCCCAACTTCCAAAGTGACCACTGCAGCTGAGGGGATGGTCAAGTAGGGTCAGCAACATTGCAGGCAGAACTGTAAATTTCTTGTTAGAGATGCCCCCTGCCTTTACCTGGCCAGCTCTCCTCCCAGGCCAGCCAAGTAATGAAAGTCAACAGAGTGCCTTCCCCTAGGAGGTTCACACCTCCCTTAGGATATACCCCATGTGAAGAGATAGATAGGTCTGGGCCTCTGAATTTACAAGGCCTAAAGCCCACCAGATTATTATCAAGCCCCTTCTATCAGGTTCTATTTGCCTCTCAATCAGAAAACTTAATTGTAGCTTAGACAGCACCTTTCTTAGCTCCTCTAATAATGACTCTGTCCTTTGTTCTAGGCCCTGTCTAGTGCACTTGGGCCTCATTCCTTTGTAATCATAACCTCTACTCTACCACCAATGGCTCTACTCCCAACATGTGTGTACTGATGGTCCTCTTCCCCACTTAATGCTGTATAATTGTTCAAACCTGGTAAATGCCACTCTTAGGATCATTGGTTACTATCCTCACTCTGTCTTTTATGACCTTGTCTAAATATGATCAGAGTCGGTGAACTTGGAAGGCTTCCATAGCCTTGGCAACTCATGACGACAGCCTAGGATGGTTACTGGCGCCATAAACTAGAGTGTCAATTTGTTGGGTCAACAACAGGAGCCACTGTGCACTTGCTCCTCATGTGGGATCTCTGTCCTTAATGTGCTGTCCATTGTGATTTAATGCTATAACTAGTACTCAAACAGTATGTTTCACTTTGTGTTTCTATGTGGGTGCAAACTGTTGAAATCTTTATACTAAATTGATCTTCTGTATATAAAGAGAATTGAAAATGAATCTTGATGCAAATGGAAGGGGAGAGGGAGCGGGAGGGGGGAGGGTTGCGGGTGGGAGGGAAGTTATTGGGGGGGGGGAAGCCATTGTAATCCATAAGCTGTACACTGGAAATTTATATTCATTAAATAAAAGTAAAAAAAAATAAAAAAAAAAAAACATTGATGGCATTTTAAACTGGTTGAAATATAATATATGTGAATGACAAACACTAGGGAGAATTATTTCCAAGCTGGAGATGTGGATTTGTGTGACTTTGTACTTCTTTTAAAAGTTTACTTCCTTACCACTTTTTAATTAAATCATTAAAACATGAAAAAAAAAAAAAGTTTAGAAGGAACAGTGTCTGAGGCTCACATGGGGCTTGGAATACTGCCCATTCCCAAATACCACAGTGAAAAACTTAATGATACAGGGCATTGGTTAGCAGGACTTTTCAGCTAGGGCAATTTTGATTCCAGGGGACATGTAGCAACATCCAGAGACTCTTGATTCTAACAACTGGAACAGAATGTTACTGGCATAGAGGCCAGAGATGCTAATAAATGTCTACAATAAACAGGGTGGCCCCTCTATCTCCAACAAATAATTATCTGACACAAAAAGCAAAGAGTACAGAGGCCGAAAAATCGTAGATTTATAACATGTGTCTTATCTCAGTAGTGGGGAAAAATTAACCCTACAGTGAATATAGCTCTAGTGCCAGCTCACACAATTTAAAAGAACAAAACAAGAACAAAAAACTGCTGCCTTGAACAAAGCCTAGGAATACAAAAATATGTAGTATCTAAAACTAGTTAAAATTCATAATGTCTGGCATCAAATTAAAAACTACTGAGATTGTAAAGAAGCAGGAAAATATAGCCCATTAAAAAAATCAATCAACTGAAACAGAACTGACACAGATGGTAGACATAAGACAAGTACACTAAATCAGCTATAAATGTACCCATATGTTCAAGAAGCTAGAAGAAAAAATGTGTTAACTAAAGGCATGGAAGGTAGAAATAATTCATTGAATGCAATTAACAGCAGATTAAGATAGTGAAGAAAAGACTAGTGAAATTGAAACACAGTGGTGGAAACTAGCCAAAAAGATACACATGGAGAAAAAAAGATGAACAAGTAAAAAACAAAACAAAAAACTCAACAACAATGACCTGTAGGACTATCCTAAGAGGTCAAACAAATGTATAACTGGAGTCCTGAAAGAGGAGGTTAAAAAAAGGGGAGGAGCATGCAGGAAAAAAAAAAAAAAACTATAGATAATGAGCCAGAATTTTTCCAAATTTGGTAAGAACTGTATACCCACGATTCAAGAAGCCCTGTGGAACTGCAAATAAAAACCACAATGAGGTTTCACCTCACCTGAGTTAGAATGGCTCTTACACAGAAATCCAAAAACAGTAAATGCTGGTGAGAATGTGGGGGGAAAGATACCCTAATCTGCTGTTGGTGGGAATGCAAATTAGTTCAGACATTGTGGAAGACAGATCTACCAAATGACCCAGCCATCCCACTCCTGGGGACTTATCTAAATGACATGATATCAGCATATGAAAGAGTTATCTGTACTACATGTTTATTGTCATTCAACAACCCAAATATCCATCAACTGAAGACTGAATAAGTAAACTGTGGTCTATGTGGGAGACCTGGAAGAAGTTCTTGGCTACTGGCTTCCAATCCCTCAGTTCTGGTTGTTGCAGCCATTTGGGAAGTGAACCAGCAGAAAGATGGAAAACCTCTTTCTCTCTGTCTCTACCTCTCTCTGTAACTCTTTCAAATAAATAAAATAAATCTTAAAAAAAAATTGTGGTATAGATACAAATACAGATATAGATATATAGAATGGAATACTACTCAGTCATAAAAAAAATGAAATCCTGTCTTTTCCAACAAAATGGATGCAACTACAAACCACTACATTTAGTGAAATAAACCAGTCCCAAAAAGAAAAATAGCATGTGCTTTCCCTGATCTGCCGTAAATAACAGAGTACCAAAAACTGTAATATGTAAGAGTTGCATGTACATTTTGCAATTTGATGATTGCTCACAGCCCTTGTCTCCACTGCTGAGGAACAGTATGTTTTTTTCTTCACACTATTTATTGAACTCTTTACTTAGTATAGGATTGATCTTATGAGAATAAAGTAAAAATTCCTAAAATTTAGCAAACTCAATCCAAAGATAAAAAAAAGAAAATAAATAAAAAAAAGAAAAACAACAAAATGGGATCTATCCCATAAACTGCAAAATAAGTTTTACATTTGAAAATTCATCAGCTGCCTAGGAATGAAAGGAGCCTCCACAACTTAAAAAGGCATCTAGAAAAATCTACAACTTTATCCTAAATAAGACATGAATATAAACAACAATTAGCACTGGTTTTAAAAAAAAGTACCCTTGACTTTTTTCCCAATTACCATGATACACAACACATTTAATTATCCCTAGGAGAAAATATAATTAAGTAACATTAAGGTTTCAGGAGAAGGGGCTGGCTTTGTGGCATAATGGGTTAAGTCACTGCTTGTGTTACCAGCATCCCACATGGGTGCCAGTTCAAGTCCCAGTTGCTCCACTTCCATTCCACCTCCTTGCTAATGTGCCTGGGAAAGCAGAGAAAGATGGCCCAAATCCTTGGGCCCCTGAACCCACATATGAGACCTAGATAAAGCTCCGGGCTCCTGGCTTTAGCTTGGCTCAGCTCCAGCTGTTATGGCCATATTGGGAGCAAACTGGCAGGTAGAAGACCTCTCTCTATCTCTTTCTCTCTGTAACTCTGCCTTTCAAATAAATAAAATAAATCTAAAAAAGTTTCAGGAGATTGTTATATACAAATGAATTGCTTTTACAGAGCTTTAGTACTCAAACATTTAAAAATTTTGAAATGTCTAAAAAAACTTACATAAATTTTATCTAAGTTATTTAATTTTAAAAAAGGTTTTATTTATTCCTTTTTAATTATTTGAAAGGCAGAGCAACAGAAACAGAGAGACAGAGAGAGATCTTTCACCTGCTGGTTCATTCCCCAAATGCCCTCAATAGCTGGGGCTGGGCCAGGCTGAAGCCAGGAGCCCAGAAACTCCATCTGTCTCCCACATGGTTGGCAGGGATCCAGGTACTAGGGCCTGTCTCCCAGGGTGCACATCAGCAGAAAGCTGGATTGGAAGCAGAGCAAGGACTTGAACCCAGGCACTCCAATATGAGTTGTGGGTACCCAAAGCAACATCTTAAATTAACTGCTGTGCCACAATATCTACCCTCCTTAAATCACTTAATTTTAAACATTAATCATAAATACAGTTAATATGGTATCAGACCTGACACACAATAGTTAGAGGAAATATTACTTGAAAGTTGCTTTCCATTTACTATTTCCTAACTGTAGCTTGGGGAAAAAAGGCATTATCTTTTAATCCTGATAGTGCATTAACATTGTAGCTAACCTGCTACCTGAAGCAGAAAACAGAGAAATTTCTAGTAAGGAGTCACACTAAAGTGACTGAGGAAGATCACAGAAATTAGGCAAACTGGACCAATCCTAAGTCCTTGAAAGGACAAAGCTGGAAAGGGACAGACACATGGCATCAACATATTTGTAAGATTCTAGTTCTTCTGATTGTTTTTCATTTTGAAAGGCAAGGCAACAGAGATACTTAGAGAGACAGACCTCCTCCATCTGCTAGTTTCACTGCCCAAATGTCCACAACAGCTGAGGCTGGGCTACTCTGAAAATAGGAGCTCAGAACTCAATCTGCGTTTTCCCATGGGTGGCAAGGACCCAGGGAACTTGATACCCGCTACCTCCCAAGTGTGCACATTAGCAGGAAGCTGGACCAGATGCAAAGTAAGGACCAAAACCTAGGCACTCTGATAACCGGACTCCAGTAACTTAACCACTGAGCTAAACACCTGCCTGAGATTCCAGTTCTACTCTAAGTAGAGAATACAAAGGTATTTGTTTCATTAATTTATTACATTAATCTACATTTCCATATGACTGAAATATTTAGTAATTAAAAAAAGACTCACCGATCAATTACAATTTCTTTTTGCCTTAGAAGTCCTTCTTTTATTTTCAGCACTGATTCCCACTTACTGAAATCTTGATAGGCAGGTGAGTAACTCTGATGAGATGATCCAGTCAAAACCTGCATAGACATATTTACAGTGTTAGTATACTAAATGTGTCTTTCAGGATATTTATATACTACTATTTTCTCAATCATTAAAAAATAGAAAACTACATCTTTGATGGTTTTTAAGACCACCTGAAACACACTTGCAAAGGCCAGCATAACATGGAGAATTTCAAGTAAGTTCGAAAGTAAATGTTAAGGAAGAACTGATGACAACAGGACATAAAACCTGGCTAATTATACTATTATATAAAAGCTCACACCTTTGTGGAAATGAGAGCTTTCTGGATATAAATGATTAATCCTGGCCTAAGGAAAGCAAATATAAAGGAATGTAACACGGCTCAACTAGCCGAACCTTACCAGAAGGGTTTCTGTGAGGAAATAAAAGCAGTTTCTGTAGTACACAGATCAAATTTTCATGTAGCACATCATTTAATTAAAATTTCAAAATCACAAAATTTTCACAAATAAGTGTGTCCACAGAAATATGATAATTTCAATGATTACTGTTCTCCAGTGTGAATAAAATAATTTAGAAAAACTCTGCTTGGAATTTAACAAAAGTTTCAAATATTCACAATACACTCACAACAATGAAAATTAATATGGTAAATATCCTCAAATTTCAACAACCAAAACAACATTTTTTAATTTTAGTATCAAAGGTTCAGCTGTGTTCCACAAAAAGAGATGTTGAAATCCTAACCTCGAATATCTCAAAGAGTGACATCATTTAGAAACAGGGCCTCTGCAGATGCAGTAAAGGTAAAATTAGGTTGTTAGGGTGAGCTCCAACCCACAGTGACAAGCATCCTAACAGAAAAGTGAACTTTGGATCTATACACAGAAGGAAGACTATGTGATGAGATACAGGGGGAATATCATGTGAAGATCAAAGCAGATATCAGAGTAATGCAAATAAATTCCAAGGAATAACAAGACTGCCAGCAAAACACCAGAAGCTAAGGGGAGGCCTAGGGCAGATTCTTCTTCATTGCCCTCAGAAGGAACCAACTCTGCTGTCACCTTAATTTTCAGCTTCTAGAACTGTGAGGTAATATACTTGTGGTGGTTAACCCACAGAGATGGTGGGACTTTTATTACAGCAGCTCTAGGAACCTACTCCAACCTGCAAGTCAAATAGGAACCTAAGAATGTTGCTATAAAAACACCACAAAGCAACGTAAGGAACATTGAAATGCACAGTCCTATTTTTGTTTTTCAAAGATGCTATTAACAAGGCCTACTTCTGAGGAAACCATCAATTGTGTGACATCAACCACTCCTACATTTATCTTTTAAATTAAGATGTTTGTCAGTAATATTAAGATGGGAACTCTCCTTCAGGACAGGATGAACAGACTATGGTTAGAAATCTGTTGATAATAGCACATAACTGTCATGTGGGGAAATGACACAAAGGGCTATAGGGACAGGTTAGTCAGAGGTTCTGCCTCTGAATTTCATTCTTTCCCTTGCCTAACATACCCCCAAAGCTGATATTCAGCCAGCCCACAATAGTACACATATGTTAGTTGTTACAACACTGTGACTGGGAACTCACTGCTGCCCAAATTCCATGACTGTTCTTGTCGCTGCCTAGCCTCATAATCCAACAAATAGTTACTCCTGACAAGTAAGGGAGCTACATGACGTGCTCCATCCATAAGTGGCAACCCTTCTGATTGTCTGATTCATGCACAAATTGGTCTCCCCAAATTCTCTCATCCAAACACCATTAACTAGTGTACATTTAGTTGCCAAAGCTAGAACTCAAACCCTAGCAGCCCAACAGAGAAGCATCTGCTGTTAAACTGCTTCTACCATGGCCTAATAAACTTAGGTATTCCAAATTTTATATTTTCACAAGAGCTTGAAAATTTTCTCAATGAACTTCTCCTTAAAGCTAAAAGAAGATATGGCACTATAAACAACACTGTTACTTAATGAGAGAAATCCTCTACTAATTGAAACTCCATGTTACCTAATGACTATCAATTTAATTGGAGTTATCTGATGAAATTACTTTTGCCAAACTGTGACTCAAACAGAAATTCAATAAAGCTAATAAAAGATAAGCAAAACAAACTATTGTATCAGCAATTCCAAAACTCAATGTAACATTTGGAAATTCAAAGAATGATACGGTGAATTATTTGTACTATAATTTGTACACTGATTTGGAGACTGATAAATACAACATTTAAATTCTAATTTCAACTAATATTTAAGTATTGCTTTCTGCATATTGTTATCATATCTAACAAAACACTTCTAAGGCAGCTTAAGGATTTATGGTCTCCTCTTCAAAAGATCTAAAAAAGGTTCTTCCATTTCTAATTATAACAAACCCAAAAGGATCTATACCATGTTATTTGAAACTATCTTTTATTTATCTTTTTGCCTATTTTAGTGAAATACAGGCAATAATGACCTTCTCAATAATGCATTAATATTTCTTACAAGTCTTCTAATAAAAAATTTGTCCTATGACTGACAATTCCCTTAAGGAGAAGGCTTTTTTCTTTTTAAAAATACCTCTTGAGATCAAGAATAATAGGGATTAAACAGACAGATCAAGTAGGTCTGAAAAAGAAAGGTAGTTTACAACATTATTTGGTTATACAACACTTGAACCACTGGCAGGAAGAAATGTTAAAACACCTGCTAAATATTTTCATGGATATGCATAAAACAAGAGTATTCTGATTTGTAACTCCCTTGATCTAAGCCCTTTAGATCAAAAAGCAAACAAAGCAAACAGAGCTTGAACTATTTTGCTGGGCAAACAAGAATAAGGAAAAAGGATTCCTTTGATTGTGATTAAGAAGATACAATATATAAGGGGGCTTCTTCAAACAGTTGATATATGGGATGCCGGCACTTCAGGACAGGGTGTTAACCTGTTGCACCACAAAGCAGGCCCCAAGCAGTATTGTGAAGGTGATCATTAGCCTAGTAATTAAGATGCTGACTGGGATGTTCATATGATCACAATGCAGAGTGCCCAAGTTCAATCCTTGGTGCCAGATCCTTTTTCTGGTTTCTTCCTAATGCAAACCCTTGAAGGAAGCAGTGATGGTTCAGGTAACTAACTAGATTCCCACCACCCACATGGAAAGCCTGGATTGAGTTCCTGGCTCTTAGCTTTGGTCCCCTGATGGCTACAGGCATTTTGTAGTGAACTGATTTATGGGAGCTCTCATTTTCTCCATCTTACTCTGTGTGTGTCCCTCTGACTCTCAATTAAATATATAAATGAGGAACTGATTTTTTTTTTTTCAGGTAGTTTCTCCCCAAATCTAAAGTAAAGACCAAAAGAAGAAAAATGCTAGGAAATGTAATAAGGTAGGATTTGAATAATAATGATGCATGTTATAAACTGACTATTTAAAGTAACAGATGCAGAAATTCAATTTAAAATAATATCACTAACATTTTGCATCACTGAAATTTAACACACTTTTAAATAAAAAATGAGTTGAAGTACATGAAAATGAAAACACCAAAACTCAAGAGAAGAGAGTAAAAGTGCTACTACCTGCTGATTCACTCCCCAAACGCCCACTACAGCCAGAACCCAGATGGGATCCAGGAACACAATCCAGTCTCCCACGTGGGTGCCAAAGGCCCAATTATTTCAACCATCACCACTGCCTTCCAGGGTTTTAAGTTCTTATCTTTAGAAAACTAGGAAATACACCCAATGAATGTGGATAAAAGAAAATAAGGCTAAGGACAAAAATTAATAAAGTTTAAAACAGAAAAATAGACAAAAATCATGTTTAAAAAAGCTAGTTATTTGAGAAGATCAATAAAATTCACAAACCTCTGGCTAGACTAAGAAAGAAAAAAGGAGGAAGATGCAAACTCACATCAAGAATGAAACAGAAGGTTCAGGGTATCAGATTAATTAGAAGGACAATTAACAGAGTTACTAGAAAGAATTCTGCAAACATAAATTCAACAACTTGCAATGAAATGGAGAAACTTCTCAAAAAACATAAATACCAAAATTTAAAACTCATCCAATACAAAAGGATAATTTGAATGCTCCTATAAAGTATTAGAACAACTGCATCTGTTTAAAACAATACTTTCTAAAAAGTAATCTCTAGGCCCAATGGTTTCACTGTGGAATTCTACCCAATGTTTATAAACCTATTCTTCACAGACTCAGAAAAGTGAAAATTTCCCAATTCATTTTATGAAATCAACACTGCTCTGATATTAAAGATGGACAAAAGAGGAAAAAAGAAAACTTGACAAATATTCCTCATGAACAGATTATTAAAATTAAAAAAAAAAACTTTTATCTAATCCAGATAAAGATATATACGCATTAGGTTCATCCCAGAAATGCAAACTGACCACATTAATACTCTAATTAAAACACTATTAGAGGCCGGCGCCATGGCTCAACAGGCTAATCCTCCGCCTAGCGGTGCCAGCACACCGGGTTCTAGTCCTGGTCAGGGAACCGGATTTTGTCCCGGTTGCCCCTCTTCCAGGCCAGCTCTCTGCTATGGTCCGGGAGTGCAGTGAAGGATGGCCCAAGTGCTTGGGACCTGCACCCCATGGGAGACCAGGAGAAGCACCTGGCTCCTGCCTTCGGATCAGCACAGTGTGCCGGCCGCAGCGGCCATTGGAGGGTGAACCAATGGCAAAGGAAGACCTTTCTCTCTGTCTCTCTCTCTCTCTCAGTCCATTCTGCCTGTCAAAAAATTAAAAAAAAATTTTTTTTAATTAAAAAAAAAAGCACTATTAGAGGGCTTGCACTGTGGTACAGTAGGTTAATCCACCGCATGCAGCACTGGCATCCCATATGGGCGCTGGTTCTAGTCCTGGCTGCTCCTCTTCCCATCCAGCTCTCTGCTAAGGCCTGGGAAAGCAGTAGAAGTCCTTGGACCCCTGAACCCACATGGGAGATCCGGAAGAAGCTCCTGGCTCCTGGCTTCGGACTGGCACAGCTCTGGCTGTTGCGGCCATCTGGGAAGTGAACCAACAGATGGAAGACCTCTCTCTCTGTCTCTCCCTCTCACTATCTGTAACTCTACCGCTCAAATAAATTAAAAAATCTTTTAAAAAATAAAAAAAAGCTATTAGAACTATAAGTAAATTTAGCACTATTACATGATTCAAGGTCAATATTTTAAAAATCAAACAAACTTCTACATACTAACAAAAGTTTGTAATAAAAAATGTTATCATTTACATCAAAAAAATACTTAAAAATAAAAATTTAACCAATTACGTGGAGGATCTGTACACTGAAAACTATGAGTAAAGCATCAGTAAGAAATTATAGAAAACCTTTAAAAGGAGAAAGGTACTTAGGTATTGTTAAGATATCAATTGTCCCTATACTGATTTATGAAGTAAATTAGTCCCTACTGGGGCCGGCACTGTGGAGCAGTAGGTTAATCCTCTGCCTGCAGTGCTGGCATCCCATATGGGAGCTGGTTCTATTTCTGGCTGCTCCTCTTCCAAACTAGCTCTCTGCTATGGCCTGGAAAAGCAGTAGAGGATAGCCCATATGCTTGGGCCCCTGCACGCACGTGGGAGACCCAAAAGAAGCTCCTGGCTCCTGGCCTCCGATTGGTGCAGCTACAGCGGATGCATGGCCATTTGGGGAGCGAACCAGCAGAAGGAAGACCTTTCTCTCTGTCTCCTTTTCTTCTCATTGTCTGCAAATCTACCTCTTAAATAAATAAATAAAATCTTTTTTAAAAAATTAGTCCCTATTAAGATCCCAGATTTTTTTTCAAAGTTGGCAAGTCAACCTTAAACTTTCTATGAAGATGTAAACAATTTACACTACCTGAATTCCAGACTAATAATATCAAGTATTCCTAATAGCATGCTGTTGACATTAAAGACAGACAGATGGAGACTGGTGCTGTGGCATAGCAAGTAAAGCCGCTGCATGCGGAGCTGTAGTGCCATTTTGAGTCCCAGCTGCTCCACTTCCAATCTTGTTCCTGGCAAAGGCACTTGGGAAAGCAGCAGAAGATGGACCAAGTCCTTGGGCACCCATGTGGGAGACCCAGAAGAAGCTCTTGGCTCCTGGCTTCGGATAGGCTCAGCACAGCCAAGGAAATAATCAAGAGTGAAGAAACTACCTATATAATGGGAGAAAATATCTGCAAACAATTCATTCAACACAGATTAACATTCAGAATTTATAAGGAATGCAAACAACTGAACAGAAAATATCCACAAATAATCCTATTTTTGAAATGGGCAAATGACTTGAATAGACATTTCTTAAGAAATGATTCACAAATGGTCAATGAATATATGAAACAATGCTCAACATCATTAGTTATCAGGGAGGTACAAGTGTAAACCACCAGGCATCCAAGTATACACAGATTTCAAACATTTTTATACCAAAATAAACTTTTAATTCCATTTTTCCAGTTATTATAGAAAACAGTATGGAGATCCCCCCCAAACAATGAGGGGAAAAAACCACTATATATATATATATATATATATATATATATATATATAAATCCCACTACTGAGTGAATGTCCAAGGGAATTAAAATCAATCTGTCAAAGACACACTCACATGTTTACTGTAGCACTACTGAGCCCAATACAAGGAATGATAAATGTTTGAAATGATAGGTATGTCAATTACCCCGGCCTCATCATTATACATTATACCCTTCATATATTGGAATGTCACATCGTGCCCACTAAATATATATAATTATAATGTGTGGATCAAAAATAAAAGAACATGTCAAAAGATAATCCTACTTAAATGAGTATTTTTTGCAAAAAAAAAAAAAACTCAATAAAATTGATTTTCTGAAGGTAATTCCAGATAAATGTTAACATATATTTGACAACACTAGAATCAAAATGAACTTGCTATAATAAATTTGAAAGAATCCTAATGTGTGCCAACAAAGGAGCTGATAATTAATTATAGTAAATGTATACAAGTAAAAGTATACAGTATATAGTAAAAGTATAGAGAATACCAGATGACAATAAAATAAAACTATTACACTAAACAATATAGATGAAATTCAGACATTATGCTAAGAAAAGAATCGCAACATAGAACCATACATACTCAATGACGATAAAAATCAGAAGAGTGAAAATGGGCAGGATGTAGGGTATCAATATATAGACAGAGAAAAGTCATGAATGAAACCTACTGGGCTTAGAAACCCTATATTTTAATCTGAGTGGTTGTTAAAAGGGTAAATATATTTCTTAAATACAATGGAACTATTTTTATATTTAAGATTAACACAGTTACGCAATTCAGGGATGTTAGATCTCAATAAAAAATAAATAATAACCACAGAAAATACTACACCTTATTTCACTCTCCATATTAAATTAGAACTAAGAAATGAAGGCCCTATCTAACACAGAATGCTTACGTACACCAAGGTGCATGGTAATTTTTTTTTTAAGATTTATTTATTTGAAAGGCAGAGTTACAGAGAAAGAGAAAGAGAGAGAAAGAGGGGCTCTTCCATCCACTAGTTCACTCCCCAAATGGCTGCAATGGCCAGAGCTGGGCCAGGAGCCAGGAGCTTCCTCTGGGTCTCCCACATAGGGGGCAGGGGCCCAAGCACAGCCATTGGCTCCCCTCTCAGGTGTATTAGTAGAGAGTTGGACTAGAAGCAGAGCAGCCAGGAATCAAAGTGATGCCCATATGGGATGCTGGTGCTGAAGGTGGCAGCTTGACTCACTACAAGACAGCATTGGTCCTGTACAGATTTTAAAAGGCATGGTCCTGGCTCTAATTTCCTATCTCTTCATCTCTTTCACACAATACTGCATCTGCAAATAGTCTTGAGATAGAAGAAAAGGCTAGATGAAGGTAAATACTCTACACCAAGAATGCAAGAATGCAACTGACTCTCAAGAGCTGTGAATACGCAAGGAAAATAAAATAGCCTTATATTACAGCAGAGGGCAATCCTACTTCCTAATGTAGAAGAGAAAAGTATTTTTATATTCAAGTATTCTCTCCTCTATTTTCCATTAATAACATATTATTCCCAAAGAAAACAAGAATTTCTATTGAGTAAAATCATAACTAGCCATGACTGATATACCATTATGTGGAAATTATATATTGGTAGTAAAATACAAATTTTGACATATCCCCAAAATCCTAGGTACTGTTTTGGCAAAATAACAGGTATCAAAATTCACATACTGATAAAATAGAAAATTCCAGTTGTTATGTTGTTAATTTCATTAGTAAGTCTCGTTTCTACTTCACTATAGCCAATATTAAGTGATTAAGGAGAGCACAATTTAAACTCATGAATATATAATTTATAACTTACAAATAAAAATAAAACTAGACATGAACAGAAATATAAAATATAATGATAAATGCTCACAATTATATTAGCTACTTTGAAGTAAGGAACAGAAAGTGTTATCAAAAGAACATTTCAAAATCTGCAAAGATGAAATAAAGACTCTTTTTACTACCATTTTCATATAAATTTAGCAACTGGAAAACTGGAGGTGAAAAGGAATTCTTCATATATATGTATTTTCCCTACAAATGCGTAAGACAAACTATTCTTTGTTGGTTATGGAAGAACATAGGAGAGTTAACACGAAATAAGAACCCTAACTCCCCTGCACATAGATCTTAACTATAAAGGATCATAAACAGGTATGTCTTATTGGAAATGGGAAATTCCACTCTCTCATAATTGAATAGAAACAGCAAGCACCCATAACAATCTCAAATACATGTTAATTAGATGAGCCCCAGATGCTAGGAAAAGTTGCCAAAATATGTCACTTAACAGTCAAACATGCTTCTAATAAAAGTTTACTATAGTGCAGCTGAAAATAGTTCAAAATTCTTTGGCCTGGACAAAAACTATCAAATTTAGATAACCCAAAGCAACTACACTCAACTAGAATACAACCTCTTCAATTCTTCACGTTTGTTATCTCCCTCTCCTTCATTTGCCTTTGTCCTTGAACTAATTCATCATTCACAACATGTCAAATAGCACAGCAAATCTTCCTGTTTCCTGGAATAGCCTATCTGCAAAGATAATCCACAAGTGTTTTTGTTGGTTAAAGAATATGATACCTCACCCAGAAAGTAAATAAATTCACAAAGTTCAATAATGAAGATGAAAATAAACTACAAATAACATGGAATTTTTAAACCTTTTATTTACCAAGAAAAGAAAAAATATGTATTACATTATCACTAAAGGCCGCTACATTTAATATAAAAATCTATATCTTACTAAGTTTATGCAATTATTTATGAAGTATATTGCTACATATTTTCTCCAAACAATTCTCAGTAAAAGGAAGTCTACATCTTGATCCTCAAAATTTTAATTACAGAAGGAACTATGTTCTTAATACTCATTATTCTATTTCTTGTATTATTAACTATGCATGGCTTTCTTTGTCATTCTAACATTCTTTACTGAAATAAAAATTCAAACATAATGAATTACTTCGAAAGTAAAAGACCTTGGAGAAAATGGTAAAAAGAAACTGGTAAGAGGAGAAAAAACAGAGATATGTGTGTGTTTCATAAAAATACATGTGCATGAAAATGAAAGGAACATGAAAGTATTTCTAATTTCTACCATGATCCACAATTACTATTCACTCTTGTCTTTTGAAGGAAGGCACATTTTCCCTCTCAAAAATCAACCTATATCTATTATGTTTAAAGAAATACCAACAAGGGGCTGGCGTCCCAAAGGGGTGCCAGTTTGTGTTCTAGTTCTCCACTTCTGATCCAGCTCCCTGTTAATGGCCTTGGGAAAAGCAGCAGAAGATGGCCCAACTGCTTAGGGCACTGCCATGCACTTGGGAGACCCGGAAGAAATTCCTGGCTCCTGGCTTCCACCAGCCCAGCCCTGGCCACTGCAGCCAAATGGGGAGTGAGCCAGTGGATGGAAGATCTCTCTTTCTCTCTCTCTCATCTCTGTAACTCTTTCAAGAGAATAAATATATAAACCTTAAAAGAAAGACATAATAGCAAAGAAATGTGCCATACATGAAATACATTAATCAAAATTATGCAAAAGTGAAAGTGGGCAATGGTGTATCCAAGAATGAGAATAAATCAGCTTCCTTAAGCAAATCAAACAGAAGACTAAGTAAACAAATAGAACCTAAGTCCTCAAATTAAACTTAATTATGAATTTGACTTATAAAACAATGTAGTTTCCCCTAAAATCTGTTGTTGCTATAATTAGTTTACTTTTTAAAACTTAAGATATATCAGTAATAGAATTTAATGAATCAACCCATGTAATTAATACATTGCACAGCTAGTTCTGGCAGTCAAACATAAAGTAGAGTTATCTCCTTCATCCTTAGTGCAGGGACACAGTTCAAAAGGCCATATGAGGGGCAGGCAAATGCCTAGTGGTTACAGTGCCAGGCAAAATACCCACATCCCATAACGGAATACCTGTATTCTATTCCCGGCTCTGACTCTCAACTCCAGATTCCTGCTATGTAAATCCTGAGAGATTAATTGGATCCTGGTCACGCATAGGGGAGACCTACATTGAGTTTCCAGCACTTAGCTTCAGCCCTAGTCCAGGCCTGGATATTGCAAGCAGGCACGTGGGGAGAGAAACAGAGGATGGGTACAACCAACAGATGGGAGCTAGTTCTGTTTGTTTCTTTTTGCCTCTCAAGTAAATAATTTAAAAATATATATAAAAGCCATGTGATTCAAGCTAAAAGCATTCTTCTTTTAGGTGAGAGGGTGGTGTTTATTATTTCCTAGTTTAATCTTCATACCCAAAATTATCTTCTTAGCTCATTTCCTCAAGAAATTTCTCTAATTATAAGGAAATGCAATCAACTAATCCTTGAATATTATTAAATTGGATTTCAGCTACATATCAAATTGATTTTAAGATCTTGATCATACTTATACAAACTAACATTTAGGCAAAACAAATGTATAGAGTCAAGAGATCAATAAAGACAAAGAAAGTTTTATGTACAGATGTTCATCACAGTATAAATTTTATTTATTTTTTATTACATACTCAATTTATTTGAGAGGCAGAGGAATACACAGAGAGAGCTCTCAGCTGCTGTTTCACTTCCCAAATGCCTACAAAGGCCACTGACCAGGGGCTGAAGCTGGGAGCCAGGAATTCAATCCAGTTCCCTATGCCGGTGGCAGAATATCAATCATCTGATTGATCACCACTGCCTCCCAGGGTCCGTACTGGCAGAAAACTAGAACTGGAAGTCCAGAGCCAGGCATCAAACCCAGGGAATAGGGGGTATGGGTGTCTTAGATTGCATTTTTTAAAAATTTTTTAAGGAATATGAATTTCATAACTAAAATTTTAGGAATATAGTTATTTTATTTTTATAACTATAACAAAATTATAAAAATTATAAATCATCTAATATTCAATAAGATACTTCCTCATAAATTATGGTACATTTATGGTGATAAAATATTTATCTATTAATAATTAAAATTTATAATATATTTTAAACATATAAACACATAAAATGCCCAAACATTTCAGAAAAAATTATTCCTCAATGAACATCTACTATTGTGAATTAAAGAATTTTTTTAAAGATTTATTCATTTACTTTAAAGAGTTACAGAGAAAAGAAGAGATAGAGAAAGAGAAATCTTCCATCCACTTGTTCACTCCCAAAATGGCCGCAACAACCAGGGCTGGGCCAGGCTGAAGCCAGGAGCCAGGAGCTTCTTCTGGATCTCCCATGTGCGTAGCAGAGGCCTAGGGACTTAAGCCATCTTCTGCTGTCTTCCCAGGCACATTAGTAGGGAGCTGGACTAAAAGCGGAGCACCCAGGACTCCAACCAGTACAGGATTAAAAGAATTTAAGATGCATGAAAACAAGGATATTGGCTTTTTACTATATTGTTTATCTAGTACACTGTCTGGCAATCAGTAAACTAGTAGTTTGACTAAAGGAATGAATTCTGTGAAATTTACAAATTTCATAGCTACAAATTAATAGATGCTGTTAAAAACAACCAGGGGGCAGGCATTTGATGTACTGGCTGATACCTGTGTCCCTAATAGAAGTGCCTGGTTTTGAGTCCTTACTCTGCTCCCATATCCAGTGTCCTGCTAATATATACCATGAGAGGCAGCAGTAATGAATAGCTCAAATGTGTGGATCCCCGTCACCAATGAGGAGATTCAGACTGGGTTCCCAGTTCCTTTGCCTGGCCTAGGCCCCAGCTTTTGTAGACATCTGGGAAGTGAATCAGCAGATGGGAGATCTGTGTCTGTCGCTCTGCCTTTCAAATAAAAACAAAAGTTTTAATAACTACAGGTTTCAAGCTAGTACAGCATAATCAGAACATCTGACTCACAGATTTTAAAATTAATTCAATCTGCCTTCATTTTATTTTTAAAAAAACAGAGTAGAGAAAGATTCATTTTCTAGAAATCATACAGGAAGATAATGAGAAAGAGAAAAAAAAAAAAAGAATGACAACACTTCATTAATAAGCTCTAACTGACACACACCCACTCTACAAATCAGTATGTTAACTGTTAAATATGAAAGGCTGATATACTGGATGGAACCCCGCTCTAGGCCCTAACAGACTAGATGAAATCAGAATGAGTCACTCCTGCAAGGTGCCATTTAATCAAACAGAACTTTAAAAGCAGTCAGTTTAAAAACAAAACAAAACAGAAGATTCACAGCAAACAATCAGAAGCAGCCCAGTTTACCTGACCAGCATAAGAAGTTCCCTCTGTTTTAGTCATGTAAGGAAAGTTAACTATGTGCAACCAGTATGTTTTTTGTTCCTTATTTCTGCTTAGTTCACCTTTTTTAAGATTTATTTATTTATTTGAGAGGCAAAGTCACAGAGAGGCAGAGGCAGAGAGAGAGAGGTCTTCCATCCGCTGGTCCACTCCCCAGATGACCACAATAGCTGGAGCTGTGCCAATCCAGAGCCAGGAGCCAGGAGCCAGGAGCCAGGAGCCAGGAGCCAGGAGCCTTGAGCCTCCTCTGGGTCTCCTACATGGGCTCAGGGGCACAAATGCTTGGGCCATCCTCCACTGCTCTTCCAGACCACAGCAGAGAACCAGATTGGAAGTGGAACAGCCGGGACTAGAACTGGCGCCCACATGGGATGCCAGCACTGCAGGTGCCGGCTTCACCTGCCACTCCACAGTGCCAGCCCCTTGGTTCAGCTTTTTTCTGACTCTAAAGCCTACCTCTGCTGCTCAATTTACTGGAGTAACATTTCTATTTTTATAAACAGGATGCTGCTCATTCTAATACTAGGAGTACATTTCATAAATTTTCTAAAAATTGTGCAAAACTAAATGAGCCCTTTTCTAACAATCTGGCCCTTCTTTTTGTTAATACACTTCCCCATCCCTAACTGGGACATTTGTAACAGAGAATCTGTCCAAAATTCAGACAGTTATGGAAAACTATATGCTTGGGCCTTCAGGTGTTTGACAAATTAATTCTAAAAGTGACCTTAAGGTCACTTATAGGTTATTTCAGTATTCTCTCCTGCTTAATGATTAACTCCTATTCTCCTCCATGCTGGCCTATGGAGGGAATTCCCATCAGCTGCATTTCAGACTACTATTCTCATTCTCATTCTAGCTTAGATGTTTTTTTTTTTTTTTCAACTGATTCTTGATTCAAAAGCTTTAAAATGTAAAGCAGTAATTTTCAAGCCTTTAACAGAGAAGTACCTCAAACGTTAAGGTAAAATCTCTCCTGTTGTACAGAGGGGTCTTAATGTTTTTATTAAAAAAAAAAAAATTCCTAGCAAATGTTTGGTCTAATGGTTAAGACACCTGCATCCTACACTGGAGTGCCTGGGTCCAGCTTCCTGCTAATGCCCACTATGGAAGGCAGCAGGTGATGGCTCAAATGGTTGTTGGACCCCTGCCACCCATGTGGGAGACCTGAATTGAGTTCCTAGTTTTTGGCTAAGGGCTGGCTCAATCTAGGTGTTGCAAGCATTTGAGTAGTAAATCAGTGGACAGGATCTCTATCTCTTTCTCTCCCTCTCTGCCTCTCAAATTAAATAAATAAAGTATAAAATGCCTTATCTTTGAAGGATTGTTTATATCACAGAAACTCATTCAAAGCTTGCATGTTATTGTAATATGTACCATGCAAATATTAAAATGTCTTAATTCAGTCACCACTAAAAATTAACTTTTTGTCAAAGAGTTTCCAGAAAAACTGGTCTACCTTGAAAATTGCTTTATCCTGGACACAAATTGGAGTTTAAATACTCAGTGTGAAAGATAACATGATACCCTTTACATAATGTTAATAAAAAACACTTTAAAGGAATTAAGAAAATGCCACAAAGCTGTATGAAAACAATGAACCCAATTTCAGAATCATCATTTCCTTGAATGGGAATTTTAAGGGGGACACAGGAAGAGCATGTGATTCCATACATGCTATTGTTAACTTGCTGATTTTTATTTTAGATAGTGGTTTCACAGGTGCTTATTACCAAAACAAAAAGAAAACAACTATCATTAAAATAAAAACTAAATATATAAAAACAGGATATGCAGACCAATATTAAGAATATATAAAACACCAAGGACTATTATCAATCCAATGAGAAAAGAACATTTTTTAATTCATTCCTAAGGAAAGAGTTTAATAGGAAGTGTGAGCTATATTACAGCCTGACCTTCTTTCATTCTTACCTTCCAAATACATTTTACATTTTAAAGTAACAAGATTTCTTCTGTTATTCCATTCCTATCCCATGTCTCCCAAGCCTTCACATCCTTTTCCTCTTCACATTGAGCTTTAAAATTGAAATAGATTTCTTAACCATGACTAACATTCTTAACACTTCTACAGGATAATTCACTGCAGAATCTGACAACCTTTCCCCACTCCCACTTTCACTGACTCACTCAGTCCTTCATTCAATCAGTACTTAACAATCGCCATGAGCGATTTTATTCTAGGTAACAGAACAATAAAGAATAAATAGCAGTACAAATGAGGTACTGGGCCATCTCTCAGAAGAGCTTGTACTTTATCTACTATACAGACACACTAATAAACACAATGAAGAGATATACAGTAACAGAGGTACATGCAAAATTATTTGGCAGATGGAAAGAAAGGCTCCACAGAAGAGATAAATTGAGATACCATTTTGATGTGAATAAGGGTTGGTAAGGAAGACATTCACACAAAAAAGTACCAAGGCTCAAAATAGAACAATAACCTGTTCAGGGAGGCCATAGGCAGCTGCATGCAGCCACAGCACAGGCTACAATGGAATGTGATAAGAGAAAAGAAAGATAGGGCCTAAAATAAAGAGCCTGTTTGAATTTCAGCCTGTTGGAGAACCCAGTCTTTTTCTGTTAAGGGACTGCTCAATACAACCACAGAAATTCCTTACTTTTCTTGTGTCATGGAATTTTTTGGTAGCTAAAAGGTAGCTAAAGCCTACTGATCTGCTCTCAGAATGCTTTTATATACATAAAATAAAAGATACAGCATTCCAAATAATTGTTGTGGATACACCACTCAAGCTACTGGAGCATGAGCTTGGACTGTACTCAGTGACTCCTGTCATGGTGTGCTACCCTAAAATACAGTACCCGGGCATTTAAAGAAAGCAGCAGCAGGAGGAAAGCCACTCTCACATCCTGAAGCAGGTTCTTCAATCTATGAAGGTCAATCTTTGACCTTCCACACTTCTTTCCTAAAGTCTTATGATTGGCATTAGAAAGGCGCTCTCTCTATGCCCGCACCAAAGGAGTATCCTTTTCTCTGAAGGCACAGCAACACAGAAAGGACCTGAGAAAATAGGTATTGCTGCTAACGTTATTTAAAGCCCTTCTGTCCAATCATACTTCTCAATGAAGATTCACCTTTTCAACACATACTGAGCATAAGAAGACTCAAGTTCACAAGTTCCTTTGAGTATTCATTCCCTTATAAACGTTTTCCACATCATGTGAAATTTAAACATGGTCTTCTTTTTTCTTAATCAGGTCTTTTGTTATAAGGGCCTCAGTCATGAAACAAGCAATCAGTGGGGAAAATAAAACTTTCATCCTCTTCGCATTCAAAGAGAACAGTATTGAAAGGGAGAACCAAGAGTTACTCTACAGTGAGAAGTTTGACAAATGCTACACCTCAGCCAAGTTTCATGGTTAAGTAACACCAACAGTGTGGTAAGCCGCATTAGAAGGATGTATGCATCCTTGACATACAATGTGATAAAACTGTTACCTTACCTCTTTGGCCTTTATCTCAAAGGCATGTGGACCAGTCTAACCATGAGAAAAAACGTTTTAAAATCCCACTTGGGCGACATGATATGAAATATCTGGCCAGTACAACAGTAAGGTTTGAGAAATTGTCACAACCGAGGGGAAATAAGGAGACATGACTAAAGACAAAAGTATTTCCAACAGTTTCCAGAAAAAATGGAATTAAAAGATGTTTATTTTGTTATAAACAATTTCAAAATCTATGTATATGAGGTATCTCTATAGCTCATGGAAAATGTACTACAAAAAAACTATGCATGGACTTCAAAAAAAGTTTGCACCAAAATTAACTTATCTTTTAATTCCATCTTCCGTGAACTTTTTGAAGAACTCTATGTGGTCTCCTGGATAAGATCCCATAACAGAAAAAGCACATTAGGCAAAACTAAGAAAATCTGAAACAAGTATGAGAACACTTATCAACAACTGCTGAGATATGTGTACTACACCAATGTCGGCTGTGTCTGGCCCAGCAGTTATGATGCCCTTGTCCCACAGTGCAGTGTCTGGGTTCAGTTCCCTGCCGCAGCTCCTGATTCCAGCTTCCTGATAATGCAGATCCTGAGGCAGCAGTGATGAGTCAAGTACTTGAGTTCCTGTCACCTTTGTGGGAGACCTGGACTGAGTTCCCAGCTTTGGACTTTGAGACGAACGCACTACCTGTTGCTCAGCTATTTTTTTGCATGCTAACACTGTGCATGCTAACACTGTGCATTTATTTATTTATTTTTACCCAGAAACTTTTTATTTAGAGTGTAAAACCTTCATACATTTCATACACCCTCCCACCCCCTTCCTCCTCCCTCTCCTATTCCCATTCTTATTTTTTATTAAGATCTATTTTCAATTAACTTTATACACATAAGATTAATTCTATACTAAGTTAAAGAGTTTAATAAATAGTATTTTGAGTATTTTGTGAAGGGAGGGGTGTGAACCAGCAGAAGGGATCTCTGTTTCTCAAATATATTAAACCAAAAAATATATGAAATTCAGTAATATATAAAGGAACGGTATGTACTATCTCTGCAATAATTTTGTAAATTTTAAATAATTCTAAAATAAAACTTTTTTTCAAATATTTATTTATTTATTTGAGAGGCAGAGTTACAGACAGACAAGAGGGAGAGACAGAGAAAAAGAGAGGGGTCTTGCATCCACTGGTTCATTCCCTAAATGGTCACAATGGCCAGAGCTGGGCCAATCTGAAGCCAGGAGCCAGGAGCTTCTTCCAGATCTCCCATGTGGGCACCAGGGCCCAAGGACTTGGGCCATCTTACACTGCTTTCCCAGGCCATTAGCAGAGAGCTGGATCAGAAGAGGAGCAGCCTTGATTTGAACCATCACTCACATGAGATGCCGGCGCTGGAGGCAGAGCTTAACTTACTACGCCACAGCACCAGCCCCTAAAATAAAACTTTTTCAAAAAATAAATAAAAGGAAACAAGTTACATTGAAATTATCTTAAAAAAAAAAAACCAAATCTGTGAGGTAGAAATATATAGGCTTCTTTGTTAAAGATTAAAAATACTCAAAGGCATAAGTAATTGTGGTAATTTCAAAACAGTGATCAATGTAAACCATACTTAAAGTTATTGCAACGACCATAACATTACTGTCTTTCAGTATCCTATCTGTAGGGGATTGGGTCCGGAAAGCCCTACAAATAGCAAAATCTATAGATGCTCAAGTCTATTACGTGCGTACAACCCACGCATGACCCTCTGGTAAACCTGAAACCATCTCTAGGTTACTTATAATATGGAATGCAATGAAAATAGTTTTTACACTGTAATGTTTGTGGAAGAATGACAAGGTAAAAAAGTCTATACATGTTTAGTACAAATGCTTTCTTTTCAATATTTTCAATTTGCAGTTTCTTGAATCCATAGATGGGGAACACATGGACACAGAGAGTCTACTGTATATGAAATTATCTGAGACTCTGGTGCTAACAAATGCCCAGTTCACACTGCTGCAGTTTGCATCCTAAGTCAAAACTTAAGAAACATTAATTTCATTTACAGTGTAGTAAAAGCAAAGATGCAGTTGATTTCCTATTCAAGTTCAAAGACCTCTGATCTCTATCCAAAAACCATAAAAGAAAAGAGAAAATACGGAATAACACTAAATGGACACAATGTTAGGCTAATCATTCCAGGCACTACATTGCTATTCATTAAAACCTCACAACAATGCCATTTCACAGATTAAGCTGTTTAGGGGAGTTATTTGTATAAGGCCGTATGTCTAAAAACAGATTCAAACTATAATGTAACTCCAAATGAAAACTGACAGAGCACCTCTAAAAACTTATCCAACTCTACTTGAGGAACTTTTGAAGAACTCCCTACTGATTTTATTGTAACACACCAATGCTCCTGTTAAAACTTTCTGTTTGGGCAAACAAGTTAAGACTACAAGGTATCATTTTCTAATTGTCCAAATAGAATAATCATAATCAGCAGCAGCAACAGCTAGCCCAAAGGAAAAGGGTATACACGGTTCGTTGTTAGTATCCTTCTGAGGTGTGGATGTGCCTGCTGTGCTTTTTAAGCATCTCAAAAATACACGTAAGATACCAGAGAGATTTTAGAAACACTGGTTTATTATATTGTTAAAAGTCTGCACAAGTTCTGTACAGATGCAGTTTTTAAGTATTTCTGAATAGCAGTTGGTTGAATTCACAGATTAGGATAGAGACATTTTATTGTCAATGGCAGTTTCTTTGTTTTTCCAACTACCACTAATTCTGTTTTTTAGAATAGCAAGTTCCTAGACTATAATGATCTATCTCCTAAGCTTCATATTCAAATGAATGTGTAACTGGCAGACAAACTTCAAGCAAATTTCTTGAAAATATTAACAGTGTTTAGTTATTCACTTTTCTCCATCTTCAACATTGCTTAGTTGACAGATTCTATTCTATGAAAACAATGTCCGAATCATAATTTTTTTCCTAAAATATGCCAATATATCAGGAATTCTAACTAAACATATTTAGATTTGAATTCTCTGTCTTTTAGCAGCTGTATCTTTGCTAAATTTCTGTAAGCCTATAGGCTTTTAAGTTCCATATTATCAATCATCATTGGCAACTGATAATAAGATTTTTATTATGTAAATTTCTAAAGAAAAAATGGTTGTAGAGCACTGAGCAAAGTGTTAAGTGTCAATCACATAATTTCCTTAATATGGGGCTTACTTTTAAGTTCTAAATCTTCCTGTAACAATGTTCACAAAGGTTCTTTGCTGAAATACTTTTCAGTTAGTTTTAGCTGATTCTTTAAATAACGAGAGATTTGCTGAAGAGAAGGATTTTATCTTTCTTTGGAAGAAGCCAAGATCATCTCCATTTAAGGACACACAGCAGCTGCTGCTACACATTTCAGTTACCCGTAAGAAAGTGAAGCGGGCTGAGTTCACTACGCTGTAAACATTAAAAAGAAAAAAAAATAAGAAAATTACAAATAGTTCCTCCAAAAGTAAAGAAGAGCATTAAGAATCAGAATTTGTAGGTGTGCAATTTAAGGAAATCTTATACATAAACCAAAAAAAAAAAAAAAGAGAGAGAGAGAATAGGAGAATGACAAACTCTCTTTTCAAAAGGATTCTTTTCCCAGTTTCCGCTAAGATAAATTGTTCTAAGAAGCTCAGAAATATTATTCCACTGCTAAAAATTTTATTTGTGATGGTACTGCAAAAAATTTATGGAAATTGGAATTAAAAGGTAGGTTTTTTTTTTTTTTTTTTTTTTTTTTTTTTTTTTGGTGCGAAAGTTCTTTTAAATCCATGCACACCACACGAGGGAGTCTTCAAAGAGTTAATGAAAAGTGATTATAATGAAAAATTAGGCAAGGATTTCAAGTTTTTTTTTTTTTTTTTTGCACCCAAGAAAACATCTTTTAATTCAATTTTCCATGAACTTTTTGATGTACCCTCATACAGTAATTTTCAGGAAAGCAAGTGCTACATTAGATGAAGTGCATTCTTGAAGAAAAACTACACAATTTAAATTTTAACAAATGTAAATCCACCCAAATAAAGTTTCATTAACTCGGATGCAACTGATCAGGAATCTACAAATACTCCTTTTTTGCTAGAAAATTACCTTGATACTGTGTCTGAGTATCAAACATTTAGTAAGACTTTAAGGTAATCTAACGCAGCTGTTAAAGAATCTTAATTCCCTGTATTTGCAAATCGTTATTTTTCTTGGGGTGATACAGCAATTTACATGAGAATTATTGATAAGTACATTCAAAGTAAAGAAAACACAAATGAATTCAACACATTTATTAGTTCCTACTTCCACTATAAGGCTGATTTAAAAAAAATAAAACTAGTTATTAGAGGGTTTTTCTCAGACACTATCCCTCTCAAAAATACACAGTACTAAAATAAAATTAAAACAGGAAAAGTATAAAATTTAATTCCGTGAAAATGATGAACCGTTGCCTTACTTGAACTTCACATTATGAAGATGCGGTATTAAAGCAATAGCAGCAACGACTCAATGAAAGTTGTTGAACCTAAGCCTGTGTTACCCTCATTCTATTAAAATTCCTATTACAACTATTTTCTGTCTTCAATATCATCATCATCAATATACAATTATCTCTAAACCTGAAAGTGAATAAATCTTGAGCTTTCTACCACCCAAACTTATTTTATTTATCTGCCATATTTTGTAAATTAAAAGCAAAAATCGAAGCACAAAGTGTTAGTGACCTTTCCATACCTAAAGATAAATGAAGTTCTAAAGTTTGGCTGTGATAAGACTATGGTTAACCAATCAGAACTTCAGAATTCCTGTGTGACATCATAAGACCTCCCTAGAATACTTTTTCTCCTCCACCTACTGCAACTATTCCCATAAACCTGGTAACAGAGTCAGAAAACTTCCCAGCTACAAGCCCATTAAGACCTCACACTACTTGATATTCTGTACTGTGGTGATCACAGCAGCCAAGGTAAGAAATGGATTTCACTGGTTTTGGTCATTCATACTTTCTGAAACTCAAACTCACTGAGCTCTTAAAATTTTAATTTCATCATAGTTTTGAAATCTCAGTTCAAAGTTAGTGAAATGTTTGAAATGGCAAAATGCTTAATATCTAAACAAATGTTTATCTATATAGTGACAGTAAAAAATAAGATTTAGTTTTAAAATTTAAAGAATCATATTCATCTTTAGCCCTGAATTGGTACTGTCGTTTAACTTTCACTTTTATTTTACTGTTCAAATTTAAATTTCTGCCAATTTAAAAATCTTACAGTTGTATTATCATATTTAGTGGCAGTGATAGTATAACTTCTCCACACAGAACAATGACATAATTGTATTGTATCTTACTGTACTGAAATATAGTGCAGGAGTAGGCTATGTATTTGCATCTGTATTAGTACGCATAGTCGTGTGACTAGAACATGCACATTATCAGCAGGTTTATTCAGTATTGTCATTATGATCCCTTACAGTGAATATTAACTAAACAGAGTTTAAGAATATATCATATTTAGAAATGTTCGTAAAGATTTTTCCTCTCCATAAAGCTCAGTCAACTTTAATTTTAATTTTAAGGTATTTACTAATACATTAGATCCTGAGGTTCTAGCAAATACACAGATAATTACTCCAGAACAATTCTCATGTTAATGTAATATTAATATAAAGAGAACAGAATCAAGAAATGGGCAAAGTCTAGGCAACTTTTAACAAACACTTCCAAAAATCCCATGTTTTTAATGAATGAAGTTTCTTTTATTAAATTCAATACAATATCATAAAGAACAAATCTGGAAATTTTAAAACATTTAACACAAAAATATAAAAATCCTTGTAAAGGTACAGAAAGTTTCAATACTTTCAAAATAGAGATTATTTTAGCACTCACATTTCTAAATATCTCACTGAAACAAATTTGATTACATGAGTGATTATTCTGCCTACTAATGAATACACTTGTTAATTTATTGTCCTCCAGTGTTCCTCAGTTTTCTCTTTTGAACTTAGCAGGAAAATGAAAAAAAGAAAGAAAAGAAATATCCAAGAATGGAGACAGTACAATATACTTGACTTCTGTTTGAATTCTACCATATTCTCTGTTAAAATCTCAATTTAATAGATGAAATGCTTCCTTATTCTTAAAGTTCTATCAGGGCACAAATAAGATTATATAGATTTATTTCACTTTATTTTTATATTATATATGTTAAAATAAAATTTACCTTAGAATTTTCAATTCTTGTAACACTGTAAACTCTACTGTTTTCAGAACAAGCAGGAACTTTATAATTCCATAAGCAGTATTCCTTAAACATTTTTAATTTTTGTCTACCACTGAGTAACCCTAATTTTTTTCAGTATCTTTGTATTTACAAAATGTTTTTCCTTTGTTATTATATAAGTCACTCTGTGAGGTGGTTTCATATATGTATCTGTGCATTTTTACTCAAATATCTATCAAATTACATTCTAATACTTTAAACAGGGTAGTCAAGAATTCTTTCATTGTATCCGAATTTTACTACATCACATATTACTCCAAAAACAAACACCTAGAAAGAGCAGAAATTCTATTAAGATTATCCTTAGGTAACCAGTGTGCTCAGGTTAACAGAAATTACATTGCTAAAGTGACTGCTGTTCAAATTTAAAACATAATGCCTACCAATGAGCCATACATTATGCCCCATCTAGTTCCTCTCTACCTAAAGATAATACCTTTAAGTATTGTATGTTTATAAAGACTTGTGGTTTAAAACTAGTGTTACATAAGATGGAGAAATATGAAAGAAGCGTAAACTATTAAAAAAAAAAAAAACCTAGGTTTCAAAAGTATGTAAAAGAGCTACAGAGTACTTGCAGGAGTCACATCAATAACATTTCCTAAAACATGAAACATCAAAATTAGATTTTAGTAGATAAAAAGAAAACTCATTTGGGATGTATATTAATGCTTTTTTTAATCTCACTAATTAGAGGTAGGAGAATACTTGCAAAAATAAAGTAAAAAACTTACTTTAAATGTATTATATAAAGTAATAATTACATGCAACATACTAAAAGTTTAACTGAAAACCTAAATTTATAGTGTAAATCACCTCTAAATTAGACTATATAGTTATTACCAGTCCTAGAAATGAGTAGAGTCAATTAAATTGTCTTTGTTTACTGTTCTAAAGAGTAATTTTCTAAATGTACTAGTATACATAAATATTTCATTTGTTCCTCTGAATTCTTTGTATGTTTGATATTGTATCTCTGTTTCACAATTTAGGCCAAAATGCAAACTGCCCAAGGTCATGAAGCTAGGCAATACAGGGCCCTTGGGCAGGCACTCAGGTTTATGACTCTGAACCACATGCACATCCTATACCACTGATCAACTTGGCTTAAAAATAAACAATGACATTAACAGAGCAAAATAGACTGAAAGAACTAATACTTTGCCATTCTACAAGACAAATTTAGAGAATCCAACTTCTATTCATTTAAAACCATTCCATTTAATTTACAGTTTAGCTGTATATCAGGCATTATATTCCTAATAGCCTAAATGATATTTTATGGATCATTTTCAAAATCAGGGACATAAGAAAGATATCCTTAATTATTAAGCAATATACCACAACCAGTCAAATTAGTTTCCTGGGCTGATCATACTGGCAAAGGAACAAATCTAGAGTTTGGAAATAAAGTAAATAAAGTAATAAACTGTTATAAATTAAATGAGTAGTCTCTCTGAATATTTCCAGAAACAGTACCTCAATGTCCTTAAACCCTGCATGTATTACAAATACAAATACACTTATAGTCCTCTGAGGCCCTCTAGTGTTTTTTCAAAGGTACTCCGTCGTCAGGGTTTTCAAATTTAAAAAAAAAAAAAAAAAAAAAAAAAGCTGATCAATTCACTCACATTAATGAGGGTGTATTCATTAAGTGGCATTCATTTTTCCTTAAGACTTCCCTAACATGCCAAGATGATATTCTCTTCAAAAAATCAGTAAGAATCTGAAGTCTCAACTCCTACAAGGCTGAAAATGGTATCTTAATTGCAAATTACTTTCTAAATCATTTTACTACTTAAAATAACAGATGAAAAACCTACATACAAAATATCAAAAGTAACATGCCAATTTCAGGGAGAAAATCTCTGTGTTATTGTTTAGAGAATCCTCCTTAGGGCAGAGCTTTAACACCATTTCATTATGGGGGTCAATTTAGGAATCAAGAGGATACCGATTTTCTTGTGTGCAGGCAGAAGCAACTTGAAGACGCAAATATCCAGCCTGGATCTACAGTCTTCACTGTTGCTGCCCCAAAGTAACTTCAGACAGAAATTCAAGTTTAGTGTTAGGCAATGTCAAAACGAAGATGTGAACTCTGGTAAGCCAACTGACTGTAATGTAATGATGGAGTTTCCTAATTCATTTCAACAAGATTAAAAAAAAAAAAAAAGATGCAGACACAATAACTGCTGGCCCATCTGTGCAAATGGAAATGAGTGGTAGGAAAAAGTAAAAACTGAATAATTCTAATCCAGACATATCTGTTTATCTAACCTCAATCTGTACAGAATTCTAATCTACTAAATCAACTAAATGAGAAAAAAATCCTTCTGTCAAGACTATACCCTTAGATATTTATTACTTTAATGCACTAGCAAAATATACCCATGTTTACAAGAATAATAGACATACAAACAGAAATAAATACAGGGAAGCAAAATTTTAAATTCCACAAAGAATCTCAGAAATTTGCAATTTCAACAGAAATAATATCAAAAAAAACTGAAAGTGCTTAATTTACAGGTGGCTATTACTATTCAGTATATACAGCATCATTAAGGTGTCAGTTGCCTAGCAAGTCATAAAGTAGGGCACCAAAAGTTTTCAAAAGTCTGCTGGAGGTCCACTGTGCGCAATACATCTGACACTGTGTTGCTGAAACAGAACTCATACTAAGGACTCCTTTTGGAGCTAACATACAACCTTCCACTCAGCACGTTGCTTAACACAGCCCACGATGTTTGTTAAGAATGAAGGTTGCCCTGTGGTTTTTCTCTTTCTTCCTCCCACTTCAAAAACAGAACACTGTTTTGAACTTGACCGTTAACTTTTAATTTTACCTACTTTGAGCACATGGATTACAAAGGCTTTATAAATCCCACAAGGAAGAATAAAAAGCTATTCTTCCCACCTCTCCAAAAATTAGAATAATGGATTCCACAGATGGATAAGATACTCTGTGGAAATTTTTCTGCCTCTTATATGCAATACAGCAGACAGGGATCCAGCACTTCTTTTGTTGTTGTTTTGTTTGTTTTAAAGATTTATTTATTTACCTGAAAGGCAGAGTTAGAGAGGAGAGGCAGAGAGAGAGAGAGGTCTGCCATCTGCTGGTTCACTCCCGAATTGGCCAAAACGGCTGGAGCTGCACCTATCCGAAGTCAGGAGCCAGGAGCTTCCTCCAGGTCTTCCCACACAGGTGCAGGGGCCCAAGGACCCGGGCCATCTTCCACTGCTCTCCCAGGCCACAGCTGGGAGCTGGATCAGAAGTAGAGCAGCCGGGACTCGAACCGGCAGCCACACGGGATGCTGGCACTGCAGGCGGCGGCCTCACCCACTATGCCACAGCATCCGCCCCAGGATCTAGCATTTCTACAATCAATCTACTATCAAGCATTTTTCATAGTTTCAATATTCGGATTTTAGATCCTGGATGATAAATTAACTCTTTTTTTTTGTTTGTTTGTTTGTTTGACAGGCAGAGTGGATAGTAAGAGAAAGAGACAGAGAGAAAGGTCTTCCTTTTGCCGTTGGTTCACCCTCCAATGGCCGCTGCGGCCGGTGCATCGCGCTGATCCGAAGCCAGGAGCCAGGTGCTTCTCCTGCTCTCCCATGCGGGTGCAGGGCCCAAGGACTTGGGGCATCCTCCACTGCCTTCCCGGGCCATAGCAGAGAGCTGGCCTGGAAGAGGGGCAACTGGGATAGAATCCGGCGCCCCAACCAGGACTAGAACCCGGTGTGCCGGCGTCGCAAGGTGGAGGATTAGCCTGTTAAGCCACGGCGCCGGCCGATAAATTAACTCTTAAACTAATCTGTAAATGAATACTTTCCTGTCCCCAAAAGTTAACACATACTGTCATCCTTTTAATAAAAGAGAAGGAAGTAACTTCAGTTTCCATGGCTGTTTAGGCCTCATGCAAGTTCTCAACATTTTGACACAATCGATTTCTGAATATTCTTAAAAAGGGATTAGAGGATATAAGAAAAACGTAAACTATGTTTCTATACTCTCCATCAAATATTACTCTAATAACTTGTCTATAAGAAAAGTGGTCAAAAAAGAAGACTGCAGGAATTCTAAATTCCCAGGGTTACTGTCAGTGCAGAGTAAAGAATGCTGAACACCTGACAACCCTGCCATAAATTATGAAGCAGTGAAGGTCACAGACAACTCCAAAAATAGGATTGTGATGTTCCCACACACAACTTCCAATTTGTAACATATGCCAAAAGCCCCGTTTTCTATGGATGTAGTCTTAGTCTGGCTTATTTACAGATTTTAGAAGTTCAGCAGAATAGGACTCAACTTTGTATACTGCAAAGTATACAACTGCTACCTAAGTTCACCCCCAAAATTTAATGCATACCAGTAACAGCTTGAAAAGATTTCTTTTCAGCTTTTTGTATCATCAGATCATAAAGTAACTACAAATCACTGTAAATTTAACAAGAAATAGGTCACCATCTTCGCTGGTCTTCTTTACACCCAATTTGTTTCCAGCAATAATTTCTCCTTTTTTCACAAACAATTGGCTGTTGTGGTATTATGAGGTCAGCTTTACAGATTGTTGTATTATATTTTCAATAATGGGAATACACATTTGTATAAAGCCTAGTTTAGGTTAATGCTGTGTTTATCAGCAGACTCTCTGAACTTGGTTATGTCCTCCAAGCCTTATTTTCCTCATCTGTGACAGGAAGTGACAAGAAGAATATCAGAGTGTGGGTGTTTAACCAACAAATGCTATTATTTTACCTGATTAACCTGTTAATCACAGCACTGTTTTCAATAGTTTTCTAAAATTTTCAGTCATAAAACTCCCTTATTCAACTTTACTGATCTAATCAAATGGTGTCAATTATACACTAGATACCAGGGTACAAAATGAACACACAGTTCCTTACTCATGAACTAGAAGTGTAGTTGGGGACACAGATATGTAAATTTAAATTACAGCACAACCTGTTATTCTTATATTGATAACACTGAAGTCCTCAAAAACCCATCAGCGGTTTTACCTTAATGACTAATTCTACCTTAATGACTAATCAAAGATATTACTAGGAAGTGATATTTAAATTGGGTTTTCAGATCAACCAAAGTTAGGCAAACAATCAGAAGGCGGAAGGAGTTGGAAAGCGAGAACAACATGTGCAAAGAACAAAATAAAAAAGGGAACAGAGTATTTATGGAAAGCTGACATGTTGCACGTGACTGAAGTACCCACTCCTAAATGTCAGGGCAAGGATGATTCCTGTAAACGCTTCTTGATGAATTGCTGACCAGCCCTCTCCTTTCCCAAGTTTATCTCAAAATAACTTTTAAAACTCAGACTTTAAGACCATTTAAGCCCTCAAGTTTTATAAAAATAGAAATTACCAATGTTAATTCTTATGTTTTAACTGTATCATTACATGTTCTCATACAAAGTGACTAGTCAAAAGTATAAAGGAATAAATAAAATCTGCCCACACTTCCCCAATAATATAAATTCACTGATATAGCACAGCAAATACATGCAGAAGTAATGTAAAGGCTGGATGTACTCAAAGAATGAAAACTTTATAATATTTTTTCTGAAGAAATTAGTAGAAGTAATTAAATAAACACTGAGTTTTAGCTGTCATTTTCTAAGTAGGAAAAATTACAGATACGTTTAGTCACCTGTGTTTGACAATGAAGACTACATGCTAGGGAAACGTAGGCTGTTACCAACTCTTTATAAAATAATGAAGTCAGGCCAGCGCTGTGGCATAGCGGGTAAAGCCGCCGCCTGCAGTGCCGGCATCCCATATGGACACCACTCATAGTCTTGGCTGTTCCACTTCCAATCCAGCTCTCTGCTATGGCCTGGGAAAGCAGTGGAGAATGGCCCAAGTCCTTGGGCCCCTGCACCAGTGCTGGAGACCCGGAAGAAGCTCCTGGCTCCTGGCTTTGGATCAGCCCAGCTCCAGCCATTATGGCCATTTGATGAATGAATCACAGATGGAAGAACTCTCTGTCCCTCACTCTACCTCTCAAATAAATAAATAAATCTTTTTTAAAAAAATAAGTTTGCTCTAAGTTGGCTGTGTGGAACTACTTACTACAGACCAACACACTGAGGGACAGAGTCTCAAGACACATGAAAGTCCAGTTAATAACACAATTCAAATTGTAACAAGCCAACCTGAAGTACTAAAAATTACAGAGTTGGGGCAAGTGTTTAGCCTATGGTTAAAATGTTCACATCCCAGTTCAGAATACCTGGGTTACATTTCTGGCTCCAGCTCGTGACTCTGGCTACTTGTTAATGCAGGCCCTGGGAGACAAGCAGTGATAGCTGAAGTAACTGGGTTCCTGTCACCTACATGGGAGACCTGGACTGAGCACCAGGTCACAACTTTAGCCTAGGTCAGTCCCTATTGATGTGTACATTTTGGGCAGAAACCATTGGATGGGCTCTCATGTGCTCACGTGCTCACACTCATTCTCATTAGCTCGCTCTCTCCTTCAAAAATAAGTATCTTTTTTGGGGAAAAAAAGAGAAAAACCTAACCACCATATACCACAGTTTCCTATGAAAAATAAATGTTGAGTTCTAACTGATGCATGTCTTTTCCTGTCCCATTCTTTCAGCACTTGCCACTCTCAAGAATGGGGGTAACAGGATGAGGTGGGCTCTCATAGGATATAGAGACTAGCAAGAAAATGAAATCTGGCAGCTGGGGTAAGGTAGTAATATCTTGATTAACAATGATATATCAACAAGCCATGCTGAGGAAGTGAACAGTTACAGTAAATACACTTAGTCTATAGTCATTGTGAAGTTAATTTTAGAAAAGATACTCCCTTCACGTTTACAAGATCTGGCAGAGGAATAAATTTGCTAAGAATCTGCTTTACTCTTTTTTAAAAAAAGATTTATTTTATTTATTTGAAAGGCAGAATTTGGGAGAGAGAGAGAGAGATCTTCCATTCCTGGTTCACTCCCCAAATGGCCAGGGCTGGGACAGACAGAAGCCAGGAGCCAGGAACTCCAACCAAGTCTCCCCTATGGGTAGAAGGGCCTAAGTACTTGGGTGGTCACCTGCTTTCCCATCAACAATAGCAAGGAGCTTGGATCAGAAGTGGAGCACCAATATGGGATGCTGGCATCACAGTTGGCAGCTTAATCTGCTACGCAATAACCCCAGCCTCTGTTTTATTCTGAATTTATTGTCATTTTTCTATGAGCAATTAATTATGGGATTTTAAAATTCCATTTTAAATTTCTTATTTCAAAATTGAAACAAACATTCTGATGGAAGGTGAAATATCACCAAATGTTAATAGCAATTCTTTCTGGACAGTTATTTTCTAGTTAGTGGTGTTTTTTTGTTTTTTTAGGTTTATTTATTTACTTATTTATTTGAAAGGCACAGAGAGAGAGAGAGAAAGATTGAGAGAGAGAGAGAGATCTTCCATCCTCTAGTTCATTCCTCAAATGACCACAATAGCTTGAGACTGGGCCAAGCTGAAGCCAAGAGCCAGGATTCCATTTGAGTCTCCCATGTGGTTGGCAGGCATTATCTGCTGCTTTCCAGGCACACTAACAGGGAGCCAGATTGGAAGCAGAGTAGCCAGAACTCAAACTGGCACTCTGATATGAGGTGTCAATGTCCCAGCAGTAGTTTAATCTGCTATACTATAACACCAGCCTCTACAGTTAATTTTAAATCTCTACCTAGTTTTTCTATAATGGCATGCATTAACTTTTTATTTGATTTTTGTCTTATTTCAAACTTTAGGCTCCAAAGGCAAGAAAGGGCTATAGGAGCCTTCAAAAAAAGGCAAGGTAGACACTTCTACTCATAGCACAGGTCATTTCTAAGTAGGAACTGCTGGTGGTAGACAGTGAGATGACAACAGTTACTACGCCTTCCAAGGTTGAAACTCTTCGGTACTTAGGTTTTGTTAAAATGTTTAAACTTACACTCTATAAAGCTATGAAATTATAGAGAGGAATAACAAACAATTTGAATTTATATTTCTTATAAAATGCTTCTAATTTACCTATCATATTTTGGACTAAATTAAGATCCAAGGAATAACTGATTTTATGCATTTTTCATGAGATTGGTTCTGTAGCTATTAGTACACTAAATGATCACATCAATATGTTTACAGAGAAACAGACTTCAACTATATGTTAAGAACTTTTACCCAAAGAGATACTCTCCCCCAAAAAAAAGTTGTACTTTAAACCAAATCATACTTCAAGTCACTCTGTGTGAAAGCAAAAACTGAAGCTACTAAATTCCAAAGACAGGACAAATCAAACAGTGATGGTATGCCCCACCATTAAAAAGAGACAGACACACAAAAACATATGCATGGACACACAGACTACAGACATTTGATGTTTTATCGTTCTGAAGATGAATTAATGCAAAATTGCATCTTACAAGTTCAGCAAATATATTACACATATGATCCTAATCTATTCACTATTGTTATATTCCAGGCTAGCTAAAAGAAGACAGTCCTCTCACATCTGGAGCCAGCTTTTTAGCTTTCTCTTGACATATTAAAACTTCAGACTTCCTGCCTTCTTAGTGCCATGGAGAAAGTTCAATACCTCACTCGCTCGGCTATAAGAAGAGCCTCAACCATTGAAATGCCTCAACAAGCACGTCAAAATCTCCAGAACCTATTTATCAATTTCTGTCTCATCTTGATATGTCTCCTGCTGATCTGCATCATCGTCATGCTGCTCTGAAGTTCTGCTGCGACCTCCAGACCCGTCATTTCCCACATCAGCTTAAAGTCTACCATCCCATGAAGAGAGGAGAACACCACCACGTAACAGGCCACGTCCTGAACACAAGAATTTCCTGGTGAAAAGGTCGAGATTGAGAGTAAAACAAATTCTTGGCAAATGTATTCATTTGCTGGATCCTCTAACCATGAAAGGGCTTTGTTTTCCAAAATTAACTTTAAAATGACTATAATTCAAGTGTGTACAATGTAACTGCTGACTTCTTCAACATGGCTTATAAATTTCTATCCCAAATCTTTTCTGAGGATAAAATAAGAGCTTAATTTTGAAACAGCACTGCTAGCAAGTTCACTTCATATGTAAAGCATTAGCTTCACTCTTCGGGGTAAATATAATTTATATTGCACTGTAAAAGCTTCTTTGATACTAAGTATTTTTCAGGTCTCCATTGAGTACCAAAATCATTCAAATGAAGTGTCATTATTTAAAATAGCCACTGATTCCTCATGTTTGTTATCTTTATTATTATATTATTACAAAAAAGCCTTTGTAGTAACTCCTTATCAAAATCCACATGCTAAAACAAATTGTACTTTTTTTTATGCTATTTCTATTAACATTTAAAAAACCTCTGAGAATCAAGTGGGTAAAAGTAGGGCCTTATTCTTACCTAAATAAAATTCCCCTCAATTAATTTTCTCTAGGAAATACAGAACTCAAGTACATGGAAATAAACCATAAGTCTGATCTCTTGAGAACATTATAATCAAAAGATGAGGACTGGTGGGCAATTTAATAAATTACAGTGTGACTGGCCATCATTACTAACAGAATATAGTCTCATTAGTTTTCGACACTGTAGCAGATTATCTGAGCTGCAGTACCTGATTTGCTATACTGTATCTTCATAATCAAGAAATTTTAAGACTTCACAATGAATTTACAGGTTGTCCTCTACCTAGCCTCATGCTCAATGTGGACAAAGAAAACATGACAGAAAAACAAATTATATGAAGCATTAAAAAATTAAAAATCTGAATTCTTTCTCCACATAGTAACTAATTCTTGGATTACATTTTGAAACAAACTTTGGTCCCACCTAGTATTTACAATAGGATATGTCTATTTCCCTTAATTTATCAAACAGAGGGTAAACACTGTAAGTGTTTCCTGGGCTAAATGACAAAGCTAGAAGTGCTAATCTGTAATTACTGAGCTAAATAATAAATCCAACGATCTTAATAATTATTTTCCTGCTGAATATATCAATATTCTCTCTGATCATCTTACAGCATCTTCCAAACAATTCATAAAATAACTGAATAAAAATCTGGTGTTGGAAAATAATTCACCAAAATTTCATCATTTAAGTTCACTCCAAAGTTTAAAATCAAGTCAAAGGCAGGCATGTGGAGCAGTAATTAAAACACTCCTTGGTATGCTCACATCCTGTAACAGGGTGCCTAGGTTCATGTCAGGCCTCCACTTCTGATTCTAGCTTCCTGCCAATGCAAACCCTGGGAGGAGGCAGATGGTGGCTCAGTTCTTGGCTCCCTGCCATCCCCTGGGAGACCCAGATTGAATTCCAGGCTTCTGGTTTCATCCTGGTCCAGTCCTGGCTACTGCATTTGGTGAGTTAAATAGCAGACAGAAGGAAGCTCTTTCTCTATCTTTGTCTCTCTCTTCCTCCCCCCACCCCCAATAAAATTAAATTTTTTTTTTTTTTGACAGGCAGAGTGGGCAGTGAGACAGAGAGACAGAGAGAAAGGTCTTCCTTTTTCCGTTGGTTCACCCTCCAATGGCCGCCGCGGTAGGCGCACTGCAGCCGGCGCACCGCGCTGATCCGATGACAGGAGCCAGGTGCTTCTCCTGGTCTCCCATGGGGTGCAGGGCCCAAGCACTTGGGCCATCCTCCACTGCACTCCCTGGCCACAGCAGAGAGCTGGCCTGGAAGAGGGGCAACCGGGACAGGATCGGTGCCCCAACCGGGACTAGAACCCAGTGTGCCGGCGCCGCAAGGCGGAGGATTAGCCTTGTGAGCCGCGGCGCCGGCCTCCTACAATTTTAACTTTAGGTCAAGACATACTACTAATATAGCAGTTATTAAAAGAGAATGTATAATTAATCATATTTGATAAAATGTGGTTACTACAAGAATTTGAAATATCAACACTGATCTTGGATTCTACCTAATACAAGTTCTGGTAACTGAATAATAAAGGAGAAACTGCTTTTAAATTCTCTGAATCCCTGATGATGGAAAGGAGCATAGTTTTGGTTCACAGATATCTAAGCAACAAAGAGAAAAGGTGGTCTCACACTAACAGGATTTCTTCAATGTAGCCTCATCTAAAGGTTGGAGATCCTTAATAACAACTAGAAAGCTTGTAAATACAGGTGATAAACTTAACCTGACTGGTCTCAGTAACTACCTATTCAGAAAGTATTTAAATTCGATAATTAGCTGTTCTGTTCTTAAAAGCAAGTGGAAAATCTGAACTGATAATTATTACATTGTTCATTACAACATAAATTTCAAACTAATAAATGAAAACTTGGGCTTTTCCTCAGCAAAACAGAAATAAAAATCGTCTTCATTCTTCATTCTATCTTTGATAGAAATTAAAACGTGATACTATGAGTATTCAGAATATTTTCAGATTATAATGTTAAAAAAAAAAACCCTCATTCTCTAAATGGAACTACTCTGCTTATCATGATGTGTAAAGAGTAAGATACAAAAAAACAGTGTATTAAAATTGTTTTTAATTCTAAATGCTAGAAAATGAATTCTAATCTTGATTTACTGAATAGTTATAAAGAACTAAGTTTTAAATGTTGAATTGTGACCCATTATATTTTAATTGATTAAAAATGTGTATTTGTCTAATGCAAATAATCTGAATTATTTACATTAAAAGTAATGTTCTTGGTGCGGGCATTTAGTCTAGCAGTTAAGATGTTGGTTAAGACACCAGCATCCCATATCCAAGTACCTGGGTTGATACACGGGCTCTGGCTCCTCACTCCAGCTTCCAACTAATACAGATCCTGAGAGGTAGCAATGATGGCATAAGTAATTTGGTTCCAGTTACTCTTGTGGAAGACCTGGATTCAGTTCCCAGCACCCAGCTTCAGCCTGGTCCAGTCCTGGCCATTTGCGGGCATTCAGGGAGTGAACCAACAGATGGGAAAGTTCACTCTCTTTTTCTCTGCCTCTTAAATAAATAAATAAAATTTTTAAAAAACTATTCTTGAACTCAGTGAAATGGTTCTCTAATATTCTCATGATACTAACTATAAAACACTCTACTTATACTCTGTTTTCATTTTCTAGATTTCTTTTCTTTCTTTTTTTAAGTGACTCTCTACAAATAAAATGAAATCATGATTCCTAGTACAGACACAAGAGGGCAGACCTATATAAAATAATGAATTTGCCTTTACCTAGAGATTATTTCTTTGATAATTTTTTATTCTTCTGACAAAGTAGGAATATGATAAATCTCAAAAAATATTTGCTCTTCTGCTACTACAATACATCTTGAAAATGTCTAGAAATTACAAGCCAAATAATATAGAAAAGTTGACATATTAAAAAAGACAAATCATTACTAATTTTTATTTATACAAAAATGCAATATATACTTTTTAGCTATCTATTGAATATGTCACGTTATATCCTAAGTGTCATAGTGTCCACAACTTTCAAAGGACTATTCAGAGTAAGTCAAACAGTAAAAAAAAATTTAAAGAAAAGAGGTGAAAAAATAACAAAAACATTAAAACTGTTACTTTTAAAGAACATACACAAAACATTCTCAAGTTAAAAAAAATTCTGAGACAAAAATTAAGTCTAAAAGACATTTTATCAATTTTTGTTAAGATATAAAAATATAAATTTACATGAAATATAGATATATTACATATATATTACATAAAACATGTTGAAACTATTAGATTTCTCTATATGATTTAAATGGGCACAAATTTCATGTTCTTCCTTTAAATGACCGCATCCAGAGTTTAAAACACCTTAGGGAATATAAGAGGAAAAAAAGTAACTTTATCAATAAAGAGACCACTACTCAAGTGTCTGGGAGAGCCATGCTGGGTCTATAGGAATCTAATAGATATAGCTGTGATGTGCAAAAATGTACATTCTCTACTCCCTCTGCTCTCCCAGAAAAGAAATAGAAATAGACACACAGAAAGGGGAAGTATTCTTCCCAACAAGAAGACAAACTTTTTATTCTTCTCTTCTGTCACATTTCTTATAGTCAGACGGTTTAGAGATGCGATGTGTAATGGGGTACAAAGGAAAGAACCAAAGACCAATGCTGAACATTGCACATGAGCCCCTCCATGCCCTAAACCAACTGAGGACATAGTTTTTCTTCATTTACAAAGTAAAATGCTTCAGAGTATTACACTAGCAGCATTCTAAATGATTTAGAAAAAAAATCAAGGAACATAACTGCTCTGTACTAAGTCCTAAGAAGAGAAAAAAAGAAAAGCAAAACTTCTATGTGACAAATTAACTTTGTTCACAAACAGGAATAATAACTGTGAAAATTGAAATAAAATAATGGGATCTACAAAGTTCTTAATAAAGCTATGGTGTTACTCAAACATGACTTTCAGTGAAATTCCTTTTCTTAGATGTACAGGAACTATTTTTCTCTTGGTGAGAGTTGAGTAACTGTGAGTGAAAAAAAATCAAAATTTATCAGATGGGTTAGTCCTTACCAAGGTTCTTTTCCTTATATAAAAACTATACTGCAAGGAACTAAATGTTTCAAAGAGACTTTTTAGGAACTTTTAAGAAACCACTAGGATAAGAGCTTTAAAATAAGAGAGTCCCTGGAGGCTCTAAGGAGAACCTAAGTAAGAACTCTTCATGTAGTCATCCAAGAAGGAAATTAGAAGAGAAGCAGTCACCACGAGATTTCAACTAAAGTCTAGTTTTCTTTACCTTTCTACTCCTAAATTTAAAAGCACTGTAAAGAAACCACCTCCAAATCAAGTTAATCAAGACGTAGGGCTTTCCAGAATACACAAAAATTTTTTCCA
Source organism: Lepus europaeus (assembly GCF_033115175.1). Classification (NCBI taxonomy): domain Eukaryota; kingdom Metazoa; phylum Chordata; class Mammalia; order Lagomorpha; family Leporidae; genus Lepus; species Lepus europaeus. The sequence goes on from NC_084829.1 coordinate 117,400,377, forward strand.
TTATTAGCCTTCTCCCTACACTTCGCACTCCTAGAAGACACAAGCTTTTTTTCTCCACCATGAACCTCCAAAAGATCACCTTACCTTACCGTGTTGCTTCAAGGTTAAGGAAAAAGCAGAATGAAAGGAGGAGGGAATTAGTACTTATCATTCTAAATTTTGCCCAATTTTCTCAGTTACACACTCACTCCCTCTGGGTAGCTCCAATTCTGTGTAACGAAATCACCTGGAGAAACAGCACGGAGCCCTGTTCGTGCATATTCACAAGCACTTGAAAGTTGAAATACGACAATATTTTAAAAATGCATTTCCTATCTTTCAGTAACTTGAAGTGACAGATCACAAATCTAGTTAATTGCTTTTTTTATTTGTAAGTCAATCATAATGTTTCTGTTTGGCAATATGGTTTAAATATACATAATCAAGATGATTTTCAGAATTGTGTACAAAGAAAAAGAAGTCACATTATATGTGTTAAGGATTCTTCTCTGAATATATAATACATTAGGTTATGTGTATGTTTTGAAATTGTACTCAGATTTATGAGTTTTCTAGATAAGTGACCTCCTTATCCTTTCGTAATTATATTCCTTATTCTTTATTATTTTTATTAGCAATAGTAATGAAAATCATTTAAAATTTTTACTCAAAGGAAATCTTATAATTTTTCCTATAGTAATTCATTTTACAAATGTTTTAATAATAAATGAACATGATTTATATCATAAAATTGGTTCCTGAGAATGGAAACATTTCCAGATCAAGAAATTTATACATTTACACATTAGTCCCTAGTTATTTTAGAGGCTCTATTTTATTTTATATATGGCTTTATCATAAAGTACTTTAGTGAAGTTGATTAACAAATCTTGACACTCACATCTGATTTATAAACCTAAATATATATCAACCACTATCAAAATTTTACAAATGACCCAGAGAAATCAAATAATAGGTCAAGAATCATCCAGGTTCTAATGTGACAAAACCAGAAATACAATCCAACACCTAGTACTCTGAAGTTAATGTTCTTTCTATTATAGTAGGCCAGATTCTTTTCTATTTCAAGAGGGTTTTTTAATTAAATATATTTTTGCTTTTTTTATGCCCATTTAACAAATGGAAAGTAAAAATAAAATTAGGTATAAGATTTTTAAGTTTCTCATGTTAATTTATCTCAAATGCTTATAAGTTTTGTTTATCAAAGCAACATTTTTCAAGTTTCTAATATATAACTATGCTTATTAACTTGCAGGGAAAAGGAAAAGCAGAATCAGTGACTATCACAGACTATAAATGTGTTACAGTACTCAAAACATCCACTGGAGGGAAGCAAACACTAGATTTTGAGCTTTACCTGCATTGGTGTTTCACTTCCCTGTCGAAACTCTTCAATTTGCTGCTGTTGCCAAGGAGCTAAACTGTAAGAGTCCTCTGTAGTTCTATTTTCCAAAGGGTTTGTCCGCAACTGCTCTGTAAGCCACATCTGAGTCCTCACAGAAGGCTGAATGGGAACTCCACCTACGGCCTGCTGACCAAGTCCTAAGTATTTTGGGGGTTCAAAGCCCTCTGAGCTCATCATAATGGGCTTGCTTTCAGGTAAGGCACTGTATGTCATGTCTAAAGTTTGTCTCCTTAGAGCAGAAGAAGCTCTGAAGTCTTCTTTGCTACAGCTCTCATACTTATACTTGCAGTCCAGAGTTGATGACCGTTTTTTATTTATTTCTTTGTCTTCTAGCTTAAGCATCTCCATACTATCATGTAAGCAGCTAGGCCCAATTGTCCTTAATTGTGATGTTAAAGCCTTGCCCCGCCCTGTCTTTTCCAAACCGTTCCTTGACTCTTCTGCTGGTGCAGTGCCACCCTCCTTGCAATTATCTGGGGCTGTGAGTTTGGATAAAGATGACCATTTCCGAAGAGGCCGAAAGTCCTTCATGTCGAGAGAGGAGTCCTGCTGCCCCCTACTGTGGTCTCTCAATGTTTGCAAGAAGTTTGTACTCCATTTTGAGCCATCTGATGTTAATGATTCCCTGTGTTTGGAAATTGAAGGGCTGGAGTTGGATGGCATCACATGGGCAGTAGGAAGAGTAACCAATGATCGACTAGGCTTAAAAGATAACGTGCCACTTGAAGTTGAATGATCTGGAAAAAGAAGATTGCCAAATTAGGTACAATTAGCAGACAAAAGTGAATTAGGTAAAATACAAAATGCCAAAAGGAAAACGTGAACATGGTATCCTAGCACCAACTTTCAGGGGCACTTCTTTAAAACAAGGAAATAAGTATTACTGCAATAAGTTTATCTGAAATAAGACAAACTTCTAAGGGATCTTCAAAGAATTTCATGGAAAACATACATTATGAAAATACAGAAATCAAGATTGCCTTTGCACAAAAATAACATCTTTTAATTCCATTTTCCCATGAATTTTTTGAAGCATCCAAATACTTTCAAACATTTTCTAAATAGAAAATATAATAAAGCATATGCCCTTTCACCATCTATTTACAAGTGAAAAATATTACCCTATTTAATCAAAGTATTGTGCCTTCAAAAGAAAAAAAATTAACTTCCCCACTGAGGAGTCTTAACTCATAATCCAGCATTGAAGTTTCAGTCACAACTCTATCAGAAAATGGCATTTTTCATGCTTTCCTAAACTGATGAAATCTATGGCGGATCTGAATATTTCAGCAACTCTCCAGCCTAAAGATTAATTAATTAGAAATAAGGGTAAAGGAGCTCCTGCAATAATGGAAAATATTCAGAAAAGGCTCTAAGTAAGATATTTGCAGAGACAAATTGTTTCCAAAACTTCTAGACTCATTTAATGGCATCAATGGTACAAGACTATAACCCAAACTACAATCTTGGCATCTAATTTGATTTGTATCTTTCTTTTTACAGTCATTAAATTCCCAAATTGTAAATTTTTACTTCAAAAATGACTGATTATCTATTATCAGGCCCAAATAGCATATTATTCTTCACACAAGAATAGTGGTAGTAGACTCCTACAAAAGTAAAAAAATAAGTGCCTCTACATTAAATGAACTTATCATTCAGTGACAAATCATCATCATGTATACAAAATTAAAAGCAGTCATTATAATTTTGTTATCAGGAGATATCTAGAAAGGGAAGACAAATCTAAATGTGGAGGTTAGAGATACTGAGGGGTGAAAGGCAGCTTTCACATTTCCTATGTTTTTCCATATTGTTCAACTCTAACACCAGAGCATATTTAATAGTACTTGTGTGTTGGCATTATTTCAAAAAAGTAAAGTAAGGGGGAAAGAACCAATGATAAAGTCATACGAAAATTCAGGTTAGGATGAGCCAGAGTAATATAAAAAACAGAATTCTACTTGGTCTTTGTACAAAATGTATTCACCTGGAGATGAAAAGGAAAAAAGTATAATAGATGGAGGGATACGAGCAAAAGTATTAGGGTGAATTATTTATCATGTTCAAGGATACTTAATCAGCTTCTGCAGAGCCTTTATGTGCTGGGAAAAATTCTTTTATTATTAGTCCAACCTACCAAACTAAGCTTCAAACCTCAAATTCACAACGTACCCTGCAATTAGATTTCAATTCGGAAATGAATCACAAGAGAAAATGGACTATAGCAGCTGGTATAGACATTAGGGAAAGCATCAGTTTTCTACAACGGCAGCAAAAGAGGAGGTCCAACAGAGACTGCAAAATCAAGATCCTGGTTCAGAAGTGGCAGCAGTTGGGTAGGTAGCACAACGGGTTTCCTCCAGTGTTGGATGGACCAGAGAGTGACAGTTTTCAGACAGGATATGAGGCATCTGAAAGCTTAACCATAAGCCTGGTTCTCTAGCCCTCCAAAAACTGTCAAGTACAGAATGATAATCAGTTGAACAAGAAAATACAGGGAGATATTTTACTGAGAGTCAATTCTAAATAGAAATAGGACAAATGTCTCCAAAAGTCTATGGAATTTTTTATTAATGTACTATAGATTACTATGTATTTTTACAAATATACATATATTTACATATATGTATACCTACACACACACATACACACTTGGAAATCCAGTCTCTTAAAAATATCTTTAAATTTGAGGCCAGCTTTGTGCCGCAGTGAATTATGACACAATCTGCATCACCAGCATCCCCGATGAGCCACAGTGGCTGCTCCACTTCTGATCCAGCTCCCTGCCAATGCATCTGGGAAAGCAGTGGAAGATGCCCCAAGATTTATTTATTTATCTGAAACACAGTGGGCAGGGGAGAGGTGGCGCAGTGCAGGACATACAGAAAAATCTTCCACCTGCTGGTTCATCCTCCAACTGGCCACAATTGCCGGGGTTGAGTCAGGATAAAGCCAAGAGCTTCTTTCAGGTCTCCTAAGCACTTGCGCCATCTTCCACTGCTTTCCCAAGCATAAAGGCAGGGAGTTGGATCAGAGGTGGAGCAGCCAGGACACAAACAAGTGCCCAAATGGGATACCAGCATTGCAGGTAGCTGCTTAATCTGCTATGGCCCCTTAATAAATCTTAAAAAAAAAAAAAAAAAAAAAAAAAAAAAAACTTTAAATTTTGAAAGAACAAAAAATAAAGAAAAAAGAACAAAACAGATGTTCTAACTCACTAATAGTAAAAGTGCACTCCATATCATATTTGTAAAATTCTTAAAGGCTATTAATAATGCTTTGATGGCAATGTGTAAACTTTTGCAACTTTTTGAAGAAGAGGGAAAATATACATGTATTTAAACTATGGGTACATATAAGAATACTTAAAATATTCAGGAAAAATGGAATTTGAAGCTTATTTTGGTACAAAAAATATTTGAAATCCACTCATATATGTCACCTTCAACAAGTTCATAGAAATTGCATACTAGGAAAAAACTATGCATGGATTTCAAAATTTTTGTGCCAAAATAAACTATCTTTTAATATTTTCCATTAGCTTTTTGAAGCATCCTCATATACATGAATATACATATTACATATGTGCATCTATACATGTAACTACATTTTTATATCCATAATTAGAGAAAGCATTTGAAAAAATAAGCCATAATCCCTGTTTGGTGGACGGAGGGCAAAGGACAAAGTGTGTTTCACATTTTACTTTTCACAAATATGCACTGACTTCAAAAACCTTTGCTCCGAATAAACATCTTTTAATCTAATTTTCCATGAACTTTTTAAAAAGTATGTTATACTTAATGTCTTAATTTCTTTTTTTTTAATTTATTTATTCCCCCCAAAGAAATCTTTTATTTAACAAATATAGACTTCATGAATTTCAAAAGGTCATTTAAAAGGTCATTTAGACTTCATGAATTTCATAAGTACAACTTTAGGAATACAGTGATTCTTCCACCATACCCGCCCTCCCCTCCCACTCTCCCATCCCTCTTCCTCCTCCCTCTCTCATTCCCAATTCCTTCACTAAGATCCACTTTCAATTAACTTTATACACAGAAGACCAACTCTATACTAAGTAAAGAGCTCAACAATTTGCACAGAAAAAAAAAAAAAACAGAATAAAACAAAAAAATATCGTTTCAACAGTTGAGACAAGGGCTGTTCAAAATCATTGCATCTTCGGCCGGCCCCGTGGCTTAACGGGCTAATCCTCCACCTTGCGGCGCTGACACACAGGGTTCTAGTCCCAGTTGGGGCTCTGGATTCTATCCCGGTTGCCCCTCTTCCAGGCCAGCTCTCTGCTATGGCCTGGGAAGGCAGTGGAGGATGGCCCAGGTCCTTGGGCCCTGCACCCGCATGAGAGACCAGGAGAAGCACCTGGCTCCTGGCTTTAGATCAGCACAATGTGCCAGCCGCAGTGGCCATTGGAGGGTGAACCAACGGCAAAAAGGAAGACTTTTCTCTGTCTCTCTCTCTACTGTCCACTCTGCCTGTCAAAAAGAAAAAAAAATCATTGTATCTTTGACATGATGAGTTCATTTCTTTTGGGTACATGTCCAGTAGTGGGATTGCCAAATCATAAGGCAGTTCCATTTCTAGTTTTTAAAGAAAGCACCATAGTTTTCCACAGTGTCTGCACTAATTTACATTCCCACCAATAGTGTATAAGAGTTCCCTTTTCTCCACTTCCTCACAAGCATTCTAACAGAGTGAGGTGTGGTTTTGATTTGCATTTCTCTGATAGCTAGTAATATCCAGTATTTTTTCATATTGTTAGTCATTTGTGTTTCTTCTTTCAAGAACTGTCTATTCAGGTCCTTAGCCCATTTCTTAACTATTTTTTTATTTTTACTTAAGTTACATAAGTCTCATATATTTCATATATACAGATTTAGGAACACAGTGGCACTCCTCCACACTCCAACATTTCCTCCCCCTGCCATTCTCGGATTCCAACTCTTAATTTCTACAAAGATCTACTTTCAGTACACTTAATGATCATATAGTTAACCTTACTCTAAGTAAAAGAGTTCAACAAATAGTATGAAGAGAAAAAAAAAGAAACACATAGAGATAGAGAGAACTTCCATCTACTGGTTCACTCCCCAGATGGCTGCAATGGCCAGAGCTGGGCCAGGTTGAAGCCAGGAACCAGAAGCTTCATTTGGTCTCCCAAGGGTGATAGGGTCCCAAACACTGGGCCATCACCTGCTGCTTTTTGCAGGTCATTAGCAGGCAGTTGGACTGGAAGTGGAGCAGCCGAGACAAGAACAGAAGTCTTGGGACTGGCACTGTGGTGTAGGAGGTTAAGCATCCCCCTGTGGTGCCGGCATCCCATGTGGGCAACGGTTCTAGCCCCGGCTGCTCCATTTCCAATCTAGCTCCCTACTGATCGCCTGGGAAAGCAGTAAAAGATGGCCCATGTGCTTGGGACCCGGCACCCACAGGGGAGACCCAGAAGAAGCTCCTGGCTCCTGATCAGCCCAGCTCAGCTCCGGCTGTTGCTGCCATTTGGGGAGTGAACTAGCGGATGGATGCCTGTCTCTCTCTGTAACTCTGCATCTCAGGTAAATAAATAAATCTTAAAAACAAAAACAAAAAAACTGATCTGGCATCTCAGGCTCAGGCAGCAGCTTTACCCATTACACCACAAAGCTGACCCCTATTATTGTCGAGTTTTTTGAGTTGCTGATATATTCTGGTTTTTAATCCTTTGTTAGGTAAGTAGCTTACAAATATTTTCTCCTCTTCGTCAGGTATCTCTTTACTCTCATTATTTCCTTTACTATACAGAAGCTTCTGAGTTAAACATAACCCAATTTGTCTAGTTTTGCTTTTACTGCCTATGTTTTTGGAGCCTTATCCAAGAAGTCATTACCTATAACAATATCTTAAAATGTTTCCCCTATGTTCTCTTCTAACAATTTCATAGTTTCTGAATATAATTTTACCTTTGGTCAAAATTCTGCAAAGATGTTTGTTGTTTTGTGAACTCAAAGAGTTTGAAATATCTTCAAAAAAAGATTATTACTAAAATGTAAATAATATATCAGGTAGGTGGCTCACTTTCTATGTCACAGCTGAAACTCGAAAACTGTTATCACCAGGCTTGGTTCCTACTTAGATGTGACAGTGTGCTACTTTCTCATCTGCCTTTACTAACTCAGTATCTTCAAACTGTACAGAAAATCAACAATTGCTCATAAAAACAATTCCATATTAGATTAGTATTTATTACTGTAAATCAAAGTAATTGATGCATACTATTCCTAACCTATTTCACTGTGCATGAAATTCCCAATCTTTAACTAACCTGGTATCTAGTACTCTACTCCAAGATACTCTGATTCAGTAACAGTAAAGAGAAGTCCAGAAAACATCATTTTTCTGTTCCATTCACCATAACATCATTCCATCTGTGTCTGACACCAGTTTCAAAGCCTGCAAGCTTAACTATCCCAAGTTCAATCATGACCAGTATTTGATTTCTAGGGTAAAATCTGATTTACTGAGACATCCAGAATTTATTACTGTCAGAACCAAGAATCAAAGCTTATTCTATTCTCACACATATGCACATACATACACAACACATGAATAAATGAACAAGGATCAATATTTTACACTAAGAATGTCTCAGGAGAAGGCTCATTATATCTTAGACATCGATTAGTCCAGAAAATTTTAACTTCGTTTCAACACTTCAAAACTACTATTTTACCCTAAGGAAACAGCTAATTAGAGATGGATGCAATGCAATTCCTAATGTGCTTTATTACAGTTACCTAATTGTAGCCACAAATTCCAAATGCAAGTTATTATGCCTTCATCTAGGCCAAATCTAAGTCAAAACTGTGAAACGTGAAACTAGCAGAGAGGGTAGTCCTTTCAAAAATGAGATAATAGGGTTTACAACATTCATAGAGGCACAGAAGAGCTAATGGTTCAGACATATTTAAGCTTCTAATGACAAAACATAAGAAAAGGACACTGTTATAACCTAGTAACACAAATGAGTAATTTTTAGACACATATTTCTGAATTCCAAACAAAATCCTAACCTCTTTCACTGTCAAATTATTCTTATCTGGTAATACGTGAATACATCAATTCTCTCATCTCTGACATATAGGTAAAATTTCTTCTCTCGCTCTCTAATATTCATTATTTTCTTTAATAAAAAATTAAATGCAAAAATACCCATACCATCCACCCCTCCAGATCTATTATAGCAATAAATCATGAATACTTACAGTTAAAAATAATAATCAGTAACCTATCCTGGTATAACTGTATCAAATATTCTGATTTAATATAAGTCAATATGAACTACTATGACAAATATTTTTAAGTAATATTGTTAACTCTACAAAAGGCAATAATTTTTATTTAGCACTATGACATTATTCTCTTTCCTTTTAATTCCATAATCACATATGTGAAAAAAAATTTTATTCTACACTGCATGTAACTTTCTCATTTTAAAAACAAGAAAACAATGTTGGGCCAGCATTATGGCACAGCAGGCTAAGCTACTGCCTGCAATGCCAGCATCCCCTATGGGTGCCAGTTCATGTCCCAGCTGCTCCACTTTCAACCTAGCTCCCTGTTAATGTACCTGGGAAAGCAGCAGCAGATGGCCCAAGTCCTTGGGTCCCTGCATCCACAAGGGCAACCCAGATGGAGTTTCAGGCTCCTGGCTTTGGCCTTGGCCCAGCGCTGGCCATTGTGGCCATCTGGAGAGTGAACCAGTGGATGGAAAATATCTCTCTCTCTCCATCTCTCTGTAACTCAGAATTCCAAGTAAATAAACAAACCCCTAAAAAAAATTTTTTTTTGAAGGAGCAGGCATTTGGCACAGTGGTTAAGACACACCATGGGAAGCAGCAGTTGATGGCTCAAGTACATGGAAATATATATACATTCTAGAATACTTGAGTACAGGGAAGTCTTGGATTGAGTTCTTGGTTCCTGGCTTTGGCCTAGCCCAGCCCCATTTGTTGTAGACATGTTGGGGAGTAAACCAGCGGACAGAACATCTCCATCTCTCACTAGCCCTCTGTCTCTATCTGTGTCATAAAATAAATATAAATGGTTCTTGTCCAGTGAAACACTCTCAACTGGGAAGTCAGTTCATTTTTTTTGTCTCCTCAAGCTGGAACATGGTACAACCTAAAGCAGACAGTGTCCCAGAAAAGTGGTGGTTTCTAGAGCCCTCAGGAATGTGCTTGGGTCTTCCACCTTTGCCACCAATTCTATATGCTGTCATCAAGGAAGGCTGAAAGTAAGTATGCAGGAAGGAATCCAGTTCGTGTGCACCCAACTCCCAAGTAGCAAAAAGAAACTGGAGAATTCTTCAAACTGTCCCCTAAAGATTCTGAAGAGAGAACCCAATTCCTGAAGAGGCTGGAAGCAGTGCCTTAGGAAAGGCAAAGAGAAAAGCCCTTCCTTTGCAACCTAACAAAGATGAAGAAAAAGAATACAACTTTCTTATTCATCTTTGAATAATGTCTCCTGTGTACTCAAGTATTCTAGAATGTATATTTGCATAGATGTGTTTGTTCCAATTAGCTTTGCTGAACAGGCACTTAATTTAAAAAACGATGCTAAAATTTTGTTCAAAAGCGAGTGGTTCTGAAATTGGAGAATTTTTAAGTTTAGCTATCTTTATTTAATATTCAATAGAATCAGTATTTTGTTTCTTCTATCTGTTTTCAAGCATCTTGCTCTTGTTAGAATAAATTTAATTACTGTTTTAACTACTAATCTGCTATACTTGAGATTTTCTTGCATCTTTGTACTTAAGCCATTTTTACTGGCATTGATTATTGGAAGGCCCATATTTTTAATTTTTATTTGCTTTAAAAAGCACATTTGGATATTTTTACATTAAAAAACTCAATATTAATGATCTCAACCTTATTGAAAAAATTTGGATGGATATCTTTTCTTTAGAAAAATTTAAGGACAATTTGATCTTGACAGTTAAAATAGTTGATAATCAAAACTTCTTACTACAATAACAAGATAAAATACTAACATGGAAATAGAAGGAAGATTCCACAGACTATACTAGTAGACAGAAACTTTTCAAGGACATGCATCATAAATTATCTTTTGGGCATATACTTTTTAAATTGGAAATTAATAAAACATGAAAGGCAAATTATAAAGAAATCCAGAGCTATGTCTGAAGTCCTTCAGAACTATTTCATTTTTCAAGATGACCGGCAAGATAATAGAAGAGATGGATATATTACTTGGTAACTGATATCCTTGCTTTCTCATCAAACTGCCTGCTTCCTAACAGTCTGTTGTCAACATGTTTTAACAGGTATGGTTTTCTGGCCGGCGCCGCAGCTCACTAGGCTAATCTTCCGCCTGTAGCGCCGGCACCCCGGGTTCTGGTCCTGGTTGGGGCGCCGGATTCTGTCCCGGTTGCTACTCTTCCAGTCTAGCTCTCCACTGTGGCCTGGGAGAACAGTGGAGGATGGCCCAAGTGCTTGGGCCATGCACTCGCATGGGAGACCGGGAGGAAGCCCCTGGCTCCTGGCTTCAGATCGGCACAGCATGCCAGCCGTAGCAGCCATTTGGGGGATGAACCAACAGAAGGAAGACCTTTCTCTCTGACTCTCTCTATCACTGTCTAACTCTGCCTGTCAAAAAAAAAAAAAAAAAAAAAAAAACCAACAGGCATGGTTTTCTGAAATTTGTCTATTAAATAATACTTATTTTCAGAATAAATAAAATATATTTTAAAAAATTTAAATGAATACTTCAAACTATTTTTTGGCAAATATTTCTGAATATTCTAAACTCCACTTGGGTAGGAAGAGTTATATAAAGTTAATTCAACAAAAGAATCTCCTAGAAATATATTATATAGGAGGCACTAAACTGAATAGAAAAGACAAATATATCATTTCCAATAATAGTAAGAATATAATCCTTTCCCTCAGTGCTTACAATTCCATTTTTTTAGAGATATCAATAGGCAGTTCTTTTTTTTTATTTATTTATTTGACAGGTAGAGTTACAGACAGTGAGAGAGAGAGAGAGACAGAAAGAGACAGAAAGGTCTTCCTTCCGTTGGTTCATTCCCCAAATGGCCGCCATGGCTGGCACTGAGCTGATCCAAAGGCAGGAGCCAGGTGCTTCCTCCTGGTCTTCCATGCGGGTGCAGGGTCCAAGCACTTGGGCCATCCTCCACTGCCTTCCCAGGCCACAGCAGAGAGCTGGACTAGAAGAGGAGCAACCAGGACTAGAACCCGGCACCCACATGGGATGCCGGTGCCACAGGCAGAGGAGCCACGGCGCCGGCCCCAACAATTCCATTGTTAACATAGTAGGATAGCAGGATAAAAGCTTATCATCAAGAAAGTACAACACACACAAGAAGAAGTGTACTACAGAGGATAGGCAGATAATTCACTCAACAACTATCAGAGTATTTACTAACTTCTCAACATCAATAATGGAATTCATAATACAGTAGACTAGTATCTTCAAAGAGTTAAAGGTAAATAACTGACATTCAAAAAAATGCTTTTCTCCAGGGAAACAATCTTTCAAGCTAAACAAAAACAGAGTTTATTACCAAAAGACTCACTAAAGGAACTACTAAAGTCTCTTTAATTTCTTTCAGGAAGAAGAAAAAATGAGTCCTGAGATGCTGGAAGGAATGATGGGAGAGGTGAAGGTAAACTTATTATTAGGTCTTTAAAAAAAGTAATAACTACATAAGACAATAAAAATAATAATCTGTGAGTAAAAGGCAGCCAAAATATTTGGCATCTATGGCATATTACAACAGGGGTGATTACCAGCAATCCAATGTTTTAAGGTTCCTATATTTGCGACAGAGCATGATTCTGATTACCATTATTACACATTAAATTTTTTCTATATTAACAAGTTAAAGAATAGGGAAAGCTGGTGTAACTGGACAACAAATGAATAATGTTGGACTTCTAGCTCACACATTCCATTAAATCACAGGCCTAAATTTAACAGCTAAACAAAACACTCTTAGAAGAAATCATATGTGTTAGTACCTATGAATTAAACCTAAGTCCAATGTGACATTATGGTACAAAAATAACTGTCAGAAACATTATAAGAACTGTTCTTCAGATATCAGTATGGTGAAAAGCATGCTTGCCTGAACTGCTTGCTTTTATTCTTCACATTTTAGTGATAGTTCTGTTTCCCTACAGTCAAATATAAGACCTATTTTAGCAACTGTACATGACAAGAGTATGGGAGTCTGTGCAAATCTTACCTCTTATCTAATCATAATAACCAATCATCTTGTTTTCTTAACTATTTTATATTTTCTAATTTTTATCTATGAAATTACTTCAAATAAGTTTTTTAAAGATGTATGTATTTATTGGAAAGGCAGGTTACAGAGAAAGAGGGACAGAAAGAGAAGATCTTCCATCTGCTGGTTCACTCCCCCAAATGTCTACAACAGCCAGGGCTGATCAGACCAAACCAGGATCCAGGAGCCTCATTGGGGTCTCCCATGTGGGTAATAGGGGCCCCTCTGCTTTTCCAGGTAAATACTAGGGAGCTGGATCAGAAGAAGAGTAGGCAGGACTTGAACTGGTACCCATGTGGGTTGCTGGCATTGCAGGTGGCAGCTTAACCCACTATACCACAACACCAGCCCCAATTTCAATTTTTTTCTCGAAGATTTATTTATTAGAAAGTCAGAGTTACTCAGAGAGAGAGAGAGACAGAGAGAGACAGAGATCTTCCATCCGCTGGTTCATTCCCCAGTTGGCCACAATGGCTGGAGCTGCAGGGATCAGAAGCCAGGAGCCAGTAGCTTCTTCTGGGTCTCCCACACAGGTGCAGGGGCCCAAGGACCTGGACCATCTTCTACTGCTCTCCCAGGCCACAGCAGAGAGCTGGACTGAAGTGGAGCAGCCGGTACACAAACTGGTGCCCATATAGGATGCCAGCACCGCAGGCAGCAGCTTTATGGGCTATGCCATAGCTCCAGCCCCTCAAATTTTTTTTTTAAGATTTTTTATTTATTTATTTGAGAGGTAGAGTTACAGACAGTGACAGGAAGAAACAGAGAGAAAGGTCTTCCTTCCACTGGTTCACTCTCCAAATGGCTGCAACAGCTGGAACTGTGCAGACCCGAAGCCAGGAGCTAGCTTCTTCCCAGTCTCCCACGCGGGTGCAGGGGCCCAAGGACTTGAGCCATCCTCTACTGCTTTCCCAGGCCATAGCAGAGAGCTGGATTGGAGGTGGAGCAACTGGACTAGAACCGGCGCCCATATGGGATACCAGCGCCTCCGGTGGAGGATTAACCTACTGTACCACAGCACTGGCCCCTCAATTTTTTTTAAATTTATTTATTTTTTGAAACACACAGTTATAGAGAGGCAGTGGCAAAGAGAGAGAGAGAGAAAGTCTTCCATCTGCTGATTCACTCCCCAAATGGCTGTAATGGCCATAGTTGGGCTGATCCAAAGCCAGAAACCAGGGGCTTCTTGCAGGTTCCCCACAAGGATACAGGGGCCCAAGGAGCTGGGCCATCCTCTACTGCTTTCCCAGGCTATAGCAGAGAGTTGGGTAGGAAGTAGAACAGCCAGGACTCGAACTGGCACCCATATGGGATGCCAGCACTGCAGGTGGCAGCTTTACGCTCAACATCGCAGTGCCAGTCCCCAATTTCAAATATTTTTAAAGACTTATTTATTTATATATCTATTTTAAAGGCAAGAACAACAGGACTAGACTTTATGTACACAATGATTAGAGAAAATGTACACAATGATAAGAGAAAACCCTTAGCACAGTTGCTAACATATAGTAGTAGACACTATAAATACTGGCTCAATGCTGGGAAAGCAGGAGAAGATGGCCAAACTCCTTGGGCCCCTGCACCCATGTGGGATACTGGGATGAAGCTCTTAGCTCCTAGTTTCAGCCTGCCCCAGAACCAGCTGATGCAGCCATTTGGGGAGTGAACTAGTGCAAGATCAATCTCTCTCTGTCTCTCCTTCTCTCTCTGTAACTCTCACTTTCAAATAAATAAATAAATCTTTCCAAAAAATTGGCTCAGTGAATAAATGATTGACCAAGTTCTTACCTTACAAGGCCTTAGATTTTTTAAAGGATGAAAACAATGCACAAATCATGTTTCTTCCTTTCTAATATATATCCACTGGATGAGCTTAACATTTACAGTATTCAATAGCTCTAATACTTCTCAGTAAAAACAACTATGAAAGACATGATCAAACTTAAGTTCACTTTTATCAGTATCTTTAATACAAATTTACAGTTGGTCATTATTTTGAAAAAGAATTTGACACTAACTGTACTTTTTAAAAAGTAAAATATATTTTAAAATATATTTTATATTTATATTTATTTTTTATTAAACTTTTATTTAATGAATATAAATTTACAAAGTACAGCTTATGGGTTACAATGGCTTCCCCCTCCCAAAACTTCCCTCCCACCCACAACCCTCCCCTTTCCCGCTCCCTCTCCCCTTCCAATCACATCATGATTCATTTTCAATTCTCTTTATATACTTTGGGACAGGTACTCCATAGAATACTATACAGCAGTAAGAAACAATGAAACCCAGTCATTTGCAACAAGATGGAGGAATATGGAAAACATCATGCTGAGTGAATTAAGCCAGTCCCAAAGAGACAAATATCATTTGTTTTCCCTGATCGGCGACAACTGAGCACCAAAGGGGAAACCCGTTGAAGTGAAATGGACACTATAAGAAATGATGACCTGATCAGCTCTTGTCCTGACTCTAGATGTACAATGTAATACTTTATCCTTTTTAGTATTTGTTGTTGTTGTTCTAGTACTAGTGGTTGAACTCTGTAATTAACACACAATTATTCTTAGGTGTTTAAATTTTAACTGAAAAGTGATCCCTGTTAAATTTAAGAGTAGAAAAAGAGAGGGAGGAGATGTACAATTTGGGACATGCACAATCAGACTTGCCCCAAATGATGGAATTAGAAATGTGCCAGGGGATTACAATACAATCCCATCAAGGTGGCATGTACCAATGCCATCTCACTAGTCCAAGTGATCAATTTCAGTTCACATTCGATGGCTCTGATAGGTCAAAGAATCATAGGGATCACACAAACAAGACAAGTGTCTGCTAATACTAACTGATAGAATCAAAAAGGGAGAGAAAGATCCAACATGGGAAGTGGGATACACAGCAGACTCATAGAATGGCAGACGTCCTAAACAACACTCTGGCCTCAGAATCAGCCCTTAAGGCATTCGGATCTGGCTGAAGAGCCCATGAGAGTATTGTAGGCATGGAAAGCCAAGATACCATGGAAAAGAAAAAAAAAAAAGAAGAAGAAGACCTAAATGAAAGATCTCTGTGAGTGAGATCCCAGTGGAAAGAATGGGGCCATCAAAGAAGGAGGTACCTTTCTCCGAAGGGAGGAGAGAACTTCCACTTTGACTATGACCCTATCGGAATAAGATCAAAGTCAGCGAACTCTAAAGGCTTCCATAGCCCTGGCAACTCATGACTAGAGCCTAGGGAGATTACTGATGCCATGAACAGGAGTGTCAAATTGTTAAGTCAGCAACAGGAGTCACTGTGTACTTACATCCCATGTAAGTGGGATGTGTTGTCCAATGTGAAGTGATGCTATAACTAGTACTGAAACAGTATTTTTACACTTTGTGTTTCTGCGTGGGTACAAACTGATGAGATCTTTACTAATTATATACTGAATCGATCTTCTGTATATAAAGATAAATGGAAATGAAAAAAAAAACCTGGTGTTAATTGGAAATGGCATAGAAAATTAATTAATTTTTAAAAAAATATTATGTAGGATCTCTGTCTTTAATGTGCTGTACACTCTTATTTAATGCTATAACTAGTACTCCAACAGTATTTTTTTTCACTTTGTGTTGCTATATGGGGGCAAACTGTTGAAATCGTTACCTAATATATACTAAACTGATCTTCTGTATATAAAATATATTTTATATTTATATTTAAATATATATTTAAAATTGTTCTAGACCCTGTCTAGCGCACTTGGCCTCATTCCTTCATAATCATAACCTCTTCTCTACCACCAATGGCTCTACTCCCAACCTGTGTGACTGATGGTCCTCTTCCCCACTTAATGCTGTATAATTGTTCAAACCTGGTCAATGCCACTCTTAGGATCATTGGTTACTATCCTCACCCCGTCTTTTATGACCTTGTCTAAATATGATCAGAGTCGGCGAACTTGGAAGGCTTCCATAGCCTTGGCAACTCATGACGACAGCCTAGGGTGGTTACTGGCACCATAAACTAGAGTGTCAATTTGTTGGGTCAACAACAGGAGTCACTGTGCACTTGCTCCTCATGTGGGATCTCTGTCCTTAATGTGCTGTACATTGTGATTTAATGCTATAACTAGTACTCAAACAGTATGTTTCACTTTGTGTTTCTATGTGGGTGCAAACTGTTGAAATCTTTATACTAAATTGATCTTCTGTATATAAAAAGAATTGAAAATGAATCTTGATGTGAATGGAAGGGGAGAGGGAGCGGGAGAGGGGAGGGTTGCGGGTGGGAGGGAAGTTATGGGAGGGGGAAGCCATTGTAATCCATAAGCTATACATTGGAAATTTATATTCATTAAAGTTTAAAAAAAAAAGTAAAATATATTTTAAAATGTTTGAAAATTAGCCTAAAACAGATTGCTGGGAGCTTATAAAGATAGATAAATTGCCTGAGAGCCTGCCTATAAGAAGTCATGAGATACAGGACAAGAAGATAGACCTGTGGAAGGTTACAAAGTCAGGCCTATGCCAAAAGTGGGTTCTTTTTTTTTTTCCTCAAGGTCCTGACCTATACATTCAGTTTCCTCTTGCTATTCCTCCAGATTGGGAATCTCAGACCATAATTTGTTGCTAGACCAGTAGGTACCTATGTGAGAGTAACTTATACAGATGGAAGAACTCAGTTTTATCAGTCTTTCATATATATAGTCTGATCAGAAAATCAGTGTTTAGGAGGAAAGAACCTATTTTGCCACAAACTTCTAGAGTTTGGATATATTTTCAAATAATAATATACTTATTTAAATATGTAACCTGTAATAGTAAATTGTGTGTTCTATTTCACTTTAACACTTATTTCTCTTTGCAAGTTGTGCTTGAATAATATTTCTATATACTAAATATAATAATTTGGGAGGTATAGATCAAAGTACATGGAATATTTTTAATTCCATGGTACATAACTTCAAGTAAACAGTACATCTTTGAAGTTAAGTCACCCAACACTAAACAAACTGGATGGAAGAGACTCCTGCCATCTTGTCTCATTTGATAATAACTAATGTGGTGGGGTTCTTTGGTCACCACAAAACTCTGACAGTGTCCCATGAATGGTACATGCAATCACAACTGTTACTTTTTTTTTTTTTTTTTACTTTAAGGTTCTTTACTAAGTCTTCAAAAAATTATAAACTAGAGATGTTTGTTTATCAGGTAAACTGAAAGCAGAATTTAAGTGTTATATGAACTACAAATATCCTGTTTTACAAATGACTGTTCTATACTGGTGCCTCTCCTTTCTTTCCCTTCTAATTTGCAGCTTTTTAGAGCTCCATTCATTTATTCATTTACAGAATATTTATTGAATACTTACTGTGTTCCCTGGACTACATATTTACAAGATTAGGATACAGAAGATCACATCAGAATCTCCACAGGGAAGGTACTCTAGTATAGAAGAGTCTTCTAAAATTACATCTGAATGATTTGCTTTTAATTATGATATTTTTTATTTAAAATAATATTAAATCAGGATTGAGATTTTTATATTTAACAAGAAGTTGAAAGACTTAACATTAGCATTACTACTTTTTAGCTGTGGTAATTTGTTCATGGGGTCTCAAATTCCAGGTTTGTAGGAAATAGATCTGTGCCATGAGGATATATGTATCTACAGGACTACCAAGGTTTAACAGAAGCTGCACCTATAATCATCATTTCTTCCTAAAGTTTTTTTTTGTTTGTTTGTTTGGGGTTGTTTTTGTTTTTTTTTTTTTTTTTTTTTTGAGATCTAGAGACTGGGTAAATATCTGCTCTTCCACAGAGATTAGTTTGAGAGGGAGTTGTTTTTGAAGTACACACAGAGCACTTGCTGTGTACAGCATAATCACAATATAATGGTAGATCATCAACAACAAAAAAGCCTCAGTAAAGAGAAAGGAAATAAAAATAGACAAAATAGGGCCGGCGCTGTGGCTCACTTGGTTAATCCTCCGCCTGCAGCGCCAGCATCCCATATGGGCGCCAGATTCTGTCCCGGTTGCTCCTCTTCCAGTCCAGCTCTTTGCTGTGGCCCGGGAGGGCAGTGGAGGATGGCCCAAGTACTTGAGCCCCTCAACCCTCATGGGAGACTAGGAGGAAGCACCTGGCTCCTGGCTTCGGATCAGCGCCAGTGTACCAGCCGTAGCGGCCATTTGGGGGGTGAACCAACAGAAGGAAGACCTTTCTCTCCCTCTCTCTCACTCTCTAATTCGGTCAAATAAAAAAAATATATAGCCAAAATAAAAATTTTAGAACTGACAAAATACAGTAATAGAAATTTTAAGAATTAGTAGCTTAGATTATCTAACAGTATAATACAGTAGACTAAGAAAAAGTCATTGAATTGGGAGACACAATACAAATTACTCAATTTCTACAGCAAACAAGCAGCAACCACGAGAGAGAGAGAGAGAGAGAGACAGAGAGAGAGAGACAGAGACAGAGAGGAGCAAAGCTTCAGGAAGGAAATAGTATGAGGTTAAAAAATTTACTTCAAGGCTAAAAACTTCCACAAGGTACCATGAGACATGAACTTGCAGATTCAAAGACCATATAAACCCCAAACAGAATATGCCCAAAGAAATTCACCCAAAGACACAAAATAAATTTATAAAAACCGAAATCAAAGAAAAAAGTCTTTTTTTTCAAATGTCCTAATGTTCTGCTTCTTTTTTTTTTTTTTTTTTTGAGACAGAGCTAGACAGCGAGAGAGAGAGACAGAGAGAAAGGTTGGTTCACTCCCCAAATGGCTGCCACAGCCAGAGCTATGCTGATCCAAAGCCAGGAGCCAGGTGCTTCCTCCTGATCTTCCATGTGGGTGCAGGGGACCAAGGACTAGGGCCATCCTCCACTGCCTTCCCAGGCCACAGCAGAGAGCTGGATTGGAAGAGGAGAAGCCGGGACTAGAACCGGAGCCCATATGGGATGCTGGCACCACAGGCAGAGGATTAACCTAGCAAGCCACGGCACCGGCCCTGAAAAAAGTCTTGAAAACAGTCAAAGACAAGCGACACCTTACCTACAAAGGGGAAAAACAAAACAAATGATAGTGAATTTGTCATCAGGAATTAAGGGGACACAAAGAGGTAAAACAGTATTTTCCAAGTGCTGAAATAAAAAAAAATCACCAGGCAAGAATTGTATACCCAGTAAAAATATCCTTAAGGAATCAAGAATGAGAAAGTCACATAAACGAGAAAAGAAAACGAAGATACTTTGTGATCCACAGATCTCTCAACAGAATAACTAATAGAAGTTGTTTAAACAAAAGGAAACAATAAGAGGAGCAACCTTGGAACATTAGGAAGAAATAAACAGGAAGCAAAATTATGAGCAAATACAATAGGCTCTTATCCTTCTCCTCAGTTTCCTAAATTATGTTTGACAGTTGAAACAGAAATTACAATGCCAGCGCAAATATGTGAAGTAACTTTACTATAAATGAGGAAGGGTAAAGGGTAGTAAATTGAAGGTTTCTATGCTACATTAAAATGTTAAAATAACATCAGTATATTCTGATATATGTACTTAGGGCACTGTCCATATAAATAGCTACCACTAGAAGAGCCAAACAAAGAGAGATACTCAGACATATATACAAGGGGGCAAGTGTGGTGCAGCAAGTTAAACTGCTGCTTCCAACAGTGGCATCCCATATTGGAGTGCTGGTTCAAGTTCCTGCTACTCCCACTACTCCAATCTAATTTTCTGCTAATGTACCTGGGAAGGCAGTGGACGATGGCCCAAGTCTTTGGGGTTCCTGCCTGCCACGTAGGAGCCCTGGATTGAGTTCCTGATTTCTGGCTTCAGCCTGACCAAGCCCCAGTGATGTGGAAACCGGGCTATCAGATGAAAGATCTCTTTCTCTCTGTCTCATTCCTTCTCTCTCTGAGAGAGAGAGAGAGAGAGAGAGAGAGAGAGAGAGAGAGAGAGTGGGGCCAGCATTATGGTGTATCAGGTGAAGCGGCCATCTTCAACAATAGTATTCCTATGGGCACCAGCTCATGTCCCAGCTGCTCCACTTCCTATCCAGCTCCCAACTAATGTGCCTAGGAAAGCAGTAGAGGATGACCCAAATGCTTGGGGCCCTGTACCTGTGTGGGAGACCTGAAAGAAGTTTCTGGCTCCTGGCTTTGGCTAGGCCCTGCCTTGGCTGAGACCATTAGGGAGTGAACCAGCAGATGGAAGATCTCTCTATCCCTCCCTCTCTCTGTAACTCTGCCTTTCAAATAAGTAAATAAATCCTCAATAAATAAATAAATCTTTAAAATTCCAAATGGAATTCGAAGTGCTCAAGTATCCCACAGGAAGTTACAAAAACAAACAGAAACAAAACAAAGCCTCAAGTATTAATGTATTAATGATAATACTGAGAGGGACTTGAGAAGAGGTCAGTCAACGTATACAAATTTTAATCAGATAGGAAGAATAAGCTTGGTGTTCTGTTGCACAGTAGGAAAACTACAGTTAATAGTATTCTATAGTATATATAGTATTCTATGTCTCAAAACAGGTATAAGAAAGGATTTTCATTCTTCCCATCATAAAGAAATGATAAATGTTTGAGACGACAGATAGTCTAATTACCCTGATTTGATCATTATACCATATACATTTAAAGAACACATCACACTGTACCCCAAAAATATGTACAATTATGTCAGTTAAAACTAAAACAAAGTTTAATTAATTGCAAATGGTCTAAATACCCCAATTAAAAGACAGAGATTAGCAGAGTTGATCACCTAACTTACTTAAAATGTAATGATATAGATGGCTTGAATGTGAAAGGATGAAAAAACATAAATTGTGTAGCAATCAAAGAAAAGTATGAATGATTATTTAAAATCAGAAAAAGTACATGTCAGAGCAAAGAAAATTAACCAAAGACAGAGGGGACATTATACAATGATAAAATGCCCAATCTGCCAAAAAAAATATAGCAATGTTAAATGTGTGTGCAACTACAACAGAGCTGCACTGTAAACAGCAAAAAATTATTAAAAAAAAACACACACACAAACCCATAATTATAATTGGAGATATTTAATAACTCTCTCTCAATAATTGATGGATCTAGGTAGAAAATCATCAAAAACATAGAAAACTCAACACCAACAACCAACAGGATCTAATCAACATTTAAAGAACACTTTGCCCAACAACAGCAGAACACACATTCTTTCCAAGGGGCCACAGAACATATGCTGCCCCTGAAAATACTCAATAAAGAAATGAAATCACAGAGAACGTTGCTGACCACAACGAAAATATGCCAGAAATTAATAACAGAAAACAGAAAAATCTCCAAACACATCAAAACTAAGCAATACAATTCCACATAATCCTGTACTGCAAAGAACTCACACGGAAATTAAGAAAATACAGTAAACTGAGATAAAAATTCAAACTATCAACTTTGTGCGACAAAGCTAAAGCAATTCTGAGGGAAATTTTAAACCCTATCTATATTTTAAAAGGGGGGGAAAAATCTCAAATCTGTAATCTAATCTCCTATTTTGAGGACCTAGAAAAAAGTAAAATAAATGCAATGCAAACAGAAATAAATAATAACAAGCAGCAGTAATTATTTAAATTGAGAAAAGAATTTAAAATAGAAAAGCAATGAAAGAGATCCTTCTTTGAAAAGTTCAGTAAAATTTGCAAACTACTACCAAGTCTGAAAAAAAGATAATAAGGGAATGCTATGAATGCTATGAACAAGTCTAAACAAAAATATGACAATTAGATGAAATGAACTCTAAAAAACAAATTACTACAACCCATACAATTTGAAACAGATAATATAAATCACTCTACAACTTTGAAGGGAATTGATTCTATAATATAAAAATTCTGGGGATAATAATTTCTAGATTCAGCTTGTTTCACTGAAGAAACTTATCAAATATTTCAGAGAATAAAAAACATTTTACACAATCACTTCCAGGAAATACAAAGTGACGGAATAAGGATATAAACCTCAGCCATTTTAGGTCCTGGCCTAAAAGCAGATAAAATTTGCTTTACCCCTGCCTTCTTTCAAGAGACCAGCTCAAACAAACCCTCTGCATTCTCTTCTGGGTTTGAAAGCCTGGGGGAAACGTGTAAGCAGCAGCTCACCTCTGCGCACTGCCCTCCCCTCAGGACCCTTGGTCCCACTCTAAGCTATGTAAGACTTGGCCTATTGGAAGACTTTGACGTTCAGTCTCTGTGCAAGCCTCTGCGAATTTATCTTCCCTTGAATAAATCTGATTTGAATGTGAGTTCCATATCCTGTCTCCTCTCTGTTCTGCTCCAGTTTGCCTTACAATCATAATCACCAAGCTAAACAAGATGCAGAGTAAGTATTTGAGACTGGTGTGGTTCAGCAGGTTAAGGCAAGGTCTGAGACAAGTCCTGGCTGCTCTGCTTCCAATCCAGCATTCCTGCTAATTCACCAGGTCGGCCAAAGTACTTGAGGCCACCCATGTGGGAAACCTGAATGGAGTTCCTGCTCTTGGCCTTGGCCTGGCCCAGCAATGGCCGTCACAGCCATCTGGGGAGTAAACCACCAGATGAAGATCTGCCTCTCCCTCTCTTCCAAATAAATAATTTAAAAAACCATTTAGCAAAATCCAACAGCCATTCATGAAAAAACCCCAACAAACTAGGAATAAAAGAGAACTACCTCAAATAATAGCATCTATAAAAAACCTACAGCTAATAGCTGTGCTGCTGCTACTTTACAGTTAAAGACTGAATGTTATGTCTGTATGAACAGAAACAAGGCAAGGATACCAACTCCTGTTACTCATATTCCACACTGTATTGGATGTTCTTAACCAACATGGTGAGTCAAGAAAAGGTTTCCTTTTGGAAACCTATCCCTATTTACAAATGATGTGATTATCTACACCAAAAATCTCAAGAAATCTACCAAAAACTCCCGTAACTGAACAAGGTCACATGCTAACAGGACACAAAACAAATATTTTTAAAATCAAATGCATTCCAGTATTGTAAATGTATTTAAAATTATATTTATGTGTCCTACATGAATAATACATAAAAAACAAATTAGAAATACAAAATTAGAAATAATCACTCTAAGAAAATTTAACACACCCATGTATATATAACAAAAATATGTACAGGACATGTGTATTGAAAGCTATTCAATACTGGTAAATGAAATTAAAGCTCTAAATAAATGGAAAAACAGATCACATTAATAGATTGGAAAACTCAACAAAGTAAATAAAGTATGTCAATTCTTCTCAAACTGATACACAGATAATCAAATTCCTATCAAATTCTTAGCAAGATGTTCTCTATTCTTTTTTCTACAAGATTATTCTTAAAGCTTATACAGAATAGTAAAGGAACACAGAAGAGCTGAAACAATTTTGAAAAAGAATAAAGTAGCAGTAATCATTCTACCCAAAATTAATCAAGCTAAAAAAAAAAACCTGACTTCAATCCATGCCTCACATTGTACAGTAAGGATTAATTCAGCAAGTCTGAGTTTTCCATACTCAGCACATTTCAAAAAAGGTTTAGCCTTTGTTTGGCTCCTAAAAGATAATTAGTATTTGTTGTTGTTGTTGTTGTTCTAGTACTATTGGTTGAAGTCAATAATTAACACACAATTATTCTTAGGTGTTTAAATTTTAACTGAAAAGTGATCCCTGTTAAATCTAAGAGTGGAAAAAGAGAGGGAGGAGATGAACAATTTGGAACATGCTCAATCGGACTGGCCGCAAATGGTGGAGTTAGAAATGTGCCAGGGGATTCCAATACAATCCCATCAAGATGGCATGTACCAATGCCATCTCACTAGTCCAAGTGATCAATTTCAGCTCACAATTGATAGCTCTGATAGGTCTAAGAGTCAAAGAGATCACACAAACAAGACAAGTATCTGCTAATACTAACTGATAGAATCAAAAAGGGAGAGAAAGATCCAACATGGGAAGTGGGATACACAGCAGACTCATAGAATGGCAGATGTCCTAAACAACACTCTGGCCTCAGAATCAGCCCTCAAGGCATTCGGATCTGGCGAAGAGCCCATGAGAGTATAGCAGGCATGGAAAGCCAAGATATCATGGAAAAAAAAAAAAGACCTAAATGAATGATCTCTGTGAGTGAGATCCCAGTGGAAAGAATGGGGCCATCAAAGAAGGAGGTACCCTTCTCCGAAGGGAGGAGAGAACTTCCACTTTGACTATAACCCTATCGGAATAAGATCAAAGTCAGCGAACTCTAAAGGCTTCCATAGCCCTGGCAACTCATGACTAGAGCCTAGGGAGATTACTGACGCCATGAACAGGAGTGTCAAATTGTTAAATCAGCAACAGGAGTCACTGTGTACTTACATCCCATGTGGGATCTGTCCCTAATGTGTCGTCTAAAGCGAAGTGATTCTATAACTAGTACTGAAACAGTATTTTTATACTTTGCGTTTCTGTGTGGGCACAAACTGATGAGGTCTTTACTAATTACATACTGAAGTGATCTGTATATAAAGAGAATTGGAAATGAAAAAAAAACAACCTGGTGTTAAAATGGAAATGGCATAGAAAATTAATTAATTTGAAAAAAAATTATGTAGGATCTCTGTCTTTAATGTGCTGTACATTGCTATTTAATGCTATAATTAGTAATCCAATGTAGTTTTTTCACTTTATGTTGCTATATGGGCAAAATGTTGAAATCTTTACCTAATATATACTAAACTGATCTTCTGTATACAAAGAGAATTGAAAATGAATCTTTACATGAATGGAAGGGGAAAGGGAGCAGGAAAGGGGAGGGTTGCGGGCGGGAGGGAAGTTATGGGAGGGGGGAAGCCATTGTAACCCATAAGCTATACTTTGGAAATTTATATTCATTAAATAAAAGTTTAATAAAAAAAATAAAAAAAATAAAAAAAAAGATAATTTGTGTATACTTAGGATATCCTGCCTAATAAAAATGTCCTCCTTTACTTGGGGGCACTCTGTAAGTCTATACTAGTAATATGACTCACTGTGGGGTCCTGGACCAACTGCTATCAGCTTGACTTCTGGAGAGCAGGCAACTAAGGTCATCCACAAGGGCAGCCAACCATGCCTACAGATCAAGGACACCAAAGCTTTGGTGAGCTTGCCTAGTTAGCAATACTCCATGCATATTATCAGACATCACTGCTAGGGAAATTAAGTGCTGTACACACAACTCCACAGTGAGAGGACAACTGTTAAGTCTGGAGTTGGAGTCTCTTAGACTCTGCCCTTTGTTTCTTTTTCCATCATTGATTTAAGTCTGTATTCATTGGCTGTGACAAACCATAACTATAACAACTTTTCTTCAGTTCTGTAATTTCTTCTAGCAAATCACACACAAAAAACTAACTCAAAAATGTATCATACTTAACGTAAAATGATAAAACCTGCAGAAAAAAATAAGAAAAAAAATCTTCAAGATCAGTGACTAAACAAAAGAGTTCTCAAATTTTGCATAAAAAGGAAGATCTATAAATAAGACAACTGGTACATTAGGCTTCAAAGTTAAAAACTTCTGCTCTGCAAAACATGCTGGGAAGAGGATATAAAGACAAGCTTCCAAGCAGAAGGAAATCTGTGCAACCAACATCCCCAATAAAGGATTAGTATCTAAAATATATAAAGAACTCTCAAAACTCAACAGAGAGAAAAAAAAAAACACAATTAGAACACGGCAGAAGACATGAAGAGACATTTCACTAACAAGAGTAGACAGACGTGATACAGGCACAGGAAAAACATGTTCAATGTTATTAGTGGGTAAGATCAGGTTTTCAGGCCAGCATTTAAGTCACCACTCCAGCCTAACAAGTAAAAAGAAGTCATCTTAGATCCCTAAGAGAAGTGAGGTCAGAGGGCAAACTGCTGCTCTCACAGTAGGAGAGAGAAACAAGCAGATATACAGAATCATAATTCACCTGATCAGAAATACAAGAGCTGAGACCTCCGTGGCAACAAGAGCACAGGTAGGAAAATCTTAATTATAATTGACAAACTGCTAGGACTTAAGGATTAAGATTTATTTATCTATTTAAAAGGCAGCATTCCAGAAAGATAGAGGCAGACACCTCCCGTCTGCTAGTTCACTCCCCAGATGACCACAACTGCCAGGGATAGGCCAGGCTGAAGCCAGAAGCTAGGAGCTTCTTCTAGGTCAAGTATGTGGGTGCAGGAGCCCAAGCCCTTGGTCCATCTTCCACTACTTTCCAAGGCACATTGGCAGGGAGCTGGATCAGAAATAACAGCAGCAGGGATTCGAACCAATGCCCATGTGGGATGCCAGTGTTGCAGGCGGCAGTTTAACCAACTGCACCACAAAGCAGGCCCCAAGAATGGACCAGTCTGAGTTAAAAAATCCAAGGGGAACCAGTACGCTTTTGTTTTACTTCCAGGAGCTTGATCGAGTTCTCACAGTGAATACCAGAGAAAAATTCCTGCAGGCTTCCCACAGACAGAGGGGAAACGGAACCATTTGAAATATACCAGAGTAGGTCTGGCTGAAGTGCCCATGAGAGTATTTAAGCATGGAAAGCCAAGACACTCTGGAAAAAAAAAAAAAAAAACCTAAATGAAAGATCTCTGTGAGTGAGATCCCAGTGCAAAGAATGGGCCATCAAAGAAGGAGGTACCTTTCTCTGCAGGGAGGAGAGAACTTCCACTTTGACTATGACCTTGTCTAAATAAACTCAAAAGGCTTCCATAGTCTTGGCAACTCATGACAAAAGCCTAGGGTGATTACTGATGCCATAAACAAGAGTGTCAAGTTGTTAACAACAGGAGTCACTGCGCACTTACTTCCCATGTAGGATCTCTGTCCTTAATGTGTTGTACAATGTGACTTAATGCTATAACTAGTACTCAAACAGCACTTTACACTTTGTGTTTCTGTGTGGGTGCAAACTGTTGAAATCTTTACTTAATATATACTAAATTGATCTTCTGTACATAAAGAGAATTGAAAATGAATCTTGATGTGAATGGGTTGGGAGAGGGAGCAGGAGAGGGGAGGGTTGCAGGTGGGAGGGAAGTTATGAGGGGGAAAAAGCCACTGTAATCTAAAAGCTGTACTTTGGAAATTTATATTTATTAAATAAAAGTTAAAAAAAAAATACACCAGAGTACTGTGTTCTTTACAGGGTCTGTCTTGCTTTACCTGAGGTTAGTCTGCTGAGTTTTATCAGCATCTAACTGTCCTAAAGGAAGAGAAGTAAGAAACTAGCCAACTCCAGCCTTCCATGTGTACAAAGGGAAATTCCTAACTCCAGCTCCCTCCACCTATCCTGTCCGACTCAAGATGGTGAAAATAAAAATTTAATAACTGAGAACCACTTAAAAGTTCACAATCCAGGAACATGAACTCGCCAAACCTGAGACCCAATCACAGGATCATAGGAGACCTCCCCTCCTCCGCCACCTTACCATCACTTACTAAAAGACCATTCACCACAGCTCCATTTACCCAGTGTGTCATTACCACCTTTCACAAGAAGCAAAAAATTACAAGGAATACTAATAGGCAAAAAATCTAACACTACTGGGCATCTACCCCAGAGAAATAAAGACAATATGTCCACATAAAACCTGTACAAGGGATCCTGCGTTGTGGTGTAGAGGGTAAGGCTGCTGCCTTCAGTGTCGGCATCCTATATGGGCACCAGTTCGAGACCCAGCTGCTCCACTTCCGATATGGCTCTCTACTATGGACTGGGAAAGCAGTAGAAGATGGCCCACGTCCTTGGGCCCCTGCACCCACATGGGAGACCCGAAAAAAGCTCCTGGCTTCGGATAGGCTCATCTCCAGCCATTGCGGCCATCTAGGGAGTGAACCAGCAGATGGAAGACACACATCTCTCTTTCTCTCTCTCTTCCTCATTAACTCTGCCTTTCAAATAAATAAATCTTTAAATTAAAAAAAAAAACCCTGTATATGTACATTTATAGCAGCTCTACTCATATAGTAAAAACTGGGCCAAAGGCTAAATACCACCCCTGCTGAATACTATTCATCAATAAAACAGGAATGAACTATTCATACACATAACAACTTGGACCAACCTCCATAGAAAAAAGCCAATTCCAAAAGTCTATGTACTGTATGATTCCATTTATACAGCATCCTTGAAATGACAAAACTATACAAATGGAGAACAGAAGGGTAGTTTCTAAAAATTAAGGGATAATCAAGGGGAAGTTTTTGAAAAGCAGCAACCATGAACAATATGAAGTATCTGGAGATGTTCGATGTCTCAGCTCTACCAATGGTAATATCTTAGTTGTGATACTATTCTGCAGTCTTGAAAGATACTGTAGTGAAACAAAATGGATAAACTGTACATACAATTTCTCTGTATTATTTCTTAAAAGTGCATGAGCACTTTTAATTATCTCATAGTTTTTTTTTAAATGAATAAAAACCACAATATAACCAGAGGGACATTTTCATTTGACATATATCAACACTGAACATTACTAAGTGTGAAAATGTTACTTCATAATTTTTATTTTGAAACAACAAATCATACCAAATATTCTCATACAAAACCATTCTTTAAACAACCATATCTAAATATTGAGAATTGTAGCTCACCTTCCACACTGTCAGAACAGGAAGTTCCAATGCCGGTGTCTCCACTGTCAGAAGCTATACTATGTCTCCTGATATGGTTATTTCGATGGTTAGATGGAACAGCTGTGGCCTGCCACAATGATTCATTACCAGGTAACCATGCTGATGAATAATCGGGGCCTACAAAGGAAAACATGCAACAAGTTAATATATATTTCTTTGAGTGGGCAGGGTTTTTTTTTTTTTTTTTTTTTTTTTTACTTTGTGAAAAATACACATAGAGCAAAAAAGGTTTTCTGCTTAAAATATTTTTTAAAGATGTATTCATTTCAAACAGTTACAGAGGGAGAGGGAGAAACACGAAGAGAGATCAGATCTTCCATCCGCTGGTTCACTTCCCCAAATGGCCACAACAATCAGGGCTCAGGCCAAAGCCAGGAGCTGGAGCTTCATGGGAGTCTCCCACATGGATGCAGGGGCCCATCTTCTGCTGTTTTCCCAGGTGCATTAGCAGGCAGCTGGATTGAAAGTAGAGCAGCCAGAACTCCAACCAGAGCCAAATGGGACACCAGCTCTGTTGGGCAAAGGTTTAACCCATTTACAACACAGTACCAGTCCCAAAATAATGAAAAGTAATGAGATCTTAGAGTCA
Organism: Lepus europaeus; assembly: GCF_033115175.1. Classification (NCBI taxonomy): domain Eukaryota; kingdom Metazoa; phylum Chordata; class Mammalia; order Lagomorpha; family Leporidae; genus Lepus; species Lepus europaeus. The sequence goes on from NC_084829.1 coordinate 117,430,385, forward strand.
CCAAAAAACACATATGACATGTGCATCAATTCAATGCTGATTTTGAAGCTTCCTCTACCTGAAGAATTGTTTTCTGCTTCTGGATATTTGGTTTTGAAACTATTGCTGTGGTGTTAAAAATGTTAAATATAGGGGCCCGCGTTGTGGAATAGCGGGTAAAGCCTATAAGGGTGCCAGTTCATGTCCAGCTGCTCCATTTCCAATTCAGCTCTCTGATACTGAAAAAAGCAGAAGATGGGCCAAATACTTGGGCCCCGGCACCCATGTGGGAGATCCAGATGAAGCTCCTGGCTTTGGCCTGGCCTTTACAGCCATTAGAAGAGCAAACAAGTAGATGGAAAGTTAATCGATCTCTGTCTCCCTAACTCTTTCAAATAAAGAAATAAATATTTTTTAAAAAACTGTTAAATGTATCTGTTTATCTTCAAATCTCAACACTCTGCTCTGGCATATTTGACAGATAGGATTCTAAGATTTCCTACACATGTTTTAGCTGAGAACTGGAACTCAGAGAGTCTAACTGATCAAATTATAGAACAATATAAGTAGAACGTGCTCATGGAAATTTGTTTTAATTTTAACTAGTTTTTAACAGAGTCAATATGGTTTGTAGATACAATTCTAAGAACATGATATCCCCTTCCTTCCTCCTCTTCTACTCCCCCCTCCCTATATTTTTTGTTTGTTTTTAAGATAACATATTTTACATTTACATTACGGTAAAAGGTGTGATACTTCAATGAATAAGAAGTTTAGCAAGTAAACAAACAAACAAAAAAATGATCCTAGTTTAGTGGGAATACAGACAGTGGCTATAAACAATTGAATGAAAAAAAGACCATTTCACTCATTTAGAATAAATTTTAAAGTAATCACAAATCATTAAAATTAATAGTATGACATTCCAACCATTGGTCTGACAAAGCTACAAAACAGTTTCACAGAACTATATTTACAGTAATACTAAACACACAGGCATTGTTTTTGTTTAAATTTTAGCTCCCACATGTAAAGCAGAACATGTGGAATTTGTCTGTGTCCAGCTTATTTCACGCAACATGATGTCCTCCAGTTGCATCCATTTTGCTACAAATGGTATAATTTCATTATGTTTTTACAGTTGAACAATACCCTACCTGTGTACATATATTACATTTCCTTTATCCATGATCCTTTTTCTTATGATAGAAAGTTTGGTTGAATCCATATTTTGGCTGCTGTGAATAGTGCTGCTTACAAACATGGTGGTGCAAGTATCTCTTTGACACAATGTATGCATGTCTTCTGGGTAGTAGTGGAATTGCTGGGTCATAGGGCAAGTCTACTTCTAGTTTTTTAGGAACTCTTTACACTGTTTTCCAGTGACTGCACTAAATTACATTCTTACCAGCAGCGTATAAGTGTTCCCCTTTCTCCACATCCTTGCCAACATTGTTACTGTGTTTTGGATTTTAGACATTCTGACACAAGTGAGGTGATATATCATTGTGGTTTTGATTTGGATTTCCCTGATGGCTAGTGATGGTGAGTTTTTCATATATTTTTTGGCCACCTATGTTATTTTGAGAACTGTCTGCTGAGGTCCTTTGCCCGTCTCTTAACTGGATTGGTTGATATTTAGTGGTGAGTTTTTTAAGTTGCTGATATAGTCGGGATATTAATCTTTTGTCAGGCAGCTTGCAAATATTATTTTCTCGTTCTGTTGGATGACTCTTCACTCTCCTGATTATTTCTTTAAGATTTATTTTATTTATTTGAAAGAGCTACAGAAAGAAGTAGAGCAGAGAGAGAAGGCTTCCATCCGCTGGTTCACTCCCCAGTTGGCCGCAACAGCCAGAGCTGCGCCGATCTGAAACCAGGAGCCAGGAGCTTCTTCCGGGTCTCCCACGTGGATACAAGGGCCCAAGGACTTGGGCCATCTTCTACTGCTATCCCAGGCCATAGCAGAGAGCTGGATGGGAAGAGGAGCAGTCGGGAATAGAACTGGCGCCCATACGGGATGCTGGTACTTCAGGCCAGGGCGTTAACCTGCTGTGCCACAGCACTGGCCCTGTGATTATTTCTTTTGCTGTGCAAAAGCCTCTGGGTTTGAAATAGTCCCATTTGTTTAGTTTTGCTTTTGTTGCCTTGGAATTCTTATCCAAGAAGGCACTCCCTACATCAATGTCTTAGAACATTTCCTCTTTGTTTTCTTCCAGCAACTTCATAGTCTCAGGTCTTAAACTTAGGTTTTTATTCATCCTGATTTTGTATACGGTGAGAGGTAAGGATCTAATTTCATTCTTTTACACACATACACACACATATATATGTATGTATACACACACACACACACACACATATATACAGTTTTGCCAGAACCATTTGTTTAAGAGATTATCCTGGCTGGCACCGCGCTCAATAGGCTAATCCTCCACCTGCAGCACCGGCACACTGGGTTCTAGTCCCGGTTGGGGTGCCAGATTCTATCCCGGTTGCCCCTCTTCCAGGCCAGCTCTCTGCTGTGGCCCGGGAAGGCAGTGGAGGATGGCCCAAGTGCTTGGGCCCTGCACCCACATGGGAGACCAGGAGAAGCACCTGGCTCCTGGCTTCGGATCAGCGCGGTGTGCCGGCCGCAGTACGCAGGCCGCGCCGGCCAATGGAGGGTGAACCAACGGCAAAGGAAGACCTTTCTCTCTGTCTCTCTCTCACTGTCCACTCTGCCTGTCAAAAAAATAAAAAAATAAAGAGATTATCCTTATTCCACTGTATGGCATGAGCATTTTTCTTAAAAATCAGTTGGTTGAATGTACATGGATTAATTTCTGGGCTCTCTATTCTGTACCACTGATCTATGTATCAGTTTTTTATGCCAGTACCATGCTATTTTAATTATTATAGCTTTGTAGTATGCTTTGAAGTCATGCATTTTAATGCCTCTGGTTTTTTTTTTTTTTAATTGAAAGGCAGAGTTAGAGACTGAGAGAGTGAGAGTGAGAGCGAGATAGAGAGAATCTTCTATCCAGTGGTTTACTCCCCAAATGGTAGCAATGACTGTGGCTGGGCCAGGTGAAAGCCAGGAGCTTTTTCTAGATCTCCCACATGCATTGCCATCTTTTGCTGATTTCCCAGGCACATTAGCTGGGAGTAGGATTGAAGTGGAGCAGCCAGGACTTGAACTGGCACATACATGGGATGGCAGTGCTATAAGCAATGGCTTAACCCAATGCACCACAGCACTGGCCCCAATCCAGTTTAATTTTTCTTGCTCAGATCGCTTTGATTGTTCTGAGTCTTTTATGATTCCATATGAATTATGATTGCTTTCTCTAATTCTGTAAAGAATGTCATTGGTAGGGCATCCTCCTGCAGCACTGGTATCCCATATGGGCACCAGTTTGAATCCCGGCTGCTCAGCTTCCAATCTAACTCCCTGCTAGTGGTCTGGGGAAACAGTGGACAATGGCCCAAGTGCTTGCACCCCTGTACCCACATGGGAAACCTGAAAGAAGTTCCTGGCTCCTGGCTACAGATGGGTCCAGCTCCAGTTATTGTGGCCATTTGGGGAGTGAACCTGCAGATGGAAGAGCTCTCTCTGTTTCTCTCTCTCTTTCTAACTCTGTTTCAAATGAAAAATAAATCTTAAAAAAATACAATTATTTCAAGAAAGTTTTTGATTTCCTTTTTAACTTATTCAATGACCCATTGATCATTCAGTAGAATGTTGTTTAATTGTAATCCATAAGCTGTACACTGGAAATTTATATTCATTAAATAAAAGTTAAAAAAAAAAGAATGTTGTTTAATTTCTGAATATTTATGAGTGTTCCATTGTTCTTCGTGTTTATTTCTAGTTTTATTCCTTTATGGTCTGAGAAGATACATGATATGATTTCAATCTTTTTAAATTTGCAGAGACTTGATTTGTGGCCTAATATGTGATCGACCCTAGAATATGTTCCATGTGCTGATGAGAAGATGTGCATCTGTAGCTGTCGGATGAAATGTCCTGTAAATGTCAATTAGGTTTATTTGCTCAGTAAGCATGTTTCAACTTCAATGTATCTTTATATTCTCTCTGGAGGTTCTGTCCATTGATGAGAGTGGGTGTTGAAGTCACCCACTATTATTTTATTGAAGTCTATTTCTCCTTTTAAGTCTAATAGTATTTGCTGAATATATCTGGGTGCTCTTATGTTGGGTGCATATATATTTATGATTGTTATGCCTTCTTGCTGAATTGTACCTTGTAACAAAATGTAATGCCTTCCTTATCTCTTTTTACAGTTTTTGATTTAAAATTTGTTTTACCTGATATCCAGATAACTATGCCTGCTCATTTTTGGGTTCCATTTGCCTGGTATATCTTTTTCCAGTCCTTCATTTTCCATCTGTGTGTATCTTTGTTTGTGAAGTGAGTTTCCTGTTGGAAGCATATAGTGGGGTCTTAGTTATTTATCCATTCAGCCGACCTAAGTCTTTTGATGGGAGAATTTAATCCATTTATATTCAATGTTTGTACTGATAGATAAGAACTAAGACTTGTCTGTTGATTAGCTACTAATTCTACCTGCTCTGTTAGTGACTTTGGTGGTGTAATATATTTTCATATTTACTTTGAATGCAGGACACCCTCCAGAATTTCTTGTAGGACTACTCTGGTGGTGGTGAATTCTCTCAGTTTTTGCTTATCTGGAAAATACCTTATTTCTCCTTCACTTTTTTTTTTTTCCAGGCAGAGTTAGACAGTGAGAGAGAGAGAGACAGAGAGAAAGGTCTTCCTTCCATTGGTTCACCCCCCAAAATGGCCACTACGGCTGGCACGCTGTGGCCGGCACACTGAGCCAATCTGAAGCCAAGAGCCGGGTGCTTCCTCCTGGTCTTCCATGTGGGTGCAGGGCCCAAGCACTTGGGCCATCCTCCACTGCACTCCCAGGCCACAGCAGAGAGCTAAAATGGAAGAGGAACAACTGGGACAGAACGGCGCCCCAACCGGAACTAGAACCCGGGATGCCAGCGCCGTAGGCAGAGGATTAGCCAAGTGAGCCACGGCGCCGGCCTCTCCTTCACTTTTAAAGGATAGCTTCACTAGATATAATATTCTTGGTTGAAAGTTTTTTTTTTTTCTTTTTTCTTTTAAGATCTTAAATGTATCACCCCACTCTCTTTTGGCCTACAGGGTTTCCACTGAGAAGTCTGATGTTAATCTAATTGGTTTTCCTTTATATTTAACTTTCTCTTACTATATTTTTTTGAAAGGCAGAGTCCTGGCCGGCGCCGCGGCTCAGTAGGCTAATCCTCCGCCTTGCGGCGCCGGCATACCGGGTTCTAGTCCCGGTCGGGGCACCAATCCTGTCCCGGTTGCCCCTCTTCCAGGCCAGCTCTCTGCTGTGGCCAGGGAGTGCAGTGGAGGATGGCCCAAGTCCTTGGGCCCTGCACCCCATGGGAGACCAGGATAAGCACCTGGCTCCTGCCATCAGATCAGCACGGTGCGCCGGCCGCAGTGCGCTACCGCGGCGGCCATTGGAGGGTGAACCAACGGCAAAAAGGAAGACCTTTCTCTCTGTCTCTCTCTCACTGTCCACTCTGTCCAAAAAAAAAAAAAAAAAGAAAGAAAGGCAGAGTCCCAAAAATAAAAATTTAATATAATTCTAAAGGGCAAATGGAATGAAGAGTACAGAAATAGAATGTTGTTAAATTTTGCCAAAGCAAAGCAGACAAACTCAACTAAATACTACATAAAGAAGAAGTGACAATTATACCAGATGCACAAATGTTAATGTAGGGACACAAGAGATGGGAAAAAATGAGCTAGCATGATATACTCCTCCAGGATTATACCCTGAACTAAAGGCAATCTATGAGATGACAGATACAGTATTCAAAATAATGACTGAAAGGAAACTCAATGAGATGAAAGAGAATACAGATAGATTAAAGAAATGAGGAAATCAATAAGAGATACAAATGATAGTATTATTAAAGATAATAGCATTAAGAAGAATCAAATAAGGTTGGTGCTGTGGCATAGCAGGTTAAGTCACAGCCTGTAGCACCAGCATCCCACATGGGTGCTGTTTCATATCCCAGCTGATTCACTTCCAATCCAACTCCCTGCTAATGTGCCTGGGAAAGCAGTGGAGGATGGCCCAAGTGGTTGAGTCCCTGCACCCTTGTGGGAGACCTAGAAGAAGCTCTTGGCACCTGGCTTCATCCTGGCCCAGCTCTGGCCATTGTGGCTATTTGGGGAGTGAACCAGCAGATATAAGATTTCTCTCTCTCTGTTCCTCCCTTTCTCTCTCTCTCTGCCTTTCAAATAAATAAATTTTTAGAAAGAAAAAAAGAAGAATCAAATAGAAATTTTTGAGATGAAATTTTTCATGCAGTAAAATAAAAAATATTATTGAGTGCTTTAATAGCAGAATAGACCAAGTGAAGGAAAGAATTTCTGATCTTGAGGACAAGAATTTTCAAATAACGCAACCAGACAAAAATAAAGAGAAAAGAATGAAACAGAATTAAAAAAAAGTCTAAGCAAAATATGGGATACCACTAAATGACCAAATATTTGTAATATAAATATTCTTGAAGGAAAAAGCATTGAGAACCTTTAAATGAAATAACAGTTGAAAATTCTTCAGGTCTTAAAAGAGATACTAGAAGCTCAAAGAATCACAAAAGAAGACTCAACCAATAATCTTCTCCAAGACATATTGTCTTCAAATTATCAAAAATCAAAGACAAGGAGAGAACCCTACAGACAGTAAGAAGGGGCCAGCGTGTGGCATAATGGGTTAGCCTGCCGCCTGCATGCCAGCATACCATGTGAGTACAGGTTTGAGTCCCCACTGCTCTACTTCCAATCCAAATCACTGCTAATGGCCTGGGAAAAGCAGCACAGGATGGCCCAAGTGCTTGAGCCCCTGTTACCAATGTGGGAAACCCAGAGGAAGTGCCTGGCTTCTGCCTTGTTTAGTCCTGGTCACTGCACCCACTTGAAGAGTGAACCAGTGGATGGAAGATCTTTCTCTCTGTCTCTCCCTCTACCCCTCTACCCCAAATATTTGTTTCTAAAAAATGAAAATTTTAATTAATTTTCCTTCTATAGCATAATTACTTAAAATTTTAGGCCGGCGCCGTGGCTTAACAGGCTAATCCTCCGCCTAGCGGTGTCAGCATACCAGGTTCTAGTCCCGGTTGGGGCACCGGATTCTATCCCAGTGCCCCTCTTCCAGGCCAGCTCTCTGCTACGGCCCGGGAAGGCAGTGGAGGATGGCCCAAGTGCTTGGGCCTTGTACCCGCATGGGAGACCAGGAGGAAGCACCTGGCTCCTGGCTTCGGATCAGCGAGATGCGCCGGCCGCATTGGAGGGTGAACCAACGGCAAAAAAGGAAGACCTTTCTCTCTGTCTCTCTCTCTCACTATCCACTCTGCCTGTCAAAAAAAAAAAAAATCAAAAAATAAATAAAATTTTAAATTATTTTGGCTGGCACCGCAGCTCAATAGGCTAATCCTCCGCCTGCGGCACCGGCACACCAGGTTCTAGTCCCGGTCAGGGTGCCAGATTCTGTCCCGGTAGCCACTCTTCCAGGCCAGCTCTCTGCTGTGACCCGGGAGTGCAGTGGAGGATGGCCCAAGTGTTAGGGCCCTGCACCCGCAGGGGAGACCAGGAGAAGCACCTGGCTCCTGCCTTCAGATCAGCGCAGTGCGCTGGCCGCAGCAGCCATCGGAGGGTAAACCAACGCCAAAGGAAGACCTTTCTCTCTGTCTCTCTCACTGTCTAACTCTGCCAGTCAAAATAAATAAATAAATAAAAATAATAAAATTAAAAATTTTTAAATTATTTTGCATTTTTAATTGGACTTGTTTTATTTCTTTTGATAAAAATTTAACAGCATGGTATTTTCCTACTCTTGCTTCCATATGCCCTTTTGAGTTACATTAAATTTTTATTTTTAGCGAATTTGCCTATTTACAGTGTTCTCTCAATGTTTTCACTATGTCAATTTTTACATAATTTTTATTTGCCACTGTCAGTTTTACCCATCACTTCATTTTTTCAATGTCTACTACAATGCCATTCAAAGCATACACATCAACCAGTGCCAGTTTAAACTACCTATTACACATTAAGTGAAAAAATAAATAAGTACTTCAACATTTTTATAATAATTAGAAAGGATTATTTTAAATCTGTTGATTTAATATAAATGCTACAGTAGGAAAAATCTTTACTAATGCCTAACAGTGATTCTTTTTTTTTTTTTTTTTGACAGGCAGAGTTAGATGGTGAGAGAGAGAGACAGAGAGAAAGGTCTTCCTTTTTCCGTTGGTTCATCCCCCAAGTGGCCACTACAGCCGGCACGCTGCGGCTGACGTGCTGTGCCATCCGAAGCCAGGTGCTTCCTCCTGGTCTCCCATGCAGGTGCAGGGCCCAAGCACTTGGGCCATCCTCCACTGCCTTCCCGGGCCACAGCAGAGAGCTGTTCTGGAAGAGGAGCAACCGGGACAGAACCGGCACCCCAACTGGGACTAGAACCTGGGGTGCCGGTGCCACAGGCGGAGGATTAGCCTAGTGAGCCACGGCACCGGCCCAACAGTGATTCTTATATCATGAACTACAATTTATTAAAGCCAATTAAAAAGTTCTCTACAAGAATTTTAGCCTTTCATTTCAACAATGATCCTTAAAAATTAATCATCACAGCCGGCACCGCGGCTCAGTAGGCTAATCCTCCGCCTTGCGGCGCCGGCATACCGGGTTCTAGTCCCGGTCGGGGCACCAATCCTGTCCTGGTTGCCCCTCTTCCAGGCCAGCTCTCTGCTGTGGCCAGGGAGTGCAGTGGAGGATGGCCCAAGTCCTTGGGCCCTGCACCCCATGAGAGACCAGGATAAGCACCTGGCTCCTGCCATCAGATCAGCGCGGTGTGCCAGCCGCAGCGCGCCAGCTGCGGCGGCCATTGGAGGGTGAACCAACGGCAAAAAGACCTTTCTCTCTGTCTCCCTCTACTGTCCACTCTGCCTGTCAAAAAAAAAAATTAAAAAAAAAATTAATCATCACAACACAGATTATCAGTGCAGATACATTAAAACACTTATTATCAGATAATTAAATGCCCTGTGTTTTACATTTGCAACTGCAGCTGCCTCTAAGTTAAGCCCAAATAACATCACAGGCACTTATCATGATTTGAAACAAGACAGCTTTACAGAATTACCAAGGGATACCCTATAGCACTGACACACAAAGGATGCCTTCTGGCAGTTTAAACCTCAAGATCCCAAAATGACAAACATGTGCATAAAATTAATTACACCATTTTTAGCCACATTTTAGGAAAAGTCATTCTCTATATAAAATTAAAATCAAAATAAGTAAACAGCTTAACAATGAAGCCAGACCTGAACCTACTTCTATTGTATTAATGCCAACATTAATGATTTGGTATTAATAAAACATTATGCCATACTAATATAATTTTGAAGCTTTATATAGTTTACCAGTTAAATTTGGGTTTTATAGATGTATGAAGGGGCTGGCACTATGGTGTAGTGAATTAAGCCTCTGCCTGAGGTGCCGGCATCCCATATGGGCACAGGTTCAAGTGCTGGTTGCTCCACTTCCCATCCAGCTACCTGCTAATGTGCCTGGAAAAGCAGCAGAAGATAGCCCAAGTACTTGGGCCCTTGCACTCACATGTGAGACCCAGAAGAAGTTCCAGGCTCCTGGCTTCAGATCAGCCGAGCTCTAATCTTTGAAGCCATTTAATTGAAAATACAAACAAAAAAGTGTAAAATATAAAAGCCTCCTTAAAAGCCATATACATTTACATTAATTGTGAAATACTGACCAAAGAGAAACATTCCAGCTTTCAGGTCCAGAACAGCCACTTAAATCTTTGTAGTTTCTAGACCTCATAATGCAATTTACTTTAAGTCATCTGGTTAAATACTCTAACATTAAATCACCAGATGAAGGTATTCTGCCCCTAACTCTTTTCTGATTCTGATATGTGGTCTACAATCTATACCAAAATGTTTTCCTTCAATCACTTAATAACCAATCTGAATGAACTTAAAGTCCTGTCTAAAACATTATGAAAATGGGCAACCAGTCTACTACATATCCTCACAAGTATAAATCTATTATTTGTTAGGAATATTCACAAATAGCATAAATAGACTGGGTGTAAATGGAAAACAAAGTTAAGAAAAGATGTTCAATCGCATAGTTTTTAAAGAAATAAAAAATGGCTTTTGGATTTTTAAAATTACCATATTGAACGGGGCCATCAAGGTAGGAGGTACCTTTCTCTGAAGGGAGGAGAGAACTTCCACTTTGACTATGACCCTGTCGGAATAAGATCGAAGTCGGCGAACCCTAAAGGCTTCCACCGCCTCAGCAACTCATGACTAGAGCCTAGGGAGATTACTGACACCATAAACAAGAGTGTTAAATTGTTCAATCAACATCAAGAGTCACTGTGTACTTATGTCCCATGTGGGATCTGTCCTTAATGGGTTGTCCAATGTGAAGTAATGATATAGCTAGTTCTGAAACAGTATTTTTACACTTTGTGGTTATGTGTGGGTGCAAACTGATGAAATCTTTTATGTAAATTAATCTTTTTAAAAAAATATCATGCAGGATCTCTGTCATTAATGTGCTGTACACTGTTATTTAATGCTATAACTAGTACTCCAACAGTATTTTTTCACTTTGTGTTGCTATGTGAGGGCAAACTGTTGAAATCTTTATATATACTAAATTGATTTTCTGTATATAAAGAGAATTGAAAATGAATCTTGATGTGAATGGAAGGGGAGAGCAAGTGGGAAAGGGGAGGGTTGCGGGTGGGAGGGAAGTTATGGGGGGGGGGGAAGCCATTGTAATCCATAAGCTGTACTTTGGAAATTTATATTCATTAAATAAAAAAAAAGAAAAGAAAAAGAATAATAGCATCGAAAAAAAAAAAAGAAAGATTGGTGTTAGCAGAGGGAAAGATTCACATAATTTTGAAGTCATGTAAGCTGATAAAAAATCTTTCTAACGGGCAATCTGGGAACAGGCATATAAATTTCAACACAAATAAGACCCTCTACTGAGAATTTACCATAAAAAAGTATCAGAAAAGAACAAAAACATATAAACATGAGGGAAAATTCCAGACAGACATGCATTTTTTAAAGCCTGGAAAAAATACATTAATAAGTTAGCTGATAATGTTGTAGTGCTAAAAATAATTTCACCTTTTTTAATAAGGATAATGAAAATATATTAAGTGTGTGTGGGAGAGAAGCATTTAACATAGCTGCACACATACTACAAATGTGTGTGCATATACATATATATATTTACATAGCTGCATATACACGATTCCACAGCTGGAGAAGTTACATATGTACATACATGGAAGAAAAGAGCTTTCAGGGAGCTCTATATCAAATTTCTAACACCAACTACAAGGTTCTCCTAAAGGAGCAAATACATTACAGGAGCATTTACTCCATCAATGATTTTTATCACTATTATTCATTCTATCAATTATGGAGAAAATGCTGAAAATTATGCATACTGATTTATGAACTACATCAACATCTGACTCTGCAGTTAGCAACCAGTTATAGATCAGCATACATAAATTCAACAGAATCCTAGTAACAATCATTGTTAAATAGAATAACTGAAGTAGAACATCTTGTTGGTGTAACTATTTTGAGCAGTATAAAATACTGCAACATTTCTGCTACAACACACTGCCACCCAGCTTATTGATATCTTGTCAAAAAATCATTCGTAGATTAAAAGAGAACATAATCTCTCCCTCTCAAAACTTTCATTATAACACACGCACGCTTGCACATACACACCAGTAATGGAGGAAAAAACCCACTGTATATACTATTACTAACGTATAACCACCAGAAGCTAAGAAAATAATTTTACATAGTAACTACTGCCAGGAAGAATGGATCAACAAAATATTTTCTGTAAAGGGGCAGGCAGGCAATAAATATTTTCAGCTTTGCAGGACATTCAATCTTTGCCTCAACTACTTAACTCTGCCAACTGTAGAAGTAAAGCAGCTGTAGACAAAAGATTGGGTGTGATTATGCTGCAATATATATTCATTTACAGAAACAGGTGATAAGCCAGATTTGATCCAGTGGGCATAGTCTGTAAACCCCTAATCTACAGTAAAAAATCACTATAACTGGAAAATATTCTCTTAGGGTCAATTGATTCATAATGAATAACTCTGTCCAGCATGTTCATTCATTTCTTTATCTGCAAGAAAAGCTAGCTCATTCTAGGTCACCTACTGATGAAACACGCTGTTCAGAATGCTCAGGTCATTCATGAGACACTCACTGAGGTTTTGTGAGGATTCCAAGGTAAACATCAGTAACTGTTTTGGATTTCTCTGTCCAGAATTAAATGGTCTCAATTTATCTGTACAGTACAGAATGCCTGAACAATGTCAAATATGTAATATGTATGATGTCTAAAAAATGGCAACTTGACTGGACCATGGAGAGCCCAGATATTTGGACAAACTATTTCTGTGAAGACTGCTGCCTTGGAAGTAAAACACTGCATTTTCCCTGCTTTCCAACTTGAACTGAAACATAAGCCCCAGGGTCCTGAGGGCTGAGCCTTCAGCCTTCAGACTGGAACTAACACCATCAACTAACCTAGGTCTCCAGGTGCCAGCTCATCCTGCAGATACTGAGACCAGTCAGCCTCCACAATCTTGTAAACCAATTCCTCATAATTAATTATCTCCTACTGATTCTGTTTCTCTGGAGAATCCTAATACAATTTGGGGAAAATCTTAATTTTGCCTTAGGGATATTGGGGGTTAGGGGTAGGGAGGGAGAGTAACCTTCTGTCAGGAAGAGAACAGTCAGAATCATCAGTTTCCCTCATAGCATCTCATCAGTATTATCTATGCAATATAACACCTACTCAACTGATTTCCAGAGCACTTGAGTACTTTCAATTATCTGTTTATCTATCTCCGATCCAAAAGCTGTCTAAAAGAAATGACAGAAAAAATTCTCTAAGCCCTCTACAAGATAAATTTTACCTTTAAATCACAGAATATAGATGCTCCCTGACCTACAATGGCATTATATCCTGGTAAGCCTATCAAAAGTTAAAAATAACACAAATTGAAATGCACTGAATACACCCAGCCTATCAAACATTATAGCTTACTTAGCAACAGGGCATTCTATACAGGGTATTGGCTGTTTCTCTTCGTGATCTTGTGGCTGACTAGGATCTGCCTTTCCCTGCTACCACCAGCATACAGAAATTTCTATAATTCTTGAGTTGCTGCTATCACCCAGCATCTCAAGAGAGTATGGTACCACACATCACCAGCTCAGGAAAGATCAAAACTAAAAGTACTATGTATTCTACTGAATACATATTGTTTTTGCACCATTTTAAGGTTGGTAATCACTAAGTTGAAACATCAGGTCGGGGACTGTCAGTACATACTTAGAGCCTACTTTCCTATTAACTCAGGAAAACAGTCTCAGAATTTCCTTTGGTGGACTGCTATCTTATAAGCTTATGCCTCTAACTTTTTTATAAAAAGACACAAAAGTAAGTAGTCATATAATATTTTAAGCTGTCAAACTGTTGTCTGTGTTTTTAAGAAAAGGCAAACACACAAAAAAATAAAGTGCTCATGTATAATTACAAAGAGAGTAGGCACGGGACAGGCGCTGTGGCACACTAGGTTAATCCTCCGCCTGCGGTGCCGGCATCCCATATGGGCGCAGGTTCTAGTCCCGGGTGCTCCTCTTCCAGTCCAGCTCTCTGCTGTGGCCTGGGAAAGCAGAGAAGAAGGTCCAAGTACTTGGGCCCCTGCACCCGCATGGGAGACCAGGAAGAAGTTCCCAGCTCCTGGCTTCAGATCTGTTGTGCAGCTTCAGCCGTTGCGGCCATTTTGGGAGTGAACCAACGGAAGGAAGACCTTTCTCTCTGTCTCTCCCTCTCACTGTCTGTAACTCTATCAAATAAGATAATCTTTAAAAAAAAAAAAAAAGAGAGAGAGTAAGCACACAAAAAATAACAAGCATTACACAAATGGTTAATGGGAAGAACAAATTTCAAATAAAACATAAAATTATGAAAAAATCACTTGTGGGGCTGGCGCTGTCACACAGTAGGTTAATGCCCTGGCCTGAAGCACCAGCATCCCATACAGGTGCTGGTTCTAGTCCCGGCTGCACCTCTTCCAATCCAGCTCTCTGCTGTGGCCTGGGATAGCAGTAAAAGATGGCCCGAGTCCTTAGGCACCCAGTACCCACGGATGAGACCTGGAAGAAGCTCCTGGCTCCTGGCTTTGGATCAGCACAGCTCCAGCAGTTGTGGCCATCTAGGGAGTGAACCATCAGATGGAAGACCTCTCTCTCTGACTCTACCGCTCTCTGTAACTCTGACTTTCAAATAAAATAAATCTTTAAAAAAAAAATTAAAATTACTTGTAAATAAATATCAAACTTAAAAGATATAGTATTTTTCATTGATAGTATTTTCAGCTATCAATCTAGCAAAGATATTAAAACAAAGAAAAATGTTCCTAGAGTACCACCATATATTACTAAAGGTAATATTAATTTGTTCATTATAAAAGAGAAATCTTTGGAAGAGTTGTTAGGCAATATACCATGAGTCTTCGAATGATACTCAACCCAATAATCCACTCTTAAAAAAATAACACAACATTTGGAGGAATGAAATTCTAGACAAAAGACAGTGCTTTAAGTATTATTTCTTAGAACAGTAAAAAACAAACCCAAAAAGGGGAAAGAAATAGGATTTGGGCCATACACTGGCCATATACTGGCAACCCAAATAACAAGATATAAAATGTGATACAGGGAACCTCACAAACAATTTCAGATTTCATGATGTCCAGGAATTCTCTGAACTCCTCTTTGCTTATTCCTACCTCAGAACCCACCACATTACACTGAAGTTACGTGTGCTTGTATCTGTCCTCCTTCTGGACTGTAGTAACATGCATTGAGAGCAAAGACCAAGTGTCCCAGCCCTGACCCAGAGCTTCAGTCAGCATACAGTAAAGATTAACAAAAGCAAAGAATGCACACACCAATCGAAACAGAGAAACACAACAAAATAGTGTAGATAATTTTCTTTGGATGTTAGGATTAATGGTGATTTTGTTAACCTTTATGCTTTTATTTTCCTTTTAATTAAGTAGTTTAATCAGAAAAAAAAACCCTTTATTTGAAAATGCTTAACCCCTTATCACTAATAAGCCAAATAATTTGTTTATCAGTTAAACATCATATAAGGGAGAGAGGGAGGGATGCATAGGAGAGGAGAAAGGGAGGGAAGGAGGAAGGACAATGAAAATGCTGAAGCTACTTTACGTTGTAGAAGGTTATTCTGGGGAAACATAGCAACTCATCTATCTTGACAAAGACCAGTGTGGCTCACCTTTTCCTAAAATGGTATCCTCATTTCTAGGAAAAGGAAACAGGTACTAAGTCTAATCACATCAAATAAATCAACTGGATCAATCACTGAAAACCGATGACTAATCCAGAACACCCTATCCTTTTAAACAAGCAAAATATTTCATTTGTTTATGAAAGTGTTACTGTAATCCTATTTTTGCTAAAGTTTTCCTTTTAAGAAAAGGAATAAAACAATTGCCTAGGTTTCACAGAAAGACAGAAATAAAATGATAAAACCTTCTGCATTAGTTAATCTCCTCCAGCCTGAACTCATTTATCTTAACCTTTAACTAAAACTACATCTTTAAAGAGAACATTCAATGTATTTTATGTGCCTAACACACTAAATATGATAAATAAATGTCATGTATAAAATAAATCTGAGAAAAATGACACATCTTGTTTCTAGACAAGTCAATTCAGAAACATGTGGCAGAGTAAGCTATATGTGACATATACTTAGTAGGTGATTTAATAACAAAAATCACTAAGAATAGCTATAAGACTGTGCTACTAAAATGAGTTAGAGAAAGAGAGGGAGAGACAGAGAAAAAGGTCTTTCATCTGCTGGTTCATCCCCCAAATGGCCACAACAGCCAGAGCTAGGCAGATCCAAAGCAAGGAGCCAGGAGCTTCTTCCAAATCCCTCATGCGAGTGCAGAAGCCCAAGCACTTGGGCCATCTTCTACTGCTTTCTCAGGCCACAGCAGAGAGCTGGACTGGAAGAGGAGAACTGGCGCCCATATGGGATGCTGGCATGGCAGACAGAGGCTTAACATACTACACCACAGCACCAGCTCCTTCCCTCCCACTCTCCCTTATATAATGTTTAAGTGATAAGGGGTTTCAATTCTTTTAAATGGACTATCAAATGACATGGGATAAGTTATAAAAAAATGGTTAGTTTCTCACATTGAAGATACGGAACATTAATGTCAAAGAAGCTACCTGTTCTATTTTATTTTCCATCTGTAGCTTAATATAAGCAAAAATGCATTCAGTATCAACATATAAGAATGTATATTACTGAATTTAGAATAATAATCTCCTCATTGAACATTTAATGACAACTCTAAGCCAGAAGAAAATAAAAACATCATACCATTGATAAAGTAAGTTTATACTTTAAAAAAAAAAAAAGCTGAATACATATTGTAAATCATGAACACAAATTGCAATGTTTTTTAAATGCAGGTTACCACCTGTTAGCAGGTTTTAACAATCAACTTACAGACCCACCTTTTAAAGTAAAATAGAAAATAGAAAATGTCAAAGTAAATTTCCCTCATCAATAAGTTGCATCTATTTCCTATTTTAACATCTCTGAAATGCTAACAGCTACAAAATACTGGCACAAAGCTCAGAGTGGCTGTCAACTTTCCCAATTCTACATATCAATAGAAATCAATTTATAAGTTATACAAAATTACAAAGAATCAAATCCAGGTTACATAACAACAAAATCTTCCCTTAACCCATGGGTGTAATCAGTTGCTAAAAGTTTTCATTATATTTCAAACATACTAATTAGATTAAGCTCTCCTCTCCATCCCCTCTGTCACAGATCATATCTTTTGGCTGAAGAGCTAAAATTATCTCCTAGAACCCATTCTCCTGTGGAGTGCCTCCACCCAAGCCAACCTCTACCCTTATCTAATAATTATTTTCTTAGACTCAAGTACACATGCTTATGTCATTCTCCTGATCACAAAGGTCCATGGGTTCCTTACCACATATTAGCTAAGACTCAAACTCAAGTTTGACAAAGTTCTTTAACTGGCAACCTTACTTTCTAACACTGCAACGCCTACCTCCCTAACTCGTTTCCTTACAACAATCTCTAGCCACACTTACCTAATCACAGTCTCCAAACAATCAGGCTTTTTCATGACTTCAAACTATTTCCTTTCTCTACCCTCTTGGAGGGTCCCAGTTCAGACAAGTTGCTCTGACTTCCCTGATTCCAAGTGTCACTATTTTGTTCACTCCCAAAGTCAAATTATTCTCACAGCACTTATTAAATTATATTAACCAATATGTACATGCCTGTCTTCTCTCTCACCAAACTGGGATCAGTAAAAGACAAACTTCTCTTTAATATCCAGCACCTAGCACACAGCTGCACATTCAGGCAGGCTCTCAGTAAACGCAGTCATTATTACCACCAGGTACTCAATAAATGCTCACAGAATAAAGTTAGAATTTGGGAAGCCTTACAATGGGAGATACATAAATACCCTTCCCTTAGAAGAGGATTAAAACAAGGATTTTATTTGGTGGTGGTTGTCTATTTCAAAATCCAGGCTATTTTAAACTGTCCTTCCAGCCAGTTTGCATTTAAGTATCTATTTATAGATCAGTAAATATTTATTAAAGCAGCCTTATAAAAAAGTAATTTTAAATGGTCTGAAGAGCTGATGGCCAAAACTAAAAGCCTAGTAAATATAGGATAGACTCCACTAGGTCAAAAAGACACAAAAAAGTCACACACAGACATATACAAACACACAAACTGAACATTACATCACACAGAAAATATTTATATTAATAGTAGCCAGAAAGGGAAAAACAAACAGCCACAAAAAAAAAAAAAAACACTTATACTGCACTGGATAATATCTAGCTAAACTGACAGAAACATAGTACATATAGTAAAACCTATATTCTTCATCCTAGTCCTCCACTCCATTTCAGTACTGTTTTTCTCTAGGATAAGTGGCTATGGTCACAATTTTTTTTCTCTTTTCATTATAGAATTAACACTATAGCTTATGGAAAAGAATGAAACCAAGCAACCCGAGTTCAAGTTCATACTACCTCTTTTTAACAATGAAACCTAGAAGAGATCACTTCTCATCTCTGTGCCTCAGTTTCCTCACATGTAAAATGACAGCATTCATCTTACAGAATTGTGATAAATGTCTTTGTAAAGACATTTAAGAAATATATACATCATAGAAATTTTCCAGGATAAAAACTATAATAAAATGGAGGGAAATGGCATGAAGGGAAGATAGAAAGGCTTACCTTCACTTTAAACCTTTCTGTACTGTCACCTTTTTAAAAACAAGCATATGTATAATTTTAATAATCAGCAAAATCATTTGGCAAATGTCAATAATAATTATGCTTCTCATGAGGTACAATACCCTCCTGTCTTCAAAGTTTTTAATCTTGCACTTTTTCCTTCCTATTCAGTCAAGGACTTCTTTAACACCAACAGCTTCTCTGCTAGCATCTATTTTTCATTAGCATGTTTTGCCTTAAACACAAACACAGTGCCTCTCTGACAACCACTATTTTTTAAACATCTGTATTCCAGAAAATTAAGCATACAATAGCTTTCTACCTCTTTGATCTCCAAATACTTGCAGACCAGGGACTACATAAGTACATCCATTGGCAGGTTGCTAGAATATTACATTAATGCTTATATTTAGAATTATCTTTAAGAAAAAGTAATACAGTAATATTTAACACACAGAGTGACACTGGAAACCTCACTTGGATTATCAGAGTATCATGTCACATAGGTAAGTAAACCGAGGGAAAGGGGAGAGTTCTGCACAAGACTGACAATGACACTGTCCATCCGTATGGTTTGTGTTCTACAGTGCATTGCAATTTGTGCTTGGTTAAGCAGATTTACATATTATATTACACAGCTTTACCTAAACCAATCCTCACTAAGTGGACTAGTAGCTTAAAAATATTACTACAGGGGTCACAGTTGCAGTGCAGTGGGTTAATTCACTGCCTGAAATGCCAACATTCCATATCTGAATGCTCGAGCTCCCTGCTAATGTACTTGCGGAAGCAAAGAAAGACGGCCCAAGTACTTGGGCCTCTGCCACCCATGTGGGAGACTCAGATGGAGCTCCAGGTGCATGATGGAACATCTCTCTCTCTCTCCTTCTTTCTGTAACTCTGCCTTTCAAATAAACAAACCTAAAAAATATTTTTCTGTAAAGAAATCTAAAATTGAAAAAACTGAAGATAATGTAACTACAAACAAGAAAAAAGTTCTAGCTGAGTCTCCCATGTACTCATCACTCCTTTCACAAGAGGAAAAAAAAATGACAATCAGGCCGGCGCCGTGGCTTAACAGGCTAATCTTCCGCCTTGCGGCGCCGGCACACCGGGTTCTAGTCTCGGTTGGGACGCCAGATTCTATCCTGGTTGCCCCTCTTCCAGGCCAGCTCTCTGCTATGGCCCGGGAGTGCACTGGAGGATGGCCCAAGTCCTTGGGCCCTGCACCCGCATGGGAGACCAGGAGAAGCACCTGGCTCCTGGCTTTAGATCAGTGAGATGCGCCGGCCGCAGCGGCCATTGGAGGGTGAACCAACAGCAAAAAGGAAGACCTTTCTCTCTGTCTCTCTCTCACTATCCACTCTGCCTGTCAAAAAGAAAAAAACAAAAAATGACCAATCAGATCTGATAGTAACTACTTGATAAAATAAGTTAATTATCTTAAAGGTAAAGATTACTCTTTCAAATAAAGAATCCAATATGAAGAAGGTATTTAAGGGGACAACACAACCCACATACTTTCAAAGCTGAAAAAATAATTTTAAGATCATTTTTATGGACCTCTAAAAATAGGGCATCAAATACCACGAATGATGATAATGCATTCAGAAATCAAAAACATTATTTTTTAAAAGTACATCTTATAATCAATGAACTATAATCAATATTGGATACATATAATGGATCATTTGGAAGAAATAATTTACTATTAACTGCACAGGTTCAAAAGTTAAGGAATCTGCGGCAGAAGTTTTGCCTAGCAGTTCAGTTGCCATTTCTCACATCTGGAGTACGTGGGTCTGGTTCCTAGCTATGGCTCCTCATTCCAGCTTCCTGCTCTTGCAGTCCCTGGTACACAGCAGGAATGGCTCAAATTGGGTTCCTCATGTGGACAGAGTTCCCAGCTCCTGACTTCCACACAGCCCTGTGGCTTCCACGTGCATCCCAATCTTGGCTGTGGCGAGCATTTGAGGAGTGCATTCTCTTTCTCTACCCCACATAAATAAATTCTTAAAAAAAATTTAAAATAAGTAGCCCACTGCTAAACACCTACTACTTTTATGAACGATCAGTCATATTGCACCAAGAAAAATAATCAAGTAACAGGTAGCAAAAGAAGAAAGGCACTGAGAGGCTGTGTGCACTTCCAGTTCCAAACTGATCTATAACTGTCCTAACTAGAAGTGAAATTCTAGGTCAGAAGAAAGTAAGAATCAAGAATAAAAAAAGATCAGGTTCCAAGACTGGAAATAAAGTAGTCATTGAAGATGGTTCCACCCAGTTAGTATCACCAAGCTAGTGAATATACTTGTTCACATAAACACACTAGCTAGATTTTACAAAATTATTATTAAAATCTAGCTCAAACTAAGCTGATTTTCTTGCATTTAAGGATTTAAATCAAAATTTAAAGTAATCAGTAGACAGGATATATTGCTTAGTAAAATACAAAACGAGAGAGGGATGGGGGAAGGGGAGATATTGAACCAAGTACACAGAGTGTCAGACCAGGGGAATAAATTATACCAATTTCTGCTTTTTACGTAGCCACAGTTTAAAAATGTACTGTTTATTTCAAAATTATAAAAATAATTTTTAACATTCTTACAACAGAAAAAGTTGGTGAGATAACGGATATGTTAATTATCTTTATTTACTCTTTCTACAATGTATAATAAGTCAAAGCATCACAATGTAGCCCATAAATATATGTAATTATTTTTCAGTTTTAAAATAACTTTTTAACATGTTTATTTATGTGAAAGGCAGTTAGATTGACAAAGAAAGATTTTCCATTCTCTACTTCACTCCTCTAATAGCCACAACAGCTAGAGCTGATCCAGACCAAAGCCAGGAGCCCAGAGCTCCTTCAGGGTTTACCTGAAACATAGCAGCCGGGGACTTGGAGGTTGGCATCACAGCACCCAAAATAAATAAAATTTAAAAAAATATATAGGGTAGGTGTTACAGTGCAATAGATTAAGATGATGTTGATGACACTGCATCCCATATCTGTTTCTGGTTCAAGTCCTAGCTACTCACCTTCCTGCTGTAACCAGAGAAGTCATAAGGGGATGGCAAAAGTGCTTGAGTCCCTGCTACCCATGTGGCAGACCTAGACGAAGTTCCACGCTCCTGACTTTGGGCTGGTCCAGGCCTGGCTGTTACAGGCATCTGAGGAGTGAATCAGTGAATAGAAGATCTCTCCTATATCTCTACTGTCCTCTCTGTCTTTTGGCCTTTCCAATCAATAAATAAATCTTTTTTAAAAAGTAAATTAAACATAAAAAGGAAATCTAGAAGTTTACTCAGCTACTGCAATATAAAAACAGATGCTTCAGATTTGATTCTGAATTTCCTTGTTTTTAATTCTACTGCAACAAGGCCCTTAAACTATATTGGTTCAGGTTTTGGTTAATATGACCTCAATAAGAATGATCAGATGGATAAACAAGTAGTCTGCCTTTCACTGAAAAAGTATGAATTTGAACTAATAAATATTCATTGAGTACTTAGAGAAAGACCTCAAGAAGGTCAGAACCCAACATAAATGACTTTGTGTCTATGAAAAAAATTACATGTTTGTTGATTTCAGTGTGTTGACAGACTAGAGTCCTGTCTCACAGTTATATGAAATACAGTGTTGAAAATAGTATTTTGACAGCTATTCAGAATGAGAACCACATATTTAACTTATTCTTTCCATATGTGCGGGTTTCTGTTGAAAAACTAGAAAAAAATTAGGTCCAGTAAAAACTAATGAGAAACTGCTAATGCAAACACTACAAATGTGAGACAGTACACTAACTGTTATTCCAGAGGCATTACTATTTGTCATGTAAATTAACTGCTTCACAGTAACAGCTATATGGTAGCAAATTACACCACAACTAATCAGGACTCAGAAAAAATGAAGAATGAAGACATTGATCAAACTTCTCCTAAACTTCAAAACTGTAAGACTAATGATGAATGTCACTTTTCTCGATTAATCCACTGACCTTCAAAGGAACCAGAAGGAGCACGTGTTCGGCCCCACAGTTAAGACATGGATTAGGATGCCTGCATCCCAGATTGGACCACCTGGGTTCAAGTCTCAGCTCCACTTCTGATTCCAGCTTCCTACTAATGTGCACCCTAGGAGGCAGCAGGTGACAGCTCAAATAATTATGTCACTGCTACCAAGGCAGGAAAAGTGGACTGAGTTTCCAGATCCTGGCTTCAGCATGGTTCAGTCCAGCCATTACAAGCATTTGGGGGACTAAACGAACAGATTGGGAGCTCCCTCTCCCTCTCCAATAAATTTTACAAAAAAAGAAACTAAAGAAAAGAAAGCACAGTAGGCTAATTATTCTTCAACAACCTTTTTATTTTTCTGATTCTTAGGAATGTAAGTGCTCCCACACAATATATTTAAATGTCAAAATTTATCTTAAAATATTTCAAAGATTTCAGAAAACATAAATATCTGGTAATTTTCTATCCCAAAATTAAAAATTTCTAGTCAAACATTTCATTCTGAAAATGAGAAGGAATGCTCAGTATTAATAAGAAAGCTTCAGAAACGCTTCCCATATATCCTAGCAGGGCAAACATTTGGCCCAACAATTAAGCCTTCAGTTACAATGCCCACATCCCACACTTCAGAGTGTCTGGGTTCAATTACCACCTCCCACTTCTGATTCCAGCTTCCTGCTCAAGTAGTTGAGTTCCTTCCTTGCAAGAGACCTACATTAAGTTCCTGGCTCCCTACCCCTCACCACCCCACTGTGAACATCTGGGAAAAGAACCAGCAATTGGGAGTTTATGTGCACACTTGCTTGTGGTATCTTTCTTTCTCTCTCCTCTTCCCAAATAAATAACTTAAAAAAGGTTAAGTCACAGAAAAAGCATATACTTGTATATATAATTTCTTATAGCTGATAGACATATAATCTTTGCCTCTACAAAAGCAATGTAACCAACTGGTAGAAATTGTTAAACTACATGAAATATAGTCCAAAGCTTTCAACCCACTCTCTTCCTAAGGAGCAACGAAAAACTGTTCATTTCAGAACTCTAAAATTTAATACTGGAAAGTATTTTTTTTTTAAATATCAATATTCACCAGATACCTACTCTGTAAAAAAGGACATAACAAAAAGTTTCTGACCTTATACTCACTCCCTTTAAAGTAACTAAAATCCTGTAAGCCACTTGAATTAATTTAGTACTACCTAATGATATCTCAAAATAATTTATCAAGGAGGGAAAAAGAAATAGTAGAGGTAGGTGCCGGCACTGTGGTGCAGCAGGTGAAAGCCCAGGCTTACAGCGCTGGTATTATGGGAGCCAGTTCAGTCCCAGCTGTTCTACTTCCAAGTCAACTCCCTACTAAAGCACCTGGGAAAGCAGCAGAGGATGGCCCAAGTGCTTGGGCCCCTGCACCCACGTGGGAGACTGGGAAGAAGCTCCTGGCTCCTGGCTTCACCTCAGTCCTCGTCATTGAGGCCATTTGGGGAGTGAACCCGTGGATAGAAGACCTCTCTCTCTCCGTAACTCTGCCTTTCAAATAAATCTTTAAAAAAGAAAAAAAAAAGTAGAGGTAGAGATACTCTTCTTAGGGAGATTCTCAGACCAGAGGGAGGTCAGTAAGAGCATGAAGTGAAACTAGATATCAAAGTCTGGTGCCTGACTGAATCTTCTATTCCCAATAGGAGAATACTGTCCAATAGGTCAGATTTCTTGAGCAGAGTCATCTGATCCAGGCTCAGCTACCATTCCATGTAAAGCACACCAGGGGTTTCCTGGACAAATCCAAAACACTTTCCCTAGTTATAACACTGAACACCTCAGGCAAACCTAGATTCCCAGTCACATTAGTTTGAGGCGTGGTAAAGGGAAAGCAATTTAAACATCACTGAGCACCCATATACTGAACCTTATGCAACAGAGCGAGTTCATTGGATTACATATCTTTGCCAATTTCAAAATGCTAAGTCTGTCACTGGAACTGGGCAATGGCACTGATCATTTTCTGCTGACTCATCTTACATTGCCTCTTTGGCGATCACTCCTGCTTTCTGTGCCCCTTCTTCTGGAACACCACATTCTCTTGATTTTACTCCTACCTCCCTGGCTGCTGCTTCTCAGTCTCTTCAACTGGCTTGACTTCCTCCACTGGAATAGAAAATACACGTATTCCAAGGCTCAGACCTCTGCTGTCTTATCTATACTCTCTGCTGTTTTCTTCATAATACCTCCATGTGATCCACCCACCTCTATGACCTTACAGTTTCACACAAGCAACTCCTCCTACATTCCTATCTCCCTCCCACTGATCTCCCCATTGAGCTTCATACTTGTACACCCAGCTGCCTACTCAACATCTCACCTAAATTTCTAAGGAGCATCTCAAACTTCACATGGCCAAAACAGAATAATCAGTTCCACTTAGATTCCTTAGACTCCTCACCTCTCTGGAAATGACATCACTGTCCATCATAATTACTAGGTCAAATCTAAGATGTCATCTTTGATTCCTCATCCCTTCACTTGTCACCTCCAAAACATCAGTAAATCCCTTCATCTTTATTTCCCAAATACATTCCAAATATTTCCTCATTTCTCCAATTCCAATCTAGTCCAAGCCATCATCTCTCAACTACTAACTGCAACTGCAACAAGGGCTTTCCTACTGCTATTCTTGCCCCTTTACAATTTCTCCCTCCATGTAGCAGCCAAGACCGATCTGTGATCACCAAGGTTAGGGAATGTCTGTTACCTGTGCCCAGCACTGAGAACATAATGTTTGCCCCACAGCAGGCACTCAATGTGCTGAAAGAATGAACAGTCTTCTCTATTGCCCATGCATAGTTGGCTTACTCACATAAAGAACAGAATCCAAACAATGCCTTACATTACTACCAGGCCTTCCTAACCTCAGACTCTTGTTTGGGAAACTCTAGACTAATTGGCTTTGATATTCCTCCAACTTTCCAAACTCATATGCACCTTGGAGCTTTGACTGTTTCAGTTCCCTCTACTTAAACACTCCTCCCTTCATGTCTGGCTTCTTATCATTCAGGTCTCAGTGCAACCCTGCCTCCTCAGAGAGGTCTTTCCTGACCAGTTTATCCAAAGTAGCCTTGCCCATTCTACACCATCTTACTCAGTTTCCTTTTCTTCATACTACTTAACATTAGCTGAACTATCTCATTATCTAATTATTGTTTCCTCCCATTAGAAAATAAGCTTCCTCAGAGCAGTGACCTCACCTTCCTTGTTCAATGATGTATCCCAGAACTAGTACAATGCCTGACACACAACTAATATTTATTGACAGAATAATTCACAAACATACCAAGGTGACAAACGCTAGGCTAGGTAATGACAATATATTTTTCTCATTAAAGAAAGCAGAAAGTTGAAGTAAAATACTGGTATAAAAAGCAATTTTATGTTCGTTTTATGTTGATCATTCTAGTTCTTAAGTGACCTTACACAATAAATGCTTTTTATTTTACCAGTACAAAATATAAAAAATTTTTTAAAATTTTAAAAAATGTATTTATTTATTTGAAAGGCAGAGGTACAGAGAAAGAGGGAGTGACGGAGAGAGACAATCTTCCATCCACTGATGGAAGAGAGAACTCCATCCAGGTCTCCCAAGTGGATGGCAGCTGTCCAAGGACTCAGGCCATTTTCTGCTTTCTCAGGCACATTAGCAGGGAGTCAGATCAGAAGTGGAGCAGCTGGGAGTTGAACTGGTACCCATAGGGGATGCCAGCATCGTAAGTGGTGGCTTAACCCACAAAACCACAACACAAGCCCTGAAGATTCTTAAAGTTATAATAATGATATGTTGTGATTTAAATGTTATCTAGATGATCACATTCTTCATTTATTAGTTCACAATTTCTGATAACTAATTAAGCTGTAACTCAGTAAAATATTATCTAGGAGACTTTATGTCTTCCTCATCTTCTCAGAGCATACATACACACATTTCACCCAGATACAAAAATCATGACTCTCTGAAACCTTGCTGTTCACAACATTAATAGAGGTTATCAACTCACCATTTATTGTCTGGCCTCAGATTAATTTACAAGCTTCATTCAAGATAAGATGTGATCAAATTCTAATTATTAATTTAGTTCATTTCACAGAAGTCATCACTAATCTTGAGATTCATCCCTCATTATGAAAGAACATGTCCAGCTGAGTTTAAGCTACAGTTATATTTAATTGTTACCATAGTACTCTTACATCCATCTAATTCAGAACCATGGCAGAAAGCCTTATTATTTGTTGTAACCATACCAGCTATTACCACTATCATTATGACATCACTAAACAAACACCTTTTGGCAATGCATTAACTACAAAAATGTAGACTTGAAGCTCCAGGCAACAAACAAGAAACAATTTCCTACCACATTCTATTTTTAGCAATTTTTAAGGTATAATATTCTATCTCAAAATGTTTTTAAGGGTTATTGTATCAGTATTTTAAAATATTCCTTATCAAGAATATTAACAACTGCAATATTAATAAGTACTCAAAATATCACTATATCATGCTAGACCTCAAATGTCTAAGGGAAATATTTCCTTTCTCCAACTTTAAAACTAGCACGCATTTTGAACAACAAGGTAATCTCAAACACACTCAACCAAATGTATAATTATTTGTTCTGGTTAAAATCAGCCACCTAGTGGCAAGGGTTAGGTGCAGCAGTTAAGTCACCACTAAGGATGCCCGTATCAAATACCCGAGTGCCTGTTTCAAACCCAGGCTCCACTTCTGAGTCAGCTTCCTGCTAGTGCACGTCCTTCCTGGGAGGCAGCACATGATGGCTCGAGTATTTGGGTTTCTGCCGCCCACGTGGGAGACCAGGATTGAATTCCAGGCTCCTGGCTTCTGCCTGATGCAGCCCTGGCTACTGAAGACTTGGGGAATGAAGCAGCAGCTATAAGATGTTAAGTCTCTCTTTCAAATAAAATGAAAAAAAAAAAAAAAATTTAGCCATCTAACCAAAACTGTCAATGGCAAAAAAGGGGGTGGGGAGCTTTCATTTGATCTTTGCATAGAAATACTCATTTTGGTTTATAACAGTTATCCTGGAAA
Source organism: Lepus europaeus (assembly GCF_033115175.1). Lineage (NCBI taxonomy): Eukaryota > Metazoa > Chordata > Mammalia > Lagomorpha > Leporidae > Lepus > Lepus europaeus. The sequence continues at coordinate 117,458,010 of NC_084829.1, forward strand.
GCTGAAAAACTATTGGTAAAACCAAAATTAAATCCTAAAGTAAAGGTTATTTTAGTTCAGTATTTGCCAAACCATGCTTGTTACTGTTTCTTCTTTTATTGCAGTTTCTTAAGAAGCGTCCTTTAATTTTTTTAGAAACTTGGTTCTGTACTACCTTTGGTTCTCCCTTTAGTCTAGTTAGAAGAAAACAAGCCAACCAGTTTCAAGACACCTAGAATCAGCCCACATATTGAGATAAACTCATGTTTATCTCATGTTTATACCAGGAATTATGTTTTAACCATAAACAGTCTTCACACTGGCCCTCAGGACCAGAGATTGCTGATAAATTCAATCAGAAGACAGATTACCTTTGTTTTCAGACAAATTTAAACTTGCTCAAAGTAATCAAGATATATTTGACTATTTTGAAATGCACATTTCATCAAATTTTCAGAAAGGAAAAAAGATCCCCACTTGAACTCAGAAGTCACCCTGACCTTCATCATTTGTTCATCTGCTAAAGAAACACAAAAAAAGTTTCATCTACGGAATAACTTCCAAAAGCTAACTTTAAATAATTTTACATATTTATTTGTCCAAGAACAGAATAAAGAAGCTACATCTGAAAAAAAAAATAACAATTCATTCTCAGCACATAAATGAAAAAAAAAAATCTTAATGTTTTCTCACTGCCAAAGCCCAGATAAAACACATACTCTTGTACAGAAATACTGTCTAAACTCCTTAAACTTGGATTATATTTATAAACTATCTTCTTTCTGACTATATTCAGTGCCACAGCAAACTTCCAGAAGTTGCAATATTATAAAAGGGCTTCAGTTAATTAACTTCTAAATACTAAGATGTTTTCTGCTTCACAGAAAACCATGGAAAAACAGACACAATGCTTCTGTGATGCACCTCTAAACAATTACTATCACAAATAAATTTCAAGAGGTTCACTTACAAAGACATTACAGATGGCTTTTAACATGTATAGACAAACTGAAACCACTCTGTCCATCCCCCAGGGATAATGAAGTGTGAATATCAATCATCAAAGTTACTTGGTTGGCAGACCTGGTGAACTCTCCATAAGCACCAGAAACCTCTAAACTGCTGCCACCTCCTCCACCTAGGACAAACCCTGTACATTTTGGAGAAAAATAGCTCTCTATTTAACTTTGATTTCTGTTTGTTTTACTAACCTTGGGCCTACACCCTCTAAATGTGTTGCAGGACTAAAAAGAATGATTTTAAGCCTAACTCTGGAGATGGATAGATACACTTTTTTAAAACCCGCATCTCAAATATCTAAACTAGCACATAACTGAATTATTCAAAATTATAACCACAATATGAGTTACCTAGTGCTTGGTAGTTTTAAAATAGACCCCTTCTTAAAGGCTGCTTCTGCTTTTTTTCTTTTTTTTTTTTTTTGGTCTTGTAAAGGATGGCTTTGGAAATGTATACTAATATGTCTCCAAGTTACACAAGTCAACCTCCAACAGTGTGCAGAACAAGGTTACTAAAACAGGAAGCCCCAGAACCACCCACTATTACAGGGGGAAACTGGGGGTACGTGATTTTGGGGTGGATAAAGGGTCCATGTAACTTTCACCTTTTCAAATGGGATCAAAATGCAATTACCATCACAGTGCCTGGAAGGACGGTCATCCTCAGCTAACTTGTCACGGGCAACACTAGCCTTATTTTCCACCCCAAATGCGGCGAGAATCTGTCCTCGCCTGGTGTCTCCCACTCAACTGGGGAGCAACGCAGGCATGAAATGGCTGTCCTGGGCACACAACCCCTCAACGCAGCACCGATCTCCGCAAACCCCTCATTTTCCCAGAAGGGGCCTGGAAGGAGCCAACGGGTTAACAACCCCCTTGCTCAATAGTGCATTGCCCCAGGCTGGACAAGACCTCCTCCCCTAACGCCGGGGCCGACTGCAGGGCGGCGACCAGGTCCTGAGGGGCTGAAGTCCCCTCGGGGGTCGCTTCCTGCGGCCCCGGCCGCAGCAGCCTCCTCCCGCCCCAAAACGTGCCCTAGAGGAGCGGCAGCCGGCGTGCGCACAGCAGAGCTGGGCCCGCGCCCCGCACCCCGCACCGATCCCGCGGGCGAGCCCCGAGCCGCCGCCGCCGCAGCACGGTCGCCGCGACCTTCCGCCCCGGTCGCCGCGCGCGGCGGGCAAGCCCCGTTAGCCGCGGCTCACACTCCCCACCGGCAAGAGGATGACGGCGGAAACAAAGCCCAACCCAAGGGGGGCCCGAGGGAGCGGAAAGTTGCGGGCGCCGCGGCTGCGGGCCGACGCGGGGCCGCGACGCTGGGATGCGGGACGGGCGCGCCGGGGACCCGGTCCGCCAGACGTCAGCCGCCGGGCCCGGAGCTGGCCGCGGGAGGAAACGGGGCGGGCGGGCGCGCGGCGGCGGCGGCGGGGAAGGCAGGCCTGAGGAGGGAAGGGAGCGGCGGCGGGGTCCCGAGGCGTCGCGGTCGGCGCGTCCCCCACCCCAGCCGGGTGCCACCCCGTTCCTCACCGGCCGAGAAGCTGCGGGCCCCGCCGGGGCTGTCCCGGCCGCTGGCCTCCGGGGCCAGGAAGCGCCCCCACATCGCGGGCGGGTGGGCCGGGGGCGCCCGATTCCCCACGTCCGTCCTCCTTCGCCTTCGCCTCCTGCTTCTCCCGCGGCGGAAACTTGTGCGGAGCCTGGGCCGTGGCAGCGCCCGCAGCAGGGCGAGCGGGCGGGCGGGCGGCTTAACGGCTGCTCAGCGACGGGCGAGGAGCGAAGGGGCCCGATTCGCCGCAGTGGAGGAGGCGGCTGCCATGGCCAAGCCGGAGGGGCTGAGGCCCGTGCGGGGGAAGGTGGCGGCTCCGCTGCGACTGCCGCTGGATCCCTGGCTGAGCCCGGGCTCCAAGGCTCCAAAGCGAAGTTGCAGCTGCGGCGTCTCACCGCCCCCGCCGCCCGCGGAGCCGGAGCCGCGGCCGGGGGCGAGGCCAGGCGTGGGCGGGGCCTCGGGCGCAGACTTCAGCGTGCGCGACGCGGGGCGGGGACTGCGGGCCGAGAGGGTGGGCACCCCTGCCCTGCTGCGCATCTCCCGCGGTGGACCGGCTGCTCTCGCCCTCGCCGTGCCGGTGCCCTGCTAGGTGAGCAGGGCGGTCATTTGGCCGAGGCCCTGTCTGGACGCTTCACGCTCCCTTTCTGCCCTTCGGGGCGCCCACCCCCCCTGAAAAAGACGTAGAGGACCTGCCCCCGCGTCACCGCTGCTGGAAAAAGAGGCCAACCCGGGAGGGACTGAGTTAGTCCCAGTCTCATTTGGGATTGGGATTACAATCGTCAGCGCGTGTTACATACACATCCTGCGTGGATCACAGCCAGGGACAGAAGAAGAGCCTTCCGTAACTAATTTGATGGAGCTGGGGAGGACAGGTACCAAAACACCTACCACACGGGGAGGTAGGCAGGGAAAACTGGAGATTCAAAAGGCCTGAGAATAATTAGGGCCAGCGGGTTCAAAGAGGGGGACCCTAATAGTGATCTAGTGGCCCTATGTTTCACATGATCAACTAGAAGAGAAATGGCAAAAGGGTCATTCAAAAAGTTCGTGGGAAAATGCAACTAAAAATTAAGTTTATTTTGATGTTAAAATCTTGAGTTTTCCATACCTTGCGTTTTCCATGAACTTTCCGAGGACCCTGCATGAGGGTCTCCTCTCTAGCTTCCTACACCTTCAGGATCCTCTTCTGGTTAGTTGGGGCCTCTCCCCTGAACCTAGTACAGGAGAAGGCACCTTGAAGAGGATCCTGAAGGTGATCCTTCTTCAAGAAGAAAAAGGGAGAAGGGAGCAGCAGCCTCTTATTTTTAAATATTCTCATTGGCATTATGTTGATCTTTCCAACGTTCAGATAACCAATAGTTCATTCAAAAAACACGGATAGAGCGCCATAGCGGGAGGCGGGCTGTGAGCTGGGCCAGTGAGAAACACCGGCATGCAGGTTCCTGCCTTCCAAAGGCTTTGAAGCCTATGATGCTTTTTCCTGTTGTGCAAGCTTGCTCACCAAGGCCTCATGTTTGTATTTTTCCTCAAAGACACTGTAATTGGGAAATAACTGCTTAACACTTGTAGGAGCTAAGCGACATTCTGGTGTATATGCCATCACTTACCACATCTGTGTTGTATCTGGTTGCAGTTTTACCTTTAGTCTACTTCTGTTACACTTTCAGTTGTTTCTCCAAGTCATGAGATGTTGGCCAAAGGTGCAACTATGGTTATTTTCCTGATCTAAATGTGCTTTAGTTCATTTAATATGAAACTTGATAGGATAAACTCCAGAAAAACTTAAAAAAAATAAGCTCCAAAAAGAAAATTATCAGAAGCTGTAATGCTTTATCCACATATACATTTTTCATGGTTTAGTTACCATGGTGACATATTAAGCACAGAATTTATTAAATATCAAACCTTTTTGATACAGTTCGAAAATATATAAAATATATTGCAGACATGTCTTGGTCATTTATGAGTTTAAAATACATTTATTTGTTATTTCAAAACACTACCAATCTCCACTCAGTTCTAAATAGTTCTTTTTTTTTTTTTGACAGGCAGAGTGGACAGTGAGAGAGAGAGACAGAGAGAAAGGTCTTCCTTTTGCCATTGGTTCACCCTCCAATGGCCGCCGCAGTTGGCGCGCTGCGGCCGGCACACCGCGCTGATCCGATGGCAGGAGCCAGGGGCTTATCCTGGTCTCCCATGGGGTGCAGGACCCAAGAACTTGGGCCATCCTCCACTGCACTCCCTGGCCACAGCAGAGAGCTGGCTTGGAAGAGGGGCAACCGGGACAGAATCTGGTGCCCTGACCGGGTCTAGAACCCGGTGTGCCGGCGCCGCAAGGCGGAGGATTAGCCTAGTGAGCCGCGGTGCCGGCCTAAATAGTTCTTAAACTTGTTTACTCAGATCTTCTGCATGGTTTTATCAATGTCAAGGGCATGTCACCACACACAAAAGGACACATGAAGCTGAGATATTGTCAACCATTTCCATACCTTTTAAAGAGTAAAAGCAGACAGTAAAAATATGTTGTTCTTTTCACAAGTGGCACCACAGATAAAATTTTTGTGTTCCTATTGGTTAAATTTGGGAACATTGAAAGCTTAAGTAATAAAATCACTGAAATACTGTAAGAATATTATATAGATGATTATGTAATATGTAACTACCCATTTCTTTTAAACATACAAATTCTGAATATATACTGAACTGATACCCACTCCCTAACATCCATGGTACATGAATGATACATGCCTGAGATGTTACACCCAATATACATGTGCTCAGAATGATTAAAATTTATTCATAGCACGATTTGGAGAACCTAAGGACTATATAACATAACTAAATTTGATATCGTAAACTGGCACTTTTTAGTCTCTTGTAGTATGTTAAGAATGCAGGGAGATTCTTACAAGATGGTTATTGTTCAACATTAGTCAACTTCAATCTCAGTAATTGTTCTGTCAAGAAGCTATAATTGAAATTATCAATTAAAATACTGTGTATGTTTGTGAGTATACATATACATGCATGTAAATATGAATGAAATGAATGTAGATAATGTTTTTGAAGAAGAATTTTAAAGAATATAAACTAGATCACAAAAAAGAAATTGGTAGTAAAAACACATTCAACACCCAAATCATAGAAGAGTTTAATACTAGATTATATTATGCTAAACTCTGGTATGATTTAGGTGTTAAAGGCTGGATCTGCAAGATGGTGCTATTGGGAGGTGGTACAACCTTTGGGAGGTGGAGTATCATGGGAGATCTTTGGTCACTGGGGACATGCTCTTACAAAGTAGATCTCCCAAGAGGGTAGTTATAAAAGCCAGAGATTTGCCTTCACTGACCCAATCTCTGCTTCCTGGCTCACCTTGTGCTCCTACATGTTGCTGACCATCTCCCATAGGGCTTTCACCAGGGCTTGCACATTGCCATTGCAGCCTGAAAAATAACTTGAATAAACCTCTTTCCTTCATGTCTCAGGTCTCTCATTGCAGTAACAAAAAGTTGACTAATACAAGCTCTCATTTTAAATATGGCATTTCCAAAAATGACAATTTTAAATGAAAAATGTTACATTCATAAATCTTAAATTTGAAAATAAATCTGATTATGTTGAACTATCTTACATGTATTTTTCTGAATTCACTTTATCAGATTGGGTGAACAATAACAAGAGAACTAAAGAGGGATGTAACAATGGTAAAGCAATATTTTTAAGTTAGAAGAAAATCCCATGCATAATATGAGGAAACTTCAAGAGAGCTTTATATTTGCAAAAATATTTTTGAAAAAATATGTGAGCAAATTAAACCAATCATTAATCGTAGATACAGTGTCTAAAGGGCAGTTGCCACCAGATAGAAGAAGATTTATGGATGAATGCTAAAAAGTTACAGGCTCGATAATTCTGTATCAAGGGTATGTCAAGGACCATGGTTTACGTCTAACAGATCACAAAAATTGCAAGTTACGAAGTTTATTATCAGATTTAGAATCCCAAATAATCATTTGTAATGATAGAAAAGTAAAACTAAAATAGGTTTTTAAGATGGATTTGAAATTTTAATTGAATTCCTGTTTGCTGGAATTCAACTATACAATAGTAAATAAAAGGCAAATAGGTTACTTAGCGTGTCTTTGCCTCAGTTCTCTCATGTATAATTTGGTGGCTAAAATAGTAACTACCTCATAGGGTTGCTGTGAGAATTTAAATGACTTAATATCTTAGTAAAGTTCATGAATGCACCCTACATTGGTGATACAAATAATCCAGAGGTGGAACTCTGTTAGATCTTACTAAGAAATATAACATTCACTGGTCTTGGCCAGGTCAGTTGTAGGTCAGGTGTCATCTACACGTATCACAATAAACACTATTACCAATTCCTGATCTTTGGGATTACTAGGAATTATGGTGACATAGAATACTCTTGAGAAATACTTATCAAATCCTTTGGAGCCAATTCATAGAAGTTTTAATTCCTCAATTGTGATTCCCCAGCTCTCCATGTAGATGTTTGCTTGGCTACAGGGTTTGGTGTTTCACCAAATGCTACCAAAATATAAGAGAGAAAATTAGGGAGAGGGGACTGGGTGATATGACCAGGGCAAGAGGATAAGGATGCCTCATCTTAAGTTTCTGATTCCTGTTAAGTTATAAAAAATGAATTTCATTGGTACCTTTGATTCCAGAGTTGAGATGCAACGACCATTGAGAAAGTAGGTAAGATATGAAACACAGAAACAGTCTTTGACATACAGAGGGTAAGTGGAAAGATGGAACTGTGAAATTCAACGAAGCAGATTGTGTCTCCACTACACACACAAACACAGCCTCCTATCTGACCCACACTAGTGGAAAAGATGATGATTTAATAACAGAAAACATCAAAAATGTTATGGAATTGGGTGGAGATACATTCAGTGGAAAAAGAGATTTTTCAAAAGAGTACAGTTGGTAGCAGTTATTATAGGAAAAACTCATTTGAGTACATACTTATAATAATTTTATACTTCTCACTATAGCAATTACGTATTTTATGTAATTCTTAACACAATCTATCCCAAAAATTTAATATGAGCTTCATTTTACAGATGAGAAAAAAAGAACCAGAGAAATTAAATAAGGTCATACAAGAAATAAGGAGCTAGAATTCAAGTCTGATCTGCATGGTTAAAAATAAGTAAATAAAAACATGCTTTTTCCACCATACTCTTTAACATGTGGTAAAATATAAATTATAAGTTTTTTTCAGATGCCATATGAGAAGGAAGTACCTAATTATAGGGTTTCTGTGTGGTGTTTAGGGTTCAGTTAAGATTGGAGATCATGTGACATTCTTGGGTAATATTGTACAATTTTTGTTTAGCTGAACCCAGCAGTTTGAGAATGAGAATAAAGAAGCAGCTCAGTAGAGTTTTGCAGTGTGGGCACTCATACAGGGAAAAGGGATGGGGTACTTAATGATATTGGCTGGAAAATGGTTGAAGTGGTGAGAAACTGGGTCTAGCTTAACCAGAGAGAGCAGTGAAATCCAGAGACAGCCAAAATGTTGAGAGAAGGGCAGGGGTATAAGGTGGTGGAAGTTTATATTCAAAGAGCAAATATAATGAGAGTAAGGGAGTGAAAGTTGGAAAAATATGATGTTAAGGTGAAAAAATTTAGTATTTCAGAGGTGGAAGAGTACAGAGATAGATTATGAGTTAGTCTCTCTGATCTCTCTTCAAAAAAGATCTTAATATTTGACTGTCAAGGCTGCATGCAGTTGGCTCACAGTCTCCAGCTACAGGCACCTGCAACATCTGCCTTAGCATATGAGTGGCCGCTCCACTTTTTCCAGGCATCCTCAGCCAATGACCAAGCTTCACAAAGATACTAGGTCTTGTCGTTCATTCTAGGACGAAGCCCTTCTAATCATCAGTCTTTGGTCTCCAGATCTAAATTTGATTGACTGAGATCTTGTCAGATCTGTGTTGTGGTCTGACCCTTTCCTTTCCAATTCTGCTTCTTCCCCCTTTTGTATTTCTCTCTTGTCACTTTCCAATAAATCTCTTACACTCCTCACTCCATTTTAGCCTTTGCTTCCTGGAGAACTCAAATGAAATAAACTGTAAAGAAGATCTGTACTACCATGTTTGCTGAAGCACTCTTCACAATATCCAATAAATGGAAACAACCTGTCATCCATTGATGAATGGATAAAGAAAATGTGGGGACAAGGAGGAGTCATTGTATCATAGTGGATTAAACCACCAACTGTAACACCATCACTTCACATGGGTGCCATTTCAACTCCTGGATAATCAACTTGCAACCCAACTCCCTGACAATGCACTTGGGAAAGCATCAGAAGATGGCTTAAATACTTGGGTCCCTGCATCCATGTGAAAAACATGTATGAAGCTCGTGGCTCTTGGTTTCAGTCTGGCCCAGCCCTGGCTGTTGAGCCATTTGGAGGAATGAAGTAGTGGATGGAAGATATCTCTCACTCTGTCTCTCTTTCTCTCTAGATAACTATGCCTTTCAAATAAATAAATAAATCTTAGAAATGTGGGACACATCAGAATGTAATATTACTTACATCCATTTTAAAAAGATGAAATCTTATCAATTGCAACTACATGGATAAAATTGTAGTCATTATTTTGAGTAATATAAGCCAAGCTAAAATCAAGCCCTGGAGAAAGGATCATCTCTTCAACAAATAGTGTTGGGAAGATTGGATTTCTTCATGCAGCAGTATGAAACAAGACCCTACATTATACCTTATACAAAAATCAACTCACAATGGATTAAGGATCTAAATCTACAACCTGATACCACCAGATTACTAAAAGAAAAAAGTGGGGAAACTCTGCAAACATTGGCATAGGCAAAGATTTCTTGGAAAAGACCCCAGAAGCACAGGCAATAAAAGCAAAAAGTAGACAAATAGAATTATATCAAATTAAGAAGGTTCTGCACAGCAAAGGAAATACTCAACAAAGTGAAGAGTCAACCAATAGAATGGGAGAAAATATTTTCAAATTATGCATCTGATAAGGGATTAATAACCATGTTCTATAAAGGGCACAATCAACACCAACAAAACAATCCAGTTAAGAAATGAGCAAAGGATGGGACTCCAAATCCCATTAAGTTGGCAGGTACCAATGCCATCTTACTAGTTAAAGTGTTCATTTTAAGTGTGTAACTGATCATATAGATAGGAATAAGTGTCAAAGGGATCATATAAATAAAACCAAGTGTCTGCTAATAATAACTGCTATAATTTAAAAGAAGAGAATGATCCAACATGGGAAGGAGGACACACAGCAGACTTACAGAATGACAAATGCCCAAAACAGCACTCTGTCCTCAGAATCAGCACTTAAGGCATTTAGATCTGGCTTAAAAGCCCATGAAAGCATTTCAGGCATGGAAAGCTAAGACACTATGGCAAAAAATACCTACATAAAAGATCTCTGTGAGTGAGATCCTGATGGAGAGAAGGGGCCATCAAAGAAGAAGGTACCTTTCTCTGAAAGGAGGAGAGAACTTCCACTTTGATTATGGCCTTGTCTAAATAAGGTTGGAGTTTGTGGACCCAAGAGGCTTCCATAGCATTGGCAGCTAAGGAAAAGAGCCTTGAGAGATCACTGACATCATAAACAAGAGTGCCAATTGTAAAATAAACAACAGGAGTCCCTGTGCACTTGCTCCCCATGTAGGTCCTCTGTCCTTAATGTGTTGTACTATGAGAAATAATAGTAAAACTAGCCTTCAAACAGTTCTTTATGCTTTGTGTGTCTGTGTGGGTGCAAACTGTTGAAATATTTACTTAGCATAGAGTTGATCTTCTGTATATAAAGATAATTAAAAATAAATCTTAATGAAAAATGGGATGGGAGATGGAATATAAGGTGGGATGGTTTGGGGGTGGGAGGGTGGGTATGGGGGAAGAACAGCTATAATCCAAAAGTTATACTTATGAAATTTATATTTATTAAATAAAAGCTTTCTATTAAAAAAATGGGCAAAGGACATGAACAGGCATTTTTCAAAGGATGAAATATAGATGGCCAACAGACACACGATAAAATGCTCAGGGTTACTAGCCATCAGGGAAATGCAAGTCAAAACCACAATGAGGTTTCACCTCACCCCATTAGAATGGCTATCATAAAAAACTCAAAAAATAGCAAATGCTGGCAAAGATGTGGAGATGTACATTGTTGGTGGGAATGTAAACTAGTATAACCATTATGAAAGACAGTATGTAGTTTCCTCAGAAATCTGAAAATAGATATGACCCAGTAATCCCACTACTGGGAATTTACCCAAAGAAAATAAAATTAGCATATGAAAGAGTTATTTGAACCCCCATGTTTATTGCAGCTCAGTTCACAACAGCTAAAATAAGGAATCAACCTAGATGTTCATCAATTGATGTTTGGATAAAGAAAATGTGATATATATGCACAATGGAATACTACTCAGTCATAAAAAGAATGAAATCCTATCTTTTGCAACAAAATAGATGCAACTGGAAACCATTAGGCTTGGTTAAATAAGCCAGTTTCAAAAAGACAAATATCCTATGTTCTCTTTGATATGTAGTAGTTAATATAGAATACAAGAAATGTATAAGAATGAAACAAGCTCCTTATGATTTGATTATTATTTTTAGCCCTTTTCTATACTCCTGTGTAACAGTGGTTTTCTTTTTTTTTTAATTAAACTTTTATTTAATGAATATAAATTTCCAAAGTACAGCTTATGGGTTACAATGGCTTCCCCCTCCCAAAACTTCCCTCCCACCCGCAACCCTCCCCTTTCCCGCTCCCTCTCCCCTTCCAATCACATCATGATTCATTTTCAATTCTCTTTATATACAGAAGATCAGTTTAGTATATATTAAGTAACGATTTCAACAGTAACAGTGGTTTTCATAATTTTTATTTGTTGAACATTATGGTTAGTGGTGCTTTAAGCCTGAGATTATAAAATAAATTGAAATTATGTTATTACAAAAATTTAAAGAAAAAAGTGAAGGAAGGAGGAGAATTGAGGGAGGGATGAATGGAGGACGGGAAGTATCTTCTTAGAATTGTATCTAAACTCTTTACTTGGTGTGGGGTTAATCTTTTGAGTACAAAGTAACCTGAAAATAAATCTTTGTAAAAATTAAGAGTGGGAATAGGAGAGGGAGGGGGAAGAAAGGTGGAAGCATGGGCAAGAGGGATGGTAGGGTGGAAAGTATCACTATGTTCCTGACTCTGAATATATGAAATACATGAAATTTATATACCTTAAAGAAAGTTTAAAAAAAAGAATTGTATCTATGAAATACATGAAATCTGTTCTCTTTATATTAACAAAATTTCTTTCATTGAAAAATAAGTATAAATGAAACTAGAAGATTTTTTGTTTTCATCATAAACAAATGTTAAGTGTTTGAAGACATAAATATATTCACCCTGACTAGACATTACACAATGTATACATGTACCAAAACATCACACAGTACCCTACAAATACGTACAATTTTATATGTCTTTTGAAAAAAAATTTAAGATACAAGGTAGTTGAGGGCTTTTTCTATTTGTTTGTTTTTAATAGGAAGTTTGGGATTTACAGTGCATAATGAAAATGTTTCTGAGAGAGGACAGTATATAAGGATGAGTTGCCAGAAAGGCAAGATATGTAAAATTATACAAAATACAGATAAATAAGTGTCTTATGTTTTGAAAAGAAGGCAGGATTGAGAGGAATGACAGGTTGAAGTGGACTAAAAAAACACTCAGGCAAACATGACTCCTAGGAAGAAGGTCCTCAGTGCTCCACACTAGGCTGGACCTAGCAGCTGCTGCCCCAGTGAGAAAAGTTTACAACTATCCAAAGTGCTTCCAGAAACAAATTACACACTTGCGAAACATTGAGCTCATTGAGGTCAACAGGATTTTAATTAGTTAATTAAGAGTAATTACTTAGTTATAACTTCGCTATTCAAATAATTTTAAATCATTAAGACTGTCTTCATGGTGAATACTTACTTCTAGGTAGTAGAAAAGAGTTCAATCCAATACACTGTTAACTTTGGTAAGTTTTCTTTCCAAAGAATTTTCAACAGATGGCTACACAATAGTAGAAGTTAGGGATCCCTAACTGCAAATAGAATTTAACATTACTAAAACAGCCCCTAGAAGGATCTGGTTTGATTTTAAGGAGTAAAACCTTTTGTTGGATTTCAGTGTATGCCTGGAATTTTAACAAGTACTATATTATATTCATAAAACCACACTGAGACCAGCTACAATTTTTAGGATTATGGAAAGACTACTTTCTTATCTTTATTGTGATTATCAATATGATACATATAAAAACAGAACGGTACTGTGGAAAATACTAATTGTTCATCTGAAAATTATTTGTGGAGTACGTAAGTAGGGAAAGAACATTAAAACTAGATGTGAGTGTGAGATTGGCTGCTTCACCATAGCCTTTTATAGCTTTTAAGTTTTATATTACAAATATAGATATTTGTAATCTATGTATAGCTTTAAGGAAAGGTTTGTCAGTTTTAACCGAAGTTATCCCTTAGAAAAGATAGTCATCCTCTGCAATCGATAAAGTCTCATTATGGGTCATCCTCTTAATTACTTTACTTTGATCAATAATGTACTGATTGGAGAAGTCACTTAACCTGACATAAATACAATCTGTGAAATCTTGGATCTGTACTTTATGAACAAAAATAAATAAACTTTTAAAAGATCACTTTAAAATGTAATACAATAATTATGGCATTGTAATGATGGTAAATATATATTAAATATGACAGTGGGGAAGGGGAACAAAACTGAATCAATATCTAACAGCTATGTTATAAGTAAATTGACAAACACTGGAAGTTGATATTGAATTATTTTGCTTATATCCTAAAAATTTAACATATCAAGTTGTCCTAAACACATTTGTCAAAATGTGTTTTAGAAAAAAAAGCGGATTATCTTATATTCATTTATACATATCAAGACTAAACTAAAGTTGTTTTTTCTTTCATCCACTTAGAACTATGGACAAGGGATTTCTTAAATATTTCTCATACTCATATTTAATAATGTTATGCTTGGTAAATCTATTTATAACATATTATCTAAAACTGAATTTAGAAAAAAATAATATGTCACAAAATCTTTTTTTTTCTTACAACCTAGTTAGGAATGAAAGTTTTTTTTAAAACCTAGAATAACCAACCTATATTTTCATTGTAAAAATTGAGACTATTTTTTTAAATGTTTTATGCACCGTGAATCACCAACTACTGAAATGCAAAATGAAAATAGGAAGAGCCACTTGAATACCAAATAAATTCGTTATCATAAATGTTCACAGAGAATGCGATAATTAACAATGGACAAAGCATCCAAAATTAATTCATACTCATCATACATATACTGTGAATAATGACAAAGTTAAAGGAATTTTAAGAGACATGTACATAAGATATACATGAATATACAAAACAAGTCCCTAATTGGGACATTGTACAAATCTTTATATTAATTAATCAGCTACTTTTAATTCTACCACAGATAATCTTCTAATGAACTCACAGAGCAAATTTTAACTTTAGTAAATCAGGAAGGCTACTTATATCATGGAAGACAGAAAAATCATTGCTTTCAACTTAGACCAAAAGATACAGTGATAAGCATTTATTCTCATAACCTTTAAAAGGTATGAAAAAGCTCCATGTAAAAGTTTATGTAAAATGGAATTAAAAGCTAAGTTTATTTTGGTGCCAAAAATATTCAGAAATACATATGTACAAGGGGTCTTCAAAAAAAATCATGGAAATGCGTATTATGGAATAAGTCTGCATGGCTTTAAAAATTAAATGTATCCTTTAATTCTGTTTTCCCACAAATGTTCTGAAGTGCCCCTGTGTATGATTTCAGCAGGAGGGAGCTGTAGAGAGGTGTGTGGGAGGTTGGTAGCGTGGGATCAGTGCTCGGGCAGAATGGGGTAAAAAGGCAGAATCAGGAGAATTCGCTAGGACAGTTGTCAGCCTGCTGCTGCCTTCTTTACTTTCCCTTGAAGGTCAGTCTGGTTCTGGCCCAGGCCCAAGAGCTAAGTTTCAGATCATGGCAGGCTTAGGAGAACAGTGCAGACTGGAACATCTAATCCCACCCTGGCTTGCCCTAAAATGGCCCCTGAATTTGTTCAGCTCTTGAGCATGCTGCAGTCCTAACTGCCTATAACTGTTTTGTGGAAAATTAAGGCATAGAAGAGCAATATCTCATTTGCTACAGTTTTGATTTAGAGTTTTACCACACAATGTTTTTTTGTGTGTGTATGTGTTGTTAATTTTTTCATCTTCCCACATACTAACTTTTAGAACAGATGGCTTAAAATGTCTTAGAGGAAATGAGTTGTAGTGAACAGATGAAGAGTGTGTATCTCTGCGTTCTCGTGACAGAGGTAGTCGTCACCCCAAGCCGACCTACCTGCTATACGTGAAGCTGGCACCAGGCACTGTAGCTTTCCTGTTGTGTTTTCATCCAGGGGCTTAGGAAGGCTTTTCTGAGAATGGTTCGGTGTGTGTATTGGCATTCATGCATAACCTCTGTCAAGAGGTAAACTTCACAGGCTGCGAGCTGGCTCACTGCTGCCTGCCTGCCTGCCAGTCTCCCTGCAGAAGTTGTCAGCCGTAGGAGCCCTCAAGTGGAAGCCCCAGGGGAGCTCATCTGCCTAGATCTGTTTTCAGATACTGGCAAGAAGCCAGGCCCAGAGTACTGCTACAGAGCGTAGCTGGGTGAATTGGCAGGTGGCCAGGTGAGGGGCCACACCGTCATTTAGTAGGCAATGGTCTCAACAGACTCCTGGTACCTACGCTACCTCTTACCTAAGTGGTTTCTGATAGAAAGAGAGCCAGGGAACTCTCCTACTGGAAGAAAATCAAAACAAACACTAGATTTAGGATTGTGGGGCCTCCTGAAGTAGACTTCAGTATCTATTTTTAAATTGCCTTTGCAGAAGCTCGTCTGGTAACTCAGCCTTTTCCTGAACTGTGAGATGCTGTCGGCATCTCCCTTAGCCTTCAAGGGCCCTCATTTCACCACGCCTGAGGGCTTTGTAATGTCGTCTACAACTGCCTCGTTAATCCCCACCTTGAGTCCTCTGTATCTGGCTTTCTTAATTATGGTAAGGAGAATGTCCCTTAATGTAAGAGGTGTCAGAATATTCAAATAAAACATGAATATTGATAAAGTGAAGAAAATATAGATATCAGAGAATGTCATTTTAAAATTCTCTTGTTTCAAAAGTTGTATATACAAAACTGCTATTTATTGATGTGTCTTATTAATCCATGATAATAGATTATACTCTATATCCAGAGTACTTTTCCTTGGATCTTGAAAAAACAATTTTAAAAATGTATTATGAAATACTATTTATAAACGTACTTGATAAATTTCATTATTCTTTTAAAATTTTAAACTTTTAAAAATACCCCAAAATTTATGTAGTTATTTTAGTAAAAATGTAAAAATGTTCAGGATGAATATGTTAATGAACTGAAATTTGGCTGCAGAAATTGTTTAAGATCTTTACTTTGTCTTTTAGAAAGTTAGAGAAAAGTAATACCCACCATATGAGATTCTAAATCTCTAATGAATTAAATATACTTATTAATGGTAACATTAT
Source organism: Lepus europaeus (assembly GCF_033115175.1). Lineage (NCBI taxonomy): Eukaryota > Metazoa > Chordata > Mammalia > Lagomorpha > Leporidae > Lepus > Lepus europaeus. The sequence continues at coordinate 117,474,249 of NC_084829.1, forward strand.
TTAATTTAAATAGTATATTTAGTTTTATAGAAGCAATAAAATCTTTTATACAGAATATTCAGAAAAAAATAGAGAAGTAAAACAATCACAAATAAAAGAGAACCCGGGCCTATTTATAATGACTGTGAAAGAACAGTACTAAAACAAGCTCCTAGACCAATGACATTGTTTCATGAAATTACTTGTTAGGCTTAGACTTGATGGAGCTACAGCTAATCGTGCAACGTGTAAGGTGCTGGTACAGAGCCTGGACACACAGCTCTGCTCCCTGCTGAATGGGATTGTGGCATTCCTGACCCATACAGCCATGGTGAAGAATAAATAGTCATGTCTGGAAAGTGTTCCACAAGTTTTAGATAATCTAATCTTTCTAAGAAAGAAACAAATAATTCACAGGAGAAACTAGAGTAATAATAAAAGGCAATTATTGGGCACTGACTACGGCACCATGAGTGTTGCAGGCACTCTCCCATTCAGTCTTCATAACAACACGTTAAAGAATCATTATTACCTTCATTTTATAGGTGAGAAAAGCGAGGCGCAGAAAGGCTCCAGGTGACACGGTTAGCAAGTAGTAGAGCAAAAATTTGAAGACAGTTCTACAATTCTACTGTAGACTTTGTACACTTTAGTATTAGCTCTGCCAAGGAAAGACATGCAACTTCATTAGCCTAGTAATCAAATATGTAACTACTGAAATATATGCGAATGGAAAGGAATGACAAACATCAAATGCCAAATGTCTCTTTCCAAAAAGACAAGAAAAGGGAATAGAATTGAGAAGGGAGTACACAAAAATTTCAATTTCATATGTAAGTTTATAATATACTAATATATTTGAATTAATATATAGTTTTCTAAAACTAATACAACTTACAGAGCATAAAAATGTATATGAGTGAAATTGACATTTTGAGATTTAATTATTATTTACAGCCCTTGTCTATACCTAGAGGAACAGTGGTTTTTCTGCTTAAAATTTTTTTAAAAATAAAAATAAAACTAATACAATTATGGAAATGTAATGATTTGGTTAGTCAGGATCATGGGCTATATGCTTTTCTCCTTAGTTTTCTATAGAGTTAATTAAAAAATTAAAGAGGTAAATTGATGTCATTGTGTTTACTTATATGAAAAAGAAATAATTAAGGGAATAATTCTGATGAAATTTTGGAGAAACATTCTGTTATAAACTTATGATAGAAATTGACACAACTCTTAGAAAATAATATGTCAATACATGCCATTTAAAACCATGAAAATAATCATACTCTGACTCAGTATTTTTCCCTTTGCGATACCCTCATAAGACAAAAATATGAAAATAAACAGGTGCATGCATACAGAATCACACACTAATAAAGCTAAAAGTGCATGAATATATCAACTACAGTGTTATTTATAATTGTGAATATATTGGACAATCTGAAACCTTAACAACAAGAAATAGTCACTATTTTTGTGGACTTTAAAGTAATATTTATTAACGCTCTATTGAAATTTGAGTTATGACTGTGCTGGAACATTGAAAAAAAATCCGGGCTGAAATTGAAGTTCCACTAGGATTAAATCATTGAAAAAGGTACAGGAAAAAAACATCTTCAGGTGATGAGTATGGAGTTTGTGTTAAGTTAATGACAAAATTAAATTTTTCCGATCTCTTCCAGATCTTGGATAATATTGATCTGACATACTATTTTGGTAATGTAAAATCACCACACACTAGAAACCTGGCTTGGGAAATAATTAGTTATATATGAAAATAAACTAGAATTCAACAGAGAAGATAAAGCTTTCCAAGAAAATTTGCTGATACACAATCAGTGCAGGGGGTCAGAAGACCCGGAGACTCTTCATGAAGCAGGGGCCATCCTTGAATGGCATAATAATTGGTGGAGCAGGGGAGGGGTTGGGGACCAGGAGAAGGCTAAGGGAGAAGTGCCTGGCAGCTGCAGCATGGAAAGACGTGAGGTTCTCAGGAAACAGCACTGCATGTCATGGAATATGTTGTTTGCAGTTTTTATCTCCTGACTTTTTCGAAAAGTGTGATGGCTTTAAAGCTTTCACAGTAGAATGAATTCCACCAAACAACTGGTTGTAAAATCATAGCAACATAATTATGAGTTGGGCTTCTGGGCTCCAAATCTTTCATCTAAAAATAATCGCAATGACTACATCTTGGGAAAACAAAAACATTACCTATTCTTGTGCTCCAGCTATCTTGGTAGTTGCTTACTGGAAAATGGATCACGGGTTAAATAACTGCTTGTTTTTAGAACATTGCTTGTCACCCTTACCTTAAGTGAGCTGATTAATGAAATATTTTTAAAACCTCAAGGCATTCTCTAGGCTCGGGCATACACATGACTTAGAAAAATGCCTCTGCCGTCACAGGAGCCTGCCTGTGCTCTCTGAGAGGCACAGCGCTGGCACTCCTAGAAGCCCAGATTGTTCCTTTAGGGAGTATATTTTCTTGTGCCCAAAGGAAACACAGGCCAGCGGTGGAGATGTGGGGAGTGAGAACAGCAATGTTAGTAAGTCTTGGCTATAGCATGCTCCAATGCCCCGACGTGTGCCAGCTGCTCTTTGCCTAGCTTCCATAGGCAAGATGAATATTCATTGAATAATATATGAATCAACAGAATGGATGATAATAGTTACCATTCATCAAATGATTACTCTGTGCTAGTTTACACCCATTAATTTTAATTGTCATAAGAATCCTGCAGGGTCTATAACTGAATTGCCAGGGTACTCAGGTTCTTCAATTGACTCTAGCTTTTTTAATCTCATAAGATCATTGTAAAATAAAAGCACTTGATTGCTGTCCCACACACTGGTGAGAAATCTGCTGTTCCTCCCCACATCTCCAAGTCTCTCTTCTTTGCCTCTCACTGTTTTCCTCTGAAGGCGAATTCACTATGTGTCCTGTACATCGCCCCCGCATTTACTTTGCCATTTGCTGTATCACCTCACTTAACACTGTAACACATCACCCCAATTTGTTCACTCTCCAAAACAGTACCCCCCTAAGGCTGCTTAGGTACAAATATCTATTTAATTTTTGGTAAAAAGTAATGAATGGTCCACTCTCCTGCCAAGTAACAGACAACTTAATATTAGATACTAAGACTATTGCCCCAAATAGAACCCAAGACTCTTAGTTATTTTTCTGGACTTCTCTCCTTTCTAGGGTTGGTACTGTCATCTCATGTTCTGGGAGCCTCAAAATTCTTATTTTATTATTCAAAGCCATTGAGTTACCTGCCTGAAGCTTCTTCTTTCATATCCAAAACAAGGCAACAAAGGTGTTTGAGCCTGAGGGTATCAGGAATCATCTGCCACAGCTTTAAATAGCATTTTTTCTAATGCTGTGTGTCTATGTTATTATCTACATTCTACACAAGATGAAACAAGTTCAGTGAAATTAAGTAATTTCCCAAGAAAAATAAAGGCCAGTGCCTGAATTAAAAGCCTGGCTTCCTTAACTGAAAACCTAGGTTCTTTCCACTCTATTGGGATGAATACAGAAGAATTCAGTGCCTACTGAAGTTTTACAAAATTCCTGGCTCCCTGTTAATTGAGCTTTTGGGGCGTTAATTCATTAACATCTGCTTTGTAGATACAGAGATAGTAACCTACTCAGGATCACATAGTTAACAAGTAGGAAAGTCAGGATTACAACACAGGTACTCAGTCCTTTATGATTCTCACCATAAACTGCCATGCTCTACCAGCTGCAACTTCTGGCTCCTCTCAATTCTTTCAGTGGCTGGAAATGAGGGCAGCTACTGGTAAGAGCTGAAAATGTTCCCAGTGTAATCTGGAAACTCAAATCTTCTGAAAGCCCTGAGAGTGTATGGGCATAGTTGAGGTTTGAAATTATAAACTGAATTCCCTCAGTGGCACAATTAATTTTGTGATGGATGTTTTCAAAAAACAATCATATGAAGCAGATGTTTAACTTAGCAGTTAGGATTCCCGGATCCCATCTCACAGTGCCTGGGTTTTATTCCCAGCTCTGACTCCTGACTCCAGCTTCCTGCCAGTGCATACTCTGGAAGCAGTGGTGATGGCTCATCTACTTGTGTTCCTACTGCCCACGTGGGAGGTCTGGATTGCAGTCCCTGCACCAGGCTCTGGCCCCGGCCTAGCCCTTGCCATTGTGGGCATTTGGGATGTGAGCCAGTAGACAGAAGTGCTCTTTCCCAAATAAACAATCATTTTAAAAAGTGAAACAAAGGACAACAAAAAACAGGTGACTCAATCTAGCCTTGTTTAATGAGTTGCCAGAAATTTGCTCAATTCATTTAATCAGTCAGTCAAGACTTATGGAGTGTTGTTTCTATGTCAGGTACTTTTAGGCAGTGAGCAAACAGAGATCAATCTCCAAATCCAGGCTCAGTCCCACAGTGGCACAGAACCGCATGGGGATCTTGCAGGGCAGACCATGCTGTAATAGGATTCCTTTGTCAGATAGCTGCACATTTGATATTTGAAGCTATGGAAAGTCATATTTTAAATCAATGTGTGGGAGAAATGCCTAAGAATTATTCTTTTGAGAAAATAAAAATGGTTTTCTCTCCAGTAGTAACAGACCCTCCAGAATGGGAAATGGATAAGCACATCCCACGTGCCCACCAGGCAGTAAATCTGTAAAGAGCATTCAAGCATCTGGTGGTCTGGAGAGTTCCATCCTGAGCCTCCCTGCTCCATATTATAAATATTCAGGGGAAAATCATGTCAGTAGGCTTATCAGATCTATACAGAGGCTTAAAAATACAAGTTAAAGATAAGATGTTGATGTTTCTTCTAATACCAGTCTATGGGGGATAGTACTGAGATGCTAGATTTCCTGTCCCAGTTCCTTAGAGGCAAATCTTACCAGCATGAAGAAGGTCACTAAACTGGGTCACCATGAATGGATGGAACTATTCCTCAAGAATATAGAACTTGCTTTGATTTCTTTTATACTCAAAGTTCTGATCTAAGATTTGATTTCCTGGCCGGCACCGCAGCTCACTAGGCTAATCCTCCGCCTTGCGGCGCCGGCACACTGGGTTCTAGTCCCGGTTGGGGCACCGATCCTGTCCCGGTTGCTCCTCTTCCAGGCCAGCTCTCTGCTGTGGCCAGGGAGTGCAGTGGAGGATGGCCCAAGTGCTTGGGTCCTGCACCCCATGGGAGACCAGGAGAAGCACCTGGCTCCTGCCATCAGATCAGCGCGGTGTGCCAGCCGCAGCGCGCCAGCCGCGGCGGCCATTGGAGGGTGAACCAACGGCAAAAAGGAAGACCTTTCTCTCTGTCTCTCTCTCACTGTCCACTCTGCCTGTCAAAAATAAAAAAATAAAATAAAATAAAAGATTTTATTTCCTGAATGGACATGCATATCAGGGCAAGACATCCCATGTATATGACAACTAGTGATATTTTGACCACAATAAATTTTCACTTTAAATTAGTGAATGCACAGCTTAATATAGAGCTGAACTTTTTTTTTTTTTCCATACATGGACTAAACCAATGGTTTTCAAGCTGTACTCTTAAGGTCTTATTTACAAACAATGATTTTTTTAAAAAAAGATTTACTTATTTATTTATTTATAAGTCAGAGTTATAGAGAGAGGGAGAGACAGTGAAAGTGATCTTCCTTCCACAGGTTCACTCCCCAGATGGCTGCAACAGCAGGGCCTAGGCCAGGCTGAAGCCAGGAGCCAGGAGCTTCTTCAAGTTTCCCACGTGGGAGCAGGGGCCCAAGCATTTGGGCCATCTTCTGCTGCTTTTCCCAGGTGCATTAGCAGTGTGTCATATCTGAAGTGGAGCAGCTGGGACTCAAACTGGCATCCATATGAAATGCTGGCATTGCACGTGACAGCTTTATCTGCTATGCCACAATGCCAAACCCAACAATGAATTTTGTAAACTATGTGTGAAACCACTCCTTTTTTTTTTGTTTGTTTCTGCTTTATATATTGGAATATTTAAATGCAAATTCATTTAGGAAAAAAAAGCCTTGGTACAAATAGTGAACACCTCTGAGATTTTGGTGCATTTCCCTCTTTACAAGGGATTAAGGTTCAGAGAGGTTAAGATGATTTACTGAAATGGCAGAGGCAAAACTGAAACTTAGGTCACTACTCCCAGCCCTGTCAACAGTGCAGATCCTGCACTTGTTGTTCAGAGCCCACTGTGAGTCTGGAAGACACAGTAATTACACATGCCAGCACAACTCTGGGCCAACTATGCCTTTCCGACACTCTATTCCCAGCTGAGAATTAGGCTCCGAAGTGAACATTCTATGAAAATACTGAGTGGCCAGCCCCTATTTATTATCTATGTTATTTAGGACTACATGAGCTAATTTGTTCCTTACAATTATGCATTGAGTTGAGCTGAGCGAGTATCTCTCCAGCCCCATTCTTAATTTTTCAAAAGGTAAAACATTCTCAAAGACATTGAGTTTCTCAAGGCAATATATTGGAAGATAACAAATAAGGCCTGAAATTTCGGTTTTCTGACTTTTGGAGAGACAGGGATCTGTTCATTACATTCTCTCTCATTTGAGCCAACTAGTAAGAATATGCAGTGCCTCTGTAGACAGGAGAGCAATGATGTCATTAAATGGGACAGCTCCCAGAATTGAGAAGCATAAAAGATAAAAAGAAAAGAAAACAACGTTTAGATGCTAGCCTGTGGTCCTAGCTCTCTATACAGCTTCAAGATTATTACAAGCTGACCCACAGTCCTCACGGGGTCCTTTTTTCTATACCTTGAATAAGGTGGTTTGTACTGACATGTACACACAGTCTTCAAATGAATATAGATGCATTTGGGTTTAATGAGATACGAATAATTAAAAGCCTCAGTTCACAAAAATGTATTTTATCCTTATATGTTTCCTCAGACAATTACATGGGGTTCTGTGAAATTTTGTGTGAAAAACAGGATCATAGCTAGAAATTTGGGGGCCATCTGTTCCAGGCTAACGGGAACATAACAGTATTAAGATACAAAATAATTATTTTAAGACATATTTTGCATCTTTTCCGCATTTCTATTTTAAAGTTGTATATCCAAATTATCGTTCTTTGTTAGTTCATGTTGAATGCCTGCTTATTATCTGGCTTTGTTTATTACATGTGGTCAGATCATCGATTCTCATAAAAACTACCCTCCAGCCTAGCCCTGCATTCCTCCAAGATAATATCATCTGCAAGAGTCAAGTTTCTTGCCAGGAGAGCTGATTTGCAGAAGTAAACAAACTGGAAGTAAAATCAAGAAAATGTTAAACTTTCAAAGTTGGATAAGACATGTAATAACACATAGGGTTGCATGCTATTAAGTGTCTCTAAAAAATATGTAACATCCAGTGAAACTGACCTGCAGATGTGGAAAAGTAAACAGAAGACAGAAGGGCTTGTAAGCAATACCATCTAGGAACACTGAGGTAATGGACAGGCTTGTCTCCTGGGGACTCGGGGCAGAACAGCTGTTCCCTTCTCTCAGAGCAAAAGGCCCTTGGTGCATTTCAGCTCGCTCACCAGCTCAGATCTGCTTTTGAGGAGTGAGCCAAACACAGAGCTGGGGCTGATTTACCTTAGGGAAGGCATGAGGCACACGTTCACAACAAAAGCTGACTTGCAAAGGCCCTATTTTATGTCTCTCCTCCATCTCTGGCAATCTTCCATCTCATTCCACCTCCCGCCCCCTGGCCTTTCCTTCCATTTGTTTCTTTGTTAGATGAAACATGGAGACAATGGAAAGCAACTGGGAAATAAACTAAACGTTTCCTTCTGGAAATATTGCCTATTTTTAAATAATAACTCAGAGTCTGTAAATATTTTAGTTGGAAATTCACCCTCACTGCACACACAGTGGTCACTCTATGAGAAAGCAGTTTCTCCAAGTTAGAATTTAAAGTCTCCCCTTGGGACTAAAATTCTTCAGGTTCTCAGCCAATCTAGGCTTTTGACTCTGGAGGCTGAAGCTCAGGGCCTTACTCATGACTATTTTTTCTCATGAACAAAACTCATAAATTCTGTGGAAAATTGGGGTTTGGAGTAGACTATAGAGAGGAAAGTTAGAGTGACAGCATTTAGTTCAGTGTAGCAAAACTCTACACTGACTGTGTGATCTTAGATAAATAAGTTCCATGATTTCTCTGGGCAAATGAAAGGATTATACTTGATGACTTCTAAGTTTATTTACATAAACTTATTCTAAGTTTATTTACATATTACTTTGTGAGATTCCTAGAAGTACTAAACAGTAAATAAAAACCAAAGGGGAATCTCAAATAGAAATACAGGTGTGATGGGGTCAGTGTTGTTGTGCAGTGGGTTAAGTCGGTGCTTGTTATGCCGGCATAATCTGTCAGAGGGTTGGTTCTAATCTGCTTCCAATCCAACATTCCTGCTAATGAGCCTGGGAAGACAGCCAATGATGGCCCAAGTTCTTGGACCCTTACAACCCATGCGAAAGACCTAGATGGAGTCCCTAGATCCTGGCTTCAGCCTGGCCCAGCTCTGGCTATTGTAGCCACTTGGGAAATGTACCAGCAGATGGAAGACCTCTGTCTCTCCCTCTCTCCCTGACACAATGCTTTGAAAAGAAAAGAAAAGAAAAGAAAAGAAAAGAAAAGAAGAGAAAAGAAAGGAAATAAATCTTTTACAAAAAGAAGAAATACAGGAGTGATAATTGGATTATTCCCAGTTCTTCACCTTCTCCCTACACAGCATCTGTCACATAGCTCGGCAGCACCTTACATCAGAGTAGGCAGAATATAATTCCCCACCTACTTCATATGGGGCTCGGCCAGGTGTCTTGCTTTAGTTAATTAAAGTTGGTAGATGTGATTCAAGCAGAGGCTTTAAAAGTGGCTTTAATTCTGTAATCTGCTGACTAGCCATTTTTTAAAGAACAAAGAGAGAAGATACGGAACTGAGCAAAACCTTGATCACAAACAAACATTTGCTATTTTAAGCCTTTGAAATTTGGGGTTGGTTGTTATGCAGCACTATTGCAGCAGAAATCTAACGGATACAATCAGCCTATTCTACTTTTCTCAAACATTTTATCCAACAGTATACCTACCCACTGATCTGAAAATTTTATTGAGGTTGTTGAACTGCATTAGAACAACCTAAGCACTTCAGGTTGACCATGAAAATGTTCTCAGCACCAGTAAGACTATAGGCAGTGAGAATGCTGCACAACAAGAAACTAGTTCACTAAACTTTTCTCTGTAAAAAATTGAATGTTGAGGTAGGCATCGTGGCACAGCAGGTTAAGCTATTGTTTGAGGTGCCTCTATCCCATATCAGAGTGCCTGGGATGGAGTCCTGATCCAGCTTCCTAATATTGCACCTGGGAGGCAACAGATGATAGCTCAAGTGGTCTCATCCCTGCAACCCATATGGGAGACCCAAATTGCTTGAAAAAGTCACAGGCAAATATGTGGCCCTCCATGAGCAAGTGCATGTAAGTGAACTTACAGTATACATTTTATTTGCCAACTTGGCCTCCTCATTTCTTTTTAATTTTCCTACATTCATTTTCTCTTTTTCTGTTTTCCTCACAGCTTCTTCTTCTTTTTCTTTTTAAGATTTATTTTATTTATTTGAAAGGTAGAGTTACAGAGAGAAACAGAGAGAGACAGAGGTCCTTGATCTGCTGATTCACTCCCCCAAATGGCTGCAACAGCCAGAGCTAGGCCAGGCCAAAGCAGGATCCAGGAGTTTCTTCTGGGTCACTCACATGGGTGCAGGGGCCCAAGCACTTGAGCCACCTTCCACTGCTTTCCCAGGCACATTAGCTCGGGAGCAGGATCGGAAGTGGAGCAGGCAGCACTCAAACAACGCCCATATGCCCTGCCAGACCTGCAGGTGGGGGCTTAACACGTTATGCCACAGCATTGGTCCCTCCTCATGGTTTCTTATTGTTATTACAGTAAATACTACCATATCATATGTTTATGGAAGCTACCTTAAGTCTTTTTGGGAATAGAATTGAGAATGCATAAAGAACTTTGCTGTTAATAAGAAAAATAGTAATTTCAATTAGTACCATATAGGCAAAAAGAACAATTTCATCCCTATCCTATCAATGTTTGTGTTGTTAAAACTTACTGAGGATCTGGTATTTCTCTATTCTAAATTATCTCCAGTTCAGTATTATATATAAAGCACTGATATCCATTTGTTCTATTTCATATCCATTATCAAAATAAATATAAGAACAATCTTTCTTTCTGCAAGTTATTTGAAGTAATATTCTTCTTCACTGAGAATTTGATACATTATTGTTTTAATTATTCAAATTAATTATTTCCTATGGTATTTGTTAAATATCTATGTGCTTAGACTGTACCAGGTGCTATGGGCAATAAAAGATAAATAAAGTTACTACAATATTTTTAAGAAGTTCCTGTATGTGTGTTAACTGCTTCCATATTACAAAGACTTGGTTATCTTAAGTGTGATTGAGGTTGAGGTTCGCTACTGGAATAAGAAAGCAAGGCAATGTGGAAATACTAAGGACCATTAGCTGAAGCATAATCCAGTCTCCATATTCTAGGGTAGTGTTCTAATACTTCAAGAAATCAGTCACCAACGTTGAGGGTGGGAGAGTTGGGGAAGGACAAGTATAAGAAACACCAGTTATAAACACAAAATAAGAGTTCAGGGTGAGGAAAATGGAAACTTGAACTAACCTGGGTCACTGGATGGGAGCCAAGAACCATCAGTCATGAACAGAGCCGAATTAGAAACTGAAAGAGGGGTTCTGATTCAATACATTGACTTGAGTTTACATGTTTGAGTCACCACTGAATTTTTAAAAGGAATATAAAATAGGGGAATTAGGAATTGAAACTTGTTGAGAACTTTAGGGGAAATCTATTAAAGTGTTCCATGTCTAGAGGTGAATGTGAGCTATAGGACAGTCAGGGAGGAGCAAATACCAATCCTACCAGCATCTGTTTAAAGTTCAGTAAGTGCCAGAGCCTACACAACATAACATTTCATGGCATCTCAGCTTACCCTTCCTATAGCCACCATACTAAGAAGTGTCCAAGGAGAAATTCCTTGACCTGATAGGATAAAGTCTTTGGATTTACCGCCTCAGCATGTAACTGTTTCTCTACTCCCACAGATATCTGGAATTCCAATTTATTAAAGTAACAGGGTAAATATTTAAATTTTCTCTTCTCTCATTGACTGAACCTAATATTATAACAGGATCCTCAAACAATTCTGAAATTAACTATGAATTTCATCCTGTACATGAACACAATCATAAGAATACACAAACAGATTAACTATCTTCTGTGTTAAAAGACATGGTTTCAGTTGATAAGAGATGAACCAATGGAATAAAGTTAAATGGTCCTGGCCACGAAACAGTTAATAATAACAACAAAACAAAAAACTTTAAAAAAATCTTTAAATGACAGGTGCTGAAAAGATGCTGGATTATCAAAAAGAATCAAAAGAACATTATACCATATGTTCCCCACCTGCAAATTTAACACAAAATGGATCACAGACCTAATTGAGAATGCTAAAATACAAAACTCTTAAAAGCAAATATTGACATAAATATCTGTAACCTTGAAGTAGAAAGTGATTTTTTAGATATGGTGCTGAAAAAAAATAGATAACTTATAGTTCATAAAAACTAAAACAATTTGTGGCTCAAAGGAAATTTCAAGAACGTGAAGACAATGCACAAAAAGAGAGAAAATATTTACAAATCATATAACTGATAAGGGGTTCCAATCCAGGACTTTTATAACTCATCAACAAACAGACAACCCAACTGAAAAATGTTCTGAGTAGCACTAGGCATTTGTACTAATTGTTGACTCCTCTTTGGATACCCAAATCCCATGTCAGAGTGGCTGGACTCAAATTCTTGCTCCATTCTTAATTCTGTCTTCCTGCTAATACTCACCCTGGAAGACAGCAGTGGTGGTTCAAGTAGTTGGGTTCCTGCCACTCATGTGGGAGATGAGGGTTGAGCTTTGGCCTAGGCAAGCCAAAGTTGTTGCAGGCATTTAGGGATAGAATGAACAATAAGAGATTTCTCTCTCTCTCTTTCTCTCCAAATATCTCTGTCTCTCTGCCTTTCAAATAAGTAAAATAAATAAATACATTTTTAAATGACCTCAGTAAACATTGCTCTAAGAAGGATAAATATGAGTGTTATGGTTTGAACAAAATTTTCCTCTCCAATTCATGCATATGCTAAATCGCAACATCTTATGTTAGCAGTTGATGGAAAGATGGTTAGGATTGATGGATTAAGGTGGAACCCTGATCTAATTTTGGTGTCTGACAAATGGGCCCATTAAGAGGTCCTTAGGCCATTGGGGCATCCCTTTGGAAAGTAGTTTTTCACGGGAGCATTTGTTATATAAACCACATTTGGCCCAGTTGTTTTCTCTGCTTCTGGGCTTGCCAGTCTCCATCAGATGCCAGTCTAGTGGGGCTGACTAATCTTGGGCTATGAATCTCCAAACTGTGCGCTGAAATAAATTTTCCATTCTAAGAAGTTCCTCAGAATGTATGTAGTAATGAAAAGGTAATTGACCAATGAGTGTATGAAAAGATGCTCAATGCTATTAGGGAAAAGCAAATAAAACCAAAATGAAATATCACTTAACATCCTACTGAATGGTTATAAATGAAAACACAGGCAAAAGTATTGGTAGAATGTGGAGAAATTAGAACACTCATCCATTGCTGGTTATATAAAACGGTGCAGGCATTATGAAAAGAATGCCTCTAAAACTAAGTAATGAGTTACCATATGATCAAGTAATTGTACTCTTAGGCATTTGCTCAAGAGAAATGAAAACATGTTTATACAACACCCTACACAAATGTTCACGCCAGAATTATTCATAATGACCAAAGACCATTGGCCACAAAAACAGAAATAAGCCAAATGACCACCAATTCATGAATGGATAAGCAAAATGCTATACACACATTCCTAAACACACACACATGCACTTAAACACACAGGTGAGTATATTAATCAGTAATGAAAAAGATTGGAATACTAATACATGCTACAATGTGCATGAACTTTCAAAATGTTCTACTAAGTGAAAGAAACCAGACACAAAAGGTCACATGTTTTATTACTCTACACATATATACAAACCCACAGAAAGAGTAGACTGGTGATTGCTAGGGTCTGAGTGGTGGGGAAATAGGGAATGATTGCTCATAGGGTTTCCTTTGTGAAATAATAAAAATGTTCTGAAACTAGATGGTGGTGATGTTTGCAGAACTATGAATATGCTAGAAATCATTGGATTGTACACTTTCAAAGGGTGAATTTTATGGTACATTAATTTTATCCTGATACAGCTATCTTTAAAACAACATTACATTTTAAAACGAGAACAATCTGTGGTTAGAAGAGATGGCTTTAGAAGTAAGAATGAGATTGCTGAAAGTTAAAAAAAAAAGGAATAAAATGGAAACAGTAAAGAGTAAAATTGGAAAATGCCATATGAAGACCAACTCAAAAATACAGAGGAAAACGATAAAGTAATTAATAAGAAAGGAAAAAAGGTAATGAATTAAGAATAGATCCAGGACATGCAATAAAGGATTTTTTTTATTATTATTATTTGACAAATAGAGTTAGACAGTGAGAGAGAGAGAGACAGAGAGAAAGGTCTTCTTTCCGTTGGTTCACTCCCCAAATAGCCACTATGGCCAGAACTTACACCAATCTGAAGCCAGGAGCCAGGTGCTTCCTCCTGGTCTCCCATGTGGGTGCAGGGGCCCAAGCACTTAGGCCATCCTCTACTGCCTTCCCTGGGCCACAGCAGAGAGCTAGACTAGAAGAGGAGCAACTGGGAATAGAACCTGGTGCCCATATGGGATGCCGGCGCCGCAGGATTAACCTAGTGAGCCATGGGGCCGGTCCCACAGTAAGATTTTAAAAAGAAAGGGTAGAGGGGCCAGCACTGTGGCATAGCAGGTAAAGCCACTGCCTGCAGTGCCGGCATCCCATATAGGTGCCAGTTCTAGTCTCAGCTGCTCCACTTCCAATCCAGCTCTCTGCTGTGGCCTGGGAAAGCAGTGGAAGAAGGCCCAAGTCCTTGGGCCTCTGCACCCACGTGGGAGACCCAGAAGAAACTCCTGGCTCCTGGCTTTGGACCGGCACACTCCAGCCATTGTCGCCAATTGGGGTGTGAGCCAGCGGATGGAAGATCTCTCTCTGCCTCTCCTTTTCTCTCTGTGTAACTCTGACTTTCAAATAAATAAATAAATCTTAAAAAAAAAAGAGTAGAATAATAAGGAAATTTTTTTTATTTTATTAAATAGAAGAACAAGCTAACATCCAGAGAATCAGGGAAAAAGGTTATTTGTAGTTTTTCCCTTTATAATAATTGCTGTTGTTACTATTTTATGACTATTAGTTTGAAGTTTTATTTTCAATTTACAGATAATTTTATATATTTATGGGGAGATAGAAAGAGAAAGAGCTCCCTTACTTTGGTTTACTCCTCAAATGCCTGAAACAGTCAGTGGTGGGTCCAGCCAAAGCTAGGACCTAGAAACACAATCCAGGTCTCCTGGTCGGTGGCAGGAACCCAATTTCTTGCTGCCTCCCAGGGCTTGCCTCAGCAGGAAGCTGCAATCAGGAGTGGAGCCAAGAATCAAACCCACAGACTCCAACATGGGATGTGAGAATGTTAACCACTGGGCTAAGCATACACTCCCACAACGTGATTTTTTATTTATGTAGTCATTCTGGATGATTAAATCAAGGAAATTACTATATGTAGCATTTCATCTAATATCCTTTTATGTGATGAAAACATGTAAAATCTCTTTTAACACATTATTATTATTAACATAGCCTCCAGGTTGTACAATTGACCACTAAAACTTATTTCTCCTAGGCCGGCGCCGCGGCTCACTAGGCTAATCCTCCGCCTTGCGGCGCCGGCACACCGGGTTCTAGTCCCGGTCGGGGCACCGATCCTGTCCCGGTTGCCCCTCTTCCAGGCCAGCTCTCTGCTGTGGCCAGGGAGTGCAGTGGAGGATGGCCCAAGTCCTTGGGCCCTGCACCCCATGGGAGACCAGGAGAAGCACCTGGCTCCTGCCATCGGATCAGCGCGGTGCGCCGGCCGCAGCGCACTACCGCGGCAGCCATTGGAGGGTGAACCAACGGCAAAAGGAAGACCTTTCTCTCTGTTTCTCTCTCACTGTCCACTCTGCCTGTCAAAAATAAAAAAAAATAAATAAATAAAAAATAAAAAAAAATAAAAACTTATTTCTCCTGTCTAATTAAAGCTTTGTATCCTTCGACCAAGATCTTCCTTCCTTCTATTCCTTTTCTGGTCTTTGGTAGTCACCATTCTACTTTGTGCTTCTACGAATTCGACATTTTTTTATTATTATTCCTGTAATTGAGATTGTGCACTTTTTCTCTTTCTGTGCCTGGTTTATTTCACTTAGCATAAAATCCCTCAGGTTTATCTGTGTTGTCACTAATGACAGAATTTCCTCCTTTAAGGCTATATAGTATACCATTGTGCACATATGCCACAATTTCTTTATCCATTCATACATTGATAGGCACCTAATTTCATTGCATATCTTGGCTATTATGAATAATCTGTCAATGAACATGGGGCAGCAGGTATCTATGCAACAAGATTTTAATTCCTTTGACATTTATGGATAAATAGGATTACTAGATCACATGACAATCCTATTTTTAGTTTTTTGAGGAACATCATACCATTTTTATAATGATTACATTAATTAACACTACTGCCAACAGTATACCAGGGTTCACTTCTCTCCACATCCTCTCCAACACTTGTTTCTTTTGTCTTTTTCAAAAGACTTTAATAGGTGTAAGGTGAAATGTGATTACAGCTTTAGTTTGTACTTTCCTGATAATTATTATAATGATGATGATGTCTCCCCAACCTATATCTTTAGCATTGATCGTCCTCCTGATCTCTCAATGCATGTTTTCAACTATCTGCCAATCATCACCTGCATTTTACGTCATTGAGTTTACTTCGAACTCAATGAGTCCAAAAGTAAGCCTGTCATATTCATAGGTGATGCTGCCTCTTCTTATGTTTTTTATCCTGAATAGCATTACCAAAATTGGTTATTTTCCCCAAGCTACAGACCTAGGAGACACAGATGATTTTACCATGACTATCAACCATGATCCATTACCAAATCCTGCCAATACCCATAAAACATATCTTGTAATATCTCTTTCACTCCATTCAACTGTCATTCCCTTTATTTAGGTTCTGACCATTTCTTGTTTGCACTGTTATAAAATATTTCTGTTTATCCTTTGCCTTCAATTTTGCATCCTTCCAACTTACATTTATGATCAAGTTATTTTCTTGCTGTAAACCCTCTTGGGCTCTTGTTGACTACAGTACAAAATCCAAGTAACTTAGCCTGGCACTCAAAGACACTTCATGATCTGCACTAGGAAGAAAATTCTAAAACAGGAGATTCATTATGGAGTTTCCTGTGGAGCAACACCTATGGAAGGATGTAGAAGGAAGCAGAATAGAGAAGTGGGAGGAATTCAGCTTGATCTGGTACCAACAAAGTCCTCTAAGCCCACCCCATGGATAGCTTTGGAGATGGAAAATCCATTCAGAGTTGTTCCAAGTTGCATCAAGTGAGCCAGGCTTTATACAATACATTGATCAAGCTTTGGATGTGAGATACCTATGGAAGGAAGCTTGACCTTGGGCAATACTAAATTGTCAGTGTTGTTTTCTGGCAGCACTCCCAGAAGCTAGGAGAACAAGTTCTTCATTCCCAAAGGCAGATCTGGCCAGCACATGAGAAAATCCACCATATGCTTGTCTACCTCAACACATCCTCCTCTGCACCTATTTGATACTCTCTTCATTTTATGGTGATACTTAACACACTGAATTTTATTGCCTTCTTACTTCTATGTATTCCTCACTAGGCTGTGAACTCAGTGAACAAATGTTGTGACTATTAACATCATAGTTGTACCCTCAATTCTTGCAACATAGCAAATCATTGTATGCTCTATCAAATGAATCATTAAGTGAATGAATGCAAATTTCCTTTCTCCCTATTCTTTACTCCCTTATGCTCCAGTCAAACCAATCTACATGCAGTTCTTTGAACTTCCCAAGCCTTTCTTTGAGACAGGCTTTAAGTTTTCTCTTCCTTTGGACTGAAATGCTTTTCTCCAACTTAATCATCAGCTGAATCATTTACTTCTTTTTTAAAAGTCAACACAACTGGCCAGCGCCACGGCTCACTTGGATAAGCCTTCGCCTGTGGCACCGGCACCCCAGGTTCTAGTCCCGGCTGGGGCGCCGGATTCTGTCCCGGTTGCTCCTTTTCCAGTCCAGCTCTCTGCTGTGGCCCAGGAAGGCAGTGGAGGATGGCCCAAATGCTTGGGCCCTGCACCCACATGGGAGACCAGGAGGAAGCACCTGGCTCCTGGCTTCGGATTGACAAACACGCTGGCCATAGAGGCCATTTGGGGAGTGAAACAACGGAAAAGGAAGACCTTTCTCTCTGTCTCTCTTTCTCTCACTGTTTAACTATGCCTGTCCAAAAAAAAAAAAAAGTCAACGCAACTGTCACCTTTGGAAAATTATTCCTCAGACACAGTCATAATCTTCATTTTCTTTGTTTCCATAGAACTCATTTCATACCAACTGTCACAATTCCTATTATTTTAAATTTATGTATCTGATAGTTTTCATGGGATGTGAAATTTCAAGCCTCATTCATTGATTTCCTCTCAGCACTTAAAGGGCCATGGCACACTGTAAAAAAAAGTACATGATTAAGGTTAGGCTATAGGATTATTGACCAGGAAGCAGTGTGCAGAATGAACAAAAAATATATTTGAGAGAAAATGATTAGACTATACACGAGGCATGTAGCTGTGAACACTAAATCACATGTATTTATTCTTGAGATTCGTGTTATCTATGTAAAGATAAAGGACAGAATGATAGCATTAGCATGATGGTTGCTTTGCTTAACTGTCTTAGTCACATCGTGTCTCAATCCATTTGTGTCGAAGTCCAGTGCCTTCAGGGGCCAGGAAGTTTACCTAAATGTGTGGTGGGCATGTGGTTCATTTGAGGGACAATCAATTTTTAAATCCTGTGGTCATCAACCAGAACACATGTTTGGACCTGATGTGGCCTGCAAGACATCAATTTACCTCCCTTTGTACACTTTTTGAAATCGCATTTTCTGAACCACAATGGAACTAAGGAGAAATGACATTTTCATCATTGTAGAAAAGAGGGTGTTTCTACATTTCTAATAAGAAGACCATGAAGTGGCTTCATAATCTGCCAGGAAAGTAGATCAGAAATTTCACTGTTATGGGGAGAGAGAGAGAGAGAGAGAAAGAGAGAGAGAGAGAGAGAATGATTCTTTTCTTAGCTTTGCTTTAGAAAGAAAATACAGTTTATTTTTCCTCATTAATAAAATAGTATAAATTTTTGTAAAGTTATTTAGAAAATATTGAAAGGAAAAGTTAGAAAATAACTGCTCAAAATAACACCACCAATCAGCAAATTAAGCTAGCAACTTCATTTGTATATTAGTTACTAGCAGGGATTTTGGCAGTGACATGCATACTCAGAGCTGGGCAGTACGTAGGCAGGAAAATAATTTACTCCCAAACAGTTGGGTTTCTTTAAGGACTTATGATCCAAGACAGCTTCTGAAGACATTCTGAGATAACTCTCTGGTGCCTGACTAAAACCAGCTGTCCATGATACAAGGCTGGCCAAGGAGGAGTTTACCGCTTGCTACTATTGTTGAAATGGAACTCGGTTCTGAATTCACAACAGAACTATTGTGCAAATGACATTTGCTTTGAGAAAGGAACACTGGTCTGACAGTACATAAGAGCTTTTGAGTTCAGTTTGTAATGAGCTTCACTTGGTTGCCAGCTTCCTACCAGTAATTCAACATAGAAAAGTAGTCTTTGACCTTAAAACATTGAATGCAGTCTTTAAAACTAAAAGATGTGGATTTATACAAGTGAAATGAGAAGACAATTACAATAAACAGAGCCCTGTTTTGTTTATAAGGAACTGTGTGTCATATTTTTATTTACAGCCAACCATGCTGGGGGGTTCTCTGGCTCATCCACAGGAACACAAGGAAGAGAGAAGTAGAGAAGGAAGGAATTGGGAAGATCAGAATACTAATTAATGATTAGGGATCTGAAACAAAAACAAAAGCAAAAACCCAACACGTTCATTGTTAACAGTCATCCTACTATTCTTAATATTTTTATGAAAATTTAACAGATTTCAAATTATCTGAAGTTTCTCTTTTCATTATCATTGAATTTTAAAATTTTTTCAATTTTCCTTTGTATAGTTTCTGGACCTCCCTTGAAATTTTCCTGCATTGTTACTGGAGAGAGTCTAAGAATATCTCAGTTGAGGGATTAGAAAATGAATCTATTATAAGTACCTTTGAAATCAAGATATATTTTACTTTATTATTTTATTATAATTATTTCTAATCAGCATGTTTATTTTGTACAAGTCACCTCTTATTCAAATCATTTTCTCACATGTAATTAGAAATATAAAACTCAGGGTTGCTGCTGTGGCATAGCAGGTTAAGCCATATCTGCAGTGCCAGCATCCCATATGAGCCCCAGATCATGCCCCAGCTACTCTACTTCTGATCCAGCTGCCTGATAATGTGCCTGGGAAAGCAGCAGAATATGGCCCAATTGTTTGGGCCCCTGCAACAACATGAGAGACCTGGAAGAAGCTCCTGGATCTTGGCCCTAGCCTGGTCCAACCCTGACCATTTCAGCCACTCAGGGAGTAAACCAGCAGGTGGAAGATGTCTCTGTCTTTCCTCTCTCTCTAACTTTGACTTTCAAATAAATAAACAAATATTAAAATAAGAAATATAAAACTGTGTACTAATAGCATGTTTTCACCTACATTAAATTCATATTCATTTCAAAGTTACTAATTTAAGAAATAGTAAAACAACCAATGAAAAATTAAGAACAGCACAATTATTTTTTCAAGTTAAAAATAATAAGATGATTATATTAAATAAGGTCTTGCATTTCATAATCACAGCAGAATGTATTCCTCAGCTATGTTTTCTTTTCTTTTTGTTTTTTTTCCCTCTATGATCTAAGGTTATAGTAGATTCTGAGATTTAAAACAGGCTGTCTGGGTGAGATGTGGGCTTGCCCATAGTTTAATTCCATAAAGAAGTTTCAAAGGGATGGTTCATCATGGATTAAGGAAGCAAGTGATCCAGAATTGTGTTGTAACAGGTTAAGCCGCAGCCTGCAACAAAAGCACCCATATGGGGGCCAGTTCAGGACCTGACTACTCCACTTCCAATCCAGCTCCATGCTAATGTGCCTTGGAAACCAGTGGAAGGTGAACCCAGTGCTTAGGCCCCTGTACCTATATGGGAGACCTAGAAGAAGCTCCTGGTTCCTGGCTTTGGCCTGGCTCAGCCCTGACCAGTGCAGCCATTTGGGGAGTCAATCAACAGATGGAAAGTCAATCTCTCTCTCTTCTCTCTCGTTCTCTCTCTATATTTCTGACTTTCAAATAGATAATAAAATCTTTAAAAAAAAATGTATGTATGCCTTTCTTCACGTTCCAGCATAGTAATAACCACAGCGAGGACAAAGGCACCAGGACAATGCCAAAGATGGAGACACAGTCTGAATCTGAAAGAGCCCATATTCTCATCAGGCACAGAGATTAAGGCAGTTAGAACCACGGAGCTGAAACTAAAAGTGGTGGAGGAGTTATTTCTGGAGGCCTCTCATGTGCAACTGATCCTAAATCACAGACATATATTCTTCTGAAGATCCCAGACAAGATTACTTCAGGTTTCTTATGATTATGAAAATCTGATAACTGCTTTTTAAATATAGTGCATTGTGTTTCCCCATTTAGGATGGCAGCCATTTCATCAAACAGATTTTTTAGTGAAAACTTCCAAAACAACGTTTGGGGGAGGATATAACCTTTTTCATTCCAAACTGCTGGCTCGAGTTTTTTTTTCCTCCTTTGAATGTTTAAATGGAAGGATATGAACCATAAACATTTTTATATGAAAACATGGCTTTGCTGTTATATTGGCTGTATTGCAAGGAGTTGTTTGGCCCAAGGGCAGGCAGGGTAACAGTCCCAAGGTAGACTGCAGCCAATATTCCTTCTCTTTTCCTAACCCCAGCAGTAATGGAAAATTGTAGCAGCTAGGTGCATTACAGTGTGTTTTGACAAAGATCAAAATTTTCCCATCAACCCATGGTGACAGATCAATGCCCATCTATGCCCATCTGCTTTTTTCTTACTGAAACAAGAAGTGATTAACATCTGGATGTAGTGTGTCTACTATAGGCAACTAGCTTCACAGCGTAGTTAGTTAAAGGGTAGGCTTCAGGGGGCCAACGGCCTAGTGTGGTGGGCTAATATGCCACCTGCCACATGGGCGTCCCATATGAGTGCTGTTCAAGTCCCAGCTGCTCCACCTCAAATTCAGCTCCCTGCTGATGTGCCTGGAAGAGCAGTGAGGATGGCCCAGAGGATAGAGGACTCTCTCTCTCTCTCTCTCTCTCTCTCTCTCCCCTCTCTTTCTCTAAGTCGGGCTTTCAAATAGATAAATAACTATTTAAAAAAAAATTAAAAAGGGTAGGCTTCAGAAACATGATCAACTCTGTAGGCATCTTGACTTGACTATATATTCAGCTGTTTCTTGCAAATTTTAACCTTTAGAGTAAAGATGTACCTGTTGGATTGTGGCTGGCTTGCCTCTGAGTGGATCTCCCCAAAGACTGGACCCATTTCTCAGGGAGCCTACATGCAAGACCCAGTGCCACCTGTTTTGCCAGAGTTCCTTTTCATCTCACCAAAATGACTTTTCTTTCGAAAACCTATGTGGAAAATTCAAGTTTGACTTTTCATAATAATATTTTCTCTTTGTTTCGTTTTCCCCAGTGATTTCATATCTGTATGAAACACGCATCCCAAGAGACTTACATAGGAAGTGGAGACCAAAGCTGAAACAAACTCACACCCTTTTCTATGGCAGTCTATTTTAAAAACAGTGATTAAAAACAAAACAGAAGTCACCATGTTTTCTGCTGAGATACCATGCCCTAGGTTACTTAGAAAATTCCACCCTACACTGGCATGGGTTTTTTGCTGTTTATGATCTTAGTTTTCATTATTGGGACTTAATAAGTATATGTAAAACTTAAAGATATTTGAGGCTGCAAAGAAATCTCAGGAATTATGAGTGGTCTACAGGAAATGAAAGCTCAGCATTGTTTCTTCCTACATGGCTCCCAAGAGGGCTGCCCAGTTTTTTTACACCCTTGAATACAGTCTGCCATGGCATGTCTGTGGGCATCCACTCCCTTAAGACAAGACGTAATAGTAACCTATAAACTCCATAATCTCATGCAACAGGTCATTAGGATCTGCACTCCTGATAGTTCCCTTTTAGTGGAATCTTAAAGGAATTTTGAATCTCATTCTTTCACATTTTGTAACCACGAAATGAACTCTGATAATTAGAGACTATTAATATACTAATTATTCTCAGCATTATGTATTTTGTGTGAAAGAAAGGTGAAAAAATGAAGAACTTGTCATTTCTTCACAGAAAGGGAAATTTAGTTTTGCTTAGTTCTATCTATAATTGTCCTTTTGCTTTTAAGAATATAACCAAAAGAAAATGCAATGAAACAAGAGAGGAAGTTGGCCAACGGAACAGTTTTAATGTAGCACTGACAAAGATGTCAAGGTACTTAAAATAAGTTAAATAAGTCTCCAATGAATAAACTAAAAATTAATGTGAACTATTCCAGGATTTTATACACCTTTTTATTTTCCTGTAGAAATAATGCAATAAATAAGTAGTGTTCCTTTAATTGGGTCAGCCCATAAAAGTATTTACATTGATAGAAATAATATACATTTTGGTAATCAAATATTCTTATTCATAATGAAAAACAATTTTAAATACAGTTATAGTACAAATAAGGAAAACTTCAAAAATGTTATCAATAACATTTTTATTTCCGATGACCAGATTTGGCCCTTATATATGTTTGTTTGATGGAGCAGCTACTTTGGAGCCCATTTCATTCCTTTGGCCCACTTCTGTTTCAACTGCAGCTTCGCTGGAGATTTCCCTAAGAACTCAGCTACTTCCTTCATTGACAGGCTCTCACCTCAGGCAGGTACCGAATTATTCCATCTTCAGCATTAGGACCTTTCTATGTCCTGGAGTCACTGGTGTGTGTGTGTGTGTGTGTGCGTGTCCCACTTGAGGACCGTGTTTATGTGCCCCATGATAAATGTCAGCCATCAGCCAACATGAGAGCCATAGTCATCCATACTTCCTTCCTGTGCAATGCTCTGGAAGACATTTACAGTTCCCAGAAGTCTCAGCCAGAGAGTCTGTTCCCTGTAACAGAGACATGGAGAACACCCTCCTTTACTGAGTTATCTTCTTTGGTCTCTTCCTGCTTTATTACTTCTGTTTCCTGGGATGGCCTCCCCTAGCCCCTGACCAGTGGCCAAGAGTTTATCCAGCCTCTCTTTTCAGGGCAAGCTAAATTAGATCTATGACTTACACTGCTTAAGAAACATTTTAGGGGCCATAGTTGTGGTGCAGTGGGTTAAGCTACTACCTGTGACATTGGCATCCCATATGGTTGAAGGTTTGAGTCCAGGCTTCTCCACTTCCAATCCAGCTCCCTGCTAATGCGCCTGGGAAAGCAGAGAAAGATGGCCCAAGTGCTTTGGCTTCTGCAACCCACATGGGAGACACAGATGAAGCTTCAGGCTCCTGGCTTCAGCCTGGCCCAAACCTGACTCTTATGGCCATTTGAGGAATAATCAGAGGATGGAAGATTTCTGTCTTGCTCTTTCTCTTCTCTCTGTCTCTGCTTCTCCCTCTATCTTTGTAACTGTGCCTTTTAAATAAATAAATAAAACTTTAAAAAAGAAACATTGTAGGCCGGCGCCGCGGCTCAATAGGCTAATCCTCCGCCTTGTGGCACCGGCACACCGGGTTCTAGTCCCGGTTGGGGCACACGGATTCTGTCCCGGTTGCCCCTCTTCCAGGCCAGCTCTCTACTGTGGCCCGGGAGTGCAGTGGAGGATGGACCAAGTGCTTGGGCCCTGCACCCCATGGGAGACCAGGAGAAGCACCTGGCTCCTGGCTTCGGATCAGCGAGATGCACCGGCCTCAGTGCGCCATTGCAGGGTGAACCAATGGCAAAGGAAGACCTTTCTCTCTGTCTCTCTCTCTCACTGTCCACTCTGCCTGTCAAAAAAGAAAAAAAAAAAAAGAAAGAAAGAAAGAAAGAAAGAAACATTGTAAATTATTTGTACAAATTTAAAAAAAATAAAGTAAAATAAAGATCAAAACATTTCATGTTAAATTCTGTGTTTTGGGGGCCGGCACCGTGGCGCAGTGGGTTAATCCTCCGCCTGTGGCGCCGGCATCCCGTATGGGCACCGGTTCTAGTCCCAGCTGCTCCTGTTCCAGTCCAGCTCACTGCTATGGCCTGGGAAAGCAGTAGAAGATGACCCAAGTGTTTGGGCTCTTGCACCCACGTGGGAGACCAGGAAGAGGTTCCTGACTCCTGGCTTCAGATCAGCACAGTTCCAGTCATTGCGGCCATCTGGGGAGTGAACCAACGGAAGGAAGACCTTTCTCTCTGTCTACCCTCTCACTGTCTGTAACTCTACCTCTCAAATAAATACATAAATAAAAATCTTTAAAAAAATTCTGTGCTTTGAACTTTGTACTATAATATGCTGCCTTCAAATTCATATACTTTTTTAGGGCTCCTATTTGTTAAGGAAAATAACATTAGCTTCCTTTCAAACCTTCAACATCTGAGATGTTAATAGGTCATTTTAGGTTTTCTATGAGGAAAATGGTCTTGAACTACTAGTCCCTTTGGAAGGAGAAGGTATAAGAAGCTTTTTCTATGACATAAAGTGGCAGAAAAAAGCCTTACAGACTTCTAGGTTTCATTAGATTTCCTGTGGAATGGGAAATCAAGAAATTAAATGACTATGGTACAGAATAGACAGCTGATCCGTACGTGTGAATACCACCTTTGTCACCAAATCGTCTCACACATAGAGTTCCCAATTCAAAGTCCATGGTTTGAGTCTACAACGTATTCCCATATAGCAAGGATGACTGGAAAGCAGGTATCCAGAATTCTTGGCTTCCAGAGTGAGTAGTGAACTCTTACTCACAGCAAGGCTCCTAAGTTGAAGATTTCCAAAAATATCAAACAAAACAGAAACAAAAAAGCCAATGGTCACTATAATTCATACCTTTGACTGCCCAACTACACACATTTTTCTTTATTTATATTTACTTATGTGTCTGCTTAATGTGATCTAAATATATCCTAAAAAGCAAAAACAAAACAAAACAAAAAACAAACAAACAAACAAACAAAAAAAAAAAAACCACTCAACTGCTTCCCAAAGAGAAACCAAAATGGAAGCAATTACTGAATTACTGCAATCAGGTTCACGTCCAGAATTTTGGGGTAATTTCATGCCCATTCATGTTTTACCTCTATCACAATCCTATCTTTTTCTTAAAAAGATTTATTTATTTACTTGAGAGGAAGAGTTACAGACAGCAAGTGGGAGAGACAGAGAGAGAGGTCTTCCATCTGCTGGTTCACTCCCCATATGGCTGCAATAGCCGGAGCTGGGCCGAACCAAAGCCAGGGCCAGGAGCTTCTTCTAGGTCTTCCACACGGGTACAGGATCCCAAACACTTGGGCCATCTTCTATTGCTTTCCCAGGCCATCGCAGAGAGCTCGATCGGAAGCGGAGCACCCAGGACTCAAACCAGCGCCCATAAAGGATGCTGGCACCACAGGTGGATGCTTAACCTACTATGCCACAGAGCCAGCCCCCACAATCCTAACTATATAAACTATGGATCACATTACTCAAATTCACTCCCAACATTCAATGTAAACTAACTGAGATAAAGAAAAACTTAACAGAAAATTTGTTTAAAATGTATCATACGAGTATTTTACCAATTTTAAGTAAATTTTCACCCATAATTTACCATGTCTGAGATCATCAATGGTATCTTGTAATTGCTGTCAACTGTGTGGCAATTATGATGTAACTGCCATTGCCTTAGTAGTACCTCAGCTGATTTTTAAACAAATTTTCCTTTTTACATGTGTACAGGAGTGATTCATGATGAAAATCAGTGTCTGAAACATCTAAAATAGCTCTCTAAAGAGGGATAAAATAAAAATGCTAAGTGAAAAACAAGTATCACATCATAGTCAGTAGGCAGTTTTTAAAATACTGGTACAAGAATACAAGTACACCTCACAATTAAGAACTCTGCGGAGTTACTGAAATACTGTACGTGACACACCCTACAGAGTAGGGATGACACCACAGTACATATTTTTGCAATTGATTAAAGATTGGTGGTTGCTATATAGTGATGAATTCCTTATTTTACCACTTATCCCCTGTTCCCTTTGTCTCCCAACAACACCTCCGTTGGTCAGTGTTTTTTTCCCAGGTAGAGTGACCCAGATCTTTATTCCTGAGGGAATCAGAGCCCTAAGAGTGGTCTTGTTTATATAAGGTGGTTGTCGTCTTTCACTGCAGTGAAATAAGCAATAGGACTTATGCCTGTGGCTCACTGTATGTCTATTAACCAGAAACAGAGGCAGTTAGGTGACAAATGGCAAAATTGCAGTACTGTCCTATAGAACATGATATGGTTGCGCATCGTATGTTGTGGGCATCATAATCTGAAAGGTGCCCCAAGATACCCTCTTTGTTCCACTTACATTCTTTCTTGCTCCTCAACTTAGAAGCAGTCACATTTCTTCTCTATAGACAGGGATAACCATTCAAATAAACAGCATACACAATTTTTTCCTGTTTACTATGCAACAAGAGATACAAAATATGGCCAAATGGCAGCTTCAGCTCCTAATTCAATTGACAACTGCTTATCTCAGGAGGAAGCATTCTTCTCTTTAAGGTACTAAAACCAACAGCCTACAGAATCACAATGATGAGAAGCAAATAATTTGCAAACGTACTATTAAAACCAATAATGACGGATCAATTTCTATTTTCACAGCTTGGTTTCTGGGGTATGTTGTGGCTTTGGGGGTGGGGAGCAACCTTTATTCATTGATAGTTCAGAGCAGTATTTCTCAAACTTATTACCCTGCAATGAAACTTATTACCCTACGATGAGACTTATTACCCTGCCTGTGGCTCACCATCAGAATTTCCATCAGGGCTCGTTTATTCATTTCAAAACTTTCTGACTCAATGATTCTAGGGAAGAGTCAGATAATTTGCATTAGTAACAAATACACAAGTGATGTTGAATACCCAGGTGATATTGATGTCGTTGGACTTAGGACCATGTTTTGAGAACTACATGTTTTGAAACTGTATCACATCCTACAGGACAGCACCACTCTTCTGCAATTCGTCCTATAGCTGTCTGT
Source organism: Lepus europaeus (assembly GCF_033115175.1). Lineage (NCBI taxonomy): Eukaryota > Metazoa > Chordata > Mammalia > Lagomorpha > Leporidae > Lepus > Lepus europaeus. The sequence goes on from NC_084829.1 coordinate 117,501,843, forward strand.
TTCTGATTAATAGACACATGGTAAATCATAGCCATGAGCCATGCTTATTTCACTATAAAGTGGGATTTCAAATCAGAAGTAATGTGTGCAAAACCATGACAGAATACAAGGAAGATGGCTTACAATTTGTCATCCAAACTGGAATGTTTTTGAGATTGATGGGGCTATTGATGACACTGGGACAACAGCAGTAAATGGGGACTGGAATTACCAACCTTTGTGCAAGGTACTGAATATGTCCTGGATACATACACTAGCAAGTGTCAGGAATATTAGGCTGCATAAGGCATTCGGATCTGGCTAAAAAGCCCATGAGAATTTCTCAGGCATGGAAAGCCAAGACACTGTGGCAAAAAAAAATGACCTAAATGAAAGATCTCTGTGAGTGAGATTCCAGTGGAAAGAATGTGACTTCAAAGAAGGAGGTACCTTTCTCTGAAGAGAGGAGAGAACTTTGATTATGGCCTTGTCTAAATAAGGTCGAAGTTTGTGAACTCAGGAGGCTTCCATAGCCTTGGCAGCTCATGACAAGAGCCTCAAGTGATTGCTGACGTCATAAATAAGAGTGTCAATTGTTAAATCAACAACGGGAGTCACTGTGCACCTACTCCCCATGTAGGATCTCTTCCCTTAATGTGTTGTACTATGAGAACTAATGGTAAAACTAGTCCTCAAACAGTACTTCATACTTTGTGTGTCTGTGTGGGTGCAGTCTGTTGAAATTTTTATTTAGTATATACTAAGTTGATCTTCTGTATATAAAGATAATTAAAAATGAATCTTAATGAAGAAAGGGATGGGAGAGGGAGTGGGAGATGGGATGGTTTGGGGGTGGGAGGGTGGTTATGGGGGAAAAACCACTATAATCCAAAATTTGTACTTTTTTAAAACTTTTATTTAATGAATATAAATTTCCAAAGTACAGTTTATGGATTACAATGGCTTCCCCCACCCATAACTTCCCTCCCACCTGCAACCCTCCCCTCTTCCGCTCCCTCTCCCCTTCCATTCACATCAAGATTCATTTTCAATTCTCTTTGTATACAGAAGATCAGTTTAGTATATATTAAGTAAAGATTTCAACAGTTTGCCCCCGCATAGCAACACAAAGTGAAAAAATACTGTTGGAGTACTAGTTATAGCATTAAATAACAGTGTACAGCACATTAATGACAGAGATCCTACATGATATTTTAAAAAAATTAATTAATTTTCTATGCAATTTCCAATTTAACACCAGGTTTTTTTTTTTCATTTCCAATTATCTTTATATACAGAAGATCAATTCAGTATATACTAAGTAAAGATTTCATCAGTTTGTACCCACACAGAAACACAAAGTGTAAAAATACTGTTTTAGTACTAGTTATAGCATCACTTCACATTAGACAACACATTAAGGACAGATCCCACATGAGATGTAAGTACACAGTGACTCCTGTTGTTGACTCAACAATTTGACACTCTTGTTTATGGCATCAGTAATCTCCCTAGGCTCCAGTCATGAGTTGCCAAGGCTATGGAAGCCTTTAGGGTTCGCCGACTTTAATCTTTTTTTTTTTTTAACTTTTATTTAATGAATATAAATTTCCAGTGTACAGCTTATGGATTACAATGACTTCCCCCTCCCATAACTTCCCTCCCACCCACAACCCTCCCCTCTCCCGCTCCCTCTCCCCTTCCATTACATCAAGATTCATTTTCAATTCTCTTTATATACAGAAGATCAATTTAGTATAAAGATTTCAACAGTTTGCACCCACATAGAAACACAAAGTGAAACATACTGTTTGAGTACTAGTTATAGCATTAAATCACAGTGTACAGCACATTAAGGACAGAGATCCCACATGAGGAGCAAGTGCACAGTGGCTCTTGTTGTTGACCCAACAAATTGACACTCTAGTTTATGGCGCCAGTAACCACCCTAGGCTCTTGTCATGAGTTGCCAAGGCTATGGAAGCCTTCCAAGTTTGCCGACTCTGATCATATTTAGACAAGGTCATAAAAGACAGAGTGAGGATAGTAACCAATGATCCTAAGAGTGGCATTTACCAGGTTTGAACAATTATACAGCATTAAGTGGGGAAGGGGACCATCAGTACACACAGGTTGGGAGTAGAGCCATTGGTGGTAGAGTAGAGGTTATGATTACAAAGGAATGAGGCCCAAGTGCACTAGACATGGCCTAGAACAAAGGACAGAGTCATTATTAGAGGAGCTAAGAAAGGTGCTGTCTAAGCTACAATTAAGTTTTCTGATTGAGAGGCAAATAGAACCTGATAGAAGGGGCTTGATAATAATCTGGTGGGCTTTAGGCCTTGTAAGTTAAGAGGCCCAGACCTATCTATCTCTTCCCATGGGGTATATCCTAAGGGAGGTATGAACCTCCTAGGGGAAGGCACTCTGTTGACTTACATTACTTGGCTGGCCTGGGAGGAGAACCGGCCAGGTAAAGGCAGGGGGCATCTCTAACAAGAAATTTACAGTTCTGCCTGCAATGTTGCTGACCCTACTTGACCATACCCTCAGCTGCGGTGGTCACTTTGTAAGTTGGGCTGAGTGAAGGGCTTTTCAGCTTAGAGCCAATAAGATCTGTGGCTCTGACCTGGGCATCCTTCGACTCCAGGGCAGGTCCATTTCCAGTGATCCAACTCTTGGCAGAGCTGCCAGGGCTCTTCACAAGCTGACTTCTGCTGAAGCCCATGCTTACCACATTGAAAGCCACTGCAGTGGACTGGCCTGTTGGGTCTCCTTGAGGGCAGATCACTGTACAGATCAGCCATTTATAGGCCTGCCACCCATTGCTTCTGATGCCTAGCTTTCTTTTCCTCCTGGTTTGTGTTAAAGCAGACCAGAGGATGCAAGTCAAGGGAGTGTCTGTATCCCATCTCTAATCTTCGGTGGCCTGAACTACAAGTCTATAGTCACAGGCATGTTCTGTAGAAGTTTTTCTAAGGAAGACAATGCCCATGAGGAAAATTATATTCTCACTTAAAAACTTTCTTTCCCTTTGGTCTGAAAGGGAGGTTTTTTTCTACTTACTGTATACTTCGCTGATGGCGAAGTGAATCTAGCTATGAGATTATTAGTTAAGTTCTTATTTTGGCTATGCTATTACAGAAAAATGTTAGCCATCTCTTTTATAAGGTCTAAAGATTAAATTGTGCGTCCTACAGATTCCTTCATAATAGAATTAGTTTCCTACCTTGAAGAGAATAGAGAAATGAAAGAATAAGTTGGGCTTAGAATAGAGAAATGAGGGAGCAAGTCCTAGATCGCTTGCTGACAATAGCAATGTTACATGAATACTTAGCAAACCTAGATAACAACTTAAGAAAACATTTACCAGAAGGTCCAATGCCTTCTATAAATTTTAGGAATCATGTATTTGAAAACACCTCTTAAATATCTAACATGGTGTAGTTTGTTTAGCCAGTAAACTTAAGCACAACCATCTAAAATGTTTTTAGTTTCTTTCTACCAACAAGTTTAAAACATATGATACACAGATTCAGGTCACACGAATTAAAATGTATCTTTGATTGATTTTAGCAGCTTAAATTTATGGACAACCTTATCTATAAGCCATTTAAAATAAAACTCTTAATAAATTTTCCTATGTGGACATACAATATGTACACACATATAACATAGCATAATAGACCAATATAGCAATTCTAATAATAGCTTTTAAAATCTTTAACTCTTTTTGTAGATTGCCAATTGATTTGAATTGCTTTTTGTTTTTAGATTACTTTAACACATTGCTTTAACAGAGCATCAGAGTTTAATTCTATGACAAAGAGAAATTTTGTTTCCTGTGATCTTTTGCTGTGAGGTTTCCTTCCTTTACCTTCTTTCATATTGGTGACCATGTTTCTGTGTTTCTGTGTGTAACACATCTTTAAGCATCTTTTGCAGTGCAGGATGAGTGGCAACAAATTCTTTCAGTTTCTGTTTGCTATGAAAAGTCTTAATTTCACCTTCATTCACAAATGAGAGCTTTGCAGGATATAATATTCTGGGCTGGCAGTTTTTCTCTCTTAGTACCTGGGCTATATCTCGCCATTCCCTTCTAGCTTGTAGGGTTTCTGATGAGAAGTCTGCTGTGAGTCTAATTGGAGATCCTCTGAGAGTGATCTGACATTTCTCTCTTGCACCTTTTAGAATCTTTTCTTTATGTTTCACTGTGGTGAGTTTGATTACGATGTGTCGTGGTGAGGATCTCTTTTGGTCATGTTTATTAGGGGTTCTATAAGCTTCCTGTACTAAGATGCCTCTGTCCTTCTCCAAACCTGGGAAATTTTCTGCTAGTATCTCACTGAAAATGCCTTCTAATCCTTTCTCCCTCTCCATGCCTTCAGGAACTCCTAGAACCCGAATGTTGGGTTTTTTAATAGTATCCTGTAAATTCCTGACAATATTTTTTAGATTTCTAATTTCTTCTTCTTTTCTTTGGTTTGCCTGTTTCCTTTCCTGTTCTCTGTCTTCTAAGTCCGATATTCTCTCTTCTGCTTCGCCCATTCTGTTTTTAAGGCTCTCTAATGTGTTTGTCATTTGATCTATTGAGTTCTTCATTTCATTGTGGTTTTTTGTCACTATCACAGTTTCATGTTCTACTAGTTGTTTCATTTCATTTTGATTCCTCCTTAATATTTCATTTTCATGAGAGAGATTTTCTATCTTGTCCATTAAGGATTTCTGTAGTTCAAGAATTTGTTTTTGAGAACTTCTTAATGTTCTTATCAATTTTTTGAAATCCGTATCTTGCATTTCTTCGATCTCATCATCTTCATAATCTTGAATTGGGGTGTCTTTTTCATTTGGGGGCGTCATAGTGTCTTCCTTGTTCTTGTTACCTCGGTTTTTGCGTTTGTTGTATGGCATGTTGGAGATATTTGGTTTCTTCACTGTGGTGTTTTTTCTTGTTACACTATGGGTCTATATTAAGTGGACTGTCTGCTTTCGGTGGAGCCTTAGAGGCTTGAGATAAGTGTGGACTGAGAGCTGTGTTTGGTTCCTCAGGGTTGAGGGTGTGTCAAAGATGACACTCCCAGGTTAGGCGTGGTAAATCTCTTTTTTTTTTTTTTTGCTTCAAAAGGGAAGTAATTCCGCACAGCGGAATGTAATTGGAGGTAGTTAGCAGGCAAATGATATACCCACAGGAGCCAGAGATCGGAAGCTCTTTCCCAAGGACCACACAGGGAATCTCTGCTGCCCTCGTTGTGGGCTCCAATTCTCCTGCAGTCTCCCACTGGATTGCCAAGTTAGATCCTAATCTCCTGTTATTTCACCCCTCCCCCCAGAGTCAGGTTTTTCTGCTAGGCTCAGGGCCGGTGCAGACCTGAGGTCGCCCTGCTTATGACGTATGTCCAAAATGGCGCCTGCTCTTTGTCTTGCTCGCCTTTGAGGGGTGAGCGGAGAGAGAGAAACTCGTGTCCGTATCGGTCACTTTTTTTTTTTTTTCCCTCTCTCTCTTCTAGTTAGCCTGGTGAACTTTTCCCCACGGAGTTTCAAGCCTCGTTCCCTCTAGTCTCCTCTTTCTGCTTGCCCGCTGGTGTCTGAGGCTATTGAGATTCGGCTCACCTCGCGTTCCAGCGTTGGTGCGTTGAGTCTGCCGCTGGTGTCCCGAACTTGGGCTCCCACGATCTCCACGCAGGTCCACTGTGAATCACTAGTTCCGGAAGAATTTCCGCTGCTGTTTCTTCCCCTACTCTTCCTTGACCCTGCAGTATCTCCACTTTTATTAACCTGTGTGTCTTGCTGAACTATCAATGTGCTCCTTCCTATTCCGCCATCTTGCCGCTCCCGCCGACTTTAATCTTATCCCAATCAAAATTTGTGCTTTTGAAATTTATATTTATTAAAGTTTTCTAAACAATTATAAAACTAAAAAAAGGAATATTAGACTGGAAAAGAAAATACAAATCCATTTTATCCAGTACAGTAAGGACAAATTTATGTCTTTTCTATGATGACAGATGATAAAAGGTCAAAAATTAACCTGCTACCCTATGGCTTGTTGGCCTCTTCGGCTGTGACACCATATTAGAGGTTCAGGATTTATTGTTGCTATAGCAACTCGAACATCCTGCAGTGAGAGTCAGCACTGGCTACGAGAAACCTACATTGTTGGGCTTGTGTATCATCTGCATTCATGCTTCTGTAGACACCTTGTTCATGAGACTATTGAGTGAGCACTTGAATGGATGGATAAGAAGACGGACTCAAATGTGCAAGATGGATCATCTCAGCCACCTATTTATTAAGCCTCCTCCACCACTTTTTGTGAGTGTATTGGCTAAGATATTTTTGCCAGCAACAAAATTAAGGTCTAGGACCGTTATTATTTCTATGTAATAGGAACTCCAAAATAGTGTTGTTGCAGAGGTGGTTGATTAGATAGCTTAGAAATTTTGTCAAAGGATCCAGACTCTTTCCATCTTTTTGCTTTGCCATCCTGATTATATTTTCTTAGTTTATTTCATGGTTTTAACAGCTTTAACAATTTGTTCACTTATTCAGGGAGCAGGGGATGGAGAGAGAGGGAGAGGGAGAGGGAGGAGAGAGGGAGAGGGAGGAGGAGGGAGAGGGAGAGGGAAAAGGAAGGAGGGAGGAGAGGGAGAGGGAGAGGGAGAGGGAGAGGGAGAGGGAGGAGGGAGGAGGGAGCAGAGGGAGAGGGAGAGGGAGACGGAGAGGGAGAGGGAGGAGGGAGGAGAGGGAGAGGGAGAGGGAGGAGGGGGGAGAGGGAGAGGGAGAGGGAGGAGGGAGGAGGGAGCAGAGGGAGAGGGAGAGGGAGACGGAGAGGGAGAGGGAGGAGGGAGGAGGGAGCAGAGGGAGAGGGAGAGGGAGACGGAGAGGGAGAGGGAGGAGGGAGGAGGGAGAGGGAGAACGCTCCCATCTTCTAAGTCACTCTCGAAATGCTTACAAACAGCCGGGGCTGGGTTGGACTTTATGCCAGGAGCTGGTAACATAATCAAGGGCTTCTACAAGGTTGCAGGAACCCAATTACTTGAGCCATCACCACTGTGTGATGGGGTCTGCACTAAAAAGAATCTGTATCAGGAGCTGCAACTGGGCATGAGCATCTTAATCTCTAGGCCAAACACCTGCCACCTTTCATGGTTTTAAGAAGGCTATAGCTGTTCCAGGAAACATATCTTTATATACAACCAACTGGAGGCAGAAGAACAGACTATCTTTTATTTTCATTTTAATAGATAAAGAAACTCTTACAGAACTCACTCAACAGTAGATTTCAATAATTTACTGACAAAAGTAAGTTGTGTGGCCCTGTGCAAGTCAAGCACTCAGAACCATCATGATTGCCTAGATTCAGTGCTTTGCCTGCTAGGGTAGAGAGGTGGCCAGATAGGCAAAGTTAGAGAGAGAGAGAGAGACAGAGAGAGAGAGGTCTTCCTATTTTCCGTTGGTCTACCCCCCCAAATGGCCACTACGGCTGGCGTGCTGCGGTGGGCGCGCTGCACCAATCTGAAGCCAGGAGCCAGGTGTTTCCTCCTGGCCTCCCATGCAGGTGCAGGGCCCAAGCACTAGGGCCATCCTCCACTGCCTTCCTGGGCCACAGCAGAGAGCTGGACTGGAAGAGGAGCAACTGGGACAGAATCCAGCGCCCCAACCGGGACTAGAACCTGGGGTGCTGGTGCCACAGGTGGAGGATTAGCCTAGTTGAGCTGCGGCGCCAGCCCAGCTTTCTCTTGAGCGTGGGGTCACATGGAGGGGGGGGGCCTAAAACTATAGGTAAAGTATTGAAGTTTTGTCCACAGGAAAAGGAAATGTCTGTTGGGTTGACATCAAATGTAGTGGCATTTATGTGAAACCCAAATGTCTTTAAACTGTGGGTTGACTTAATGAGACCCAGCCCCACACTTCCCAATCTCCCTGTCACCAAACCTCTGGTCTTACTCTTTTTCATTGACAATCTGACCAAGCCATTTGTTACTACCCGTCAGCCCTCTAACTCTTTCCAGGGAAAACTGAAGATGATAAACCACTCAAAACTATTCCATCTAGATTTTTCCCTCTGTGCCTTCATTCTGGTTGGACTGAGTAAACCTGAGTGGGACTGCAGCTCTCCACTTGAACAGCTTACCGTGCAGAGCTCATGTAAACTATGATAGACCTTTCTTCTTTTTTATATTTATCAGTTAACTGATAACAGAGAACTTTTCCCAAATGTGTAAATGTTGTTGGTGGAAAGGTAGCAGGGTGGCACAAGTAAGAGAATTAGAAAGATGAGCCATCGGCGTGTGAAACTTGAACTCTCAGAGCCCACTCAGATGCACTCACTTATATACTATTTCCACTTGGATCTGTCTGACTCTATAGCTGGGTAGATCAGATAACACTCAGTTGACGACAGGCAGCTTATATTGCATAGTGACCTGGTTTCTAGCAGGGCCTAGGAGCAAACCAACTGCTATTCCTTCAGAGAAGAATGGCTGCGCACTGAAGAACGTGCAGCTTTCCTGTAAACCTTGGTGTTTCTTCTGTGGACCCGGCATTTGCCTCTGAAACTCATTTGACTTTTGAATACCATCGGTTCCACTGGATCTTAAGGGCCAAGTGGGCAAGTTTTAACTTAGACCAGCTGGAGAATCTTCCTCTGGACCCCATTCAAAGCTGTCAGCCTTTCAGGTTATTCAGGAAAGGGACCTGAAGGACACAGAAAATATGATATATACTGATTCTAAAATCCAAAGATCACCATCAATCATAGTGCTTTTTTTTAGATGTAGGAAACAAATTGTCCTTGACATTTGAGAGGATAAACTTGCATGTCACATAACACTGGATCCTAAGAAACTTCATTGAGTTACCATGGGATTTATTTCCACTTTCTGGCATGCATGGTCCCAGTCTAAAATACTAGCCACTTCCTGCTCTCCAGAGCTCATCAGCATATTATCTTCACTGTAGCCCTGCATGATGAGATAACCAAATTCCTGTAGAACAACTCACAGCGCAGAGAATATAGAATTAATATAGTTTTAGATAAAAATATATTTGTTCCCTCTTGGACAAAATTGAACTACTTCTTATATTCTCCGTTTTTTGAAGAAGACTAAAAAGAATTCTCCAGGTTTACGCTTCAATCAAAATGCCACAGTATATGCTGATTTGTTTTTTATAAGGAGATTCCTTTGAAAGATCATATGTACTTGCAGTCCAAGTTGCTGCTTAATTTAGCCTACAGTTATTCCCTGCTATTCTCTAGGACTCAGCCGTCTTTGGCACTGACCAGGTGGAGAATTAAGTGGGGATCTGCTAGGAAGCACAGTGGCCCTCATCTCTATGATTTTCCAAGGGATGCAGTTAAAAAGATTTTTATTGAAGTATAACAGAATACTTTTTGATTGACTATTTTTCTGTGAAGTTAAGCTTTTGAGTTCTCACTAAGTCAGCCTTACCATGATAACTATGCTAACCTCCATTCTATAAGTCACACAGAGTCGGTATTAGAATTCTGCCATTTGCCGAGGTCATTTATCCTAGGATCCAGAAATGGGGAAAGTAATCCTGCAAGGTTTCACAACCTATTGAAATGCACCAGTTAGTGTTTAGCACGCTGGACCAGCATAAGTATTTTAAGCAAAGTCAACATAGGTCATTTTTAGGCACTTGCAAAATAATTGGAAAGGCTCATGAGACAAGTATCAGAAAGTTAACAACAAAACAACTAAGTTTGAGACCATAACACCAGAGCTACACACAGTAAGCCTGGAGTATTTTCCATTGCATAAGTAAATTAGACCCTCAGTAAGCTGACTATTTTTATCTTGGCAACTCCATTAATAAAGAGCACTTCTGGAGATTTTTGAGGGTTACATCATTTTGAATACCATTCCAGCTCTATTGATATTTCTATGGCCAGCATGCTTCCCTTGACTGTAGCAGTTGGTGCCACAATATGCCTTTTCCCCTGTTAGCATCACTATGAAATCAGGATCGTTTTACAGCGTTGTGTTGTTACCACAGGTTATGGAGAAGAACCACCAAAATGACTTTTAAGGAGCTGGGACTTGGCCACACTAAGCAATGCCCCAGCTCCTGGTATAGAAAATGTTTTCTGGCCAGCGCCATGGCTCACTTAACTAATCCTCCACCTGTGGCACCAGCACCCCGGGTTCTTGTCCCAGTTGGGGCGCCAGATACTAGTCCCGGTTGTTCCTCTTCCAGTCCAGCTCTCTGCTGTGGCCCGGGAGGGCAGTGGAGGATGCCCAAGTACTTGGGTCCCTGCACTCACATGGGAGACCGGGAGGAAGCACCTGGCTCCTGGCTTCGAATCAGCACAACGCTGGCTGTGGCGGCCGTTAGGGGAGTGAACCAACGGAAGTAAGACCTTTCTCTCTGTCTCTCACTGTCTATAACTCTCTCACTGTCTGGCTCTGCTTAGGAGAGGAGAGGAGGGGAGGGAAGGGGAGAGGAGGGGAGGAGAGGAGAGGACAGGACAGGAGAGGAGAGGACAGGAGAGGAGAGGAAAGAAGAAAATGCTTTCTGAGCATTACTTTCTCCATCTTGAAGAAGAAAACTGTTACAAAATAGGTGAGCAGGTCATGTGTAATATCTAGCCCAACATTCATATCTCTACAAGCTTTTATATTCTCCCCCCTATTATAACAAGAAATTTCTAGCTTCTCAGGTTTACCTGATATGAATGTTGACTTGAGCTGTTGAGAAAAGCTCAAAAGAACATATAATTTAAACAACTTCCAACTGCTTCAGCCAGCATATTAAATCCAGAATCTCCTATAAGTACATCACTATTGATAAATTCCATCCTGATAGATTAATTCTATAGTTGTGCTCTTCCTGCCTTGGACTATTACCCTCAGAATGCATTTATACAACATTCTCCATAGTTTACTGACACAACAGCCATCTTTCACATTCTATTCCTGGAATTGGCTTTGTAATTGATCTGAGGCATACACATTTCTGTCTGCTATGTGTCTCATGATCTTCTGGTGGGAGCAGGGTGTGAGAATTGACTGGCCTTGTAAAACCATTCTCTAGACTGTCTGCTGAGTGCATTGAGGACCTCTCAGACTACACAGAAACAGTATCTCCAGACAAGAAGTATCATTTTAACTAAAAATAATAAAAACGTGTGTGAAACATGTCTAGTGAGTCAGAATGTTTATTATATAGCATAGTAAGAATTCTAAATCAGTGATACGTGTAAGCTCCATCCCTAATTATTCAGTTTTCTTGTTCTGTCCTCTGTGTATTCTTTTTGTCCTCAATCTGTCCACAATTCATGGCACACAAATCCTCCCATTTCAAATCAGCATCAATAACACTCAGCAGGATAACAGCATCCACAGAATAGCTTTCAAAATTGGGTTCCAGAACCAATTACTAATAAGGGGTGGGAAATTAACATGATAGCTCAATCTAATAGGATTTACCCCAGTACATGAGGATAGATTGAAAATCTGGATAAAAAAATGCAGTTTCCACTAGAAAGAAGCAAGGATAAAAGTTCACCTGGTATAGAACATGCTGTATGGTGTGACATCTACTGAGTCTAAAAAAAATAGTCTTGGGGACCAGCATTGTGGTATAATAGGTAAAGCCACTGCATCCTCTATGAGCACTAGTAGAACTCCCCACTGCTCCACTTTCAATCCAGTTCCCTGCTAATACACCTAGATGAGCAGCAGAAGATGGCCCAAGTAGTTGGGTCCCTGCACCCACCTGGGAGGCCTGAAAGAAGCTCCTGGCTCCTGGCTTCAGTCTGGTTCAGCCAGCCATTATGGCCATCTGGGAGTGAACCAGCAAAAGGAATATCTTTCTCTTTGCTTCTTCCTCTGTCTCTGTCTGTCTGTCTGTCTGTCTCTCTCTCTGTAACTCTGCCTTTCAAATAAATCTTTTTTAAAAATATTTATTTATTTACTTACACAGAGAAAGAAGCAGAGGCAGAGAGGGATGGAGGGAGGGAGAGAGAGAGAGAGAGGTCTTCCATCTGCTGGTTCACTTCCCAACTAGCCACAACGGCCAGAGCTGTGCTGTGCTGAAGTCAGGAGCCAGGAGATTCTTCTGGGTCTCCCACTTGGGTGCAGAGACCCAAGGACTTGGGCCATCCTCCACTGTTTTCCCAGGCCATAGCAGAGAGCTGGATCGGAAGTGGAGCAGCTGGGACTTGAACTGGCGCCCATATGGGATGCCAGCTCTGCAAGTGGTGGTTTAACCACTATGCCATAGAGCTGGCACCATCAAATAAATCTTTAAAAAATGTCCTCTCGGCCGGCACCGCGGCTCACTAGGCTAATCCTCCGCCTTGCGGCGCTGGCACACCGGGTTCTAGTCCTGGTCGGGACGCCGGTTCTGTCCCGGCTGCCCCTCTTCCAGGCCAGCTCTCTGCTGTGGCCAGGGAGTGCAGTGGAGGATGGCTCAAGTGCTTGGGCCCTGCACCCCATGGGAGACCAGGATAGGCACCTGGCTCCTGCCATTGGATCAGTGCGGTGCGCTGGCCGCAGCGCGCCAACAGCAGCGGCCATTGGAGGGTGAACCAACAGCAAAGGAAGACCTTTCTCTCTGTCTCTCTCACTGTCTACTCTGCCTGTCAAAAAAATAAAATAAAAAAAAATGTCCTCTCATATCTACTAGAGAAGAATAATTATAATGTAGTATTTTTAGAGCTCATGCTCAATCTTGGAAATAAATGCATTTTTTTTTTTTTCATTTTTACTTTCCACGACAACTCTGCTTTGGCATGATAGGGCGTTCCCTTCCTAGTGGAGAGTCTATTTCTTTTATATCCTTGGCTATTTACACCTATTTAGTTGGATATGTGCTTACCAAATGACTACCACCTACCTGCCAAAGTAAAGAATATAATTCAATTTAAATGACAAAATAGGTTAAATGAAATAAGGGGAGGAGGTAGTGTGTACACCTTTTCATCACATCCACACTTTCTATAAATACACCTTTTGATGTACTTGTTTCAAAAGCATATTTTTTGAGATAAAGATATACTTTTGGAATGCTTAAGTACAGCTTTAAATACATGTTTGGAAGTACCTATACTTCTTAAAACAACATTTTCCAAATTTGGTGGCTTAAAAATGGTCACAAAATTGTTTATAGCCACTTTTATCAAGAAGTGGACTCTATTTTCTCCTTAAATTTGAGCTGGCCTTATAACTTGCTTTGACCAATAAAAAGCCATCTATTGCTAAATGACGGTTTGTGACTTCTGAAAAAGCCCTCAAGAGACTTCAGCAGCTTCAACTCTAGCCTTCTTTGGAATCTTGACACCACGTTAAGACTGAACTAGTCTGCTGGAGGGGCTGTGTGGAGGGAACCCAGGCATCCTAGTCATTAATCCCAACTAGTGGCCATCTGATTTCAATCAAGTAAGGCCAGCTGGCACCATGTGGAGCAGAGAGGAGTTGTCTCAACAGAGACTTGCAAAAATTACTGACTCAAGAATAAGAACAAATAAGTGGTCATTATTTTAAGCCACTAAGTTTTGAAGTAGCTTTCATGTAGTAATATGTAACTGATACTCTAAGCCTTTCTTAGTTTTCTTTTTTTTTTTTTTTCACTTATCTTTCTATTGTCTTTTTAGTAGGGTTTGTTGAGGAAGCAGACTAAAAAGAGTGTGCTGTTATTTGACAACATTTGATTAGAAATAAAAAAAATAGGTAACTTAAAAAACAGAATAACTTAAACACTCAATCCTATTCTATGTCAAAAAAGCAGAAATAAATTATAGACCTGTGTGGGGTGATAATATAAGTAACCCCCTGCATTTCTGTAAAATATGATGTGACTTCGCTGAGCAGGGATGGAGAAAATAGTGCTCCACTCCTCTTTACTACAACACCTAACGAGCCCCTAGGGATGGATGGCATTATGCCATGTGGGAGGGAGGTACTTTTGGATGATGGTTAGGTGGGGGAGTCAAGGTGAAAATGGGGAGGTGAAGGTTCCATGAATAAACAAGATAAAATTCTCAAGTAACATTAAAAATGTGCATTTAACTTTATCCCAGCATTCTTAAGATGTCTATCATGTTCTAATGAAACTGTATCATTTGATAATGATGTGTATAATTTATAAATCCATGTATCTATGTTGAGCAAATGCTCACAATTTTTCCATTTGCACATGTGAATGATCAGAAACTGTGGAGGATGGGCTAGAAGTATGGTTGCCCTTTTAAGAGATGAGGTCTCAGCCGGCGCCGTGGCTCACTAGGCTAATCCTCCACCTGCAGCGCCGGCACCCTGGGTTCTAGTCCAGGTTGGGGTGCCGGGTACTAGTCCCGGTTGCTCCTCTTCCAGTCCAGCTCTCTGCTGTGGCCGGGGAGGGCAGTGGAGGATGGTCCAAGTACTTGGGTCCCTGCACCCACATAGGAGACCGGGAGGAAGTACCCGGCTCCTGGCTTCGGATCAGCACATCGCCCGCTGTGGCGGCCATTAGGGGAGTGGACCAACGGAAGGAAGACCTTCTCTGTCTCTCTCTCACTGTCTATAACTCTCTCTGTGTCTCTCTCTCTGTCTGACTCTGCCTGGCAAAAAAAAAAAAAAAAGATGAGCTCTCTACTTGCCATGCAACATAAATGAAGACACACATGCCCCATGACAAAGGCACTGGGAAATCAACACACAACCATCCGTAGCGAATGTTTATTGACTTACTCTGTGATATGATGGTGGAGTAAACTGTTTAGAGGAAACAAAGATGTTTTCTTGCCTAATCCTAGGTATATCCAATTATCTTGGGGCTACCCTTTTGAGTGATGCCTTTGGGTGATGCCTGATGTTATGGTCTAAAAATCTGTTACTTTAGGATCATTCGAAGGGTTTACACCTGCTATAAATATGTCCCTGGAGTTATCTTGCCTACTGGATCATTTCTGAGTGACCTAATCAGACTTGTGTGGCTTGGCGTGGTTTTTAGCACCTTGCCTAGGTTCCCTCTAATTTCAAGCAGAGGGTTTACCACCCTGGGCCATCTTACACCACCCTTTGTCTGGCTGTGTCCACTGTAGACATTTTCTTACCCTTTTGGCTATTTGTACATTTATTCACTTACTCGTTTTCCCCAATTATTTTTATTCATCATTTACTGGTTTTTAAGTATCTACCACAGCCATTTTCATATTGTTCCCTCTTTTATGTGTCATTTTCCTCTTCGCCTTCTCTCACCACCACCACATCTGCTTTCCTCTCTTTCATTTTTTTCCCCATTCATTTGTTCCCTGCTGTTCTGTTTTCCTTTGTTCAATACAGAACATTGGCTGGAAGCTTCCCTGTTGCTAAGTAACCACATCACCCACGCACACCCTAACCCACTCTCAACTCATTTCTTCTGCTTTAATAAGCTCATGGGGCCAAGTGATCTCTATAAGAAAATGAAGGGTACTGCTGTCTTCTTTTCACAAGTCAGGGATGTATACCTTCCCAAACCCTCCCTCTTTGCACTAGATTTTGGTTTCTTGTTTTATTGATACTTCAACCCATGCTGTAAGATGACACTAAGAAAGTACAAAACATCCCTTTGAGCTTACACAATTTATAGAAGAGAGGAAGAGATACAATTTCTGTCAATGGAACTGTAGAAGAGAAAATGGTTGAAGTTTAGCTATAAGGCATGACATGGGCTCATTAAGGGCTTGTGCATAAACCCCGAACCAAATCCATCTCTCCCTAGTAAGAAATTTCCACTACAAACCCAGTTAGCTAGAAAGTCACTCTTACAGACTTTCATTTTGTTGAGTTGTAAGAAGTTGTTAATGGCATGTTACGTGTAGTTTGCACAAAATAAAGAACAAAAACAATGCAAGAAGTTATTATGCAGTTTTCCAAATTCCAGTCCTTTTCCAGACACCAATCTGACATGGCACTTGTGCCAAAAGCATAATTGGAGGTGTGGCAGCCCTTCACACAGGTGTTCTTAAGGGATTCCAAGTCCTCTGGCACATTTTAATCATTTAATGGGAATGGTAACTCCATATGACACAACACTAGCACAGAGGCACAGGAGATCTGAAGAAATCTCCTTTCACCCTAGCAATGCCATAAATAATTTCCCTCCCTGGTGTGAATTCTTTCTCTGCCCTTGTGCATTTATGCAATGCCTGGGAGGCCTTCTTTGCTAAGCCCACCCGGCATTGTTGCTCTCAGCTTTCTGCCTGCAGTTAGCACTGTGCTAATTGGTGGTGTCGGGAGCAGCCCTGCCAGTAGTATTACAGTGTTTCATGGAGGTGCCTGTCCCAGATCTTCAGGTACAGCTCTTTGTATGGGAAGGACTTGAATCCTGCCTGTAAAGTGCAATACATTGTGTCACACTGAATCAAAGAACTCAGAAACTCAGACAAGAGGGTTATTTTTTATTTCACTTTCTAGAGAAAGGGAACAGTAGCTTTCTTTATATTAAGGTCCAAGTTCACCTGCAGTCAAAATCCCAGAAATGACATTCCTGTATTTCTATCATTATCCTGAAGTACATACTAAGCAAGTAGAGAAAACCTTCAAGAGCTTTTTTTGGTCAGGACCTGTTCATGTTCTGAAAGTGGAATCCCCGTGAAACTACAACCACTCTAAGGCATTCTAGGAATGCCTGACCAGGGCTGGAATTGACAAACTACTGCGATCTTCTAAAACAGAGCCCCTTTGAGACCGTAGGTCTTCTGAGAGGCTCCGAAAGTTTTAATATTATTTCAGTTTTTATTTTAAGGTAATCTCATCTAATGAAACATGTATTTGAACTTGCTGGAATTTTTATTTCATATTCTGCTTATTTTAGGCAACAGAATTTACAAAATATTCACTATCTTTCAGAATTCAGTTCTCGTTGAACTCTTCTCTTCAATCTAAGGTACCAGTAAACACCACTATGTCATATTAACTTCACTTATTTACACTTCTATACATTTAATTCCCTTTTCCCCTTCCATTCTCCTCACCGATGTGGTCTACGAGGTAACAGTTCCTCCTGTCACTGAAAACTATTCTTCCTTCCCAGAACACAGACTAACTTTGCACCTAAAACATCTACATGGTGATATTTACCCAGTGTCCTGGAGGCATCTCGCTTTTTTGACCTCTCAAATTGAAGGATCCCTCTGTTCACCTCAGCCACACCATTATCACGTGGCAGAGTTTCACGAATGACACAGTGCAAGTTTTTCTTCCCAGTCATAACTCCTTCCTCTTCCAGCTTTGATTTAGCTACTCTTCACACACTTTCCAACAGGACTTTCGCCCATGAGTTCAATCTGTATTCTTTCCCTGTAAGCCTCCTCCTGTCCAGTCTCTTTAACTGGGCTCCCACAATCCATCTCTTCAACCACTTCTCTAGTATCTCGATTTCATTTCCCTCCCTCATTGGCCTGGCAAATGTGTGACCTTGAATGAGCTCATCTTCATGTCTTCCCTGTCTGCTCCCAGGCTAATGAGGTCTCTGGGGAAGATGACATACATGAGTTTTATTCCAACTCTATGGCACAGTGCACTGGTCCCTCTAGGCTGCCCACCTTCTCTCCTGTTTCCCTGTCATATGCATCCCCATCTACTTTTCGTAGACCATCATTCATTCATTTACTCATCCATTCCCAAAATGTTTACTGCATGCTAACAGTAACAGCATGCTGCATTCTGGGAGATAACTGTGAGCAAGACAGTCAAGGTCAGCTTTCTCAGACTTCTGAAGGTCCAGCCTGGAATAATGAAATGGTAATAATCCCAGTGAAATGCTTCATTTGGAGTTAATGTTTGGAAAGAATGGTAAATCGATGGGATACTTACTATTAGGAATGGGATAGGATGGTTAGGGGAAAAAAAGGAAGGCAGCCTGGAGAGACCTGGTGCAGAACAGGGAAGACATGAGACGAACTCATTCTCGGTTGCGTTTTACCATGCTAATGAGGGGCAGGAGTTGAGATACTAGAGAAATCTTACCAACAATGTAGTATTTCAGATTTAAAAGTATTACCCTATATGTGGTGCCTTTGATAACAATTTCTTTTCTAAACAGATCATGTGACTCTCCAGAAAACTATTCAACAATTAAAAGGGACCCACCTTCTCCAAAACTGCTTGTGTAGTTTTCCGTAGCTACCTAAAATACTAACCTGCCAACATTTAGTTATTTCTACTTTTTGTTTTTTAACAAGGTAGGAATCAAAAATAGAAATATTCTGGTTTTTAAATGTAAACATTACAGAAGTATTCAGAATAAAATGAACTCCCTCACAACTCCTCCTCGCTTTTGCATTCCCACTCCCTACATATAATCCTGTTAAGATGTGCATCCATCTAGTTCCCATTTCCATGAGTTTATACACATAAAAATGTTTGCAGAGCTACACCTACATGTCCAAACTGTTGAAGCTGCATAGTTAAATAACCTTTTAACAAGGAAAAAATTATATATATACATACATGCATATAAGAAAGGTGTATCTTCCTTTAACTTGAAATAAACTTTATTACCTAAAAAAAACAAATCATTTGACCTACTTTTGATTTTATTCAGCTATTTTCTATAAGCTGATAAGAAAGCTACTGGTTAAAGAATGTTAATGATCCACAGAACAACACAAAGAACTTATTTCCTGACTCAATGTTTGTAACAAGTTATTTTGGAAATTAGGGAACTCAACAGAGGAGATCTGTAGGGACAGATAAGGACTCTACCAAACACTTTTATTACAAACTTGGTGTTTACCTATATGAAGTGTAAACTATCTTTGGCTATTGATATCATAATTTCCAAAAATGTTTTTAGTACTATAGAAAGTCATAACCTGTAGTTAATACAGGAATGACAGATAATAAATTGAACTAATTGAACACGTAGGGACCAATACTCACTGGGTAGTGTCTCAATATTTTTCTTTCTTTCCTGTAGCTACGGTTTAGATGTTGACCATTTCCTAAGGACTCCCATGTTAAAGGCTGGGTCTCCAGGGGAGAGCTGTTGGGAGGCGGTGGAACCTTTAGGAGATGAGGCCTGGTGGGAGGTCCTTAGTTCTCTGGGGATGTGCTCTCAATGGGAGTTCTTGAGTGACCTCTTGAGTTCTGAGAGGGCTGTTGAAAAACCCTGAACTTGGGCCCTGCCCACTGTCTCTGCCTCCTGGCTCATCATGGAATACCTCCTCTTGCCAAGAGTACCTCACCAGAGCTAAAGCCTGTACCACATGATTTGGGCTTTGAATCTCCAAAACAGTGAGCAAAATAACCTTTTTCTCTTTATAAGTTAGCTGTCTCAGGTATTTTGTGACAGTCAAGAAAAATGGACCTAAAGTAATTTATAACTCCTGTGACAAGAATTCAGTGCAATTTTTAAATTTGACCTAGCTTTTACAGTTGCTGTTTGTTTGTTGCAACAAAACAAATAATAACTTCTGATCGTTTCTAAAGACAAAAAGCAAGTCAATTTATTCCACAATGTGCATAAATGAATGCAGAATTTGGGACAGGATTATGCAGTACATATTCTACAACTTAGTCTGCTGAAATCCTTTATGTAGTACCTATTTATTTACCAGGCTTTTAAACTCCTCATTCGATTCTACATTGAAAAAGCACTATAATTCATTAAATAACTTTCTTTTTATTTAATTTTATTTCTTGTTATAACAAACAACGCTCTAATGAGATACTTATGCATTTATTTTTCTTCATATATATTAAGTATTCTTGTAAGATATATACCTAGAATTAAAATTTTTAGGTAAAAAGGCCTATGTTTGTTTATATGTATAAATACAAACTTTTACATGTTAAAATTGCCAAAGCATACAAAAAGTTAATTCACAGAACAGCAAATCTAAACCAACAAACACAGATAAAAATATTCAAATATATTAATAGCCAGGAAAATAAAAATTAAACAATGGGATATTACTTAATGGCAAACATTTAAAAGATCAATAAAACCTAATACTTCGGCCGGCGCCGTGGCTTAACAGGCTAATCCTCCGCCTTGCGGCACCGGCACACCGGGTTCTAGTCCCGGTTGGGGCACCGGATTCTATCCTGGTTGCCCCTCTTCCAGGACAGTTCTCTGCTATGGCCTGGGAAGGCAGTGGAGGATGGCCCAAGTCTTTGGGCCCTGCACCCGCATGGGAGACCAGGAGAAGCACCTGGCTCCTGGCTTCGGATCATGAGATGTGCTGGCCACAGCGGCCATTGGAGGGTGAACCAATGGCAAAAAGGAAGACCTTTCTGTCTGTCTCTCTCTCTCACTATCCACTCTGTCAAAAAAAGAAAAAAAGAAAAAAAAAACCTAATACTGGTGGAGATGTGGGAAAAAGAGTTGCTTTAGCATTTTTGAAAAGCAATCTGGCTACATCTGTTAAAGTTATAAATACATGTAAACTTTGACCAACAAATCTATGAACTATTAAAGCCCAATCCCTTAAAAATAGAAGGCCAAAGGTCAGAATATATAAACAAAGCTGTTTTGGGCAACGTTTATTTCATTCTACAAATATTTATTAAAAGTTTGACTTTGTTGCCTTCACTTCAAAGACAAACAAGGCCCAGGGTCTGCCCTTCCAGTTTGCTCACAGGCTGTAGAGGAGACAGGTAAATGCACAATAGTTGGAGTTCATGAGAAAGGTACTGTGGAAGCAAACCTGGCCTAGGATGGAGGGGTGTAAAGACTGCACTGAAAAGCAAACTTTTGGGAGTGTAACACATAATATGCTTCCAAGACCTTTGATTACGTTGTGTAGGCCAGGAAAGCTGAACAGAGTAAAGACAGTAAAGGTACTTGCGCATGGGGAACACATGACCCACAAACTTGTCAAACAGGTTGGTGTCCGTAAAGTCACACGTACTTGAATTTTTGCAGTGGAAATGGAGACAGAATATGAGGTGAATAAATGAAAAAATGTATTTCCTTTTAGGGAATAGATCTAAAGAGTCTATATTTAAATGGTAGACAAAGTGCTCTTTTGCTCCTATGCCTCATATGCAATACACTCTTTAAAGATGTTTGCTGAATCAGCACTGCGGCTCAACAGGCTAATCCTCTGTCTTGCGGCGCCGGCACACCGGGTTCTAGTCCCGGTCGGGGCACCGGATTCTGTCCGGGTTGCCCCTCTTCCAGGCCAGCTCTCTGCTATGGCCCGGGAGTGCAGTGGAGGATGGCCCAAGTGCTTGGGCCCTGCACCCCATGGGAGACCAGGATAAAGCACCTGGCTTCTGCCTTCGGATCAGCGTGGTGTGCCAGCCACAACGCGCCGGCCACGGCTTCCATTGGAGGGTGAACCAACAGCAAAGGAAGACCTTTCTCTCTGTCTCTCTCTCTCTGTGTCCACTCTGCCTATCAAAAAAAAAAAAAAAAAAAAAAAAAAAAGATGTTTGCTGAATCAAACAAGTCATCATGGGATGAGCATACTAACCAAATTTAGCTCAAACTTAATCTCAGTCAGTAATGTCTCCCACTTGAGACTTTTCCGCAAACAGACCTTTGTCCTTCCCTTCTTATTTCCTCCCTTCCTTCCCTTCTCCCTACTCCCCTCCTTTCCTCCCTTTCGTTTTTTTTCCTCACCATTTTTCAGAGGAAAGACTGCAGTCAAAGTGGAGTTTTAAATCCTGTTACCCTCATTTTGACCCCATTATTTCACCAGTTAACGACGAGGCAAAATCATCAGCTCTTAAATCATGAAGTGTAAAGGCAAAACAACCAGTGCTGAGCAATCTTCCAAACATGACTGCTACACAGGAAAAGAATAGCTAACATGCAAAGCACACCCACAACAGGCAGTTCTTCAGAACCTGGTAATGTAGGACAACCCCCGTTCCGTGAGAAGCAGATCTCAGGAAGAGGTTTTCAGCCAGCAGAGAAACAAGAACAGCGTGTCTGGAAGGCACATTTGCTCCCTGACTGTTGTGAACTGAGGCAAACATTAGCACTGGCTCTTTCATGCAAAGGTTGGGACCTCCATAGAATAATGAAAATGTTCCCAGGAGTTAACTGCCGCCTGGCATTGCTCCCATATCAACAGCAAAACAACTGCATAGCAACCTACATTTGCCCAATTCCCCACTCATTCCTGCTTGTCCAGGGAATACAGCCCTGTAGACCCTGTCTGCTTGGTGAAGTACATCAAACAGGAGTGGAGTCTATATGCCAAATCAGGGAGCCACGCTTGCTGGCATTTCCCAGCGCATGCTGCTCACCACGTGGCTTCCTGGAGCGCTGCCTCTCCCCTCCCCCATTTCCTCACATGCAGACAACACGTAACAAACATTAGCAAGTAGGTGTGTGTGAGCTCCCAACTGCCCAAGTGCCCTTTAGATCCAGTGACCTGTATTTTGAATCGCAGGAAACACTTTCCAGTTTGTTTTCTGCATTCTCAGAAATACAAAGAGTTCACAGCAAAGGCAGAACAACTGTCACTTCCGAAACAAAGAAAAGCCACTCTACAGACTGCTTTGCAGGGCCCACTGGCCATCTGTTCATTTCCTATGGCAGCGCTGCTCTATCTGGCACTCCAGCAATGGGGCCACTGCACAGACGCAGACTCGAGCGCTTTCCCTCTGTTCCAGAGCATGTTCCCTCGAACTTTTTCATCTGCTGCTAAGTAAGAAGTAGAAAATATTATTTATAAAATAAAACTAGCAAATGACTCACAGTGAATAAAAATAAAGCAGGGTGCAATGTGTCAGCATCTTTAAGATAAAAACAACATAAAATGCTCCACGATGGGAGAAACAACTCACTTTTTCAAACCTCCTGAAGGGACGTCTTCAAGTGATAGGCAGGAGATGGGTATGTGGGGGTTAAGTTAAGCTCAAGTAAATTCAAGAGGCAAGAGCACCAGCCTCATCATGCATATTCATAAGCGGCAACCTGAGCTCCAGTGCAAAACCACAGTGTGACCGTGTTTCCTGCACACTTTGCATCCCACACTGCCAGGAAATACTGCAACACTGAAGAGACTGTGCCTTACCGTGTAGCATGGTTCAGAAGAATGACAATTGTTCATTGACAACTTACGGCACATATTGACTGGATTTTCTCCATAGGCCTTGTGACAGCTCGAGAAGTACCCATCTGTCAGGATGCAGCTTGAGAGCCATCATCATGCTAGAAAGAATTTCAAGGCTTTGTCTACAAGAAGCAAAAAAGGAATATGGTTATTAATTTTCAGCCTTGGGTATTTATTATTAATACTCTGATGGAGAAATAGGTCAGTGTAACACACATGTGAAGATAATGGCTCTCCATTTACTGCTTCTTTTCTCAAAAGACTTTCCACAACAAAATATTCAGAGTCAGTCTCACTGCCAGGTAATACAAACCAGGAGCCTTGTTTGACTGGTATTGTGGTTTAGTGGTGAGTGTAGCTGCCTTCCAGCAAAACCTGGGGAGGCATGTACCAGCTCTTTCATTCATTTGCTCAACAAATATTTATCAAGTGCCACTATATGTGTCATGTGTGTATACACTGGGAAAAAACAGTGAACAAAACAGATAATAGTAGTGTTTCCATCATGAAGCCAATGGCCAACTGAGTGATTCATACTGCAATGCTGTTCTAGGGAAGAAAACATCTTATACACCTGTCACTGAAGGGCCTACACCATTTTGTTTAATTTATTTCAAATGCCCTTAATGAAGAAATTGGTATGTGTACCCATAAAGGGTGTGGGGGGGAGAGGAAATATAAGTCACATTCAGATTCAGCAAATGAACTGAGGAGATGATGCAAAAAAAAATGACAGAAAGATGTACTTTTATCATCTAGTGAAGATAGAAAAGACAGTAGTACTGAGAAATACAAATGAACACTAATGCAGATGGAAAACCCCAATTTGTTCTCATAGAAAGGCACAATACACCACCAAGGTGTCAACTCTCTTTACTTTAATCTACACATTGATAGAAGACAAAAAAATTTCATAATGATATTTTGAAAAAGATAAACTGATTCTAAAGTGTGAAGAAAAATCTAAGGGGAGAAATTGTGTAGAAGGGGAGGTGGCCCTGCCAGATACTGAAATACAGAGCTTTAATAACTAAAAGTGAAGTACTAACCCATAAGTGAATACACAAACAATGGAATTGAATTAATTGTCCTAAAATGGTTCCAAATGCATTTGGTGATTTTTGAAAAAGATTTATTTATTTGAAAGGGAGAGTATGAGAGAGAGAGAGAGAGAGAGATGGCTACAAAAATCAGGTCTGGGCCAGGCTGAAGCCAAGAGCCAGGAACTCCATTCCATTCTGTCTTCCATATGGGTGGCAGGAGCTCAGGTAATTACCCCATCATCTACTGCTACACAGGCACATTATCAGGAAGCTGGATGGGAAGCAGAGTACCTGGAACTGGAACTGGCACTTTGATATGGAATGCCAGCATCCCCAGCGGCAGCTTATACCACTGTGGCACCACACCAGCACCATATCTGGTAACTTAATATCTGATCAACCTGGTGCATTTCCCATAGATCTGTTGACCTCATTAGCATTGTCAGCTCTGCTGCATGGTCCTCTGCCTCCTTCTCATCAAGAGGATTGGTGCAAAACACAGGCCCTTAGCAAAGAACCGTTCAGGAGTAAGAAAGAAGAGGTGGTAAGACACAGAGGCAACCATCCTACTACACCACTTATAGTTTGGTGACCTTGAAAACACACTGAAGCTGTGCTATTTTGTTTGCATTGTCTATAATATAGAATAATAAAGTCTATCTCAAGGCATTATTGTGAGGATAAAATAACTTGATAAGTGTGTGTGTATCTGCCTAACAAATAACAAGTACTTAATAAGCCTATCCTAAATAGCTTAATGGGCATCTTAACTGTGGGTTGATTTTCTTAAACAACTTGTTTGTTTACAGACAGACACTACTCTCTAAAAATCTCAAACCCTTCTTTTCTACACACATGTAAATAAGAAAAGGAAAGAATTTTTTAAGCTTGCTTCTTTTAGAATCAATAGTTTTGTTACAGCAAAAACTCTTTATAAATCAGATTAAGTTGTTGAGTGGGTTGATGAAATCCAACAAGAGAAATTTTTGTTATGTAGCAGAGGAAAGAACCCTTGGATTTCAATATTTGGAAGGAAAAGTTGGAAATTTTTAAAGACAGCCCTGGATTGAGATTAGGAATGATAGAAACCTGCCTTGTATATAGGGACTACCTGAACTCCAAGTGCAATGTTGAACTGGAGAATTAGCTTTTGCACTAAAAAAGCTTGAACAATTCATGGAGGAAGGTAGAAATACAAAATTGTAAGAAAATTTGAAATCTCCACCTTTTGCTGTATTGTACAGCTCAGTACCTAATCAAAGGCTAAAAGGATGATGATGGAAGTTTTTTTTTTTTTTTCGTTAAACATGGAAATCACATATACTCTTGGCAAATTTCATGACAAGTGGCAGTCTTGAGCAGTGTTGGGAAGGGATGAAGTGGCATCATTGGGTGGAAAGCAAGAGGCAGAATGGTCTATGGAAAGCTCAGAGATGGGAGGCAATCTAAAGAAGGAACAGTAAAGAATCTGATGGCTCCAGGAAGGCCTACAAAGTGATGAATGAGAAATAAACTGGTAGAGTGTTTGCTGAATAATCCTGATTTAAATTTGCCAGGTAAGTGATGAAAAGAGTGATTGCTGCTGGCCAGGATGGTTTGAATATGGAAGGAGCTAGAGGCAGGAGGCCAACAAAGTTATTCCCATTGCCCAGATAGAATGCTTAAATCCAAGCTGGCTTATGTCCATGGGAGTGGAGACAGTGCATGGTTTCGAGATGTCGTGCAGAGCAAGGAATTGTGGATTTGGTGATTTTCTGGAGAAAATGCTAGAAGTGAAAGGTCTGACAAGGTTCAGCATACACAGGATGCAGGAAGAACAGAGTCGTTGACAACAATGGGGATGTTCAACTTCAGGGAACATTTATAAGGAGAATAGGAACAGAAAATAATCTGATTTGGGCTACATTTGGCTGTACATGGCAATCAACCAACATATGACTCAAACTCAGCCAGAAAAAGGATCAAGATTTACATTCAGAATTCTGAGCAAAATAATATTATGCTGTTCCTTTCATCATGAAGCTGAAAGTTTTCCCTTTATACAACAGGCACAAGACGCATTTATGAAGGTCATGCTTATTACTGACCTACATTTCCTGTAAAAAGGTAAAATGTATGTTATAGACACCAAGAAAAGACTCTTTCCTCCCACCTCCTCCTTCAAAGAGAAAATAGCAGAGGAGCACATTTTTGACAGTCTTGCTAACCGGGGAAACATTTCATGCAGCATCGTCAGCTCCACCATCTGTCTCGGCACAAAGTTCACCAGCTGCTGAATTAATGAATGTTCTCTAGGTCATCGTTTTGGTCCTTTCTTGGATATTGGTCTTTGAGAAGCTGATATGTTACTAGGTTGCTGTATAGACTCCCAGATGGACATCAGAGATGGGACCACAGCTGGTTATGATGTGAGTATAGGGTGTGTGTATACAATCAGTATATAGGTCACAATGTTGCATAAGAAAATCAGCATAATTATTTTCTCATTCATACTTCACCTTTTATAATTATATTGATCATGCACCTGATTTACCAAATTTAATTAAATAATCTTCAGTTACATTCCTTTCCCTCTTCCCACACACCAAAGGTTGTCCTCTTGAGAATTTTCAAAAGAATTTATTGCCTTTTCAAACATCTCTAGCAGTAGAACTATTATTTTCCTAATGAGAATATGAGTTTATCAACTTAAACAGTTGTTAATCATTGAGTTCTCTCTCATCCCATATTGATGGAGAATATGTCATTCTTTGCAAACCTCTATAAGGTCTATAGAAATGAAGGCAAATCCAAGAGAGACCCCAGAATCTTTTGAGAACCACAGAAAGGCACAGCTGTCCAGTGAGATTGCATAGAAAGCCAACGTGGTGCTTTCAACAGCATTAGCTGCTCCTTAGGGGATGTAAAAGCAAAGGGCCTAGAGTCCAACAGCCCCGAGTCTGAATGTTGCTGTGTGATATTCAGCAGGCTACTTATCATCTATAAAACTCAGCTTAAGCACCTCTGAAATGGATATAATAATACTCATCTTTAAGTGTTGTTAGGAGAGGAAATGAGAACTATGTGTAAAGAATCAGCACAATGCCTAATATGTAATGACTACCCCAACATGGTACTTAAAATAATTCCAATATTGGTAATAATAATAATTGCCTTACTTTTATAGGGTTCCATCACCACAAGGGGTTAAGATAAGGCTCTAAGGGGCTACTAATGATTGCATTCCTCACTTGTCTGCCAGAAATGGAATTTCTAACTCTTCTAACACGAAAAGCATCAGCAACTAAGGAACCAAAATGCCATTTGGGTATAAACCTCTTCAAAGGAGACTGTGATGGAGAACTTAGGGTTTTTAGTTAGAATACCTTGACAGTTAAGCCAAACGTTCTTCCTTCTGTCAGGAGCCTAGATTCTTCTTCTATAGGACATTCATTTTCTTATTTTAAGAAACCCCAGGGGAGCAGACTCTACAACTTCCCTTAGTAACCTATTTCTACGTTTAGTAACTGCCCCTCTGATTTAGATTTTACTGATTTTTGAATCCATTGTGCTTCAGTGTAAGGACACATTTAATTCTGCATTTACTGATACCTATATTGGTATTGAGTCAACTTACAGCTAGAAATATAGACAAATGTGTTAACTGGGAACTCTAAGTATGAGCATAGGCTCTTGACAAAGGGATGAGTTAACATGCAGGAGACAGTGGCATTGTTAATATAATCAGAGACACATTAGCAATGTTTGCTTAAAGACGAAGCCCAAGTTCTTCCTTGACAGTTGTTACATACTGACTTGTGTGACGTGAATCAGAAATGAGCAGTGCTTGGAAAGCCAGCAGAATGAAAGGAACTGCCATCGGAGCTGTTTTCTGCTGAGTTTTGTGCTCCTCAGGCCAGCTGCATCCCAAAAATTTGGTTTTCAGAGCGCTGACACATTCTCATTAGAAGGTGCCCCTTTCTGGCCCAGCACTGGGGATGTCTTGGCCTTTTGTGTAGTGGCCAGGATTAATCAAACAGCCACCCAGCCGCACATTCCCTGATGCCAGCACCAAGGTGCGGGTGACTGTCCTTTCATTATCATTATGTGGTGGAGAAGCAGCCGTGCAGGGGCCACTGCTTTGCTAAGGAGACTAGAAAAGCAGTGCTAAAAAGGGACTTGCGTGGGGTCATCCCATGTGCACAGACATACACCGAGTCACAGCTCCTGAAGTGTGCTTTTTGAACCATGGTCCCTTGGGCACTCCCTCTTCCACTGCAAAAGAATAAGGGGCCAAACGTGTTCAGAAAACATGAGATAGAGAGGGGGACTGACCATGAGCCAAGGGGGCATACACTCACTTTGTTCTTCATGTTCAAACCTCAGAGAGGGGACATGGTGGGAGGTGGGGACATGGAGATCTGAGACATATATGGCCAATACAATTTCCCAGGATGAGCGTGTGCGTTTGTCTCCACTTGAAGTTTGCTTTGGAAGAGCAGATGTGCCTATTGTGGTAGGAAGAGTTGTGCATGGAGGTCAGAGGGCCTCTAGAGTCAATAGCCTGCCACTTACTGAGCCTGAGTAATTTCCTGGAGGCTTCACAGGCCCAGTTTCCACCTGCCTGTGACCTAGACCACATCTGAGACTGCTCACTAGTTACTGCACCTGAATGGATGACAAGCACCAGCCTGCATCTCTGCGTGCTCAGCACGCATTAGATGCATACCACCCAGGGGGCTGTGCTTTGCCACTCTACCTCCGGTTCAACACTCGGACCTGGCCTTCCTTCCATTCCAATTGCACAACACAGAGCAGCTGGAATGCACAAGGGCTGGAGGCCAGCAAGCCACAGATATCCAATGGGGTGCATGTGCTCTTGCCACAGTACCTGCCAGGGCATGGCGGCTGCTGAAGTCTGGCCCAGTAAATGCAGGAAAAGGGAACACTGAGAGCAAGGTTGTTTGGGTGTGGAGTTTGTTTTCTTTCCTTTGTTCTTTGGAGTTCAGGCTCATCTTCCTGGCTGGTTCTTTATCTGAGCCTGTTACTTTTGTCCCAGTCTAAAAGGACTACCGTTCTGAATTTCATTTCACTTTCTCATTTTCCCCTTGATCTCCTGTCTTTCCCTCCTCTGATCTGATCCCTTCTCTGTATTCTCATCCATTTGTCCTTTCCTGTTTCCTAAAGTTCTTTTGAAAGCGTCTGCGCGGATAAGCACATTCCCCTTTCATACTGCTAATTAGGGGGGCTTCTCTACAGGAGAAACTCTCCACTCAAACACCCACAGCTACCCTGCCAGCCTCAGCAGCTCAGGCTGTTTCACTGGGGAAATAGGTCTTGCACCATAAGCCAGCACACACTCTTATAGACAGAATCGTGACAATCTGCCACAGAATACATAGAATTCTATTTGCTTCTATTTAATTTCTTTTTTCTGTATTCTTTCCTTCATTCTCCCAGCCAAGCTGTTATTCACCCACTAAGCTGACCTCAGAACTCATTACTGTCTTTCCTGCCCTGAGACCTATACTCAGGCACACTCTGTGCCTGCCTGGGGGAAGAGGCCCCTTCCTTCATTTTCTCAAGCATGCACTATCTGTACAGCATGAAAAACCTACCCTCCTCTCTGTTCCCGCTGCCCCCAGCAGATAATATTGAATTACTCCCAGGCGACAAAGACAGAATTCTGGACAATGGGTCTTTAAGGGATATTGTGGGACCATCTTGGGGTTTCTCATCATGATGCCCCAGTGTTCTCTGCCTCCCTCCCCTTTTCCCTTCTTCTCCTTCTCCAAACAAACAAACAAAAAAATCTGAGGAACAATGATGCGGCAGGCAGAGTAACGCTCCACAAAGATGTCCATGTCCAAGAAGACCCCAGGTCCTGTGACCTTGTTTGAGATGTTGATGGCAAGGGGAAGTTAAGGGTGCATGTGGCATTCAGGTTGCTAAAGCAGCTGAGCTGGTAATGCAGAGAACATCTGGGGTTATCTGGAGGGGTCCATTGTAATCACAGCGTCCTCACAAGTGAAAATGGGAGGCAGGAGAGTCAAGTTCAGAGTGATGCAAGACTCCACCTGCCACTGCTGGCTTTGACTCCACCTGCCACAGGCCAATCCTATAGAAACTGGAAAAAGCAAGAAAACAGTCTGCCTTAGAGCCTTGAGAAAGAAAAACAAGCCTCCTGGTGCCTTTGTTTTAGCTGGATAAGACCCATGGCAGACTCCTGACCTCCAGAACTGTAGATGGTCAGTGTGTGATGTCTGAAGCCACCTAAGTTTGAGGCAACGTGCTTCGGCAGCCAGAGGAAATGAACACAGATCTGTGCTCCTGGTCATTCACAACTCACTGTAAATCAGAGCAATTCTGAGAGCAGGATTACTTTTATTCAAAATTCCTCATTTCTTCTTAGAAGGCCTGTCCTTGGTATTGTCCTCCATCTGGGAAAGGAAGAACAGGCAAAGATCTGGCCTTTTATGGTACTCACTGACCTGCTGGGCCACTGAGAGCAGGGAGGCTGTCTCAGTGCTGGGGAACTGGGTGGGGGACTAAGATGCTGAGCAAACTGGGGGCTCCTTGGAGGGCTGGTTCTACCCCCTGCCCCTCAGCAAAGATCACAAAGCTCTATCAAGCTGTATATTGAAATTTTATCTGATTTTTTTAATGGATAAAGATAGTAGTCACTGTGCCAAGATCTAGGCTGGCTAAGCTGGAGGACACCATGACCGCAATCCCAAAGCCAAGATTTGCTTAAGCACAGAACTGAGAAGAGGCGTACGCTGAGTGCTGGTCTGATCCCCTCTTGGGCTGGGCCTGGGCCTTCTAATTCTTCTTTATCTCCTTCACAGTTGGATTCTGTTACAACTGTCATTGCCGGGGCACGTGGCCTTGAGAAAATAAGATCCCCAGAGGCAGCTTCCTCCTCAAGAAAATACTGGCCCCACGCAATTCAGAGGCTTTGACTACAACATCCACAGCTGGTACTTAACCAAACTCTTGAAAGACTGCATGGGGATTTCTTTGCTGGTTGTTATGGGTTAGATATTATTTGGGCATCACCCAAAGGCCCATGTATAAAACACTTGGTTTCCAAAGTCTTATGTTAGTGGTACTAGGAGGGTGCACATTTAATCCAGTTTAAGAGTTTAGAGGTGGAGGCCGGTGCTGCGGCTCACTTGGCTAATCCTCCACCTGTGGCGCTGGCACCCCAGGTTCTAGTCCCGGTTGGGGCACTGGGTTCTGTCCCGGTTGCTCCTCTTCTTGTCCAGCTCTCTGCTGTGGCCCAGGAAGGCAGTGGAGGATGGCCCTAGTGCTTGGGCCCTGCACCCACATGGGAGACCAGGAGGAAGCACCTGGCTCCTGGCTTTGGAACAGCACAACGCCGGCCATAGTGCGCCGGCCACAGAGGCCATTTCGGAGGTGAACCAACGGAAGAAAGACCTTTCTCTCTGTCTCTCTCTCTCTCACTGTCTAACTCTGCCTGTCCAAAAAAAAAAAAAAAAAAAAAGTTTAGAGGTGGCGCTTTCAGGAATCAATCAGCTTGGATTAAGTTGTTTGGATGGTGCTCCCATGATTGGATCACGGAGGCTTTATAAGGAAAGACATAGACCATGCTTTCTCTTGCCATGTGATACTCTCTGCTGCCTTAGGGCTCTGCCTGCAAGAACACCATTGCCGGAGGCTGAACCAATGGGGCCGCCTGAGCTTGGACTGTGCACCTCCAAAACTGAGCCGAAATGAATTTTCCTTCATTAGTAGCCTATCTTGATTGCTTCACTGTAGTGACAAAAAACTAATACACTTGTCTACAGAAGCTCTGTCTCGGCAGTGAAGCCCAAAGCTTTATATGCCACCACCACCACCAAATTTAGACCTGAGATGGATTCCACAATAAAACCATAATATATTCCATACACAGAGCTAGCTCTGTTTTGGGTTGTGGGTCTATTACTTAGGGTCAACAGCTTCTCTATACTCAGGATCCTTCTGTCTATGAGGTTGGGTCAGGATTACATAGCATTTGTTGATTATACCAGAAAAATATTAGGGATGGATATTTTGCCAAGATTGTTCCTCAGAGCCCAGAATGCACAGAGCTTCCAGCTCAAACTATTCTTCATGTGTGGGCCTACAAATTCTGACATGTTTTGTGATTTTTAAGTTTCTAAATTCTTTACTAATAGTCTCCTTATATTTGAGAAGCTGCTTATAATACAAACAACCTCCAAAACTCAATGTCTCTAGAATGGATGATCCAACATTTTTTTATCAAGAGACATAATTCATGAACTATGATTCGCAGGGCCCTAAGCCATGTCCTAGTCAGTCTGTAGCCCACCCTGATTTTCTGCAGGAGGCATGTAAGCATTAGTCCCACAACCCAGAAGTCAGGCTCGTTCTCCCCGGCTGGACTACTGCTGTCGCAAGATCTGATTACTTGGATTTTTAGGACTAGGAATTTTGCCTTTCTTTCCAACTTTCTGAATTCCCTAGACACTTGAGGCCCAGGCCCCTGTCATGCACCTGCAAATCTCCCTTCTGGGGACAACTATTACAACCATGAACTGCTAACAACCTTCCCCAATACTTTCTGCCAACTGAAGTCCTGGCGGAATCACAGATGGCATCAATTGCCAGAAGCCCATTTCAGGAGACCCTGCAACCTTGTCATTAATCACCCCATGTTCCGTGCTGATCCACAGAAGAAGCCCTTCTCTGCTCCCGTTCTGCTAACTACATTTTCTCTTGGAAACTACTCCCTGGTGCCTGCTTCACCAGTCCCCTGAAGGCTGCCTGTCCCATTCTAGCTAACTGGGCTATGACTGGCCATCTCCAAAATATGTCAACAATTGATAGATCAACATTTTAGGCACCAGAACATCTTATTAGAGTGAGATGGTAATTAGGGCAGGAACTTTTGGAATGTAGCAGCAAGTAGATCCAGCAAGGTTTAGACAGTAGAGAATGTGTAAGCAACACATTAGGGAATTGTCCTCTGAACAAAATACAGAATTAGATGTCCAAACAAGGGAAAATAAACGGCTGCTGATTTTACAAATCTGGAGGTTTTAGAATTTCTGTTTTTGCTTCTGTTTGTTTTCATACATTTAAAAAATTATTCTTAATTGTGATCAAATACACAGAACACAAAATTTCCCATCTTAATCTGTTTTTAAGCATATGGCTCTGTGCATTAAATACACTGAGGTTGCTTTGCAACTATCACCACCATCCATCCCCACAACTCTTTTCGTCTTATAAAATGGAAAGTCTGTGCCCAATAAATAATGAATTCCCATTTCTTCTTCCACCTTCCAGCCCTTGGCATGCTACTTATTGTTTGTATGAATTTTACTACTCTATGTACCTCATATAAGTGGAATAACACAATATCTATCCTTTTGTGACTGGATTTTATTTCAATGTCCTTAAAATCCAACCATGTTGCGACATGTGTCAGAATTTCCTTTCTTTATAAAGCTGAATATTTCATTGTATGTAGATACCATATTTTGTTTACCCATATTTCTGTTGATGGACACTTTGGTGGCTTTACCTTTTAGATATTGTTAGTAATTCTACTTTGAACATGGGCACACAAATATCTGTCTGACTCCCTTATAGTTCTTTTGAGCATGCACTCAGAAGTAGAGTTATTGGATCAGATGGTAATTTTATCCCTTAAGTTTTTATTTATATATTTATTTGAAACACAGAGTGGCAGAGAGAGAGGAAGAGAGATCTTCCATCTTCTGGTTCACTCTCCAAGTGCCTGGAACAGCCAGGGCTGGGCCAGGCCAAAGCCAAGAGCCAAGAACTCTGCATTTTCCACGAGTGGAAGGAATCCAAGTACTTGGGTCATCATCTGCCACCTCCCAGGCACATTAGCAGGAAGCTAGATTGGAAGGGGCAGCAGCTTAGTGTCCTAAGCTGAGTCTTCACCTGCTTTGTCACAATGTCCACCCCATGTTTTCTTTTTTAAGGAACTGCTAAACCATATATCCACAGCAGTGGTATTATTTCATATTCCCACCAAGAGTGCACAAGAATTCCAATTTCTCCATATCCTCTTTTTTTTTTTTTCTTGGTAACAGCAATCCCACTGGGTGTAAAGTGGTATTTTTGCTTCTTTTATAAATCATCTCTAAGGTTTTATCCTCTGAAAATATTTACAAGGGAAGAACTTGTCATCTTCCTCCCCCATAGATGAGTAGCTTTCAAGTTAAATGATATCACTTTTTCATCCTTACTGATTTCTAGCCAGATGATATTTTTAACCACAAAGTTTTCCATCTATCTATGTTTGGAGTTTATTGAGGACCTCATCAACAGCTATTAAGTTACAAAATGAACTACAGGTTTCAATACATGTATTTTATTTTATTTATTTCATGATTTATTTATATTATAGTAACTGTATGTTTTTATTTTGTCTTCTTCAAAATTCCAGAAAATTTATTTTTAAAGTTGATGCTATATTTCATAGGGATGCAAAAATCTTTGGAAATTTAACATTTCTGAGAGTTTTAAAGTGACAGAGATCATATATTAGTAATAATCATTACTCAAATTATCCCACTAGAAAAACATTTCAAGAATGTTCAAAAAGAAAATTGCTACTGAAACACATCTAAGTCATTGTATTGCACATATAATATAATCTAGCAAGAATATAATAGTTAAAATAGTCCAGATAATTGATTTCAATTATTAATGTAAAACATCTATCAAATTTCATATTATACAAACTATTTAAGGCAGAGAGAGAGAGAGAGACAGGCACTCTGATAAGGGGTGTGGGCATCCCAAGTGATGTCTCAATTACTATGCCAAATGCATGTCTCTTCACTTGGTCTTAAAGCTATTTTTTTTTTTTTTTTACAGGCAGAGTGGATAGTGAGAGAGAGAGAGACAGAGAGAAAGGTCTTCCTTTGCCGTTGGTTCACCCTCCAATGGCCGCTGTGGCTGGCGCATCACGCTGATCCGAAGGCAGGAGCCAGGTGCTTCTCCTGGTCTCCCATGCGGGTGCAGGGCCCAAGGACTTGGGCCATCCTCCACTGCCTTCCCGGGCCATAGCAGAGAGCTGGCCTGGAAGAGGGGCAACCGGGACAAAATCCGGCGCTTCAACCGGGACTAGAACCCGGTGTGCTGGCGCCACAAGGCGGAGGATTAGCCTGTTAAGCCATGGCACTGGCCCTCTTAAAGCTATCTTTAAAAAGTTCTTAAAATAATGCTTTCCTAATCCCAGGAATACTTCACATAAAGCTCCAATATTAGATCTATCACATCTTATTTTATGGATTTGTTAATATATCTGTCCATATTTTTGGACTGTGAGCATCTTAATAACAGTAATCATATTTCATTCATATTTGATTCCAGTGCCTAGCCATCAGAGGTGACTACTACCAAATCAATAAAATGAATGGATGAATGGTTAGGTTGGATGGACAGATGGATGGATAGCTGGATGGACAGATGGACGGTATCATGATGGATGACAGATACTTTTCTGGGATTCTCCACAACACCCACACAATATCATACATATTTTGGAATAATTAATACTATTTGATTGAGTAAAAGTTAGGTTCCAAGATATGCTCATTAGACTAAATTACAAAGCCAAAATAAAAACCAGATTGCTGGTATTGCTGCCAATATGTTTGTATGTCAGAAATATCCCCAATTTAGTCTAAGTTTGGGGCCAACTTAGAGGTAGACCAGACAACTATGGAGGAGCCAGACTGACAGAGTAAGTGCTGGGGCTTCAGCAGGACAAACAGCATATCAGCCCAGAATTCTCTCTCAAATGTAAATTTATAAGTTTCTTAATTAATGATTAAACTATTAGTCTTATCTTGAATGTAATACTAGCATATCCAAAAGTACACTGAATTGAGAAGCAGAAAGCCTCCATCCTTATTAAGGTCAGACAATTATTTGAGAAAATCATCAACCCTCTCTTAATCTATTTGTTCATCTGAAAACAGAGGTAATAATACTCCTCCTGACTGTTTTATCGGGGATAGTGAAAATCAAATGGAATTAGGTATGTCAAGAGCTTTGTAAACTATAAGCTGTTATATACATGTTGAATATTATATCTCACAATATTTCTTAATACCTCATGTGATTTAGAAGGAAGCATTGGAGTGAAATTATAATTTTGTAGAAACACATTCAAATTCAATATCGTACCTCTCAGGCTATCTATTCAAATAATTCTTTAATTTGTATTTACTTTAAAAAGCCATTTTTATTACTGAATATTTAAAATATTTTGTTTATAAATAAATCTCTCTCTACATAGAACTCAACCTCTCTTTTTTGTCATTTTGAATGCCCTGACATATGTGTTTTAATTATTTTGTTTTTTATAAATGTGACCTTTGTCCACAGTGAAACTAAAGATGCAATTGAAAATACTTTCGCTGATACACAAATTTGGGCATGCATGTGTGTGTGAGTGTGTGTGTGTGTGAGTGTGTGTGTGCATGCAGACTGGTCATTACCTCATTGGGAACTGAATTTCCCTTTTAATTCAATGTTTTTTCCATTGCTATTATATTGATTTAATCAAGTTTGGGGTATTATTTAAACAATAATTGTAGCAGAACGAATAGTGGCTCCCAAAGATATCAGATCCTAATCTCTGGAATCTGCAAATATTCCCTTCTATAGAGAAAGGGTCTTTGTGATTAAGTAAAGGATTAGAAGATGGCAAACATGTCCTGCATTACCCAGCAATGTCATACATACAGTCAGAAAAGTCCTTATGAATGAATAACAGAGAGAGATTAGACACACAGAAGAGGGCAAGACAATGTGACCACAGAGGTAGAAATTGGAGTGATGCAGCTCCAAGCCAAAGAATGCCAATAGACACTGAAAGCTGGAAGAAGCAGAGTGGAGTCTCTAGGGCAGACTCCAGAGACAGTGTAACACAGCACATGTTTATTTCAGTGGAACTGATGGCAGAGTCCTGGCCCTTAGAAATGTGAGATTATATACTTCCATTGTTTTAAAGCACCAAATTTCTGATACTTTGCTACAGTGGCATTAGCAACTGGCACTAACTCTTTGTATGATTGGGGAAGAGGAAATTTCTGTTACAAGAATTAGTTTGCTTATCAATCTCCTTTATCCTAGTAAATAAAGTATGCCATTAGCTTTTAGAATGCCTTTTTCCTGAGAAATGTCTGGCATAGCTGTGGTGCTGCTTATGATAGTTAAAAAAAACTTAGGAATGTCATAAACAAGAGAGACAACTTCTCTCAGTATTCCCAATTAGATGTGACTGATAGATCCCCAGATTGCACCAGATTGTGACTGAAAAACAGCATATAAAGTCTCCCTCTGTTTATGAATCACAGGAAGCCCACTTTCCTGTTGGATTCGCCTCTCAAGTGGTTCCTGGGCATCTTGGAAGAAGGTGCGCTATCTGTTAGAACCCGGACTTTCTGCAGCTCCAGGAAATCTCCAGTCCATATCAAGAATCTGGCTTCTCCAGGATGCTCTGGTACTCCTGCAACTAGAACCTGGAGCAAGGCGTCAGGCTCCTCCCTTCAGCCCACATGGCCCAGCAAAGATCAGCGGTCGTGGGGATAAATAGACATGCAGCATAAAGAGTAACTTACAGGCACCACTGCTAGAAGGTGCACCTAAGGGTCAGGTGCACAGAGCAAGGGAGCAATAAAAGAAACGTCTATCAGGCATATACACAGAGGGGCTTGATTACCCTGCATCAAAAATCACACCCAGACATCTTCCTCCCTTGGCGTTGAATCTCGGGAAAAAATGGTCTTGGTCCTCCTCCATTCTCAGGCAACTCATTCCCACACTGGGATGGCTGGATGGAATAATCATTTCTTTGGGGAAGGCATAGCCCCTTCTTGGTTAGTTTTCTTCCATGGCCCAACACAGGGCACTCAAATGGTTGGTTCCTTCACAGACTGAAATATCTCCTTGTACGGTAAGACTTGGAGAGCCTTGGTCCAGGCCCAGCCTCCTCCCTGTGATCTTCCTCAGCTTTCAGTCTAAGGTGAAGGAGAGATGAGGCCGCTCTTCCTTCCCACTGTGGCTCAGGATTCCCTGGGAAGGATTTGGAATTAAAACACAAATAACGTCCAGAAACAACAGGAGTCTGCAAGACCAGTCTGATTCCCTAGTAACTAACTCTAACTCGGTAAGGGCAAAGTCCCACGAACTGTACACTTAGTTTTTATTACTCAGAGGAACATTTAACATTTAAGTTGAAATGTCCTCAGTTCAATGAAGATTTTATATCTTTCCCCAAACAACATGTGAATTTTTTGCTCCATATTTCTAATAAATAACCTGGTAATTATTTCCAACAAAAGGAAATATGCTACAGGCAGATTAATTAGCATTTCTCTTGTTTTCTAGAATAAATTAAAATCCTATCTTCATCATTCTCCATTACATACCTAGTGACTGTGATTCAATACATATTTATGCTTTATTTCAACAAATATATCGAAAGGCCTACTGTGTGCCAAGTACTAGTCTAGGCACAGAAATGAATGAAACATGGTGTTTGGTGTCTACATTCTGGTGATGGGAAGCAAGAAATAAACAAATAAAACTTGTTATCTACTGATGATACTTGCTAAGAAGGAATTTAAAAAGTAGAGTGAAAGAATAGAGAGTTATATGGAATGAGTAATCTCAGAAGGATGAAAAGGGAAGGAGTTCCTGCTAAGGATGTCTTTGAAGAGTCCGGAATCAAAGGGAGGGGCTTGACAGAGACCCCTGATGGCCACCCAGAGAACTTCATCATCTTTCTGCTTCTGTTGGAGTTAAGCCTTCGGAGTTTTAACTAAGCAATGATGACAGCACCTAACTGCCTTTCCCAGCCTTTCTTGCAGCTCCATGGGCCACAGATTACATTTTAACCAATTGGATGTGCACAGAAGTGATACGTGCAAGCTCTAGCCCATCTGCTTAAACACATTTGCCTTTTTTCCCGAGAACTGGAAAATGGTGACCACTGAGCACCCTTGAGATGGAATACTGAGGAAAGCAAAGCTGATCTATTGTCTCTTCACTCTTACGTGACAGAAAAATAAAGTTCCGTTCTTAAAATAAACCGCCTGTATTTTGTTATGGCAGCTAACTCCGAGAACAAGCTGCACTGATATCTAGGGAAGCTCTTTCTAAGTAGAGGGAACCGTACCTACAAAGGCTTAGGGTAGGGGCCTATGTGGAATGTTCAACGGAAGGCAAAGCAAGTCAGCACAGCTACAGGGGGGTAGTAGCTGATGAGATCAGAAAAACTTCAGAAGACACAGCATGGAAGGCATGGAATCTCCACTAAGATTTGAGGTTTTATTCTTGTGAGTTTTAAATGCACACTGTTTGAGCAAAGGAGTGACACTATGCGACTTCTGTCTTAAAAAAACCATCCTGCCTCTTGTGTTGAGAAAAGAAAAGAAAAACTGGGTGGAGAAGCCAAGAGACTAATTTGGAGGTGCTAGTCCAGGGAAGATGTTATAGTTACTTCAACTAGGATGGGGATGGTGTAGGCGTATTATTCTAAGGTACAATTCTTTTTTTTTTTTTTTTGACAGGCAGAGTGGACAGTGAGAGAGAGAGAGACAGAGAGAAAGGTCTTCCTTTGCCGTTGGTTCACCCCCCAGTGGCTGCTGCGGCTGGCACGCTGCAGCTGGCGCACCGCGCTGATCTGAAGCCAGGAGCCAGGTGCTTCTCCTGGTCTCCCATGTGGGTGCAGGGCCCAAGGACTTGGGCCATCCTCCACTGCACTCCCGGGCCACAGCAGAGAGCTGGACTGGAAGAGGGGCAACTGGACAGAATCCGGCGCCCCAGCCGGGGCTAGAACCCAGTGTGTCAGCGCCGCAGGTGGAAGATTAGCCTATTGAGCCGTGGCGCCGGCCCCTAAGGTGCAATTCTAACGTAAAGATGCTCAATTGTGTTGACATATATTGTAAATGAGAGAAAGAGAATGGAGGGTGAGGAATATAAAGGAAAGGGGATTGACATGGATTAGAAAATCCTAAATGGAGATCTAGAGGCTGGGAGGGAGTGAAACATATTTTCATTGCTCATGACCCTCATATGACCACCTCTTTGCATGATTGCAATTAATTTTATCTCAGCCTCCACCATTCAGACTACAGAATGAGCTCAGCCTTTCATCTCCCCTCTCTCTGACCATCGCCACATCCTCCTGTCTTGATTCTGACCACTGGTCCTTTGGAGGGAGATATTCAGTGTCAGCAAAAGATAGTGATCGTCAAGTGCACACCTCAAGTATCTTCTCTTTCAAATGCTCTCAGGGAAAGGAAAATGAGAGCACTGGTATGGAATTATCATTCAAGATATGCACGGTAACTGGAGAAGGATGGGAGGGTGGTCAAGGTCAAGAGGGAGGGGAAATTTGAAGTCTGGAACCACAAGGAGAGTAGAAATAAACAATGGGCTGTGGCAGTATTGTACCCAATGAGATTTATTCAAGGCACAATTATTGATAATAATTGAAAAAGTGAAAATAGAGCAGTGAGAAAGAAAGATTTGCAGTGCTTGGAGGTGAGGGGGAAGTGACAGTTTGTGCTGGGAAGAGCTAACATTCTTCTCCACTTCACTCTCAAACCATACAATCCTGAGGTGCAAACTTCTAAGATTAAATAATCTTGAGAAAGTAGGCCCAATAAGGTTGTCATAATTCTCAAAGCCCAGTTATAAATTAGATTTGAGACCACTTGTTCTTATAGGAAAATATGCAAATGTTACCATAATCTCCATTCAAGACTACACAAGTGACTTGATGTAGGAAATCCGTCTTAGTTTCCAGGAGAAAAATTATCCATGGCAGTTTCAAGCCATCTAGGGTCACCCAAAACCAAACTTTAGGGATAGCGTTGTTCTTTCTTTATCTAAAAGGATGTTTCCTAAATATGCAGTCATTGAAACTCAAACAGGGACAGCCTTGAAGTCAACCTAGAGACTGCAAAGTATCCAGCACTACACTAGGCATTGTAAAGCAAGACAAAGAAGGAAATATGTTTTAAGTCAGAGGAGTGACAGATTTAAAGCAAGATTAAAACAGATGTAAAGCAAGAGGTGCCTTCCCAATCATGATTGCCAGTGATGATTTATATCTTTGTCAAATTTAACATGAAAATCAAGATGACTAGGATTAGCATTGTTTTTAAAAGTGTCTGTTCAAGGGCCATCGCTGTGACATAGTGGGTAAAGTCACCACCTGCAGTGCTGGCATCCCATATGGGCACCTGTTCGAGTCCTGTCTACTCCACTTCCAATCCGGCTCACTGCTAATGTGCCTGGGAAAGCAGTGAAAGATGACCTAAATCCTTGGGCTCTTGCACCCACATGGGGGACTCAGAAGAAGCTCCTGGCTCCTGTCTTTGGATTGGCTCAGCTCCGGCCATTGTGGCCATTTGGGGAGTGAACCAGCAAAAGGAATAACTCTCTCTCTCTCTCTATCTCTGTGCCTCTGCCTCTCAAATAAGTAAATAACTCTTAAAAAAATGTCTGTTGAAACAGGTTTCTGAGGGTACATAGGAAATATAAAAATATACATATGTATATGTATACATATATATTGAAAGATTTATTTCATTTACTTGAAAGACAGAGTTACAGAGAGAGAGAGAGACAAAGAGAGAGAAAGGCAGGGAGGGAGAAAGCGAGGGAGGGAGGGAGAGAGAGAGAGAGGGCTTCCATCCACTTGTTTACTCTCCAAATGGACACAATTGCCAGGGCTGTGCCAGACCTCCAAATGGATATATATATATATATTTTTTTTTTTTTGACAGGCAGAGTGGACAGTGAGAGAGAGAGAGACAGAAAGGTCTTCCTTTTGCCATTGGTTCACTCTCCAATGGCCGCCACGGCTGGCGTGCTGTGGGTGGCGCATTGCGCTGATCCGAAGCTGGGAGCCAGGTGCTTCTCCTGCTCTCCCATGTGGATGCAGGGCCCAAGGACTTGGGCCATCCTCCACTGCCTTCCCGGGCCACAGCAGAGAGCTGGACTGGAAGAGGAGCAACTGGGACAGAATCCGGCGCCCTGACCGGGACTAGAACCCAGGGTGCCAGCGCCGCAAGCGGAGGATTAGCCTATTGAGCTGTGGCGCCGGCCGCCAAATGGATATATTTTATAAGTTCAAAATCACGGCAAACTTCAGCATGTTTCTAAATGGGCTTTTCTTAAAAAACAATAAAACCTAAATTTGCTGTTTCAAAAGAATCACCTGATAATGACTTATGTTAATGTAATTGTCATTTTCATCATCACCATCACGACCTACACCCACTGTCTTTAAAAATGTATGAACTGTCTGCAATATTTAAGGAACTAGACTGGAAAAAGGGAGAATCAAAGGACTTTATAATATAGGTACTTCTTTCAAAGGGCTTGCAGTCCAGTTAGAAAGAGAAGATGAAATATCAGATAAACATAAGCACAATGTGTATACAAATCAGCAACAGCTAAGCTATACTTAAGAAATAAATAGCCCACATATTTCAGAGAATCTGGCAAAACTTATTTCTCACTGCTATTACAAGAGTGTCACAGGCTGGCGTGGGGAAAGGAGCAGGGAGCTACCTATCGACACTTACTTCTACAACCAATGAGGCAGAAGAAAAGGAAAACGATGAACCACCCAGCAGTTCCTAGAACTTCCTCCTAGATGTTACCCTTGTCATTTCTGCTCATAGGTCGTTATCTAAAGTAAGTTCATGTCCACACCTCACTTTAAGGGAATGGGAAAATGCCATTGTACCATATGCTGGGAGGATAGGTACAAATATTTGGTGATAACAAAAAGACTTCATTAAAATGTAGATGTTTAGAGTTAAGTATTATAGACACAAATCTGCATGTGAGTCTGAATTCTGCAGAAGTTTGGAGGAGGGAGTGAGGAATGTGATCTGTGATGTTCATTCCTTCCTTCCTTCCTTCCTTCTTTCTCTTATTCAATATGTTTCTATAGAGCACCTCCTAGTGTTAGAAACTCTCCTAAGTAATGCTCATAGAGCCCGAAACAAAACGCTGACAGAAATCCCTGCCCTCCTGAGTATTACCTCCTAGTGGAGAAATACATGTGCTAGGTCTTGAAAGAGGAGTAGAATTTAGACAATTATAGAAGGAAGCGCATTCTAGACATAGGAAATTGAGTTTGCTTCATGTGAAACCAGAAAATAATCCAGAATAAAAGAATGGCAAAATCACTTTGTGAATAAAATTTCTTTGACTTGTTTGCAAATAAGGGCCATTTTTAAAAAGATTTACTTAGGGGCCGGTGCCGTGGCTCACTTGGTTAATCCTCTGCCTGAGGCGCTGGCATCCAATATGGGTGCCCACATGGGAGACCAGGAGGAAGCACCTGGCTCCTGGCTTCAGATTGGTGTAGCTCCAACCGTGGCGGCCATTTGGGGAGTGAACCAATGGAAGGAAGACCTTTCCCTAAGTCTCTCTCTCTCTCACTATCGAACTCTGTCAAATAAATTTAAAAATATATATTTATTTATTTATTTGAGAGGCAGAGTTACAGACATAGAGAGAGGTCTTTCATCTGTTGGTTCACTCCCCAAATGGCCACAATGGCTAGAGCTAGGTCGATCTGAAGCCAGGAGCCAGGAGATTTCTTTGGGTTTCCCACATGGGTACAGTGGCCCAAGGTCTTGGGCCATCTTCCACTGCTTTCCCAGGACACCAGCACTGAGCTGGACTGGAAGAGGAGCAGCCCGGACATGAAATGGTACCTGTATGGATACAA
This sequence comes from Lepus europaeus, assembly GCF_033115175.1. Taxonomy (NCBI): domain Eukaryota; kingdom Metazoa; phylum Chordata; class Mammalia; order Lagomorpha; family Leporidae; genus Lepus; species Lepus europaeus. Next base: position 117,545,635 of record NC_084829.1, read on the forward strand.
GCACTGCAGGCAGGCACTTCACCTACTACACCATAGCACTAGCCCCAAGGACCATTTTTAAAAGCTGCAATTACATGGTTAAAAAAATAAATTGAGGCCGGCGCCGCAGCTCAATAGGCTGATCCTCTGCCTAGCGGCGCCAGCACACCGGGTTCTAGTCCCGGTTGGGGCACACGGATTCTGTCCCTGTTGCCCCTCTTCCAGGCCAGCTCTCTGCTGTGGCCAGGGAGTGCAGTGGAGGATGGCCCAAGTACTTGGGTCCTGCACCCCATGGGAGACCAGGAGAAGCACCTGGCTCCTGCCATCGGATCAGCGCGGTGCGCTGGCGCAGCGCGCCAGCCGCGGCGGCCATTGGAAGGTGAACCAACGGCAAAGGAAGACCTTTCTGTCTCTCTCTCTCACTGTCCACTCTGCCTGTCAAAAAAAAATAAAAATAAAAAAAAAATAAATTGGGAGGGGTGGATCAGATATTTGGTATAGTGGCTAATATGCCACATAGGACACCCACATTCCAGATCAGAGTGCCTGGGTTTGAGTGTTAGTTTCATTCTCAATTTCAGCTTCCTGCTATTCACACCCCAGGATACAGCAGGTGATGGCTTAGGTAATTGAGTCCTTGCCATTCACATGGGAAACCTGGATTGAGTTCGTGGCTCCTGCTTCAGCCTGGCCCAGTGCTGGCCATTCCATCCATCTGGGGAGTGAACCAGCAGATGAAAGATTCTCTCTCTCTCTCTGTCTCTCTCTCTCTCTGTCTCTCTCTCTCTGTCTCCTTCTCTCTGACTCTTTCAAATGAGTAAATAAATATTTTAAAAATAATAACAAATGAAGTTAACAGGAGAAAGAAGAGTAAGAGATAGAGGCAGAGGACAATTAAAGACAGACTGAGCCCAGATGTAGCCGCGTGTGTTGGTTGTGCCTTTGTGTCATTAAGATCAAGGTATCAGAGGTCCAGAATCCCGTCCTTCATTTGACTTCCACTGCAGGCTCCCAAGTGAGCACCACAGACACAGGACACACTCTGGACAAAGCCACTTTATTGGCAGCAGGGACCACTGCTGAGTGTTTCATGATGATGAGCCGAGCAGGATCATGCTTTGTGCTCGTAGCCTTACCCTAAGTGAAGGGAAGCAGAGCAAGGATCGTCTCTCACACTCCACCAGCCCCAAGGTGAGTAGTTGATTCAAGAGCATCAACAACAACCTTAAGGAAGAATGAAAGGCTAAGAAGATATTCCACAAAGACCCTTGAGGAGGGTGCAAGACTGTATAATGCTCATCATTTTCACCTTCTAAATGAGCTCTCCAAGTTGTTTGTCCTGGAACCTTCTCTTCCTGGTGGGAAAAGGCTGCAGATGGAAATGGCATGACCTCTGGTGGCTGGAGTGTGACACTATTTGATTTGGGGGTTCGGGGCTTGGGGAATGGGACCACCATGTACCGACCTGACTGTATTTATGGAGCCTAAAATGAAACACTCATTAGTACTCACTGATAGGAAGCAATGAAGCTAGAGAAGGAAATGGGAGTGCGATCTGGGGCCTTACCTGCCATTTTAAGGCATCCAGAGCAGCACTGCCTGAAAGAAATGGAATGTGAACCACATATGAGTTTTTAAGTTTTGTACTAGCAACATTAAAAAAAGCAAAAAGAAAATCAAAATTAATTTTACTAACATATTTTATTATACCACAATCTGTCCATAATTTTATCCATTCAATGTGTAATCCTTATTAAAAATGATGTAATATACCATGTAACCCAGCCATCTGGGAATTTACTCAAGGGAGATGAAATCAGCATATGAAAGAGTTATCTGTGCCCCCATGAAAATCCTGAGAGATTTACAATTATAGTACCTTTCTACTCTGATGGGCCACATCACACATGCTCAATTGCCATGTGCAGGTAGTGGATATCCTATTGGACAGTGAAGATCCAGAATTTTTCTTGATTCTACATAGAATCATGGAAGAGTTTTAAGCATTGCAGTGACAAGATCAGATGTGTGCTGCAGGCACATCACTATAGTGGTTGTGATGAAGGTAGATTTAAGGGAGCAAGGATTGGAAGCAGGAGGATAAGGTAGGACAAAAGTACAGGTCAGGGATGCTCAGGACCTAACTTAGTTGGGAGGACAATGGTATGCCTGAAATTGCCTATTAGGACCCACTCAGAAAAACGGAAGAGAAAAAAAAACCAGAAAAATCAATATGGTGAATTGATTACTTAGTGATGAACTTGATGAAAAGCCAAGGAGGGGGCAATACGCAATCTGGAGCTTGGCAAAAGCAGGAGCATTGCTACCTCCAGGCTGGAAGGGCAAGGGGAAGAGGTGGAGTTAGCCAGAAACCCAGTCCGACTGTCATGGACGAGAACTGTGGGTGCACTGCCTGGCATGAGCAGGGAAGAGCTGTCATGGGGGACATGCTGTCAGAGGCAGAGCAGGAGAGAGAAATGTCCTGGCTTCTCCCCTGCTCCCACTCGTCAGTCTCCCAGCAGTGTTTCCCATTGCCCATTCTACCTGGACATTGCTGATATAACTTCTCTGCAATGCAGAGGGGAAAGGAGAAAAGGCAAGGGATAGATCTGAGGGCAAACAGGCAGGAGAAGGAGAATAATTTTGAAAACGTTTAAGAGGCAAGTTGGATAAGTTGAAGACAGATGGTGAGAGAGAAAAAAGAGTCAAAGGTGATCATCAGGGTTCCCAGAGTTGTCATTTCCAAGCCAGCTTGATGTTCCCACCTCTTCCTCCCTGACGAGTCCTCCCCACAGAAGACTTGAAATCCCTGTGAAACCAAGAATCTGAAGCAGACCCAAGCTTCTGGCTGACTGCATACAAGCAGGGACTCATATTCAGAAACCTTGCCGGCTTAGTGACCAGGAGGAAGAGCAGATCTGTTATACAACTGAGGAATATGTTAGAAATGTTAACACCAAGGAAGAATGATCAGCAGATATTTGGATATTTGAGCTGAAATTCAGAGGAGAGGCCATAGTAGAAGATCAAATTTGGGAGTTCTTAGCATAATGGAGTAGCTAAACTGTAAAGTTGTGTGTGTATGTGTGTGTGTGTGTGTGTGTGTGTGTGTGTGTGTGAGAGAGAGAGAGAGAGAGAGAGAGAGAGAGAGAGAGAGAGAACCCCTAGGAATGGCAGGGATGGCAGAACACAGTGATGAGAAAAAAAGAGGAGTATGAAGGAGGCCAAGGAGGACGGTCAGAGAAGAGAACTAGGAGAGTGCAAGTCACTGAAGCGCACAAGTGGATTCTTCAGTGAATTTTGGAACAGAACTCATCAGCTCATCCATTCAACAAATACATATTGAGCACTTATTCTATATAAGGCAGTGTTCCACATACTGCGGGTACAGCAATGAACAAACAAAAATCTGTCCAGATTTAATTTTACACACTGGATCACTCCAACAAAGGAGTCCAGATGGAGAAAGAATGGGGAACATTGGATTGAAAATGGAATGTCTCTGGTGAACAATGAGAGCAGCCCCAAGTGTGATAAGCTCAGCAAACAGATCATCACAAGTTGAGCTGGGAGGTGAAGGGGTAGAATGGTGGGAGTAAACTATTCTTTTGAGATGTGTAAAAAGGAAGTAGCTATGGTACACTTGATAGAGAAAACATAAGTTCAAATAGAGTATTTTGGGGCTGGTGCTGTGGCATGGCGCGTAAAGCTGCCACCTGCAGTGCCAGCATCCCATATGGGCGCCGGTTCAGGTCCCAGATGCTCCATTTCCAATCCAGCTCTCTGCTATGGCCTGGGAAAGCAGCAGAAGATGGCTCAAGTCCTTGGACCCCTGCACCTGCGTGGGAGACTGGAAGAAGCTCCTGGCTCCTGGCTTCAGATCAGCTCAGCTCCAATCCCTGCGGCCAACAGGAGAGTAAACCCGTGGATGGAAGACCTCTCTCTCTCTCTGCCTCTCCTTCTTTCTCTGTGTAACTCTGACTTTCAAATAAATAAATAAAATCTTAAAAAAAAACAAATAGAATATTTCTTTTTCTTTGGCCAAGAGTGTCTTATATTTACTGTTGAATGTAAGTGTGGGCCAGATATGAGAGAGGGAGCAAAGAAGGATGAGAACGTTGAAGATTTGAAGAGAGGATACTTAAAGCTGTGTTCTGATACAGGTAGCAGTCAGGAACCCAGAATCTTGTACATTAAGGACAGCTTGATGGGGTGCACTTGGGAGCAAACTGTTCCTTACCATTCTTTTTTCTAGTGACTACTAAGATAGCATCCAGGTTCAAAACAAATTTAAGGGTAGGACATGTGTTTCCCTGAAGATCGATGGTCTTTCAGATTGCTCTGTTTGTTGAGTAGGGGGAGGGTGGGAGAGAAGTTTTCTTTCTCCTGTTCCTTCACCATCTCCTACACTCCCCTTCTGTTCTTGCCTCCACGATATCTTAGTAGCTAGAACATAACCCAGAATTGCCTCCCTAACCCACTCAGGGTCCAGCTTTCCACAACTCTCCACTTAACTGGGCCCTTATCTGGGAACCCTGAGATGCAAAATTTCTAAGACAGCAGAAGTGCTTGGGATTCCAGGAGGCCCAGTGTGCAGCAAGGGGTGAACGGGGAGGCAGACCACGCAATATCCGGCCACTGGGAGTGCAGAAGGGAACTCATGTTTATGTGTTTCCCAAGCAGGGATGCTGATGGACAGACACAGGACAGACCCTAGACATTCTCCCCTGAAACAGCTCTCCGACAGTGTGGGCAAATTCACAGGGAACAGAAAGAAGCCTGTAGGCTAATCTCCCCTTCTGTCCTCTCTACTTCATACATGGAGACAAGAATGATTTTAAAGAGCTGAGGTAAGGTGAGTTATCTCCTGTGACTACTCTGGAGGCCCGTCCCAAGCCAGGCTCAGCAGGGAGGTCCTTGGCCTCCTAGTTCATTCACTAGATCCTCTGTGCCTCAGTTCACAGGGTAGAAAGGCCGTTGTGAGGGTCCCTCCCTTCCTGACTTTCCTGGAACCAGCGCATGCTCCACACAGTTTCAGAGTCGTACACACTCACTGAGCTCTCCAGGACACGCTTACGCAACGCCTTCCTTCCTGACCTAGTCATCAACACAAACCCCTTCTTCCCATGATGTCAGCTTTTCCTACTCAACTGTGGTCTCGGGCCACGTCCTAAATCTATGATGGTCTACAGGAATGAGCAGAAATAACAACAAATCTAAAGGGATAGTCAAGGAGAAAAGATAGAGGGTTAGGTATGCATATACAAGGGTACTTCAAAAGGCTCGTGAGAAATGGAATTCAAATGTTTATTTTGGTGCAAAAAATTTTGAAATTCATGCATTTTTTAAAAGATTTATTTCATTTATTTGATAGGCAGAGTTGTGTGTGTGTGTGTGTATGGAGAGAGATAGAGAAAGAATCTTCTATCTGACGGTTTACTCCCCAAATAGCTGTACGGCTTGGAGATGGGCCAGGCTGAAGCCAGGAGCTAGGAGCTTCTCCTGGGTTACCCAGGTGGATGCAGGAGTCCAAGTACTGAGGCCTTCTTCCTCTACTTTCCCAGGCACATTAGCAGGGAGATGAATACAAAGTGGAGCAGCTGGGACTCAAACCTGTGCTCATATGGGATGCTGGCATCACAAGCATCAGCCTAATCTGCCATCCATAATGCTGGCCCCTCATGTATGGTTTTTCATGGGGTGGGGGGGCAGCTGTTTGACACAGAGATCAAGTTGCCTCTTGGGATTACCATATCCCATACTGGAGTACCTGGTTCAAGTCCCCACTTCTCTGTTTCTAATCCATCTTCTGCTAATGCAATCCCTTAGGGGCAGCAGATGATAGCTCAAGTTTTGGGGCCCCTGCCATCCACATGGGAAACCCACATTGAATTCTGAACTCCTGGCTTCAGCTTGACCCAGTCCTGGCTGTTTTGTGCATTTGGAGAATGATTCAGCACATGGAAGATCTCTCTTTGTTTCTCTCTCTCTCTCAAATAAAATGAAAATAAAGAAGTTTTAACTTCATAGAAAATTCATATTATGAGAAAGATACATGGCTTTCAAAATTTTTTGTATCAAAATCAACTTCATTTAATTTCATTTTCCATTAACTTTTTGAAGTTCCCTTGTAACTATGTAGTATATGTCTGCATATATATAGATATACTGATATATACTTACACCCAGATATATGCAGGTATATTCACAAACACACATTATAAGTAATAAATGTATGCCACTGGTGCGCAATTTCATTCAGAAATTGTCTCAGAACAAAATTTCATTCAAATGCTAACCTACATAAAACAGAATCAAAAATGAGAGTTTTGGCTATAAAAAAACAATTACTTCTAGTGCAGTTTGTTTATGATTATGAAACAACCAGATGGAAAGCAGTCTGGGGGAAAAAGTCTGTTTCGTCACTGGAGTGAACAAAACAATTAGAATGCAAAAAACGTTATGTCTCATGAAAATGAACACGACAGGACTTTCTTCCTGAATGGTGACTGCATGAATGACAGCCACTTCAACTCCAGTAATCTCTGGAGACCCAGTATCCCTTACAGCATCAGCTGCAGGCAGAAGAAAAAGAGCTGGCTAATTTGAAATCAATCATTCATATTCATTTTTCATCTTCCTAATCTGTAGCAACTGTGGCCTGTCAACTTTCCTTCCACATGGCCACTGCATTTCTTCTGAGGAAAGCAAGATTGGCAAGCTTCCCTGCCTCACTTACTCTTTCATTCATTTTCTTTTTCAAAGAAAAAAAAATCCCTAGAGTTCTCTTCAAGTGATTTTTGAGTAACCTGAGCAGAAACAATTAGAAATCCATTTATTATTAATGTGTATTTTTTCTTTTCCTTTTTTTAAGGCATGAGAGTATTTTAAGTAAAAGAGCACTTTCTACTGATTGTGTTATAAGTATTCAAAATATCTACAAAGGAAACCAGGGAAGAACCTATGCCACCAATTTCAAAGAAAAATAATTCTAGACAATGCATGCTTGGAAAAGAGAAAAATTTCATTCAAAGCACTGTAGTAGAAGATGATCAGAAATTTCTCTATTGCTCCTTTTGTTTATCACCTACAGCATGTGTTTAACTACTGAACCATGTTCCTGCTTTAAGAATGGAAAGTCAAAGTTATAGCTGATAAAATGAAGTATTAAGAATATTTTAGGGCCAGCGCTGTGGCTCACTTGGTTAATTCTCTGCCTGTGGCACTAGCATCCCATATGGGCGCCAGGTTCTAGTCCAGGTTGCTCCTCTTCCAGTCCAGCTCTCTTCTGTGGCCCGGGAAGGCAGTGGAGGATGGCCCAAGTGCTTGGGCCCTGCACCCACATGGGAGACCAGGAGGAAGCACCTGGCTCCTGGCTTCGGATTGGCGCAACGCCGGCTGTTGCTGCCATTTGGGGAGTGAACCAACGGAAGGAAGACCTTTCTCTCTGTCTCTCTCACTGTCTAACTCTAGCTGTCAAATTAAAAAAAAAAAAAGAATATTTTAAAGATAAGAAAGAATTCCATTTGGTTACCTTTTTTTTTTTCTCTTTACAGCTATCAACTTGCATTTGTATGAACATTTTTCCTTTATTTTTTGATCAAATTACATTTGATCAAGTCCCTTTCTAATAAGTATATTTTTATTTAAAAGTGGGAAATATATACTATTCTGATATAATCATGTAACTATATTAGGCATTTTTATTTTTTCATTTTTTATTTGCATAGATTTCCATGAGTTGGTATTCAAAGATTCAGCCTCTTACACTTGACATTATCTTCCTGATATTTTGCTAATGTTGCTATACCGGATCCTTAATAATTATTTATTTATTTTCATATTTTATTTTTTAAGATTTATTTTATTTTGTTTGAAAGGCAGAGTTACAGAAAGAGAGGAAGAGACAGAGGGAGAGGTCTTCCATCTGCTAAGTCATTCCCCAAATGGCTGTGACAGCGGGGCTGGGCCAGGCCAGAGCCAGGAGCTTCATCCAAGTCTCCCACATGGCTACAGGGGCCCAACCACTTGGGCCATCTTCCACTGCCATCCCAGGTGCATTAGCAGCAAGCTGGATCAGAAATGGGGCAGCTAAGACTCGAACCGACACTCATATGGGATGCTGACACTGCTGGCAGGGGCTTAGCCTTCAGTGCCACAATGCCAGCCCCCTTAATAATTATTTAAGATGACTTATATATGGGTCAGGTGTTTGGCCAAACAATTAAGTCAATAGTTGGGATGCCTGTGTCTATTGGTGTACCTGGGTTTGAGTCCTGGTTATGCTCCCCGGAACTGAGTTCCCAGCTCCTGGTCTAGCCTGGCCCAGTTCTGGTATTACAGGCATTTGAGGAGTGAAATCAGTGGATGAGAGCTATGTATGTGTGTGTCTATGTCTGCCTCTCTCTCTCTCTGTTTCTCCTTCTGTCTCTCAAATAAATAACTTTAAATGAATATAAACATGACATGTAGCATACATATATATTTGTGTATTTATCTAGATATATAGGTATACAATAAACTCATATGTGTGTAAATATATATAAATTTATTCAACTATAACTCTTGAACATTTAGGTTGCTTTTCTTATTATAAATACTAATGCTATGTATGCAAATTCTCCCACTTACTAACATTTATTTGTAACTCCAATGCCAATAGTCACAGCACTTTCACAGTCATTTGCAGACATGTGTAGAGTGGTGAAAACCTTGAGTTATTCAACATGCACATTCCCAGGGGAGGCCGAACAAGGTGCTGCTCTGCCTTCTTGTTCCATTCTTTCCCACACTGCAAACAAGAGTCCTCTTTATGGACTACTTGATGTCATGGCTTTGGCTTTTCTTTTTATTGGTGATTTTATTGTTTAAAATGGTGCTCAATCATAGTACCCAAGTGCTGTCTAGTGTTTTGAAATAGCAGAAGGCTGTGCTATGCATCATGAATAAAGCATGTGTGCATGTGCGCACATGCGTGTGTGTGTGTGGTGTGTGTGTGTGTGTGTTAGATGAGCTTCCTTCAGGCACAAGTGACACTGCTGCTGGCTGTAGGTTCAATGTTAATGGATCAACAGTGTATATTAAATGAGGTATCTTTAAACAGAAACACACATTTATAACAAAGTTATACATCGATCCATTAATGAAAATGTGATCAGAAGTTCATTGGAACCGTATTCTGTACTTCCCTCAGGAGAAATGATTTGGTATTTGCTAATTCAACATTCAAAGTAAATTTACAAAATACTACTACCATGAATGATAAGAAACAACTATATTTTCATGTTTCATTTAAAAGCTTTTGAGAATAAACCATCAGTACAGAGCAAAGTTTATATTCCTAAGCCTATCATTTAAAGCCTATGCCTTCATGCCCTGAACTGATCCTCTAATATTATCTTTAATCCCCAAGATAAACTTTTGCTGCTAAGAGAGATTCGTGTGTGATTATACAAGAAAGCTAACTAAAGTAAACACCTTCAGTCCCGCCAACAAATTCTGCTTCAAAATGATATTCAACAGCAAAAAAATACAACAACAGCAAAAAATGCTACTTTTCAGGCACCTAGCTAGAGGCACTTGCCCTTTTGCTTTTAAGCTCTCAGAATCCATTGCTGCAGGAAAACCGTGTTGTTGTTGCCATGTTAGTGACTTCATCCACAGTCCTACAGCCAAGTCAGGCTGTATTTGTTCCAATCTATGTGAGCTCCTGACTCAAGGGAACAGTGGTTTGCACACTGCACACTGTTGTTAACTCTGACATTCTCTTGAGTGAATGCAGTCCTGCAGCCAGAAACTGTTCCAGAAAGCATAAGCAAATAATGATGTCATAGAGTGTAGCCTTTACGGCTGGTTACAAACATTTTTAAATTGATTTGTAGACATTTTTGGAATGAAGTACTGCAGATTATGGAAGCAAGTGGTTAGCCTAGTGGTTAAGACACCAGTGTACCATATCAGAGAGCCTGGATTCAATTCCTGGCTCCAGCTCCCACTTCTGCCAATGCGTACCCTGGGAGGTAGTGATGATGGCTCAAATAATTGGGTTCCTATCTCCCATGTAGTAGCGTATTTGGGAAGAGAACTAGGGAAATATTCTCATTCTCTGTGTGTGTGTGTGTGTTGTGTGCATGAGTGTCTTAAATGAATAATAAAAATTTTAAAATAAAAGAGAATTGCAAACCATGGGATTAGACCTGTATTTAACTCCAGGTAGATTTGTTACTGTGATGTAAGCCTCTTCCATCATCTCGAACCATCAATAATCTGATATGTCTTTATAGCCTCGTGTGACAATGTTGGGGGTGATAAAGGGCATAGTCTCCACACTTGCCTCTTTGCCAGTGATGATGCAGAGGTGGCATCATCTTGCTGAGTAGCTCAATGGCCCAGGAGTCCTAGGCTGTGAATAACAATTGTGCAATGAGTAGCAATGGGAGAAATGAGAACGGCAAGAGATGCAGCTGTGCTGTGGACCAGGCTCAGGAGGCGCACATTGCTCCCAGGAAGGCTTTCAAGGGAGGAAAAGATTTGGGTTACACACCATGTGTAGACAACATGACTCCAACAGATTCCCACTCCAAGCATATATTCCCTACAACCCGACTACTCTCTGCTCTCCCAGCATAATACTCTGTTCCCAGCCTTGGCTCACTGCACCTGCGTCGACTGCTAGACCTGTGCCAGGCCGAAGCCAGGAGCCAGGAGTTTCTGGGTCTCCCACATGGGTGTAGGGGCCCAAGAACCTACAACTAGGCCTGACACAGCCCTAGTTGTTGGCAGCCATTTGGGGAGTGAAACAGTAGATGGAAGATTCTCTCTCTGCGTCTGTCTCTGTCTCTGTCTCTCTCTCTCTGTAACTCTGCCTTTCAAATAAATGGTGAGTTCCCTCTGACCTGCGTTCTCTGAGCAGGCAGAGTCTGAACTACACTTTCCTGTGTGATCCCCCTGCACCTTCCTATCCTGCATGCTAGAACTACTCGGATTGGATTGTAATGATCTGTTTTCAGGTCTGCCTCCTTGACCAGGCTACAGAGTTCATTGCCAGTAAGGACTGAGTCTTCTCTCTGCCTCAGGTATTAGCCTGGTGTCTGCCACGTGCGGGTGCCATGTGTCATGGTGGTTAAATGCATAAAGACATGCATACACCTTTGACAGGTGAATGTACTTTGCTTCTAAACATTCCCTGGCTCTTGGCTTGTTAGCAGGCCTGGCTGGCTCAGACAGTGGAGTTTCTTCCAAAGTCAGAAGATGATAGCAAGGTAGCACGGCTTGCTGTTCTAAGGCAGAAGGACATGATCTGAGAGAAGTTGCAACCAGGCACTGAGAGAAGGAAGAGATCCACTCTGCTCTGGCTCAGTGCAGAGAGGGAAGGAGAAAAGCTGGAGGTCAGAGCAGCAAATACCGGGCAAGTGTTTTCTGACTTCTCGTCAGACAAAATTCCAGAACAGTGTGTGCTGCTAGGTGAAGGGAAGCAGAGAGGGAGGACTCGTGCCATCCTCCTTGACAGAACTCTGGAAAGGGGCCAGAGTGGTGCTGCAGTGGGTTAAGCCACTGCCTGCAACACCGGTATCCCATATGGGTGCCAGTTCACTCCTCCACTTCCAATCCAGGTCCCTGCTAATGTACCCGGGAAAGCAGCAGAGCATGGCCCAAGTTCTTGGGCCCCTACACCCATGTGGGAGACCCAGAAACTCCTGGCTCCTGGCTTCGGCCTGGCACAGCCCTAGTTGTTGGCAGCCATTTGGGGAGTGAAACAGTAGATGGAAGATTCTCTCTCTGTGTCTGTCTCTGTCTCTGTCTCTCTCTCTGTAACTCTGCCTTTCAAATAAATAAAGTAAATCTTAAAAAAAAAAAAAAAGCTGGAAAAAGATCCACCCACAGGGTAGCCCCAGGTAACCAGTAACCGTCTGTGCTGAGAAGATCTGAAACGTGTTCTAGGGCCCTCCTCCCCTGTGGTGTGGAAGAGGATGCACACAGTCTTGCAAAACATTTAGGTACACAGCAGGTAGCTGAGAAGTAAGTGCCACGAAGGCCAGAGAAGACACGCTGAAGTGACTTCTGTGCAGATGCTGTGGCTTGGACCATAAAAGCCAAAGGCCAAATGCAGAACCTGGCTGGGACTCAGAGGGGTCCCCAATACCAGTAGGGCAGGCACGAGGCCCCGCCTGCAAACGGGCACCAGAGCCATGCCAAGAGACAGGCCAAGGACCAGGAGCCTCAGGCGTCAGCTGCTGATCCCAGCAGAGCTCCTGGTATCCAGCAAGACAGGGAAAGGAACTCCAGGACCAAAACGCCCAGGAGATCTCTGTGGGTCAGAGGCCCTCTTACGCCTGGCAGAGTCATATCCAGACCTGACCATGGTACTGCCTTGAAAATAGCACGCATGTGGGGCAGGCAAAGAAATTTAAAAGATACAGTATTTATGTGTAAAAGAACAGGCAAAATAAAAAGCAATTAGGATGTAGATAAGTATTTAACCAGCCAGTTAGAGGCTCCCACCCCACCCCATCCAAGGGAGTGAGAACTAAAAAGGGAGCTTTGCCCAACTAAGCAACAAACTTTATTGGGGGTGGGGTGGGGTAGATGAATTTCCTTGTGTTAGTTTTTCAACTCAACCATAAGTGAAGGAAAAAAGACCAAAAAGAAAGAGTCACACTCTTTCCATACATCAGATGCGAGAACACCTCGTAGTGAAACAGTGGCGATTTTCTGGGGGCTCTGTGCCCTGTTGCCCAGGGATTGGCCTCCTGTCTATATTTCGACAGAACCTTCTTTTGTGAGGTCCTGTGCTAGGAGGGGAAGGACAGAGCCACACACAGGGACTCTGGGCTTCAAAGTCAGCTGCTGCTCCAGCTGCCACCATGGCGCCTGGCAGACCTCACTGCCTCTTGGCTGTGCCTCCCAGAAACAATCAGAAGCAGTGAGTGTGTGTGTGTGTGTGTGAGTGTGTATGAGCACCCATGCATTTGTGCACATGCACACACACCTCTTTCACCCATCTTCGAGCCAAGAGGCCTTAGAGCATCACAGTCCAAAATTCACACTTTACAGTTGAAGGAGTGGGGAGGGCCTGCTCCCAGCCAGCCACTTTGTAGGTGCGTGGGGACTAAGCCAGTCTCCTGATTTGAGGGTTCAGCAGTACAGGCTCTGCTTCCTGGTCCATTCCTCTGCCTCCCCAGCCAGGACTCTGGATTGCTGTGAAGGTCCTTGACTCTTTCATGTCCCACTCTGTGTGGTTTCCATGCTTGAACTCAGTCTGTGTTAGACTCCATTGCTGACTTTTCCACAGTAAGGAGGAACACTGGCTACTTCCCTTTCCTCCTTGCAAAGCCTCCTGACTGCTCCCCAGGTTGCTGGCAACTTCCCTCTAACCTGACCCACCAGCCACCACAACTTCTTGCCCATCTCTCTGAAGAGGGGGCCTTCCCACGGTTACTTTCAGCCACTTTTGTTCTTGCAACATTCTGGAGATTCACATGGTGCTATGTTTAGCTACAGCTAGTTAGCACAGACTCCTATCTGCCCACACGGTGGAGTGTATAATATGCACTAATTCATTTGTTCTTTAAGAACCCTAAAGTACTGTTTACACAAGTGGGAAAACTGAAGCTTAGAAAGGTTAAGGCTTTTCCCCAAAGCCACAAAGTCAGTGTGTTTTGGAACCCGAATCTGGACCTGTCTATGCCTCTGCTCAGTTCCAAGACCAATGTGCATAACTGCACAGTAGACAGCCTCCCACTGAGGACTGACAGTCATCACCCTAACGATGTCCCTCTGGTTCTAACTTCCCAACAACTTGCACACAGGGTCCCTGCTGTCATGAAGTTTAATTACACAACTCATAAAAATATACAGTTTGCCTTCTCCTGCTGCCTAAATGACATTGTCAGAGGTTCATTTTTAAAAAACAAAATTATGGTTCAAGAACAGTATTTTGTTTAACTCACTACTTAATGATGGTTCTAGTAAAATGTTACAACCAGTTCAAAAGGAAATGTATCTATACACAGGTAGTCAGAAATGCCAAAGTGAGTTTACACAAACACGTCCAACCAGCAGAACTGCTGTGGTTCACAGGGCCACACATGATTGCATTCCACTGGACAGTGTTCAACCACATTCCTATAGACAAAAATCATTTGCATTACCACCAAGTTTCTTGGAATACAAGATAACTTGGAGACAATGAAAGGAGGAGCTCATCAGAAATGGTATGCTTCACAGGACACTCAGTAGTCATTTTACACATTTTAAGGCACTCTTCACTTTTTCTCAACATTATGAAAATAATATATTATTGTACAAATTTATCATGATGTAATCACTCTCCATACATACACACACACACTCACACACACACAGACAGACAGACTGGCCTAGATTCCAATTGTGGAAAAATATTTCCTCTTCAGAATGAACTTCACAAAAATGCCTGGTCCTCTGGCCCCTGTTGAAGTGGTATCTGTTAGAGAGAACCATTCCACAATCCACCATTATTCCCCAAGGATTCTCCAAATATCACAGGCTATTAATTTTCTTTTCAAAATCAGGTTCTGAACAGATTATGCTGAGATGGTTCCTCTTACCTTTAATTCCAGCCAATGCTTATGTGGCAGCCAATCCTAGAACATTCACCAAGACAGGAAGTATTGGGGCCCTAATCAAATATTTTGACTAGAAACCTGCCTTTGCTTTAACAGAACATCCTAACATAAACAAGTATTTACCAAAAACACTTGCAGAAAGAGGATATGGTTCCATCTCTGAGAAATCACCAGTGTCTTCTTTTCCTAAACACCTGTTTTCTGCCTTGAGAATTTAGGCCCTGTGGTCACTGGGAGTAAACAGGATTCACCTGGTGAAAGGAAGCGACGAGCCCCTCCTGAAACTCCAAGTATAGAAGTGTTTTGTCAACTGGTGTTCAAGGGGAAGCAGAGTCTGACACAAGAATTCCAGCCAGCGCCGTGGCTCACTTGGTTAATCCTCCGCCTGTGGCGCCGGCATCCCATGTGGGCTCTGGGTTCTAGTCCCGGTTGCTCCTCTTCCAGTCCAGCTCTCTGCTGTGGCCCGGGAGAGCAGTGGAGGATGGCCCAAGTGCTTAGGCCCCTGCACCTGCTTGGGAGACCAGGAGGAAGCACCTGGCTCCTGGCTTCAGATCGGCATAGCTCCGGCCGTAGCAGCCATTTGGAAAGTGAACCAACAGAAGGAAGACCTTTCTCTCTCTCTCTCTCTCTCTCTCTCTCACTGTCTAACTCTATCTGTCAAATAAAAAAAAAAAGAATTCCAGCACCAGTACTCTATCTGGGAGGTGCAGGAAATACTTACAGAGTAGGGAAGGGAATAGAGTCGTAGTGGGCAAGCAATACAGGAGATGTGACTGAACCACTATCAAGGTAGATGAATGCAGCTTAATCTCCCAGAGAAACTTGAGGAAATGCAAGACAGAAACTCCAGAATTATCCCACTCAAGGGCTAGTGAAGCTGGGGTAGTACTTATTTACCAGCTCCTGTGAGCCACTGCTGAGGACTGCTCCTGAGAACTATGAATTCCTCAGAACGTTTAGGCGGCTGGAGGTTCTGCAAATAAGGCCTCTGGACTCAGACATGCACGGGCAGCTGGAGTCAGCAAGAGCCACTGAAAGGCTGGGGAGAGTCAGGGAAAATGTGGCTGGAGTGCACAGTGGCAGGGCCTGCTACCCCTCTCCCGCAGCTGATTAAGGAGGGTCCTTCCTCCAGGTGCAGCACTCCTGTGATACAGCCCTCTCCTGCTCTCTGCTGCCTTGAATTTGCTCCTGCCACCTGCTCACTTCTGTATTTCCCAATTCCAATTCTTTGTTCATGCAGGACTTATTGCTGTGGGCCAGCTCTCAGGTCACTGGTCAGCCTCTGGATAGCTCATTCTAGGAAGAAGTACTTACCCTGGCTTCTACCTCTGAGGACAGAGTCAAGTGACACAGAGCATGGGCACATCCTGGGAACTTTTGGAGGTAACACAGACACCACATCATGCTGTTCCCATATAAAGATCCATGGCAGAGTTTTGCCTTTGTAAGGTTGCTCACATGTCTATTTACCCCACCAGGGAGAACAGATGAGGCTTATAGTCATTGGAATACAAATTTGGGGCCAGTGTTGTAGCACAGCAGGTCAAGCTGCTGCTTGCTGCACCAGCATCCCATATGGGAGCACTGGTTGTGGTCCCAGCTGCTTTGCTCCTTTTTTTTTTTTTTTTTTTTTTTGACAGGCAGAGTGGACAGTGAGAGAGAGACAGAGAGAAAGGTCTTCCTTTTGCCGTTGGTTCACCCTCCAATGGCCGCCGCGGTAGCACGCTGTGGCCGGCGCACCGCGCTGTTCCGATGGCAGGAGCCAGGTACTTCTCCTGGTCTCCCATGGGGTGCAGGGCCCAAGCACTTGGGCCATCCTCCACTGCACTCCCTGGCCACAGCAGAGAGCTGGCCTGGAAGAGGGGCAACCGGGACAGGATCGGTGCCCCGACCGGGACTAGAACCCGGTGTGCCGGCGCCACAAGGCGGAAGATTAGCCTGTTGAGCCACTGTTGAGCCGGCTGCTTTGCTTCTGATCCAGCTCCCTGCTGGTGTACCTGGGAGTGCAGTGGACAATGGTCCAAGTGCTTGGGTCCCTGATACATATGTGGAGGACCCAGATGAAGTTCTTGGCTTCTGGCTTCAGACTTGCCAAACTCCACCTGTTGTGGCCATTTGGAAAGGGAATGGAGGATCGATCTCTCACTCTTCACCCCTTTCTCTATCACTATGCCAAATACAAAAATTTTAAAAGATGTTTAAGCTAAAAAAAGGAATGCAAAACTTGGAGCTATGGCTTTACATATATATTTTCCTCCTTACAAATAAGCATTTTCTTCTGCCTCAACCTAATTTAAGATTTTAACTCTTCCCATTTCTTTCTTCTTGCTTGACTTTTTTCACGAATGAAAACCTGCATGGATTTCACTATACCAGGAATTACTCTTGGTTTCCAAGAGTGGGATAGGCCTTTGTCCTAGCAGTCCACTGACAATGGTTAACACACCTGTGTCCCACATCACAGTACATGGGTTCATACCCAGCTCTGACTCCTGACTCCAGCTGCCTGCAAATGCACACCTGGGAGAACATAGTGATGGCTCAAATGATTGGGTTCCTGCCACCCATGGGTGGTGGTGGCTGGATTGAGTTCCTGTCTCCCAGCTTCACCTGGGGCCAGTTATAGGTGGCATTTGGGGAGTCAAAAGATTTGACCTCTCTCTCTCTCTTCATCTCTTTTTCTTTCTGTGTGTGTGTGTGTCTCACAATTAAAAAAGTTTTTAAACAAATTTTGAATAGATACATGTGAGGCCACTATTCTAATTGTACTCCTAACCACCATTTCCATATTCTTTGAAAGAGCCCCCACCTCTCCCAGTTACATTCTTTCTCCTTGTCAAATTTTCTTTACAGAATTCAGAAATCATACAGATTTTTAAAATTGTTTCTTTACTGTTAATTTCATAACTCCCCTGTTAAGTTTAATGAGAGCAGATGCAAGAATGGGGCCATTAAATTATTACTTATTGGATGGGAAGGGGGGGGGAGTGTCACTATGTTCCTAAATCTGTATATATGAAATATATTAAACTTATACAACTTAAATAAAATTAAAATAATTAACTCTACTACTTAATAAGGTGATCTAAGTATGGTATGAAAACCGATTATCTGTGCCTTCCATGTGCTTTCCAGTTATGTATTTAAGATATTCTGCATTCTTTTATTCATAATATTGTCCAAATATGTATCTTATATTTCTAGCTGAAACTTGAAATAGTTCTTTTTCTTTTTCTTTTTTCTTTTTTTTTTTTTTTTTGACAGGCAGAGTGGACAGTGAGAGAGAAACAGAGAGAAACAGAGAGAAAGGTCTTCCTTTTGCTGTTGGTTCACCCTCCAATGGCCGCCGCGGTAGTGCGCTGCAGCCGGCGCACCGCGCTGATCCGATGGCAGGAGCCAGGTGCTTCTCCTGGTCTCCCATGGGGTGCAGGGCCCAAGGACTTGAGCCATCCTCCACTGCACTCCCTGGCCACAGCAGAGAGCTGGCCTGGAAGAGGGGCAACCGGGACAGGATCGGTGCCCTGACCGGGACTAGAACCCGGTGTGCCGGCGCCGCAAGGTGGAGGATTAGCCTAGTGAGCCGCGGCGCCGGCCGAAATAGTTCTTTTATGAGGTTACTGAAAATAAAAATATATAACATTAAAAAAAAGAAAGAGCGGATCACTAAAGCAAAGACTTTGCAGGCTTTTTCTAGGAATTAATTTGGATTGAGGCCGGCGCCGTGGCTTAACAGGCTAATCCTCCGCCTAGCGGTGCCAGCACGCCGGGTTCTAGTCCTGGTCGGGGCGCTGGATTCTGTCCCGGTTGCTCCTCTTCCAGGCCAGCTCTCTGCTATGGCCAGGGAAGGCAGTGGAGGATGGCCCAAGTGTTTGGGCCCTGCACCCCATGGGAGACCAGGAGAAGCACCTGGCTCCCGGCTTTGGATCAGCGCGGTGCGCCGGCCACAGCGGCCATTGGAGGGTGAACCAACGGTAAAGGAAGACCTTTCTGTCTGTCTCTCTCGCTCACTCTCCACTCTGCCTGTCAATAAATAAATAAATAAATAAATAAAAATTTAATTTAGATTGACCCAAACGCACCTGTTGTTTGGTCCCTATTATGACAGGGACAAAGTCTTGGGTGGTGGCTGGCCAAAGGCAGCATGGGATCATCAGGCGGAGCTGAAATTGCCAATGGAGCCTCATCAGGTGTGGCTCAGACCAAGACAGAGTCCTTACTTGGAGATGGCAAGCTTTTGACAGGAGCCATCAGGCAGGCCTTGCAGGTGACCAGGGTGGACCCCACCATGGGCCAGCCCTGACTGAGGAGAACTCTGAGACAGGGAGGGAATGCACAGCAGCCACACTGCTGATGGCAGCCACAATGAACAGCTGTGGAGGGCTGTGTCTCCAGGAGACCTGGAACTCACTGTGCTTCCGGGGATACTTCTAGAGGTTTGCATCCATTGTAAACACACTTCTCTGTGTTTTGTCTTCTTTTATTTCTGATTTTGGAAATCCACATTAAATATGAATTTTTAAAATTATAAATAGACACAATTAAATCAATATAATGCCAGTATTTTCCAACCTGGCTTCCCTGGATCCAAACAGTAAATCCCATCAATATAGTAGAGGAAAATATTGAATAATAGCATAAAAGATATCCTTTGGAGAGGCTGCATAAATGACAACAACTCGCAATGGGAAACAGGCTCACAAAGATTTGAGACTGCTGTTAATGGGCTAAGAACCTTTGAGACCCAGGGCAGTCTACACAGTGGCTGTTTCTAAGTGTAAGAACTGTGTGACACTGAATTTCAGAAAAAAACAGGGTGGTTAGGCTGTGATCTCATGGAAGCAGCATGCTCACTGGTATGATCCTGGAACAATGAATGTGTGGAGAAGAAATGGATTTCTGTGGTGCATTAGGGAAACAGTTTCATTAGAAGTTTCAGTGTGAATGGAACTGCTAAACTGTAAGAGGAGAAATATGCTTTCTAGAGGAGAAATATCCAGATGTTCAAGGTCCTGGATCAGGATGTGAACAATGTGTCACACTGACATGTTCACTAAATAAAAGAAAGTCTCCAGGGCAGATTATTCAAAGAAAAATGACAATAAAGAATTTTCTAAAATGCTCAGAATTCTCTCTCTCTCTTTAGTAAATGGTCACCTATAAATTCCCTTTGTTCACTTTGAATGCACATTATTCTTTTTATTCAAACCGCTAGTAATGACATAGCCTGAGATAATGCTCTTCAAGTTAAATATAGAGCTTCAAAACAAGGAACTATTATTCCACTTCAAACAACCTGAGGTTTCTGATCATGTCCTCAGCTATTACTGCCTAGGAAAGAGATCGGCTCTAAAACTACTTCAAGGTGACATCTGCTCAGTAACCCCCAGTGTTCTCGGTGCCAAAGGTAGCCTCCCTACTCCTCTTCAGCCCATCTGAAGCATGGCCACGCCTGAGCTGTCCACTCAGATCTTCAGGTCTGACCACAGCACTTTGCCTTGTACATTCTCGTGTGTGCTCATTGTTACCCTGTCTGCGCTATCTCACCGGCATTAGGAAATCCATTCATTACTGAGAGCCTGTTCTGTGCCAGCCACTGAGTACACTGCTCCAGTGAACACAAGGTCTCTGGGGGTACAAGGAAAGAAGAGGTAAATAAACAATGGGTGTAACAAGAAATAACAAGTTGTATTATGAGGTAATTTGTGCTCCTGAAAAAAAGAAAATACACTGAGACTGAGGAGTTTGGGGTGACTTACAGTCAGTGGGGTGCTGCAGCTGGCTTCCACAGCTACGGAGCTCTGACTGTGGCATCTCTTCCCTTCTCCATGTTCAGCAACATCAGTTTGGTGACATCACCTTGGTAACTTGAAATTGCCAAATATTTAACATGGAAATTGGCAAATACTACAAAGTGTGGCAATTGATAACCATTTACCCGCATGCCACTCCTGGGAGGGTAAGATAAACACTGGCGTTTGAGCAAAGACATGACAGAGGTGAGGCAGCAGGCCTGCGGAGATTTAGAAGAGTAATTCGCAGCCATGGAAAACCATTGCAGAGGCCCCAAGTCAGAAGTAGGTCAGTGTGTCCTCGAAGAGCAAGGAGTACTGAGGACAGCAGGGGAGAAACTGAGAAACACAGAGAAAAATTAGCTCAGAGGGAACTCGAGAGCAGATCGTGCAGGAGCTGCAGGACACTGGAGGTACTTCAACTTCTACTCTAAGCATAATGGCAACTACCGGGGGTTTCAGAACAGAGAACTGTCTGGATCTAGTTTCCTTTTAAAAGGACCACTTCAGCTGTCCTGCTGAGCTGAGGGCAGGTGACAGAAACTCAGTAGGTAGATATGTTACAAAATCATTCCAGCTACCCTGTTCTATTAACTAGATGAAATGTGATGGCTTGGGATGAAGGCACTAGATGTGGTAAGAAATGGTTGGATTTTAGAGTATTTTTAAGGAACAAACAGAAGGTGCCAAGTGATTGGATGTGGAGTGTCAGAGAAGGCACGAAGAGCTAACATGGAGAATTTTAGCTTGAGAAATGGACAGATGCTGTTGCCCTCAGTTGAGAAGTGTCTCAATTTCAGGAGAGAGTTGTGGCCTGGAGATAGACATCTGAGAGGAATAGATGGCATCTTAAAGCCATGGGACTAAATAGTAACACAAAAGAGTGACTATAGACAGGATAGGGAAGAGAAAAGGAACAAGGAATTAGCCTTAGGGAACCCCTAAGGTTAACACACTGGGAAGAGGAGGAATCAGCAAAAGTGAGCACGAATGGAGTGGCCAGAGAGCTAGGAGGAAAACCCAGGGTAGAATGCCCAAGAAGTCAAGTGAAGAGATTGTATTAAGTACAGGAAGGGATCAGCAATATTTAATGCTGTTGATAGAACTGGTAAAATGAGGGGTTGGTGCTGTGGCTCAATAGGTTAATCCTCTGCCTTGCAGCACTGGCATCCCATATGGGCACCAGTTCTAGTCCTGGCTGCTCCTTTTCCAATCTAGCTCTCTGGAAAAGCAGTGGAAGATGGCCCAAGAATGGGCCCCTGCACCTGTGTGGGAGACCTGGAAAAAACTCCTGGCTCCTGGTTTCAGATCAGCCCAGCTCCAGCCGTTGCAGCCACTGGGGAGTGAAGCAGTGGATGGAAGACCTTTCTCTGTCTCTCCCTCTCACTGTCTGTAACTCTACCTCTCAAATAAACAAATAAAATCTTTAAAAAAAAAAAAAGAAAAGAAAAGAAAAGAAAAGAACTGGTAAAATGAGAACTGTATTTGGCCAACTTGTGACTTTGACCAGATAGTTTCACAGGAGCTTCAACAGAGAGAAGCCTCATTGGAGTGGGTTTAGGAGACAATGGGAGGAGGGACACTAGAGACAGTAAGTGTTGGAACTTCCAGTCACACATCCACTGCAAAGTAGAGCAAAGAAATGGGGTGATAGATGGCAAAAGAACTGAGTTCAAGAGTAGGGTTTTGTTTTGTTTGAAGAAATAACAGCAAGTTTACATGATGGCAGGAATGAACTGGTGGGGAAAGGAGCTTCAGTAAATGGGACCTTTAGCCTCAACCCTCTCTTCTCTGCCAGGCTGGCTTCATTTCCCTTTTTAGAGACCTTGAACCTGCACTGGCCATTTCAGTTATGCTTTTACTAACCCTTGAGAATGCCTCTTTTTTTGTCATTCCTTGATTCTCTCTCCATGATTTTCTTTCTTCTTTAGAACCCCGGGGGTTGCCAGCTGGCTTTATTACAATAGAGTCCTGCTACTTAACCTCGGTTGAACCCACAAAACTGTCCAAGTATTCTTTTATTTTTATATTCTATCATGGTTCATTTCCTTTCAAATGACCAAATGTGTTTATTTCAATTTTTTATACTGCTATTTGGCACACATTCAGAGTCATTGAGCGATAACCACGTTCCAGACACTGGAGCCTGACATCAAAACCCCCACTACGGTCCTAGCTCTTAGCAGGTGATCTTTAATCCACTTCACTGAAAGGGCTGATGTGAATGTCTCCCACTTTCTCCTTTCCATCTTTAATTTTTAAAGACATCTTTTCCATCACTGCTTCTAAAAGACAGAGTCTCCTGTTTATTTCAAAGATTCTCTTATACTTGGACCTCGAGTCTATTACCTATTCCATTTAATTACTGTTCTACCAATTAATCTCATCCAAACCAACCACAATGTTGGCATCACCCTTCCCTTTTCAAACTTCTTCCCTCTTCCCAGAGGTAACCACCGTATCAACTTTTGAACTACTAATTCTTTCCCTTTTATTTATAAGTTTTTACCCAAATATAGTTATAAAAGAATGTGTGTATATGTGTGTGTGTCTAACACATGAAGTTATTTTAAAGTTTGTGGGAGAGGGTCGGTGCCATGGCTCACTTGGTTAATCCACCGCCTGCAGTGCCAGCATCCCATATCAGCGCTGGGTTCTCTTCCAGTCCAGCTCTCTGCTCTGGCCTGGGAAGACAGTAGAGGATGGCCCAAGTGCTTGGGCCCCTGCACCCGCATGGGAGACCAGGAAGAAGCACCTGGCTCTTGGCTTTGGATCGGTGTAGCTCTGGTCATAGCGGCCATTGTGGGGTGAACCAACGGAAGGAAGACCTTTCTCTCTGTCTCTCTCTCTCACTGTCTAACTCTGTCAATAAATAAATAAATAAATTTTGTTGGAAAATGGAATTAAAAGGTGATTATTTTTGTGCAAATTTTGAAATCCATGAATAGTTTTTTCATAATACACACTTTTCATGAAGCTTTTAAAGATACTTCATATGCATGGATTTCAAATTTTTTGCACCAAAATAAACTTAGCTTTTAATTTCATTGTGTACAAACATTTTGAAGCATTCATATATATGTGTGTATTTTTATATATATCTTGAACCATAAAGTGTTCACTTTTTGACAAACTTGAAATGCTAGTTTTGGACTTTAAGCACAACACAACACTAGATAGTATGGAGAAAAGAATTTTGCCACTACCAGGAGAAGCTAACTGAGTGGCTCCTCCAGGTTATAGTCTGGCAACATCTGTAGGGAAAGTCATCAGTGTATCCTGGAAACTTGGAGTTGGGGCATTGTGCAGAAAAATGGCCTGGGGTGGGAGGCTGCCAATCATTTTTCCTTTAAAAATATTTTATATTGTTTTTAAAACTTTTTGGTTAACATTTAATAATGTACACCTTTATGGGGCACAGTGCAATGTCTGAACAGATGCATGCAGTGTAAACTGATCAAATGAGGCGGTCAGCATCCCCTACCTTTCCTCTATGTTTAAAGCCTACCAGCTCCTCTCCTCCAGTGCTTTCTATAGGATACAATGTACTATTGTGCTCCGAGCCATCCTGTTTTACTCCTATTTTTATAACCCTATTACTCCTGTCTAGATGTGTTTTGGTCTTTTATTTTTAATTTATTTTTAAAATTTATTTATTTATTTGAGAGTTAGTCTCACAGAGAAAGGGAGAGGCAGAGAAAAGTCTTCCCTCTTGTGGTTCACTCCCCAAACAGCCTCAACAGCTGGAGCTGAGGTGATCCAAAGCCAGGAATTTCTTCCGGATCTCCTATGAGGGTGCAGGGGTCCAAGCACTTAGACAATCTTTAACTACTTTGCCAGAGCATAACAGAGAGTTGGATCAGAAAGGAGCATCCGAGACATGAACTGTCACCCAGATGGGATGCTGGCTGCACAAGAGGAAGCTTAGCCTACTATGCCACAGTGATGGCCCTGTGTTTTGGTCCTTTAGACAACCTCTATCTCCCTTCCCCTTTTTCTCAGTCTCTAGTAATCACTATAATACATTTGGATAGACTTATTTTTTAACTTCCACATATGAACAAGAACATGAAATATTTACCTTTCTTTGTCTAGTTTATTTAACATAATGACCTCCAATTCTATTCACTTAGCTGAAAATGTAAGGATTTCATTTCTTTTTATGACGGAATAACACTTTGCTTTGTATATTCACTACATTTCCTTCCTTCCTTCCTTCCTTCCTTCCTTCCTTCCTTCCTTCCTTCCTTCTTTCCTTCCTCTCTCTCTCTCTCTCTCTCTCTCTCTCTCTCTCTCTCTCTCTTTCTTTCTGACATTTGATGGCTGTTTACAGTCCATGTCTCTTTGGTTGAGGAACAGTGTTTTTGTCTTCATAGAATTGTTGAAGTCTTTACTTAGTGTAGGGTTAACCTTATGAGTTAACTGAAAATAGCTAAAGTAAACTGAAAATAGATCTTGGTAAAAATTAATAGTGGGAGTAGGAGAGGGAGGAGGTAGAAGATAGATGAGAGGGAGAGTAGCATAGAAAGTATCACTGTGTTCCTGAATCTTTATATATGAAATATATGAAACTTGTATATCTTAAATAAAATTTTAAAAAATAAAAGAACCATCCAGTAAAGTGAAGAGACAACCGACAAAATGGAAGAAAATCTTTTCAAATCATGAAACTGACAAAAAACAATATCTAGAATCTGTAAAGAGCTCAAGAAACTCAACAACAGCAAAACAAACAATCCAGTAAGAAATGGATTGAACAGGCATTTTTCAAAAGAGGAAATTCAAATGGCCAACAGATACATGAAAAAATGCCCAGGATCACTAGCCATCAGTGAAATGCAAATCAAAAGCACAAGCAGGCTTCACCTCATGCCAGCTAGCATGGCTCTCATACAGAAATCAACAAACAACAAATGCCAGCAAGGATGTGGGTGATAAAGGTACCGTAATCCACTGTTGATGGAAATGCAAACTAGTACAGCCACTGTAGAAGACAATATGGAGATATCTCAGAAAGATGAAAACAGATCTACCATATGAGCCAGCCATCCCACTCCCTGGAATTTACCCAAACAAAATGAAGTCAGCATATGAAAAGATTCTCTGTACCCCCATGTTCACTGCAGCTAAACCCACAATAGCTAAGAAATGGAATCAACCCAGATATCTATCAAATATTGACTGGATAAAGAAATTACAGTATATATATATATATATATATATATATATATACATATATATATACACAAACATATATATGTACATGCATACTTACTATGGAATAATATGCAGCAATAAAAAATGAAATCCTGTCTTTTGCAACAAAATGGATGCAACTGGAAACCATCATACCCAGTGAAATAAGCCAGTCCCTAAAAGACAGATACCATATATTTTCTCTCATCTGTGGTAACTAATAGAGTATCCAAAGTGTAATGTTTTGGAGTGAAATTAACACTTTGAGATTCAATGATTATTCTCTACTGTCTTGTCTTGCCCTTGTCTCTACTGTTGAGGAACAGTATTTTTATTCATTTTTTTCTTCATACTGTCTGTTGAGTTCTTTGCTCAATGTGGGGGTCAATCCTGTGAGTATAGAGTAAACTGAGGATAGATCTTTGTAGGATTAAGAGTGGGAGTGGGAAAGGGAGGAAAAGGGGTATTGGGGCATGGGTGGGAGGGGATGGGAAGTGCCACCATGTTCCCAGATCTGCATATATGAAATAAACTAAATTTGTATACCTTAATAAAATTTTAAAAATGCAAAACAAAAAAAGAAACCAAATGCAGTAATGGACTTTGTTTTAAATCTCTGTCAAAAAATTTATAAGAATTATCCAGTGCTATAGTTTTAATAATTTGGGGACTATTTTAAAATTTACTGTGTAAGAGTGAAGTTGAATACATTTTCGTGCAATTATTATTTATAGCCCTTGTTAATTTTCCTGCTTGTATATAATATTTTTACTTTTATTTGTTGAATTTTTCATTTAAAGCATCCATTAATACTTTGACGATAGTTTAGAATAAAATATTACCACAAGGGCTGGCATTGTGGTACAGCATGTTA
Organism: Lepus europaeus; assembly: GCF_033115175.1. Taxonomy (NCBI): domain Eukaryota; kingdom Metazoa; phylum Chordata; class Mammalia; order Lagomorpha; family Leporidae; genus Lepus; species Lepus europaeus. The sequence goes on from NC_084829.1 coordinate 117,572,079, forward strand.
AGCCACCAACTGATGCCAGTATTTCATATGGGCCCTGTGTTAGAGCCCCAGCCACACCAATTCTGATTCAGCTCCCTGTTAATGCACCTTGGAAAGTAGCAGACAATGATCCAAATACTTGGGACCCTGCCACCCACATGGGAGACTCATATGGAGTTCTAGGCCCCTGGCAGTGGCCTGATCTAGCCCTGGCTGTTGTAACCATTTGGGTAGTGAACCAGCAGATAGGAGATCTGTGTGTGTGTGTGTGTGTGTGTGAGACTCTGCCTTTCAAAATAAATAAATAAATCTTTAAAAAATGATGTTAACTCAAAAATAAAGTATTAAGTGAAAAACAAAAGTTATGGAATTATGCAATAAATTCATTTTGAGAAGCATTTGTCTTTTAAGGTACAATTTATTATGAATTAAAGAAAAGTACATTAAATGTCTGATCCTTGTTCTAAATGTAAATTTTAAAATTTCCTAATTATAATTATCCTAATGTTAGGATAATGATATTTGCCACTTGATATTATCCTAAATTATCCTAAATACATTATAAAAAATCTAAAAATAAATAAAAGTTTAAGAATCTTTCCTATTTTAAAAGTTAAGTCTATTCTTAATGTAAGTAAACATTCTGAAACCAAGTCTTTTCAAAGTCAACAAAGAGATGAGAAATTTGTGAAGGTTTAGGCATCAAAAATTAGTGTTACAAATCATAAGTGCTAATCATCAGAACTTCATGGAAAACAAGCTCAGAGTTTCTAACCAAACAGTATCTAATGGAATGAGTGAATATGAAGCCTAGACCTAAACTGCAATGAAAAATGGAGTTCCTACATCATGATGTCTGAATCTTAAGTGAAAGCAAATAAAACTTTGGACAGATGGAGACACTCATGTCTGGTTATCTTCCAAACAGATAGAAATATACTTAACAACATATCATCAGGTTAAAAATTACATTCCCAGTTTTCCTCCACAGAAATCCACATTCTAGATTTGCCTGGAAGCACATTCTCTGGAGACAGGATTCCAGCCTCTGAAGATAAGTGAACATGCTACAGTAATATACCGCCTGGCACAGGCACAGGTGGCATCAGTCCTAAGCAGGATTTACAGATGACAGATATCACCTTGTGTCCTGATGCATGGTCTTCTGAAAGTGTGGTTATTTTTGAAGAGATGGAACATTAGTGTGGCTCCTAGAAGGCTACATTTATTTAATTTCAGGAGTTCAGAAAATGGAGAGGACACAGTATCTCAGCAAACACAAAGGGTGTTTTACATGTAATTGCTGCTTTTATTCCTCCATACAAATGTCACATGCCCCAAAATGAAGAGATTTGCTAGTTATGGATCAATATAAGAGTTATTTTGCTAGTGAAAGAAGCTAATGACAAAAATGTTTCATTGCATCCTTAGAATTCACTATATGGAGACAGTGGGATTCTCTTTCAAGAACCACATGATTAAGGTGAAAAATTGATGGAGATTATTAAATAAAACCACATTTTCATTTTCCTTGTCCATCCATGGTCACTTGGGATGATTCCACATCTTGGCTATTTTGAACGTGCAGATATCTCTTTGATATGCTGATTTCATTTCCTTCAGCTATATATCCAGAAGTGGGATAGCTGTGTCATATGGTAGACCTGGTTTTAGTTTCTGGAGGAATTGGTGCACTGTTCTGTAATGGCTGCGCTAACTGGCATTCCCACCAACAGTGTGTAAGTGTTCCCTTTTCTTCCCATCCCTGCCAAAATCTCTCTTCTAAGGTCACTATGGGTTATCCATGGCAGCCTGCCCAAAACACTGATGGTTTTATACTCTTCACAACATCTTTAATTTTGACTATAGTCTCCATAATAAATTCCTAACTATGTAGATAGCATTGCTGGCTCTCATTATCTTTATAGCATTATTATCTTTTTACTTCCTGTGCCAAACTAAGCTACTAGAATCATTACCTTAAAGGAGCAGGACTCAGAGGAAACATGTAGAAGATGACATAGCTCTAAGGCATGCTGAGAGAGACAAAGCCAAGGTGAAAGACTAGCCACAAAGAATTCCCTCAAGGTCGTATACAAAGTTAGGGCTCAAGCTTAAAAAGGGGCTGCACACAGAGATACAAGAAAAGGGGAGAAAGAAAAGCTGATGTCAGCAAAGATGGGGATAACACAGCAGAAAACAGGGACCTGAAACAGGCAACACACAGACAGCTACAGGTGCTGGAGGTGCTAAGTGAGGTGCATGCATTTTTGATAACTGTATTTGGGGTGACTGTACAGCTTGAAATATTACCTTTAATCAACTTATATAAAATGCAAAATTTTGTTTTATATTTTTTTGAAATCTATGAAGCTAGCACAAAAAAAAAAACATTTCATTATTTTGAGAGGGAAGGGCCTATGTCACTAATGCAATGTCTCCAAAGGTGCATTACTGTGGAGGAAAAACCATTCCCTGCTGGTTTTAAACTTCCTCTTGGCTCCCTGAGGTTGATACATAGAGCCACCATGGTACAAACACCATGAGGGGTGGAAAAATTAAAATCTGTTTTATGTGCCCTTCTTCTTTACTTTCAACGCAGATGTAACTCCTAAGAAACTGGTTACCAGTCTGTCAGATGAGTTAGAATTCCCAGTGATGCCACTGAGATGGTATCTCTCAAAAGAACAGAGTTTCTTTTCTAGACTGTGGATCTTCAGATGGGTAGCTCTGTCATTTTTATCTTGTTTCCTGCAAGTCAGGGTGAGTTCATGAAAGCTCATTAAAAAGCATGTCAGGGGTCAGCACTGTGGTGTAGCAGGTTAAGCTGCTGCCTGCAGTGCCGGCATCCCATATGCATGGTGGCCTGAGTCCTGGCTGCTCCATTTCCAATCCAGCTCTCTGCTATGGCCTGGGAAAGCAGTGGAAGATGGCCCAAGTGCTTGGGCCCCTGTATCTACATGGGAGACCCAAAAGTTCCTGGCTCCTGGCTTCAGATTGGCGCAGCTCCAGCCATTGCGGCCATCTGGGGAGTGAACCAACAGACAGAAGAACTTTTTGGCTGGCACTGCAGCTCAATAAGCTAATCCTCCACCTGCAGCGCTGGCACACTGGGTTCTAGTCCCGGTCGGAGCACCAGATTCTGTCCTGGTTGCTCCTCTTCCAGTCCAGCTCTCTGCTGTGGCCCGGGAGTGCAGTGGAGGATGGCCCAGTCCTTGGGCCCTGCACCTGCATGGGAGACCAGGAGAAGCACCTGGCTCCTGCCTTCGGATCAGCGCAGTGCGCCGGCCACAGAGGCCATTGAGGGGTGAACCAATGGGAAAAAGGAAGACCTTTCTCTCTGTCTCTCTCTCACTGTCCATTCTGCCTGTCAAAAAAGAAATATATATATATATATTTATATATCTATAAAGAACTTTTTGTCTCTCCCTTTATCTGTAACACAGCCTCTCAAAAAAAAATAAATAAATCTTTTTAAAAAAAAAAGCATGCCAGATGTGAAATGTCAACTTCACCCTAAACTTTCCCTTTTCAGAGCATCAAATGAAGACTCTGTTGGGTTCCACAATGGCTCTCTGATTTTGGTAGTCTGTCGAAGAAAGGAACTTGAAAGTTGTATCACAATAGGGGAGAATCTGAGCCTTTCTGGAAATACTTTGAAGGTTTATAAAAAGTATCTTTAGGGGCTGGTGCTATGGCATAGTGGGTGAGTTCACTGCCTGCAGTGAGGGCATCCCATGTGTGTGCCGGTTCACAACCTGGCTGCTCCACTTCTGGTCCAGCTCTCTCCTGTGGCCTGGGAAAGCAGTGCAAAATGGCCGAGGTGCTTAGGCCCCTGCACCCGAATGGGAAGACCTAGAGGTAGCTCCTGGATACTGGCTTCGGATCGGCGCTGCTCCGGCCATTGCAGCGCATTGGGGAGTGAACCAGCAGATGGAAGACCTCTCTCTCTCTCTCTCTCTCTCTCTGCCTCTCCTTCTCTCTCTGTGTAACTCTGACTTTCAAATAAATAAATAAATAAATCTTTTTTAAAAAAAAAGTCTTTAAAAAAGCTGATATATCTTGCCTGGGAGGTGGGGGTGGTAAGAAACACAAGGAAATTAATGAGTTAAACTTTTAGTTAGAGATGTTGGAGGGAGAACAACAAGCATACCCTTAAAAAACAAGAGGGAGAAACTACAAGAGAGAAAATAATTATGTGTTAAAGATAGAGAATAAAAGCAAAGTAACTGTTTAGAAACTGTTGATCAACAAATCTGGTGATATTAACCAAGGAAAAAGAGAGAAAACACAAATAGTTCTTATGATGAAAAGGGAATATAACTACACATAGCAGGTAAATAAAAAAACCTGAAAATCCTAAGGACAAACATTAAAAAAAGAAATAGAGTAAGATACAAAAATATAGAAAATTCTTCCATGTTCATGGATTGGAAGAATCAATATCATCAAAATATTCATACTACTGAAAGCAATTTACAGATTCAATTTGATACCAATCAAAATACCGAGAACATTCTTCTCAGATATAGAAAAAATGATGCTGAAATTCATATGGAAACACAGGAAACCCCAGATAGCTAAAGCAATCATATACAACAAAAACAAAGCCGGAGGCATCACAATACCAAATTTCAGGACATACTACATCCTGGTACAGGTACAAAAACAGATGGATAGACCAATGCAACAGAAGAGAAACATCAGAAGTCAATCCAAGCATCTATGACCAATTTATCTTTAATAAAAGGAGCTAAAATCAACCCTTGGAGCAAGGACAGTCTCCTCAAAAAATGGTGCTGGGAAAATGATCTCCTCATGCAGAAATATGAAGCAAGACCCCTACCTTACACCTTATACAAAATCCATTCAAAGTGGATTAAAGACCTAAATCTATGACCCCATGCCATCAAATTATTAGAGGACTTTGAGGAAACTCTGCAAGACATTGGCATAGGCAAAGACTTCTTGGAAAAGATCCCAGAGACATAGGCAATCAAAGCTAAAATTGACAAATGGATTACATCAAATTGAGAAGTTTCTGTACTGCAAAAGAAACACTCAGCAAGGTGAAGAGGCAACTGGCAGAATGGGAAAAGTTATTTGCAAACTATACAACTGACACAGGATTAATAACCAGAATATGTAGAGATCAAGAAATTCAACAACAAAACAAACTACCCAGTTATTAAATGGGCAAAGGACTTAAATGGACATTTTTCAAGAGAAAATCCAAATGGCCAACAGATATATGAAAAAATGCTCAGGCTCACTAGCCATCAGGGAAATGCAAATCCAAACCACCACTATTAGAATGGCTTCCATAATCAACAAACAACAAATGATGGCAATGATGTGGAGAAAAAGGTACCCTAATCCACTGTTGGCAGGAATGTAAACTGGTAAAGCCACTATAAGACAGTATGGAGATACCTCAGAAATCTGGATATAGACCTACCAAATGACTCAGCCACCTGCTCCTGGGAATTTACCCAAAGGAAATGAAATCAGCATATGAAAGAGTTATCTGCACCCCTATGTTTATTGCAGCTTAGTTCACAATAGCTAAGACATGGAATCAATCCAAATGCCTATCAAATAAAGAAATTATGGGATATGTACACCATGGAATACTTTCAGCAGGTAAAAAAAAAAATATGAAATCCAGTCATTTACAACAAAATGGATGAAACTGGAAATTTCATACTTGGTGAAATAAACCAGTCCCAAAGGGACAAATACCAGAGGTTCTCCCTGACCTGTGATAACGAATAGAACACCTAAAAGGCAATCTGTAGAAGTGAAATTAACACTTTGAGAAGCAATGATTCTGCACAGCCCTTGTCTTGACTGTTTGTCTTTACTGTTGAGGAACAGTGTTTTTTCTTCTCTTTTTTTTTTGTTTGTTTCATATTATTTGATGAATTCTTTACTCAACATAGAGATAATCATAGGTGTATAAAGTTAATCAAAAACCGATTTTTGTAAAAAATAAAAGTGGGAATACAAGAGGGAGGAGGAAGGGGTGTGGGAGTAGGAATAGGAGGATGGGTAGGAAGAATCACCATGTTCCTAAAGTTGTAATTATGAAATGTATGAAGCTTGTAACTGCAAAACTGTATATCGTCATACATTCCTACAGACTTACTTCTAAGGGTACAGTTTAAAAACTTACCATGGGACCTTAAACCCCCTTAAGCTGGGTGATAAAAATAGCATTTTAAGTGTTAAAGTGAGCATATAGGTAGGATTAAGTGACAAAATGGTCATATAAATAGGATTAAGGGTTAAAGTGATCATATAAATAGGATTAAGTGTTTGGTAATAATAATAGATAGAATTAAAAAGGAGTGAATGCTCCAACATGGGAATCAGTCCATACAGTGGACTCATAGAATGACAATTGCTTTATATAGCACTCTGACCTCAGAATCAGCCTTTAAGACATTCTGGTCTGGCTGAAAAGCCCACGAGAGTATTTCAGCCATGGAAAGCCAAGACAACGTGTCAAAAAGTGTGCTACATGAAGGAACTCTGTGGGTGAGACCCCAGTGGAAAGAAATGGTCATCAAAGGATGCACTTTTTCTCTGAAGGGAGGAGCAAACTTCCACTTTGCTTATGGCCTTGTCTAAATATTGAAGGAGTTTGTGGGCTCAAAAGGCTTCCATAGCCTAGGCAGCTCATGTCAAGAGCCTCAGGTGATCACTGACCTCATACATAGGAGTGTTCATTGTTAAATTAGCAACAGGAGTCACTGTGCACTAACTTCCCATGCAGGACCTCTGTCCTCTAAGAGTGGAATTATGAGAGTTAATAGTAAAACTTGTTTGCAAAGATTTCCTTTGTTTTAATGTATTAAGTGGAGGATATCTTTTATGTCTCATAAACTATAGCTATGTCTAAGTGCTCACAAAAGACGTACCATTCTTGAGTTCTTCTTTAAAGTTAATTAAGTTTCTCTCTCTCTCTCTCTCTCTCTCTATATATATATATATATACACATATATATATGTATACTATATATATTCACATATATATACACACACACACACACACAGAAAGGTTTACTTTTATTTAATTAAAAGTCCTTTTTTCATTATTGTAAAAATAATCCTTTTGGTGTTCTATTGTACAATAGGGTAACAATAGTTAACAATAACATACTGTATTCTTCTAAATAGCTAGAAGAAAGACTTTTGAATGTTCACATTACAAAGAAATCTTGAATATATGAAGTAATGGAAGCTAATTATCCTAATTTGATCATTAAAATGTTTGCATGTATAGAAATATTACCCCATAAATATGTACAATTATTATTTGTCAATAAATACAAATAATCTAATTAAAAATACTATGAGCAAATTTTATGCTAAGTATTCTCTTAGATGGAATGGATGGACATTTTTTTTTAAAGAAAGATTCATTTATTTTATTTGAAACTCAGAGTTACACAAAGTGTATAGGGGGTGAGGAGGGAGAGAATGAATCTTCCATTTTCTGGTTCATTCCCCTGATGGCTGCAATAGATGAAGCTGGGAGCCAGGATCTTCTTCTGGGTCTCCCACATGGGTGGCAGGGGCCTAACACCTCAGCCATCTTCTGCTGCTTTTTCCTGGCCATTAGCAGGGAGTGGACTGGAGTAGCCAGGACATGAAGCAGCATTTGTAAGGGATGCCAGCACTGCAGGCAGCTTTACCTGCTGTGCCATAATGTCAGCCTCAACAAATTCTTGAAAGTATAGAGTTTAACAAATAATATATAGTATATATTTACAATCTATAAACTGTCTACATATTATATGCAGGCATTTTATATACACATGTATGTCTGTGTATAGATATATATAATCTATGACATATGTAGTATGAATATATCTCCAAAATAAACACCAAGACGAAATAATTTTAAAGAACTACAATGTTCCACCAAAACAATCAAGGACGAGATGACCCTGATCTAGAATAGAGGAAAGGAAAAGTATATGCCAGTCTCACTTAAGAGCATAGATTCAAAAATCTAAATAAAATATTGGCTAACTGAATCTTACACAATTGAGTGACTTTATCACAGCAATCAGCCACATTAAAATATCGAAAGAGAAAATCCATACACTCATCTAAAGAAGCAGAGAAAGACCACTTTGTATTTGCAATGGAAGGAACATCTTATGTGAGTTCAAGAGCGTCTACCCAAAACTACAGTAAACATCAAAAAAAAAAAAAGAAAGAAAGAAAAGAAAAGAAACTTCAAAAGCATTCTGGGGCTGGTGCTATGGCTTAGCAAGTAAAGCCGCTGCCTGCAGTGCCGGAATCCCATATGGGCACCGGTTCGAGACCCGGCTGCTCCATTGCTGATCTAGCTCTCTGCTATAGCCTGGTGGAGTAGTAGAAAATGGCCCAAGTGCTTGGGCCCCTGCACCTGTGTAGGAGACCCGGAAGAAGCTCCTGGTTCCCGGCTTTGGATAGGCTCAGCTTTGGCCACTGCTGCCAGTTGGGGAGTGAACCAGTGGATGGAAGACCTCTATTTCTCTCTCTCTGCCTCTCCTTCTCTCTCTGTGTAACTGACTTTCAAATAAAATAAATACATCTTAAAAAAACACATCATTCCCTTTAAACTCAAGAAGACAAGGTTGCCAACAGTCTCCATTTTTGTAGGTACTAGAAGTGCTAGACAGGGAAGTAGGATAAAAAATTTTAATAATATTTTCTCTTTTTTTTGCATTTTAACATTAAAAAGATAAGTTGTTTCCAGTAATCAAAATATTTTTATGTTTGATGAAATATAGTATAAGGGTTGGGAAGGAAGAGAAAGCTCTCAGTATTCATAGACAAGAGAATCTACAAATTAACAGGAAGAACTGGAGAGCCCAGCAAGGATGGTGGATAAAAGAAAAATATGCCAACTCAAGTACATTATATACACTATCAACAACAAACAGCAAATGTAACATTTAAAAAGGTATCATTTACATATCCACAAAAATAGGCAATACAAAGGAACAAACCTAAGAAAATATGTGTAAAGCCACAATGAAGAAGGTTAAGAACTGTATTAAAAATATTAAAGAAGACTCAAATAAATAGGGAGATGTATTATGTTCATGGATTGAAAGACCTAGTGTTATAAAGCTGGAAATATTTTCCAAATAAACTAAATTTTCAATGCATTTACAATAAAAATTTCACCTAAACTTCCCTCTTAAAATTCTTATGAAAGAACCAAAATAGCTAATATGCTCTGAGAACAGAAAAACAATATGGAGAGACTTGATCTACTAGATTTGGGGATTTATTATAAATCTCCATTTCTCAAATTATGTGATAATGGATATATACAGACAAATAGATCAACAACACAAAGAATAAGGCACTCAGAAACAAATCACACACATATAGGGAAACTTAACAAATGAAAGGGGCTATAGGAGGTGCCTTCCAAAATGCTAAGTTAAAAAAAAAAAAAAAAGAATTTTCTCATCAATAAACTGTTGTGACATTTGGTAATTCTGTTGGAGGGGAGAGATAAAGTGAATCCTCACTCATTCCACAAATAAAAATAAGTTCCAAGTAGACTAAAAATTATACAACCAAATGCTCAAATCCCAAATATCAGAAAAAAATTTAACATCTCATATCTATTGTCAAATCCAAAAAAAGTCAAGTATTATCAAGTGTTGCAAGGATATGCCACAGTAGGAATGCCCACACAGCACTCTTGGGAATGCACATCAATACAAGATCCTTGGAAAGTGTGGGAGTCAGTGCTAATTGCCTAAAGATTGCATATTCCCCTTCTTACTTGTTTTGCAAACCCCAACATTTTTAGTGCAGCAACACCCTCAAAATCAGTGTATGGATCATGTCTGGGTTAACCATCTCATTCTCTTTTACAAGATAGCTATTCTTCCATTTCCTTTACACCAAGGTGTGACAATGCAATCCTGTCCAATGAGGTGTAAAAAGAAATCTGACATGGACTTTCTGATTGCTAAGACATGAGGGTCTCCAAGGGTAGAACAGAGGGGCACTGTATTCCTCAAACATGCCTTCATCATAAGTCAGAAGTAGCCCACCAAAATATCCTTTTCCACACAATCTTTTCTCTTTTTTGGGACATTAGGTTGAAACTATGGTGGCTGGAGTTGTAGAAGCCATCTTGTGAGCATAAGGTAGCAAATAAGAAAACTAAAGCCAACATAATTAGGGTAGTAGAATAGACAGATGTAATGATACTGGGCCATTGGTTGATAATACTGGATATGTAAAGTTTTATTGCTTAATAACTACTAGGTTCTTATTCTGTAATCAGTAGACAGAAGCTTTCACAATAGAACAGGTGTCCAGGAAAGTTTAAAAAAAAAAACTATAAAGTCCCCAAAACTTCACTCTTATTTATATGTGCTAAATAACCCTCACAGATATGAGGATCACAAGAAAGCACACCTAGAGATGTTCATTGCAACACAGTTTGTAATGGCGAAAAACACTGAAATAATCCAAATATTCATTATCAGGAAAGATGGATGAAAAATTTGCAGTTGTACAATAGAATACTAAATAGAGATTTAAACAAATGCATTTGAGTTTTACAAATTAGTAGACTAAATCCTAAAAGAATGTTGAGCAAAAAATGCAAGTTACAGAATGATTTGTATGGGATTTTAAAACATGGAAAATAAATGCACTATTTATATATACATGTATATATATATAATATATATATATATATATATATATACAGGTGTCAATCATGCATGGGAATGTTAACAGTCAAATCTATGGTAGTATTTATTTCTAAAGAGGAAAGGAAGGAAACAAATAGAGGCCCTCAACTCCACCTGTAACATACAGTGTAAGATGCTGCATGTATACTGATTATTGTGGACAAGAGCAAGCATATTCCAAGGCTTCTCTAAAGCCATAATGTTGCAGCCACCCATTACTTTGTAAAAAGCATCAAGATATCCTTGGCCATTATTCCAGTCATGTATCAAAGCTTAAGTGATTATTACCGCAGGCTTTTGAGGCCTATAACTAGTAAGAAATAGCAGACAAACTAATGTCAATGTATTAAAGACTCCAGAAGTAATTTCTGTTGCTATCAAAATAATTTGGGGAGCCATAAGATTTTTTTCAATGCTAGTCACTAGCTTTGAAAAGTGCACCAATCCACGTAGCCTTGGATTCAATGTTTATATAAGTATCACATTGCTCTTATTCTTGTTATCCTTTACTTTTCCAAAAGGCGGGTTGTAAAATCTTCATCCGAGCATAAGTAAGGGCCTGTGTTTAAAAATAATAAACCTTGGCTGGCGCCGCGGCTCAGTAGGCTAATCCTCCGCCTTGCGGCGCTGGCACACCGGGTTCTAATCCCGGTCGGGGCGCCGGATTCTGTCCCGGTTGCCCCTCTTCCAGGCCAGCTCTCTGCTGTGGCCAGGGAGTGCAGTGGAGGATGGCCCAAGTCCTTGGGCCCTGCACCCCATGGGAGACCAGGATAAGCACCTGGCTTCTGCCATCGGAACAGCGCGGTGCGCCGGCCGCAGCGTGCCAACCGCGGTGGCCATTGGAGGGTGAACCAACGGCAAAAAGGAAGACCTTTCTCTCTGTCTCCCTCTACTGTCCACTCTGCCTGTCCAAAAAAAAAAAATAATAATAATAATAATAAACCTTTTCCAAGTTAAGATATCAAGATAAATAAGAATCTACAAGGGAATTCAAGTTTATTGCAAAGAAGGGAGACAGGAGAAAGTTCTGTTTGTGGTAGCCAATCCAGGCAGCTTTCCATCTCCATCAAAGGCTAGAAAGATGTTAGATATAGTTAATATTTCATTTTTTTCTGGAATATTTTTCCCCAGTGGTTTAACAAAGTCACCTTTCTTATATAGACTTCAAAGTGAAAACTACAAATCTCTTCTGGAACTTTGGGCTGAAGGAACTGTGTAGAAATGACTTGATGCCAAAAAAAAGTCTTAATTAACAAAGATCACAAAATTTTCCTAGGAAAATGACTTGTGGCAAATGAAAAGAAAGAGCAATACATAATCAGCAGCATGTCCCAGGCTTCAGATCTGGAATTATAAGAACAGGTCTTTAGCAGGCAGCCTTTTTAGGGTCTCACTGAGTCACAGCCCTCGAGTTGCTTCCAAAGAAGCAGCTACACATTGCACAGAATCTGAGGCCTTGGCTAAATATGTGATCTTCAGAAATAGTTGTATTGGAATCCTGAATATTGTAGCATAGTAGTAGCTCCTCATCCAGAGTCTCACTTTCAATGGTTTCAGTTCCCTGTAAACAATCATAGTCCAAAAATATCAGATGGAAAAGTCCGAAGATAAACAATTTATAAGTTCCAAATTGTGTGGTTTGCTGAGTAGAATCTCACGCCATACCATTTGGGATATCAATATCTCTTTGTCCAGTAACCGCACTCTGTATGTGACACATCCAATAGTCATTTAGTGCTCATCTCAATTATCAGATTGACCACTGTGGTATCACAGTGATTGTGTTTAAGTAACTCTTATTTAATAATGACCCCAAAGCATACGAGTAGTGATGCTGGCAATTTTATTACAGTGTATAATTTTATTTTTTCTATTTTATTATTATTGTAGTTAATCTCTTACTCTGCCTAACTTGATCAAAGGTATGTATGTTAGGAAAAACATGTATGTATATATACAGAAATATGGTACTACCTGTAGATTCAGGCATCCACTGGGGGTCTTGGACCAAATCCCCTACAGATAAGAAAAGACTATTGCATAATATAGCATGCTATCATGGTATAGAATTATAGTATAGTCTGGTATGTTGTATCATAGTAATTGGTAGTCAAACATTAGTAGAAGTGTGTTCTGCATTGAGATGAATTTCTAGTATTTGATTTTAGATCATTTGTTCTGGATGGCAAAAATCAAGCTTGTTCTATTATGGTTTTAAATGATTTTTTATATCTCCTGAAATGTGATACCATTGTTTTAGTGTTTTCACATTTAAAATAGGTCCTGTTTCTATTATAGTTGGCTTGGGTATATCTGTAATTTTTAAAATCACACCTGCAGTCTAGAAATACTCAGCAGCATATCTTTTTATTTATTTACTTATTTGAAGGTCACAGTTACACAGGAGAAGGAGAGGCAGAGAGAGAAAGATCTTCCATCCACTGGTGCACTCCCCAGCTGGCCGCGATGGCCGGAGCTGAGCCGATCTGAAGCCAGGAGCCAGGAGCTTCTGGGTCTCCCACGTGGGTGCAGGGACCCAAGGACTTGGGCCATCTTCTGCTGCTTTCCCAGTCCATAGCAGACAGCTGGATCAGAAGTGGACCAGCGGGAACTAGAACCAGTGCCCATATGGGATGCCGGTACTGCAGGTAGCAGTTTTACCCGCTATGCCACAGAGCCGGCCCCAGCAGTATATCTTTTTAAAAGAATTTATTTATTTATTTTTTTTGACAGGCAGAGTGGACAGTGAGAGAGAGAGACAGAGAGAAAGGTCTTCCTTTTGCCGTTGGTTCACCCTCCAATGGCCGCAGCGGTAGCGCGCTGCGGCCGGCGCACCGCGCTGTTCCGATGGCAGGAGCCAGGTGCTTCTCCTGGTCTCCCATGGGGTGCAGGGCCCAAGCACTTGGGCCATCCTCCACTGCACTCCCTAGCCACAGCAGAGAGCTGGCCTGGAAGAGGGGCAACCGGGACAGGATCGGTGCCCCAACCGGGACTAGAACCCGGTGTGCCGGCACCGCAAGGTGGAGGATTAGCCTGTTGAGCCGCGGCGCCGGCCAAAAGAATTTATTTTAAAATAAATTATTACACTAAGGAAAAATAAATCTGTTGAATGATGATCATGAGTTTGCTCTGAACTCCAGCCACATACCCAGGATTGTGACAAATGCAGGTTTATAGCACACAGCTTCCTATGCATGGGGAATTTCTGTTTCCAGCCTGGGCAGAGGAACCAGGAGTCATTTCATCTGCTGAGAGAACATTGGAAAAGAACAAACTTGGGAGTAAAAATCACAAACTTCAAACGTATTCAGGCTGAAGAGTCTTGGTGATACTCTATGGAGAGTCCAGTCGAAGGATGCCCAGGTCAGAGCCACAGATCTTATTGGCTCTAAGCTGAAAAGCCCTTCACTCAGCCCAACTTCCAAAGTGACCACTGCAGCTGAGGGGATGGTCAAGTAGGGTCAGCAACATTGCAGGCAGAACTGTAAATTTCTTGTAGAGACGCCCCCTGCCTTTACCTGGCCAGCTCTCCTCCCAGGCCAGCCAAGTGATGAAAGTCAACAGAGTGCCTTCCCCTAGGAGGTTCACACCTCCCTTAGGATATACCCCATGTGAAGAGATAGATAGGTCTGGGCCTCTTAACTTACAAGGCCTAAAGCCCACCAGATTATTATCAAGCCCCTTCTATCAGGTTCTATTTGCCTCTCAATCAGAAAAATTACTTGTAGCTTAGACAGCACCTTTCTTAGCTCCTCTAATAATGACTCTGACCTTTGTTCTAGGCCCTGTCTAGTGCACTTGGGCCTCATTCCTTTGTAATCATAACCTCTACTCTACCACCAATGGCTCTACTCCCAGCCTGTGTGTACTGATGGTCCTCTTCCCCACTTAATGCTGTATAATTGTTCAAACCTGGTTAATGCCACTCTTAGGATCATTGGTTACTATCCTCACTCTGTCTTTTATGACCTTGTCTAAATATGATCAGAGTCAGCGAACTTGGAAGGCTTCCATAGCCTTGGCAACTTATAACGACAGCCTAGGGTGGTTACTGGCGCCATAAACTAGAGTGTCAATTTGTTGTGTCAACAACAGGAGCCACTGTGCACTTGCTCCTCATGTGGGATCTCTGTCCTTAATGTGCTGTACATTTTGATTTAATGCTATAACTAGTACTCAAACAGTATGTCTCACTTTGTGTTTCTATGTGGGTGCAAACTGTTGAAATCTTTATACTAAATTGATCTTCTGTATATAAAGAGAATTGAAAATGAATCTTGATGCAAATGGAAGGGGAGAGGGAGCGGGAGAGGGGAGGGTTGCGGGTGGGAGGGAAGTTATGGGAGGGGGAAGCCATTGTAATCCATAAGCTGTACACTGGAAATTTATATTCATTAAATAAAAGTTAAAAAAAAATAACTGGTTGGAGTCCAAAGCAAATTTGGGAGGGCTATTCAAAGATTCTAATATCTCAGGCAAAATGATCCACACCTTGTGCACACCCATCTTTTGTTCATCCAAATCATACTGGTTGGCCTCTGTTGCAGATTGTCCTTTCTCTGCCCCTCTGCCCTCCCCTAGGAATTAGTTTCATATTGTTGCTGTAACAAATGACTACAAAGTTAACAACTCAAAACAATCCCTTTTTTAAAATTACTTATTTATTTATTTGAAAATCAGAGTTACACAGAGAGAGGAGAGTCAGAGAGAGACAGAGAGAGAGGTCTTCCATCCGATGGTTCACTCCCCAATTGGCTGCAACAGCTAGAGCTGCGCCGATCTGAAGCCAGGAGCCAGGAGCTTTTTCCGGGTCTCCCACGCGGGTGCAGGGGCCCAAGGACCTGGGCCATCTTCCATTGCCTTCCCAGGCCATAGCAGAGAGCTGGATTGGAAGTGGAGCAGCCAGATCTTGAACCAGCGCCCATATGGGATACCAGCGCCTCAGGCCATGGTGTTAACCTGCTGTGCCACAGCGCCGGCCCCAAAACAATCCTTTTTTAAAACATAGGGGCTCAGAAGTCCAAAAGGGTCAGTGGCTCATCCCTCTGGAGGCGTCAGGGGACAATCCACTTCCTTGTCTTTTCCAGCTTCCAGGGCTGCCTGAATTCTCTGGATTCTGTCCCGATTCCTACAACCTCTGTTTCTGTTCACATCTCCTTCTCTGGCCTGCATTTGGCTCCTCTGACAGTTGCCCTGCTGATTACACTTGGCATACCCAGATAACGCAGCATCATCTCCTTATATCAAGAGGGTTAACTTAACCACACCCGAAAGCCCCTTTTGTTTGTAAGATAACACAGTCACAGGCGCTGGGGATGAGGATGCGGCCATCTTCCAGGGGCCACTGCTGCACCCACGACACCACACATGCTTAGTTGACTAAGCCTATATAAGTGTCTTTGCTCCGGGGCCCTTTTTTTTTTTTTTTTTACAGGCAGAGTTAGACAGTGAGAGAGACAGAGAGAAAGGTCTTCCTTTTCCGTTGGTTTACCCCCAAAATGGCTGCCACGGCCGGCACACTGCGCCGATCTGAAGCCAGGAGCCAGGTGCTTCCTCCTGGTCTCCCATGGGGTGCAGGGCCCAAGCACTTGAGCCATCCTCCACTGCCCTCCTGGGCCACAGCAGAGAGCTGGACTGGAAGAGGAGCAGCCAGGACAGAATCTGGCGCCTCCAGGGCCCTTCTTATTCATTTTCTGTGGTCACCCAATGATCAGCATAATGCATAGTGTGCATTCCGTAAATATTGTTGGAACTGAACAAAGCCCCTGGGCATGAGGTGGTTCTAGATGAGAGAGAAGACACTGTGGGAATGGAAGCTAGAGAGGAAGGTTGTGGCATCTGAAGGAATCAACACTAGGACACCTGCTTGCCAACACTCAGCAATATAGGGCTGAATTGAAGGAAGATGGTGTGCTGCTGAGATGACTGAGATGACTGTGTATAAGATGAAACACTTTAGAAAGCACTTACTCTTATGATGTGTCTTACATTTGTGCCACACAGTGGTGTGTGTGTGTGTGCACGCGCGCGTGCAACCCACTTTCATACGCATTACTAAATGCATTCTAACATACTTCAAAGAGGAGAATTTTGGTGAAATATTATGCAACCACTGTATGATCCCACTTTGGAATATTTTGTTTTAGGTGAATGTGTACAGAAAGGGAATAAAGAAATGCCAAAGTCCTCAGTTAGGTAAACAAGAAGGGGGTCAGGGTACTTGGGGATAAATGAGAACTGACCAATCTTTAAATGCTCTCAAATGTGAGCTACTAAAGCAGAGAATTAAAGAAATAATGTGCTCATGCCCAGCCAGTGGGTTAATGCTGCTGGGTCGTTGACTTTAACCATACCCACAGGGGCCAGAACCAGCGGCTCTGCTCTGACTCCCCTAGGGTGGGTGACTTCAAGTGCCCAGCAATCCCTAGCAGTTGGAAGTCCCTGAAGAGAAGTGTAGTTCATTCTAGCATAGGGATTGCACTGAGTTGAAAGGAGCACAAGCCTCCCTGAGTTTTGACCAGAAAAACTCCATACCTTGAATCAAGAGGGAGGGAATAGGAGGTGAGAGCATATATCATATTTCAGTTTGACAGTGAGCTTGATAAAGTGACAATGGAATACCCATGAGGATAGTACAGGAGACTGTTCAAACCACAGACTCAAAATGTAGGTGCAGAACAGGGTTGGAAACGACATTTTCAGAACCATCAGAAGATAGTGAATAATGAAGCCAGGAACTGTAAGGAGGAAGAATCTACAAAGAAAAACAAAAGTTAGGATGAAGAGTGATGATTAAGGAAGAAAAAGAAGGTCAACCTGCAGTCAAAGAGGAGGCCTGAAGTGAAATGAAATGCACAGAAACTAAATAGGGCAAGTTCTGGTGGGAAGTATTAGGCCCCAGAACTGATGCTGGTGCCTTGCTCAGTAGGGCTAGGGTCACTTATCCATAGTGGTGGATCCAGTCTCAGCCTCCAGCTCCAACGCCCTACTAGTCAAGGGTCTCTGTGCTGCTATCTTGTCTGCTGCTCCACCCAGCCCTCACCGTGCAGCATAACTGCTGATGCAAGGTTCTCCTTGGTTCCAGCTACAGAACTTTAGATATTGACTTATCCTTGTGCTCATATGTGTGGTGGAATGAGAAGGCCATGCCAAGATGGACACTGGCAAGCGAGTGTCAGTTACTCAGGAATGGCTTTGAAACCCACCTGGCAACACAGCCTGCCTGGCAACAGGGAGGCTGTGATTGGATGGCTTCAGATACTGCCTGGCAACAGGCTGTGATTGGTTAGGGCATAAACCACCCCTTGACCGGATTGGTTGTCTTGGCTATTTAGGCTGCTGTACCAACTGAAATAAACGAGTCTGTGGGCTGCTCGCCTCTGGCAGGCTTTCACCCTACTCCCGGGGTCTGTGTGGTGACTCTGTGCCTCTTGCCCCCACCACGCTCCTCATCTCAGAATGAATCCACTGCAACACATATGGTCTCTAGTGAGTCTGAACTTCCCCGTAAGCTGCCTTGTTATTTCTAAATTTCAACTCAACATTCCCACTTTTTCTATTCCTGCAACTGGATTTCCATACCCTAAATCTCACAGTGACATTTTGCCCTCTCACTGAAGTGCAGCCTTTTTGGCTCTTTCCCATTGCGGGAAGAGCTTCTGGACAGCTGCTTTAAGGTTCCACCTGCACTGCAGAATAAAAGAGTGATCAGCAGTCAGGTGGGGCAGAAATGCTGGAGAGAAAGAACAAGGAGGGCCAAAACATCTCGGGTGATGTTTGAGTGAGCTGTTTCATGAGCACAAACTCCCTCTTAAGAAAAGGAGAGGCAGTTCAGGACGACAATGAACAAGCACCCAAAGCATTGTTGCAAGAAGCAAGTTCTGTCTTGGTGACCGGGAACTCTTGTTGTCTTTACTGACCTCTTACCCTACAGAAACAAACTGGTCTTGAAATGAGAGCAGTGGAAAGTTTCAGAGGAAGGCAATGGAAACGGCTGGCTTAGGTGACGTGTGAAGAGAAGAAAGCACTTCCTTACAGCAGCTTCTGATAAGAACATGGTTTCAGCCGTTTCAGCGTGGCCCGCTTACACCTTCTTCAAGGGAAGGCTCTAACTGCCTCACTGAGTTCTGAACTTTCAGTCTGTTCTCGTCCTTGGTAAACAGGCAGAAAGCAAGCTAAGCTCCCAACTCAGCAGGACTCAGTTCCTGTAAGGATCTTTTTCAATATGGACTCAGCAGTCAACTTGCTTTGCTCAACTTCCTCTTCTTGGCCATTAAATATCACTGTGAAACAAAAGCTACTTGGGCTGTGCAGTCTTCCCCTCTGAAAGTGCTTTAATGTGTTTGCAGCATTGCCTGAGATGTTTTAGTCATGCTCTCCATTTAAGAGGACCCCAAAATGTACACATATTAGCATCAATTGTTCACATTACCTAACTAGTTGCTCATATTAAAAGGTATTACCAAAGGGTATCTTTAAAACTTACTGAACACACGTTTTCCTTAATTATTTGTAACCAGCTCCGAGACTAAGAGTACAATTGTTTTGAGATGACTATAACCATTCTTTTCTAATAGTCACTTATTCTATAATAAACATTAAAGTACAAAGTCTATAATAAGCATTATTCGTTCTGACATTTTTATGAATGTTAGCTATATATATATATTATTATATATGTATTTTCTCTCTCTTAATCCAACTTTAACATCACGTTGTGGTTGATGATTGCATCATGTCACAAAGTTTGCGAGAACTTCACCGAGTATAAAGAATAGCTCCAGTCCTAAATTATACTGTTCACCTTGTCTGAGTTTCTTTGTCCTGAGAGAAAAAACAAATGCTTCAGTGTAACTAGGCCCCTAAGCATTCCATAAAATGCTTGTAAATTTATTATCGCATGTTCCCTGCTCTTGCATCTGGACCCTGCACATCTGTTGGTTGGCAGTTCCCATCAGTGCCACAGAACACGTAAGCAAGCCTCGCAATTGATACGAAGCTCATGGCAAGTGCCCTTCGAGAGACTGCAGGGAGGGGCAAAGATCTATCAGACCCTGGAGCCTTGCCAGCAATAAAAGGTTGGTGATAGTGATAAACTGCCAGCAAACTGCCTTTGCTGCACAATTCAATTTCCCTTCTGTTTTTAAAGTGGCCTCTGGGAAGAGGAGCAGCTAGCAGACCATGTGTTTAATGGCAGTGATATGGGCTAGGCAAGCAGCTAGGGAGGATAGAAGAGCTGGAGGTATCTGCAAGTCACAAGCTCTCATCCCATGCAATTCTATTCTCCTATTTGTCAATCAAAACACCCCATTATTCCAGGATGCATCTAGATGTTTCATCTGAGACCTGGGGGGAAGGCCCATGGAACTATGTATATAAAGTTCCACATGGAATTTTATGGAAGTATCATAAAACTCCCAGGTGACTTACATCTGTAGAGACAATCCCCCTCCCCACAAACCTCATCAAAGAGGTGCCTGGAAATGCTTAGCTACCCCCCCACCCCCACCCTGCTCCAAGACCACAACTGGAGGAAGTGCTGAAGTGCTCTATCTTTTTTCCCACCCCCAACCCCCTTTTCCTTCTGGGCCCACTTCTCACTCCTGATGGGTATCTCTATGTGGAGCAACCTATTCACACGTGTGTGTGTGTGTGGGCACGTGCATGTGTGTTTGTTTTCTATTTTATTTTCTCATCTTTTAAATAAAATTTATTTATACCAGCACTAAGAATTCTAGTGGCAAGCACCTGGAATAAAAATCCCCCACAACAACGAGACCAAGGGCTGCAAGGTCCAACCTCACTAGGCCTGACTCTCATCTCCATCACATAATACCTGCAACCTTGAGCCAATGAGCTAAACTCTGGTTTTCTTTATAAAACACAGGTAAAAAGTTACACCTTATACAGGTTTTACATGAATTATATCAGTGTAGTTTAATCCAAGCCTACAGAGTCAGACTACCAGGATTCAAATTCTGGCTCACCCATTTTTTCGGCTGTGGGCTCCAGGCAAGTTGAAGCCTCAGCTCCCTCAAAATATGTAACATTCATAAAAATGATCTCTACCCTACTGGGTAATTAGGATGAGCAAATGAAAGGATTTTGCAACATGCCTGGCACGTAGTAAATGTTCACAAGACTCTTAGCTAGTGTAGAAAGCACCAGGCACAGGCACATAAGTGCTATTTCCGCTTTCTTTAAGTAGGTCGCAGATTAATAGGAGGCAATTGTGCTCAAAGTGCCCATAGGCAAAGTCTTCTCTTTACAAAGAATTTCTTTCTCTTTTCTTCCTTTTTTTCTCCTTTCAGGAATGTTCTGGTACACATTAGCAAAATGCCTTGGGGGAGAGGAGCCTAGAAAGCCTTTAAGTCTATGTATTTCCTCCCCAAAGAAATCCCTGTGCTAAAGGAGCAGCAGATCTTGGAAAGCAGCCAGTTAGAGTAAGTTCCCAAGACTGACCATAAAGCATAAAGAAACTTTGTGAGTCCAAATTAAATATAGACCATATCACAATTAATATCTTCATTAGTAATGTTTTTCTGTACATTCTTCTTTAAAAGTATAAATTGTGGTTAGCTTAGCGATTTCATTGTATTTTTAAGTATTTTTTGTTAGACAGAAAGTCAGACATGAGTGACTGGGGAATGAACATGAGAACATCACCCAAGCCTGCTCACTTTGCAGTATAGCTCAGGGTTAATGTATCCTGATAAAATGGGAACTCAGCCAAACCAGAACAATCCAGTTTATGGCGCAGGAACAACAAGACTTCAGCTTGACATGAGGATGACCCTGCTTCATTATACTATCATTATAATGTAATTAGCATTGTGGTTTTGTCTCCCCTCCTCCACCATGAGATTTACCAACCTCATGGGAAGTCACATGCCCAGAGAGTCCAAAGGTATACAAATCCCAGATCCCAGACACCAAGACCACATCACAAGCACAATGCCATGCTTCAGGGATAAAAACCCAAACACTGAGGAAAAATGGGGCTGTCTCTCTTGATTGGCTCATTCCTCCCCTGGAATGTATTTCCATAAATTTTGCTTTGCTGCACCTACTTTTGTGTCACTGAACTGCAATTCTTTACTATGTCAGCAGGAAGAACTGGGGCAAACCATTCTCTCCTGGTAACACTTCAAATTGTGGAGCAGTGTTCCTTTGGGTAGTATCTTAGTCCATTTTCTGCTGGTATAGTAGAATATCTAACACTGGGTAATTTATAAAGACAAGAGGTTTATTTGGATCATGGTTCTAGAGGCTGAGAAGTCCAAGATTGGGTGGCTGCACTTGGCCAGGGTCTTGTGCTGATTTAACTCGTGGCAGACATCAGAAGGGAAGTGAGTCTGTGAGAAGAAAAAGAGAAGGCAGATTCTTGCCATAGTAATCCATTCCCATGAGAAAGACACAGATCATTCATGATCATGATCACCTGGGTCTGCCCTCATGACCCACCTCCCCATACCGCCACACTGAAGAATTAAAGTCTAATATATGAACTTTTGGGAGACGCACTCAAACCATACCAGATGGTAACATTTTTGCTTTGGAATAATGTTCAGAGTTCAGAAGACAATTAACATATTTTTTGGATGCCTTGCCCTCATCCTTAGCCCCAGAGGCCTCACACTTACCAGCTTGCCTGAACGTCTTCTGTGTTCTTAGAAGCTTCTTCAGCTTCCTTGTTTTGTCTCTTCTGCTGCCCCTCCTGTGGGAGCTTCATTCAGCAAACACCTCTCGGAAGAGTCACTGTTAGCTGGTATTCTGAAGTTCACTACATTAGGATTAATGATTTCTACTCTACCAACTCTTACAGTTTTACAAATTTTCAGATATGCCTCCACTTTCCCTTTGTGCATATCAACCTTTCTCAGCTGCCAAGACAGTAAATGAATATGTTTATAAAAAGGGCATTTCTTGATTGCCAGAGTAGGAGAGTAGGGAGCTACTGTTTAACAAGTACAGAGTCTCTGTTTGGGATAATGAAAGCATTCTGTAAACGGACACTGGTGATGGTTATACAACACTATGAATGTACTTAATGCTTTTGATTTGCACACGAACAAGTGGTTAAAATAGTAAATGTTGTGATATATATCTATACATAGATATATATAAAGTAAAAGTAAAGTGAAAGTAAAAAGTAAAGTAAAAGTATCTATCCATCTATTTAGATATCTATATCTATATCTATATTTATATATATATTTATAGATATAGATATCTATATAAACATATATATAGATATAGATATAGATATCTAAATAGATGGATAAATACTTTACCACAATATGAAAGTGATATTTTGACTTAGGGTTTCATCAGTTTACATAGACATCATACTTTCTAGTCAGAGGCTGTCAGGTGGCCCACATTTTAACTGCATGTCATTTGTGATGGAATCCTATAGTAAAATTCTGCCTTCCAGAACTTTCAAGGACTTTACCAAGATGACCAGCATGCTTTGCTTTCTCATTAGCCTGCTAGTTAATTGTGCAGAATTAGATGTTTGGAAAGTACTTGAAGATTTGCTATTTTGGAAAGCTCTAAACATCCTCTTTTCTAGGTCATTTATCCTTTTCAATGATATTCATGAATGCAATTTGTAGCCCAATTGTTGGTGCATCTCATCAGATGCTGTAAACTCCATTAATGGAAGAAGCCAGTGCTTCTCAAACCAGCCTCAGTACCTGGGTCATGATCGCTGCCTCCCAGGCACATTAGCAGGAAGCTGGATTGGAAGTAGAGATGGGACTTGATCCTAGGCTCTCCAATGTGAGTTGTGGACATCCTAAGCCATAACTTAACCCACTGTGCCATAATGCCTGCCCCAAGTCTTGTGATTCTTTCTTAGTGCTGATTCACCAGTAATAACCAGGATTCTGGGGAATCATGTAGTCCATGAAGGAGACACAGACACAGCATCACCAGATATATGGCTCCAGTGACTTCAATAAGGGCAGATGGCACTCAGCACAACTCGTCAACTTCCATGGAACATGCTCCCAGAAGCTGCTCTTCTGGCTGTTAAGCAGCCCCTTGAAGGAAAAAGCCAAGAGACACATCTGCCCTTTAGATCCTGGAGACTATGAAGTCAAAATTGACAATTCAGTCACTTTTAGTTCAGGTAGCTGGGAAGACATCACAATAAAACTATTTCTCAAAAGAAAAATTCAGTTGTCACACTCAAGTATTATTCAAGTAATTCTACCTACATAAATACTAGATTTAAGTAACTTCCTTTAAAAACATGTTACCAGGGTGGGTATTTAGCCTAGCAGTTATGACACCTGTAGCCCACATCAGAGTATCTGAGTTTGACACCCGTCTCTGGCTCCTGACTCAAGCTTCCTGTTATTGCATACCCTGGGAGGCAGTAGTAAAGGCTAAAGCTCCTGGGCATCTGTCTCCTATGTGGGAGACCTGGACTGAATTTCCAGCTCCCAGGTTTGGCCTGGTCCAGTTCAGGTTTTAGTCATTGCTGGTATCTGGGGAGTGAACCAGCAGATGGGAGCACTGTCTCTCTCTTACTCTGTCTGCCTCGCAAATAAAAATTAAAAGAAAAAAGTTTCCCTGTTGAAATCTTTACTTAATATATACTAAACTGATCTTCTGTATATAAAGAGAATTGAAAATGAATCTTGATGTGAATGGAAGGGGAGAGGGAGCGGGAAAGGGGAGGGTTGCGGGTGGGATGGAAGTTATGGGGGGGGAGCCATTGTAATCCATAAGCTGTACTTTGGAAATTTATATTCATTAAATAAAAGTTAAAAAAAAAGAATAGAGTTTCCACTTCCCTTCTCCCTCAAAGAATTTTCATTGTGCAAAATCACCTTAATTTATCTTTTATAAGTTGTTTTTTAGAAATATTTTTTAATCAATCAATTTTAAAGAGTGACACAGAGAGATCTTATAACTACTAGTTCATTCTGCAGATGGTTGCAACAGCTGAGGCTGGACCAGACTGAAGCCAGGAGCCTAGAATCCCATCCTAACTTCCCACCCAGGTACTTTAGCAGGAAGCTGGATTGGAAGAAGGAAGCACAATAGCTGAGATGTGAGCTTGCACTCCGATATGAGACGCTGTCATCACAAGTGGCGACTTAACCTGTTGCATCACGGTGCAGGGTCTATGTTATTTTGCTTAACTGATATGTCATTCTGGATTATCACAATTTAAGAACACTTCATGGGGCCGGAGCTGTGGCGCAGCAGGTTAATGCCCTGGTCTGAAGCGCCGGCATCCCATATAGGCACCGGTTCTAGTCCTGGCTGCTCCTCTTCCGATCCAGCTCTCTGCTATGGCCTGGGAAAGCAGCAGAAGATGGCTCAAGAGATTGGGCCGCTGCACCCACATGGGAGACCCGGAGGAAGCACCTGGCTCCTGGCTTCGGATGGGCGCAGCACTGACTGTTGCAGCCATTTGGGGAGTGAACCAGTGGATGGAAGACCTCTCTCTCTCTCTCTCTGTAACTCTGTCTTTCAAATAAAATAAATAAATCTTAAAAAAAAAGAACACCAGATTCTTAAGTGTACTTTTCCTTTTTATTATATTTTTAAAAAGAAATTTTTGTTTGAGAATCCTGAAAAGAAAATTTCATGTGTTTTTACTCTCCTTTGCTACTTGCAATTACTCAGACAGGACAGTTCTTAATGAACTCAACCATGCAAGCCACAGTCTGTTCAAAGATAGATCTTTGGGGCACCCTCTGGTGGCTGGAAAGAGTCATTAACTCAGTGTCCCTGTGCACAAGACTGTAGGACACACTGGCTAGGACCCAGAAGGCTGAGGATCTTTGTGGGTTTTTTCTTAAATGGCCATCATTAAATTTTCCATGCAACATTGAAAATGTATCCAGATCAGGAAAACAGGAAGGAGTGGAAAGAATTTGGAATCACAAGGCTTGGACTTGAGTCAGAGCTTTGTCATTTACTAGCTCTGTGAACCTGTGCCTGGTGGGTCAGTTTCCACAGAACTGAGGCTGAATCTGGAATTTCTCACTGGAGATAAAAGGCAGTGTCAAAACTAGACAGGGGTATGATTCCCTTTATCTAATAGGTCCAGAAAAGGCAGCTCTGTGGAGACAGAAAGTAGATAAGTCGTTGCCTGGGCTGGGGAAAGGATTGAGTTTTAACAGTGAATGAGGGAAACTTACAGGGGTGGTGAGCACATTTTGCAGCCAGATTACAGCATTGTACATTTAAAAGGGCAGAATTCATAGTATGTAAATTATACCTCATAAAGTTGTTTTTTTTTTTTTTAAAACAACTGGAGGGAAAAGCACAGCAGATAACTCTTAGGAACACAGCCAGGAAGCCGGTCCTGATAACTGAGTGGGAGGGAAAGGGATGAGAGGGAAGGGAAGGAGAAGGGAGGAGGCTAGCGAGAACACCTAGAACAGGTACCAACTTCCAAGCTTTGGTTTTTCCACTTCACACTGACCTGGGCTCTGTCCCTGTGGGCCGCCTGAGGCTAGCATGCTAGGGCTGAGAGGACACCGCCTCCTGGCTTAGCCACCCATTGCAGGTAGTCAGGTCTTCCACAGACTCACAGTGGAAATTTCTGTTTATTCAGGGGCCTTTCAGATATAGCAAGTGCATTAAAGCAGCCAGTTGGACAAAGTAGCATCAAAATGACCATTCTGAAGTGTAAAAACCATGCTTTCTTCATTACTTTGCTCATTAACAAGTAGGTCAGGGAGCTTTGGAAACAAGATTAAGGAATGGGCTGGCAAATGTGTACTTCTTACGTTACTTATTAATAGAAAAATTTTAGGTAAGGATTTAAAGAAGCACTAAAAGAAAACTCAGAGTTAGGGTAAATGGAGAATTGTGAGTAATACCCAAACCAGAAACTCTAAAACATATAATGGATGGATTTGAAAAAGAAAGAGGAGAGGAGAGGAGAGGAGAGGAGAGGAAGGGAGGTGAGGGGAGAAGAGAGGAGAGGAAGGGGCAACCCAAGATGGCGGAATAGGAAGGAAGCACATTGATAGTTCGTCAAGACACACGTTAATATAAGTGGAGATACTGCAGGGTCAAGGAAGAGTAGGGGAAGAAACAGCAGAGGAAACTCTTTCGGAACTAGTGATTCACAGTGGACCTGCGTGGAGAGCGTGGGAGCCCAAGTTCGGGACAACAGCGGCAGACTCAACGCACCAGCGCTGGAACGCGAGGTGAGCCGAACCTCCATAGCCCGAGACACCAGCGGGCAAGCGGAAAGAGGAGGCTAGAGGGAACGAGGCTTGAAACTCCGTGGGGAAAAGTTCACCAGGCTAACTAGAAGAGAGAGAGGAAAAAAAAAAAGTGACCGATACGGACACGAGTCTTTCTCTCTCCGCTCACCTCTCAAAGGCGAGCAAGACAAAGAGCAGGCGCCATTTTGGACATACGTCATAAGCAGGGCGACCTCAGGTCTGCACCAGCCCTGAACCTAGCAGAAAAACCTGACTCTGGGGGGAGGGGTGAAATAACTGGAGATTAGCATCTAACTTGGCAACCCAGTGGGAGACTGCAGGAGAATTGGAGCCCACACTGAGGGCAGCAGAGATTCCCTGTGTGGTCCTTGGGAAAGAGCTTCTGATCTCTGGCTCCTGTGGGTATATCATTTGCCTGCTAATTACTACCTCCAATTACGTTCAGCTGTGCGGAATTACTTCCCTTTTGAATCAAAAAAAGAAAGAGAGATTTACCACACCTAACCTGGGAGTGTCATCTTTGACACACCCTAAGCCCTGAGGAACCAAACACAGCTCTCAGTCCACACTCATCTCAAGCCTCTAAGGCTCCACCGAAAGCAGACAGTCCACTTAATAAGGAGCCATAGTGTAACAAGAAAAAACACCACAGTGAAGAAACCAAATATCTCCAACATGCCAAACAACAAACGCAAAAACCAAGCTAACAAGAACAAGGAAGACACTATGACGCCCCCAAATGAAAAAGACACCCCAATTCAAGATTATGAAGATGATGAGATCGAAGAAATGCAAGAAGCGGATCTCAAAAAATTGCTAAGAACATTAAGAACTTCTCAAAAACAAATTCTTGAACTACAGAAATCCTTCATGGACAAGATAGAAAATCTCTCTCGTGAAAATGAAATATTAAGGAGGAATCAAAATGAAATGAAACAACTAGTGGAACAAGAAACTCTGATAGTGACGAGAAATCATAATGAAATGAAGAATTCAATAGATCAAATGACAAACACATTAGAGAGCCTTAAAAACAGAATGGGCGAAGCAGAAGAGAGAATATCGGACTTAGAAGACAGAGAACAGGAAAGGAAACAGGCAAACCAAAGAAAAGAAGAAGAAATCAGAAATCTAAAAAATATTGTCGGGAATCTACAGGATACTATTAAAAAACCCAACATTCGAGTTCTAGGAGTTCCTGAAGGCATGGAGAGGGAGAAAGGATTAGAAGGCATTTTCAGTGAGATACTAGCAGAAAATTTCCCAGGTTTGGAGAAGGACAGAGGCATCTTAGTACAGGAAGCTTATAGAACCCCTAATAAACATGACCAAAAGAGATCCTCACCACGACATGTTGTAATCAAACTCACCACAGTGAAACACAAAGAAAAGATCCTAAAAGATGCAAGAGAGAAACGTCAGATTACTCTTAGAGGATCTCCAATTAGACTCACAGCAGACTTCTCATCAGAAACCCTACAAGCTAGAAGGGAATGGCGAGACATAGCCCAGGTACTAAGAGAGAACAACTGCCAGCCCAGAATACTATATCCTGCAAAGCTCTCATTTGTGAATGAAGGTGAAATTAAGACTTTTCATAGCAAACAGAAACTGAAAGAATTTGTTGCCACTCATCCTGCCCTGCAAAAGATGCTTAAAGATGTGTTACACACAGAAACACAGAAACATGGTCACCAATATGAAAGAAGGTAAAGGAAGGAAACCTCACAGCAAAAGATCACAGGAAGCTCAATTTATCTTTGACATAGAATTAAACTCTAATGCTCTGTTAAAGCAATGTGTTAAAGTAATCTATTGTGTTCTCTTGATGTCTGTTAAATTCTAATTGTTCAAAAACAGCTGAATTTATATTAAGATCTATGGGTTATGTAAATATGTGCTTATTTTCAAAGATTTGAATAATCACCTTGTAACAAGATCAAATTTGGTCTATGAGTTTATAATTTTAAACATGGCGACTTAAAGTCTTTTGTCATCCACAGTTATATATGATTTGCTGCTCATAAAACTAAAGCGTTGTTGGTTCTGTGTGTAGCTGTCCTCCTATGGGTTCCTATGGACTTTTTCCAGCCACTTCCATTGTATTCAGTACTTTGGGATGGCTCTGTAAACAGATGAAGCCAATAATGTATTAACAGTACCAACTGAGAGAAAGTATGGTTAACTGAGGTTACTAAAAAAGCAATTCAAATCAATTGGCAATCTACAAAAAGAGTTAAAGATTTTAAAAGCTATTATTAAAAACGCTATATTGGTCTATTATGCTATGTTAAATGTGTGTACATATTGTATGTCTACATGGGGAAATTTTATTAAGAGTCTTATTTTAAATGGCTTATAGATAAGATTGTCCATAAATTTAAGCTGCTAAAATCAATCAAAGATACATTTTAATTTGAGTGACCTGAATCTATGTATCATATGTTTTAAACTTGTAGGTAGAAAGAAACTAAAAACATTTTATATGGTTGTGCTTAAGTTTGCTGGTTAAACAAACTACACCATGTTAGATATTTAAGAGGTATTTTCAAATACATGATTCTTAAAATTTATAGAAGGCATTGGACCTTCTGGTAAATGTTTTCTTAAGTTGTTATCTAATGGTTGAAACTGTTTGCTAAGTATTCATGTGATATTGCTATTGTCAGCAAGCGATCTAGGACTTGCTCCCTCATTTCTCTATTCTAAGCCCAACTTGTTCTTTCATTTCTATATTCTCTTCAAGATAGGAAACTAAATCTATTATGAAGGAATCTGTAGGACGCACAATTTAATCTTTAGACCTTATAAAAGAGATGGCTAACATTTTTCTGTAATAGCATAGCCAAAATAAGAACTTAAATAATAATCTCATAGCTAGATTCACTTCGCCATCAGCAAAGTATACAGTAAGTAGAAAAAAACCTCCCTTTCAGACCAAAGGGAAAGAAAGTTTTAAAGTGAGAATATAATTTTCCTCATGGGCATTGTCTACCTTAGAAAAACTACTACAGAACATGCCTGTGACTATAGACTTGTAGTTCAGGCCACCGAAGATTAGAGATGGGACACGGGCACTCCCTTGACTTGCATCCTCTGGTCTGCTTTAACACAAACCAGGAGGAAAAGAAAGCTAGGCATCAGAAGCAATGGGTGGCAGGCCT
The DNA here is from genome assembly GCF_033115175.1 of Lepus europaeus. NCBI lineage: Eukaryota > Metazoa > Chordata > Mammalia > Lagomorpha > Leporidae > Lepus > Lepus europaeus. The sequence goes on from NC_084829.1 coordinate 117,602,154, forward strand.
ATTAATGGCTGATCTGTACAGTGATCTGCCCTCAAGGAGACCCAACAGGCCAGTCCACTGCAGTGGCTTTCAATGAGGTAAGCCTGGGCTTCAGCAGAAGTCAGCTTGTGAAGAGCCCTGGCAGCTCTGCCAAGAGTTGGATCACTGGAAATGGACCTGCCCTGGAGTCGAAGGATGCCCAGGTCAGAGCCACAGATCTTATTGGCTCTAAGCTGAAAAGCCCTTCACTCAGCCCAACTTCCAAAGTGACCACTGCAGCTGAGGGGATGGTCAAGTAGGGTCAGCAACATTGCAGGCAGAACTGTAAATTTCTTGTTAGAGTTGCCACCTGCCTTTACCTGGCCAGCTCTCCTCCCAGGCCAGCCAAGTAATGAAAGTCAACAGAGTGCCTTCCCCTAGGAGGTTCACACCTCCCTTAGGATATACCCCATGTGAAGAGATAGATAGGTCTGGGCCTCTTAACTTACAAGGCCTAAAGCCCACCAGATTATTATCAAGCCCCTTCTATCAGGTTCTATTTGCCTCTCAATCAGAAAACTTAATTGTAGCTTAGACAGCACCTTTCTTAGCTCCTCTAAGAATGACTCTGTCCTTTGTTCTAGACCCTGTCTAGTGCACTTGGGCCTCATTCCTTTGTAATCATAACCTCTACTCTACCACCAATGGCTCTACTCCCAACATGTGTGTACTGATGGTCCTCTTCCCCACTTAATGCTGTATAATTGTTCAAACCTGGTTAATGCCACTCTTAGGATCATTGGTTACTATTCTCACTCTGTCTTTTATGACCTTGTCTAAATATGATCAGAGTCGGCAAACTTGGAAGGCTTCCATAGCCTTGGCAACTCATGACGACAGCCTAGGGTGGTTACTGGTGCCATAAACTAGAGTGTCAATTTGTTGGGTCAACAACAGGAGCCACTGTGCACTTGCTCCTCATGTGGGATCTCTGTCCTTAATGTGCTGTACATTTTGATTTGATGCTATAACTAGTACTCAAACAGTATGTTTCACTTTGTGTGTCTATGTTGGTGCAAACTGTTGAAACCTTTATACTAAATTGATCTTCTGTATATAAAGAGAATTGAAAATGAATCTTGATGCAAATGGAAGGGGAGAGGGAGCGGGAGAGGGGAGGGTTGCGGGTGGGAGGGAAGTTATGGGAGGGGAAAGCCACTGTAATCCATAAGCTGTACACTGGAAATTTATATTCATTAAATAAAAGTTTAAAAAAAAAAAAAAAAGAGAGGAGAGGAAGGGAGGGGAGAGGAGGGGAGTGGAGGGGAGGGGAGAGGAGGGGAGGGGAGAGGAGGGGAGAGGAGAGGAGAGAGAGGAGGGGAGGGGAGAGAGAGGAGAGGAGGGGGAGGAGAGGAGAGAAGGGGAGGGGAGGGGAGAGGAGAGGAGGGGAGAGGAGAGGAGAGGAGGGGGGAGAGAGGAGAGGGGATGGAGACAGGAAACACAGAAAGAAAAGCAACCAAGCAAGAAAGGCACGAAGGAAGCAAGGAAAAGTTCAGCACAACCATGTATTAGGATATAACAGGATATCATACATGCCAAACAGAGACTTAGTATCTTCAGTGCAGCAGACACTCAGAAACCAGGGAAAAATGAACAAAGAATGGCTATAGATAATTTACCAAAGCAAAAATCAGTGAAAATATACCATCTGTCAACATATAAAACAGCATTTATCTGGGGTCATTAATTAATAAATATTATTAAGAAAACATGAGCTATTTTTCACCTTACCAAGGACTGCAAAGATTGATATTTACTATGCTACCTGAGCCCTGTATCACGCTTGGGTAAACTGCTTATAGCTTTCTGGAAGGTAATTTGGTACTGTATCTCAAAATGTAAGTATATATACTTTTTGGCCCAGAAATTCCATTTAGGGGAATTACACATTTATTTAAAGGATATTTATATACAGGGGATGTCTGTGACTAAGTTATTTGTAAAGGCAACAAATAGGAAAGGTCTCAAATGTCCACCAATGGGCATTTGAGTAAGTATTGTATATCTATTCAGTTGAACAATTGCAGCAAATAAAAATGAACATTATCTATGTTTTGGGGGAAGCTCTTATAAGTAAAAAAAAAAAAATCAGTGTCATAGGAGCATAGATAACATGATCCCATTTTTTGTTTAAATGTACACTCTGTGTGTGTGTAATATGAAAACGATACTGAGACCCTCCGTTAAGAAGACTTGCTGCCCCAGTTGTCCCTCAAAGGACTGCCCTGGCTGTGAAGCTGCCTCGCCCGATGTCTTGTTCCTGAGCAGGAAGGGCGGGCACATCCTGATTGAGGAAGGTGTACCAGGCCAGGCCATTTCAGCCCAAAACAAACCCATTACAGCTACTGTGGAGCTCCCTGTGGGTCAGTCAGCGCTGTGGTCAGACCTGGGATGCAGCTCAATTTCTCCATCTAGCAATGCTGCTTTCTGCCCCTCTTTTCCACTGGTGTTGACCTGAAGGACAGTACTTAAAAGATACCTAGCCACCAAATGGTACCTGTCACCCAGGGTCCTTAATTCCAAGCCTTGAACTGTTTGGCAAAATCTGTGTGTTGCCTATACCAGATGGGTCTCTTTTAGTTCCCCTAGGAGTGTTTTCTTTCTCAAATTTAGGCTGCAAACTTTGCTCATATCTAGGGTGTAGAAAAACTACACGCTTAAAAGCAATGGTTGCTGAGTACTTTTGGGCCAATGAAGTCTTAAGAAATATTGAACTAATTAACAATCATAGTCATTTTCTAAACTCCATCCTCCTTTATTTTGTGAATACAAAATTCAAGCTTTTGCTGGTACATGATTGTCCAGATAAACACTTCATTTCTTAGCCTCTCCTGCAGCTAGAATTGATTAAATGAAGAAATTCCCCCCACTTAGGACTGTGAGGTGCTCCCATGCCCCACCCTAACACAGGCTCTAGGACTCAAACTGCCCAGGCAGAACAACCACAGCCAGATGGCTCTGGGAATGCCTCTTCTCTCTCTGTGGATGGGGCAGGCTCACAGAGTCGAGAGTGGATCCTCTGTACCCTGTGACTGTGGCAGCCTTGAGCGCTATTACTGTGGGAATTCTGTGACTTCATGATAGGGTGGGGTGTAGCTGGGTCTCTGGGCAATCAGTATGTCTAGCTCAGAGACTAAGAGTTTCATGACTGCTGAGGGTGGGTCATTTCCAGGGGTTCCATGCTCACACTGAGGACCACACAGATTTTTTGTATGGTTAATGTGCCTGCGGGGCTGGGGGTTGGAGCCACTGTGGGCTAACCCTGGGCATTGATCATCTTGAAAGAGAGGAAGTGAGGCTGCGATTACGCTAACAGACATGATAATACCCTCTCCTCACTGCTGACAATAGAGGAGATCTACCACATCCAATATGGGTGTCATCCTGAACTCTTGAACATCCACCAGAACTTCCTGGCCCCACCCAGAACACATTTCCAAATATCCACTGATGGAGCAGATACTCCACAAAGCTGCAGAGGCATAGTTCAAAGATAAAAGCCATCAGAGGGGAAAATCAACAAGTGTTTCCACAAACCTAAAAATAAATGCAGAAATACAAGAAACAAGAAAAAGGAAGACAATATGACACCCCAAAAGGAACACGTCAATATTAGAATCTGAAGATGGAGAGATTGATGCAGTGCCTGAAAATGAATTCAAAAGAATGATCATAAGATTACTCAGAAACACAGGTAAATAAATTCATGAGATAAAGAAATCCATATATGATATGGATGAAAAGTTGTACAGAGGTAAAGATATTGAGAGAAATCAAACTGAAAAATTCAAAATGAAGAATTCAATATGTCAAACAGAAACTACAGTGGAAAGTCTCAATAACAGACGTGGTGAGGCAGAAGAAAGAATATCGAGCTAGAAGACAAATCCTTGGAAAAGTCAGTCAGAAAAAAGAAAGAAGAAGAAGAAAAAATTAGAAAAACTGAAAATAGCATTCGAGATTTATGGGATACTACCATAGGACCCACCATAGGGGTCTGAAGGTATGGAACGAGAGAATGGATTAGAAGGCCTATTCGGCAAAATAACAGCAGAAAACTTCCCTAATTTGGAGAAACAAAGGAACATCCAAGTACAGGAAGCACACAGAATTCCTAATAGACATGATCAGAAAAGATCTTCACTACAACACATAATTGTCAGTAAATGTATTGTGAAAAGTAAACATAAAGAAAAGATTTTAGGGGCCTGCACTGTGGCTCATTTGGTTAATCCTCCGCCTGCAGCGCCGGCATCCCATATGGGCGCCAATTCTAGTCCCAATTGCTCCTCTTCCAGTCCAGCTCTCTCTGTGGCCTGGGAAGGTAGTGGAAGATGGCCCAAGTACTTGGGCCCCTGCACCCGCATGGGAGACCAGGAGGAATTACCTGGCTCCTGGCTTCGGATGGGCGTAGCTCTGACCGTAGTGGCCATTTGGAAAGTGAACCAACAGAAGGAAGACCTTTCTTTCTGTCTCTCACTATCTAACTCTATCTGTCAAAAAAGAAAAAGAAAAAGAAAAGAAAAGATTTTAAAATGTGAAAGAAATGCCAGATTACTTTCACAGGACCCTCAGTTAGACTAACAGCTGATTTCTCATCAAAAACCCTACTGGGAAGGTGAGAGTGGAGAGACATAGTCAAATCCTAAAAGAAAGAAACTGTCAACCCAAAATACTGTATATGGCAAAGCTCTTATTTATAAATAAAGGTGAATAAAGACCTTCCGAAACAACCAGAAACTGAAAGAATTTGTCACGACTTGTCCAGCCTTTTTACAAATGAATCTCAAGGATATACTACATAGAGAAACAAAGAATGATAGTCATAATTATGAAATAATGTGAAGGCAGAACAACTCCTAGTAAAGTATAAAGGAAATCCATAGCAAAAAATAGGAATATTTATGAAAAAATGGTAGCAACAAATCATTACTTATCAATAATAACCTTGAATGTAAATAGCCCAAATCTCCAATTCAAAGATATAGACTAGGGGCTGGCACTGTGGTACAATGGGTTAAGCCATAGGCTACAGGGCCTGAAGCCTAATGGGCATCAGTTCAAGTACTGGTGACTCCACTTCCAATCCAGCTCCCTGTTAATGTGCTAAGGACACCAGCAGAGTAGCCCAAGTCCTTGGGCCCCAATACCCATCTGGGAGACATGGAAGAAGCTCCTGGCTCCAGGCTTCACTTAGCCCAATCCTGGTTGTTGTGGCCATTTGAGCAGTGAACCAGTGGAAGGAAGATAGCTCTCTGTCTCTGTCTCTGTCTCTGTCTCTCTCTCTCTCCTTTTTTAACTTTGCCTTGCAAATAAATAAATAAATCTTTTTTAAAAAAAGATACAGACTAGTGCAATGAATTAAAAAACAAGACCCCAGGGGTTCCAAGATGGCGGAATAGGGAGGGAGCTTACTGATCTAATCCAGGAGAAAATAGTTTGATAAAAGTGGAGATAGTGCAGTCTCAGGGAAGAGTTAGGGAAAAAACAGCAGAGGAAACTCTTCCATAATTAGAGGGACACGGTGGACCTACATGGAGGGCACAGGTGCCCACAGCTCAGGACCCCAGCTGCCAAGAGCCTCCGCACCAGCACTGGAAAGTGAGGATGGTGATAATGCATGTCTTGCTTGCCTCGTGTGGTTCTAGTTTGGATCAAATAAATGAATTTCTGTAAGAGTATTTTCAGAACTGTTAAATACTGGATAAAAACAAGTTGTTATTATTATTTTTTGACAGTCAGAGTTAGACGGTGAGAGAGAGAGAGAGACAGAGAGAAAGGTCTTCCTTCCATTGGTTCACCCTCCAAATGGTCACTACGGCCGGCATGCTGTGCCGGTCCGAAGCCAGGAGCCAGGTGCTTCCTCTGGTCCCCCAAACAGGTGCAGGGCCCAAGCACTTGGGTCATCCTCCACTGCCTTCCCGGGCCACAGCAGAGAGCTGGACTGGAAGAGGAGCAACTGGGACAGAATCCGGTGCCCCGACCAGGACTAGAACACGGTGTGTCAGCGCCGCAGGCGGAGGATTAGCCTAGTGAGCCACGGTGCCAGCCTTTTTTTTTTTTTAAGCTGTTATTATTAATATTAAAATTTGCCACCAAAATACTGAATGAATCATTGAAAAACAATGTATCTACTTTATAAATATATATATATGTGTGTGTGTGTGTGTGTGTCTGTGTGTGTATATTTGACAGAGTAGACAGTGAGAGAGAGAGAGAGAGACAGAGAGAAAGGTCTTCCTTCCGTTGGTTCACACCCCAAATGGCTCCGATCCAAAGCCAGGAGCCAGGTGCTTCTTCCTGGTCTCCCATGCAGGTGCAGGGGCCCAAGCACTTGGGCCATCCTCCACTGCCTTCCTGGGCCACAGCAGAGAGCTGGACTGGAAGAGGAGCAACCAGGACCAGAACCCAGCACCCATATGGGATGCCAGTGCCGCAGGTGGAGGATTAACCAAGTGAGCCATGGCACCGGCCCCAATCTACTTTCATACACTGTATTAATATGGCTCCACTAAATAACCTATGGGTTGAATATAAAAAAAAAAAAACAAGACCCATCTATCTGCTGCCTACAAGAAACACACCTCACCAACAAAAATACACACAGACTAAAAGTGAAGGGATTGAAAATGATATTCCATGCTAATGGAAAGCAAAAAAGAATGGGTGTAGTCATAGTAATATCAGACAAAATTGACTTTAATACAAAAACTTGAAAATTACAAAGAAATGCATTATATAATTATTAAGGGACTAATTCAACAGGAAGACAGAACCATAATAAGTGTATATGCACCCAATGCTAGGGTGCCTGGTTATTTAGAACAAATGTTAATGGATCTAAAGGAGACATAGACTCCAATAAAATAGTAACCCCACTTTCATCAATGGGTAGATCAACTAAATGGAAATGACTAGAGAAACAACAGAGCTAATCTACACTATGAAACAAATGGACATAATTGTATCAACAGAACATTTCATCTCACAGCTGAAGAATACACATTCTTTTCACTAGTGCATGGAACTTTCTCTAGGATAGTCCATATGCTAGGCCATAAAGCAAGTCTCAGTCAGTTAAAGAAAAAAACTGAAATCATATCATGTATCTTTTCTGACCACAGCAGAATGAAGCTGGAATTTAATGACTTAATAGACTCTACAAAATATGTAGTTACATGGAGACTGGAAATGAACAACTCAGGGATCTACAGAATATATACAAATATGTGGAGACTGAACAACACACTCCTGAATGAACAGCAGGTCATAGAAGAAATCAAAAGGGAAATAAAAAAAACTCCTGTAAATGAATGAAGATGACAATATGACATATCAAAACTTATAGAATACAGCAAAAACAGTGTTAAGAGTGAAGTTTATAGCAATTACTGCCTACATCAAAAAATTGGAAAGGTATCAAATAAATGACCTATCTATAAATCTCAAGGTCCTAGAAAAATGACAATCAACCGACCCAAGAAGAAAGACATAATTAAAATTAGAGAATAAACAAAATTAAAACCAAAACAGATACAAAAGAGCAGTGAAATGAAGAGCTGTTTAAAAAAATATAAGCAAAACTGATATACCACTGGCCCAACTAACCAAAAAGGAAAAAAAAAAAAAAACGGAACATCCAAATCAATTAAAATCAGAGATGAAAAGGGAGATGTTATAATGGATACCACAGAAATAAAAAGAATCATGAGGAATTACTATACATAGCTATATATGAACAAATTGGGAAACTTAGAGTAGATGGATAGATTCTGGACACTTATAATCTACCAAAATTGAGTCAGGAAGACACAGAAAACCTAAAAAACCAAAAAGTTTGATAAAATGGCAGGATATAAAATTCACACACAAAAATCAATAGCCTTTGTATACACAGACAGTACAATGGCTGAGAAGAACTTGTAAGAACAACCCCATTCCCAATAAGTACATCAAAACTTAAATTACTTGGAATAAATTTAGTCAAATATGTGAAAGATCTCTAAAATGAAAATTAAAAAACATTAAAGAAAGAAAAAGAAGAAGACACAAAAAAATGGAAAAATCTTCTTAGATCTAAAAAAAAATGCTTAAATAAAATTCCATAAAATTCGGCTGGCGCCGCGGCTCACTAGGCTAATCCTCCACCTTGCGGCGCTGGCACACCGGGTTCTAGTCCCAGTCGGGGTGCCGGATTCTGTCCCGGTTGCCCCTCTTCCAGGCCAGCTCTCTGCTGTGGCCAGGGAGTGCAGTGGAGGATGGCCCAAGTCCTTGGGCCCTGCACCCCATGGAAGACCAGGAGAAGCACCTGGCTCCTGCCATCGGATCAGCGCGGTGCGCCGGCCGCAGCGCGCCTACCGTGGCGGCCATTGGAGGGTGAACCAACGGCAAAAAGGAAGACCTTTCTTTCTGTCTCTCTCTCACTGTCCACTCTGCCTGTCAAAAAAAAAAGAAAAAAAAGAAAAAAAAATTCCATAAAATTCATATGGAAACACAAGAAACCCTGAATAGTTAAAGCAATTTTAAATAACAAAAGCAAAGCCAGAAGCATCACAATGCCAGATATCAAGACATACTAAAGGGCAGTTATAATCAAAACAGCCTGGTACTGGCACACATACACACAAATCCCAAAAATTAATTCATACCTCTCCAACCAACTAGTCTTTGGCAAACAAGCTGAAATCAGTCCCTGGAGCTAGGACAGTCTCCTCAACAAATGGTGCTAGGACAATTTGATCTACATATGCAGAAATATGAGATAAGACTCCTACCTTACATATTATTAAAAAATCAACTCAAAATTGATCAAGGATCTAAACCTATAACCTGATACCATACAATTGCTAGAGGAGAACATTGGGGGAAACTCTTCAAGACATTGGCATAGGCAAAGGCTTCTTGGAGTAGACCCTGGAAGTATAGACACTAAAGTTAAAAAACAGAAAATGTGGTATTACATCAAGCTAAGAAGCTTCATCAAAGAATGAAATACAAATGACCAAAAGACATATGAAAAAATACTCAGGATCACTAGCCATCACAGAAATGCAAATAAAAACCACAATGAGGTTTCATCTCACCCCAGTTAGGATGCCTGTCTTCCAAAAATCAAAAAACAATAAATATTGGTGAGGATATAGGGAAAATGGTACCCTAATCCACTGTTATTGGAAATGTAAATAGTACAGCCATTGTGGATGACAGTATGGAGACTCCTCTGAAAATGGATCTATCATATGACCCAATCATCCCACTCCTGGTAATTTACCCAAATGAAATGAAATCAGCATATGAAAATTTAATGTTTATTGCAGCTCAATTCACAATACCTAAGATATGGAATCAACCAATATGGCCATCAAATGATGCCTGGATAAAGAAAACATTACACACACATACACACACACACAATGGAATACTGCTGAGCCATAAAAAAGAATGAAGTCCTGTCTTTTGCAACCAAATGGATGCAACTGGCAACCATTATGTAAGTAAAATAAGCCAGTCTCAAAAGACAAGCATACATGTTTTCTCAGTTATGTGGCAGTTAATATAGAATACCAAAAATGTATACAAATGAAGTGGTAATTTTGGAATATGATTGTATTTTTAACTTTTGTTTATACTCCTCTGGAACTGTGGTCTTCCTACTTTTTACCTGTTGAATATTATGATTAGTGGTGAATTAAACTTGTGAATATGGAGTGAATTGAAATTATGTTTGCAAAAACTGATGTAGAGTGGGGAGTCAGAGTAGGAGTTTGGAGGAAAGCAGGGGAGTGAGGGAAGTGTTGTTGCCTTCTTGGAACTGTACCTATGGAATACATAAAATCTATACTCTTTATTTTAATTTTCTTTAAATGAAGAAATTCTGTGAGTAGGACTAAAGTTCCAGGTTATCACCTTAAAGGAAACAACTTTTTCTTTTCTCCTTCCTGCCTACTGGGAGACAGGCTCAACAGATAAGATGATAGAGTATCTGGGCAGCATCCAGGGGGAAAAGCACCAAGATAAAGAAGGAGCTCAAATCCATGTCGCAATGGAGCCACCATAGCACACCTTTATTACTTACACAGAAGTCAGACAAGTGTTACACAAAACCAAACAGAATTCTTTCTTGTTTAAGCCACTGCCTTTGCAAAGAAGAAAGAGCAAAATCATCTTTATATTATATCCTTATAATTCTAATGTAGTGTTTCTTAGATTTATTTTCATGTCTGTCTCATTCTGTAAAATATTACCTTCTTTCTGAACTACTAGCATGTAGGAGAGCTTCTGTTCAATGTTTTTAAAAAGCTTAAGTAGGTGCCAGCATTGTGGTATAGCAGGTAAAGCCATCGCCTGCAACGCAAGCATCCTATATGGGTGCTGGTTCATGTCCAGCTGTTCCACCTCTGCTCCATCTCCCTGCTAATGGGCTGGGAAAAGCAGCAGAAGACGGCCCAAGTGCTTGGGCCCCTGCCACCCACATGGGAAACCTGGAAGAAACTCCTGTCTCCTGGCTTCAGTCTGGTCCAGATGTGGCCACTGAAGCCATATAAGAAATGACCCAGCAGGTGAAAGAACTCTCTCTCTTCCTCTGTGATTTTCAAACAAACAAAATCTTTTTTTAAAAAACGAGTAAGTAATTGAATGATGGAGAAAATTGTGAAAAGGGGAAGTGGGGGACATAAATATAAATTTTGGTTTCACAATTTTGCATACCCAACGTTTCCCTGGTCCCCTTGAACCTGGGGGGACAGCTCAGTCCCATCAACAATGCCTGGGGGGTAACAATTATCAATGACTGAGTGTTCACAGCTGTCCTCTGAGGGGAAAGTCCTGGGCGGGTTCTTGTCTACTCTTCTGTGCCTCTATGCCCTCATCCTGACTCAAACTCCCAGCCACCTTTTAGATCAAGTTGGTCAGTGTGAGAAGCACTGCTAGGATGGGAGGTTTGTGCCAGGAAGGGCTGAGAAAGGGAAATGGAATAGGAAGCCTGCAGAGGCCACAGGGCCCCAGAGAGTGAGGGCTTGGAGATAAACTCCATTTCCTTTTGAATGTCACTTGAGAGATGTAAAGGAAGACCAGAATTAATTCACTTTCTTTAAAAAAAAGATGTATTTATTTGAGAGGCAGAGTTACAGACTGATAGAGGGAAAGCAGAGAGAGGTCTTCCATCTGGTGGTTCACTCCCCAAAAGGCCCCAATAGCCAGAGCTGGGCCGACCTGAAGCCAGGAGCCAGGAGCCAGGAACCAGGAGCTTCTTCTAAATCTCTCATGTGGGTGCGGGGGCCCAAGCACTTGTGCCATCCTCCACTGCTTTCCCAGGCCATTTGCAGAGTGCTGAATCAGAAGTGGAGTTGCCAGGACTCAAACCAGCAGCCATATGGGATGCCAGTGCATAGGTAGAGACTTAACCTACTAGGCCACAGTGCCAGCCCCAATCCACTGTTTTTTGTTTTTTTTTTTTTTTAAGATTTAATTTATTCATTTGGACAGAGTTACAGAGAGAGGTAGAGACAGACAGAAAGATCTTCCATCAGCTGGTTCACTCCCCAAATGGCCAAAATGGCCAGAGCTGAGCCAATCCGAAGCCAGGAGGTTCTTCCCAGTCTCCCATGTGGGTACAGGGGCCCAAGGACTTGGGTCATCTTCACCGTTTTTCCAGGCACATTAGCAGGAAAGCACATTGGAAGTGGAGGAGCTGAGACTCGGGGCTTGAACCGGCACCCATATGGGACGCTGGTGCTGCGGCTGGGGCTTTAACTGGCTGCACCACAGCATGGCCCTACTCCCCTATTCACTTTTTTAAAAAAATTATTTATGGATTTGAAAGGTGGAGTTACAGAGAGGCAGAGGCAGAGAGAGAGAGAGAGAGAGAGAGAGAGAGAGAGAGAGAGTCTTCCACCTGCTGGTTCACTCCGCAGATGGCTGCAATGGGTGGAGCTGGGCTGATCCAAAGCCAGGAGCCAGGAGCCAGGAGCTTCTTCTGGGTCTCCTACGCTGGTGCAGGAGCTCAAAGACTTGGGCTATCTTCTGCTTTCCCACACCAGAACAGAGAGCTGGATTGGAAATGGAGCAGCAGGTCTCAAACTGGCGCCCTATGGGATGAGGGCACTGCAGATGGTGGCTTTGCTTGCTATGCCACGGCATCCACTCTCCCCCCACCCCCCCCATTCACTTTTCATTGACAATGCCACCACAGGAAAAGACTGGGCCACAAAACACTGGGATTTTTTGCTTTCCACACTAGTGTTACAGATAAGGGTTTTGGGATCAGAAAAACAGAGGAAATACGTTACCATATCCTCCCCAAGGGCTGCCTTAGAAAAGCTGCTGCCCAGAGCCATCCCTTGCTGAAAATATCCAACATGGCTGCTTACTGTGTCCCTATGATGACCTGTTGCCTAATATAATATCATTATAATAAAATTACCACGGCTGAAACTCCAACTCCTATCATGCACCTCATGCCATGGCACTTCCTAGACTTTCTAAAAAGGCCAGAAAACTGGCAGTCACCAAATTCTTGGAAAGAAAACTGAACTCAAAGTACCATTCCCTGTGCCCCCAGATCACATAAAGGGATGATTCTGAGGCTCAAGAATGAGCTATGCCCATCTGCCCACTTGAATGTGTACTTTTGTTTTACTAATAAATCTTATTCTTTGGCTAATCTGTATCTATGTCTCAATCTAAAAATCTTTCTTGCATTGGAGACAAGAATCTGGACCCATTCATCCCAGGACACCAGTGATAACTGAAGTTTCCCTGGATTTTAACCCATTTCTTTGTAGACGAGTTCAGGTCCTTCTCTAACTCAATTTCTCCGTGGAGTCTAGATACAAGACTACCTTCAGGGATTGGAAAACTTTTTATTTATAAAGGGTAATATGGTAAAAAGTTTAGTCTTTACGCGTTATATACTTTTTCCTCACATAATCTTTGTTTTTTTTCCTTCCTTACAAGCTGTTTAAAGTGTAACACTATTACTAAGTTGCAGACAGCACAAAAACAGGCCCTGCGTTTGATTTGGCCCTCAAGCCACAATTCGTAGCCCCCTGTGATAAAAGTCCTCCTTATCCCAATTTTTCTCTGAGATGCATATGCAAAAGTAAAAAATAGGAAATATTCTCCCAGAGAAAGGACAGTCTCTTCAACAAATGGTGTTGGGACATAAAAAAATTGTATATTTGAAATATATGAAGTTTTTTTTTCCTTTTTATAAATAAAAAATTAAAAATAATTCTCCCTCTTTTTCAGCCTAAAAACCATTATGAATTTGAAACTGTTGTGGTCATGTACCCCAACTCAAAAACCCAAGTCCAAGTCACTCTTAGGCTCAAATCTGGGCCTGGTAGTAGCCTTGTTAAATTAATCTGCAGCAGAATAATCTGTGTTTGAGATCACTGAGCTCTTTTTTGGAGACTAAATAATCTGCGGGTTAATACAGCTGAGCTAAGGTGTGCCTCATGTGGGCAAACCACAAATGGCCAGCGGTTGCCTTGGGCTGAGGGATCCAAGTGAATCTTTAGAGGGCTGACAAACCCACTTTGTTCTTTCTCAGTCTGATGGGTTTACAGCGCGAAGGCACAGGCGGCAGCTGTTTCTGAGCTTTATCAAGCAGCATTAATCATTCACTTAAGTGATCCAGAGACTCACAACCAGGTTACTGATCGAATGTTTAGGAAATTGAGTATATTACAAGCGAGACTATTAACTTGTAAACACATCCTTTGTTCTTGTCATTTGACAAATACAATTTTGCTTCAGTTATTTCAGATACAGCTAACGGTGGTTGGTAAGGAAACAGTCTACTGTGAACGTGCAGAGCAGTGACATTTGCATGACCTAGGACCTAGCAACTGTCTGGTTCCTTTCTGCTGTGAGATCAACACTAGACTGTGTGTGCGGAGGTGCAGGCGGAATCAGCATTTCTGCTTTCCCCGGGGAGAACCAGGGGATAGTCAGCAAACAGGTTTTCTGTGTATCCAGGCTGATTAGCAGTATTCTAGAATATGTAAGGCCATATAATCAGTGATTTATTCAGTATGTACTCCGTGTGAAGCACTATGACATTAAAATCTTCAAGCACAGTGAATTTATTTGCTCAATAAAACATCACGACACATGCTAAAGAAAGACTAGGGCATTTAAAATAACTGTCCTAAGGGGAGGTCTCCTCATGAGGCAGACATAAAAGTTGTAGATATTTGCAGCTCCCACCATTGCCAAATCTATGCAAAAATGCGGAGTCCAACACACACACACACACACACAGCAATTCTTTATGGGACCAGAAAATGAAGCTAGATCTTTCTAATTAAAGAATATATCCTCAAGCCTTTTAGTTATTTAAAGCTAACTTAAGCTCTGAAAAAAAAATTGAGACTCATCCATTCAGTGATTATTGGGATACTCTGAGGCAACTGCAGCTCTCCAGCTGACGGGGTTAAATGTCAGCATTTTCCTCCTCCCTCCTGAAGTCATACAGAGGCCTCCATTGTCTGCTCAGGCAGCTCATGCTGGCAGGTTCTCTGTGAATCACAGAGGGCAAGTTTCCTTCCTGTGAATGGGAGTGCTGGGGAGGAGAAGTCCTCTGCCAGCTCAGCTCACACTGCTCCAGCCTCAGGGAGATTGGGTTCCAGTCACAGGCAAGGATAGCTCCAGCCTCAGGACAGGCCCTCCGTGGGACGGAAGCCCATCGGCCCTGCCTGCTGATCTTGGCACTGGAGAGGCAGGATCCTCATGTAGCTCTAGGGGATTTCACCAGGCCCCAGCTCTGTGAGGGGCTTCCCTTGAATGACACAGACGATTGCAGGAAATAGAGATCTGGGTGAAAGGATGCATTATCTATTTGTGCAAATGAATGAATGATCAAATAAATAGGAGCAGCAGGAGTGTGGTGAAGTGGTTAAGGTGCTTGTATCCCGTATCTGAGTGCTGGGCTCAAGTCCTGGCTCTGCTCCTGATTCTAGTTTCCTGCTGATGTGCACCCTTGGGAGGCAGAGTTGATGGCTCAAGTACCTGGGTCCCTACCACTCATTTGGGAAAGACACACATTGAGTTCCCAGCTTCTGGACATTTGAGAATTCTGTCTGCCTGTCTCTCTGTCTCTCAAATAAAATAAATATAAATTTTAAAAATTAAAAAAAGATGTGGGCAGATTTGAGATACGTGTAGGATACAGCACTTGGTGACTGATTGGATGTAGAAAACGAGATAAAAGTGTTGAGCTGATAACTAAATTTCTGCTGCAGCAACTGTGGGACACTTGGGCTCTTCTCTCAGGTGGGAAAATAGTGGATCTTGCCTCAATCACCCACCAGCACTTCTCTGTCAGTAAATACTCAACAAGGGCCGTGCCTGAATTTCTTACTGTAACATTTTCTGCTTTTTGCCTGCATTTAATGGATATATATTTTGAACAAAACCTTGGAATACATACATCCCTTCATAGTCTGACAATGTACTCTCTCCAAAAGAGGGTGTCAAGCCTGCAAGATGGTTCTGTTTGTAGGACTCCAAGAGTATGCTCCATCATGGTAGAAATGCTGGAAGCTTTTTGGTCATGCGAGTTCTAGCTCCTCAAGTCAGCAGGGGAACTGAAAATGACCTCATACAAGCACATTAAGAAGATTGACTGGCATAAATCTCAGGACTCCATAATCCTCACATGTGACTCTGAGAGAACTCTCTTCTCAAACCATTTCATTATTAGGAAGGCCAAAGAAAATCAGAAAGGAACAAAGCTTCTGATTTCTTTCCTTTTCACCAAGAAGAACAAAACAGTCCCTCACCCATTTCTTTCTCAGTGGGCTAAGGTTCCATTTCCAGGCTAACTGAAAATGCATGAAGAACACATCGCTGGAGGTCCATTGGTGTGATGGGGGAGGAAGTGCCTTTCCCATTCACCACAGCTGAGGTGCTGGCACAAAATGGAGCAATCAGTCTTTCCCTATTGTCTCTGGCAACTCCAGTAGCTTTATTATTTAAGATTGATGGGAGGCTATCAAGTTTTTGGTTAGCTGACTTAAATTTTTAAGACATCTCACCTAATTGCAAAGCCTTTTGAATTCTGCCTCTGGCTGTCTTACTTCTTGGGGAATGGGAAGCAATTCTCTATCATGTTTAAGCATGTCCATGGTGGCTGTGGTCCCACACTCTCTTTGCAAGGATATCTATATACAGTACAACCTTGGAAGACAGAGCCTCTCTCAGGGTAGTGGGTAGATTTGTTTCCTGGCAAGAGTAATGGAGATACTGTCTCTCTCCTGGAAGAAGATTGGTCTGTTACGTCCCACTTGTAAGCCTGAAATTTTAAGCTTGAAGTCCCTTGACTGTGACATAAACCCAGTGTGTACACAGCATCTACCTGGGTACACCTCTGCATCAACCCCATGGGATCTGGGGCTCACAGGGAGCCTATGTGTGAATAGCCCGCTGTGCCCTGAAGAATATGAAGTTCTTTGTCTCTGACCAAGGAGACATGCGTCTTCTGCCAGCATCAGTGAGGTTGTGACCAGCTCACTTACAACTTTCAGGTCGGGGGAGAGGGGAAATCTCAGACTCTTCACACTTTATGACATTATTCTGTCTTGTCATTTCTTTAAGTCATTTGACAGCGTTGGAGGATACACTAGCAAAGATGTGATAAGGACAGCAAAGGCAAGTCAAGTGGCTAAGGTAGATTAACACTTCTTTCTTCAGGGTCCTGTAAGCTTGCTGATTATCTTCACTTTTTCTTGCCCCATCAGAGCAGGAATCAAGCCAGTGCTTGAGGGCACAAACTTAGCTATCATTAGTAACAGTTCTACCATCTGGTGATTGCCTCTACATACCAGCTGTTCCTCAATGCATGATTTTTGTTCCTTGCAACAGTTTCAAAAGTTTGCTATTATTCTGGATCTGAGGCTCAGAAGGGTTAAGAAACTTGTCTGACACTACAGAGCCTAGTGAGACAGGCAGGATTCTTACTTGTATTTATCAGGTAGTGAGCTCATTTTCCTTCCATCACAACCCTATGCTACCTCAACTATTTGAGCAAAATTTATTTTGGATGGTCTGCCTAACTTTTCCTCTCCCCAAACAACCCACAATATCCCATTTCTTAATTTGCCTCTCTGTATTATTTGGGCCCATTATTGACAATCTACAGCTGCTCCTCAGCCCTGATCACACTGTATCTCTTCTTAAATGCAACGATACTGATAGTCTTTTTTTTTCCCACAGCATATTAGAACTCTGCATGCAAGGAAATTGACTAAGAGGCACTGGGTTATGCATGATGTAAGAGAATAATGACAGGAAGTGTAAGACAAACTGACACTTGACAGCAATGAGAGTAATTCATGACCTCACCTTCCAGCCCTTGGGGTTTAATATGCAACCACCGGAAACCTGAGTGAGGAACTCACGTCTCCAAGTCTTTTCCATGGGGGCTCATCTGGGGGATGGCTGCCATCCAGCCTGTATTTCCAGGAAATGAGAGCTTCCAACTCTGTAAAGTGTTAACTTTAAAGAGAAGGCATCTGGATGACTCTTAAAAGGGGAAGACCATTTTAAGGGAAGTTGAATGTACAAAAATCCACAACTCATTCACTTTCTGTTGCATGGCACCTGCTGCCTCATATGCGAAATTCCCTGTAGTCTTCGAGCAGGTAGTGGAATATATGCTAAATTGTCTACCCATTTACACATTTACAAGTGCATCTATTTTCCCAGAATTTTCCAAACTCAGCCTGGCATCACATGGGGGCATGGAAGACTTGACAACAACAACCTATCTACAAATCCAATTGCCTTTCACCATCAGCTGAAATAATATTCTGTTTTCCGAGCAGGACTTTTATCCATTGCTGCCTTCTGGATAATGCCAAAGGCAAAGGCATTCAAAAATGTATCGGAATTCAATAGCTCAATGTTAGTTCAAACTATCATTAGAGTTGAGTTACTAAAAATTATGTGGTTGAAAAGCCATTTGGAAAGGCAGCGATGCAAAAGGACCACAGAATATAAGAGAAATCAGGAGATGGTTCCAAAGGGTAGTGAATGGAAAATAGCACAAAATAAACAGATTGATCCAAGTCACTGTGGCTCATCAAGAAGGCCCAGGCAAGGGTAAAGAACTTGAACACCTCCCCCCTCTTGTAAATGTGTGGTTTTTCTTATTCAACTGTTTAGTTCACATCATGTGACTTCCTCCTCTTGAACTACACAGGGGTATACTAAAAAGACAGCAGTGATGAGAGTAAGGTAGGGGACTGGGCCTGGCCCTGGAGGGTGCACACAAAGGGCTTCCTGAAAAGAAAGAGGGGACACGACCTGTGGTTTTGAACCTGGTTACTGGCAGCCTCCTGCCAATTCTGCAGACAGCTGACCCAACCACAGCATGCATGCCTGCCAGCCCAGGCAGCTGCTGGCCTTTTTGGGGTGGTGATGTGCATCACCATTCAGCAAGTCTCCTCGCTCTGGCAGACCGTGCCAAGCCAGGCTGTGGTTTTACTGGCAGAACAGCAGACTCTCTCATTACCCAGAAATATCAGGTTTATGTGCCTTGGTGGCTTCTGGAACAAGACTTATTTGCTTTACATGTAATTTTAGTGTTTTTTTTAATTTTGGTGTGAAAAATGTGACTTTTTAACAAAATACAAGGTGAGCATCCCTAAACTGAAAATCTGAAATACAAAATGCTCCAAAAACCAGAACTATTTGAGCACTGACTTGATGCCACAACTGGAATATTCCATACCATGAAATCTTGTTTCATATACAAAATTATTGTACAAAATTATCTTCAGGTTATAAGTATAAAGTAGTACATGAAACACAAATGAATTTCGTGCCCCATCCATAAGACATTTTGTTATGTACTATACATGCAAATATTCCCAATCAGAAAAACCTCTGAAATCTGAAACCTTGGCATTGCAAACAAGGGATACTCAACTTGTAGTATGTTAAAGATGAGGTATGGGATGGCATGAGATTTGGGACGTATGGCTCTCCGCATCTCTGTGTTTTTCTTTCTAAAGTAGATATTTTTGCATGCATGTCTCTAGCCTGGGCAATTCTTTCTTTTCTCTCTGTATCACTTCTAGTTCAGCTATTTGTCTCTTTGCATTTCCTGCCTCTGTGTTTGCCACACTTCTCGCTCACATTTCTCCCTCTGTTCTTCCCCATTTATTTATTCAAATATGGATTCAGTACCAACCACTGTACCTGGTCCCTGAAAATTATAAAAATCTTCCTTCTTCCCAAATCTCCATCAAGTGGCTTTTTCATGTATGTTACCTCAATCTAACTTATTTTCCAAGGGTCAATCTAACTTATTATTTTCCTATGAGAAAAAAAAAATGTTCTTGACCATTTTCCTGGTCTGTGGCGGAGTTTTCCAAGGATGTACATCATGTCAGCCTTATTGTCATATTAGTCTACACAGAATGCTGATGCCCCATCAAACATGGTAAGACAGAAAGTATACAGGAAATAGAAGAGTAAACTTGTTACAAAAATAATGAAAATTTCATTTACAAAAAAAGACATGTTGTAACTCTATTCCATTTGTTGACTTGATGATTTTGAGCAAATCACTAAAACTCTCAGTATCATTTTCTCTTATCTATGGGATGAGAAGGTAGTGGTTTTCTATTTAAGTCTTTTTATTTCTAAAACTATATAATTTTAGGCCAGCACTGTGGCTTAACAGGCTAATCCTCCGCCTTGCGGCGCCGGCACACTGGGTTCTAGTCCCGGGTGGGGCGCCAGATTCTATCCCGGTTGCCTCTCTTCCAGGCCAGCTCTCTGCTATGGCCCGGGAAGGCAGTGGAGGATGACCCAAGTCCTTGGGCCCTGCACCCGCATGGGAGACCAGGAGAAGCACCTGGCTCCTGGCTTTGGATCAGCGAGATGTGCCGTCCGCAGCGGCCATTGGAGGGTGAACCAACGGCAAAAAGGAAGACCTTTCTCTCTCTCTCTCTCTCTCTCTCTATCCACTCTGCCTGTCAAATAAAAAAAAATTAATAATAAAACTATATAATTTTGTAATGTAGCATTGACTTATGTCATCATAGATAAGGTTAAATGATTAAATTCAATAATTAAAAAAAGAAAGAAATTAGTAAAAATGAGAATAGAGATCCCAGATATATAGAGGAATGAGATAATAATCTTTGTAAAACAATCAGTGAAACTTCTTTGTTGAAACTTTTGCAGTCGTGAAGCATATGGCTCTGCAAAACACAGAAAAAGAATTTAAAAATGACAGAATTGGCCTATGTTTGCATTTCATTTCAACTCACAAACGAGGCACTGAACTCTGAAGATGATTCAGACTTGTAATTGCACTGTACCTCAGTTTCTATTCTCCTCAGATGGCCACAATGCAGATCTCCTAAGGGCCCAGGCTATGAGAGCTTGCAGAATCCCAAACATGTTAAGATCCACAGAGCCAGCACATCACCTTGCATGTAATGCGGTCGAAATTCATCAGAAAACAATAGATGTGCTGCAAATCGCTTTTCCCCTGGAATATGCCATCACACTTTCTAAGAATCTCTCAGTTGCCTGTAATTACTGGAAGGCCTCATGTTTCACCCAATAATCCCAGCATTAGTAGGAAACTCAGAAGACATGAGGAAAGACAGAATTCATTATTAATGAAAGTCCTGCTGCCCTCTAGGAAGCTGGTGCTTAATGCTCAGCTTACTTCATCTTCCCATCAATAAGTCTCTGCTCCCTAACTGTTCCTGGCATCCGTAGGTGGGCTCACTGGAAGGGATGACAGCTAATTAACAAACACACCAGGCCCTAATTGAGCTGCTCTTTCCTGTCTGTGATGCTACTTCATGGTACCATTTCAACATACATTGAGACTTTCCCTGCTTTATTTATTACACTCCCATTATAGAACTGAATTCAGATTATTTCTTTTAAAACAGGATCCAATTAGCCTTCATTTATCTAATGGAATGCAGCAAACATTCTCATATATTTTGTACTTTAACTCGAGGGGAATTCTCTTAAAAGTTTAATTTCTTTTTTGCCTACTCCTTCTCAACGGATGATCTTTCAATACATTAGTTAGAGAGGAAGAGGCCACAAAACATCACAGACCAGGACACTTCAACAATACAAATTCATTTTCTCGCAGGTCTGGAGGCCAGAAAGTCCAAAATATTAGCAGGGCGCCGGGAGGGAAGGAGCCGTGCCAGGCCTCTCTCCTTGGCTTGTAGATGGCATTGCCTCTCTGGGTCTCATATGGTTTCTCTCTTGTGTGTCTGGGTCCAAATCTCCTGTCCTAATAAGGACATCAGGGCCCACCACAATGACCTCATCTTAACTTAGTCAACTCTATAAAGACCCTCTTTCCGAATATGGTCAAACTCTGAGGTACTAGGGCAGACACAAAATTCAACACATGAATTTTGGGAGGTGGGAGAGGGATACAGTCCAGCCCATAAGAATTAGAGGTGAGATTTGCAGGGGGAGGCAGCAGAGAGTATGTAAAGGCACCATGCCTGGTCAGATCATATGGGTTCAGATCTCAGCCTTCCCATTTGCCCCCTATGCGACCTCAGGCAAGCCTCTGAAGCTCTTGGCCCTTAAGGTTCCCATCTGAATAACAGGTCATAATAGTATCTACTACAGGGTTTTTTTGGTGAAGATCAAATCAATACTTCTTTATATAGAAAGCACCCTGTAAGTGTTGGCTATAATTTCAAACTTTCCCCTTAACATGCTTAGAGTGCTCATTCATTTTCCTTGTACGGGAAATAATGGAGTGGCCACAGACCATCAAAATGGGAAAAACATCTGGATAACCACTAAGAGGTGAATTGAGGTGACTCTTTTAGAGTTTTCTGTTGAATGCAGAATTTTCTCTTATATTCAAACTTGTGATGGCCCTTGTTGGGGCATGAAATGGGACAGATGCAGATTTTGGTTAGAACTCTATCCTGGATCCCTTCCCACTCCACCCCTACATCTCCTCCATCTGAGCCACAGGCAGCTTACAACGGTGTGCCTCGTTCTTCCTGAAAAGACCTCAGCTAAGGTCCAGAGTTCCAAATTCCAATGCCTGCCTTCATTTTTCACAAAACCCTAATTCTAGACCAATGTCCAGAATAGCAATAGCTATGCACTGGTAGCCAAGTATTTCTGGAGAAAATCCACTAATCACCTGCGCAGCTTCCACGAGATTGTCATGGTCTCTGTCTTCTTCTGGGCCCCGTGCACCACTGTCTTCCACTTCCCTAGGCAGCTACTCCCAATTCTCCCCTCTATGTTCAAATCCTGTACTCAAAATTCATTCTTCTGTCAGGCTACTGCACTGCTCTTTATCAGGAACACAGTGACTCCAGCAAATCCAACTGCAAAATCCCTCATACTCTGTGATGAATCTCTTTTCTTTTGCACAGGATAATGCCATCTGGTCTCCCAGACCTCCCTACAGTTTGTCTGACTCACACTTACTTTTAAGATTTGACTGAAACACCATATCTTCCTCTCCAAAGTATTGCTATGCATTGAATGTTTGTGTCTCTATAAGCTTGTTGTGAAATGTATAATCCCCAAATGTAACAGTATCAAGAGGCGGGGCCTCATGACTGGGATTAATGCCTTAGAAAGAGGCTTCGGGCTGCTGCCTGGCCATTCCTCCTGTCCTGTTCTGTTCTTTGGCCATGAGAGGACAGTGCTCTTCCCTTCTTCCTGGAAGCAGAGAACAAGCGCTGAACAGACACTAATCTGCTTGCCTTGACCTTGGACCTCCCAGCCTCCCTAACTATGAGAAATAAGTTTCTATTGTTTACACACTACGCGGTCTACATTATTTTGTTACAGCAGCAGGAATGGACAGGACAGCACCCTTGTCTCACCTCAGCTGGGCTGCGTCCTCCCTGGGAGCCCCCTCACACCCTGGATGCAGTTCTAGGACTGTTTCCGTGGAATGTCATTGTCTGCTGAGGTATTCATCTCTCTCACTAGACTGAGTTCCTACGGTCAGAAGCTGTGAGTCCATGCCTGAAGCTCACTGTCCAGTATTGCACCCGTTAATAGAAGGGCCCCATCTTTCCATCTCTGTTGCACGTATTATATGGAAATCATTTGTGCCACAAGCCCCTGTAAGACAAGGGTCAGAGACTTCATTAATTCTTATTCTATGTCAAGCAGAGATCATAACTGCATGGAATTAAATGCATCTGTAGTGACTGGAGCACAAACGGAATTTGGTAGCTTTTGAATAAGTGGGAAGATCAGAAAATTGGACTTGAAAACAGATTATGAAAAGGGGTAACTGCGGCGCCGGCACACGGGATTCTAGTCCCAGTCTGGGTGCCGGATTCTGTCCTGGTTGCTCCTCTTCCTGTCCAGCTCTCTGCTGTAGCCTGGGAGTGCAATGAAGGATGGCCCAAGTGCCTGGGCCCTGCACCTGCATGAGAGACCAGGATAAGCACCTGGCTCCTGGCTTCGGATCAGCGCAGTGCGCTGGCTGCAGCGGCCATTTGGGGGGTGAACCAACGAAAAAAAAAAAAAAAGGAAGACCTTTCTCTCTGTCTCTCTCTCTCCCACAGTCTAACTCTGTAAAAAAAAAAGAAAAAAAAAGGGGGGGGAGGGGTAACTAACAACAGCCAGGGCCACAAACTGACACCATCAAACCAGGCCACTTAGAGCTTGAACACTGCCAACCACTCCTGCAAACCTGGCCCTCCTGCACTCCTGCATCTGCCACAGCGCTCTTGCTTAGGTGAAGTATGCTGCCTTCCTTCTTCCTGGCCTCCTCAGCTCCAAAATCAGACTGGGGAGTGCATCTGATGGCTGAGACTTAGTCAAGTACTTATTCTCTGAGATCAAGGGGAGCTGGGAAGGTAGTAGCTGGTCTGAGAAGGTATGGAAACCCCAAATAATGAAGGCGACTTGCATAACAGTGGACAGAAAAAATGACAGACTGAAAAGAATAAAGCAGGAATGAATCCCTTCTGTGTTTCCAGAGGCCCACTATGATAAGGAGACTCCTGAAATGGTTCTACAATATTATATTTTGGAGGCGGAGGGAGAGGAGGGGACAAAGGAAGAGGATGGGAGAAAAGATTCGATATATGGGGGAGGGTGCTTGGCACAGTGGTTAAGATACCACCCAGGGCCGGCACCGCGGCTCACTTTGCTAATCCTCCGCCTGCGGCACCGGCACACCAGGTTCTAGTCCTGGTTGGAGCGCTTTATTCTGTCCTGGTTGCTCCTCTTCCAGTCCAGTTCTCTGCTGTGGCCCAGGAGGGCAGTGGAGGATGGCCCAAGTGCTTGGGCCCTGCACCCCATGGGAGACCAGGAGGAAGCACCTGGCTCCTGGCTTCAGATTGGCACAGCACGCTGGCCGAAACACGCCAGCCATAGCGGCCATTTTGGGGGGGGGGGTGAACCAATGGAAAAGGAAGACCTTTCTCTCTGTCTCTCTCACTAACTCTGTCAAAAAAAAAAAAAAAAAAAAAGATACCACCCAGGGCACCTGCATCCTATACTGGAGTGCCCAGAATCAAGTCCTGGCTCTGCTTCTGCTTCTTGCTTCCTGCAAATGCTCAACTCTGGGAGACAGAAGTTACAGCCCAAGTGCTTAGATACCTGCCACTTGCGTGGGAGACTTGGCTGGAGTTCCAGGACCCTAACTTTAGCCTGGCTCAGGCCTGGCTGTTGTGGGCATTTCGGAAATGAACTACTGGATAGAAGATCTCTCTCTGTATTCCTCTGCCTTTGAGATTAAAAAGAAAATTTAAAAACCATTATCTGGTGTTTGTGACATGCCATGCCATGTGCAGGCAAATTAGATATGTCATATGGGTGATTCACTCTTCATTAGGATATAATGTTCAAAAGGCAGGGACTGACCACATTTGTGTTGTTTATCATAATTCAGGACCTAGCATGATGCTTGACACACAGTAGGTACCGAATAAATGGTTGCTGGTGGTCCTGAGCAACCCCACAAAGGAAGCAGTGTGCTGATTTGTTGATGTTCAAATGCTTAAACTCTTCTGGTAGTCACGAGGCTAGCAGGAAGCAGCTCCATCCGGCATGCAGTGCTCTTCCCAACATCACACCTGAAAGGTTGCTCAAACTTGGATCTCCGTATGCAAG
The DNA here is from genome assembly GCF_033115175.1 of Lepus europaeus. Classification (NCBI taxonomy): domain Eukaryota; kingdom Metazoa; phylum Chordata; class Mammalia; order Lagomorpha; family Leporidae; genus Lepus; species Lepus europaeus. The sequence goes on from NC_084829.1 coordinate 117,627,285, forward strand.
CCATGGCTTGTGTCAGATTCTGGGAATTGTTTTACAGCTTCTAGTGAACAAAATCTTCCTGGTGACTGTGAGAACTTGGAATTTGACTGCCTGTTCCCCACCTCCCCAGTGAGTCCTGTTACTTAATGCATATTCTTTCAGATGACAGGTTTCTATTAAATGGGCTCTGAGCTCCTGGCTCAGAGGCATTCAAAGCCCTGTTGCAGCCTTGTTCATTTGTATGCATTGTATGCATTTTCAAAGTCTACAGAAGATAGAGCAGTTTTTCCATAACGATCAAACACCACACCTGATGAGGTGCCCCCATTCTCCTGGCTCACTCCTCCGCTGCCCTCTGCCTGCCACAAGTGCCAAAATGAGACAGAATTTTCAAGCATTGTCAACATGAGTATCGAATCTGTGGCATGCCCACAGCTATGTCCAGATCCTCTATCAGAGACTTCCTGCCCCCTAGTGGTGCAAGGCCGCAGTAAGAAAGGCTGACCCAGATTCTGTTTCCAGGGCTGCCCATTCACTTATTAGAACAATCATTGTTCAAAGCAAGCAAGAGCAGAAAACAAACAAAAGCCCCTTCAGGCTAGTGTCCCAGGGTCCAGCAACTGAAAACATCTTAGTGAGGAAAAGCTTCCCATGAAAGGAGATATTTGAGTAAATTTGATGGGAAACAAAAAGGAATGCTTTGCATGGCCCACCTTACCATCCTCCAGAGACATCACTCTCCATGTGCTTTCTTGTGGAAGGTGCCCTGGAGCACCACATGACATAGTAGCATTGCCCACTGCCAGATGTAATGTTGCAAAGTGCAGCTGCCCTGTGGTGCCACTGCATTTCTTAGATGCTGAATGAAGCCCAAGGCAGTAAGGACTCCCCTGCTATGCCAAGATCTACTCGTAGAAAAGAGCAACCTCCAGCCAGCACTGTTGCCCTGCCTACTGTCAGGACGGGGCTACTCCATACTTCTTTCTGCAAAAGATAACCGAGCGGAGAGGACCAAGAACCCTATGGCTATGGCTTTGGCTCAAGAACCCTATTTGGCTTGACTGAGCCCTGCTATGCCTCAACAGTCATTTCTTTTTGGATGTGCCCCAGTATAGTTGCCAGGGCACTGGCTTTGGGATCACATAGTTCCAGCCCCACCAGAATCCATCTGTTTAGCTGCATGATCTTGAAAAAGTTAACTTTGCTCACTCAATCTCTTTTTCATCTGTACAGTAGGGTTACTTATACTTTCTCACAGTTGCAGTGAGAACTAAACAAATGTCTATCAAATATACACTGACACACATTGTGTCTACTGTGATGTCTCACACACAGCAGGTGCTCAATACCATCATGTTCTTCATCCTTCCACATGTTCACAGTTGCCCCCTCTGCTCGGATCTCTCCAGGTCTGGGAAGAGAGCAGTTCTTCTGTGTCATTGGGTGGGACTCTGTTGAGATGCCAGCATCTTCACGGGTTGCTCTTGTTCCAGGGATGGCCAAGACAACCAGATGCAGCTCACCTGCTTCTGAAACTTCTCAGGTTTAAATCTTTATTTGGTAGGATTTTTGCTTGTTTGGTTTTGTTGCATTTTAAAATACCATTGGCAAGCTGGTCCTTAGGATTCCCTCTGTGTTCCAGCCTAGGTAGGATATCATCTCATTTTCCTGTAGTAAATACAAGTTTTCTTTTTGACCACTGAGATTCTCCTCTGACCCACAGACTCCTAAGTTCCCTTCAGTGGCTTAAAAAAAAAAAAAAAAGGTTAGAATTGACTGCAGGAGCAAGAAGGGTGGGAAGCCATAGCCATGGGCTCTGCTGTGGGGACACTTACAAGGAGTCACTGCACATAGTTTTCTGACATCATGTGCAAAGGTGTGACTATTTAACTCAGGACATGCTAATGTCAACCACAGAGCTTCCCTTCAGGGTCCTCATGTGTCTCACTGTGACAGAAAGCAGAGGAGCCAAGCAGCTTGCCAACCTTCACGCAGTCCATGCTCTATCGCTTTCTGGTCAACTTTAGGTCCTAGAATTCTACATCCATGTGTACTTAGGGGCAGGGCAATTTTTCAGGATCAACAGAACATTTCTGAAAAACATCACTCAAAATTACACAAGCTAATAACCAGTATGGTGAAAAAAATTCCACATTTCCCTTAAATATGGTGATGAAATCAATTGAGGATTTTCTTAATCATATACACCTCAAAATGTGTATATCTGGAGGAAGCAGTTCATGGGCAGTCAACACTGGTGGGGAAACACTGGGAAAAGAAAGGAAGGGGGAAACAGGAAATGTAGATAATTGGTAATTCTTCCCTTTGGTGTCTTTTTTATTTTTCTTAAAGATTTATTTATTTGAAAGGCAGAGCTTCTGGGGGAGGAGGAGAGATAGATACATAGATAGATAGAGATACCAAACTTCCATCCGCTGGTTCACTCCTCAAATGGCCCCGGTGGTCAGGGGTAGGCCAGGTCGAAGCCAGAAACCAAGAGCTCTTCTGGGTCTCCCATGTGGGTGCAGTGGCCCAAGCACTTGGGCCATCTTCTGCTGCTTTCCCAGGTATATTATAAGGAAGCTGGATCGGAAGTGGAGCAGCCAGGACTCAAACCAGTGCCCATGGAGGATGCTGGCGCTGCAGACTGTGGCTTAACCTGCTACACCACAGTGCAGACTCCCACTTTGGGGTTTTAAATGTCTAATTCAATGGACATTTACTGAACACCTATTATATACTAGACATTCTTCCAACAACCGAGAGTATGCTAGTTTGCAAAATAGACCCGTTCCCTGCCCTCACAGATCCCAAACTCTGGTGAGGGAAGACAACCCATCTTAAGTCATACTGGAACCTGAGGCAAAAAGAGACACAATAACATTGATATTTCTTTATTTAAAATTTTCTATTTTAGGATGAGCACTTGGCCTAGCAATTAAGATACTGATTAGGGCAATCATGTCCGACATCAGAATGCCTGAGTTTCACGTTCCAGCTCCAGTTCTGATTCCAGCTTCCGGTTAATACAGATCTTGAAAGGCAGCAATGATGGCTCAAGTAATTGGATTCCTGCCATCAACATGAGGGACCCAGATGAGTTCCTGGTTCTTGGCTTCAGCATGTCCCAGACCTGGCTGATGTAAGCATTTGGGGAGAGAACAAATGGATGGGAGCTCTCTGTCTCTTGGCCGCTCAAATTAAAAAATATTCTATTCAGCATAGATTTTTTTGTATTTTGGTTTTAATAAAAATATTGCATTAAAATATTTATCTTTACTATTGATTTCTTTTGGTGTCCCTTAAATGTAGTCTCCATCTTCCCCAGCTGCTGAGAGTGTTGGCAGCTAACAGCTCAGAGATCACTAGCCAAATTCCCTCCAAAGATTGCCCTGAGCTGCAGAGAGCAATAGCCCAAGGTCATGAACTCTCTCCAATGGCTGATGCTTGTAGAAAGCTAACATCCTGGAATAACAGAGGCCAGGTGACAACATTTAACTGTCAAAAAAGCAAGGTAGAGCGAGTATCTCAATGTCAGGTCAGGGTGGCAGGCACAAAAAATGTCTCACAGAGAGCTACGGAAATAGCTGGAGTCCTCAGGGGCAGATAGGTGGGCAGTCCACAAGGACACTGCTCAGTCTGCACCAGCGATTCTCTAAGTTAGGTCCCCGACCAGCAGCAATGGCTTCACTTGGGAAATGATTATAAATGCCATCTCTCAGGCCCCAGATCTACCTAGTTAGACTCCGGGAGCAGGCGGGGCCAGCAATCAGTAGCTTAACAAGGCTTCCAGGTGAGTCCGATGCACTGATCAACACAATCAAAAGAAAGGATCACAGGGAGGATGAGGGCAGCTGTGCAAAGAACAAGTTAAAATCTTTGACCAGCTTCTGAACCTGAACCGGTTTTTCTACTCAGAGCCCAGTAACCTAAGGAAAGAAATGCCAGCGGCTTCAGGAGGGACTACCCTGCAACACCTTGGCAGGTCTATGTGACCCAAAGTCCTTCCCCAAAGGGACCAATGTGTATTTCCTTGGACAGTTATTCTTCGGGGAAAGGAAATAGGCTAACATCTTGAGAACTGCTGGATACAAGGTCTGAGTTGACACTGATACCCAGCAGGATATAAAACATGGTCTGTCTGGTAGAGTAGATGTGAGTGGGGGCCAGTAAATGGACTTCTGGCCCAGCCCCATCTCACTGTGGCTCAAGTTGGTCCAGGGGCCCACCCAATCATGTGGATGTTGGCAGAATGCCCATGTCCTCACACTGCATCATTGGCCTGTGGGCAAAAGCTATCATAGTGGGGAAGAACTCGAGCTGTCCTCAGGCTTCAGGGACAGACTGCAAATTACAAACAACTCAGGCAGGTGGCAAAAATTGGTGTCACCCTTGAAGACCCAAACAAAGCAAAGTGGTTATCTCCTTCCCATCTCCACTTAATTTAACAGTCTGGCCCCTATAAAAATCACATCCTAGAAATGTCAACAGAGTACCCTCAGCCCTGTTCACCAGTGCTGCCAATTGCAATTGCTGTGCCAGATGTAGCCGGTGAGCCACGGCCCTATCACAACAGCTGATCTCTCCTTTACTATCCATTCTAGTTTTCCCTCACCCTTGGTTAGCACAGACAATAAATGATACAAATGATAAATTTTACATAGTATATTAGATAGTAAAAATGCCATGGAAACATTATGAAAGAGAACACTGTTTTGCAATTTTGGTTGGTTAGGGTTCCACTGAGGGATGACGTTTACGTAAAATCATGATGAATGAGAGGGTGATTCTTTGGTAATTCAGGAGAAGTAAACTCCATGCAGGACAGCAAGTAAAAAGGCCCTGGGGCGAGATCATGTTTGGAATATTACAGGAACTGCAGTGAGGTAGGTGTGCAATGTCAAGAGTTAGTAAGTGGGAGCTGGCGTTGTGGCGTTATGGGCTAAGCCTCTGCCTGCAGCACTGGCAGCCTATATGGGCAACAGTTTGAGTCCTGGCTGCTCCTCTTCCGGTCCAGCTCTCTGCTATGGCCCGGGAAAGCAGTGGAAATGGCCCAAGTGTTTGTGCCCCTGTACCCACATGGGAGACCCCGAGGAAGCTCCTGGTTTCGGATTGGCCCAGCTCCGGCCATCACGGTCTTTTGGGGAGTGAATGGAAGACCTTTCTGTCTCTACCTCTGTCAATAATTCTCTCTCTCAAATAAATAAATCTTAATTTTTTAAAAAAAATAGTTGGTGGCCACATGTGTAGAGCCTTAATCATTTTACAGGCTTTGACTTTTTTTTTTTTTTGACAGGCAGAGTGGATAGTGAGAGAGACAGAGAGAAAGGTCTTCCTTTTGCCGTTGGTTCACCCTCCAATGGCCATCGCGGCCGGGCGCTGATCCGATGGCAGGAGCCAGGTGCTTATCCCGGTCTCCCATGGGGTGCAGGGCCCAAGGACTTGGGACATCCTCCACTGCACTCCCGGGCCATATCAGAGAGCTGGCCTGGAAGAGGGGCAACCGGGACAGAATCCGGCACCCCGACCGGGACTAGAACCTGGTGTGCTGGCACCGCTAGGTGGAGGATTAGCCTGTTAAGCCACGGCACTGGCCCAGGCTTTGACTTTTAAGCAGAGATAGTAAGCCAACAAATGGTCTGTGGTAAGAAGCAACATGACTGGACTTTACATATCAACAGGATCACTTTGATTACTGTACAGAAGATAGCCTCTAAGGAGACAGGGGGTTGGCAAGGCAGGAGGGAATGGTAGCTTGGACAGATCTGTTCTCAGCAAATGTGGTGTGAAGTGATGAGATTCTGAATGTAATTTTAATAGAGATCTGCTAACAGAATGGAAGTGAAGTACAAGAGTAAGAATGACTTTTTTGCCTAAGCAACTCATGGAGTCTCCATTTAATTTACTATGATGGGAAAGGAGCAAGTGGGGAAAGAGAGTAGGAATGTAATCTGTAGTACGTTGCAGTTGAGACATCTTTTAGATACCCAAGTAGAAACTGTGAGTATGAGCTGGACATAGGAGTCTAGAGTTCAGGAAAAAAGAGGCATCAGCTAAGAGACAGCACTGAGAGCCCAAGATTCAACAAAAGTACCCAAGGCATGGCCAGGGAGCGCAAAGAGCCCTGCGCTTCCAACAGTAAATGCCTTGGAGATGAGGCTCTTGGGTAAGGTGCGGAAATGCCAAGAGGTTTCTAAGGAAAACCACAGGCTGCATCCTATAAACCAAGGGACAAAGTATTTCAGGGAAGGGAGAATAACCAACTGCAGAATTCAGGAAAGACACAGAATGGAGCACTAAAGATCACTGGCGACTTTGGTAAGAGAGTTCTGGTGCAGTGACGGGGGCGAAAACTTAACTACAGTGCTTCAGGAGAGATGAGAGGACCCAAGGAACAAATAACATTTTATAAAAAGTCTTGCTAAAAGGGGGAAGCATGGTCAGGAGGTGCTTTTGTTTTGTTTTTGAAGATGGGAATAAGACCAGGATGTGTATGTCCTGGTGCAAACGACCCAGTAGAAAGGGAGAAACAGATGAAGCAGGAGAGCGGGGAGAACGGCTGGAGCTATGTCCTAGAACAGGTGAGAAAGGAACTGGTACACAGGTGGAAGGGTTTTCTAACACGACCAGGGAACCTGTCTTCTGCCAAAGGCCATTTGGATATCTATAACATCACTCTCAGGGCACACAGAATCATCAACTTAGAAATTAGCCTGCTACAGATTTACTGAACTTCAAGTCCTGCTTGTGGTTGTGCTGGCAGGGGTAGACGAAATGATTTTGCGGGCCTCACCCAGGCTGCAGGCCAGACATTCCCCAGCCCTGGATTAGGGATGGACCATCTACCACATTGGACATGGTAGACATGTTGGCACAGGTAGGTCAGTGGGGGAATGCATCAAGAGCCTAGCAAAAGGAGGAGTTTCTTGTAGGTCCTATTTTCTCTTTGACTTTATGAATTAATACAGGCAGTACTTCACTGACTAATAATGTAACTTTGGTCGAGTTATTTAGCAACTCTAAGATGCAGTTACATAATCTGTAAAATGAGGATAATACCCAATTATAATAGATTGCTGTGAGGATTAAGTTCTTACACGAAAAATGCTTCCAAGAATAATCAGCACATAGCAAACTGCCAAAATAATTTTTACCCTTTATCAATAGGTAATACTTTTAGTGGAGCAATAAGAAGTGAACGAAGTAGGGCAGGCGCTGTGGCATAGTGGATAAAGCCAGCACCTGCAATGCCAGTATCCTATATGGGTGCCAAGTCAAGTCCCAGCTGCTGCACTACTGATTTAGCTCTCTGCTATGGCCTGGGAAAGCAGTAGAAGATGGCCCAAGTCCTTGGGCCCCTATATCCATGTGGGAGACCCGTAGGAAGCTCCTGGCTTCGGATCAGTCCAGCTCTGGCCGTTGTGGCCATTTGTGGAGTGAACCAGTGGAAAAAAGACTCTCTCTCTCTCTCTCTGCCTCTCTGTGACTTTGCCTTTCAAATAAATTAAAAAAAAAAAAAAAAAAACCCAGAAGCGAAGGAAGGAGTTAAAAGGTATATCTTCCAGAACCTAATAGTCTTTCAAATAAGATTATAATAAGGATCTTTTTAAAAATATATAACTATGTTGCCGGCGCCGTGGCTCAACAGGCTAATCCTCCGCCTTGCGGCGCCGGCACACCGGGTTCTAGTCCCGGTTGGGGCACCGGATTCTATCCCGGTTGCCCCTCTTCCAGGCCAGCTCTCTGCTGTGGCCAGGGAGTGCAGTGGAGGATGGCCCAAGTCCTTGGGTCCTGCACCCCATGGGAGACCAGGAGAAGCACCTGGCTCCTGCCATCGGAACAGCGCGGTGCGCCGGCCGCAGTGCGCTACCCCAGCGGCCATTGGAGGGTGAACCAACGGCAAAAGGAAGACCTTTCTCTCTCTGTCTCTCTCTCACTGTCCACTCTGCCTGTAAAAAAAAAAAAATATATATATATATATATAACTATGTTACAATTTTTCTTATTTGTAAAATTAGATTATTTTCTGAATTATGAATATTGTTTATTGTGCAAACAAATGTAATGTAGTAAATGTCTTGAAAACTTTAAATGTGAAAACTTCAAATGTGAATATTATGATTGATACTACTGTTATATTGCAATTAAAATATCATTGTGGGCAAAATAAGTACTTCAAACCAACTTAGAAAAATATCAACTTCTGTGAACTTAATTTTGACTCAAAATTTCTTTGAAACTCTGTATTTTAGTATTGTTGGAGAAAGGTATAACAGCCATACATGTAACTGTAATGAGGTTAAAATTTCACTGCTTTTGTAACCTTCATAAAGTAATGATATTGGGAAGAAAAACAACTGGACAGTGTCTGGCAAATACATGTTGTACAGATACTTATTTTTTTCTGCTTTTACTAGTTCTTAGGGTACGGTCTATAAACAAGGGGTGCTCTTGAAAGATTCACTATGTCCCAGGCAACAGTGTCTCTTTGACATTCACACTGGGTCCCCTCAAAGGCCACAAGCCAAGTCTTAGGTATATTAGATCCCTCAAATTGCTTCAGATTTCCCTTTCTAAAAATCAGTTTCATTTCCCAACAATGCTAAAACAAGATCATTAAAAATCAAAACTGCATTATTCCTCAGTTTAAAATTAGGCTGGAATATCAGCTTGCTGTAATTTTACACAGGATTAAAGTATACCTGAGACACATGTAATTCTCATAGTGGATCCAGTCCCTGCTCAGCTGGCCAACGTACAGTTGAGAATCTGGAAAATGTTAAAATGTTTCTTAACTGCTCAGATTATCCTGAAGCATCACCCTAAAGTATACTCCAGAGTAACTACCTTCACATATCCCCATCTATTTTGACTTTCATCTAAGTATTTCAGGGTAGTTACGATGGGCGATTTTATGCATAGGAAAAAGGACACTTGATAACCATTGACACAAACTGTCCCCTCCATGGCCTGTAGCTCAGCACTGCCAGTGGGCCCACAGCAAAATTTAAATAGCTCCCTTGGGAAAGATGACCCAATTGCCTTCAGAGGCATGCTCTCACAGCTCAGTCATGATACAATCAGTAAGGATTGCAAAACAATAGAACCGATAACCGAAACCCTGCTGAGATTGGGATTCCTCGATGGGCCAGACATTGCCTCCCACTCTATTCTCAACAGACTATTTTCACCTACAGATCAAGCCATTTGCCTCTCACTGCCACTCCTTCTGAACCAAGGTGAACAAACCAAGACTCTGAAACGGTAAGATCAAGAAGATCAAGTTGGGTCATCAACTTGGAAGGTCAGAGAACCACAGGTAAAACCAAGCCCTGAACAGATCAACAGCTTTAAAACAAGGGATCGCCGGCGCCGCGGCTCAATAGGCTAATCCTCCGCCTTGTGGCGCGGGCACACCGGGTACTAGTCCTGATCGGGGCACCAGATTCTGTCCCCGTTGCCCCTCTTCCAGGCCAGCTCTCTGCTGTGGCCAGGGAGTGCAGTGGAGGATGGCCCAAGTGCTTGGGCCCTGCACCCCATGGGAGACCAGGAGAAGCACCTGGCTCCTGCCATCGGATCAGCGCGGTGCGCCGGCCGCAGCAGCCATTGGAGGGTGAACCAACGGCAAAGGAAGACCTTTTTCTCTGTCTCTCTCTCTCACTGTCCACTCTGCCTGTCAACAAACAAACAAACAAACAAACCAAGGGATCTTTGCAGGAACACAGAAAGCAAGGATACTGAGGCAGGGCTGGGAGGGAGGGGTTCGCTCACAGCAGGTAAAGGGAGCACACTAACCAAGAAAGAAGTGCCAGGGGTTTGGGGGGGCGGGCATGAGGACCCCCATGGTGCCTGGGGAAACAGCTTTAGTCCTGAATTCCAGGCTTTGGCAGACACAGTGTAGCTTGGTGAGACTGTTTCCTGTCCTTAATGAGACTCCCTGCTGGATCCTCACAGCAAACCTACTTCTATTTCAGTTAGCCTTTGGGGTTTCCTTTTTCATAACCATATCTGACTCAGAATGCCTGATCCTCTGCTTTCATGAATGAGATCACTGGAGACAGAGAGGTTGAGCTCCAGCTAGTTCTACAATTCGCCTCATTTCCAGCTTTGCTATAGTACCTGTTCTTCTTTATGTATCAATGGGGCCCTGAAAAAGTTAGATCTGAAATATCAAACAGTGCTTTCACACTGGTTTCATTTATGAAAACCTCAAGTTCAACCAAGTTTGTCCCCACATAAAAATACACCTGGTACAAATGCCTGTTCTGTTGAGACTCTACTCAGCCAAGGTGTTAAGATACTAACTAAACATAAATAAGAGCAGTTGAGAAATAATATATGGCCGTCAGTTACTTTATTACCTTGTTCTTGAGACCAGAGCCAGTGTGTATATCCTATTGCCTTCCTTGAACCATCTCGTGCACCAGTGTTTACAGACACAGCAACAATTTTGTTAAGTATAGTAGTTTACCATTTGTCATGCTCAGTTTTCCAAGTATGGCCCTTAGATGCATTCTCAAACCTTTAAAAAAGAGAAGTGCCAGTGGAACTGACATCAGAATATCTGAAGGGTGTGACACGCTGTCTGTGAGCAGCAGTGAAGAGGAATGGTGTGGATAGCTTCCTATCAACCTGGGGGCTAGACCGTGGGCAAGAAGAGGCACCAACAGCAAACCCCTCATGAGGGCGAGTACAATGTGAGCCAGAGGCCTTTACTCTTTCTTGAATGTGAACAACAGAGAAAGCACACAAGGAAGATACTGCTCTGATCATTAAGGACCATGCACTGCCCAGCCCTGCATACTGTGTTTGTTAGGATTGGAACTGGGTTATTGAGGTGCTGCTTCTGAAAGCTTCACCTGATCCTGGATCAGCCCAAATAACTGTGATCCCAGAGTAGTTGGTGCTAAACTCCTAAATGTTGTAGAGTGATGGGGTGGACGCTGTGGTATAGCAGGTAAAGCCACTGCCTGCAATGCTGGCATCCCATATGGGCACCAGTTTGAGTCCTGGTTGATCCACTTCAAATCTGGCTTCTCTGCTATGGCCGGGGAAAGCAGAAGATGGCTCAAGTGCTTGGGCCATCCTCCACCATTTTTTGAGGCCACAGCAGAGAGCCCGATGGGAAGTGGAGCAGCCAGGACTCAAACTATGCCCACATGGGATACTGGCACTGTAAGCAGCAGCTTCACCTGCTACATCACAGCGGCGGCCCTTATATCTATCTCTTTAAGATTCTGAAAATCATGATAAAATTCCTTCCATGATAAATGTATCCTGAAGATTAATCTTTAAAATGTCAGAAAATTCAATTATTTTATATGGTTATATTAGAATTTAAATTCTAATTTGGTCTTTTCACAAAGAAAATTAACTATAGCTTTTATTATATTTAAATAATTTTATATTACTAAAATGTTTTCAAGGAGTGCACTAGCCTGAAATAAAAATATTTTGACAACCTGATTCAGAAATAGGCTATTTTGTTTTTACACTTTTCTATGAACCAGATATATGAAGTTTAAATTATACATATTTCCCGATCCACCTATGTGCTTCCATGGTACACATATTAAAGACCATGTTTTAGTTGTGACCGCATATACTACTGTAAGAGAAGTGGGACACAAAGGGTAAAAGGTAAGTTGTCTCCGGCTCTGCAAATACTACAAATGACCCAGAGCAGTGAGAGGACTTGTGCCTGCTAGTGACTTTCCTGTGCATTCCTGAGATCCAGAGTTTGTTCTCTTACACCCTCAACATCAAGAGGAAGTACAGTACCTTCAAAAGAGTTGATTCTACAGCCTAGGGCAAGAAAAAAATCAAAATGGCTCTGGAACACTGTTAAGTTTTAAGTTAGTGCAGAGGTTTTTAGAAACATGGGAGTGTAAAAGAACATGGAAGTCAACATAAAGGGATTTCCATTGATCAAGCTGTGACACCTGTACAAAAGCAGGCACAGAAAGGTGTCTGTAAAACAAAGGGAGGCACTGACACAAGTTTAATTTTTTAGAAAAGGGAGTACTTATACTGAATATTTTATTTTTTCCAACAATTAAGTCTGTTTATAGTATTTAGACTTACAGTTATTTATATTAGGGTAAGCACCAAAGAAGAAACTTGTAATTTTGGCAGAGGTACTGAAATGAAAAATACAATTAACTGATTAGCATAAATAGCATTTATGGTGGTCACAAGTAGCAACCAGGTAGGAGATGGCAAGGGCAGTCATACACAATAACCAAGGAGAGAGAGAATTGAATACTCTATTATAAAATATGAATTATTATTTAGATGTCTTAAACAGATAAGTTAATTACAAAAATTAAATCTATCACTACTAAGAAGCAAAAACTCTACATCAAAATTCCCAATGAATGTAAACATTTCCAACAATATGAAAAGATATCAAAATACCCTAATGACAAACCAATACACTAGATATTGTCACTCATACAAAACCTAATACATCATTACTCCAAAAGATAACAAGTATCAAAGACAAAAATTCATAATGAAGAGACTTAAAAAGTTTACCATTTAAAAACAAGTCAGCTCCACACAGTGGCTAAGGTTTGAATTTCTCTCATCTACATAATCAGACCATGTCCAGACTGAGATTCAGCTGGTCAAAAACCCAGATTCTCTCATTTTCCTTCAGTGCTAATAAGAATACTGAAACCCAGGGAAGCAGGAAAATAATTAGGAATATGTCAAAATTAAGAATCATACTATACTGGGAAGCCATTAAGCAAGTAGTAAAACAACAGATCACTTAAGCCATTGTCTTGATGTTTTAGAACAGGTTTATGTGAATATGCAAAAGTAAATTTCATAATCACTGCTTATTTATATATTTTTCAATTTGCTTAAATTGTTTCATGTTTTCAAAAACCTCATTCATACTAAATTTGTAATCACAATTTGAAATTTTTCAGAAAGTTCAATTAGCCAATTTTGGAATGAATGCTTAAATGTGCAAGAAAAACTGGTATTCTTAAATTTTATTTTCTCTGTATGAATTTAATGAGATGAACATTCAACAAAGTACACACTGTTTTGAGTATTCTTCATGTTCAAAAGTCCCTCTGACAATTAAACTGCCATTCATTATTACAAATACATGATTCAAAAAAGAATGTCTGTGACTATGGCATCCTCACAACCCCTACTAGAATCCAAAAGAGAAAGGGATTTTATAACCATTCAGAAAGACATTGCTTGGGTTATCTGTTTCCATCAAACACAGTAATTTGCTTGGTTTTAAATACAAATTAATGCTAACCTAATAAGAACCACACTTCTCTACCATCTGGGTAGATGTAATGTGATGTATGACCGAGACTACTGCACACGCTCTTCTTCTAACAGTAGGATTTAAGTTGTGCTGGAGGGAAGTCTCTTAGACAAAAAAAGAACCTGGAGCACCAACAGTGGACTCATGAAAGAAAAACTCAAAAGGTCAGTACTTTAGAAGCGTACTATTTGGTAGCCAGATATTTCGGAATTCACAAAAGTAAAAATAGAAAAGGCCTCCTCAACCATATTCGATTTATAAGTGATACTTTCCTGGAATTTGTTCCTCACAGAATGAAAGAAAGAATCTAAGGAAAACCCTCTTCCCCTTACAAATAAAAAACAGAAATATCTTTGGGAATGTAAGTGCTCCAAAATTACGCCTAACATCACGTAATCTGACTTCTGCTGGTTTCATGCTGACCTAAATTGATTATAGGACTTCTAAGTCATGAATGTAAGCCTCACAGTATAAAGCCCTTTGGGGGAGCTGCTATTCAGAATGGCCTCCACACGACCAACGTTCACATGCTCATCCACCCAAGCTCATACATCCCAAAGATGCTGAGCAGTCAGGGAAGGTTTTCACAGTCACGGCTTTTTTCTCATTTCTTCGTCCCAATCAAAATCTAATGCTTCATCATCCAGTTCTGGTAAAGTAAATAGAGGGTTTGGGGGAAGAATCAGTTTCTCGGTCGACCCCCGCAGCTGAAAAGATTTCCTGTTACTGCCCAGGGTGTTGGCTGTGGTTGTAGGAGCACTTGGGCGGCTGTCACCCCAGTTCTTCCTTTCAGGAGGGGGAGGGGATTCTGATTTGGATTCTGATGGAGAAGTAAAGCAGAAGTTTGCCAGTTTGGCCAAGGTACCAGAATGAACCTTATTGCTCTTACTGTTGCCTGAAACCTCTTCCTGTTTGCCTCTCTCACACATCAGAGGAGAACGCCCGGAGTCGCCCCCAGGTCCTGGTTCAGGCTGAATCACACTCTCTTCAGGGGCATATTCCCTCTTGTCTTTTGATTCGTCTTCCTCTGGTGGCTGTTGTGGCTGCCCCCTCACCTTACCCCGCAGCTGAGCTGAGCTTCTGGTTCCTGGGGTAGATGCCAGCATTTCTGGAGCCTGTGCAGGCAGAGCTGCTGCTTTTTTGGTTCTGTGCTGAGAAACTGTAGGACTGTGAACTGCTATTTTAGTTGTGCCAGTAGACACATGGCTGTGGTCTTCAGGGGAGTGGATCAGTTTTGATTTTTGTTTGAAAGTAAATTTTGCCAGTTTGGTCAGAGGGGCACTTGGGCTCTCAACACTTTCAAGTTCAGGCTCTTCCGCCTCAACAAGGGATTTTGGTCTCTTTCTTTTGGGAGTTTCTGATGTTCTTTCTGGGCCGTGTACAGGAACGGACTGAAAATGAGAAGAGGCTGTGGGCCCGGAAGGTACCCTGGCAGTGCTTCTGCAAAACTCCTGGGTCCGCTTCTTGTGCCGTTTGTGCAGTCCGCTAGGGACATGGTGAGTCAGTACAGAGTCTGGCTCATCAGCAGGTAGTGCTGCTGCAGAAACTAGTGCTACCGTTTTTGCCTTTTTACCTTCAACCTTGCCTGACCTTAGTGGAGTATCTGTCTCTCCTGGTGATGAAAGTTGCCTGGCTTCCAATTTGCTCCTCTGACTTGGCGCACTTTTGTCCTTACCCCGAAGTTTGCTGTTAGAGATTTTCAAAACCCTATCTTTCCCACTGGTTTTGGTACCAGGACATAGAACAGAGTCTTTAGGTTCACTCTGAGGAGTTTCCATGAAGTCAAACCAGCCCAAACTATCATCTCTGCCACTTTTGTGCTCGGCTGAATGTTTTCTACTTGTTGATGTGCTGGGCCCTGGCTGGGATGGGGGATCTGGAAGTAAGCTTCCCTTGGGAATGCCTCCAGGAGAGGAGGTATGCATGCCACAGTTCAATTCTTGTGGTGTGGAAGTTCTGAACTGTGACTGTTCCCCTGAATCATTTCCTGAGGATCCTGGAGAAGCCTCTGCAGACTCCACTGCCTGTGGCTGGGATGGGTGCACATTCTGATTCTGTAACCTGCAGCAGAGACAAATAAGGGACATATGTACTGTACTGAAGAGAATTTGCTTTAATCTTTTTCTCTCTTTAGTCTCTGAGAAGCCATCTCAAAGGTTTAAGTCCGACATAATTCCAAGTTAATACTGAATAGTCCTCTAGAGCAGCAGAAAGAAATGATTCTTTTTATCAAAGTAGAGTTAAAGTGCTTTGATAAGCATTCTAAATTAACTTGAAGCTGCAGTGAAATAAAGAAAATGAAACAGGAGGTTTGTCTTCATGTTTAGCTCTCTATGAAAGTCCATTCAATTCATTTAAGATTGCTTGATATCAGAGTAAAATACGTAGTCTTATCTCTCATGCTAAATGTTCAAATATGATACAGACATCTTTGTCCCAGCAGCTGACTGCTGACCAAGTTAGTTGTTGCTGTAGTTATTAAAAAAAAAAAAAAAAAAAACAGGCTGTAGATCACAACCAGAGTGAAAGAGATTATGATCTCTCACATCTCTGAATTTTAGCTCATCTAAAAAGTCACCTTCCACAGGAGCCAAGAGCCAAGGTGCTGGGATTCCTACTACCCTCTGCACGTTCACACTCATGGCAGACACACTTGTGACACACTTCCTGTGAGGCCCAGGCATGTTTCAATACCAGTTCTGGGCTATTACCAGTCATGAATTTGATAAAGATGTAAAATCTACTTCCCTAACTCTCTGAAAAAAGAATCTGTTGAGTGACACTCATTCTAAATCTTGGGGCATATTAGAAATGTAAAGAATGCCGTAGGACCAGTTTCTATCAGGAACTGTAATTCTCTGTAACAGGTCCTTCAGAAAGCCTTTCCCAAACACTCTTGTTATTTAGCACACTAGGACCCTGCTTGCATGTACTAACTCTGAAAAGACGTACCACAAGCAGATGAGCAATCTACTCCAAAATTCATGTGTAAGCATAGAAATGGAGGAAGAATACATTTAGATGCATGAAAATGTAAATAGTATACAAGTGTGTTTCAAATGTTAACAGAAAACAAAAGTAAATTTTGATATATAGTTTTTTCATAGTGTGCAGTTTCCATAACCTTAGATCTATGACAAAAGCTATCCATAGATTTCAAATATTTTTTGCATCAAAATAAACTTATCTTTTAATTCCATTTCCATTAACTTTCAAAGCACCCTCACATATTTCTTCAAAAAGATTGCAACTGACTTTTTTCTTATTAATTCCTTACTACTACTTTCAAAAATACTCCATAAAGTACTACCTTTACAATCAGAAAAAATCCACAAAGCATTATTGTAAAAATATTGTGTAAAATTTGTTCACAGCAAACGTACATTTCATTGCTACTAATTTGAGTTACAACCAAACAAAAAAGCAAGTAACTTTCAAACTTACTACAAATACACTATTCAGCATAAAACTGAGTCAGGGATACTCATAACCATTAAAGCTCCACAACAATGTGAAAAAAGATGGGAAAATTAAGAGGTAAAATAACTTAGCCCTATCATTTTATTCTGATTTTTGTTTCAGGAATTAAAATGTCTCCTATATAAAATTTCCGTAGTTTTACTATACTTTCATAAAAAATAGTATCATTGCACTGCTTTGAAGTGGACAGAACAGCCACTAGACTGTCCCTAGTCAAGTATTTTCTGGAAGAAAAATACCATGAAAATACAAAGCATTTTATTATAATTATGCAACCATCTAAAGGCAATGAGAGCTTTCTCCTAAAGAGTAAAACCCAAATGTTATTTCAGTTTTTCTCACTTGACAAGATTAGTTTTAGAACGTGTCTTAGCAGTAGCCTACTTGGCTTGGTTCATTTGAGGACCCACACTGTAACATGGCTCTGCATTACAAAGAATTACCAATAGAAAAAATATATATATATGTATGTGTGTGTGTGTGTGTGTATATATATATATATAGTGTTTTTTTTTTTAACCTTCTTTCCCTCTAAGGTCATTTTGAATCTGGAAGTCCAAATGCTATTTTTCATTTTTTTGAAAAAAGAGATTTATTTATTCATTTGAGAGGCAGAGTTACAGACAGAGCTAGAGGCGGATTCAGAGAGAGGTCTGCCATCTGCTAGTTCACTTGTTTAATGGCCACAGTGGCTGGAGGGGGGGCTGATCCAAAGCCAGAAGCTAGGAGCCAGGAGCTTTTTCCAGGTCTCCTATGTGGGTGAAGGGGCCACCTGGGCCTTCTTCCATTGCTTTCTCAGGCGCATTATCAGGGAGCTGGATCAGAAGTGGAGTAGCCAGGACTCGAACCAGCACCTAAATGGGATGCCAGCACTGCCGGTAGAGGCTTAACCTACTATGCCACAGTGTCAGCCCCCCAAAATGCTATTTTTCTAACACACAGTGGGTGTCTCATTCCCTTCTATTATGAATCCAACATATGTTAGTTTCGAGAAGGTGAGGTCAACCAAAATGAGCAGCTCTTCTTCAAAGCCAAGGCCAATTTCAGGAGGGGCTTGAAAAGGACAGGCTACAATAGACCATAAATGGCCCAAAAGAATAACTTTGCTCTTAGACCCATGCTCTGGATCATAGAAAAAGCTAGGAGACCACAGAAAGGTAGGGGTGGACAGCATCGACCTTATACAAGTATTAGTCAAAGTTCACCACAGCCTGGCACCTTGGTATTACAGGCTAAAGGCAGTGCCCACACATCCTGAGGAAGGCTGTTGAGGTTTGATATAATTTAGAAAGAGAATGATGATAGAAGAGTTGGCAATGATTGGGAAAGAAAACAGTGGGAAAGGAACTCTCAAGGTTTTACCTGACATATTGAACAATTCCAGGATGGTCCCCAAGTTCTCCTGAAGTTGCCCCACTTCCACATACATTCCATAAACCAGACCCCAGCTTTAAGATCAACACCAAAAACCAGGTTAAGGTGAATCAGGAAGTCACTCTACTGATCATAAAGACACCTGAATGCGTCAACTTGCCGTTCTTCATTCCTGTTTCTCAGATACAGACTCAAAGATTAGCATTTCTGAAGCTCATGTATGACAGGTCTTCAGAAACTTCATGGAAAACAAATTTTATGGAAAAAAAATGCCTGGATTTTGCACCAAAATAAATTTATTTTTCAATTCCACTTTCTATTAACTTTCTAAACTTCCCTTGTATTTAGGAAAGAAACCTGTGTCTTGACTAATGCACGTGACACATTCATCGTCTTCACGTCTATTACCCACATTCAACAAGTCATTAAGAAAGGGAGATTCTGAAACATTGCTTGTCTTTCCTAAGTTGGTACTGCAGAACCTCAGGATGTGGAACAGAGACAAGCCACCCCCCACTTGGCCTGCCTGAATTTCTAACTCTCAGAAGAGTGAATACTAAAGTAGTATTGGTTTTATTTCAGCCATTGACTACTGGCTGGTTCATTATATTGCAATAATACCTGAAGCAATCCCCTACAAACAGTACAGATAGATTTCATACTTAGTTTATACTTCCTTTGCTTCACTAAGTGCCAAACATGGTTTTCCCATTTTACATCTCTCTAGGTTTTTTCTTCCTTACCTTTCAAGTCTCCTAAGCTCTTCACGCAAGAGGCTCTGCAGCTCTAGCTTTTCCAGAATAAGTTCACACTGCCTCTGGTACTGCTCCCGAGGGTTTTCAGGAAAGGAAGTGTGGAGAGCATTCACACCTCCTAGCAGTGCTCCTCCCTGGAGGCAGAGAAGATACCAAGGAGAGTTACCATGCTTCTAAACTTCTACACTAGCAATCAGCAACTCCAGGCAGCTAAGACCGGCCCACCACATCCCTATCTTGGGTATCAGAATCATCTGGGAGTCCCTTTCAAATTTCCATGGCTGTCTCTGCCAGTCCATGGTGGCAGTCATTGTTCCAGGAAGCCATAATGTCACTAGTGAGACCAAGAGCATCCATCCTTCAGCCATGCTGAGAAAAAGGATTAAGACCCTCCTACTTTCCATCAATGGGCACAGTCATGCCACTGAAACAAGACATATCTCCAAGACATATTCTCAAGAGTTATTAGATCTAGAATATGATCACTTCTGTAACTCTTGACATGTTATATAGAATGTTTATTAAATGTTAGATACACAAAAAATCCTTACCTGCATTGAGGATTCCATTACTGAAACCGCTGTAATAGCATCTTCCAGAGTCACAGTGTCACGAAACATTAGGCGGGCATGAGCTGAGAAAACAAAATACATTTGTTTTTCAGGAACATTTAAACATCATTTTCTGTCTGACTTCCTCCCCAAGATTGTATTTAATGAACGAGGTAAGAATTATAAATTAATTTTACTAGAACAAGCACAAAAGTCAATGTCCAGCTAATTTTTAGGTTGTTTCTCTAACGAAGGGTCTAATTTGCACAGCCCAGGCAATTTTGTGTATTTACATGTAAAGATACTCTAGGCTCTAACACACAATGGGGCCATATAAACATATCTGCTAAGTATTCAGCAATTTTTAATCCCCATTTTTTTAATATATTTTAGAAACTTACAAAGTTGAAACTCTCATCTCTGGCTCTTCTTTTTATCAATGATCCTTGAACTTCTCAAAGTCACAAAACTAGCAATCCTGAGGCATGGGTATTTCTTGCCCTACTATTAGCATAGAGCATATTTTTCATTAAGCATATATTGTTTCATCATATGATACATCCAGTTCACAAGAATATTTTTAAGAATTATTTAAACATTAGCTAAAATATAAAAGACAGTATCAAGGCAACAAGGTTTGAGTTGCATCTAGTTGCATGTGTGCATGCAAGCTTATGCGTTGGGGAAGGGACAGGACATGGCATTTTTGCTCTGGCTGTTAGAAGGATAGAGTGCACCTGACAATTACTGAGTTAAATACTAGAGATGCTATTTGGGAAACGATTCCTCACAAAAACTATCCCACTCTAAATGCTAACAGAGATGCCACTGAGAAACAGAACTGCAGAAATGGCATCTTAAGGTACAGAATGTCCTCAGAACCTTCTTTCCTAATAACACTACATTCCACTCAACAAAGTGATCTTAGAAGAATGGAAGTCTCAGGGTTCGGAGCACATAAGTTTTAAGTGGTCTCTGAGCGCCTTTGTGTAGGGATTGTTCTAATTCGTGTTTTTGTTTTGTTTTGTTTTGTTTTGTTTTGTTTTGTTGTTGTTGTTTTTGACAGGCAGAGCTAGACAGTGAGAGAGAGAGAGAGAGAGAGACAGAGAGAAAGGTCTTCCTTTGCCATTGGTTCACTCCCAAAATGGCTGCTACGGCCGGCGCACTGCGCCGATCCAAAGCCAGGAGCCAGGTGCTTCCTCCTGGTCTCCCATGCAGGTGCAGGGCCCAAGCACTTGGGCCATCCTCCACTGCCTTCCCGGGCCACAGCAGAGAGCTGGATCGGAAGAGGAGCAACCGGGACAGAATCCGGCGCCCCAACCAGGACTAGAACCTGGAGTGCCGGCACCGCAGGCGGATGATTAGCCAAGTGAGCCGCGGCGGCAGCCTCTAATTCGTTTTTTAATCCATGGTGCCCAGCCCAGCACCTTGCACACAGTACCTTCTGCTAATCGTATCAAGCTCTCCAACAGACGGATGGTTGTCCGTGCAGCATTCCGGCAGTCACTCTGCCTTTGCATCTGGTAGTAGCGCAGAAGGACTTGATTGCCCACGTCAGACAGTGAGGGCTGTAGCTTCCTAATGAGGCAGAAGTAGGTTTTCATCTTTTCCATGCTCCAGAGCTTCTCTGATTTGCTTGGGTAACCTGCACATGAGTAAATAAATTCTAAGAACAAACACTTCATTTTAAGGGTTTTGATAAAGTTCTTGTACTCATCTTTAAGGAATTTTTAGTTTTGTGGCTACTGAATTATAGCCCTGTTCTCTGTGTAGCATAGAGTTCTAGAATAAGCCTTCTTAGGATCTTTTATTTATTTGAGAGGGAGGAAGAGGGAGAGGGAGAGGGAGAGGGAGAGGGAGAGGGAGAGGGAGAGGGAGAGGGAGAGGGAGAGGGAGAGGGAGAGGGAGAGGCAGATAGGCTAGCTCCTATCTACTTTATTCCCCCAAATGCCTAAAGCAGCTGGGGCAGGGCCAGGGCTGAAGGTGGAAACTAGGAACTTAATCTAAGTCTCCTACGTGGGTGGGAGGGATCCAAACACATAAACTATCCCAGAGTCCACTGGAACAGCAAGCCAGATATCAAAGTGGAGCCAGGATTCAAACCAGTCATTCTGATATAGGATGTGAGAGTCCCAATTGGCATATTAACTAAAATGCCAAATACCTGCCCTGGTGTTAAGAATATCTAAGCTTAATAGAAGTTAAGTTTCCTGTAGGGGTTAAAATTATTCAGAATAATTCTGGTCTGCCCAATAGTAATAAATAGTACTTGAGTAAATCTAATTGAAAGGAAATCCCTTATTTAGAGATTTCTGTCTCACAATTCAGTCTAGGTTTCTTTGTATGCAAGAGGTGAATGGTAATTTTACATCCCAAGTTTTGGCCCTCTCATCACAAAGGATATTGTTTCCCAACTATAATCTCGTTAATGGCAAACAGAAGTCCCTTCTACTCAGTATTCTGGGGCCTGCTCACCAGCTCCTCTCACTGTTTGCTAAATACTTCTCTACTGCCTGTTAGGCAGGGTACCTTGGACATTTATTTCATTTTCTTCACAGGAAATTTTCCTTAATTAATTGGTCAGGTTGAATGATTTGTCTTCACATACCTTTATTTTCTAAGATAAAGGAGGAAATTATATTATCCCAGTCTTCATTCTTAGTATCAAGCAAAACCAGGATCAGGTCAAATCGACTTAATAGAGGGCTGCCAAGGGCGATGTTCACAGACACGGACTCCTGCGGGTCGTACTGGCCTTTAGGGTTGGTTGCTGCCAAGATGGTAGTCCTTGTGTTCAGCTTGCACACGAGGCTACCAAGAGAAAGCACGCAATTCACGGATGTGATACTCAAATAAAAGACATAATTTTATTTCTTAAATAAGAGGGCTGCTCTTGTAGTCTTAAAATCTAGAGAAAATCCTGTGCAAGAAAATATGCAATGACCCAGGTGATGGTTAACAAGGTTAGACAAAGCACACTGAAATTACTATATATTGAGATGTAACTGTTCAAAAATAGTTTTTAATGCCACAACTCTGAACAGACCCTCTGCTAATTGCTAAGAAGTGTACAAAATTAACCAGACATGCATACTGTTGTTAAGCAGCTTGCATCCATTAGCTATGATGTAATTGAAGGCAGCATATGTCAAATTCTGGAAGTATAAAGATCCTAGGAGAAATAAGAATGACTGAATCCATCTATATGGATGGAAAAGATGATCAGAGAAACCTCCTGAATTGGCTTTTGAACTACATCCCTTCAAGATCTCTAAACATTTTTAATGGAAAGACATATATTTGTGGCGGGGGTGAGTATAGACAGGGAAGGATGACTTTAGAGAA
Organism: Lepus europaeus; assembly: GCF_033115175.1. Lineage (NCBI taxonomy): Eukaryota > Metazoa > Chordata > Mammalia > Lagomorpha > Leporidae > Lepus > Lepus europaeus. Next base: position 117,650,066 of record NC_084829.1, read on the forward strand.
TGGTGAGTGGTTGAAGCAAAAACGTCAATCACTGCAGGAAGAGAGACAAGGGTTAATGAAATTAGGAAATATAAGGATTTCACATGGAGTTTTAAAATTTTTTTTATTTTTTAGATTTTATTTATTTATTTGAGAGGCAGAATTACAGAGAGAAACAGGGAGAGACAGAGAGAAAGGTTTTCCATCCACTGGTTCATTTCCCAAGTGACTGTAATTGCCAGGGCTGGGTCTATCTGGAGCTTCTTTCGGGTCTCCCACACAGGTGCAGGGGTCCAAACACTTGGGCCACCTTCCATGGCTTTCCCAGGCCATAGCAGAAAATTGGATCAGAAGAGAGGCAGCCTGGACATGAACCAGCACCCATATGGGATGCTGGTGCCCCAGATGGAGGCTTAGCCCACTACACCACAGCACAGGCCCCCACATGGAGTTTCTGACATGCAATGGTCTAGGCTTCATGGGTGGGCTGGGCAGGGAAGGACTGCCTGTGGAAACAGGGTGGGATGCTAGCACAATAGTCAGTAAAGAAGCACAGAAGTCCAAAACAAAGCAGTGGCAGAATAGGCAAGCATGTGAGGGAACTTAGGTACTGACTTTTATTTCTCTTCATTTGGATTTTTCAATTATCCATTTGAAAGGCAGAGACCTGGATAGAAAAAGAGCCACCTTTGCCAGTCCACTCCCCAAATACCGACAACGCCCCCGGTCCCCCAAGTGAGGCCTATGTTGGGAACCCAATCCAGGTCTCCCACGTGGGTGGCAGGAACCAAATCACTTTCAGCCATTACAGCTGCTTCCCAGGGTCTGCAGTAGCAGAGAGCTGAGTCAGGAGCAGAGGCAGGCACTGGACTCAGGTACTACAATGTGGGATGTGGGCATCTTCACTGCTGAGACAGAGCCTGTTCAGGATACTGTTTTTAAATTAACTAATCATGAGCAATTCCTCAAAATAATACTCAGACTCACTGACAATAATAAATGTAAAATTCTTTATTGGAAATTTGTGAGGTCTACATCTGATCTGCATTTTTTGTTACTATGTGATTTCTGCTTCACAGCACTCACAGCCCTGTGACATCAGCAAACCAGTTGATTTTCTTAATCGTCCATGTATTTCCAGTTGGCTCCAGCCAGCAAGCTTCAAAATATGTGTGGCAAATGGCACAAGAAAACACTCATTAATAACAGAAATACAAAGCACCTTTACCAAAAACGAAATCTACTTTTAAAAAGTCAGAAACAGAATAATTCTGAACAGACCATCCATATCTTATGTTTTATTTATTAAAATGGCACTTGTTTAGAACTTGAGTGTGGTTTGCATAAAACACTATAGTAAATGGGTACTATAAATTTTGCAAAAGTACATTTAATTCAAACTGAAGCAATATTATTTATATTTGTTATAAAGAATAAATATTTCTACAATACTAGCAATGAAACAAAATGCAACTGCATATTAGTTAATCACACAAATTTTGTTTTCAATGCTAGGTGAAATTGATTTCACTTCCTCTTGATGATCAACAAATATTTATGGACTGTTTCTGGTGCACAAAAGACTGTAATAAGAATTCAAATAGGCGGGGGCCGGTGCCGTGGCTCATTTGGTTAATCCTCCGCCTGCGGCGCTGGCATCCCATATGGTGCCAGGTTCTAGTCCTGGTTGCTCCTCTTCCAGTCCAGCTCTCTGCTGTGGCCCAGGAGGGCAGTGGAGGATAGCCCAAGTGCTTGGGCCCCTGCACCCACATGGGAGACCAGGAAGAAGCACCTGGTTCCTGGCTTCGGATTGGTGCTATGCCAGCTGTAGCAGCCATTTGGGGGGGGGGGGTGAACCAACGAAAGGAAGACCTTTCTTTCTACCTCTCCCTCTCACTGTCTATAACTCTGTCAAATAAATAAAAAAATAAAAAAGAATTCAAATAGGTACCCAGCCATTCCCTTCCTCCAATTAGTTTATAGTGGGACCACTGGAAGATGAGGAGCCTCATAGTGGATGCAGTGTCAGGAACTACTCTATAGACACCTGGGTACCTCTAAAGGTTACAATCTAAGATTTTCCTTAATGTGAGGAAAAAGATGAACAAGCAAAAACACCAAGAAGTTGGTAAATTATTCCTGAAGTAATTGGGGAGAAATGAGAAGAATAGGCTTAAAGAAGAGGACCAAGGAAGATTTGTGTGTGAATATAAAAGGCTAACATGGGAGACATCACCAGAAATAGGGGCAATGAAAAATAGAGGAGCTGGCAGGAAAGAGGAGATTTTGTGGGAGAAAAAGTCAGGCAGATCCCTATACAAAAGGAGTAAGGGGATAGTGCCAGGAGGAAGACAGTTGTCTCTGGGAATCTGAAAGAGGGAAAGGTGTACTCATCCAGCCTTACAAATTATACTGAAGAATTGCTACAGACAGAAAACAGAGAAAGACAGTCATCATTATGAAAGAATGTGAAGGGAGAGAATTTCCAAGTAAAAGTAAAAAGGAAATCCAAAGCAAATCCAAAGCAAACAATAGGAATATTTACAGAAAAATAGCAGGGCCAAGTCGTTACTTATCAATAGCAACCTTGAATGTAAATGGCCTAAATTCTCCAATTAAAAGACACAGACTGGCTGAATATTTAAAAAATAAGACTAAACTATTTGCTGCCTATAAGATATATATCTCAAAAAGACAAGCAGACTGAAAGTTAAAGGATGGATAGTTCATGCTAACAGAAAGAAAAAGCAAGCAGGTATAGCCATCCTAATGTCAGACAAATTAAACTTTAAATAAAAATTGTTAAAATATAGACAAAAAATGGCATTATGAAATGATTAAGGGATCAATTCAACAAGAAGATGGGATTATAATAAATGTATATGCAGAGGCTGGCACTGTGGTATAGCGGGTAAAGCTGCTACCTGCAGTGCCACATCCCATATGGGCACCAGTTTGCATCCCGGTTGCCCCACTTCTGATTCAGCTCTTTGCTATGGCCTGAGAAAGCAGTAGAAGATGGCCCAAGTCCTTGGAACCCTCCACCCACGTGAGAGACCTGCAAGAAGCTCCTGGCTCCTGGCTCCAGATTGGTGCAGCTCCAGCCATTGTGGCCAATTGGGGAGTGAACCAGAAGATGGAAGACCTCTCTCTCTGCCTCTCCTTCTCTCTCTTTGTAATTCTGCCTTTCAAATAAATAAATAAATCTTTAAAATTTATATGCATCTAATCCCAGGGCATCTGGCTATTTAAAATAAATGTTAATGGATCTAAAGGGAGACACAGACTCTAATACAATAAACAGGGGATTTTAACACCACACTTTCATCAATGGAATGATCAACTAGATAGAAAATCAACAAAGAAACAAAAGAGCTAAACTATACATTAGGTAAAATGGACCTAACTGATATTTACAGAACCTTTCAACCCACAGTTGAATAATTATATTCTTTTCATCAGTGCATGGAGCATTCTCTAGGATAGACCATATGCTAGGCCATAAAGCAAGTCTCAGCAAATTCAAAAGTACTGAAATTATATAGAATGCAATTTTTCTGACTTACAATGAGACGAAGCTGGAAATAAACAACTTAAGAATCTCTAGAAGAAATGCAAACACATGAAGACTGAACAACATGAACAGTGGGTCACAGGAGAAATGAAAAAGGAAATCAGAAAATTCCTGGATATGACAATACAACATATCAAAACTTAGGGGATACAGCAAAAGAAGTTACAGAAGGAATTTTATAGCAGTTGGTGCCTACATCAAGAAATTGGAAAGGCATCAAATTAATGAACTTTCAATGCAACTCAATGACGTAGAAAAACAACAGCAAACCAAACCCAACTTTAGTGGGAGGAAAAAAATAATTAAAATTAGAGAATAAACAAAATTGAAACAAAAAATAATATAAAAGATCAGTGAAGTGAAGAACTGGCTTTTTGAAAAAATAAACAAAATTGACACACCACTGGCCCAACCAACCAAAAAATGAATGAATGAATGAATGAATAAATGAATGAATGAATGAATGAATAAATAAATAAATAAAGGTAGAAGACTCAAATCAATAAAATCAGAGATGAAAATGGAGATGTTACAATGGACACCACAGAAATGAAAAGAATCATCAGAAATTACTACAAACAGCTCTATGCCTACAAATTGAAAAATCTAGAAGAAATGGATAGTTTCCCAGTCACATACAATCTACCAAAATTGAGTCAGGAAGACACAGAAAACCTAAACAGACCCATAATCAAGATGGAAATTGAATCAGTAATAATGACCCTCCCAACAAAGAAAAGCCCACAACCAGATGGCTTCACTGCTGAATTCTGCCAGACTTTTAAAGAAGAACTAATTCCAATTCTTCTCAAGTTATTCAAAACAACTGAAAGGGAAGGAATGCTCCCAAACTCCTTCCACGAAGCCAGCATCACCTTAATTCCAAAACCAGAAAAAGATGCAATAAAGAGAATGACAGACCAATATCACTGATGAACATAGAGGCAAAAATCCTCAACATAATACCAGCTAATCAAATCCAAAAACACATGAGAAAGATCTTTCATCAGGAACAAGTGGGACTTATCCCTGGTATGCAGGGATAGTTCAACATACCAAAATCACTAAATGTGATAACATCACATTAGCAAATTAAAGAAAAAAAACCATATGATTATCTCAATAGATGCAGAGAAAGCATTTGATAAAACACAACATGCTTTCATGATAAAAACCTTAAGCAAATTGGGTATAGAAGGAACATTCCTCCACACAATCAAGGCAATTTATGACAAACTCACAGCTGACATAATATTGAATAGGGAAAAGATGGAAGCATTTCTAAGATCCAGAAACAGACTAGGATGCCCATGCCCACCACTGCTCTTCAATATAGTCCTGGAAGTTTTAGCCAGAGTCATTAGATGAGAAAAACAAATCAAAGGGATACAAATTGGAAAGGAGGAAGTCAAATTATCCTGTTTGCAGATGACATGATTCTACATATACAGGGGAACCAAAAGACTCCACTAAAAGATATAAGAACTCCTGAAAGCATTTGGTAAAGTTGCAAGATATAAAATAAAATTAATGCACAAAAATCAATAGTTTTTTATACATTGACAATGTTATGGCTGCCAAAGAACTTCTAAGACCAGCTCATTCACAATAGCTACAAAAAATTTAAATACCCTGGGATAAATTTAATCAGAGAGGTGAAAGATTTCTATGATAAAAATTACAAAAGATTAAAGAAATAGAATAAGACACAAAGAAGAATGGAAGAATCTTCCATGTGCATGGGTTGGAAGATTTAATATTAAACTGTCTATACTACCAAAAGCAATTTACAGATTCAATGCAATCACAATCACAATACCAACAACATTCTTCTCAGAACTAGAAAAATGCTGCTAAAATTCATATGGAAAACACAAGAGACCCTGAATAGCTAAAACAATTTATATTAGAAAACAAGGCTGGAGGTATCACAATACCAAATTTTAAGACATACTACAAGCAGTTATAATCAAACAGCCTCATACTCGTGCAAAAATAGACATGTAGACCAATGAAACAGAATAGAAACTCCAGACATCAATCCATGCATCTACAACCAACTAATCTTTGACAAAGAAGCTAAAATCAATCCCTGGAGAAATCCTGCCTCAAAATCAACCCTTGGGACATTCGGATCTGGCTAAAAGGTCCATGAGAGTCTCACAGGCATGGAAAACCATGACATGGTGGCAAAAAACAATCTAAATGAAAGATCCTGGTGAACAAGACCCCAGCAGAAGGAACAGGCCATCAAGGAGAGAGGCGCCTTTCTCTGAAGGGAGGAAGGAACCTCCGCTGTGATACGGTCTTGACTAAACAAGTTCAGAGTCGGTGAACTCGAGGGACTTCCATAGCCTAGATAGCTCATAGCAAGAGTCTTGGGTGATTGCTGACATCATAAATAAGAGTGCCAATTGTTAAATCAACAACGGGAGTCACTGGGTACATGCTCCCCACATAGGATCTCTGTCCTTAATGTGTTTTACTATGAAACTTAAAAACACTACTAGTCGAACAGTACTCTATACCTTGGGCGGTTGTGGGAGTGCAGCCTGTTGAAATCCTTGCTTAGTATATACTAAGTTGATCTTCAGTATATGAAGGTAATTGAAAATGAAACTCGATAAGGGGCAGGATGGGAGAGGGACAGGGAGAGGGGAGGGCCACGGGAGGGAGGGAGGTTGGTGGGGTAAGCCACAACAACACAAAAGTTGCACTTTGTAAATTCACATTTATGAAATATAAATAAATAAACAAATAAATAAATAAATAAATAAAATGGAAAAAAAAAGAAAAAAAAATCCCGGGAGATTGGACAGTCTCTTCAACAAATGATGCTGAGAAAACTGAATTTCTGTGAGCAGAAATATGAAGCACGATCCCTCCCTTACATTATAAGAATCATCTCAAAATAAAACATGAATCTAAATCCATGACCTGATACTATCAAAATACTAGAAAAAAGCAAACTGGAAGTAGAGATATTAACTTCCCCAATGTTGCACTGATAGCACTACAGCAAAGGTTCAAACCTGGATGTGCTAAGCTCTTACTTCCAAACTGCCTCCATTGTGGGTTATAACATTTTAGATGTACAACCCCTACTGTCTTAAAAGATTCTGTGGATGGTTTGGGTATCTAACTACTTAATCTACCTAATTAAATGATACAAAAAGAAATCTGTATAAAGCTTAGGTATTCTAAAATCCAGAGTATACTGACAGGCTCAATGGTCATCACATAATAATGGTATGGGGGAAACACAGTTTGGTGGGGGCTCAGAAAAATTCAATGTTTGGGGTAAAAACTGCATGGCATTGAGTTCACTGTCTAAATTATTTTAGCTGTTCAGTTTAGAATCATACTGTTGTGCAACCAGTCCCTAGGACTCTTTTCAACTTATAAAGTGAAACTCTATACCCATCAAAAAACTCTAGGTTTGTCAAAAACTCCTTTTCCCTTAATTCACATTTAAACTTTCCTACAAATATAGCAGTAATTTTTCTAAACATTGAAAAGTTAAGTAACAGGTGATTTTATCAGTATAGGCATTCCAGAAAGTGTCCTGTTTTTGTGATAGTCTCCCACTACTTCCAAATACACTTTGTGGGATGATGCCTATCTTGACTTCTGGCTTTAATCACTAACCCAGATGCTTATACTTCTGAATTCAGTACCAGCCTGAGTTGACAGATGCTATATATTCACAAAATCTTGCCTTTTTCCTCGTTGAAACACAGCAAGATTATATTTCCCACCATCCCTTTATAGCGAAGTAGAGCTATAATTTAAGTCTGGACAATGGGATGAGGGTAGAAGAACATATACAACTTCTGGATTCCACCCCTAAAAACTTCCTGTGAAATTCTCTGTTGTATTATTAATTTGCCAATGGAGCACAAAGAGCAGACTCTGGAGTCTGAAAGATCCATGAAAGAGGAGCCTGGGCCCTAAGTGATGGTATAGAACAGAGCACTCTACCCTCATTCCACATCAGACTGACAGGAGCAAGAAAAACTTTCAGGTTCAAATTATTGCAGGAAATAGATGAGCCTAGGCAAGAATGACCAGTTTTCTGTGTGTGTGTGTGTGGTGGTGGTGGTTGGGGGGGGGGGTTCAAGTGATCAAGCCCTATTTTTTTTAAATTGTTTTTATTTACTTATTTGAGAAGAAGAATTATGGGGTATAGGGAGAGAGAAGAGGGGGAGAGAGACAGACAGCTATCTTCCATCCACTGATTCACTCCCCAAATGGCCACATCATTTCGAGCTGGGCCAGGCAGAAGCCAGAAGCCTGGAACTCATCTGGGTCTCCCACATGAGTGGCAGAGGCTCAAGTACTTGGGCCATCTTCCATTGCTTTCCCAGGAGCATTAGAAGAGAGCTGGATTGCAAGTGGAGACAACAATGACTTGAACTGGTGCTCATATGGGATGCTGGCATCACAGGAGGCAGATTAACCCGCTAAGCCACAACATAGTTCCCACAGGGCTGACAAATTTTCAAAGAGAAACAAAAGACAATAAAGACAGCTCAGAAATTTGAGGATTTGAAGCACTGGAAAAAGAACTGCTTCTAAATTCCACCTAGTAAAAAGCAAGACTGAAAAAGAATTTGAACACAAAGGTCCAATAAATGTTCTCAGTTGTATAAAATGATTTAAGACTAGTTTGCAAGGCCTTGTGGTAGCCGGGCTGAGTAATAAGGCCACACCCATGTCCTTATCAACACCCTATACAACAGAGAGAGGTGGAAGCAACCTAGGTGAAAAAATGGATAAAGAAAATGTGTTCTATATGTACAATGAAAATTATTCAGCCTTCAAAAGAAAGGAAATCCTACAACACAGATAAAAGAGCTCCTCCAGGACATGCATATTAAGTGAAAAAGGGCAGTCACAAAAAAAGAAACATTGTATGATTTCACTTACATGAAATATCCAGAGTATTCAAATTAATAGAAACAGGAAGTAAAATGGTAGTTGCCAGAGGTTGGGAGGAGGGGGAAGTGTGGAGTTTTTTGATGGGTGCAGTTTCACGTTTCAAGTAGAAAAGAGTTCCGGGGACTGGTTGCACAACAGTATGATTCTAAACTGTACAGCTAAAATAATTTAGACGGTAAACTTAATGCCATGCAATTTGTATCCCAGACATACAATTTTTCTGTGCCCCCAACAAACTATGTTTCCTCAAACATCAAATGCAGTGAGACTGGGGGGTGATTAGGTTTAGATCAGGTTAAATGGGATTAGTGTCACACATACACCTAAGTGAGAATTAACTTCTGCCTGAGTTAAGCCACTGTTTGCCATAGAAGTTAGCTTACCCCAACTGGTACATAGTAAAGTCACTCCAGCAAACACCAGACCTTTTGGCTCTCCACAATGTTTGAGTGATCACCTTGTCAAAGTAATCAGGCTAGAAAACAGCCAGTGATATAGTATTCACATAGCAGTTTCCAAATTCTTTTTTTTTTTTTCTTAAGACTTCTTTATTTTATTTGAAAAGTATACAGAGAGAAAGAAAGACCAAAAGAGATCTTCCATCTACTGTTTCCTCCCCAGATGGTCCTAATGGCCAGGGCTGCACAGGCAAACCTAAGAGCCTGGAACTCCATCCGGGTCTCTCACATGAGTGGCAGGGGCCCCAAGTATTTGGGCCATTGTCTGCTGCTTTCCTAGGCACATTAACAGCAAACTGGATTGGAAGTGAAGCAGCCAGGACTTGAGCTACAGTCCAATATGGAATGTCAGCATGAAAAGTGTTGGCCTCACTCGCTGTACCACAATACCAGCCCCCTGACTTTTCTATATTTACAGATCCTCAGCTTAAAACAACTATTTAGCATACAAAAAAGGGAGCAAAATAATACTCTACAAAACTATAAATAATCAAACATGTTAATGGTATTCTCACAATCCTTTATCCTCCCCATTTTTTTTTTCAAAGATTTACTTATTTGAAATGCTGAGTGAGTGGGAGAGAGAGAGAGAGAGAGAGAGAGAGAGAGAATCTTTCATCCACTGGTTCACTCTCCAAATGGTTGCAACAGCCAGTCAGACCAAAGCTAGGAGTTTCTTTGGGTCACCCACGTGGGTACAGGGGTCCAAGTACTTGGTACATAGTTTGCTGCTTTCCCAGGCCACTAGCAGGGAGCTTAATCAGAAGCAGCACAGCCAGGACTTGAATCAGTGCCCATATGGGATACAGGCACCACAGGTGGAGGTCTAACCTATTACATCACAGTGCCAGCTCCCCCAATCATATTCTTTACAGAATTAGAAAAAGCAATCCTAAAATTCATAAGGAATCACAAAAGACCCAGAATAGCGAAATCCATCCTGAACAACAACAAAAAATCAAGCTGGAAGTATCACAATACTTGACATCAAAACATACTATAAAGCTATGGTAATTAAAACAGAATGATGTTGGCGTAAAAACAGATACATTTATCAGTGGAACAGAACAGAAAGCCCAGAAACTAATGCACATACATATAACAAACTGATTTTTCACAAAAGTGCTCATACATACAGTGTAGTAAGGATAATCTCTAAAAATCAAATGGTGCCAGCAAAACTGTATGTGTGTGTGTTTAGAAGAATGAAATTAGATCCATACTGCTCACCATATACAAAAATCAATTCCAGATGGATCAAAGACCTGAGGCCATAAAGTTTCTGGTAAAAAGTAGGAAAAACACCCCAAGACACTGATATAGGTGACAACTTCTTGGACAAGACCCTAAGAGCAAGGGCAACAAAAGCAAAACTAAACAAATGGGACTATATCAAACTCAGAAACTTTTGCACATCAAAGGAAATGATCGACAAAGTGAAGAGACATCCAACAGAATGGGAAAAAATATTTGTAAACCACTTACCTGACAAAAGATTAATATCCCAAATATATCAGCAACTTAAAATAACTCAACAACAAAAAAACCTACCAATCCAGCTAAAAACTGGGCAATTATACAACTTCAATAGACAATTCTCTAAAAAAGAAATATAAATGGCCAACAAATATATGAAAAACTGCTCAACATTACTGGCTATAAATTGCAAATCAAAACCACAATGAGTTATCATCTCACCCCTGTCAGAATGGCTAAAATCCAAAACACAGAGAGTGACAATTGCTGAAGACGATGTAGACAAAAGGGAACACTTCCACGCTGTTGGTGGGAATGTAAATTAATGCAGAAAATGTGGAAAACAGTGTAGAGATTTCTTAAAAGACTAGAAGTAGACTTGCCATATGATACAGCAGTCCTATTGGGTATATACCTAAAAGACTTGAACACAACATATCAAAGAGATTCCTGCATCACCATTTTTATAGCAGCACTCTTTACAATGGTCAAAATTTAGAATCAATCAAAGTGTCCATCATCAGATGAGTGGATAAAGAAAATGTGGTATAGATATACAATGAAATATTATTCAGCCATTAAAAAAATGAAATTCTGGCCAGTGCCGTGGCTTAACAGGCTAATCCTCTGCCTTGCAGCGCCGGCACACCGGGTTCTAGTCCCGGTTGGGGCGCCGGATTCTATCCTGGTTGCCCCCCTTCCAGGCCAGCTCTCTGCTATGGCCCGGGAAGGCAGTGGAGGATGGACCAAGTCCTTGGGCCTTGCACCCGCATGGGAGACCAGGAGAAGCATCTGGCTCCTGGCTTCGGATCAGTGACATGCGCCGGCCGCAGTGGCCATTGGAGAGTGAACCAACGGCAAAAAGGAAGACCTTTCTCTCTGTCTCTCTCTCTCACTATCCACTCTGCCTGTCAAAAAATAAAAATAAAAAAGAATTAAAAAAAAATGAAATTCTACTAATTGTAGGAAAATGTACACAAATGGAGGATATCATATTGAGTGAAATGAGCTGGATGCAGAAGGACAACTACTGCATGTTATCCCTTATATGTGGGAGCTAAAATTTAAAAAGAAAAAAAGAAATATCTGTGTGTATCAGTATTGCTGCAAACAGAGCTTTTGCAAAGTTTTGCTTTATATCTTTGTCAAACCAATGGTTAAGAATGTTGTACTACTGGGGCCAGTGCTGTGGCATAGCGGACAGGGTTGCCACCTGTAGGGCTGGCATCCCACATGGACGCTGGTTCGAGTCCCAGCTGCTGCACTTCCAATCCAGCTCTTTGCTATGGCCTGGGAAAGCAGCAGAAGATGGCTCAAGTCCTTGGGTCCCTGCACCTACGTGGGAGACCTGGAAGAATCTCCTGGCTCCTGGCTTCAGATTTGCACAGCTCCGGCCATGCGGCCAGTTGGAGAGCAAACCAGCGGATGGAAGACCTCTCACTTTTTCTCCCTCTGCCTCTCCTTCTCTCTCTTTGTAATTCTGCCTTTCAAATAAATAATCTTAAAAAAAAAAAAAAGAATGCTGTACTACTATAGTTTTAATTATCTGCGTACTTTGTAGTACTGTATAGTACTTTAAAATGTACTATAGATGGGTGAAATGGTCAATTTTCCATTCAATTATTTATAGCCACTGTCTATATTCCCACTAAACTAGTGTCTTTTTACTTTTTATTTGTTAAACTTCTTATTCGGTGAAGTGTTAAGTCTTTTTATTGTATGTATTTTTAAAATATGTTATCTCAAAAAAAAAAAAAAGGGAGAAGCAAAGGGTGGAAAGGAGTGAACAGGAGGAAGGGAGGAAAAGAATATCATTATGTTTTTAAAGTGATTCTAAAAAGCACACTGAATCTGTTAAAAGCCAATTAGAATTAAAATTTAAAAAACAGAGTCTGTAAGCAGGCACAATTTTCATCTATTGACATGACTACAGGGTAGCGCTGAGCCAGGAAGCTGACCTATCTGAATTCTGAGTTGAGAACATCCCTGTAAGAAGAGTATTATTATTTGCATTTTATAGATGAGTTAACTGATGATTACAGATGGTTGTAATCTCCCACAAGGTCAGAAAAGCAGTAATGGAAGCTAGAATTGACTCCAGGTCTCTGATCCCAAAGCTTATACTGTTCCTATCATAACTGCAATGACTGCTCAACAAAAAAGTTTTACTTCAAATGGAGCGATATTCACTGCCATTGTTATCACTGGAAATTTGTTGTTAGTGATGACAATGATTCTAAGTTTCAAATAATTTTACTGAGAATTCACAAAAAAAATAATTGCAGAGGGAATATGTTTGCTATCTGAAAAGCACCTGCTCTTCTGAGCATTCTTTTTTCAAGCCACATTCTCTGTAAGGAAAACATGGAACTTAATATCCAAAAGAGAAGAAATTCAAATTCCGGTTGAATGACTGCTACTGTTTCTAAGGGAAATTTAGATTTTCAATCATAGTGAGAAATAGTAAATCAAGTCAAAATTTTCAGGCAGACAAGTGTTAGAAACGTTATGTTCAGAAATCAAAGCAGCTAACATCAGACATTTGTCAACACACCATGGTCTAGTCATCCCTAGAAATAGGTCAGAAATAGTTCAGTAAGTTCAGAGGGGCTCACAGTAATGCAACTTGTCTTATTATAACATAATTAAAAATGTCTCCACTCCATGGATCAAGATGGAGAAATAAAACATAAACCACTGATGAGCATTACCTAATTCTACAGTTATGCAATATGTAGGAATTCAGTGTCTTTTAAGTTACATGGCAGTAATAAATAGTATAAATGCCTTTATGAATCCAGAAATAGTTATGTAGGGAGAAACAAAACAGAATACTATCAATATCTATGCTAACAGGCAATGAAGAAGACATGGTTTGAGTATAATAACTACAGAAGAACAATATCCTTTAATTCCTTAAGTTAACTAATCATAGTACTCTTTAAATGAAATGTATATGCTAATATGCTTCAAAATTTAAATATTCTTACATAAATGTAAAGAAATTAGAAGGCTAAAATAGCAGTTGCAATCCATCTAACAGTTCAGAAAGGTATTAAACTCTGGATAGTAGCCAAGACAGAAGCATTTAAAGAATTTCATGGGGCTGGCATCCTGACACAGCTGGTAAGCCTCCCTTCACAACTGCATGTCAAAAATCCAAGTAGGGGCCAGTGCTATGGCGTAGTGGGCTAAGACTCCATCTGCATCCCATGTTGGTACTGGTTCGTATCCCGGACGCCCCTTCCAATCCAGCTCCCTGCTAATGGCCTGGGGAAAGTAGAGGAGGATAGCTCAAGTGTTAGGTCGGCTGTACCCATATGGGAGACTTCAAAGAAAAAACTAAGGAGAGAGATCCATGGTTGCCAGATATATTAGTCAGCTTTTTGTACCTAGAGTGAAATATTTGACACAGCTTAACTTTATAATATAAAGAAGTTTATTTAACTCAGTTTTGGAAGTTCAGAGTCCAAGTTTGAGTGACCCCATTGGTTTGGCCTCTGATGGTGGGCAGCAGATGGCAACCCATCATGGCAGGAGTGGAAGAACAAGTATTCACATCTCAAACAGGAAGCAGAGAGACCTTGATGGGGCCAGGCTAACTGCTTTTCTTTTCTACAATTCCACATACAAAGAATCATAAACAAAGTGGCCTTTTGTGCTGCTTATCTTTGACTTCAAGCAATACTTTTGAGCTTCTTCCAGGTCTCCCATGTGGGTGGCAAGGACCCAAGCACTTGAACCATCTTCGGCTGGTTTTCCCAGGCCTATAGCAGGAAGCTGGATGGGAAGTGGAGCAGCTGGGATAAGAACTAGCACCCATATGTGATGCAAGCATTGACAAGTGGCAGCTTTACTTGCTAGGCCAGCTCTCAAACAATACTTGTAAGATTCATCCATGTTGCTGCACATAACAATACTCTGTTTCTTTATATTGTTAGTAGTATTCTATTGTATGGACCTATCAAAATTTATCCATTTATCAGTTGATAGACTCCTGTGTTGTTTTCAATTTGGGGTGACTATAAATAAAGCTGTTATAAACCATTTGTGTATAGGTTCTTCTTTGCACAATTTTTTTTTTAATGACTATCCTTTCTCTTTGGCATTTTTCTTGAAAATCAACTGTCTATCCTTATGGCAATGTTACACAGCCTTGATTATTGAAGCTTTATAGTAAACCTTTTAAAAAATTTATTTTTATTTATTTGAAAGACACAGTTACAGAGAGAGGCAGAAATACAGAGAGAGGGAGAGAAAGGTCTTCCATTTGCTGGTTCACTCCTCAATTGGCCACAACGGCTGGAGTTGCACCAATCTGAAACCAGGAGCCAGGAGCTTTCTCCAGGTTTCCCACATAGGTGCAAGGGCCCAAGGACTTAGGCCAACTTCCACTGCTTTCCCAGGCCACAGCAGAGAGCTGGGTTGGAAGTGGGGCAGCCGGGACTCGAACTGATGCCCATACAGGATGCTGGCACCGCAGGCCGGGGCTTTACCCTACTGTGCTACAGTGCCGGCCCCAGTAAATCTTGAAATAAAGTAAGTTACCCCAATTTTTTCTTTTTCAAGTCATTTTGGCTATCCTGTGGCTTTCCACATACAACCTAAAATTACTTTGTCAGTTTCTGCAATAAATAAATAAATAAAGCCTGTTTGGATTTTGACTGTACTGTATTGATTCTATGGATTATGATGGTGCTCAGAAAACAATACCCCAAAGTATAGGTACTTTGCCATGTTGAACACTTTTGAATAAAGGGAAATTGGAAGGCTGCAGAAGCTGCATCAGAAGCAAGGACCTTCTAACCTTGCTTCTTGACCTCTAGTACAGTGGGGGGGGGGGCACTCTTTCTGAAATTCTCTAATATGACTAAAAAATTTCTTCCAAAAGAAATGCAATTATCTTCTCTTCAATAACCAGTAAGTCAAACAATAAGGAAATATTAACCACCAGAGAAGAGAATGTACTAAAAGTCACTGCTGTGTCTAGACATCTCATCTATTCCTCCAAGAGCAGCGCAGAGAGATGACCTGGGACAATTCATCTGCATACCACACCATCAGTGTTCACAGTGAAGTTCCACCCTTCACTCACTACCACCTCCCCCAGAACTGAGAACTTTGTTTCAGGCCATTGTCTGTCCTTGGATCCAGTCATCTCCTCTAAAAGCCATTTATCACCCTTCTAAATTGCCTACATGGCCATTTTTTCCCTCTCCCCTATGAAGATGGGTATTAGATTATTGTGCAGCCTTCTATGATGCCTTGTGAATGCCAATCAATTTGTATGGATTTTTTTGCTATTAGTCTACCAATACCTGTTAAAATTAGCAGATCTTCAGAGAATGGACAGGAAATATCCATTTGTCCCTACAATTATTTTGGGGGAGATTCTACATCTTAAAAATGTTAAGTCTTCCAACCAACAAAAACTATATATATAATCTCCATTTATTTAGTTCCAATTTAATTTTTTCATCAACACATTATAGCTTGTAGTATAGAAATCTAGAACATATTTTGCTAGACCCCTAAATGCTTCCTATTTGAAAACGCCATTATAAAGGTATATTTTTATTTCAATTTCCAATTAAGCACGCAGAAATAAAATTAATTTTCAAAGACCCTATAAGATTCACTTATTCTAGTAAGTTTTTCTTGATTCTTTGGAATTTTCTAAGTAGACATTCATATTATATAAAATAGATAGTTTTAACTTTTCCCTTTCTGAGCCAAAGGTTTTTATTTCCAGTATTGACCAGAAATTGTAAGGGTGGTCATCCTTGACCTGTACCTATCTTAAATGGAAAATATTCAGTTTTTCATTATTAAGTATGAGATGCTTTTTGTAGGTTTTTCATAGATACTATATAAACAGGAAGAGGAAATTCTCCTCTAAGTTGCTGAGAATTTTAACCATAAGTGGGTATTTAATTTTGTCAAATACATTTCCACATATATTGGGATAATTTTATTTGGCTAATATTGTAAATGCCATTGAGTGTTTTTTCACATATTACACCAATCTTGAATTCTTAGGATAATAAAGTATTATATTTAAATTACTAAAGTATTGCTAAAAAATTTTATGTCTATGTTCAAGGGGAAAGTTTTAATTTTCTGTAATTTCTTGGCAAGGTTTTAGTGTTTTCATAATATATTTTTTTTCTCAATTGTACTTTTAACTTACCTATATGCCTGAATCTGAGGTCATTTTCTAATCCACTGTGACAAATCTGTGACTTTTCATTATTCATATAATTTATTATTAATATGATTATGGACATAGTTGATTTTAAATATATTATCTTGCTAAAACTATGTTTTATTTGTTCTATTTATTCTTTGTTTCCTTTTTCTCTTTCTGCTTTCTTTTGGATTATTTTATGATTCAATTTATACCTCTTATTTTGTAGCAGTTGTTCTACAGGTCACATCTTTAAGTTACTATACCCTAATGTCAAATAATATACTACTTCATGTACAGTGTAATAGCATACAACAGTAAATTTTATGTCTTCTATTCTTTAGGCTGTTATTATCATGGATTTTATTTCTGCATTTTATATATATAAACACACACATACACATACCTATCTCCTACAATATATTTTTGTTATTTGTTTTAGATGGTCAATTACCTTTTTTTTTTTAAAGATTTATTTTATTTTTATTTGAAAGAGTTACAGAGAGAGGTCTTCCATCCATCTGCTGGTTCACTCCTCAGATGGCTGCAATGGCCAGATGTGAAGGCAGGATCCAGAAGTTTCTTCTGGGTCTCCCACACAGGTGCAGGGGCCCAAGGACTTGGGCCATCTGCTGCTGCTTTCCCAGGCCATAGCAGAGAGCTGGATTGGAAGAGGAGCAGCCGGGACTAGAACTGGTGCCCATACGGGATGCTGGCACTGCAGGCCAGGGCCACAGCGCCAGCCTCGGTCAATTACCTTTTAAAGTGATTAAGAATAAGTTTTTATTCTTTTCTGTTTTGCCTTTTTCAAGAACAATCAGTTTTATTTACCCTTATAGTCTATCATTACCAATGTTCTTCATGTCTTTGTGTGTAGAACCAGGTTCTCATTAGCAATTATATTCTTAATGACTGATAGAGAAAATCAGAGAGAGACCTTCCACCTACTACTTAACTCCCCAAATCCCCAAAACAATCAGGGCTGGGCCAAAGCTAGGAGCCAAGAACTCAATCTGGGTCTCCTACATGGATGTCAGGGATTCAATTCATCGTCTGCAGCCTCTCAGGATGCCAGTAGTCACAAGCAGAGGAGCTTGGGACTTGAATTAGGCAGTCCAATGTGAATGTCCCAGGCAGTGAGTTATCTGCTGTGCCAAAAGTCCAAGCCGAAAATTTTTAGTTGTTTGTCTAAAAACAAGTACTTTGTTTTCAGTTTGTGAAAAATATCTCCTAGGTTAACAACTTTTATTCTTTTCAAGTCTCACCTTTGTTCTTCTTTATGAAATGTCTCTTTCTTTTTCCCCACTGGGAAGGATTTTTCTCTTTAATTGGACTTTAGGAGCTTGAATGTGATGTTCCCAGATGGCGTGTGTGTGTGTGTGTGTGTGTGTGTGAGAGAGAGAGATATTCATTCTGCTTGAGGTTCTCAAGGCTCTTTGAATCTGTACTTTGATATAGATATATTTGATATAATTTTATAACATTCTTGACCATCACCTCTTTAAGTATTTCTTATGCCCTTAAAGCCTCTTTTCTCACTCTTACTCTAAATTCTATGACTCTAATAACATATTTGTTAGATAATCTGGCATCACTCCATATTGCTTAGATACAATTTTATTTATTTCTTCTTGAACTGTTTCATTTTTGGTAATTTCTACAGACTTGTAAATTGACTTTCTTCAGTAGGGTCCACTCTGCTCCTAAATTTAAAATATGTCATCGCTAAGTCTGGTTCTATCAACTGTTATTATATACTAAAAACTTACTTTCCCTCCCTCCCTTCTTCCCATTTTCCTTTTCTTCTCTATCTCCCCACCTGTGTGTGTGTGTGTGTGTGTATCTGTCTGTCTGTCTTGTACTTTCCAACTGAATGCCAGGTTTTGTGAAAAAGAACAGTAGAGACTAAGATAAGTGACATTTACACACAGAAAAGGACACATCCTTCTGAACTGGAAATCAACATTGTTGCTGCTACCTTTAACCTTTTTATACAAGACTTGAAATCTGCTCCCCACACTCCTTGTACTTCACATTACCTCTTAGCTACTGGGTATAAATGGATCTCACAGAATCTATATACACCAGTGTCTGCCTAGCTCCTAAGTACTTTTCCCCTACTACTATTTGAAGACACAGCAGTCCTGTGGTGGTTCTAACCATGTTGTTTGCTTTGATGACTGGTAGCCTATTTGGTGGCCAACCTTTGTAGCTAGATAAATTTCCTATAACCACCTCAGAGCCTGTGGATTTTTTTACGAATCAGGTTAAGTTTCTTTCCCTATTGCTCACGTGTAGCCAGAAACTGACATAATTCAATAGTGAGCTTCCTTGTGTCACAACAAGTACTTCCACACACACTGCCATATACTTTTATTACTTAGTTTTTCAGTGCTGTGATCAGCTTTCCATTAGCATATATAAGGAGAATGGTACTGAAAGCAGGAAATAATATTTTTTCTTTTTTATTCTTTCAAGATTCCTAACACAGTAATATGTCCAGAGTAAATATACAATATTTACTGAATGACAGAATGAATGAACTTCTACATTGAAAACTCTCCCTAAATCTTCTCCATTAGGTAAGTCAACCTACATTTATCCTTTATTTTCTCTTCTTCTGTCCTAATAATATAGTTTAATTTCCTCACATTTGTCTATGGTCTAATAAGGAAAAATTTTAATGGACGTCTTGAAGGATGATAACCAATAATCTCTTAGAGGACCAACTATACCTTTCAATTGAACAATGTTTACATTTCCCCTAATATGTTGATCCTTAAACATTTTTAAGGAAAATGGAATTAAAAGATAATATGCAAACTCCATGAAATATTTGAAGATTTCCTCATACATTAATCTGTTTCCACAGAAGTCACACACACACACAAAACTCTTACCCAGCCTTAGCAACACTTATGGTTTGTTGCTCCATTGCTTCGTGGATACTGGTTCTGTCATGCTCTTTGAGGCTATTAAATTCATCGATACAGCAAAGGCCAGCATCTGCAAGCACCAACGCCCCTGCCTCCAAATTCCATTCTCCGGAGTCTTTTACAGCAGTTACAGTCAGACCTGAGGAAATAAGCAAGCCACGTCAGCTTTTATTTTCAAAGCATAGCTCGTATCTGTACAAAGAAGGAAATGCCTTTAAAGAAAAGGGCACAGAGTAAAGGATTTTTATCTGCAGTCTACCAAGAATGTATGACATCAGTACAGTTACTTCAGGTGTTCAGCCCTGGAGGCCTTAGAAGCTTTTCATGTTTTGAAAATCTAAAATGTGTTACTCAGTATTTTGTGGCAATCAGAAGTTTTCCATGTTTTTATCTCTAGTTGTAGGTCCCCTGACTGTTCAAGCTTCTGGAGGAACCAACAGATCTCCAGAGAATTTATGACAAATCATAAAATAAATTTATGACAAATAAATAAATAAAAGAGATCCTGCACTCTGTGTTGTTTCCATAGAAGGGCCTAATGATTGAGACTAGTAATTACAGTCAGAATATGGAAATGAAAATTTTCCCCCAGTCAAAGGATCAGGCAGGGGACTCACTACATTTGTCTTGTGGATTTTGATTCATCTCTATGTCAGTTAATAAAACAGAATAGTCAGAAGATTTTGGAGTTAACTAGACTTGATTTGAATCCTGGATGTGTCATTCTGACCACTGAATTTGAGGCAAGTTTTCTAACACATATACACTTTGATGTACTCATCTGTAAAAGATGGTAACAACAGAAAATACCCTGGATAGACAGGTGTTTGGCACAGCAGTTAAGATGTTGCTTGGGATGCCTGCATCCTGCCAGAGTGTCTGGGCTCAAGTCCTGCAACATGCCCAATTTCAGCTGATGCAGACTCTAGGAGGCAGCTGTGATGGCTCAAGTACTTGAGTCCCTGTGACTCAATGATTGAGTTCCTGGCTCCCAGCTTCAGTATGGCCCAGTCCTGGCTATCATAGCCATTTGGAGAGTGAGCCAGTGGATGGGAATTCTGTTTTACTCTCGGCCTCTCAAAATACATCTTAAAAAATTTATCAATGTAGTTCACTGTATCAGTAAACTGAAGAAGATATATTGGAGCAATTATGATTTGCATTTATCCAAAGGAGCTGAAGACTTATATCTGCCCCAAAACTTGCTCATAGGTGTTTAAAGGAATTTTATTCATAGTAGCCCAAACTGGAAGCCACCAACTTGTCCTTCAGTAAGTAAAGGGAAAAATAAGCTGTAATATATCAGATAACAAAATATCATTTGATGCTAAAAAGAGGTGACCAATCAAGCCATGAAAACACATGGAACAACCTTAAAGACATTACTAAGTAAAAGGAGTCAATCTGATTCCAAACGTATTACATTCTTGAAAAGGTAAAACTATGGAGACAATAAAAGGATCAGTGTTTGCAAGGGGTTCGCGTGGGGGGCAACAGGAAGAGCACAAAGGTAGTAAAACTATTCTGCAAAATATTGCAATGGTAGACACATGTCATGTATTTGTGATAACCCACAGAATATATAGCACCAAGAGTGAACCCTAATGCAAACTATGGACTTTAAAACTGAGATGTCAACATAGTTCATAAATTACAACAAATGAATCATTCTGGAATAGGCTACATAGTAGGGGAAGTTGTGTATATGGGGGTGGGGAATAAAGGATATATGGGGATTGTGAAGGTTCTGCTCAATTGTGTTGTTAATCTAAAACTTCTCTAAAAAATAAATATAAAAGAAAAATATTTGAGATATTGAATCATGCAAAGATTTCTTACAGATGGCATTGAAAACACACTATGCAACAAAAATAATAAAATTGATTATCAAAATTAAGAATGTTAGGATGGACATTGTGGCCTGTTAGCTTAAGTCACCACTTAGGATGCCTATATCCTGTATCAACTGCCTGGTTTAAATACCAGCTACTTTGTTTCTGAACCAGCTTCCCACTAACATGCAACTCGGGAAGATAGATCAGGTACTACTTGAGTCCCTGCCAGCCATTTGGAAGACCTGGATGGAGTTCCAGGCTTGTGGCTCTTGCTTGGATCAGCCCTGGCTGTTGTAGGCATTTAGGGAATGAACCAGCATATGGAAGATCTCTTGGTCTGTCTGTTTCTGTCCCACTGCCTTCCAAACAAATAAATAAATGTTACTTTTAAAATTAATAATGTTTACCCAAAGACAATACTAAGGAAATGTAAAAGACAAGTAACAGATTGGGGCAAAATATTTGCAAATGCTGTATCTGATAAAGAACTTGTATATGGGCCAGCGCCGTGGCTCCCTTGGTTAATCCTCCACCTACAGCGCCGGCATTCCATATGGGCACCAGGTTGTAGTCCTGGTTGCTCCTCTTCCAGTCCAGCTCTCTGCTGTGGTCCAGGAGGGCAGTGGAGGATGGCCCAAGTGCTTGGGCCCCTGCGCCCGCATGGGAGACCAGGAGGAAGCACCTGGCTCCTGGCTTCGGATAGGCACAGCGCCTACTGTGGCGGCCATTTGGGGAGTGAACCAATGGAGGGAAGACCTTTCTCTCTGTCTCTCTCTCTCACTGACTATAACTCTACCTGTCAAATAAAAAAATAAAAATTAAAAAAAGAACTTGTATAGAAAGTTGAAAAAGAATTCACAAAACTCAATAATAAATAAACAAAAAATTATAATAAAAAATAGGCAGGGATTTGAAAAGACTTTCCCCCAGAGGACATGTAAAGATGTCCCTTCCCACTGAGTCAGGGTAATCCTTTACCAATATAACACATTCAAAGTGATGCTATGTGATTTTTCAAAGCTAGATCATAGAAATGTTATGTACCTTGTACTGCTTTCTTTTTTTTAAAGATTTATTTTGCTTATTTGAAAGACAGAGTTACAGAGAGAAGTAGAGACAGAGAGGGGGAGATTATCTATCTATCTATCTATCTATCTATCTATCTAGAGAGATTATCTTCCACCTGCTGGTTCATTCCCCAAATGGCCGCAACGGCTGGAGCTGAGCCAATCTGAAGCTAGGAGCTTCCTCTGGGTCTCACATGTGGGTGCAGGGGCCCAAGGATTTGGGCCATCCCCCAGTGCTTTCTAAGGCACATTACCAGGGAGCTGGATCAGAAGTGGAGCAACCGGGACTTGAACTGGCACCCATACAGGATGCTGGTGCTGCAGGCCAGGGCTTTAACCTGCTGAGCCACACATAGTCCACACCTTATTTTCTTGGGATACAGATCTTGTAACCCAGCCTTTGTGTTGTAAACAACCCACAGAGAGACCTGTGTGAATCCAAAGTGAGGCCTGGGAGCACAGGCTTGGGTGAACTCCCTGCCAGAGCTTCTATGAATGTGCCAGCCATGTGAGTGAGCTATCTCAGAAGAGGACCATCATGTCTCCAGTTGAGCTACCACTACTACTGCACATGGAACAAAGAAAACTTGCTCCAGTTGAGACGTGCCAAAATTGTAAATCTGAAAACAAAATATGATACTATCTCTTGGACTTTTTTATTACTCAATGCTAAACAGCATAACAAAAACCAATAAGAGAGACAACTTAATAGAAGAAAATGAAGAAATTTAAAAAACAACTTCATGAAAGAGAAAATCCTAATGATATATGAAGAGGTACTCAACCTCCTAAGTAATGAGGGAAATCGAAATTAAAACTGCAATTCAAAATTACACATCCTGAAGTATGGCTAATATTTAAAAATCTGACAAGGCAAGTATTAGCAAGGTTGTGGACAAAGTAAACTCTCCTGTACTGCTAATGGGAGTGGTAACTCCCACAACTGTCTTGGAAAGGAGTTTGACAATAACGACAAAAGTTACAGGTACAAATGCTCATTTACCTCAGAAATGCCACTGCTAGTTCCTTCCCTACAGGGACCTGTGATCATCAACGAGACAGATATGCACAAGAATGCTCAAAACAAAATTCTTCATAACGGTTAAGCCTGCAAATAACTGAAAAGCCCATTGACAGCAGAACCAATAAATTGGTATATTGATTCTATGGAATAAACCATAACAATGGAAACTTAGGCCGGCGCCGCGGCTCACTAGGCTAATCCTCCTCCGCCTTGCGGCGCAGGCACACCAGGTTCTAGTCCTGGTCGGGGCACCGATCCTGTCCCGGTTGCCCCTCTTCCAGGCCAGCTCTCTGCTGTGGCCAGGGAGTGCAGTGGAGGATGGCCCAAGTTCTTGGGCCCTGCACCCCATGGGAGACCAGGAGAAGCACCTGGCTCCTGTCATCGGATCAGCGCGGTGCGCCGGCCGCAGCGCGCCTACTGCGGCGGCCATTGGAGGGTGAACCAACGGCAACAGGAAGACCTTTCTCTCTGTCTCTCTCTCATTGTCCACTCTGCCTGTCAAAACAAAACAAAACAAAAACAAAAAAACAATGGAAACTTAAATACAGCTATATACAATATGATGAAATATTAATGCATAATACAAAGCAATGTGTCTATTAAAACTCAGTAATTTCATTAATGTCAAGTTAAAAAAAAAAAAAGCAAAACCAAATTGGTGTTAACAGACACATCCTCCAGGAGACACTTTGGTAGCTTTAAGGATGAAATGACACTAAGACAGTAACTCAAATCCATGTGAAAAATCAAAAATCACCAATAAAGAATATTATATACGTCACTATGAAAGACAGAAGAATATTATATACGTCACTATGAAAGACAGATAAAAGCAATTTTGTTTGCAATTCTTTTCTTCTCTAATTTAAAATAATAGTATATAAGCAAAAGCCACAAAATGATTTTATTGGTCAATAATGTATAGAGAATGGCTTCTTGGCCTTTGGCTAAGATCAAGTATAATAATGTATAGAGAAGTAATTTGTAAAATAATGGCACAAAGGAAAATGGAGCACAGAATTATACTGTAATCAATTTTTCATGTTGGCAGTGATCTCAATGAGGTTGTAATATATTAAGATATTAATAATAACCCTCAAGGCAACCACTAAGGAAGTAACTCAAATTATACAGTGTAAGAAAGGGGGTGGGCTCTCTGGCACAGCAAGTTAAACCTCCACTTGCAACACCAACATTGTATATTAGAGTGGTAGTTTCAGTCCCAGCTACTCAGCTTCTGATTCAGCACCCTGCTGATGTGCCGGGGAGACAGCAGACAGCAGTTCAAGACTTGAGTCCTTGCCACCCACATGGGAGACCTGGATGGAGTTCTTGCCTCCTGGCTTTGGCCTCGACTAGACACTGCTGTTGTGTCCATTTGAGGAGTGAGTCCATCAATGGAAGATCTGTTTCTCCTTTGCTGTCACTCTGCTTTTCAAATAAATGAGTATTTAAAAAAGAAAAAAAGGTATAAAAATGATACACTAGAAAGTACATATAAAGGTAGCAGTAATTGAGGAATATAGGAATAAGTGCATATAAGTTATGTAGATAACAAAGAAAAAAATGACCTACATAAATACTACCTTATCTGTAATAGTTTCATTAGATATAAATAAATAGTTTGATAAAAAGGCAGAGAATGGGGTAGGAGGGATGGAGTTGGGGGGGTGGTGCTGTGGCATAGCAGGCTAAGCCTGCTGCCTCTGGTGCCGGCATCCCATATTGGCGCCAGTTCCTGTCCCAGCTGCTCCTCTTCCAATACAGCTTTCTGCCATGGCCTGGGAAGGCACTGGCAGACGGCCCCAGTCCTTGGGTTCCTGCACCGAGGTAGAAGACTCCTGTGTCCATATGGGAGGCCTGGAAGAAGCTCCTGGCTTCTGAAAGGCCCAGCTATGGCCATTACAGCCATTTGGGGAGTAAATTAGCAGATGGAAGAGCTTTCTCTGTCTCTCCCTCTCTCTGTAACTCTACCTCTCAACTAAATAAATAAATAAAATCTTTATAAAAAAGAAAAAGGCAGAGAAGGTAAAATGGATTTAAAAAAAAAAAAAACATGACCCAGAGCCGGCGCTGTGGCATAGCTGGGAAAGCTGCCTCCCTGCAGTGCCGGCATCCCATGTGGCTGCTGGTTCAAGTCCCAGCTGCTCCACTTCTGACCCAGCTCTCTGCTATGGCCTGGGAAAACAGTGGAAGATGGTCCAAGTCCTTGGGCCCCTGCACCGACGTGGGAGACCCAGAAGAAGCTCCTGGCTCCTAGCTTCGGATAGGCGCAGCTCCGGCCGTTGCAGTCATCTGGGGAGTGAATGAGTAGATGGAAGACCTCTCTCTCTCTCTCTCTCTGCCTCTCCTTCTCTGTGTAATTCTGACTTTCAAGTAAATAAATAAATCTTAAAAAAAAAAAATGACCCAACTGCATATATGCTGTTTGCAAAAGAAACATTTCAGCTTTAAAGAACAAATAGATTGAGAGTGAAAGGGTGATAAAGAATATTTCAGTCACACAAAAACCATAAGAATCTTTGCTAAAATCAGATGAAATGCTTGAATACAATCTGAAAAATACAATAATGCAAGAATGGCACTCACAAGTAAGGATATAATAGCACCAGTTTCTGCGCTAGCATCTAGAACAATGTTATGGACAAACTGTTGAGATAAATCCAGGTTGGTAGCCAGGATTCAAGGAAAATTTACCAGATCAAATGCAATGGTAAGAAGAGAAGCAGCAAAGCTTTAGTTTAATAGAAAACATAAAAGCTACCAGCAGGGGGAGGGGCTGGTGAAATGGAATCAAGCTGCCAAGGTCTGGCAGCCTAGGGGTATTTGTAAGTTTGTAACCCGTCAACTCCAAAGAGCAAACTTAGTGGTTATACATAAGCTATTGTGAAAGCAGACGCAGTTCTAAATGGAATTTCTAACTTGTTTTTGTGGAACCCTAACTTGTAGTCCTTTGGCAAGTATTGTTACAACCTGACTTGTATCCTGTTTTGTTCAGTGTGTAGAGAACTGTAGTATGTATATGTTGGCAGGGAAGTGTGAGAGAGGTCTGATCTAAGATGGAGTTTGTCTGGCTTGCTTCTAGTCCTGGGCTCCCTCCCTCACCAGGAGTCAGCAAACTGTGCTCTTCTGACAAAATCTAGCTCAGAGAGCTGTGTTTTGTTTTGTTTTGTTTTGTTTTTTTAACAGGCAGAGTTAGACAGTGAGAGAGAGAGAGAGAGACAGAGAGAGGTCTTCCTTTACCGTTGGTTCACCCTCCAATGGCCGCTGCAGCCCGTGTGCTGCAACCAGTGCACCGCGCTGATCCGAAGCTAGGAGCCAGGTGCTTCCCCTGGTCTCCCATGTGGGTGTAGGGCCCAAGCACCTGGGCCATCCTCCACTGCCTTCCCGGGCCACAGCAGAGAGCTGGACTGGAAGAGGGGCAACCGGGATAGAATCCGGCGCCCCGACCGGGACTAGAACCTGATGTGCCGGCGCCACAGGCAGAGGATTAGCCTATTGAGCCACAGCGCTGGCCTCAGAGAGCTGTTTCTGTAAATATGACTTTACTGGAACACAGTCAAGCTAATTTGTTTACATATTGTCTGTGGCTACTTTTACATTATAATGGTGGAGTTAGGTAGCTATAGCAGACGTTATTGTATGGCAATCAAAACCCAAAATAATTAGGTCAACTACCTGCCCCTGAAACTTAATTATTTAAACAAAGCCATTTATAGGCTCTGGAAATTATCCTAAGGGCATAGGGTAAATGAAAAAAAAAAAAGCACTTATTAAAAAAGTTTAACTTGGTAGGAAAACAGGAATCTATGACAGTTAAAACACAACCCATTTCTTCCCTTGCTCTTCTCCCCCACTTTAGCTGGATGGAAGCTGTACTCTAAATGGGTGTGGGTCCACAAGACAGATTCCCTCTTATCTCAGCTCCTAGCCAAAGGAAGAAATAACAACAGGCTGGGCAGACAGCATTTCTCATCCTCTTTAAGGTACAGAAGTCAATTCTTAGTGAGTATGGACAAGAAATTGAAGACATTTCCTTTGTCAATCTAATCCCAGTGCACAGGGTATAGGGATTATCCTAGAAGTGACAGGCCCAAAATAGCAGGAACCCCAATTACTGCTGATTTAGGTCACTTATAGGGTGAGAGATCTACACATGGAAAGAGAGAAGAAAGGACCATTCCTAGCCAGGACTTGGAGTAGTGGCTCAGAGTCCGACTGAAGCCAGGGTACAGGCTGGGGTAGGCAGTCCACAGAAACAGAGAACTTCAAAGTTCTGCCCAAAAACACTGATTTTATTTGGAACAGAGAGCAGGAAATTTCAAGCTTATTGAAGATTTTGGCAAAGTAATAAAAGAAGGCTGGTAGTTCCCTGGTAGCCATAAGCTAAATTAGAGGATGGCTCGTTTACCATAGACAATCAGGATCAGAACAAACCTCAAATACTAGATTCGAAAAGAGCCCCTGCCCAAATTACATTGGACTAGACTGTAAAGCATTTATGGCCCAGGGTGCTGTCAAAAACAATAAAGCAATCAGCAGTTAGTGGAGTCTAACAGCTCAGTATGACACCAAACAGGACAGACACAGCTTGACAGAGAGATCAAGGAGAGACAAAGTCCTGCTAAAACCACTATCATCCTAGGATTGTCTATATACAAGCAAAGGCTGTCCCTCTAAGGAGTAACTTTAGAAA
Source organism: Lepus europaeus (assembly GCF_033115175.1). NCBI lineage: Eukaryota > Metazoa > Chordata > Mammalia > Lagomorpha > Leporidae > Lepus > Lepus europaeus. The sequence continues at coordinate 117,678,239 of NC_084829.1, forward strand.
TTTCACACTGCAACAAGATACAGAGTTCACTAAAAAAGAGTCTAGCCAAATTATTATATAAATAAACACACACACTCCCAAAAAAATTAAAAAGATATAAACAACAAAAGCAAACCCTGAAGAGGGGGAGGGTGACCAATGAAAATAACTGATACAATACCTAGTTTAAAACAAAAAATTTATGTGGCAGGGAAATAAACAGGAAATTGTGGTCTATACACTGGGAAAAAAGCAGGCAACAGAAATTGGTTAAGTCCTAGATCTCAGACTTAATAGGCAAAATCTTCAAAGTAGCTGTTATGAATATATTCAAACTAAAGGAAACAAAAGTAAATAAAGGCATGATAACAATGTTTCAACAAGTAGAGAACATCAATAAAGAGATTTAAATGATAAAAAGGAACCAAATGGAAATCTGGATTTCAAATGCATAACTAGAATGAAAAGTTCACTACAGAAGGATCAAGAGTACACCTGAACTAGCAGAAGAGTCAGCAATCTTCAAGATATATTGTTACAAATTATGTAACCCAAGCAAAAGAGGGAAATCCAGGCATGACCAAAAAAAAAAAAAAAAAAAAAAACCCAAAAAACAAAACAAAACAAAAAAACAAACAACACAGTCTCAGGAATGTTGCAAACCTTTATGGGATCAATATACACAATGAGAGAATCAGAGAGAGAAGCTAAAAAGAAGATAAACAAATGTTGGAAAACAAAGGCTGAAAATTCCCTAAATTTGATGAAAAGCATTAGTTTTTACATCCAAGAAATTCAACTCCAAGTAGGACAAATGTGAAGAAATCCACAAATCAAAAGGAGCAAGGGAAAAAAATATGTCTATTAGAAGAAGCTCCAACACAATTAGGAACTAAGTTCTCATCAGAAACAGTAGGGGCAGGCTGGCGCTGTGGCATAGCAGGTAAAGCTGCCGCTTGCAGTGCGGCATCCCATATGCGCGCTGGTTCGAGTCCTGTCCACTTCCGATCTAGCTCTCTGCTATGGCCTGGGAAAGCAGTGGGAGATGGCCCAAGTCCTTGGGTCCTTGCACCCATGTGGGAGATCCAAAGGAAGCTCCTGGCTCGTGGCTTCAGATCAGCGCAGCTCTGCAGCCACTTGGAGAGTAAACCAGCAGATGGAAGACCTCTCTCTCTCTCTCTGCCTCTCCTTCTCTGTGTAACTCTTTCAAATAAATAAAGAAATCTTTAAAAAAAAAAAAAGAAAAGAAAAAAGAAGAAGGGGCCAGAAGCCACAGAAGGACATATTCAAAGAGCTGAAAAAAATTGTCAACCAGGAATCTTATATCCGCAAAACTTTCAAAGGTGAAGGCAAGGGGACTGGCATAGTGGCGTAGCACGTTAAGCCTCCACCTGTGATGCCAGCATCTCATATGGGTGGCTCTACTTCCAATGACCTGGGAAAGCAGCAAAAGATGGCCCAAATCCTTGGGCCCTGCACCCATGCAGGAGACCTGGAAGAAGCTCACATTTCCTGACTTTGGACTGGCCCAACTATAGCTGCTGCAGCCATCTGGGGAGTGAATCAGCAGATAGAAAATCTTTCTCTCTCTCTCTCTCTGTAACTCTGCCTTTCAAATAAATTTTAAAAAAAAATTCTCAAAAGTGATGGCAAAATAAACACATTCTCAGAAGAACAAAAAAATGGGAAAAAAGCTGGCAGACCTCTTAAAAGAATTACTGAAGAAAGTTCTTCAGACAGAAAGCAAATCACCCCAAATGGAAACTCAGAAGAAAAAATATAATGGGAATGTAAAGGTAACTATACAGAAAAAACAGTTTCAAGGCATATTTTTGGTCTACACTGACTTAAAAAACGATTATATAAAGCAATATGTATATAATTGCATTGTTGGGCCTATAATATATGGGAAGCAGTATATTTGGCAACAATAGCAAGAAGAGGTGGGAGGAAGGCTATATTGAATTAAAGAAATGACTCCAGATGGTAATTCAAATGCACAAGAGCAAATGAAGAGAACTAGAAATAGTAAATTAACAAAGTTAATATAACAAACACTCTCTAAATATACTTTTTTCTAAGCTTCTTTAGAAGGTATAAAATTATACAAAGCAATGATTAAAACAATGTGTTGCTGCAATTGTAACATATATAGATGAAATATGTGTAACAATTATAGCATAAAAAAGGAAAAATGATATAAAACTATGTGGGTATCTCACTAGAATAAACTATGCACATGCCAGAAATAAATTCTGACAAGTAATTCTTAAGAATCACTAAGAAAATAATAACAATAAAAGAGAGAAAACATTAAAGGAATAAACATTACTACTCTAAAAAATAAAATAATTCATTTAATGCTAAGGAAGCAGCACAAAGGAATAAAAGGGAGTAGAAAAAAAAATTCAAACGTATCAATAACATGAATGGATCAAACAATCCAACCAAAAAGGCAAAGACCGGGGAAGCCCTCTGGCTTAGCAGTTAAGTGGCCACTTGGGACGCCTGCATAGTTTCAAATTGTAGCTCCACTCCGGATTCCAGATTCCTGCTAATACACACCCTAGGAGGCAGCAGGTAATGGTGCAAGTGGTTGGGTTCCTGTCACCCAAATGAAAGACCCAGATTCAATTCCTGGCTCCTCGCTTTAGGATGGTCAAAATTAGTTGTTTCAGGCATTTGGAAAGTGAACCAGTGCACAGGGCATTTCTCTCTGCATTTCAAATTAAATAAATAAATTTTTTAAAAATCAAGACACAGATTGACACAATGAATAAGAAAATCCAACTATATGCTATCTACAAGAGACATATTTTAGGTTCAAAGAAACAGCTTTAGCACAAAAGGATGGAAAAACACACATATCTCAATAAGAGGAAGAAAGCTGGAATAGGTATGCAAACATCAAAAAAAGATTTTAAAGTAAAAAACATTATTGGAGATTAAGGAGAGCATTTTACAATGATAAAATCATCAATCCATTAGGAAGATCAACAAAGAAACACAAGATTAGACAAACAAACTAGACCTAAAAATATTTATAGAACACTACACCCAACAATGGCAAAATAATATATTCTTCTTAAGTGCTCATGGAACATTCTTCAGGTTAGACCAAAAGATGGGCTAATAAAATAACCTTCAAAATATGTAAAAGGATTAAAATCATACTCTGTAATGATAATGGGATTAAATTATTAATCAACACAAAGAAATGTGAAAAATACACAAATATGTGGAAATTAAACAACACACTGCAGGGCTGGTGCTGTGGCACAGTGGGTAAAGCCACAGCCTGCAGTGCTGGCATCCCATATCAGTGCCAGTTCAAGTCCCAACTGCTCCACTTCTGATCCAGCTCTCTTCTATGGCCTGGGAAAGCAGTAGAAGATGGCCCTAGTCCCTGGGTCCCTGCACTTGCATGAGAGACCTGGAAGAAGCTCCTGGCTTCGAAATGACGCCACTCCAGCCATTGTGGCTATTTGGGGAGTGAACCAGTGGATGGAAGACCTCTTTCTCTCTCTCTCTCTCTCTCTCTCTCTCTCTCTCTCTCTCTCTCCCTCTCTCTCTTTCTCTGCCTCTTTCTAACTCTGCCTTTCAAATAAATATATAAAATCTTAAAAAAAAAACACACATATACACACACATTGCTAAATCATCATGAGTCAAAAAAGAAATCATAAGTGAAATTACAAAATACTCTGAGATGAAAAAATGAAAACACAGCATGCCACAACTGGTAAGATGCAGATAAAGCAGTATTTAGAGAATAACTATAAATGTCTATGTTAAAAAGGATGGAAGATCTCGAATCAATAACCTAAGCTTCTGCCCTAAGACATTAAGAGCAAATTAAACTTAAAGCAAGCAGTAGAAAACAAATAATAAATATTAGAGTAAAATTATTAAAACAGAGAATAGAGAAATGAGAAAATCAACAAAACCAAAAGTTAAGCTTTAGCTAGACTGACTAAGCAAATGAGAAACAGTCAAATGACTAAAGCCCAGAATCAAAGATGGGACATTTTTACTATATTTTCAAAAGTAAAAAGGGGGGCCAGTGCTGTGGCATAGCAGGACTAAGCCTCCACCTGTGCCACCAGCATCCCATATGGGCACCGGACCAAATCCCAGCTGCTCCACTTCCAATCCAGCTCCCTGCTAATGTGCCTGGGAAAGCAGTATAGGCCCCTGCTCCCACGTAGGAGACCTGGAAGAAGCTCCTGGCTCCCGGCTTTGGATTGGCACAGCTCTGGCCGTTGCGGCCATCTGGGGAGTGAACCAGCAGATACAAGACCTCTCTCTCTGCCTCCACCCCTCTCTGTAACTCTTTCAAATAAATAAAATAAATCATTTTTTAAAAAAAGTATTAACCACATATCAAAAATCAGACAAACACACAAATACTAATGACCAATATCTTTCATCAATTTAAATACAAAAATCCTTAATAAGACACTAGCAATCCAAATCCAGCAATATATAAAAAGGATTATACACCTTGATCAAGCTGGATCTATCCCAGGAATGCAAGGTTAGTTTAATAGCTGAAAAATCATTGTAATATCCACATAGTTACAGGATAACTGATCAATTAAAAAAACCACCTGATTATGTCAACAGAAGCAGGAAAAGCATTTGACAAAATTCAACATCCCCTCCTGATTAAAAAACAAATAGCCACTCAATAAACTAGGAACAGAAGGGAATTTCTTCAACCTAGTAAAAGGCATTCAAAAAACTTACAGCAAACATTCTTATTGGTAAAAGACTGAACGTTTTCCTGCTAAGGAATAAGGCAGGGAGGGATATCTGCTCTCACTACATCCATTCAATATTTTACTCTAAGTTCTATGAAGGGCAATTAAGCCAAAAAAATCAAATAAACATCCAAGAAGGAAAGAGAAGTTACAACTATATCTATTTGTAGATGACATGATTTTACATATAGAAAATCTTTAAGGATTAAACCAGAAATTTATTAGAATCAATAAATGAGCTCAGCAAGACTGAAGGATCAAAAAACAAAACTGTAGTCTATACACTTGCAAATAAAACCCCAAAAATATAATTATGGAAATATTTCCATTTACATCAATGTCAAAAAATATTTAGGAAAAAAATCTAACAAAAGAAATGCAAGTGGCTGGCGCTGTGGCACAGAGGGTTAAAGCCCTGGCCTGAAGCACCAGCATCTCATATGGGCGCTGGTTCTAGTCCTGGCTGCTCCTTTTCCCATCCAGCTCTCTGCTATGGCCTGGGGAAGCAGCAGAAGATGGCCCAAGTCCTTGGGCCCCCACATCCACGTGAGAGACCCAGAAGAAGCTCCTGGCTCCTGGTTTCATATCGTCGCAGCTCCGGCTGTTGCGGCCATCTGAGGAGTGAACCAGTGGATAGAATACCTCTTTCTCTGTCTCTACCTCTCTCTGTAACTCTGCCTTTCAAATGAATAAAATAAATCTCTGGAAAAAAAAAAGAAATGCAAAACTTATACTCTGAAAACTTCAAAATGTTGCTAAAATATTAAAGGCGATATAAATAAATGAAAAGATAGCCCATATTTACTGATTAGAAGACTTAGTATTGTCTTAGTATTAGCACTACAGTCATCCATCAGTACCTGTGAGGGAATGGTTCCAAACCCCTCACCTCTGCAGATACTAAAATCTGTAGATACTCAAATCTCTTATATCAAATAATATAATAATTACATATAACTATCCACATCCACCCATACACTTTATTTATTTATTTTTATTTTTATTTTATTTTTTATTTTTGACAGGCAGAGTGGACAGTGAGAGAGAGAGACAGAGAGAAAGGTCTTCCTTTTGCCGTTGGTTCACCCTCCAATGGCCGCCGTGGCCGGTGTGCTGCAGCTGGCGCACTGCGCTGATCCAAAGGCGGGAGCCAGGTGCTTCTCCTGGTCTCCCATGGGATGCAGGGCCCAAGCACTTGGGCCATCCTCCACTGCACTCCCGGGCCATAGCAGAGAGCTGGCCTGGAAGAGGGGCAACTGGGACAGAATCCAGCGCCCGGACCGGGACTAGAACCTGGTGTACTGGCGCCGCAAGGCGGAGGATTAGCCTGTTGAGCCATGGTGCCGGCCCCACCCATACACTTTGAATCTTTTAATCATCTCTATCTCTACCTCATTTATAATATCTAATACAATATAAATGCTACGTAAATAGTTGCCATACTTTACTATTTAGGGAATAATGACAAGAAAAAAAAATCTGAAAATCAATGTTCACTACAAATACTGCTTGGTTGCTTCTGTAGATGTGGAACCCCTGGATATGCAGAGTAATCCCCAAAAGAAATCTAGAGATTCAATGCAATCACTATCAAAATCCCAGATGATTTCTTTGTAGAATTGACAAGGTTATCTTAAAATTCACATTAAAAAAGGTATTCCAAACAGATCATCTTGAAAACGAACAAGGTTAGAAGATGCACATTTCCCAATTTCACAACTCACTGTAGAGCTACAGCAATCAAGACAAGGAGGTAATGCAATAAGGCTATAGACCAACAAAACAGAAATGATTGTCTGGAAATAAACCCATATATTTAAGGTAAATTCATTCTTTGTGAGGGTTCCAAGCCAATTCAGTGGGGCAATGAACAGTCTTCTTTACAGATGCTGTTGGAAAATCAGACACCCACATGCAAAAGCATGAATCTGGGCAATCCGCTATTCACATCATATACAAAAATTAATCTAAACTGGACCTAAATGAGGTGCTAAAAATTCTGAAAAGATGTGCATACATTTTTGTGACCTTGAATTAGGCAATGATCTTTGAGAAATGACACCAAAAGCACATGCAGAAAACATAAAATGCCCTTCATCAAAATTAAGAGTTTGTGCTGCCAAGAAGACCACAAAGAAAATTAAAAGATAACTCCTTTAAGGGAGAAAAATTTTGCACACTATATATACTTGATAAAAAACTTGTATTTAAAATAAATACTTATAACTCAATAATAAAAAGAAATGACCAAATTTAAAAATGAGCAAAGAACCTGAATAGTTACCTCTCCACAGAAGATATATAAATGGCCAATAAGCAAACATAAGATGTTGAATATCTTTACCTACCAGAGAAATGTAAATCAAAACCATGTTGAGATATTACTTTATACACCATCGTGGCTATCATCAAAAAGACATTTAAAAAAAAAAGTGTTAGTGGGGATATGGAGAAATTGGAACATTCACACATTTTTGGTGGGAATATAAAATGGTGCAGCCATTTTGGAAAGCAGTCTGGGACCTCCTCATAAGGAGTTATCATATAGGATCCAGCAATTCCATTCCTTATCATAAATCCAGAGAAATAAAAACACAGGTCCCATATAAAATCTATATGCAAGTTTACAGCATTATTCATAATAGCTAAAAAATGGGGGGAAAAAAAAAACCAATGCCCATCAACTTAGGAAAGGATAAATAAGATGTGCTACATCCATATAATGGAGTATTCCTAGTCAATTCTCACAAGAAAAAGATAAACTGTTGATACATGCCATAACATGGATGAAAACATCATAGACACTCTGCTTGGAAGATGCTGGTCACAACAGATTACATATTGTATGACTTCATTTATATGAAATGTTCAGAATAGGCAACCTACAGGCAACTACAAATCTACTAATCTACGATCTAATTTGGTAGTTGCATACTTGTGGGGGGGAATGGAAGCATTGAAATAGCTGAGGGCTACAAACTATCTTTCTGAGATGATCAAAATTTCCCTAAAATCAATTATGGTGACAGCTGAACATCTCTGTGAATATTCTTGAAACTACTGACCTTTTAAATGAATGACTTATATGAATCTAAAAACTACTGACTCTATAAATAAGTGAATTGTTATGTTAATTGTATCTCAATAAAGCCATTTTTGGAAAACATTACTATGTAATCATACCAGAGGGCACTTGGCAGTGAATTCTTTGCACAATGGATTCAAAGTCTTAGCAGATACAAATTCTATCAACTATGTACCTACTATCTATCTATTAGTTCATTTGTAAAACCCTTTCCCTCCTTATCCTTGCAGTTTTTTGACTCCTTCTAAATGACCATGTATAAAAGGCCTCCAATCTCACAAAGCCTCCTTGCCTAGCTTCTGCCAAGCATGACTCCCATCTAAAGTCATCCGTCTCTATAGTAACCAACTAGAAAAAGCCGTGCTTAGCAGTGGCTTTGTGAAAGCACTGGTCTAGTACAGATGTTCCAAAGATTCGAGTCTTCTCTCTACTGATCATTACTTTTTCCCTGGTATCAGGTAAAGAGCAGAGCCTCTGATGAATGGGAAAGGCAGGGAATTAGAGAGAAAGGGATGGAGTATAAAACATGAATGAAGATGGACCATAAGAGAAAACTGAATTCAAGAGAAAAATTAATTTACAAAGAGCTAGATTTATAAGAGGACTAAGAAGACAAAGTAAAACAACAAAAACAAACAAGATAAATTTTAGATGTTTCCATTCATACTTTTCTGGTCAAAAACGACGATATTAACATCAACAAACTGTCAACCATAAACATAATTACAGTGCTTCAGAAAGCTGGCTGATGTGATTTATAGCTATCCAAAAGGTATTTAACAATATAATCTAGTTAAGGATAAGGGATATATAGCAACAACCTATAACATTATGGTGAGTAACAATGAACACAAAACAGTGGAACATTTTTTAAAGATTCATTCATTCATTCATTCATTCAAAAGACAGACAGACAAAGAGGGAGAAAAAGTGTAAGAGAGAGAGGGAGAAGGAGAGAGAGATACTTTCTGTTGGCTGGTTCTCTCCTTAAATGCTCATAACTGGGTCTGGACCATTGTGAAGCCCAGAACCAGGAAATCCATCTGGGTCTTCCAAGTAGGTGGCAGGAATGCAACCACTTGAGTCTCATCCACAGTTTTCTCAGGTGCACTAGCAGGAAGTTGGATAGGAAGCAGAGCATCCAGGACTCAAGTGACACTCTGATAGGAGATCCTAATGTCACAAATGGCTGCTTAAATGGCTCTACCACAACACTGACCCAACAAAATCTTATTAATGAAGTATAGCAGAGAATGGAGAAGGGGTACACTTTATGTAACAGACATGGAGAACCTACAAAATGTATAAGGAGGTATAGCTCTATCCTCCTGTACCTTCTGAGTGTCCCTTTTACAAAGAGTCTGGATATCTGTAGTGCCTCAATGAAGAGATTCCCCCCCACTGTTACCCTGGGGGATCCTCCTCTTAGTCCTAGTATGCACCTGAGCCAACCTCATTAATAACATTTTTTCTTCAAGATTAATCAAGTCATTACTACAGGAAATGGTACCAACCACATTTTCTACACATAAGGGCCACTTCACATTTTGCCTGCTGCAGTAGAGACACGGTAGAGAGGTATTAGGCCATCAGTTAGAGGAGTGGGTCTCTGAGCACCAGTGTTCTGTCTTGCTGTGAAGGATGATAATACCTTCCCCTCTTACCACACCAGGAGGCTCAGAAACAGGTTATTTAAATGTTCTTCACAAATGGTTAAAAAAATTTTCATTTGCCTATATTTAAATGTAATTGGTTAAAGTTGCATCTAACATTTTCTATTATATTACCATACTTATTTGATTACATAGTTATCTTTCCTACAGGGCCATAAGATCTTCGTATGTTTTATTTTTGAGCATTCCATAGGGCCTAACACAAAAATTTCATGTAACAAATGCTCTCTGTACACATGTAATGCATCACTAAAATTACTAAAAAACTTAACTCATTTAAAGATGGTTATAAACTCCAGCAAATCTACATTCTACATAAATTTTATTTAAAACTATCATTAAAATTTAATATCCTATCAGTAATAAATAAAAGGATGCCTTTTAACCTAACCAAAGATCATATTAAAACAAGCCTTACAGAAGAATCTTTTCTTAAAAGATGGGAACAATAAGTAAGTAACTCTTAAAAGACAATTCAACATGGTGAACAAGAAATTCCCCTGTGTGGAAATCTAGGATTTGAACAAAGGCAAGAAGTTAGTACTTCCACTCCAGTAACTCCTATAGCAGGCAGGGACTAAGACTCGATTTAATCCTTAGTTCCAGTACATTTTAATTCAGCACATTTCAGTTCAATTCACTTAATCCTACTACTTCTTAATTCATACTTTCAACACTTAAATTTCAGAATCTTAGAAGTCCTCTATAAAGGACCCTTGGATCCATGGAAACAAGCAGCAACTTGTCTCTGCAGAATTGAAGCTTTAACTTCCTTTGAAAACTGGCTCCAAAACACCAATCCACACTCCATCACACCCCTACTGCCAAGGCTGAATTACCACCTCATTTATTACTACAGAAAATACTGGATGACTAGCCACTATTTCAATTCAATAACGTAATTCTGAGTGGAGGAAAAAATCTTCCAAGTGTATTTGTTTGTTACGGCTGTCATAACAAGCTACCACAGACTGGATGGCTTAAAACAGAAATCCACATTCTCTAGTTCTGAAGGCGAGTTCAAGATCGAGGTCTTGACAGGTTTGCTTGGTTTCTTTTAAGGACTCTTGCCATGCCTCAGAATGATCTTTTTTCAGTGAGTGTGTGCCCCTGGTATTTCTTTGTATGTCCAAATTTCCTCTTTTTTGAGGATATCAGTTAGATTAGACAGGACTCAGCCTAATGATCTCATTTCATTCAGCCACTATGTTAGAGGCTCATCTTCAAATACAGTCACATTCATACTTCAACGCAGGAATTAGGGGGAGATCTAACTCAACCTGCAACAACAGGTAACTAGGTTCATTCATTTCAGCCTTAGGCACCAGTTTAGGCTTTGCTCATCTTAGGTCCAGACAATTCATCCTTCCCACAAAATGATCTCTAGAGAACACTGATTTGGGGATTACATTCCACATAGCCATCCATGAATCATGTGGGACCCCTGGGGTACTTAAATTGTTCAGCAACTGGTTCTATAAATTGCCCCAGAAGGTATTAACAGTTTTAAAATATGCCGGGCTCATCCAGGGAGTCTTTTTGGTCTTTCCTGAAAGGTATCATCAGTGAAAAGGAACATTTGGTGGAACTTCTTAAAAGCCCTTCGATATTTTTGATGGGCAATAGTAAGAGTTAAGATGGGAGAGGCAGGAGGATGACAGGTCACAAGATGACAGGCAGAGTGGACAGTGAGAGAGAGAGAGAGAGAGAGGTCTTCCTTTTGCCGTTGGTTCACCCTCCAGTGGCCGGCGCACCACGCTGATCCGAAGGCAGGAGCCAAGTGCTTCTCCTGGTCTCCCATGGGGTGCAGGGCCCAAGCACTTGGGCCATCCTCCACTGCACTCCCGGGCCACAGCAGAGAGCTGGCCTGGAAGAGGGGCAACCGGGACAGAATCCAGTGCCCCGACCGGGACTAGAACCCGGTGTGCCGGCGCCACAGGTGGAGGATTAGCCTATTGAGCCGCGGCGCCGGCCACAGGATGATTTTTTACAATTTCTAGTGAACCATTAGGGAGGTATTTGGTTCTAGTGTTTTCGTTTTTTTTTTTTTTTAGCTTTATTTATTTATTTGAAAGTCAGAGTTACACAGAGAGAGGAGAGGCAAACAGAGACAGAGAGAAATGTCTTCCATCCGCTGGTTCACTCCCCAATTGGCCCCAACGGCTGGAGCTGCACCGATCCGAAGCCAGGAGCTTCTTCCGGGTCTCCCATGCAGGTGCAGGAGTCTGAGGACTTGGGCTTTCTGCTACTGCTTTCCTAGGCCATAGCAGACAGCTGGATTGGAAGTGGAGCAGCCAAGACTCAAACCGGCACCCATATGGGATGCTGGCACTGCAGGTGGCAGCTTTACCCACTACACCACAGTGCCGGCCCTTTGTGTTTTCTTAAATACCATTATATATGGTGCATTGAAAAATTCTAAAAGAAAATATGCCAGACTACTGGCTTAAAGATAGATCTTCTAGATCTTCTGCCTCTGGTGACACTTAACACCAAAAATGAGTTTTTTGGCCGGCGCCATGGCTTAACAGGCTAATCCTCCGCCTTGCAGCACTGGCACACCGGGTTCTAGTCCCGGTCAGGGCGCCGGATTCTATCCCGGTTGCCCCTCTGCCAGGCCAGCTCTCCGCTATGGCCCGGGAAGGCAGTGGAGCATGGCCCAAGTCCTTGGGCCCTGCACCCGCATGGGAGACCAGGAGAAGCACCTGGCTCCTGGCTTCGGATCAGTATGATGCGCCAGCCGCAGCGGCCATTGGAGGGTGAACCAACGGCAAAAAGGAAGACCTTTCTCTCTCTCTCTCTCTATCCACTCTGCCTGTCCAAAAAAAAAGAGTTTTTTAGGACTGGTCTCATTAGGACACATGCATGGTCACACTACAAAATGTGCTTCATTTTAACAAGTGCCACTTTGATAAAACAAGGAAATTAGAATCTCTTTAAAAAAAAAAAAAAGGACTTATTGACTGATTCGAAAGTTAGAGTTACAGAGAGAAAAGGACAGACAGAGATCTCCCATTACTCCCCAATGGTCATGCTGGGGCCAGGCTGAAGTCAGGTGCCTTGAGCTTCTTTCAGGTCTTCCACGTGGGTAGCAGAGGCCCAAGCACGTGGGCCATCATCTCTTGCTTTTCCCAGTCCATTAGCAGGGAACTGGATCAGAAGTGGAGCACCCAGGACACAAACTTGCACCCATATGAGATGCCAGCATTGCAGACGGCGGCTTTACCCGCTGCGCCACAACATGGGCCCCCGAATTTCCTCTTGACAGTGCTTGCAATATGGTCAAGCCTTTGGTGCAGAGTTTAAGACGCTGCTTGGAATGCCCACATCCCATATCACAGCTCCTGGATTCAAGGGCCAGCTCTATTTGCAATTCTAGGAAATGCTATCCTGAGAGATACCAGATGTCTCAAGTAGTTGCATTCCTGCCACATAGGTGGGAAACCCAAAGTAAGTTCCTAGCTGGTTCTCGGCTTTGGCATGGCTAAACCCAGCTGCTGTGGGCATCTGGAGAGTGAACCAGCAGATAGGCGATCTCTCTGCCTTTGAAACAAGTAAAAAAAAATACACAAAGATTTTTTTTAAACAATGACTGCAATAATCAGACATCTGCATACACCAGTCTCAAAGGAGTCATGTTCTAATCTTCAAATGGTCATTTTATCTTATGTATCCAACACGTCTTAGTGCATACAGCAATCTCCGTTTTATCTTAGCCAGCATTAAGCCCAACATTAATAAGAGTGCTGTTTTATCACCTGTAGTAAACTGTGTCTGTTACCACACAATGACTTTCACTTTAATGAACAGAAACAACAGGGTTGAAGAAACTTTCGGTAGGGTCTACCTAACTGCTGAATTATTAAAAAAAAAAAAAAAAAAAATCAGACTCCTCTCCCCAAACTAGTTTTCTTGAATGTGGGCAGGCCTAATATTAACTGTCCCAGGTTTACTTTCCAAAGACTATCAGATGAAGCTGTCCCACCATAAGCAACGTACCTTAAATATGAACCATGCTAAGAATGACAAATCAAAATTCTGGGCACTATGCTGAGAGGAAACCCTTATAGCATCAATGATACTTAGGAAATAACTCAATGACAAAGTAATTTTCATTCTGGATTTAGTCATTTGGGCGTTTGGGGGTTTCATTCTCAACACTTAAATAAAAAATAATAGCTAGGAACTGCATGTAATGAAACAAACCTTTTTCCACTCTTACTCAGTAGACTTCAAGCTCAAGAGCATGATAAAAGCTCCCCCATTTCCCCACAATGGTAGGCAAGCAGCATAAAGCTATTCACATGTCCTCATTTCAGACCTCAGAATCTGTCCAGCCACAAATTATGTCCAACGGCTTAGGTCATAAACTGTTGAAGATGAAAAGTCGTGATATTCCTTCCTGTTTTTTTCCCTTCTCTACTGTGCTGCCCTTTTGGTTTCCCGACACTTCCATTTTCTCCTTTTATGTTCCTGCTATGCTCCCCAAACAACATAAGCCTGAGGTGTAACTGATCACATCTCCTGTAATTTTTCTTTTTCCTTCTAGAGCAATGGAATGGGCAGAAGATAACCAGGTGCAGCCCAAGATTACCCACTTAAATTTACCGAGCAAAGTGTGTGTGTAAAATCATCTCCTCTCCTTTCATTTTGTGTCTACTTAAGTAACGGCGCTGTCGTGCCCAAGCGTAGATACTAGCCAAGAACTAGATTTCCAAAATGGCTTTGCTCCCTTCGAGCTGACATCGGCCTATAAAATGCAATTTATTTCCACTGCAACCAACCCTTTTCTCAACTCCGAATACCACCCAACTCACAGCTGAATCTAACCTGGTGTAGACGACTGAATCTCTTATCTGATAAAACTGAGCAGAGCCAACAAAGCCTTTTGCACTGATGTATAAGAGTGCTTAAAAAAAAAAAAAAAAAACCCACGCCACCCAAAAACCAGACAGCAGCAAACCCAGGGGGCGGGCATCGCCGCGCTCGCGCCTCCCCGCCGCGGCCACGCCCCCCGTCCCCGCCGCGGCCACGCCCGACGTGAGGCGCGGGAGTCGCCGGGCCGGGGGCGGGGCCTGCGCGCCCCTCCCCCCGCCGCCGCCGGCGGCCTCCGCGCGGGCCTCCCAGCCCGTATTCCACTCACTTTGTTCTCCGCCTTTGTCCTAATCCACACCAGCAGGTGGAGCCGCAGTTAAAGTTTCCGAGTCCATTCCGGGAGCGGGAGCCCATCTTGCTCGCAGCCGAGGCCCTCGCTGGAGGAGGAGGGTCAGAGCTCGGGTGCAGCCAATCGCGAGCAACGCTGCTAGTTATCAGAGCAGAATGGGCTGTAGTTTAGTGAAATAGGAAAGCTGCAAAACACTGTGGAGTGCTCTCGTGTAAATAAAAAGAGGAAAAAAAAAAGTTTCTCAAGTCGCCGCTGCACGACGTCGGGCCGGCGCCGGGGCGGGGGTCTGCGCTCTGCCGAGCGGCCGCGGGCTGGACTTTATTGTGCCGCAACAAGCCCCCGCTCCCATTGTTTGTGTTTTTTTTTCAAAATATGGCAAAGGTTCAGGTGAACAATGTAGTGGTGCTGGATAACCCTTCTCCTTTCTACAACCCGTTCCAGTTCGAGATCACCTTCGAGTGCATCGAGGACCTGTCTGAAGGTGAGTCGCGCCGGCCGCCCGCCCGCCAGGGCTGTCAGTTGCGGGCTGCAGACGTTGAAAGTTTCCCGGGCCCGGCCTCGCGCGGGGCGGCCGCCCTCGGCGCCCGGCGGGCTGCGGGCTCGGCTCTGCGGAGGGAAACTTGAAGTTGATGGACGACGGCCGGCCAGGCGCGCGCGGCTTCCAGCCGCAGCCCAGGCGCCTGCCGCGGCTCAACTTGCGAGGAACTTGTTCGAGCGGAGGTAGCCATGTTGTCAGCTTTGTCTGGCGGGCGGGCGGTTCGCGGGACCCGCACTCGCGCCCGCGGCGCCGGCCGGGAGGTCGCGCCGGGCTGGCTCCGCGGTACGAACCGCCCCCGCGCCCCCCGGCCGCCGCGTGGGGTGGGCAGGGGCAGGCGCGCGCGCGCGGGGTCGCGCCGGCGAGTTCGGAGCGGAGCCATCTTACCCCGAGTTGAGAACTGGGCCGGCGACCCCGGCGTCACGACGCCTCCTCGCGCCCCGCGGCGGTGACGGACGCGGCGCGGCGCCGGCCCACCTGCCTGCCCCCCACCCACGGCCGAAGGCAAACCCGTGTTTGCAGCTTGCGGCCGAGTGCCCCTCTCCGCCGGCTGGTCGTGCCCAGCCGCGCCGGGGAGGGCAGCGAGGCTGTCCTCGCGCTGATTCCTGGCTTCCTCGACCAACCAGCAGGGGAGGCGGGCGCAGGCTCGGCCCCTCCGCGCCGCGGGCTCCCCGGGGGCCGCGGGCCCTCCCCGGCTGCTCCTGCTCGGGGATGCTCGGGGCGCCTGGGGATGCTGGCGCGCAGGCTCCGGGACCGGCGTGGACTCCTCTTCCTCATTGACGAAAACCTCTCTGCTCTCTCAGGGAGGAAAATATTGCTATGCTGGAAAGTTACATTTAAGCCCGAGTAAACATGAATGAGGTCCTTAAAAAATTTTCCAGGATTTAATCTGGCTGCTAAATACGAAGACTTTATTCAAGAATGGTTTGGAATCTAATTCAAACTCCACATTCAAATACAGAATATACCCTAACATATCACACAAATGTGGGCTAAGAAATAAAAAGTAAAATCTTGATGGCAAATGCGATTTTTTCTTCAAAAATAGACAAACGTTTTTAATTCGTGCAGTAATAAAGTGTTTAGAAAGCCAGAACTTGGTAATTTCTGAGCTTTGCTTTTCTCAGATTTCATTAAAATAGTCCAGTGCTTCATTTTCACAATTTGAGGGGAAAAAAGTTTATCAGTGTAAATTTTACAATTAAATAGGGAGACATACTTACTTGAATTTATTAGGATAATCACGTAAGGCATTTTCATTTTAAAAATTAGTTTTTAGTCTGAAGTGTATTTTAGTGGCGTATTAACATTCATTATAAAAACTATATGCTCACTGTAAAACTTTTAAAAGTTGTGCAGACATAAAGTAACAGTCCCTACTCATTGCTTTCCTCCATTTCACTCCCTTAACTTAACATTATAATATGTGCCTTTCTGTTTTAATAACATATATAAAGCATAAGTGCACATAAATTTTATGTGTAGGGTATAGTCAGAAAGATGACTCATTTATTAAACTAATCTCTACCTAGGTCATTGATAATCAAATTAAAGGGCTTTTCTTATTCTGAAGCCATCTGATTACTGTCCCCTAGCACTACTATACCATGTAACCATCTCAGCTAGGAGGCCCATTTTCCAGGCCCCATAATCAGTATTTTTTTTTTTTTTTACTGCTAATTGCATATGAAAATGGGCAAATAAGAACCTATGCTACAATGTTTTAGGCATCAGAAGATATTCAAACTACAGATACTTCTGAAGTGATGCCTTCCATTTTAGGATCAACCCATAACAAGACAGATACCAAGATGCTGTTAGAGGACTTTCATATTGGGTAGCGGAAACCTTCCATTCATACTAGCCAAACTATATTCTATCTTTAATTGGTATCCCAAACCCAACTCGGTCGCATTGAGCTTTTTACAATAATAATGTCAAGAGTACACCTACTTCCACTGGTACCCCACACTTCAAGGGTACCACTAATGGGCATTTATTTAGTATTTTATAAAAAATTTTAAGCTGAGTCATACTGAAGCTGCAAAGGAATCTTTCAAAAAGGTGCCATGCCTGTGTACTCCACCTAGAGGCTGTGTGGATTAAGGAAATAGTTAGCAATGGCTCTTTATAGGTTCCATAATTTTATACTATACTTTTATTAAAAATCATTTCCTGAAAAGTACAGAATATTCTTAAAATTTTTCACTTCATAAGTTATTTTATCCAAGTCCCAAACCAGAGTTCAGCCACTATTTTTTCCTCCACTTTTCTTTAAAAGCTGCCCTTGCAGCTTTGCTGTCATAAAAAGCCTTTTGTAGTATTTGCTCTTAAGATAATTTGGATGTTTCTAACAGCCTCCTTGAAAAACCAAGTGTCAAGATTTAAGCACAAGCTTTCCTGTGCTTGATCCGATGGTCATCAAGCCTACACAAGTTTTGACTGACCTTCCTTCAAGAAAACTTTCAAGTTTACTATGTATGTCCAACTTTAGCTACTGTTGGCAAAATTCTTACAGTGTACCAGAATTAAGCACAGTGCTTCATATTTTCAAATTTCAGGCTTACTCTAATTCCAAAGACTGCATTCTTCCCACTAGACCATAGGTCTTCTCAAGCAATGTAATTAGCTTAAAACCTCCTTGTTAACTTCTCTCACTCCCCCCACATGAGGAGATACTTTCAGGGAAGGGTTATCATGATTAAATGAAACATTTAACTTCCAACAAATGGATAAACTCCTTCAGCTGAAAGACTAGGGAAAACTTTGACCTTATCTCTTCCTCCTTCCAATATAGGAGGCAGGGAAATGAAAACTAAGCTTTAAAAAAAAAAAAAAAAAAAAAAAAACCTGATGCTAATTTTAAAAAGCACCAAACATTTGAAAGTATTACAGCAAACTTCTCATGAGATTAAAAATCAGTGTCCAGGCCTTCCTTCAGTTGCATCTTGTACTTGTTAAGGCTTGATTATTTCCCCGTTCCTCTGTTCTCTATCTCCCACTCCCCTTACAGTTAAGTCCTTAATTCTATTACTAATTTGAGAGCATGGGGAGAATTTATCTTTACATTTTTTTAAAAGATTAATTTATTTATTTGTGAGGCAGAATTACAGAAAGGTCTTCCATCTGCTGGTTCTCTTCCCCAAATGGCCGCCAATGGCCATAGCTTTGCCAATCTGAAGCCAGGAGCCAGGAACTTCCTCCGGGTCTCCCACACCGGTGCAGGGGACCAACCTCTTGGGCCATCTTCTGCTTTCCCAGGCCATAGCAGAGAGCTGGGTGGGAAGAGAAGCAGCCAGGACAAGAACTAGCACCTATAAGGGATGCTGGCACCGCAGATGGAGGCTTAGCCCACTATGCTACAGCACTGGCCCCTATCTTATTTTTTTAGTTGGAGAGACAGAGCCTGATTCTTTAATGTACAAATTGTGGGAAATCTGGGTAGGTTACTTAAACTCTGAGTTCTGTTTGCATAACAGGGATGATATGATATGATAAAGTTGTGGAGGTTTAAATAACAGGTATGATGTGGCAGGATCAATGTGCAGCACACAGTAGGTATTTATAGAAGTAAGTTTACAAATTATAGCCATGTTCTTATGCCAGACACAAATGTCAATTTAACTCATACCAATTAGGACAAGAGCATTATATGTAGTGGTAAAAATAAACCTTCAAATGACAATTCTCAGTCTTATCCTTCTGTGGCTAGTTTAGTAGCTTTCAGACTCCTTTTTTAAAAACAATTTTTTTCTTTAAGCATTTATTTATTTGTTTGAAAGACAGAGTAAAGGAGAGAGGGAGAGGGAGAGAATGGAGGGAGGTGGGGGAAGATACATCTTCCATCCGCTAGTTCACTCCCCACAGGGTAGCAATGGCCAGAGCTGGGCCAGACCCAAGCCAAGAACTTCTTCCAGGTCTCCCATGTAGGTGCAGGGGCCTACGGATTTGAGCCATCTTTCACTGCTTTCCCAGATGCATTATCAGGGAGCTGTGTCAAAGTAGAACAGCCAGGACTCAAACCAAACTGGTATTCATATGGGATGTGGTCTCACAGGTGGTGGTTTTACCTGCTACACCACAACACCAGCCCCCAAAAAACATTTTCTTCTCTTGGCTTTTGGATCATCTGCCTAATTAGCTACTAGTTTTCTAATCTCCTTAGTTGATTCTTCATCTTCCTGACCTCTTTGGAGAGCTCCAATGTTCACTCCCTAGGAATCCCATCTCCTTATGGTTTTATACAACACTGCCAATATTCACATTTTTTAAAAGATTTGAAAGGCAGTTATAAAGAAAAAGGGAGAGGATACCCACATTTCCTACTCAGTATCTCCACTCAGGTATTAGTAGACAGCTGAAACATGCCTAGAACTACTAATTATTTTCTCCTACTTTTAATCCTCTTAATAAAAAAAAAGTGGCTCCTGCTGCTTGCATTTTCAAAATATGTAGGCAGCCGGTGTTGTGGCACAGTGTTAAAATACCACCTGCAATGCCAGCATCCCTTATGTGTGCCAGTTTGAGTCCTGGCTGCTCCATTTCTTGACAAGCTCCCTGCTAATGTGCCTGGGAGAGCAGTGGAAGGTGGCCCAACTCCTTGGTCCCCTGCACCCATGTGGGAGACCCAGATGGGAGTTCCAGACTCCTGACTTCAGCCAGGCCCAGCCTCAGCTTTAGCAGCCATCTGGGGAGTGAACCAGTGGATGGAGGATGTCTTTGTATAACTCTGCCTTTCAAATAAATAACTCTTAAAAAAAAAAAAAAATCCAGAATGTAATTGCTTTGCAGCCTCACTCCTGGCCATGGTCCAAACTACCCTTGCCTTAATTGTTGAAATATTTTTCTGTTTCTTCTCTGCCCTCTTAAAATCTATTGAACATAGTGGTCAAAATGATCCTTTAAAATGAAACGTAGATTCTGTCCCTCTGCCCCAAACTCTATGGCTTCCATTTACACTTAGTATAAAAAAGTCAGAGTCCTTAGGACCTTCAAAACCTTGTGTGATCTGGGCATGCCTCTAATCTCTAATCTTGTGGTTGATTATTTTCTCTGTTCCATCCCTGGCCTCTTTTTTCTTAAACATACTAAGTATACTTGTAACCTCTGAGCCAGTGGTTTTTTGTTGCCTTTGAAAAGATACTCAATTCTGCTTGCTTCCCCCCTCTCCCTCCCTCCCTCTCTGTCTCTCTCTCATCAAATACATGAGCTCATGAGATGTCAGAGGCAGGACTCTGCATCTAGAAATGTGCTACCAATTGGATATCTAAGTGAACAAGGGACAGAACCATAACATAACAGGTTCTCAAAAGATGACTACTGAGTTTAAGACAAAAAAGGAGCTTTCAATTCTGTAAATCATAATTCATAAGACTATAAAGTAGCAGTTAAGCTATTTCTAGTACACAAGGGCAGCACATGGTGGCCCTGATAGTCTAATGAGTGACCCCAAAACACAGACCTTTGCTAATGCTTATGTCGGCTCAGTGTAGCTTCTAAGAGGCAGGCCACACAACACCCTAAGAAGAGTAAGTCTCTCAGAGATCGTATGTATTTTTAGAATTACCTTCCCCAACTAAGGAGGCAGCTCTTTCAAAAAGCAGTTTTATTAATCTCTTTCTGGGCTCTCCTTAAGGAGCACACTGTGAAAGGGGCTCGATAAAGTCTGCTGGTTGAATTACATACAGTGTCTTGGGCTGCGCTTGAACATTTCTTGTACTCCTTGTGTTCTTGCCCACTGTATATACTCTCATGCAATGTAAGGATCTTGGTTTCCTTTTTTCCTCTCCCCAGGTTAAAGAACATATGACATAATGGGGTGCCATGGAGGGATAAAAAAACTCAACTGTGGTCATTCAGTCACAGTTACAGTTAGTAATGTGCATCTTCAGTTTATAGTTTCAGCCACTAGGAGTGATGACTATTATAACAAAATAACAAACTTTATTTTGGTTGATGAAAGGGTACTGAGGAGATTTTTAAAAGATGACATATAAGATGGCGTTTAACTGGTTAAGTTGCCTGTGTCCCTTATCCAAGTGCCTAGGTTTTATTCCCAGTCATGGCTACTGGCTTGAGCTTCCCACTAATACAAGACCCTGGGAAGCAGCAGTGAAGGCTCAAGTAACTGGGTTCCTACCACTCATGTGAGAGACCAGGATTGTATTCCTGGATCCTGAGCTGCAGCCATCTGGGGCATGACACAGTAGATGAAGCTTTCTCTCACTGTCTCTGCAAATTTTTTTTTTTTTTAAAGATACACAAGAAAATTGGCAAAGACCACTTGACACCCACATATCATTCTCGTGTGCCTGGGTTCCTGGGTACTCTACATTTCCAATTCAGCTCCCTGAGGATGTGCCTGGGAAGGCAGCAGGTGATGGCTCAAGTACCTGGGTTCCTGCCACTAATGTGGAGATCCTGATGCAGATACTGGCTTCACTGTGGCATAGCTCAGTCTCTGCTGTTGCAGGTTTTTGAGGACTGTACCAGTGGATAAAAATCTTTCTCTCTCTGATCTTCTCTGTCACTATTTCAAATAAATAAATCTTTTAAAAAGTTGGAGGGCAAGTGATTCAATAGCCTAGCCAAATAAATATGGGCAGTGCTGGATTAATGTTACCACTATTCTTTAGTGAAGTTTGTCTCAGACACACTAGGCCAGTGTGCTTTATTATAAATCTTCAAGACAAAGTATATAACATTTTCCAGATTTTGTTATGTTGTTTCTGAGAATCATTGTCTAGTTTTTTACGAAAGAGAATTTTGAGAAACTCTAGTGTAAGATATGAATTCTGGTAAAAATTTTATAAGAAGCATTCTACTGCCTTTCTGGAGTCTATTATGAGAAAACAACTTTAGCAACCAATAAATGATTACTGAATATTAATAATATTTTGGTTTTTAACCCTAGACTTGGAATGGAAAATTATCTATGTGGGCTCTGCAGAAAGTGAAGAATATGATCAAGTTTTAGACTCTGTTTTAGTGGGCCCTGTTCCTGCAGGAAGGCATATGTTTGTATTTCAGGTAAGATTAATCTTGGTAAATATATTTTTAAATAGACTGTATAGTCTTATTAGAGTCCTGCTCCTTTCCTTTTGCATTAATTCACTCTGCTTCTGTTGCATTCACTTAAGTCTGCTTCCATCCTGGTTCGGTCACTATAGGGACTGCACCTCCTGGTTTTATATACTGAGAAATGCTCATGTAATTATTTACTTCAGGGAGATGCACAGCATACAGTAAGCCTTAGAAGTGTCATTTTATACCTGGTAGTTAAGTTGGGGCTCTTCCATGACTAGTCCCTTAGTATGAAACTTTTCAAGATGGCTATTGAACAGCGCAAAACATGGATGCAAAATGCATATAACTAACTATACCAGTAGTAATGGTAACCACACCAGTTAGGAATATGCATCATCAGGTTATGGTTTCAACCAGTAGGAGTGATGATAATATAACAAAGCAACAGCTTTATTTTGACATACGTAGTAATTAAGCTATATTAACAGTTATGTTAGTAGATAGAAATGTATAATCTTGGATCATTAGAATTAAAGTCCAATGCTTTACTAAAGCATCTTACCTACCATTTCTTAGAGGCATGCTACTACAAATCCACTACCCCACTACCTGTTTGAGAGAAAATGCTAAGATAATTTATGTTATCAGACACCACTGATAGTGGTTTGATTTTCTTCTCTGCATTTGAGAGTATTTCTTTTAATCTGTGTTAAATTGCTGCTTAAAACTATTCAGTCATTTCTCAATTATTCATGCTTATTAGAGGGAGATATTTACAATAGTCCAAACAGTAAACAGCCATAGGTTTAAAAGAAAAAAAAGTTTAATTTTTTGTTGCAAATAAGTGATATTTAGAAAATTAATGAAAATGCATATTGTAAAACTGTTGCGTTGATATCAAAAACTCATGCACCAAAAAAACTTTTAATTCCACTTTTCCATAACCTTTTGGAAATACTCTCAAATTTCTGGCCAATCCCATCAGTTAAATCGAATCCACTGAAAAGACTTAAACCAGAAAGAAAAATCTAATGCTTTTTATCCCTGACCTCCCTGTTTTTTCAGTTCACAGTTGGGCCCAATTTAAGTGAATCCTGTTAATCAAATTATCCCATGAGAAATGGTCAAAGAATCACTGAAACACAAGCCATCTGTAAAACTGCTACCTTTCCTTCTCCTTTCCCAAATAGAATTCAAAATCTTGATCTCCTTACATTTGTGCTTTTTATTGAATAAAGCAATAAACAACATCTAAACAGTTTTTAGAAGCTCAAATATAGTAATTAAGAGGCTCAAGTACATCAGTTAAAAAAATACTGTTAATCTGAATTAGGTACAGATGTAACCTTGTGAAAGATGTGGTGGGAATGGGGAACACCCTGTTCTGGAGAAGGAAGTGCTGTAGGTACAGACCTTGATAAATCCTGGTGCCTCTGTTTATTACCCATGTGTGACTTTGGACAACTTCCCTAACCTTCCTTAGTCATCTTGTCATCTTTAAAATGTGGAAAATAATTTTACCTCAAAGTTCATGGAAAGGGGCCAGTGCTGTGGCACAGAAGGTTAAGCCTCTACCTGTATTGCCGGCATGCCATAAGGGCACTGATTTCAGTGCAGGCTGCTTTGCTTCTGATCCAGCTCCCTAATGCGCCTGGGAAGGCAGCAGAAGATGGCCCAAGTGCATGGGCCTCTGCATCCATGGGAGACCCGGAAGAAACTCCTGCTTCCCGGCTTCAGCCTGCCCCAGCCCCAGCCAGTGCAGCCACTTGGGGAATGAACCAGCAGCTGGAAGCTTTTCTGTTTCTCTTTCCTTCTCTCTCTGTATCTTTACCTTTCAAATAAATCTTAAAAGTACACTACATTTAAAAAATTCATGAAAAAATTAGAATTAAGTTTATTTTGGTGCAAACATTTTTGAAAGCCAAAGTTTTTCAAAATATGCATTTTCCACAAACTTTTTAAAGACCAGTTATAGTACCCTATTAATAGAACTAAATTTTCATTCTTTTAGCTTCTTGAAATTATCATGTATGTATACACGCAGGATTTTCTTCAACCCATAAACTTGGGGCTTATTTTATTGATGATGATTCATCATGTAGTACAAGAAACTTGGGTTGATGTATAGTGAGAAACCTTTTTCATTCTACCAATAAAAACTTAGAAATGCCTTGTTTTTTAAATAAATCATTAGAAATTTTCTTTTTGTATTTACATTCATAGGACCACTCCTAAGCTTTTGGCTTAGAGTGGTATAGGAAAAAAATATTCAAAAATATTTCCTTCTAGTGATTTTCAAGTAGCTAACCTTGTTATAAGTGTACATGTTGCCAAAAAGGACGATTTAGGTAATTTAGGCCACATGTTCACCTGTGCATTTTAAAAAAATTCACCACTATCAACACAGAGACTGAAGTACAGTTTGTTTGTTTTTTTGTTTTTTTTTTAAGATTTATTTATTTATTTGAAAGGCAGAGTTAGAGAGAGGTCTTTCATCCACTGGGTAATTCCCCAGATGGCCTCAACGGCTAGAGCTGCGCCGATCCGAAGCCAGGAGATTCTTCTAGGTCTCCTGCACAAATGCAGGGGCCCAAGGACTTGGGCCATCTTCTACTGCTTTCCCAGGCCATAGCAGAGAGCTGGATCGAAGTGGAGCAGCCAGGACTAGATCTGTGCCCATATGGGATGCCAGTACTGCAGGCAGAGGCTTTACCTGCTATGCCACAGCACTAGCCCCCAGTTTATGCTTTGTGTTTTAAGCACATTGCCATAATATTTTTCTAGTCTGCCATGATTTTGCATCTCAGAAAATAGATGCCTTTCTTGTGAATGGGTCCAGAGCTAGCAAGCACATGTCTAGATATCAGCCTAGTATTGCTGGTTGCAGTCAGCTATCTCTATTCATTACTTCTGTATCCTCAATGAGCTATCCAGCTTGCAGGTCTCTCATATTTGCTCAAGCGGAATCCTTTGGCAAACAATTTCAAAAACACAAACATGTCTATAAGCAATTTGCTGAGGGTACGGGTAGCAATATGGAGGACAGCATTCCTGAACTATCTCAACCCACTTCCAGATACTTCTCTGGGGCAGGGATGGTGCTTGGGATGTCGAAGATGAACAGCATATTCTCCAAGATAGGCTCTTTCCAAAGAGATCATAAATTTCTACAAGATAGGAACTGAGTAATGAATGAATTTCAAAGTAGTAAGTGCTTGTGGTTGTGTTCAACATGAGACTATAAAGATGAGCTGCATGGGACTCCTGCCCTGCAGAAAGCTTAGAGCCCAACAGGGAAGACTGAAGAATAGATTCAGATTGTTGGTCACACATTAGCAGAGGTTTGTGTCAAGCAATGTAAGTGCATAAAAAGGGAAGCCACTGAATCCACCTTCTGACTGGCACAGGGCTTCACTGAGAAGGATTCACTTGATGTAAGTGTCAAAAGGTCCTTAAAGAAAGGACCTTTCAAGTCAAAGGGAACAGGGAACGTATGTGTGAGGTACAGAAGTGAGAAAGATTATCACATTTTAAAGAGCCTAGGTAATTCATGTATCTAAGACATGACTGGAAATGTTAGTTGGAGACAAACTGAAGGGCCTTATAAATGAAGTTCAAGAAGTGAGATTTTTACCCCTTAGAAATGAAAATCATCATCTGAGGTTTTAAAACCAGGCTAAGAGAGAGGAATAAGATCTGTGTTTAGGTAGCTAATGTTGGCAGCAGTGTAGCCAATACTTTACTGGGGAGACCAGTCAGAAAGTTAAGCAGTATTTCAGAAAGAGATGGAGACATGAAGTTGGCCTTCAGAATTAAGAACTGTTGAGAATGACTACATGTAGGACACAGAGAAGCTGTTCCTGGTGGCCTAGCAGCAGTAGGCTAGCTGACTGGCCTTCATTCACTTACTACTCTGGATGTTCACCTTAGATCGAGAATGGATGCCTCAGTTGTGTCTCCTCAGTCTGTGGCTCCTTACATCCATTCATCTCCTTTCTGCTTGGTGTGCTACCAGGGAATGGCCTTAGCATGTTCTCAGCCTCCTCTAGCTGTCTAGCTTCCCTTCCTCATTCCTCAAGGTTCAACAGGATTCAAAAACAATGTCTTTGATGGCAACAGCCTAAAATAATCTTTAAAATTCATATGAAAATCCAAAGGAAGTAAACAGCACACTAAATTTTAGTGTCCAGTAAAATGGCTTTTCACAACAGAGGATTATTCATGTGTTTTGTGCAGGGGCCAGTGCTGTGGTGTAGTAGGCTAAGCCTTTGCCTGTGGTGCCAGCATCCCATGTGGGCACCAGTTTGTGTCCCAGCTGCTCCTCTTCCAATCCAGTTCTCTGGTATGATCTAGGAAAGTAGTAGAAGATGGTCCAAGTGCTTGGGCTCCTCCAGAAGTTCCTGGCTCTTGGCTTCGGATCAGCCCAGCTCTGGCCATTGCAGCCATCTGGGGAGTGAACCAGTGGATGGAAAACCTCCCTCCCTCTCTCTCTCTCTCTCTCTCTCTCTCTCTCTCTCTCTCTCTCTCTCCTTCTTTGTAACACTGCCTCTCAAATAAATAAAATATTTTTAAAAAGAAAAACAAAAATCTGTAGCTGTTTCTGTTCTGTGTTCAGTTTTATACTAAATTACTATTAGAATATTTGTGAGAGGTGGTTGTATAGGTACGAGAATATAAGTGTCCTGGGGAGAAAAGGAAAACTGGTATAAAAAACATTTGTTGCCAACTGGTTGTATGGGAATAATTTAGTATTTACTAATTTAGGTCTGAAAATTATAACGAAAAAGTTAAAACCAATAGCACTATTGATTAAATTGTTTAAATATTTTATAAAAAGTTAGAATGAATTCGCATAATTCCTCATGAACCAACACACACAGTAACCAGAATTATTTCCCTCTGGAAGTTTAATGAAGCTACTTGAGGATACTGTGGAGAAACATGAGCTATATATCTAGCTTTAAGCCAATCCCAAATGTGAGCATTTGTCTTCCCAATGTGATTTCCAAGTTTTTCTTGTTCCATGTTCAACTGAAAGTGCTCAGGGTAACTAAAACTCCAATCTCACCTGCCATTAACAGCCTTCTGTGTATGTTTCTTTTCTTTTAAATTATTCCAGGCAGATGCACCTAATCCAGGACTCATTCCAGATGCTGATGCAGTAGGCGTAACAGTTGTGCTAATTACTTGTACCTATCGAGGTCAAGAATTTATTAGAGTTGGCTACTATGTAAATAATGAATATACTGAGACAGAATTAAGGGAAAATCCGCCAGTAAAACCAGACTTTTCTAAGGTAATGTCTTACTATTCCTTCTTAATTACTGTTACTATACAATTTTTTAGGCAGTTTGAGACAAAATAAATTTGAGGTCTTTGTGCCAGCAGGGCAAACTAATCATTGTTCCCTTACCATGGGTGACCTCAAACCCTCTCTCTATGCAAGTCATTAAGTATCTCTGATAAGAAATAGGCACTTGTTTACTGTTTCTTATATGGCGTTTCCCATAGATCATGTTCACTTCAGCTTTTATGACATGGAAGTCTGTGTTTGTTGTACTGATTATTCAGTAATATTTTTGTAACTCTTCTCAAAATTGTGGAAGTTTTGTGTCTGCTTTTCATATAAAGTTATCTATGCTTACATCAAAGTACCTATATGCTTTACTTTATCTGCTGTTCCTACAGAATAAAACTAAAGGTCTTAAATATTTCAGGTGATAGAAAATAGCTTAAACACTGAGAAGCTGAAAGCTGTGATTCATTATTCTCAAGGATACTTAGTACCTTTATGGTTTTTCATTGGGAACTGTAACAGTTTACTAACTGGTGATTTTGAGAGGGTGCAAATCAAGTGAAGTTGAATAGGGCCCTCTGTCTGCCAGGCAATACAAGGAAAATCACATGGCAGTAGAATAAAGTTCAACTTTCTGGTAATAAGGCTAGAATGTTTTTCATCCTGGCCAATCCTTTCATAGATCAAATTTATTGGTTATCTGTTTGGTACCTTGTACAACAGAAAAGAAACTAGACTATTGTTTCCAAGAATGAACCATAATATTTAAAAGGTAGGAAATCACTAATAACAAGAAGTTATATTTGGGAGAAATTTTCTTTCCCTTCTTAGGAAATAGAAGTACAAGAGTAGAAGAATAGATATTTCATAGTATAGTAAAAGATCTGAATGAATTCCCTCAGATTCTCCATATCTTGTTCCCATTAAGCCAAAATAATTGCTATGGTCCTAGTCCTTGTTTATTAGTTATGCTAAAGTGCTTTATTTATTTGCCCTATACTTCTGTATATGAACATAACCCTTTAGGAGTGCTAACATAAAGGACCATTTCTTTAAGTATCTATTTGCATAGGGTGATTAAACTTTGGTAATGTTTACCATTTATATATTTCCTTCCTCTAGCTTCAGAGGAACATTTTGGCATCTAATCCCAGGGTCACAAGATTCCACATTAATTGGGAAGACAACACAGAAAAACTGGAAGATGCAGAGAGCAGTAATCCAAATCTACAGTCACTTCTATCAACAGATGCATTACCTTCTGCCTCAAAGGGATGGTCCACGTCAGAAAACTCACTAAATGTCATGTTAGAATCCCACATGGACTGCATGTGACCACCTGCCATCCCTTTAGTACAAATTAAGCTATTAAAAATACACAGAACTATTTCCCTGAAATTCCGTAAGTACATAGTCAAGACAAAATGTGAAGAATTTGTTTAAAAACATCCTGTAGAAAGTTTATAAGAAAACCAGTATTTGAGCAAATTGTGGAATATAAATACAACTATTTTTTAAGTAATTTTTTTCTCTAATGTGTTATTTTATTTGTTCTGAAACTAATTTGATTAAAGCATATATATTATTTTCTTCTCCTTTATATGTAATTAAAGCACTTATAAAGAAAAATATAAATCCTTAGACCAGGTTGTGAAGATGTCTTAGCCTCTCGGACAGTAATCTTTGGAACATTATTTTTTCTGGCCTTTGAAAGAAGAAAGTTCACTTCAACTAAGATGTTTCTTCCTGTTAAAACATAAAGTGTGGTTTTAATTTAAGGGGAAACTTTCCATTCCTTTTTGGCATGACTTTAAAAGGGGGATTGAAATGAATTATATGCTACCAAGGACTTTAGGATCTGTCTTTTCCAGGCCACCCTGAAGCCTTTTATGGTTACTATTACAATTAATGTAATGTGGGGCAGCATTTGCTTTGGTTTCTAAGATAACGAATGTACCTACATGTTTATAAAGTTCTCTGGGCTATGGTATTTGTTTTTATAATGGTTATACAAAATTAAGACATCAGAGCACTTCTTGAATTGCTCATCATTACTGCCCAGTGAATTCAGCAAGTCAAGAACAAATACTTCCTAAGTTTAAGGATACAAGATTTAATGGCTCAAATCTGCTCATTAGATTTATAAAAATAGTGTGAACTTTTAAAAACTCTTGGTAGTCATCTATTGTTGGCAGTACTTAAAAAGAGTAGACTTAGAAAAGTATTTTAGCTTTATCAAAATATATAATTTACTGCTTTGGAAATACTACCTGTCCCATATCTCTTACATTCATGAAGAGTAAGATAAGATATTATGTATGGTGGATATATTCTAGGTAGCTTTGCCAGATTACAACTTGTTGAAAAGCAGTCTTAGAAAGGAATTCATAAACCAGATGGGCCAAAAGTTTTGTTTTGAGAGTTAGGTCCTTCTTCAGAAATTCTTTATTCTACCCTTAATTTAATGGAACATTTTTTTTTTATTCTCGCTGCAAAGCACGACAGCCATATGATGCAGGTTATGCAGTGCCTTCATATCTAAAACTTTTATACTGCACTTTTAAAAGTTTATTTTCAGGAAAGGAAAGGGCATTTAAATATGGATTCTAGGTTGTAATAAGTGCTATAAAAGTGAATTTGTGAAGCAAAGTTTCGCTAAGTGTTAAATCTTGAAATTTAATACACCAGATTATTAAAATATTGTCCATTAACTAGTTCATAGATTTTAAAAGTTAAAATACTTCTGACTGTTAGAAGTTTGAGAGTCTCATTTTTGTCTAATTGCAATTAAAAGAAAATGTTAAACAATAAAAATAAAATACTTTTCAAAAAAAGCTCAGTGATTAATATAACAAGACGTACTTGTTAAAGTATATATAGCTAGATCACCAAATAAAGCAACTCACTACTGAGTTTTTATTCTAATTATGATCAGTTTGAGGTGACAAAGTGTTAGATTTTTATATCAATTTGTAATTTTTCATAGAAGTTTGGGATTTAGAAACTATGATCTGTTATCTTAACTTTTATGGCTTCATGAATTTTTAAATACAAAAACTAAAACTGCAGCTCCAAGATTTCCTGTTTAGCCTCATTTATAGGCACTATATACAAATAATAGCTATAAGGTTTGGAGCTATTTTCCCCCTCCTGATCACAGTAAATAGCTTATCCTGAGAATATAAACATGAACAAATTTATGCCACTGCAAAGGTAAGTCAAGCAGGTGGGAGGGAACAAGGTTATCATTTGAGCTCAGCAACATCTAGGAAGTCTAGGAAGCAAGTTTGTATTTGCCCATCATAGCATCATATAACCTTAGGCTTCTAGGTGGTTTTATTCACTAGTTTTAGGATTTGAGGTTTCTAGATTTACTAAGCAAGCCTATGGCAGGAGTTTTGACAGGCAGAGTTAGACAGTGAAAGAGAGAGAGACAGAGACAAAGGTCTTCCTTCCGTTGGTTCACCCCCAAAATGGCTGCTACAGATGGTGTGTTGCGGGCGGTGCGCCTCGCCGATCTGAAGCCAGGAGCCAGGTGCTTCCTCCTGGTCTCCCATGCAGGTGCAGGGCTCAAGCACTTGGGCCATCCTCCACTGCCTTCCCGGGGCACAGCACAGAGCTGGACAGGAAGAGGAGCAACAGGGACAGAACCTGGTGCCCCAACAGGGACTAGAACCCGGGGTGTCGGCGCTGCAGGCGGAGGATTAGCCTAGTGAGCCGTGGCGCTGCCCTTTTTTTTTCCTTTTTTTAAAAGTGAGCCTATAACGCTAGGGTGTAATTTCATTAAAAATTACCAGGAATGTGTACCCATTAGTGTTTTATCCCCCTTAGTGTACCTTTACTATGTGCAGTATTCTGATTTTTACTGTATTTCATTTTCAAAGTACCAATTTGACCTACTGAATTGACTTTTATGACTCTAAAGGGTTGCAATACAAGTCTGGCCCTTCCAAAGTGAGAAGTAGCAGTATCTTTTCTGACTCTAAAATTTGTATTTCCTCTGTCTTTTCTCTCATATTTTTATCTTGGCATAAGAAAAGAAAGAAAAGTGCTAATATACTTTTATACTAATTCATTAATACAGTGACAATCGACAGCCATTCATTTTAAAACTGCCCAAACAGTCTGAAATTACTAGTAGCCCATATGATAGCTTAGACTAGTTTCTTGACATTCCATATAGTAACTTAGGAAACATTCCATGTAATTACTTGGGAAACATCTTTGTTATTAATAACACTTGAAAGAACTTTAGAACACTGAATCATAGATTTTAAAATACACAGGAAGTGTTCTTTAAATATTCTTATCTACTTCCCTTACAGTATCCTGAAGCTCGTTCACTCCTCTCAGTTAACAAACCCTTTCTTGTCGGTGCTTAATGTATTGTTCAGTTATATTTATATTTCAAAACCTGAAAGCTCCTTAATATCTTCCCACATATGTAGATTCATTACTAGAGCATTTTCTGTTGTGTGATAAATAGATGCTTATAAGAAATGTGAGCATAACCCATGGAAATTAAAAGCCCTTATATAGTAGCAAATAACATAAATGTGTGAAACCAAGGAGCTATTTTTAGAACTACTACTAAGATCATTACTCTAAAACTACAAAATAACATCAGAACACATTTTTTAAAAATAACTTTTTCCTAAATCCCTGTCACTTTATAATCACATCTTGACGTTCTACTGCAAAGGCTTTTAAACAGCCATTGCAATGGATGAATGAGGCTCCAATTACTAAGACAAATTTCTACCTAAGAAATTCCAGTAGGAGCTGCTCTTGTGAATGAGGTACAAATATAAAAATGCCTTAAGCTCTACCCCATCTACTTTTGTAAAGTGAAATTTCCTCCTGTTTACGTTAGTGTTTGTTTTCTGGGTCTTCATAAGATACCAGAGGATATGTTTATTTTCTTGCATGCACACATATGGAAGTACGCACTAGAAAATGAGAAAATCAAACAGGATCATTCCAAACTAACATGCAATGATACATAAAGGTGGTACTTTAAAAAAATATTTCTTAGAGACACAAAAGCCACGATACCTATTTCCTTCATTTTTGACAGTAACTTTCAAAATTATCCTATTATAGGTGATTTTTTCTTCCTAAGAAGAAAATCACTGTGTTAGCTTCTGTAGTAATGTTTAAATAGTTGAAACTGTCATGGAAAATACCTGCACTAGTAGATCCGATTCCTGTGGTCAGCACAGATCTTGGTGTAATCTTTGCTGCGTATTTGAGGAACTGAGATTTCCCTGTCCCGGGATCCCCAACCAATAAAAGATGAGCTTCACCTAGAATAAGAATAAGTAAATCTTTGACATTTTCAATTTCTATAAATGACCTGTGAATAAGTATAATTAGAAAGAAAATAGTCCACTTGGAATGCCAACACAATTTATTTTATATATAATATTTTTGCTATATACTTTTACTTAAAGTGGTTTGAGGAAGGATTTAATTAGAAAATCTTTAGAAATTAACTCAAATACAATCTTTAATTGATTACTGCATGTGATATTTAAAATCTAAATTATAATAGGCTATATGTTATTTCCAGATGTTTAAGTCTGTGTTTAACATTTTAAAAATTTTGGCTTATAAAGTACAATTTAATCTGTTTTTAAATTCCAAAATATAGTGATTAAAGTTTTCCATATAAATCATACAAGATTTTATTCTATTTTTATCTAAGCACTTAGAATTGTTAGGGGACTTTATTTTAAAAGTACTCTCAAATGAACATGAATATCCCATGGTATGTAGGTGCATTCTTATTAATCAAACAAATCTCTTCAGTAATGCTCAAGTATTTTATAAATGTATCAATAGGAAACCCTTATTTGACCTGAATATTTAGCAGAGTACCTTGCAAACAGGTTATCAAAACATAATACACACAAACTTTATACTTACTATTTTGAGTCCCTACCAACAGTTTGATTACAATAATGTCCTTTTTGTCTTTTGATTTAGGCTTTGGTTATCATGGTTCACCTGAGGGCCATGATAAACCACCTTTATGCCAGATTCAAGTCAGTTAATTATGTTAGTTGCACATGAGCTTTCTCTTATCCAGATATAATTACACACTCAGAGTAATCCTTGCTTGAATGTGTGGCCAGCCCGCAGTAGCAAGTCATGGCAGATGGCATACTGGCACATTTAAGCAGAAGGGAAATCAGCAAATGACTGGGAGCAGCAGTCACAGACAGATACCAACAGTCACTGATAGGGAGCTGCTGACTTGAAGCCATTAAACAGTACTTGCTATCCTATTCCTCTTCAAGACTGACTGGAGATCGAATGGAAAACATATACAGGAATAGAAATGTAAAGATTTCTTTGCAGCACCCTTACTAGAACAAAAACACAAGGGGTTTTGAAAGAACTCATGGAACATGAGTATTATGAAAAATCTATGTGTATATTTCAAAAATTTTTTGCACCACAATAAACATTTTAATTCCATTTTTCACTATTTGAATTATCTTAGCATGTACCCATTGAAGAACTTAAGATTCCATTGAGTCTTTCTGGAATTCTGGAAAGTAGCTTATAATATACAGATGCTGGACTAAGTATAAGATATTTAGACACATGATAGCTTTAAAAATATTACATTTGGAAAATAAAATTCAGCAAGTAGTTTGTATCAAGAAAAAAAAATCTTGTTTCTGTGTATTAACATTTCTCAAAATTATTTTTTCACTAACCTCTGACCCGTGTTCCTGTAGCATCAGTCCTTTGAATCCCACCAGCGAGGACCAGGGCCACAGCAAGCTTTACTAGATACATCCCAAACACCTGAGGGCACAAACTGGCCAGTATTTCATTCCTTCCTATGGAAAGCACAAAGATCAGAAGTTAACAATTTTTAAGAAATTTTTTCTGAAAGTGCTCTTTCTATTCTAACTGATCACTTTCCTATAAATATACCTTTTCTACCATCTGAAACAATCAAGAGGACCAATTCCAAAAGACTAAATGGAATGAATAACTATTTTGGTTCTAAACGTATTTTTTTTTTAAATTGATTTATTTGAAATTGGCAGAATTAGAGAGGTATCTGCAATCTGTTCTTTCGCTCCTCAAATAGCCACAATGGCCAGGGCTGGGTTAGGCTGAAGGCAGGAGCCTGGAACTCTATCAGGTCTGCTACCTGGGGGCAGGGGCCCAAGTACTTGAGCCATCTTCCACTGCTTTCTCAGGCAAATTATCAGGGAGCTAGATCATAAGTGGAGCAGCCAAGACTCCAGGTGGCACCCATATGGGATGCCAGTGTTGCAGGTGGTGGCTTAATCCACTGTACCACAATGCCTGCCCAATAAACATCGTTTGGTTAATAATGCCATGAGGTGAAAAGTCTTTTTATTTTTAAAGATTTATTTACTTGAAAAAGTTACAGAGAGAGATGGAGAGAGATTAATCTTCCATCTGCTGGTTTACTCCCCAGATGGCTGCAACCGCTAGGGCTGGGCCAGGCCAAAGTGAGGAGCCAGGACCTTACAGGTCTCCCACATGGGTAGCAGGGGCCCAGTCATTTGGGCCATCTTCCTCCCCTGCTTTTCCCAGGCTGTTAGCAGGGAGCTGGATCATAAGTGGAGCAGCTAGACACAAACAGCTGCCCATATAGGATGCCAGCATTGCAGGCAGTGACTTTACCCATTACACCATGATGCTGACCCCAAAAATCTTTTTTATCCCTGGGTGCTACCTTCTTAAATTTCAATAGCCATACTTTAGAAGGTACATAAAGGAATCTCCTTTTCTCCCTCATTATTACCTATGAGGAAAACAATAATCCTTAAAATAATACTTGCTAGACTTTCTATGTGTATTAATTGTGGAAAAATCACTCCAGTGCCCTAAATAAAAGGAAGGTGTTCAGACTCAGAACGAGTTAGATTGTAAGAGCAGGGACCTTTGTGAGTAGATGGAGCTCACAAAGAGTTTCTCCAAAAGTGGAAGGGAAGCAAAATCAATTTGCCCTTCAAGTCAGTTCAGCATTTGCTCTGAGCAGTTTGGTACATTTTTTCTTCTGGAATAAGTTACTGGAGTATAAAAGTCTGAAGAAGATCACAGCAAACTACAACCCTAGCAATCCAAGCTTCAGATTTTGAATTCTATGTGTGTGTGTGTGTGTGTTTAAAATTTAAATAAAGGGAACAGATTTCATTTATTTCATATATACAGTTTTAAGAGTATATGTGTTCTATATAGATGAGTACCACTGTTTTAAGTTCTGTTTTAAGAAATAGCACCAAATCTGAGAATCTGCCTATCCCATCCATGAATACAGTAGATACTTCATTTAGTCACTAGCCTAATCTACAAAATTCTACCCAGGCTTTCCACGATTTATGGCCCTACACACAAAAGCTGCTTTTTGTAAGGAATCAAAGTTGACTCAGTGGCAACTAACCTATGGTGATGTGATTTGGGATGGCAAAAATGGTGAAGAAAGAGAATATTTTAGGAACAAGACAACAAGAAAGATTTAGTAAATCCAGGAAGTTCACTGTCAGAGGGAATCCCTTCCTTTCTTGAGGTAGAAAGCCCAGAAGAAAAAAGGTCAAAGATCTTAAGCAGATAAGAACTGAGAGCAGGTAGGTAAATTCTGACCCAATCTATAGAGATTAGACATACAAGGAAAGAAGGAAAACTGACCTGGAAGTTACGCACACCAAAATTTATTTAAAGAACTAGCTTTGTTGAGTGAAGATGGATTCAGTGACTGTTGTGCTGGTGGAAAGCATACCCCAATAAAAAAGCACAGTCTTTGGTGGCACATCTCTGTTCAAATCCCAGTGTTATCATTTACCAGCTGTTGGACCTTAGGCAGATTTCTTAAGCTCTCTGTCTTCATTTCCTTACTTATACCATGGAGATAATAATGGTATTATATAGAACTGTTGAAGACTAAAAGAGTTAATAAGTTTACAGAAACAGTAGCTGGCACATAGGAGCTACTTCACTGTTAACTATTTTATTACCTGAATGAATATGCTTATTCTGATCATAATGTTTCCTCACACTGTAGCCAGCATGAAAGAAATTCTATGAAGGTAGGACTGGGGTGCCAGAGAAAAGCAAAAGGGAAGGGTAATCATCCTATATTTGTTTTTTTTTAAGTTGAAAAAACTTGTTTCTTGGATCATGGCAGTCAAAGCTCCCATGACTATTCATGGAAGAGAGTATATTAGGGTAAATGTCACCCCAGCCTCCAAATTTAAGATTCTGTACCATGTCAGTTATGTGGCTGCAGCCTAATTATCCCAACAAACAGAATCTCTTAGTATCTCTAAAGTATCTAAGCTATCCCAGAGTAGGTTCAGATGACCCAAAACATCCCATCTCCTACATCTGAATTTTTATTCAGAATCTAAGTACTAGAGTCAAGAGATCCCTTGGGTCACTGCAGATCAAAATAATACTCCCCAACTTACCCTAGTCAAATATCCACAATACCAGGTTTTAATGAATCAGCTTAACTTCTGAGAGGAGAAGTGAAGCAATCTCCACCTTTAGACTGGCAAAATGAAGATAGCTATAGGATACAGTTCCCTACCTTTACCTTTGTATACTTTAAAATAGTGAAATACAGCATACAAGTGGTGGTACAGAGAAACTAAGGGAGAATTCAATGATACTGAAAAGAAAAATGAGGGTCAACACTGTGGCACAGCAGGTAAAACTGCTGCCTGTGATGCTGGCATCCCACATGGGTGCTGGGTTGAGGCCCACTGCTCCACTTCTGACCCAGTTCCCCACAAATGGCCTGAGAAGAGCAGCAGAAGATGGCCTAAGTGTTTGGGCTACTGCCACCCGCATGGGAGACTTGGAAGAAGCTTCTGGCTCCTGCCTTCAGCCTGGTCCAGCCCTGGCCATAGCAGCCATCTGGGGAGTGAACTAGTAGATGGAAGATCTCTCTGTTGCTAGCTATCTCTTCTCTTGATCTCTGTTTCCATCTCTCCCTGTAACTCTTTCAAAACAATTAAATAAATCTTTAAAAAAGAAACAATGTTGCTTAATTTTCCTGCTGTCTTCCTCCTTATATTTCTTACAAGTTTATTCTTTTATCTAATAAGCTAATTAACTTCACAGCACAAAGTGCTTCTCAAGGTCTGGTTTTGGACAGTATGATGGGTTCCCTTGAGTGTTACAAGGTAGAATGAATGAATAAGGAATGACAGGGACTAAGAAAGAGTTAAACAGATTTTTATAAGAACCTGACTGTAAGAAACTATTTTCAGTTGAAAACCCCACTTGAAAATACATGTGATTCTTAATGTGCTTTTTTATTAAGCCTCAGTGTAGAAAACTTTAGGTTCTTTGTATATCAGATTTTAAAAAAAGACCAGTTAACTACTATGCATGTGCTGCACACACGTACCCATTTAGTTAGGTAAATTATTTTATGAAATAATATCTTTCTAGTTCAGCATATAATTTAAGTATAAAATCATCCATAAGATACTTTGATACTCAGCTCCAACTCCTATCTTAGTTTCCTGCTAATTCATACCCTGAGAGGCAGGGGCAATAGGTTCTTGCCATACACCTGAAGACCTGGACTGAATTTCCAGTTCCCAGCTTCAGCCTGGCCCAGTCCCAGCCATTGTGGGTATCTGAGAAGCGAACCTGTGGATGGGAGGTCTGTCTCAGCCTCTCTGCCTCTCAAAATAAATAAATATTGAAAAAGACTAACAGTGATGTTTACTAGAAATAGTCTATAACTCGCTTCAGTTTGTTTTTCTCAAAGGATGCCTCCAAGGAAGAATGAAAACAAGCATTTGAAGATTTAATTGATGTTTTATACATTTGGGATTTTTCAATAAAAACCATTACAAACCCAAAGCCTGAGATGTTTTATTCTAGGTAATAACATTTTAATTGTCACTGTCATAATTTCTGCTGTGATGACACAGCTAATTCTCTGTATCTTCTGTCTCTGATCACTTCTTTCCTATTCTCTATTTTAATATCTTCAGCTAAAATAGGTGAAACTGTCTTTAGTACTGAAAATACATCAGAAAAGAAATGACAGCTTTAACTGAGAGATTTCATCTTAGGATGATTTTTGCCTTTTTAAAGAGGAACTGGATTTTAAATTGATAAAGAAGGTAGGAAACCTTGAAACTGTTTTGGCCATATAACAAGTATTTAAAATAACAAGTGAAATATCTCCAGAAAGATCTCTAAGTAGAAAAAGACTATGCCAGGGTTGGGTGTTTGGCCTAGTGCTTAAGAACTGGCTGAGATGCCCATGATCCACACTGGAGTATCTGGGTTCACTTCCCATCTCCAGCTCCTGACTTCATCTTTCTGCTAATGCAGGATCAGAAAAGCAGCAGTGACAGCTCAAGTAATTGAGTTCCCACCATTCACGTGAGATACCTGTTTTGAGTTCACAGCTCCTGGCTTCAGCTGTCTAGCCACTTCAGGCATTTGGGGGTATGCCAGTGAATGACAGCTTTCTCTTCATCTTCAAAGGAAGAATATAGTTAGAGGCACTGACTAATGCTACTTCCCCTTGTACACAGCCATTGAATTATACAGCATGCAAGGCCAATCCCAAATACATCATATCTAAAATGTAATGCCATTAAAACTATCAGCTTCATGCCTTTAATCACGAACCTGCAAAAGGATCACTCTTATAGAATTCCCAAAAATCTTCAAATTCTTTCCGAACCTCCTCATCCATGATAACCCCCGAGGACTGCTCATTATTTACTTGGACATAATTGGCTTTCAAGACTATCTCCACTTCACAGCGCACATCTTGTTGAAAGGGCTTCCAACGTTGCATTACGACCCCATAAATAGTGAGGTCATCACCTGTGAAAAAGTACCAAGTGAGTACAGCAGTATCATCCTACGTGCCAGGCAGAGACTTGAATGCATGAAAAGGAATGAGATAAACCACTCTGGTACTAGGGTTTAGAGAGCGTACACTCATCTGAAAACAAATTTAGGGGCAAAATACCACCCTAGGTTCTTTTTTTTTTTTTCTTTAGGCAATGGTATCTGTATAGTTAAAAGCTAAAACCAGCATTTTTCTTTTTTTTAATCTGATTTTTGATAATCACAGAAAATTACCTTTTGTTGGGAAAAGTTTACTGGTTGTTTATTCATCATTGTTACACTGGGTTAAATGTTCATCCTTTTAAGAGTCTAACCATTTACTTCTCATTTAGAGAAGAAATGTGGGAATTGCAGGCTAGACTATAATCATTTTGGTGTCAGGGGAAAAAGACATGGTGACTAGCATCCAGTTTAAGTTTTTTTTTGTTTGTTTTTTAAGATTTATTTGTTTTCTTTGAAAGAGTTACAGAGAGAAGGGAGAGACAAAGAGAGGCCTTCCATCCACTGGTTCA
Organism: Lepus europaeus; assembly: GCF_033115175.1. Taxonomy (NCBI): domain Eukaryota; kingdom Metazoa; phylum Chordata; class Mammalia; order Lagomorpha; family Leporidae; genus Lepus; species Lepus europaeus. The sequence continues at coordinate 117,718,155 of NC_084829.1, forward strand.
CTCTCCAAATGGTCGCAATGGCCAGGACAAAGATTGGAACTTCATTTGGGTCTACCATATGGGTACAGGGGCCCAAACACTTAGATCATTCTCCATTGCTTTTCCCAGGCTGTTAGCAGGGAACCAGGTCAGAAGTAGAGCAGCTGGGATATGAACTGGTGCTCAAACCAGATGCTGGCACAGCATGTGGAATCTTAATCTGTTACACCACAACACGGGCCCCTCCAGGACACCTTTCATGTATGAAGTGAGCGTGCGACCTTTATTCTACCTGTCAAACATATTCTCTTCCTCTTCCTGTTTTGAATAAGGAACTATTGATACTAAGGAACAGGCATAGAAGAAATCCATTTTTACTATAGGTGATGGCAACAAAATGACCATATGGGATGCTGGCACTGCAGAAGGCAGCTTAACTTGCTGCGCCACAGTGCTGGCCCCTCAGTTTAAGTTTTGTACATGTACGTGTTCATTTTTACTTAACAATTTTTAATGTTTTACCAACTACCTTTTTTTTTTTTTTTTGGTCAGCCAAAGAAAGAGCTAAGAAAGGAATGAATATCTTCTTTCATACATTTTTCTAAGAGATCTTGGATAGTTTAGAGGCATATTCCCCAAGCACTGGCATCTGCTTATTATTATAATGCAATGCATCTATTAACAAGTTTGCATATATAAGTGCTTGCCATTCAGTACTTTGGTACTAGAGAAAAGGGGCCTAAATCAGAATAAAAACCGTAATCCTAGTCCTCTCAAACTGTAATCTTGAACACAGAATGTTGGATATGCCCCAAACCCAATTTTGGTTTATTTTATATATATATATATATATTATATATATATATATATATATATATATATAAAGATTTATTTTTATTTGAAAGATTTACAGAGAGAGGGAGAGATAGAAAGAGAGAGATTGATCTCCCATCCACTGGTTCACTTTCCAGATGGCCACAATGGCAAGGGCTGGGACAAGCTGAAGCCAGGAGCTTCTTCCAGGTCTCCCAAGTGGATGGCAGGGGCTCAAGTATTTGGGTAATCTTCCACTGCTTTTTTCCAGGCCACTGGCAAGGAGCTAGATTGGCAGTGGAGCAATCGGGACACAAACTGGCATCCATAGGGATGCTGGCATTGCAGGCAATGGCTTTACCAGCTATGACACAATGTTGGCCCCCTGGTATTTATATTTTGCACAATAAACACTCTCTCAAAACTAACAAGCAATTCTTCATTTCCAAACCTTTATGCCAATTTTATGTTGTTTATTGATGCAAAATGCCCTTTACTCCCTGAATTCCAATATATATATAAGTAATCTGCAAATTTTTTTTTTATTTCCTTAAGAAAAGTATTCCACAAGTGCTAAATGTGTGGAACTGGTGGTGCCAATGCACAGAACAAAAGACCCATTTCCAGCTACAGGCAGCTTCATAGTAAATGTGACCAACACAGCAAATAGGGACTTTATACATGTTTCCAGTATTTTTCTGAAACCACTGCTTGGATGTTTTTCAAACCAAAGTAGAAATAATGATAATTTACTATACTGTCTGCCCATGTCTTTTAGATAAAAATTATTGGGCAAGTTTATACATAAGAATTTACCAAAAACAGTTTTCTATTATGGTCATTCTAATGGATTTTATTTAGGTTGTTTCTACATAAGTTAAATGAGGAACTGAACTTACAGCACCCAATAGTTCTAATCTGACTTCAATTGGCAATGATTCTGTGGGAAATGTAGAGTACCACAGAGACAGGCCAAGAGGGCACACACTCATCACACATGATTTAAATCCCAGTTCCACTGCTCACTGCTTATGTCACCTAGTGGAAATTACCCAATTATCCTGAGCTATTTATTGACCCACAAAAAATGGTAATAACTATATTTACATCACAGGACTATGGTGAGAATTTGGTCAGACACTGTATGTAAATTAATGCAACACTGAGAACATAGTAAGTACTCAAATATTAGCTATTATTAAACCAATTTAACATCACAATTAATTCCTTTAAAATCCTCTACTATGCATATTTTTTCATTTACTCAAATATTTATTGAACAGAAGATTCATATGATTATCAGAACAATTATGGGATACATAATAATCTCAGGCAGTAGTCGTGTTAAACATATGTATTTTTCTGCAGTAAATATATAAAAACTGCTATTAACATTCTTACTTTTAAGCAAAACAATCTCTTTGTGCCCCTCTATGTACTGCAGCATCTTAACTTCCGCAGCCATCCCCAGTGAGTCCCATTTCTGAACTCCTGCTGCACGGACAGGTATCAGTACATTACCTCCAATATTACTACTCCTCATATTTCAAACTGGTTCCTCACCAGCCAGTAAATTATAAAGGGAAAGAATGATACCATTTATGTCTTAAGATTCCCACAGAGGTTTGGAGCAATGGATATGTTTAAAAATAGCTGTTAACAGACTGCTTTATTATTAATGACATCCTTTATTATTAATAACATTCAAAAGAAAAATAGCTTACCATTTATTTTTCAGGGGCTGGCATTGTGACATAGAGGGTTAAGTTGCTACCTGAAGTGCTGGTATCCCATATGGGTGCCTGTTCAAGCCCTGACTGCTCTACTTCTGATCCCACTGTTAATGCACCTAGGAAAGCAGTGAAGGGTGTCCCAAGTGCTTGGGCCCTGCACCCATGTGGAATACCCAGAAGAAGCTCCTGGCTCCTGGTTTTGGCCTGGCCAGCTCTGGCCATTATGGCCATTTGGGGGAGTGAACCAGCAGATGGAAGACTTCTCTTTCTCTCTGTATCTCTCTCTTTCTCAGAAACTCTACCTTTCAAATAAATAAATCTTTTTTTTTTTTAATTTATTTTTCAGTACAGAGTGAATTTGGTTTAGAATAATTGCATGAAACCATCTTATTCTCTATCAAAGGAATTTTTCATGTTCAAAATGAATGTGGCTCCTGTTGTGGTGTCACCAGCACCATAGCAAAGAACAGTCACCTTCTTTCTTCTGGACACCAATAGGACTCTACTCTGTAGTAGAGTCACATCCTCTGATTCATTTTATATGAGTATCCACTAAATCCTGTAAACTGTTTAAAGTCTTGCTGCTATTCTACAGTGCACTGAAGAAAGTCCTGGATTAGAAGTCAGCGGATCTGGATTCATGTGCCAATTCTGCCACTTAACTATTTAAGTGCCCCTGGGCAAGTCAAGTTCTTCATCTATAACACAAGCTCTAAGTTCCAGCCCAGCTCTCTTTCCTGTTGTCACCTCTCACCTCCAGGCTACATCTCTATTCTTAAAGTAAGGAATCAAGCCTCTACAATCCTGTAACAATAACTTTCAGAAAACAAAAAGTGGCTTTTCCTAATTAGTATTTCAGAACCTCCCATACAAGCTAACAAAAGTTCTTTCTTACCAGATTTGCAACTGTCTACTAAGTCATCTTCCAGGATAACCTTCATAGATCTTGGAATACTTCCAACAGACAGCTTTTGAACCTAGCAAGGAAAAGAAAACAGAGTATGATCAAAGACATACTAAGTATCCTAAGTATCCAAAAGCTTAGTACTTGAAATTATTGTTTCCATTTCTCTGGCATTACTATACAATTCAATAATGTGAAGATTTTTTTAAAATTTTATTTGACAGGTAAAGTTATAGACAGAGAGAGAGACAGAGAGACAGAGAGAAAGGTCTTCCTTCTGTTGGTTCACTCCCCAGTTGGCCGCAACGGCCGGCGCTGCGCCTCCAAAGCCAGGAGCCAAGTGCTTCCTCCTGGTCTCCCATGTGGGTGCATGAGCCCAGCAGAGAGCTGGAGTGGAAGAGGAGTAACCAGGACTAGAACCCAGCACCCATATGGGATGCCGGTGAAGCAGGTGGAGGACTAACTAAGTGAGCCATGGCGCCGGCCCGAATAATGTGAAGATTTAAGGAAATGTTCTTGGGGGCCAGCACTGTGGCACAACAGGCTAATGCCCTGGCCTGAAGTGCTGGCATCCCATATGGGCACTGGTTCGAGACCTGGCTGCTCTACTTCCGATTCAGCTCTCTGCTATGGCCTGGGAAAGCAGTAGAAGATGGTCAAATCCTTGGGCCCCTGCACCTGTGTGGGAGACCCAGAAGAAGCTCCTGGCTCCGGATCTGTACAGCTCCAGCCATTGCAGCTAATTGGGGAGTGAACCATCGGATGGAAGACCCCTCCCTCCCTCGCTCCCTCCTTCTCTCTCTCTTTCTCTCTCTCTCTGCCTCTCCACTCTCTGGGTAACTCTTACTTTCAAATAAATAAATAAATCTTTTTTTAAAAAAAGGAAATGTTCTTGAAAATTATACATATTACCCATTTAAGAATTCATTAAAACTTGAGTAAAATAAAAGCACCATATGGAAAAATGTCTCCAAATATAATCCTTTGGGGATATAGTTATGCTCTAACTACTGAACATAATGGCAAAGTTACTCACCTAGAAAAAGAGAAGCATTTCTTTCCTGATCTCGTCTCACAACCTGGGACAAATCACCCAATCCCTTAGTAACAAAACCCTGTTGTTGCTTTTTTTCCATGCTGGCTGGTGCCTAGTAAAAGAAGTCTCCTTTTCTGGTTTGCATGTACCTTCATGGGGTCATATGATCATGTTCTGGCCAGTGAGATTTAAGCAGGCATATAGAGATGACCACTTAAATGGAGACTAGGTGAAGTAGCTGGCACTTCTGCCTATCTCTTTTTCATATTCTCTCACTAGATCACAGATATGATGGAGCTGCAACCACTATCGTGGGCTGCAGACAACCATAAGCATAGAAGCCATACATTCAGAATGGTTTAACAGAAAGACAATGGAGTCCTTGACTCTGAGGGACCTACATGCTAGTCTTGCACTACAGATCTCCTACTTATTTTAGATGAAGAGTAAACCTTTGTGTTTGAGCTGCAAGTTAGGGAAAAATCGGGTTCATTCCCATTTGTTAAACAATGTTCATTACAACTGTTAACGACAGTTAATAATAATTTTTTTCCTATCCCTTAGTTAAAAACAGCTAGTTTACACATTTTAACTATTCACTTCTTTAACATAATCAATTATTAAATCATTCCATACACAACCTCCTTGTCAGTGCTCTATCTAAAAAGGTGGTATCTAAGACTACAACCTGACACATGTGGGAACAACTTCAAGCTGGTCTCCTCCCAGGGGATTACACAAGTATATCTATATCCATGCTGAGTTTCCTACTCCTAACAATTTGCTAGTAGCTGGAAGCCACTTCTTCAATTCATTATTTTTCTCAGTTTATTTGATTGTTTACCTGTTCCTGAATTTTGATTTCCTGGTAATCTCTACACCTGGTTGGAGATGAAGACAAGCCTGAGAGGCAAGTAAACTTTGAGGAATCACAGCTCTCCAAGCTGGGACAGGAGGATGGTCGGCAGAATGTATAATACTGCTCAAAGTCAGCACTGACTGCAAATACATGCTTGCATTTGTTACACATGTAATCCCGTTCAAACTCCAGGACCTTCACCAGACTTGTTCGAATCACGGTCCCAGTGACAGATAAAAAATGTCCCACATCCTTGGTTTTAGGGATATGCTCTCTCACCAGCTCAGGACAGACAGGCAAACCTGACAGAGAAAACAAACTGGCATCAAATTACCTGTCAAGATTTAACTCCACAGAATATACTATACACATACATCCTAAGAGATAAAGTACAATTTTAGGATAAAACATACTTAGTGTTTGACTTTCATAAAAAACAAGATCACTGACTAAATTTAAAAAAAATATTTCAAATAACTATATGTGGTTTTTTAAGAGGACATATCTACATGCCATAATAACCAGAACTTTAAATGCAGATTACCAACACTGGCACTGTGGCTAGCAGATCAAGCCACCGCCTGCAGCGTGAACATGCTATATGGGCCCAGGTTTGAGTCCTAGCTGCTCCACTTCTGAACCAGTTCCCCGCGAATGTGCCTGGGAAAGCGGCAGAAGATGGCCCAAATCCTTGGGCCACTGTACCCATGAAGGGGACACAGAAGAAGCTGTTGGCTACTGGTTTTGGACCAGCCCAGCTTTGGCCATTGGAGACATTTGAGGAGTGAATAAACAGATGGAAGATTTCTCTCTGTTAACTCTTTCAAATAAATAAATAAATCGTAAAAAAAAATTTTTTTAAAAAGACATAGCCTACAGGACAGCAGTGCCATCCAGAGAAAATCCATTATTTGTATGATTGCTAAGCCATGGCAGGCATTGTGGTCTCGAAATAGGGCACAATCTCAAGGCTGGGGGAACAAAAAAAGCAGATTACCACTGTTTTAGTAGGATCTGAATGCGTTACACAATTTTAACATCATTTAACAAAGAATATAGTGCTGTTTGCCACACATAAAACCAACAGATGATTCTTTTAGAAGTCTACAAAAAACAGTAATAAAGAGAGCACAGCAATAATGACCAGTTTCACACAGTGAGGTACTCACCTCTTTAAGTTAGGTTCAGAGTTTAATACATAAGTCTCAGTGTTTTCAAACTTTGAATTACTTAGAGGTTTTCCCATAGCATCACCTTATCCTTTAAAAACCTTGTTTCTCCTGCCACTTTATCAAACTCTTCCGAGTCCAATAGTCTTAGTGGAGTCTTTTGGTTCCCCTATATATAGAATCTTGTCATCTGCAAATAGGGATAATTTGATTTCCTCCTTTCCAATATGTATCCCCTTGATTTCTTTTTCTTGCCTGATGGCTCTGGCTAAAATTGCCAGGACTATATTGAATAGCAACGGTGAGAGTGCACATCCTTCTCTGGTTCCAATCTTAGTGGAAATCCTTCCAACTTTCCTTCATTCAGTAAGATGCTAGCTGTGGGTCTGTAATAAATTGCCTTGATTGTGTGGAGGAATGTTCCTTAAGAGACTATTGAAACTCATAAGAGTTTGGTAAAGAGGTAGGAATAAAATTAACATACAAAAATTCAAAGCCTTGTAAACATAGCTGCCATATCTGAAAAAAGAAAACTTCTAAGATCAATTCCATTCACAATAGTTACAAAAAAAATTAAATAACTTAGAATACATTTAACCCAGGAAGTGAAAGAGCTCTATGATGAAAACTACAAAACATTAAAGAAAGGAATAAAAGACAAAAGAATGGAAAAATCTTCCATGTTCATGGATTCAAACGATTAATATTATCAAAATGTCCATACTACCAAAAGCAATTTACAGATTCAACATAATCCTAATCAAAACACCAATGACATCCTTTACAGATCTAGAAAAAATGATGCTAAAATTCATATGGAAATACAAAAGACTGAATAGCTAGAGCAATCCTATACAACAAAAACAAAGCCAGAAGCATCACAATACCAGATTTCAACAATACCAGATTTCAAGACATGCTACTGGGCAGTTATAATCCAAACAGCCTAGTACTAGCACAGAAACAGACATGTAGATCAATGGAACAAAACAGAAACCCCAGAAATCAACCATTGCATCTACAATCAACTTATCTTAGACAATGGAACTAAAATCAATCCCTGGAGAAAGGTCAGTCTCTTCAATAAATGGTTTTGGGAAAATCAGATGTTTGTGTGCAGAAGTATGAAACAAGACCCCTACCTTATACCTTATACAAAAATTAACTCAAAATGGATCATGGATCTAAATCTGTGACTTGATACTATCAAATTATTAGAGGAGAACACTGGGGGGACTCTGCAAGACACTGGCATAGGCAAAGACTTCTTGGAAGAGATCCCAGAAGCACAGGCCATCAAAGCTAAAACTGACAAATGGGAAACATCAAGCTGAGAAGTTCTGCCCTGCAAAGAAACATTCAGCAAAGTGAAGAGGCAACTGACAGAATGGGAGACAATATTGGCAAACTGTACAACTGATAAAGAATTAATATTCAGAATCTATAAAAAGAGCTCAAGAAACTCAGTAACAACAAAACAGATAATCCAGTTAAGAAATGGGCAAATGACTTTAACATGATTTTTCAAAAGTGGAAATTCAAATGAAAAAATGCTCAGGATCACTAGCCAACAGGGAAAGGCAAATCAAAACCACAATGAGGTTTTACCTCACCCCTGTTAGAATGGCTTTTATACACAAATCAACAAATAATAAATGCTGGCAACGATGTGGGAGGAAAAAGGTACCCTAATTCACTGTTGGTGGGAATGTAAACTAGTATAGCCATTGTGGAAGACAGTATGGACATACCCCAGAAATCTGAAAATAGATATACCATATGACCCAGCCATGCCACTGTTGGGAATTTACTCAAGGGAAATGAAATCAGCATATGAAAAAGTTGTCTGTACTCCCATGTTTATTGCAGCTGAGGTATGGAACCAACTCAAATGTCCAACAACTGAAGACTGGATAAAGAAATTAGGGTGTACACACACACACACACACAGTATGGAATACTATTCAGCCATAAAAAAGAATAAAATATTGTCTTTTGCAATAAAATAGATACAACTGGAAACCATTATACTTAGTGAGACAGACAGAATAGGCATCACCAGCATTTGCCTCTAGAATTCTTCTAGGCACAGACAGTGAAGGGAAAATCATGACTACACTTTTTAATACACTGGGTTTGCAAGATAAATTTGATTGACAATAGGGAAACTGGATACAGAGCTTAAGAGGCAGGCTCTGGCCGGCGCCGCGGCTCACTAGGCTAATCCTCCGCCTTGTGGCGCCGGCACACTGGGTTCTAGTCCCAGTCTGGGTGCTGGATTCTGTCCCGGTTGCCTCTCTTCCAGGCCAGCTCTCTGCTTTGGCCCAGAAGTACAGCGGAGGATGGGCCAAGTGCTTGGGTCCTGCACCCCATGGGAGACCAGGAGAAGCACCTGGCTCCTGGCTTCGGATCAGCGCAGTGCGCCCGCCACAGCGCGCCAGCCGCGGTGGCCATTGGAGGGTGAACCAATGGCAAAGGAAGACCTTTCTCTCTGTCTCTCTCTCTCACTGTTCACTCTGCCTGTCAAAAAAAAAAATTAAAAAAAAAAAAAAAGAGGCAGGCTCTGACAAAAAAACGGGGGAGTGGTGGTGGTGGCACTTGCTGTTTAGTGGGCAACCCTAGGGCCTAGGGTGAGGAGGGAGGCTACCACATGATGAAGAAAATGCAGGATCAAGGAAGAGAAAATCATATCTGAATTGTGAGGCAGCAACACCTCAGCAAAGGAGGAGAACAGAGGATGTAGAGATGCCACAGCCAGCAAGGGAGGAAAAGGCAAGAGAGTGTTGTCACTGGAGCAAGGCTGGAGGTTTGTAAAGCCTAACTAGACCTGAAAAGAAATCTGGGAAGAGAAATACTAAGAATTGAAACTGGCACTGGCACTGCAGTGTAGTACAGATGAAAGAATAAAAAAGAATTGGTAATGGTGATGAAGGGATGTATTTTGCCAAAACGTCTAGTTATGAAAAGGAGAGTATATGGAAGCTAAAGGGGAACACAAGTTAAAAGTAGTCAGCAGGCTGGCGCTCTGGTGCAGTAGGTTAAGTCTCTGCCTGTGGAGTCAGCATCCCATATGAGTGCCAGTTCACGTCCTGGCTGCTTTTCTTCCAATCCAGCTCTTGGCCTATGGCCTGGGAAAGCAGTGGAAGATGGCCCAAGTGCTTGGGCCCCTGTATCTGTGTGGAAAGCCTGGAAGAAGCTCCTGGCTCCTGATCAGCTTCTCTCTGGTCATTGTGGCCATTTGGGGATTGAACCAGAGGAGGGAAGATCTTTTTCTCTGTCTCTCCCTCTGTCTGAAGCTTTCTCAAAGAAATAAAATCTTTTAAAAAATAGTGGTTATTTTCTTTTATAAATGAGAGAATCCTCAAAGAAGGAAAAAAAATCCAGATGTAAATTCCAGAAAGAAATCCTGATCATCCTCTGCACCATCTCCACCTTCCCCCAGGATTTTTTCCTGACTGGATGACTTAACAGCACTTGGTCTACCAAATGCTTTTTTTTTTTTAAAGATTTATTTATTTGAAAGTCAGAATCACGCACAGAGAGGAGAGAGAGAGATATCTTCCATCCGATGGTTCATTCCCCAAATGGCTGCAACAACAGGAGCTGCGCCGATCCAAAGCCAGGAGCCAGGAGCTTCTTCTGGGTCTCCCACACGGGTGCAGGGGCTCAAGGACTTGGGCCATCTTCTACTACTTTGCCAGGCCATAGCCAGGATTGGAAGTGGAGCAGCTGGGACTAGAACTGGTGCCCATATGGGATGCTGGCACTTCAGGCCAGGGCATTTACCCACTGCGCCACAGCGTCGGTCCCTGGTCTACCAAATTCTTAACCTGCTAACTTACCCATCCTCACTGACCTCAGGATGTAAGTTAACATCCCATGTAAATCAAGGTTCTTAAAAACAGCTCATGGCTAGGCTTTTAAAGAAAGCACTGAACTCCTTGAAATTCAGATAAAAAATATATATTCAGACCCATACCAGTATTTCCTTAAGAGGTTACATAATTTTCTCAATCTGGAACTCATTAGTGCCAATTAAAATTTAAGTCTTCAATCTCACAGTTCTTAGAAGGGAGTTACATTTCAGGCACAGTCACTAGTCTCACTGGTGCTTCTCTGTTTATATCATACTTAACTGCCACTCTTGCCTCTAGTCTAGGAACAGACTCTTTTTTTTTCTTTAAAGATTTAATTTTGTTTATTTGAAAGGCAGTTACAGAGGCAGACACTTTGGCACAGGGGGTAAAGCTGCAGCCTGCATCCCATGTGGCCGCCGGTTCTAGTCCTGGCTGCTCCAGTTTTGATCCAGCTCTCCACTATGGCCTGGGAAAGCAGTAGAAGATGGCCCAAGTCCTTGGGCCCCTGCACCCGTGTAGGAGACCCAGAAGAAGCTCCTGGCTCCTGGCTTCGGATCGGTGCAGCTCCGGCCACTGCCACCACCTGGGGAGTGAACCAGTGGACAGAAAAACTTTCTGTTTCTCCCTTTATTTGTAATACAGCCTCTCAAATAAATAAATCTTAAAAAAAAAAAAAAAAAGGCAGTTACAGAGACAGAGAGGGAAAGACAGAGAGAGACAAAGCTTCTATCTGCTGGTTCACTCCCCAAATCACCACAACAGCAGGAGCTGGGCTGATCCGAAGACAGGAGTTTCTTCTGGGTCTTCCACATGGGCTCAGGGACCCAAGCACTTTGGTCATCCTCCACTGCTTTTCCCTGCCACATAAGCAAGGAGCTGATCAGAAGAGGGGCAGCCAGGACTTGAAATGGTCCCCATATGGGATGCTGGTGCTACAAACAGTGGATTACCCCGCTACGCTGTAGTACCCCTCAGAACACATTCTACAAGGGCTCCTACAAATGTGTAATGACGTGACAGTGATATCCACAAACACTAACTGCCTGAACTACTTGGGGCTTACTCACATATGGCTTTGCATTGTTTATCCACATTACATCTGGATAAGGTACAGATCCTTTCTCCATGTTTGACTCCAATGCTTAGATAAGCACTTTTAGATAAGGAGAAAATTAAACGAGCAGGGAAAACAAGATTCCCTTTTTTCTCTAACATTACCTTTACCATATCTGGCCTCTAATCCCCTGGTATAAAGCAAGATGCTTAAATTTGTCTGTGCATTTCCTGTGGTTGCTTATTTGTGAACCATTCCTACATACTCTACTTTGTTTGAGAACTCTGGCCACTTAGGAAGACTGCATTCAAGTGTTTACTTCTGCATGAAAGCTTCCCTAAGACAAGGCTAGCACACTCATACACAAATGAACAGCAAAGCAAAAATAGTCAAAGGAATGCATAGTGATTAAATGTCTTTTGTATCTGAAAGAACCTTCTGCCCAAAGGGTAAAAGGTAGGTATTTCTTTCTTGATTCCAGGGCCATCTTCCTTTCCTTGCATATGATATCCAAGGCTTGTACAAGCTGAGACATGACAAGTCTACACAAAACTATTTATTTTAACCAGCATAAGGAGATGTGCTAGAGAGCTAACACTTGGGAAGAAGGTAAATTGAGGAAAGCATGGCTCAGCTCTAAGTGTTCTAAGTGTAGCAAGGATGAGTGAATCTCTTCCTGCTTTTCGCAGCAAAGGCTCCATATCTAATCCAATTATAATTATCTCTACATAAAGAACAATGCAGGGGCAGGTGTTGTAGTATGGCGGGTAAGCTACTAGTTGGAACACCATGCCATCCTGGAGTACCTGGTGGGAATAGAGTCCCACCTCCACTTCCAATCCAGTTTCCTGCTAATGTGCACCCTAGAAGGCACCAAGTAATGGCTCAAATATTTGGGTCCATGCTACTCACATGGGGGACTTGGATGCAGTTCTTGGCTCCTGATTTCCACCTGGTTTAGCCCCAGGTGTTTCAGGCATTTCGGGAGTGAACCACTAGATAGAAGAGCTTTTTCTCATCTTTCTGTCACTCTGCATTCCAAATAAACAAACAAATAAACAAAAAGACAGAGAGAACTATGCAAACAATCATAACCAATTTTTCTAAGGAAATTAGCTTTTGGGCCGGCGCTGTGGCTCACTAGGCTCATCCTCTACCTGCAGCACCGACACCCCAGGTTCTAGTCCTGGTTGGGGCTCCAGTTCTGTCCTGGTTGTTCCTCTTCCTGTCCAGCTCTCTGCTGTGGCCTGGGAAGGCAGTGGAGGATGGCCCAAGTGCTTGGGCCCTGCACCCCATGGGAGACCAGGAGGAAACAACTGGCTCCTGGCTTCAGATTGGTGCAGCACGCCAGCCGTAGCGGCCATTTGGTGGGTGAACCAAAGAAGAAGGACCTTTCTCTCTGTCTCTCTCTCTCACTGTCTAACTCTGCCCTTCAAAAAAAAAGGGCGGAGCCAAGATGGCGGAAGAGTGAGGGCGCGCACCAACAGTCCGGGAAAAGATAGTTTAACAAAAGTTGAGTTACTGTAGCCTCAGGAAGAGACTCAGAAAAAAAAGTGCAGAGGAAACTCTTCCGGAACTAGTGGATGTGACACAGAAGACCTACGGGGAGAGCAAAGTCGCCCACTGCCACGCCGTGCCGCGGGAGCAGCACTGGAAGGAGAGGTAACCCGAGACATAGGCGGGGAAGGTCTGAGGTCCCACTGGGGAAAGTGCACCAGGCTGACTGGAGGAGAGAAAAAAAGCGAATAAATAGGGGGAACTGGCAGGGTCACTAGCCTCTCTCCCCACTCACCTTACAAAGCCGGGCAAGACAAAGAGCAGGCACCATTTTATATATGTAAAACAAACTCCATAACCTAGGCAACCCAGTGAGCTGTGTGGAACTGGAATTTCTTCCCAACTGAGTCTTAAAAAAAAAAAAGAGAGAGAGAGCAAGAGAGCAAGCCAGAGAACAATCTGGGTGAATCACCTTGGGCACACCCTTAACCCTGAAGAACCAAACAGAGCTCTCTGGCCACACCCATCTCGAGCCTCTAAGGATCCATCAAAAGCAGACAGTCCACATAATCCAGAGTCATAATATAACGAGAAAAAAACACCACAGCGAAGGAAACAAAGAACACCTCCAAGATGCCAAACAAACGTAGAAACCAAGGTAACAAGAGCAAGGAAGACACTATGATGCCCCCAAATGAAAAAGACACCCCAATTCAAGATTATGAAGATGATGAGATAGAAGAAATGCAAGAAGCGGATCTCAAAAAACTGATAAGAACATTAAGAAGTTCTCAAAAACAAATTCTTGAACTACAGAAATCCTTAATGGACAAGATAGAAAATCTCTCTCGTGAAAATGAAATATTAAGGAGGAATCAAAATGAAATGAAACAACTTGTGGAACAAGAAACTGTGATAGTGACAAGAAACCATAATGAAATGAAGAATTCAATAGATCGAATGACAAACACATTAGAGAGCCTTAAAAACAGAATGGGTGAAGCAGAAGAGAGAATATCGGACTTAGAAGACAGAGAACAGGAAAGGAAACAGTCAAACCAAAGAAAAGAAGAGGAAATTAGAAATCTAAAAAATATTGTCGGGAATCTACAGGATACTATTAAAAAACCCAACATTCGGGTTCTAGGAGTTCCTGAAGGCATGGAGAGGGAGAAAGGATTAGAAGGCCTTTTTAGTGAGATACTAGCAGAAAATTTCCCAGATTTGGAGAAGGACAGAGACATCTTAGTACAGGAAGCTCATAGAAACCCTAATAAACATGACCAAAAGAGATCCTCAACACGACACGTCGTAATTAAACTCACCACAGTGAAACATCAAGAAAAGACCCTAAAATGTGCAAGAGAGAAAAGTCAGACCACTCTCGGAGGATCCCCAATTAGACTCACAGCTGACTTCTCATCAGAAACCCTACAAGCGAGGAGGGAATGGCGAGATATAGCCCAGGTACTAAGAAAGAAAAACTGCCAGCCCAGAATATTATATCCTGCAAAGCTCTCATTTGTGAATGAAGGTGAAATAAAGACCTTTCACAGCAAACAGAAATTGAAAGAATTTGTCGCCACTCGTCCAGCCCTGCAAAAGATGCTTAAAGATGTGATACACACAGAAACACAGAAACATGGTCATCAATATGAAAGAAGGTAAAGGAAGGAAAACTCACAGCAAAAGATCACAGGAAACCCAAAAATGGTAGGGCAAAGTTACTACTTATCGACAGTCACATTAAACATTAAAGGCCTGAACAATCCAGTTAAAAGACACCGATTGGCTGATTGGGTTAAGGAACAAAGCCCATATTTTTGCTGCTTACAAGAAACTCATCTTTCTAACAAAGATGCACACAGACTGAAAGTGAAAGGCTGGAAAAAGATATACCATGCCAACAGAAATGAAAAAAGAGTGGGCATAGCCATCTTAATATCAGATAACACAAATTTTACCACAAAAACTATTAGGAGAGACAAAGAGGGGCACTATTTAATGGTTAAGGGATCCATTCAACAGGAAGATATAATGATTATCAATGTATATGCACCTAATTACAGGGCACCAGTTTATTTAAAAGACTTGTTAAGGGACTTAAAGGGAGACTTAGACCCCAATACAATAGTACTGGGGGACTTCAATACTCCACTCTCAGAGACAGACAGATCAACAGGACAGAAGATCACCAAGGAGACAGTAGATTTAAACGACACTATAGCTCAAATGGACCTAACAGATATCTACAGAACATTTCATCCTACATCTAAAGGCTTTACATTCTTCTCAGCAGTACATGGAACCTTCTCTAGGATTGACCACATACTAGGCCATAAAGCAAGTCTCAGCAAATTCAAAAGAATTAGAATCATATCATGTAGCTTCTCAGACCATAAAGGAATGAAGTTGGAAATTAGCAACTTAGGAATCCCTAGAGCACGTGCAAACATATGGAGATGAATAACATGCTCCTGAATGAACAATGGGTCAGAAGAAATTAAAAGAGAAATCAAAAATTTTCTGGAAGTAAATGAGGATAACAGCACAACATACCAAAACCTATGGGATACAGCAAAAGCAGTGTTAAGAGGAAAGTTTATATCAATAGGTGCCTACATCAAGAAATTGGAAAGGCACCAAATAGATGAGCTTTCAAATCATCTCAAGGATCTAGAAAATCAGCAGCAAACCAGACCCAAAGCTAGTAGGAGAAGATAAATAATTAAAATCAGAGAAGAAATCCACAGGATTGAATCCAAAAAAAAAAAAAAAAAACATTACAAAAAATCAGCCAAACGAGGAGCTGGTTTTTTGAAAAAATAAACAAAATTGACACCCCATTGGCCCAACTAACTAAAAAAAGAAAAGATCCAAATCAATACGATCAGAGATGAAAAAGGAAACGTAACAACAGACACCACAGAAATAAAAAGAATCATCAGAAATTACTACAAGGACTTGTATGCCAACAAACAGGGAAATCTATCAGAAATGGATAGATTCCTGGACACATACAACCTACCTAAATTGAACCATGAAGACATAGAAAACCTAAACAGACCCATAACTGAGACAGAAATTGAAACACTAATAAAGACCCTCCCAACAAAGAAAAGCCCAGGAACAGATGGATTCACTGCTGAATTCTACCAGACATTTAAAGAAGAATTAACTCCAATTCTCCTCAAACTATTCAGAGCAATCGAAAAAGAGGGAATCCTCCCAAATTCTTTCTATGAAGCCAGCATCACCTTAATTCCTAAGCCGGAAAAAGATGCAGCATTGAAAGAGAATTACAGACCAATATCCCTGATGAACATAGATGCAAAAATCCTCAATAAAATTCTGGCCAATAGAATGCAACAACACATCAGAAAGATCATCCACCCAGACCAAGTGGGATTTATCCCTGGTATGCAGGGATGGTTCAATGTTCGCAAAACAATCAACGTGATACACCACATTAACAGACTGCAGAAGAAAAACCATATGATTCTCTCAATAGATGTAGAGAAAGCATTTGATAAAATACAACACCCTTTCATGATGAAAACCCTAAGCAAACTGGGTATAGAAGGAACATTCCTCAATGCAATCAAAGCAATTTATGAAAAACCCACGGCCAGTATCCTATTGAAGGGGGAAAAGTTGGAAGCATCAAGTACTGGTACTCAGGGTGAGCATCAGTAGAAGCTGGATTGGAAGCAGAAGACCCAGGACTAGAATCAGGTACTCCAACAGAGGATATGTGCATCCCAAGTGGCATCTTAACCACTGGCTGCATACCCAGCTGCAATCAATGTTGTAATAGGACTTCCAAGTGCTTCTGAGGCAATGTTTAAGAATCTCTACTTTAAATTACACGTGAATACTATCTTTCTTTCTCATTTACTTTGGTGGTAACCATGCATTTATACATCTTTGATCTAAACCACTGGGAATACCAAGTAAACTTTAGGCTAAAAAAAATTCTAAAATCTAAAGTAGTAAAGGTAGATGTAAGAATGAAATTCAATGCATTTCAGGAGTGGGATGGGGGGGGGGGTTTCTATTGTGTTCCTAAGATGACTGAAGCACAGAGGCACCCTGGGTTTTAATGATTAAATGTATCACCTAGAGTCCAAGATGGGGACTTAACATACCTAAAACCAGACTCTATCTTCTGATTTTTTACAGATGTTCATTCTGCTTGGGACACTCCTATCCCTCTCTAGCCTTATTTTTAAATGGTTATTTACTTATTTATATTTATTTGAATAGCAGAGGGAAAGGGACAGAGATGGAGAGACAGCAGACAGATGCTGTCCACCCACTGATTCACTCTTCCAATGCCCATAAAAGCCAAGGATAGGCCACACTAAACCCAGGAGCCAGGAATTCCATCTGGCTCTCCCATGCATACAGCAGAGACACAAGTACTTGAAACAAGACCTGTTGCCTACCAGGGTGTACATAAACAGGAAGCTAGACTGGAAGTGAAGGTGGAAGCCCCAAGTGGTGGCTTAACTTGCTTAACCTGCTGTGCCACAATGCTTACCCCACACCTCTTCTAGAAACCTCTGGTGATCCCCTAGGTCAGAATACACTCCCTGTTCTATAAGATAATGCACACCCTCTATATAATTTGAAATTCTGTATCACATAAAAGCTGCCATTAAGCTCCTTTACAATTATGTTTAACATTTACATCTGTAGGCATACATATGCATCAGGTAAATATTTATATAGTTCTTTCCCCTATAGCCTTGAGCTCCTTTATTGTTTACTTTTTGAAAATTTATATATATATATATATATATATATATACAGTTTCACCCACATGATACTTCCCACACAACTCTCCCTTCCATCCTCCCTCACTCCTACCCTCCTCCTTTTCTTATTATGCTTTTAATTTTTACAATGACATACTTTCAATTTACTTTATAATCACAAACTTAACCCTCCAGTAAATAAATAATTCAACAAGTATTAAGCAGAAAAATCACTGTTCCTCAAGAGTATAGGTAATAGCTATAAATAATAATCAAATCTCCAAACGTCAATTTCATTCATATACAGTTTTGGTACTCTGTATATTAGTTATCGCAAATCAAGGAAAACATGATGGTTTCCAGTTACATCCATTTTGTTGCGAAAGATAGAATTTCATTCCTTTTTATGACTGAGTAGTATTTCATCATGTATAGATACCACACTAGACCATATTCTTTTTGGTTTCCCAAGCTAATTTCTTTACATGTCATGTGTGTAGAGTAAATGTTACAAAAGTGATAACAAAATTTGCAATTTGCTTCTTCAGAGAAGAATTGAAAAAATAGGCTAAACATACCTGAAAGCAATAGGCACACTTACAAAGATTTTTAGTATTTAAGTTGAGCATGGACAGGTATCTAAATGATTTAAATATCATTGCAATAACGCCAATTAAAGGCACTTACTAGCAACAAACATTTCTGGAGCTGGTATCATGGTACAGTAGGTAAAGCTGCCTCCTGTAATGCCAGCATCCCATATTCTGAACTACTTTTCTGCTAATGCAACTGGGAAGGTAGTGGAAGATGGCCCAAGTGCCTAGGCCCCTGCCGCCTATGTGGAGATCCAGATCAAGTTCTGGTTCCTGGATTTGGACTTGCCTAGCCCCAACTGTTGCAGGCACTTGGGGAGTAAACCAGTAGATGAAAAATCTCTCTGTGTCCTGTCCTAACTCTGCCTTTCAAATAAATAAATAAATAATTTATTTCAAAGGAGCATTTCTTCTTGATCTGAGCAAGAGATTACCAAGTACTCTGATGAACATCCTAGCAAATATAAATGCTGATATCACTCTTTATTTAAATCAAGTGTTCAGTCTCTTTGGAATCTTAACTTGCTTCCAAGGAGTTCCACTACAGTAGCCTCTAACGTTTTGGAATAATAGCGAGCATTCTTACTGATTATAAATCCTCATCCTTCTCAAATGTACTATAAAGTAAATATTTTTAAACAAAAGGATATGTGTTTTCCAACTTAATCACAGATTACCTTAAACATTCTGGAGTCTATTTTAATTTCACAAAATAACCAGAATGAGGCTATACCAGTTTTCATTGGTTTATAAAATAATGACATACACTATGCCTTTTAAGAAATGATGTCCTTGCAGTGAACATATTAAAACTGCCATATTGTGGTGTCACTTTTCCAAAAATTCTTTTTTTATTATTGCTTTTCAAAAAGATTTATTTATTCAAAAGAGCATCACTGAGAGAGAGAGAAATAGCTTCCATCCACACGTTCACTCAACAAATGCCTGCAAAAGCCAAGGCTGGGCAAGGCCAAAGTGAAGAGCCAGGAATTCCACCCTGGTCTTTCATGTTGGGGGCAGAGGCCCAAGTACTTGGGTCATCTAATGCTGCTTTCCCATGCAGATCAGGAGTAGTCAGGACTCAGAAGGCACTGCAATGTGAGATGCCAGTGTCCTAAGTGGCTACTTAACCTATTTTGGCAAATGCCAGCCCCCTTTACAAAAATTCCTTTAGGTTTATATTTATTTATTTGAAAAGCAGAGTTACAGAGTGAGAGAGGAAGAGACAGAGAGATCATCCATCTACTGGTTCACTCCTCAAATGGCCACAACGAGCAGAGTTGGCCAGACCCAAGACAGGAGCCAGGAGCTTCTTCCAGGTCTCCCACATCAGTGCAGGGCCCCAAGGACTTGGGCCATCTTCCACTGCTTTCCTAGGTGCATCAGAAGGAAGCTGGATTGGAAGTGGAGCAGCTGGGACTTATTGGCACCACATGGGATGCTGGTTTTGCAAGCAGCAGCTTTATCTGCCACACCACAATGCTGGCCCCTCCAAAAAGTTCTTAACTCTATCCACTCTGTTAAAAATCACTCTTGGAATAAAAAGTGTGGGGGCCGGTGCTATGGCGTGGTGGGCAAAGCCTCCGCCTGCAGTGCTAGCATCCCATATGGGTACTGGTTTGAGACACAACTGCTCTACTTCCAATCCAGCTCTCTACTATGGCCTGGGAAAGCAGAAGATGGCCCAAGTCCTTGGGCCTCTGCACCCATGTGGGAGACCAGGAAGAAGCTTCTGGCTCCTGGCTTCAGATCGGCATAGCTCTGGCCATTGTGGCCAATTGGGGAGTGAACCAGCGGATGGAATACCTCTCTCTCTCTCTCTTTCTGCCTCTCCTTCTCTCTGTGTGTAACTCTTTCAAATACATAAATAAATCTTAAAAAAAAAAAAAAAGAATAGATAGTGTGGAGCAAGAAGCAAAGACTTGGAGGCAGGAATTTAAGGACCCAGCTTTGCCAATTTGCTACTCCAGTGTAGTTACTTAAAAATTAAGATGCTGAATCCATCATAAACTCAAAACAAATATACTGAGTGTCTGACATGTGGAGAGCACAACAATCTTGATATAAAAACAATTTCCTAAAAATCGTTTTGAAATCAATGGGCAGGATCTCCTACTATTCTATTGTTACTAGTCACAAAAGCTTCTAAAGCTGCTTTGGGTAAGAATTTTATGCATACACACAAAAATACTAGCAAAGAGACATGTAAATATGTTGCTGTCTGTATCCCTTCCCCCAACACTCATGTGGCATGCTAGTACCCCAGGCCCAGAGAAGATAATCAAAATACAGTAAGAAACCATCAACTATATAATAGATATATACCTTAAGCATAAATATCAAGTATTTGTTGGTGCTTTGACTCCAGTATGTGTGACATTTTCTGAAAATCTTCCTATAAAACCACATAGCAGTGAACTCCTTATGTGATTTACCTGATATCCTGGCATGAAGATTCTGCTTCATGGAAGCACCCTCGGGCTGAGAAAGAGACTGCAAAATTGTCAAGGCAGACCTTCGGAGTGCATTATCAAAAACAGTTAGTACTTCATTGGGGAACACAGTGAAATAGTCCCCAATTTCCATGTTGGTCTCAAAAAGAGTCATGGCATTCACTACAACAGAATAATGAGCATCTTCATCTCTCTCCTTTAGGATGAGGAGAATATCATTCTTGTGGTGTTCTGAAACATAGGACTCGAACACTTGACCGACCAGTGCAACTTGATCACTATTCATCCTGACTGTAGGCTACTAAAGAAAAAGAAAAGCTCATATTAAACCTTTGATATTCAAGATACACACACTTTAACAAAGAAAGATCGCTTGGTTATAAATCATCCTGGTTTTGGGTCACATAGTAACTACAATAGTAACAATTCATATATTTGTTAGACCTGAATTATCTGGTACAGTCATTTAGAAATAATAAATTAAATCTAAATCAAAGAACCTTGTTGGCACCAATTGTTGAAATTCAAACACTTCCATATCTTTTCTTTAAACTTCTCCCCCATTAACTTTATATTAACACATTACAGCTTACATAACACATGCAAAAGGTCCTTGCTTTTGCTTGGGCCATACTCCATATACACACATTTGTTCTCAATTATAAAATCTTAAACACTGATTTTTCACCTGAAGCAACTACCAGTAGAATTCTTTTTTTCTGCCAGGGCCTTATGAATATTTATAAGGTCATTCGTGGACCATACAGAATTATCAACTTAAAAATTAGCCTCTATAGATTTACTGAATTTCAAGTCTGCCTGCAATTGCCTTGGCAGGGCCAGACCAAATGATTTTGCAGGCCTTATATGGCCCAAAGGCCAAATGTTCTCCATCTCTGCTTTATACACACATCCATTTATGTGTATTGTGTTATGTAAACAGAACATATACTATTAATCAGATTGACAGCCAGTTCTAACTTGAACAATTTAACAGATTGGCTTTGGAAATGTATATTTGGAGATGAGTTTTTTCCCTATTTTTCTTCCTAACCTAGCAAAATCACCTGCTTCAGCAAAAGCCACTGTCAAGAGTGTAAAAAGCTAGGCAAACCAAGGAAAGAAGCATTAAGTCTTTGAATGACAACCAGGACTAAAATCATTTACAACATATACTATTACCTTACCTATTTCATCCCCCACTGGCAATCTTTAAAAGGATGTGTATCTGCAGATAAAAAGGGCCTACCTTCTTTCTTTTTCCATGTATACAGTCAGATCACAAATCACCTATGTGTAAACCCAATTAAAAGTCCATTTCCTAATATTTACTATATAGAAGGCACTCTCCCAGCAAATGATAAGGCACAGAAAAGGTACTTCATGTTCTCAGAGAATCAAGAGACAAATCAAATGCAACAGGGCTCTCTGTCAGTGGCAAACTGCAACATGAACAGGCGCACACAGGAGAGGAGGATTAAGTTGAAATGAAGTGACAATCTCAGAGGTAGCAGGAGGCAGTTATAAATGAGCTGTCCAAATAAGAAACTTACTTGGTTTGGGAAAAGAGCAAAGGTGTACTTTAATTTGTCTTCTCCAGTTATCTCTCATTTATTATATAAGGCTCTATGAATATGCAGATTAAAGATTCTCATGAGGTTAAGTTTAGCATTCTCAATGTGTTACAGTTGCTATCTATTAGCAATATTCTGGCTTCTCTGAAAACCAAATATTCTGGAAGGTGTGAAAACTCTAAAGAGAGTATACCATAGTTAGGCCATAAATCCTGACAATCACAGGAGGCCAGTGTAAGATTAAAAGATGAATAAATGTATATTCAAGAGGCAGAGTGAAAGTTAAATTATGGCTACCACACTGATACGTAATCTGTTTTTGGTTATAAGCAACACCAATTCAAAGCCACACAGTTTGTAAGACTGGTCTTTGCAAAACAAAACTAGATTCTCATGAGCCACTACAAGAGAATGGCTAAGATTCTCTAAATGCATCTTAAATTCAGACACAAAGTAAGCAACTTGAAAAACAGTTCCACATGGGGCAGAGAGAGGGCAGCTGCAGAATTCAAGGTTCAAATTACCATCAAGTTAAATTTTGCCTAATGAGACCGTAATTTACATATTTACACATTTTTTTTTGAAAATAGCACTTCCTTTCAACATCTGTACAAAAGTGGCTAATGAGCTGTTTTCTTAGCCCTCTAACCCTGTAAACACGCCTGCCTAGACACACTGTAGGCACGTACTGTTTTGAGAAGGGTAGGTTTACAACTTTCAAGTCCCCTCTCCTCCTCGCTGAATATTTGGAGTGAAAATAGGTAATTTTTTTAAATAAAGTATACAAATTTCACGTATTTCCCATATGCAATTTCAGGAACGTAGAGGTACTTCCTACCTGACCCTCCCGCCCCGCCGCGCCCACCCTTCTCCCTTTCCTATCCCCACTCTTTTAAAGATCTGTTTCCCACACCTGACCGGAGCCAGCGCCAAACACAGCAGGGCGGGCTCCGGGCGTCCTCGAGCCCCGCCCCGCGCCTCACCTGCCGGGAGCCACGCCCCCTCCTCGTCCCCGGGCTGCGTCCGGAGGCCCGCCCCGCTCCGCCGCCTCAGCCTGCGGCCGCCCGGCGAACGTGGAGCCGGCCCGTGCTCGGAGGGACGCTTCCCAAAGTTTCCCGGTGACCCGCAGGGGCCCTGCGCGCAGCCCCCGCCCGACGGCTCCTCGGGAGGGCTGCGCCCCTGCCCGGGCTCTGCTCGCGGGCGGCCCCCTCGCCTGCCAGGTCCCAGAGGGAAGTAGTTTCTGAAGTAAAAAGACGTGGGTGAGACTTGCGACTCACTGCGGGCGATAAAAAGTCATCAGCGTGGAACGAGTCGGCGGCTGTCACTTGCGGGGGGGCACGCAGTGTCAGAAGCCGCCCCGGACGCGTTGCTCCCGAGGCCGAGAGGCGCCGAGAGCTCCGGCTGAGTGCCCGCCGCGGCCCCCGGGGCGCCACAAGGCCGGTGGGGGCGGGGCGTGCGCGTGCGCGTGGCCTTTCAAGGGGCCGCCGCCCGCGGGGGCGCGCAGGCTCCGGCCCGCCGGCCTCGCGCTGCCCGAGGGCCCAGTCTGCGCTGCCGGTGGACGCCCGGCCCGCGCACCGCCTCAACTTCCCGACCCGGCGCTTCTTCCGGGTGGGGACGCGCGCGCGCGCGCTCGTCCCGCCAAGCACCACGGGCTGCGGGCCGGAGGGGCGGGGCGGGGAGCGGCGGGGCGGGGCGTGCGGGCGGGCTCGGGGGCGGGGCTGGGACAGAGCAGCCGCCCAGAGCCGCGGAGGAGAG
Organism: Lepus europaeus; assembly: GCF_033115175.1. Taxonomy (NCBI): domain Eukaryota; kingdom Metazoa; phylum Chordata; class Mammalia; order Lagomorpha; family Leporidae; genus Lepus; species Lepus europaeus. The sequence continues at coordinate 117,742,191 of NC_084829.1, forward strand.
AGGCTACAGGGCGTGCTAGACGGATTGTTACTGTGGAATTTTTGGTCCGTCTTAGAAATCTGCCTAACCCACGGTCACAAAGGCTCTCTCGTATGTTTTCTGATAGAAATTTTAGGATTTTACTGTTTCTGTTTAGCTCTATTAGAGCTAGTTTTTGCATGGGCTGGATCCCAAGTCGCTTTTTTGCATATGGATAGCTGGTGTTCCAAGAGTTTTCTTTTTCACTTGAATATCCTTTGCACCTTCGTCGAAACTCAGTTCTTAAAAATCAGTTGCAAGGGCAATGGGCATTTGCCCAGTGGTTATGACTAAGGTGTCTCAGAGTACCTGGGTTCCATTTTCAGCTCCTAACTCCAGCTTCCTGCTAATGCAGATCCTGGGAGGCAGCAGGTGATGGCTCAAGAGTTGGGACCTGGAGTGAGTTTCTGGCTCCCTGGCTTTTACGGGCCCACAGAGAGAAAACTTGAGAGAATCCAGAGAAAGCTACTCTGCCTCCAGTGGTGCTGGTTGGGGGAGAAGAAAAGCAGCCGTTGCTGAAATCTGTCCAAGCTCAATACCTCTGATTCTATCTCAGAACTACAGATGAAATATACTTGGGAGGATGGTAGTGGAATTGTTTGCAACTGGAGCAGGGGAGTGGAGGTCACCACTGCTGTGGATCGAATTGTGTCCTCTCCCCAAAATTCAGCTCCTGAAGCCCTGTCTCCTGGTGTGACTACATATAGATAGGGCCTATAAAGATGTAGTTAAGATAATGTCACTGCTATTGACTCCTGACATAGAGGTCATCAAAAAGCTTGTGGGAAATGTGTACTAATGAAACCGATCTGCTTTTCAGTAATTCCCATATCAATAAAGGTGTGGGCCAGAGCCAAGACTTCAGAGGAGAATGCTGAACACTGGCTCAAATAGATCAGGCAGCATGGTAGGTTTATTAAAGCTTTTTACTTAGTGAGGGAAATGCATGAGAGAGTGAGGGCCCTTTCTAAGGGAGAAAAGGAAGTCCGGGGATTAAGCTGGGGCCATACCAAGCAGAGAGCAGGCCTGGAGCCACGTGCAGCTACAAGCAGCTTACCACAACTAGCAAAGAGAAGGCAGAGAGGGCGCCCCCAGCCCAGGCCACATGCCCCTCATGGTCAACAAGGGGGGTCTAGGGCAGAGAGGGAAAATAATGGAGGGGCCCAGCATGCCTTTTATCCACTTACAAGGTGGTGTGGTTAATTAGTCTGATTGGCAAGGTGGGTGTACAGGTGTGGTCAGGTGTGCCATGGGATCACGCAGGCAGGGAGCTTGGTGAAGGCATGGTCTTCCAGCTCACAAATCTAATCAATTTTATCCTTATGCTATCTGCATGCCTACATCAATACGAAAACACTATACAGGATTTCATTGTAACTCCAACCAAATCCCATACTGCTTTTTTCTAAAGAAACCAGGACTTAGTTTTGATGTGCTGTTCTTTTTATATATTGTTGAATTTAATTTGCAAACATTTTGTTTGGAATTTCTGCATGTATGCCTGGGATACTGACCTAACATTTTTGATGTCTTATCTTGTTTTGGTATCAGGGTAATGCTGGACTCATGGAACAAGTTAGGAAATATTCCCTTCTTTTTGATTTTCTGAAAGAATTTTTGTAAAATTTGTAATTCTCCTTAAAATGTTAGGGTTCACCATTCTTTAAAAATTTATTTGAAAAGTAGAGTTACACCAAGAGGGAGAGAAAGTGGGAGAGAGAAAGATCTTCCATCCACTGGGTCACTCCCCAGACGCCCACAATGGCCTGGGTTGGGCCAGGCCGAAGGTGGGATCCAGGAGCTTCATTGGGATCTCCCACATGGAGGCCTCTCTGAGATGCTGGCAGGCTTCTTGGAAGAAAGGCTTGCATGAGACTGAGAACCTGTAGATGTCTGAGGGCCCTGGAGACATCATGCTTCCTTCCATACTAGCCTGTTACTGTTTTACAGTTCACTAAAATGTTCTAGTTTAATCTTCCTCCCACCTTGCATTTGAAGCAATCTCAGGTAAACAAAACTGTGGGTTCTTTTTGCAATCCCTGTCTCCCCCTAGATTTCAGGTGAGTTATCTGTGACTGAAGCTCTCTAATGGGCTCAAGAAAAGTCTTTAATTTGTTCTAATTTTTATCTTGTAGGATGGGAGTGACATTCTCTCCTTGTCTCTACATCTCTGACCTGACACCATACATTCTGTCCTCATTTTTAACTTATCAATTTCAATTAAATATTTTTAAAATTTGCTATCCATTTCTTTTAAGTGTCTAAAATAGGCAGCATATAGTTGAGTTTCTGCTTTAATTGGGATACTTAGGACATTTACATTTAATGTATTTATTGATAGGTTAAAGTCTTTTTTTTAAGATTTATTTGAAAGAGTTAAAGAGAGAGGTCTTCCATCTGCTAGTTCACTCCCCCAGCACATCCAAACCCAGGAGAAGGAGCTTCTTTCAGGTCTCCCATGTGGGAGCAGGGGCCCAAGCACTTGGGCCATCCTTTGCTGCTTTCCCAGGGACATCAGCAGGGAGCCATATAGGAAGTAGAGCAACCCAGACTTGAACTGGCACTCATATGGGATGCTGGTGCTGCAGGCCAGGGCTTTAACCCCCTGCGCCACAGCGCCAGCCTAAAGTCTGTTCTCTTACTTTTTATTTTCTATCTCATCTGTTCCTTGTTCCTTCCTCTTAACGTTTTTTTTTATTAAGTATGTTCTGGGGTTCTATTGTATCTTCTTTGCTGGTTTATGAGCAATATAATTCTTTGTTATTTATTTTTTAATTTTTAAAAGACATTTATTTATTTGAAAGGGAGAGATACAGAGAGAAGGAAAGAAATAGAAAGACAGAGAAAGATATCTTCCATTCACTAGTTCACTCCCCTAAATGGCTGCGATGGCCAAGGCTGGGCTGATCTGAAGCCAGAAGCCAGGAGTTTCTTCTGGGTCTCCCCAGTGGGTGCAGGGGCCCAAGGACTTGGGCCATCTTTGGCTGTTTCCCTGATGCACCACCCAGGAGCTAGCTCAGAAATGGAACAGCTGGGAAAGGAACCAGCACCCATACAGGATGTTGGCACTGGTACTATAAGCCAAGGATCAATCTGCTATGCCACACTGCTGGCCCCTGATTACTTATTTTAATGGTTACTTTGTAGACTACATCATTAACTTATATACTATTTTTTAAGATTTATTTATTCATTTGAAAAGCAGAATTACAGAGAGGCAGAGGCAGAGAGACAGAAAGAGAGGTCCTCCATCCGCTGGTTCACTCTCCAGATGAACGCAATGGCTGGAGCTGCGCTGATCCCAAAGCCAGGAGCCAGGAGCTTCTTCCAGATCTCTCACATGGATGCAGGGGCCCACAGAACTTCAGCCATCTTCTACTGCTCTCCTAGGCCATAGCAGAGAGCTATATCGGAATTGGAGCAGCCAGGACTTGAGCCAGCACTCATATGGGATGCCAGCACTGCAGTCAGTGGCTTTACCTGCTATGCCACAGCACCAGCCCCCATACTATTTTCAAGTGATATTACACTTCTATACAAGACCTTATAATGAGGTACCTTAAAATCTCCCTTCCCAGCATTTATGCTACTGTTGCCATATAGTTTACACCTTTATTTATTTATTTTTTGACAGGCAGAGTGGACAGTGAGAGAGAGAGACAGAGAGAAAGATCTTCCTTTTGCTGTTGGTTCACCCTCCAATGGCCACCGCGGCCGGCGTGCTGCAGCCAGCGCACCGTGCTGATCAGAAGGCAGGAGCCAGGTACTTATCCTGGTCTCCCATGGGGTGTAGGGCCCAAGTACTTGGACCATTCTCCACTGCACTCCCGGGCCACAGCAGAGAGCTGGGCTGGAAGAGGGACAACCGGGATAGAATCCAGCGCCCCAACCAGGACTAGAACCCGGGGTGCTGGCGCCGCAAGGCGGAGGATTAGCCTGTTGAGCCGCGGTGCCGGCGTTACACGTTATTTATACATGTTCTAAGACCCATGCTACATTGTCATTTTGTTTAAACTAAAAGTTGACTTTAAAAGAAAAAATTATTTATTTGAAAGGTAGAGTTAGAGAGAGAGGAGAGAGAGATCTTCCATCTGCTGTTCATTCCCCTAATGGGCCAGGCCAAAGCCAGGAGCCAGGAGCTTCTGAATCACCCACCAGGATGCAGGGCCCTAGGTACTTGGGCCATCCTCTGTTGCTTTAATAGGGAGCTGGATCTGAAGTGAAGCCACCAGGACTCATATGGAATGCCGGCATTGCAGGCCACGGCTTAACCCTTTGCGTCACTGCAACAGCCTCCCATCAGTTAACTTTTAAAAGCTCAAATAGTAAGAAAATAATATATTTACCCCCTGTATTTATCAATCTTAGTGCTCTTCTGTTGCATCTTAAAATATCTTTTCTGTCCTTGCCTATATTTCAAATACACATACTGTTATTTTGATATTTTTTTCTGTCCAAAGTCTTCTTGTTAACCACAATGACAACTTCTTTTTCTACCCCTCACTTTCCCCTCTCCTCTCATCCTCCCCACTGCTCCCCCTACTCCTTCCACCTCTTCTTCCTCGTAAAGATTTTTGCTCCACTGTATTTCTTCTTGCACTGTGTCCAATGAGAAAGTTGTTGTTATTCTTACCTTTGTATATAATATTTCCCACCTTTGGTGCCTTTTTTTTTTAAATCACTGGTTTGAACAGTTTATGACTTGCCTGTCTATATTTTTCTTCATGTTTCTTATATTTGGGATTTTTTTCTAGATCTACCACTTTATAGAGGTAATTTAATTATAGAGGTATAGTTTCATCAAATTTGGAAAAGATTTTGGCTTTTATTTCTTTAACTATTTTTTCTACTTCCTCCATCCCTTTCCCCCAGGGGACCCAACTTACCTGCACATTAGGTTTCTTGACACTCCTTCAGAACTTAGGATAAAACTGTTGAATTTATTGGACTTGTGTTTTTTTCTGTGTGCTTAATTTTGAGTAATTCCTATTGCTGGGCCTACAAATTCACTAATCTTATCTTCAATGTTTAATCTGCATTTAGTCCAATCCAATGTAATTTACATCTCATCCATTGTCGTTTTCATCTACAGACATTAGATTTGGAGGCAGGCATTTGGCCTAGCAGTTTAAGCTGTTGGTTAGTATGCTAGTGTCTCACGTCTGAACAACTGCATTTAATTCCTGGCTGCCTGACAGTGCAGACTCTGGGAGGCAGTGGTGATGGCTCAAGTAGTAATGTTCCTGTCCTTTGTGTGGGGGGCTTGGGTTGAGTACCTGCCTCCCAACCAAGCTCCACCTGTGTGGGCATTTGGGAAGTGAACCAATGGATGATGGCACATTCTCCCTCTCTCTCTCTGTATCCCATATAAATTAAGTTATATATTGGGTCTTTAAAAAAATTTCTATGATGTTTTACCTGATCTGTTCTTCTACTACTTCATTTTGATATTGTTTAGTTTTGAATCATTTACCTTTATTTCTATAAAATTTTACCTTTATATTTAAAATTGTTTTACAGTAATGTAATTCTTGATGAAAGGAAGAGAACGAGAGACATAGAGCGATATTCCATCCACTGGTTCATTCTCCACATGCCTGCAAAAGCCGGGTTAGTCCCAGCTGAAGCCAGGATCACAGAACTTGGTTCAGATCTCCCACATAGTTGGCAGGGACCCAAGTACCTGAGCCATCATCTGTTGCCTCCCAGGGTGGACATTAGCAGGAAACTGGATTGGAAGTAGAGGAGCCAAGACTTGGAACCAGGCACTTTGATAAAGGATATAGGTGTTCTAAGCAGCGTCTTAACCATTGTTCCCAATGCCTGCCCCTACTGTTGTTCTTTTTTTTTTTTTTTTTTTTTAAGATTTACTTTATTTAATTGAAAAGCGGAGTTAGAGAAAGGGAGAGAGAAAAAGAGAGAGCTTCCATCCACTGGTTCACTCCCAAAATGACCAAAATATCCAGGGCTGGGCAGGCCCAAACCCAGAGCCAGGAGCTTCATTTGGGTCTCCCACATGGGTATTGGGCCCAAGTACTTGTGCCATCCTCTGCTGCTTTACCAGGTGCATAAGCAGGGAGCTGGATCAGAAATGGCGCAGCTGGATCGCAAACCTGCACACATATGGGATGCTTTCTTATAGTGGTGGCTTACCTATTGTTGCACCACAATGCTAGCTCCCATTCTTAAGTCCTATTTTTGTACTACCATTTTATATTTCTCTTTTATTCCACTTTGTCTCACAATTTTCAGTCAACTGAAATGTAAGCATGAATTTATTTATTTTGCTGCTCCAAAACCAGTGATCACATAGGAAACACTGGATATTGTCTGTTGAATTATATTCATAATACTGAAATGTTTGCTTTTATAAATTTTTATTGGCTTTTACCTTTCAAGCTTTTAAACCTTTCAATTCACTGTGTATTCCACCAGTCTCCTCTGCTCACTCCAACCTGGCAGCATTGCCGGTACTCACATTTTCAGGTCTCTTCTGCCTTAGCATTTCACATTTGCCACCATTACACCCAGCCCCATGGCCCAGTAATCTCCATTGTTCACCCCATTGTAACCCACTCCACAACTACCCTCACTGCCTTATACTGTTATTTTTCTCTCCATTGCATATCACCAACAACAACTGACAATACTTAACTGTGATTCTTACTTATTTTATCAGTCATTCACATACACAGATTTCATGGACAGATACATGTCTATATGGGGATCTATCTCTGTATTCTTCCACAACAATGTAAGCTCCACAGGCAGGAATCTCTTTCCCACTGGAATACCCCTGGTCCTAAAACAGTACTTGGTACATGTAGGTACACAATGAATGTGGAAATATTTCTGTCTTTACTTAATTTTAATGTTTTAATTTACTTCTTCCATTAACATATTTATTGTGGGACTAGTTCTGAATGAAAAGCACACCCAAGGATTAGAGATCCTAAAGAGAAGCCAGAATGAAATACTGGGAGTGAAAAACTCAATTGACCATATGAAAAACACCATGGAATCCTTCAGAAATCGAACAGATGAAATAGAAGAGCGAATATCAGAACTCGAAGACAAACTTCCATAAATAATATAGTCAGATCAAACACAGGAAGAATTTAGAAAATTAAAAAATATGGTTGGAGACCTACAAGATTCAATCAAGCATTGTAATGTTCGGATACTAGGAGACCCTGAGGGTGTGGAAAGAGAGAATGGATTGGAAGGTGTTTTCAAGGAAATAATATCAGAAAACTTCCAACAGAGGCAGATTGATGATAACAACCAAATTCAACAAATAGGAGCCTCAACAAGTTAGACCAGAAGAGAAATTCACTGCGACACATTGTTGGCAACACTCAGCTCAGTGAAACACAAAGAACAAATCCTAAAATATGCCAGAGAGAAACGACAAATCACATTCAGGGGTAATTTAATCAGACTCCCCCAGACTTCTCATCGCAAACACTACAGGCAAAGAGACAATGGCATGATATATTCCAAGTTTTAAAAGACAAACAATGCCAACATACAATACAGTATCCTGCAAAGCTATCATTTATGAATGAAGGGAAAATAAAGGTCTTCTGCAACAAACAGAAACTGAAGGAATGTGTATTGTCATGTCCAACCCTACAATAATGGCTCAAAGACGTGCTGCACACAGAAATACAAAAACAAGAACTTCACTACAAAAAAAGCAAATGTAGAAAATGACCCAACTAAGCCACAAACAAATCTCAAAATACATAAACAGCTCATTTTAGGAAACATGACTGGAAAAAGACAGTACTTAACAGTAGTCACACTGAATGTGAATGGGCTTAACTCTACTACCAAGAGACACAGACTAGCTGATTGGACCAAAAAAGAGAATCCATCTATATGCTGCCTTCAGGAAACACACCTTATCAGCAAAGATGCATGCAGACTGAAAGTGAAAGGATGGAAAAAAGATATTCCAAGCTAACAGAAATTAAAAAAGAGCTGGTGTGGCCATCCTAATATCAGACAAAATAGACTTTAACACAAAAAACTATTAAAAGAGACAAAGAAGGGCTGGCGCCGTGGCTTAACAGGCTAATCCTCTGCCTTGCGGTGCCGGCACACCGGGTTCTAGTCCCGGTCGGGGCGCCGGATTCTATCCCGGTTGCCCCTCTTCCAGGCCAGCTCTCTGCTATGGCCCGGGAAGGCAGTGGAGGATGGCCCAAGTGCTTGGGCCCTGCACCCGCATGGGAGACCAGGAGAAGCACCTGGCTCCTGGCTTCGGATCAGTGCGATGTGCTGGCCGCAGTGGCCATTGGAGGGTGAACCAACGGCAAAAAGGAAGACCTTTCTCTCTGTCTCTCTCTCTCACTATCCACTATGCCTGTCAAAAAAAAAAAAAAAAAAAGACAAAGAAGGGCATTATATAATGATGAAAGGATCAATCCAACATGAAAACATTACTATTATAAATGTATATGCACCTAATTACAGGGTGCCTGGCTACTTGAAAGAATTACTAAAGGACTTAAAGGGAGATATAGATTCAAATACAATAGTAACAGGGGACTTCAACACCCAACTCTCACCAAAGGACAGATCAACCAGACAGAAAATCAACAAGGAAACAACAGAGCTAATTGACGCTATAGACCAAATAGACCTAGTAGAAATCTTCAGAGCCTTCCACCCCACAGCCAGAGTTCACATATTTCTCTATTTCTCCCCAGTACATGGGACGTACTCTAGGATGGACCATATGCTAGGCCATTAAGGGAGCCTCAACAAATTAAAAAAAAAAAATTGAAACTATACCATGCATCTTCTCAGACCATAGCACAGTGAAACTCGAAATCAACAACCCAAGAATCTCTACACCATATGCAAACACATGGAGAATGGACAACATGATTCTGAATGAACAGTGGGTCATAGAAGAAATCAAAAGAGAAATCAAAAGATTTCTAGAAACAAATGAAAATGACAACACAACCTATCAAAACCTGTGGGACACAGCAAAAGCAGTGCTAAGAGGAAAGTTTATAGCAATTGGTGCCTATATCATGAAACTGGAAAGGAACCATACAAATGACCTCTCCATGCACCTCAAGAATTTAGAGAAACAGCAGCAAATGAAGCCCAAACTCAGCAGAAGGAAAGAAATACTATAGAGAAGAAATAAACAGAATTGAAACAATCAAAAAAAAAAATCAACAAAACCGAGAGCTGGTTCTTTGAAAAAATAAACAAAATAGACACACCATTGGCCGAACTAACCAAAAAAAGCAGAGAGAAGACCCAAATCTGTAAAATTAAAGATAGTAATGGAAATGTAAGAATCACCAGAAACCACTACAAAGAGATGTATGCTAACAAATTGGGGAACGTGGAAGAAATAGATAGATTCCTGGACACTTACAACCTTCCTAAACTGAGCCGTGAAGATATAGAAAACCTAAACAGACCCATAACCATGAAAGAAATTGAATCAGTAATAAATACACTACCGAAAAAGAAGAGCCCAGGACCGGATGGCTTCACCACTGAATTCTACCAGACATTTAAAGAACAACTAACTCCAGTTCTTCTCAAATTATTCAAAACAATTGAAAGGGAGAGAATCCTCCTAAATTCTATGAAGCCAATATCACCTTAATTCCTAAGCCTGGAAAAGACACAACAGAGAAAGAAAACTACAGACCTATCTCTGATGAACATAGATGCAAAAATACTCAACAAAATTCTGGCAAACCGAATCCAACTGCACATCAGAAAGATCATTCACCTGGACCAATTGGGATTTATCCCTGGTATGCAGGGATGGTTCAGTGTTCGAAAATCAATAAATGTGATAAATCACAATAACAAATTGAGAAAAATCATATGATTATCTCAATAGATGCAGAGAAAGCATTTGACAAAATACAACACCCTTTCATGATGAAAACTCTAAGCAAATTGGGGTTAGAAGGAACATTTCTCAACACAAATAAGGAAATTTATGATAAACCAATGGCCAGGATCATATTGAATGGGGAAAAGTTGGAGGCATTTCCATTGAAAACTGGCACCAGACAAGGATGCCCACTCTCACCACTGCTATTCAATATAATCCTAGAAGTTTTAGCCAGAGCCGTCAGGCAAGAAAAAGAAATTAAAGGGATACAAATGGGAAAGGAAGAAGTTAAACTATCCCTATTTGCAGATGACATGATCCTTTAATAGGGGATCCAATAAATTTCTGTAAGAGTCTATTGGAACTCATAGAAGAGATTGGTAAAGTAGCAGGATACAAGGTCGATGCTCAGAAATCAACAGCCTTTGTATACACAGACAATGCCGTGGCTGAGGAAGAACTTCTAAGATCAGTCCCATTCACAATAGCCACAAAAACAATTAAGTACCTTGGTATAAATTTAACCAAGGATGTCAAAGACCTCTATGATGAATATTACAGAAGATTAAAGAAAGAAATATAAGAAGACACCAAAAATGGAAAAATCTGCCATGCTCATAGATTGGAAGAATCAATATCATCAAAATGTTCATTCTCCCAAAAGAAATTTACAAGTTCAATGAAATACCAAAGTCATTTTTCACAGACCTAGAAAAAATGATGCTGAAATTCATATGGAGAAACAGGAGACCGTGAATAGCTAAGGCAATCCTTTGCAATAAAAACAAAGCCGGAGGCATCACAATTCCAAACTTCAAGACATACTACAGGGAAGTTATAATCAAAACAGCCTGGTACTGGTACAAAAACAGATGGATAGACCAATGGAACAGAACAGAAACACCGGAAATCAATCCAAACATCTATAACCACTCATATTCGACAAAGGACCTAAAACCAACCCCTGGAACAAGGACAGCCTCTTCAACAAATGGTGCTGGGAAAACTGGATGTCCACATGTTGAAGTATGAAGCAAGACCCCTGCTCTACACCATATACAAAAATCCACTCAACATGGATCAAAGAAATAGAGATATGCTGCAACACCATGAAATTAATTGAGAGCATAGGGGAAACCCTTTGAGACATTGGAACAGGCAAAGAATTCCTGGAGAAGACCCCAGAGGCACAGGCAATCAAAGATAAAATAAATGGGATTACCTCAAATTGAAAAGTCTCTTTACAGCAAACGAAACAGTCAGGAAAGTGAAGAGGCAACCAACAGAATGGGAGACATTATTTGCAAACTACACAACTGATAAAAGAATAACAATTAGAATCTATAAAATGATCAAGAAACTCCACAGCAATAAAACAAACAACCCACTAAAAAGATGGGCCAAGGGCCTTAACAGACATTTTTCAAAAGAGGAAATCCAAATGGCCAACAGACACATGAAAAAATGATCAGGATCTCTAGCCATCAGGGAAATGCAAATCAAAACCACAATGAGGTTTCACCTCACCCCGGTCAGAATGGCTTACATACAGAGATCAACTAACAACAGATGCTGGCGAGGATTTGGGGGAAAAGGGACATTAATCCACTGTTGGTGGGAATGCAAACTGGTAAAGCCACTATGGAAGCCAGTTTGGAGAGTTCTCAAAAACCTGAATATAGCCCTACCACATGACCCAGCCATCCCACTCCTTGGAATTTACCCAAAGGGAATTAAACTGGAAAAAAGGAGAGCTGTTTGCACCTCAATGTTTATTGCAGCTCAGTTCACAGTAGCTAAGACATGGAATCAACCTAATGCCCATCAGCAGTAGACTGGATAAAGAAATTATGGGATATGTACTCTATAGAAATATACTATACAGCAGTAAAAAAAAAAAAAAAAAAAAAAAAAAGAAACCCGGTCATTTGCAACAAAATGGAGGAATCTGGAAAACATCACGCTGTCCCAAAAGGGACAAATATCATATGTTCTCCCTGATCGATGACAACTAACCGAGCACCTAAAAGGAAACCTGTTGAAGTGAAATGGACACTATGAGAAACAATGACTTGATCAGCCCTTGTCTTGACTGTTGAGGAACAACTCACTATTTTTATTCCTTTTAGTATTTTTTTGTTGTTGTTGTTTTGTTCTACTTAATATCATTGGTTGAACTCTGTAATTAATACACAATTATTCTTACGATTTAAAATTAACAGAAAAGTGATCTTTGTTAAATATAAGAGTGGGAATAAGAGAAGGAGGAGATATACAGGTTGGCACATGCTCACTCGGACTTACCTCCAACGGTAGAGCTAGAAATGTGCCAGGGGATTCCAATTCAATCTTATCAAGGAGGCATGTACCAATGCCATCTCACTTGTTAAAGTGATAAGTTTAAGTACATAATTGATCAAAAAGATAGGTTAAGTGTCGAAGAGATTTCACAGATAAGACCAGTGTCTGCAAATAATGAAGGATAGAATTAAAAGGGAGAGAATGATCCTATGGGGGAAAGCAGGATACACAGCAGACTCATAGAATGGCAAATGCCCTAAACAGCACTCCGGCCTCAGAATCAACCCTTGGAGCATTCGGATCTGGCTAAAAGGTCCATGAGAGTCCTGCAGGCATGGAAAGCCAAGACACTGTGGCAAAAATGACCTGAATGAAAGATCTCGGTGGACAAGATCCCAGCAGAAAGAACAGGCTATCATAGAAGGAAGCACCTTTCTCTGAAGGGAGGAAGGAACCTCCATTGTGATACGGCCTAGACTAAATAAGCTCAGAGTTGGTGAACTCGAGAGGCTTCCATAGCCTTGACAGCTCATGGCAAGAGCCTCAGGTGATTGCTGACGTCATAAATAAGAGTGTCAATTGTTAAATCAACAACGGGAGTCACTGTGCACCTGCTCCCTACGTAGGATCTCTGTCCTTAATGTGTTTTACTATGAGAATTAATGGTAAAACTACTTGTCAAACAGTACTCTATATCTTGTGCGGTTGTGTGGGTGCAGTCTGTTGAAATCTTTGCTTAGTATATACTAAGTTGATCTTCTGTATATAAAGATAATTGAAAATGAAAAAACGGTGTTAAATTGGAAATTACATAGAAAATCAATTTTTTAAAAAAATATCATGTAGGATCTCTGTCATTAATGTGCTGTACACTGTGATTTAATGCTACAACTAGTACTCCAACAGTATTTTTTCACTTTGTGTTGCTATGTGAGGGCAAACTGCTGAAATCTTTATATATACTAAACTGATTTTCTGTATATAAAGAGAATTGAAAATGAATCTTGATGTGAATGGAAGGGGAGAGGGAGCAGGAAAGGGGAGGGTTGTGGGTGGGAGGGAAGTTATGGGGGGGGGGGAGCCATTGTAATCCATAAGCTGTACTTTGGAAATTTATATTCATTAAATGAAAGATTAAAAAAAAAAGAATCGATGAAGAATGGGATGGGAGAGGGAGTGGGAGATGGGATGGCTGCGGGTGGAAGGGAGGTTATGGGGGAAAAAGCCACAACAATGCAAAAGTTGCACTTTGTTAATTTACATTTATTAAACAAAAAAAATTTATTTATTTGAAAGGCAGAGTTAGAGAGGCAGAGGCAGAGAGAGAGAGAGAGGTCTTCCATCTGCTGGTTCACTCCCGAGATGGCCACAATGGCCAGAGCTGCGCAGATCTGAAGCCAGGAGCCAGAAGCTTCTTCTGGGTCTCCCAAGTGGGTGCAGGGGCCCAAGGGCTTGGGCCATCTTCCACTGCTTTCCCAGGCCATCAACCAAGAAGCTGGATTGGAAGTGGAGCAGCCAGGACTAGAATTGGCACCCATATGGGATGCCAGCACTGCAGGTGGCTGCTTTACCCACTATGCCACAGTGTCAGCCCCAAGACAACTGTTTTACCGATCATCTTTCATATGATCTTTTAGTAGATAGGGTACATAGTGTCATTTTATTATATGGCCCAGGTGATTGAGTCACTGAAATTAAGATGCTGGTTTGGAGGCAGAGCCGTGCTAGGTAGCTCAGTGAAAGGAGCCTTCTCATCATTGGAGGTATTCAAGTTCCATCAGGGATGGTATCCTAGGCTGTTTTATGTTGCTGCAACAGAATACCACACACTGGATATGTTACAAAGAAGACTTTTATTTCCTACAGTGAAGTCCAGTATCTGTGCTCAGGCTTCAGGTGATAGCCTTCTTGCTATGTCACCCATGAGAGAAGGGCAGAGAGGAATGAAAGAGGGATGCAATTTGTGACCTTCAGGCCTTTGTATCCACATGCACCCCTTCATGAGGGTGGAGCCCTTATGACCTAACCATCTCCCTTCAGGTCACACCTCCCAACACTGCCATACTGGGGCTGAGGTTTCCAACACATGCTGTTTTGGGGACCACATTCAAAGCATTATATAGTTATACAGGGAATTTTTTTTTTTTTTTTTTGACAGGCAGAGTGGACAGTGAGAGAGAGACAGAGAGAAAGGTCTTCCTTTGCTGTTGGTTCACCCTCCAATGGCCGCCGCGGCTGGCGCGCTGCGGCCGGCACACCGCGCTGATCAGAAGGCAGGAGCCAGGTGCTTCTCCTGGTCTCCCATGCAGGTGCAGGACCCAAGCACTTGGGCCATCCTCCACTGCACTCCCTGGCCACAGCAGAGAGCTGGCCTGGAAGAGGGGCAACCGGGACAGAATCCGGTGCCCCAACCGGGACTAGAACCCTGTGTGCCGGCGCCACAAGGTGGAGGATTAGCCTGTTGAGCCACGGCGCCGGCCTATACAGGGAATTTAAGCCTTCTTAGGGAGACTGGAAGAAATGCCTATTAAGGCCTCTTCTAATCCTCAGATTTTAAGATTCCAGGTTGCTTCTTAAATTATCTAAAAAGAAGTCTTAGTGAACATTTATTTCAATTACAGTGTTAACCATTTATATAAGTTTTTTTAACCCTCCCCTCTAATATTTTTTAAAAATTTATTTATTTATTTGAAAGGCAGAGTAAACAGAGAGGTAGAGGGAGAAAGAGAGAGGTCTTCCATCTGCTGGTCCACCCCCTAGATGGCTGCAATGTCTGGAAACTGCACCGATCTGAAGCCAAGAGCCAGGGAACTTCCGGGTCTCCATGAGGGCACAGGAGCCCAAGGACTTGGGCTATCCTGGACTGCCCTCCCAGGCCACAGCAGAGAACTGGATCAGAAGTGGAGCAGCTGTGACTCGAACTGGTACCCACATAGGATACCAAGCATCGCAGGTGGTGTCCCAACCCAACACACCACAGTGCCAGCCCCAACCCTCTTTAATATTAATATATATAACAGTGACAGTGAAGTTTGTTTTATAATTTTTACTTATTTTTTTCTCCTGTCCTTTTAATTTCTCTCTTCCCTCCCTCTCCAGCATAAAAGTAAAATGGTCTCTGAAAAATACAGACAAAACCCATCCTGGCTTACAGCCCAGTCTGTCACCTCATTTTCTCTTTCCTTCTCCCTGAATGGCTAAGCTTCCGTTTCTTCTGGAGTTGCCTGCTCTCTTTGAAACTTTCTTCTTCCAGAACATCTTGTTGTTTGGATCTAGAGCTACCTCCCCTCCTCAGGTCCTACTTGTCTCCAAATGTTGTTAATCTCCTGAAGTTCTAGCCATAACCACATTCCTTGTTCTCATCCACATCTGTAGCTTTATCTCATATATATGCCAAGCCTCTAAAATATCTCTAGTTCATAACTTTTTTCATTCCCATATGCTTATATTTACCTGCCTTTTAATTATTCCAGAGAAATTTAATTCAACCTGTCTGAAATCAAACATCATCTTTTGCCCATCCATCACTTTATTTCTATTCCATGTGTATTTGTCACTAACCATCATCAATTCTTTTTTTCTTTCTTCTTCTGTTTTTTTTTTTTTTTTTTGGACAGGCAGAGTTAGACAGTGAGAGAGAGAGAAAGGTCTTCCTTTGCCGTTGGTTCACCCCACAATGGCCGCTGTGGCCGGCGCGCTGCAGCCGACACACCACGCTGATCCGAAGCCAAGAGCCAGGTGCTTCTGGTCTCCCATGCGGGTGCAGGGCCTGCACAGCAGAGAGCTGGACAGGAAGAGAAGTGACTGGGACAGAATCTGGTGCCCCAACCAGGACTAGAACCTGGGGTGCTGGCGCCGCAGGTGGAGGATTAGCCCATTGAGCTGCAGCATCGGCCAGTAACCATCATCAATTCTGTATCTTCACTGTCTATCCTCTTATCTCCATTCCCATTAAAATTCTTTAGTTTAGTCCTTATATTAGCCAATTCAATAAACGACTAATTGATCTTGATGTCAGTCAAGTCCCCATCTCTTATGAACCAACTGCAGTCATTATGGTGACTTCCAGCATTTTAATCTAATCACGCTATTACCTGTTCAAAATTCTACAGGATCAAGATAAATGCTTTATGAAAACTTCCGGGCCCTTTATATCTCTGGAAAGAACAGTTTCAACCCTTCTAGTGGTGATTGTATGTGTTTGTGTGTGCTGGGGTGCTTAAGGTTTAAAAAATGTGAAACTGAAAAACTGAAGTGTCTGATACAAAGTAGGTATTCAAGAAATGGCTACATAGAATCGTACACATATTTTATGTGGGAATGAGTTCCCTGGACTCAACCAGCTTGCTCTCCTTTCCTCCCTTCTTCCTTACCTTGCTTTGAAAGGCAGAGAGAGGTCTTCCATCTGCTTGTTCACTCACGGAATCCCTGCAGCAGCCAATGCTGGGCCAGACTGAAGCCAGGAGCCTGGAACTCCACCCAGGTCTCCCACATGGGTGACAGGGGACCAGGCACTTGAGTCATCATCTCCTGCCCCCAGGATGATTTAGTAGGAATGCTGGATTCCAAATGAAGAAGCTGGGACTGGAACTGGCACTCTAATAGGAGATGTCGGCATCCCAAGAGCCAGCTTAACCTGCTGCACCACAATGTGCATCCCTCTTTCTTGACTGTTTCAGCTTATGTCTGGAATACACCTGCCTTATAATTCGATATTATACTTGGATACTACTTCTAAGTCAGGTTGAACCTGCCTCTATTCTGAATTGAGCTGTTTACTTCCTCCGTCCTGTTCGGGTTGCATTCCCCATAAATCTCTTTTGTTGATTTTCTGAAATTTCTTAAAAACTGTTTGGTTTTGGACTTTCGCAGCAAATGTTCCAGTTAGCTCCCTGAAGACAGATCTTTTTCATCCTTCTGTGTCCACATCTGGCACCTGCACAGCCCTAATCAACCAATCCTTGTTAACAACTGACCACACTGTGAGGTATACAAATGAGGGGCAAGAATATGTCTATAACAAGACTTATTTTCTGAAATAAGAATTACGTAACCATTATCTCTTAGCAAATTCAATCCCATAATTGAAAGGAAAAAAATTAAAAGTAATTTGTAGAAATCTTTTTTTCAGGATGATAGCTTAACAAATAACATGCTACCATCTGTGCATACTTATATGCATACTCATACTCATTTGCAATCATTTATTCCTTGAGGATTTTGTGAAGATTAAATGAGGTAATTGTACATTCCCTTTAGCATAGTGCCTGGTAAATAGTAGCCATTTTAAAAGTTGGTCTTTTACACATTATAATAATCACTGATCTTGTATGAGTATGACATTTGCATTCATCTAGTTCTTCTAAAATCTGTGTTACTGACTCAAACTAAATGTGGTACTCTTAGAAATGAATGCCTTCTTTTTTGCGGCCACAGAATCAATATAGTAGCCTGCCCAGGCAGACTAAAGTTTAGAGAAATAAAAGATATCATTGTTAATTCTAGACTGTTCCTGTATAAATACTTAGTTGCCCACTAAGAAAATGGACAAATTTAAGATAAATTGACACAGAACTGACTCTCTGCACAGTAACTTTTGACAATGAAGGATGTTAATCAGAGGTACTAACTGTACTAGAAGTTCTAGATTTCAACTATCAAAATAAATGAACAAACCTATATGCTTGAAAGTCTACAAGTACTTTCATTCTAACCTAGTAAACTTAAGAGAATCACATATGGTGATAGAACAAGTTAATAAATTATAACAGATTTCCCTTTTCTTATTTCATATGCTAATAAATCAATAATCAATTTGATATAAATTTGATATCAGATGGTTATTAATGCAGTAAAACTTTTTTTTTTTCAGTAAGTCTTACCTGGAGTTAAAACATATTTAAAAATTAAAGCAATTTTACTAGAAGAAAATGAAAAGCATTATCATTTGTTCTAACAAAATTTATTATGCAGTAATTACAAAGGTTAAAGACTCTTCCATCTCAAAAAAAATAACTGTTATAATTACACACATAATATAGTACTTTATGGAGTGATTCCAATAAATATCAGAGGAAATACAGTGAGTGCATTGTGAAATTGGAGAGACAGGTACTTTCTCATTCACAGTGTTTGACTTGGGGAAGCCTGTTCACATAATGGTTTGTATAAAGTCATGCTCTCAGTCACAGTCCACATGGAACTGTGCCAACATAGTTCTTTCAGAATGTGAAGTACCGGGCAAACCACTCCTGGCGCTGGGGATCTGGAGAAGCCACCGGGGAAGCGTCACTCTGAGGAGGACTAAATTCATAAAAAGAGAGACATGTAACCCAGCATTAAGCCGTTTTGCAAAATGAAGGGAAAAAGCACATACCACATCAGTGTAGAGCATCAAAAACTGGGTGCCCATGTTAGAAGCTGTGTTTCAGACATCTGGCACTCCATCTACACTAGCTCCAGTTCTCCATCCCATGAGAGCATGAGAGTGCATCAGCTGCTCAGATGAATTCAGTTAAAGAGGAGCCACATCACAACAATTACAAGAAAACCAAAGACAAACTATTGAGGAAAACAATGTCACCTTCTTTGAATAAAAATAATCTGGAGGGGAAATAAGAGAGAGTAAGATTATGTTCCTCTCTTTCAGCACCATTTCCCGTTGAGTTAATTAAAAGTCCAGAATCTGACACAAGCATTTGATTCTGACAGAAGTTTCCTTACATATAACTAAATTAACTAAATAGAGGTATAGCATTTTTTACTACATACATATTTATTTAGGACTTTCATTTCATAATTCCATAAGCAAATCCTCCAGGAAAAGGAGTGCATTTAAAAATCCAATTTCCCCTCCATCATCAAAGTCACATAATTTATACTTATCTTAACTCTAACTAAAAATTCTTTGGACTACTTGAGAAAACAAAAGAATCCCTACCGTCTTTGGGGGAAATTACAAGGCACGCAACAATGTGTAATGGAAACTCCAGTAGCCATGTTCCTTGAGCTCATGCACATGCATCTTACTGATACCTGAACATACCCATGCATGGGGAAAATAAGCAACACAAAAGATTTAGCAGGAGACACATTCAAATGTGTATTTCACTATTTTTTACTCTTACTATTTATTTTTACTATTTCAAATAATTAGTCATTAACTATATAATTTATCACTTAGTGTAAAAAAAAGACTTGTCTACTCATAAGGCTATTAGTGCTACTGCTGAGATTTAGTAAGAATAAAAAAAAAGTTAAAGCAGTAAAATATAAATAGTACGGTGAGCATAAAATAACAGTGCCCCCTTACTATCTGATAGCTAAACAACTGCATTTCACTCAAAACTTACTTGTTAATACATTTAGTCAACAAATCTGAGGTAACAAAATTGGAATGCCAATTTTAACTTTTTTTTTGCCTAAATTAATTTTTTGCTTAAGTAAAATCATTAAGTTCCCAGAACTTATATATCTTTTATTTTGGTAGTACACACACATATGTATATGTATGTGTGTGTGTGCACATATATTTATTTATTTATAAATAAGCCTCATAAAGAAAAAGAGGAAAAACTATATAATTTAAGAAACAGAAAAACCATTTAATAAATTATTTTATAGTTCTTCCATAAGGAGAGATTAATGAAAAATTGTGATAATGCTAAAAATGAAGCAATTGTGCATAAATCTTAAAATTCTAAGCATATGGATTACATTGGAATCTCTTCAAGTATTTGGAAAATTGATGACAAGAAATTAGAAAAAATCTTTTTAACAGAGACAATGTCTAAAGAGGTGATAAGAATATTTTGAAAATATTTCATTGTACTATTTTTCTTGGTTGTTTTCTGAACAGATTTATGCAATGAAAGAAAGTATATTTCTCAAGATAAAAAAGAAAAGAAAAAACTCATTGGTGAGACGGGGCTCACCTCAAAAATGTCTTGGGCTCTTTGGGTGGCACTGGCTGTGGAAGTGGTTTGCTGTTGTTGAACTCAATGTCGTGGACTGGAGAATTAGGAATGGGATCCAGGCGGTTAGGATGTCCATTGCCCACTCCACTGGATTCCAGAGCACTTAGATTGGGAACACTCACAAACCTGTTTGTTGATGATTTATCATTCTTCTTCTTTTGCTGCATTAAAAATAATACATGTGAGGATAGTCCCTGCATGAGGACAGTTCAAAAAAAAGGGAATAGCACAAGATATAAATTTGGCATGGGAGAATTTGGGGAGTTTTATGTTAAGTTAGGCTGTTAAAATTAACTAGTGGCGAGGCCAGCACTGTGGTCCAGTGGGTAAAGTCGCTGCCTGCAGTACTGGCATCCCATATGGGTGCTGGTTCGAGTACTGGCTGCTCTACTTCTGATTTAGCTCTGCTATGGCATGAAAAAGCAGCAGAAGATGGCTTAAGTCGTTGGGCCCCTGCACATGTGTGGGGGACCTGGAAATTTCTGGCTCCTGGTTTTGGATGGGCCCAGCTCCAGCCATTGTGGCCATTTTGGGAGTGAACCATTGGATGAAAGATCTTTCTCTCTCTCTCTCTCTCTCTGACTCTGTCTCTGTCTCCCTGTAACTCTGCCTTTTAAATCAATCAATCTTAAAAAAAATTAACTAGTGTTACCCAAAGTGTGTTCTGGGGATCCCTGGAGGTGTTCTGTATCTACATGGAATCCTCAGAGACAGTCATGCTACCAGCACAGAAGGAATGAGGGGCAACGTTAGGGGTGGGTCATTTCTAACTGTGAATCAGCAACTGTGAAATCACAGGTTGGGAGAGGGGAGGTGGAGTGCCAGAGAGTAAAGAGAATACTGGAAGGAGAAGGGAAAACTGAAGGGGAGAGAGGAGCTCTTGCAAATACCATGAGGTTAAATGGATTTAGGCTAAATTAGGAGAAGGGATAAAGTTAAATATAATTTTAAGAGAAGTCCATGAACTTTAGCCATCTGTCAAAGGGAGGCAGTTCTTGCCTGGAAAAAAAAGGAATGAGAAAATGCTTGGCAATATAGTTTGTAACAAATTTTGCATTTCTACTTAAGATTTAAGATTTAAAATTAGAGAAAATAATTTGATATTAAGTACCCTGTGACATCTACCTGAAGGGAGGAAATTAAATGTGTACAATTAAATCTAATTTTCCAATTAACTGGCAGTACCATTAATTGGATTATATTTTTTTAAAAAAGTAAAGGTTATAAAACAGAAGTAATCAGTATTTATTTTTAATCAATCTTTAAAATAGATTATAAATTACAATACAATTATAGATTACTGAAATTTATCACCTTGCAAATCATTAACTTTAGTCTCAAAAGTACTTTAGTCATACCTCTAGAATCAATTAGCATCATCTTGTGTGGAATAAAAACTAACATGATATAAAATATTTAGAAATTCCTCATCTTTTTCTCATTAGACATACATTCTTTGTAAAATGATTCCAGAGTTTGACAAAAATACACAAAATAGAACTTTTCCTTTACTTATGAAGTAACTTTCTCACTATCTAGACATTTCCCTCCAATATGGAGGACCCCATATTCTGTGACTCACAGCATACCCAGAAAAAGAAAGTAGGATAATATCTTCAGAATTATTTGTGAAAACGTAAGTTACTACCAAGGTCTATAGTAGCCTATAAGTTCTTACAAAGATGTGTCTTTTGCTTTTCTTGTTCTAGTCACCAGAGGGCATAATTAAACCTAGTTAATGTTTTTATGTTAAGAAATCAAAAGCATCATTGATGAAGTTCTACAGTAATGGTTTTGTAAATAAAAAAATCTAATCCTAATTGAATAATAAGTGAAAATAAAATATTTATAGAGCATATTGTTTCTACTGTTTTTTCCTTCTACTTCACAGAATATTCAGGTTTAAAATTTGGAGCATTTTAGCCTGAGAAGGAAGGCTAGATTAAGGGTTCTCAGTAGAGAAGTTTTATAAGCTTTGAAAGCAAAATTTCTGGGTAAAAGTAATAACAGAAATTAGGCATGATGTGAAAATAAAATATAAACCAACAAAACAGCTTTAGCACTAGCACTTTTATGTGTGCTACTACTGATTTCTGTCAAAAGATTCATAATCCCTATGAAGCCAATGTATATGTAATTATTTATTCTACATTACTTGCTTTATTCACAGAAAAATTTGTGATAATTTATATAAAATGTGATGAAATTCTGCAACTGAACAAATATAAACTGAATACCCACTATACCCAAAGCACTATACTGGAGCCATGGAAGCTGGGATACAAAGATGTGTGACTTAGCCATTCCATGTCAAGGCTCTTCTATTTGTCCTAAGAGAGTAACAAAGTATCAGAATATGTCATATTCAATTTTGATAGTCAAGAACAGTCATAAGACTGTGAGAAGTAAAACTCTTCTCTATTGGCAAGCAACAAATATCTGCACATGTCCACCCCTAAGTCCATTAGGATGGCAGGCCCTAAGCTAGGGATAGATATTGGGTATCCAGGATTGGAGTGTCTTTCTGGACCCCATAAAGAATTATGAACAGTAAGGAAATAATAAGAAATTAACTGAAGGAGCGTTACAGGTTTAGTTTTCTTTAGAAATGCAGTAAAAACATAAAAAGATAAAACCAAGGTTTGACGTTAACAAAATATTATTTAAGGAGTATGAATTTGATAAATGAATATTATTAACAGTTTTCATTATGAAGAGAGAATTCATAAATCTTAGTGCTAATTTATTTATTTAAAACATTTTTGGGGAGCTTTATCCTATGCTGCTCCAAATATTTTACAAATTTTGAATCAAGTTTTAAACCACATTCCTATTTTATGTCTACAGCACATACCTTAGTCAAAGGATTAATAACACCAACAGTAGGGCTTGAGTTAAACACTTTGTTGAAGTTAGTTTCTCGATTGACTAATTCCAGCTGATAAAATTTATTATCCTCCTATGCAAAAGAATTATAAACATCTTTTCAACATTTTCTCCTGAGTATTTAAAACCTTAATTGTGTGCCATTTCATACAAAATTTAATGTAAAACCTCAATGAAGGCTTATATACATTCTTCAAAGATTTCTCAACCTCAACTGATTGCCAGTGTCTTAAAGGTTGCTGGTGGGTGAGTTTTCAACATCTTTAAGGCCCTAGGCTGCGAGGACTCTACCCTTTTTACGTTTTCCTCTAGGACTGGATCTAAATGTCTTATTTGGTCCCATCTGTTTCCCAAGGCCAATGGCGCACTCTGAGCAGGTCTAAACAGCAGGGTTGCAATGTTTCCACACAGGAGGACAACACTATGGAATCTTATTATTCCTTAGTACTGGAAATAGGCTTGATCTTGCCTAATCTCTCTGAGACATCGATGCAACACAGCAACGTTAATCACAGAACAGGGAAAAGCAAATGGCCCATCTAGAGATAAAACCTCTGTGCTTAGCTTCATCAACCAGCTTGTGCTAACTGAACAACCAGAAAGCAGGAAGGCTTAAGTGGATAGAACAGTGCATGTGAGGGTGCAGGGTTGTGTACAAGTAGAGTCCTCATCACTCTTTTAGACATCAGTGACTGTTATTTAAGTCGTTAATCTCATCCCATGTGCCTCAGGGTCCACAGAATCAGGGTGTTGTGGAAAGAGTATGAACTGCCTGTGGCTATATCCTAGCCCTGTCATCAACTAGCTGTATTGCTTTGGAAAGTGACTTTGCTCTTTGAAGTGTAATACCTATCCTGTTATGAAGATAAACTACAATTACATCTATAATACTTCATCTGGAAAAACTGGAAAATCAATAGCTATTTCTATGAACCACAAAAGAAATACACTTACTAGACTTGTTAATTTCATGTGTGACATAGAGAGTAATTTTCCATGTGTTTACTGCTATCAGACAGAACGACCTATGAGGCCTGTGCGCATGTTCACAATGCTTGGAAAATTGGGTGGCTGGTGGTAGAACAACATATTCTCTATGTCTCCAAAGTCTGCTCCTGGGCATTATCCATGAACCACAACCTACTCTTTTGTTTTCTGCAAGAACTTCCAGTCCCAGAATACAGGTCAACTTTCCTACATGCAAAGAGATACACTAAGGAGAAAGGACTTCAGAAATGAATGTTGTTCTTGTGCTGTCTCTGCATGCTAATATCGAGGTTCCAGTTGCAGAGATCAGTGAGTATGCAGAGTGATTAGTGTTCTATTTCTATTTCTAGTTTTACTGTGAAAGATTTTCATCTGACAGTGGCAGTAAAAGGCAGTATTTTAATTATTGACCAGGGCATATCATTTTGGAAAAGTGGAATGGTTCATGAATTTTTAAACAGTTGCATTTTTTTTTATTCTTGAGGAATAATGGCTTTAATGAAGCCTGTGTATTTTTTGTTAAATGTGTATTTTCTTCACTGATGGATTTCTCTGAGCCCTTAACACCTTAGTGTTACCCTTTTTCTGTAGTGTATCTCTTTCGAACAGTGTCTGGTGGAACACATTTTAAGAATTTAACATGGTTAACCTAGAAGTGTATAATGTAGGCTAATGTTCTTTCCTAGACAATTCTGATTCTACATATACAACACACACAAGTACACACACACATTCGATAGTATGTTAATTGTGTCTCAGCAATGACTTATATGTTATTAAACATAGGATATGTATCAAAAGGACTTTTTAAAAAAATACTGAAGAAAATAGCAAAAATTCCCTACCCTCATGCCAAATTTAAATTTTAAAATTGCTTTATATTTCTTATATTCATAAGCATTTTAATTAACTTTTAATCATAATGCCCATATTTTTACTTTCTATTTTCCTTTAGCATAACTCCAAAATATTTTTCCATGTTTTCCTCATTAATTTTTGTCTATTGACTAATAACATGGTTGCAGCAGAAACAAAATATCTTACAATTAGTTTCTTTATGACATGGTCTCTTTCTGTAAGCATGGCTTTTAATTCTGTAATCATCTGTATATCTTCTGGTTTTGATTCTCTCATTAGAAATTTTTCTTCCATTTCTTCTAGTCTAAAAACAACAACAACAACAACAAAATTCCTTTAGCTTGTTGATAGCCTTAGACACATTCTTTTGTAATACCTGTATTTTCCAAATTAGTCCAGTTAACACAAAAAAAAAATCAAGAGTTTTTTTCAAACTTTCAAGCATGATGACAGATTACTTCAAGAGCTATAGTGTTACATTAAAGGCTTTACAGGAGTAGCATATATTCTTAAGGGCTTTGCACGTTACTTTTTGAACAATTCACTCATTTTAAGGTATTCAAGGTATTGGAGATGAGGTGAGGCAAACTCTGCAGAAGAACTGATGTGCTGAATGATACTAATAAAGATTTAATGCTAGAAATGTTGACTTACTGTTAGTAAGTAGCCCTCGCCACAAATGTGCTACTGTGTGATGACACAAGGCTTGGTAACATATATGAAAGGAATGAGAAGACATGCAGAGGAAAAGGGGACAGAGGACACACATGGATGATACCATTCTTTCCTGGATCATGAGAAATGCCATTTAACAGCTCAGTATTTCCAGGCAATACATATAAACTGTAGAAAAGGCTCATCAGATAAAGCATGAAATTTGCTTCTAGGCCTATTGTGACCCAAATGAGATGCGGTGGTATTAAAATGGAATGCCCCTGAGGACTGAAACAGAGGCCTCTTCTGATGAACAGATGCGACACAGCCATGAAGTCCAAGAACTAGGGCAGGGGAAACTGAAGACAATGCAAATAGAAACTGTGGCTTCGTTTGAAAAAAAAAATGCACCTTCAGTTTTATTTATTTATTTGTTTGTTTATTTATTTATTTTTTTGACAGGCAGAGTTAGACAGTGAGGGTGAGAGACAGAGAGAAAGGTCTTCCTTCTGCTGGTTTTCCCCCCAAATGGCCACTACGGCCTGCGCGCTGTGGCCAGTGTACTGCGCCAATGAAGCCAGGAGCCAGGCGCTTCCTCCCGGTCTCCCATGCGGGTGCAGGGCCCAAGCACTTGGGCCATCCTCCACTGCCTTCCCGGGGCACAGCAGAGAGCTGGAATGGAAGAGGAGCAACCAGGACTGAATCCGGCGCCCCGAATGGGACTAGAACCTGGGTGCCGGCGCCACAGGCGGAGGATTAGCCAAGTGAACTGCGGTGCCGGCCAGCACCTTCAGTTTTAGAAAATATAAAAAATTTAAATAGTTTTAAAAACCTATTGTCTTTAGAATATAAAAGCTAGAATTTAAATATAGTAAAACTACAGTTAATGAAGACTGATAGAAAATTTAATTTACTCAAAAAATACTAAATTCTAGAAGATCTGTCTTCCAGGAATCAATGATCTGTCCCTGGCCTCTTACTGCCAGTACCAAAAGGACCATAGAAATCTTCACATATAATTTTAGCACCATGAAAATCCTCCAGTAACCCAGCCTAGGCTAGAGATTTGGAGATGGCAATATTTGGCTCCCTACTCAGGAGCCCTGAGCTACCATTCTAATCTAGGGCCTGGGGAGGCAGTAGGGTCATGAGGAAGTGTCGGGTAAGAAGTGGCTGATTGTTTTATAGCCCTTGTCTCTTACTTTGAGGAACAGTGTTTTCTTCTTCATACTATTTGTTGAACTCTTTTGCTTAGTGCAGGGTTAACTTTACAATAATTAAGTAAATTGAAAGTAGATCTTTATAAAAATTAAGAGTGGGAATGGGAGAGGGAAGAGGAAGAAGGGTTGGAACATGGGCAGGCAGGAGGGTAGGGTGGGAAGTATCACTATGTTCCTAAATCAATATATATGAAATACATGAAACTTGTATAACTTACATAAAATTTTAAGAAAGAAAAAAAAAAGTGGCTGTTTCTCTGAAGATGACCCAGGTGGTTGCGCCCCTGTCACCCACATGGGAGATAAGAAAGAAGCTCCTGGCTCCTGGCTTCAGCCTCGCTCAGCCCTGGCTGTTACGGCTATCTGGATGTACTTTTTCTGTGTCTCTCGTTCTCTGTAACTCTTTCAAATAAATAAATAAAAGTAAACCTTTTTTAAAAAGTGTCTCAGGAGCAACTGACACTTAGGTCAGGGTAAAGGCAGGTGTACAATGTGTTAAGTTTCACTGTCTTTACTTATGCTCTTTTGTAGCAATGCAGGCTAAATGAAAAATGATTTGATTCACCAGGCTCAGATACACTGACCTTGCATTTTATCATGATATGGTGGGGTTTACTCATAGATTTTGTGGGAAAAGATTTTAAGATACTGTAAAATACTTATCTAGTCAAAGGAAAAAAGAATTTGGGTTTTACACCAGAGTAGCCACATGAGGTCACTAGAGCTCTTCCTTTTATCATTAAAAGCACAGTTCAAGATTTTTGAACTGTTTCCTATAGCTGAAATTTTTTTTATAAATGATAGCTAAAAAACTAAATTTAAAGCCTTATTTAAAACTATTATTTCTATCGTTTTGTTCTAGCCCAATGAAAAGTTAAAGGGAGTCAAACAATCAATTATATCTGAACCCTATGTTTTGCATTGAAGTCAGCCCTGAATCCAAGTTTTAATATGTATTTTGACTTAGCTTACACATTCTTTACCCAGAGAATCATTATCGATTAATCTTCTCCAAAAATATCTTTACATCACTAAAAAAAAATTAATGAAAAAGATACCTGGATATTAAAGAAGAAAAATAGTTGATTAAATTGAAGAAGCATAATCCAAATAAATACAAGTGGGGAAGCATTAAAGGAGAAAACAATTAAGAGTAATATGTTATCATTGAATTTGCAAATATATTTCTATAATTATTAATCTTTTAAAATTCTAATTGGAAGAAAATCTGATCCTATTCCAGTATCTGCTGAAAGCCAGCACTAGTCAGTGGGCTTCCCTTTCTTCAGCTGCCCCAGGCGGCTGCTGCCATCCACTCTGCTTCTCATAGGCCGGTGTGTCAATAACTTGTTGACACGGGGAATGATTTTAAGTTTCTTCTTCTTTACTCTGTCTGAAACAGCCTTCATAACAAATGCTTATAACCCTATTTCAGGCAGATCTTGAGCACAGGTAGAATCCAGCAATGTTTTATTTTTACACAATTTACATAATTACTGCCTAGCTTCTATTTCATGAGGGATGACATTTATCAGTAGTGATAATGGTTTTACTATAGCAATATCAACTTTTCCTGTTAAATTTTATGTTAAAATTAGTCAATTAAAAATATTAAGATAAAAGTATTACAAGTAGCCAGACTTGACCAAGTTCCTAAAGACGATGTAAAAATGATTGAAGCCTGGGAAGCCCTGCCGTTAGGGGATCTCACAAGTACATGTAGCCTTTTATTCAAGACACAGATTCTTACTCAAAGTAATACAAAGGGAAAACAGAACTAGGACATATAAAATTACTAATTAGGGTCACTGTTGGATTCTCACCAGGTGTGCATGCAATACCCTGATTTTCTTTTTTTTTTTTTTTTTGGCCCTGAGAATATACAGGTCAATGTCTATGGTTCATGAAAAACACAGGCCTAAATATGAATGCCTATAAAACTGTATACGAAAGTTTCTAAGTTACAATACCAACCCTCATTCTGTTCTTTAAAAAAATTTGACAAAAAATCAGTGAATTGAGACAACAGACCCAAAAAAGGGTATTATTAGGCACATATATATTTCAAATCTTTATAAAGATGAAAGAATTTTGTTATACCACTCTTCTATACAGTCTTATATAAAAGATATGTAGTAATTGAAGCATTTTAATATGTAAATTTTCTTTTCCTATAAATTTTGAGCACAACTCTAATTTGTGACAACAAGACTATGTATTTTCAACACAAAGCTTATGAATTTAAAAATCAAGTATCAACAACAAATGATTGTATCAAAAAATGATTGGGGCATTATGGATAAAAGGTCTCAAAACTTTCAAAGAACAAATCATTCTGGTGTGGTAGAGTGCTTCTTTTTAGAGATTACAGAGATATTTAAAGTCCAAATAAGGAAACTCTATCTTCTCCAATGACCTTTTTGCTTAACTACAGTGAGAAGTTAACGTAAAGTAAATGTGAACAATAATAACCTCTTAACTATTTTTTTCACATAATAAAGATCTGCCATGATCCCAAGTTCTACAGTATATTTTGGTTTTGCTTAAAGTTTCTGTATATATGGCACAAATCACTTGTATAATCAAATATCCCATTCTTTCATTTATTTCTAAAATGGAAAAAATGACATTTTTATTAGATATAACGTTTTTGCTAAGATATATCATTAAAGGAATTAAAATTTGTATAGAACTCTGAAGATCTGAGGCTTTAATACACAGAACTAAAGAAGATTTCCAATAGTTATTCTGTAAGAGAGAAATGTTATCACTATTTCTATGGGATGAAGAGGGCGTTTTCCTTCCTGTAGATGTGTCACCACCCTCTTCCCTGGAGTCCAACAGGATTTAGGGCAGGAACAGAAGCAGGAAGCTTCTGGCGGCTCCAGAGCTTCCTCAGCTCCAGTGTTTAGTCTGGCAGGCTCACCCATTTTCCTCAAGTCACCAACTACCAACGGTTTCAAAAACCCAGTTTTATGACTCCGAAGCCTAAAGTCCATAGTGCTGCTGCTGAGGAACTTCAACAGAGTACTTCCCCCCTTAGGACCAGGTCTGGATTGTTCAGATACTGCTTCTCCAGCTCCCTGTCCATCACTTCGGTTCAAATCCAAAACACTGAACAGATACAAGGGGGCTGCGTGTCAGGATATGGGCCAGTGGTCTAGAACTATGCTTTCCAATGTGACAGCCACTAGTTTCTATGTAGCTACTGACAGTTGAATTAATTAAAATTCAGTGAAATTAAAAATTCAGTTTGCTAGACTCATTATCCACAGTTCAAGTACTTAGTAGCCATTAGTGGCTAGTAGCTACAATACTGGGTTTGAGCAGATATAGAACGTTTTGATTATCACAGAAAATCTATAGGACAGCTCTGGTCAGATAAATTTGGGTGTGTGTTCATTTTTAACTAAGACAGTAAATACCTAAAGCTAGAGACTACTTATAGGATGGCAGTAGGTTTCTGCTGATAAAAGAAATATGGTTGTTTAGCATAGACCATGAAATATAAAACAAATGAATGCTGGGGCTAGAAAATCAGACAAAATATCTTATTTACCAATAAAGCTATTTCTTCAATTGTTAAAAACATTCATAATGTAAAAAAAACTAAGTCATTGTTTTTTACTACTGACAATTTACCATGTGCAAAACTATATAAGGCAGAAGCAAAGATATAACCTTTACTCTTTGTCAATTAACAGTCCTGGGGGACAGAACACATGGACAGACAGAGGTTATTCTTCTTGTGAGCATGTTGTCTTACAGAGCGTTAAGGAGGAGGGAATCTCGGACCTCAGCCTCTGTTTAATAAATAATACTGAGTTCAGGAGGAATGACAGCCACTGAGATTTACTGTATCTTCTTTCTGCACAATGTATGAG
This sequence comes from Lepus europaeus, assembly GCF_033115175.1. Classification (NCBI taxonomy): domain Eukaryota; kingdom Metazoa; phylum Chordata; class Mammalia; order Lagomorpha; family Leporidae; genus Lepus; species Lepus europaeus. The sequence goes on from NC_084829.1 coordinate 117,772,855, forward strand.
GTTACCAGCTCTTCCACAAGGCATATACTTGGACTCATATGGTGGCTTAAAAGGATTTTTAAAATTACTTCTAATGATAGTGAACACCAAACTCAATGATTTCTAAGGTAACTTCACAAGTGGTAAATATGATAGGGAATCATTATAAAACTCATTCAGGAAACATTCTTTGAATGTTCCCCACAGTGAAGATTCTGAATGTGTTCTTCAGAAGGAGCAACTCACCTCAGGGGACACTCAAGTAAATACCAATGAGGTCTGGGTTTTCGTGAATGTGTGTATAGGTGTGCTCTTGCCTATGTATACCACAGTGTCTACCGAGAGACTGAACCAGTAACACTGATGAAATGGGAAGAGATTTTCAGATGTCAGGAAGGTAATTAGATAATAACAGCACAGGAGATTATTCTAGACTATAGAGGACAACACAGGAAAATCTGAGAAGGAAACCAGGAAGGTCAGTTCTACTGACAGAAAAACAATAGAGAAGGAGTGAGGGTTGCTATAGGACAATGCAGAATAAGGCACACTGGAGCTGAAAAGTTTTGACTTTGACACTGAGGCCAATGGGATTAGTCACGAATTGTGACTTGTTTGAAGTGTATGGATACACATACACACACATTTGTGTAATATTTTAAAATGAAGCTTTTTCATTTGATTGGAAGGGTAGAGACTAAAGTGAATAAACTACTAACAGCAATTCAGAGTAGATTAATTCTGAGATAATTTTCGATCAAGGTTTAGGTCATAATTTGGACTGAATACTAGTTGTATTGACTATAGAGATTTATAATTTTTCTCTCTAGGAAAAAGCAGGGCTACTAAATGTTTTAAAACAGTAGGCAATGATTGGAAACTGGGGGTTTAACAATATTGGAATTAACTATGCATGAGTAGCAGTATTATCTGTAATGTTTCCTATACTGATAATTAAAATCTTAAAACAATTAAATGCTTATGGTACAAACTCAAAAAAGTAGAGGATCTAAAATAAAAATAAAAAATTTTTGCTTTTTCCTATACCCAATACTTCCTACATTTCTCTAAAGGGAATTACTATCATTAAATTTTGTATTTGCTGTGAAATTTTGTTATTTTTGTAAAATAGGTATTAAGTACATGTATATGAATATGATACTCCCTCCTATTGTTCACAATATGCTTTTTACTAACATTATATATAAGGGACATAATTTGAGTTTTCAGTATGGCCAGACAGTTCATGATGTGAAGGGATATTCTTTTTTTTTTTTTTTTTTGGACAGGCAGAGTGGATAGTGAGAGAGAGAGAGACAGAGAGAAAGGTCTTCCTTTTTGCCGTTGGTTCACCCTCCAATGGCCGCTGCGGCCGGCTCATCGTGCTGATCCGAAGCCAGGAGCCAGGTGCTTCTCCTGGTCTCCCATGCGGGTGCAGGGCCCAAGGACCTGGGCCATCCTCCACTGCTTTCTCGGGCCATAGCAGAGAGCTGGCCTGGAAGAGGGGCAACCGGGATAGAATCCGGCACCCCAACCGGGACTAGAAACCCAGTGTGCTGGCGCCGCAAGGCGGTGGATTAGCCTGTTAAGCCATGGCGCTGGCCGTGAAGGGATATTCTTTAGATAAATATTGTCCCAGCGGAATCAAAGCAGTGAGAGCTGATGAAATAGTCATTCAACTGCTTTATCCAAATTTAAGAACATATCACACTGCATTTACAATCTGCAATACAGTACTATGTCTTTAAATATCATTTTTGCTATAACTGAAATAGTGGTTAACCTAGGTTAGACTCTGTGCTCCTCAGTTTATTATCCACATTTGAATTTTCTTTAATGTAATATGACTTACGACACTTGTAAAGCTGCATTTATTTCCTTGAGTAGCTCGTTAGTCTTATTAAAATCTGCCCGCATGATATTTTTCTCTCTGAGGTGGTCTGCTGTCATGACATCCAGCTCTTTTTCAAGTCTCTTGTTTAAATCTTGTTCATGCAACCTGTTTATTTTTAGTTAAGAAAATGTTATTCTGATGTCAAGCTTTCATAACTTCCTATATTCTACCAGATTTGAAATTATTTTTGGTATAATATATAAAAAAATTAATATAAGTAGCCTAAATTAGCCTGCTTACTTTGTTATAATCTTCTAGCTTGTGTTAAAGTTTTCCCCTTTAATTTTTTTTTTTTTTTTGACAGGCAGAGTGGACAGTGAGAGAGAGAGACAGAGAGAAAGGTCTTCCTTTTTGCCGTTGGTTCACCCTCCAATGGCTGCCACAGCCGGCACATTGCAGTCGGCGCATCGTGCTGATCCGAAGCCAGGAGCCAGGTGCTTCTCCTGGTCTCCCATGGGGTGCAGGACCCAAGCACTTGGGCCATCCTCCACTGCACTCCCTGGCCACAGCAGAGAACTGGCCTGGAAGAGGGGCAACCAGGACAGAATCTGGCACCCCGACTGGGACTAGAACCCGGTGTGCCGGCGCCGCAAGGCGGAGGATTAGCCTATTGAGCCGCGGCGCCAGCCCTTTAATGCTTTTTCAAATAATGTTTTAAAATATTTTAGTTAATTTTGTACAATTTCCAAAATTAACACATAAGAGAAGGTTATTCAAAATACAAACATCTCCTCTGTGATCTGAGTTATAATATAGTAATCAAATAAAGTAAAATGTGGTCTTCAATATATGGCAGTCTAGGTCACAAAAATAGGCATGTATTACTACATATTATGGCAACAGTCCACAAAAACACTGCACATTCCTTCTCTCGTAATTAAAGGCATACCTCATCTGCTGGTTAGATTCACTTCGTATTCTGAGAATTTCTTTCCCCTTAAATTCCAGTTCTTTGGTTAGGGCACTTATGTTCTCATGAAGGTGTTGCACTTCCTTATCCAAGTCAGAGATGTGACGCTCTCTGTGCCTTAATTCTTCTTGTAGATCTGTTATTCTACATATGTGTTCCTTACTCTATAAAATACAAATAATTCTTAGACTTTTCTACATAGGTTCTTTCTGTGTTTATATAAGGAATAGAAAATGATATATAAGAATGTCAAATAAAATCACTCTGACATTACTTCAAAAGCAAACCTGAGAAATGAGAAAACTTCACTCTTCTTTTCCACACAAAAAAGTATTTATATGGATGGCACTTCAATGATGTCATGGCTATAAGTGACCCAAATGTGACAAAAGCTCATCTTCTTCCTTTAAAGGTGAGGAAACCAATACCCAAGAAGTGCTATGTCCAAAGACAAATTTCAATCAATGGCAAAGTTGAGAGTATAATCCAGGGCTCTAATATACTTAGTAGGTTTTCTATGCTCTTGGAGTAAAATGTTGACACCAGTGTCCTTTAACCTACAAGGCATTTGTCTACCCACAGAGGCCTTTCTAGTACTCAGAATGAAGACTTTGCTTAGTGCTGGACAAGCAGCTGTCTTATCTGACACATAAGCTCTCTTCCATTTTACTAAAAGTCACTGTTTCTACAGATTCTGCAGGCCTAGACATTGTCAATTTTGGGGTAATCCTAGTTTCACAGAATACAACTTCCCTCTATGGTTATATGGTAGCTTGTTTAAAACATTCTAGCAATGAAGCAAAAATTTAGGCTGATCATTTAACATATGTAAAGACCAATAAGTTGAAAACACTGAGTATAATGAATTAATAAATACCAGTTTTCAATGCATTAGACCTAAAAATCCATCCATCTATCCATCCTTACATATATACACACACATACATTCAAGGTCACAAAGATCTAATTTAAGGAAAGTACATTTGTCCAATTTTTCAAAGATTCATTTATTTAGTTGAAAGTCAGAGTTACACAGAGGGAGGAGAGGCAGAGAGAGAGGTCTTCCATCCACTGGTTAATTCCCCAACTGGCCACAATGGCTAGAGCTATGCCAATCTGAAGCCAGGAGCCAGGAGCCAAGAGCTTCCTCTGGGTCTCCCACGTGGGGCAGGAGCCCAAGGACTTTGGCCATCTTCCACTGCTTTCCTAGGCCATAGCAGAAAGCTGGATCGGAAGTGGAGCAGCTGGGACTTGAACCAGCGCCAATGTGGGATGCCGGCACTGCAAGCAGCAGCTTTACCCACTACGCCACAGCACTGGCCTCTGGAGAGCAAACTTTAAAAGTGTAAATAGTAGCTGTACCAGAACAATGTGGAAATACAGGGACCTGCTTCATCTACAGCTTACTATCCAACATGGCTGTTTAAACACAAGTTTAAGGGTCCAGTGCTGTGGAGGAGTGGGTTTAGCCTCTGCTTGAGGCACTGGCACCCCATATGGAACCGGTTCTGGTCCTGGTTACTCCTCTTCTGATCCAGCTCTTTGCTTATGCCCTGGGAAATCAGTAGAAAATGGCCCAAGTGCTTAGGCCCCTGCACCTGTGTGGGAGACCCAGCAGGAGCTCCAGGCTCCTGGCTTCCGATCACCCAGCTACAACTTTTGTGGCCATTTGGAGAGTGAACCAGTGGATGAAAGATCTTTCAGTTTCTCCCTCTGTCTGTAACTCTGCCTCTCAAATAAACAAATAAAATCTTAAAAAAAAAAAAAAAAACCTCATGTTCAAATTAAAATTAAGGAAACTGAAAACATAGTTTCTTGTTTGCACTTCACATATTTGGCCAATATGGCCAAGAATTACTATAGTGGATAGTGAAAGTAGAAAATAGGTACATCATAATGGCTAGTTTTATTAGACAATACTAACATCACTCTTCACATTATATATATTTCATTACTTGCTTTCCTAGATGCAAATAAAATCTGAAATATTCAATTAAAAATTCATAAAATAAAGCATAATTATATGGACAGTACACTAAAGCAGAATGACTTATTGCCTTTCAAAGACAAAGCCCTTTAGGGCGGGCTTTGTGATGCAGTGCTGCAACACTGGAATCCTATATGGGTGCTAGTTTAAGTCCCGGCTATTCTACTTCTAATCCAGCTCCCTGCTAATGGCCCGGGAAAAGCAGTGAAAGATGGCCCAAGTCCTTGCTAACTATGTGGGAGACCTGGACGAAGCTCCTGGCTCCTAGCTCCTGGCTCTGGCATTGTCCAGCCCCAGCTGTTGCAGCCATTTGGGGAGTGAACCAGCATATGGAAGATCTTTCTCCTTCTTTCTGCCTCTCCCTCTTTCTCTTTGCAGTTCTGACTTTCAAATAAATAAATATATCTTTAAAAAATAAAAAGAAAACCCTTCGATAGACAGTAAATAACCACCAATGAAAATAATAGTCACTACAGAATAATTCTCAGAAAAAACTGTGAATACTTAATATTGACATTTAAGAAACTGTCACGGCCAAATCCTCAATATGCATTTACCTGTCTTCTGCTGATGTCTATGCTTCTCTCTAATTCCATTTTAGCAGCTGCCAACTCCTGATGATGATTATGCCATAACAAATCAATTGCAGCTGCATGTTGATGGTTTAGTTCTGAGCGTAAGGAAGCTGAAATGCAAAGAAAAGAAGTTTAGCAAATTTCAAAAATATTGATAGTTTACATAAAATCAGTAAAAATCACAGACTATTATTTTAATATTAGGACATTTGTTTATGCCTATTAAAGTTTTAATAGATTGTTATAAAATACCATGAATTTAAACTTAATAAACTATCACAGAGCATCATGAATTTAAGACTCATGTAGATTAATGAGGATATGAAAAATTTCAAATGCTTAAGTGGATCAAGGTTATTTCTATGCACAGTTTACAGATAAAGTGCTAACAAATATGAAATATTTTTAACTCCTTTCTTTCACTAATAGAATAATACAATTTTGGAGTTGAATGGTGGGATAATAAATACTTACAAGGCAACGTCCTACCCAAGTAAGAATTCTTCCAAAATAATCCCCAAAAGATGTGAGAATAGCTGATAAGTTCTTTTAGTGAGCTGGAGATAATCTCTTTCATTTGAGTTTTGGAGTAATTCTTTCATACGATCCATACACATTTATTGAACACCAGGCACTGTTTTAAGGGAGAATGTAATATGGCCCTGTTCTTACAACTGCACATGCCAGAGGGAAAAGCATTATGCCTAGGAATTAAGTGGGATATCAGCAAGGATGGTAGTAGAAGTACCCAAATTTCCTGGGAGAGGGAAATTGGGGATGTAGTCACAAAGGAGCTGTAACCATAACTCTCAAAAAGACTTAAATATTGAGCAATGCTTTTCCAAGTAGAGAAAAATAAAAGCTCTCTGGAAGAAGGGATAAATTCTGCAAAAGTAGAAAGAATCTGACCCGTCTGCCAATCCATGAGAGGTTTGGTGAGGCAAAAGTCCACAATGCACATGGTGAAGTTGGGGAGAAAGTGGAACCCAGTCTGAGCAAGCTTTAGCACAAAATCCTTTTCACTTTAATGGTGTGTGTCTCTCAAAGTGGGATATGTATGGAAATATGCCTAAGAAATCTCAGAAAATATACATGGTTATCTTCTGAAACTTAAATTGTATTTGAAAATTTGGGGAAAATCCGTTAGTATTATTATTATTATTTTGATGTATTTATTTTCATTTTTGCTTGAAAGGCAAGAGATAGAGGTCTTTAATCTGCAGGTCTGAGTCTGGCTGGGAGAACTGACGGGGCTGGGTGCTCATGACTGTGGGACCCTTGTGTGCTGGGACTGTGAAAACACTGTGGCTGTGTGGGAGGGCACAGCATGTGGCTGGGTATCTGGGTAGTCACTGTGCACAACTCCACACTCTCAGGGCTTGCTGATTCCCTGGTGAAGGTTTTTGTTACAGGATCTGTGCTCACACTGAGGACTGCACGGATCCTTTGTGTGGTTCTTGTGGCAGTACAAAAGAATATACCCACTGGGGCTAGCGCCTAGGCACTGGTCTCTTGGAGGAGAGGAGGTGAGCATAAAACTATGCCAAAAGAGCAGATTAAATCTCCCCTTTGATTAAAAAAAAAAAAAAAGATTTACCAAGCCCAAGTTGGGCATCACCTTGGACACTCCCCTCAACCTGAAGCACTGAAAAGGGCTCCCTTGCCACACCCAGCACATGTCTAGGGTATTCCCTGAAAGAGCAGACACTCCACTAATCCAGAGAGGCATAGTTCAAAGATAAAATCCACCAAAAGGGGAAAAAAAAACACCAATGAGAATCTCCTCAAATGCCTAAAAATAAACTTAGCAATTCAAGAATAAGGAAGACAACATGATACCTTCAAAGGAACAAAACACTTCAATACTAGAATGTGAAAATGAAGAGATTGAAGAAATGCCAGAAACAGAATTCAAAAAATTTATCAAGGGATTACTTAGAGGTAATCAAAAGTAAATCTATGAATTAAAGAAATCCATACATGACATGAATGAACATTTTTCCCATGAAGTTGAGATTTTAAAGAGAAATTGAAATTTTGGAAATGAAGAACTCAATTGATTAAAAAATGCAATGGAAAGTCTTAATAGACTCAGTGTGGCAGAGTAAAGAATACAGGAGTTAGGTGAAAAATCTCTGGAAATTTTACAGTGACACCAAAAAAAAAAAAAAAAAAAAAAGAAATTAGAAAACCAAAAAACAGTGTTGGCTATTTATGAGATACTATGAAATGACCCAACATATGAGTCTTAGATCTTTCTGAAGGCAGAGACAGACAGAATGGATTAGAAGGCCTGTTTAGTGAAATAATTAAAGCTCCCTCAAATTGGAGAAAGAAAGGGATATCCAAGTACAAGCAGCAAACAGAACTCCTAATAGACATGAACAGAAAAGATCTTCCCCATAACACATTGTAGTCAAACTTTCCACAGTAAAACGTAAATAAAAGACTCTAAAATGTACATCAACAGGTTGGCACATGCTCAGACTTACCCCTAATGGTAGAGCTAGAAACATAGCAGGGGATTCCAAATCAATTCCATCAAGGTGGCATGTACCAATGCCATCTTACTAGTCAAAGGGATCAGTTTAAGTTCATAATTGATCAAAAAGATAGGATTAAGTGTCAAAGGGATCATATAAACAAGATTAGTAACTGCTAATAATAACTGATAGAATTAAAACGGAGAGAATGATCCAACATGGAAAGCACGATACACAGCAGACTCATAGAATGGGCAGATGTCCTAAACAGCACTTTGGCCTCAGAATCAGCCCGTAAGGCATTTGGATCCGGCTGAGAAGCCCATGAGTTTCTCAGGCATGGAAAGCCAAGACACTGTTAAAAAAAAAAAAATGACCTAATGAGAGATCTCTGTGAGATCCCAGCAGAAAGAACAGGCCATCAAAGGAGGTACCTTTCTCTGAAGGGAGGAGAGAACTTCCACTTTGATTATGGCCTTGTCTAAATAAGGTCGGAGTTTGTGAACTCAAGAGGCTTTCATAGCCTTGGTAGCTCATGACAAGAGCCTCGGATGATTACTGACATCATAAATAAGAGTGTCAATTGTTAAATCAACAACAGGAGTCACTGTGCACTTACTCCCCATGTAGGATCTCTGTCCTTAATGCGAATTAACAGTAAAACTACTACTCAAACAGTGCTTTATACTTTGTGTATCTGTCTTGGTGCCATCCCATATGGGCTCCAGTTCAAGACCCAGCTGCTCCACTTCCAATCTAGCTCTCTGCTATGGCCTGAAAGCAGCAGAAGATGCCCCAAGTCCTTGGGCCACTACATTTATTTGAGAGACCTGGAAGAAGCTCCTGGCTCTTAGCTGTGGGTCAGCCCAGCTCCGGTTGTAGTGGTCATTTGGGGAGTAAACCTGGGGATGGAAGACCTCTCTCTCTCTCTCTCTCTCTCTCTCTCTCCCTATCCTTCTCTGTGTAACTCTTTCAAATAAATAAATCTTTTTTGTTTTTTTTTTTTTCTTTTTTTTTGACAGGCAGAGTGGGCAGTGAGAGAGAGAGAGACAGAGAGAAAGGTCTTCCTTTTGCCGTTGGTTCACCCTCCAATGGCCGCCGCGGTAGCGCGCTGCGGCCGGCGCACCGCGCTGTTCCGATGGCACGAGCCAGGTGCTTCTCCTGGTCTCCCATGGGGTGCAGGACCCAAGGACTTGGGCCATCCTCCACTGCACTCCCTAGCCACAGCAGAGAGCTGGCCTGGAAGAGGGGCAACCGGGACAGGATCGGTGCCCCGACCGGGACTAGAACCCGGTGTGCCGGCGCCGCAAGGCGGAGGATTAGCCTAGTGAGCCGCGGCGCTGGCCAATAAATAAATCTTTTAAAAAAATTTAAAAAGAATGGTTGAAAGACCAAAAAGAGGAAACAAATGTAGCAAATATTTGAGATGAGGAACTAACTGAAAGGATATAGCACTGAATGGAAACAATGATGACTCTCATTTTCCTGGTTTGACAACTGAATAACCAGTGATAACATTAATTAAAGGAGATGGTTTGGGAACAGAAACACATCTAGGGCTATGGGGATAAAATGAGCCCACAGTGAAAAATACTGAGTATAAGTTAGAACATAGAACTGTTCAACATGCAGATAGATATTCAAGTCTAATGTATAAGAAAAGAGATTTCAGGCCGGCGCCGTGGCTTAACAGGCTAATCCTCCGCCTTGCGGTGCCGGCACACTGGGTTCTAGTCCCAGTTTGGGCGCTGGATTCAGTCCTGGTTGCTCCTCTTCCAGGCCAGCTCTCTGCTGTGGCCCGGGATGGCAGTGGAGGATGGCCCAAGTGCTTGGGCCCTGCACCCGCATGGGAGACCAGGAGAAGCACCTGGTTCCTGGCTTCGGATCAGCGAGATGCGCCGGCCGCAGTGGCCATTGGAGGGTGAACCAACGGCAAAAAGGAAGACCTTTCTCTCTGTCTCTCTCTCTCTCACTATCCACTCTGCCTGTCAAAAAAAAAAAAAAGAAAAGAAAAGAAAAGAAAAGAGATTTCAGGGTCGGTGTGGTGGCGCACTAGGTTAATCCTCCACCTGCAGTGCCAGCATCCCATATGGGCACCGGGTTCTAGCCCCGGATGCTCCTCTTCCAGTCCAGCTCTCCACTGTGGCCTGGGAAGGCAGTAGAGGATGGCCCAAGTGCTTGGGCACCTGCACCCATGTGGGAGACCAGGAAAGAAGCTCCTGGCTCCTGGCTTTGAATGGGCGTAGCTCCGGCAGTGGCGGCCATTTGGGGGTGAACCAATGGAAGGAAGACCTTTCTCTCTGTCTCTCTCTCTCTCACTGTCTGTAACTCTACTTGCCAAATAAATAAATAAAAATCTTAGCTGGCATCATGGCTCAATAGGCTAATCCTCTGCCTGCGGCGCCGGCACCCCAGGTTCTAGTCCCGGTCAGGGCGCCGGATTCTGTCCCGGTTGCCCCTCTTCCAGTCCAGCTCTCTGCTGTGGCCCGGAAGTGCAGTGGAGGATGGCCCAAGTGCTTGGGCCCTGCACCCGCATGGGAGACCAGGACGGGCACCTGGCTCCTGGCTTCCGATCAGCACGGTGCACCGGCCACAGCGGCCATTGTGGGGTGAACCAATGGAAAAGGAAGACCTTTCTCTCCTCTCTCTCTCTCACTGTCCACTCTGCCCGTCAAAAAAAAAAAAATCTTTAAAAAAAGAAAAAAAAAAGAAAAGAGGTTTCGTCTAGAAACACCATTTGGAGTCACTTACGTATAAAGCTGTTGAAACAATGGATGTGCATCCAATTAACCAAGTATAGGCTTAAGACATAAAAAAACAGACCAGAAAGCTGGTGACTGAATTCTGCGAAATAGAACTATTGAATAGATAGCTATGTAATAACCATATTTAATAGGTAGAAATGGGACTGGTAATGAAATTAAAGGGCAGAGGTCAGCAAAGCAGGAGTACAGTGAGAACAGCATCCTCTCATGGAAAGCAACTAGAAAAAAGATCCAAGAAGTAGATGGTCAAAGGGGTCAAATATTATGTAGAGGGCAAATAAGAAAGCTGGTAGTGAGAATACTTTGAGTATGCAAGTTCAATGTTGAGTGATAACTGATGCAGACAAAAGGGTCCTGCCAAAGGACTCCTAACACAGATGAAAAACTCCTTTTCTCTGTAACTCTGACATTCAAAACAGAGAAAAACATCTTTTAAGATATATATCCAAGTAGGCTTTATTAAAAAAAATAAAGAATTACCCAATTGTGACTTTTCTCATTAAAACAAAACTCTGAAGTTGAAAAACCAGTATGACCATATAATCTGAAGATGTGGTCTTTAGGTCTTACAAGAACTGATATCCAAGTCTACCAAATGTCCTGACTCTGTTTATTCCCACAGGGACAGATGGACACATATGTGGGTGTTGCTTACATAGCCAGAAAACAAAGAAAGCAGAGGAGACTTTGTATTTTACCCACTCTACTCCACCTCCCCCACCCTTATCTGCCATCTTCAATCAAATATGCAGCACACTTAGCTATTCATCTCAATGTTTCAAAATTTAATAATAACAGTGATTTAGATGTTGAATTTTAAAATGGAAGAATGTACCAAAAAAAAAAAAGAGAGAGAGATAAAACTATAATCCTTCCAAAATACCAAGCATAGCCTTTCCTTCATCCTCTAATTCAAACCGAAGAGTCTGGAGTTCCTGTTCCATTTCTATCCGGAAGCCCTCCATTGACTCTCTGTGCGCATCTTTCAGTGACTGAAGCTCTGCAGAGTGCTTTTGTTGTAAATGATTTTCAAGAGCCTAGAATGGAAGAAACAAATAAATTACACTTGAATATAAGAAGGAAAATACAAACAAAATAGAAAATAATTACTAAAACCCAACTGTTATTTAAGAGATATAAAGTGTTGCAATGGGTGGCTATTTCATGTAGTAGTTAAGACATCACCTGGGATGCCAAAATCCCACATGGCAGAGCCTGAGTTTGAGTCATGGCTCTGCTCCCAATTCCAGTTTCATATTAATGAATACCCTGGGAGGTAGCAAACGATGGCTCAACCTAGCTGGAATTGAGTTTCCAGCTTCTGGCTTTGGCCTGGCCCTTCTGCAACTCTTGCAGGCATCTGGTTAGGGAACCACCAGATAGGAGGTCTCTATCTGTCTCTCTCTATTAAATTTAGTTAATTTAATTAAAAAAGAAATACAAGGTATTTCAGTACCTTTTCAAAAAAATAAATACAAGATCATTTCCATTGGAAAACAAATTAGTAGGGTCATTTCAGTACAATCAATGAATCATCATGACATCAATTTGACTCAATGTATTTTGCTTGAATTGGAAATTTGGACCATTTTCCAAGAGCAGTTTTAAAATAAAAGCTTTTTCTAAAGCTGTTAAATGGTGTGAACTACTTAAAATTACTGAATATTTATTCTGTGTGCACAGACTTACATTTAGGAAAGAGGAGGAGAGCATTACCATAATAAGGTCACCTTGCAACTAGAAGAAAATGTTATAATTCCAACCTCATCATATTTTGTAGCTATTTTCTACAGTCATTCTTTGTTCCTGCATTTGTGAAAAGCAGAAGTTCTGAGAGGAGGCAGCAGTCATGCCTCATTTACATGACAGGGATATGTTCTTGGAAACGCATCATCAGGTGATTGATTAAATCATTAGAGAAACATCATAGAGCATACTTAAAAAACAATGACAGTTTCAAGTTACTGGGGGACAGAAGCTTATGAGATCACCATTTGTTACACAGTCTACCAATGACCAAAACATCATTACTTAGTGCAAGACTGTAAAGGCTTTTGTATGATTAGCTTAAAAAGCCTGGCCAGATAGTCAAAGAAAGAGGTACCTTTTTTCTGAAGGGAAGAGAGAACTTCCACTTTGATTATGGCCCTGACTAAATAAGGTCAGAATTTGTGAACTCAAGAGGCTTCCATAGCCTTGGCAGCTCATGACAAGAGCCTCGGTGATTAATGACGTCATAAATAAGAGTGTCAATTGTTAAATCAACAACGGGAGTCACTGAGCACTGCTCCCCATGTAGGATCTCTGTCCTTAATGTGTTGTACTATGTGAATTAATGGTAAAACTACTACTCAAACAGTACTTTACACTTTGTGTATCTGTGTGGGTGCAAACTGTTGAAATCTTTACTTAGTATATATCAAGTTGATCTTCTGTATATAAAGATAACTGAAAATGAATCTTAATGAAGAATGGGATGGGAGAGGGAGTGGGAGATGGGATGGTTGCAGGTGGGAGGGAGGTTATGGGGGGAAAAGCTGCTATAATCCAAACATTGTACTTCAAAATTTATACTTATTAAATATAAGTTTAAAAAAAGAAAAAAAGCCTAGCCAGAGAAAAGACACTATCAGTGACCAACACCAAAGAGAAGAAACACGGTAAGAAGAGAAAACAGAGCTCAAGGTACTTAACAGCTTAGTGACTAAATGTACCAGCAAGAGGTGTTTTTTTAAAACTAATTTGTAACATGAAATGTTTATAAGAAAGATGCCATATGATATTTCTACTCAAAATAGTATATTTTACAATTAGTATTTGGCTAATTATGTTCATTGTTTTGAAAGTGTTTTATCTCTAAAAATGGCTTCTTTGACTATAGGAGCAATAAAAAAACTTTTAGTTTAGAGAATGTTAATATGATAAAATTGCAGGTTTTTGAAAAAAATGATTAAAGTTCTATAAAATATTAAATGTCCAAAATTAAAGTACACTGATATGAGAATTCATGTGTCATTTCAATTCATAAGTGGTATCTAATGAACAGATTATTTTTTTTATTTGAAAGGTAGAGTTTTAGACAGTGAGAGAGAGACAGAGAGAGAGAGACAGAGAGAAAGGTCTTCCTTACATTGATTCACTCCCCAAATGGCTGCTATGGCTGCTATGGCTGGCGCTGCGCCGATCTGAAGGAACCAGGTGCTTCTTCCTGGTCTCCCATGCGGGTGCAGGGGCTCAAGCACTTGGGCTATTCTCCACTGCTCTTCTGGGCTACAGCAGAGAGCTGGACTGGAAGAGTAGCAAACAGGACTAGAACCGGCGCCCATATGGGATGCTGGCACCACAGGTGGAGGATTAACCAATGAGCCACAGTGCAGGCCCCTATTGAACAGATTATTTAGCTAGGTAATCAGCCCTAATTTTTAGCCAAAAAAAATACTTTATTAACTTTCTGGACAAGAATACATCTTATTATCTAAGTAGATGAAATGTTTTTAAAAATCTCATAGGTGCCGGCGCCGCGGCTCACTAGGCTAATCCTCCGCCTTATGGCGCTGGCACACCGGGTTCTAGTCCCGGTTGCCCCTCTTCTAGGCCAGCTCTCTGCTGTGGCCAGGGAGTGCAGTGGAGGATGGCCCAAGTGCTTGGGCCCTGCACCCCATGGGAGACCAGGAGAAGCATCTGGTTCCTGCCATCGGATCAGCGCGGTGCGCTGGCCACAGCGCGCCAACTGCAGCGGCCACTGGAGGGTGAACCAACGGCAAAGGAAGACCTTTCTCTCTGTCTCTGTCTCTCACTGTCCACTCTGCCTGTCAAAAAAAAAAAAAATCTCATAGGCTCCAAGAAAAATAAAGAAAAGATTGGGAAATTGAAATGCTAATTATGTTAATTATCAGACTTAATTAATTTTTAAAAAGATTTATTTACTTGAAAGGCAGAGCTACAGGGAGGCAGGGGCAAGAGAGAGAGAGGTCTTCCATCTGTTGGTTCACTTCTCAAATGGCTGCAAAGGCTGGGGCTGTGCCAGGCTGAAGCCAGAAGCCAGGAGCCAGGAGCTTCCTCTGTGTCTCTCACGTGGGTACAGAGGTTCAAGGACTTGGACTATCTTTAGCTGCTTTTCCATGCCATATCAGAACTGGACAGGAAGAGGACCAGGTGGGACTCAAACCAGCGCCCATATGGGATACCAGCACTGCAGGTGATGGCTTTACCTGCTATGCCACAGTGCCAAGCCCAGATCTGATCAATTTATGCTGTATACATGTATTGAGACATTGCACTGTACTTCATAAAAATGTACAAGTATTACATGTTAATCAAAAAATATTTTTAAAAATATTTATTTGACAGGTAGAGTTACAGAGAGACACAGAGAGAGAGGAAAAGTTCTTCTGTCCGCTGGTTAACTCCCCAATGGTCACAATGGCCAGAGTGGGGGCTGATCTGAAGCCAAGACCGACCCAGAAGCTTCTTCCAGGTTTCCCACGTGGGTGCAGGGGACCCAGCATTTGGACCACTGTTCACTGCTTTCCCAGGCTATAGCAGAGAGCTGGATTGGAAGAGGAACAGCCGGGACTCAAATGGGAGCACATATGGAATCCTGGCACGAGAGTCAGTGACTTTACCTGTTATGCCACAGTGCCAATCACTTGATGCAATTGTTAACACACCAATTGGGATGCCTGCATTCCATATCAGAGTTATCTGGCTTGAGTCCCTGCTCTGCTACTGTTGATACAGTTTCCTTCTAATGCACACCATGGGAGGCAACAGATGTACTTGGGTCTCTGCCATCCACAAGGGAGACCTGAATTGAGTTCTAGGTTCCTGACCTTGGCCTGGGTTGCTCTGGCTGTTGTGGGCCTTTGGGAAGTGGACTAGTGGAGGGAAAATCTCTCACAACAACCATGGATGGGCCAAGTAAAGGCCAGGACCCAGGAGGTTCATCTGTTCTCCCATGTGTGTGCAGGGACCCAAGCACTTAGGTCACTTTCCTCTGCTTTTTCTAGGCCATTAGCAGAGAGCTGGATTGGAAATGGAGCAGCTGCGGCATGAACCGGTGCCCATACAGGATGCCAGCATCACTAGCAGTAGTTTTACCCACTACTCCACAACACAACACTGGCCCCTAAACTTTCCTCTTAACACTGCTTCTGTTGTATCCCGTAAGTTCTGACATGTTGTGTTGTCATCTTCATTCTTTCAGGGAATTTTTAATTTTCCCTTTTGATTTCTTCTATGATTCACTGTTCATTCAGGAGCATGTTGTTCAGTCTCCATGTGTTTGTCTTTTCTAGAGTTTCTTAATGTTATTAACTTCCAGCTTCATTACACTGTGATCAGAAAAGGTACATGGTATGATTTTAATTTTTTTAATTTGTTGAGACATGTTTTATGGCCTATCATATGGTCTATCCTGAAGAATGTTCCATGTACTGATGTAAATACTGTGTATTCTGAGACTGTGAGATGAAATGTTCTGTAGATATCAATTAGATCCATTTGGTTGATAGCATAGATTAACTCTTGGTTGATTTTTCGGCCTAGCTGATCTGTGTCCATTGATGAAAGCAGGGTGTTTATGCCTCCCATTATGATTGTATTGGAGCATATGTCTCCCTTTTGATCCATTAATGTTTGTTTGAAATAACTGGATGCTCTAGCATTGGGTGCACATACATTTACTATAGTCACATCTTCCTGATAAACTGACCCTTTAATCATCACAAAAAACCTTTTTGTCTCTTTTAACAGAATTGTCTTGAAGTCTATTTTGTCTGATACTAAGTTAGCTACTCCTGCTCATTTTTTATGTCCATTT
Organism: Lepus europaeus; assembly: GCF_033115175.1. NCBI lineage: Eukaryota > Metazoa > Chordata > Mammalia > Lagomorpha > Leporidae > Lepus > Lepus europaeus. Next base: position 117,789,269 of record NC_084829.1, read on the forward strand.
GCATGGGCTATCTTTTTCCAACCTTTCAGTTTCAGTCTGTGTGTATCTTTGTTGATGAATTGTGTTTCTTGTAAGCAGTATATACATGGGTCTTGCTTTTAACCCATTTAGGCAGTCTGTATCTTTTAATTGAAGAATTTAGTTCATTTATATTAAAGGTTATTATTGGTAATTGATGACTTGGTCTTGTCATTTTTCCAGGAATATTCCTACTGTCGGTTTTGATTCTCCTTTGTACTATTATTAGGAGGTTTTTTGCCTTCACATTCTTTCATGATGCTGGTTATCTTTTTTTGTTTCTGTATGTAGTAATTCTTAAATATCATTTGTAAGGCTGGAAGAGTGGTGACAAATTCTTTCAACTTTTGTTTGGAAGGTCTTTATTTTACATTCATTTATAAATGAAAGCTTAGCAGGGCAGAGTATTCTGGGCTGACATTTTTTTTTTTTAAATTATCTAGACTATACCTCTCCATGTTATCCTTGCCTGTACAGTTTCTGATGAGAAATCTGCTGTAAACTTAATGGGAAATCCTTTAAAGATAATCGGGCATTTCTCTTGTGCAAATTTTAGGATCTTTTCTTTGTGTTTTACTTCTTCAAAGTTTGAATATAAAGTGCCATGATTCACATCTCCCCTGATCATGTCTATTTGGGGTTCTATTTGCTTCCTGTACTTGTGTGTGCATATATTTGTCCTAAATAGGGACATTTACTGCAATTATTTTACTGAATAAGTTTTCCAGGTCATTCCACTTTTCCACTCCTTCAGGAATGCCTACAACAAGTATATTTTGTGATCTGATTGAATCCCATATATCCTGAACACTTTTTCATTTTTTTCTAATTTTTTCTTCTATTAATAGGACTCAAATATTTCAAAAGCTTTGTCTTCAAGCTTGGATATTCTTTTTTTCTACCTCACTGATTCTTTCGTTCAGGCTTTACACTGTATTTTTTATTTAACATATTAAATTCTTCACATCTCATATTTCTGCTTGATTTTTCTTCAATATTTATATTTTCTGGCAAAATTTCTCATCCATGTCACTCACAGATTTAACTAATGTATTTGCCTCTCTGTGTTTTTAAGTAATCTTGCAATCAATCTTTCACATTCCTTTGCAGGCATTTTGTCAATCTCCTCATCATCACAAACTAAAACTGAAGTATTCTTGTGTTCTTTTTGTGGAGTCATATTGCCTTCCTTGTTCATTTTTATTATATTTTTGTGCTTATTTTTATTATCTGGATAAACACCTGTTGATACCTCCTCTGAAGTCTTCATTTTTTAAAATAAAAGATCTATTTTTTGAAAGGCAGAGTTAGAGAGAGAGAGAGAGAGAGAGAGAGAGAGAATCTTCTATCCTCTAGTTCACTCTCAAAATGGTTACAACAGCCAGAACTGCACCAGACTGAAGCAAGTAGCCAGGAACTTCATGGCTTCACCGGTGGGTGGCTGGGCCCAAGGACTTGGTCCATCTTCTGCCATCTTCTGTTGCTTTCCCTGGTACATTAGTAGGGAGCTGGATCAGAAATGGAGCAGTCAGGACTCGAACCAGTGCCTATATAAGATGTCAGCATCTCAGGCAACAATAAAGTCTTGATTCTTCTATGCTGGCCACCTCTGAAGTCTTTATTCTTTGAAATATGCATCTAGGCATAGTGAGATGTCTGTACCTTCAAGCAATATCCATAGGTGTCTGCTCGCTGGGCCAGGGAGCTCTAATCGGCATTTGTCGGGGAGGGGGGCACTAAAGTCCAGGGTAACACCCAAATTATGCATGGTAGCTCTCCTCTGTAGTCAGTAGGGGAAAGTGGGTAACTGCCCTAGCTGGCATGATCACTGCCTCCACCCTGCAGGGTGCCAAGCTGAACCTCTCTGTGCCTGCATATCCTAACCTCCATTCACTCAGATAAATTAACTGAAGAACGAACTTTTGCACTTTATGATGTGAACATACAATCTTCTGCAATGTACATGCCCAGCTCAATAATTGCCCAAAGATCCAGCCACACCCTATGCCTTTATCAGTTTCTTTGCTTTATCATGCAATCATAGGATTTCCACAGACACAAGCTGCAAGGGATCTACTCTCTGCCCTGCAGGCCTCCCTGTCCAAAGAGAGCACCACCCCATACCTGAGGCAGGTGACTTGGTGGAGGGGAGAGAAGCAATGTACCCTCCATTCACAGAGTTAAGAGGGGACTTTGCCCCCCAACCCCACCCCCAGCTTGTCTGCCTAGATTCAAGATCAGTCGGGTCCACAGATTTCTCCCACTAACAAAATCCTGCAGAAGCACGTGGGCCACTGCAATCTCCACTTGCCTTATTCTGGAAAGACGGTGCTTTCCTCACTGGGTGCTGGGACCCTTGCTCTGGGTAGGTGGCCTTCCACTTAGCTGCTAGCTGAAGGAGTCACTGGTGGTGTTGCACAAGCTGCTGCATGCCTGTATAATCCTAGCTTCTCCATAGACTCCATAGAGTCTCTCATCTATTTTTAGACTTTTCACTAAAAACATCCCTCCAACTATCTCCCAGCAACACATAATCTCTCCTGTTTTTCTAGTATTTTCCCGTGATCAAAAGTAGAGCACCTTTTGCTTATTCAGCCATCTTGGAATCTCCCAATTTTTTTGAACTAATATAAAGTTATATTTAATTCCATGTTTCCACAAACTTTTTGAAGTATCCTATATAACAGGTTAGATAGTATACTAGTCTCATACAGGAATTGACATTATTGATGGGGAACAGAACTAAAATGTTGAGGCAAGTCTCATTTATCTAATATAGTATACAATTGGCATGTATGTTTAATCACTATTACTAGCCAAGAGGGGGCGGGTACCATTTTGGACATATGTAACAACTGTGCCAGCTATGTCTGTGTGCCCAGAAACCAGCTGAGAGGAGACGCCTGAGTGGCAGAGAGCTGACAGGGGGCTGGGTACTCGTGACTGTGGGAGCCTTGTGTGCTGGGACTGTAAAAACAATGTGGCTGTGTGGGAGGGTGCAGGGTGTGGCTGGGACTATGGGCATTCACTGGGGGTGGCTCCAAACACTCAGGGCTCCCTTATTTCCTAGTGGGGATCATTGCTGCGAGATCCATGCTCACACTAAGGACTGCAGAGTTCCTTTGTGTGGTTCTTGTGGCAGCTCGGATTAATACTGAACCCACTGGGGCTAACACCCAGGCATTGGTCTCCATGGAAGAGAGGGAGTGAGTACGAGACTATAATTGAGCTGAACAAACCTCCCCTCTGACTAAAACAAAAAAAAAGGGGGGGGGATTTACCATGCCCAACTTGGGTGGCACTCTCCTCACCCTGGAGCACTGAACAGAGCTCCCTAGCCATACACAGCACATGCCTCAGGGTATTCAATGAAAGAACAGACATTCTACTAAGCCACGGAGGCACAGTCCAAAGATAAAAGCCATTACATGGGGAAAAAAAAACCAAGTATCTCCACAAATGCCTTAAATTAAATGCCGCAATTCAAGAAAAAGAATAAGGAAGACAACATGATGCTCCCAAAAGAACATAAAAATTCAATACTAGAATATGAAGAAGAAAAGACTGAAGAAATTGCAGAAACAGAATTCAAAAAATTGATTGTAGGATTACTCAGAAGTAATCAGAAGCAAATTCACAAACTAAAGAAATCTGTACATCACATGAATGAAAAATTTTCCCATGAAATTGAGATTTTAAAGAAAAGTCAAAATGAAACATTGGAAATGAAGAACTCAAAAGATCAAATAAAAATGTGGTGGAAAGCCTTAACAACAGACTCAGTAGGGCAGAAGAAATAACAACCAACATAGAAGAAAAATCTCTGGAAATTTTATAGTCAGACCAAAAAAAATAGAAGAAATTAGAGTTGGAGACCTATGGGATATTATCAAACGACCCAACATATGAATCTTAGGAATTCCTGAAGGTTTGGAAAGAGAGAATAGATTAGAAGGCCTTTTTAGTGAAATAATTACAGAAAACTTCCCCAATTTGGAGAAAGAAAGTGACGTCTAAGTACAGGAAGCACACAGAACTCCTAATAGACATGACCAGAAAAGATCTTCACCACAACATACTGTAGTCAAACTCTCCACTGTAAAACATAAAGAAAAGATTCTAAAATGTACATGAGAGAAATGCCAGATTACTCTCAGAGGATCTCCAATTAGACTTACAGTGGACTTATCAGAAACCCTACAGGCTAGAACAGAATGGTGAGATATACTCCAAATCTTAAGAGCAAAAAAATTGCCAACCCAGAATACTGTACCCTGCAAATCTCTCATTTACAAATGAAGGTGAAAATAAAATCCTTCAATAACAGACAGAAATTGGAAGAATTTGTCCAATTGGGTATAGTGGGAAGAATCACTATGTTCCTAAAGTTGTATTTATGAAATGCATGAAGTTTGTATTCCTTAAATAAAAGGTTTCTGGGAAAAATAAAATAAATAAATTTGAGCATATGTCACATTAAACTTACTCTTTGTTCCTTTTCCTTTTCTTCTTCCATTGTTTGAAATGCAAGGACATGTGCTTCTTTTAAGGATTTATGTCTTTGCTGATGTTGTTCCTCTAATTCTTCAAGCTCTTGTGTAAGCCGTTGTCGTTCCTGTGTAAACTGAGCCTGCAGCTGCTGCAAAGAAGTCTGGGACTGGGAAAGCTGTATCTCCAGATTCTGCTTCAGTAAGGAAATCTATGCCACAGAATGGTACACAGTGAAGAATAAATATAAGGCATAATTCATAAATTGCCCATCTAAGGGTAAACATTAGTTCATGGATGCTGACTATAATATCTGCCAAAACTTTCCACTTAAATCTTTTATAAGATATGACTATTTTAAATTCTCTATTCAGTAACTATCCTGAAAATAGTTTTATTGTGTTATTCATACTGTCCAAAGAACACTGTACATTCAGAAATACAAGGAGCACCCATGTCACATTACAATAAAAACTCATACTATAAAATAAAACTGAGGGTGGTATAAAAAGTTAAACTGCTTACTTTTGAGGCAGTAAAGGGAAGTAGTTAAGACTGTGGGCTCTGCCACTTACTTGTTAGTGTCACTGTATATTACCATGCTATAGTGGGAAGTAAGCCTGTTACTACATACAGTTCACTTAGACCAGTCCCTGGAATGTAGGAAGTGCTCAAAAATGTTAGCTAAGGCCAGCGCTGTGGCTTAACAGGCTAATCCTCTGCCTTGTGGTGTCGGCACACCGGGTTCTAGTCCCAGTTGGGGCGCCAGATTCTATCCTGGTTGCCCCTCTTCCAGGCCAGCTCTCTGCTATGGCCCGGGATGGCAGTGGAGGATGGCCCAAGTCCTTGGGCCCTGCACCTGCATGGGAGACCAGGAGAAGCATCTGGCTCCTGGCTTCGGATCAGCACGATGCGCCGGTCGCAGCAGCCATTGGAGGGTGAACCAACGGCAAAAAGGAAGACCTTTCTGTCTCTCTCTCTCTCTCACTATCCACTCTACCTGTCAAAAAAAAAAAAAAAAAAGCTAAGATTAATTGATCATTCAAAAACTCGAAAACTAATCTTAAAAATTGGCCAATTTATAATTTATAATCCTTATATTTTTATTAATTTTGACTAAATTAAAAGGAGATTCAAACACTTAAAAACTTTTTTAAAATTATAAACATCTCACAATCCTTTAGTTAGCACTTAAAATAATTTGAGATGCTTTTCTTTCACAATGGAAAACAGACCTGTCACTCCTTCTGAAAACAGACATTATCAATCTTAAAATGTCTACATTGTTTCTGTATGTTTTATTTACTTAAAATTAAATTTTCTGTAAGAATAAGCACATAAAATGTACATTACAAACATTCATATATACATTTGATTACATCATTTAATTTAATCTATTTCTATTCTCATATATAGGATAACTATAGCTTGACACTATATAAATCACCCATATCCTAAAAGAAGTCAAAAGCTAAGAGAAACTTAAAGAATCAGAAAAAATGTTACAAAATATTTCAATAAGCAACATAAGATACTCTAAGTGCTTACACGCAAATGAAACAGTTTCTATGGCCAACAAAGCCAATGTAAGAAGAAACCTCAAAGTAAAAGACTCCCTTTTGGTCTGTGAGAAGCATACATAGGTTATCTCACATCTCTCACAAAGAAAAGTACTTGGGAAAGAAGGAAAAGTGTGGGGAATCACCAGAAATGTAACACACTGGTTGGAAGACAGGAAATGTTAAAAACAAATGGCTGTCTCCCTGTAAAGCAGCAGCAAACAATCACAGGCTGTAGTGAACTTGGGGAAGATGAGTAGTTATATCAGGATCATTTGTATAATAATGATTACGGAAATAGTCAAGCACATATCTTTATGGAAATATTCAAGCACTGGGGAGAAATGACAGAACTGACAGACAATCTCTTCAATCTGCTTAAATGTAGTTCTGAAAAAGAGACACAATTTGTTGAAAGTTTATGAATTCTACCAATGAATTTCTACACAGGGGTTATTTTACAAGTCTGGAGTTAAGATAGAAACAAAAACTTCTGGCTTGTGGCAACAGAACTGCCAAACTGCTGGACCAAAATAAATTCTGCAAATTTGAAAATACCATGAGAATATCATGGTTACAGCTAAGGTCACACTTGTGGGATAAGATAAATTAACCATGTGACATCTCATCTTTTATCCAAAGAGAATCAGGATGAAATAAATATTAATCACAGCACAGACAGAAAAGGTAAATCATAAAAGGTTATCAGGCAACAAAAAAAGCTGTAGATACTGATGTGTAATTGCTACAGCCATTCTCTTCCCAGACAGCTAGTTCTTGAAATAGAGAAGGTACCTACCCACTATCTTCCCAAGTTCAACCCTAGTCCCAGCCTCAGCATGGGACCGATCGTGGCTTGTTTATTTCTGGTGATAATCTGTTAGGTTATATATGGGAAAGTTGGGAAAAGCAATGTGTTAATGTACAATTCTGATACATACTCTCAAAGTGACTACTTGCCACTAAGTGGGGACAAAAATCTACTTAGCATTCTGCTCACCACATTATGTACCTGGTACATAACGTTATGTACCTGGTAAAGATCTGCATCTACCCAAAAGAATGTGCGTATCTTTCCACTTTGCACAAAAGGCACCACATAGGCTAGCAGTGGCCCTTGATCTTATCCAATGAGTGTGCACTTAGGTTAGTAAGAAGCCAGTCAGTTCACAGCAGTGAACATATCTTTATTTTCTGCAATACTGTTTCAAAAGTTCACTGCAGTAGATCTCCCATGTGTTAATTTGACTACAATTTGACAAAAATTTGAACTACTTAAGGATGAAGTTTTTATGAAGAAATATAAAGTTGAAAATGAATTATTTTCAACAGTAAAATAATAGTTATGTATTTAAAACCTAAGTACAGTTTTAAATTTCTCTAGCTTAAAAAAAACACTTAAATATTTTACATTATAATATACATTACCTTGAAAGAACTCCAAAATAGTATTTTCCAACCTAGGATATACGATTAATCTACACTCAAGAAAATAATATAAACTATGTACATTAAGATATTATCATGCAATTTAGTGTTCAAGTATACTTAGATGTTTTGTATTCTTAACTTTGAAAGCACACCAAAATATTAAGGCTTTCTAAAATGTTTAGATTCATGCTCAAGACAGTAACATGAATTATATGCAGAAAGCCTTAATCATGCAATGAAGCATCAATACTCACTTATGTTTATAAATAAATCAGTAGAATTACAATAAATAATCAGCCTTTATTCAGCATGGAAATTATATGTCATTTTAAAAGAGAAATAATGAGCAAAGCAATGTAAAATGAACTAATGTTTTATGGCTATAATTTAAATAGCTGAATTTATGTTATGGACATACATATAATATAAAAATTCATTAATTAAAAACAAGAGAACAATGGACTTTACAAAGAATTGGGCAATCTTAGTTATCACTTTTATTTTAGAATTATATCTAAAAAGGCATTTGATGAATAAATGTGAAACAGTAGTTGCTTTGAATTATATTCAAATTTTGTAGTGCATGGTAGATCCTATACATTAATTACGACTGTTAATGTTTCTTATTTTTATCCATGCTAAATAAACCAGAGAGTTCTTATTTTAGAAAAAAAAATCCTCATTTAAAAACTTCTCTCTGTGTGACTCTTATATCTGTATCTTTCTGTCTCACTCTTTGTTTCTTAATTTATTTCTGTCTCAGTCTGTACCTCTATCTCAGTTTCTATCTCTTTCATACTCTCTGTCTATACATCTTTCTCTCTGACTCTCTCTCTGTTTTCATCTATATGGCTTTACCTTTGTCTCTCTCTGTATGTCTCTATCTCTTTCTGTCTCTGTTTCTCTCTGTCTCTATGAGTGTGTGTGTCTGTGTCCCTATTTGTCTGTCTCTCTGTGTCTGTCAATCTATTTTGCTTCTGTGTCTCTCTGTACATTTTTCTGTGTATATTTCTTTTTGTCTGTCACTCTCTGTGTCAGTCTGTCTCTCAGTTTGTCTCACTCTTTTTTGTCTCTCACTTTCGTTTTGGCTCCCTGCCTGTTAAAATGCCTATTTCTGTCCTCTCTCAATCTGTATATGATGTGTCTGTCTCTGCCTGTCATTCTCTGCCTCTTACTCTGCCTGTCTCTATACATGTCTTTCTATTTCTCTGTCTTGCTTTCAGTCTGTCTTGCTCTCTCAGTTGTCTCTCAGTCTTACTCTCTTACTTTTTGCCTACCAATCTGTCTCTTGTCTCTCTGTCTCTTGTCTACTGTCTGTCCTTCACTCTCTCTCTCTCTGGCTGTCTCTCAGTCTGTCTCTCTGAGAATCTGTCTGTTGGTCTCTGTCTGTCTGTCTTAGTCTCGGGTCACTCTATATGTCTGTATCTGTTTATGTCTATATGTCTCTTTGTCTATCTAACTCTGTCCCTTATTCTCTCTTACTTTCTTTCAGTCTGAATGTCTGTCCTCCTGTATGTTTCTCTTTTGGTCCAACTCACTGTCTGTCTCTTTTTCTGTCTGTTTCCCAGTCTCTCTCTCTCACCGCTGTCTACCTGTCTGTCCATCTGTATCTCTCTCACATTCTCCCTCAGTTTGTCTTCTTAGTGTCTCTGATTAATCAGACAGATAAATCAAGGCATCCTTATCCAATTACTAAGAGACACTTTCAACAAGGCAATTTTTATTTAATGAATATCATTTATTTATAACTACTGAGGGAAAATGACCACGCTGTTGCAAATATTCCAAAGTTAATTCAATTAATTGAAAACATAATCATACCTTATTTGAGCTATTTCTATTCCAAATAGCATGTACAACAAAGTCTACACTGGTGTTATACCAAAAATGAAAATCATTCAAAATTCTTAATATGTTCTATGCCACTGCTAAAAAGAACTCCTGAATGTAGCCTTATTTTGATCAACACCAGGATAAAAATGGTTGGTACTAATTTTTAAGGTATTAAAGAAAATGCTGTTAAATGCATTTATGTATTTCTATTTTTTATGTGGAAAGAAAATCTGTATATGAAAGTTAGATAATTTTTTGTTATTTTCTTATAGAGTAGAATGAAATTAGAGGGGTATGTAGAAACAGTTTCACTCAAAAATAACTGAAATTTCATAGCACATTCTAGTCTCAAAGCTTTCATTTCTCTAGATCTGGGCTGGCAAACTACAGAAAAATTAAATCATATTGGAACACACCCAGAGCTATTTATTTCCAAGCTGTCTGAGTGTCTGCACAGTGCAGCAGCAGAGGTGAGTAGCTGCCACAGAACCTGGACAGCCCACAATGCCAAGGGTACTTACTACCTGGGCCTTTGCAAAAAAAAGTCTGCTGACATTGTCCCAGGCTACAAGAAAAATATCCAAAGACGTCAAATTCTTTGTTATTTTAAAGGACAAGTTAGATATATAGATTTTTATAAGCATAAATCTCAGTTTTTCTCATCATACTTAAAGAAAAAAAACTTTAAATCAGTGTTAAATGGCACATTATCTTGCTTAGATTCTGCATACTTCAGTATACATACATAAAAGACAACAGCTTTGTCAATTCTTAGGGAAGGGCTACTCCATTTGGTTTCATCCGTTAACTATAACAATAAAATGCAAAATATATTCAAAATCTCATACATCTTCCTATTTGATACTTTAAAGAAGTCTTGATATTACTTTCTCACAAAATAAACTAGTTAAACATAAGAAATATTTTTATGATAGTCAATTAATTAATGTTTTTTTTAAAAGATTGCTATATTCTTAAAAGCAAACATTAAAACTGTAAATATCATATTTGAGGTATAAAACCTTGCTTGGTTTTATAGTAAAATATATGCTTATTAATACAATGTGGAACATGTAAGCACAAACACAAATTAATGGCTGGACATTAGATGCTTTTACTACCCATGTACAAAACATATCCTACCAAATGCCAAAGATTTCTCTAATGTAACAGAGCTTGAAAGCAGTGATTCAGTTTACGCAAAATGTGCAACATGCCCTTCAGTGCAAACTGTAAGTGCCGCTCACTTACATTGTTGATAGATTTATGCAAAGCTTCACCCAGAGAGTGCCGCTATGAAGAAAAGATCACAGGAATAAAGGGAAACATTCAGAAATCAACTAAGTGAAAGAAAGAGGGATAAAAAGGAGAGTAAAACACAGAACATTAATTATATGTGTTCAAGAAAAAAGTAAGTCGAAACAATTCTGAGAAAAAAGTCAGACAAAGAGAAATTCTAAATTATCTGTAGGTCTTTAAAACAGTGCCCGATATGATTATGGCTGACAGACTTACCTATGAGAAATACTGATAGCTAGAGCACATAAACCAGGGTTCAGTTAGAAGATGATGGCTACTGAAGAGCCTGGAAGGAATGTTACTGTCATAAATTCCAACCAGAAATCTACAGAAAAACCATTCAAAGCATTGCATGCTGTGCTGCTGAAGCTTCACTGAGGTTTCTCCTAGGAGAGCTCAACACATGACAACTGCAACACTTATTTGGTTGACTATATAATTTGGGGGGCAAGAAACAAATATAGGAAAATCACGGAAAATATGAAGCTTCACTAATAGTTGGGTTTTGTACTTGGGGGAAAGAACCAGTGATGCCTTTACATCTTTTTAATCCCACTTTCTTGGATATATTTGACAAATTGTTTATAAGCTAGATTACTTTCTCAAATGTTCACTGAAATTTTAAATAACAGACCACTGGAAAAACCTATACTCCCCTCCCCCAAAATATAGGATAAAATGTAATTTTCCCATATTTATTTACCTTCAAAAATAGAAAATAATATTTTAAATTTATATTTCAAATTTAAATGGTAAAGTTTAACATTTTTTTCCTCTGAACACTAACCAAATTTTCAGACAGAATACAGTAATTTTTCCCATAACTATGTGGTTATTCCTTAGAAGATCACAGATTATAGACAGTTTTGACTCAGGGAATGATTTTTTTTTACTAATAGCCTAGATTAACATATCCCAAGGTATGATTTCATAGAAACTTGAAAAATCAGATGAAAAAAAGATTTTCCTTATTTTATTATTTCATAACTTTTAACCTAAACTTCCTCACATTCTTAAAACATTTATTTTACTTTTTAAAAATAAATTTAATTTAAATAAGTGAACAAATTTCATGTATTTCATATATACAGTTTTAAGAGCATAATGATACTTTCCACCTCACACTTTCCTTCTTCCTTTCTTATTTTTAATTTTTATAATGACATACTTTCAATTTACTTTATAATCACAAGCTTAACCCATCCCTAAATAAAGAATTCAACAAGCAGTGAGTAGAAAAGCCACTGTTCCTCAGGAGTATAGATAAGCTATAAACAATAATCAAATCTTAAAATGTCAATTTTGTGCATATCTTTTTTAATTCATTTTCATATGAATTTATATTTGATATATATAATATATATAATGATGAGAGACAATTTCTCCAAACTTCACAAAATGCAAAATCTAAGGCATATTTAGTTGCAGTGTTTTTACCTGTCTGTATTTCTCATTACAGATGGTCTAGTAGGAAAAGATAATCTAAAAAGGATGCCATTTGTTCATGAAATACATTTTATTTTCCACTGTTTAAGGTATCATCAGACAAAAATACATATGTTATTTAAAATTTCTGAGTTACCTGATAAATTAGAGCAATACAACAAATAAGAGTGGCATACCAGTTCTTCCCTTCCCTGAGATTTTTGGTTTTATATGACTAAAGTATATTTGAACTTTTGGAATCTAAACTAATATGGTTATTGGCCTTCTTCCTACAGCTAGAGGCTATGGAAATAAATCTAGGCATAGAGGCTGGAGCTGTGAAGTACCAGGTTAAGCTGCCATCTGCAGCGTCGACTTCCCATGTGAATGCTGGTTTAAATCCCAGCCACTCCACTTCTGATCCAGCTTCCTGCCACTGCACCTGGGAAAGCAGTGGAAGATGGCACAAGTGCTTGGGCCCCTGCACCCATGTAGGAGACCCGAATGAAGCTCCTGGATCCTGGCTTTGGCTTTGCCCAGACCCAGCCATTGCAGCCATTTTGGGAGTGAATCAGCGATGGAAACTCTATCTCCCTGTTCTCCCTCTCCCCTCTCTCCCTCTCTTGCTATAACCCTTTCAAATAAATAAATAAATCTTTAAAAAAATCTAGGTGTAGATTTTATAGTTCCTTCTCTTTACTCTCTTCTCCTAAAGGTGCCAATGTATGCACTGGATGGAATCATTCCAAAAAGGGAGGTTTTAGCAAGAAAGGTAAGTTTAAATTTAATATTTTTAAATTAATTCAGAGTTCAGTGCTATTATCTTAGAAGGAAAAATAAACCCTCAAGAAGAACACTAACCACATAAATGATCAAAGAGGATATGGTATAGCTGAAGTCATTTTTTCGATTGAAAGAAAATTAAGGTCAAACTTCATATTCACTAGGAAAACATCACAAGCTGCTTTTTGAATCCATCAACTGAAGCTGGTTGGATGAGGAATAATGGATTTGGCTGGCTTTTTTGGCAGACTTTAATTTCATTCCATATTTTCTAGAAAGTAACATTACGTTGCATCAGCTACTTTCACTCTCTTCTGGCTGGTTTTTCTCCTCTCTCCATAGTCCTCTTCTCATTTTCTGCTGATTTTTCTGTTGACCTCCCTTTGTCTTCCCCTAGCCACTGTCTAGCCCAGGGCTCAGGATGGATTTCGGATGTTTGTTCTACATAGTTCCCTGCTCTCCCAATTTCTAGTAAAAGGATTCTGAGCCCTCAGGGTTGGCCTCTCTGATCCCCTGTCACTGCTCAGGGCATCTGCCAAGGTCCTGGCAGGACAACACAGGGAGAAATGATAGCGCCAGGCCCTGCAATTGCCTCTGCCTCAGATCTGCGGCCAATTACTCTTCCATTACAACAAAACACTAACAAAAATCCTGAAGGTTTAAGAGTGATGTTGACTTGTTTATAGCTCTTTCTATACTCCTGTGAAATAGTGGTCTTTCGACTATTTACTTGTTGAACACTGTATTTAGCGGAACATTAAGCCTGTGATTATGAAGTAAATTTGTATGTTATCACAAAAATTAAAAGGGAAAAAAAAGAAGGAAGGATGATGCGAGGGAGGAAGGAAGGTAAGTATTGTTTTGTTCTTAGAATTATATCTATCAAAGACATGAAATCTGTCCTCTTTATATTAATTTTTAAAAGGGCAGTCCCTCATCTAAAAAAGTAATCACTTAAGAGAAGATACAGAAAAACTGATAAAAACAGATAATTTTTTCTTACAGGCAGCTACAATTTCTAAAGAGAGAATATATTTCCTTGCTAACAAAAAACTTAAAGAGCAGCAAAATGAGCACTTGACTTTAAAACCAAATGAACTCAGTAGTTTCAAGATCCAGACCACCAAATCATAAGCCAAAGAGTGTGGATTATACCCTACACATGATACAAAGTCACTGCAGGAGTCAAAACAGAATAATGCAATTCAACTGAATATTGTAAGGGTATCACTTAATCTGCAGGTGGGCAAGAGTGGAAGCAAAGAGAACAGAGACCATAGCTGTAGTGTAGCAGAGAAGGGCGCATGACTTGGACTAATGTGGAGGTGGAGGTGAGAAGTGCATCGCCCTGGTTGTAGTGTGCAGGTAGAACAGCAGAGAGGGTTGTGTCTGCCTGCACAGTCGGAGAGAGTGAAGTGAGGTCTGGGCAGGGAGGGGATGGCAGTGTGGGAGGAGCAGCCACTTAAGCTGAGGGGTAGGATAGGAGGCATGGAGTGTATCTAAAAGTTCTGTTTCAGGCACTTTAATTTAGATATTTAAGTCAAGATGTCTCTACTTCATCCTCGCTTCAGTATCACAGCTGTATTAAACTTCCTGAGATAAAATTTTCAGCCTGTCATTCTCCTTTCCATAAACTTCTGACACAATCTCATAGTTCTTTAAGTAAACTTTTAAATTCCCAAGATAAAGTCAAGGAGTTCCATCATAACCTCTCTCCCTAAACTATTCCCATCCAATTTTGTTTTTCTCATTACTGTATTCCTCATAGTTCCTGGGAAATAAGAGTGTCTATTTAATAAAAACTTTTGTTAAATGAATAAAAACTCTTGTATTTTTGCCATTACTCTGTCATATCATAGCTGGTCTCAATGAAAGTGTTCCTACTTGTACTGGCTATGTTACTGTTTCTCTATCGCTCAGTAGTACACCAATAAATGTTTAACAGCTTTTTGAAAAACAAAACCTCAATTTGCAGAATCTGTTGGTATCTGAGGAATATAAATGACCACCACAGGTGACTGCAAGTCACCAACAATGGTGGCCCTGACTGTGGTATTGGGAAGAAAGGCACACAATTGGCTACAATGAGCTGGCAGGAGCCAGCTCCAACAAAACACTGCTCCTTGTTAATGGCATGGATATAGTTTGCATGTCCCCCAAGGCATCAGTGTGTTGAAATGTAATCTCCATTGTGAGTTATTAAGATGGTGGAAATGAATGACCAATGTGTTTAGAAGTGGGGCTTTAAGGAAGTGATTAAGATTAGATAAAGTCGCAAAGTAGGGCCCCCAGATTGGATCCTGGCAGCTAACAGGAAGTGGGAGAGAGACCATACAGACACACATACAAGCACTCTGCCCATCTCTCATGTAATTCTGTGTCTCCCCGGCACCCTACTGGCAAGGAGGCCATCACTACACATGTAACACGCTGACCCTGCACCTCTAGACCCATGAGTCAAAATAAAGCTCTTTTCTTTACAAAGCTATTTTATTACTGTAACAAAAGGTATTTCATTACTGTAACAAAAAATATACTAATACACTTCCTTAGTACAAACTGGATTATTTATAAACTCATTTACTGCATAGTGAATTTTATTTTAATTATCTGTATACTAACCTTCCTCCTATTACACTATAAATTTGTGAAGTATAAAAATCATGTCATCTATGTGACTATAACTAGCTAAATTATTTCGGAGTGTCAAAGTTCATACATACAATACAGAGTTCCAGACCCAATTTTTAAAATTCTATAGTTCTTTTTTCTGATGATCTGAGTGCCTTCCTGATCTCTCAGTTCAATGTTCTGAATGAAGCTGAATAAGTGCAGCATCACATACAACCCAAATAAAAGCCGTCTTAAAAAAGGTGAAATAAAGGAATATGTGGTAACATTTTAGGATCACAAACGGGAAATATGATCACAGAAGACTCTATACAATCACTCTTAGAGTCTGAGGAAAAGATATGTAGTTTTTTTGTTTGTTTGTTTGTTTGCTTTAAAGGAATTCAAATACATACACTGATTAGACTGGGGGAACACAACGAAATATTAAAGGAAATTTAAGATTACAAAAACGAGTCTGAGCTGGAACACAGAGAAAAGAATCACTTTCAGTAAATTTCAAGAAATGAAAAATACCTGATTAAAGCAAAGTGAAAATCTAATGCTTTTCTATGTCCATTTTTAGAGAGGTAGGCCAGGAAGATTAGTTTAAAACAAATTTAATTCTCAAGATTTTAAATTCATTTGAAAGGCAAATTATTTTATTTCTTCTTTGCAGTAAGTAGAATGAAGTACAAGTACACTAAGATATAAAAAAGTCTGGTGCTCACTTCACTCAGAAATAGTTAAATACATGAAAACACAGCTTCTCTGATAGTTTTCCACAGTATCTGCTTCTGTCTAAGCCCTGGTGGTTCCAATTCTATTTCCCACTCCCTTCTCTTTAATATACCAACCCTAAGCCGTGTCTGTCTCCCTACGTGCTGAGCAGTGCTGACAAGTGCTAGGATGAAAGGGAAGGCCAGAAGGCACCCAGGGAAATGGACATATGGATTAGAGCAGGTGAGTAGAGTGTATGAGGAACACAGCTGAGAGCAGGATCATGCAGATGCAAAGTGGCAGAGCAGGCTTCAGAGCACAGGCACAGGAACCCACCCAAGAGTCAAGAGAACAAGATCCAGGTTGGCGCCATGGCTTAACAGGCTAATCCTCCGCCTTGCGGTGCCGGCACACCAGGTTCTAGTCCCGGTTGGGGCACCGGATTCTATCCCGGTTGCCCCTCTTCCAGGCCAACTCTCTGCTATGGCCCGGGAAGGCGGTGGAGGATGGCCCAAGTCCTTGGGCCCTGCACCCACATGGGAGACCAGGAGAAGCACCTGGCTCCTGGCTTCGGATCAGCGAGATGAGCCAGTCGCAGCGGCCATTGGAGGGTGAACCAACGGCAAAAAGGAAGACCTTTCTGTCTTTCTCTCTCTCTCTATCCACTCTGCCTGTCAAAAAAAAAAAAAAAAAGAGAGAGAGAGAGAGAACAAGATCCAGAGGGCCAGGAAGGAATGATCCTATGTCTACAATGAAGGTTCATTAAAATATATCACTGGGTGGGGGTGGGGGACCTTTTGACTCTGTGGGTTAAGCTACTCACGGGGTTAAGCTACTCTGTGGGTTAAGCTACACTGGAGTGCCTGTTTGAGTCCTAGATTCCAGTCCTGGCTACTCTGCTTCCCATCAAGCTTTCTGTTAATGTGCCTGGGAGAGAGCAGATGATGGACCAAGTCCTTGGGTTCCTGTCACCAACTTGGGACACTCAAAGGGAGTTTCAGACTCCTGGCTTCAGTTTGGCCCAGCCTTTATTACTGTGGGTATTTGGGACATGAACTAGCAGATGGAAGATCCATCTCCACCCCCGCCCCCACTCTCTCTCTCTCCCTCAAATAAGTAAGCATTAAGTTTTAGCCATCTCATATATCTGGAAGTGAAATCTTGGTAACATAGCATCCAATTTTACTTTAACGGGGGCATTGTTTTGTTCTCATGTTTTCTTAATTTTCTTCCAGCATGGATGATTCTGCAGCACCATAGCTGTTTGCCAGTTTATCTACAGTAGTGCGTATGCCCCACACATCTCAGACGTGGGGAGGAAGGGAGACATTGGAATCTTGGATATGGGCTGATGGCAAGGGGCATCACAGAACAGTTTCACCTCTCAATTCCTAGTTACCTTCATATTTATGGTTAATTTGTTTTGAAAATTGTTTTAAAAGATTTCTCTCTGTAAACCTGGCAAAACGTGGGGTAAATATATAATAAATTATTTTATGATACACAGAACCTAGGGTGCAAAGCATTAGGTCCTCTCAGGAAAGAACACTGCAGAATAGACATCAGAAAAGGAAAGAAATAAAGACAGACATAAGGCAGAAAGAAAAAATTAAAACCAGGACAACATGGGAGAAATCTCACAATTCAAAAGAGATCAAAGGAAAACAAATAATTTAATGGAAAACAGGTAGAAGGGGAGGTGTGTCCTCTGAGCAGTGTAATAAACGCACTCAAAACAAACATCTATATTCAACATTGAAAAACCTGGCAGACTTCTAGGGTTGTTTTCATTTTATGTAACTGAATGAATTGAAACTTTCTGGATGTAGGATGTGGCAGAGGATCAGCATCGCTCTGCCCAGTATAATCTGTGTTGCTTGGACCCTGGGTAGGAAGGTAAAGTGACTGTAAACATGAATGTGGTAACCAACTTTTAGCAAGAGTAGGCTCCTTGTTCTCATTTCCATCTAAGTTTCAGAGATTTCAAATGATTTACAAAAGCTCACACACGAATGAATGAATGTCTTCTCCCTTTTCAGAGTAACATTACTAATAGCTGTGAGCCCGAAAATGGGAGCTGTGTCCCTCTCCTCTATCTCACAAACAAACAAACAAACAACTACCATGAAATGCCAAACACAAACTGGCAGGCTCTAGGCATTGCTGACAGACTTTGCATGTGTGTACCTGTTTAATAAAGTATCTTATAAGAAGCCTACGCTGTGGCCAGCGCTGTGGCGCAGCCGGTTAAAGCTCTGTCCTGAAGCACCAGCATCCCATATGGGTGCCAATTCCAGTACCAGCTGCTCCACCTCCCATCCAGCTCTCTGCTATGGCCTGGGAAAGCAGTAGAAGATGGCCCAAGAGCATGGGCCTCTGCACCCATGTGGGAGAACCATAAGAAGCTCCTGGCTCCTGGCTTTGGATCTGCACAGCTAAAGCAGTTGTGGCCGTCTCGGGAGTGAACCAGCGGACGGAAGACCTCTCTCTCTGTCTCTACCTCTCTATATAATTCTTTCAAATAAATAAAATAAATCTTTTTTTTTCTGATTTTTTTTTAACTTTTATTTAATGAATATAAATTTCCAAAGTACAGCTTATGGATTACAATGGCTTCCCCCCACCCATAACTTCCCTCCCACCCGCAACCCTCCCCTTTCCCGCTCCCTCTCCCCTTCCATTCACATCAAGATTCATTTTCAATTCTCTTTATATACAGAAGATCAGCTTAGTATATATTAAGTAAAGATTTCAACAGTTTGCCCCCACATAGCAACACAAAGTGAAAAAATACTGTTGGAGTACTAATTATAGCATTAAATAACAGTGTATAGCACATTAAAGACAGAGATCCTACATGATATTTTTTAAAAATTGATTAATTTTCTATGCAATTTCCAATTTAACACCAGGTTTGTTTTTTTTTTTTCATTTTCAATTATCTTTATATACAGAAGATTGATTCAGTATATACTAAGTAAAGATTTCATCAGTTTGCACCCACACAGAAACACAAAGTATAAAAATACTGTTTTAGGACTAATTATATAAAATAAAATAAATCTTAAAAAAAAAAAAAAGAAGCCTATCCCATTTATTTTTAAACTTACCAGGATCACAGATAAATAGATAATGGTGGATTATCAACTGGTGACTCATGCAGTCAGTCCCATTTAATTACTGGCTTTGCAAGAGAATGCCAACACTTCATGCAGTTAAAAGTTGTAGAAATGAGATAAAAGTATGGAAGTTCTTTCAATTATAATTATAAACGATGGGGTTAGCATGACAAAAGAAGAAATTTAGAAACACTGCTATCTTTTGTTTGTGTAATAATCTCTCTTAGGAACTGAAATCATTCTGAAGCAGGACAAGCAATAAATAAATACTCCATTGTTGAGACAGAAGCAAACTGCTCCATTAGCAATTTGAGGCAATCAGGACACATTTAATAAATTTAATAAATTTTATCTTCTATTGCCCAAATGCCTGAGAAAGGATTTTATCCTTTCAAAGAACAGGTAACTTTCTTATTTAAAATTTCTCATGAATTCATTTCAAATATTAAACTAAAAAATATATATTCTCAGTATTTAGGAATGCTCATATAATAATGATTTAGCACAATGTTTCATAAATTTATGACTGACTCTTTGATCTCATACACTTTGAAAAATATTTAGACTTTTCCCTATGAAAAGTAACAAAATATAGTAAGTTAACACACAGTGTTCTACAAAATTTCAATCAGTAGAGAATGTAAAGAAAACGAACTTTCATAATGTGTAGATTATTAATTACCTGGTTTAAGAGATCTTCTACTTTCTTCTGCCATGAATCCCTGGCTGCATTTTTCTCTCGCTCTTTTAACTGCAAAAGTTGAGACATTGCTGACTTTTTATCCTCTTCGTGTTGAAGTCTTAACTCTTCCCGAAGTTTAGAACACTCTTGTCTAAAATAAAATAAAAACCTTTACTTTGTAAAAAAGCATTCCTCTCAGTAACTATAGTTTAACTGTGTACAGGTTCTAGCACTTAATTAATCTGCCTCAGAATTTGTGACTCAGAGTAAGACTACATTATTTGACAGTAAATTGGTAACTTACTCAAGATCACTGATTGGTAACTTACAGTAAATTGGTAACTTACTCAAGATCACTGATTTACCTCTTTATCATGGCAAAATAGGTACCAGAACAAATAAGCCTTCTGACTTCAGGTTTGTTCTCTGCCTATTTTATGTTCAAGGAAAGGGAATCAGAAAAAAAGTACATCTGACTTAAAAAAAATGTACTCCAATTTCTCTGCACCTAATTACTTAAAATACTAATTCATTTAAATACTGCTGCTACATCCTTAGCAATATGACAGCATGAGCCATGTAACAGAAGCACGTCCCTGCACATCTGTACTGACAGGATTATATTATAAAGAGTGTACCTCAGATTTTCAGTCCACTTTATTTCTAAGTCATGGGCCATTCTGTCCACTCTGAGTTTCTCTTCCTCTTTCATGGCAGCAAGTGTCTCTTCATGCTGTTGCCTTTCTTGTTCTAGCTCAGCCTGAAGAACAAAAACTTTCTAGTGAAGACTAGTCTTCAAAAGTGGAGATCCTGCCAGTTATTTCAAATACATAAACTGCTTGTACTATAACTTTTTAAAATGCTTACTGCACAGTAAGTGATAATGCTATCCATATTTTCTGGACAATGGAAGCACACAGAACACATTTTGTATTTTAAATGTCCTTATTTAAACTATGTTTTATTAAGGGTTATATCATAAATTATTTGAATCCCTGAAAGTCAGTATTGATCATCTTAATTAAACCTTTCATACCATGATTACCTAACAACCAACTGATTTTTATCTTCCCATATACAGAAACTATATAGACAGATGTTATTCAAATTCTTTCATACTCTGTCCAAAGGTATGTTATCTGCTCAAAGGTTAAACATTACAATTTTCTCCCACTAACATGATTAAAATGGTTATGTGAAATTTAGGGTACTGAGTTTTTATTACATAACGTCAACCCAGTAGCCCATGTGTTTAGTGTTATAGTGATATAATACAAATGAAATCCTCATAGATTAGCATTAGCATAAACCAAGTGGCTCTCTGAAGCCTGGGGCTCGAAATGACCTCTTTGGACAACACTGGCAACCATGGGCCTCTGCCAGCATTTAATATTTACTATTCTGCTAAGCACTGTGCTATAAATGGTTCATTTTATGTAACTGCTAAATAGTATTATCCCCCACTCCTCTTTCACCATGCAATGAGAGAAATGAGGCTGCCCAAAGTTACACTTTAAGTGGTGGAGCCAGACCCGCCCCCTGACTTTAGAGCCTACACTGCAGATATCTCTCTGAAGGAACATAACTTCCTGGCTACTGCCCTCTGGCTTGCTGGGGTTCTTTCCTCTATTATCTAAGGCAGGCTAACTCTTTGCCAAGCTTCATGAGAATGGAAGGGGAGAGATAGAGCCTGCCCGAAATCTGTAGATCATGGAGAAGCACGCGGTTACTATATGTGAAAGTTTCAGCTCATACCAGTAGAACAAATTGCACATCCCAAGTGCTGTGAGTTTAGTTACAGTCACAACAAGATACGTTAAAGTCCTAACTCCCTCAGAAGCTCAGAACATGGCCTTACTTGAAATAGGTTATATGCAGATGCATTTATTTAAGATGAAGTCATATTGGAGTAGGGTGGGCCCTGAATCCACTGTGACTAATATAGCCTTTAAAGATGATGATGTGAAAACTGGCAGAGACTGAAATCATACTGCCAAATGCCAAGCACTTTGTGGGGCTACTAAAAGATGGAAAAGGCAAGGAAGGGTTTAGAGGGACCATGATCCTGCCAACATCTTGATTTTTAGCCTCTAGAACTGTGAAAAAAATACATTTCTTTTGTTCTAAATCACCCAGTTTGTAGTCCTTTGTTATAGTAGTCCTAGGAACCATCATCCTAATTATACATGCTGTGATATTTAAATAGGCTTTAAGCAAAGTGGCTAAACAACACTTTTATTTTGCAGTGGGATTACGAAATTACCTCGACATTTAATAGAGCATCCTTGGTCTCCTTTAGCCTGCCTTTGGTCAAATCAAGCTCGTTCTGAAGCCTTTCCTGGGAGTCCTGCAGACTGACTATGAGTCCTTCAGCAGAGCCAAGGCCTTGCTCACTTTTGCTTACCAGATCTTGGAGGCGGCCAATCTGTAAGTAAATGGAGTCCTCTCAACAAATCTCATTGCAACAGACCAGCAAAAGTCTTACAATTTCTTCTCAAAGTCTTTTCTTCAGCTGTCATTTTACGGAATGGAGCATTTCTTGATAAATTTAAGATGCACTCAAATCATCATGATTTGTGTTTTAAGGACTTTTATATTTATGATTTCCCCCTCTGATGACAACCATGCAATGGAATGGTTTTACCTTTCAAGCTCTAGGTTTAACAAAGAGAATTTCTGGTTCTATCATATAATAAAATATCTTTACAAAAGAAATGAAGCAAGATAATTGTATCAAAGACAGAAATACATTTAAAAATACTTTTAAATCATTTATTATAATTTCACTTGAGTCTACTTCTATTTATGAGGTGGTAAATTGAGATTTTATTGATAAGCTGGTAAACGTAGTGTTAACTAGAATTCAGTTATGACTGCTGTGTTTCCTGACAAAATGCATCCCATGGGGCCAATGCTGTGGTGCAGAAGGTTAACCCTCTGCCTGCAGTGTCAGCATTCCATACAGCTGATTCACTTCTGACCCGGCTCCCTGCTAATGTGCTTGGGAAAACAGTGGAGGATGACCTAAGTCCTATGGCCCCTGCACCCATGTGGGAGACCCTAATGAAGCTCCTGCCTTCAGACTGGCCCAGCTCCTGTGTTGTGGCCATTTGGGGAGTGAACCAGCAGATGGAAGATCTCTCTCTCTCTCTTTCTTCTTTCATATCTCTGCTTTTCAAATAAATGAATCTTAAAAAAAAAAAAGTATCTCATGATGTCCTCAAGAGTTGAACTTATATACTGTTGAAATTATTTATGAACTAATAGGCAGTTTGATGATTAAACAGACTACTACCCTCCTATTTTGAGAACAAAGATCCACACACGAGATACTTTACATAACCTAGGAAAATGTATGAAACAAAAACCCAATTAAAAAAAAAAAACAGCCATGTCTGTGAAAAGTCTACAAAAATTTAAACTGGCAATTTGAAAATAATACCTGAACATTTCCCCTTGGAAATACAGACACCACCAAGAAGACTATGAAGATTCTCCATGGACACCCTCTCCATCTACAGTTGTCTCCCCTGGTGCACAGGTCTCCTGGCCCCTTTCCATGCAGACTGACTGAAACAGGATACATTTAATTCAGGGTGTGGGGAGGATTTTATCTTGCTAGTATCTCTAAAGGGATGCCAATCTCATACAATGATCTGTGAAGCTTTTTATTTTTTCTGTGCTCTAAAATATTTTCAAAATAAAAGAATTGTTTCTTGAATATTTGATACAGCTTACCCATTAAATCCTCTGGGCTTACTGCCTTTCTAGATATGTTAGAACATTTTCCTTCATGGTTTAAATTGGTTTGGTCACGTAGTTCCATTACTTTGAGTCATTTCAAAATCTAAATTTTCACACTGGGAAGGGTGTTGAGCCTAACAGTAAAAGATGCCCTAGTCCCACACTTGAGTACTCAGGTTCAATGTCTGGCTCCTTACTCCAGCCTCCTGCTAGAGTGGACCCTGAGAGGCAGCAGTGATGACATCAGTAATTGTGTTCCTACCACTGACATGAGTGATTTGCACTCAGTTCCTGGTTCTTGGCTCTGGCTTTGGCCTTTCCCTAGCCATGTGGACATTTGAGGAGTAAACCAGTGAATGGAAGCTCTTTCTCCCTCTTTCTGTCTCCATCCCCTTCCCTGCTTCTTAAATAAATTAAATAATACATTTTTACAAAGAGATATCTCTCTTCCTAATTGAAAGAAATTGTTGGCATATTTGTATACAGGATTTTCTTATAATACTTTGAAATTTTGTAACATTATTTATGTTCTGCTTCTCTGCATTTTATTGCTTACTTGTATATTCCCTACTTTTTGGATTGATTTTGCTTGCCTTAAATGTGCATAATAGTAGTGAATGAATGACAGTGAGGAAAGCAGCTGCACAAAGTTGAAACAGTATTGAACTTAGCAGAAAATCTAGTTTTAAGTTCAATGTCTAATAATAATATCTACCTCATGGAGTTACAATAATAATTAAATTCAAGAATACATAAGAAATTATTTAACTAGAAAGCAACATGTAAACATTAGGTACCAACCACTAAGGAAAAAAAATCAAATTTATGAATATAGAAAGAATATTCTTTACACTCCAGAAAATGTTCAGCTGCGTAAGAGTTAGGTGTGTAATTGCAATACATGGGGCCCATCATGGTGCAGCAGGTTAAGCCACTGCTTATGAAGCCAGCAAAAAAAATAATAACTGTGTTGAACATGTGAGGGAATCCATGACCCAAGCATGAAGTCAAAGGAGGAGACCAAATCCAAGTCCCACTGTAGCACATTACAGTTCTAATGTATCAAGTCCTGCCTGATGCTAACACTACCCTTAGACTTTTTAGCCACATGAGTCAATACATTTCCTCTTTCTTTTGGCTATTTTACCTGGGATTTCTGTTATCTGAAATACAGATCAATACTCAGATTCTTCTAATAAACATGCACACTGAAGGAGGACAGTAAATACAAACTTTCTCCCTGGAACATCCACATTTGCTATTCTCTAATTCATTCTTCTTATAACACTAGAGTGATTTTTTTAAAAAGATTTATTTGAAAGGCAGAGTTACAGGGTGAGGGGGGAGAGAAAGAGAGAGAGACAGAAAGAAAGAGAACGTGAGAGAGTTTTCTATCTGCTAGTTCACTCTCCAAACGGCCACAAGAGCAGGAGCTGGGCCAGACTGAAGCCAGAAGCGTCTTCTGGGTTTCCCACATGGATAGAGGGGCCCAGGCAGTTAAGCCATCCTCCACTGTTTGCAGGGAACTGGATTGGAAATGGGGCATCCAGGACTCAATCTGGTGCCCATAAGGGATGCTGGCACCTCAGGTGGCTGCTTAACCCTTTATACCTCAGTGCCTGCTCCTAAAGTGAATTATTTTATAAATAATAAACACAGACACAGGTGTAAGCCTCATCTCCCAAGTAATCATCCACATATTTGCACTTAGCATCTTTCAACTGTTTCTCAATGCACTTAGGCTAGTATTCAAAATCTTTCATGGGGGAATGAGGGTTGGTATTATGGCATCGTTAAGATAAGCTGCCACTTGAGACACCTGCATCCCATATCAGAGTCCTGGATTTGAGTCCTGGCTACTCTATGCTTCTGATCCAGCTTCTTGCCAATGTGCCTGGGAAGTAACAATTGATAGCCCAAGAACTTGGGTTCCTGCTACCTACAGCAGGTAGCAAGGCAGTTATGTAATAGCAAATAACACACACTAGACCAAAATGTATAATCCACTAAATAGCTGAAACAATTTCATGTTTGTATGCACAACACAAAGCCTCTAAATATACAAAGCAAAAATTGACAGAGAGATAAGTCCACCATCATAGTATCAGATTTTAGAAATTAACAGATAAAGATGGATGTCATAAAGAATACAGATTTGAAGAAAATAGTTTTGAATCTCGATTTTATGGACATGCCTATAGAAAACATTGCACTAAACAACTGAATAAAATCAGAATATTAAATTTCTCTCATGTACTAGGTAACAAAATCTGAGTAAGCTTCAAATTGTTTTTTCAGACACACCACATTTCTAAGGACAACATAACTGAGGTTAAAAAGTAATCTCAATCTCACACAACTCTTCTGGACAACAAAGGAGAGAACACAGCCTGCTTAATTTTATGAAGCTACTATGAGGTTGGTTTTAAACCAGAAATGGAATGGTATGAAAAAGGAAAAAACAAAGCACTCTTTCTTGAACCCAGGTCCCCAAATTCTAAACCCAGTATTAGCAAATTGAATCTAACATTATCATGACTAACTAGGAATTATCTTAGAAATTCAAATATAATTTAATAAAAAAAAATGAGAGGCAGATAGAGGAAGAAGGAGACTAACAGTGAGAGAGAGAGAGAGTGTGGACCATCCCATCTGCTGGTTCCCTCCCCAAATGTCCTCTATAGTCCCTGGCTGGCACCAATGCAGGGAACTGGGAACTCAGTCCAGGTCTATGTGGGTGGCAGGGATCTAGTTATCTGTGACATCACTATGTCTCTCAGGGTCTGCGTTAGCAAGAAGCTGGACAGGCCAGCACTAAGCATCTTCCTGTGGAGCCGGTACAGATGGGATCTGGTTCATGTCTCGCTCTCCTCTTCCAATCCAGCTCCCTGGTAATGTGCCTGGGAAAACAGTAGATGGCCCAAGTGCTTGGGACCCTGCACCTGCATGGGAGACCTGGAAGAAGCTCCTGGCTTTGGATCAGCCCAGCTCCTGCCACTGCAGCCATTTGGGGAGTGAACCAGTGAATGGAAGACCTGTCTCTGCTTCTCTGTCTGTAACACTCAAAAAAAAAAAAAAAAAAGAAAGAAATCTTAAAAAAAAAAAAAGCTGGAGCCAGGAGCCAGAAGAAGGCACTGTGATATAGCATGTAGTGCCTGTCACAGGCACTGTGATATAGGACATAGTCATTTTAACTACTAGGCCACAGGCCTATCTGTAATATAAAACAATCTCCTTAATATAAGGCACCACATTAACAAACTACAGAAAACATATATTAATAGATGCAGAAAAATCAACATCCACTCATGGTTTTTTTTTTTGTTTTGTTTTGTATTTTTTAATTTGGCAATCTCCTAGGATTAAAAAGGGCTTTTACAAAGCAGAACTCTAGAGAAGAGTCATAATTAACTGTGAAATGCTGAGATCCTTAGAGTGAAGAGCAAGAATATAATAAGAATGATTGCTATCTTTAAGATCCTAGTCAGCAATGCAGGACAAGGAAATAGCCCAGACTAAGGAAAGGCAGGAGCAGACGGAGGGATGAGCTGCAGAAATTCTTGGGCAGCCACTCTCAAGTGGCACCAAAGTATCACTAGGGTGCTGAAAAATAAACAATGATGCAGCCAGAAGGAAAACAAGTTCCATATTTACTAAAAACCTTCTCAGTGAGATGACAGTATCTGGGTTGGAGAACTGCTTAGATAAACATTTGGAACTGAGAGAGGAACCCCAGGAGGAACCCTGAGGGGCCTGTCTGAGCAACACAGATGGTCACAGAAAGAGCGGGATGTGCTAAGGACAGAGGGCAGGTGCTGAGAGAGAGGCGTGTGGCTGTGAAGCCTGTGCAGGATTATCTCAGACACCAGACCAGAGGCTGGGCTGACACCATGCACAATCCTGCCCCGCTCCATCACTCCCAGTGCGGCGCTGGGCCTTCCTTTGGATAAATGTTTCAAACCACAAAAGAACATGGAGGACAGACTGTCAGGCTGCCAGGGCACAAGCGTGTTTGGGGGTGGTCTCTGTGTGCAGAAGCAGGAGTTAGAGGCTGCTGGCTGGTGAGGGAGGAACAGCCGACGAGAACTCTGTGTGAGGTACAACATGCAACAAGCACGAACTGGAAAGGAATAGAGCAGACGGCAGAGGCTATCTGAGGGCATGGCCTCAACCAGGGAAGAGAAAGTGAAGGAATAGATACTATAACTTTAGAAATGTTTTTACATTTGTGCTATTCACAGCTTTTCAAAGGCTTATAGGATTCCTATTACATGACTTTCTCAACCTCTCCCTTTCCAGGCTGAACACTGCGGCTTTCACAAGAATTTAAGAGTAATTTAGATATCACTGTCTAGAACTTGTGAAGCATCTGGGTTGACAAGTAGCTGAATGCTTTTGGCAGCACGTTTTTACCTGGTGGCACATAATAAAGTGTTATGAAAAATTTGGCATCAATTCAGGGTTTGTTTTTTTTTCACTCCAGATGTGCTGCTTTCCCTGAGGGGCTCGGTCATATATACAATGCCATCGGAGTAAGTGACTGTCATTAATCCATATAATATAGGTGAAAGGCATAAGAATCCTTGCCTCTTGGTTGGCTGTACTCAGCTTGTCTTCCAGAACTTCCTTCAGGTTTTCTAGCTCAAGTTGAAGCTGATTTCTATCCTCTTCTAGATGTAGTTTCTCCTTTTTATATTGTTCTTCCAATTCCTTAGGAAGAGAAATTTTTAAAAATTAACAAAATTGCACATATTATATACTTTGAAGGTTCCAAGAAAAAGACTATTCTGTTTTGTTTTTTTAAAATTTGTTTATTTATTTATTTATTTGAATGGAGGAGATACAGAGAGGCAGATGCAGAGAGAGAGAGAGAGAGAGAGAGAGAGGCCTTCCATCCATTGGTTCACTTCCCCCAGATGGCCACAACAACTGGAGCTGTGCTGATCAGAAGCCAGGAGCTTCTTCCAGGTATCCCATGCAGGTGCAGGGCCCAAGGACTTAAGCCATCTTCCACTGCTTTCTTAGGCCATAACAGGGAGCTGGATTGGAAGTGGAGCATCTAGGACTTGAACCTGTGCCCATATGGGATGCCAGCACTGCAGGCAATGGCTTTACCCACTATGCTACAGCACTGGTCTCTATTCTGTTTTTTTTTTTTTTTTTTTTTTTTTTTTTTTTGACAGGCAGAGTGGACAGTGAGAGAGAGACAGAGAGAAAGGTCTTCCTTTGCCATTGGTTCACCCTCCAATGGCCGCCGCAGTTGGTGCGCTGCAGCCGGTGCACCGCGCTGATCCGATGGCAGGAACCAGGTGCTTCTCCTGGTCTCCCATGGGGTGCAGGGCCCAAGCACTTGGGCCATCCTCCACTGCACTCCCTGGCCACAGCAGAGAGCTGGCCTGGAAGAAGGGCAACTGGGACAGGATCGGTGCCCTGACCGGGACTAGAACCCGGTGTGCCGGCGCCGCAAGGCGGAGGATTAGCCTAGTGAGCCGCGGCGCCGGCCTCTGTTTTATTTTTTTAAGAAGACACTTATTTATTTGAAAGGCAGAGTGAAAGAGAGAGAGAGAGAAAAAAAAAAAAGAGAAAGAGAGAGATATCTTCAATCTGCTGGCTTATTCCCCTCTTAGCAATAATGTCTGGGGCTGGACCAGGCTAAAGCTAGGAGCCCAGAACTCCATCTAGGTCTCCCACATGGGTGACAGGGCCCAAGTATTTAGCCATCTTCCACTGCTTTCCCAGGTGCATTAGCAGGGAGCTGGATCAGAAGTGAAGTAGCCGGGACTCAAACTGGCACCCATATGGGATATCAGCATCACAGGCAGCAGCTTACCCACTATGCCACATCTCCAGCCCTGTTTTATATTTTGCTACATTGTACTTCATAATGGCTGCAATTAATTAATAATATCAGAGCTAACAGTGGCTCATTTAATTTCAACATTTTAGAGTCTATCATTCTGAATAACTTATGAGATAGCCAGATAATTATTTAAGTGGAGAGAATATATTACTTGTCTAGAACAAGTTTTAGTTAAAAGATAGAAATGTGATACAAACGATAATTTGATGAGATAAAGAAAAAAGTCTATCTCCTCAGAGTTCCTTTATATCTATGTAAATAGAAAAATATACTATCATTTCTAGAACTCAGTGGTCTAGTACTAGAACCGAGTAGAGAATTACTAAGTATAAAGCTAAGGCATCTGAAGAGCTAAACTTGTAAAACTGATCCTTACTGAAGACCAGTTACAATTTTCTAGACAAGCTAACTCATTCATGAGATACTAAGGCAATAATATGCCTCCCTGTAATAAATTCATGGTACCAAATAATAAAAGAATATTAACTAAGATTAGGCATACATATGGAGTACAGAAGTATAATGGAGAATTAATAATGTCTAGCTTGGTGGGGAAACCTTCAGAGAGAAAGCGAATCCTAGGTATGGTTTGAAGGAGTGCACCAAAAAGACAAGGTGGCAGAGCAGCAAGAGAGCACAGCACTCTTGGAAGAGGAAAAGGCCCACACTAAACACCATGTGGGTACCAAGGGAGCTTAGCAGTTCTAAGCAGTTCAGTATTCCCATAGTGTAAGGTGGGAATAGTAACAATACAGTTCTGTGTCAGGGGACCCTGAGACAAACCCAACTTTCCTGATTTGCTAGGACTCGCAGGACTCAGTGTATAATCACACTTGTGGCTGTGACTTATTCCAGCAAAAAGATACAAAGCACAATCAGCAAAGGAAAAGTGCATTTGGGGCAGTCTGCAGGGCAACAGTCCCAAGCTCCTGAGAGCCCTTGCACATAGGACATGCTTAATTCTTCCAGCAAGTATGACAGCTCCCATGGAATGCTATCTGCTAGGAGAGCTCATGAGACACTTAGTACCCAGGTTTTTTTTGTTTTGTTTTGTTTGTTTTTAATTGTATTTTCTTCTTGGCACCAAAATTCCAGACTCCCAGGAAGAAAGCAGGTATGCCTCATAAACCACATTGTTTGCATTAACAGTTTGGGCACCGTCTTTGTTTACTTCTGTATTAATTCTTTCGCACAGGTTCTCTGCATATCAGCTTTCAGATGGGGTGAGTGATAGAGTTAGGATAGGAAATACAGCGTGATTGATAAATAATAAAGTATATGTAAGTCATCTTCAGCTAAATGTTCTCTGAAGTCAAATTTGA
Organism: Lepus europaeus; assembly: GCF_033115175.1. Lineage (NCBI taxonomy): Eukaryota > Metazoa > Chordata > Mammalia > Lagomorpha > Leporidae > Lepus > Lepus europaeus. Next base: position 117,820,162 of record NC_084829.1, read on the forward strand.
TGTTACAGAAAGACTATTCTGGATAAAGACTGATTTCAGCTTAAGCTCAGACATGAGCTAAACAGGTTAGACAGGAATGAAGCAGCAATTTATAAACAAGCTGTCTTACTGAAAGAGAACGATATGGTAATGCTGTCATAGAGATTCTGAATATGTCCACACACGAGACATTTCATGTCACCTGCCTTTTGGCAACGATGCTTTGAAGAAAGATTTTAATACACTTAAGTGGCTTAAAGCAGGTTTTTATCTGGCTTGAAAATTAAAATTTAATGAGATGAATGGAGGATTAGGAGTGAAGTGATGAGGCAATAATGACTGATAAAGGATGCCTTGATTCTAGCATTTAAAATATAGAGGAATAAAGAAAGGCAAAGGTAGAACATATATGCACTTCAAATATGCCAGTAACAAAGAGGCCAGCCAACATGAAAAAAAGATGTAAAACTGAAAAATAATAATTAAAAATAGCTAGGAAAGAGTTTACAGAAGTGGCAGCTACCATTCAATAGTTCTCTACAAAACACCTTGAAAGGTGGATACATGCATCTTGAGTCTGTAAACATGCACATGCACCATGCAATTAAAGTTGTAAGACTGGTCCTGCACCCCATTTGGTACACAAATAGAGACTCTAAGGGGTCAGAATTGTAACTAATACCATAACAAGTCACATGCTTAAGGAATTATAACTAATGCAATGTATCCATGTCAAGTGCTTAAGAATAATTAAGCTTGTGAAGAGCTGGGTCTGTTTTATCTTTTCAGGTCCTACAGAGAAACTGTAAAAGCTTTATAGCCCTGCATGCATTCCTATGTACCCTTACTTATAAGGGTACAGTTTAAAACTTGTCATGGGATCCCAATTTCCCTTAATCAATAGGATTAAATGTTTACTGCCAATAATAAGTAAAATTATAGAAGAGTGAATGCTCCAACATGGGACGGAGTCCATACAGCAGACTCATAGAATAGCAATTACTTTAAGTAGCACTCAGTGACTTGAGTCAGCCCTAAAGGCGTTCTGGTCTGCCTAAAAAGTCCACAAGAGCATTTCAAGCATGGAAAGACAGAACATTCATGCAAAAACTGTACTTACAAGGAGGACCTCCCTGAGTGAAACCCCAGTGGAAAGAAGTGGTCATCAAAGAAGGATGTACGTTTCTCTGAAGGGAGGAGAGAACTTCCACTTTGTTTATGACCTTGTCTAAATACAGACAGAGTTTGTGGACTCAAAGGGCTTCCATAGCCTAAGCAGCTCATGTCAAGAGCCTTGAGTGATCACTGACATCATGCGTAAGAATGTTAATTGTTAGATTAACAACAGGAGTCACTGTGTACTAACCTCCCATGCAGGATCCTGTCCTCAAAGAGTTACGGTATTAGCATTAATGGTAAAACTTGATCCCAAAGATTTACTTTGTTCTAGTGTGTGATTTTTTTATTTTATTTTATTTTTTTAGTTATTTGACAGGTAAAGTTAGACAGTGAGAGAGAGAGACAGAAAGAAAGGTCTTCTTTCCATTGGTTCACCCCCCAAATGGCCACTACGGCTGGCGCTATGCCAATCCGAAGCCAGGAGCCAGGTGCTTCCTCCTGGTCTCCCATGCGGGTGCAGGTGCCCAAGCACTTGGGCCATCCTCCACTGCCTTCCCGGGCCACAACAGAGAGCTGGACTGGAAGAGGAGCAGCCGGGACTAGAACCCGGTGCCCATATGGGATGTCAGCGCCACAGGCAAAGGATTAACCAAGTGAGCCACAGCACCAGCCCCATAGTGTGTGATATTCCTAAGCATCATAAGTTTTAGTTATGTCTAAGTGACAAACCCGTTGCCTATATTTTTAGGTATTTCTTTAAAGTTTATTAACTGCCTCAAACGTGAACTCTTGGATCCGTGTCTCTGTGAAATTCCTATCTCGTATGCTTTAACATAAGGTCAGATACAGAGTATAGAATGGTTAAAAGCATCAGGACTACTAAAAAGACAGCTGAAGAGATTTCAGGAAACAGCAAAATTCTGTGGAACATGGATTCCAAGATTTGGACCCCAGGCTTTTGTATATAGCTTTAAAATACCCTGATGCAGACACTGTGCTGAACAGGGTAGCTACAAAAGTTGTTCCAAAGAATTAAGGGGCTTCTGATAGAAATTCTAACATTGGGAATTGCTGATGACAGAATTCTATGGAATCTGGATTCCAGGACTTGGATTCTAAGCCTTGTATTTGCTTAAAAAGCCCCTGACACAGACACACTGTGCTGGACAGGGGAGCTACAGAAGGTGTTCCAAGGAATTAGGGAGCTTTTGACAAAAACTCCAACTTTAGGAATTCCTGAGCAAGCCATTCATAGAAAGACCCTCTTCAGATCAGTTGAAGCTTAAATAGCAGGGACCTCACCGGGTGCTATTGAGCACGACTACCTCAGTGAAATTAGGATTAAACTTCTGCTGTTTAAGTCTTCACAGGTGAACTCAAAAGACACGCCTGACTATTCCTGTAGGCCAATGGGAGACCTTAAGTACCTCCTCAAAACAAAAAAGATAAATAAAGGCTTTGACTTTGTCACATCAAGACTGCTGAACCTTAAGGCAGACATGCTGAACCTGCCTCTTTAGATTCTCTCTGGGAACTGTTTCTGATAATAAAACTCCTAATGAGTTCTCCTATGATAATTCTCTATGCTCAAGCTAAATGGGTCTTACAATCCACATAAGGGTAACCAATCATCACCCACTATCTGGGAGTCTGTAAGATACATTCTTTTCATCTTAAGGAGTGCTCCACTTAAAACTGGTTTTGTTCCAGGTTTCCCTTTGCTAATTAACAAACTTACATGTTTCAGAACTTGACTTCTGGCAATAACTGACCATACAGGGGACTCAGACATTGGTGGTGACTGAGACTGTTCTAGCTCACAAAGCAAATTTGTTAGATGAGATAGGCAGAGACTTCCAGACCCAGGACAGGCAGGGCTTACACTACGCCCCTCATAAGCAGGAAGCAGCTATAGAAGATATGATGATTCTACACCCTTCATCATCCCTTGGGACTAAGGGAATGGAGTCTCTGAAGGGGGTATAATGTAGGCAGGTATACAGGATAAAACTGATCAGGTTTGTGAGCTGGAAGGCCATGCCTTCACCATGCCCCTGTGTGATCCCATGCCCCTACCTGGCCACATCTATGTGCCTACCGGCCAATCAGACTATTAACCACTCCCTTTTGGAAGTGGATTAAAGGCCTGGGACACGGTGGGCCCAGTCTTTTTTGCCCTTTTTTTGGCCCTCTTTTGGCTCTTTTTCCTTCTCCCCTGAACCAGTTTGCTGCTCCTGAGCCTTCAGGGTGTCACTTGCCCTATGCTTCCTGGCCTACATGCTCCACCACATGGCTGGCTTCTGGTTCTTGGTATGAATCCAGATTTCCCTCTCTCTTTTAAATAGGGCTCTCACTCTCCTATGCATTTCTCTCACTGAATAAAAAGCTGAAAACTTAAAAAAAAAATTGGTCCTAGAATAATAAGCTGACACAGAGAAAACTGCAATCACAATCTTGAGAAATTATGTCATTAAATTTTGCCTCTGGTTACATAAACATTCAATAGTAAGTTTAGAAATCAGTAACATTTCAAACAGGAAGTTTTATTTTGATTTTAAATTAAGTAAATTTAGTTTTAAGTATTTTTTTCCAACTAGTCCCATCAGAAGAAGAAATAATGAGGCAGAAGGTCTCAACTTATATCCTGTCTCCTCTACTTCATAGAACTGTGATTCTGAGTAAATCATATGGGTTATTAAACCTAATTCACTATCCACATAATAATGATACTAATCTCTAAGCCTGAAGTATTAAGAAATATAATAAGAAAGCTCTTTGTAAATTGCAAAGTGTTATTATGTGAAACATACAACAACCATCATTAATAAATGCCATGTGATGTGGTGTTTAAATGCCTTGCAGCTTGCGAGGACTGAGAACTGAATTTAAGGCTGCTTTTCACTAGCTTTGTGCACCTAAGCACGGCCCTCTTCAGCACATGGGTAGAGCAATCAAACCAGTAGCAGGGTTCTGAGGACTGAATGATATAATATATGCAAAACATTACTGGAGTGTGTGGCACACAGGAGATGGCGATCCCCAACATTTATTTATCACCATATGATTTTACATGCCTGGGAACACAGCACTTGTTCCCAACTAACCCACACAGGAACAATTTAAGATGGAGCAAATCTTTTTTCTGGCAGATGGGGAGCCTCAGCAGAGCTCTAGGGGCTGGAAAGCAAAGAGTTTAGTGAAAGGCCCAGGTCTGCCAGCTCTTTGCTCCTTCAATTACACAGTACTGTCTGTCATGTATTGCTATTAGCGAGCCGATTACTTGAGAAGGAAAACAAGCAAAAAAACATAAGGGAAGGTAACTGTCCACAACAGATGATGTATTTCAACTAGTTCAGGCTTCCTGAAGAGCACACTTATTTGGCTGTCTCACAAAGAGAGCTGAAGATCAAAGTGTATTTCCATCACAGCTTATACCAAATGGCAGTGGCTCCAATCAGCTCAGTAGACTACATCTCATGGCAAGAACTTTGGGGTATTTTACTCTCTAAATCACGATTTAAAGAACAGTTGCAAGATAGCAGCCATCAAAATTAACTAAATCATTATACCTCATTATAGGTCACACTGGACCATTGCAGAAATCCCATCAATTTACAAAGTAGTGGTAAGTTGAATTTTTACTCACCATTTGCAGTTTTTTCTTATCCCTAATTGCATTACTGTGGACAGCCTCCATTGCCATATGGTGCTTCCAAGCTAATTCTTCCAAAGTCTTAGAATGGGCCTCATTTAATTGAGTCACCTCGCCTTCCAACCTATTTTGCAGGTTTTTAAGTTCCATTTCATAATACTCTTGCTGAGTTCTTTTCGCTTCATTTACTTTCTAAAATTAAAACAAGATCAATAATTGGCACCTGCTTTTTTCATTACTGTGATTAGTATTTCTGAATATCCTATAAATATGCAAACTCGAATTGAGTGGTGGGAACTGGACTATAAAATATGAGAATAAGTAACTGGTGTGCTCAGAAAGCAATACAAGGGAATAGGCAAAACCAAAAATTATATTTTATTTTAAAAATTTATTTATTTATTTATTTGAAAGGCAAGCAACAAAGAAGGAGAGAGAGAGAGAGAGAGAGATCAATCTTCTACCTACTGGTTTACTCCCCAAATAGATGCCACAGCTAAGACAAAGCCAGGAACCAAGCACTCAATCCAGGTCTCCCACATGGTGGCAGGGGCCCAATGACTTGGGCCATTTTTTGCTGCCTTCCCAGGCACAGGAGCAGGAAGCTGGATGGGAAGTAGAGTATCCAGGACTCCAAGCAGTGCTCTGATATAGGAATGCCAGTTTTTCAAGTGGCAGCTTAATCCACTGTGCTATAATGCTGGCCCCCAAAATCAAAAATTTTAAACCAACAGATAAAATACATCATTATTAGGTCAGAACAAAAGTGAGTTTGTTCATCTGCAAGCTTAAGAGAAAAATGTTTCCTGTGTGTCAATGGCTTACTAATTAACCCTCTCAAACTGTTATTCAACACAATTTTGAGTGCCAATTACCTATCTTTTAAAGCAATCACAGTCTAGTAAAAAAAAAAAAAGAAAGAAAACGAAAAACTTCAAGAGACAGTGGTAATATGGTTTTATAGGTTCTATGCCAGGGGTTTGAATCACAAGTTGTGAGAATATACAGGAGAAGGCCCTAACCTAGAAGGAGTGAGAGCTGGGAAGGAGGAATGGAGGGAGTGAGGAAACCAGGGTCAGGGAAAGCTTTTCAGAAGAGAATAGAAGGCTGGTGCCGCGGCTCACTTGGCTAATCCTCCGCCTGCGGCGCCAGCACTCCAGGTTCTAGTCCCATTTGGGGCGCCAGATTCTGTCCTGGTTGCTCCTCTTCCAGTCCAGCTCTCTGCTGTGGCCCCAGAAGGCAGTGGAGGATGGCTCAAGTGTTTGTGCCCCTGTGCCTGCATGGGAGACCAGGAAGACCTGGCTCCTGGCTTCTGATCGGCACAGCGCGCCAGCTGTAGTGGCCATTTGGGGGATGAACCAACAGAAGCAAGACCTTTCTCTAACTCTGCCTGTCCAAAAAAAAAAAAAAAAAAAAAAAAAAAAAAAGAAGAGAATAGAAGACAGCTGAGCTGGTGATGACTTGTCCTCTCATTTAATTATCACATAAGGAAACTAAGGATGAGAAAATGTCAAAACTAAGTCCAATGTTAACCATTTCTATAGACTTCCAGCAGTTTGAAAAGTGAGAGGTAGCTAACCAGGTGCTGAAGTTTAGGGAGACAGAGGACAGAATATAGGAGAGAGATGGTGAGAGATGGGCAGGAGTCAAATGATGAGAAGGGATCTTTTCTATTAAGGTTTTTGAACTTTATTTTGAAGGGAATGAGAAATAATTAAAATATAAGTAAGTGACATGTTTTTAAAAACAATCACTTGGTAGCAGGCTAGTAAACTCATTGAATGTAGGGGGAACAGTTTAGGAGGTTGTGACCATATGCCACAGAAACAACGACAGGTACCTAAACCTAGCACCTGTGAATGGCATGGGAGGGAGGGAATGGAATAAAAATATACTAAGGGCTTAGAACACTGGCAAAACTAGGTAGACTGTGATATAATGGGTTGAAATAAGCAGTAAAAGAAATACAGTACTTTTGCAGGGAGAAAAGTTCTGGGCATGCTGACTTTATGTGTGTGCAAAATCACAATGACGGTATTTGGTGGAAAGTGAGATGGATAGGTGTCAAGTTCATGGGGAATATCTGATCAGTATCCAGGGATTTAGGACCTATCAGTGAACAGGGAACAGCTGACATTACTGGGATGGATGAGTGTGTGGAATGAGAGGAAAATCCTGGGAACACCAATGGAAGGAAACAGATGGAGGAAGGGAAATCACAAATAAGACTGCAAGGCCAAGGTTAAAGGGGACACATGAGAGAACCTGAAACCTAGCAGAAGGGAGATGCTGGGAATCAGTGCATGGTGGGCAGGTCAGAAAATAAGAGCCATCATGTCCAGGAACCAGGACAACACTGGGGCTACGGTGAAGGCAGATATTGCAGGGCAGCAGAGACAGCAGATGGGCAGATGCTTTTTCTATGCTGAATTCTTGAGCAAAGAGGGCAGAAAAATTCTTTTTTTTTTTTTTTTTTTTTTTTTTTGTGACAGGCAGAGTGGATAGTGAGAGAGACAGACAGAGAGAAAGGTCTTCCTTTTTGCCGTTGGTTCACCCTCCAATGGCTGCTGCGGCCGGCGCATCTCGCTGATCCGAAGCCAGGAGCCAGATGCTTCTCCTGGTCTCCCATGCGGGTGCAGGGCCCAAGGACTTGGGCCATCCTCCACTACCTTCCTGGGCCATAGCAGAGAGCTGGCCTGAAGAGGGGCAACCGGGATAGACTCCGGTGCCCCAACCAGGACTAGAACCTGGTGTGCCAGCGCCGCAAGGCGGAGGATTAGCTTGTTAAGCCACAGCGATGGCCGAGGGCAGGAAAATTCTAAAACTCCTACTTGGTATTGTGAGGATCTGAAGAACTGGAATTAATCTTCATCAATTATAGTACACATGATGTCTTATTTGCTTAATCCAGAAATTCAGTGCATTGGCCTATAAATTTTGAAAGCTGAGGTTTGATATCTTCTTCAGTTTTATAGAAATGTGCAAGGTATATTTCATTTATAGGAAAACACATATGACCATAAATGTACATCTCATTGGATTAGCAGTTTATTGAATTTCTGATTTGGAAAAGGTTGAAATTAAGTTTTTAATCATAGCTTATTACCCACATATTCTGCACATACATGCAATATGGAGTAGTCTAACTGTACACTGATTATTGCTCAAAATAAAAAAAACACAGCTATAAGAAATGTACTGTTACCTTAGAGTAAGGGTAAACACACCAAATACATCAAATCTGAAACACAGAAATGGCACTGCTCTTCCTTCTCTTTTGGGGGAAGATGAAACTTCATTCCTTACCTTCTCCAGTTCCAGAATCTGCTGCTTTTGCTCTTCATCCAGACTTTGAGTTTTGCTCTGCAAAAAAGCTCTTTCCTCTTCTAGCTGAGATAATTTCTCATTGGCTCTTGATTTTTCTGATTCTAAATCTTTAATTGTAACCTCCTGGGTCATTTGAGTTGCTTGAAGCATTCCAATGTGACCTATGCCCCCACCAGAAAATTTCTTCAGTTAGAATATCTACTATGCAAAACAGCTTACATTTGCATGCACAATTGTACTTTATCTCTAAGTAAAATAAATTGCCCACAAGTACCCGTTTTCACAAGTACCCATATTTGCCATGGGAAAACTTCTTACTAACTAGATTAATTTAAATTAGAAAATCTATTTTCACATCACTGATGCTGTGCCAATACCTGGTACCATTACACTTGTTTTGTTTTGTGCAGACTGAAGGCTACACAAGTCAATAGAAGCAAATCCCAGGGGATTCATACAAAAGTCCACTGGAAATAACATAAGGTAAGAGAGGATGTACTGACTAATGCTGTGGAACCAAAAGGAGAAATTTGCTCTGCTCTAATCTCTCTTTTTTTTTTTTTCAAATTCTGACATAAAGAAGAAGAAATATGTATGCAGGGAACAAAGATAGCAGACAGTGATTTGGTTGAATGTGAATTTGCTTTAGACAAGAGACTAGATAAAAAACAGAGAAGGACAGCAAGGTTATGAGAAAATAAATGACAAGAAACCACAGGGGTGGGGAAGGTATCAGAAATGAGGAGACTTAGAAGAAATGTGTGAGAAAGGGTCCCACAGAAAGCATGGTTTGGGGCAGTGGCTCTCAAAGTGCCAGTACCAACATCTCCTGGAAACTCTTGTCAGAAACACAATACATGTCACATCCACCCCAGAATGCTGGGGACAGGATCCAGTGCCTGTGGTTTCACAAGCTCTCTAGGTGATTCTGATGTGCGCTAAGGGATATTAAAAGCCCCACCTTAAGGGAAGGGCGATCTGGGATTCACTGATGAGTCAAGCAAAATCAGATGAGGTCCTCAAAGAACCAGCTCACACAGCTCTGCTGGCCCACTGAACACCCAGACAAAACACAACTCCAGACTGACACAGGCATCTACCTCCTCCACCACTTCAGAGTAGCAAACTCAACTTTAAAACAGCTCAAACAGCTCAAGCCCAATGGAATGAGGTGCTATATCTTATATAAAGTGAAATCCCTCAAAATGTATGTTTTCAAAGGAGATTGATTTCATTTTTATTTCCTTTTTTTTTTAAATTACACATTGACAAAAATATAACTTTATATGTATGGAGTACAAAGTCACATTATGGTATTTGAGTACAATGTATGAATCAAACCAAGAACTCATTCCCCACCACAAATATCTGATGTATTTCATGGTGAGATCCACCCTTCCAGCTGACACTCAAGCGTACAGTCCTCAACTATCAACCACACTCACCTAGCTGGGCAACACAGGCTTTTTTTTTTCTTTCTTTTTTAGTCACACCTACAACTCCCATCTTATCTGGGCTTTGCACCCTTTGGGTTTTTATCTTCTGATTCCCTCTACACCTCCCTAGTCTCTGGTAACCACCATTATATCCTCTGCTTCTGTGAGTTCAATTGTTTTTTATTCCATTTATAAAGGAGAACATGTGGTATTTGTTTTTCTACCTTTGGTTTATTTCACTTTAGTATAATATTCTCCAGTGGCATCCATTTTGTCACAAATGACAGAATTTCTTCCTTTTTAAAGTCATTTTTCTTTTAGTGACTGATTACTGTGGTTTTACATGTTAACTTTAATATATAAAAGTATATTCCTAAAAACAAAAATAAGTTATCATCTGCTTATCTTATGTTTAAAGCTCAAGTCCTTGAACACATTTACTGTCCAAATAATTGTTTAAATCTTGGAAGAAAAGACCAATTTTGTCTTGACTGCACAAGTGTGGGGTTAAGGTAAGCATTGTAACAGAAACTGTGGTCAGACATACTAGCTTTGAGGACGAGATCTGAAGCTTGCTGTTGCAAACGTTCTCTGGCAGCTGCTAGCTCACTTTCCACTTCCTTGTGCTTGCTTAATAAGGCCATTTCTCCCTCCTTGGCTTCATCAAGCTGTTTCTGAAGAACCTAACAAACATTGAATAGCCATTATTAAAATTCAGGAATGATACCAAGCTAAAGAATTCATTAAAAGTATAAGTATTAGCTTTCTTTCTCTTATTCAAAATTCCTATTCAACTATACCAGAGATTTAAATCTGTACATATTGGGTTACTTCAAAAGTTTATGGGAAATAGAATTTAAAAATTATGCTTGCTTTGCCGCAAAAAATTTTGAAAGCCATACTTTTTCACAATGGGCACTTTCCATGAACTTTTTGAAGACCCCAGGTATTGGTGACAATTATAACTTGATATTTTCACAAGTCAAATCACCTAATGAGGAAAGACTATTTTATCCTTTCAAATCCATTCTAGTGATGCACATATTTTTAAAACATAGCTATAAAATTATTTATGCCAATAAAGCAAAACTTGGAGAGACTTGCCTTTATTTTCTCAGACTTGTGCCAGACATCTAGTAAAGTATCGTTTATAAGGTAATCAATATTTTGTTCAATGTCTGAATATCTACTAATGAGTAGACCATTACTCATAAATGGAAAGAAAAAACACATAATTAGATCCTCAGCCCAATATTTTAACTCTCTTAAACCAGTTATGAAAAACACTAACATTTCATTTCAATAAAATTCTTTCCAAAGTAATCAGTAAGGTATCTAAGATTATATTTTGGGGATTTTAATATCTGAAATTCTGAAATAATAGGAACAGGGTAATAAAATGATCCCTTCATTGCTTTTTCTCATAAAGGAAAAGCAACAAAAGGCAAATTGAAAAACGAAAAGTTTAAATGTTAGGAATGAAAGGAAGCTAATCTTAAGCCCACAAGACTGCTCTCCAGTCTACAGAATAAATACGAAGGGACCTGAAAGAGTACATGGAATTAAATTAAAAGGTAAGTTTATTTTGGCGCAAAAAATCTGGAAATTCATGCAGAGGTTTTGTCATAATATGCATTTTTCATGAACCTTTTGAAGACCCTTCGGAGAAGAGGAAACTCTTGGGGGAAAAGCCCCAGGTGCTGCATGCACTGTTCTGTACTTACCTGGACATTGTTCTCGGCTGCAGCAAGAGCCACCTGAAGCTTTTGGCATTTGTTCAGAAGACTCCCAGCTTCATCCTGCACCATTTGTAACTCTGTCTTTAATTTTCCTATGGTTTTTCGTAAAACTGCTTCTTGTCCCTGAAATTCTTTTCTAAGATCAGCCTCTTTCTCTTTGCTAGCCTGCAGGCTCTCCGCTGTAAAGAGCTGTGACCGTTTCAGGGTATCAAGCTCCCGTTCATAAAAGGACTGAGCTTTATTCAACTTGCCTTCATAATCCTCGATTAGCTTTTTCTTTTCAAGCCTTAGCTCTTCCAGGGTTTTGTTTAAGGCCTCCACCTCCACTCTGTGCCGCTCCTCAGCCTCCTCCTGCCCTTTGTTCACCAAGGCACCGTGATCCTGCTGTGACTTCAGCAGCTCCTGGATCTCCCGTCTGTGAGCGGTTCGCAAGCCTTCCAGGGCCAAGCGTTTGTCTTTTTCAAACTGCACCTGAAGTTGTCCAAAGCTCCGTAATCGTTCTTCAAACTTCCTTCTAATCTCTTCAACCTCTCGGGACATGGTAACTACACGCTGCACGTGCTGGGCTTCGGCACACAGTTGCATGTCTTCAACTCTATGCTTGTAGGCTTCAAATTCCGTCAAAGCCTGCTGCTTCATTTTGATATGATCTTCTAAGGATGCCTCCAAAACTTGAATCTTCCTCTTTAGGTCTAATTCTTCTGTTACTTTACTTTTATACTTCAATATTTTTTCTCTTGTTTCTGCAAGAATTTGTTGGATTTCTTCTTCATGAGCATCTTTGAGGGCCTGAATTGCAGATTCATGCTCATCATTTTTAGTGTTTAAAGCATATATCACCTGCATGGTTTTGAAGAAGAAAGGGAGGATTAAGTAAATCATATGATTTTCTCACATGGCATTAATTCTTTCATTTGGATTGTTTTCCCCCCATCAACACAATATCGCTAAATGTTACAAATACTAAAACTTCAAACAATTGTTTTTGGACTTAACAGTGATTTTCTTGGTCAATTTCTGACTTAGCATAATCTTAAGATTTGGATTTTAAGACTTATAAATTATGATTTTAATGTGCTGAAAATTAATGTATAACTACAAAATAAACAGTGAGAAAGAAAGGGACAAAGGAGTTCTCCATTTGGCCCACTGTAGCCAAGGGTCTGTGGAATGGGAGAAAAGCTTCATTAAGTCTCTATCCTACACTGCTATCCTAGAGATAAGAGGAGCCTTATATTAATATGGAATAGGCAGGCAGGCAGGCAGCCAGTTTAGGTTCTGCGAATTCGGAGGTACCTGCGAGTCACAAGCCCTGGTCCCATGTGTAATACTGTCCTACTTATCAAACGCCCCTTTTCCTGGGATTCATGTGTTTCATCCGGGACTTGAGGGGAAGATACCATGAAAATATGTGTATAAAGAAACATGTGGAATTTTATGGAGGTATCATAAAATTCCCAGGTGGCTTAATTCCTATAGAGGCACCTACCTCCAACCTCATTAAAGAGGCCAACAACTGGTAGGAGCTCTCCCTTCCATTGCAGACCACCAATGAAGGAGGTGCTGGAGTGCTCCTCTGTTTCCCTCCCCCCATCCTTTTCTTCCTTTTGACTCACTGCTCACTCATGATGACTTCTCTGTATAGGGTGACCCATGCTCACATGTGAGTGTGTTCACTCTCACCTTTTGAATAAAACTTTATCACTCTGTACACCTTAAACATTCCTGTACTTGGAATGCTTCTCTAGGTACAAGGCAAGAGCCTAAAAAAAAAATAATCGACTCCCCCACTTCAGCATTAGGGGAAGCCCTAAGCTCTAAGTCTTCTCCAAAGCTTCTTTTATGTGCTTAAGGTTCTGTTTAAATATTTTAATTTTTAAATTTTCCTATGCTAACTCTGCGTGGTTTGGTTTTAAAGTTGATAATCTTTCATATTTCTCCAAGCCTCTTTAGGAAATCTAATTAGCACATTTCACAGATCAAATGCTGTACTTTTACTCACTGCCTTATCTTGTCTTTGCCCCTAAGCAAGATCATTTGGAGAGCCATAGTATTTTGGGTACAGGTCTTTATTTTAATTTTAGTACTGGAATTTTAATGATAACACTAAGAGTTCCCCAGCCTCAATTCCAAATGGCAACATATTCCTGAAAAAGTCACACTCTTCTTCCTCTTTTTCATTCCCTTAATTCCCTCCATCATACTGCTCTGCTGCAATGGTGCAACACTGATAACTGTTACTTAAGGATAGAGACATGCCAGCTTTATCTTAATGTAAAAAGATGTGACACAATATAACTCAATAATCCAGAAGCCAGAAATTACTGTCCTGGAGATTTGCTCATTTTAATGTGATCTTGCTCTTTAGTAATGAATCTTAGCACCAGGCACCAGAAACTACAAGTAAGATACAAGCATTGTCAATTTTTGTACTTCCTTATGCAGCCTGAAGCAGTTGAGGATTCTACTGGCTCTGCAAAAATCCTTGGAAATTTCAAATTCCACTTGCTAAGTATAGGTTGGCACCCTCTCACCCTGCGGCTGCACTTGAAGGATCCATTTTTATCAGAAGCAGGATATTCACTCTCCCCATCCAGGGCTTCTGTCTTCCAGAACCAGTCCCCTGTCCATACACTGCTTGGTCTGCTGTAAGTATTCTGAGATGCAATCATACCAAAGGCAAAAAGATTAAGAGGTAGCACAGCTACCCTTTTTCCTGAAAGGTCCATGGAAGAAGATGTGCACAAACCAAGTAATTATCCACAATTTCTCTGTTTTGTTTTTTGTCTTTTTGTCAAAATCTCAACTCAAAATCATGTCCCTCATGAGCTAATGCAGATCTCATGGAGGAATTCTTTCATTTTTATATTTAAGCTTTAAAAAGGTAGCATACAACCAAAGAAAGTTGAATAACTTCCAATTCTTATCTCCTAGAGTCACACCTGCCCCCAAGTCAATGGCCAGGCAAGGCTGAAGTGGGTCTGTATATCTGGTCTCTGACCTCCCTCCTCAGTTCCTGACTTAGGGCTTTTAAGACCTTTATAACTCAGTGATCATGTCATCTGACACAGAATTTCTAAATCCTTCGAAATTCCCTGTTGGAAATTTTGTTCTAATGAAATGACCCTTGATCATCTGGATCCTGGAGAGCCTCAGGATGAGGGCTGGTTGCCAGAGGCATCAACCATGGGACTAGAAGATTAGAATTTTGAACACCAGGGAGGAGAGAAGGGCTAAAGGTTGATCAGGTCACCAATGGCCAATGATTATTAAATGAATCACACCTGCATAATGAAGCCTCTATTAATCCCCAAACAACAAGGCTTTGTGAGCTTCCAGCATCCTGAACACACAGAGGTACTAGAAGGGTGGTATGCCCAGGAAGGACATGGAGACTTCACAGCCCTCTCCAAAGACCTTGCCCTATGTGCCTATTCCATCTAGTTGTCATCCTCATGTTTCTCCTATCTTTTAGAACGATTAAGTAAAGATAAATATTTGAGTTCTGTGGACTGTCCTAGCAAATTAATTCAACCCAAGAAGGGAGTTGTGGGAACCTCTGACTTATTGCCCATTGGTCAGAAGCAGAAGCCACAACCTGGGGCTTGCAGCTGGCATCTCAAGGGGGATCTTTCTTGTTGGGTTGAGCCCTTAAGCTGCGGGCTGGGACACTATCTCCAAGCATAGTGTCAGAATTGAATTAGAGGACACTCGGTTGGTATCCATTCAAGAAACAGGTGTTAGTAGAAAACCTGTACACAATTTGATGATTGCAGGTGAAATGGTCTGTATTGTACTGAATGTAAGAATAGGAAAAGCATGGCCGGTGCCACGGCTTAATAGGCTAATCCTCCGCCTGTGGTGCCAGCACACCAGGTTCTAGTCCCGGTTGGGGCGCCATATTCTGTCCCGGTTGCTCCTCTTCCAGTCCAGCTCTCTGCTGTGGAGGATGGCCCAGGTCCTTGGGCCCCTGCACCCCCAAGGGAGACCTGGAGGAAGCTCCTGGCTCCTGGATCAGCTCAGCTCCGGCTGTTGTAGCCACTTGGAGAGTAAACCAGTGGATGGAAGACTCTCCCCTCCTCCCTCTACCTCTGCCTCTGCTTCTCTGTAACTCTGCCTTTCAAATAAATAAATAAATCTTTAGGGGAAGAAAAAAAAAAGGAAAGTAAAAAAAACAGCTGACAATAGGGGTCAGGTGACTATCATCTGCAGGCCAAATATGGCTGCTGCTTATCTTGGTAAACAAAGCTTCATTGGCTATGTCCATTTGTTTATGTATTGCCTGCAGACAATCCCCTCTACAAGAGCAGTTGTAGAAAAGTCATTATTTGTGACTCCTTTTCTATTCTAGGCATAGGCAAGCAACCTAATCAGCCAACACTGGCAGCCAAAAACAAGAAAGATAAAAGATTTGAACTTGCACTAACATTGTTTACTCTCTACTAAATGGTCCAGTATTCTTCCACTATGATTCATACACTGAAAAATTCAATTGTGCTGTTCTCAAAGCATAGAAAATCAATGTATCTATATTCATACTGACCATATAATGGTATCTTCCAGGAAAAGCAATGTTAAAATCAGTTTCTAAAAACTTAAGAACAAAAAGATGACAAGGGCAATGATAAATTAATAGTGCTCTCATAAGTGATCATTTGAAATATGTCACTATTAAGTTATAATATTTTAAAATGAGAATGCTACATATGAAATTGCAAGTTAAGTTTAACTGGATATGATATTTCCCAATTGTTCATTGTCTATACATTATAAAGGTAACCATTAATCAGAGTATCTGTCTCTGATTACTACTTCTTAGAGCAACATAA
This sequence comes from Lepus europaeus, assembly GCF_033115175.1. NCBI lineage: Eukaryota > Metazoa > Chordata > Mammalia > Lagomorpha > Leporidae > Lepus > Lepus europaeus. The sequence goes on from NC_084829.1 coordinate 117,836,243, forward strand.
TTAAAAAGTCATATATTCTAAGTTTTTTAAATATTAAGGATCCCATTTATTCTACCGTAGTGATACCATTGTTAGCAGATCAACCTATCACTGAAATCGTTTTTTCTTTAAGATTTATTTATTTATTTGAAAGGCCAAGTTACAGAAAGACAAAGAGACACAAAGAGAGAAGGAGATCGTCCATCCATTGGTTCACTCCCCAAATGGCTGCAGGAAGTTGGATTAGAAGTGGAGCGGGGACACAAGCAGGCATTCATGGGATGCCAGTGTTGCAGGTGGCAACTGAACCCACTGTGCCACAATGGTAGCCCCTGAAATTTTTTAAAATAATGTTATATAATTATTTTTTTGAAAAATATAAATCACTAAAACATGGTAAGTCTTTTTTTCTGTTGCATCATTTATTTATGGAAGGTTGAGGCTAATTTAACTTCAGTAAATGATCATAATCATCTATGAAATTAGCTACTATTTTCCAAATAGGAAAAGGAACATCTCCAAGTTCTCTTTTTATCTGGCATTTTAAAAGACAGGGTTTTGGAACTATGAACATTCATGGAATGGAAGATAGTGAGTCATTTTAGCAATTTCATGGTTCTATTAGATGTCAATAATGTAAAATTGAACCTCATATTTCATGATGGCTAAGCAGGAGCAATTTTTACTTTATTTATGAAGATTTTCGATAATTTTTCCCACAGGTAAAATGAGAAAAATTCTTGATTCTAATTTTTTGAATGCTACCTAGGTAAAAATAAGTAGTTTCTTTCCTTTTTAAAGATTTATTTATTTATTTGAAAGGAGTTACAGAGAGAGAGGTTGAGGTTGAGGTTGAGGTAGAGGTAGAGGTAGAGGTAGAGGTAGAGAGAGTGTGTGTGTCTCCCATCTACTGTTTCGCTCCCCAAATGGCTGCAATGGCCAAAGCTGGGCCGATCCTAAGCCAGGAGCCAGGATCCTCTTCTGGGTCTCCCATGTGGGTACAGGGGCCCAAGGACTTGGGCCATCTTATGCTGCTTTCTCAGGTTATAGCAGAGAGCTGGATCAGAAGTGGAGCAGTCAGGACTCAAACTGTCCCCCATATGGGATGCCAGCACTACAGGTGGTGGCTTTACCCGCCACGCCAAAGCACTGGACCACAAAAATAAGTTGTTTCTGAAACAATTCTCACTGTTCACTGCTATGGACTGAATTGTGTCTCCCTCAAATTTGTATGTTGAAGATCAAAACCCAAAAAGTGATGGTTTTGTGGGGTGGGACCTTTAGGAGAACCAGGTTTACATGTTGATCCCTCGGCATGAGATTAGTGCCATTATAAAACGAGGCACCAGACAGCTTCCTTCTTTTCTCTCTCTGCCATGTGAGGACACTCCAAGAAGGTGGCAGCATGAAAGTCAGGAAGAACATCCTCCCTCGGAAACTGAATTGGCTGGGGCCTTCTTCTTGGACTTCCTGAGTTCCAGAAGTGGGAAATAAATTTCTGCTGTTTAAGTCATTCAGTCTATGGTATTTTTGTTATGTCAGCATGAGCTGACTGGCAATATAAATTGCCAATTGATAGACTGGCAATATATAAATATTTTCCGCTAAAATATAACTCATTAGTGATAAAGTATATCCACTGTAAAATAATAAAGTACATTAGTAAGAATGTATAGTCAGTCGAGGAACAGGTTTTTTTTTTTCTTCCTTAATGGAGAATGGGACTGGGAATGGGAGAAGGAAGAGGAGGTGGGGTGAGAGTGGGGGTGGTAGGGCAGGTATGATGAGAAGAATCACTATATTCCTAAAGTTGTACATATAGAACTTGTACTCATTAAATAAATGGTTTCTTTAGGGGGAAAAAAAAGAATGTATAGTTACTAAAGTAACATGTATTATACTATCTTATTAACTTAAAATACTTTAAGTGGAACTAAACTTTACATTATACCACATGGCTTAACATTCATAATTCATAAGAGAACAGAATCACAAGGTTACTGATGGCAGCTGGCGCCGTGGCTCACTTGGCTAATCCTCCGCCTATGGCGCCGGCACCCCAGGTTCTAGTCCCATTTGGGGTGCCGGATTCTGTCCCGGTTGCTCCTCTTCCAGTCCAGCTGTCTGCTGTGTCCCGGGAGGGCAGTGGAGGATGGCCCAGGTGCCTGAGCCCTGCACCCACATGGGAGACCAGGAGGAAGCACCTGGCTCCTGGCTTCAGATCAGCGCAACACATTGGCTGTAGTGGCCACTTGGGGGGTGAACCAACGGCAAAAGGAAGACCCTTCTCTCTGTCTCTCTCTCTCTCACTGTCCAATGTGAAGTAATGCTATAACTAGTACTGAAAAATAATTACAAAATCTTTCCTAACTTGGAGAAAAAAAGGGACATCCAAGGACAGGAAGCACATGGAACATATGCAATAAGCATGACCAGAAAAGATCTTCACAGTGACAAATTGTAGTCAAATTTTCAACATTAAAACATAAAGAAAATTTTCTAAAACGTGCATTAGAGAAATGGCAGATTACCTTCAGAGTATCTCCAACTAGACTGACAGCTGATTTCTTATCAGAAACCTTAGAGACTAGGAGACAATGGAGAGACACAGTCCAAATCTTAAAAGAAAAAAACTCAGCCCAGAATACTGTACCTTGAAACGCTATCATTTATGAATGGAGGTGAACTAAAGACCTTCCATAACAAACAGAAATTGAAAGAATTTGTCACCACTTGTCCATCCACACAAATGATGCTTAAGGATTTGTTACACACAGAAGCACAGATAGTCATCATTATGAAAGAATATTTAGACAAAAAATCTCCCAGTAAAAGTACAAAGGAAATTTGAAGCAAACAATAGGAATATCTGTGGAAAAATGGCAGGGACAAGTTGGTACATATCAATCGTAACCTTGGATCTAAATGGCCTAAATTCTGCAATTAAAAGATACAGATTGACTGAATTAAAAAACAAGACCCAAGGCAAGTGTCAGGCCGATGTGCCGCCCGCGAGGGGCCGGGGTCGGAGGGGCCAGGGTCGGGGCCGCTGGGGCCATGCGCGCGGGCTGGGCAGGGGGGCCAGCGGGGCGCGCAGCAGAACCGGCTCTGAGCCTGAGGCGCCCGGGGCCGGGCCGGGGAGCCGCGCGGGCGGCCGGCCAGGGGGAGGGGAGCGATGCGGCACCGGCGGGCGGCCCTGGCCACGGGTTTCGGCGCCTCCTTCCTGCTGGGCTCGGTCCTCAACGTGCTCTTCGCACCGGGCTCGTCCCACGGGCCCTCGCCAGCCCCGGGCCCGGGGCGTCGCGTGGGCTGTGGGGAGCTGGCCCGGCAGATCCGGGCGCGCTACCAGGAGGTGCAGCGCTGTTCCCGCGGGGGACCCGGGCCCGGGGCCGGCCGGCCAGAGCGCCGGCGCCTAATGGACCTGGCTCCGGGTGGGCCGGGCCTGAAACAAAACAAACAAACAAACAAAAAAAACAAGACCCATACATTTGCTCCCTGTAAGAAACACTTATCTTCCCCAGCTCAAAAACCCTTTTATTTATGGTATGCACACTTCATGCACTTCATAAGTACATATTTAGGAACAAAGTGATTCTTCCCACCCTACCTGCCCTTGCACCTGCAATTCCACCCTTCTTCTTCTTCCCTCTCCTATTCCCATTCTTATTTTTCAACAAGATCTATTTTCAGTTAACTTTATACACATAAGATTAACCCCATACTAAGTAAAGAGTTCAACAAAGAGCATGGAAAAAAAAACTAAAACAAAAACACACACACACACACACACACACCCCTAACCAAGGATACATACAGACTAAAAGTGAAAGGATGGAGAAAGATATACCATACTCACAGAATGCAAAATAAGCAGGTGTGGCAATCCTAATAACAGACAAAATAGACTTTAATGCAAAAAGTGTTATAAGAGACAAAGGCACTATGTAATGATTAAGGAATCAATTCAACAGGAAGCTGTGACCATAATAAATGCATATGCACCCAATGTCAGGACAACTGGCAATTTACAGAAAATGTTAATGGATTTCCAGGGAGACACAGACTCTGAAACAATAGTAATGTGGTATTTCAACACCAACTTACATCAATGAACAGAGCAACTAGACAGAAAATCAACAGAAAAACAACAGAGCTAATGGATCAAATGGATCTAACTGATATCTACGAACATTTCATACCACAGTTGAAGAATTCACATTCTTTTTTATCAGTACATGGAACTTTCTCTAGAATAAATAATACGCCAGAGCATAAAGCCAAGACCCAGCAAATTCAAAAACAACAAAATCATACCATGCATCTTTTCTGACCACAATGGAATGGAGCTAAAAATTAAGAACTCAAGAATCTCTAGAAAATACACAAACACATGGAGGATGAATGATAGAGTCTTTTGAATGAATGGTGGATCATAGAAGAAATCAAAAGGAAAATAAAAAATGTCCTGGAAATGAATGAAGATGATAATATAGCATATCAAAAATTATGGGACTGGCCAGTGCCACGGCTCAATAAGCTAATCCTCCGCCTGCACACCGGGTTCTAGTCCCGGTCGGGGTGCCGGATTCTGACCCGGTTGCCCCTCTTCCAGTCCAGCTCTCTGCTATGGCCCGGGAGTGCAGTGGAGGATGGCCCAAGTCCTTGGGCCCTGCACCCGCATGGGAGACCAGGAGAAGCACCTGGCTCCTGGCTTCGGATCAGCGTGATGTGCCAGCTGCAGCGCACTGGCTGCGCCAGCCATTGCAGGGTGAACCAACAGAAAAGGAATACCTTTCTCTCTGTCTCTCTCTCTCTCTCACTGTCCACTCTGCCTGTCAAAAGAAAAAAATAAAAGAAAATAAAAATAAATTATGGGATAAGGGAAAAATAGTGTTAAGAGGGAAGTTTATGGCAACTGGTGCCTATAGCAAGAAATTGGAAAGGCATCAAATAAATGATTTATCAATGCATCTCAAGGACCTAGAAAAATAACAACAAACCAAACTCTGATATGCTTGGGTAATTCTGGCCATGTTACTCAAGCAATAAGTACCTGCAAATTTCCTTATCTGTATATTAGGACTACTGCAACCTAATTTCTGAGATTCTTATGAGGGTTATCTGAAAGAAAATAATCAACATCGACTCGATGCCTGGTCAATCTAAAGTCCTCAAAGATGGTAGTTAACATTTCCTCTCCTGTACTTCTTATCCAATGTACTTGTATACTTTCACAACAGTAGAGATGTTCAGTTCCAGTCATGGTGTTTTTCCCTAAAATGACCACAGTTTTTCTAATCCCAATTTGATGACTCAATTTGTTCCTATATTCTTTTTTAAATTTATTTTTTAAGGAATACAAATTTCATAAGTACAATTTTAGGAATATAGCTATTCTCCCCACCATACACACCCTCCTACCCACACTCCCACCCCTCCACTTCCTCCTTCTCCCCTTGCCAGTCCCATTTTACATGAGATTCATTTCTAATTAACTTTAAGCACAGAAGACCAACTCCATACTAAGTAAAGATTTCAACAATTTGCACACACAGACACACACACACACAAACCAAAACTGTGTGGCCATATGGAAAGTAAATCAGCAGATGAAAGCTTTCTCTCTCTCTGTTCTCTCTACCTCTCCACCTCTCCACCTCTCTACATCTCCCTATCCTTATCCCTCTATCTGTAACTCTGCCTTTCAAACAAACAAATAAATCTCTTTTTTTTTTAACAGAATAAGTTGGCTCCTAGTTACAAAGAGGCTGGGAAGCCTTTGCTCTATCGATGAAAAATAGATTAGGAGAAATGGTTGTCCCTCTCTTCCACCTGCCCAAACCAAGCAGTCTATGAGTTTCTCAAAACCTCTTTGCTTTTTTGTTACACCAAGGAGAGGGAAATCCTGATAGCAGTTCATCTCTTCTTTTAAATACTTACTGGCTTCAAATTGTCCTTCTCATTCCTGCTTGCTGAGCAGCTTACATGAGCATCACCTAGGGCTTGCTTAGCTTCAGTCAGACGCAGGCCCCTCAAAAAGCCACTCTGGTATTGCTCCCTTCCCCACCAATCCACCAACCACAGAGCAGTGACTTAGCATAACTAGGGATTTCTGTTCTTGGTCACCGTACTGCAGGTTTGGAGGAAGCAGAATAGCAATGAGGAGGAAATGTAGACTACACAAATGGCAAGATCAGAAAGATGATGCATAGCCGGCACCGTGGCTCACTAGGCTAATCCTCCGCCTTGTGGCGCCGGCACACCGGTTCTAGTCCCGGTCGGGGCACCAGATTCTGTCCCGGTTGCCCCTCTTCCAGGCCAGCTCTCTGCTGTGGCCAGGGAGTGCAGTGGAGGATGGCCCAAGTGCTTGGGCCCTGCACCCCATGGGAGACCAGGAGAAGCACCTGGCTCCTGCCTTCGGATCAGCACGGTGCGCTGGCCGCGGCACGCCAGCCGCGGCGGCCATTGGAGGGTGAACCAATGGCAAAGGAAGACCTTTCTCTCTGTCTCTCTCTCTCACTGTCCACTCTGCCTGTCAAAAAAAAAAAAAAAAAAAAAGAAAGATGATGCATAATATACCATAATGTGTGAAAGTGACAAACACTCAAGTTACCATAAAAAAGATTTTCACGCTCAACTCAGACAAACTTTCTTCATTAATATGAGACAGTTTATTGCTTTTAAAAACATTCATGCTACAAAAACATGGATTAGGGAACATGCTAAAATACTTCATAACCAATTATGCTTTTGCATTCTGCACCTCTGTCAATATTAGTGATCCCCCTGGAATGCCCTCTTTCTGTCTTATCCAGTTATTTAAAACTATTCCTAGGGAAAATTATATATGCTATTTATTCCCTAATCATTAATCTCTGTTCATTCCAGAAAACTTGGGGATAAATTAAAAACAAAAACAAAAAGGCTGGCACTGTGGTACAGTGGCTAAGCCTCCACCTGTAGCGCCAGAATCCCATATGGACACTGGTTTGTGTCTTGGCTGCTCCTCTTCCGATCCAGCTCTCTGTTGAGGCCCAGGAAAGCAGTGGGAGAAGGACCAGGTGCTTGGGCCCCTGCACCCGTGTGGGAGACCTGGAGGAGGCTCCTGGCTCCTGGCTTTGGATTGGCACAGCTCTGGCCATTGCAGCCATCTGGGGAGTGAACCAGCAGATGGAAGACCTTTCTCTCTGTCTCTCTTTCTGTCTATCACTCTGCATCTCAAATAAATAAATTAAAATCTTTAAAAAATTAATTAAAAAAAGAAAAAATACTTCATATATAATCTTATATTTTGCAACCAATCTCATCTTATAACAGAACTTAAAAATTTACTGTAACACCAACTCAGTTCCACCTAGCACTAGAGACTCATGGAATATGGGTTCATACAATATTTTGAACATATCTCATTTACAGTTAAAACGTTCCATCCCATAATATATCTGGTTTGCTATTCTGCTTTTGGTGTCTTTTAAATAAATGGCTGTATGAGATATTTTGTATATTTTCTATATGAGGTATTTTGGATATATATATATATATATATATATATTAAGCAGCATTAGTGAGTTGTCAATTGGCATTTTTACTTATGTCTTAGAAGATTCTGTGTCCTAAAAATAAAAAAGAAGGAAAAGAATGTTCCAAGGAGCCCTTGCTGTTAAACAGGGCAGAGTGCCAAGAAGAGGGAACATGAAACGAGTAAGCAGCTGACTGGGACCTCCTTTATAGTAGGCCTAGGCAGGGAGCCAATTCTTCTCTACAACTTTCCTGCCTCTGATTTGAAGAAGGAATACATCAAAAGAATTCATTCCTTGTACCACTTATCAACTGAGGAATGTCAGTATGTCTGGCTTTTCTCTAATATTTGAGAGAGGCCATATCAAACCCCAGACTTGCTCTTATAACACCCCAGGAATGCAGAACAGACTTTAGAAAGAGCAACTGCCATACCAACCACTATGTGGTATATTACAGGACACACAAGACTACAGAATCTACTGGTGGGCCAGCATTGTGGCGTAGAAGGTAAAGCTGCCGCCTACAGTGTCAGCATCCTATATGGGCGCTGGTTCAAGTCCAGGCTGCTCTACTTCCAATCCAGCTCTCTGCTATGGGCTGGGAAAGCAGTAGAAGATGGCCCACGTCCTTGGGCCCCTGCACCCACTTGGGAGACTGGGAAGAAGCTCCTGGCTCCTTGCTTCAATCAGCACAGCTCCGGTGGTTGAGGCCAAATGGGGAGTGAACCATCGGATGTAAGACCTTTCTCCCTCTGCCTCAAATTCTCTCTGTGTATAACTCCAACTTTCAAATAAATAAATAAACCTTTAAAAAAAAATCTACTGGTAAGAATATCCTGCTGTTGGATTGAGAGGTGAAGTAAGAAGGGAAGGTTATAATGTGTTATCTTATCTGATCACAGGACTCAAATAAAGAAGCTTTCAAATAAGAACTTGGGTGGAAATAAAATTTAATTAGGGGATTAAAGAGGATTGGAGGCCGGTGCTGTGGCTCACTTGGCTAATCCTCTGCCTGCGGCTCCAGCACCCCGGGGTTCTAGTCCCGGTCGGAGCGCTGGATTCTGTCCTGGTTGCTCCTCTTCCAGTCCAGCTCTCTGCTGTGGCCTGGGAAGGCAGTGGAGGATGGCCCAAGTACTTGGGCCCTGCATCCGCATGGGAGACCAGGAGGAAGCACCTGGCTCCTGGCTTCAGATAGGCACAGCACGCTGCCTGTAGTGGCCATTTGGGGGGTGAACCAATGGAGAAGGAAGACCTTTCTCTCTGTCTCTCTCTCTCTCACTGCCTAACTCTGCATGTCAAAGAGAGAGAGAGAGAGAGAGAGAGAGAGAGAGAGAGAGAGAGGATTGAAAAATTAGTTTATGTAATACATACAAAGCCTTGTAGAATCTGGCTGAGTTTGGCGAGACACTATAGCCTCCAAAACCAATGGCCACTGGAGGCCCAGGTTCTCAGATTCTGTGTTTGTGCCTGAGACTCACGTCCTGAGCCTGGCTGTGGACTCCCTGGGGATCTCCTTAGGTACCACTTCAGCCTCTCATATAGTGGCCTCTATTATAAAGGCCTTTGACTTGACTTTAGATTCCCAAATCACATGTTCTTTTCTAATCCCAAAGAGAACCTACTTAAGTCGAGCACAATTCAGTGACTAAATACATGTTTTAGATACAGACACCCATATTCTAATTTTCTCCTCATTTCCTCCTTTCACACCTCCTTCACACTGTGAAGGAATTAAAATATATAAATGTGTCATCTAGAGTTCTTCCTTCTACACTTTTCCTCACCCCATGAGGCCATTATTAGATCTTATCAGTTCTGTTTCCAAAGTACATCATGGATCTCTACATTTATCTCCATTTCTATTGCAACCAACCACCCTGCTGCAAGCCACTACCACCTCTGGTTTTATGGCCACAATAGTGGTCTCTAGCTGATCTCCTCCCTGCTTCCCTTATCACTGTGCTCCATTCCATTCCTCACTCAGCAGCCAAAGCAGTCATCTAAAGATGTAAATCTCAGCACAATCCTTGCTTACAATCTACCAGTAGTTGCCCATCACATCCATACAAGGGGGGTACAGGCTAAACTCACCTTTGTGACCTTCAAAGTTATACTGATCTGGTCCCCACTCTTGACCTAAACTTCAAGCCACTTTTACCAAATGAATCATCAGCAAAGGCATGAGAGGAAGCAACACTAGAGACCCGTAACATACAGGCTATATAGGTAGAGGCTTTGTGCAAAACTCACATAGAATTTGTCTAAATATTAAGGTGTCTTCTTAAAAGAAGGGAAGTCAATATAATGAATCAACTGAAAAAAAGTGACTAGCATCTTTTACTGAGTTCAACGCATTACTTTCTTTATAGGTAACGGAGAATCAGTGAGAGGATTTAAGTAGAGAAATAACTTCATCTGATTTCCATGTTATAAATTAAAATTCTGGTTGCATTATGGAGAATAAATTGGACATAGTGAGATTAAAGAACTCAGGAAAGAGCCTTGAAGTTCCTAACACAAACTTTGGAGTAGAGATAAGACACAAGCCCTAGCTGAAGAGCTATTTAGGAGGTCGAACACAGCAAGGGAGATTGATCAAAAGTTGGCAAAAAGATAATCACTCCCAATTGTTCAATGTGCTAATGAGACCATGTGCATCTACAGATTTTATTCTATTGTCAAAATGAATCCTACCCTATGCAATAATTTGGATATGGCTTATCCCCTCGCTCCCAAAGTTCATGTACTAACAGCTTGGTCCACAGTGTGGCAGTGTTGGAACCTTTAAAAGGTAGAGCCTAGTAGAAGGTAATAAGATTATGAGGACTCTATCCCCATGAAATGATTAATGCCAGTCTCATTAAGTGGGTTGGGTCTCATAGGAATGGGACAGTTCTTGAGAGTAGGTTGTTATAAAGAAAGGCCACCCACATGTTTAGTCTCTTATGCACATAGCTATTTCCCTTTCTGCTTCTTCATCACGTTGAGGCCCTCCCCAGGAGGCCAGCCAGCACCAGGCTATATGGACCTGCCATCCACTAGAATTGTGAGTCAAATAAATCACTTTGCTTATAAAATATCCACCCTCAGGCACTTTGTTATAGCAACATAGAACAGACTGAGATACCTTATGAGTTACAGAGGACTTGTGCAGCACCTCCTAACTAAATTATTCATTTGCTCCCTTGAGTGCTGTTGCATATAAACCCAGAATGGGATATAACTCAAGCTCCTCTGACTCCTGGGTCTATAGCTCTGTTCTTAGCTCCTTTCTTAGCAGTGCAGGCACTTCTAAAAACACTTTGCTCTAACTTGTATACATGAAAGCTTCGGGCTAACTGTGCTTAACTATTTTTCTACCCAATGACCAAGGAGATGTTACACTCCCATCAACAACCTGATGACAACAGTAGATATTCTTTTTTTTGGCAGTAGAACCATTTTTATTAATCATGTGACTGAATTTCACCCTCATTATTGTTTACTTTTTCACATGAAAAGAAATTGTCCTTTTTTTAAAATTTTATTTAATGAACATAAATTTCCAAAGTACAGCTTATGGATTACAACAGCTCCCCCCCCCCATAACTTCCCTCCCACCCACAACACTCCCCTCTCCCACCCCCTCTCCTCTTCCATTCACATCAAGATTAATTTTCAATTATCTTTATATATAGAAGATCAATTTAGCATATATTAAGTAAAGATTTCAACAGTTTGCACTCACACAGAAACACAAAGTATAAAATACTATTTGAGTACTAGTTATCACATTAATTAAACACCTAAGAATAACTGTGTATTAATTACAGAGTTCAAACAATAGTTTTAAGTAGAACATAAAAAATACTAAAAGGGTGAAGTATTAAGTTCTTTTTTTGTTCTTTTTGTTTGTTTGTTATATAGTTACTATTTTTTTTATTTAATAAATGTGAATTTACAAAGTGCAACTTTTGTATTGTTGTGGCTTCCCCCCCCAACCTCCCTCCCTCCCGTGAACCTACCCTCTCCCACTCCCTCTCCCATCCCGCCCTTCATCGAGTTTCATTTTCAATTACCTTCATATACTGAAGATCAACTTAGTATATACTAAGCAAGGATTTCAACAGGCTGCACTCACACAACCGCCCAAGGTATAGGGTATTGTTCGACTTGTAGTGTTTTTACATTTCATAGTAAAACACATTAAGGATAGAGATCCTACGTGGGGAGCATGTACCCAGTGACTCCCGTTGTTGATTTAACAATTGGCACTCTTATTTATGACGTCAGCAATCACCCGAGACTCTTGCTATGAGCTGTCTAGGCTATGGAAGCCCCTTGAGTTCACTGACTCTGAACTTGTTTAGTCAAGGCCGTATCACAGTGGAGGTTCCTTCCTCCCTTCAGAGAAAGGCTCCTCTCTCCTTGATGGCCTGTTCCTTCTGCTGGGGACTTGTTCACCAGGATCTTTCATTTAGATTGTTTTTTGCCACCGTGTCATGGCTTTCCATGCCTGTGAGACTCTCATGGACCTTTTAGCCAGATCCGAATGTCCCAAGGGTTGATTCTGAGGCAGGAGTGCTGTTTTGGGCGTTTGCCATTCTATGAGTCTGCTGTGTGTCCTGCTTCCCCCGCAGGATCACTCTCTCCCTTTTAATTCTATCCTTCATTATTTGCTTACACTGGTCTTATTTGTGAAATCTCTTCGACACATACCCTCTCTTTTTGATCGGTTGTGTATTTATACTTATCACTTTACCAAGTGCACTGGCATTGGTACCTGCCTCCCTGGTAAGATTGATTTGAAATCCCCTGGCACATTTCTAGTTCCACCATTGGAGGTAAGTCCGAGTGAGCATGTGCCAACCTATATATCTCCTCCCTCTCTTATTCCCACTCCTATGTTTAACAGAGATCACTTTTCTGTTAATTTTAAACGCCTAAGAATGATTGTGCATTGATTACAGAGTTCAACCAGTGGTCTTATGTAGAACAAACAGAGCAACAACAACATAAAAATACTAAAAGGAATAAAATAGTAAGTTGTTCCTCAACAGTCTTTTTTATAAACAGAAAACTCTCCAACAGTCCTTTACCATTCTGTAGCTTCCATGGGATACTTGGCTTTTTCAACAAAACAGTTTTTTTTTTTTTAAAATAGCTTTATTGAAATGTAATTCACACAATACACTTTACTGATTTAAAGGATATAATTCAATGGCTTTTGGTATATCCATTAAAAATCCTCTACTGTTGTATATCCCTCATTGCAACCAATCTTAGAACATTTTAATTACTCACCAAAAAACTGCACCCTTTGTCACAATGCCCATCTCACCCTCCAAGTTAGACAACTTTTTTTTCCCCAAAGAAATCTTTTATTTAAATGAGCACAAATTTCATAAGTACAACTTCAAGAATATAGTGATTCTTTCCACCATACCTGCCCTCCCAACCCCACACCCACCCCACCTTCTAGATATTCTCAATTCAGTGTAGAGGTAGAGGATAGTCTTAAGAATCACTACATGGAGACCAATACTGTGGTGTAGCAGGCAAAGCCACCACCTGCAGTGCCAGCATCCCATTCGGGTGCTGGTTCAATTCCCAGCTGCTCCACTTCTGATCCAACTCTCTGTTATGTCCTGAGAAAGCAATAGAAGACAGCCCAAGAGCTTGGACCCATGATCCACATGGGAAACTTGGAAGAAGCTCCCGGCTCCTGGCTTCGGATCAGCCCAGCTCCAGCCATTGCAGCCATTTGGGGAGTGAACCAGCAGATGGAAGACCTCTCTCTCTCTCTTTCTATAACTCCACCTTTCAAATAAATAAGTCTCAAAAAAAAAAAAATCACCAAATGGTCTTTTACAAAACACATTCATTTCCATCTGTTATCCTAATGGGCACTCAAACACCTACCAAAGGAAAAACACCTACACGGAAAAAAGATCAAGAACCACCTACTGCTTTGTTAAATGCAAAGATAAGGGCCAATAAAATTAATCCTATAATTAAAAAGAAGAAATACTATGTCAATCTATTGTAAAAGAAGAATAATTCTGAAATCTAATAGTAGTAAACCAAATTGAATTCAAAGAGAAGGGACAGTGTTTTGAAATATTTTTTTTCGCTGTCTGCTTTGGCAATAAACATTTTCAAGTCTCAATTTACTTCTCAGTGGGAACTACATATAGTTTAATGAGACGAATATTATGACATTCTCCCTACTGAGAAATTCCCAGTGCCATTATGAAGGGACTTGAAGTTGAGAAAGTTAATTGAGTTTGGGGAAAGAACTTTAAAGTTGCAAACATCAAATTCTTTAGAGGATAAAAAAATCATTTAATTTAAATATGAGTAGATTCCTTTGCTAATTTTTTGAAGAAGTATTTAGATAAAATGTGGCAAATGAGAAAAAGAAAATGTGTACCTGCATAGGGAATTAACATTTATTAATAATAACATGACAGTAAGCAAGATCAACTGAAATAGAAGAGTATAAAAATAAGGAGACTTTAGGCCAGCGCCACGGCTCACTAGGCTAATCCTCCGCCTTGTGGTGCCGGCACACCGAGTTCTAGTCCCGGTCGGGGCACCGATCCTATCCCTGTTGCCCCTCTTCCAGGCCAGCTCTCTGCTGTGGCCAGGGAGTGCAGTGGAGGATGGCCCAAGTCCTTGGGCCCTGCACTCCATGGGAGACCAGGAGAAGTACCTGGCTCCTGCCATCGGATCAGCACGGTGCGCCGGCCGCGGTGGCCATTGGAGGGTGAACCAACGGCAAAGGAAGACCTTTCTCTCTGTCTCTCTCTCTCACTGTCCACTCTGCCTGTCAAAAAAAAAAATAAATAAATAAATAAAAACTTTAAAAAAAAATAAGGAGTCTTTGCAAAAATAAGGACTATGTTGAATCCTACCTGGAAAATTTAAACAAAAAGGAAAATCTATATTTCAAATAAAAAAAACGCCTCAAAGAGAGAAGAGGAAACTTTAATTCTAAAGTTCTACTATAAGAGACTGACTTTAAGGTAGTTCAGACAGAAGTGCCAGGGTTGAGGAAGGAGATGAGATTTTTTTTTTATTTATGTCTTCATTCTTAGGCATCTGATGAAGGAAATGATTGATTCTTATGTTTTGGACCTGTGGCACTGAGCTGATGGTAGATATCAGGTGCCAGTGACACCCTTAAAAGCTGAAACAGACAGAGTCTTCCTAAGGTTAACTTGGGATTCTACCATCTTCCACAACAGTATGTTCACCAAAATGTATTTATCTCCTGTCCAAGGGCATCATTTAGCATTGAGCATCAAATTACCTTCAACATGATTACTAAATCATGATTCAACACACAATGAGATTATCAACTCTATTGTTAAAATGTTCAAATATTTTCAAAGCCTAAAGCTAGAAACTTCCTTAATTTTCTTTAGGAACTTCCTTTCCAAAGTTACCTGAATTTGAGCATTCACAACATACCAAGCGTTCATACCACGATATAATGAAGCCAAGAGACGAAAACAGAAGAGTTCAACTACCACAAAGTGGAGCCATGTTCCAGGGAGAGGAACGCGTAGGTTCCAGATGTGGTCAAAAGTTCCAGCTGAGTCTTGCCTTTAAGTCATCTTTGTCCTGACAAATAAAGTAAACCAAAAATGGAAAGAAGGCATTTTGGGAGGGGATTTTCCAACCTCGCTCATCAAACCACATTCAACCATCTGAGACTTGCTTTCTGAGGCCCTGGACATCAAGCAGCAGAGACAAAGCCAAGAACTTGTGGACATAATAAAATAATTGCTTTCTTATACAAAAGTTCTGGGTTTTACAAAAGGTAGGAACTGGGAACCAGAGCAGCAATAGATAAATGGAATGCATAGCGGGTAACATGGCCATCCCCTCACTTTAATGACTACATTCCACATTTTTCTTCCTCTTTACTCAAACTTGTTTCCTCTGCCAACACTAAATTTCCTCTGCTAATTTCCCCATTTATTTTGGTAGTTCAACTTTAGAAACCATTGTATCCAACAAAACCATTTCCTAGAGTTTGGGTTCCTGCTTATTTGTTTGAAAAACTTTTATCACAAAGCTGTCAACTTACTGGAATTATTTTGGTCTTTTCATCTTTTTTATTCCAATTTATGCCTAAATTAGTTCATGATTAAAGACATAATTATTTGGAGCAAGATGCTATGCACCCAAGTATAACCACAATAAGTGAACATTTTTGTCAGGCATGAGAATTATTCAGCACTTAACCATAAACAAAGCAGTATACCAGTACTTCAGATATTTATCATTATGAATGTTTTATTAATGACAGTTGATGCTATTGAATTTTATGTATCTATTCTTGACAATATCTCTCCTCCTTTTATTGTGCCAGAAAATTAACATTTTAACAAAATTATGTTTGATACATAATTTTAATAAAACAAACTCTTCAAATTACCTTAAATCTTTTTAAGAAGATTTATTTATTTGAAAGGCAGAGCTACATGGGGGTGGTGAAGTATGAGGGAGTGAGGGAGGGAGGGAGAGAGAGAGAGGTATGTAGGTCTTCCTGGTTCACTTCCCAAATGGCTGCAACAGCCAGGCCAGGCCAGGCTGTGCCAGGAGCCAGAAGCTTCCTGATGGTCACTCTATGGGTGTAGGGCCCAAGCACTTGGGCCATCTTCTACTGCTTTCCCAGGGAGCTGAATGGGAAGTGGAGCAGCTGGTACTCAAACTGGCGCCCACATGGGATGAGGGCACTGCAGGTGGCAGCTCAACCCACTATGCCACAGTGCCAGCCCAAAACCACTGCATTTTTATAAATATATTTTATAGACTTATATTTATAATATATATTTAAATATAAATATTTTATAAATAATTTGCTGCCATATTTAATAGGTATAAATTAGTCACTCACAAGTCATAATGTAAAAAAGTAAAGCTCTACATTTCCTCAATAGTTTCACATCCTTAATGACTCATATCTACTTGGCAAAGGAAAACTTAATCTTGTAGCCTCTGAATGCTCAGGCACTTCGAAATTAAACTTTAGGTTTTGCAGAAGATGGATACTCAGTTAAAATCAGGTAATATCAGTATAATCATCTTAGTTACTATTCCAAGCTCCTTGCTGGAATTCTCCCTCCTATGTCACTTCACTTTCCCCTGCTTAGCTATGCCCTTCCTTCTTCATGATGGCTGCATGAAGAGTCTGCTTTTTTCCTGACATACATTAATGGTGACCAAGTCAGTATTTCCTCTTGCTAGTTCAGAAGCTATAGTGGAAAACATGAAAGGCAAAGCAAACAAAGGCACTGGCAAGGCCATGGCTGAAGTAATAGCCCAAATAGTCTAATACAGATAAAAATAACATGAATGGGGCAGCTAATTGGCCTAGAGATTAGGATACCAGTAAGGACATCTGTGTCCCACCTGAGAGGATCTGGGTTCAATACCTAGCTTTGGCTCCTGACTCCAGCTCCCTGCTAATGCAGACCCTGGGAGGTAGCAGGTATTGGCTAAAGTAATTGGCTTCCTGTCATCTATGTGGGAGACCTGGATTGATTCCTGGCTTTGTCCTGGCCCAGACTGCCTCTGGGAAGATTAAAAAAAAATTTGAGAGAAAAAGGAGCACATGAATAGAAGAAAATGAAGGAGCAGGAAGCAAGGGGACAGGAGAATGGATAAAATCTGAAAAGGAGGGCCAGTGCTGTGGCCTAGCAGGTTAGGCCTCTGCCTGCAATGCTGGCAACCTATATGGGTGCCGGCTGGAGTTCTGGCTGCTCCACTTCCAATCCAGTTCCCTGCTAACATGTCCGGGAAAAGCAATGGAGGATCGCCCAAGTCCTTGGGCCCCTGAGCCCACATAGGAGACCAGGATGAAGCACCTGACTCCTGGCTTCAACCTGGTACAGCCCTGTCTGTTTCGGACTTTGGGGGAGTGAACCAGCAGACAGAAGCGTGCGTTCTCTCTCACGTGCTCTCTCTCTCTAACTCTGCCTTTCAAACAAATAAATAAATAAATCTTAAAAAAAATAGGGAGAACTGAAAGTTTAAGAAGTACATTCAATTAATAACTATTTCTAGAATATTTTCCATGCTGTAGAGTTGAGGACTCAGAGGAAAATACATATGAATAGCTCAAGTATAGAAGATCACAGAATCTGAAAAGGTCAAGAAATGGGAAAAGGATCTATTGCCACCAAGAACCACATAGGAGCTATCCAGACCAGGAAGCTGATGAAAGACCAACTATATTCAAAAGTAGCAAGTGGTCTGCAATGCCCTTCACTCTGGGAAGGCAACAAGGCTTAACACAGAAATTCAGAGGGCTGGTGCTATGACATAGTAGGCTAAGCCTCCATCTGAAGCACTGGCATCCCATATGGGCACTGGTTCAAGTCCTGGTGGCTCCTCTTCCAATCCAGTTCTCTGCTTATGGCCTGGGAAAGCAATGGAAGATGGTCCAAGTGCTTGGGCCCCTGCACCTGAGTGGGAGACCCAGAAGAAGCTCCTGGCTCCATATCAGCCCAGCTCCAGATGTTGCGGCCATCTGGGGAGTGAACCAGCAGATAGAGGACCTCTCTCTCTCTACCTTTGCCTCTGCCTCTCTGTGACCCTGCATTTCAAATAAATGAATGAATCTTAAAATTAAAAAAAAATATCAAGGGAACAGTGAAAGGAATTTAAGAACAAGCTGAAGAAAGTAAGAAGGCTGCAAAGGCCAGTGCTCTCTGGCCAAGAGAGACCTAGAGACTGGGTCACAGCAGCAGGAGCAAAGGTTCTGCAACAGCTTTGTTTGCAATGACTCTGTGTGACTTTTTCATGAGAGGAGAGGTTAGGATGTTCAAGGACCCATGGCAATGACTGCTGAGCAGGAAACAACAGAAGCAGTGTAGGGGCAAGAGCCAGTTGGCCTAAAGCTCAAGAATTATACTTACATAAGGGTGAGGAGTCATGGTTTCCAAGTGCAGAGAGCCGGAAAGAAGATGCCACCTATAAGACCGCTGATTGGTGAAATGTGGAAACTGAGCAGTGGTCACCCACGAAGGCTGCAGAAAAGCAATACCCTGAAGTGAGAGCCAGGTTTACTTTTCTATTAAAGTGAGATGACAGCATTTCATGAAGAGATGTGGCTGTGGAGAAGTTTGATCAGCATGGAATGAGAATTCTAGAAAGCAATTATAAAACTCTGATTGGTTTCCAGGAAAATAAAAAACACAGCTGCCCAGGGATAAGTCAGGGGACATGGTGGCCTGCATTTGGAACTAGGGTAGTCCAGCAGACAGGGCTCTGAGCCAGGGTGCAGGCCTGGCCATGCTTCTAAGACATACTCCAGTCTTCACACTTCAACCAACTGTGGATTTTTTTTTTAAAGATTTTGTTCTTTATTCCTTTATTTATTTTTATTCTTTTTATTCTTTTATTTTTTATTTTTATTCTTTTATTTTTCCATCTGCTGGTTCACTCCCCAATGGCCACATGGACAGAGCTGGGCTGATCCAAAGCCAGGAGTCAGGAGCTTCTTTTGGGTCTCCCGCATGTGTTTGGGGCCCAAGCACTTGGGCAGTCTTCCACTACTTTCCCAGGCCATCAGCAGAGAGCTGGATTGGAAGAGGAGCAGCTGGGACATGAACTGGCACCCATATGGGATGCCAGCTCTGCAGGCAGAGGCTTCATCTACTCTACCACAGTGCTGGCCCTTACAGATTTATTTATTTTTCTGAAAGGCAGAGTTATAGAGAATGAGAGACAGAGAGAGAGGAGAATCTTCCATCCCCTGGTTCATTTCCTAAATGGCTGCAACCGCTGGAGCCGGGGCAGATTGAAGCCAAAAGTTTCTTCTAGGTCTCCCACGCAGCTGGCAGGGCCCCAAGCATTTGGGCCATCCTCTGCTGCTTTCCTAAGCACATTAGCAGGGAGCTGGATAGGAAGTGGAGCAACCAGAACTAGAACCCTAGCCCATATGGGATGCCAGCATCAAGCAGTGCCGGCCTCAACTATGGCTCTAACGTAAGATTCCAAATATGTTGAGAGCGATGACCAAGGTTAGCCTTCTTACTCAGAACTGCACAATTTTGAGGAAGTTAATTCAGGTTATTTTCTGCAAAATTAACAAAAATATGAACTTCAAGAAGTTATATGATTATATAACATAATAAATGTGAAGCGCTTCACATAGTAACGCACAGGATAAATTGTGGTATATTTGTTTTTGTTGTTATTGATATGGTTCTCCTAAGAAATTCTGCACAGGGACCAAGACTGGTCAGTTTCACCAACTCCCATCTAGTGGCGAGAGCATAGCAGACAGAAGACCTAGAACACCGCTGGCCAGTGTTTCACTCAGAAGCCAGTGTTACACTCAGAAGACACTGAACATTAGGAGGTTTACCAAATGCTGCTCCAAGAATGTTCTATCTCTTGGGGCCAGCGCCACAGCTCACTTGGTTAATCCTCCGCCTAGGGCGCAGGCATCTCATATGGGCAGCGGTTCTAGTCCCGGTAGCTCCTCTTCCAGTCCAGCTCTCCTGTGGCCCGGGAAGGCAGTGGAAGATGGCCCAAGTGCTAGGGCCCTGCACCCGCATCGGAGACCAGGAAGAAGCATCTGGCTTTGGATCGGCGCAGCGCCAGCCGTAGCAGCCTTTTGGGGGGTGAACCAACAGAACCTTTCTCTCTATCTCTCTCTCTGTGTCTATAACTCTACCTGTCAAATAAAAAAAAAAAAAAAAAAAAAAAGAATGTTCTATCTCTCAGACTGCAAGCTCCTGAAGGACAGGCCGCGTGCCTTATCTGTGTGCCACACGGTACAGTCATTTACTACTCAAAATGTCTGCTCACCACTCTCCATGATGGAGTAAAACAGCACAAAGTTCTATATCTCACAGATGCTAATTCTCCAGGCTATGTCTAGCATAATATCTTTCCTTTTGGTAAATAAATTCTGTCAATTTTCTGTAAGTTATTTAGGTTTCATAAAATGTCATTTTCAAGAGAAAAATAAAAAAGAATTCCATATATCTGGAAAATAAGAGAATAATGATATTTTTATTTATGTTATGCATCATTTCAAGATGACAAAATATGCATAAATTTTGTATAAACAAATTAATAATTAAGTTAGAAAAGACAATTTGATTAGATGACTCACTTCAACACATCTTGCTGTACAATTTTAGTGTGCTTAACATTTGTCAAATAGCTATAATCTAGTTTCTGTTAAAGAAATTAAACAGGGGCCGGCGCCATGGCTCACTTGGTTAATCCTCCACCTGTGGCACCAGCATCCCATATGGGCGCCGGGTTCTAGTCCTGGCTGCTCCTCTTCCAGTCCAGCTCTCTGCTCTGGCCTGGGAGGGCAGTGGAGGATGGTCCAAGTCCTTGGCCCCTGCACCCGCATAGGAGACCAGGAGGAAGCACCTGGCTCCTGGCTTCGGATCGGCGCAGTGCCGGCCGTAGCGGCCATTTGAGGAGTGAACCAACGGAAGGAAGACCTTTCTCTCTGTTTCTCTCTCACACTGTCTATAATTCTACCTGTCAAAAAAATAAAAAATAAATAAAGCCTATCAGAGGATGTGCATAGGTTGTAGGCAAACACTATGTTGTTTATTAAAAAAAAAAAAAAAAAAGAAATTAAACAACGCAATTCTAAATTCTAAGACCATAAAATCCCACTTTCCTTAGTTACATGATTGCAGAACAGACTGCAACTGAAATCCAAGTGTGCATCCTCATTCACTGGTTTCCCCTACTGCACCCCAACTCCTCTTAGTTCACTCTGGAATCCCTGAGCCATCATTTAAATAAGCCAAACACACACATAATCCAAAACTAATGGTCTACATCCTCAGAATCCTATCCTTGGCCCATCCCTTCTTCAAGCCTGGCTTTCAGCCAGCGACAAGGTTTCTCTTCCAACAGAAGCTATGCTTTGTGTTCCATCTAACTCATCATGGGGCCTAAAAATGATTAAAGTATCCACTTGGCTGCCCAGTGTTGCCTTCTAAAAAGTACAACATGGCACAGTTGGGCAAATCTGTGTTCAAATCCCAGCTTTTCTAACAGTGTGGCCTACAGCAAATTACTTAACCCCTCTAACACTCAGTTCCCAGTGAAATCTAATAGCAACCTCATGGGACTATGGTAAGCATGAAATTAAATGTCATGAGAAAGTAGCATAGAATTGCAGCTCAAAAATGGCCTTTGCTATTATCATTCCAATCATGACTCTTCCCTCATAATGAAAAATGCCAGCAGTTTTTTAACTTGTCCTATTATTCCACTTCAATCACTCACATAACTCGTGCTAGTAACAAACCACCCTCTGGCACAAGCCCCCAACAGTGTAGATTTAGGTATGAGACCCACAAGCTCCCCTTCCATCCTCACCCTGCTATCATCTTCGGAGGATTCAAAAGTGCACAGGGAATTCAAAATGCTGTTCAGGTCCTTGGGATTCTTAACCCTAATAACATTTTCCCCCCTAAACATTTTCAAGACTGCACCCTGAATCTTATTATTCTACCTCAAAATTCTTAACATATCCCATTCCCATACAACTCCTTGCCTTCACCCCTCCACCTCTAGGTATTACCTTTCATATACTCCAATGGTCTTCTCAATCCCCTAATTTGCTTTTAATCTACTTAGCTCCCTCCTGGCTTCACTTATTTCCTTTTACAAAAAAGAATAGTAGACTAACCAAATGATTATGCTGAAGCTTCTTAAAAAGATCTGAGAGAAGGCAAGACAAAGAGAGAGAGAAACATAGAAAGAGAGAGAAAAACTTTCCATCCAGTGCTTCACTCCCAAATGCCTCAACAACAGAACTGGACAAAGTTTAAGTTGGGAGTCAAAAACTCAACTGACATCTCCCAGGGACCCAACTACTTCATTCATCACCTGTGTCTCCCAAGGTCTACATTAGCAAGAAGCTGGAACTGAGGGTAGAGCTGGGAACCCAACACTGACCCTTAGACATGGATGCAGGTGTCCCAAGCAGCATCTTCATCACTATGCCAGGCACCAGCCCCTTGAAGCTATTTAACTCTCATAAAATCCATGTCTTTTCCTACAATTTTTTTTGACAGGCAGAGTGGATAGTGAGAGAGAGAGACAGAGAGAAAGGTCTTCCTTTTGCCATTGGTTCACCCTCCAATGGCCGCTGCGGCCAGCGCACCGCGCTGATCCGATGGCAGGAGCCAGGTGCTTCTCCTGGTCTCCCATGGGCTGCAGGGCCCAAGCATTTGGGCCATTCTCCACTGCCTTCCCAGGCCACAGCAGAGAGCTGGACTGGAAGAGGAGCAACCAGGACAGAATCCGGCGCCCCGACCAGGACTAGAACCCCTGCCCATATGGGGTGCCGGTGCCGCAGGAGGAGGATTAGCCAAGTGAGCTGCGGTGCCGGCCCTATAATTTTTTAGACAAAACTCAAGCTATAGATTAATACTAATAACCTGCCTAATTCTCTCTTGGGCATGCCAAACAATTGTCCTCTTCTCAAGACTGATTAGAACTTTGCAGAAAACTGTGAAACATTCAGACAGATACCAAATATCATGTCTAATCTCTTAGGACAACCACAGTTCTTACTGATTCTTTCATCTGTCCATGATCATCTCATCTCACCTTCTTTCCTCTTGAACTCTCCCAAATGTTTTGTTTCTTTGAAAACATATTTGGCAGTTACAGAGAGACACACACAAGATACACACACACACACACACAGAGGGAGAGACAGAGAGAGAGAGAGAGAGAGAGAGAGAGAGAGAGAGATGTTCCATCCATTGGTTCACTCCCCAAACAGCCACAAAGCAAGGGTCATGCAAGGCTGAAGCTAAGAGCCCAGAACTCTATTCAGGTCTCTTACATGGTTGACAGGACACCAAGCACTTAGGCCACCTTCTGCTGCATTCCCAGGCACATTAGCAGGGAGCTGGATTGGAAGTGAAGCAGTTTGGAACTCAAACCAGCATTCATATGGGACACTGGCATCGCAGGTAGCATCTTAACCTGCTATGCCACAATGCCAGCCTCCCATATTTTAAAGTCTCAACTAACCTTTTTAATTACCAGTAATATACTAAAGACTTTTGCATTTTGTTTCTCCTGTTGATATCTCCCTTTGATGCAAAGCATAAAACCAAATCTTGCCAAGTACTTCTGCTTGGATATACATAGCCATCTCAAGCTTTCTGAGCTTACTATCTTTCCCATCAATTCCACTTCTTTCTTGAGATAACCATTCTCCAAAATGGCCCCCAGTGATCCCTGTCTCTTTGGTATTCAAATCTTTGTGTAATCATCTTCTCCATTCTACCAACTGAACAGGGCAAGTAACTTGAGCTTGATAGTCTTGATACTTTCAATAAAGTAGAATGCAGCTTATCTACCCAACGTATACAGAGAAAGACAGAGGACACAACCATCTACAGCTGTGGACAACTCAGAGTCACAAACATCAGCAAATACTGGATGGACAGATAAAGCTGGATCACACAATTTTGCAGAGAGCTATATACATCCCTGTGTTACTCTTCTACTACTTTTTTTTTTTAACTTTTATTTAGCAAATATAAATTTCCCAAGTACAGCTTATGGATTACAATGGCTTTTTCCCCCCATAACTTCCCTCCTGCCCACAACCCTCCCAACTCCCGCTCCCCTCTCCCATTCCATTCACATCAAGATTATCTTTATATACAGAAGATCGATTTAGTATTTATTAAGTAAATATTTCAACAGTTTGCACCCACACAGAACATAAAGTGTAAAATACTGTTTGAGTACCAGTTATAACATTAATTCACATTGAACAACACATTAAGGACAGAGATCCTACCTGAGGAGTAAGTGGACAGTGACTCCTGTTGTTGACTTAACAAATTGACACTCTTGTTTATGGCATCAGTAATCTCCCTAGGCTCTTGTCATGAGTTGCCAAGGCTATGGAAGCCTTTTGAGTTCACCGACTTCGATCTTATTTAGACAAGGTCATAGTCAAAGTGCAGGTTCACTCCTCCCTTCAGAGAAAGTTACCTCCTCCTTTGATGGCCTGTTATTTCTACTGGGGTCTCACTCGCAGAGATCTTTCATTTAGGTTGTTTGTTGTTGTTGTTGTTGTTGTTGTTTTTGCCAGAGTGTCTTGGCTTTCCATGCCTAAAATACTCTCATGGGCATTTCAGCCAGATCCAAATGCCTTAAGGGCTGATTCTGAGGCCAGAGTGCTATTTAGGACATCTGCCATTCTGAGTCTGCTGTGTATCCCACTTCTTATGTTGGATCGTTCTCTTCCTTTTTGATTCTATCGGTTAGTATTAGCAGACACTAGCCTTGTTTATGTGATCCCTTTGACTCTTAGACCTATAAGTATGATCAACTGTGAACTGAAATTGAACACTTTGACTAGTGAGATGGCATTGGTACATGCCATCTTGATGGGATTGAATTAGAATCCCCTGGCACATTTCTAACTCTACCATTTGGGGCAAATCAGCTTGAGCATATCCCAAATTGTACATCTCCTCCCTCTCTTATTCCCACTCTTATATTTAACAGAGATCACTTTTCAGTTAAATTTAAACACCTAAGAATAATTGTGTGTTAATTACAGAGTTCAACCAATAGTATTAAGTAGAACACAAAAAATACTTAAAGGGATAAAGTATTAAGATGTACATCAACAGTCAGGACAAGGGCCAATCAAGTCACTCTTTCTCATAGTGTCCATTTCATTTCAACGGTTTTCCTACTACTGTTGTAAAGACTTTCCACAAAGTTAGAGGTTTAAGGCAATATAAACTTACTACTCTTGCATCTCTGAAGGTCAAAAGTCTGAAAAGAGCTTTACTGGGCTAAAATCTGGAGGCTCGCTGGGAGAAATCTGTTTCCTTGCCTTTTCCGGTTTCTAAAGGCCACCTGCATTCCCTGCAATAGATGGTGTACTTCTAATCTCTCATCTCTCTGACGCTGACTCTTCTGCCCCTCTCTGAAGGAATCCCTGTGATTCTGCTTGCCCCAACCAATAATCAAAGATGATCTCCCCAGATCAAGACCCTTAACTTCACCATATCTGCAAATGTATCTGCAGACACTTCACACAGGGATTAGGATGTGGAAATTTTTGTGGTGGGCCTTTACTCTGCCACAGTGTAGTTTTAAATGTTCTCTAATAACGTGTCCCAATCCCAAAATAGGAACAGAGAAAGTGAATGACTAGGGTGACCCAGGAATGAAGATCTGATACACACACACAGAGTCCTAAAGAGAGCAATGTTAAAGTGATGGGCTTGGGGGCCCATGCTGTGGCAGGGCAGGTGGGGCCTGAGTCCCATATGGGCCCTGGCTTGGGTCTCAGCTGCTCCACTTCAGATCCAGCTCTCAGCTGTGGCCTGAGAACGTGGTGGAGGATGGCCCAAGTCCTTGGCCTTTTGCACCCACGTGAGAGACCCAGATGAAGCTCCTGGCTCCTGGCTTCACCTTGGACCAGCTCTGGCCATTGCAGTGAAACAGTGGATGGAATACCTCTTTCTCTACCTCTCTCTGCCTCTCTATAACTCTGTCTTTCAAATAAATAAATAAATCTTTTAAAAAATAATAAAGTGATGGGCTTGGTTTTAGATCAAATAATTATTTATTCAAGGACAGTTAACTTTTTTAACTCACTCATGACCACAGAGTACTAACACCTGAACTCCTTTTTAGTCAGTATTTTCTGGTATCAGTATGTAGACAGATATGAATATATACTACCGTTAAAAACACTGAAAGCTGACATTCTTCCAGGTCACTGAAGGCAGGCAGGCATGTGTCAGGACAGAAAGCAGTGACACTGACTGCCTCAGACATTCTGTATCTGAATAAATCATTTTTAAAAAGACGTTTTCTGTATGCTACACAAGGTTAGTACAGAAACACCCAACCAAAAGTGCTTAGCCACAGACTGTGTAGGATTTCTAATTACATGTATCTTCTGGAAGACAGAGGCTTTAACAAAACCAGTTTCCACGCTGACAGTTTTTGTGGAGAAAAAAGTAACTGCGAACATTAAAGGAAATGATGAATATAAAAGATAAGACTTCATTTACATTAAATCAATGTTACATTTTAAAAAATTTTGCTCTATGCCCTAGAATAATTTCTACATTATTCCTTCTTCTGCCCAGGGCAACATGGCAGATTCAAGCTCACATTATGAAGACTACAATCACAGATATGGTGGGACTCAGACTGTAATTTTATCCCATGCTCATTAGTATAGGGCAGCTGCTTGATGACTGGCAACTCACACAAAAGGTGCACAGTCCCACCCCCACTCTCCTTTCCAGCACACTTATCTGAGGGTGTTTGGGAGACAATAACAGTGTGAGAGTCACACTCATGCGAGGGTGTCGAAGGTGGTAATAAAAGTCACAGTCACACAGGCTGTGACAACCAGCTGACAAACCAGAGCAGGGCTATGTAAACAACAGATGAAAAATTCTGCTTCCATTTTTAGATACAGCCAATCCTCTCTATCCGTGGACTCCACATTCGTGAATTTGCCTACTTGCTAAAATTTAAAGGCAACCCAAAAAACGTAACATTCACAGTGTTTTAGAAAAGCTGTGGCTAATTGTGATCCTTATTGCCAGGAATCCAACTATGTATTTCCCCTAGCACACAGAATATAATTACTATGAACGATAAGAATTGGCTGTTTTATTTTATTTTTTATTTGACAGATAGTTAGATAGTGAGAAAGAGAGACAGAAAGAAAGGTCTTCCTTTGGGATCATCCCCCAGATGGCCGCTACAGCTGGCACACCGAGCTGATCCAAAGCCAGGAGCCAGGTGCTTCCTCCTGGTCTCCCATGCAGGTGCAGGGCCCAAGCACGTGGTCCATCCTCCACTGCCTTCCCAGGCCACAGCAGAGAGCCAGACTAGAAGAGGAGCAACTGAGACTAGAACCTGGCGTCCACATGGGATGCTGGCGTTGTAGGTGGAGGATTAACCAAGTGAACCATGGTGCAGGCTCCTAGAATTGGCTGTTTTATTTTTTAGTCTACCTTTACTTTTCATAGCTTTGGTCCACAAAAGTGCGGATTGTATCTCCCTCTAAAGCAGAAAATACAGGGATGGAGTGGACATTTGTCTAAACAGTTCATGGTCAGTTATTGGTTCAAGTTCTGCCTACACCCCTGATTCCAGTTTCCTATTAATGCACACGCTGGGAGGAACAAGTGACAGCTCAAGTAGTCGGTCCCTACCACTTGAGATGTGGAAGACAGTTCTTGGCTCCTGGATATGGCCTGACCCAGCCCTGGCTGTTCCAGACACCTGGGAAGTGAACCAGTTGATGGGAGATCTCTGTTCATTTATCTCTATCTCACTCTTTCCCTACTTTTCAAATAAATGAAAATCATATATATATACATATATATTACATAAATATATAATTTGTGTGTGTGATGTGTGCTTTACATGTGGATACACACACATTTTGTTACAGATTATGTCAAAAGAGACTGAACCAAGGGAAAGGGGACTGGAGAGTGGGTAAGGACTGACATTCACAGATTGTCTCTCTCCCACACAAATGATCTCATTTAATCATTCTGTCAGCTAGGATCCATCTATCATTCCCCTTTTACAGATGAGGCCACAGGCAATGCAAAGTGAAAACAAAGAGGATCTGCAGGACTCACTGACCCACACCTCTTTGCCACATGATGGCCACTGCTGCCTCACCAGGCCATCTGGCTCTGGGAACGGGGCTCCTTGGTCTGCCCAAGAAAAGCTGGTCCTGGTCCTACTACAGACACTCACAACTGGATTTTCTTTTACCCACTTCTACTGTCTCACTAAATAGGTTACAGACATATAAAACTTGAAATGAAGCAACAGAAGCATCAGGCCCTATTAAAGAAGTTAGAAGGCACAGCAGAGTTTCCTTATTCAAGAAAATGATACAGAAGTTCAATCCTGAAAGCACAAAACTAAGCAAAAAAAGTTGCCCAAAATTTAAAACACATTTAAAATTTGTTCAAATTAATTACTGGTAAGTATGTTGTAATTAATTTATATGACAAATATAATATAATTACATTTTCTCAAGTCTACTGAAAAATATATGATCCTAAAGGAAAAAGTAAGCTAATAGAAATAAACAATTAATAGCATCTAGCACAAGCAAATGTTTCATGGACTAGGCATTCAACAAATTTACGAAACACATGGATCTATATGCTCTATGTTAGTCATATCAAATTATATTTTTTATTACTCAAAATAGATCATGAAACGCACAAACTCTCTCTCTCTCTCTCTCACACACACACACACATCTCCCCTAATCATACATGCTTTGTTTGTTTGGTGTTTCACTAGATAAAATACCTAAGAGTTGGACTACTATGCATTTTGATAATGAAATGTTTTCTGAAAGAAATGAGATTTAATTAAGAATGTACTTAAGGAAGAACAAAATGAGAAATGCAAAAATAGATTGAGCATCCCTAATCTGAAAATGTGAAATACTTCCAAACCCAAAACTTCTAGGGGGCCAACATGACACCACAAATGGAAAATTCCACATCTGATGTCATGTGAAAGGTCACAGTCAAAACACATATGTGGGGGCCAGCGCTGTGGCACAGCAGATAAAGCCACCACCTGCAGTGTCAGCACCCTATACGGGTGCCAGTTCTAGTCCTGGCTATTCCACTTCCGATCCAGCTCTCTGCTGTGGCCTGGGAAAGCAGTGGAAGATGCCCCAACTCCTTGGGCCCTTGCACCCACATGGGAGACCCAGAAGAAGTTCCTGGCTCCTGGCTTCAGATCAGCACAGCCCCGGCCATTGCAGCCATCTGGGGAGTAAACCAGCGGATGGAAAACCTCTCTCTCTCTCTCTCTCTCTCTCTCTCTCTGTGACTCTGTCTTTAAAATAAAAAGATAAATCTTAAAAAAAATTCTTTTTTAAAAAAAGTCATTAGAAACAAAACAGGTAGAGAGTGGAATGGATAAAAATTGTAAACTTTCAAACTTACTGCCTTCAGGAATGAAGTATAAACAACAATCCAGTTAAGAAAGCATGCTGTTGAGGAAAAACATTTAAAATATCATAGTAGTAACTTTCACACCAAGCATGACAGTTATTCTGAGTCTGCAATGACTAAAGCTGTTAATGAAAACATGAAAATACTATGACATTTATCTGAGTTATACACACAAAAAACAGCTCTGTTAAAAAGTTACCAAACCACTGTTATGAAATACACAACTTATAAATTCAGATTTCTACAGAGGAAGGGAAAGGCATGTTGGTTTCCCTGTTACAAAAAACAACTGTCTTTCAGATGGTAAGTGAAATATAGTTTCAACCTGGAAAAAAAAAATCACCAAATCACTAATAATAGAAAGAAGGTAGGGGTGGTGTTTGGCCCAGCAGTTTAAATGTCACTTGGGATACTTGCATTCCATATCAGGGTGCTTGGTTTCCAGTCCCAGCTCTGCTTCCAATTCCAGCTTCCTGCTAATGTATACCACAGGAGGCATCAGGCTATGGCTCAAGTATTTCAAGTACTTGGGTCTCTGCTCCTGGCTTCCACCTGTCCCAGCTCAACTACTATGGTCATGTGGACATTTGAAGAGTAGCCTAAAAATTGGAAGAATGGTCTCTCTTCCTCAAACTTCTTAACAGAAGTTACATGAAATATAAGACACAGTCTCTATAGCTTGGAAACTTACTAATAAGTTAGGGAAACAAAGAATATTTATAAACTAGTTGCAAATTTGTATTATTTACATCAAATAAGAAATGAACATTATAATAACTCTGTGTTTGTAAAGTCCAACAAGAGCTAGATGGTCAGGCTAGGTTTTGGTAGAAGGGCCATAAGCTGGGTACTAAAAGTCAGCTTAATGTGCACAGCACAGAGAATACAAATTATTCTCTGCTGTTTGGACATTTCTATCTTATAGTAGTTAGGTTTAAGTTATAAGTGAACTGAACCATATCAAAAGAGATATTACCTAAAGAGACATTCAATAAGCAGCTAGCATCAGGCTATTAACAGTTTCTCTTGAGAAACAAAGATAATAGAAATCACATTCCAAAAAGCAGTCTCAAAAATCTCAAAGGAGGCAGTTTAAAGAAGGAGCGTTGATGTGTGTCACCTCCTAGCTCCCCAGGTTAGTGACAAGGAGCTTCAAGATTTCCTTGGTGAGAGCTATAGTAACGATGGCCCATGCCTTCCAGAGAGAAGGGTAGAAGGTGCTTGTGCTATGCCTAAAGTTTAGGGAAAAGGCTTTGAGGGAACCACTTGAAGACAATATTGACTTGGCACCTAATTCATTCCTGGAAAATCTCTGAAGGATCAGAAACTGGAAGAAAAGGCAAGAGAGATGGCTAAATTGGGACCACCACCAGAGTTTATGCAAAGAATGAGTGCCCCCTCTGGACCCAGTGTGGGTCTTATGGGAGAGAGACAGAATAAGCCATGTTGAAGTACATGGGTCCATCCAAGAGGGTAACTTGCAGTTTGAAGAGATCTCAGCAAAAGGAAGATGATGGTACTTCCAGCTGCATGAGGCTAAGGAAGGAGCAAGCAATAACCCAGAATACAGATGCACTGCCATCATCAAGGAATATGAGGTGAAAATCTCAATCAACTGTGGTGAGAGTTGGAAGATCTGTAAGTAAAAGAACAAGCTTTAAACATCTGCCAAGGCTACAAGAACACTGAGGCTCAATTACCATCTACCTTCAAAGTTAAAGTTTTTTGCTCCTCTTTCCTCTCTTCCCTTCTTTCTTGCCCAACATGAGACAGGTCAGAAACCAGGACTGGCAAGACAAAAGAGGAACAGCAGAAAAGCCAGGTCAGAAGAGAAAAAAAAATAGTGATGCCTTTCTCCCCCAGTTACTGGCTTCCTCCCACCTCCCCACCCCCACCTTGGAGCAGACAGCGCTAGAGCTGGCCTGGGGCAGAAGCTTCATTTTTAATTCAGGTTTGGTCAGTGGATTTTATTTATTGTTACTGGACATTTTAATAATGAAACTGAATTTTTTATGACTTAGTAACTGGAGCACAATTTGTATTATCTAAGAGCAACCAGAAAAGTTTGTTCATTCATGGCAGAGGGGGAACCAGCTTCACAGAGTCAACTGAAAGGGACAAAAAGGGGATAAAATGGGGGGAAGGAGGGGATAAACTGAAAGTGACAAAATAAAACTGTTTGTAGTTACATCCCACAAGTCATGCTTTCCCAGCTAATGTACTCAAGGGTCAACAAAGTGGGGAATACAGAATTACACAAGGGTGGTTTTGTAAAACTGAACCTACCCAGCTTCTCTGTCCGTCCTGAGATCATTCATCCATTACCAGTTCCAGAAAGTTCCAACAATGTGACTCAAGAATCTATTACACATTCTTAAAACCTGACATGAGTGACCTAAATATGATCCACCCCCTCTAAAAGACAAAGACTATTTGCTCCCTGCTATATCTCTAACACTTAGCAAAGTCTCCCTTACGTAAAAGGTAATTGAAGAACTTCTGTTCTCCCCACTGTGAGAAGGCTCCTATGTTATACTCTTAATAAACAGAATGAATAGATATGCACACAGCCACACTCCCTTTTAATTAGTTAATAGTATAGGAGTCATACTATATGCAAAATTATACCCAGAATACTTTCACCCTTACGCTTCCATAGCCAGTCTAATCTCTGAAACACGCACAGTATCTTTCCAGTACTATTTCACAACAATATAGAATGTGAAATCTTTACAACTCAACATTCAAATACTAGAAAAAATACTATATATATTTTTAAAGTGTTTAGCAGAAAGCTGTCAAAATAAAGATAATGGCATATGTGTATGCAAGCAGAATATTTTTAAAATATATCAGCCATATTTCACTAGTACCCTGTTGGTACATCTTTTCAGGGACAGCCTGATGAAGAGCTTACTATGTGCCACTACAACTCTCTAAAATAGGTCGGTCAGGAAACTGAGGATCAGGGTTTAGTGATCTATTTGAGGTTAACACTACTAATAAGCTGTGAAGCAGGCTTCAAACTCAAGACAGTGTGTCTGATTCCCAAGGCATGCTCTTAATTCTACTGCTATGACAATGCAGAAGAGTTGACTGTTATTGTCTCCTTTCCAAAAAAAATAAAGCCCTATTTTAATGACTGTCTTTATAAAAGGAAACATCCAATTCTGAAATATAAGCTACTGTCAAATTCCAACCATAAAGTCAGTAACATACCTCTGCTGAAATGCATTTATTAATATACTCTTCATGACTGAAAATTCTATATAGCAGAACCTGGTAATGTTTGTTTCTTCTTCTCTCTCTCTCTTTCTATCTCCCTATCTCTATCTTTATTTCTCTTTTTTATCCATGTACACATGATACTGTGCTTGTGGTCAGTATTTATAATAAGTGCATATAACTGGTAAATTTGACAATTTCTAAAATGGTGCACAAGGCAAGCAGGTCCTCTTGTGTGTATTCAGAAACTTAAGGATGCTAACTGCTAATCAGTGCTATTGTCAGACTCTTAGTAAACAGAGGCAAGTGACACAAGTGGCAGAATCCCCAGCTATTTCAGCATAGTAAACATTGGTCACCTGGCATGATTTTTGCCACCACCCCATCCCCTAAGCCCCACACTGTCCTGAGAACATTAGGTAACATCTGTAAACATGTTTATTGTCACAACAATGTGGGGAGAGATGGGAGGGCTACTGGCATCCACTGGGTAGTGCAGGATCTGCTAAACATCCTATAGCACACAGGGAAGCCCACCAATGTCCAAATATCCAAAATGCCCAAAATGTCAGCAGCGTGACATTTAGAAATCCTGATATACAGGATTAAATGTCTGCAAAACTTAGCAGAGGGGATGGAAAGAGTGTTGAGAAACTGGAACTACGAACAGTAACTGGAGAGTCCAAGCAATACTCAGTGAGGTTTAGGTGCAGCACCCCACTGCTGAGGGGTGCACTGGCAGGGGGACAGCCTCCTGCTGTCTCATTAGATTTAAGGAGAGAACTTCTTCCCTCCACCAGTGGTGTTGAGTTGTTTGATTCTGATGAAGCAGCAGGAGATTTAAAAAGCATAGGTAGAAAGGGGGAAACTTTATGAAGAGAAGAGAAACAATTTTTATTAAAGAGTACACAGTCCCACTAGGAATTCAGAGTTTCTAGTGTTTACAGAGGACTCTCAAGGGTTACGATCTAAAATTAGAACAGTGCCTGTCCACAACAGAGAAAATCAGAATAAGTAAATATTCATGTGTTTCTTTCTGGAAGCACATTCTGAAGATCAAACACCAGTGCAGGAAGCCTGGCTGTTAGCCCCCAAGTGTGTAAATGTTCTGTCATTGCTTCTTAGACTTTTCCTTCCTCTGAGCATAGGGACCCGCTGTCACAAGAAAGAAACAGTAAAAACTGGACAGGCGGCGACCTCCCGGATGGTGCTGACAAAGCAAAAACAAAAAAGAGATTCACCAAGCGTTGCTTGGATTTGCACAGTTTAGTTGTACTGCCTTCTACTTGCACCTCTTTTTTTGCACTTCCTTTAGTTCTGTCTGTATTCAGTCCTTTGTTTTCTTTCTACCTCCCATCAATTACATCTCTTTCTTAAAATCGTTTTACCTTGACTCCCGTTTCCTCCCCTTCCTAACGTCTTAACTCACTGTCTCAAAAGTGCCAGTGAGCAGTGACACTATACAATGAGAATTTTGGAGTTGGTCGGACTTTTCACAGGTTGTCTGGTAGCTGCCCCCACACCGCCTACCTCTCCTCAGCCTTCCCTCCCCAGAGGTGTTTAGCAGGCTCAGCTTGGTCACCTGAAAGTCGCTGTCTCCACTAACTTTCAGAAACCACAGATCACTTCTCCCTTAAATGAGCACCGCTGGATTGCTGCTGACATCTCAACAGACCGATACAATCCAGGGGAACTGCTCTTGATGCATCAACTTTCTCATCATCAACGTTTACTAAGTTGAGGGGGAAACCTCGCTAACTCAGGGACCATCCCAAATGACGGCTGACCAAATCTGCAGGCTATTTGTTCTTTGAAAATTAATCTTTTGCTTGGCTCAAACATTTAGCTGAGCGCAGACACCCGCTGATTCATCTAATAAGCTTTGTTTGACATTTTGTCAGGATGAGGAATGACTCATTAAATCTCCAAAACGGCTCGCAAGGTATGTTTTGTCCTCCTACGTTCCTGAGAAAAACCTCAGCAAGTTCATTCTCCCCTTACCGACGTACCCAGTGCCAGATTCTGATGAATCAGGAGGGTTCCGGGTCGTGTAAGGTAAATACGGTACCGTACTTCCTAGGGTCCGGGAGTGTGATGCCCCAGGGAGCCCCGGCAGATGCCCGAGGCAAACGGCTTCCTTACTGTGGAATAAAGGAAGTAAATCCTACTTCGTTCTGGGCCGGCTCCCCAGACAGGGCCAAGCGGCGCCGGGGCCGCACCCTCAGGCGCACCACTGTGCCTTCCGGCGGCAGCCCGCGTCGCCAGCGCCTCCCAAGTTTGGCGGGTTCGGAGCGGAGTCGCGGCTGTTGCTTCTCCGAGCAGTCCCCGTTGCTCCCGCTCGACGGGACAGCAGGTGAGCCCGCGCGGCCCGCCCGCCGCCGCCGCCGCCCTTACCTTGGTGAGCTGGGCGATTTTCTTGCTCATTTTCAGGTGCATGTCCTGGCTGTAGTCCACGCCGTGCCCGGCCAGCTGCGTGGCGGCCGGCGAGGGCGCGAATTTGGCCGCCGAGCCGCTGTGGTAGTGTTGCTGCCAGCTCATGCCCGGGGTCGCCATCTTCCCGACAGACCCCGGCCGGGGCACCTGTGCCCGCGCCCGTCCGGAGGCCCGCGGAGCACCGACGTCTGGGAGGCGACAGCCGGGGAGGCCGCGTCCCGACCCGCGCCCCGGCGCCCCCCGGCCGCGACCGCAAGAGCCCCCAGACTCAAGACCCTTCCGTCACCCGCTCCTAAGGACGGGGCGGTCCCACCAGCCCGAGGCCGCGGGCGACCCCGGCGCGGGGCGGACGCACGGGCCCGGTCCGCTTTCGCCCGCCCCGCAGCCCGCGCCCGGCGAAGGCGTCGCGGGCAGCGAAGCTCCGGGGTCCCGCACCCGGGAGTCGGCGGGACGGCTGCCGCCGGGGCTGCGGAGGCAGGAGGAGACGGGGCGGGCTGCAGGACGGGAGGCGGGGACGTGGGAGCCGCGGAGCCGCCGTTACCAGGGCGCGCGGGGACGGCGACGTCATTTCCCCGCAGCCAAGCTCCGCCCCGCGCCGCCGCCGCCAACCCCGCAGCCCCGCAGCCCCGCAGCCCCGCGGCAGGTGCCGGCGCCCAGCAACAGGCGCGCTAGGACCGCGCAGCCGAGTGCTGCTGCCGGCGGCTGGTGCCTCCGACCCGGGTGTGGGTCATGATCTCCGAGAGGCCAGCTAATGGCCTGACGTAAAAATCCCGGCGGGAGAGGATGGAGCCGTGGTCACCTTGGATTCTCAGAACCTTGCCATGTGCATCCTCGCGCGCACGGTTCCCCAGGAGGAGCCCGAGCTCACACTCACTTCCCTTCTAGTGATGCTACTGTAGGGAAATAGCGGGCAGTCTAGGAACCCCTGACGTCGCCTTTTCTTCCAAATTCTCACAATGCCTTGGGGCCCTGTACTGTGTTCCAAGCCCCTTTCAGTCATTCAATGCTATGTGCATATGTACAAAGGGAACACCTTTCCTTAGTCAGTGGGTATATCCCCTGCACCTCTACTTTACCCCGGCTTATGGCCCCTGCCCCAACGTGGGGACCCGGAGGAGGCTGCTGGCTTTGGATTGGTCCAGCTCTAGCCCTTGTGGCAATTTGGGGAGTGAACCAGAGGAAGGAAGAAATTTTTCTCTTTCTCTCCTTCTCTCTGTAACTCTACCTCTCAAATAAATAAATAAAATCTTTTTTTTAAAAATCCAGCAAAGGGGCAGACTTTGTGCACAATGAATTAGGATGCCCACATCATTCCGATGTTGGTTTGAGTCCCAGTTGCCCTGCTTCTGGTTTAGCTCTCTGCTAAAGGGCCTGAGAAGCAGCAGAAGACAATGCAAATGTTTTCCCCCGGCCACCTACATGGGAGATCAGATAGAGTTCCTGGCTCCTGGCTTCCGACTGGCCTAGCCTTGGCCGTTGACCATTTTGGGTGGTGAACCAGCAGATGGAGGATCTCTTTCTCTCTTCCATTCTCTCTGTCACTCTGCCTTTCAAGTAAATAAATCCTCTTTTTTTAATCCAGCAAAGAAGATGCACAATGGGAGAGGAAAGGCAATAAATTTTTATTTATTGCCTGCTTCTCTAATGAGACTCTTCACACAGAAATGTGTTTTAAATGCTTCTGTGTTCCAGGTGCTGCGGCTGCAGCGATGACCGAACATGTCTCTGTCCAGAAGAAGCCAGCAGCAGCCTACTGGAGAAGACAGAGTAGTAAAGAATAAGGTGCAATGCAGTGTGCTGAGTGTCAGAACTCCAGGAGGGGATCTTGACCTAGTCTTAGAGAAGACTTCATACACACAGAAAGGTAATGCTTAAATGTACTCCTGCAGGATGGGTTTTATGCATAGAGGCAGTAGGGAAGGCAGGCTCCAGCTCTGAGGATAGAAACATTAATGCCCTGCAGATGAGAGAGAACATGACCTGGTTAGGGAATAGCAAGTGGTAAGATGCGGCTAGAGCTAAGTTTGGGTGGGATGTCAGAATATGAGGCAGAACAGGTGTCAAGTTTACTGCTAGAGGGGCAACTTATATGCTTTGACAATGGGATTGGGACTTTATTCTGATGGCAATCATGAGCCACTGAAGGGTTAGAAGCCGGCCCATAAAATAATCAGATTTGTATTTTAGTCACATAATTCTTGTTACTGTGAGAAGTGGATTACAGAGGCAACTTCATATAGACAATATGGCCACTTAGAAAGCTCTTGGACTTACCCAGGTGAGAGTCATTGAATCATTAACCTAAAACATTTCAATGAGAATAGAAAGTTATTGATATGAAACATACATAAAGTAAAACAGGACATTGGGGCTGAAAAAGTGAGAGCAGTCGAGGGTTCCCTGTGAGACAAAAAATAGAGAAGGAGGGACAGGTTAGGGGAGACTATGCATTCAGTGCAGAACACATTAACGTTTGAGATCCCTATGAACATCTATGTAGAGATGTTCAGTTGCATAAAAGATAGAATAAGAGAGACAAGACAGTAATCAAATTAGAATACAACTGGGGAAGGTAAAAAAAAATGCTTTCAACAGGAGACTAGAAGCCCTGA
This sequence comes from Lepus europaeus, assembly GCF_033115175.1. NCBI lineage: Eukaryota > Metazoa > Chordata > Mammalia > Lagomorpha > Leporidae > Lepus > Lepus europaeus. The sequence continues at coordinate 117,874,019 of NC_084829.1, forward strand.
GTATGTGGAAAAAGACACATCATTCTCAATAGATTGTCATCTGTAACATTCTAGGACTTCTCATTAAGAAAATCATAAGCTGTGAAGGGAAGCATCAGGTCCAAAGAAACAATCCCCAAGAAATGGGCTAATAGTAATGCAGAACTTTGGCACAGCAGAGGCAGAGGCTGGTCCAGAGGAATAGTCACCAAAATCAGATAATGAACTAAAAGTGGAAAAAAATTCTTGACTGTTAGAACTGGGACAGAACCTCAGGTTCAAACCTCATGTTTTATTTATTTATTTGTTTATTTGCCAGGTAGAGTAACAGACAGTGAGAGAGAGAGACATAGAGAAAGGTCTTCCTTCCGCTGGTTCGCTCTCTAAATGGCCTCAACGGCCGGAGCTGTGCCGATCCAAAGCCAGGAGCCAAGAGCTTTTTCTGAGTCTCCCATGAAGGTGCAGGGGCCCAAGCACTTGGGCCATCCTCAACTGCCATCCCAGGCCACAGCAGAGAGCTGGACTGGAAGAGAATCAGTCGGGACTAGAACTGGCGCCCACATGGGATGCTAGTGCCACAGGCGGAGGATTAACCTAGTGCGCCATGGCACCGGCCCCTCAAACCTCATGTTTTGTACACACAAATATACATGTAGTTCAAGAAATATTTCTGCACCAAAATAAATTTATCTTTTAGTGTTATTTTCCATGAATATTTCAACGTTTCCTAGAGAGAGAATGTTCCCACCTCCAAATGCCTGCAATGGTTGGGACTGAACTTGAATCAAAGCCAGGAGCCAGGAGCCCAACTCAGGTCTGTCATGTGGTTGGGAGGACCCAATTACCCAATTACTTGAGCCATCACTGCTGCCTCCCAGGGTCTGCATTAGTCAATCAGGAGATGGAGCCAGGGGGCAAACTTGGGTGCTTCAATGTGAGACATGGGTATCTCAATCAGCACACTAAACTCCCACTCCAAGACCTAGATATTTGAAATCCCAGTCTTTCTGACTTAATACACAAGAGTTTACAACCACTTATAGGGGAATATATTCTTTGTCTAGAAATGTTCTATCCTTCCGTATACTAGTGATGACTTTCATAATGGTTTAAACATACATTCTGAATAGTTAGAAATGGAGAAGGGATGAAGAAAACAGTGGTGTTTGCAAAGGCTGATTAATGATGAAGCAAATGAAGCTTGTATGACTCCTTTTGGTAGGGGTTCTAGCAAGTGATACCATGTTATAGAATTTAATAAAAAGTTATGAATGCCACATTTAGGGGGCTGGTGTTATGGTGTAGCAGGTAAAGCCACTGCCTCAATACTGGCATCCCATATGGGCACTGATTGGTGTCCCACTTGCTCCTCTTCCAATTCAGTTCCCTGTTAATGGCTTGGGAAAAGCAGCAGAAGATGGTTCAAGTGTTTGGACCCTTGCCAGCTACATGGGAGACCTGAATGAAACTCCTGGCTCCTGGATTCAGCCTTGCCTAGTGCTGGTCATTTGAACCAAAAAATAGAAGATTATCTCTCTTACTCTCGGTCTTGCTCTTGTGCTTTCTCTCTCTTATTCTGGAAGGCAGAGTTACAGAGAGGCAGAGGCAGAGAGAAAGAGAGAGAGAGAGACAGAGAGACAGAGAGACAGAGAGAGAGAATCTTCCATCCACTGGTTCACTCTCCAGATGGCTGCAATGGCCGGAGATGTGCTGATCCAAAGCCAGGAGCCAGGAGCTTCTTGTGAGTCTCCCACACAGGTGCAGGTGCCTAAAGGACTTGGGCATCTTCTACTGGTTTCCCAGGCCATAGCAGAGAGGATCGGAAGTGGAATAGCAAGGTCTCAAACTGGTGCCCATATGGGATGCTGACACTGCAGGCAGTGTGCTTGATACGCCACAGTGCTGGTCCCAGTAGATCTTTTTTAAAATCATTTTTTTTGTGTATTTTTTTTTGAAGCTTCCTATATTGTATACATTTCAGGTCACAATAACCCTACATTAACCCCAGGCAGTACCACCTGAAGTTGAGAATTAAGATTGCGATGTGAGCTCAAAAAGTAATGAGGCAAGAGCTCAGGCAACCAAAAAATTTAGATAAATTAGACTTCATTGAAATAAAAAGTATTGTGCTTCTAAGAATACTACCAAGAAAGTTAAAAGACAACCAGTGAAACCAGAATATATAAAGAACTCCTAAAATTCAATAACAACCAAGGCAATCAAAAATGGGTAGAGGATCTGGGTAGTCGTTTCCACAAAGAAAATATACAAATGGCCAGTAAGTACATGGAAAGATGCTCAACATGGCTAATTATTAAGGAAATGCAAGTCAAAACCACAATGAGATAGCACTTCAAACCCAGTGGGATGGCTACCATGAAAAAAACCCCAAACAAACAAAACAAAAATCAGAAAATAACAAGTATTAAATGAAGAAATTGGGACCCTTGTGCATTACTAAAGGAAGTATAAAAAGGTGCACCTACTATGGATAATGCAGTGGCTCTCCCCCCAAAATTAATTAGAATTACAATATTATCCAGAAATTATACTTCTAGGTAAATATCCAAAAGAATTGAAAGTCAGGACTCAGAGATATTTGTAAACTCATGTGCACAGCAGCATTATTCATAGTAGCCAAAAGATGGAAGAAAGCCAAGTATCCACTGACGGGATGAGTGGATAAACAGAATGTGGTATATACAGTGGAATGTTACCCAGGGTTAAAAAGCTGACGTATGCTATGTGATGAACCTTAAAGACATTTTTCTAAGTTAAATAAATCAATCACAAAAGAAAAATGCTGTATGATTCCACTTACATGAGGTACCTATTTTTCAAATTTATACAGACAGGAAGCAGAATGGTGGTTGCCAAGGAACTGGGTAGGAAGAGAATGGGGAGTTATTTTTGAATGGGCCAGAGGTTTTGGTTTGAGATAACTAAAAAGTACTGGAAGTGGATGATGGTGATGATTGCACAGAAATGTGAATGTGCTTAATGCACTGAGCCACACATTTAAAAATGATTGACGTAGTAAATTGTGTGTTACATACATCTTACTAAACTACAGAGAACATCTGGATCTAAGGTTTGAAAAAAGGAAGAGGTGGGGGAAATTTTCTTCTATTTTTTTTTTCTGACCTCCTTCCCATTTGGGCTAGAAGAATCATAGAGATCAAATTAGGCAGTCAATTAAGAATGGTACTAAATATCAACAAAACACATATACTCAGTATCTACACAAGCCCCTCATGGGGTTGGCAAGGTCCCTGCAAGATGCTTTCCAGCTCTCCTCTCTTTTGCATCACAGTGTTATGACTATTAGGAATTCTCACTACTTGAATGAAACTTAATCTGAGGCCTTGCAACAGGACTTAACAGCACAAGGCTCTGAGAATCAATATAGACTGTGTCTAAGCATCTGAACTCCAATGGAGTTAGTACACCAGCTTTGTGTAAGACTTCATACCAATACAGACAACATTTTGAGTTAAACATTTTCCAAATGACATCTCCAAGTATCCAAGTATAATAGGAAAGTATGAGAAAATTTACATTCTAGGTTTGATTGTGCCACCAAGCCTCCTCTTTTTTTCATCTATAGAAGAAGAACATTGGGCTAGCACTGTGGTGTAGCAGGCAAGGCCTCTGCCTGTGGCACTGTCATCCCATATGGGTGCCAGTTCATGTCGTGGCTGCTACTCTTCCAATCCAGCTCTCTGCTATGGCCTGGGAAAGCAGTAGAAGATGGCCCAAGTGCTTGGGCCCCTGCACCTGCGTGGAAGACCCAGAAGAATCTCCTGGCTCCTGGCATCAGATCCACCCAGCTCCAGCTGTTGCAGCCATTTGGGTAGTGAACCAGTGGATGGAAGACCTATTTCTCTGTCTCTCCCTCTCTGTATCTGTAGCTCTGCCTCTCAAATAAACAAATGAAATCTAAAAAAAAAAAAAACATTAAACTGATCTGAACTTTTCTTATATTTCTCACATATAACATGTAGAATTATTTTACTTTCATAACAGAATTTTCTTATGTTTATTTGGCTATGCCACATATTATCTATGCTCCAACCCTCCTATCTACCTCATAGCACATGCACCCAAGCCATGTATACAAAGTTGCAGATTTCTCTAAATAAATAATAAATCCAGATGACTGTAAGCTGGGAGACTTCAGTATGACAGAGTTTGACTCCTGTTGATTTCTTGCTGTGTGCTCCTTTACCTCCGTCTCTCTCTCTCGGTTCTGTCTTCATGAGTTCAGGAAACTCACTTGTACTACCAATTGATAATGATATTGAATACCTTCTAAAATGCTTGATATATAGTCAATGCTCAATAAATATGTATCTCCAATTTTTAATAACTTCACTTTTAGTACCAAAACTATTTTTAGTTTTTCCTCTATGAACAAATCTAACCTTCTCTATTAATATCACAATCAGCCATCAGTCAACTATTTTATTCTTCTATTTTATATGGGTTCCATTGAAAGCAGGTACTACAGCAAGTAGTTTACTTGAAAGCTAGAAGTTGAGAGACACATGAAGGAAAAGCGGTTGAAGGATACATTGTTAAGTTGGCTACCACTTTGGTCAACTGGGGCTTTATGAGGAACAGTGTATCTCAGAATCTTCCCTCTCAAGGATGAAAGGCTGATTGATGCATTTGTCCACTGACTCCCTTCACTCACCAGCTGCGGTGGCTCCCAGCATGCGAGCTGACTCCCCTAAATGACCGTTCTGTGTGACTTAGTGAAGTCCCGCAGCTATAGAGAGTGGTGAGTCAGAAAGGCGGAAGGATGAAGCAGTCACAGGAACTGTCCAACACTTTTGCAGCTGAAATCAAAAGAAGTGGCACAGAACACACACAAAAAAACTCCTACAGGCTATCCCTTGGATCTTTCAGACCCATTTTTGCCCTATATAATATCCATTCTGTTACGAACCTTTTAAGGTCATAGGCAGGGGCTAATTCTCAAAGTGACTCAAGAGAAATTAGTTAGTATAGCAAGCAGATGGCCCTTGCTTCAATAGCTCAGATTCCTTCTAGATTTCACCCCCCATTATGGAATTTCTTCACCTTTGGTGGGCACTTTAGCTAATCTATGTTATTTGCTTGGTGGGGAGACACAGAACTTCATCCCTGAGGAAAACCTTGCTTGGCTGGCCTGTGTCAGGATGAAGTTTTTATAGTTTATTTTTTGTCCAGTGCTTTTACCAGGAATGGGAGAACAAGGGGAATCCCAATGAATCTTCTGAGATCTAGAAATACTTCTTACTTTTTCTGTTATTCAATCCTAGGTGCTCATAATAATGAGAAACAATTACCCTGCCAATATAAGATATACCTTCTTTTGTCTACTAGTCCTTTGAAACAAAAGCCAAAGTTAATGGGTGGTTATCATAGGATCAGATTCCATGGGATCCTTACTTGTCCCCTAGTAGAAGTTATTTTCTCCTTTTCACCTCCAACAATTATCAAGACCTATAATCTAGCAGAACCTAAGGATTTGAGAGTAGGAAGCACAGATTTTACAGATGAGTCATTAGGAATCATGGTGCAAGGATCCAACCCTCCATCGTAATTTCCAGATACTTGTATTCTAGTTAATAGCTACATCAGCACCATATATCTGTCATTAGCTCCATGAATATACCATAACCTATAGAACATTTCTCAACCAAGTAAAGTGTTGCTTCCAAACTAACTGATCCCTTAATAGTTCATTCCAACATTGTATCAAATGGCTAATTGTGGATACAATGGCATATGATAGGAAAACATATCTCACTGTTCATACCACAATGTGCCCATTGTCTTTTTTAAAAAAGATTTATTTATTTATTTGAAAGTCAGGGTCACACAGAGAGAGAAGGAAGGAGAGGCAGAGAGAGAGTGGTCTTCCATCCACTGGTTTACTCCTCAATTGGCCACAATGGCCAGAGTTGTGCCAAACTGAAACCAGGAGCCAGGAGCTTTCTCCAGGTCTCCCACGTGGATGCAGGGGCCCAAGGACTTGGGCCATCTTCTGCTGCTTTCCCAGGCCATAGCTGAGAGCTGGATCGGAAGTAGAGCAGCCGGGAGTAGAACTGGCACCCAGATGGGATGCTGGTACTGCAGGCGGCGACTTTACCAGTACTCCACAACGCCGGCCCCTCATTGTCTTTTCATAACTCCTTCACTATGGGTCATTTGGTCTAATCTTAGGTAACGCAGGATGCCATGACAGTAAAAGCATTCTTTAACCTTTACATAATAATCCTAGAAGTGACAGTGTGGGAAAGGATGCCAAACACAATATCCATAATGGGAAACAATTCCAGTAAGGATGAATCACACTTTCCTTGGGAGGTGGGGGCAGGCATTGAAAGAGCTGATGTAATCAATTTGCCACTAAGTGCCTGGCTGGTGTCCTTGAAAGCTGGGTCACTTTTGAATGTTTGGTATTGATCTTTGCTGCTGACCAGTCAAAATGCATAGAGTAGTAGCTGTGTCAACCTGGTAAGAAGGAGCCAACACTACTGGGGCCATGAACATCCACCATACCTACCAAAAAGGCTACTATGTTCATAAATCCATTACATTAGTATTAGAATACCTGGAATAGCAGCTGGGTAACATCTTCCCAAAGAATAATTTATCTATTGGCTTGTTAAGAGCCTCTTCAGTGACACATGCTTTCCAGTGGACATTGGTGTGAGACATGAAGATGTGCATATTTTTCTACTCCCACAGGTACCCATAAATCTGCATGACTCTCTTTTTTGCCCTTTGTAGTTGCTCAGGCCTGATCCTGTAGGTATGGTTTACATCACATGATGGATTACAGCTGTGCAAGCTCACCCTATAAATTAGATGAGGTGGCAATACACAGCTCACAGTGGACATCCTTAACTGACGTTACCTGATGACAAATGGTCAGATGCTAAGTCTCTAGTAGGACTCTGTAGTATACTAGAAACTCCTTTTAAATGATAAACAGTTCCTTGTAGCAGGCAGCAACCTTGACTCAGGCTCATGAGCTCTGAGTAGTCTGTCTACCATCAGATACCTCTAGCACCACTAAATCTGTTGGATCGCATAGTCCTAGCAACAAGAAAACTTGCATCATTTCCTGAACATGGTTTGGTTCCCCTTGAAACTGGAAAACTTCTGAGTCCCTTAGTAAATGGGTTGGAGCAGTGTAGTATCTGCTGCCTACATAATTACAAGGGACCAAACTTCTTTTCTAAGTGTTAAAATGCAAGGTTCACTAAGTATATCTACGGCAGGTATGCACTCAGGGATTGGCAGAGTGACCAAGATTCTCACATACCATTACGGGGGTGGGGTGGGGGGGTGGGAAGAGTGTCTTGTAAAATGGCCTGTAAACTTCCTGGAGATGCCTTGGCATCCTCTATTCCTTTAAGCCCCCACTCTATTAATGGGGCCATGATAACAGGTGCCCTGTTATCAGGATCACCTCAAATCTTCTACTGAGCAGCCCTTGAAAGGTCTGGGTAAATAGGTCCCTTTGGGAAAGGACTGAATATAATAATGTATATATTTATGATGGGATTGCAGGGTACTTCCTTAAGGGGATCAGGCGTCCCCTTCCATTGTGGGCTCTGGGCCTGATAACTGGCTGAACTCTGGAAACTCTAATAAGGGATTATGCTTTCCTATGGTGGTTGCTGAGTCTAGCCTGCTCCTTACTGCATTGATTTTTTTTGCAGGTAATTAAAGCCAAGTAATACTTTCATAGGCCACTTATTTATCTTATCCCTAGGAACATAAAAGTCTATTAACCATTCCAAAATTTCAAGGGTTCTAATACCCTAGTTGCCCTTCTAATGTTGCCTGTTATACTAATTATATCCATCTAGACTTTGATGTTTAAATGTAGCTAGCATGACGATAACAGCACAGAATTCCTTCATTCCCGCTGATCTAAAGAACATTTTCTTCTGTAAACCCTAACTCACAGAAGACACTGCTGGTGACCTTTTAAAAAATGTTAGTGCTTCTTACTGTCCTAGTGACAAGAGTATTCTGGAAAACATAGGCAGTGGGTCTCATAAAAATTTCATACTAATATGCCTACTTTCTTGAGCCTACTGACTTGTCCCTTAATGTTTGCAGGCAGCTCTGGCATCTCTATATCATTTTCATGTCCAAGTTTCAAGGCACCATCTTTAGTATTTGGGACAAACTCCAGATAACCTTGAAAGGATATTAGATCTTGAGTCATGGGATAAATTCCCAAGCCAATAATCTCTCCCATATTTAGCCTTATAACCCACTCTCTATTCAACTTGACACCTTCAAAACTATTCCCATAGACTTTTTTCCCTCTTTTTTGTAATTTTTTTCTCTAATACTTTCAGTAAAGTGTCGGTTCTGATAGAAGAGACCCCCATAATGGTATGTGGGAACCTTGGTCTTTTATCAGTCTTAAAGCAATCAGGCAAGTGAATGTAAGGAACCCCCAGAAGGACCAGTGCCATCTTGCAAGACATTTGATCCAGTGAGGTTTTTATCCCCTTGTGGCAAGGGAAAACTGTTGTCTGCTAGTGAGGGGTAGGAGACTGGCTTCTACAATCTCTGCAATTTAAGAGCATCCAGAGTTTAAGGTTCTCAACAATAGTCTCACAAGATGTTTCACCCTGCCGGCGCCGTGGCTTAACAGGCTAATCCTCCGCCTTGCAGCGCTGGCACACCAGGTTCTAGTCCCGGTTGGGGCGCTGGATTCTATCCCGGTTGCCCCTCTTCCAGGTCAGCTCTCTGCTATGGCCCAGGAGTGCAGTGAAGGATGGCCCAAGTCCTTGGGCCCTGCACTCACATGGGAGACCAGGAGAAGCACCTGGCTCCTGGCTTTGGATCAGCACAATGCGCTGGCCACAGCGGCCATTGGAGGGTGAACCAACTGCAAAAAGGAAGACCTTTCTCTCTCTCTCTCTCTCTCTCTATCCACTCTGCCTGTCAAAAAAAAAAAAAAAAAAAAAGATGTTTCACCCTAAGTTTCAGGGTTCCATTCTTTCTCTAGCCTTGCACTTCCTTTGGCATTCTAACACCTCTAGAATTAAGTTCTGAGTCTTATTTTGAGCCCAGACTGCCCTTTTCTACTGAGTCTGTTTGCTATCAAGGAGAACTTAGAACTTTTGCAGAATTCCATGAATTGGTAATTGTCCAAATTGAACTTGTCTTTTTGTTTAAGGCATTCTTTAGGGCTTCTAAGGCAGTTCACAAAAGTCAGCTAATTCCACCACTCTTGTAGTCACCACTGCTCCCTTTCTGTCCAGTTAAAGATACTACACAAGCAAAACTTATACTTCCACCACAACCCATCCACTTCAGGTGAGAGTTTGTTATGCCAGAGGTTATCAACCTCACAATACTACCAGCAATGAGCTTTTGTATCCAGTTGACTCATGAAAAAGGCATTTCTAGTACAGTATTCCAAGGCTCTGCCTTCTTGGATTATATCTAATATTACTGTCTTAATTTGGGTCCCCTCAAAAACAGCCTGGGGTAAGGACTTGACTTTAGACATTTATTTTTCAGATGAACATCAAAAGATAGGAAGAAGGGAGGAAGTTTGTTGAGGAAAAGAAGATGGGAAAGTCAGTCAATGGTGTATTACTGAGCTAACTACCACCAGGTTGAAGCCAGGTCTTCCACATGAATGGCAGGGACCTACCTACTTCAGTCATCATCACTGCCTCCCAGGGTCTGCATTAGCAAGAATCTGGAATTGGAAGCAGAGCCAGAATTTGAACCCAGGCACTCTGATATGAGATGTGGTCTTTCCAAGCGGCATCTTAACCTCTGTGCCAAATGTGTACCATCATTTCTTTATTTTTATATATGTGTTAAGTTATTAGAGGAAAAACTACAAGTACAGGCAGGTTTTAAGGTGTTCAATCCCTTGCTTCTGAGCAAAATCTGTTGCCCCAGTGATATAATTTTCTCACATTTCATGACTCTCTGGATGAATTTCTCAGAAAAGATATTAAAATATCTAGATGAGAAATAATATTGGATCTTCTATTCTTTTGTTAACTTCTGGTCCATCTCCCATCCCTTTTGGATCCAACAAATGGATCTAGTTGAAGTAGCAAAATATTGATGGCAATTGAGTTCTTTTTCACTCTGTATTTTTCTCTGACTTTGGATGTGGTAATGATTCTCATTCACACTTGAATTTGTCTCATTGCCCCTTTCCTCAAAATAACTCCTATGTCATTTAAAAAGACTTTGGGTCAGGCATTGTGGTACAGTGGGTTAAGCTGCTGCCTGGATGCACAGCTACTCTGCTTCTAATCCAGCTTCCTGCTAAGGCATCCTGGGAGGCAGCAGATAATGGCTCAAGTGCTTGGTCCTCTGCTACTCATGTGGGAGGCTCAGATGCAGTTTCAGGCTCTTGGCTTTGACTGACATAGCTCTAGCTGTTGTGGGCATTTGGGAAATGAAACAGTGGTTAGAAAATATCTCTCCGTCTCTCTTCCTCTCTCCTTTCTCTTTCCATCTCTCAACCCTTCAAGTAGATGAAAATTAATAAAAATAAACATTTAAAAATACTTCTTTTTTCAGTTAAGTAAAAGAGCTTAGTTTTCTGTTCTCCTCTCTTCCCTGTTCTTCCTATCCTACTCTCCAGTTTCTTATGTTTTCTTTACAAAAAGAATAATTAAAAACAAAACAAGGAAACACAATGTGAGCCATCACTAACACACATCTGTATTATTATATATGTATATATAATATTATATACAGGGGCCATCTGTGGCGTAGTGAGTAAAGCTGCTGCCTGTAGTGCCGGCATCCCATGTGGGTGCTGGTTTGAGTTCCGGCTGCTCCTCTTCCAATCCAGCTTTCTGCTATAGCCTGGGAAAGCAGTAGAAGATGGCCCAAATGCTTGGGCCCTTACACCTGCGTGGAAGACCCAGAGGAGGTTCCTGGCTCCTGGCTTCTGATTGGCATAGCTCTGGCTATTGCAACCATCTGGGTAGTGAACCAGCGGTTGGAAGACTTCTCTCTCTCCCTCTCTCTCTCTCTCTCTCTCTCTCTGTGTGTGTGTGTGCCTCTCTGTAACTTTAAAAAATACTTCTTCAGACCATTGATTTCGAAAGTCACCCCTTTGAGGAGGTAGCACTAGGAGTGAGACAAAAACAGGAACCTATCGTGTATTCTGATCTAGATCATAGTCTAATCTTTTGTGATGCTTGTTTCCTTCCCTGTCCCTGGGGGTTATCTTAATGATATCAACTCCTGGGATCTGCAGATCCCATGGTATTACACCATGGTACTACTTTGCATAGTTCAGAAGACTAGGAGGAAAGAAAGGGATAATGCTAGAGAATATTATTGTATTGTATCATTGACAAGGATGGTTCAGTGTGGGAGTGATAGCACTTTGGATCCATGTTTGGACACACATTTGTATCCTCCATCTTCTTATACCCACTTTCTCTCTGCCCTCCACTTGCCCCTTTCAGGTCTGAGTCATTGGTAGGCATGGGTTGGTCCCTATGCAGCCGACCCAAGTTCAGAACTTGGTGACAAAGCATTGCATCCTGCGCAGTCCTACTTGTAGCTTCCTCCTGTGTCTAATTTAAAGATTCTATTCTGTCACATTAGGGGAATGAAAAATGGGGTTAAGAAAAGAATTCAGAAGGTATCAAGTGTTGGGAGCAGAAGAGGTAACAAGAAGAAGAATCCAAATTTAGAAAAAAATGTGTCTGAAGGAATATTGGGGTCAGAGCAATTACGACTTTATATTCCATCCTTTCCACCTATGGGTTCACACTGTGCTCTCTCACCTCTGCCTCATGGTTTTATTCACACTTAAATAGTGCTACTTCCTTTTCCAAAAAAAAGTGTTTCCTCACTTAAGTAAAAGAGCTTAGTTTTCCGTTCTCCTTCTCTCTTCCCTGTTCTTCCTGTCCTACTCTCCAATTTCTCATATTTTCTTTACAAAAAGAACAATTAAAAACAAAACAAGGAAAAACAATGTGAGCCATCACTAACACACATCTGTAGACCAAATTTTACATATCAGCAAACTGAATAAAAGTGGAAAACTGTCTTAAGTTTACTTTCACCCCACAGCAGACTCTGAGACAAAGATTCCAGTGTAATTTAACTGGGAGTTGGTCCCAGGAAGCATGGTGAAGGAGAGGACAAATGAGACAAAAATAGAGATGAGGCCAAAGATGGGGCTTTGTTCATTTACAGTATATTACCATGAACAGCTGGGGTTCAGTACCACTGTGGACTCTCTCAGACTGAAAAACATGTCTGAAATTGTCCTAACCAGAGGCAGGGAAGCAGCAGGTTTTACCTATCAATAGCTGCCCACTACTGGCATGAAGTTTGCTACCCAGAAAACTTGATATCTAGGATCTCTCAGGCTGAGAAATTTTTAAGGTGAGAATTCACTGGGGGCAAGCATATGGTTCACCCACATTTGACCTCCAGGGCAGGCTGAAGAGATATGAGCTGGGGGTTGACATCACCCAGTGGCATATTTTTGTCTGAATAAAATCATCTGCTAATTGAACTTTTTTCTCTATATTTACCATTTGTTTTGGTTTTCTTAAACATTAAAAATTCTTCTCCATATCTTTATTATGTTCTTAGAGGCTTTAGGTCTCTAGTAATAACTCATAATGTCTCACGCTTTTCACAATGCACTTTCATGTAAGTTATCTCATTTAATATCAAAACAGTCCTTGAGATGAATATTATTAGTCTTGCTTCACTGCAAATAAGAGAACTGTGGCTAACATAAGGCAAATATTCCCCTGTAAGGTTACAAAGCAAGTAAGTTGCTAATGTTCAAATCTGGCTCTTTTGATTTTATTTTTGGCATTTTTCCCATCAGACCCTCATTTGTCTCCTAAAGTAACACAAATTTCTTGAGCACAGGCATGGGATATAACATAATAATAATATTTAAAAATTAAGTAAAAACCATGTTAGCATTCTTTATGTGAATCTCTTAACTTATATCTCTAGCTGGTATATGTACAATACATAGAAGATAAGGAATCACTATACTGATTTTAAAAATTAAAGAATAACATACAACTTCACTATAGATAGAGAAGTACTAGGAAGAAACTAAACAATATTCTATCATGGAACAGGAGTTAGGGCAGGGCGTGGGAAAGAGCAGATTGTTTTCTTTCCTACATTAGAAGATCATAAATGAATTTTCAATGAAAAGAATGAAATGGAAGAAATTATGAATGACTGACAAAAAACTGTATATGGGTGAAATGGTTGTTTATGCATTCAATTGCCATTTATAGCCATTGTCTGTATTCCCACTAAACTAGAGTCTTTTTTGCTTTTTATCTGTTAAGCTTCGTAATCAGTGAAGTATCAAGCCTTTTTACTGTGATGAAATTTAAAATATGTTATCTCAAAAACTAAAAAAAGGACAGAAAGAAAAGTAGAAGGAAGAAGTTTGGGAGGCAAGGACGGAGGAAATATTATGTTATTAGACCTGTGTATACAAATCATATTGTCTGTTAAAAACTAATCAAAAATTAAAATAAACAATATTTTAAATGAAGTTGATTACAAATGTAAAATATTGGCTTGTAGGTCAATAGTTAGTGGAATTCTTGATTTCCTCTGACATCACTGAAATTGTCAGACAGACCAAGAAGGCATGAGAAAAGAGGCTTGTGTGTAAATTAACCTCTATTTAGAAATGGGCTTACAACGTGAAAGGAATTACAGCAGAAATGAGCTTCAGTATGTATCAGGGATATATTTCTCAAGAGCTATGAGGACACATAAGAAAGTTAGTAAGAAAATGGAATTAAAGGAAAATGCACATTTTCTATGAACTTTGTTTTGAAGATCGCCCATATTGCCTAGGAGAAAATCTTGGCTTTGAAAACATCATTAAGAAAAGGCAGAGGGGTGAGCATTTGGCACAGTGATTTAGATGCCACTTGGGATGTCTTCATCCTAGTATCAATATTCCTGGGTTCAAGTCCTGGCTCTACTCCCAATTTCAGTTTCCTGTTAATGCACACCCTGGGAGGCAATAGGAGGTGGCTGATGTATTTTGGTCCCTGCCACCCATGTGGGACATTCAGCTTGAGTTTCTGGGTTCCTGCTGTTGTGGGCATTTGGGGAATGAATCAGCAGGTGGGAAATCTCTTTTGGTCTGTCTGTATGTCTCTCTAATAAACAAGATAAATAAATACAATTTTAATAAAAAGAAAAGGCAGAGAATACAAGAGAACAATATGAGCTCCACAAGTAGATTTTTAAAAAATATTTATTTATTTATTGAAAGGCAGAGTTACAAAGAGGCAAAGGCAGAGAGAGAGAGAGAGAGAGAGAGAGAGAGAGGTCTTCATCCACTGGTTCACTCCCCAGATGGCTACAATGTTCAGAACTGGGCCTGGCTGAAGCCAGGACCCAGGAGCTTCTTCCAGGTCTCCCATGTGGGTGTAGGGACCCAAGAACTTGGGCTGTCTTCCATTGGTTTCCTAGGTGCATTAACAGGGAGTTGGATGGGAAGCAGAGCAGTCGAGGCTTGAGCTGGTGCCCATAAGGGACGCCGGCATGCAGGCTGCGGCTTTACCCGCTACGCCACAGCGCCGGCCAACCAAAGTAGACTTAAACCAGCAGAGCTATCAGGAAGCAGGGCAAGGAGAGGGCAGCAGGCCTGTACAAGATCCACTTTCCACTAATTCATTCCCTTTCTGTCTCTGAAAAGGTAAAAATGAACATCACTGATTTACTAAAATTCTAGAATGTCTCCGTTCCGGTGAATGCTCCTACCACACTACCCATTTTTTATTTTCATCACAGCACTCATGAGCCTGCCAGTATCTGTTCACTGGATCCATGGTGCTGATGCATACCAGGTGCTTAATAATTGCTTGATGACTAGTTAGGAGAAGTTAAAACTACCAGAAAAAGACAGTTTGTATTATACTTATCTGTGTATTTTCTTTGAAAGTGGCGGCAGAAGAATGGCCACTCAGTTCAGAATTAAACATGTTTCTTTCTGAAAGAAAATCAGTTTTGGATTTCTCAAAACCATTCTAACTCTTCCAAGTCTTGGATTAGTAATGCTGGATTCGTTGAAAGACGTGGTTTTCATTTCTGTAGTTCCAGATCCTATCTCTGTTTCAGGCACACCGTAGGTATTTTAAAACCACCTAATGCATTCTGATTCATGTGGGACCACAAATTCGAGGCAAAATCTAGCATGAGAAACAAAGCAATCTTCCTTCAGATAAGACTCTTTGACAGGCCGGTGCCGCAGCTCAATAGGCTTATCCTCCGCCTGTGGCTCTGGCACCCCGGGTTCTAGTCCCGGTCAGGGTGCCGGATTCTGTCCCAGTCGCTCCTTTTCCTGTCCAGCTCTCTGCTGTGGCCCGGGAGTGCAGTGGAGGATGGCCCAAGTCCTTGGGCCCTGCACCTGCATGGGAGACCAGGAGAAGTACCTGGCTCCTGGCTTCGGATCAGCGCGGTGTGCTGGCTGCAGCATGCTGGCCGCAGTGGCCATTGGAGGGTGAACCAATGGCAAAAAGGAAGACCTTTCTCTGTCTCTCTCTCTCTCACTGTCCACTCTGCCTGTCCAAAAAAAAAAAAAAAAAAAAAGAGAGACTCTGACTACTTTTAGAAATCAGAACTGACCACCTGGCTGGAGGGGCCACTTTACTAAGACACTGCTGGACAAGTGGGATTTATAAAGTGCTTAGAAGTGGTGAAAGGGGCCAACGCTGTGGTGTCGTGGGTAAAGCTGCCGCCTGTGGTGCCGGCATCCCCTATGAGCGCCGGTTCGAATCCCGGCTGCTCCACTTCCAATCCAGCTCTCTGTTATGGCCTGGGAAAGCAGTAGAAGATGGCCCAGGTCCTTGGGCCTCTGCATCCACCTGGACGACCTGGAAGAAGCTCCTGGCTCCTGGCTTTGGATCGGCCCAGCTCCGGCTGTTGCGGCCATTTGGGGAGTGAACAAACAGATGGAAGATTGATCTCTCTCTTTGCTTCTGCCTCTGTCTCTTTGTAACTCTGCCTTTCAAATAAATAAATAAATCTTAAGAAAAAAAGAAGTGGTGAAAATGTGCTGGCCCTTATTTTGTAAAAACAAAACTGAGAATCACCCATAGAATGACTCACTCACAGACATTCAGAGTGACTGAGAAACAAAGGATAAATCCAAACAGGAAAGTTCTGTCTAGTGGCATCCATGGGAAATTACAATGCAATGTGGAAGGGGTTAAAAGTTGTTGCTGTGGATTCATTCTAAAGGAGGAGCGTGGTGGGGGCAAGAGGCACGGAGTCACCACACAGATCCTGGGAGTCGGGTGAAAGCAGGCCAGAGGCAAGCAACCTGAAGACTCGTTTATTTCAGTTGGTACAGCAGCTTAAATAGCCAAGGCTGCCAATCCAGTCAAGGGGCAGTTTATGCCCCAACCAATCACAGCCTGTTGCCAGGCAGTATCTGAAGCCATCCAATCACAGCCTGTTGCCAGGCAGTATCTGAAGCCATCCAATCACAGCCTGTTGCCAGGCAGTATCTGAAGCCATCCAATCACAGCCTGTTGCCAGGCAGTATCTGAAGCCATCCAATCACAGCCTGTTGCCAGGCAGGCTCTGTTACCAGGTGATTTCCCAGGGGGTTTCCCAGGAGGTTTCTGAAGCCACTCCTGAGTGACACTCGCTTGCCAGCGGCCATCATTCCACCACATTTCCCCTTTTTCGTTTATTTTTGAGCAACAGGAGGCATGATTCTTGGCCATGCCATTGTTGACCCCGTTTCCATGTGGTCTCCTTATGCGGCTGTGCCTGTCTTAGGTTTTCCCCCAGGGGATCTTACCCATCGTTGACCAACCAGCACTCAGAACGGTAGACCACGGGAGTGCTTGCTCAGATAGGGGTAGGGATGAGGAACAATGGTAATCTGGAATGGCATGACCGCACACAAGCTGTGGGCCATTTGAGTGGCTGACCAGAGCTAGTGGGTATAAAACAGTAACGGATGTGGCTATGGGCAGTTTCTCAGGGTAGGATGATAGGGCAGGTGTGTCTGCTAACAAGGCAGACTCCTAGTCTTGTTCAGCTGGTTCTGGTTGACTGTCAGTTGCAGGCTTGATGTTTCTGGCTGGTACCCAAATGGGTGTCCTGCATTCTCTGGAAAGACACAGCATATCCTCGGACCTTGGTTAGCAGAAGCCTTTTTACTGGTATTGGAATACAGAGCCTGAATTCTGTGTCTACTCCGACATTAATGGCAAACATGCAGGTGGGATGGGGTCTAGCAGCTGCCCTGAGAGCCTGGGGTGCCTGGGACTGCCACAAATGTGAGGATCCTCACTGGGTGCGGATGGGATGACTTCGCATAAGTTATTGCCTTGAGGTCGCCTAAGTTCATCCCACGGGTACTTGGGGGGTGGCTGACTAGGTATTGCTGCATTGTCTGCTGTCATGTCATTTTCACTGTTGGAGCTCTCTCTCCCTAAGTCATCCACTGTTGCCTGTGAGGCAGTGGCCTGGAGTGACAGGCTCTTAGCACTCACAGATTCATTGTGTTTGGTAATCTGCATGAGATCCTGAGAGGGGGGTATCTTTCCCATGTTTGCACACCTAAGAGCTGTGCGCTACGCCAACTGTAGCCCAAGGAAAGACACACACAGCACTGCTGCCATAACAAAACAAATTCCTAGCACCTCAGTGGCTGATGGCATTATGCAGGGAGTTCCCTACCTTAGACGAACAGACAGTGGTATATCAGATTGTACATATGTCCTGTGCTTAGTGCGGGACTTCCTTGATTCGTTAGGTCCAGGCCGTATGCCCACACGGTGTCTCCGGAGCATCACCTCTCTTGAGTGAGGGAAGATGGCTTTGTTCCAAATTCTGGGATGATCAGTCCCTTGTGTGAATTCGCCGGGTGAACCGAAAATAAAAGGAGGAGCCAAGAAGCGGCGTTATGCTTCTGGGTGGTGGGTGCCTAACCTGGGGTCACTTAGACCAAGGACAAGGACAAGGAAAGGGGCATAGGAGGGGGTCCTGTGCTCACCCTCACAGAACTGAACAGCACACAAAACACCAACGGGTCTACTTGCCGAAATCAAGGGGGGACCTCGCCGAGTCTGACACGCTGTCTCTCTCTCAGTCATGTTGGTACCCCAGATGTTGCTGTGGATTCTTTCTGAGAGAAGGAGCATGGTGAGGGCAAGAGGCACGGAGTCACCACACAGACCCTGGGAGTCGGGTAAAATCGAGTCAGAGGCAAGCAGCCTGCAGACTCATTTATTTCAGTTGGTACAGCAGCTCATTTGCATACAAAAAGCCAAGGGCTCTCCACTCTTTAAGTGTGGACTACAAATAGTGATTTCCTTCAGAAGAGCGCTATGGAAAGGAGAAAAGAGTAATTTTAGTTACCAGGTCCATATCAACTATGATCATTATGGTAGCAGGTATCCTTGATCTCATGTGATGGAAATGGCATTTTACCTCTGAGGTCTTCCTGCCCCAAACCCGTAACACCAGACTATGAGAAAAACATTGAGGTAAACTTCAAGAGAGAGATATTTTACAAAACACTGGCCAGTGTATTCCTAAATGTTGTCAAGATCTTCAAAACCAATGAAGTGAGAAACTTGCAGCCAAGAAAAGCCTGCAGACATAATGACTAAATTCATTGTTACTGTGGGTGGGATCCTGGAACAGAAAAAAGGATACATCTAGGTACAAACTAAGGGAAACTGAATACAATATGGACTTCAGTTAGTAATAATACTAATACAAAATAAGTGTGAATATATAGGAACTGTCAGGACTATCTACCTAATTTTTCTGGAAGTCTAAAATTGTCTAAAAATGAAGTCTACTTAAAAGTATGTGGGCTACTACCTGATATATTCCATTTTGAACAATGTGTCCCATTTATATTTTATATTTCTGTCTAATACAAAGCTGATTTCCTCTTTCAATGATAGAAATACATTTAAAAACATACACACATCACAGAAATTCACTTTAATCTATACTTTAAAATATTTGTTTATTTGAAAGGGAAAGAAAAAGAGAGACCCAGAGAGACAGGGAAATCTAACTATTGGTTCACTTCCCAAATGCCTGCAACTGTTGGGATGGAGCCAGGTTAAAGCTTGGAGCACAGAACATGGCAGGGAACCAAGTACTTTTGCCATCCTCTGCTGACTCTTAGGGTATGCATCAGCAAGAAGCTGGAATTAGAAATGGAGTTGAGACTGGAACCCAAGCACACCAATATGGGATGCTGGGTTTCCAAATGACATCTTAGTCATCATACCACCCCATAAATACCCACCCAATAATCTATACTTTGGCAGCAAATATCAAGTATGTTTATTGCTAAGGTTCAATATGTTACTTGGCAATCATGAATTTTAATTAATTAATCATGTGTAACTAACCTAAAGACATCAGTTATGAATGGCTGAAGGTTAATAAGTCACCAAGTCTATATTTAAACAAACTGTGTCATTATTTAAAGTTGCAGAATTATCTTGGATTTTTTGCATGTTTTTTGAAAACTATAATTTTTGAATTAGAGATTATCAGGAAGAGAAATTAAAAGTCAAACCAATTTACTATAGCAATTACTCAGAGTGAGATCTTTTGTCTTCTCTGCTTTCAAAGTCTTATGATGTTGAAAAGTAAGCCACCTACTGGTTGTGTCATTGGATTGCTATTTAACTTTTATAATTAGAGGTCATGTGAATTATTCAGAATAAATTCAGAATGGCTACTTCATTACTTGACTTTAATTGCAATTTTGAAAATAGTTAAGTGCATGAACTTTGGGAAATGACTTAATCTTTTTGTATCTCAGTTTTCTCATCTCTAAAAGGACTCCTTGTAATTATCTGATACAACACAAAGTTGCCGTGATGATAAGGAAAGTGAAAAGGCATTGCTTCAGTCAGTTTTCTGCAGCTATACCTGAATACCGAACACTGGGTAATCTGTAAGGGAAAGAAGCTGATTTAGAGCTACAGTTCCAGAGGCTGACAGCCGGTGATCAGATGGCCATGTCTGGCAAGGGCCCTGTGTTGCATCATAATATAATGGAAAATCTCAAGGGCCAGGCAGTCTGTGGAAGAGGGAAAATGACTCCCTTGAACCTCCTGAGAAAGGCATTCGTTTCTCTTAACAATTAGCCTCCAGGAGGCCCCACTTCCCAACACCATGATGATGGCAATCACATTTCAACATAAGTTTGGGGGGACAGCCCTTATTCAAACCACAGCAGGCATGAAAATTGTCTGAGTGGTAAGGTATATTTAAGAGTACAAAACATTATTTGTAAGTACAAATGTTCACTAAAAAAAATTTCTGAGACGTTATGGCAAATGGAAAAGATTCTGTCAAAACAGAGAATGGTAACTGATAGTAAGCTTTTCCAAAACTGAGAAAAAATATTTTATGTTTGTTACACTAGCTTATCCAGGTTATTCCGTTCATGAACTATTTCTGTAGGTCATGCATCTCTTTCTCTGCTCTCATGTGAATATCAAAATTTGGGGGTAAATCTGTTATTGTAAAGTTGTAATAAGGGTTAATTACTATCATGCAACAAGTAGTAAACATTAAGTGTCTAAATTGCATGTGGGAATAATCCCTCCCCCTTTTTTTCATTTATTTGAAAGGCAGTTACAGAGAGAGTAGGAGAATCAGAGAGAGAGAGAGAGAGAGAGAGAGAGATCTTCCACCCATGGTTCACTCCCCAAATGGATGCAATGGCCTGGGCTGTGCCAGACCGAAGTCAGGATGTGGGGAGCTTCTTCTAGGGCTCCCACATGGGTGCAAGGGCACAAGCAGCTGCCCCATCTTCTGCTGCTTTTCCCAGGCACAACAGCAGGGAGCTGGACAGGCAGTGGAGCAGCCAGGACTAAAACTGATGCCTCTATTGCATGCAGATGGTGGCTTTACTGCTACACCACAATGCTGGCCCTGGAAATAATTTCTATATGATCTCAGTCTGTCAAAGTCATTAACCTCTCTTATGGATGTTCATAATCTTTCCGAGGTTGTTGCAAGGCCACGCTTTTTGATATGCATATCTTCTTAATATCACTCTCAGTGAAAACACAAGGTGTCCAGAGAAGAGCAGATTATGATTTGCTTACAACAATACTTGTGCCAGTTCTCCTTTGCCCCATTTTTCACCCCTGAGATCTTAAACTGAAGAGCTAGATCAGAAGTCATCCAGCACAAATCAGCCTTTAATTCATGTGAAGAAACCTGAAAATATAAATCTGAATATTTTTGTAGAAAAGAGGCAGGTGTCTCTCTTCCCCCTCCTGAAATGTGGGGACAAAAACCTTTGCTCCTCATGGCTGGTGTTGTGGCACAGTGCGCTAAGCTGCTGCTTGCAACATTCGTATCCAGGACTGGACTGCCCATGTCAGAGTCCTGGCTTCTCCACCTCTGATCCAGCTCCTTGCTAATGCATCTGGGAAGGGAATAGATGGCCCGAGGGGCTCATGCCATCCACATGGGAGAACAAGATAGAGTTCTAAACTGACTTAAGCACGGTGGCAATTTGAGGAGTGAACCTGTGGATGAAACATATCTCTCTCTGCTTCTCCTCCTGCAACCCCTGAATTTCAAATAAATAAATATTACACAGAAAGCAAAAGCTTTGCTCTTTAGGAAGGATCCTGGATTCTTACTCTTATTCTTTGAAATGTAAATAAGTCAGGCTGGCGCCGCGGCTCACTAGGCTAATCCTCTGCCTTGCGGCGCCGGCACACCGGGTTCTAGTCCCGGTCGGGGCACCGATCCTGTCTCGGTTGCCCCTCTTCCAGGCCAGCTCTCTGCTGTGGCCAGGGAGTGCAGTGGAGGATGGCCCAAGTGCTTGGGCCCTGCACCCGCATTGGAGACCAGGAGAAGCACCTGGCTCCTGGCTTTGGATCAGCACAATGCGCCGGCCGCAGTGGCCATTGAGGGGTGAACAAACGGCAAAGGAAGACCTTTCTCTCTGTCTCTCTCTCTCACTGTCCACTCTGCCTGTCAAGAAAAAAAAAAAAAAAAAAAAAAAAAAAAAAAGAAATGTAAATAAGCCTCTGCAGAAAGATAAAGCTAGTTTCTCCATGGAGATTTTGTACCAATGAAAGCTGCTCCAAAGTGTGTTGTATGAGATCTGAAACAGTAGCTACTCCATCACAGCAGGCTATGAGGATAAATGTGAAAAAATATTTCTCTTTTGGAGAATGTCATAGTTGGGAGGATTATACTATAGAGAATCTCCACACGTTCTTCTTTTGAGTCTGTGATATAAATTTTAAGAGGAATTGATTTTTTTTCTGCTATTGGTATTCTATAGAAACTTAGGACATTCTGTTTATTTTTTCCAAAGAAACCACTTATTTAATGAGTTCAAATTTCATAAGTACAACTTTAGGAATACATTGATTCTTCCCATCCTATCCGCCCTCCCACTCCCACTCCCACCCCACCTCCTATTCCCTCTCCCATTCCCAGTCCCATCCTCCATTAAGAAAAAAACAACAACAAAACTGTTCCTCAACAGTCAAGATAAGGACTGTTCAAGTCATTGCTTTTCAAAGTGTTAATTTCACTTCTACAGATTGCCTTTTAGGTGCTCTATTAATTATCACAGATCAGGGAGAACTTATGGTATTTGCCCTTTTGGGACTGGCTTATTTCACTAAGTATGAGGTTTTTCAGATTCATCCATTTTGTTGCAAATGACTGGATTTCATTTCTTTTTTTACCTCTGTATAGTATTCCATAGAGTACATATCCCATAATTTCTTTATCCAGTTAGGACATTTTAGGTAACATTCAATATCAATTGAATTGGGTAATTCAGTGAGGCATTGTTCTATGCTTGACCTGGGTTCTTTAAAGAGCAGAATCAGTATTTCTGTGTCATCTGCATATTAATAAACTTTGCATATTATTATGTCTTATCAAATTTAAGAAGCACTGAACAGTTTATGGGTACATGCGTGAGGGGTTCTTGCTCAGTTGCCATGACATTCTTTTTCTTACTGTTTGTGGTTAATATGGTTGTTCATCCAAATCTTTTGATGCCTGAATACAGAATTAGTGCATTCCCCTTGACACCCTTGCCAAATTGTTACTTATTTATTATTTTTTTTCCAGAAATTTGTCTTCTAACTCCTGTATTTCTTCTTCTGCCTCACTGAGTCTGCTAAGGCTTTCCCCTGCATTTTTTATTTGATTGATTGAGTTCTTCACTTCCAAAATTTCATTTTGATCTTCTTTTTAAAATCTCAACTTTATGGGAAAAATGTTCATTTATGTCATGCATGGATTTCTTTGATTCATGGATTTGCTTCTGATTACTTCTAAATAATCCTATGATCAATTTTTTTTGAATTTTGTTTCTAGCATTTTTTTCAATATTTTCATCTTCACATTCTAGTATTGAAGTGTTGTGTTTCTTTGGGGGCATCATGTTGTTTTCCTTGTTCTTTTTTCTTGAATTATTGTATTTATTTTTAGATTTTTGTGGAGGTACTTGTTCCCCTCCTCCTCCACCCCACCACCGGTTGGCTTTTACCTTTGGATGACTCCTCTGTGGCTTAGTGGAGTGTCTGCTCTTTCAGTGAGTACCCAGAGGTGTGTACTAGCTGTGACCATCTAGCTCTGTCCAGTGCTCCAGGATGAAGAGTGTCCAAGGTGACACCCAACTTGGGTGTGGTAAATCTCCTATTTTTTTTTTTTTTTATCAGAGGGGAGGTTTGATCAGCTCTGTTGGCATAGTCTCTCAGTCACCTCATCTTTTCCAAGGAGACCAACGCCCTGATGCTAGCCCCAGTGGATGCAGTATTCATCCATGCTGCCACAGGAACCACACAAATGATGCATGTGGTCCTCATTGTGAGCACAGTTCCTAAAGCAATGACCCTCACCAGGGAATCAGGAAGCCCTGAGAGTGTAGAGCTGCCTAGTGACTGCCCAACGACTCAGCCACACCCTATGTCCTCCCACACAGCCACAGTGTTTTCACAGTCCCAGCACACAAGGCTCCCACAGTCATGAGTGCCCAAAACTGTCAATTCTCCCAGACAGTCTCAGGCATCTCCTCTTGGCTAGTTGCTGTGTGCACGAACACCAGGGGGCTCTCTCATCCTCTCAGCCAGTGCAGGATGCTGGTGCTGGGTGGTCCTGGAGAGAGAATCCTCTCCTGCCCCTTACAGGGCTCCAAGTGGAACTCAGTTCAGGCTCTTCCTGCAGCTTTATCACCAATGGTGGCTTGGACTGCTGCAGTCTGGTCTCACCTCACTCTCCAAAGCTGGTGCTGAGGCTCTTGCCTGCTGGGGTCCTGTGTTGTGTCCATTTACTCATTTTTTGAATGAGGATATGGAAGCGGGAGGATTTGGAGAGCATCTTAGGGAAGAGTAGAACCATCACCAGGAATAAGGGTCTCCTCTCCTCTGAACACTGGTAAGTGCCCTCCACTCAGTCCAGGCTTCCCCGCATCCTCTGGACTTCAGTTTGCTTCCTCAAAGTTGGCAGCTCTAGAGGTGATGATGCTCCTTGGTAGCTATTTTTACCTCCACCCAAGTTCCACATTTATGTACTGGGTTGCCATTCTTGAAATCTCTTTCTTGACTTTTTAAAAGAGTTTGTCTTCCTTTTCAAATTGTGCACATCTCCTCAAATTGCAGAAACCAGCTGGTTTAGCATTTATTCATGGATTGGAAATGACAGTTTCTTTGGAGATTGGATTGGCTCCTTTTTGGAAGGTATTACTCAGGCTTTGATGGATGGAATTTGAAGGAAGGTGGAGATAGCTGCTGCCCTGTGAGCTAAGACAGTACAACCAGTGTCACTCATGCTGCTGCTGTACTTTGAGTGGAGCTTCCCAATGCCAGAACAATCATCTCTACTCTACAGGATTTACTCCTGCTAGTCAGCTTCAGAAAAATTTCTCCTGTCCGGCGCCGCAGCTCACTTGGCTAATCCTCTGCCTGCAGTGCCGGTACCCCAGCTTCTATCCCCAATTGGGGCGCCGGGTTCTGTCCTGGTTGCGCCTCTTCCAGTACAGCTCTCTGCTGTGGCCCAGGAGTGCAGTGGAGGATGGCCCAAGTGCTTGGGCCCTGCACCCACATGGGAGACCAGGAGGAAGCACCTGGCTCCTGGCTTCGGATTGGTGCAGCGTGCCGGTCATGGCAGCCATTTGTGGGGTGAACCAACGGAAGGAAGACCTTTCTCTGTCTCTCTCACTGTCTAACTCTGCCTGTCCAAAAAAAAAAAAAAAAAAAAAAATTCTCCCTAACTTTTAAGGGCATCCAGGAGTTGATCCAATACTACAAATCTAAATCTATTCCCCAAGGTCTTCCAAACCAATCCTGCCTTCCAATCCCCCAAACAAGCCAATCCTCTTCATACATTTTGTTTTTGTTTCCTTTCTACTTAGAAAGTTCTTTTTCCAACCTTCTCCCTTTGTAAATTCTCCCTATTCCTATCTCCTCCACAAAATCCTTCCCCAGCTATTCTTGGTCTTCTTGTTGTTCATGTTTTCTCAATTTCTATAGCACTTGTCCTCTGAAAATTTAACCATTAATTACATAGTATGCCACACCATTTGCTCTTGCCTTAGTGTGTCTTAGTGTTTTATTCTAAAATTATAAGCACTATGAAGCATTTCATATCTCTCAGTCTACACTTGCAGAACCCAGCTCTAAGAATAGGGAAGATATCAGGGTCACTGATTATGTTCCTGGGAGTCTTATATTTATAATATGGCTTCCCTACATTTTTTTTCCTATTCAAATTTTAGGTAAGAAGCAAACAAAAAAAAATATAAGATGACAACAACAACAAAAGGTGGAGAGAGCCTCCTCTACCAGGAAAGTAAAACTTTTGATTCTCAGTAGACTTGAACTTACATTCTAAGTACAGAACTGGGTCATATGGGTGTCTGTGGCTGCAATGGATGTGAGAAAATATAGTTGGAGTACAGTGTGTCCCTAATCAAAATGGGGGTTTTTATTAGTAGGGAATAAGGTGAGAAGGTATTGGAAAGATAGTAAGCAGTGTCTATGATGTAGAGAAATCAGGGGCAACTCCTCAACAATAGTAATCTTTTAGAGCTCCAAGGTACAGTAAGATTATAAATGTGTGCTTGGCTGAGACATTTTAGGCAAGGTTATGAAAAGCTCTGAGCAGAAGTCCAAACACAAATATTGATTCTACTGGTTCACTATTCTTTTGCATTTCACAGTTAAAGCATTCTTTCCTAGTTAAACTCAAAGAAATACTTCCAGTATTCCTTCCATCGAACATAGGGGACATGAGAAAAATGTTGATTCTGCTCTGAAGAAGCAAAATTTTACACAGTAAAAAGAAAAGCTATGGGTGTGCCAAGTTTTCTGTCTGGTTTATGGATATTTGCTGCCACCTGCAGTTTAAACTTGGTCTTCACTCTGGTCCTCCCTTGTAAGTGGAGTGTAATGACCTGGGAAATGAAAAGGAAGGATGCAATCCAAGTATCTTTGTTACTTCTGCAGCTTTTTAATTACATAAACCGAATCTCCTATTTTTATACCTATGACCATAGCAGCATTATTTACAAGGTCAAAATGTGGAAGCAGGGACCTGAGTTGTGGCCTAACTACTTAAGCTGCTGCCTGCAACACCAGCACCTCATATGCACGCTGTTCAAGTCCTAGATACTCCACTTCCAATCCAGCTTCCTGATGATGTGGCTGGGAAAAGGAGCAGAAGATGGGCCAAGTGCTTGGGCCCCTGCACCCATGTGGATGATCTGGATGAAGCTCCTGGCTCTTGGCTTAGGCCTGATTCAGCCCTGGCCAATGTGACCATCTGGGGAGTGAACCAGTGGATGGAAGACCTCTCTCTATTCTTCCCCCTGCCACCCTTGTAACTCTGCTTTTCAAACAAATAAAATAAAACCTAAACAAATGGAAGCAACCCAAATGTCTATTACAGATAAGTGGATAAATAGATGCGGCACCAACCTACAGAATATTATTCAGCATTAAAAAGGGAGTTTCGACACATGCTACAACATAAATCAAACTTGAACTTATGCTGAGTGAAATACACCAATCACAAAAGAACAACGGTGTAAGATTTCACTTACACAAGGCTCCCAGAGCACTTACGTTCACGGAGACAGAAAGTAGAATGGTGGCTTCCAGGGGCTGGGGAGAGGAAGAAATGGGGGAATCCATGCTTTGTAGATACACAGTTTCATTTGGGGAAGATGAAAAGAATCTGGAGGTGGATGTTAGGTGATGGTTGAACTACAACGTGGCTGTGTTTGGTACCCCAGAACGATATTTATAAAAATGGCTAAAATGGTAGATTTTTGCAGTGTATATTTTACCACAATAAAAAAGAATTTTAAAAAATATCAGATTTCCAGGGATTTAAGTAAAATGATTCTGTATTTAAAAGCTGGTGTACTCTAACTTCTATTACCGCGTAGTAAGAAATTGTCTTTTGGGTTCCCCCCACTCTCAAAAGAGAAGGAGGCTTGCCTGTTAATGATCAGATAATCACTTTCTAAGTGCTCGGCAAATTGTTTTGGCCGTGTCAGGGGTGCAGCAATTTAATTCACAACAGAAAAGCAGGTACCAGTTTCAGCTTCAGGGAAGGAGGCAAATAAAGGCAATTTGGGCAACTCAGGCTACTTGAGAAAAGCAATTTCTTGGTGTATGGAGCTGAATATTTTCATTACAAGAAACTGTTTTGGACTGTTTAACAGCCTAGAGAAATTAAAAAAAAAAAAACAACTCTATAGTCTTTTAGTAGTTTAAGAACATAGCAAAATAACAAGGCCACGTATATATCTATATTATTTTAACTGCTAAGAAATATAAACATATACATCCATAACTATTTTAACTGTTATAAACCACATAATCTCTGAATTTTACTTATTTTGTAAAGTAAGCAGATGAGATTTCTATGTCCATGGACTGGTATCACCTTGGGCTTCAAATTGCACTTGCCTTACATAATGACTTCCGTCCAGGCCATGTTTAAATCAGTTGAAAAACTGTTTCGTTTTCTGACTATTATCGTTTAACGGGTTTTAGAATAAAGCAGTCTCCTGCTTCCTTTCCCCCTTTTGGTTCAATTGGTTTCCATTCTGACACCTGTGATTCAGGTGTTACCTATTACAGCCTTGAAGAGTGGTCCACACGACAGACATCGCTCTAAAGAGAAAGCAAATTTTACTCTTGCAGAAAACTGACCGCAATCCTTTTCCATAACTTGAGATAGTCCCACTATTTTTTTTTTTTTAAGGAAACGTGTGGAACACACAGAAGCTGATTTGAGAACGATGTGTAAAATATCAGCAAAGATGACAAAGGATACACGCGGGATCCAGGGCACCTGTGGAAGACTTGACTATGTGCGATAGAGAAAAGATGCCTTTTGCAAAGGCATCAACACAACTCCCGAGGCAACAAGAGGCCGTTTCCAATATGTTTTCCTCAGGCCGAGAGCTAAGCTGAGCTGCTTGGGAAAGAAAAGCGGGGTTTTACTTCTGGTGGTTCCTGGCAGAGGGGAGCCCACCAGATTGCCGGTATCGCTGCTGTTCCTGAGCCCAGAGCGCCCAGGGCTGCTCCAGCAAGTGCTTGAGGGAGGGAAGGCTCCTAGCACCAGTCAGTTCTTGTGGTAGCGGCGCAACTTCCCTGACCACTCATTAGCAGCTTATCTCAGTCCTTCCTTCTTAAATTCCCTCAGTGTAGTCTTTGAAATCTAGATCGGTGACCAATAAACTCACAGGGTTCAACCTGCCTCCAGATTTTCCTGATTCTTTCTGGGTTGTCAGCATCCTTTCCCTTCACTACTGTAAATGAAACCTGGGTTTCCTGAGCCCACTGGTTTTCCGGCAGTCTTCCCAAGGCCCCATTATGCCTGGGAGCTGGGATGTGGGTAGATCATCCTTGCTTTCCAGTCGCACTTCTGAAACCATTTTTCTTCCACAGCCTACCCCAGCCATGCTCCTGTGACACTCATGCCACATAACTGAACTGCAGGAAAATTGCTATCATCTCACATTCCAGGAAGACTTCAGCTTCCAGCTCAGGATTTTGCTCCACCTAGAGTATTCATATTTAGCCAATCAAAATACAGGATGCCCACTTAAATCTGATTTTAGGGGGTAGGTTTTAGCTCAGTGGTTAAGACATCTGCATTCCATACGGGAGTACCTGGGTTTGATATCTGCCTCGGCTATGTCTGTTATGCAGACACTGAGAGAAGTAGTGCTGGCTCCAGTATAACTGGGTTCCTGCCACTCCTATCAGAGACCTGGACTGAATTTCTAACTCCCAGGTTCAGCCCAGCCTAGTCTTGGCTGTTGCAGGTATTTGATAAGTGAACCATTGGATGAGAGCTCTCTCCATCTCTGTCTCTCAAACAAATAAATAAAGGGGTAAATTTTGGGGGCCGGTACTGTGGCGTAGCAGGTAAAGCCACCGCCTGTAGTGCTGACATCTCAAATGGGCACCAGTTCTAGTCCCGGCTGCTCCACTTCCAATCCAGCTCTCTGCTATGGTGTGGGATAGCAGTAGGAGACGGCCCAAGTCTTTGGGCCCCTGCACCCATGTGGGAAAACCCGGAGGATGCTCCTGGCTCCGAGCTTTGGATCGGCACAGCTCTGGCCATTGCGGTCATCTGGGGAGTGAACCAGCAGATGGAAGACCTCTCTCTGCCTCTCCTTCTCTCTCTGTGTAACTCTGACTTTCAAATAAATAAATCTTTTAAAAATATAGGTAAATTTTGGCCGGCGCCGTGGCTTAACAGGCTAATCCTCCGCCTTGCGGCGCCGGCACACGGGGTTCTAGTCCCGGTTGGGGCGCCGGATTCTATCCTGGTTGCCCCTCTTCCAGGCCAGCTCTCTGCTATGGCCCGGGAAGGCAGTGGAGGATGGCCCAAGTCCTTGGGCCCTGCACCCACATGGGAGACCAGGAGAAGCACCTGGCTTTGGGTCAGCGACATGCACTGGCCGCAGTGGCCATTGGAGGGTGAACCAACGGCAAAAAGGAAGACCTTTCTCTCTGTCTATCTCTCTCTCACTGTCCACTCTGCCTGTCAAAAAGAAAAAAAGAAAAAAATATATAGGTAAATTTTAAAATTTGATTTTCAGACAGACAAATAATTTTTTATTTGGTTATTTTCTTCCTTCCTCATCCCTGTCATCAATTTCTGGATTTCAAAATCCACATAGATGATCTCATTAAGTGGTCTCTGAGTTACTAGCTCCTAAACTCAAGTGATCTTTTCTTCTAATACATCGTACATCCATTTCTAGGGTCACACTCTAGGCCATCTCCAAGCCCTGGGCCACTTTCCGGTCTCCCAACTTACATGCTCCAGAATAGCAGTTGGCAAGGTGTGGCCAGGGGCCAGATATGTGACCCAAAGTTGGGATTTGTAAAAATTTACTTATTTATTTTTATTTTATTTGAAAAAAAAATTGGAGATGGAAGAGTGGGAGGGAAGGAAGGAGAGAAGAAGGAGGAGGAGGCAGAGGAGGAGGAGAGGAGAAAGAGGAGAAGGAAAGAAGAGGGACAGCAGAGAGAGAGAGAGACCATTATTGCTAAGTGCCCACACAGCTGGGTCTGGACCAGGCCAAAGCCAGGAGCCTGGACAGAACTCAATCTGGGTCTTCCACAAGGGTGGCAGAGACCCAAGTACTTCATTTGTCGTCTTCTGCTTCCCAGGTGCACATTAGCGGGTTGCTGGAATCAGAAGTGCAGCTGGGACTCAAACCCAGGCAATGTGATATGGGGTACAGGCGTCTCAAGTGGCATTATAACTGTTGCACTAAATGTGTGCCCCCAGAATAGTTTTCACATTTAAAAGGAGTAGTACAATGAAACAAAGAAGAGTATGTGACAGGTCAAATATACATCCAGCACTTCATAGGAAAAGCACGTTTCCATACATGTAGAGGAAGTTTGATTATTAGCAATCAAGGGTAATTTTTATTATTAATAACAGTGAATAACCGGAAATAAATGTAAAACAATGCAGCTGGCTCCACTGCTCACTGGGGTTGATTTCTTCTTGTGTAAAATGTTAGAAAATCATCTACATTGTTAAGTTCTTGTCAGTATTAAATTAGATAATATATACTCATATAAAAGGCTTAGAACAATGCTTAATTCATATTAAACACTATAATAGTAAATTATGTAAATGGATATTGTATATACATTAGCATTTTATTTCTGTTATGTTTTGGATAAGATGGCACAATTTAAAAATTTTAATTTTGCGAACACAATATCATTAAAAAAGAAAAAATGAGGCTGGAAGAAGCCTCTCCAACATGTCCTCAGTTTTTGCTATTTCTAAAACTAATATATTTACTGATATGTAATCCATATACTTATATGAGATATAACTAATCTTTAAGGTATACAATTCAGTCAGTGGTTTTTAGTCTATTCACAGAGTTGTATAAACATCACCAGTATCTCATTTTAGAACATTTCATCAACACAAAAAGAAACTGTGTGCCCATTAGCTGTTACTCAACATCCTTATGCTCCCCTCAACCCGTGCCCACTGTTAATCTACTTTCTTTTCCTATGGATTTGCCTATTCCAGACATGTCAGAAATCATACCAGATGAGTATAATGTGTTGTCTTTCGTATCTTGTATTTTTCAGTCAGAACAACGATTTCAAGGCCTATCTGTGTTGTACCATGTATCAGTTTAATTCCCTTTCATGGTCAAATGATATTCCACTGTCTGGATGATGGCTGTACTATGTTTTGTTTATCCACTCAGCAGTTGCTGGACCTTTGGGTTATTTTCACTTTTTGGCTATTATGCTGCTATCAATATTAGTGTTCAAGGGCATGGACACACATTTTCCATCGTCTTGAGACCTAGGAATGGAAATGCTGTGTCTTTTCATAGCTCTATGCTTAACATTTTGAGAAACATCCAGACTGTTTTCCAAAGTGCCTTCAGCTATCATTACATTCTTAGAATTGTATCTACAAATCACACTGAATCTATTAAAAACTAATTCAACATTAAAATAAACAATAAAAAATGAAGTATGATGTATGAGGCTTCAAATTTCTCCATAACTTAAGTGTTCTCTTATCAACACTTGTCATTGTCTTTTTGATTGTAGTAACTTGCCATTGTCTGCTTTTTGATTGTAGTAACTCTTGTCAGTGTGACTATGGCTGTGAAGTGGTATCTCATGGCAGAGTTGTTGCTATTCAAGTGGAGCAATGTATTGTATTTTTAATGGAAAAACTTTTTTTTTAAAGAACTTTAGATATATAAGCAGTAGGTGAGTTTCACTTTCAGTGCTATTTCCAGTAATTTTAAACAGTCCCTGAAGTTGAAGACCCATAAATTAATAAAACTTAGCGATGTCAGAAAATCTGGAGTGGAAATTACACTTATTTATCAATATTTTAGCAGCACTAACATTCTAATGCAGACCTCCTAAGATATTTACTATCAGTTGAGTAATTATTTGGTATTTAAGTGTAAATTAACACAACAGCTGTATCACATACACCTGGCTTTATGCTAAACAGATTAGCCGGCAAAGTGCATTACGAATAAAGCAAGGTAATTTCTCAAAAAGACAGGAAGATCTGAACTGACGATGAAGTACCGAACTCCGCTTTGCAGAGGAAAGTGATATAGTACTTAACAGAATTTGGCTCTATTTATCATCCTTTCCAAGTAGATTATTTGTCACTTTCTAGTGCCACTCTTTTCTTTAGGAGTCAATTAATTAACCTATCTTCTGGGAATACTACTGTAGCTCTTAATAAAGCACCCGAAGTACAGCCCTTCTTGTACCTTCTGGACTTAGTGGCTGGAGAGCAGTGGGAAAAGGCTTCCAAAGCACCTGTCTTGCATAAACAAGGCATTTTAGGGGAATTCAGTTATTGCTGATCTAACAAGGGCAAGGTGCTTTTTTAAACCTTTGTTGTTTTTGCCAATGGGTTGATTGCTATTCACATTATATTCCTTATGTATAGATGAGTGGGTCAGAAGACCTTTGGAGAGACAGGTACATTTTGAAAATAAATATAAGTAGTTGTATATAGAAATATATCTGGAAACACTTATTTGTTCCCTACTTTTAAAAAATTTTAAGCCACCCATGTCATGAGTGTGGGATTACCATACTGTTGTTAATATGTGGATTGAGATACATCTTCAGACACAGATATTTACAAAGCATCCCTCAAAAGGCAAATTTGTACACAAAAAGCATAGTCAATTACTATTTATAGGATCTTATATTACTGGTTATAAGTAATAATCAACTTTCTTTTTTTAAATTTTTATTTAATGAATATAAATTTCCTTTTTTAACAATAATCAACTTTCAGAATCTCATAGAGAATTGTATTGTAGTAATTATCATGCATTTTCTATGACTCTGAGAATATATTGATAAATTCCTTTTAAAAAACAATTCTCATTTTATTGCCTTAAAAATTTAAAACATTCCTGGATATTTATAGCCTTAGCTAATCAATGGTTATGAAATTAAACATGTCAGCCAAATAAAATTTTTTCAAAGCAGGATTTCAATTCTTTTCTTTCATTTGGTTTAGCTATCTAACCCCTATTAACTTACATTCTGGCAGAGTTATTCTTACCCTTTTCTTAGGCCCTGCATTAAAAACGTGTTATATATGTTGACAATGAGCTCGACGACATCCAGTCCATCTTAGAAGCTCGCCTATTTTTATTGACTCACAGCATTTTATGTAATTTTTTAAAATTGTTATGTTGCAACTTTGGTGGCATCCTTGAAAATTTTTTAAAATCAAGGCAATAATGACTACAACTTTAACTTTACACCAGTAATTGTAATTTTAAGAATCTACATTTATTTATAAAATTTCACCTGGGGGTATAAAACCCTTCTCTTTCTATTAAAAAGATGATGGTTTTATGTGCTCTTAAAATGAGTCAAGCTGAAATTATTGCTTACAAGGGGTTCATCTAAATGTTAATATGCATAAAATGTAACTGACATCCTAGTAGTAGAAGTATTTTTTTTCCAATCTGGCAAATTTAATAATAACTTGAAAAGATGTTAAGTCATGAACAAATTAATAACCCAATTAGAAGATCAAATAAACCATTCCTCTAATGGTTTATTTTATTTTACATTTTAAAATCATGTGGTGATAATTATTAATCTGAATATTCCAAATAGATATAACCTCAGAAACTTTACAGTATCACAGTTGTTTTTAGCTTTCTTGGGGTTATGTACATAATGAAATGACAAGCTCTTTGCTCCAGAAAAATGCATGCTGTGCATACTTAATTTGATGTAAAAATTCCAGGATTCCAAGACTGCCTAGAACTCCTGTTTGTTCACTCACAGACGCAAAAAAAAAAATTATAATTAAGCTAATTTTACTAATACTTTGAAGGTGCTTCAAGAAGTATTATTTATAAATCATTCTATGGCTTGCTATTCAGGCATTTTTATTCATATCCATGTAGTTAATAGCTTTTACAAAAATTCTCATGTTTATTTATTTATAAATGCTTTTATGTATGTATTTAGTTAATTGAAAGGCAGAGAAAGAGACAGTGACAGAGAGAGACAGAGATTTTCCATCTGTTGGATCACTCCCCAAATGCTCAAAACAGCCAGAACTGAGCCATGCTGAAATCAGGAGCCTAGAACTCAGTTCAAGCCTCCCACATAGGTAGCAGAGCTCCAAGTACTTGAGACATCACCTGTTGCGTCCCAGGATTATTAGCATTAGCAGGAAACTGGGATTGGAAGCGGGACCAGGAAGTGAATACAGGCACTCCAATATGGGAAGCAGGCATCGCAGCAGTATCTGAACCACTGTGTCAAATGACTATCTCCATCAATAGTTTCTTTAATGTAAGCTTTCAGAAAGTTTGCATGTAAGTGTTGTTTATGAACTAAGCCAGCTTTACTAATCAGTCAACACCTGTATGGTTAACAATGACTATGTGGCCGTATTTAGGTAAGTCCAGTAACATGAAACAGCTACCTTTTCTCCTCAGGTTTATTTCCTTAAAGACATAGTTGTCAATCCAGCTGAATATGCCAACTTGCTTGCTAGTGTTAAAATCATGCATTTTCTGGCATATAAACTATGCTCGGCGCCGTCCTCGTCCAGCAAGAGACAGAGACCGAACACTTTGCACGGGGTTCCTTTATTGCTCGGCAAGCAGGAGATCCAGCTTCGATCTCTTCTGGGCAGGAACTTCCCTTACACCCGCGTAGCAAGGGTTTATATGCACAATACACGTCACAAATCAGGTGATAGGCTAGAAGCGCGGGGATAGGACAATCTCGTGGCAAGGCGGGAAGGAGCGAGCTAGAGCGGGAAATCTAAGGCGGGAAGGAGCGAGCAAGAGCGGGAACTCCCTGAGATGAGGAAGAACCCGGAAGCAGGGAGTCGGCGCCATCTTAGGGGCACGGTTCCTCCGGTCTGGTTCCCTACATCTCCCTCCTTTTGTTTTTGCACAAATCACATCCCCGACGGCCCTGGCTCATGAGGGCCGGGAGAATATTTACTAGGCAGAGAGTAGAGGTGCATACCCAGCGTGCTTGTGATCCGTTAGTTACGGAACTTCAAGGGCCTGGCCACAACCCCTGATGTCTCCGTTAGGGATCAGTTTTTATTCCCTTTTGCTGGGGCAGGCTGGGAATTGAACCTGCATGCATATGCATATGCTCTCCCAGGACCCCCGGAACCCCCGGGTGGACTCCTGCTGCAGTACCTTTGGTCTCGCATACCCAGTTTTCGCTCCCCGTCAGGGATGGGTGATACAGCCCAATGAATGAGAGGGGGAACAAGACAACTCGAGGAAGGTGTGTGCCTGATGGAGGCATTGTCCATATGTGAGGCGTGAGTAGGGATGGGGGGACGAGGGTTTTAATCGCTTTGTTAGCTGTTGGTGGCGGAGCTGGTCCTGTGGGCCTCCGCCATCAGAGATATGCACGGGTGCCGTAGTGCGCCAGCACGCCCACTGTCCAGGCGTACCAACACAGGGGGCTGAGAGGTAGGGGGATGAATGGACTACCTGTGGCAAATGGTCAGGACTAGAGGACCTGCGAGTACTTTGTAACTGGGTGGCATAGTACGACTGACCGCCAGAAGTGCATTGGAAGTATGAGGAATCGCAAGAGCTGTGCATGGATTCTTGAAAGGTCGAGCAAGGACAGGAGTGGTTTTTGCTATGGGGATCAGAAACGCGGGGTTTGGGCACACATATGTAGCCGCGTGGTAGGCCGGGGATCCCCTGGAGGGGCAGATATGCAGTTTTGTCCCCACAATCAGCTGTGGCGATGTGAGTACGCTGCAGTACGGTGTTGCTGGTCCCCCCCTTGCAGTCGCAAGGGTTGCCTACGTTCTGCAGTAAAGCAGTGGGGTTGGAGTTAAAGCCCGCATAAGAGCCAGGGAGCAAAGCCGCTGCCAGTATGAAGAAGCGGAAGGGGTGCATCTCACGTCTCGTTGTTTTGTTGCAATTTGTCGTCCTGTGAGAGCGTGGTAATCTCGGTTATCTCGGGGGAGATGTCGTCCGTAGGTGATAGAGGTGTATCTTGTGGCGGCGGGGCTGTTTTTCTGACCAATCTTTCCGGTATCCAGAGAGGTTCTCTTCCAGATTCCTGTGGGAAGACACAGACCGCGCCTCGGTTCCAGCATAATACCGGATCCGGGCCGTACCACTTTCCCGTGAGGACATCTTTCCAACGGACATAGCCTCGTGAAGATGGCTCCTTTAACATGTGTCTCTCAGCGGGGGACATAGAATGATCTGTCAAATTCAAAAAGTTTATAGTAAACAGTGCAAGGGAGAGGCGCATTCGAGGGGTTTTGCCCGTGGCAATTCCCTCCTTTTGTTTTAAGAGAAAAGCCTTGAGGGTTCGATGAGCCCTTTCAATTATGGCCTGTCCCTGAGGGTTATAAGGGATTCCAGTTTTATGTTGTACCTGCATACGGGTGCAGAAATCTTGGAATGATTTACTTGTGTATGCAGGACCATTATCTGTTTTTAAAGTTTTTGGTTTGTCCCAGGCTGCCCATGCAGCAAGGCAGTGATTAATGACATGGGTGGTACGCTCACCCGTCTCCAGAGAAGCAAAAATTACTTGGGAACAGGTGTCAACTGACACATGAACATACTTTAAGGTCCCAAACTCGGATATGTGGGTGACATCCATCTGCCAGATATGTCCTGGTAGTAATCCTCGGGGATTAACCCCCACCGAAGGCACAGGGGTTAAAGTAGGGCATGCGGCACAATGGCGAACAATATCGCGAGCGGCAGCACGAGAAAGACCGAATTTGGCGGCAAGGGTTTTTGCGTTTACATGGAACTCTGAATGAAACTGGATAGCCTGCTCTTCTGGGGAAGAAAATTGGAGTATCCAAATGGGGCGTGTGGCTTGATCAGCTATAGCATTGCCTGTGGTCATGGGTCCAGGTAAGGAAGAATGAGCTCTAATATGAGTAATAAAGAAAGGAGCAGACCGATTCCAAATAGATTTTTGCAGGGTGAGGAAAACTGTCGCTACGGAGGATGAAGAATTGACTGGTCCTGCGGCCTCAAGGATAGACACAGAATTAACCACATAGCGTGAATCAGACACAATATTGACAGGTCCGGGGAAATCAGAGAAGACTTGGTTAACTATAAGAAGTTCAGTTACCTGGGGGGAGTTAGTAGCGAATTGGAATGTTTTTGGCACAGATCCTGAAACAACATATGCACCGACTCCTGTTTTAGAACCGTCGGTATACACTACTGGGGCTCCCTGTAAGGGCTTTTGGGATGTGGACTTTGGAAAAATAACTGGGTGAGACTGAACAAAGGTTAGCAAAGGATCAGAGGGTGTTCTGTTTGTAATAGTTGCGGAAGTGGAGCAGACTAAAACCGCCCAAGCATCAGTACAAGCGATTAGCACACGTACCTGTTCCATGGAATAGGGGACAACAATGGTGGATGGTTCGCGTCCAAAATGTTGGATAGCCCTCTGAATGGCTAGGAGAGTTATCTCCGCCACTGCCACGGGATAGTAACTAATAGATCTAGTAGATGACATTGAGGGATGGATCCAGAGGAGAGGCCCATCCTGCCATAGGACCGCGGTGGGCTGTTTAAGGGTGTCGAGGACCCAAAGAGTAAGGTCTCCCGCAGGGTCCCAACGTTTTAGGGCAGCTTTACTAAGGGCATCGTTGACAATTGACAGTGCTTGTTTGGCCTCAGAGGTGAAGGTTCGGGGGGAAGCAAGATCCGGGTCTCCTTTAAGTATATTAAAGAGGGGCTGCAATGCAGCATTAGGAATGTTAAGGTAGTGCCTAATCCAATTGATATCCCCTAAAAGTTTTTGTAAGTCATTTAGAGTGGAGATAGCATTGATTTTTATTTGAATTTTTTGAGGTCTAATTTGAGTAGGGGCGACTATAGCCCCAAGATAAGAAACTACAGACGACAATTGCACCTTATTAGGTGCAATATGCAGCCCTGCCCCTTCCAGCACTTGTTGGAGTGTACTGTATAAGGCCAGGAGCCTCTCTGCTGTGGGGGCTGCACACAGTAGGTCGTCCATATAATGTAGGCACCTGCAGTCGGAATATCGGTCTCTAAGAGGTTTTAGTACTTGGGCTACATAGACTTGACACATGGTGGGGCTATTAGTCATACCCTGAGGCAAGACTGTCCACTCCCAACGCTTGTCCGGTTGTTCCTGGTTCTGGGTGGGGACAGTAAAAGCAAAACGTGGGGTATCCTTTTTGTCCAATGGAATGGAAAAGAAACAATCCTTAAGATCTATTACAATAACAGGCCATTGGTTGGGAAGTGCCGAAAGCAGAGGAAGACCACGTTGCACAGGGCCCATAGGCTGCATCTGTGCGTTGACTGCCCTAAGATCATGTAAGAGTCTCCATTGACCTAATTTTTTGCGGATGGCAAAAATAGGCGTATTCCATGGAGAGGTGGATGGGATCAAATGACCAGCGTTGACCTGCTCCAAGACCAGAGTGTTGACTGCCTCCAGTTTCTCCTGAGATAGGGGCCACTGTGGAACCCAGACGGGTACGTCCGTTAGCCACGAGATGGGTAAAGGCTCCACTGGTTTAGGAGGCGAAACAGTGACCCCTAGGAAAAACCCAGGCCAACTTTACTTGGTCTTTGTTTTGGTTCAATGGGGGAAGGGTGGCCCTGGAGCTGGACACCGAGTCCCTTGCCTGGGACGTAACCCATATTTTGTAGCATAGATCGTACTGCAGGGGAAGTGGTGACCAAAGCAACATCCATTTCGGCCAGGACGTCTCTCCCCCAAAGGGAAATGGGTAGAGGTAAAATGAATGGAGAAAACTGTCCTCTATGACCCTCGCTATCCTGCCATGACAACAAGGCTGCACTGATTTTTGGGAAATGAGCAAAACCAAGTCCTTGCAAGGTTTGTTCCGCCACATTTGTAGGCCATGTACTAGGCCAGTCCTTTGTTGCTATAATGGATTTGTCGGCTCCTGTGTCTAAAAGTCCCTTAATGTCCTTGCCATTAATCTGCAACACTAAAGTGGGACGTTCATTTAAAAGCATATGTAAGCCGGTAAAATTAATGCCAGAGGACCCAAAGTTACCAGCGCCGCGAACGTGGTTTTTAGCTGGGATTAAAGAGTGAAGACTGGGCAGTAATAACATTTGTGCGATACGGTCTCCAGGATTGATTACTAAAGGTCCCTGAGGGGCCTGAACCATGATCTTTACTTTACCAGTGAAATCAGAGTCAACTACCCCGGGGATCACAGCTAGCCCTCGGAGGGCGGCGGAGGACCGACCCAACACTAATCCAACCGAATCCGGGGGCAGAGGACCGGAGCAGTCGCTCTCCACTAATTGTACCCCCATCTCCGGAGTTAAGAGGAGAGGGGAGGTGGCGCGGAGGTCCAGGCCTGCGGACCCGTGAGTGGCACGGGCTGAGGGTGCACTGGGTGTAGCGCAGACACGGGAGGTGGAACCTGAGAGTAGATTTGATTTTGGGGGCTCCTCGCTGGGTTGGGGAGCCCCCTCTGGCCGTTTTTTGGCCCCTGGGCGCTACCTGTAAGTGGGTTGCCATCGATATCGAAAGCAGAACGGCATACCTCTGCCCTATGAGGGCCCTTGCGGCAACGGCGACAAGGCTCTATGCCTGAAGGCTGTGCCGTGGAATACCCATGGCTGAGATTGGGGCAATCGCGTTTTCTGTGACCCGGTTGATGACATTGGAAGCAAAGTCCTGAAGATATGGGGGGTCGGGTCGATTTAGATTTTGGACTGTTTTCTTTGACTTTTGCCAGCATCGCAGCTAGGCCCGCATTAGTAAGTGGCCCACCGGTATCTCTGCAGTATTTTAACCAGGAGTCCAGAGATTTATGTCTATATTGTCGAAGAATGTTTTTGCACTCTTTATTAGCCTGCTCAAAAATAATTTGTTTGACCAGTGGCTGAACGTCAACCTCGGAAGGGAAAATACGCGACGCAGCCTCAAGTATGCGAGCGACAAAATCAGCGAAGGGTTCGGCCGTGCCCTGAACGATCTTGGTGAGGTGGCTAGCTGAGTCACTTGGATTGGACGCCTGCCTCCACGCACGTTGGGCACAGTTGGAAATTTGCCTGTATACTTGTCTAGGGAATTGGGTCTGGTCAGCCTGATAAGGTCCACGCCCTAAAAGCATATCAG
This sequence comes from Lepus europaeus, assembly GCF_033115175.1. Lineage (NCBI taxonomy): Eukaryota > Metazoa > Chordata > Mammalia > Lagomorpha > Leporidae > Lepus > Lepus europaeus. Next base: position 117,914,725 of record NC_084829.1, read on the forward strand.
CATTCCATGTAGGGTGGCCGTCCTCAGCATTTTCATCTGCCTGGTCATGACAGCACTCTGTATTCATAGATTGCCACAAAAGAAAGCCGCCTGGACTTAAACAGGCCCGAGCCAATTGGGTCCAGTCGCTAGGTGTTAAAATGGACTGGCCGACTGATTCAAGGAGTGACAATGTGAATGGGGCTGTGGGTCCATAGTCATGGACCGCAGCCTTAAGTTGTTTTAATACTGTCATGTCCAATGGTTCGTGCCGGGCCTCTCGCGTGCCCAAAGCCAAAACAGGGTAAGCCTGAGCGGGGGCAGCGGGAGCGCCAGTTCGCAACTGTTTCCAGGCTTGTTGATGAAACTGTCTGCCTGAAAAAGGTGGCACATTTGGGACGTTTAATGGCCATGGCGGCACGGGTGTTAGATGGGGCTGAGGCACGCCTACATGACCGCCAGTAGGAGGCGCTGCGTCTTTAATCTGATGGGCGGGCACGACATCGATAGGAGGAGCCGTAGGCACTAGAGGGCGTAAACAGGCATCTTTTAACTTTTGCCGCAGCTGCGCATACGTAGGAGGCGGGGATTTAGGATCGCCGTCCCCTTCCCCCTCAGACTCAGAGGAGGCGGAGCCACATTCGGAGCCTGAGGCCAGTGAGGAAGTCTGGCATCCCGTGTCCTTAAATTGTATGAGGTCCCGGGCGCCGTCCGAGCTCTGAGAACGAACTTCCTCGAGAGCCTCGCGAACCGCCGTAAGAGTCGGGCGGTCCGCTCCCACCGACCTCTCCTCTTGGAGGCACGCCCGCAGTAGTTCCCATAAGGGGAGAACAACGGGGTCGATATCGGGTTCCTGGGGATCGTTAACTGTGCGCCGGAGATCCTTTCCTAATTTCTCCCAAGACTCAAGAGTTATTTGGCCCTCGTGGGTGAGCCACGGCGCAAAGAAATCAACACTTCCAAGGAACCTGACAAGTGTGGTCTTAGAAACCTTAATCCCTTTGCTACGCAATAATGCTTTTAACGGATTAAGCAACATTGAATGGCTAGATGAATTTCCCATTTTCAGTTTAAAGCGGGAAGACACGTCCGCTATCTTATTTTCAGTTTAAAGCGGGGGAACAAGTCTGCTATTCTTTCAGTTTAAAGCGGGGGAACAAGTCTGCTATTCTTTCAGTTTAAAGCGGGGGAACAAGTCTGCTATTCTTTCAGTTTAAAGCGGGAAGACACGTCCGCTATCTTAGGGTGCGTCCACCCTCCAACCACGAGATATACCTCACTCGCGGGGCCCAGACGGTAAGACTGACCTCGCTTACCTTCTACTTACCGGGTAACGTAGAGGAAGTTCCCCGTACGGGCCACCAGCTGCTCGGCGCCGTCCTCGTCCAGCAAGAGACAGAGACCGAACACTTTGCACGGGGTTCCTTTATTGCTCGGCAAGCAGGAGATCCAGCTTCGATCTCTTCTGGGCAGGAACTTCCCTTACACCCGCGTAGCAAGGGTTTATATGCACAATACACGTCACAAATCAGGTGATAGGCTAGAAGCGCGGGGATAGGACAATCTCGTGGCAAGGCGGGAAGGAGCGAGCTAGAGCGGGAAATCTAAGGCGGGAAGGAGCGAGCAAGAGCGGGAACTCCCTGAGATGAGGAAGAACCCGGAAGCAGGGAGTCGGCGCCATCTTAGGGGCACGGTTCCTCCGGTCTGGTTCCCTACAAAACTACATATCTATAACTTAGCATCCACAACTGGCAAGCCAATTTTGAATTCCCTAAAGAGCTAATCTAATTTCACAGTGAGTCAGGGGGTCAATTTTTTGTCAGGAGAAGGTTTCAGAGTCCTTCTCATGTGAGATCAAGAATGCTGTTAGGAGCAGCTAGCAAGTCAGGAAGTGGATGACTTTTCCCAGGGACTGCAACCACACAGACTTATGGAATTTTCCTGAACATAATCTGTTGCAGTTTAGTGTAGAAAGATTTCTATTTCTGCAAAACAAGTTACCACAAACATAATGACTTAAAACAGCCATTTGTTAGCTCAGGTTCTGGGGTTGGGAAGTCTGGGCATGACATGGCTAGGTTCTCTTCTCCAGGTTAAGGTTGAAATCAAAGTGTGAACCAGGGCAGCGATCCTACGCCAAAGCTTGGAGTCCTCCAGGTTGAGTGAGGCTGTTGATAGGATCTCATGCCTTGTGTTTGTAGGACTGAGGTTGCCACCATTTTGCTGGCAGGGTTGCTCTCAGAGCCCACTTTTGCCAACTGTCTGGCCTCTTCATTGTTAAAGTCAGCAACACTGAATCTCCCTTGCATCAAATTTCCCTCATGCTTCAAATCCCTTTCCAGGAAGAGCCCAGTGCCCTTGAGGGCTCATCTAAGTCAGGCCCACCAAGGATAACCTCCCCCTCTTAAGATCAACTGGTTGTGGACCTCAATTCTTCTTGTGAGATCCCTTCACAGCAGCATCTAGGTTATTATTTGAAAAACCGGGGAAAGGTGTATGCACAGTGCTGCTCCTGGGAATATTTTGCAGAGCACCTTAGAATTGTGACTACCACAGGATGTGTCAGTGGGAGGGCAGGATATGGGACCCGGCAGGGAAACAAGCAGCTATGACGTTCTCTGCAATCCTGTCTGAGTACAGGCAGGCTATACGAGGGCACATTCTGGGTATCCCTCAATGTTATCTAATCTCATAGACAGCCCAGGACATGGGAAACCTGCCTCTGCTGCTGCTTAGCTGTGTGGTCTTGGTTAGGTCCCTTAACTTCTCTGGGTCTGGAGCTGAGGGGTTGAGTAGATCAGGAATTCACAACCAAGTGGGAAAGCAGGAGGGAAGCAGCCACCCTGAGGTCATGTGAAGAACTCTTTCAGACTCAGCATTTCCCCTTCCTTCTTGAGGAGTTGTTCAGTGTTGGGAGGTGGGAAAGGCTGAGAAGGAAAGGGTGAACATGTGCAAAGGGAATTGTTCTTTAGCTCCATCCAGTCCCTCAACAGATACTCATTGACCACCTACTTTGTGCCCAATACTGTGCTTGTCACTGGGAGTGTTAGAGTGAATAGAGCAAAGGGATTCTCTGCTTACTTTCCAGGCAGGGAGACAGAGCAAATGAGTGTAAGGTGGAATGTTTTATGTGGGAGACCATGTGGTGCTACAGGAGCTGAGAGCAGGGGGCCTCCTTGAGGAAGTAATGCCTGTGTAGGAATTAGCTGGGAGAGAGGATAAAGATGGCATGAGGTTAGGTGTAGGAAGGTGGATTCTGTTTCAGGCAAGGGAAAAACATTTTGAAGTGGGTGGAAGGAAGCTTAAATGACTAAGGAACATTTAAAGAGCTTCATGTTTCATATCCAGACTTACAAATCATGCTGTTTTAATTTTTATCCTAAGCACAACAGGAAGACATTGAAAGGTTTTAAGTGAGAGTGACTTGGAGAGATTGACACTTTAAAATATCCTGCTGACTGCAGTTTGAAAAATATAGTTGGCAGGGTGGCGGTGTTACAGCCAGGAGGACCACTGCTGATGATCAGGACTGAGGTGGTGTCAGTGGGTGTGGAGAGAAGAAGGCAGATTTGAAAGAGATGTGGAGAGTGGAATCAAGAGCATGGCACTTGGCTTCATACAAGGAGGGTTTGGATATATCTGTGCTACAGTTTAGATATGGGTTAAGTGTGCCTCTCAGGAGGTCATGTGTGAGAATCTTGGCCAGAATATGGCAAGATGGGAGTTGAAATCTTTAAAGAGATGAGGCCTGGTGGGAAGTAATTAGGTCATTGGAGATACATGAATTTGGAAGCAATTCATGTAGTTCTCATGGGACCTCGGTTAGCTCTCACAAGAGGGTTGTTATGAAGGAGCAAAACTGATCCCTCCCGATGCTCTGGCTTCCTACTTTGCCATGTGTCTTCTCCCTCTCACACACATTCCTACCTTGTTGACATCCACCATAACCTGACATAGCTGGGAAGCCCCACAGAGGTGGCAGCATGCTGTTCGAACATTCAACCTCCAAAAGCCATGAGCTAAATAAACCTCTTTCCTTTATACCTTATCCGGCCTCAGATATTTTGTGATAGTAACCAAAACCATACTAATACAATCTCCATCTACAGGAATTACAGGATTGAATGTGGCTGCATGTATTACAATTTTGTTTTTTGACAGGCAGAGTTAGACAGTGAGAGAGAGAGAGAGAGAGAGACAGAGAGAGACAGAGAGAAAGGTCTTCCTTCCATTGCTTCACCCCCCAAGTGGCTGCTACAGCCGGCGTGCTGCGCCGATCTGAAGCCAGGAGCCAGGTACTTCCTCCTGGTCTCCCATGTGGGTACAGGGCTCAAGCACTTGGGCCATCCTCCATTGCCTTCCCAGACCACAGCAGAGAGCTGGCCTGGAAGAAGAACAACTGGGACAGAATCCAGTGCCCCAACTGGGACTAGAACCCAGGGTGCCAGCGCCACAGGCTGAGGATTAGCCTAGTGAGCAGCGGCGCCGGCCCGCATGTATCACAATTTATAGTTGGCTCTTTATGCTGTTCAACTTATGTCTTCTGCATGCACAGGATCTTCAGGTTGCAATAAGACAGAGGATCTCTGTATTGTGCTGGAAACCACACTCTACTGGGAGTAGGTACTCAAGCAATACACAGAAGATTTGAACTCCGGGCCATTGTCTCCTCATCTGCTCACTGAGGGGATCATATTAGGAATCTCAAGGACACATTCTGGGACTCAACTTCCTGAAGCCAGGGAAGCTAATGAGAGGCTCTGGGCTTACTCTGGTTTCTTCCCAGGCTGACCTGAGCTGCTCACGGTGGTGTTATAGGAACTGGCCGTGCACATTTGGATCAAGGACTACCCCAAAAGAAGAACTTTGGCACTAATGGGGCCCATGGTAAAAGACAGAGAGATCAAGCCTGCATATTCAGTTTCCACAGTTGGATTTGCCTAGAATGTTACAAGCCAGTACTATTTGACTTCAATTCACGCTATTCAACCAGATTCAATTTCCTTTTACTTTCCTTTCTCAGTGGAACAAGATGCACTGAGTACAGTGAATGACATGAATTCAATTTAAAATACATTGGGTTCTAAAACTTCATTTTGCTCTGTCCCCAGAAAAGTCAGTCAGTAGTGGGAATCTGTGACCAGTCAGATACACCTGAATACAATCTGCAACAGACAGTGATGAAGAACCTCTGCTTGTGGCTCACAAGTCTGGTGCCAACCGGGCTCTCCCCAACAAAAGCAGCCATGGAACAGATATAGTGGGACTTTTCTACCCTTTTGTGATCCATCCACATTTGTCTTAGCCACATATTGCCTTTTTTTTTTTTCTTTCCAGAACATGTTTCTGAATTGGTCTCTATATGGGTTTAAGCTAATTTCACGCTTCCAATTTTTTTTTTTTTTTGATAGGCAGTGGACAGTGAGAGAGAGACAGAGAGAAAGGTCTTCCTTTCCGTTGGTTCACCCTCCAATGGCCGCTGTGGGTGGCACGTTGCGGCCGGCACACCACGCTGATCCGAAGCCAGGAGCCAGGTGCTTCTCCTGGTCTCTCATGCGGCTGCAGGGCCCAAGCACTTGGGCTCACCGCAGGCGGAGGATTAGCCTATTGAGCCGCGGTGCTGGCCACACTTCCAATTTTTTAAAGCAGGGGAAGTGCACTTCATTTTAGTCCACTAGAAGGAACCAAAGGGATTAGAAATTGCAGCTAACAAGATTTATCGAAAGTTCTTAATGTTTTTAGCATCAGCGAAATTCCCAGGGGATCTCAAAGTGGGCTGACCATCAAAGACAAAAAGAAATTTTGTTGTTGTTGTCCTTATTGTTTGCCTTTTAACTTGTTGGAATAAAAAATAGAGTGTGTTTTGTACAGTGGTTTTAGGTTTATAGCAAAATTGGAAAAGGGGAACTTTTATAATATGTAGGTTTCCAGGTCCTTTTTCAGATCAATGGAAATCAGAAGTTTGGGAATGAGCTCACAGAACCTCTATTGCAAAGACTGGTGAAAACTGTACCTTTGGAAAGTCTACTTAGCTATATAAACTTACAGCTCAACAGGGGGAGGACACACTAAACATTTGTAACACACAACAAGATTTAAGGATAGAGGTTCATAGGTTTTAGACATAAATAAAAATACATAGAGGTGAAATATTTGTCAAAATTTGGAATATTAGTCACATATGTTTTAAATTAATCAATTTCAACTGTTGAATAGAATCCATATGACTTACTTCAAGCCAGAAGAAAATTGGAATGTGACCATTTGAGGAAGGCTTCCAACTCCAGAAATGAAATGTTAGGAAGACCCCAAATCAGAGAATAGTATTTTTTTTTTCTGAAATAAGCATGTCATGAAAGACTGATAGATTTCTGCGGCTCTTATCCAGGGAATAGAAATAAATGCCTTAGATCCAATTGCTGTCAGTCACAGATGTTTTCATAGCATCAAATGCATTCTGGCAAAGTGGCTTAAAGACACAAGCTGGCGTTATATGAGGAAAAGAGGCCACAAGGATTGTCATGGGGAGGATTTAATAAATCTTATCCTTGTAGAAAGCAGTTTAAAATAAAATGAAGGTAATCTTATTGGTATAAAGTAAAGCATACTAGATAATCCAAATGATACGAACAAAATGAGTTCTAGTGTAAGCAATAGCAAACTACCTATCCCTATGGACCCTGTTGCCTTATGGAAATTAAAAAATTTAGATTGTTTAAACAAACATCAAATAGCCAGAGTCCTTATGATAAGAGCTGGTCTTTGTAACAGATCCCTGAAAAACCTTAGTTTGAATATCAAATACAAACTCAGATCAATGTTATGCTACCCACAGGGTCCGCCCTTGTTGAGTATCTTCTACAATCTGCTACTCAAAGTTGTATTTCTTGATGTCAAATGTATTTCCTAATAGAAAGGGGGAAGGGAATGAATGTCTCCTGACTGCTCCATCCAAACACATAAAGATTCTGAGCAAGTCAGACTTGGAACATTTCTCCTAAAAGATTTCCCTGGATTAATTAAACAAAACAATAATAAAAATGTGGTGGCAGCATTTGGCATAGCGGTTAAAATACAACATCCCATATCAAAACGCCCTAGACTCCACTTCCATCTTTCTGCTAATGCACACCCTGGGAGGCACCTGGTGATAGTTCATGTTATTAGGTCCCTATTTGGAACACCTGGATTAAGTTCCGAGCTCTGGCTTCAGCCTGGACCAGCCTTGGTTGTTGTGGACATTTGGGGAGTTAGTCAGCAAATGGAAGAGCTCTCTGTGTCTCTGTATCTATATCTCTCTGTTTCTCTGCCTTGCAAATACATATAAATACATAAATAAATAAATAATGCAAAGCCAGTGAGCCCAATAGACCCTGATAAGTATGGCAGCAAGATTTTTCTCTTTAACTTTCTGCCTTTATAGTCTGAGCAGTCTAGCAGCAATCTTAGGATTTTTCCTTATTCTTTCATTGAAAGTTTGTTTATCAAGTATGGCGGGCCCTCCTGCACTTTTATAACCTAACCTACTCTATCATAAAATACAATCTTGTATTGTGTTTAATGCTACAGATACAATTTAACACCAGAAAGTAATAGAATATTAAGAGATGAAGTAAGGAGAGGAATAAAGCTATTCTTCTTTGTTCTCAAACTAGCATTTGGATGGTTATATGAGGAGGGCCAATATGATAATTTATACTCAAATTTTCAAGTAAAGTATGCAGATGAATAAAATTTCATTTCTAGCTAACTTGATTATATTTCATTTCTTGCATAATCATGCCACATTTTGAAAAAGTTTGTTTGCTCTCCATAAAAATATTCCTTTATTTATTTAATTCTGCTTTGAAAAAGATGACAAATTCTCTATGGGCTTAATGATATCGAGTGTCAGAATATATATCATTTCTCCCAAGATGCAGAATACATATGTACTTTTAGCCAGTCCCTAGTAACTGTAGAATCGGTTGTGATTCCTTACCTGAGTCTTTCTGCTAAGTATTTTTCCCCAATCACTTTTTGGTTGCAGTAAGTTGCTTAGCAGCAAAACCTGTAACTCCTCCCAGGCTGGCTTGGCTAGAGAATACGCACTCTTGCTTGAGGGTCTCAGGCTTCTGCTTGAGCTCCAATCCCATTAGAGTCTTAGAATGGTCTTCTGGTGGTATAGTAGCTATCTGGATCTCAGTCTCAAGAGTTCATGCTTGCCCAACCTACATTTTCCAAGTGAAATATCATTACAATTGTAGCTACCGCTTTTCATTCATTTCTTATTTACTTGAACTCCCATTGCCTTACATGCAAGTCACTCCCAACTTTGCCCTACCCAACCCAGCTGTCACAGATTTCTCTGATGGATTACAATCTCCTGTTATTTGAATGGGAACATAGTCCTCTAATTCTTTGCAACTCAGTGATATAAGTAGTTACTACCATTTAATGGAAGTTGGCACTGAAAGTGAAATCTATTTATTACCCTGGCATTAAGTTACACCTTTCCGGAACATTAGAATTCAATTAACTTTTCCCTTGGTGGTGAAGAGATTAGAGAATAGGTTGAATTGGGACTCAGATGTTCACATAATGCTCCCTTAAATTTAATCAACACTCAGCTCAAAATATCAGGGGACAAAGAGCCAAAGGCAATAGAATATATTCATAAACATCACTGGGCTGAGACTACTCACTGAGTTAAAGAATTGGGTCACAGTAAATCTTGCTTGATTCTGCTTGTTTATACTCAATTGTGGATATTTTGTGTGAAAGATAAATGACAATTTTCTCTGACATTTGAAAATTAATAAATTCTCTGGAGGCAGCATTTGCTCAGAAAAGAAAGTCTAGCAAAGTGCTTGGCCCATGAGCAAGCTCTACTGGTTGGTTATTGCTTTTTTGTTCTACAGCTCAGTTCCTATAGGATTTTTAATTTGTGCATTTTAATTCATTCTGGATTGCTTTTCTATTTTATTATGAAATATCTTGATTGATTAAAAAATGTTAAGAAATTAGTATTTGCACTTCTGGTAGTATGGTAGATTACACATCCAGAATGACTTTCCTATTTGAGAAACTGAAATCTTGAATAAATAGTTTTTCAAATTAAAAAAAAAATTAAAGTATCGATACTCTGAAAGGAAAGTAAGATCAAAGGTTTCCCATACAGAAGTGACAGCAGAAGCTCTGGAAAGCAAGCAAATTCAAACTGACCTTTTCTGAGGGTTCCAGTTAAACATCAGAAACCTTGAGACCTCTTTTGATCAGCACACGGAGTACCACTGCAGAAGATGAAGCCCAGAGTCTGCCCTAAGTAAAGAATCCATCTGGAACACTCACTTAAAGCTGACACCTTAAAGGGCTCTATCTCAGGATGATAAGAAGTAGAACTCTGGGGTGGCTATTTGGTGTAATGGTTACGACCCTGTTTGGGGCACCTGCATCCCGTATCAGGGTACTTGAGTTCAGGTGCTGGATCTGCCTTCATTTCTGGCTTTGTGCCAATAAGGTAGGCCCTTGGAGGTAAGAAGTGATGACTCTGGTACTTGGTTTCCTGTCACTCACGTGGCAGACAAGCCTAGCTTGTCTCTGCTCTCCGGCTCACCATGATTGTTCCTCCACACCTGCCCACCATTGTCAGCCTCCACCAAAGGCCAGACTAATGGGATTGCCTGATCCCGAACATCAAACCTCCAAATTGTAAGGCAAACTAAAGCTTTTCCTTGCTGAGAAGCTCCAGTCAGATGTTTAAATGAAAGTAACAAAGAAGGTGAAGAATACAAGGTTGCAGTTAAGAAACTGACTGCTAATACAGAGACTTTATAAAAAATGAAATACATCTGTGATAGATATGCCAATTACTCTAATCTGATCCTTTACCTTGTACATGTTTTGAAATGTCTCCCATACCAAATACAGTTACTATATAACAATTAACATCAATTAGCTAGCTGAGTTGTAGTCATCTGAAGGTTTGACAGGGACTGGAGTGTGTGCTTCCAAGATGGCTCACTCACATGGCTAGTGGGGTGATGTTGGCCAGTGGCTGTTGCCATGTGCAGAAATTGCTTGAGCATCGTTACGACATGGCTCCTGATTTCTCCTAGAGCAAGTGAGCCCAGAGAAATGCAGGCAAAAACTGCAATGTCCTTTATGACTTTGCCTCAGAAATAATATTCCATCATTTCTGTAATATCTCACTGTGTACACAGTCCAGCTGTGTTTATTGTGGGAATCTATTACTTAACTATGTGACTTCTAGGAGGCAAGAAGCCTCAAGAACCATTGGATGTTAGCTACCATTGTATATCTAGCAGATCGACAAAAACTCAAAGGTCTATCATTTGCTGTCATGAAAGGGGCATAGTTGCACTTGCTAGAATCACATGGTGAAATCTCACAGGCAGAAGAGTTACCATGTTGTGTGGCTCCTCCAACCCCTTACCATTCTTCTAGGGAGAGAAAGAGGCAGCAGGGCTACTAAGCCATGTCGTCTTCCCTCAATACAAAGGTGCAAAACAATGAAAACTCTAACCCTGCTTGTGAAAATAGAAACTAGCATAACTATATTTGCATTTTGTAGGAAACTTGAGCTTGTGCCTAACTTATAATCCAGCAATTCTTCTCCAGCATGCACCTAAAAGTTACTTTTGCACATGTATACACATGTATACTAGGAAACATTCACAGACACCTTATCCCTAAGAGAAAAAAACCTGATTATCTGTAAATGGATAAACAAATTATCAAATATTAATGAACTACAGTACTATGTAGTAATGCAAAGTGAATGAACTAAAGGTCCATGCATCTACCTTAGATAATCTAAAAATCAATGTCAAAATAAAGATTCAAATTACAGAGAAATATACACAATATATCCTTTAGAGTACCACAGATATAAGATAAAATTATAAAGCAAAACAAGGGAATGATCAATACAAAAGACTGGAGAGTAATTGCTTCTGCAGAAATAATTGGAGAGGGGCTCCAAGAAGCTCCAAGAGACTGGTAATGTTTTATTTCTCAAACATTATGAGTGCTTATTATAATTCTTTAAGCTCTACATATAACATTTTATAAAGTCCTTTTGTAAAAATGACGTGATTCCCAATAAAAATTGGAAATTAAATTGTTCTTAAAAAAACAACACAGATTAAAATGTCAGAGCTATTTCAGGGAGTGAATACATGTTCTTAAATATTCATCATTATAGATCAAACATCTTCCCATCCTCCATTCCGCCCTATAGATATACAAAATATAAATAAACTTGGGAAAGAAGGCCAACTTTCCTCAATTTGAGAATGTTACTAAAAAAGTCATGGTAATTTGCCCCGAGAGCTCCCCAATTCACAGTGTGGCTCCAGATCTCTGACATGGAGTTTCAGGAGAAGAGCTAAAATAGACTAAGAATGATATGCTCAAATCCAAACTTCATGCAAGACAAAGCTGAGACTATGGTTGAAATTGATTCACCAGGTGGATTCAACTATTTTCCAGGTCTCTATCAACCAGAATTTTGATGTGAAAGCATATTTTATTTTCTTTAGTCTCTTCATCATTTTTAGATTTCAGAATAGAAAACTTACCAACTGTACTGTTACCCAGATGGCCAGAGAGTAGGGTTTTTTGTTGCTAAAAAATATGCTTTTTCGGCCGGCGCCGTGGCTTAACAGGCTAATCCTCCGCCTTGCGGTGCCGGCACACCGGGTTCTAGTCCCGGTCGGGGCACCGGATTCTATCCTGGTTGCCCCTCTTCCAGGCCAGCTCTCTGCTATGGCCCGGGAAGGCAGTGGAGGATGGCCCAAGTGCTTGGGCCCTGCACCCGCATGGGAGACAAGGAGAAGCACCTGGCTCCTGGCTTCGGATCAGCACGATGCGCCGGCCGCAGTGGCCATTGGAGGGTGAACCAATGGCAAAAAGGAAGACCTTTCTCTCTGTCTCTCTCTCTCTCACTATCCACTCTTCCTGTCAAAAAAAGAAAAAGAAAAAAAAATGCTTTTTCTATGATAAAGAAAGTTTCCAGAAATAAAGCACATGCTTTTCCTAATGGGTATACCAATCACTAAAGTTTTTAAAAGTAACATTCTAGCCAAATCATATAGCTTTCCATAATGTATATACATTTTAGTTGCATAATTATTGGCATTAAAAATCAGAAGCATATTTTATACAGCCTTGTATTACTCAGAGTTCTTTGATTGCAAGGAACCAAGTCCAAATCTGAGTAACACAAATTACAAAAGAATTTGTTGCAAAAATGTAGATGGTTTTATTGAAGTAAAGAAGCAATTGACCAACCAGACTTTGGAAAGGGCAGGAGTTAGCGTAGCTCCAGGAATCTGGATTGTGGGATTTATTGGGCAGTATTTTTCCCTAGGTACTCTCATTAAAATCAGTTAGCACTAATATTTTTTTCAATTTATGTCACTGTGTTTAACTTTCAAATTCTTGCTACAGTCTGGACTGGTTTGGGTTATTTGACCATTTCTTGGCAAGAGGAAATTGTGGTGAAATTGACAGTTCCACCAAGACTAGTATAGTAGAGGTTGGAGTAACTGTCAGGAGAAGTCTAATATTTTCCAGAAGAAAACCAAGGTACTTATTATGAGAAGAATAGAGGCACTGATGTTGGACTGGCCAAATAGCAGATTTCCACTATCATTCCCTTGAGCAGATATTAATTTTACTGCAATCTTCTTATCCAGAAAATTGTACATTTCAGTGCCACCAAATCTGGACACTGTCCTGGTCTGCCCAGCTGCCACAACAAAATGCCATCACCTGGGGACTGAAACAGCAGGCATTTATCTTCTCACAGTCCTGGAAGTTGAAAGTCTGCAATCAGGGTGGTGGCGTGGGGAGGCTCTGAGGAGGGCTCTCTTTGTGGTTTGCAGCCAGCATCTTTCCTGTGTGCCCTCACCTGACCTTTCCTCAATATATGTGTGTGTGCGGACAGAGCTGTCTTTTCCTCTTCTCCTAAAACGAATCCTACTGGATTAGGACCCGCCCTTATGATCTCATTAGCCATAATTACCTCCTTAAAGCCCTATTTCCAAATAAAATCATTCTGAGGTTAGGACTTCAACAGGAAATTCGGGGGCAGGCAGCTAGGATGAGACTCACGATTTACTGCCTCCGTTTTGATCGTCTTCTCATCCCCAGGCACAAATGTGATGGCAGAGTCGACGGAGTGCCAGCCATTTCTCAAGTAATCTGTCAGGGGTGAGGCGGGTGGTGGTTGTCAGGCTTTGTGGGGTTTCTTGCTGTTGGCAGCCCAGCCACTTCTCCTCCTCAACCAAAAGCCACCCTATACAAAGCCCAGGCTCCATCTCCATTGCCCCTGTACAAATTGACTTGTCTGAGTCTGTTCCTTTCCTGTGGTTCAGCTCTACAGCAGTTGCTTTTCCAGTCTTCATCATGTGTCCCTCCTCTGTTTTTCAGACAACTCCAAAGGAATTTCTTAAAGAGGCCATGTGGAATAGTGGAAAGCTATGGAAGTCAGATCACTTATGCTCTATTCCTAGCTCCAGCACCAACAAGCTGTGTAATTTTTAGGGGAAATTGCTTAACCTCCAGTAAGTTCATTTATGCCATAGATGTGCATTGTTTTTTTCCAAGTTTTCTGCTGGGTGTTGGGAAGTCAGTGAAACGCGCTCCAAAGGAATAGTCAAGGATCCTGTGGGAGCATGAGGTTGGGGAGGTATCAGCACATCTGGCAGGCTCTCCTAAGGAATGATTCTTATAGGAAACAAAGATGAGCAGGAGTTGCCTAGGAGAGGTAGAGGAATGGGGAAGGAAACTCACTGAGGCCAGAGGGAAGGGCATATGCCCAGGCTCTGAGGCATAAGGGGCGTGGGACATGGGAAGAGTGATGTGGTTGAGGCTGGGCAAGAGCATGCAACTATCAGACCCTACCAAAGAGTTTGTTCTCTGTCCCAGCACCTGCAGTAGCAGCAAGGGAGAGATGCTCCAGTATATGGTTTTAAAAGATCCCTCAGGCTTGGAGATGGAAGAGTTTTGGAGAAGCAAAGGTGGCTGAGGCTAGACCAGCCAGGTGGCTAGAGGATGCTGGTGTGGAACAGGATGGGGAGAAACCTGGTTAATAAACATGTCGGTCATTTTCAATAAAGCGTGGTGGCTGCAGGTTGTATTACACCTACAGGCCTGGCCCAGAGTGTTGTTTGCTAACACACTCAGCAACATTTATTGTGCAATTTCTCCATCCAGACATTTTTCTAGGTGCTGAAGACACAGCAATGGATAAAACTGAGACTTTGCCTTAAAGAAGCTTACTTCCTGGAAAAATGGTTTACATGTTCTGTTCTTGTGGTGGTTTTAACATCAAATGAGATAAGTAGCTACCCAGACAGGTTATGTTGGCATCCAGCGATCTCTAAGGAATACTAATTTTCGCCTTTCTCCCTGTGTAGTATCTTACTGCTGCTACAACAAATCACTACACACTCGGTGGCTTAACACATCAAAAACATCTTGTCTTAATGTTCTAGAGGTCAGAAATCCAAAAGGCATCTCACTGGGCTAAACTCAGGGCATCAGGAAGCCTGAATTCGGGAAGCCCTTAGGAGCATTTCCTTGTCTCCTCCAGCTTCTTGGCTGCCTTTGACCTTCAAGGCCAGTGGTGTCCAGTCTTACCTCTCTTGGATCACAGCACTCCGACATTCATTCTGCTTGCCTTTCTCTGTTACTTAAAAGGATTCTTGTGATTATATTGGGCCCACACAGATAATTGCCAAACCTCACTATCTCAAGATCCTCCCCTAACCCTCATCTGTAGAGTCCCTTTGGCCCTGTCCGGTGACATATAGGTTCTGGGGCTGGAACAGGCACATCTGGGGCTAGAGCACTGTTCTGCCTGCACTCTCCCTTTGTAGCATTCATGTGCCCATTTCATGAAAAAGGAGGAAGATTCCTCTTTTCTCCTTCCAGTTTGGTTCTCAGTGTGCAACTGAGCAGTAAAGTGACTGAAACACAGGGACGACCAAAGTTCAATAAGTCTCTTTTTTCCTGTGCCTGAGTGGTTTCAAGAGCACCCCAGAGAGCTTCCTCTTTATTAGGGAGTCAAGTGCCAAAACCACAGATCTCTCCCAGAGCTGCCAGGGAGCAGGTTGTTTCGGGTTATCACTTTTGAGTCCCTGTTCTCAGAATATTCTAGCTGCTATCTGGAAATCTTTAACCATGAGTCCTGTGTCCCAGCAGGCTTTCCTACCTACAGAGTTACTCCTAGGGATACAAGGACATTTTAAAGAATATCCCTGACACATTTTACAGCACTGAGACCGGGGAAAGATTCAGGTGAATAAATGAAGATAGAGATCTTGTTTCCTTCTGGAGGAAAATATTCCAAGAATTTCACAAAGTGCAAGTGTCACACATTCCTATAATGCTGTATATTTAAGGCATGAGAAAGAAATACTACTGGGGATATCTAGTGACCCATTTAAAACTAAATTAATTGGTATTTCCCATTAGGGTCTAGGCTGCAGTTTTATAAATCTCTCCCTCAGCTCCTGTATAGGAGCAGCTCTGAAAAGGGCACAGAGGGTTGTGTTCAAGTTGTCTTTTTCTCCCTGCAAGCAAATGGCCAGGGTTTCCTGATTCCAGGTAACAAACCCCAACTTAGTACCAGAAATGAAAAATTAACTCTTTCAGGTGCTTGAGAGGTGTTTGTCCTGCAGCTGATGCAATGCCAGCACTTGCTCCCCTCTTTGAATGGACTGCCCAAGTTGATGTGGGTCTTTAGCCCCTCAGATGAGATAGCCTAAATGCTGGCAGGGGCAGTGTTTTTTTTTTTTTTAAGATTTTATTTACTTATTTGAGAGGTAGAGTTACAGACAGTGAGAGGGAGGGACGGAGAGAAAGATGGCTCACTCCCCAAATGGCTGCAACAGCTGGAGCTGCACTGATCGGATGCCAGGAGCCAGGAGCTTCTTCCTGGAGTTGTGCTGATGGGAAGCCAGGTGCTTCTTCCTGGTCTCCCATGTGGGTGCAGGGGCCCAAGCACTTGGGCCATCTTCTACTGCTTTCCCAGGCCACAGCAGAGAGCTGAATTGGAAGAGGAACAGCCGGGACTAGAACTGGTGCCCATATGGGATGCCTGGGCTGCAGGTGGAGGATTAACCCACTGCACCACGGCGCCAGCCCCAAGGGGCAGTGGTTTAACACGCGTAGGTGAGAGTTGGCAGAAGAGGGAGGGTGGCTACCAGGATGTGCAGGAAGACAATGCACCTGGAAGGAAAATGGTGTAGCTGGCTCTCGTGGGTGGCGTCCGTGTGATGGGAGAGGATGCTGGCGACGTAAGGGTGTGCTGAGAAAGTGAGCAGGAAAAGGAACGCTTCGGCCACCTGTGCCTTTATTGTGTGCCATTTCCCACGCTTCTGGGTCGTCTGGTTGGGTTTACTTCTTCAGTGAAGTTTATTCTCCATTTCCTCCTGGCTCATGAGAGAGCCCCTAGGGGAAGCCATGAAACTCAGTTCAGGCAGTCAGGCCTCATCTTTGGAGGACAAATGCACAAGAGGTACCCAATAGGCAATATCCACGTCCCTGGGCTCCCAGGGCAATTCTTTCTTCCTTTCTCAGCTATTTCCCCGCTCTCAGCTTTCCTTCAGGGCTGTTAATCAGCATCATCTCATCCACACCGTCCAGCTACTCGCAACACAATGCTGGCCATCTGGCCCCCTTGCCTCCCTTCTCTGCCATTGCAGTCTCAAGTCTCAAGGGCACAGGCAAAAGAACAGAGGCTGGTTCTGTCAGAAATGGAGTCTCCTTTCCCACACTGCAAGAAAGAAAAAAAGTGAAAGGGAATTAGGGTTGGGGGAGGCTGTCCCTGATTCCCTTTCAGAATCCTGTCATCCGAATCCTGCTAGGATTTACATTGTGCATACCACCATCACTTCTATTAAAGCTAGAATTGATGGACTAGGTAATAAATGGAAGCATCTTCCCTAGCCTTTCCATCAGAGTTGCTTATGCTGTTAGTAGCATTGAGCAGGATTTTGCAGCTGGAAATAAGCTACCCTGGTGATCTGTCTACTGGGAGGTGTAGAAGCCAGAGCTACTTCAGATGGCTGCAGGAAGCTGGTCAGCACAGAGAAGGTGGCCATTTTCCTCTCAAGTCCCTTGCTTAGATAGATCCCTATTAGGAATGGCTCTTTAGTTCTCTCACTAGAAAGCCACAGCTCATTAAAACTGACTAGACACAGGGAGCATAAAATAACAACACTTTTTTTTTTTTAAACTGACTTTGCCTTAGGGTTGACAACCTGCCCAGTCAAATTGCCCTGGTGTTGATCTTATATCAAAGCTGCCTCTGCAAATTAATCATTAGGTGGCCCTGTCCAAGCCTTTGAGAAGTGTGTGTCACCGAGTTTGTCACTTTTTTCTAGTTGCCTGCAGTTCAACAGCCAAGTGCGGGGTTGGCAGTGACCTGGGCAGCCTGATTGCAGGGTTGCCAAACGGGGGGATGGAGGGAGACAGTTGACTCCTTGGCTGAACTCCTTTAAATGTGCAGCCCAGGGCCCCAGATTGGCTTATTCTGGAAAGAGGCTGTGTTAATCAGTACAGCTTTTTCAATAGGTGAGCTCAGAAAAACGTTAAGTGAAATATTATTAGTGTTATAACATCTTCTCCTTCATGGAATCACATAATGAATCCTTTTTAAACCCAAATAATCATCCCTTAATTTTACCTCTTCCAGAAATGCTGATTTTCATATGTTAGAAACAGTTATTCCTCCAGAGTACAAGGCACACGGGCAAGCAAGTCATTTAGCCGCAATATAGTTAAAGTGTTGAGAGTTAATCATTTCTATCCTTATTCCCAGGAAATCTGTTTTGTGTGTCCCAGCTTGGAGAACATTATGTAGGACACAAGCGAACATCTGAAGACAATACATCAGCCAGGCAGCCGGCCTCTCTGGAGTGTGGTATTTTTGGATGTGGTGTCTGTTCAGTGGGCCAGCGAAGGACATAGTCACCTCACAGCCCTGACGGTGTCACTTCCCGAGATCATCCCAGGCTGGCACTCTCTTCCAGGACAAGGTGGGTACAGCCAAGCAGATGCTGGCGTGTTCTCACACCAAAGGCAACAACAACAAAAACAGAAAGTTTGAGGAGCCAGATTCGATCCGCTGAAGTTCACACTGAGTACTTGTCCTCCTCCCAGGGACGAAACTGCCATGGAACATTTAATAACTCGTGGTTAATGCAGTCCTGGCTGGACCCTAAACTGCACTCGGTGAACAGGCACGGCCACAGCACTTAGTCATGTAGCGCGGCGAGGAAGGACGTTCGTGTGTTCAAAGACAAACCGCTCACCGTCAGCTTGGTCGTGACCGTCACTCTCATCTGGAGTGATGCTGCAGCACTTACAGAATGCATCCATTTCTCATGGAAGTCCTGGGGCGTGAGTGTGGTGGGTGCTTCTATCTACTCTCCAAATAGGTAGTTTAACCTCAGTACCTGTGCAGGTGAGTTTATTTAAAATGAGGTCTTTTCCAATGTAGTCAAGCTAAAATGAGGTTGCACTGGATTAAGTCTTAATCTGATTATAGATGTCCTTATAAGAGACAGTTGGACACACATAGTAAAGAGAATGCCAAGTCATGACTCAGACACAAGGGAGATGGCAGACATTGGTGTCACGTATCTGGGAACCAAGGACACTGAGGAATGCTGACAAGCGCTAGAAACTAGTGAAGCAGCATGGGACAGATTCGCTCTCAACTCCCAGGAAGGAATCAGACTTGCTGACACCTGATTTGGGACTTTTTTTTTTTGAAAGCATGTTATTTTTTAAAAAAATGTATTTTATTTATTTGGAACATAGAGAGAGGGCTCCCATCTGCTGGTCCACATCCCAAATGCCTGCAAAGGCCAGGGCTGGGCAAGGCCAAAGCCAGGAGCCAAGAACTCAATCTGGGTTTCTCACATGAGTGGCAGGGACCCACTTCCTTGAGCCATCACCTGCCGCCTCTCAGGGTACACATTAGCAGGATGCTGGAATGGGGCTCAGGGCTTGAACTCAGGCACTTCATATATGGAATGTGGGTGTCCCACGCAGGCATAACCACTGCATGAAACTCCTGCCCTGACTTTGGCCTTGCAGTGTTTGGAACTGTGAAAACACATCTCTGTTGTGTTAATCACCCACTTGCCAGTACTGTATTATAGAATCCCTAAGTAGCTAACATTATGGGTGTTCCATTTATAGGTGAAAAATAAAGCTTCAGAAATGTTAAGAAACTTAGTCCATGTAACACAGTCAGTAAATGGAACAGGAAGTCTTAAAACCCAGAGCTATGAGTTCAAATCCTAGGCCCTTCCTCTCCCATAAACTTGATTCGTGGGATGCAGGGAGAACACACATTGCTTTATTCAGAAAATAAACTCACCTATGTCTCTGAAAACAGTAGGCATGGAGATAAGCAAGAAAGAGCTATACCATGTGTGGGAACTGAAATCATGGTCTTGAAGAGATATTTGCACATCTGTGGCCCTAGAATTCCTCATAATAGCCAAGGGGTGGAAACAACATAAGAATCCTATAACAGAATAGTTCAATGAAACATAGAGCTTACATTCCGTAGAATATTATTTAGCCTTAAAAGGAATTAAATTCTGACATGTGCTGCAAATTGAAGAACCATTAGGATGTTATACTAAGGGCAATAGTCACCAAAAAAACATATACTGTGCGATCTTACTTGTATGAAAGAGATGCACAGGTGAGAAATTCAGAATGGGAAAAGGGAATAGTTTAGTGGACATGGACATAGAATTTCAGTTTTAGAAGATGAAAAGAGTTCTGGAGACTGGTTTTACAACAGCTCAAATGTTCTTAACACTACTAAGTGTCCACCTAAAAATGACTAAAATGATAAATTTTATGTGTGTTTTACCACAATTAGACAAGGGAAGAGGACTGGGGCTTGCAACGATAACAGGATTGTTAGCTTGGCTGGGTTGTGAGAAGGCACAGAGAGAACAGGCTGATCTCCTTGCTCAAGACAGTGTTATTTGTGCTTGTTGGGACATGTACCCTATGGAAGCATTCAAAGAAGGGAGGCAGATGGCGGAGGTAGGGGGCAGTGGTGGGCGTCTACCTTACTCTGGTGGGGCCTGGTAGCCTGCAGTGCTGATAGCTGTTGGTTTCACACCAGCACACAGTCTGTCAGGGTTATTCCAAAGTGCTGCTAGCGGCAGCTTGACTCAGGTGTTTAGCATCTGTCCCAGGGGCTAAAAGTGCTGTGTGCTTCTCTCAAAAGACTTGAGGAGCACACCTTTTCTTTGTTAGTCGGTAAGAGATTGAATTTCATTGTTTCCTGATTTTCCTAGCTCATGGCACAGATGGAAGTTATAAGGGTCTCTCCATTGGAGTATTCCCTTCCCCTCCAAGGTCATGCTTCAAGGTAGCAGAGCTCTGGCAGGCTGGCTTCAGTCTTCTGCTTCTTGTATTTGCAGTCAAGTGTTCAGCTCCTGCCAGGTTGCATGTGATGTCCCTGGCCTGCAGGGGGTGCTCTACCAGGGCACTAGATGAGAGGTACCTGCCTCTCTTTTACTTACGCGTCTCGTTCACCTGAGCATTTCAGGGATACGAAGGGGCATCACAGATCTTTAAGCATCAGATGCTGTGTAAGTGTGTTGACTACTCTCTACTGGGCCCATCAGACCCACTGCTGTTTCTCTGGTAGCCTCTAAGCATGCCATGGCGTGTACTCCTTTGCCATCTAGCTTCCGACTGTGTTCAGATCCTGGGAGGGGACAGACCAGCAGGAAAATCCATCACAACGGATACTTCTGCTGCTGCCTTCCTGCTGGTCCCTGCAGGACCACGACTCCAAATCAGAGCCATAGTGGGCTGGCCTCTCATAGCTGGGGCTCTCCTGTCTTCCAGTGGCAGCCACCTCTCTACTGTATTCTCTCTCTCTCTCTTTTAGAGAGAGAGACAGAGAGAAAGGTCTTCCTTTTCCGTTGGTTCACCTCCCAATGGCCGCTGCGGCCAGTGCGCTGTGGCCGGTGCACCGCGCTGATCCGAAGCCAGGAGCCAGGTGCTTCCTCCTGGTCTCCCATGTGGGTGCAGGGCCCAAGCACTTGGGCCATCCTCCACTGCCTTCCCGGGCCACAGCAGAGAGCTGGCCTGGAAGAGGGGCAACCGGGATAGCATCTGGCGCCCCAGCAGGGACTAGAACCCAGGGTGCCGGCACCGCAGGCAGAGGATTAGCCTATTGAGCCGCGGCGCCGGTATGCTTTAGGCCTTGGGGGCTAACAGAGAATGTTGTTGCTAGGCCCTGGGCACTTGAATATCTTTTGTTACCTCCTTTCTGAAACAAAAATTTTATTTATTTATCTATTTGGAAGCTGGAGAGGGAGAGGGAGAGAGAGAGAGAGAGAACGTTCACATTCACTAGTTCAGTCCCCAATTGCCCAGGAGCCAGGAACTCGACTCAGAGCCCCCTTGTGGTGAAAGGGACCCAACTACTGCTGATCCTTTCAGGGTGCATTAACAAGAAGCCGGAATCAGGAGCCAGGTATTGAACCCAGGCACTTTGATATGAGATGTGGGTATCTTAACAGCTGGGCCAGAGGCTCACCCCTGCTGATGTCTTCTTTAATTCTTCCCCACATTTCTGTAAACAGTTCTGTCATGACACTCTGCAGTCATTCCTTTGTGTAGCATCTGATTCCTGCTGGGACTCTGACAGATTCTGTGAGTGGCAGGAGGAAAACAATAAAACAGGAAACCAAGGGGCTGGGAAAGGATGGGTAATATCAAAAATGAAAAGCAAAAGTTGATGGGTACACTTAGGCTCACACAGTCACTGGCTGGAATTTGAACATGGAGGGCCCGACAGCTCTGCTGACTTGGCTTTCTATTTTTAGCAGCCTGCAAATCTTTCAAGACATGTGCCCGTGATATATTCTGACCGTTACTTTTGTCCACAGACAAGGTGTAGGTGTTTTGAGGGCCAGTTGTTGGGAGAAGCTATGTCCTGGTGACCCGGTCCAAAGGGGTGATCATGATAATTATAGTGACTGTTGATACTGCTAACTGTACAGTGAGCATTGTGCTGCATCATGTCTGTATGGTCTCACCATATCCTCACATCAGCTGCATGAAGAAAACATGTTGTTTTACAGGTGAGGAAGTCTGGCTTTATTAAAGAGGCTAAATATTGACTCATAGTTTTACAGCCAAGGTGAAACCCAGGCCACCTAACACCAGAGCTCTTAACTATTGCATGAGTATTTCCCTAAAGTGGCCCTAGTACCAGGGCTGCAATAGGGGACAATCTGGAAATAGTCTATGGGTGAAAAGTTTTATCTATTAATTATGGTTTTATACTTAGGGATAACTCCTATTATGACAAGTGAACTGTTTTTGCATTTTTTAAAAAAAGATTTATTTATTTGAAAGGCAGAGTTACAGAGAGAGAGGAAGAGGCAGAAACAGAGAGAGATCTTTCAACTGCTGGTTTACTCCCCAAATGGCCACATCAGCCAGGGTTGGGCCAAGCTGAAGCCAGGAGCCAAGAGCTTCATTTGGGTTTCGCACATGGGTGCAGGGGCAAGGATTGGGGCCATCTTCTGCTGTTTTGGCAGGCTCATTAGCAGGGAGCTGGATCGGAAATAGAGCAACCAAGACTCAACCAGTGCAGTTTTACTCTGCTGTGTCCCAGTGCTGGCCTCTAGTTTTACATATTTTAGAGTGAGGTAATTTCCCTTTCCAAATAAATAATAAAAGTATTTAAACATATATAAAGAAAAATAATATGGAACTTGATTGGCTGAGTATGGACATGGCTAAAATTACAATTGAAATCTGAGGATGACTCCATGCTATCCCTGAGGGATCCTGAAGTGTCCACACAGAAGAAACCTCTGCTTGAAAGTTAAAAAAATATAAATAAATAAAAAAATAAAGGAACACGCATCTCAAGGCTTTTCCTAAACAACTCATTCTGGAAAATTTTCCCATTTCTAGAGACAGTTTAGAATACAGTCGGTTTCGCTGCAAGTAAAGTTTCTGTGCCAATAGTCGGCTCATATGGAGTTGACAAGTAAGGGAAGTGTTGTGCTGGCCCACACGTGCCTTTCCTAGTTGAGGGTAGCATGTGCTGGGGGAGTAGAAGCAAAGTCGCCACCAGGAAAGGCAGAGTCCTCCACTCCCCTGCTGTACAGAGTGCAGTGCCTCCTGCTCTACTTGAATCAACAGCAGTGCCCATCCCTGGGGTTCCCTCCCAGAGGTGCACCAGAGCCTTGCATATGCAGCACCCTTGCCCTGTCTCATTGGTGGTCACTGCATCTCTAGGAAATCAAATACTTTTACTCAACAGGATTGGACCAGGGCTCCCAACCATCATCAGTGGTACCAAGACACCCAATGGGGTAGTGATGGGCTCTGTGTCATGTCTCTTACCTTCCCCTGTTGCCCACAAAATGCCAGCTAATATTGCTACCACCAGCACAAACTCCATTTTTTCCCTCTCCTCCTGAAGCTTAACCATCTTCCCAGTTCTTTAGCTAGCCATGACCAAAGCAGCAAATGAAAAAGCTGCTCCAGCCACAGGTAGTGGCTGGGGCAGGGGTTAGTAAGGCTTCATATTAGCTGTTGGTTTAATCCATGCGATACCTTAGTCTTCACTATTGGGCCTCCAACTACTCCTCTTCTCTTGGACTTGATTCTGACTGGGGATAGGGGTCCTTGGCTCATTGCAACTCCTCATTGCTTGTCAGACTCAAGATGAGGGAGCCCCCTTGGCCCTTTGCTCCTTGGTTGATCCTCAGAGCTGAGTGATTAACCACAAAAATAGAACGTTGACCCAGAGTCTGCAGCAGGGTACGTATCCAGGAAACCACCCTCCTCATCTACAATAAACAAATGAGGAAGCCAGCATGCAGAAGTCAGACTTACAGGAAGCCAGATGCCTATCTTGAGCAACAGTTCAGGAAGGTGAACAGTACCTTCCACATCAATCAGCCCCAAGTGGCCAGGACCTGATCAGTAACTGACAGCTTCTCTTAGGTTTTTGTCAACACATCCAACTTGAGAACCAATCAGAACAAATCAAACATACACTTTCTCCTAACCAGTCATGCAGGATGCCTCTCTTGGATAGCTCACCTGCAGCCTCCCCAGGTCAACAGCCTTGCATCTGAGCATATGTGAAGCTTGCCCTCTTTTCCACTGTTAAACTGCTCTGCCTGCCTTAGGTGCTCTGCCCAAATTGCTCTGCCAAGTTGACAGTGGCTGACTCCTTTGCTAGAGCAAGCTCAGAATAAGAAATAATAAAATAATACATTTGCTTTTCTCACTTGGTTGGTTCTTGTTCATTTCCTCAGAGCCTGTAAACTGCTTATCCACTGGCCCATCCCACCTTCATGCCCTGCCTACTGATGGGTCTCCAGGCCTCAATTTCTCCTGCGTGGATAAGATTTAGCTCTTCCTGGTGGAGTGAACAGGCAGAGCTGGGCTGGACTTCAGGGCTCCCTTGAGAGCAGCACGCAAGCTGCCCTGTTTCTTTTAAAAGCAAGTGGCCAGACAAGACTATAACTGGGTTTTAACTCCAGTCCTACTTGATTTCCTGGTCCCACCCACCTCATCAGGGTTGGGGTTCAGCCTTACTCTTGTCAATTCCTTTTCTCAAGGATTAAAGTCTTGCTTATGAACCCAAGCCCACTAGCATGTCACTAATCCCAAGTGATTAAATATCCTGTCTGCTAGTTGCCTATCTACATGGCCAAGCCCAGCTGCCTGGATTCTCCTTGTCCCACCCAACCCTGCCTCCCTCCCTCCCCAGTGCACACACACTTGCTGCCACTATCAGAGGCACGCCTGGCCAACAGTGGTCTTACAGGCTGCCTGCCCCACACAAGGATACCAGAAAGGTAGCCACTCATCCTGTGGGGGCTTGGGCTGGCAGCAGTTTTGATCAGATTGCAAAGTGGCCACATGATGGCACTGTAAAGCCACCAGTACTCGCAGAGAGCTGGCAAGCTGCAAGGCCCTGGGGAGCGAAGCTCTGCATTTGCTGTTTCTCTGACTGTCAGAAGGCTGGAAACCGGTAATGGTCCACAACCTCCAGAAATCCTTAATATTATTTTGCTCGAGTTTTTTCCCAATCAATGGCCATTTGAGTTTGACACTTGTCAAACATGAATTCGCCTCTTCAGCACACAGCCCACCCCTCAAAGCTGTCCTTCCTTTGCATTCGACACAGGCACATTTTCATCTAAAACAGTCTGTCAGTTGCTGTGAACATGAAAATAGACATACAGAGATTTAAGAAAGATGAAAATGTCTCACCTAAGCAGAAGTGAAATGATTTCTCCTTTTGTTCTGATCCATCATTATGCTAAATGAATAGATGCATTCCCCCCCCCCCATCCATAGCTGGGCGAATCACAGGTACAGAATGAAACTGGCCCTTGTCTATAAACATCCCTTGGCTGCCCTAGCTGATTAGTCACTGCACGCTTACAGGCTTGGTTGCCCAGGTAATCACACAAACAGTTGATGTTTTCCTACACCTTCCTTCCCTGACTCAGACTCATTGGCATCGAGACTTGTTTTTTGAGTGCTTTTACAAACAGACCACTGTGAGATTTACTTGCGTTTTTTATTTTTTCATGTGACTGTACGATAGTCCAATAATCCCCAAGCTCTGTTTGAAAATTAGCATAGCACATTGGGAAAAATACAAGGGTATGTTGAAAAGTTGATGAGAAATTTGTTGTCATAAAAAAAAATTCAAATTTTTGTGCACCAAAACATCTTGTTTAAAAAAGATTTATTTATTTGAAAGGCAGAGTTACAGAAAGTGAGAGAGAGATAGAGAGAAAGAGAGAGAGAGAGAGAGAGAGACCTTCCATCTGCTGGTTCATTCCCCAAATGGCCTCATTGCTTGGAGTGGAGCTGATCCAAATCCAGGAGTCAGGAGCTTCTTCCAGGTCTCCCACGTGGATGTAGGAGCCTAAGCACTTGGGCCATCTTCCACTACTTTCTCAGGTTCATTAGTAGGGAGCTGCTTTAGAAGTGGAGCAGCCGGGACTCAAAGTGGCACCCATACAGGATGCAGAAGTCACAGGTGGTGGCGGTTTTACCTGCTCCACCACAGCATTGGCCCCAAAGTAAGTATTTTTTAACACATTCTATTTCCATTTATTCCCATGGTCTTTTTGAACTGCCCTTCTACATGTTTGGGATCCAGTGGTGGTGGTTGGTAGCTGGGGGCAGCCTACAACCTGGCTCAATGCTTGGTCAAGTGTTCTCCTCCTTTTGACCCTCTACTTGTTTGTCTGCGAGCTGGGATAATAGGCATTTGACTTCCAAAGTTGTTTTGGGGATTCCATGTGTAATGCAATTGCAGTATGCATAGCAGTTGCTTCATCGTGGGTGGTTAATATTCTTGTGAGTGGAGTGGATGGTCACAGTGCATAACCTACAGCCAAGCTGAAAGGTCAGGGACGTTCTTCAGGCTCTTTCAGGGATGCCCTGCAGTGAGTAAGACCACGCCTTTTGAATCAAGCTGCCTGCCTCCAACTGTGATTCTACCATTTGTCTGGCAGAAAGGGTAAGCAAAGCTGTCCAGTCCAGTCCTCAGCATCCCAGCTTGCAATGTTGACAGTCCCAGGCCTCGCCTCTGCATGCTGGTGTGAGCATCGAAGAAGATAACGCATGTTTTAGGGACTGAATTGTATCTCCCCAAAAGTGTTGAACCACTAACTCCCAGTGCATGTAAAGGTGATTTTATTCAGAAACAGGGTCTTAAGGGGCTGGTGTTGGGTATACCAGGAAAAGCTGCCACCTGTGACACTGCCATATGGGCAACAGTTCGTGTCCTGGCTGGTCCACTTCGAATCCAGCTCCTGGCTAATGCGCCTGGGAAAGTAGCAGAAGATGGTCCAAGTGCGGAGACCATTGTAACCTACCTGGGAGACCTGATTTTGGCCTGGCTCAGCACTGGCCATTGTGGCCATCTGGGGAGTGAACTAACAGATGGAAGATTGCTTTCTCTCTCTCTTTATAACTCTTTCAAAAATAAATCTAAAAAAGAAAACAAAGGAAATAGGGTCTTTACAGAGGATCTAGTTAAATGGGGCCATTAGGATGAACCATAATCCAATATCTGCTAATGTTCTCACAACAAGGGGAAACACCCACACAAGGAGGACACTGGGGGAAGAGGAAGGAAGACATCAGGGTGATGCATCCGCAAAGACTGCCAGCAAACTACCAGAAGCTAGCGGAACGGCATGAGGCAGATCTCTCTCAGTCCTTAGAAGGAACCCCTCCACTGACACCTTGCTTGGACTTCTAGCCTCCAGAACTTGGGGCCAGTGTTGTGGTGCAGCAGGTTAAGCTGCTACCTGCAATGCTGGTATCCCATAGGAGCACCAGTTCAAGTCTTGGCTGCTCCATTTCCAATCCAATTCTCTGCTAATGTGCCTGGTAAAGAAGAAGAAGATGGCACAAGTGACTGGGCCCCTTCCACCCACATGGGATACCCAGATGGAGTTCCAGGCTGACATCAGCCTGGCCAAGCTCTGGTCATTGCAGTCATTTGCAGAATGAACCAGCGGATGGAAAACCTCTCCTTCTCTTACTCTGTCTGTGACTCTGCCTTTCAACTAAATGAAATAAATCTTAAAAAGAAAAAAAAAAACCTGTGAGACAATAAATTTCTGTTTTTTAAGATACTCAGTTGATGGCTTTTTGCTATGGCTGCTGTAGCAAACCAATACAGAATGGATACACATAACCCAGTGCATGGTACTTAGTAAGAATTCAGGAAATGTTGATTTTATTGCTTTTGGTGTTGGCAAGCAAGATTTGTCAACTTTTCCAATATCAGTTCCTTTGTGCAGGAATATTCTCAACTGGTTTCTCCTGCCTGGTTACCAGAATTTTTCACTGTGATGCTTAAACACATGCAGAAAGGAATATGCAAAGTCAGATTTCCATCAGGTGGTTATCTTAAATTTTAGAAAACTAAACACCTTAAGCAAAGATCACTAAGTAGAAAGACCAATGCATGATGAATGGATTTATAAATGGTGAAGGTGGAACCAGACAATATTCATGACTATTACAAGGTGGTATGGCTGGTATCAGGCTCTTGGCCAGCTTAAGACAAACCAGCAGGACCGAGAGAGGAATACGACATTCAGATCTGCTATTCACACATCTCCAGGGAGTGCAAGTTTACCTCTTGAAAAGCACAAGATTCATTGCAGAGCTCCTTACTGGCTGCTTTTTTTTTTTTTTTAAACACTTGTTGTGTGACAGCTCAAAGAAACCGGTTTTATCCTCTTATTCCTTGACATGAACTTTCTCACTGATGATCCCTTTGTAGAAGTCTCCCAGAACTAATCTGGGTATGACTTGAGTTTGGATCTTGATGCCCAAAATATCTCTAAGCAGGCAGAATCTCTAAAGGGAGCTATGTGTCAGAGAAGTTAGTGTAGCTTCTGACTCACAGAAGGTATTTGATAATAAGTACAAAGGTATTTCACTAAGATTGTAGAAAATAAAATTTAAAAATAAGTTTATTTTGGTGAAACAAGTTTGTCTTCAAAAAGCTCATGCAAAATTCATATTATAAAAAAAGTGCATGGACTTCAAAATTTCTTCACCAAAATAAACATATTTTAATTTCATTTTCCATGAAGCTTGTGAACTTTATATTTGTTGTAAGAATAAATGAGCTGCAAACATAAATACTTATTTCACTAGTGTTTGATTTGTGATGTAAAGAACATCAGGAAATTCCTCCCACATTATAAGATTTCTCTTATAAAGCATTGGAAGCAGTGGTGGTCTTTCTTTTTGGAAAAATTAAAATTGCAAGCATGTCCTCCTTCTTATACATGCTGTGTACAAACAATCCCTAGAAATGAACTGTCTGGAGTACTTTATTTCTTAATTAATCCAGTTTTGCTATTTGGTATAAATAGGATGATGTTTGGGCTGAATGAACGAACAGGCAAGAGTAGAGGATACAATCCAAGGAGGAGTTTCAACTCCCTTCACATCTGCTGCTCTATTTTGCTTTAAATTAGATTTTTAAATTAATTTAATTTTTCATTTAAAACTGCTAGCTTTCCCCCACCCCTTTTCTCCTTCCTTCTACTGACTACTCCTGTCTCTGTTCCTGGTCCTTCCCTAGGAGACCAAACACTACTTTTTACGTGATCTGACAGTTCATTTTCCATTATATTTTCATCACTTGGCTAGATATGCAATGTTTTAGCAAGAAGAGCATGATGTCAGTTATATGACTAGACTAGGTTATTGGTATATGAAAAAGGGCAAAGCTCTCCCCTGTGATGTAGAGAATTCTGCTGTGACTTACTTCTTTCTGGTACTCAGCACTCTCTTTCATCCTGTAAATACTCTAGGTAACGCAATACCTAACTTGACACTTTAGTTTCTCCTTCTGGAAAACTGAACTTCAGTGTGCATTAATTATTTCACAGGGCTTTTGTTGGGAATCACATTTTCATGAGTTTATAAACACTCAACCTTCTACAAAACAAGATTTTGACCTGCTGATGACAGATCTGATACAAGAAAAGAATGATAAAATAAAACGAAGGAATCAGGAACGAAGAAATTACAAATAGTAGTAAAAAGTCTAGAAAGTCAAGACTAAGTTAGGAAAAATATGTCCAAGTGTTGGGAAGAATGAACTTCAGAGTCTCTGGAAATTAAGCTTTATATATGACTCTGAGGTTCTTGGAAGTTCACCATCAGAGAGAAAAGAGTCTTATAAGTGATGATGTGTAAAACTTGGATGTCCTTAGACCCACCAGGATGTGCTACAAAGGGGTGACATTTTCATCAATGCCACATTTCCTCCAGCTTCTAACTGCATTTGACAATCTTACTCTCATCCTTCACTGATTACTCTTCTCAACATACTTACATCACGTATTTTTCAGTCCCAACACAAAGGAAGAGTAGCAACAGAAACCCACAAAATATGGAAAACTTCCCATAGACATCAATTTGTGTCAATAGATGTGGACAAGGGAAGGTCATTTTTTGCTCATTAATCATAGGAAAGCAGATTTTGGATCATATTTAGGCTCTCTGACATTTTAGCCTGTAAGATTCTCCTATGAAAACTGCTACACAGTGTAGGAGTTCATGCATTTGTTATGTAAGGTATTTGAAAGCCATTTAAAAAATGGAGGAGTTGGTGTTTGTCACAGTGGTTAAACTGCTGCCTAGGATGCCAGGGTTTGAGTCCCAGCTCTGCTTCTAATTCCAGCTTCCTGCTAATGAGCACCCTGGGAGGCAGCGGGTGATGGCTCAAGTAGTTGGGTGCCTGCCACCTACATGGAAGACCCGGATTGATTTTTCAGCTCCTGGCTCCGAGCCCAGCCCTCACTGTTGAGAACATTTGGAGAATGAACCAGAGGATAATCTTTCTCTGTTTCTCTCTCTCTATTTCTGTGACTCTCTGCCTTTCAAATAAATAAAAATTAATACAAATTGGGAAAGGGAAGGTGTATTCTCAAGGCAGTGTTGGCTTCTTTCCCAGATGTCTTTGCCTTGATTCTAGGATTCTATTCCCCTTGTTGTCATTAAATAGGATTCCTTAGAGTTCTTTTTCCTCCTTGTGATTTTGTTTTTTCAACTTAATATTTTGTTTTTTTGAGATGACCTGTTTTAATTTACATTATAGTCAAAGACTTAATAGTTATACTAAATAAGATTCAATAAATAAAAAGTAAAGACCACAGTCCAGCAAGAAAATACACAAGGGCTATAACAAATGATCGGATGGAAAGATGTTCAACTTTCCTTAGCGTTCTTAACAAACAAAAGGGGTGCAATCCAATGACTAGGGATGGGATAGGTATTGAACTTGGAGAACTTTGCATTTCCTTGTTTTCAATTAAAAATAGTCTCTCCTTTAATTTTTTTTACTTGACAGGGAGACAGGCAGAGAGAGACAGAGGTGGGGTGAGAGAGACAGAGACAGAGACAGAGACAGAGCAATCTCCCACCTACTGGTTCACTCCCTAAATACCCTCAATGGCTGTTGCTGAATGGGAACCAATCTAAGTTTCCCACAAAGGTCACAGAGACCCATGTACAAGTAAGTGTCAAACCCAGTCATTCTGATGTGGACTGTGGGCATTTTTACCAATTTCTTCAGCAAAAGATCAAACATCTGCCCCATAAATGGAATCTCTCATAAGTTGCCTATTTTAAAAGCGATTGGACCCCTTTGGAATGGGCAATAATGAAATAGTTAGGGATCTAATGGAACCCAAAAAGGAAACCTGCACAGTTTAATTGCACTCTGTGGGAGGATTAGGCTCCTGACCAACAGTCCCTGTTATGTTCTCTTCCCTTCTTGCTTCACAAATTTCCTCATCTCACATTCCATTGTACCCTTTGCAGAGCATTAACTTTTATTTATTGACTCATTTGAATGGTAGAGACAGAGGAAGAGAGAGAGACAGATAGAGAGCTCCCATCTGTGTGCTGGTTCACTCCCCCAAAGCCTGCAATAGCCAGGTTGGGCCAGGCCAAAGACAGGAACTTGGAACTCAGTGCAAGTCTCTTAATGTCAGTGGAAGGAGCCCAAGTGTTTGAGCCATCACTGCTGCCTCCCGGGATGTACATTAGCAGGAAGTTGGAACTGAGAGAGAAACAAGGGTTCAAACACAGGCACTTCAATGTAAGATGCAAGTCTTAACCATTGTGTTGAATGCCCATCCCAGAACAGTGACTTTTACGCAGAACATCATCATTTCTTATTCATTTGTCTGAATCTCCTTCTGGATTGTGGAGTGGCTTGAAGGGAGAGTTGTTTTTTATCCCAGTATCACCAAGTCCTCACAAAGTCAGCTCTGAAAGGTCAGTGAATCTACTTTGTTGTTTTCTATACCTTGAGGTCAATTTCCAATAAATACTTGTTGCATGGATAAGTAGTTTATCTGATGAATTTTAGGCACTTAGTAAATATTTAAATTAATGAATCATACTTGGAAACTAAATTACATTTTCATGCAATAGGGCAATTAACTATTTTTAGGTATTCTATGTAAAATGACAATCTTATCCAATTATAATTCCCAGTGTTCTCTTTGGTTTTCCTGTTTATGCAAGTAATATATGTTGCAGAAAATCTGGAAAACAGAAGAAAATAAAAATGACCCAGGATTCTTTCACTTCAAATTAAGGACTGCTAATATAAAAGTAATTTTGCTACATCCTTATTATTTTTAGCTTAGCATCTTTTTCAATGGCTATGCAATATTCTGACTTAAAGATGCGTTTTAGTTGTTTTCTCTTATCACTTACAATGTAGATTGGTTTTGATTTTTGCTATTAATAATAGTGCAATGAAAACTTTAAATATATATTTTATTTGGATTTCTAATTGTGTGCTTAGGCTAGATTTCTAAAATTCTTATTCTTCCAGCTGTTCAGGTAATATTTTTGAACAAACATGGGTGTTTTCTGCGTTTCATTATTGATCCTGGGTGGGTTATTAGATTACTAGTTTCTCAAGATTCCTTTTTTAAAAAGATAGTGACTCAATGATTTCTACTACTTTAGCTTTATGACTATTTTCTCATTTGCATCTTTGTTCCAGCCATGCCTACATCTCCTTTACCTTCCTCTTTCCATGATGGTCACAGAAGGGTTTTGAAAAAGCTGAGATTGATGGGGTCCATTCAGGAGTGTGCTCTTTAGGTGGAAAGGATAAAAGATAAGTGTGTTTTCATGATAGCTTTCAGTCATTCTGAACACCTGTTGACCTGACTCCCAGATTGGTGCCCCTAGTAACCCTCTGATAAGTGTGCTGAGCATTGCTGGACAAACTCAAGACATGCTGATTCTATCAACACAGCATGGAACAGGAAATCATCCCTCCTTTTTGGATGCTTAAAATGTCCCATTGGAAGAGAAGATGGGGATGGGCATTTGGTGCAGCTCTTACATTGCCCCTAGGGATGCCTACATCCCCTATCCAGGTGCCTGTGTTTGGGTCCTGGCTCTGTGCTCCTTTCCAGCTCCTCCTTTCCAGCTAATGCCCATGCTGGGGCGATGCAGGTGATGACTCAGATACTTGAGTCCCTGCTACCTATGTGGAAGACCTGGATTGAGTTTAGGGTCTTGGCTTCAGCCTGGCTGTTTGGGGGCATTTGGGGAGTGAACCAGCAGATACAATGTATCTGTCTTTCTTTCTAATAACTAAAATGAATTATAAAAAGATAAAAGAGGAAGAGTGTAGGGGTAAACTTTAAGCAAATATACGATCTAAGGAACTCCAGCCTCTGTAGCCAGAGAGAGGGAAATCATATCCTTACTTTGTGTCGAGAGGGGTGCTTTTCCAGCTGAGAACTACGTGGTCTCAAACTTAGATTTTAAACTGAACTGATTAGAGGTTGTCATGGAGCTGAAGACCCAGAACTGGTCATGGTTACCAGCTCTCCATCAGAGCAGCACCTGAGTAAATCGCTCTGGAACTGCAGGTGAGAGAGCAGCTGAGTGTATAGAATAGAAAGACACAGCCGACGGCCAGGATGAGCTCAAGGTGCTCATGTGGCTCAGAAGACTGTCAAGTAGGTCAGAATGCCAAGCAGTCACTTCAACTTTTAGAAAAGTTGCAGGTCACAGTTTCCTGAGTAGGAAACCCTTAGAGAGTCTGTAGAATTGGTGTCATATGTTGGAAAGATGCATAGCTCAGGCTAGAGATGAGCACAGAGGCAAGGATAGTGCAGGAAGACTGACAGACACAGGTTACAAGTAACAACTAACATGCCCAAGTTCAGAGCCAACTAGTTAATTTTGCTGTCCTGAGATTTTTGTTTGTTGTTTTAGAATAAAAAACTCTTTGGAAATAGATGTCAGAATTAAAGCAAGCATTTATTAATTAATATCGTGAACTTTAAATAAATGATACACACACTTAACTGTAGCCCAAACACTGCGGCTTAAAAAAATATCACATGGCCAATAATCCTTGCCAGTATATTTTTACAAGGCTGTTAAATACTGCCAACACTCCGTGATGTTGAGCCAAATTACTCTGGAATATCGCAGAACATAGCACAACATCATGTTTTTGTGAAAGACGAGAGATACCAGGGGAACAATCCATACAGCTCATCAGTGTGTAAGTTGGAGCCAGAATGTATCAGTAGGAGCCAGCTTCTCAGTGCTGAGGATCTCACCCTCATGTCTTTGATGGCTTACAAGGCAGAATAAGGCTCAATGAGACTCCTCATTTGGAGTCAGGAATGAGACCCCAAGGCCTGGGGTCTCTCTTTTAAAAATATATTTCCTAACTGGAGTTGGGCATTTCTCCCAGCCTAACTTTTGCGTCAGTAGGTGCCAGTGATCTTTTCGAAGAGCCAGTCTCAACATTGGTGGGAACGCATCTTGCAGGAGCCTGGACCAGGAGCTCAGTGACCTCAAAACGGACCCCTCTCAGGCTTTCACCAAATTCTCACTGCATCCCTGATCAGACCAGGCCTGCTGCATGCCCTACAGGATGCCACGCTGGGCAGGGCTATTTCCCACCATTCCCAGCGGGGTTGCCTTCCTGCCTTCCTCCTCGTTTCCTGACAGTCAGCCAGGTTGCATAGTTAGTAAGCAGTGGCAGAGTCTGTACTTCAGTATGAGGCGATGCAGAGGTTGAGAGTTTGGCTCAGATTTGAGCAGTGAATAAAGCCAGAGAAGAGCTGGGCTGCTGCTGACCGGGTACACGGGCTCCTGACATCTGGCTTTTTCCAGAGATTCTCTGCAGTTGGCATAGATCATGGTCTCTTAAAGGAGACAGATGTCTGGGTACTGGGTGAAAGCGTTGAAAGTTCCTGGGGCACAGCACTACAGAGGTCAGCAACAAAAGCATTTAACCCATGTCATGGAGCATGGAGGGAGTGCCCCAACTATTTCCTGAAAAAAAAAAAATCATTTCAGCCAAGGAGAACAGGGAGCAGGGGGGAAAGATGATATGTTTATGCTTAATTTTTATTTTCATTTTATTTGAAAGGTAGAGACTAATACATACGCAGAAAGAGGGGAGGGCAGAAAGAGCTATTCTCTCCATTGTTTCACCTCTCAAATGTCCACAACAGTTGGGGCTGGACCAGGCTGAAGCCAAGAGCCCAGACCTCAATCTTGGTATCCCATGTGGATGACAGTGGCCAAAATAGTTGAACCATCATCTGCTGCCTCCTAGTGTGTGCATTAGCAGGAGGCTTGATCAGAAGAGGAGCCAGAACTTAAACCAGGTACTTGGATATGGAATGAGGACATTTCAAGAAGTAACTTAACAACTGTGTCAAATATCTGCCCCTGTTCTATTAAGAGGTATACATCACTGATATGTTATATCCTAGAAACAGCCACTCTCCCATCCCAGCCTTCAGTCTCTGAAGGGAGGGTTCCACAGATGTATAATAGGGATACAGTCACATTTTTGTTCCATCCCCTGCAGTTTCTCTGCCATTAAGTCTAATATGGAAGATTCCAAGATGACTGAATAGGGAAAAGACGTACTGTTTTAGATGACAGGAAAAAAAGTAGAAGAAAAGTGGAGGAAGTGCATTTCCAGGGGAGCTGGAGAGAAATTTGCAGTGGAAATTCTACAGAAGGAAGAGGGAAACCATGGAGTCGCATGGAAGTTGTGGACATCCAGCAATGAGCACAGATACCACACACAACCCCCGCAGCTGAGAGCTGCAGGATGAGCCTTCAGGATAAGCTCTGGGGAGCGAGAGGAGAGCAGACTGCAGCAGCTTGTGCCACTGGTGATATTGCCAGAGGGCGAGCCTTGGGGGTCACATTGTTCTTGCTTCCAACCTTGAGCTCTAGTGGGGGCCAGGGAACCACCTAGTCCAGTGAGAGACAAGCATGTTCTTTCCTCTCCATTCCCCACAAGGGCACCCAACAACTGACAAGAAGGTCCCATTTTGACACCAGTAGTGATGGTGGCTCTTGTGCGTGTCTGATTAGGGGTTTTTACCAGAGGGAAAAATCTGTGTTCCCCACTGACCTTGAGTTTGGCTGGGAGAGCTGACAGAGGGCTGGGAACCCACATAGGACTGTGAGGGGCCCCCACCCTCTCAACACATCACAGGCTCCAGAATTCAAACTGCCAAGGTGGAGCACCCACAGGCAGCTGGCTCTGAGAATGTCTCTGCTCTTTCTGTGCACAGGACAAGTTAGCAGGACAGAGCAGATCCTCTGTACCCTGTGTGTGTGCTGTGATGATGGGAACTCAGCTACTGTATGATGGGGTGCAGAGTATAGCTGGGACTTTGGGCAATCATTGTGTCTGCCATCAGAGGCTCAAACTCCCTGATTACCTAGGGTGGGTAATTGCAGAGGAATCCATGCTCAAACTGAAAATTGAAAATACTCTTTCAGCAGTTCATGCGGCAGCACTCATGAGTGTGGTGCCCACTGTGGGCTAAACTCAGGCAATGATCACTTTGGAAGAGAGGAGGTGAGGGTATGATTATGCCAGCAAAGGTGATCATGCCCTTCTTCCTGCTCACAATAGAGGAGAGCTTCCATATCCAGCTTGGGTGTCACCCTGGATACTTGCCCAACCCTGGAGCACTAACCAGAGTTTTCTGGCCACACCCAGCACATGCCTCTGGGTATTCACTGAAAGAGAAGACAATCCACTAAGCCACAGAGGGATAGTTCAAAGAAAAAATCATCAGAGGAGAAAACCAAGAGGTATTTCCAAAAATGCATAAAAATAAACATAGAAATTCAAGAATCATGAAAAGGAAGACAACATGACTTCCCCAAAGGAACAAAACAACACTTCAATATTAGAATGTGAAGATGAAGAGATTGATGAAATGTCTGAAGAGAAATACAAAAGAATGGACACAGGATTGCTCAGAAGCAATGAGAAGCAAATTCATGAGTTAAAGAAACCCATATATGATATGGAGGAAAAATTTCCCCATGAGATTGAGTTTTTGAAGAGAAGTAAAATTGAAATGTTAGAAATGAAGAATTCAACATGTCAAATAAAAATACAGTGGAAAGCCTTAACTACAGACTTGGTGAGACAGAAGAAAGCATATCTGAAATAGAAGATAATCTAGAAATATCTGTCAGACTAAAAAAAGAAGAAGAAATTAGAAAAATTAACAGCAATGTTTGAGATTTATGTGATACTACCAAATGACCCAAAATGTGGGGTTTAGGAGTTCCTGAAGGTGTGTAAAGAGAGAATAGATTAAAAGGCCAATTTAGTGAAATAATTACAGAAAACCTCCCTAAATTGGAGAAAGAAAGGAATCCCTAAGTACAGGAAGCACATAGAACACCTAATAGACATGACCAGAAAAGACCTTCATCATGACACATTGTAGACAAACCTTCAACAGTAACACATAAAGAAAAGATTCTAAAATGTGTATGAAAGAAATGCCAGATTACTCTCAGAGGCTCTCCAATTATACGCACAGCTGATTTCTCTTTAGAAACCCTATAGGCTTGGTGAGAATGGAGAGGTATAGTCAACGCCTTAAGAGAAAAAAACTGTGAACCTAGAATAATATACCTTGAAAAGCTTTCATGTATAAATGAAGGCGAAATAAAGGCCTTCTATAACAAACAGAAATTGAAAGAATTTGTCTCCACTCATCCAGCCTTAAAAAAATTACATTTAAGGATGTGTTACACACAGAAACTCAGAAAGATAGTTAACATTATGAAATAATGTGAAGGCAGAAAAATCTCCCAGTAAAATTATAAAGGAAATCCAAGACAAACAATAGGAATGTCTATAGAAAAATGGCAGGGCCAAGTCTTTACTTATCAGCAGTAACCTTAATGTAAATGGCCTAAATTCACCCATTTAAAGATACAGACTGGCTGAAAGAGTTAAAAAACAAGACCCATCTATTTTCTGCTTACAAGAAACAAACCTCACCAACAAGGATACACACTGACTGAAAGTGAAAGGATGGAAAAAGGTTTCTATGTTAAATAAAAGCAAAAATGAGCAAATATAGCCATCCTAATAATAGACAAAATGGACTTTAACACAAAAACTGTTAAAAGAGACCAAAGAAGACATTATGTAATGATTAAGGGATGTGATTATAGTAAATGTATATGCACCCAATGCCAGGATGCTTGGCTACCTAAAATACGTTAATGGATCCAAAGAAAGACATGGACTCCAATATAGTAGTAATAGAGTACTTCAGCACCCCATTTGCATCAATGGAAAGATTAACTAGACAGTAAATCCACAAAGAAACAACAGATCTAATCTACACTATGGACTGAATGGATGTAACTGTTATCTATAGAACCTTTCATCCTGCAGGTGCAGAATACATATATTTTTCCACAAGTGCAAGGAACTTTATCTAGTGTAGACAATATGATAGACCATAAAGCATATCTTATCCAATTAAAAAAAATTGAAATCATACCATCTTTTCTGACCACAATGGAATATAGCTTGAAATTAACAACTCAAGGGTCTCTAGAAATTATGTAAACCCATGGAGACTGAACAACATGTTTCTACCAAAATTGAGTGATGAAGACATAGAAAACCTAACACACCAGTACCCAAAATGGAGGTTGAATCAAATAAAGACCCTCCCAACAAATGAAAGCCCAGTACTGGATGGCTGTAAAAATGAAGGAAACCCTGTCTTTTGCAAGAAAATGGTTGCAACTTGAAGCCATAATACTTAGTGAAATAAGTCAGTCCCCAGAAGTAAGTAACATATGCTTTCCTTGATTTGTGATAAATAATAGAGTACTAAAAAATGTATAGGGGTGAAATTGACATTTTGAGATTGATGATTTTTACAGCCCTTGTCTCTACTGTTGAGAAACAGTGCTTTTTTCTCCTTACTATTTGTTGAACTCTTTACTCGGTATAGGATTAATTTTATGAATATAAAGGAAACTGAAAATAGATCATTTTAAAAATTAAGAGAGAAAAAGAGAGGAAGGAGGAGGAATCATGGGAATGTTGGCAGGAGTTGGGGTAGGGTGGTAAGTATTATATATTATTATATATATTATATATTCCTAAATCTGTATATATGAATACATGAAGTTTGTTTCCCTTAAAAAATTTTAAAAAACCAACCTAATCTGGCAAACTTGGATTGAGTTTTGGCTCCTGCCTTTAGCTGTAACCCACACCCAGCCATTATGGGAATTTGGAGAGTGAACTAGTGGACAGAGATCTCTGTCTGTCTCTCTGTGTCTCTCAAATAGATAAATAATAAAAACAAACAAAATGTTAGCTTTGGAGACCAAGTAGGGAAGGAAGAGGACTTGACCTAAGAAAATTCCTCGCCCAATAGAACACGGAGAGAAGAGTCCCTGTGCCTTCTTTGGTGGGTGTAAAACAGGGGATAAGAGGTTCCAGGCACTGGTCAACTGTAAATGTCCTTGCAGCCATCTGCGGTGGTTACGAAAGGTATTGGCAAAGCCCGTGTGCCGGGTAGAATCTGGGCAGCAGTTGTGGATCCCGGAATTCATCCTTTCTGCTCCTCTCCCCTCATCCGACCCAGCTCTCTCTTTCCCAGGCCACTGTGACTAGAACTTGGAAATGCAAAATAAAATAACAAAAATAACAGCGTAGTCTGAGCTTGCCATCTGTGAGTTTTCAGAGCCAGTTTGCTCCACCCTCCCTCCAGAGGCACGGACATTATTTTCATATGCAGAGCTCCCCCTCCTCTGGCTGACCTCTTTGTCTGCCAGAAATAGAGTAGCCAGGTCGAGATGTCCCCCAGAGATCTGATCTGCTCCAGAAAGTCTCTCCTTGTGGCCGCTCCTCGGTGGGACCAGGGCAGCCTTTGCTGCTGGTGACAAACTGAGTGAGTGCCATGCTGTGGGCCGCATGCAAGAGAGGTGCAGAGGGCCGGGCATCTGCTCCTTCATCATCAACTTCAGCCCAGCACGGAAGCCTCCAATGACCCTGAATTTCTCAATAATTTCTTACTGGAGGACTCACACTCTGCTTAGCCAGTCCCACCCAAGTATGCACACTGTTTCCCACTCATCCTCTACGTTCCTTTCTTAGTCCGGTCTCTTTGCTGACCCCATTAAATCTCTCATCTGCCATGGAATCGCCCAGATCTCCTGGCACTCCTCCCTTCTGGTCACGAGGGGCAATGATACTATGCATGCTACTAATTAAGCACTCACTCCTGAAGCTCACATTCTGTCTCCCCTCCAACTCACATACAAATCAAAGTCAGGGTCACTGTCTAATTCTTCTCCTAAGCTTCGTGTTAGTAAAGATGAAGGGTCGCTTTCTCTGAGGCTCCTACCTGATTTCCAAGTAGGAGGTCAAAGATTTTTTATATGGAACAGAGAGGGACAACACAGCTACTCCTGGAAGGGAATGGGGAATGGGGCAGCTATTAGCTAATGAGTAGATGGAAAATTCCTGGAACTCATTTACATGCAAGCAGAATAGTTCCCGGGAAGGCCAAGAGGGCTCCTTCCCCTTCCTGCCATTCCTCGGCTTCTTGTCTCCCTCAGTGTTAGCCTTGGGGCTCATGCTGACCTAATGTCAGGGCTGGAGAGGACACCAGAGCCTGCGATTCTTCCGGAAAGGAATCCACAGCACTTCACCAAGGTGGGCTCATTCCTAGTGGGAAGGGTCTGTGTGAAGGAAAGAGGCAATTTCCTGTAAGAATTTGTGCTTCTGGC
This sequence comes from Lepus europaeus, assembly GCF_033115175.1. Taxonomy (NCBI): domain Eukaryota; kingdom Metazoa; phylum Chordata; class Mammalia; order Lagomorpha; family Leporidae; genus Lepus; species Lepus europaeus. The sequence continues at coordinate 117,955,411 of NC_084829.1, forward strand.
TGCAGCTCAAATCCCCCCCCCCCCCCCCCCCCCGGAACTGCTCCTCTGAGGCAAGAAGAGGATGCTTCTTCCTTTGGTCTCCTCTCATTGGTTGTAAGGGAGAAGCCCCTGCAGAGTGGCTGCAATGTGTACCCTGCCCCCACGGAAGGCCCCAAAGGTTAGCACTCTAGGTCCTCCAGAGCGAAGCATTCAGCTGGGAAGGCCTGACACCTGCTCCTGTCGCCTCTCCAGTGTGCCCTTCTGGGTCCCAAGAACCTGCTGGTCTGTACATATTTCCCTCCTCAAGAAGTATCCAGGGAGCTCTTTGCACACAACCAGGCACACAACCAGGAGAGATACTTTGCTGCAGGCTTAAACTCCACCACACAGCTTAGGTCCCAGACAGGCAAGGGCGTGGCAGGGGTGAGAGGAGTCAAATGAGGAAAGGAAAAACCCTGGGGAATAGATGATCCCCTCTCTTGGACTCTGCTTTTGACCTTAGGTCTCTGGGTCACAGTCTCTACCCACTGCGGGAGACTGAGATGGCCTCAAGCTTGGGCTCTTGACTGGAGCTGGGAGTCTGGCAGTGAAAAAGTTCAAATTTGTTGATAAAAAACAAACTTCTTTAAACATTTTATTTAAAATATTTGCATTCTGCCACTCTGTTGTAGGGCACAGCTTTCATTTCCCAGTCCTAATTTTTGGCTCCTTTGTATTTCTTTTTTCTTTTTCTTTGACAGGCAGAGTGAATAGTGAGAGAGAGACAGAGAGAAAGGCCTTCCTTTTTGCCGTTGGTTCACCCTCCAATGGCTGCTGCGGCCGGCGCATCTCGCTGATCCGAAGCCAGGAGCCAGTGCTTCTCCTGGTCTCCCATGCGGGTGCAGGACCCAAGGACCTGGGCCATCCTCCACTGCCTTCCCGGGCCATAGCAGAGAGCTGGCCTGGAAGAGGGGCAACCGGGATAGAATCCAGCGCCCTAACCGGGACTAGAACCCAGTGTGCCGGTGCCGCAAGGCGGAGGATTAGCCTGTTAAGCCACGGCACTGGCCAGCTCCTTTGTATTTCTTGTGCAATTTGGGGTGGAAGAGGTAGAAGAAAAACCACTGACATGTTTGCAGGCTCCACTGAGTGCTATGTCAAGCCCTTCCCCCTTGTTCTCAGCTCTCACAGCTCCTGTCAGAAGGTATTTTTCAGGCCAGCACCGTGATGTAGAAAGTGAAGCTGTGGCCTGCAGTGCCACCATCCCATGCGGGAGCCAGTTCAAGAGCCAGCTGCTCCACTTCCGATCTAGCTCTCTGCTATGGCCTGGGAAAACAGTGGAAAGTGGTCCTAGTGCTTGGGACCCTACAACCACGTGGGAGACCCAGAAGAAACTCCTGGCTTCTGGCTTTGGATCAGCATAGCTCCGGCAGTTGGGGCCAATTAGGGAGTGAATCAGTGGATGGAAGACCTTTCTGTCTCTCCCTGCCTCTCCTTCTCTCTCTGTGTAACTCTGACTTTCAAATAAATAAATCTTCAAAAAATGTAAAATTTTCCTGGATTTTTTTTATTATTTCCTAATACTTACATACTTAACTTGTTTCTGAAATTTATCTCCTTCTGCTAGACAGAAGTGGCATAGGAGCAGAGCATTTGGTCTTTTTGTCCACTGATATTTCAAAAGCACATGGAATTGTGATTGGCATATGGTAGACACTCGGTCACATGGCTGACGAATCCACTTAGTGAAAGTTTACTCCAGCCTTGACCTAGTAAGGCGAAGAGGTGGGCTCTTGGCATCTCATCAGAGCCCATGGGCTGGCCAGGTAGGAAGCACTCTGTCTGTAGATCGAAGTGCCTGTTAACTAGATTTCTCTTCAGGCTGCTCCCTCAAAGCAGAGATACCAGGGTCATGTTTGCCAAGACAGGGCCTTGTCCAGTTTTTCCTGGGTGGCTGGTTTGCCCCATGGCCCTCCTGCTGCTGACATCCTGATGTTCTAAGGAGGTGGCATGCTTCGGGACACAGGGCACCAAGATCTCTATTCCTTGGAGTGTTCTGAATGAGCTCTTTCTGGAAACAGCACAAACTGCTGGGCCCACACTGAACGATCAAGACATGTGCTTGAGATCTCTCCAGTCAGACCCCTGTCAAAGCCAGAGTTGGCTTCCGGCCTTAGCTCGAAGTATTTGCCCTCTAGGAAATGATGGACGGAAACAACTAGCGGTTTGTCAGGCATGAGCTGCAGGTGCCAGTTAGGGTGGAGCCTGGAGGGTGTGAGGAGAAGCCCATGAGCAGGGAAATCATGCATTACTGGGATGGCTGCTCTCTGGGCAGGAATGCAGCTGCTTTTTAGGGCTGTGCTACTGTGGTGGTTTTGTCCTGTTTTGGTTTTGCTTAGGGTTAGGAAAGGAGATCTTGATCGTGAAGGAACTCTAGCCCATGGGGGCAAAACCCAGCCAGCTGATGAGGTCCACCAGCTGTGAGGATGCAGACATTCAGCTGCTCATGGCTGAGTCAGTTTCCTCAGTACCAATTTCTCTTGAACTCCCACTCACCTGATTTCTTGCTACACTGTTGTTCTGATTTCTGTTTTGCTTCTCTTGTTTTTGTTCCTGTTATTAGCTGACCTTGTTTATGTTGACTTGAAGGACAATTTTCTTTGTAATCTCAGTAGCTTGGTAATAAAAAAGTTACACATTGTAGGGATGCTGGGTGAAAGGGAACGTTCATATTTACTCTCATACTTCCTGGCTTACCATTAGTGTTTCTAGGTTATTCTGGGAATTAATGTTCTAATGAACATACCGACTATTCAGGAATACCATTTTGGAACATATTAACCCAGTCTCTGAGCAGCCAGTTAGGCTGGTATTAGGTCAAAAACTAGCATTTCCTTCCCACAAAAGAGAGTAATGGGATTAATTCAGCATTTCCTATTTGTGGCATCTATTTCCACATAAATCTCTGTAAGAGATCGATTTCACATATAACTATGGAGCACAGTTTTGGGGGAATGCTGTGATGGGAAAAATTAGAACACAAACACAAATAGCCTTGCTGATGACATACAGGAAGCCAATGCATGTTTTGGGGACCAGCACTTGGAAAATGGCCTTAGTGAAAACAATGTTCTACTGCAGATGTTGATATCTGCAAATATCTCAGTACTTGGAAACAGTGTGGCATGATTCTAATTGATTCTAGATGATTCTCCTAGTTTTGTTCCTAACGTATATAGCTTTTCTCTTCATGAGTTGCTTCATAATGGGAGATCTCGATGTGTGTCTCACGATTCAATGATTGCCTAACAAATAATGCAAAACTTTTAAATAGTACCCTGGTGACTCAAGAGACAATACACATGCTTCTTGACTTATGATTTGGATATATCCAAGTAAACTCATTGTATAGTATCCCTAAGCTGAAAACACACTTTATACTACTAACTTACTGAATGTTACAGTGTACCATACAAAGGTCTTCAAAAAGTCCTTGGAAAATTTTACTATGAAAAAACTATGCACAGATTTCAAACTTTTTTGCCTCAAAATAAATTATCTTTTGAATCCGTCTTTCCATGAACCATTTGACGTCCCCTTGTATGCTGTAGAGTGCCAGCTGTTTCCTCTTGCAATCATGTGGCTGCCTGAGCACTGTGGTTGCTGCAGCTGCCCAGGATCATGAAAGAGTAACACAATATATATGGCTAGCTAGGGAAAAGATCAAGATTCAAAATTCAAAGTACAATTTTTACTGACTGTATATCGTTTTTCCATCAAATGAGGTATACAAAAATCTTAAGTTGAGCTGTCCTAAGCAATGGATGGCCTGTATTCAATTTCCTAAAGCACACAGTTTACCAACACACAGTGTGAGCGTGGCCCATTGACCAGTTCACCTGATCTAGCAGAAAACACACTGTGAATTCCTCACAGTCTCCTCCTCCTTTCCTACATGTGCATCTCTTTCCTTGTGATTCTAATGAAAGCTTCTTCATGGACAAAAAGCAGGCTCACCATTTTCTTTGTATGCTAAAAAATTAGCAATTTTAGCAAAATTCTCCAGATCCAAATAGTGGATCCAGACAACTCTGTAGGGAGCTCCTAGTCTCCATGTTAGCTGTGATGTCTGCCTAAAACTGGTTTCCAGAACACAGCCTCTCCTTTTCCTCTGAGACTCAGGCCAAAATTTTGGATCCTCATCCCTGAAAGATACATTCATATGTCCTGAGGCCCAATCCCTGGACTCCTAGGTCAACCACAACTCATCTGACACTGTGTTGAGATTTCTTGTGTCTGTGTCTTTTTTGGAGTATACTCTGGAAATGTAACAGAATTATGCTCTACAAACATGCATCCATGCTGCAAACATCTATGAATAACATGTTCTCTACTGGAAAGATTAAATAAAATATTATATGTGAAGATATACTATACCAAGACAAGTATGAGAACATTGTTATTCATATTATAATTATTTGCATTGGCCATTCAAAAATGCCTCAACAAAGTTAGTAGGTGATATTGCAGCATATAAGTTGCTCTATGGGGGCAGGTGTGTAGTGTAATGGCTTAAGGCTGCCTGGGACACCCACATCCAATATGGGAGTGCTAAATTAAGTCCCAACTGCTATTCTTCCCATCTACCTTGCTGCTAATATATCCTGACAGACAGAAGATGATGGCTCAAGTGCTTGGGCCCCTGTCAGCAATCTTGAGACCTGGATGGAGTTTTGGGATCTTGGCTTTGGCCTGGCCCAGCCCAGGCTGTTGTGGATATTTGGGGAGTGAACCAAGGGAAAGAAGATTCTCTCTCTCTCTCCCTTCCCTGCCCTGCCCCCATCTTTCAAGTAGATGAAACCATAAACATCAACAAAATCTTTTGTTTAGAAACTGTTCTAAAATGTGACCTTCTGTTCATAACCCAATATACTTCTTTGTTTTTGTTTCATTCAAATGATGCATTTTAAAAAGTGTTGCATGCTTACTTTTTGCAGGACAGAGATTTTTGGGGTACATAGTATGTGTAAGACCTTTTGAATTCTGTTAAAAATAGGAAATACTTCTCCACTGTACTCTGAGGACCTAGGTGTAACTCCAAAGAAGGTCTTGTCAAAAGCAATTAAATTCTGATCTGAATTTGTAATTTTATTAATTATATTTTAAGCAAGCCAATTTCTTATTTGTTTAACTGATTTCTTATTATAAACTGATTATAGACCATTAGTGTTCATTAATAAATCAAATTAGATTTCACATCTCTTGCACCATATACTGGGAATAAAACCAGTCAACACTTTGTCAGGATCAATTATAAAGGATGTCTATTGTAATCAGAGTCTTATTTAGCCTTTGGAAGTAGACATCTATTCAAGAACAATTGATGAGCTCGCTGTGCCTTTAGCAATAAGGTACAACGCATGTATGGAAGTCCCTTAAGAGTGTTGTCTAAATAAAATTCTTAGAGTTCAGCAGAAAACAATTATGAAAGGGATAACCTTGTCCTGACATATGGTTTATGTATAATGAGACTTTTGAGTAACATTTGGGGAGTAGGAGTAGTAGAACAAGAAGAACCAGAAATTAAAGAAATAGACTTCTGTCTAAGAGAAGAGAAGGGAAAGAGAGAACATTTATTTCTCATTTTGAAAAACAGCATCTTAGCTCGGTAGAATTAAGCTTTAACCACGGCATATATGCAAAAGCTAAGGGCTTTGAGGAAGATCTCTGGTCAGGTAAGAGACACATTTGTTGAATGCTTCAAAGAACGAGTGCTGTTTATTGATATAGGTTGAACTTAGAAGGAAAAAGGTTAAAAATCATATTCATATTCATTATATGCTTATTAGGTACTACGTGCTAAACTCAAGGATGAAGAGGCAGATTTATATTTTCCTATAAAAAGGAACATAACTTACATATTGTTTTCCAGTCAATTAGCAAATTACTTCAATCTGTCTCTGAGAAATTTTGTTTCAGTCTGTTAAATTGGATATTCTGGATGTATTAAGTTTTCCCTATTAAAAATAACATAGAGTAGCAACAATCAAGCTGAAAATAAGCACAAAGTGAGACAAACCTTCAATCCCACTTCTGAAAAAAATGACAAAAGTACCTAATTCTGGATCCATAGAGTGTTGCAAAACAACCTATTCTATAACAAAATAATCGAACTTGGCAACAGTGACTGGAGGGTATACATTACAGTGCTGACCGACTTAGATTTGTCCAATTTGTAAAGTTAAATCTCTTTCGACAAGTTGTTTTGGTCTAAATCACTAGTAGCGAGAGAAGACAGGCAACAAATAATTGCAATATCATGTAATAAGTGTACCCGTTAAGGCGGAAACAGAAGAAAAAGAAAAAAGACAATGTCAGAGGTGACATTCAAAGTGAGTTTGAAAGAGGAGGTGTTGCCATCTAAGCCCAGTGAGAAATGGAGAACAAAATGTGCCAAAATGTCTTCTAGGTAATTAAAAAAAAATCACAGGATTTCAGGCTGGTGAATATTCTTAAGCCAATAGAGTCAGTGTCTTTAAAACAATTTTTTAAAATTCTGTCTCTTTCATGATCATTTAGCTTTCATCATTTTTATGCTCCACTAAGTAGAATATAAAACTAGGCTGATGGATTTGGGTTGGCAGATGAAGGCTTAGGAAAGTGCTACTATCATTCATGTGAAAATCTGGAGTCAGGATCACTTGTGATCCAAGGCAGGATGGCCAATGTTTAATCACTAATGTCTGAAATGATCATTCTGATGGTTGTGGCTTCTGCAGGTTTATTTTAGGCCTTTCTTTTTCTACTCTCTGAGAACAAGTGCTTCATGGACTTGAAGATTTCCTTCTCTGAGTCTATCCTTCAAGTGACAGCACTTTTTAAAGGTCTTTTTTTTGAACTTTTATGATGGATGGGTCGATACAGCGTCTCATGAGCAAGTTCACTACTGAATCTGAAGGAGAGGATGCTGGCTTAAAAATACATCCAGCATTTCTGCTGTGTCGTCAGAGAGGACACAGATCACGGCAATCAAGACTCTCAATCTGTTAGTTTCTAGAAGCTGGTGGTATTGAGGCTTGTTTATTTCAAGCAAGACTCTTTTTTTTTTTTTTTTTTTTTTTTGACAGGCAGAGTGGACAGTGAGAGAGAGACAGAGAGAAAGGTCTTCCTTTGCCGTTGGTTCACCCTCCAATGGCCGCCGCGGCTGGCGCACCGCGCTGATCCGATGGCAGGAGCCAGGTGCTTCTCCTGGTCTCCCATGGGGTGCAGGGCCCAAGCACTTGGGCCATCCTCCACTGCACTCCCTGGCCACAGCAGAGAGCTGGCTTGGAAGAGGGGCAACCGGGACAGAGTCGGTGCCCTGACCGGGACTAGAACCCGGTGTGCCGGCGCTGCAAGGCAGAGGATTAGCCTATTGAGCCGTGGCGCCGGCCTCAAGCAAGACTCTTAAGGTAAGCAGAGGTCTCAAACGGTGAACTGCTACAGCCACTTTGGATAGACCTTTACCTGTTTCTCTCATGATGTTATCTAAACTTCCCCAGCTTGGCACTGTATCTCAGAGAACACGTTCTCCGGACTCCTTTGTGTGGTTTTTCTGGTAGCTTGACCAATGGGAAACATTGCCAGGAGACTGGAGGTTAGAAGACAGGGAGAAGCCAGGGTACTTCTCCCCTTTCTTTTAAGTTGTCTATGGCAGTTGCTACACCTCTGTGAGTCTAGCTCCCATTAGACTCTTCATTCTTTCTCTGGTTTCAGTGCCTGCTGGGAAGTCCTCGGTTGTGCACCTGCTTCATGAACTGGCTCCCATGAGTGGTCTGGGATCACCTCACTTCTACTTTGTGTCTTTCCAGCTCCTGCCCAGACAGCGACATCCTGCATGGCTCAAATCTGCATGGTCATCAGAATTCAGCATCCCCTATGTGGTATCTCAGCTCTGGAATCAGTGGTGCACAATCCTTGTGTTAAATATTTTGTTTTAGAGACAGAGTGGTTTCTGTTTTCCTGGCTGGTATACCACTTATCATAATTACAAAGATAATGACCACAGAAACACACTGGAGGAATTCTCACTTCAAACTAATCTCTTCGCTACATGTTGCCTGCTCCACAGAATTCTCTCGAGGAATCTTGGTGTGTTTTTAAGCATCAGAATCACAGAAAAGTGACAGTTTTCCTCACCTCCTGTCAAATGAGAGGCCTATCAGTGGGTCAACCACAGCCTTCCAAACAGTTTGAATGTGTTCTGGGGAGCCACCAAAGACCTGTGTCTAGGGTATTGGCACTTGGGCTTGGGTTGACTTCTCAGGAGGAAAGAGACAGCCTCACTGCCAAGCAGATTTATTTGTTTCTGCTTCCAGTTTTTATAGAAAGATCATGGACAAAATGTACTATATTTTCAGGGTGGGGGAGGAGTAGTCACGTCTCATTTTTTTCCCTTTATGCCTTTCATCCTGCAGTAGAATAATACATTCATTTTAGAGAGTATTCAAGATTCATTTTAAACAGAGTATCCTCTACAGTTAATCAATAGATAGACTCTGGGGAAGACTTCGCTCCTGCCTAGGCATGCTAAAACTCCTTTTAAAGAAGGATCTGTGTACGTGGGCCAAGAATGCTTCTTGGTTTGGCAGTCTTTATCTGATCCTTAGGAGAGGTTAAAAGCCCAGATATATATTGTGGAAATTTCAAAACTTCTCCTTAATGTAATCATCATTGAATGAAGGAGACAGAGAGGGAAAAAAGGAGCAATATATTCTATATATTTTTTAAACAGCAAAATAAATTTAAGATCTTATTAGAATTCATTATGTTTATCTACCTTTTAATCATGGTTTTGACATACTATATGGTTTTTATCTAGTGTTTAAAGAAATTCTGTATATTGATTTATAATAGTGACAAAATTCACTTACAGATTTCCAGGGACTGATTAATCTCTTTGAGATCTTTTATCCTTCCCCACCCCAACCCCCTACCTTTCCTGGCTCATTTATATTAGCACCTTCTATGAAGGTTAGAGACAAACAGATAAAGTAGATGTGGGTGAAATTCTAATCAGTCATTTTTGTCACTTCTTGGATAGTTGAAAACAGGCTAGCTTGGGAGAAGAAAGCTGAACTTATTTGAAAATATATAACAATATAGGTACTAAGGGATTTACTTTAGTCCTTGACTCCTTTGTGCCATTACTAGATAGGATTATAAAAGGCAGCAGTCACTACAGAGAAGTTCAATATTTTTCATCACTGACAGTGCCCCTCCAATGTTTAGCTTCCTAGAGTAAGCCAGCCTCAGAGAAGGAGCCATGCCAATGAATGGCCTTGGTCTGTAATGGTAGAACAAACCGACAATTGCTGACTTCCTCTTCCCATTCCCCCCAAAACCACAAATAAATGAACAAGCCTAACTGTCCTGGAGTTGGAGTCGCTGATGTGTCTGTTGCTCTTAACGACAGCATGTGCTTCACAAGCAATTACTATGGAGGAATGCAGCTTGGACTCCTGTGGATTTTGCCTAAGATAGTTGAATGTACCAAAAGATGAGAAAACACCTATTTTTGGAATGTTTACTTTTGCAAGTACAGTGATAAAATTTTTCTAATGACAACTTATAATTAGGTATCTCACAATTAGGGTAAACTCTATATTATTCACTAAAAATACAATCTGTATTCAACTTCACAGGTGGAAGTACCACTTTGAATTAGCAGAGCATAGGAGGAGCTGTGTTCTGATGCAGGCAAAGATGAAAGTTCTATTTATATTTTTGAACAAAAAATTTGGTACTTTTTGCCATTTCTGTACAATTTGTTTACTCTTCCCTCAATGTTCACTGAATGCTTCCTATGTGAAAAACGGAAGGGTGTAGCAGAAATGAAAAGAAATATGTGCTAGATGCCATATTAACCCTTGAAAAGTCATGACAACTTCCTTTTCAACTTAAAAAAAATCATTTATTTTTGTGTATTTACCTTTTCTGGTCTTTAGCTCTATAAAAGCAAGAAGCACTGCTGAATTTCCTAGGAACTAGGACAATGTCTGAAACATTTTGGTGCTTCATAAGTATTTGTGGATGAATGAATGAATGTAACAAATGATGACAATATAATCTGGTGGATGTGCTTAGAAGCTTGCACACAGTTCTTTCAAATCCCAGAAGCAAGAACAAATTGGGGGTAAGAAAGAGGCAGCTAGGCAATAGGGACTGATAGCAGGAGTAGACATTTTCCAAGAAGAGTGGAGATAGGCTTTGAGGGCCTTTGCAGGTGGAGTGCAAAGAAGAGAAGGCCAGCAAGAGGGTGGTGTGCAGAGGAGGGGAAAAGAACCGTGGGGACCTCATGAAGCAGGATCTGGGGGAAGAACTGCAAACCCCTCTTCAAAAGCTATCAGGATGTCTTCCTGATGTCGCCCTCCTCATCCCCAAAGGAAACTCCCTAACCCTGTTCTCATCAGAGTTAAAAACAGCTAGATGTCCTTGCAGGTGGATGCAGTCACAACTGATTGAAAACACATTCCAGTGGTGAAGACACCCCAAGCCATGACCTGGCTGAAGCAGGTTGCTATCTGAGGAGCCTGGATTCCTAGATAACCCTGCTGGCTTGTGCAACCCAAATAAATTCCTTTCTGCTTCCAGCTAAACCATTGTCTACATGTTTCCATTGGCATACACACCAGACAAGAACCTTCGGGTTTTCTATCTGGTTACATTATGTTCTTATGAGAAAGTACTGGAAGAAAAGGTGCTAGGCAAAGTTCGCATCCTCACTGATGTAGAAACTAAGAGATTTGGAGGTTACGGTAGGTAAAAAATGGGTACATAAACTCTCATTCAAAATCACTTTTCTTTGGAAATGATCAGTTTTAAGTCATTGTAAGTGATTGTCAAACGTATAAGCTGATTTGGGAAGGAATATTGGCTTTTTCAGAGCATTATTTCATAATCCCTCCCAGTTCATAAAATTGATTTTGTTGGCTCCAGTGCTACTCTGGGATGAAAATAAAACTGCCCTTTAATCTAGACACAGATGTTAATTGTTGCAGTCATGGATTATTTGAATACACAAATGACCTAAATAATAATATTATTATCAGCACAGTAATCATGTGGTTGGATCCCTATGTCTTCTACAAATGCTGAAAATTCCTGCTTGTAAATAAAAGACAAGAGGAAAAAAGTTCAATTAGTGCATGATATAGGTGTGAAGAGGAGGAGCTTGCTATTTCTGTCTTCTCATGTCAGAAATAAGAGCTGAACTCTAACCCTAGAAGATGAGCAATAGCATGTTTTTGAAGCAGCCTGATTGAACAAAGGCATCCAGAAAAGCCTAGGGTAGTCGGAAAGAGCAAGCAAAATAATAGCAATGTGTTGTCATAACAAAACAAGTTGGAAGCTTCCCAAGAGAGAGGAGAGATTTTTTTCATACAATGAAACACCTTAAAGTAGGGCTGAAACTCTTGGACTGAAAGCATAATCCTGTCAGGTATAGTGCTAAGAACTTTTATTTATATTAGCTATTTTAATTGCCTGGCAAGTAGACATGATTACTCTCATCTCATCATGATAACCAAAGCTTGGATATCTTGTATTTTGGTTGTGGTGGTCTCTGGTCCATGAATGGAAAATTGCAGGTGTGTGCACTACAGTTTCTTGTTTGAGGCTCCACAGCAGGCATCACTTGATGCACAGCCCCACTGCAATGCCTGGGCTCATCACGCCTCTCATTCCACAGACAAGGAAACTGGGATGTGAAGGCTCCAAGGGCTTCTTCCAAAACACCCAGGGACTCAATAACAGGACTAAGAGTGTGACATAATTATCTCAATTCCTAGTGAAATCTGCTTCCCATTGGCTCAACTGCCCCTACCTTCTTACCTTTCTATAATCCATTTTAGTGGGGACATCTAAAATATATGAACATTTACCGCTCTCAGAAAGCCCTATCTAAATAAAAAAGTTATCAATTTGGCAAAAGTAAGAGGGAAAAGGAAGGCAAATAAGAGTGCACTTATGGTTTATTTAACCATTGAGGTTAAATGCTGTGTTGAATGGCAGCGTGGTAAAGAGGAAGGAAGAGATTGCTTTGCAAAGGAAAGAAGAGATTCAGTTTGCTTCTTGTCACTTCCTAGAAAGCCTGGGGTTACAGTAAGCCAACGCTATTACATACGTGAAAGCAAACCCATTGCACTGTACCTGCCTAAAGAAGTTGTTATGGAGATCTCTCCTCTTGGTTCTAAGAAGTGATTATAAATTACGTGTTCTATATTCCAAAAGAATCGGAAAGTCAGGAATGAAGTTGGCAAAGATTCTGTGTATGAGGATCACTCCCATGTTTCTCCCAGAAGACTTTAGAAAAAAACAAAATAAACAAATAACTCTCAGGTGCCACTTTGGAAAATGCTATTTGAAAAGCAGTACATGGCTCTGTTTGTAGAGTTGTGAATTAATATGTGCTCATAGCCTGAGGGCAAAATACCCGGTATGTGGAAAAGTTTTTTAGAAAGCCATATATCTATCACAGTTTTCTAATGTTTCATGGTAATTTGCATTCACCGGGGAATTAAATGGATCTGTGACACAAATTTAAGTTAATTTATTCAGTAAGTAATGGCATGTTTTAAAGGGATTCAAAGTGATAATAATAACAGCAGGCTAACAAATCTTTGATGATTAGCATTGCAATGGATGTAAGAACGTGGGGCTGTGGTGGGGGCCGGATAGGAGGAGGAAGAAAATGTAGGTGCTTTCCAGAGGTCATTTTCAAGAAGATTTCACATGTTTACATGAGGCATAGCCTAGCTAGGGATCCTGTGGCATCTGTGCAAGGAACAGTTGTGTTAAAATCAGCACGAACAGAAGCAGCAGACTTAGAGATGACTTTAAAAGCTGTGTTTGGGGGCTGGTGCTGTGACCTAGAAGGTTAAACCTCTGTCTGCAGTGCTGGCATCCAATATGGGTGCAGGTTCCAGTTCTGGCTACTCCACTTCTGATCCAGCTCCTTGTTAATGCATCTGGGAAAGCAGTGGAAGATGGCCCAAGCCCTTGGGCCTGTGCACCCATGTGGGGATCCAGAAGAGCTCTAGCGAACGGAAGATCTCTCTCTCTCTCTCTCTTGATATTGCTGCCTTTCAAATAAATGAACGAATAAATCTGAAAACAAGCAGCTTTTGGAGGAAGAAAGCAAGTGAAACAATCACTGAATAAAAACAAGAATGATGAATGATTGAAATTCATTTGCGATTCCCCTTAATAAGAAAGAGTCATATTTAAAAATCCAGAGTGAATGTTTCTAAGATTTAGGTATAGATCTTACTGTTCTTAAGTGCTATTGTGAAAGAGTGAATCTGTGTTCCCAAAGTGATGAAGCTTATGTCAGGTACTTAAACCTTGGGGTATAGAAAGAAAAATATAGAAAAAGTTCATGTCCTGACTTGTTATTAATTCATTCAGCTAGTTGGGACTTCCATCTACTTATAGCTTAAAATAATGGTTCTCAACTTTTATATGCTTGAGAATAACACAAAGAGCTAGTTAATCATGGATACTGTAGGGCCCCACAGTTTTGATTTGTTAAATTTAAGGGAGGTCTCTGAATCTGCATTTTAGTAAAGCCTTACAAGTTATTCTCCTACACCTTGACAGAGATACAAACCAGTGGACCAACTGCTAATTTCTATCTGAATTTCTATCTTTCTGAATTTCTATCTTTATTTTGGAATGGATAGTTAGACATAATATATGCACCTATATTCACTCTTCTAGATTAGCATAAAATCTTGTCAATTCCTGTGTCTGGCAGCACAGAGTAAGGATGGACAATGGTTTCTGAACTTGGGAAAATCCCCCCAATTTCCCCATTTTAAAATAAGAGAGTTAGGCTAGAGGCTGTCTAGACTCTCAGAAAGTTTTAATTTTTTAAATGCATATCTGATACCTGATATGATCTTGAAAATCATGGGCTTAGTGTTGTGGAGTAGTGGGTAAAGCCACTGCCTACAACAACAGCATCCTATATGGATGTTCCATTTCTGACCTAGCTCCCTGCTAATGGCCTGGGAACAGCAGCAGAAGATGGCCAAGTGCTTGGGCCCCTGCACCCATGTGGGAGAACTGGATGAAGCTCCTGGCTCCTGGCTTTGGCCTGGCCCAGCCCTGGCTATTGCAACCACCTAGAGAATGAACCAATGGATCTAACTAGCATATCTCTCTCTCCCTCTCTTATACTCCGTCTCTCCCTCTCTTTTAAATAAATAAATCTTAAAAAAATGAAAAGAAAAGTATGACTCGCATATTGGCTAGTGTGGGTGGAACGAACCTAGAAAAACAGAAATCAGTCTTTGGGCCATTAAATCAACTAAAAAGTTTAAGTAAGATTCCCTACCCTGCCCTCACATTCAGCCACAACCTGGGGAACTGGAATGACAAGAATATCTATGAACTCTATGCCTAAATGAAAAAAAGACTCATCTTGTTAACTTTTCTTACAACTGTAAATCTACACACAGATCTTTATCTGAAAGCAGATATACTGGTTGCCAAGCTGTCATTTAGCTGTGGATGGCTTGTGATTAGTATAAATAAAAATCATGCTTGGAATAAATTTTAAGAATTTGATTACCACTGTAAGTTGTGTTACAAATAACTGGATTCAGAAGATTCCTGTTTGACTAATTCTATGTTAGGTAAGAAAAGAATTCCTTCGCTTGATGCTGTTAAAATAGTCATGTCTATCAATCATCTGTCCATCCATCCACCCATTCAGCCATCCATCCATGTATGTGTATATATACATGTAATATATATATATATATATATATAAAAGCAACACTTAAAAAACTATATTGACAAAATTATGACTCACTCGGTTTCTACAATTTTTTTTTTTTATTTTTACACAGGTATCTTTTTTATTTATTTATTTATTTATTTATTTATTGACAAGCAGAGTGGACAGTGAGAGAGAGAGACAGAGAGAAAGGTCTTCCTTTTGCCGTTGGTTCACCCTCCAATAGCCGCCGCGGCCGGCGCGCTGCAACCAGCGCACCGCGCTGATCTGATGGCAGGAGCCAGGTGCTTCTCCTGGTCTCCCATGGGGTGCAGGGCCCAAGCACTTGGGCCATCCTCCACTGCACTCCCTGGCCACAACAGAGAGCTGGCCTGGAAGAGGGGCAACAGGGACAGAATCCGGTGGCCCGACCGGGACTAGAACCCGGTGTGCTGGCGCCGCAAGGTGGAGGATTAGCCTATTGAGCCGTGGTGCCGGCCTCATACTAGGTATCTTAATAATAGAAGTAGTTTAAAAATATCTGTTGATTGAGAGTTTATTCCAAACAAATTTATTATAATATTACAAAAACATTGCTGATTAAAATACATTTGCAAACAGTTGCAACAAAGTCTAAGAATATAAGATGGGGCTCACTGATTTGTGAACTGGTTCATCAGACATTGCCTGTTGCTGCCAAGTGTCAGATGCTTCTTTTGGCACTAGAAATAGAGCAATGGGGTTGAGTGGCTACGTGAGGGTAGGCCAAATAAAGTTAAGTTTCTGTTCCCACTGGGTATGAAAAGTAAAAGGTTAGACAGACAATAAACAAATAAAGAAAAAAAAACATGTAATATAGCAAACGGAAGTAGAAAATAGGATAGGGTAAAAGACAAAGGACAATGGGGAATTTACATTGAACTGTCAAGGAAACTACTCTGATAGGGTGGTGGATAAGTACAGATCTGAATGAAATGAGGAATGAGCTGTGTAAATATTGGAGAAGAGAGCTCCAGGCAATGGGAACAGCAACTACAATGTTGGAAAATCAGTAACAAATTTGAAAAGCCTAGGCTTTTCAAAAAGCACTACCACTCCTGTGGCAGAAGTTCTCTCTTCTACCAAGACCCTTCAAACCCTTCGGACCTCCTATTTCCCTGATCCTCTACAGCAGAATTAACCAACCAAATACTCTTGTGTTTGATGGTGGTGGGGTGTAGGGTTGGTCTGATCTTGATTGGATTGTAGCCTTAATAACAATGATTGGACTTTGTGCTCTGACACCATCTCCCTTCCTCCACCCTTTTATGTCCTGGTGTTGAACAGGGCAGATTCCTAATCAAGGTCTTTGATTAACCTAATGCTGTCGAGCGTAATGCTTCCCTGTCAATATTCTTTAGGTGTAGTATGTAATTTCTAATAGAATCTAATATTTCCATTTGCAACTGTACTCAGTTACCTTTAGATATACATAAAGCTTATTTAAAAAGAGAAAAAATATAACACATGAGGAGATATATTAAAAGACTTTATTCACAATAGAGAAATTTTACAAATATAATTTTTAAAAATTATGTGTCAATCTATTATGTTTCCCATAACATTAGATTTATATAAAGTTGGAGATGACAGAATGGGTTTATGTACAAATAAAAAACAATGTAAAAAAGATAATACACATGAAAAAATCATGACAAGTCATGGACTTCTGTAAATTGGCATACAACTTACATGTGTAATATTAATTGCACAGAGTATATAAAAAGCATATTGTTGTATAAATACGAAATGAAGTGCTAATTTAATTGTTCATCTTTTAGGATGTGAATACATATGTAAATTCAACTGCACAGTTCTGTTGAAAATGAATGAAAGCTACTGTCTACTTGAAGACTTCAGTTGTCTAAAATAATTAACACAAAGTATAATTTTAAGTAAATCACATCTCCCTAATATTAATCTCTTATCTTGTTTACATTTTTGGTGTTTTGGGACTTAGGCTAAAAAAACTCAAACTCTAAAACTGAAAAAAATTTATTCTTGCCTTTGGTGGAGTGACAATTAGTATGATTTCTTGTCTACTTACATCAGGATACAAATGGTACATTATAGTGTAGTGTGTACAGACCACTTGGCTCTAATACCCTATTTGCTGCAGAAATACTTTTCAGCTCTGTGCATTCTTTCAAATTAAATTGGAAAGCAAATTAGTTAATTTCAATTGTGAGTCCAAGGACATTCAGATGAAAATTGTAATATAAATACTCATGGCCCAATTTTGGCAATAATTTTATATTTTGCCTTAAAGTTCTGGGAAAAACAGGATACTCATAATCCATTTATTTCACTAGGTGAGCTGAAAATATGAGTGCAGGAAGCTATCCTGAGTCACAGAGACACATGAACATGGCTATAACGATGTTCTGAAGGATCTTTTTCATTGGCTAATTTTACTAATTTACTCTTTGATATAAAGCAATGTACAATATTAGGGAGAGGGTGGGGATGGAGAAAAGGAGGTCATACAAGGTGATCCTGTCCAGACAAAGGAAATCTTTTGAAACACTCCTAACAGCTGAAATATTCAAACCATTAAGTTTATTGACAGCTAAGAAAATAAGTGTCTTAAAATTATTAGGTTAAATCATATGAAATTGCTGATCTGGGGCAGCTTTTAAAACTACAAATGCAGCAATTTCATATGCTGTTTGATCACTGTATGTTGAAAACGTAGGTAAAGTCATTATACCTCAGAATGTGCATCATCGTAGTCTTTTCATGGAAATAAACGCTATATGAACCAATGTAAGAGAATACAAGGTGCCATCAATCCATTCTTGGGGAAACCATTCATATTTCAAAACTTATTGTTTAGAAGAATCATGTAGTTTTTTTGATTTGCTGCAGATCAAATTGTGGTGGATTGAGAGTGTCCATTCCTATAAGTTGCTTCTAGGTTAGGATCTTGATTTTGAATTTAACCATAGTTATATTATATTCTTATTTAGTCCAAGAGTTTATTAGGTTTTCCTTAATTGACCATGAATAGAAAAATTTGCAAAAACTTTTTTCAGAGTCAAATGTTGCTTTCATAAACAGAAATGAAATAAATTAGCACATATAAGAAAGGGCAATTTTCAAATCTGAATCTAACAGAATGCTTCTTTTCTCAAGAAAAAAAATTAAAGATGCAATGCAAACAAATGAACTAAGGCCATATGAAATTCTCACTTTCTCTTCAGAGACCCAGTTCAACACACTAACAGTTATACTGTTTCTACTTAAAAACTATAATTCAGTGACAGAAAAGCTCTGCAAAAACTTGAGAGCTCACCTTGTTGTGTAGTAGGGGACGGAAGAAATTAGGAAGTACATGATCCAGCAGTGACACACCGCATTTAAAATAAAAATCAAGAACAAATTCACAAAATAGGGAACACTAATATAATGAACTAACAAAAATATACTGCACTTCTGATGAAATGAGGTCAACATGAGATGAGCCTTTTGGGATGATGTTCTAATTGAATTACAATGTGAGAGAAATATTCTATCAAATAATGATAGACCCGCATACGGAAGCTGTCACAGTTATAAGATCTGTCTCTGGTGGATAGACAAACCAGATTCACAAGAAATTGAAAAGAAAAAAGTTTTTTTTAATACTTAATTTATTATTATGGCTTTTTGCAACATGGCAAAACATTACAGCTTAAAGCAGACATCATCTCCTCATAGAGGAGGAAAAAGTTTTGCAGTCAAATCAAATTTTAATTAAGAAGTCATTGGTATACCATTCTACTCAATTAAAAACAATATTATCCCTTCTTGAACTCCAGAGATAATAGATTACTTAAAAACAAAAACCTGTTGATCCATTGACTGAATAATAAAGGACATGATTAGGAATTTAGGTCCATTTATGCTTATGATAATAAACATAAAAGACTGCAAAACAATTTTACAACTTAGAATAACACAGACATTAATAAAATTTCATGTGCCTGATTATCGGAAAAGGAATTATTAAGGTATGCAGTGAAGGAAATACAGCAGAGTAAAATATAAAATATTTTTTTTATTTCACTTTCACTTCAACTTCCTTTTGAGCTGTAGGGAGGATAGGGAGAAGATGTGCCTCAGTATTGAAGATCCAGTGTTCCAGTGGAAGAAGATCATCATCAGAAAATATTAAGTACAAATATCTGGTGAGAGAAATATGAGAATATGAGGCTCAAGAAGAACACAGTGGGCAGTGAAGCCAAAAAGACGCAGCAAAAACCACATCGATGTCTCCAGTCAACTCACGGAGGAACAGGACAACAGTGAGGTGTATCAAACCCTTAGGACATATACTCACTAACATGGAATGAAGATGCTAGTCTGTGCTTTGGTATTAGTATATGAGAATAATGCAATGCTATCTCAACTCACTGAATTTAGCAAGGTTTGAAAACACCTGGAATGACTGCTGTGCACGTAGAATGGCATTCTGAATCAGTCATACTTGGTATTATTTGAATGTGTTCATGACAATGACATTTACAAAGATGTGCTCAGGTATCTCAGTCACATATTTTTAGAACCATTTTCACTTACTTTAGTGTCTCTGCTAGGAAAAAACTCTGTTGCACATTATCATATTTCTCATGAGTGAAATAAACATCCCTGAGGCCAGAGTAGCCTCCATTCACTCTGCAGTGACTTTCCAGGGCCTAAAGAACAAAGAGGAGGAGAAAAAAATGGTCATTTTTCAGCAAACTGATTGTCACTAATGGTTATTAATATCAGAGTCAGATAAAATAGACTGAAATTGAATGAAAACTTGTAACAGTTCTAGGTGAAAAATTTAAAAACCAAAAAATACAAATGCTATAAAATATGTGAAGTCAAAGAATATATAGACAGTAAGCTTTATTTAATTGGAAAGATGTCTACATTTAGTTTTGGAGTAACTTTTCACTGATTTGACCATTTCCTTCTATAGTCTAGAGGAGAATTTGGCAAACTATGGACCACATTTATTTCTGGCAAACTAAATCTAGCCTCCTACTTATTTATTAAAAAATCATCAGTTTTCATTTTATTTGAAAGGCAGATAGATAGAGAACTTCTATTGGCTGGTTCATCCCTCAAATGTCTGTGACAGCCAGGGCTGGCCACGCCAAAACCAAGAGCCAGGAACTTTACTTGTAGCCATTGGGTAGTTGGATCCCAAGAATTTGAATCATCATCTACTGCTTCCAATGGTATGCATTAAGCAGGAAGCTGGATCAGAAGCAGAGTAGCTGGGATCCTAACCAGGCACTCCATGGGATCTGGGTAACCCAGATGGTGACTTAAACTACTGTACCAAATGCCTGACCCTTCTGTTTATTTGTGCAGATAATGATTTCTTTTGAGCAACAGCCATACTTATGTTTCTATGTTGTCTGGATTGTTTTTGCATAAAATGACAGTTGTGTAGCTGCAACAGAGACTGCATTGTGTCAAGCCTATACTGCTGGCCCTTACAGAAAAAGTGTGCTGACTGCTGGTTCTACTGAGACAGTTAATAACTGTGATTATAAATCCATGGTTGAGGAAATGTACTAGACCAAAAATGGCTGCTATTAAAATAAGAACATCTTATTTCTTTTTTTTCAAAATTTAAAAAAATTTATTATTTATTTGACAGATAAGAGTTAGACAGTGAGAGAGAGAGAGAGACAGAGAGAAAGGTCTTCCTTCCATTGGTTCACTCCCCAAATGGCCACAACGGCCAGATCTGCGCTGATCCGAAGCCAGGAGCCAGGTGCTTCTTCCTGGTTTCCCACGTGAATGCAGGGGCCCAAGGATCTGGGCCATCCTCCACTGCTTTCCCAGGCCACAGCAGAGAGCTGGATTTGAAGAGGAGCAGCCGGGACTAGAATTGGCGCCCATATGGGTTGCCAGTGCCGCAGGCCTAGGATTAACCCACTGCGCCATGGCGCCGGCCCTTATTTACCTTTTTAAATTCTCATCAGTTATTAAAAATTTTCTAGCTTTTTGACATTATTTATAAAAATTTTACATTGTGTTTTGATATACACACATTGTGAAGTTATTACTATAATCAAGCCAACCAACATACCTGTCACCTCATATCTCATAGTTACCTTTTCTTGTGGGGAGAACAACTAAGATCTACTCCCACACTGTTACTAACTATAGTTACTATACTGTATGTTAGGTTTCCAGAATTTGCTCTTCTAAGGTACAACTGAAAATTTGTACTTTTTGACCAATCAGCTTCTACCTCATTCTTCAATTTCTGGTAATTGACATTGTACTCTATGAGTTCTACATTTTTTTTTTTGATTCTGTATGATAATATAGAACTTTTGTCTTTCTACATCAAGCTTGTTTCATTTAATATAATCTCCTCCAAGTTCATTCATGTTGTCACAAATGGCAGGCATTCATTCTTTTTTAAGGCTGAATAATATTCATCTGTGTATATATCAGACATGATGTAATACATATATGTATACACATATATAAAACACACGTTTTCTTGATCTATTCAACTGTTCATGAACACATAGGTTGTTTCCATATGTTAGCTATTGTGCGTCGAGCAATGAACATGGGAGTGTGTGTGCCAACTTTTTTGAGATTCTGATCTCATTTACTTTGGATATACTGCCTGAAGATCACATTGGTGCTCTAAATGTGTCAGAATATGGAGTCTTTCTGACCTTAGATATTTGTATTAGGACTAGTCCACAAACAAAATCTACATAAATATTTCAAAATTTGAGAAACTCTGAAACTGGAAACAAGTCTATTCTCAAGCATTTTGGATGAGAGATTCTCAACCTGTATACCTATGGTAGTCCTGTTTCTAATTTCTGTAGGAACCTCTATACTGTTTTCCATAATGGCTATATTAATTTGTATCACCAACAATAGTGTTCAAAGGTTCCCCTTTTTCCACATCCTTTTTAACATTGGTTATCTTTGACTTTTTGGTAACAATCATTCTACCAAGTGTGTGGTTCTGATTTGCATGTCTCTGATGATTTGTGATGTTGAGCATCTTTTCATATGCCTGTTGGCCAAGTGCATATCCTCTATGGAAAAATGTCCATTCAGGTCCTTTTTTACATTAAAACTTTTTTTTTTGCTATTGTGTGAATTCTGTATAAATTTTAGATATTAATCTTCTATTAGATATGACACAAAAATTTTTTCTCCCTTTCTGTAGGCTGCCTTTTCATCGAGTTGATTATCCCCTTTGCTGTGCAGAAACTTTTCAGACTGATGTGGTGCCACGTATTTATTTTTGCTTTTGTTACTTGTGCTTTTGGAGTTAAACCCAAAAATCATTGCCAAGATCAATCTCAAGAAGAAGCTTTGTTCCCAGTGTGTTCTAGGAGTTTCATGGTTTCAGATCTTATGCTTCAGTCTTTAATCCATTTTCAGTTGATTTTTATGTGCTGTTTGTCTTTTGAAATTATATTGGTTGCTTTGCTCATTATCAGGCATTTTTATCTTTAGGCAAGTTATTTTTTTCTTACCACATCTATTAATGCTACTAATACAATGGCCAAAAATTACCATTGCAAAAAAATTGTTATCTGAAATCTGGTTTTAATTCATCAGTCGTGTACAAAAATAACTAAATTTAAGACTAAAATATTAATACTTGTAATAAAATAAAGTATAAATAAAATAAACTTTTCTATGCCATTTTAAATTTATTTTTCAGTTTTCTTTCATGACTCATAATTTTCCTTTTTTCTACATACATTAAGTATACACCATTCTTTTTTCTGGAAAGCACAGGTTTTGCCACAGTGAGAAAAATTTCCATTGGCTAGAAAAGGGTTTGAGAGGCTCGTGCTGTGGCAGAGTAGGCTAGGTTGCCGCCTGAGTGCCGGCATCCCATATGGGTGGGTGCCAGTTCATGTCCCGGCTACTCCACTTCTGATCCAGCTCTCTGCTATGGTCTGGGAAAGCAGTAGAAGATGGCCCAAGTCCTTGTGCCCCTGCACTGGCATGGGAGAGACCCGGAAGAAGCTCTTGGCTCTTGGCTTTGGATCGGCCCAGCTCTGACCACTGCAGCCATTTGAGGAGTGAACCAGTGGTAGGAAGACCTTTCTCTCTGTCTCTCCCTCTCTATCTGTAATTCTGCCTCCCAAATAAATAAAAAAAATGAGGAACATAGGAATTTATATAGTGTAGAACTTATAAAATAAGCGAGAGCGAGAGAGAAAGTTTTGGCCATGGCTTCCCAAGATCAGGGACTCTGTCTGAGAGCTCAGCTTCTACTTGCAGATGCTAGTAATGAGGATATTGATCTTCACACCAGGCTGGAAGGCAGAAGGGAGAGAGCTTGGGGCCATGAGGAGAAGCATTTAATTACCAGGTTAAAGAAAATCTGACCAGCAGGCTGCAAGAGTAAAGAAAATGCCTCACAATTTGGTACCTTTTAAAAGCCCCCAGGAAAAGGGAACAATCCACTTATAAAAGATGCTTTGATTAAATTCTAAGTTCCAGACAATGAAGGAAATGCAGGACAAGCCTCAAGAATGAAACTTTTAGGTCTTTTCTTTCTTTCCCTTCTTTTTATTTTATTTTTTATAAGAGGTTAGATAAAAAGCCAAGTAACAGGCACATGAAGGCCAGAGACCATCTATAAAAAAGGCAAAAAAATTGAGAAGAAATGGGTAATGAAACTCCATTTCCAGATACTCCCTTAAAATAATTTTAACCCAACAACCTTTGCTGTTCATTCCTTTGAGTTACTTTGATGACAGGTGAATGAGAGGGCCAAGCATGACAAATAGTTGTCCCTCCTGTCCAGGAAAACATCTACAGGCTCCTTCATTGGTTACAGGAAAATAGTTGCTTTGAAGTAGACAGCACCCATTGGTCTTTGCAGACCATCTCACTCATTCTTTTTCTCCCTCAGTCCGCCTGGGACAAGCTAGAGTAGTCAAGAGCACAATGTCCTAGAGAGGGGGCTGGATCTAAGCATCCTAACTGTGGCCTCTGAGATTCCTTGATCCAGGCAATGCACTTCTCAACATGGGGTTGTAGTGAGAATAAAATAGGATGAAGAAATGCTTGGCTCAATGATAATGGCCTTTCAGAAGTTAATTTTTTATTAATCAGTTTGACAGGCAGAGAGGAAGATATATATCTCTGTCAAACATTCAATCATTTATCAATCAATCATCTATCTGGATAGGAAGATCCTCCATTCACTGATTCACTCCCCAAATGCCTACCCACAATGACTGTGGTTGGGCTGGGGTCAATGCTAGGAGCAAGAAACCAATCCAAGTCTCCCATGTGGGCGGCAGTGCCTGAGCCTTCACAAGGGTCTGCGCTGGCAGGAAGCTGGAATCAGGAGCCAGAGTCGGGAACTGATCCTACAAGCTCTAATACGGGATAATGGGAGCTAAACTGGTAGGCTAAATTTCTACTTCTAGAGCTTTAGAGAGGACCAGCTACTTCCAATTTTTGAGACTTTTGGTAAATTTTAAAAAGTAAAAAGACAAAATGCCCAAAGAGGCATTTTTAACTTTCAAAAATTAAAATACTTTCACATCAAAAGTCAAAATTTTAAGATTTTAGGAATGTAAAGTTGGGGACAAGTAGCCTTTCCTAGGTCTTTGCAATAGGTCTTGCTTCTACCAGTATCTCTTCAAGCAGTTATGTGTCTGTACAGCTTAGCATGATCAGATCACCATTTCACTACAATGTGCTCTTGGGACTCAGTCTCTAGGCATATGGAACACCTTGATTTTGTGTAGATGCTTATATTATCAGTGACCATATGTGACCGAGATGTGTTTATAACAGAGAACAGGGTATGAGAATGTTTATAGTGACTAGAGTTGTAAACAAATGATAAAAGGATAAATCTGACCCTAAGTGATTGTACTTTGGGAACAGGATGTAATAAAATAGCAAATAGATGAGTTAAACCATAAGTCAGAAAGCTGCAATGTGAGAATTGGGGAGTGTTCTCTCTCCCAGATTACATGACTGGCCCATAGTGATTTCCAAGAGTGAACCCAAAGGAAAATACTACTGAGGCTGTCTGCTTGAGATGGGTCTGAACTCAAGGATAGAATACAGAGCACCAGGCTACATGGACACATCAAAGGGAGGTAAAAAACAGGAATCAAGCCTGGGGAGGCAGAAGTAGGAAGAGGGAAGTTGAGTTACTCTCTGTGAGTCAAGATGTTTATGTGGAAAAGTTGGTTTTAGGGAACTAAATGAAAATGTCTATGGATGTCCATGCCTCCACCTTGCCCCTACCAGCTGTCTCCTCCCCACCTGCTGCAACATCCCTAGGTATCTACTGTGGTAGACCAGTTGAGACAATGTATAATATGATAGGTATATACACCTATAACTAATATTCTAATAAAGCTCATACTATAAGTTAACAGACGTTTAATTGGCAGAAATATAACAAAGTTCTTCATGATATTATTGAGAAAATGGAAATGAAACATCAAGTGTTTCTGATAGGTGGATTCACAAGTGCCTGGATAACTGTGATTAATGGAGTGCTGGTAACTCATGGATTTTAACAAAATATTTATCTTTTCATTGCCCATGCCAATAAGTTGTTAGAATTGATCAACCAATTAAAAAAGTTGTAAGCTAAAAATAAACATACAAAAATCAGTAAGTTTTTAATATGCTAATAATAAACTCACTGAAAGAGAAATAAAGAAATTCCATTTACAAAAGCCACAAAATAAATCAAATATTTAGGAATAAATTTAGCCATAGTGAAAGCTATCTATAATGAAAATTATCAAACATTGATGAAAGAAATCATCCAGGACACAAATGTAAAGCTATTCCTTGTTTGTGGATTGGAAGAATCAATTTCATTAAAATGTCTATACTACCAAAAGTAATCTACAGACTCAATGCAATCCCTATCAAAATACCAATGACATTCTTTAGAGAATTAGAAAAACACAGTCTAAAATTTATATGGAGGAGCTGGTGCTATGGAGTAGCGAGTAAAGCCACTGCCTGCAGTGCTGGCATCCCATATGGGAACTGGTTCGAGTCCCGGTTGCTCCACTTCCAATCCAGCTCTCTGCTATGGCCTGGGAAAGCAGAAGATGGCCCAAGTCTTTGGGCCCTTGCACCCACGTGGGAGACCCAGAAGAAACTCCTGGCTCCTGGCTTAGGATTGGCGCAGCTCCAGCTGTTGTGGCCAGCTGGGGAGTGAACCAGCAGATGGAAGACCTCTCTCTCTCTCTCTTTGTGTCTCCTTCTCTCTCTGTGTAACTCTGACTTTCAAATAAATAAATAAAACTTTTTTTTAAAAAAAGAGTAATGAGCTAGGATTTAAAAAAAAAAAAAAAACAAACAAACAACATTCAGATGGAATCACAAAAGATCCAGAATAGACAAGGCAATCCTGAGGAAGAAAAATCAAACTGGAGGCATTGCAATACCTTACTTCAAAGCATACTTCAAAGCTACAATAATTAACACAACATGGTAGTGGCATAAAAACATCTACATAGATCAGTGAAACAGAACAGACAGCTCAGAAATTAGTCCATGTACATATAGCCAACTGATTTTTACAAAAGTGCTCTTTTCAACAAATGGTGCTGGCAAAACTGGATTTATATATCTAGAAGAATGAAATTAGATTCATACCTCTCACCACATACAAAAATTAACTGAAAATGGATCAAAGACCTAAATGTAAGATCTGAGGCAATAAAGCTGCTGGAAGAAAACGTAAGGGAAACACACCAAGACATTAGTGTAGGGGACGACATCTTAGAAAAGACCCTCCAAACACAGGCAGCAAAAGCAAAAGTAAACAAATGGGATTTTATAAACTCAGGAGCTTCTGCACAGCAAAGGAAATAATCAATAGAATAAAGAGACAGCCAACAGAAAGGGGAAAAAATATTTGTATGCTACCTATCTGGCAAAGGTTTAACATCCAGAATTACCAGCAACTTAAAAAATTCAACAACAACAACCAAAATGCACCCCAGTTAAGAAATGGGCAAATGATCACAAGACAATTCTTAAAAGAAATACAATTGGCCAAAAAATAAATGAAAAAATGCTCAACATCACTAGCCATCTGGGAAATGAAATCAAAACCATGATGAGATATCACCTTACCCTCGCCAGAATGGCCAGAATCCAAAAGGGAGTTAACAAATGCTGGAGAGGATGTGGAGAAAGGGGAACACGTATATACTGTTGGTGGGAATGCAAGTTAGTGCAGCCACTGTGGAAAACAGTGTTTCCTTAGGGGGGAAATAAAAAAAGAAAGAAAGAATAGTATCTATGAACTACATTGAACCTATTAAAACTAATTAAAAGTTTTAAAAATAGGAACAGAAAGAGGTATACCTTTCTAACATTGTCAGTCATTAAAACAATGGGAAGAACTGTTTCCCTAGGTAGCACATTCACTTTTGCTGTGAAGTCTCGAATTGCTGAGGAGTAATTATTGGCAAAGATACGGAGTCTTGTCTTTGAGTACAAGGTAGGATGATGTGATTTTTAAGAGTCTGTCTGCATGTTGTAGTCTGGGTTCCCTTACAAACAAAGCGTGAGACAGGGCTGGATTCAGGATGTTTATGGGCAGGGGAGGGTTGAGAGCAGGCAGTAAGAAAGCGCGAGAGTGAAACAGGGACTGGAGAAGAGCCCACGATGCAGGCTGAGTAGAATCCAGCTGTGTGTGACAGGGCTCTCCTCTGCTGGGACCACTGAGGAAGCATGCAGCACGGAACACAGTTATTCTTTAAGAAGGAAGAAATGGATAGTCTGCCATCAACTCCAAAATCTCACTGGTAGCAGGTCGTCCTTGGAGCCGTCATCCTCCCCCACCACAGCCAGCTTCTTGGGGAAAGGCTCTCCTGTCGTCTGACAATGTTTGCAGCAGTGACCACTCAGGGCCAAGTGGTGTGACTAAGTCTGAGTTGGAGCAGCCGAGAAGAGAAGCCCTGGGTACTTGAGCTGGGAGTTGCTAGCATGCAGGGTGCTGCCCCATGGAGCTGCTGCTGAAACACGGGGGACCAAGGGGATGCAGTGGGCAAACACAAGTGCTGCCATGCCTTCGATGTCTATGATTTCAGTGCTGAAAAAAAGGCCAGTGCCACCAGCATGCCCTGTCCACCACTCTACTGCAGGTTCTGGCAGAGCGTACTAGTGGTGGAAAGTGGAGGGTGATGGTGGTGGTGTGACACCGAGGAGTGATTGCACATTTTGTGTTATGCTGAAAAGTTGGCAAAGATAAAAAGCACACCACATAAAACCAACTTTATTAACCCACAAACCATCCCCCTGAAGAAAAGCCAAAACTTCCTGCCCACCCAGCAATATTTACTTCCTGTTTTTTTATCTCTTCTCTTTCATTACAATTTTTTTACATTTTAATATCTATAAAATTAGTGCATCCTATTTTTTTTTTTTTTGACAGGCAGAGTGGACAGTGAGAGAGAGAGACAGAGAGAAAGGTCTTCCTTTGCCGTTGGTTCACCTTCCAATGGTCGCCGCGGCCGGCGTGCTGTGGCCCGCCGTGGCCCGTGCACTACGCTGATCCAAAGGCAGGAGCCAGGTGTTTATCCTGGTTTTCCATGGGGTGCAGGGCCCAAGCACTTGGGCCATCCTCCACTGCACTCCCGGGCCACAGCAGAGAGCTGGCCTGGAAGAGGGGCAACCAGGACAGAATCCGGCGCCCCGACCGGGACTAGAACCCGGTGTGCCAGTGCCGCAAGGCGGAGGATTAGCCTGTTGAGCCACGGTGCCAGATAGTGCATCCTATTTTAACTGGCAGCACTGTTCTTTATCACTGGTGTATAAAACAATGATACCTCTTACAAATTATAGTGTTTTAGGTTGATAAAATACATTACTTCTGATATTTTCAAGTTAAGCTGATATTCTTCAATTCCTTTACTGGTCAACTCAAGACCAAAATACTTAAGTATCACCAAAGCTTAGATGAACCACAATTTAAAAACATTTTTTCCAGAGGAAAAAAACCCCAGAAGTTAAAAGGAATTGAAATGACTACTGATTAAACATAATTAGAAAACTTTGCATGTTTTACTTGGAATGCTATTTCTGAAAATGACTGATGATTAGTGGTAATACACTAAATGAAGAGGGAAATAAGAAATTCACCAAAGGCTTCCTAAGATATTAAATTTTATACAAAGGCAATATTCACTTAAGATTTCTTGAAAGAAGAGATTCCTAATGGATAGTTTTTAAATATAGTTAACTTTCTAACAAAAAGTGCTAGAGGATGAGAGTATAATTAAAGCATTTGCTTATTCTTACTCCCTGAATTCCATCCCACTATAATTTCAGAATAATAGCCCTTAAAATTAGAGATTGTGCAATGCATCTCTAGGAGGGCAGTGCCTCTAGCATCCAGCACACAAAATGCTCAGTAGATTAGCTTAGGAAGATGATTCACCATAATCAGTAAGGAGACACCCAGGAGGTGAAAGATGCTTTAAACAGCATATTGGACAGATGGAATGCTTACAGATACTCAGAGAAAGCTGCTAGCGAAGGAAATCCTTCTGCAAAGTAACTTTTCCATAAGTTCTTTCTAAAAGTTAGATGCAAGTAGCTCATTTAAGTATATACTAACATTTTCAAGCCCAAAGACTAATATATCACTTGAAAAAGCTTCAGGGAGAAAGACAGCGAGTGAGAGAGCGAGTGAGCTTCCATCCATTGGTTCACACTCCCCAGGTGGCTGCCCATATGGGATGCCAGTGTCGCAAGTGGCATATGGGATGCCAGCACTGCAAGAAGTGGCTTTCCCAGCTGTGCCACAATGCCAGGCCCCTGTAGTGTTTTCTTGAAACAGACAATAGATAGGGTTGAATATTTCAAAGTTGTCCACAATCCTTTGTAGAATTAAGTGATTACTGTTTCCATAGTGATGGGAATTTAATTTTATAATATGCTTTCTGGATAGCTTCTTTAATATTCAAGTTTATCAGTATATATATATATATATATATACATACATATATATATATATATATACATGTATATGTTACACACAACAAAGGCAAACCAGGGATACAGAATGGCCTAACTCAAAATACTCAGCCCTGAAAAGGAAACACTCTGATCAAAGCTTTACAAATTATAGACAGGTTGATATATCAGATTTATAGGTATCACTCATCAGGTTTTACCAAGACACTTATTCATAAGAAAATATGTAAATGAAAATATCACCTCTACAGCTTCCCAGGCCCATTTCCTGTACTTTGGATCGTGAGTCAGTCGCCACATATACATGTAAGTCTCAACAACTTCTGGTCGTAAGATGTAGTATTTTTCATTTTGCCTTGTAGCAATGGCTTCAACACCACCATCAAATCTGAAAGCTTCTGGTCCGAGTTTCATAACTGCAGAACACGCAGTGGGTGAATAAGGGTTAGCGTCCTGGACAACACCTAGAGCCTATAACTTACATGAAACTAGAAAGTACTCAAGAGTGACACCAAAAGAATAATTTTAACTAACAGTAATATAACAGGCAATATTCAGTATACTTTTAATGTCTGTGGTAACAATATTATTTTTTTTTTTCCACATAAGCCCCATTCACTGAGTTCACAGCAAGTAGTCACAATGCACCATGGGACATTTAGCTGTTAGTTAGCTGTCAGTAGTTGAGAATTCTCATGGCCCAAAGGCCAGTTATATGACTCTGTGCTTCAGACTCCCATTTTATAAAAAGGGACATGGAAAAATAGGGAGGATTAATAATGTTTTATAAAATATTATGCTTATTTTTGAACTGGAACAGGGACCTCACCCAGTGTTATTTAGCTAGAGCTGGGGTCAGTATATTAGGCTAGTCAAACCCTCTATAAACTGGATTTTTGTTTCTTGACAAACTAAGGGTATACATTTTTAGGTAGAAAAGTAGTGACCTTTAAAAATATTGATCCTTTTATGATGTCCACCTGATCAAGTTTCATCAGGCACAGTGGACATTCTTTGGATGGCAGTAATGACAAAGTTTCTTATTTAATGAAAACAAAGCATGTGAAAATTGTTTGTAAATGAAGAATATACTCACATGTGCGATTATAAGATTCATGACAGGTACGGGCAATTTCAGCCCCGAGTTCAAGATAGTGTTGAGCCCGACCTTCAGGGGCTCCATCTGCCCCAAGTGCAAACATGCCTCCAGCAAAGCAGGTCAGGTGGCCCATCTTGTGTTCCAGCAGGCCCCCTTTCCACTCTGCGATGTAAGTGAGTCCCCCGCTAGACTTGCGGATCAGGTGAGTCTCAATGGCCTAAAAAGAATACGTTTTTAACATTTTGGAAACTCTAGCTCATACTTAAAATATCACTAACATTAAAAGAAAAAATATGATGACTTACAATTTGAATCAGATGGTAGAAATCCAATTCAACCTGAAGTTTTATGTTACTTCCTTCTGTATACTTTTTCTCATCCATGCCTTATTAACTTGCTTAGTTAGAATTCACATTGTTAGGCCAGCCCAGCTGGATCTGCCTGGCTCCATGACCCAAGACACATAGTCCTCATACCCAAAACACCAACCCTTTCTCAAAGGCAGGCCACTGATGTAGTGGTGATAGTGTATGCTCATTTTTTCATTTCTAGAAATGGAAAACCAGAACAAGATCCAGGCCCTATTATGGATGGAGAACAGAGCTTATCTGCATATGTGCTCCAGGCTGGTGGCATTACTCTTTCTTTCATTCCCTTAGACTTGGAGACATGGCAAAAAAGAATTGCAGAGAGGCAAACTACTTCCTGTCTGTGAACTCTGTGGGTAATTTGATGACTATATCCCTAAAGTAGTTGGAATTTTAATTGTCATTTGATGATTATTTACCATCATAATTTACATTTCCAGTGTGGGAACACATACATCAAGTTCCTCCCTAACCATTCTATTAAAATGCATATTAGTATACACTGAATAAATTTTTTTTAAAAAAGAAAAAAGATATTTAACTTTACTGAAGAAATAACAATGTTTGCAAAAATGATTTATATAGCATCTTTGACTTCTGCTGCAGGACTGCCGATACTCTTAAACTAGATAAAGCAAGAAGCTTTACATTTTATTTACTATCTTTTTAAAGATTGTGACTTATTTATTTATTTGAAAGACAGAGTGACACAAAGAGAAGGAAAGAAAAAGATCTTCCATCTGTTTGCTCATTGCCCAGATGCTCACAACAATCAGTGCTGGACCAGGCCAAAGGAGCAGGAACTCCACCTGGTCTCCCATTTGGTGGCTCAAGCCATTATCTTCTGCCTCCCAGACTGCACATAGCAGGAAGCTGGTATCAGAATTAGAATCAGGACTCAAACACAGGCAGTCTGACATGGAATGCGGGTGTCCCAGGTGACGTCTTAACTGCTGCACCAAATGTCCACCCAGCTTTATATTTTACAAAGCAAAAATGAAGTGTATTTCAATTTACTAATTTCCCATTAGTTTAGCAGAAAATGCTTTCTGCCCTCACCTCATTCACTTTACAGGAGGAAAATGGCTATACCTCTATGCTACTATCAAAAAAGAGGGACTTGGGGGGTGGGGCGGGGAATACATTTGAGAATGGCAGACATAGGAAAAAATTTATGTTAGGGAAGAATGAATGGAAATACACAGGCAGATAAAATACACAGGCAGATAAAATCTTTCTTTTTATTAGAAGTAAACAAAAAAAGTAAAACAAGATGGTAAGAAATTAACATAGTACTGTGCTCATTAACTGTGGTTAGGCTAATTTTATTGATGGCTTAGTTATTACATTAATATTTCATTCTTATTTAATGCAACTGAACATCTTAGCTATTTACACTTCTTATAACACAAATTACAGTAAATTACTTCAAGCAGATACTTTTTCATCACCCAAGAAATTATTGTTTCTACAAGGCAAGAGTAATAGCTTTTGAGCATGGATTAGAAAAACATTATTACCCTGATATGGATCTTGACTAAAGTACTAGGTTTTTTTTAGCATGATTCTGACCAATTTATTACCTCTTAAGCTACAATGAAGTTTCAATGCCTTCAAATCAATTTTGTATCTGAATGGCAATAAAAATTTGATTTTGTTTGGCAATAGAAAAATATCAATAAATACAAAGAAGGAAAAATAGTCCTTATTTGCTCTAATTTTTTTGGGTATGTCAAGGCCAAAAAGAAATGATTAGGAAGAAAGAATACTGTATATTTTGTGATTTCATCCTTCTGTATCTGAAAAGAAAGTCAATTTGATGAAGAACTGTAGAATCTTAAGTGCCTGATAGATCACCTGCCCAGGTATCATTCATCGTTGTGGATTCTTGGTGTGGTCTACTACACAGGGCCATAATAGGCAACTGAAAACTCAAAATAGTTTGTTATTAAAGCAACCAAAGAAAATATGCCACTCTGTGAATAAATGGTATCCCAGATCCACAGAAGCTAAAAACGTATCCCCTCATGTTCAGTAGTTCAACCACCCAGAACACAGATATAAGGAGGCCTGTGCCTCTGATGAATACATCTTAAAGGACAACTGAAAGAACTTTTCTATAGGAGACAGTTACTTCTCAAAATCAGTTTAGTTGTTTTAGCTTTGTTTCCTCAGTTGAAAATACGCAATGGATGGAAAATGTTTTTCTTATTAAGAGAAACAGGGAACACTTGGATTTCATTTGTTCTTAATGGATGTTCCTGTCAATGATTTCTCTAAATACAATCACTAACAGTTGTGTGGGTATAGTCTAAAACTAGGGGAAAATACTTCAAAGAATATTTTAAAGCTGTCATTTTTGAAACATTAAGACCTTAGAGGGTCACTATAAGATGAGAATGAGTAAAATGTCTGCCAGAATGGTATATAGAAGATAACTTACAGGAAACCCATAATACATAGGGAAGAACTCCTTAGGCTAAAACCTGAAGCTTTATGGAAATGAGTAAAATAAGCCTGGAAGAGACCACATGGACTACATCATGGACTGCTTCTGATATTTATCATGTGCCTTAACAAAGGCTATGCCAAACAAAGGCCAACGTTCTAACCAAGGCACTTCTGGTTCTCATATGTGAAATTGTCGAGTTGTATGTGCTGTGATAGATGAAGCTCCCAGCTGATCTTGGGGGAGTAATCAAGGTAATATTTGATATAGTTAACCCAAGCAAAGGAAGCTGCATTTACATTTAAATCAATAAAACATCATATGTCAAAAACATTGAGACCTCCTGTTTCATACACCAATTTTAGAACAATGGCTATGACATCTAAAAATAGCTTATAAATTTTGATAATTTCCATATAAATAAATATTATTTATTAGAAAAATTCTAAGAAGTTAAGAAGGCAGCCAACTTTTTTTTAGGATTTAGCCACAATTTCACATTATTTGAGAAGCCTTAATAATAATCAATGTTAAACAGGAGACCCCGAATAGCTAAAGCAATCTTATACAACAAAAACAAAGCTGGAGGCATCACAATACCAGATTTCAAGACAACTGCAGGGCAATTATAATCAAAACAACCTGGTACTGATACAAAACATATAGACAGACCAATGGAACAGAATAGAAATGCCAGAAATCAACCCAATCATCTACAGTCAACTTATCTTTGACAAAGGAGCTAAAAGCAATCCCTGAAGCAAGGACAGTCTCTTCAACAAATGGTGCTGGGAAAACTGGATTTCCACATGCAAAACTATGAAGCAAGACCCCTACCTTACACGTTACACATAAATTCATTCAAAATACATCAAAGACCTAAATCTATGATCTGATACCATCAAACTATTAGAGAACATTGGGAAAACCCTGCAAGACATTGGCATGGGCACAGAGATCTTGGAAAAGACCCCAGAGGCATAGGCAATCAAATCCAAAATTGATAAAGGGATTACATCAAATTGAGAAGCTTCAGTACTGCAAAAGAAACACTTGGCAAAGTGAAGAGTCAACTGACAGAATGAAAGAAATTATTTGCAAACTATGCAACTGATAAAGGATTAATAACCAGAATATATAAAGAGATCAAGAAATTCAACAACGAAACAAACAACCCAGTTAAGAAATGGGCAAAGGACTTAAACAGACATTTTTCAAAAAAGGAAATCCAAATGACCGACACATGAAAAAATGCTCGGGATCACTAGCTGTCAGGGAAATGAAAGTCAAAACCATGATGTTTCACCTCACCCTGGTTATAACAAATGTTGGTGAGGATGTGGGGAAAAAGGTACACTAATCCACTTTTGGTGGGAATGTAAACTGGTGAAGCCAATATGGAAGACTATATGGAGATTCCTCAGAAACCTGATATAGACCTACCATATGAGCCAGTCATCCCATTCCTGGGAATTTACCCAAGGGAAATGAAATTGGCACATCAAAGAATTATCTGTACGCCCATGTTTATTGCAGCTCTATTCACAATAGCTAAGAAATGGAATCAATCTAAATACTTGTCAACTGAAGACTTGATAAAGAAATTATGGGATATGTATACCATGGAATACTACACAGAATTAAAATAACCCAAATCCGGAGGCTGGCACTGTGGCATAGCAGGTAAAGCTGCTACTTGAAGCGCCGGGCATCCCATATGGGCCTGCTATGGCCTGGGAAAGCAGTAGAAGATGGCCCAAGTTCTTGGGCCCCTGCATCCATGTGGTAGACCTGGAAGAAGCTCCTTGCTATTAGCTTCAGATCATTGCAGCTCTGGCCATTGTAGCCATCTGGGGAGTGAACCACCAGATGGAAGACTTTTTCCTCTCTCTGCTTCTGCCTCTCTGTAACACTATCTTTCAAATAAATAAATAAATATTTTGAAAAACAAACAAAAACCTACAATTCGGTCATTTGTCACAAAATGGACGAAAATGGAAAACATTATACTTAGTGAAATAAGCCAGTCCCAAAGGGAAAAATACCATATGTTCTCTGTGACCTCTGAAAACTAATAGAGCACCTAACAGGCAATGTGTAGAAGTGAAATTGACACCTTGAGAGCAATGACTTGGAACAGCCCTTGTCTTGACTGTTGGGGAACAGTTTTTTTTTCTGTTTTTTTTTTTTTTCCCCCACTCATTCTATTTGTTGACCTTTTTACTTAACATAGAGTTAATCACATGCGTATAAAGTTAATTGAAAATAGATCTTAGGCCGGCGCCGCGGCTCACTAGGCTAATCCTCCGCCTTGCGGCGCCGGCACACCGGGTTCTAGTCCCGGTCGGGGCACCGATCCTGTCCCGGTTGCCCCTCTTCCAGGCCAGCTCTCTGCTGTGGCCAGGGAGTGCAGTGGAGGATGGCCCAAGTCCTTGGGCCCTGCACCCCATGGGAGACCAGGAGAAGCACCTGGCTCCTGCCATCGGATCAGCGCGGTGCGCCGGCCGCAGCGCGCTACCGCGGCAGCCATTGGAGGGTGAACCAACGGCAAAAGGAAGACCTTTCTCTCTGTCTCTCTCTCATTGTCCACTCTGCCTGTCAAAAAAAAAAAAAAAAAAAAAGAAAATAGATCTTAGTAAAAAATAAGAGTGTGAATAAGAGAGAGAGGAGGAAAAGAGGTGAGAGTGTGGATGGGAGGGTAGGCATGGTGGGAAAAATCACCATGTTCCAAAAGTTGTAATTATGAAATGTATGAAGCTTGTAACTGTAAAACTGTACGGTTCTGCATACATTCCTACAGACTTACTTCTAAGGTGACAGTTTAAAAACTTGCTATGGGAAACCAAACCCTCACAAGCATGGGGAAAAGGTATTTTAAGTGTTAAAGTGATCATAGGGATAGGATTAAGCATCAAAGTGACCATATAGATAGGATTAAGTGTTAAAGCGATCATAAACAAATAGCATTAAGTGTTTGGTAATAATAATAGAATTAAACAGGTGTGAGTGCTCCAACATGGGAAGCAGTCCACAGAAGACTCATAGAAAGAATCACTTAAGTAACACTCTGACCTCAGAATCAGCCCTTAAGTTATTACAGTCTGGCTGAAAAGCCAACAACTGCATGTCAGCATGGAAAGCCAAGACACTGTGGCAAAATGTGTCCTACATGAAGGACCTGTGTGGGTGAGACCCTAGTAGAATGAAGTGGTCTTTAAAGAAGGATGTACTTTTTCTCTGAAAGGAGGAGAGAACTTCTACTTTGCTTATGGCCTAGTCTAAATACTGAAGGAGTTTTTGGATTCAAAAGGCTTCCATAGCCTAGGCAGGTCATGTCAAGAGCCTTGGGTGATCACTGACATCATACAAAAGAGTGATAATTTATAAATTAACAACAGGAGTCACTGTGCACCACTGTGCATCTCTGTCCTCAAAGACTTGTATTATGAGAGTTAATAGTAAAACCTTTTCTCAAAGATATACTTTGTTTAGGTGTATTAAGTAGAGGATATTCTTATGTTTCATAAATTTTAGATAAACCTAAGTGCCCAACTCCATTGCTTGTCTCCTTAGGTATTTCTTCAATTAATGATAAAACTTGTTCTTAAAGAAAACAATGTATATTATTGCAAAAGTCAAAAGAAAAATAAGAAAGGAAATAGAAGGGTGGAAGGGAGGGAGGGAGGGAAGATGGGGTGGGAAGTGTCATTAAGTGCTTAAAACTGTATGTATGAGATACATGAAATTTGTCCCATTTATATAAATTAAAAAATTTCAATAAAAAATTAAAAAATTAATGTTAAAAGAATACATGTGAGTTAACATATAAAATACTTATCAATCACAAAAGAATCTGATTCTGCTATAAAATTTGGTTCCTCAAAAACTGGGTACAAGTCTTTTACATAAAATATTCTTGACTTTAATTTTCTGACTTCATTTTAATTTTTGATTGAGGTTTAACTGGAGGCATTTTTAGTTTACTTTTATGTGGTCACCTCTTACAGATTTTCTGAAGTAGTGTCTTTTTTAAAATTAATTAATTAATTTGAAAGGCAGAGTTACAGACAGGCAGAGGCAGAGAGAGATCTTCCATCTGCTGGTTGATTCCCCAAATGGTCTCAAGGGCCCGAGCTGTTCTGATCTGAAGCCAGGAGCCAGGAGCTTCTTCTGGGTCTCCCACATGGGTACAAGGGCCCATCTTCCACTGCTTTCCCAGGCCATAGTAGAGGGCTGAATTGGAAGTGGACTAGTTGGAACACGAACTGGGCCTACATGGGATGCCAGCACTGCAGGCAGCAGCTTTACCTGCTATATCACAGCACTGGCCCCACTAAGTAGTTTCTAACCTTCCTGATTTTCTGCCAGTAAATAAACCCATACACATAGGATGACACTTCCTAATTACAAATACATCCACAGTGGTGAAGTAAAAAAGGGAAAGTGTTTACCAGGTTTGAACAATTATACAGCATTAAGTGGGGAAGAGGACCATCAGTACACACAGGTTGGGAGTAGAGCCATTGGATCATTGGTTACTATCCTCACTCTGTCTTTTATGACCTTGTCTAAATATGATCAGAGTCGGCAAACTTGGAAGGCTTCCATAGCCTTGGCAACTCATGACGACAGCCTAGGGTGGTTACTGGCGCCATAAACTAGAGTGTCAACTTGTTGGGTCAACAACAGGTGTCACTGTGCACTTGCTCCTCATGTGGGATCTCTGTCCTTAATGTGCTGTACATTTTGATTTAATGCTATAACTAGTACTCAAACAGTATGTTTCATTTTGTGTTGCTATGTGGGTGCAAACTGTTGAAATCTTTATACTAAATTGATCTTCTGTATGTAAAGAGAATTAAAAATGAATCTTGATGCGAATGGAGGGGGAGAGGGAGCGGGAGAGGGGAGGGTTGCAGGTGGGAGGGAAGTTATGGGAGGGGGAAGCCATTGTAATCCATAAGCTGTACACTGGAAATTTATATTCATTAAATCAAAGTTAAAAAAAAAAAAAAGAAACATTAGGTCAACTTGCACTTCAATTAATTAGATATTTGTTCCATGTGTTCTCTATTGAAAGAACAAGCTGTGATAAGTATTTCCTTACTTTCATGTTAGAAATGTATTTCTAATATAATTTGGATATTCATAATATAAAATTCTATAAAAGCTGAAAAAAAAAAGAGAAAGTGTTGACAAAAGTTTTTGTCGGAATTGTGGCTTCACACTTAACTTCTCTATAATTTAGCAACATTATCTGTAAAATTGGATGAATAGTACCTAAGGTACTGTAAGGAAAAAAAAAACCTCACTACTTCATTTAAAGTTTCTACCTAACATACTGCTTAGCACACAGTAGGCAATTCAGAGTACATATTTGTTTCTTTTCATTCCTCCTCCATGGTTAAAAATCTTTGAAAACAATTAATGATCTTCCCTTAAATATTAGTTTGTACAGATGTCTCTATGTGGATTTCCTTAGAGAACCATCCATGTATCTCTGGGGACAAGTTTACTTCAAATGGAGGTAGCCATTGGAACTGACTGTGTTACTACTAATCATTTCAGAATACAAATTTAGTATTCATCCCCAATAATTTTAATTGTGGTTCTAATAAGGTAACTCATACTCATGAAAGAAGAATACCTCTTTTTCAGTTAAGTGATATTTTAAAAAATATTTTCATTGACAATAATTGTACATATCTATGGGTTGTAGTGTGACACTTTGCGGAAGTTTGGAGTCCCTTGCTTGTATTTGCTCATTGTGTTGTGTGTATTATTTCTTCAGTCTGACTCTTTATCCAAATTCCCTCTATCCCAACCCTTCCCATCATCTAGTAATTACTACTCTGCTTTAGGTACAGATTGTGCTTTGTTTTTTAGCTTCCAAATACGATGAAGAACATGTGGTATTTGTCTTTCTGTGTCTGGCTTACTGGCTTGTTTCTCCTAACATGATGTCCTCCAGGTCCATCAATTTTGCTATTAACATCAAGACTTCATTTTTCTCACAGCCAAATAAGATTTTACTGTGCATGTACATTTTCTTTACCACTCATTTGCAAGCTACTATCCAACAAAGGATTACTATCCAGAACATATCAAAAAGTCAAAAAGCTCAACGAGAAAATAACCAATTCAGTTAAGAATAAACAAAGGACTGAATTGACAGTTTTCAAAGGAAGAAATACAAACAGCCAATAAATATATGAAAAAATAATATCACTAGACCTCAGGGAAATGTAAATGAAAACCATCATGGAATATTACCTCATCCATGGTAAAATGGCTATTACCAGAAAGACAGAAAGTAACAGACAACTAATTCTTAACTGAGGCTTGAACCATGTAAAAAAGGTCTAACTACTGTATCAGACTAAACACATCAAGTGTTATCACCATGGTTATAAAAAATATGCTGTCACTTAACTCACATTATCTAGAAATATTCTGTAACCCACTCATGTAACATTCCATTACTCTCATTAAAGCTTGATTTATATGTAAGTTGTAAGTTACAATTTTAAATTAATATATGTGAGTTAACATATAAAATACTTATCAATCACAAAGGCATCTGATTATGCTATAAAATTTTGTTCCTCAAAAATTGTCAAAGATGATCTAACTATTGGGTTACCTGAACTGCATCAAAATACATCTTCTTAGCTTCTAGGTCTGTCTTTTCGGACATTAGCCACGCCTTCAGCAAATACTCATAGAAGCTGTCTCCAAGTCCTCCAATTGAAACATGATCTGAAAAGAGATAGAAATGAATTTTAAAGCAAATCAGTCATTAATGCAGATGATGTGGCAAAAGCCGCATCAATATCTAGGATGCAAACCTCTATGCCAACTGCAACTTGTTGTTACATATAAGTGCCAACAAATCTCTTGTTTTCGGAAAGATATTCTGAAATGAGCAGATGCACATCAACTAATGTGATAGACTAATAACAATTACCAGTGTAATTTTGTAAACATGAAGATACAAGATATGTACTAACCCCGAATACTAGAAATCTGGTTCTCTAGTAAAAAATAACAAATTAAAATGCTCCTATGTATACATATACAAACGTAATATGTATATATATACACACATATATACATACAAATTCTATTTTCTTTGGTTTTGGTGAGTAAATCTATCCAAGTTGAGTATTAGCAAGTATTAAAAAAACAGTGATATGCTATAAAACAAGAAGCTCTTCAGATTCTTGCTCTCTAATGATGATGAAGCAGCTTTTCTGGTGTTATGCCTCTGAAGTGGTGAGTAATAAGTAAGAAAGAAATCAGGGCAGAACTTACTCCTCCCAGTACTCCATTCCTACAGTCCACCTCCACTGCCAATACAATGCCAGACTCAAAACACATGTGACCAATAATCCTGCAACTGTAGGGCCTAGGGCCTCATTTTA
Organism: Lepus europaeus; assembly: GCF_033115175.1. NCBI lineage: Eukaryota > Metazoa > Chordata > Mammalia > Lagomorpha > Leporidae > Lepus > Lepus europaeus. The sequence continues at coordinate 117,996,476 of NC_084829.1, forward strand.
AAAGTGAGAAAACTGAGGCTTGGAGAGGCTAAGTGACATGACAACACTGATAAAGTGCCATCTGTTCTACAACCCACACAGGTTGAAAATGGTTCACTCTAAGTGGCTTTCTTAACCTACTGCTAGAATTAATACTTTTAATTTTCAAGCATGTTTGCTTACAAAAACATAAATTCAACATTAATAAGATACCCTTTTAAGTTACATAAACTGAAACAAACATATCTATTTTTAGACATAAAATCTTTATTTGTTGACTTAATAATTCAAAAGGAAAACAATATTTATACAACTACTGAGACAATTCTTCTCTATTTGGTGCCTAGAAAGGAGCCTCAAATTGAGCAGGTTAAAAACTGAATTCATCTTTCCCTCATCAACCCTGCCTTCTGCTGTTGTCTCTATCCTCTCATTTGTACATGCTAGCATGTTAGAAATCAGGTACACAATCATTCATTTTTTTCTTCTGGTACCACCAAATTCTATGGATTTTTTTTTAAAGATTTATTTATTTGAAAGGCAGAGTTACAGAAGCAGAGAGAGAGAGAGCGAGAGAGTGAGAGAATGAGAGAGAAACAGAGAGAGAGAGAGAGAGAGACAGAGAGGGAGGTCTTCCATCTGCTGGTTCACTTCACAAATGGTCACAATGGCTGGAGTGGGCCGATCAGGAGCCAGGAGCCTGGAGCTTTTTCCAGGTCTCTCACGTGGGTGCAGAGGCCCAAGGACTTGGGCCATCCTCTACCGCTTTCTCAGGCCATTGCAGGGAGCTGGATCCGAAGAGGAGCAGCTGGGACTTGAACCGGCGTCCATATGGGATCCTAGAACTGCAGGTGGTGGCTTTACTCACCAGCGCCAGCCCCAACACTATGGATTTCACGTTCCATTTATCTCTTGAATCCATCCACTCACCTCTGTCTTCACCAGTTTAGTTGTGGCTCAAGTCTCCACCGTCTCCGGCCTCTGAGTTTACAATGGCCAGTTAACTGCTTTTCTGCTTTTGCTCTGACAGAATGTGTTATTTCAGTTTACATTAGGTGGAGAGTTCAGTTCCTTAGCTATAGGAAGGCTCAATAGCTATAGCGGCCTTGCTTACTATACCGATGGGGAAAATGCAGGAAATTCCCATCACTGCATAAGGTTCTGATGGCAGTGCCACTGTAATCTGTCCCCACATTCATGTCAGAGTAACCTTTTAGAGCTATGAATCTGATCATCCCTTTCTTGAAATCCTGCAATGTTGGGTCTTTGGGGACCCAGGAAGTCCTGCAAGAAGACACTAATTTTCTTTGTATCTTCACATCTTGTTCCAGTTGCTCTCAGCTTGCTTGCTATGCTTTCTTTTGGTTCCCCAAAGATATCAGGCTCTGTTCCACCTCAGGACTTCTAAGACCTTGTACTCTCTGGCTGAACTGCAAATGCTTCATTTCTAGGATCAGATGATTCTTCCCCAAAGAAGCCTTCTCTGACACCCCTGCGAGGTTCCCTTGTACCATGCTTTTTGGTGCCACATGTTTATCATATTTGCAATTTCATAATGTGGTGTAATTTGTTTCTGTCTCCTCCACAAATCCAAGAGGAAAGAGACTACACCTAGCGTTTTTCAGTCCACATCAGCCCCTAGAAACTGCCTTTTATGTGGAAAGTACTCAACAAACACTTGATGAGCAAAGAAAAACTGTTCTAAGTCAACCTTAAAAAGGACTATTTATTCAAGCTAGAAGGCCCATATATATTTTTAAGATTTATATATTTATTTGAAAGTCCCTAACTACACAATTTTCCTACTGCACAAAGTCCAGATTTATAGTTTTGATTTTAATGTAAAAGTGTGCTTTTACAGTCATAAGTCTGATTCTCAAAATAGCAGGGTTTGAAGTGACCTTTACAGTTTCCCAAACAGATCACTAGAGAAACCTCCGACATTTACAGACTAAATAGACTAAGTACTAGCTCATCAATAGTAAGCCCTATTGTCCTAAACATGATTGTAGGAGACAAATGCAAGTGATGCATGGTAAAGTGGATCACTGTCCAGTTACTATCAAAATAACAAGGACTAAATGAAGTTACAGGGAGTGATGGCCATGATCCAGACCTGTCCTTCAGAGTTAAGGCAATGAGCATTGAAAACTAACAGCCAGAAGCAGCTTGGCGTTTGCCTCTGCCATGGGTTATGATTCTGTAACGGGAGGAAGAAGCAAGTTGGGACGTTTGGGGAATCTTGAAGGAGAGAAAATGGTTATATCATAAAATCTTTGCTTTATTTAATTTTGTTAAGTGCTAGTTTTCTATTTTTCAAATTTTCTGCCTATAAAATTTCACATTTCAAATGTTAAAATACAGGAACCCAAAAGACAAACGTGTCTTTTTGATAATTTAATCTCTTACTCATTAAGCTTCCCCCAGGTCTGGATGATTGTAGACAACAGAGTCTTGTGTAAACCTCTCAGTGCCTAAGAGAGAGAACATACCTGATTGTAAGAAAAGGTGGTATTTTTCTGTCCAATTGCTCTAAAAGTGCACTGGTACTAGTCAAATATTATCTCATCTCTAAAGGGCTAATTTGTTGTTTTCTTCCTAATAGGGATAGACCCCATAAAAGGATTCTTTTTTTTAAAGATTTACTTATTTATTTGAAAGGCAGAGCTACAGAGAGGCAGAGGCAGAGGCATAGAGTGGTCGGTCTTCCATCTGCTGGTTCACTCCCCAAACTGATGCAATGGATGGAGCTGGGCTGATCTGAAGCCAGGAGCCTGGAGCTTCTTCCAGGTCTCCCATGTGGGTGCAGGGGCCTAAGGACTTGGGCCATCTTCTACTGCTTTCTCAGGCACATTAGCAGGAAGCTGGATTAGAAGTAGAGCAGCTGGGACTCAAACCAGCACCCATATGGGACGCTGGCACTGCAGGCAGTGGGTTTACCGGTTATACCACAGCGCTGACCCCAGCCATAAAAAGATTCTTAAGATCTAGGGGTGTAGGGGGCCAGTGGAGGCAGAGAACAAGCAGCAAAAGATCAACATAAAGCAGGATCACAAAAGTATCTGCACTTTCTTGACTTTTTTATAGCCTGAATTTTTCTTCTTGAAGCCATCTTGAAATGATGCTAGTGACACTACATGGTTTTGCATAAATCAGTGTTACAACAGTTCTATTTGCAAACATGGGACCCCACATCTAGCTTCAATGGTTACAAGATCTGATTATATTATTAGCAATCAGGACAGAATGCTGTCTTTCAGCCACAGCTGAGGATCAGAAGCAAACATTAAAAGAGAATGAACAGAACAATTATTAAAAAGCAGGGGTAGAAATATAGATTGGATACAGAGCACATGAGGATTCACAAAAGTCAAGTAAATAAAAACCTACTTAATAGGTGCATTGCATTCTGGGTGAACAGATGTGACTAAGACATGGTTACCACCCTCACAAGCTTTGGATCCCTAGGACAATGGTATATCTCTGAACAATCAGGCAAAGGAGTACGACAGGAATGCACCCAATGTGCTGGGGCAGGAAGGAAGATGTAGAAGAGGAGTGGATGACAAATCTCAGTCAGAGCCCTGAAGAAGACATTGTGGAAAAAATGGGTATTAGGCAGGGCCTTGGTGGAGGAAGAAGAGAGGCACAAGGGCTAAGGAAAAGGCACAAGCAAACACGTGGATGTGGCCACATGGGCCTTGGTTAAAGAATTAAAAAAAAAAATTGTCTTGTGGCAGAAACACAGGATGGGGTCTGGAGGAAGAGAGCGACATGGGACTCATCAGTCCTGTCTGTTTTTCCATCAGGAAATTGGCCCAGCAGCAATCCAAAGATAAAGGACTCTGTACCCAGAAACAGGGCCAGAAACATAGCCTGCGGGTGGCTGAGTGGGAGAAGTTCAGATGTTCTAATACAACTGGCGTCTTTTGCTCCTCTTCTCAGTGGCTCCTGAATCCCAAATCACAGTAAGAGGAGACTTTTCCTCTTCTACAAAACCTGTGGTTCTCAGTACTCTGACACCTATCATGTATCTAGTCGTCTTGTACTTAGAAAGCTATTCAAGTTGTTTTATCCTCAAATGCAAATGGCTCTCAAACTTTTAGTCTCAAAGGATTAATATCCAGAATATATCAGCAACCCCAAAGAGTCAAAAACAAAAAAACCCAACCAATCCAGTTAAGAAATAGGCAAAAAGATGTGAACAGACAGTTCTACAGAGAAATATAAGTGGTCAACAAATGTGTGAAAAATGCTCAATATCACTTGCCATCAGGAAAATGCAAATGAAAACCACACTGAGGTATCCTTACAGCTGTCAGAATGGCTATTATAAAAAACACAGCAAGTAACAAATGCTGATGAGGATGTGGTGAAAGGGGGAACCTTATGGACTGCTGGTTGGAATGTTGACTAGTGTAGCCATTGTGGCAAACAGTATGGCGATTTTTTTAAAAACTAGAAATGGAATTGCCATATAGCAATCCCACTGCTGGGAACATACCCAAAGACATGAAACTCATCGTACCAGATACCTGCCCCACCATGTTTATAGCAGCACTATTCACAGCAGGTAAAATAGAGAACCAAACAAGGTGTCCATCATGAGATGGATGGATAAAGAAAATGTGGAATATACATATATACACAATGGAATATTTTTCAGCTGTAACAAAGAATGACAACCTGTTATTTACAGCAAAATGGATAAAACTGGAGGACATCATGCTGAAAGAAATAAGCCAGACACTGAAGAAAACTACCACATGTTCTCCCTTATATATAGGAGCTAAAATTTAAAAAATTATATATCTGAACACAGAATGTTGATTACTAGAGGCTGGGAGGGATGGAAGAGATAAAAGGTTTTTTGTATTAAAAAATAAGGGAAGCTGGGTATGGTTTATTAATTGTGACAAAGACATTAATATGAGATGTGAAAAGGGGAGATGGGCTGAAGGGTATTTGGGAACTCTGTATTACTACCTTGCAATTTTTGTTTTGTAAGTTCAAAACAACTCTGAAATAAAATTTCAATAGTTTATGGTCTCAGTACTTTTATGCTCTTAGAAACAAATGAGTACCTCAAAGAATGTATATAATGTCTAATAATATTTACCATTTAGAAAACTAAATAAAAAATAGAATTACTTCCAAAGTACAATTTTTGGATTATAGCAGCTTTTCCCCAAAGTTGTACTTTGGAAATTTATATTTATTAAACAAAAGTTGAAAAAGAAAAGAGAAAGAAAGAAAGAAAGGAAGAGAGATAATATATAGAGGCATGAATGGTGTAACATATCTGTATAAATTTTAACTTTGAAGGGGGAGGAATTGCTTAGAAAGTTTGTAGTGATACAGAAAGGGCAGGAAGGTATGCCATAATGAATGAAATGTATCAAATAAATGTAAAGCAATGGACTTCCAGGTATTACTGAAAAATAAAGTCATACTGCAGAAGAAAAACCATATGATTCTCTCAATAGACGCAGAGAAAGCATTTGATAAAATACAACACCCTTTCATGATGAAAACTCTAAGCAAACTGGGTATGGAAGGAACATTCCTCAATACAATCAAAGCAATTTATGAAAAACCCACGGCCAACATCCTATTGAATGGGGAAAAGTTGGAAGCATTTCCGCTGAGATCTGGTACCAGACAGGGATCCCACTCTCACCACTGCTCTTCAATATAGTTCTGGAAGTTTTAGCCAGAGCTATTAGGCAAGAAAAAGAAATTAAAGGGATACAAATTGGGAAGGAAGAACTCAAACTATCCCTCTTTGCAGATGATATGATTCGTTATTTAGGGGACCCAAAGAACTCTACTAAGAGACTATTGGAACTCATCGAAGAGTTTGGCAAAGTAGCAGGATATAAAATCAATGCACAAAAATCAACAGCTTTTGTATACACAGGCAATGCCACGGCTGAGGAAGAACTGCTAAGATCAACCCCATTCACAATAGCTACAAAAACAATCAAATACCTTGGAATAAACTTAACCAAGGACGTTTAAGATCTCTACGGTGAAAACTACAAAACCTTAGAGAAAGAAATAGAAGAGGATACCAAAAAATGGAGAAATCTTCCAGGCTCATGGATAGGAAGAATCAATATCATCAAAATGTTTATTCTCCCAAAAGCAATTTACAGATTCAATGCAATACCAATCAAAATACCAAAGACATCCTTCTCAGATCTGGAAAAAATGATGCTGAAATTCATATGGAGACACAGAAGACCTCAAATAGCCAAAGCAATCTCGTACAACAAAAACAAAGCCGGAGGCATGACAATACCAGATTTCAGGACATACTACAGGGCAGTTGTTATCAAAACAGCATGGTACTGGTAGAGAAACAGATGGATAGACCAATGGAACAGAACAGAAACACCAGAAATCAATCCAAACATCTACAGCCAAATTATATTTGATCAAAGATTCAAAACTAATCCCTGGAATAAGGACAGCCTATTCAATAAATGGTGCTGGGAAAATTGGATTTCCACGTGCAGAAGCATGAAGCAAGACCCCTACCTTTCACCTTATACAAAAATTCACTCAACATGGATTAAAGACTTACATCTATGACCCGAAACCATCCAATTATTAGAGAGCATTGGAGAAACCCTGCAAGATATAGGTAATGGCAAAGACTTCTTGCAAAATACTCCAGAAGCACAGGCAGTCAAAGCAAAAATTAACATTTCGGATTGCATCAAATTGAGAAGTTTCTTTACTTCAAAAGAAACAGTCAGGAAAGTGAAGAGGCAACAGACAGAATGGGAAAAAATATTTGCAAACTATGCTACAGATAAAGGGTTGATAACCAGAATCTACAAAGAAATCAAGAAACTCCACAACAATAGAACAAACAACCCACTTAAGAGATGGGCCAAGGACCTCAATAGACATTTTTCGAAAGAGGAAATCCAAATGGCCAACAGATACATGAAAAAATGTTCAAGATCACTAGCAATCAGAGAAATGAAAATCAAAACCACAATGAGGTTTCACCTCACCCCGGTGAGAATGGCTCACATTCAGAAATCTACCAACAATAGATGCTGGCGAGGATGTGGGAAAAAGGGACACTAACCCACTGTTGGTGGGAATGCAAACTGGTTAAGCCACTGTGGAAGTCAGTCTGGAGATTCCTCAGAAACCTGAATATAACCCTACCACGCAACCCAGCCATCCCACTCCTTGGAATTTACCCAAAGGAAATTAAATTGGGAAACAAAAAAGCCCTCTGCACATTAATGTTTATTGCAGCTCAATTCACAATAGCTAAGATCTGGAACTAACCCAAATGCCCATCAACAGTAGACTGGATAAAGAAATTATGGGACATGTACTCCATAGAATACTATACAGCAGTCAAAAACAATGAAACCCGGTCATTTGCAACAAGATGGAGGAATCTGGAAAACATGCTGAGTGAATTAAGCCAGTCCCAAAGAGACAAATATCATTTGTTTTCCCTGATCGTTGACAACTAACTGAGCACCAAAGGGGAAACCTGTTGAAGTGAAATGGACACTATAAGAAACAATGACCTGACCAGCTCTTGTCCTGATTCTTGATGTACAATGTAATACTTTATCTTTTTTAGTATTTTGTTGTTGTTGTTGTTCTAGTACTAGTAGTTGAACTCTGTAATTAACACACAATTATTCTTAGGTGTTTAAATTTTAACCGAAAAATGATCCCTGTTAAATATAAGAGTGGGAAAAAGAAAGGGAGGAGATGTACAATTTGAGACATGCTCAATCTGACTTGCCTCAAATGGTAGAGTTAGAAATGTGCCCATCCCATCAAGGTGGCATGTACCAATGCCATCTCACTAGTCCAAGTGATCAATTTCAGTTCACAGTTGATCATACTGATAGTTCTAAAAGTCAAAGGGATCACACAAACAAGACTAGTGTCTGCTAATACTAACTGATAGAATCAAAAAGGGAGAGAAAGATCCAACATGGGAAGCGGGATACACAGCAGATTCATAGAATGGCAGATGTCCTAAATAGCACTCTGGCCTCAGAATCAGCCCTTAAGGCATTCGGATCTGGCTGAAGAGCCCATTAGAGTATTGTAGGCATGGAAAGCCAAGATACCCTGGAAAAGAAAAAAAAAAGAAGACCTAAATGAAAGATTTCTGCGAGTGAGATCCCAGTGGAAAGAACGGGGCCATCAAAGATGGAGGTACCTTTCTCTGAAGGGAGGAGAGAACTTCCCTTTGACTATGACCCTATCGGAATAAGATCAAAGTCGGCAAACCCTAAAGGCTTCCATAGCCCTGGCAACTCATGACTAGAGCCTAGGGAGATTACTGACGCCATAAACAAGAGTATCAAATTGTTAAGTCAACAACAGGAGTCACTGTGTACTTACATCTCATGTGGGATCTGTCCTTAATGTGTTATCTAATGTGAAGTGATGCTATAACTAGTATTAAAACAGTATTTTTACACTTTGTGTTTCTGTGTGGGTGCAAACTGATGAAATCTTTACTTAGTATTTACAGAATCAGTCTTCTGTATATAAAGATATTTGAAATGAAAAAAAAAAAACAAACCTGGAGTTAAATTGGAAATTGCATAGAAAATTAATCAATTTTTAAAAAATATCATGTAGGATCTCTGTCTTTAATGTGCTATACATTGTGATTTAATGCTATAACTAGTACTCAAACAGTATTTTTTCACTTTGTGTTGCTATGTGGGGGCAAACTGCTTTTCTTATATATACTTAATATATAGTAAACTGATCTTCTGTAGATAAAGAGAATTGAAATGAATCTTGATGTGAATGGAAGGGGAGAGGGAGCGGGAAAGGGGAGGGTTGCGGGTGGGAGGGAAGTTTGGGGGGGGGGGAGCCATTGTAATCCATAAGCTGTACACTGGAAATTTATATTCATTAAATAAAAGTTAAAAAAAAATGACAGCATAAAAAAAAAGAAAAAGTCATAAAATATAAAAAAAAATTAAAAGATATGTTTGTTAATTCACTAACAATTATATTCCCATTATATTATCATATAGTTACTTTCATAAAATTCTATATTTTAGCCGGCGCTGCGGCTCAATAGGCTAATCTTCCACCTTGTAGCTCCGGCACACCGGGTTCTAGTCCCGGTCAGGGCGCCGGATTCTGTCCCGGTTGCCCCTCTTCCAGGCCAGCTCTCTGCTGTGGCCAGGGAGTGCAGTGGAGGATGGCCCAAGTGCTTGGGCCCTGCACCACATGGGAGACCAGGAGAAGCACCTGGCTCCTGCCTTTAGATCAGTGCGGTGCGCCGGCCGCAGCACACCAGCCACAGCGGCCATTGGAGGGTGAACCAACGGCAAAAGGAAGACCTTTCTCTCTGTTTCTCTCTCTCACTGTCCACTCTGCCTGTCAAAAAAAAAAAAAGATGATATAAAAAAAATTCTATATTTTACAAAACCAAAAAATTCATAAGAACCCATCAGTGTTCTGTTTTACACTTAAAACTTTATTTATTTCCATTTATTTGAAAGTCAGAGACAGTAAAGAGACAGAGAGAGAAAGAGACAAACAGAGAGAGAGATATATCTTCTATTTAGCTGGTTCACTCCCCAGATGACCACAACATCTGGCACTGGGCCAGGCTATAAGAACCTAAGTGCTTGTGTCCTCATTTGCTGCTTCCCAGGATACCCATTACCAGGAATCTGGATTGGAAGTGGAGGCAGTACTTGAACCTAGGCACTCTCGCATGGGATGCAAGCAGCCAACGTGGCGTCCTAACTGCTGCACTGGATACTTGCCCTGCCAATTTTACATTTTTGCAAATCCCTTTAATGTTTGCCCTAGTAAAAGACATCTGGATTCTCATATCTGTTCTAATTTCAATCTACTGCTGACATGTTTTGGCTGACATATGAGAAAAAAGTTAGTCTCATACGATTTTACAATTGGAAAAAAGCTGAATGCCTTGATAGTCTTTTCAGGTTTTTATGGATATTTTTATTCAACACTACAACAAAATTTGACATGTGCTGTCTTCTAAAGGTTGCTTACAATGTGGAATTAGAAATTACATTAAAGGACTTTTGTATTTTGTTAGATTAAAATCTACTGGTCTATCTTGTACTTTGAATGGATCTTTTTCTCATGCATACTTTTGTAACAGCATGCATCGGTCACTTGGAAAATATTCATTCACTGAGTCACGCAGCTCTTCTTAATGTTGACACATTGCATTACACAATATCCAAAAGCACACTTATTAATATTACCAGTAATCTCATTAGAAAAGTGTTTGTGTCAAGCTCATGTGACACACATATGTTTTCCCAAATTCTACTTTTTATTTATAGGCTTGAACTTTATAGTATTGGCACAAATACTGATATGTTTCCTTGAAGTGACAAGCTTGTTTTCGATAACATGTCCACCAATTACTCAAGTCTGCACATCCAGTTTGTTTTTTGTTGTTCTTTTCAGTGAAAATGTTGATCCATGAAATAATAAGTGGCTAATTCAGCTCGCAACTCAATCATATGAGAGCTTTTCCTCCATGCAACCAGTGCTTCTCATTATGCAGCTAAAGTGCTTTCTATGTACTTTCCATTTCACTGTGTAAAGCATTACAAAGACATACATTCAAGAGCTGACGTGCACTAGAATCAATAATTTTACCACTTCATTAAGAACATTCAGAAATGAAACCACTATCTTTTTTTTTTTTTTTAAGTGCAGAGAACAACACAATGAGCATCAGTACTATTTGGTGTGTGCTTTGGTTCTCACTGGGACTTCAGCAGTTCTCTCCCTATTACTTCTGCAATGTAAGTGCACATGCTAACATGGTGAAAAAACATCATTTGCTATTATTATCATAAAAATAATTTGATCTTACTGGCATCCCATACAGGTGCTAGTTTGAGTCCCAGTTGCTCCACTTCCAATCCAGCTCCTTGCCTATGTGCCTGGGAAAGCAGTGGAAGATGGCTCAAGTTCTTGGGCCCTGCACCCAATGTGGGAGGCCTGGAAGAAAAGCTCCTGGCTTCTGGATTTGGACCCGCCCAACTTCAGTTGTGGCCATTTGGGGAATGAACCAGAGGATGGTAGATCTCTCCCTATTTCCCCCTCTCTCACTATAACTTTGCCTTTCAAGTAAGTAAATAAATCTTTTAAAAAACTAGAAAAAAAATTTGACCTTGTGGAACCCCTAGAAGTTCTTATGGTCTTCCAGTGGTCTATAGACCACACACTGAGGTCGGTGGTTAGCCTCGATCATGCGCCTAAGGCTTCGATAGGTAAAGCTTCCATAGTTACTACAACATACAAATGTGGGTTTTAGCACTTTTCTCTGACTAAATTATTCTTTAGGAAAATATTTGTAAAGTAACCATGAGGCACAATCATCCAAGAATGTGATATTTAAGTATAAAGAAACAATGTAAATTAGAGTAAAATTTTAAGGCAGTGCTAACAAGCTTGCCACAGCAAGGCATCTCATTTAACATTCTTTACTTGCTTTCTGTTGCTATTTAATCAACCACTGTATTCTCAAATTAGCTTGGGAAAATTTCTTTCAATTACTCTGAGTCTTATACCCCTGGTCAAAACTGTCTTAAGAATCTGAAGTGAGGGCTTCTTCTATCAAAAATCCTTGTATAATACTTGCTCCTGGCCTAAAGGTAACTCTACTGACAAGAAACCTTTATTTTGTGGCTTACAATTAAGAAGAGAAAAAGCCTTGATTGCTCTTCCAATTTTCCAAATCCTAAAGATTCACATGTCTTTCCCACTGAAGAGCCATGCTGAACAAGAAAAAAATGCCACAAAGTAGAATGATTCAGCTACTCTGTGCAAACCCCCTCTAGTCGTTGTTAGCACATAGGGGTCCACATGACCAGCTATCACAGGCTAACATTCACACACCGCCCTCACCAGATCTTTCCTTTCTGATGAATACCTTTAAATGGGCTTTGATGTCACCATATGCACAGTTATATGACAAGTAAACAATCCAGTTTCCTGTTAACACAATCTGCCTTACGACAGAAGTCTGTTTATTAAAGGAACCTCGTACATTTTCTCCTTTTCTAAACATTGCTCCCCAGGATTTATGCTTCCTTAGTGATCAATGCTGGGCACCAAAAAGAACTAAAGGAATACTAATGTTTTTACTTACGTTGACCCCACTGTCCGCTACTGGGATTCAGATAGTTGGGATAAAGGCCTTCTGGTTTTTCCAGTTTATTCAGTACCTTTCGAATATTCATCACCTCCAAGAGAAAATTAAATATTCCCATGAAAATCCAAAACAAAAGTGTCCACATCATTCTTTCTTTCTTGACTATGTCTTTCCATATTGGAAAAAAAATATGTTGATTTAAATGATGCAGAGTTAGAATAAATATAGTTGGTATAAGCATATTATTATTTTTACAAAAATAATGGCAAAACGTGAATACAGTTACACTGATTATCTGAATACTAATTATCTGATTACACACTGGTTACTAATAATCTACCACATTGTAAGCCCCATAGTAGCCAGTGGGTAAACAAAGTCACAGTCCTCTTGGGAGTTCTGCATTCCACTGATAAGACACAGACAGTAAAATATATGATGTCAAGAATAGTAAATGCTCTGAAAAAATAAAAGGGGGTGCCATGGATTGAATGGTGAGTTCCACAAATTCCCATGAAGGTGGACCCAATTACCAATATTGAAAGGTTGAACTGTTTGAGGAGGAATCCAAAAAAGGATACCAAGAAGGAGCAACCAGCGAGGATACAGGCAAACCTGAGAGCTTTAAACACCCGCAGCCAAGTGCAGAGATGGAGCATCTCATGGAGGAGGATCTCTCCCACTTTGTGCAATGCAGACAGGTCAAGGAATTCGAGGAGGAGGAATGGAAAACTGGCCTGGGGAACGTGGTGGTCACTGTGACAACTGTTGTGGGAGAAAAGCTCGACTGGACAGAGTTTAAGAAAAGCAGATGGAGACAACTCCTTCAAGGAATTTTGCTACAAAAGGGACCTGAAAAGTGGAGTGAGATCTAAGGGAATAGTAGTAGGGTGACTTTATCCAAATATGTATGGGTTTACTTCCTGAAAGTTGGAAATGAATTCACTTGCCATATCACATATTATAAAACACTTTGAGCCGGCGCCGTGGCTCAACAGGCTAATCCTCCGCCTTGCGGCGCCGGCACACCGGGTTCTAGTCCCGGTCGGGGCACCGATCCTGTCCCGGTTGCCCCTCTTCCAGGCCAGCTCTCTGCTGTGGCCAGGGAGTGCAGTGGAGGATAGCCCAAGTGTTTGGGCCCTGCACCCCATGGGAGACCAGGATAAGCACCTGGCTCCTGCCATCGGAACAGCGCGGTGCGCCGGCCGCAGCGCGCTACCGCGGCGGCCATTGGAGGGTGAACCAACAGCAAAAGGAAGACCTTTCTCTCTGTCTCTCTCTCTCTCTCTCACTGTCCACTCTGCCTGTCAAAAAAAAACAAAACAAACAAACAAAAAAAACAAACAAAAAAAACCACTTTGAATTTAGGTGTTTCACATACTTGTTTCTGATAGCCTATGCAATACTATGTAATTTTAGATAACGGAAAAAATTCAAGTAGGTAAAGGATTTTAAGAAGGCAGAGAGAACCAAACAAGGAAGCCAGGCTCTCTCACCTGGGGTTAGAGGGTGCTATGGAAAGAATGCAGGTTTATAGTCAGGTTTAATGAAATGTTGCATGGTACAAAACTTCATGAAGAGCTCTAGTAACCCTGGTTATCAATAACATCATATTTTACTAAATCTCCCAGGAGAGGATATTTTTTCTCACCAGTGTTGTTTTGCAATGCAAGTTGTATTGCAGACTCTCACCTTTTCAGCGAATATGGGATTTCCGGATAAGTGGCTCAAGTGCATGAACTCCAAATGCAAGGTTCCAAACTCTGCCAGAATGCTGCTGCCTCCAGAGGCCCAGGGCCAGTTCCTTCCAATGCCACTAAAGAAAAGAGTCATTGGAGAGTTATGGAGCAGGCTCATTGAATTGTCCACAGTTCAAAATAGTACAAGTGAAGGAGACAGCTTTTTAACAATGGTATATCTGCGAATAATCTATTTGGCTACTGCAAAACTGAGCACTAACAGTTTTGGCTATTGATTTTAGGCTTTGACTCCTACTTCCAAATTGAAAATTAGTGTTGACTTAAAGTCAGAAAGAAGTTTCTGTGAACTCGCTATTGATGAACAGACAAATATTTTTGGAAGGCACAGGTGGTATACAGAGATCTACAAAGATTTCCAGTGGCATATAAAATAAAACCGACCAAAACACTCCCACTTTGCATCAGCCCAATATTTTAATGTATTTCAGTCTGAGATTCCATGGAATTTTAGAAATTCACATTCTATACAAAATTTTATTTGGACAGAAATTAAACACCAAAGCTTCATTTGTTATTTACTCATTCCACCCCTCTCCAAATGCTTCTTCCATTTACTGGACTATCTGTTTGCTTATCTTCACACTGTATGTATTTTCTTAGGCCCTAAATTATTCCTTGCTCAAGAATCTCAAGAAAATCACATTATACAAATCTGAAAGAGGACAAAGGTACGAGCCTCAAAAAATTATTGCTTCATGTTTCACCTTGCAGAAATGCTTTTTAAAAGAGTTAGTTATAAGCAAGGATACACACACATACAAAGTGACTCTTACAGATGGTTATAATCTTGGGTACAGTTTACTTCTGAAGACGCATTTAAAACTTCAAGACATATGCGATAATTCAAATCAAGAATATAGTCAAATATTTTCCTGATCAATAAAAATCCACATTGTGATTTTAGTTCAGATGCACATTATTTGCCACATGTCTAGTATTTGCTACAAACTAAGCATGGTGTTGGGTTATAGGCATGGTTATGATAATAAATCACTCTTTTCTGTTCTCAAAGACCTCACAGCGTTATGGCTTGAAAGGTATAAACATGGATACTTCCAATTGCTTATGGTAAATGACAAGGTAAACGTGTGAATAGAGAACGCAGTCTTAACGTGGCACTCACAGAAAGCTTCTTTGAGGAGGAAGAGTCTCCTGAGAATGTGCTTTTTTTTTTTTTTTTAAATATATTTGAGTGGCAGCAACACACACACACACACACAGCCCCCATAGGCTGGTTCATCCCCCAAATGCTTGCAATGACTGGAGCTGAGCCAGGCTGAAGCAGGAGCTGGGAACTCACTCTGAGTTCTCCTGGCAGGGACCCAATTATCTGAGGGTCTGGAATTGCAAGTCAGAGCAGGGAATTGAACCCAGGTCTCCAATGTGGGATGTGGGAATCTTGAGTGAGGGCAGGCACCTATCCCCCTGAGTTGACTCTTGAAGGGTAAGTAAGAATTGGTAAGAAAAGGGAGGTGGGGTGCAACTCATGGGCATGGAGAAAATACACAAGCAGGCGGGCTAGGCAGCAGCCAGGGGCAGCTCTGGATCCTGGAAGGTGGAAGGAAGGGCAGGTGACTTGGGGGAAAGCTGTAAGGATAAGCTGAGTCCAGGTCTCAGAGGCTTGAGGGATTCTCACCTCTCTCCTTTCCCAAAGAAGGCCCTATGTAAACTGCTCTTGCTCTCCCCTGCCTTTCCTAACCCACCAAATTTGCCTTCTACCAGTCACAACTCTGGGTTAAACCATTTTCCAGCCACCTCAATGCTTCTGCTGAGGAATGCTGAAGAAAAGGAAAGCAATGAGGGCCAAATGAGAAGCTGGTGCCTGAAATCCTGGGCTAGACTCCTTCTTGCTCCCTGTGCCCTTTAACAGCAAAGTCTAGAATTTGTTCTAAAACTCACATGTGCAGTATACCTAAAAAAGAACACATAGAAGTAAGACTCAGATATCTGAAAATCACACATTCCCTTATTTTTAAAAATGCACTAAATTTTTTAGGTTCTGGAAATTTGGGTGAGTTTTATTTTCATGGTTAGCCTAGACAAAAGGAATATTCAATAATTCAAATAGGATGAATGTTAATTTCTAATTTTATTAACATATGGCTGGTACATATAGTAATTCTCATTAATTTGTTGTCATGACATACTGATTTTATTAGTTTTCAAAAATTTATTTGAAAGGAAGAGGAAGAAGGAGAGGGGGAAATAAAGAAGAAAGAGAGAGCATGAATGAGAGGGAGAGGGAGATGGAGAGGGAGAGGGAGTGGGAGAGGGAGAGGGAGAGGGAGAGGGAGAGGGAGAGGGAGAGGGAGAGGGAGAGGGAGAGGGAAAGAGTGAGAGAGCGCAACATCTTTCTTTTGCTGGTTCACTCCCTGAATGCCTGCCATAGTTAGGCTGGATCAGGCTGAAGCCAGGGGCAAGGAACTCAGTTGGGGTCTTCCATGTACGTGGCAGGGACCCAAGTACTCAAGCCATCACCCATTGCCTTCCCGGATGCTCATTAGTGGGAAACTGGAATTGGAAGTGGAGCTGGGACTCAAACTCAGGCACTTTTGAGATGGGGTGCAGCCTAAGATATGAATTTTTTACTCCAATCATTCTATCACTGATGAAAGTCAATAGCCCTATTAAACAAAATGAAAGACTTCTGTATCCTGGAGAAATAATAAAAATGAAGCTGCAACATAAAGGAGTATTAGGGCGCATGTGGGATAATGATTTCATCTTGGAAAAGGAGAGCAGGGTGCTGAGGACGTCCAGCCCCCCTTGCTCTTCAGGGACTGAACTTTCAGTGCAGCGACTGCAATGTGTGGTGGCACACACAGACACACAAGGCAAGCGGTAAAAAAGCACTAAACTCAAACTCAAATTACTTTTGTATCCACATATTTGTTCTCAGCCATTAATGTGGTGAATGAAGAGAAAACCAGAGATATACTGAAAAATTTCGAGTAGGTTAGAAAATTACAATTTAAAAAAGGTTATGTATTCCTCCTTCTACCTCCTCTGAACACATCCTTATCTGAAGGAAAGCAACCCTCTGCTACCACTGTTTAATCACAGGGGAGCAAGAGCACTAATAGCACTAGCAAAAATATGTCATGCTAACAATGCAAACTGGGTTTAGAAAAAATGGTGTGTTTATATGAAAGGATGGTTTTGCTAACCATTCACTCAACTTACAGAATTAATGCATTTTAGTAAAATTACTTACTTAGAAGATTAAAGGTTGTAGCTGGCTTTCAAATATAAGTCAGGGAAGGGGTTCAGGGAAACAGCGAGGGCACAACTGCATCTAGATATTATTTAGGTCACTTGACCTTGATTAGTCTAAACTACAAAGACCTGCAGATTCACCTGGATGACAGCACAGGAGCCCATGCCATGGGCCCTCACAGCTAAAATGTGTATCTCGGGCAGATGGCGGTCTCCCTTCTTAAAGTTAAAACCACCTTTGACTACTCACAGAATGAGGAAGATGAACAGCATGCTTGCTAAGATCTATTTTGTCTCTAAATTCTGAATCTACTGAGGAAGCTATGTACTTGTGAGACTCTAATCTCTAAAAGACAGCAGGCATTGGATGCTAAAAGGGGGTGTGTGGAAATGAAATGAGTTCAGAAAGTCTTCTTCTCCCTTGGTCTAAGGATCGTCGTGTCCTGGGCATCCCACATCATCAAACACCAGACATTTTTGAACTCCAGACCAATATGCATCTCATCTCTAGGAGGCAGGGATTTAGAATGTCATTAACTTCAGTTTCACAGCATTTTAAAGGCAGTTGCGATGTTGTTTATCTGGTCTATTTTACAAGTACGAACAGTATTTTAGATAAAATGTCTTAAAGATAAAATAATAACTTGTGTTCAGGAACTATTAGTTCCATAATATAAGCTTGAAAGGGAGGAATATTTGAATATTCCAATCTAATTATGATGACTACAAAATGACGAGTTGCCACATGGAAATTTATACACAGAAAGGGAATGAACACCATCTGGGGAGCTGCCATGTGTTTGTTTTAGAGAATCCTAGAAGAGAACTTCAAACTTTTGTTTTACTCTAATTTAATTTATTTGTTTTCTCCAATGCCTAAGTTCTTCCATTTGAAACTAGAGCATTATTTAATCTATATTTTAATTTAACTTTTCAGTGTTCTACAAAGGTACTCATTATTTGAAAATAAAACATATCACAACCAAAATAACTGCTTCTGGCGACTGTAATTAGAAATATGTCTTGAAAAGAAGTGAGTCATGAAGATTCTTTTGAAATTGTAGAATGCTGTTTTGTTGCTTCAGAGATTATAATTTGAATGCAGTTTATTAGCAGTGGTAACATATTTCGTCTTCCTACTGTAATAAAAAGCTGGAAGGTATAATTATTTACTGACCTCATAGCTCTGACAAGTAATGGGTGTTATATGCTTTTCTTCTTTCTCCTGGGTATAGTCATTAGAGGCACTGGCGCTATTCTACTCATGTCTGAATCCCATGGTGCTAATTCTTTTCCTAGAGCGTGTAATGATTCAAGTTCTGGCTCTAGGGCTGCTCTGCACTGATGTGTACCCCTTCAAAATAATCTTAAATTGAGGTGACTAAAGGAATGTGTGTATAAGTGACTTCCCAGCTATGATGTGGAACATTAAAGCATATATTTGACCACCTGGTATGATCAAATGGAACAAAGAAGTTACTGAGATGAAACAGTTCTAAAACAATTTCCATATGAATATATAAACAAAGCATTTAATAGGCACAACATCTTGGTTAGCTATGCCTTTTAATTTATTGTTACTTGCTGCTTGCTATTCAATGCAAAATGGGAAATGGGTCACTAAAATTTTTGAGGATTATTGCTTGAATAACTTTTGATTGGATGGTAACTGAACCAACTCTCTTCAAGTTCATCATCAGAATATAGCTCACTCACAGCGGTTATGGAGTTCCCAGTTTTTGGAAGAAACCCACCCCAAGCCAGCCTATATGTTATTAGGTAGCCTTATTCACTTGCAAGTGGAAAGACACATAAAATATTTAATTCAACAGTGCAGACCATCCAAATATTCCTTTTGGATTTTAGCACAAATTAGTAAAGAATAATTTGAAATTTCATGAATGGTTGTTCATTTAGTTATATTCCCAAAGCTTAATGATTTTCAGATAAAGCAATTTCAGCTTCACTTACAAATGACTCCTTCCTGAAAAGGGCTGCACACTGCCGGTCTTCCAGGTTTACATTTAAGATTGTACTAAGAGCTGGACTAACAATCCCAGGGGCTGGCATTCTAAGACTAGCCAAGCTTCTATTATATCAGGTTGCTGATTGAAAATCTGATAGGGAAGGCCTATCTCATCAAGGAAAAATGGCTAATAAAGAGCAGTCTTTTGACTGAATTAATTCAAATACACACTTTCCTGCATCTGAACAGTAGCATGTGGGTTAAATCTGCAATGAATTCTACAGTTCATCTTTTTAACCAAAGGCCAAAACAGTATTTAAAATTACTCATATCTTGTTCAATCTTATCATGGGTAGTTAGATACAGTTGAAATTGAGTACTTATCATTTTATTCTGCCCCTTAATACCACTGTATTTTAATTTGTTTACCCTGGATTATGAGGGAAGCTGGGGATTACAAAGATTGAAAATGGTGAGATGATCTCTCTATTCTCACAAATAACTAGCTCCCAAATTCTAAAGATGCAGGATTCTCTCTTCCAGCTGTTCTCTGGGTAAGATCTTCTTGTTAGTCACTATCCTATCATTAGTTTTGGGGACAATCACCAAAAAGGCTAGCAGAACTGATGAAAAAATTTTGGTGCATATTGAATGTTTTATATATATATATATATATATATATTATACATATATATAGGAATTTACTTTATTGTACTTTTTTAAGAAAACAAATCATAGTCTACACATTGCTTTAAATATATACTGCAATTTTCACTGACATTTTCCATTCCAATCAATATAAACCATCAATGCAGTTAAGTGTACAATATCTGACTGAATGGACATATTATTTATTTAAGTATATGCTACTGATAGATACTGAAGCTGACTTATTTTCAGACAAAAATGTTTACATAGATTCCAGTTGGAAGATGTTATTTGAATTCTCTACAATGATAATTAAGATGCATTTAGGAACGCATATTGGAGGTATAAATGTCCACTATTCACAGAGCTATTTTTAGAGTGTAGGCCTATGATATCCCACCACATGTGATAACCTCTGGAACTCTTGGAATACCTCAAATCCATGTGTAGTAGGTCTCTGCATGAAGTCTTTAAAATCAGGAGTTGGTAGCTAAATACCATCATTTATATTCAGATACTTCTATAGTAAACATCAGAATGGAACAGAAGCAATAGTATATTCTATCTTGAGAAATGGTAATTCACTAAATTAGTTTCTGAGATATCTGCTAGAAATTTCCTTTGACTTTGGAGCAATTGTTCCATTACTGTAAGTGTTTAACACCTATCATGCCATGACAGTACTTCAGACAATAAGACTGCTATGATACTTTGGCTATTTTGTCCATCTATTTGTCTGCTTTCATTCTACTGGTCTGTGGATCATCTTTGGATCAAGCTACATGAAATCAATAGTTTACAGGCTTAAAAACAATTCTCTAAATTCTGTTCTATAATTTCTTTCTGTAACTGGAATGATAAGTATTATTCATTTTTATTACGAGGATACTTCAAGAAGTTTATGGACAATGGGATTAAAAGATGTTTATTTCGATAGAAAAAATTTTGAAGCACATATAAAGGAAAATCTTAAAAATGTTCATAGAAAGTGTGTATTATCAAAAAAATTGTAAGCATTTCATTTTCTTTGCATTAAACTTATCTTGTGAATCCTTTTTCCACAAACTTTTTGAAGTGCCCTTGTAGATTCTAAGATCAACAGGGATAGAGATCCTGTTTTATGGCACCTGTACAATGTCCAGAGTAGTGTCAAGACATGTAGTTGCTCCATAAATATTTTATTTAGTAAAAGCAAAAGGCAAAATTAAAAGAGGTTGTGTCATTGGACCCCACCGCTAATTTATATATAAATAATCCTCATATAAGCTCATATTTACAGTCACCAAATACAAGTCCTCTTACAGCCACTTTAAGAACACATCCTCTTCCAGGCTAATCATATGGCTTACTATCACAGGGCTGACAGATTCTGACGTCATGATTTCTAAAAGCTGAGATAAGGTGAAATGAGGGTGAAAACATTCTGAAGAAGACTAAATTTTATTCAATTTAAATGATTTTTAAAAAAATTCTGAATCCATGTCCTTCCTATTTTTCTGATATTTAGCTTATCGTTTTAAAGAAATGATGACAGTAGGCAGGTTTTTGTTTGTTTTGGGTACACTTTATTGATGAAAGAAAAACACTGTCAACCTACATTTGATCTCTCTCCATAATTATGGAAATTTTTCTTGGTCCATGAAAGCTAAAAGTCTGGCACCACTGGCCTTAGGGCATAGCTGAAACAATGGAGCGATTCCTATTGGAAACAACAGTTCACTATCAATGATGCCAAAGCTCATGCTAAGTTTTGGCTGAAATGCTGAGATATATGAAGATAACATTAAATGACTGTTCAACAGATTAAAATATATGCTCTTTGGATGCATCTTCCCAAATTCAGCAAATAAGACTGGCCCAGTCAGTTTATCAAAATTTATTGAGTGCTTACTATGTGCCAGTGACCATGCAATACAAACATCAAATATTGCAGTAGATACAATCAGGGATTTTTATTGTCAAGATGGTTGGCAATGAAAGTTTGGAGGGCTGGGGTCTCACTGGCAATTTAATTAAAATTTTATTCAGTTAGTAGTAAAAAGGAAATACAGATTTTAGAAAACCATTTCTGTATTTCTGTGGGCACAGCCAAAAATATCAAATGAGTCTAATTAAATTTTTATAAATTAAAAGTGAACTTCATCTGGGTGGGATATAGGGTACATTAATATCTTACTACCGAGTTCAGCATATCCTCACTGTAGGTCTTTTCCAGATATTAAACCACTTGGGAGTAACTGGGAAGCATTAATTTCTGGATACCTAATAAATTAGTTATCACTATTCTTCAGAATGGTCAATAAATTATTTTTCAGGAAATATCAGTCAAATTAATGCTAGATTAAGGAACTCATAGGGAAGTCATACAGTTAGTAGTACAATTTCTTTTCAAATTCACAATTGGTGAGTTAATAGCAAGAAAGTTACAGAAAACAGGTGAAATTATGATAATTAGGGCCAAAAACTAGGGTGTTCTTTCAAAGCTGTGTTATTTCTCTCAATATCAAGTGTAAAACTAACCAACCAAAGGAAACTAGATGGCTAATTAAACTACTTTATAATTTAAAATGGTAGTTTCTCTTAATATTGGATTTTTATGTAAGAAATAATACAAATAAAAAATGTGTGCATAGCTGTGGTAAGGACAGATTCAGGGATTATTCTTAGAAGGCTGTAGATTTCGAAGCTACTGAGCTACTTCATTCTTATTTTTCTGCCTTCTGCCTACAACTTCTGGTTTGAAGGCTATGGGAAGCTGTGCTATGAATTGATTTGGCAACTGAAGTTTTAAAAACACAAAATAAAAGAGTAAAACCATGACAAAACAGTAAAGAGGACAAGGAAGAGTAAAAAGGAAAACTCAATAATAAAGACAGGCAATATATTCAACAAAACATGAACTAGTACAACAAACTCAGTATCTGCCCTGTTTTGGTCCTCAAAAATATTCTAACATAAAATAAAGTTGGTGCTTAAGGATAATCTGGTCTGTTACAATCAGCTATAGGTTGCCTTGTGACATCTTCTGTTTAATTTTTTAGGCTCAGCTGATCTCCTTAACTGGAGAGTAAGAGCTAAAGACAGGTGTTTCTTATTCTTTTACCACCACAATCCCTCAAATGGATATTCAAACAGTAGTTGCTTTAATTTGATAATAGCTGCATTTATACATGGCAGTAACTAATTCCTTTTTAACATATTTCAATAATGCACAATATTTTCAGTAAAATTCAGAAAGTATATTACTTATAGTTAAGATAGTGTATGTTTTTGATACTCAATTTACATTCTCATACATTTTTAAGATTCTTAATATTATTGAAAAAAACTGAAAATGTGATTAAACTCCTAACCATTTTTATAAAGTAAGAATAATCAAAATGTGCATTTACACATTCTGAACTTTGGTAGCCTCCTAAAGATAATATAAACGTTTAAAAAAGTCTCAAAGGACTGGGCAATTGGCAGGTTGAGCTTTAACAGCAAAACTACATATTTTCTAGAAGAAATATTCAAAATGCATGAGTGTTGACAGACATAACTGTAGTTTCTAAAAAGCATTGAATGCTTATTTGTTCTGTAAAATATAAAAAAATGAAAATTTCAGTATAGTATTTTGTGTCAAAAATTACAACTAGACTAATGTAATCCCATGCAACTCCTGCTTTATAAAAAATGAAAGGGGGGAATGTTAGTAAAACGGCACAGTCTTATCTATGGTGCGATCCACACCCTGACACCATCCTATGCTCTAGCTTCCGCCGCCATTGCTGGAAGCCAGGTAGCCACAAGGCCCAACCACAGGTGTCAGTCCCACCCCATCCTAATGGGATTTGCTGCTCATACTTCCCTGTCTGTACCCTGGCAAAGTTTTTTTTTTTTTTTTTTTTTAAACTTGTATTTAGCAAATATAAATTTCCAAAGTACAGCTTATGGATTACAATGGCTTTCCCCCCATAACTTCCCTCCCGCCTGCAACCCTCCCAACTCCCGCTCCCTCTCCCATTCCATTCACATCAAGATTCATTTCAATTACCTTTATATACAGAAGATCAATTTAGTATATATTAAGTAAAGATTTCAACAGTTTGCACCCACACAGAACATAAAGTGTAAAATACTGTTTGAGTACTAGTTATAGCATTAATTCACATTGGACAACACATTAAGGATAGAGATCCTGAATGAAGAGTAAGTACACAGTGACTCCTGTTGTTGACTTAACAATTTGACACTCTTGTTTATGGCGTCAGTAATCTCCCTAGGCTGTCGTCATGAGTTGCCAAGGCTATGGAGGCCTTTTGAGTTTGCTGACTTCGATCTTATTTAGACAAGGTCATAGTCAAAGTGGAGGTTCACTCCTCCCTTCAGAGAAAGGTACCTTCTTCTTTGATGGCCCATTCTTTCCACCGGGATCTCACTCGCAGAGATCTTTCATATAGTTTTTTTTTTTTTCCTAGAGTGTCTTGGCTTTCCATGCCTAAAATACTCTCATGGGCTCTTCAGCCATATCTGAATGCCTTAAGGGTTGATTCTGAGTCCAGAGTGTTGTTTAGGACATCTGCCATTCTATGAGTCTGCTGTGTATCCCACTTCCCATGTTGGATCATTCTCTCCCTTTTTGATTCTATCTTTTTAATTCTAGTATTAGCAGACACTAGTCTTGTTTATGTGATCCCTTTGACTTTTAGACCTATCAGTATGATCAACTGTGAACTGAAATTGATCACTTGGACTAGCGAGATGGCATTGGTACATGCCACCTTGATGGCACTGAACTGGAATCCCCTGGCACATTTCTAACTCTACCATTTGGGGCAAGTAAGCTTAAGCTTGTCCCAAATTGTATGTTTCCTCCCTCTCTTATTCCCACTCTTATATTTAACAGGGATCACTTTTCAGTTAAATTTAAACACCTAAGAATAACTGTGTGTTAATTACAGAGTTCAACCAATAGTATTGAATAGAACAACAACAACAACAAAAAAAACTAAAAGGGATAAAGTATTAAGTTGTACATCAACAGTCAGGACAAGGGCCGATCAAGTCACTCTTTCTCATAGTAAAAGGACTTGTTCCTGAACACGTGACACTTTCTTTCTCTCCATCTCCTAATCTCTATCTCTTTGTCTCTCTCTCTCTCTTACACTCTCATTCTCCCTCTTTTCCTTCTTTGCCCCTTCCCTCCAAGTCTGTCGGGTTTCCCTCAATAAACTCTTTCCCTTAAAAAATTACAATTATTATTTTTATCTTTAAGGAAGCACATATATATGTGTGTGTGTGTGATAAGACAAAAAACTTATAGCTTTAGTAACTTAACCTAATTTTAGGAAGTGTTATGAAATGCTAAAATAAAAATATCAACATAGTACTTTGAAATGAGAAATAGTAATTGTGCCTTTAAGAAAGAGAAAGAAAAAAGTTTTCCCTCTTTATGGTTTGTTTTTGGAGTTAGTGCTTGGCATGGTATTAAGCATACAGGGCAAGGCATTTGGTAATGGGTTCAGAAAACCTCATGTAATAATTAGGCCCTAGACACCATCATTCTGAACCACTGGGCTGGAGAATGGGATGTGACGGACAGTATCTGAGCGTGAGAGCAATCTGCAATGGAAAGGAAGAAGTAGAACTTAGATTTTAACAGAGTAAGTCAGGACTTTCCCAGATGGATGTGGTATGAAATGAGCAGCTGTGACATCAAGCAATAAAGTAGCAGGCAGATGCCAGGGTTTTACAGATTGGATCTACTCTTGGTACAAAATATATCTTACGATTGTCATGCATGCCTTCTTTTTCCTTGAGTGTCAATTTAAGAACAACAAATCTTTCCCCTTATTCAAAATGAAAATGCTTTCTTGCATCCCATGAGGAAAATGTAAGTTCTCAGAATTTAAGATTACCTTCTTCAGTTAATAGTAGGATGCCAATGTGAAAAATGGCAATTATCTTGGCTTGTGAAGTGCTACGAAGAAATGAAACAGGATGATGGGGAGCTTTTTAGGTTGGCTTGTTGGGGGGAACAGGGTGAAGGTGAGCTGTTCAAGCTGAGATTAGAAATGGTCAAATGAACCTGCTATTGAAGACCTGAGAGTGGCTCCTGTAAGTGCCCTTGGGCTTGACAGTACTAAATGTGAAAACAGAAGGCTGGTTGGTGTGGCTCAAAGGCAGACAGTGAGGAAACACCAGGGAACCAAGAGAACCCATAAAGGAGATCAGGATTCTCAGGCAGAGCAAGTGTTCGGATTTATGCTCATTGCAATTGGCTTTTAAACACTGGGATGATAAAACCTGATCCACACTTTAAAATTCACTTTGGACATTAGGGAACAATAACCTATATGAGAGCAAGACGAGAAGCATAAAAGCAAATGGTTGTCCAGGCAAGAGCCAGCAGATGGTGGCCTGGACTTGGTGCCAACAGTAAAGATGGACAGATATGGAGGGATGGGGCCTGCATTCTGTAGGTAAGAGCTATCAGGAAGAACTGGATCTGGGGATAAAGGAAGACAGGAATGAAGAATGATTTCTAGTTTTTTTTGGCTCTACCAGCTGAGTGAGTACTGAAGCTATTTCAGAAAGTAGAAAAGACAGAGATAGGAGCAGGTGTGATAATGACAAGCACAAATTCTGTTTCTCAGATTTGCCATAATAACTGTTATTCAAAATTATAAGGAAACAGCTATATTTTACCATTTTAGTTTTCTTTTTTAAAGTTTTTTAAAATAAAGGTCAATTTATTGAATTTTGGCATTTTTAAAAATATTGTTTTCTAAAATCACATAGAATTATGAAAACAGTATGCATATGGCAAAATGTTGAAAAGACTAAAATACTATGTAATAGAAATGATGGGGCTCTTTAGATTTTACTGTTACTGTTTAGAGTAAATACCATCAACACTTTAATCAAATCTCTTCCAAAATTTCCTAGTGTATGGTTACACACACAAGAGAAAAAAATAAAAACAAATGGATGCGTACTATAATATTGCTATATCCTGTGTTTCATGAAAGGGGAGTGTATAGCGCTCTACCTTGCTGCAGCTGCAGAGTATTCCAGAGTACGGGGGCACAATGACTTACTGATCACTTCCTTCTTTTTTTTTTTTTTTAAATCATAAACACAGTTGCAGACGCATGAGTAGGTCTTCAGGACAAAATCATTAGATTTTTGTGGAATTCCAAATTATAAAGTACATGTTTAGTAAATATTATCTAATTGCCTTATAAATAGTTTGCCCCAATGTACATTCCCTCTAATTGTGCATGAAAATGGTGTTAAGTGCTCACTAAGTGGGCATTTATCAAATTTTAAAAATTTGGTCAATCTGCTAGGCAGTACATTAACAATTTCAAGCTGTTTTAACTTGCATTTCTTTAATTATAGGTTTCTGATGTTCAATAGCGAATGTACTTTTTTTTCCTCAGAAGAACCTAGTTATAAACTTGTTTTATTATGTCTTGGTATTACTGCCATTTTCCCTCCTATTAAAGTAGTCTTTATAAATTCTATAAAAGTTTTCAAGTGGTGTACACTCATTATAATGAATAAAATAATGTAAAGATGACCTGAGAAAAAATTAATATTGTATTACTTCCCTTTTGCAATTCCTCCTGCACTTCCAATTTGCAATCCTACCCAGAGTAAAGCAATGTTAATCATCTACATGTATGATTGAGAATTTGTAACTTTTAATAAAGTGGGATTATACTGTATAAATTACTAAGCAACATGCTTATCTCAATTAGTAGCCTACCACAGATATTGTTCTAAGATAATAATTCTTAACAGCTACATAATAACTGTATAAAATGGATAATCACATTTTATTAAACTAATCCTCTATTGATGAATAGTTACATCTCTTCAAATTTTTAAAAATTGTATAATCATGTCATTTTAGCCATAAGTATTGACACCAATGCTTTCAGAAAGCTTTTTATGCACTAATAAATCTTGATTTAATCCATTCTATGCTTGCAATTTTCACTCAATTTGTTGTCTTTTGATTGTAGTCATTTTTGGTTATACTGATTTTTATTTGATAGATTTTTCCATTTATTTTCTCCATAAAAATTCTTGGTTTTGTGCTTTATTTAGAAAATCTTCTCCCCTCACCCAATATTATGTTTTAAAAATTCTGAAAATCTCAGCAGTATCTTGTTTATTCCTAATTAGGTTCAAGAACTGGAATTGGGGTGAGTGCTGTGGCATGGTGGTTAAAGCCATTGCCTGGAGTGCCAACATCCCATATGGGCTCCAGTTCAAGTCCTGGTGGCTCCACTTCCGATCCAGCTCTCTGCTATGGCCTAGGAAAGCACTAAAAGATGGCCCACTTCCTTGGACCCCTGCACCCATGTGAGAGACCCGAAGGAAGCTACTGGTTCCTGGCTTCAGTTGGGCACAGCTCTGGCTGTTGCAGCCATTTGGGGAGTGAATCAGTGGATAGAATACGCCCCCCCCTCTCTCTGCGGCTCTGTAACTCTGTCTTTCAAATAAATAAATAAATAAATAAATCTTTTTTTTTTTTTTTTTGACAGGCAGAGTGGACAGTGAGAGAGAGAGAGACAGAGAGAAAGGTCTTCCTTTTGCCATTGGTTCACCCTCCAATGGCCGCTGTGGCCATGCTGTGGCCGGCACATCGCGCTGATCCGAAGCCAGGAGCCAGGTGCTTATCCTGGTCTCCCATGCGGGTGCAGGGTCCAAGCACTTGGGCCATCCTCCACTGCACTCCCGGGCCATAGCAGAGAGCTGGCCTGGAAGAGGGGCAAGTGGGACAGAATCCGGCGCCCCGACCGGGACTAGAACCAGGTGTGCCGGCGCCGCAGGCAGAGGATTAGCCTATTGAGCCGTGGCGCCGGCCAATAAATAAATCTTTAAAAAAATTGAGAATTATAATAGCATAGAACATAAATGAGTCTAAAATGTATAGTTTAAAGCATAGTATGGTATATATTTTGTTGTTATTGTTGTATTGGTCTCACCTGCGCAATAGCTTAGCTAATTGTTGCTGTTGCCATGATACTTAATATTTAACTATCCTAAATTTCCATTTTTTTATCTTGAGCAAAATTTCACTGATTTATCTCATTTTAAAATAAAGATCTAGTAGTTTCACCAATATTTCCCCATTAAGTGGGCGGCAGTTTGCATTTTGATAAAGAATATTTTATTCAAGAAAATTTAGTCCTAAACAGCACTCTGGCCTCAGAATCAGCCCTTAAGGCATTTGGATCTGGATAAAAAGCCCATGAGAGTATTTCAGGCATGGAAAGCCAAGACACTGTGGCAAAACAAATAAACAAACAAACACAAAACAACCTAAATGAAAGATCTCTGTGAGTGAGATCCCAGCAGAAAGAACGGGCTATCAAAGAAGAAGGTACCTTTCTCTGCAGGGAGGAGAGAACTTCCACTTTGACTATGGCCTTGTCTAAATAAGATCAGAGTTGGTGAACTCAAAAGGCTTCCATAGCCTTGGCAGCTCATGACAAGAGTCTCGGATGATTACCGACATCATAAATAAGAGTGTCAATTGTTAGATCAACAACAGGAGTCACTGTGCATTAACTCCCCATGTAGCATCTCTGTCCTAAATGTGTTGTACTATGTGAATTAACAGTATAACTAGTACTCAAACAGTACTTTATACTTTGTGTTTCTGTGTGGGTGCAAACTGCTGAAATCTTTACTTAGTATATATAAATTGATCTTCTGTATATAAAGGTAATTGAAAATGCATCTTGATGTGAATGGGATGGGAGAGGGAGTGGGAGATGGGATGGTTGCAGGTGGGAGGGAGGTTATGAGGGGAAAAAGCCGCTATAATCCAAAAGTTGTACTTTGGAAATTACATTTATTAAATAAAAGTTAAAAAAGAACATTTTATTCAAGAAAATTTAGACAATAGAGATTGAAGACAAATCAGAAAATGGGCCATTAATCCATAAACATTATTTATGCCTTTAGAGAATCTTCTAGAATGATACTGGACAAACTCTCTAAGCAGTCTTCCCTGTTGCAGAAAACCAAGTAACACCTGTCTCCTCTACCTTCTAGGCTTTAGTGGGATCAAATGGGATAACACACATGAAAATGCTTTGAAACTACAGGGTTTAGCCAACAAAAATATTTTTATCTTTTTGGATCAAGCAACTGACATTTAGCTATCCAAAAGAAATCTGTTTTCAGGCTTTTCTCTTCAATTTTAGAGATGTCTGTCTACTCAATAAAAATAAATTCACCAAATGTTCACTTTGGAGATAGAAATTTTAACACAAGTTGTAATGCAACAAAGTAAGGCTTTCCCAAGATTTAAAATGTAACAAATTGCTACTGTTAACAGCCAACTTTCTCAAGGTAACTTAATTGCTATGTAACTACCACATATGTAAAACTTTTGAGAAAGTTCTTATTTGTCTTATAAAAAAGTAATTATTTCTCATAATAAAAGAAAGCCACAGAAATCTAAGGCACATTATGCAATTAAATATGAAAGGCTAGGGAAATCTTGTCCAGAGATTTTTTTTTCCTCCCTTATGTTAATATAATCTTAACCTGTTAGGGACAGGTGTAGTACAGCCTTTCTGCAAGTTGATAAAGTAATCAATTGGGATTCCAATAGAATCATCATTTAAAAAATCCATTTACTTTGAAATATCCATATGTGTAGGAAATTAGCAGAAATTATTCTCAGAAATGATCACCTACTAGAAGAGGATTTTTTAACACAATATTCATCTTAGAATGATTTCTTAAAGCCTACCATCAAAATCTTTCTTAGGCTTAAACTGATTCATTATGACACCTATTCTCATAATACAGCCGATATACCACATTTGTAAGGAACATTTTGGTTTTCAGAGCTGCTGGTCTAATCACCAGGGAACTTATGTATTAAATACATTAGAAGATTCAAAGCTTCATTCTAAGGAGTAAAAACTTAGAATGATAACTCAGGATTTTCTCATTTAATACTTTTATCAAATTTTAATTTAAAAATTACTTTTGTACGGTGTGCTATTTGCACATAAAATATTAAATATGTTTCTCAACAGAATTACCTATAAACAAAGCAGTTATGTAACTAAATTAAAAATTCTATTTCTACATAGACTTAAGCATAATCCACCTTAAAAAAATCACAGCTTCCTTCAAATGTAGGAATGACATTAAGAGGTTGTGTATATCACCCAACTAGTATTCACAATACCATAAACTGAGATTGAGGAAGGTAGTGGCTTGCTCCTGTTACAAAGTGGCAGAGAGAGGGTAGGCCTCACACCAGGTCTGACTAGGTCTACAAGTTGTGCTTGGTTCTTTTCAGACACTTCAGGATGTCATTGGTCATGCTCTTAAGTAGGTTAGCAGTTAAATTAGCCAATTTCCTGAGCCTAAGAGAGCAAAGAGAATATACAGCAGCACTGAAAATGGAGATATTACCAATTCATATTTATTTACTTGAAAAAAATACACACAAAATTTGCCTATAATGTACTTTTTTCTTTAAATAAACATCCCCAGTAAAAACAGACTATATAGAGATTTAAAAAAGAGAAACAGCACTGACATCTTACAACAAAATAAAACAAATTCAGTATTTTCATGCCCTCATACCATACTTTAAATGTACTGTCACTGGGTCAAAACTGATTATTAATTTCCAATGTTTTATTAGTATTTGAAGTCTGTGAATAAAATAAAATTTATATACTTTTATATTCATATTTATATATTTTACAATCCAATCTGTAAGGGCAGTTTAAGAACTTTTTTCTTTCTTTTAATGTATATAATATTAAATTTGTTTACTTATACATATTTATTAAAAGGAGAAGGAAAGGAAGAGGGAGAGAAAGAGATCTTATCTGCTGATAAGATCTATTGATTCACTCCCGAAGGTTTGCAACAGCTGAGCCAAAGCCAGGTGCTCAATCTGGTCTCCCACTTAGGTGGCAGGGATCCAAGTACTTGAGCCATACCACCTGTTGCCTCCCAGGGTGTGCAGAAAGCTGAGCTGGGATCTGATTCCAGGCAATCTGACATGGATGTGGGAGTTCCAAGGGGCATCTTAACTGCTGTATCAAATGCCTGTCCTTCAATATATAATTTTTATTAGATAATAAAACATTTCAAAATATTAAAGTTTTAAAGTAAAATAAAGGGCCAGTGCTGTGGTGTAGTAGGTTAACACTGTGGTGCCAGCATCCCATATTGGTGCCAGTTCTTGTCCTGGCTGCTCCTCTTCCCATCCAGCTCTCTGCTAATGGCCTGGGACAGCAGCAGAAGATGCCTCAAGTGCTTGGGCCCCTGTACCCATGAGGGAAACATGGAAGAAGCTCCAGGTTCCTGGCTTCCAATAGGTTCAGTTCCCGCTATTGCGGCCATTTGGGGAGTGAACCAGGAGATGGAAGATCTCTCTCTCTCGCTCACTATCAGTAACTCTGCCTCTCAAATAAATCTTTCAAAAAAAAAAAAAGCAAAATAAATTTTGCTTCCAATTCCTGCCCCATCTACACTTTTCTTAGTCTCTCTTCACATACGGTCACTGTTGTTTCTCAAATCTCCTTCTAAATATAATTTTTGCAACTACTAACAAATGTGAAAATATTTTCCCAAATACTAGCAAGCTAAAAACACCATTAAGAAGACAATATTCTTCTTTCATGTCTAAAACTTTATTTTTTATCTTAATTAAATTTTTAAAAATTTACTTCAGAGGCAGAACCCTGCTGAGAGAGACAGAGAGAGAGGGAGAGAGGGAGGGAGAGAGAGAAAGAAGGGGAGGGGGAGAGAGAATATGAGAGAGAGAATATGAGAGAGTATCCATACATCGGTTCACTCCTCAAATGCCTGAAGCAGCCAGGTTTGAGTTGGGCCAACTTCAATCTGGGTTTCCCATGTGGGTAGCAAGGACACAGGTAGTTGAGCCATCACTTGCTGCCTCTTCAGGTGTACTTTAGGAGGAAGCAGGAATTGGGAGCAGAGCTGACACTAGAACCCAGACACCCCAAAATAGTTAAGTGGACATTCCAACTGGCATCTTAATTGCTAGGTAAAACACCCATCCTTAAATCTGTTTTTTTGAAAGTCAGCGTGTGTGTGTGTCTGTGTGTGTGTGTGACACAGAGAGAGATCTTTTATCTGCTGGTTCACTCTCCAAATGGTCATAATAGCCAGGGCTGGGCCAGTCTGCAGCCAGGAGCCAGGAATTCCATCTGGGTCTCCTATGTGTGTGGCAGGGGCCCAAGCACTTGGATCATCATCTGCTGCCTTCTCAGGTGCACATGCAGGGAGTTGAATGGGAAGTGGAGAAGCTGGGATCCGAACCAGCACACCAATATGGGATGCCAGCGTTACAAGCAGTGGCTTAACCCACTGTGCCACAACACTGGCCCTGTTAAATCTTAACTTTTAATAAAATATTTTAAATACACAGACAAGGTAAAGCAAGGCATACAATAAACAGATCTAACTGTACACCCTCCACCTATGTTTAACAAATACTAATATTTGTTTTGCAGTATTTGCTCCACATATCTATATATAAGCATATTAACATTCTTTTTTAAAATTTATTTGACAGGTAGAGTTATAGACAGTGTGAGAGAGTGAGAAAGAGAGTGAGAGAGAGAAAGGTCTTCCTTCCGTTGGTTCACCCCCCAAATGGCTGTGATGGCCGGCGCTGTGCTGATCCAAAGCCAGAAGCCAGGTGCTTCTTCCTGGTCTCCCATGCGGGTGTGGGGGCACATGTACTTGGGCCATTCTCCACTGCTTTCCCAGGCCACAGCAGAGAGCTGGACTGGAAGGAGAGCAACTGGGACTAGAACCTGGCGTCCATATGGGATGCCGGTGCCACAGGAGGAAGGTTAACCAAGTGAGCCATGGCACTGGCCCCAGCATATTAACATTCTTTTGGGGAATCATTTTAAAGAAATTACTGACATAAAATAATTGGATATTTCAGCATACATCTTTAAAAGTAGGACATTTTTCTACATGATCATAATATCATATGGCAATAAGGAACATTAAATGAATTTCCTCAAATCATCTAATGTCTAGTCTATATTCAAATTTCCCCAACTGACCTTAAAATATGAAGAACTACTGTTTTTACAAAGCTCACTTTTGCTACTTCATTCCTGGCATAAAGTTAATATGATTTTAGCTAATATCAAGAGCTTACCTCTAAGTGTTTTTTATTTTTTACTTTTGGCTTTTTTCTTTCAAGATTTATTTATTTTATGGGGTCGACACTGTGGCCTAGTGGATTAAGCTCCTGCCTTTCAGCGCCAGCAATCCCTATGGGCTCTGGTTCAAGACTCAGTTGCTCTTCCGCTCCAGCTCTCTGCTAATGAGCCTGGGAAAGCAGCAGCAGATGACCCTGCCAAAGGCCTGTCCCAGTTCCGCCCATTGTGGCCATTTGGGGAATGAACCAGTGGATGGAAGATCTCTTGTGTGGTTTCTCCCTCTCTTTTTGTAACTGCATATCAAATGAAATTAATAAATCTTTTAAAAAAAGATTTACTTATTTAAAAGGCAGTTAAAGAGAAGGGGGGCCAATATCGATCTACCATCCAGTGGTTCACGCCCCAGGTGGCCATCTCAGCCAGTTCCAGGCCAGGCTGAAGCCAGGAGCCAGGAGCTTCATCGGGGTCTCACATGGGTAGCAGAGGCCCAAGCACTCAGGCTTTTTGCTGCTGCTTTTCTCAGGTCAGTAGCAGGGAGCTGGGTTGGAAGTGCAGCAGCCAGGACTCAAACTGGCACCCAAATGGGATGCTGGCACAGCAGGTGGTGGCTTTACCCTTTACACAACATTGCTAACCCAGAAGTGTTTTTTATTTTTGGTGGTGATTTTTATTTTATTTTTAACAGTTTCTTTTATATTAAAAGAAGTCTACTGCATTTTCACATTAGCATGGCAACCTTCACATGGTGAGCTTTCTACAGTCTGAAATGCACAAAATTGGCTTAAAATGTTATTATATAATCACAGCTAAACTCTTGGATGGTTACGGAGTGGGAAGGGGAAAATCCAACTTTCCCTGATGTGTGATCTTCCTTCTGCCTGCCGTGGATCTCTTTGCTTTCTGACTTTGCTGAGATCTATCTGGTACTCTGATTTTATAAACTCAAAAAGAAAGAATAATGGGTTGTGGTAATGGCTGCACAACTCTGAATACACAGAACAGTTTAAGAAAGTGAATTGTATGGAATATGAATTCTATGTTAATAAAGAGGTTTTATAAGGGAGGAAGGGGAGAAATATATACAAAAATCATTCAAAAATATCTTCTGAACATAAGTTTTATCTTGAAGTGGAATTAAAAACTTCTATGTATTCGTATTTACTGAGATCAAAGCATAATTGAATCAAATAAAGTAAAGTTCCTAACTGCTGGTTTGGTTACACAGCCATATTACAAATGTGGCTCTCATGAATGTAAACATAGTACAAACATTTTACAAATCACGGTAAATAAAAAAATAATCTTCTGTTTCCTACAACAAGTAAAATAATCCTCTTAACAAAATAAACCAAATCAATATCCAATCTCATAATAAAGTTATCTAACTCAAAGAGAAGTAAGTAATGTTAAGTTTTGTGGGCGGTATTGAAAATGGATAATCATTTTGCAGGATGCTTGGCAAAATGCATTAAATGTACTACTAATTTTCACACTCACTAATTTTTTTTTTGACAGGCAGAGTGGACAGTGAGAGAGAGAGAGAGAGAAAGGTCTTCCTTTTGCCGTTGGTTCACCCTCCAATGGCCGCCGTGGTAGGCGCGCTGCGGCCGGCGCACCGCGCTGATCCGATGGCAGGAGCCAGGTGCTTCTCCTGGTCTCCCATGGGGTGCAGGGCCCAAGCACTTGGGCCATCCTCCACTGCACTCCCTGGCCACAGCAGAGAGCTGGCCTGGAAGAGGGACAACCGGGACACAATCCGGTGCCCCGACCGGGACTAGAACCCGGTGTGCCAGCGCCACAAGGCGGAGGATTACACACTCACTAATTTAATAATTCCATTTCTAGAATCCGATGCTAAAGAAAATGTTATAATTTTATACCCAAGAATAAATATACAGTTATATCCTCAAGTATAAATATATGTCTGCATATTATAGGACTCTTTACATTATTGTAAAACTATAAAGAGTTTTGAAATTTAACAACAGAAGATGGGTTTAAGAAGTATGGTTTATTTAGAAGATCTAATATGATGCAGTAATTGAAGATTATAAAGTGAGAAGATGTTTAATCACAGAATTTTTAAAAAAGGAAAGATTTCTAGTTTCCATTAATAGTGAGGTAAATTGGTTGGCAAATACTACAATAAGCAGCAATTATGTATGAAATCTGCATATTTTAAACCCAACTATTTAAAGACATTAGAAAGAGATTAAGACAGGCACCAACTAAAAGGGTATTAACGAGTGGAAAAACAGCAACTGCAATGAATAAGAATTTGTTTTAGAGGCTTTATTGTGTCATCTCAGAAAATTGCAATTTTACTTTCAGATGGCACAGAATTGAATCTAAAGCTGGTAGAACAGCTGAAAATTGAGGGCGGAATCTTGGAGACAAGTGAGCCATAGAAGGGGTGGAAAACACATCTGAGTACAATGTCTGCCCAAATTCCTAGAAGACCACTAAATATGACATTCAGAAGGGAGACATAAGGAAACTAGCAGACAGAACCCAAAGGGACAGTTATCTATGAAAGGTCTGCACTGGATGAGAAATGTGAGGCTGCTGCTTCCTAATTCTGAAGGCAGAAAGCTAAATCCTTGCTGATTCGAAGTGTCAGAGGACAGCTTAGTGATGGCCTGCCCCAAACTCTGCCCATTCCTTGTCTAAAGGCTAAATCACACAGGTTCAGACAGCACACCCAGGAGGTAAGGTTAAAAAACAACAGCTGGCAATGGAAATAACTGAACAGAAATATCAGCCATTACACACAGCAGGGGAGATGAAGTTTATGGTTGGAATCCAAGGGAGTTAACTGCTTGCTAAATAATAAAATAATTTTCAGCAGTATACACATCAAGAGCTACTAAACATAATCTATAATATTTGATTTTTAACCAAAAATTGCCAGACACACAAAAAAACAGGAAAAGGTGACCCATGTCAGGAAGAAGGATGGTTAACAGAAACGGATTCTGAGGGGGTCTAGATGTCGGATTTAGCAATAACTTCGAAGAGTTGAAGTACATTGTGATAAAGGTGGGAAAAAGAAACAGTAAACTTGGAGATATCAATAAGAATGATTATATCCATGGAACAGGAAGAAAAAAGATTAATTATAAATGAACAGAGCTTCAGCAACCTGTAAAATAGCACTCAGGGGTCAAACAAAAGTGGAACTGGAGTCCTAAAGGGAAAACAGAAAGAAAGAGGCAGGAAACAATTTCTGAAGAGTTGATGGCCAACAGCTCCCAACATCTGGTGAAAAATTTGAATTTACCAATTTAAAACTCAAGCAGGATAGACAAACAAACTCAAAATCAGCCACAATTAGCTATGTACATTAGAGTCAAATTTCTAATAGCCAAACATGAGAAAATCTTGACAGCATTCAGAAAATATGTCTTCAAAAAACGAATGGAAAATACAAACTGAAAAATCTATGTATGGATTTAAAAAAATTTCTTTGCATCAGGGTAAACTTATCTTTGATTCTATCTTTTCCAATTCTCCTCAATAACACATTACATATAGAGAAACAATGATAAGATAAATGGCTGACATCAGAAGCAATGGTGGTTATAAGAGAAGGACACCTCAAATGCTGATAAAAATATCTGAAAGGCACTAATGATAAATCTGATGAAACTGTCCTCCAAAAGTGAAAGGGAAATGGGCATCTGCAGAAAAGGAAAACACTGGGCTCATTTGTCACCTGCAGACCCGCCGTGAGGAATCTATTCAGGTGGAAGAGTACAACCGTACATGGTAGCCTGGACCTGGAGGAGTGTGCCTGGCTTGGGTGAGGATGCTGCACAGGGGTTGGTTTGTGTGGCAGCTGAAGAAACTAATCTTTCAAACAGGCTGCTAGTGAACCTGTCCAATCTTTGTTCCATAAGGAAATATTAGGTTTATTGGACAATAAATAAAACAAAATTGTTAAAACTGCCCAATGCCATAGAAAGGGGTGGGGAGTGTCCAGCCTGCAGGCTGGGTAAGACCTGTGACGTCATTTGGTCTGACCCAGCCAGAGCAACTGCAGGCAGGACTCAAGATTCAATAAATCTGTTGAGGCTAATTTTTAAGTTGATAATTTTGTATGGTCTGTGAATTACGTCATAAAGGTTTCCCTTCCCTGCCAGAGCAAATAATGTTGTAAACACTTCATCTTCTGGCTATCTACTATGAGTTCATCCTTGTAAAGACAGGAACAATAAGTGACATAATCCAACAATTCCACTCCTGAGCATTTACTGAAGAGAAATAAACCCATAAAATGATCACATCAACTGAGGTGGCACTGTGGTGCAATGCATTAAATCGCCTCCTGCAACACTGGCATCCCATGTGGTCACTGGTTTCAGTCCTGGCTGCTCCACTTCCAATCCAGTTCCCTGCTAATGCACCTGGGAAAGCAGCAGATGATGGTCAAGTGCTTGGGCCCCTGCCACCTACGTGGGAGACCCAGATGAAGTTCGGGGCTTCGGCCTGGCCCATTTGGGGAGTGAAACAGAGGATGGAAGATCTCTCTCTGTCTTTCCTTCACTCTCTGTAAATACAGTTTTTCAAATAAATAAATAAATCTTTCCAAAAATTTTAATAGCAAGGATTGGAAATAGGGGCTGGCACTGCAGACCCTGGCTTTAACCCACTGCACCACAGCACTGGCATTCCATATGGGCACTGGTTCTGGTCTTTGCTGTTGACTTCCCATCCAACTCCCTGTGAATGTACTTGGGAAAGCAGTGGAGGATGGTCTAAGTCCTTGGGCCTCTGCACCCATATGGGAGACCCAGATGAAGCTTTAGACTCCTGGTTTCGGCCTGGCCTAGCCCCAGTCATTGCTTCCATTTGGAGAGTAAACTAGTGGATGGAAGCTAGGTCTCCCCCTCAACCCCACTTCTCTCTCCTTTCTCTCTCTTTCAGATAAATAAATTAAAAAAAATTGAAAATGAATCTTAAAAAGCAACTGAAGGGAATGGTGCTGTGGCACAGCAGATTAAGCTGCCTACTGTGATACTGGCATCCCCTATGAGTACTGAAGCAAGTCCCTTCTGTACTGCTTCCAATTCAGCTTTTTGCTAATGAGTCTGGGAGGCAGCAGAAGATGGTCCAAGTGCTTGGGCCCCTGCCACCCATGTGGGATACCTGGTTGGAGTTCCAAGATATTGGCTTTGGCTGGGTTGAAGCCATTTGAAGTACCAGCATATGGAAGATCTCTCCTCTCGGTCTCTATCTTACCCTTGCATCACTTTGCCTTTCAAATAAATAAATAAATCTTTAAAAAAAAGCTGTATTCATTATTATCCAAAATTGGAAATAGCATAAGTGTCTATAAACAAAATGGCTAAATAAACTATGGTACATCCATCAGTGAAATACAGCAATAAAAAGGAATAATCTACTGTATGCAGAATTACAACTTCAAAAAGAACCAAAAACAGAAAAGAGTACATCCTGATATTCCCTTTGTAAAATTAGAAAAGGTATAACTAATTTAGAATAGAGCAACATATTAGTGGTTTACTGGAATCAGATAAGTGGATTATATAATTCCCGAGAGTCATATGGAAAGTTATGTGGGTGATGAAAAGATCTGTATCTTAAGTGTATCTTAAGTGATAATTACACAGGTGTGTACATTTGTCAAAATTTGCTGAAATTTACATAAAAAGATTATTTGTAAATTATATATCAATAAATTGGTTAAAAACAGAATGTTACCAAAGCATATTATTTTATTTATTTATTTTTTAAATATGAGAGCTGAGTGAAACATACTATATATTAATACTGGATTAAAACTTTAAGGTATTATTTTCTTTTGGTTTTCTACATTGTCTATTTTCTCCAATGAACATACAATTTACTTCAATATCAGAAAAAAGAAACTAGAAATTTTGTTAAAAATCATGGACTTATATTTTTATTCATAAAACTTTAAGAAAATACATTATATTTAGAGAAATAAGCTTTAAAAATTTTTTAAAGTTTTATTTATTTATTTTTTTATTTTTGACAGGCAGAGTGGACAGCGAGAGAGAGAGAGACAGAGAGAAAGGTCTTTACCGTTGGTTCACCCTCCAATGGCCGCCGCGGTAGATGCGCTGCGGCCGGCGCACCGCGCTGATCCGATGGCAGGAGCCAGGTGCTTCTCCTGGTCTCCCATGGGGTGCAGGGCCCAAGTACTTGGGCCATCGTTCACTGCACTCCTGGGCCATAGCAGAGAGCTGGACTGGAAGAGGGGCAACTGGGACAGAATCCGGCGCCCCGACCGCGGAGGATTAGCCTATTGAGCCGCGGTGCCGGCCTGAGAAATAATCTTAGTATTTCATTGCTCTTCCCTTTTAAATGGTTAGACAACCAAAATTAATCTAAAAATTAGAAAATATCTATTGAAATGAAAAGAAGACAGGAAAAAAAAGTTTGATTTCCTAACTCTTAGTTTAACACATTCACTGAAAGCTTAACAATGTCAAAATATTAACTTATGAAAGTAGCCTGGGGACTGGCGCCGTGGCATGGAGGGTAAAGCTGCCGCCCGCAATGCCGGCATCCCATATGGGCGCTGGTTTGAGACCCGGCTGCTCCACTTCCAATCCAGCTCTCTGCTATGGCCTGGCACAGCAGTGGAATAGTTCAAGTCCTTGGGCCCTTGCATCTGCATGGGAGACCTGGAGGGAGCTCCTGGCTCCTGGCTTCGGATTGGCGCAGCTGTGGCAACCATCTGGGAGGTGAACAAGCAAATGGAAGACCTCTCTCTCTCTCTCTGCCTCTCTGCCTTTCAAATAAATAAATAAATCTTTAAAAATAAATAAATAATAAATAAAGGAACAAGATAAGACAATAAAAAAGTTAAAAAAAAAAAAAAGGGAAGTAGGGATCAAAAATAACTCTGTAGTATAGCTCTGGGGTAATTAATTACTGACTATCCGGCAGCAAATTTATTCGTTCAGATGCAACTGAAAGTTTTATTTTTAGTTCAAGAGTAAAGAATCTGATTAACTTCATTCTAACCCTACTGGTATATCACATGTTAACAATGAGTCCAGTGAGTCTAAAGCTTTGGTCAATACAAATGATCACACTGAAAATACGATATTGTGGTATTGACTTAAGAGTTTTCTTTTTAATTTTTTTTTTTTTTTGACAGACAGAGTGGACAGCGAGAGAGAGAGAGAGAGACAGAGAGAAAGGTCTTCCTTTTGCCGTTGGTTCACCCTCCAATGGCTGCCGCGGTAGATGCGCTGCGGCCGGCGCACCGCGCTGATCCGATGGCAGGAGCCAGGTGCTTCTCCTGGTCTCCCATGGGGTGCAGGGCCCAAGTACTTGGGCCATCCTCCACTGCACTCCCTGGCCACAGCAGAGAGCTGGCCTGGAAGAGGGGCAACCGGGACAGAATCCAGCTCCCCGACCGGGACTAGAACCCGGTGTACCGGCGCCACTAGGCGGAGGATTAGCCTATTGAGCCGCGGCGCCGGCCAAGAGTTTTCTTTAAAAATATATATTGATCATTGTTAAGTATTTTGAATTTTTTATCTTCCTTTTTTTTTTTTTACTGTGAAATTCACTTACTTAGACTTGCCATTCAAATATGTGTCACATCTACACTACATTGAAATATGTAGTATCAGAACTTTATTGTTTGATGATGGTCACTAGGACATAAAGGCCATCATCAAAATAATAAAGTTCTGTGACTACATATATTAAATTTTCCTCACCAAATTAAATAGCTTAGATATTTTTAGGAAACTTTTTTGAAAACTCTAATTTCTAAGCTACTGCATGATATAGTTTGATTGAATCAGAAGGACTTGGGGCTGGCCCTGTGGCGTAGTGGGTTAAGCCTCTGCTTGAGATGCCAGCATCCCATACAGACCTGGATGCTGCATTTCTGATCCAGCTCTCTGCTAATGTGTCTTTGGAAGCAGTGGAAGATGGCCCAAGTCCTTGGGCCCCTGCACCCACATGGGAGACCTGGAAGAAGCTCCTGATTTAGGACTGCCCAGCTCCAGCTGCAATGGCTATCTGGGGAGTGAACCAGTGGATGGAATAGTCCTCTCTCTGCTTCTGCCTCTCTCTATCTCTGTAACTCCACCTTACAAATAAACAAATAAATCTTTAAAGAAACGTTGATTTTTTTGCAGTCAGTAATCTTGAGATTAAGATTTTGTATTATTAGTAGCTAATGTGCAACAAATGAATTACAGTAAATTACTTCTCAATATAATACTTGTTCATAAAGAAGCCTATTTATTTCTTAAAACATTTACTTTTTATTAATTTGAAAGGCAGAGAGGGAGAAGGAGGGAGGGAGGGTGGAAGGGAAAGAGAGAGAGTTCTTCTATTATTCATTCACTCCCCAGGAAATCCAATAGGTCTCCAACATGAGTGACAGGGGCCCAAGTACTCAGGTCATCGTGTGCTGCTTTCCCCGGTGCATCAGCAAGGAGTTGGATCGGAAGTGGAACAGCCACACTTGAACAAGTGCGCATATGGGATGCCAGCACTGCAGGTGGCATCTTCACCCACTGTGCCAGAGTCTGGGCCCCAGAAAAGTTTATTACTAGGATAATGTTATGTTCACTAAGGGGGTACTTTGAAGGACACATAACAACACTCATCAGAATTAGTGATTATCAAACTCTGTTATGGAGAAAAGAACTGCAGATCAGAAATGGTAATAGTTGTTCTTGATAAGAGGTTCCATGATGAGAGAAGCTTGGGAAGCCATGTTATCATAAAGCTCCATTCCAGACTGCAGCAATGTACTTTGCATGTCAGCCAGTTACTGGCTCTGAGAAGTTATGGTAATCCAGTGTTCAATCCAGCGTTTACAAACTTATTTTCCTGTTTTCTTAGATCACTTACTAAGATTTTGTGGACACAACATTCTGTGCAATGTAGTTTGGGAAATATTTCTTATTTTAAATTCCATTTTTTTTTTGGCTGAAATACACACATGTGGAACAAATACAGGATCCAGGAGAAGGGTGTTTACCTGATATTTGCTGTGTATATGAATAGGGTCTTTGGACTCACCACGACTAGAGCACAGACTAGTTCACTGACAATTTTCCCCGAGCAACTGCTCTCTGTCGGTGCACAGCTGTGATCGTGGTTTACATGTAAAACTGGACATCAAGAGGCAATCACAGGAATATGCCTCTCTCCCCCTCACGGTCCTTCTACTGACTGCATCATTCCTCACCTGCTCTGTGCATTAGTGTCTTGCTTTCTTACCATGCAAAAGCATCAGTGAAACTTACTCTACCCTGTCATTAACCCTGAAGCCACTTACTAGAATGTTAAGGAAGAGTGTGGTTGGGTAAAGGTTCCTTGGTATTAAAACTGTATTTTTTACACTTAAAAATTTTCTCAGAAAGGAATTAACACAGTGTTTATAAGGCAAAGGCAAGAGAAATGCATTGCTGGCCATTGTCTAGGCAGAAGGTCGGTGATTAATGGGGAGTATTTGTCATGCTGCACTGTATTCTACTGTTTTTCATTCCAGATTTGCTAGACCAAAGATTCATGCTTATCCATTCTTAATAGAACTAATTTTCCACCTTACCCTCTAATTATAATGCTTGCATACTGGAACTTTAGGAAGAGTGTTTTCCTAAAAGTCTATCTCTACTTTTTTGAAAAATAT
Source organism: Lepus europaeus (assembly GCF_033115175.1). Taxonomy (NCBI): domain Eukaryota; kingdom Metazoa; phylum Chordata; class Mammalia; order Lagomorpha; family Leporidae; genus Lepus; species Lepus europaeus. Next base: position 118,040,067 of record NC_084829.1, read on the forward strand.
TTTATCATATATTTAAAGTACACAAAATAGTCTTATAGACTTGAACATTTATATAGTGAAATAATTACTACAGTTAAAAAAATAACATGTCCATTGTCATACAATTGTGTGTGTACTAAAAATATTCTCTGTAAATTTCCATTATATAATATTATTAACTATAATTCTCATGTTGTCTATCTTTTAAATAATCCCTTCTGAACAAAACATCTCCTTCCATTCCTAAGTATCCAGATACAATTCAGCTATTTCTTATAATTCATATTTGGAAGATTTGCTTCCTTACCATGCAAGAATAACAGAATCTAAACAGTATGAAGCACTTCTGTATATAAAGATAATGAAAAATGAATCTTAATGAAGAATGGGATGGGAGAGGGAGTAGGAGATGGGAATGGTTTGCAGGTGGGAGTGTGGTTATGGAGGGAAAACCAATATAATCCAAAAGTTGTACTTTCAAAATTTATATTTATTGAATGAAAGTTTTCTAATAAAAATTTTAAAAAATTATGACCATTTTTAGGTGATGGGCATTTCCATCTCTTACCTATTTAGTCATGGAAAAACAAAAAAACAGCAAATGATAAAAAGATGCTTATGTTCTTCTTACTAAATTATTGTCATATGAGGAATCTTCAAAAATCTCTTGCAAAATGCCTATTATCAAAAAAAACCATGTTTGGATTTAACTTTTTTTGACTGAATATGCACTTTTCCTTTTTTCCCCAGTATGGACATGAACTGGTGCCCATATAGAAAGGCAGCGCTGCAGGCAGAGGTTTACCCCCTACTCCACAATGCTTGGCATTACGTTTTTCTTTTAATTCTGTTCTTTTTCTACAAATGTTTTGAGTTATGTTTGTATTTACAAGATAGAGATTTGACCAAAAAGTAGGTCATTTTCTTTTATGTGTATCATTGTTTGCTTATGGTAAAAAAATAAATGAACATATATGCTTTAACTTACCCAGGGGCTTTCATATTTGTGTACACAACACAGTTAGGAAGGACTTTTAAAAAATCCCGTATGGGGCCAGCACTGTGGCACAGTGGGCTAAGCCTCTGTCTGCAGCACTGGCATCCCATATGGGCATGATTTGTTCCCATCTGCTCCTCTTCTGAGTCAAGCTCTCTGCTGGTGGCCTGGGAGTGCAGTAGGAGATGGCCCAGGTGCTTGGGCCCCTGTACCCACATGGGGGACCCGGCGGAAGCTCCTGGCTCCTCACTTTGGATGTGCTCAGCTCCAGCCATTGTGGCCATCTGTGGAGTGAACCAGCAGATGGAAGATCTTTCTCTCTGTCTCTCCCTCTCTCCGTTTGCAACTCTACCTCTCAAATAAATAAATAAAACCTTAAAAATAGTCACAGTTCAATGGGATAACTTGCATTTGTAGAAGGAAGCAGTGGGCCGGCGCCGTGGCTCAACAGGCTAATCCTCTGCCTAGCGGCACCGGCACACCAAATTCTAGTCCCGGTTGCCCCTCTTCCAGGCCAGCTCTCTGCTATGACCCTGGAGTGCAGTGGAGGATGGCCCAAGTGCTTGGGCCATGCACCCGCATGGGAGACCAGGAGAAGCACCTGGCTCCTGGCTTCAGATCAGCACAATGCGCCGGCCGCGGCGGCCATTGGAGGGTGAGCCAACGGCAAAGGAAGACCTTTCTCTCTGTCTCTCTCTCTCTCTCACTGTCCACTCTGCCTGTCAAAAAAAAAAAATAAATAAATAAATAAAAGAAGGAAGCAGTGATCGGAGAACAAAGAAGGGGAAGATAATAAACTTTCAAGGTGAGGAAGGGACAAGGCAGAGACAAAGGAACTGAAATCTCTCACAGAAGAGATGATGTAACGTAACCACTGTGGGGTTTTCTGGAGGGTAAAAGGGTCCTTGGAGGCAAAGTGGTTACATATGCATGAATACAGGGGCTAGACAGGCCAGTGCCCATCAAAGAAAATCTTTTGGGACACAAAGATTCTTGACTAAAGGGCAAAAGTACAGAGGGTAAAGGGAAATTTTGTTTTGAGAAGATGAATTCGCTGTGAGATACATAAGTAGTCAAACTGCAGGAGAGAGAAACTGGTGGCAAGGAGACCTATTTCAAAGCTGTGACTCCAGCAGAGAACTGAGCTGATGGGCTGGGGATGGGTCCTGGCCAGGGTGATGAAATGAGAATGGTAAAGAAGTTTAGCTTCTGTAGAAGGTGTCAGAAATATTATGGAAATGGAGTAGACAGGATTTGATGGTAGACCACTGGAAGGGAAAACTATCTGAAGATGACCCCAGGGTTTCTGAACTGAGGTTACTGAAATAAGAAAAGGTCAGTCTAGAAGGCAGACTGGTTTCTGGGTTAACATGACAGACAGACACCATTTCTGACAGATTAAGTCAGGGGCCACCCAGGCATTCGGCTGGACATGGGGATTCATTCCACCAGTGAGGACTGGGCTAGAGATCTCGAATGAGAGTGGTTGTGACTGTGAAAACAAAGGAGGGCTCTACATCTGTTTCCTTGTAATGGGTTTTAAAGAGCCAGTGAAGCCTGGGAGCCTCACTTGTTCTTTTGCTTATATGAGATTGCTTCCAAAAGCTTGTGGAGAAACAGATTGTCAGAGAAGTTTATACTGATGCAAAAAAATTTAAACTCATGCATTCTCTTTTCATAGTACACATTTTTCCATGAACTTCTTCCATGAGTCTCATAAATACTTGAATTTACCTTTATGCCAGGCAGAGAAAGATACTAGAAAGCAGAGGTCAAACATAGAAATGGGAGCTACCTGCATAATATAGTCAAGGGTACCCCAAAATATGTGTCCAGTACCCTCATATTGCCCACAGCCACATTCCTTTACTGGGTGCTCAGAGTACTATGTTCTCTAGCATATTTGGGGGTATCTACATCCCATGGAAGGGCCTGGACACTTGCCACTGACCTGGTGCAGGGCACTCCACCAGGACAACATGGGATGCTGAATACAGTGGGGCAGTGCTGTGGGTGAAGGCAGAGGTGAGGAAAACTTTTTGGAAGTGGTGAGGCCTACTCTTGAGTCTTGAAGGTGACGTGAGAAGAGAAAGTTGCTCCAGACAGAAAGAACCATGAGAGCGTGCAAGGGAAATAGAAATTATGATCAAGTTAAAAAAAAAAGAGCATCTTTCTGGCTGCTGATTTTGATTTTATACATAAGGTAATGAGTTACTACTAAATAATAAGGCACAAGCAAATTTCCATCCTAAAAGTAGGTGGCTGGGGAAACCAAGCAAGAAGATGTATTAAAGTGGATGCATTAAAGGTGGAAGTAAGTCATGATGAGGGCCTATGAGGTTAATTTTATGAGTCAGCTTGTCTAGGTTAAGGGATAGCCAGACAGCTGGGAACTGAGAATGTTTGGAGAACAGCATTTGAATCCTCAGGCTGAGTACAGAAAATCCCCCTGAACTCCTGTGAGTGGGCATCATCAATCTATCTGTTGAGGGCCTGGATGTAACAAAAATGTGCATAAAGGGGGTTCTCTCCTTGAGCTGGGACGTCCATCTTCTGTTCTTGGACACCACAGCTCCTGACTCTTGGGCTTCAGACTTGCCTGAATCATGCCAATAGCTCTCCTGTGCCTCAGATGGCAGACTGCACCTCCATAACTGGGTGAACCAATTCCCCTCATAAACCTCCTTTTACATAGAATCTCTAAATATCCCATATCTCTCTACTCTTCTAGACAGCTCTAACTAAAATAGGGAATAGATAGAAACAGTGAAACAGATAGACGTGAGACATCATGAATAGAGAATGAGAAAGAGAAAGATGAGGGAAAGAGGCCTTGGAAAACAAACTCTTGGAAGAAAGAGAATGGGGTTTGTTCAGATTACAAGTGTTGGTTACATACTCCTTTGTGAGGTAAGAGGAGGGAATGGGAAGGGATTCAGGAACAACTTTGGTTAAGTTTAAGAGTTACCAAGCCGTGTGCTTTTCTTTTTTAATCTAGAGAAGTCTCTGGGAGAGTACCTGAATCACTGTTGTGCCATGGGAGGATGAGGTGCTCACCAGTGGGTTGTGTGAAAGATGAAGACAGAAGGAGAGGAGTCTTCAGGAGGCCAACCATGGTGGGAGGGAAGACCCATAAGTTCTCCTTCTGCACAGAGGACCTGGCCAAAGCACTACAAGGCTGCAGAGGAAAGCGTCTGCTCTTTTCACTAAGGCTCTTGCTGACTACAGTTTTAAATCCTGATCTCATTATCACAAAACAGGGAGAAAGGAGAAAACTAGATGGGTCAGAAAGATTGTGTGAAAGAGAAAACTGGTTCTAGTGAAAGAAGTTTAAAGGAATTCAGGTTCTTTTTTCTAGAAGAGATTAAGAGGAAATTTACATAATCCTACCATTTGTAACCAGATAATTAAGATGCTTTGCATATAGTTTCTTATTCAAAAGGTAGATAAAGAACATGATCCTGTATGTTGGGTTGCTTCTTAAATGCCCACAATGGCTTAGACTGGGTCAAGCTGGAGCCAGGAACTCAATGGAGGTCTCCCACATTGGTGGCAAGAATCTAACGTTATCTAACTACCACGCCATGACTGCTGCTGCTCAGTCTGCTTTATCAGGAAGCTGGAGTCAGGAGTCAGGAGTGGGATTTCGTATTGAGCCAGTTACTCTGATATGAAATGTGGGCATCTCAACTGGCACCTTAACTACTAGGTGAAACTCCACCCTCCTTTTTTTTTTTTTTTTTTTTTTTTTTAGAAATTTTATTTATGTATTTAAGAGGCAGAGTTTCAGACAGAGAGAGGGAGAGATGGGGGCCAGCGTTGTGGCGCAGCGGGTTAATGCCCTTGCCTGAAGTGCGGGCATCCCGTATGGGTGCCGGTTCGAGAGAGGCAGAGACAGAGAGAAAGGTCTTCCACTTGCTGGTTCAATCCCCAAATGACCACAATGGCCAGATCTAAGCCCTTCGAAAGCCAGGAGCCAGGAGCCAGGGGCCAGGGGCCAGGAGCTAGGAGCTTCTTCCAAGTCTCCCACGAGGGTGCAGGGGCCCAAGCACTTGGGCCGTCCTCCACTGCTTTCCCAAGCCATAAACTGGGAAATGGATTAGAAGAGGAGCAGCCAGAATACAGACCAGTGCCCACATGGGATGCCAGCACTGCAGTCGGAAGCTTGGCGTGCTATACCACAGTGCTGGCCCCATAACCCTCATCTTTACACTCTTCAGAAAGGATATTCTGTAAGTTTACCTTTAATTTTATCTTTAAATACTGAGAGTGAGCTTTACAATGGTTGTGTATGTATGTCAAACCCTAGGGTTACTGTTGAAATTTAGTTCTGAGAAGTATGTAGATTTCAATCAAATCCAAGTAAAACTTTTTCTAATGCCCTGGAAGTGCTTAATGATGAATATACAACAAATAGACAAAGACAGTGATTGTCTACAGTGCCAGTAAAACACTAAGATAATTTTCTTCCCTGTTTCCCCCCACCCCCCAGTTATCAAGAAGTTTAAAAGCGTAAAAAAATTTGTTTTATTGCCAACAATTCCAAACTAGCTCAAAAGGAAATACAAATTACAGAACTAACAATTCATGTGTGTCTCTACTGGATTACACTGAATCAAATTAACGCAATATTTAAAATATACAGGTACTGGGGAGTCTTCTGTAGACTGTAGTGACTTGCATAAGCATGAGGCTAGTTTGGTTGCCTGTAGCTTGTACACTCACAATTTTTCTAACACCTACTGCCTCCCTTCTACACTCTTTTCCTTTAAATTCAACACAATAATGAATATTTTTGTAGCACCTTTCATTTGAAAGGGCATCTACATTTTAGCACCTTCAGAAAAAACTGAAAAGAAATTTATAATTCTTTTTTTTTTGACAAGAAAATTTATAATTCTTATAGATTATTCTATACAGTGCCTACATTTACTCTATAAATTCCACTTTCTGAAAACCTCCTTTTCAAATACAAATATGAAATTATTGCTCTCTTGCTCACAGGACTCAGAAACTCGGATTAGCAAATTCTTTAATTTGAATCCCTTTAAATCTAGTGATTGGATAGTAATGCCAAATATGTACATTTGAAATATTTCCCTTTTCAGTGTAGACTGGAAACATCCACACTTTCATTGCTTACCTAATCACCATTAAAAAGTAATGTATTTAAACCCTTTTGGAGCTATACCATACTAAAACCCAAGAAGTGCACTTGATTTAATCAATAACACTTTGGGGCATATGATCAGTTTGTCTTCTTTAAAGCAAAAAAAAAAAAAAAAAAATGTACCACAAGATTATTTAGTCTTCTAATATTACATCTAGTTAAAAGAAATTTAGAACTTTCCCTTAAGTCAATTTAAAAAAATTCTCAAGAATAATCTAAGCAGGATCAAAGTCCATTTAATATAATGAGACAATATGCCCATTATAAACTGCCAAATGATAACAAATTGGCTTGAGCTTAAAGGTAAATGACATTTAGACACTTATTGTTTATGGCAGTAGCCTCTGAGGCTGAATACAAGACTCTTAATTACCATGCGAGAAAAAACTATCAAAGCTGCTGTTTCTAAATTTTTTATGTAAAAGTAAGAGAAAAGCTTTATTAAATATTCGGATATACACCGCTCTCATCCTTTGGTAATTCTGTGAAATGTTATATACGGACAACACAGGCAGTTCCCACAGAGGCCATAATGAGAATTTGGCAATGAGATCTTCACTCCTACAGCTTTCAGTGACTTTGAGGTATTGTGGTTTATCAAAAGCATTCATTTTAAAATCCAAAATCTTCACACAGTGGAATAATTATAATATCATGATGCTTTGTGAAGAGCTGGAAACTGATTATAATAATTTTTTGCACCAAACTTCTGATTATCTTGAGGCAAAGGATTTAACCAAGAGTTGTCATTTTACAAAAAGGAAGGTGTCCCTACAGTTCCTGATGTTTTCTGTGACAGTAAATATGCTGCTTACCAAAGAATCTGAAAAGAAGAAACAGGAAAAAAGAAATGTACTTAATCTACCACTTGAAGAGAAGGTGACAATTTAACATGAATAAAACAAATCTGTATTTAGAATGACACATCTAAGAAAAGATCACTTTGAAATGGGATGCTTAGGAAAACATTTGTGGAAATTCAATTTGTAGTAAAATTAAAAATGAATTTCCTACTTTGGTTTAAAAATCTTTCAGAAGAAGTGTTTCAGGAAAAACAGTTTGTGTGTGTGTGTGTATATATGCAAATTGTTGAAGTCTTTACTTAGTACAGAGTCTATACTATGTATGGTCTTCTGTGTACAAAGTTAACTGAAAATGAATCTTACTGGAGAATGGGACTGGCAAGGGGAGAGGGAGGAGGAGGAGGGGTGGGAGTATGGGTGGGGCGGCTGATATGGGGAAGGGCTGATATGGTGGGAAGAATAACTATATTCCTAAAGTTGTACTTATGAAATTTGTATTCCTTAAAAAATAAACTACAATTTGGAACATGCTCATTCGGACTGGCCGCAAATGGTGGAGTTAGAAATGTGCCAGGGGATTCCAACACAATCCCATCAAGATGGCATGTACCAATGCCATCGCACTAGTCCAAGTGATCAATTTCAGCTCACAATTGATAGCTCTGATAGGTCTAAGAGTCAAAGAGATCACACAAACAAGACAAGTATCTGCTAATACTAACTGATAGAATCAAAAAGGCAGAGAAAGATCCAACATGGGAAGTGGGATACACAGCAGACTCATAGGATGGCAGATGTCCTAAACAACACTCTGGCCTCAGAATCAGCCCTCAAGGCATTCAGATCTGGCTGAAGAGCCCATGAGAGTATAGCAGGCATGGAAAGCCAAGATATCATGGGAAAAAAAAAAAAAAAAAAAAAGACCTAAATGAATGATCTCGGTGAGTGAGATCCCAGTGGAAAGAACGGGGCCATCAAAGAAGGAGGTACCCTTCTCCGAAGGGAGGAGAGAACTTCCACTTTGACTATGACCCTATCGGAATAAGATCAAAGTCAGCGAACTCTAAAGGCTTCCATAGCCCTGGCAACTCATGACTAGAACCTAGGGAGATTACTGACGCCATGAACAGGAGTGTCAAATTGTTAAATCAGCAACAGGAGTCACTGTGTACTTACACCCCATGTGGGATCTGTCCCTAATGTGTCGTCTAAAGCCAAGTGATGCTATAACTAGTACTGAAACAGTATTTTTATACTTTGCGTTTCTGTGTGGGTACAAACTGATGAGGTCTTTACTAATTATATACTGAAGTGATCTTCTGTATATAAAGAGAATTGGAAATGAAAAAAAAAAAAACAACCTGGTGTTAAAATGGAAATGGCATAGAAAATTAATGAATTTAAAAAAAAATTATGTAGGATCTCTGTCTTTAATGTGCTGTACATTGCTATTTAATGCTATAATTAGTAATCCAATGGTAGTTTTTTCACTTGATGTTGCTATATGGGCAAAATGTTGAAATCTTTACCTAATATATACTAAACTGATCTTCTGTATACAAAGAGAATTGAAAATGAATCTTTACATGAATGGGAGGGGAAAGGGAGCGGGAAAGGGGAGGGTTGCGGGCGGGAGGGAAGTTATGGGAGGGGGGAAGCCATTGTAACCCATAAGCTATACTTTGGAAATTTATATTCATTAAATAAAAGTTAAATTAAAAAAAATAATTAATTCAAAAGAAGTGTTTCAGGGATTTTTGAGCTCATTTTTAAAAACTGTTTTTGAATATGTATATATACATTAAAATTTATATACTTAAAATTATATCACAAGTAGATATATATTTACACATGAAAATTATATGTACACATAACACCTTTGTTTCTATTAGTTTGCAAGATTAAATGACAATGAGAACATACAGAAATTTCCTAGATGAATTTTAAGAAAATTCTATGCATAATTAGATGATGGGCTTTAACATAAAACATGTTTTAGAAAAGTCAGTCAATACCACACTTCTTTCATCAACACAATTTTGTGCTTTTCACCTCTAAGAGGTGTTAAGACCAAGTTTTGAGATAAGCACCAAGCATAAGACCTTTGCATCATTCACTGTATCACAAGTGTTAAACTGAAACGTGGATTCCACGATAGCTGATTAGGAAAAAAACAAGGGGAAAATAGATGAGGGCAAAATAGAAAAAAAGTGCAGGAAGTGCATTTCCAGCGGTGAGTTGGAGAGAACTTTGCAGTGGAAATTCTACAGAAGGAAGAGGGACAGCAGCGTGGAAGGTGTGGACCTGCAGCGACGAGCGGCCGAGAGCTGTAGGATTCGCCAGCTTTGGAGACGGAAGTGTGGGCAGCATGTGGTGCCCTACGCCACTGGTTAGACTGCTGTCTTCTCAGTACAGTCCGAGACCCTCACTGGGGGCAGGGTACCTGCCTACTGCAGCAAAAGAAAAGTACATTTCTTTCTCCCTATCCCCCAACAAAGGTGCCTGGCCACTGGCAGGGAAAAGGTGCCATTTGAACACCAGTAGTGGTGGCGGCTCTTGTGTGCATGATGACACATTATAGTCAAATTTTCAACAGTAAAACCTAAAGAAAAGACTCTAAAATGTGCATGATACAAACTCCAGATTACTTTCAGAGAATCTCCAATCAGACTCACAGCTGGTTTCTCATCAGAAACCCTACAACCAGGAGAGAATGGAGAGGCATAGTCCAAATCTTAAAAGAAGAAAAAAAGTATCAACTCAGAATACTGTGCCCTGCAAAGCTCTCATTTATGAATGAAGGTGAAATAAAGACCTTCCATAACAGATTGAAAGAATTTGTCACCACTTGTCTAGCCTTACAAATGATGCTTAAGGATGTGCTACACACAGAAACGTAAAAAGGTAGTCATGATTCTGAAAGAACGTGAAGGCAGAAAATCTTGTAGTAAAAGTACAAATTGAATCCAACGCAAACAGCAGGAATATTTATGGAAAAATGGCATGGTAAAGTCATTACTTATCAATAGAACTTTGAATGTAAATGACCTAAATTCTCCAATTAAGAGATACAGACTGGCAGAAAGGATTAAAAAACAAGACCCATATATTTGTTGCCTACAAGAACCACATCTCACCAACAAAGATACACACAGACTGAAAGTGAAAGGATGGAAAAAGATATTCCACGCTAACGGAAAGCAAAAATGAGCAGGTGTGGTCATCTTAATATCAGACAAAATAGACTTTAATAAAAAAAAAAACTGCTAAAAGAGGCAAAGAAGGGCACTATATAATGATTAAGGGATCAATTCAACAGGAAGATGTGTCTATAATAAATGTATATGCACCCAATGCCAGGGTGCCTGGATATTTAAAATAAATATTAATGGATCTAAAGGAAGACATAGACATTAATACAGTAGTAATGAGGGACTTCAACACCCCACTTTCACCAATGGAGAGGTGAACTACACACAAAGTCAACAAGAAACAGCAGAGCTAATGTACACTGGATCAAATGGACCTAAATGATATCTACAGAACTTTTCATTCCACATTTGCGGAATACACATTCTTCTCCCCAGTGCATAGAACTTTCTGGAGCATAGACCGCATGCTAGGTCATAAAGCAAGTGTCAGAAAATTTAAAAAAGCTGTAATCATACCATGCATCTTTTCTCACCACAATGGAATGAGGCTGGAAATTAACAACACAAGAATCTCTAGAAAATATGCAAACACATGGAGACTGAACAACATGCTCCTGAATTAACAGTGGGTCAAAGAAGAAATCAAACAAAAAATCAAAATATTTTTGGAAGTGAATGAAGATGACAATACAACATGTCAAAATTTATGTGATACAGCAAAAGCAGTGTTAAGAGGGAAGTTTATAGCAATTGGTACCTAAATCAAGAAATTTGAAAGGCATTTTTGAAAAGAATTCAAATGGCCAACAGACACATGAAAAAATGCAAATTAAAACCACAATGAGGTTTCACCTCACCCCAGTTAGACTCACAAAGAAATCAACAGACAATAAATGCTGGTAAGGATGTGGAAAAAAAGGTATGCTAATCCACTGCTGGTGGGAATGTAAACTAATACAGTCATTGTGGAAGACAGTATGAAGGTATCTCAGAAAGCTGAAGATAGATCTAACATATGACCCAGCCTTCCCACTCCCGAGAATTTACCCAAATGAAGTGAAATCAACTTATGAAAGAATTATTGATATCCCCAAGTATACTGCAGCTCAATTAACAACATCTAAATTGTGAATTATATATTCACAATATTTAATAATATATTCACAATATCTAATTCACAATTTCTAATATCTATATCAATCCAGATGTCCATCAACTGATGACCGGACAAAGAAATTGTGGTATGTGTGTGTGTGTGTGTGTGTATATATATATATATAATATGTGTATTATATATATAGAATGGAATACTATTCAGCAGTAAAAAAGGATGAAACCCTGTCTTTTGCAACAAAATAGATACAACTGGAAATCATTATACTTAGCAAAATAAGCCAGTCTCAAAGACAAATACCTATGTTTTCTCTTATCTGTGGTAACCAACAGAATAAGAAAAATGTAATGTATAGGAATGAAATTGATATTTTGAGATGCAATGATTGTTTACAGCCCTTCTCTCTACTATTGAGGAACAGTGTTTTTTTCTTACTATTTCTTTAACTCCTTTATTTAATATAGGGTTAATCTTATGAGTATAAAGTAAACTGAAAGCAGATCATTGTAAAAATTAAAAGAATATGAAAGGAAGGAGGAGGGAGGGTGGCAGTGTGGGCAGGAGGGAGGGTAGTGTTTTAAGGTAAATTGTGCAATAAGTGATCATATTTTTCAAAAAACAGTAATACACGAGATTGGACATTATGCCTAGCAGTTCAGATGCCTGTGTTGTGTATCAGGGTGCCTAGGTTTGTTTCTCAGCTTTGGCTCCTGACTCTACTTCCTGCCAATGCAGAAATCTGGGAGGCAGTAGTGATGGCTCAAATGATGGGGTTCCTGCCATGTAAGAGACCTGGATTGAGTTCTTGGCTTCAGCTTTGGCCTGGCACAGCTCAGGCTTTGCAGGTACTTGGTGAATGAACCAGTGGATGGAAGCTCTCTTGCTCCTGTACGTTTCTCTGTCTCTTAAAAAAGTACTACATTCACTGAAACACAGTATCATAAACAGAGTTTGATGCATTTTGTAATATTATTCTTTGTCACATCACTTGTATTCTTAAAAAGATGGAAGCAGCACTTGTTCCCCTGCTCTTTCTGCTGTCCTTTCTTTTTGCTGACCTTACTAAAACATAATCAACAGTTATAGAAATTGGCACTGTCAGATATTGAAAAAATTATAGCAAATCCATAATTCATAATTCATTCATTTTCCAGTGTTTATCTGCTGACGTCTGCCAGGTATAAAAAGGCACTACAGTGACAGTTTCTAGGGACAGAGAGAGAGAGAGAGAGCACAGAACAAGACATTCTACAGCACTCAGAGCAGAGAGAGCATCAAACCAGTGGATAGGGCATAGAAAAGCAGATATGAGGGAACCCATGAGAATATGTAATATAGCTTTGTCTAGATCTCATGCAAAATTATATGCTTTAAAGACTTAGCAAGTAGATGCACTTATCCTTGAAAGATACAAATATAATCATATTTTAAAGAAACACAGATAAAAGCTAGTTGTACAATGTACTCAAACATAGCTATTAGAAATGATATCCATCTTAAATGACTTATGTAATTTTTATTGTACTTCTGGTGGGGGGCACAGAATAGATTTATGCTTAAATCTTACAAAACTGTTCACTGATAAAGCCATTATAGTAATTGCACTGGGTATGTTTATTAATTTGTCACAATTAAATCAATAAGAGCTTTACTAATGTCCTATTACTTGATTAGTTTTGAAAGTGATTATCTTAAGAACTTGACTTAATTGGAAGCCTCTCAATTTACAAGGTATATTAAACTCTCAGTTGCATCTTAAGATTATTCAACATATGCGGGTCAATTACCAGTAATCACTTTTTTGTATAAATGTTCCATAAAAACTATAGCATGACATGACAAAGAAAGAAAGTGAGGTTTAATTAATAATGCTAAACTCCAAAAGACATTTTCAGGATCAAAGGACAACAGGAGCATTCACACAGCATCTTCTTATAACCGAGTTTTACTAAAAACTGAATAAAAGAATGCTAACAATTTTCCACCTTACAGATGAAGATAATTTGTCATGATTGCTAAATCACCAAATTGCACTGCCTGTACTCATGCCCAGCTGCACATTAATCCAGATTCGTAAATTACAATTAATTCTTAGTACTGCTCCATCACTTTTCCCTCTCCAGTTAATAAAAGATGTGGCAATCAATTATTGTTCATCCCATTTTCCAGAACAGATCAACTACAGCTATTACTACACAAACAGGAAAATGTAGTGCTTAATGTACCCACTGAATTATGAATTCTCTAAAAGTCATTGGCTGTCATCGAAGTATTTCATATTGACCTTCCAATTTCCACTCGAAGATTTAATGTGGCTAGTTCAATATTTGCAATGATTAACAAATATAAGGGCTGATAAAGTGCCTCAATACCTGCACTGCTTTTCAAACACCTATTCAAACTATTTGATAAACTTTTAAATAAAACTTTATTAATTATATATTTGAAAGGTTTATCCTACTATAACAACATAAGTCTGGTCTTAAGATTAATCACAGTAAATTGACTTCTGGTTCATTAAAAACCTGAGGAAGACAATTCCTTCGAAGATTATTCCATTGCTGGTTTGTGATGGCAGTGCATGAATTTATGTGTTCTGACTTGTTCCTAACCTAAGTTCTGCACACAGCATCAATTTCAAGTTGCCAAGGCTGATTCACCACCAGTTCTGTGAATACAGAACACAGCTGAATCTGTAAAGCGCTGGCTCTATGTATTTGAAAAAAGTAGAGATGAAAGCCACTTTGAGTTTTTTGCATTCAAATAACTGTGATTTTCCTTATATATAGTTTTCCCAGTGAGTTAACTGCTTTAACATGGTAAATGATGTGCGGAAAGTTGTGGCCATTTTTAACAAGCCAGTCCCATGTATTATGTAGCTATTTTCTAACTATTCCAAACTGAAAGGTGAAGAAGGCCTCCTAACAGACCTCCCATAAACCACGTTGTTTTTTATGGAATGAAAGCAACCCTTTTCGGATAAGTTGTCTCTACATTATCCACATATCACCCTTGATAAAACTCTGCACTTTCATTACTCATATGCTACAATTTTCCCTTAGACCTTCTAGAAGTTTATAAAAATATTTATAAGTGGATGAGTGAACCATCAACCAGACACTCCACTCACCTGTCCATTTTCCGCCCCTGCCTTTCAATAGGTGTTATGTAAACGGGACTTCCGGGAGAAGGGGGGGGGTGCAGAAGAAATGAGAACATTGGAGACTGTGTTCAGAGGCTTTTTTGCTTATCCCTCAGAGAGAAAAAGACATTTTAAAACCTGATTTACCTACGCATTACCTTCAATTAGAACCAGAGAGTTGGGAAGAAAGAAAGTAGTCCAGGCATTCTGAGGCTCTTCAAATCTCATCTACTTCACAAGGCATGACTAAAAACACCAAAGCATTCTTTGCTCAGAGTTGCCTGTCTGTTATGTCTCCAGAAAGGAGGCTATGCACAAAGCATGTTCAAATTAAATGCTGCTATCCTTATTGTTCCCTTGCAATAATCAAAGGCTTTTAGTTTGGGCAAGCTATGGAGGATCTGGCAAAGAGACAGTACTCCAAGGTTTGGTGAGAAGATTAAACAGTATCAGAAAAGGTTTGGGTTCCCTCGTAACTCACTGGCTGGGAGGATAATGCTTGTGTTTGCTTTGACATCCATTATACCTTCATACATAGAGGCCAGGTCACCAACTGCTTATAATAAAGTCACTTGCTGAAATTACAAGTCTAGCTTTAAGGAAATAGATTTTCTTTTTAGCAAGTATGCTGAAGTTCTCAATTTAAATGGTTTTTCTTTTTCTCTATGTTAAAATGGTCCAAAGTTTGCTTTCTGGACTTAGTGGATCAAACATAAATATGGAGAGAAAGGACATGTAAACTCTCGCTCGGAAATTAATGTTTGGAATCAGCTGCTTTCCAGAAGAAGCAAAAAACTGCTCAAGTAACAGAAGTGTAGTAATAGTGAGAGACCCAGAACACTCTCTCACCTTTACCCAGCAGTGGAGTCGGCTGACTCACGGAGCAGCTCAGAGGTATAAGATCTAAGTAGCTCTGATAGCTTAGACATTTTCTATTCCAAGAGTTTTCAAAGTCTGGTCCTTGGACCACCAGCAGCAGCTTCTGGTTCATCTGGGATCTAGTTAGAAAAGCAAATTATTGAACCATATTAAAGATCTACTAAATCACAAAACTTTGTGTGTGGGATCCAGCAATATACATCAGAAAATGTTACCCAGGCAATTTTTGTACACATTCAAATTTGAGAAGCATTTTTCTATTAAAGGTGGGTATGTTCAAACAAATGTTCTAGAATTTTTCTATTTCAGTAATTAAATTGACCATTAATTAATAGCAAAAAATTTTCAAAGGCAACTGAGAAGAGAAATGAAGCTGTTTTCAAATAAATATTAGACTTAAAGCAG
Source organism: Lepus europaeus (assembly GCF_033115175.1). Classification (NCBI taxonomy): domain Eukaryota; kingdom Metazoa; phylum Chordata; class Mammalia; order Lagomorpha; family Leporidae; genus Lepus; species Lepus europaeus. The sequence goes on from NC_084829.1 coordinate 118,055,708, forward strand.
TTGCTCTCAGCCTTAGTGGAAGTTTAGGATGTTCCAAGTGGCTTTTAAAAAATGCCTAACTATCAGCCACCTGAAAAAGACTGAGGGGAAGGAATGGGAGAAGCAGTTATTTTAAAGCACTTGGAAAGTTGAGAATCACTGATATAAAGTAGCCATAGCACACAGCCCCTTAGTAGGAAACAGGAAATAGGGCCATGTGGATGTTTTTAACAGGAATATATACTTTTTCTTAGACTGGGTTTGCACCATATTAATTAGGTGCTAGCTAGCATTCATCATTCATGACTTGGGAAAGAACATTAATATTTTATTGCCTCGCAGTCTTTAAAGCTTATGGATTCAGCAGTTCTAAATTCTAGATAGAAATTAGGCAATTCACCAAATTAATAATTTTAGGGAACAAGTTCTGTTTTGATCCTACAGATTGAACCCAAAATGATAAATAAAAACAATAAAGGCTCAAGCAGGGAGTTACCACCATCCTACATGGACCACATGGAGACATTCCCCACTTCCAGTCAGTTTTAGCAATACTACCTCCCTTCCTACCTGGGAAAATGGGACTGCAGCTTGTAAACAGGATAGGAGCACTGATGGCTCAAAACCTGAAGGCTAGCAAAATCAAGCTATTTATATACGCTATTTTGCAAAGACACACTGAGAATAAGGCCAGAAATAAAAAAAATTCCAATATACATTTATCTCACAGCATTTTGCCATTTTTAACCTTCTTTGACATATTAATTAGATTTACACTCAAGTCTTGTGAGGTCATCAGAATAGATATTATTACTGCTGCTATTTTAGTTTCACTTGTGAAAGACATGCTTGAATAGTCAAGAGAATTATCCAAGGCTAAGAACTATACTGATAATGCTAATAAACAGAAGCTTTGACTATGGTAATAATCTAATGCTTGATATTAATAACTTTGTGCATGTCACTAAGAACATAAAGTATGGTTGATTATTATTTCTAGTAGGAAACAAATGACTTAAGTGAATGAATTAAAAAAGTTAAAGAGGGAAATCCAATATAATAAAACACTCAATCAAGGGGAAAATAGAACTTATAAGGAAATCTAGCTTCCAATGGAAAAATATGATTTCCTTTTTACTTTTCTTGAGTTGGTAGAACTTGTCTTTGAATTCTTAACAGATCCATAAAACATATAAATAAAACATAAACTGTAAGATGAAGCTTTGATTTTTATATTCAGGCTTAAATCACTGCTACAGAAAATTTTTAGGATAATTAGGTAATATTTTTATTTTTCCCTCTTACAGTACTAGCAAATCATTAAGTCAGTTTGGTCTTCTTACATGCAGTGAACTTGCTTATTGATATTTTTAATATTATTCCCATGTTGATGTATGAAACCACATTCTGTTTCATTTTAAAACATAATGCACTTCCTTTAGATCTGATACCAGAAACTTTGAAAAGTCACTGGCAAATTTAGTAATATAGAAATTTATATTTCAATTGTCAGATAAAAACATGAAGAAATATATGGAAACATTTTTAAAAAAGAATTCACTTATTAGACTATCTTTCATAGTTGTGTCTATTAAAACTAATCAACTGTAACTTAATATTTAATACACCATCACACTATTAAGAAACAATAAAGGGACTATCACCTTTAGTTAAAATATAGATGCTACACATTCCACATTTAACTACTAGAACACATCAAGCTATGTGTTACTCTTAGGCCCTATTTTAGTTAAAGTTAAAGATCTGCAATATAACTATAGACTGCAATGTGAAAAATGGCATAATATATATTTTCAGATGATTGCAACAGTCAGTAAGTAAAGCTTCACAAAATAGGAAATAAAAACAGGTGAGGGAGTCGTGTGTTATTCATTACCTGACTACTGAGAATCTGAACAGAGACTGGCCACTTCCCAGGATACCCATGAATGGGATGCCGTAAAAGTACACACTGCCGGCCGGCGTCGTGGCTTAACAGGCTAATCCTCCACCTTGCGGCGCCGGCACACCGGGTTCTAGTCCCGGTTGGGGCGCCGGATTCTATCCCGGTTGCCCCTCTTCCAGGCCAGCTCTCTGCTATGGCCTGGGAAGGCAGTGGAGGATGGCCCAAGTGCTTGGGCCCTGCACCGCATGGGAGACCAGGAGAAGCACCTGGCTCCTGGCTTCGGATCAGTGAGAGGCGCCGGCCGCAGCGGCCATTGGAGGGTGAACCAACGGCAAAAAGGAAGACCTTTCTCTCTGTCTCTCTCTCTCACTATCCACTCTGCCTGTCAAAAAAAAAAAAAAAAAAAAAAAAGTACACACTGCCGACCAATCTACCACTTCACAAAACCACCATGCAAGTGTCAGTTCAGAAAAATCAAAGACAAACAAGTGATAAAACAGTACATAGTTAAAACTAACTCACTGATGAAGAAAGAGAATAATTACAGACTGCAGTGTTCTATGATAGAAATGAATTATGGGAACATTAACTACATTATTTTAAATTAAGAACACATTTTAGGAAACCTCAAATCTAATAAGTCTGCTCTAGATAGGCTTGAATTACATCTTGAAATATGGAAACGGTGAAATGCTTGATTTTACAAACCACAGACATGATTCCTCTGCTGTGGGCTGGAGGACAAAATGCACAGGACCTCTTGCTAACAGTGATAATGAGATCAGACATCAAATTTTGACATTTTTGCATTAGGGAAATTGAGTCCTACCAAAACCTAATCTCTTAGGAAGGCAATGGTTTTCTTTTAGCAAAGGGGATACACAACCTACGCTTGCTTATTCTAAGATCATATTGATAAAGCAAGGATGTTAGTCTAGCCAGTACTGTTTGGGACACCTTCAGTATTAAATCACAATTCAATTAACTTACAACTAAATATGTATGTCAGTTCATGAACTGAGAGTTTACTACAGGTACAGGGATTGTTGCTCAGCAGATTAAGCTGTCACTGGGGATGCCTGCATCACATACAGGAGTGCCTGGGATTAAGTCCTTCCTCTGCTTCTGACTCCAGCTTCCTATTAAGGTGCCTGGGGAGCAAGATGATGGCTCAAGCCCTGGGTCTTGAGAGACCCGGATGGAGATCCTGGCTCCTGGGTATGGCCTACATTAGTTTAGTTTAGTTAGCCTTGGGCATTTGTTGCAGGCATTTGGGGAGTGAACCAGCAGTTGGAAGATCTCTGTCCCTGTCTCTCTGCCTTTCAAATAAATAAATAAATCTTTTAAAAATAAGAGTTTATCATAGATGTGGCAGAAGAGACAATCTGAAAATACTTTTTTTTTTCTGAACAGATTCTGAGACAGAGTTCCTAATTAAAATATTGATAATTACTTAGGTTCTCTACATATTTTCAGCTTGCATAAATACTGAAATTCAGTTTGGCTTATTGCTGTTTTGCCTCCAAATATGTAAGTCTCCCCAATTCAAAATTACTGCTTTCTTTAAATTCAACCTGGTGAGTACTTATTATCTCTCCTTGGCACTGACTATCTTACATTTGCCAATTACACGTGTGAGTATATAATATAACATATAAAATACACATTCTGCTTTACCAACCAGGTTGTGAATTCCCCAAGGGCAAAACATGTCTGTTATCTTCTTGGATAAAGTGAAGTAGAAAATCTTCTCAGGACTTAGAATGGAAATTTCATCACAGCTGGCACAAAATTAATGCTTACTTTTGACAAGGGAAAGGTAAAGAAACCAATAATCTTTAGGCAATAACCTGAATAACAGAGTAATATGAACAGATAATACCAATAAGTTCATATTTTCATTCCCATGTAGATGTGGGCAAAGAGAAGCATTTATAACTATTTTCAAAATTGAGTGGGAAACAGAATTAAGATCTGGTAGCCAGCATGTTCAGTGCCTCTCTACTCATAATTCTTGCTAAGAGTTTCAAAGCCAGTCAACAGTGAATGCCCAGTTACTCTTGGGCATCCTTCTACAAACATGCCCTTATTTTGAGAAGGTAATTAAGAAAATCTGATTTTGTCAGACATTTTTTCCCCTTTCCTTTGAAATTTTTCCTGGTGACAGCTTCAAAAACCAGAAAAGAAGCTCTATGCTAGCTGTCCCTTACACCTTGTCTCATACTGCAAAAATACAGAGATTCAAAGGAAACAGCATATATGTGTAAGTCATATCAATAGGATACACTAAGAAATACTATTAAAGATAACTATTCAATATTTATTCTCCTACAGAAAACTACTGAAGATAATTAATCAGCTACAACTTTTGGAAGGGGAGTGATTCACTGAACATACCTGAGTGGGTAAAGTATAAACATTTTAGTGAATTGATATTACTAATAAGTTTTTCCAATTATTTTGCTTATCATTTTAATTTGAGTAATTTCCTTGTTATTTAGTAACTGGAATTAAGAGTGGATAAATTATAAAAATCATGCAAGTTATCAAGAAGGAATTAACTGTGCTCCTATATGCTTCCAAATATTTACCTAATTTCATTTAGTTTAATTTAAAAATATTGGAGAATACACAAAATGAAATGACACATTATTTTTTTACCACATATAGTTTTCCTGTAATCTTTGGACTTAAAAAGTTCTAATGTAAAATACTGTGCAAAACAAGGTGTTATAAAAAGCTTGAATGCTCAGTTAATGAATTCTTGACAGGTACAGATAATAGAGTATTCACTATTTAATAGGTACACATTCTTTTATGTGCTGAAAAATACCTCCATGCTACAATAAGGGTATATTTAACTAAGGAAAAATCTACTTATCTATTAGAAATAAGCATTAAGTTAAATATAGTTAAAAATAACCTAATTTGTTACGCTTATTTCAGGAGAGGCCAAAACTAATATAATGATAGCAGCATCTTACAATAATTGACTCAATTTTTGCAAAGATGTAAACTTACATCATTTTCTATTAGTTTTATTAGGCTGTTATCTAATTTCATTACTTTCCAGGAGACAAGAGAAAATAGCTCTACTGAATTTCAGAGTAGAAGGCTGGAGTAATTGTCCACTCCAGGATTTTAAGCCTGAGGTTCTTAGGTCCTAGATAGGCTCCCATGGCACTGTTAGCTTTTGGAAACTAGAAACAATGTACTTAGGAATGTGCATTTTATAAGGAAAGAACCATGTTTTCATCAGAATCTCATATTGGACGGTGAACCCAAAAAGACTGACAAAAGAGCTGCTGAGCTAGCTTACTGTCTGGTTTACAAACAAGTGCAGAGAATTTAAATGATTGCTCCAAATGGAAACCTCCAGGAGCTGGAGGTCTTTTGAAAGACAACTGGTTTAGGATACCACTCTTCCCATATCAATTTTCTCAGAAGGAAGGTCAGAAAAATATGAATTAATTGTGCACAGTGATTTTGCAACCAGCCCTTATTTTAGGTAATAGAGTCATCTCTTGTTCAGGACACTATCTATAAACACAAAATGTAATGAACGGAAGGTTATAATACAGAAGGTCTACATGAGGGGTCGACGCTGTGGCGTAGCAGGTAAAGCCGCCGTCTGCAGGACCAGCATTCTATATGGCTGCCAGTACGGGTCCTGGCTGCTCCACTTCCAATCCAACTCTGTTGTGGCCTGGGAAGGCAGTAGAAGATGGCTCAAATGCTTGGGCCCTTACACTCGTGTGGGAGACCTGGAGGAAACTCCTGGCTCCTGGCTTCAGATCAGCCCACCTCTGGCCATTGCAACCATCAGGTAGTGAACCAGCAGATGGAGGACCTCTCTCTCTCTCTCTCTGCCTCTCCTCTGTGTAACTCTTTCAAATAAATCTTTTTTTTTTTTTTTTAAAAAAAAGGTCTACTTGAGCCAGATAGGAAATTCATAGACTTCAGAACAAATTCCAAACTGCCTCCATGTGAAGCTCAGATCCATCCCTGCCTTAATATCCTGCAACATATACAATGATCTTAAACCTACAGAGAAAGCACTCCAACTGCAAAGGAAAAGGCAGATATCTAGACATCACACCATACCACAAAGAATATCCATACTTTAACATGGACCAGTAGTGTGGAATCTCCCCATCTCACTGGCCTTAACACCATTGCTATGTCCCCCAACACATGTACCCATACCCTCTCCTACTCACACATTTATAGATTGGTACAGGATGATTTCAAGAATAGATTCATAATAGGCAAATAAACAAGGCATGGCATTTCATAGATTTATTAATTAAAACTATCAATTATTATTTTCACAATTTTTCATGGTTAATATTAGGGCAGAATGTCACTGGAATAAACAATAAAGAAGAAATCTACATTACTCATATCAAACTACTCTGAACACCCTTACTGCATTTCTAAAACAAGAAATCTCTTTCATCTGTGTGTGTGCATCAATGTGTATATAAATATCTAAGTACACATTCTAGTTCTACTCCTTATTACTGTACAATGTTAGGCAAATTACTCAATATCTCTGTGACTTGAGTTCCCAGTGAGTGAAACAGAGATAACAACAGTACTAGCCTTATTGGATTGTTATGAGGATTATATATAGTAAAACATGTAACAAGCTTGTCACATTTATGATGATAATAAATCATCACCATCATCTTCACAGAGACACACATTTAATAACTTAGGGGAGCAAGGGGTTAAGTAGGAGTTTTAAGACAAAGCCGTTTATTAACAAAATGTGAAATGGGTTGCACAATTCAAATTACTCCCTGGGGGAATGCGAGAAAGCCTGGCCAGCCCAGTTTTTTAAAGGGGGCAATATTCTCATTTACTTAGCCTCCCAGGGCTCTCCAAGTAAAAGGCATGGGCAGGTTAGATCTACCTTGGTCACCAAATCAAGACCTTTTCCTCCTCAGAGTTGTGGGCCAGTTCCTTGTATGGAGTTCTGACTGGTCCCAGTCTTTATCTCTGCAATGTCTCTGACCAGATTAACAGAAGAAAGTGCTCTCAGGAATTTGCCTCACTGGAAGTGAAATGTTTTCTTTCCATAAATACCAAGATCATCTCATTATCTTTCAAGCTGTCATCAAAGTGTTTGATGAGTTAAAAGATAATGGGATGCTCTTGCTATTTATAGAAAGAGATAGTATCACTGATAACATCATGAAATACTAAAAACTTAAAATGATGTTTGGTTGCATGGCTCTGGTGGGGTCGTGCTCTCCCGTGACAGAGACTAATCTGAGGCTATGGAACACTGAAAAGATAACAGCTTCTCATGTAGGTACGGATTCCAAGAGTCTCAATGGAGTCAGTTAGTCACATGCAGCACAAAGCAATCATCCATTTAGTGTCTGCAGGTCAGGCCACAATATTGAATACTTTTCCTTATAATATGTTACTGAAAATGAAGAGTTTTACCTTTTTATATTCAGCAGTGCCCAAGGTATTCCAGAGGGAGTATGAAATGCAGGTAGCAATTTTATCCCAAGTTCCACTGCTTTCTTTCGAAATATCTGAAAAGTTAAAATACTTAAGTAAACTGCTGTAGCAAGCAAAACAAAATGTATCACACTATTATCTCACATTTAGCACTTTTCTATTTCAAAATTTTCTTTACATAAAAAATAAGGTTTTCCAAATTAATAGAATTACCTGGTAAAGCAACAACGATCCAAAGGCCATGGCATTGTGGGGTATCAATTCTCAATCTTGATTGCACATTGGATTTATGTGAGGAAATGTTAGCAGTAGTGATGTATGGGCCCCATGAGAGACTCTAATTTCTATGGTTTGGGGCTCCTGGATCAGGATGTATAAAACATCACAGAAGACACCCAGGTGATGCACAAGGTGTTGGGGAAAACTGCTCTTGGAGGATGAGTCCTAGGCTGGGAGTGGGAGATATGGACCTACCCCATCTTCAGGACCATTATTTATGGGGAACAGTGAAAGCAGAAGTTTTAGAAAAGACATTATCACACGTTCCTCCAGTGCTTTGCAGCTATAACTTCCTTTGATTTTAATTATAGGCTTTGTGAAAAATAGAAAGTTGAATTAGATACAGATTCTACCTAGAGTTTAGCAGGAAAGATAAAAGCTGAAATCCTATAGTTGTTTGGATGAATTCAGTAAGCCTGTATACAGATGGAGGTAGATGAAGAATCTATTACAGCACTGAACTGGGGCTAACAATATGAGACACTGGTGTGAGGAGTGAGAAGTGGAGGGGGCGTTCCCGAGGGATCAGTGTAAGTACAGATGGAGGCAAGTGGGGTGTCGCAGAATGAACAAGTAGAGGGCAGCTTGACTAACCATAAAGGAGAGGACTGGGAAATACTATTGGGCACCCATAGCATGGGCTAAAAATCATGAATAGTCAAAATGCAGGCTAAGAATTGTATTCCATTTAAGTTTTGGGGCATCCCACTGAATTGAGCAGAACTGTGCTTCAGGATGATTAATTAGATGATGATATCTTTTGATGGTTTTAGGTCTAAAGGAAAGTAATCCCTTATATTCATTGAAAGAAAAGTGTTTCAGTTTTTCCTGCAACAGCTGTGGAACAAGCAAGTGCTCCTTGAAATTCTATGACTCAGCATGGTGGGCTGGGACCTTATGATTTCCTTCTGCCTTGTCAAGTATGTGAGGAGTGAGAAAGGCTGAAGGAGCCCCCAAAAGCATAGAGAATAGAAGCAAAGGCCTCTCTCAGCCAGGAGGGAAGCAGTCATTAAAGGAATTGTCAAAGAAGTTGCGTGTCTCCACATGAGGGAAGGGCTCCAATCCGTAACTACTGACTTAAGATCTGAGCCTCTGAACACAGAAATCCAGCCATTTGAGATTCCAGACTAAAAGGTAATTTAGGAATAACAATATTGAGGCTGCTTCCAAACCTTACTCTTTTGGATTCTAATTCACATTTATTAACAGTTGGGTAGATAATTTAGAGAAACTGGCATTCCTTCCATATATATTTAAGATACATAAACTAAGATATTCTATATCTGTAGTATACAGAACACACTAAATTAGAGAGAGAGAGAGAGGAAGAGAGAGAGAGAGCAAGCAAACAGATCAAAGGGGATATTCTTCCTTCTTTTTCTCTGCCCTACTCTGGAGAATTGGAGGTTGTCTTCTGCCACAAGGATCTATCCGATCACTGCCTAATCATCTGTTGACTGTCTGGTTTCCACCCAACTTTGTAAACTGTTAATTAACTCCTTTTCAAAACACTCACATAAGACAGAAGTCAAACCACGTAATTAAAACTCCATCTTATATAACCATATGGCATGCAAGTTAAGGACTCAAACTCTGAAGGCACAATGCCTGTGTCTGAATCTCCGCTATACCTCAAATTGGATAATCTTGGTCTAGTTTCTTAATCTCTCTGTGCCTAACTTCTAATCTACAAAATGGAGACAATAGCACTTGCTTTTAAAAGACTGTGGAAAGAAATAAGCTACAATATTAAAAGGCCTTAGGACACAGAGTAGTCTCTTTAAAAGTTAGTTGTAGTTTGATGGTGACAATGATAATGGTATTTCCCCCAAAACTTCCCTTACTTACTACTTGAAATTTCCTTTTAAAAAAAAAAATATTTATTTTTTATTTGAAAGGCAGAGTGATATAGAGAGAGGGGGAAATGCAGACAGATCTCTCAAGTGCTGTTTGACTCCTCAAATGGTCACAATAGCAAGAGATGGGCCAGGCGGAAGCCAGGAGTCAGGAACTCCACCTGAGTCTCCCATGTGGGTGGCAGGGGCCAACTACTCAGCTCTCTTCTACTACTTTCCTAGGTGCATTATCAGGGACAGTGGGACCTCAAGCTATGTTCACGTGGGATGCTAGAGTTGCAGGTGGCAGCTTAAACTGCTGTGCAACAATGCCACCCCTGAAATTCTTTTCTTGTATTGGATTTTATACAACTGCTGTTTTGGTACCTTCTACCTATTTAGGTTTACAGGTATTCTCTCTCTCCTCCTCCTCCATCCTCTGTCCCTAAGTTATTCCTCTTCTGCCTCCCTCCCCTACAAATACACACACTCTTGATCATGAGCATTCATTCTCAAGAGTTAAGCCTTCAGTTTTCGATACCTATTTAGATCTCTGAAATCCACTTTCCACTACAGCTCTAGTTCATTCCTTGTATGATCACATCACAAGTGGGGCCCCTTGTTCTATGAAACTCAACATGTCCAACATGGAAACAATCATTTAATATCCAGGGCACACTTCCCCCACTCTGTCACTGATAAAACTGGTTAGTCCCTTGACTTGAGGGAGAAAGCATGTTGACTTTTGATTTACTCTTATTCACTCACCAAGTTTCATTCTTAATCCCACAGAAACGTCTGGTGTTCCGCTCATCTTTAAAATAAGCATAGGCCATTTTCTCAGCACCAGGCACAATGAAACACGATTGAAAAAAGAAGGCCTTATGTTGCCTTCCATGATTTTTCCTTTTATTTTCACTAATCTTTATCTGTATCTTCAATTTCCTTTTCCTACTATACAATTTCATTGTTCAAGAAACAATAATGACTCTTTTTGTGATCCAAAATGTAATGTTAAAACTGCACTACTGATATTCAAGAAGCTGTATGAATCAGATTTATCTATTATTTTCTAGTTCCTTAAAGATTGCCAAGTTCCAACTTTCGAGTCTTTGTGGTCCCAAGTGTTCACTCAAGTTCAGTACTCCTCAGCAACTTTATTAACACAGTTCTCTCATTTTGAATCACTCTCTTCTGCCTCCTTTAGGCCAATCCAAATGCGTCCATTCTTCAAGGCCCAGATGAAGTGTCAACTCCAGGCCAAGATTTTGGCCTACTCTGAACTCCTTTGTTGACAAGTGGTTATCATATAATGCAGTGTTTGATTATAAAAGGCAATATACAGATCCTTAAATGTTTTCTTGTATTACTCTCTTGTATCCCACAATAATTTTCTTTCTAAAAGTAGAGAAAAAGATTTCAACTTATTCTCCATTGTCTATTATACATGTCTAACCTACAGTATGTAACTTTATGCTTAAATTTATTGATATCTCTCTGAGCAGCAGATAGGATGGTGTTTATATTCTCCATCAACAGAGAGGAAGTGTAGTGACCCTTTCCCACCTCAGGGATTTTGTTGTTTGCTCTTTGATACTTTTTTGCTAACCCTTGTATGCCTGGCTCATTCTTATCTACAAGAATTTTTTAAATGTCTCTTCTTAAGACAGCTCTTTTCCTGACAACTCCATGCAAGACTTGCCATCCTCATTGTTTATCGTACCACCTTGTCTGTTTCTGTCTCACTATTGATCACATCCTAATTATCTCATTTGCTTACTTATTACTTGACATTACCACTATATACAAGCTTGATGACAGCATGGACTTTGCCCTGTTTTTTGTTGTATTTATACCCAGTGTCCAGCAAAGTGGCTGGTACTCAATAAATGTTTATTTAATAAATGAACAAATCAATCAAAGATGAGCATACCTAAGGCATTGTAATGAGAAATTACTGATACTAGAGTATTTACTAAGTGCTGTATTCCATTCCACTGGTAATAACAATCTGCAAGTAATCATCTCAATTCTGAAGTCTCGACCTTGGGCAGAATTAGGAAACAATTAAAAAATAGTTTTTGATATAAACATTACCTACTGATGATTTAAAGATACCGTAGGTGAACCTGAAACTTTTCAGTTCTCAAAGTCCTATTTGGCATCTACTTCTGAGATCTGAAAGGTTACCTGGAAGATGAACCTAGATTCTAAAAGCAAACATCTTTGTACCTAAAATAGTGAGCATTCAATATAAATTAGCTGATCAAATTAATACTGTTAAAAGAATGAAGGATGCATATAACAAATCATTCTAATGGGCAACTAAGCTTTAACCAGCATATTTCAGATGATGTGCTGGAAAACAAAACATTACAAAAGAACACTGGATTGTACTTCAGTGCGCTTCCAATGGGTCAGGCATGCTGCAAATAGCATTGGGTGGGGCAAGGACCTAGGTCTTGGGAATGGCCCCATCACTGCTTCAATGGGAGGCCTGCTGTAGTGACTGAACTTTTCTAGTTCTGTTTCCCTAGTAAAATGGGAGGACAGGACTGATCATTTCTACTTTTGTTTTATCACTGGAAAAACTACTTAGAGCCACAAAACTAGTACAAAATTTTGACTGGCAGGAAAGCAAAATTACCACTATTTTCAAAAAGATGGGAAGGGGTATTTTGCTACCCAATTCTTAGTCAACATTCGTTTCCAAGGTTTGCTGGTACTTATATGAGTTTTGTACAGAGGGTTGTTCATTAAGAGGGCAAGATGAGAAATGACAGTTCACAAAATGTAATCTTTGCCTATAATGGAAGACTTCTTTAAAAATGACCATTAAAAGAAAATGGGCTTTGTGTACACCTGGCAAGTAGCTCTGAGATGGGTAGACATTTTATGACACCAAATTTTTCAAAACAGTTTTGCATTATGAGCTTTTGATTATATTCATAGCAAAAATCAAAACTAATATCATTTGCTGACAGAAGGGTGGTTAAAAATGATGAAATCGTTTCAAAAACAACTTTTATGGTTAAGAATTTCAAAATAATCAGTTTAAATTTTTATCTTTTCATTGCATTTTATTAAGACATCAACATAGCTTTATTGTTGTTGGCTAATGTTTTAAAATTTCAAAAAATTAAATGTATCAGAGCAAAATATTTATATTTTTACTTTATCCTTACATATAGGATTAGACAAAGCTGTAAATAACATGCATGGCTTCCTTTTCCTTTCTAGTTTGCAGTTCTCTGAAGAATGGTATAAGTGTATATACAAGCTAGAGCAAAGAGTAAGGGAAGCAGAAATGAGTAAGAACAGATGGCTCTGGAAAGAAACATTTCAGTTCAGAAATGCTTCATTTTGAAATGTACCATCAATATCAAAGCCTTTCTTCAAATGTTCTTGTTGAGACTTCTCTGTTCAAAGAGATCAAACACTAATTCCCCACTAGTATAAGAAAAGTTTAACTACTACTCATTTTTACTACATAAACCTTTCAGCACAAGATATCAAATGACTGATATCTTCAAGTGAAAGTAACTGAAATAATCCACATATGGTTAGTTTGGTTCACCTGCACATAATATGGACCAAATTCAATCACTCAACTGAAATTTACTCACTAAGCTATTGGCTTTTCAATTTAGAGGAGAATCTTGAAAAGTTTAATTATCAGAATACAGATAACATAAAAACACTTAATTCAGTTGAAACATAGAGCTGAAAGTGACATCAAAGGTCATCTAGTTCCATAACCTTGGTACACAGTTGGGGAAACTGAAGCTGAGAGAGACCCTGTTCTCCTAGCTAAATGCTCTGATTTGAGCTGTTTCATTGATAGATATGGCCATTTTCTGCAATCTCAGATAATGCAATCCTTTCCATCCAGGGTGACTTTCCCTGTGGGTCCCTGATATGTGTATGTTTTGTGCACACGTCTTTCTTCCACAACCTCTATAATCTTCCTATTCTCTCTTTCATTGATCACAACCTAAAATTGCCTTTTAAGTGAATTATTTTTTGTATTTGTCAAATTACATTATGAACGTCATTTTAAAAGTATCATACATAAAATTAGGAGACTATTTTTGTTAACTCTTTGATTTTTATCTTACACCCCAACCCCAATTCCCCTGTTATTCAATATACAATTCAACTTCCAGTCTTTGGGCAATTAGATGAAGAGAGTGCTGTGCATTTTTCCTGCAAAATTAAAGCGAGAAGACATCCCCAACTTGTTCATTGAAAATAAAAAGGATATCCATGCTAATTTGTAGTAATCATGGGTCATAACCAAGAAGGATCAATGTTAACTCTCTCTTTAGCCTGAACTTACTAATATATGAAAACACAAACTTTAAACAAAGGAAGAGCTTATGATTAGAAGTATAATTTAAAATATGATTATTTTCTTAGAATTATGCCTATGAAATATATGCAATCTGTTTTTACATTAATAAAAATTAAAAATAAAAAATCCAAGTATAAAATGCACTAATAAATAGGTATTTTAGATTTATCTAGCACTTTAAAAAATATTCTCATGAAAAATTCAGCAGCTAGTAAAAATTTAAAAACAGGTTGCTTTTATATGATCCCATAGACCAAATGGATAAATGTTGACAAATTAATGAATAAAACTGCATGGTGGCATTGTTTCCTGAGAGGTCTCTGACTTCATCCACTAGAACCCAAGTGGTGAATTTTATAAAGTTAAGAGGGCAGAGTGAAACACTGGGAGATATACATGGGAGAATTTTAGGCAGTTGTTCACGATAGGCATATTAGCACTACCCACGTGGGCAACAACCAAGGCCACCTACTCCTGGAATTGGCCCTGAGTTTCTCTGAGCATCAGCATGGTCAAGGATGCCTGGCAGGTACACCGACTTGGGAGGCGGGGAGCTGTACGTTTGCTGCTCACCAGTTCTACCACAATCAAGATGGGTGACTTTATTGCTCTAATGTGCTTTTCTGTAAAATGAAGACACTAGATAAGACACTTTCTGAGGCACTTTTCTGCTCCACAGGATATGTGGTTAGGACTTAATAGCATGACCTATATGTATAATGTGATGAGGGTTATAAAAGATACATGAAAAACAAACAAACAAACAAACAAACAGGTCGTTGACTGCAGGGAGCTTACAACCAGGAAGGCAAATCAGTTGCATAAAACTCTACAAAAATAAAATATACAAAAAAAAAAAATAAATCAGCACATAGATTGATAATAAATTGAGTGACACAGGCTCTAACTGTGGAAATAAAAAAAAGCAGAAATTGAGTTGCATCTTGGGGGAGAGGTAAGATTGGTACCGTGGCACTTACGTGGGTGTAGGTTATCTGCTTGTCTTGGGGTAGGCATGTACTCACTTGTGCGCACACTCTGGGTTAATTTGGGGGAGGGCAGGAGATAAAGCATAATGAGAGATGAAAGGGCTTACAACTTTTCATCAGAGAGAACAGACAGAAAGCTAGATTCATAGTGCCTAGAAAATGGTAACAAAAAGATTAAGACAAAACAAAGGTGTCAAATACTGGGGAGAGAATTGAAAAGGAATGGTTCCAAGAACACATCAGATGTCTTAGGTGAGGCCCAATACTTGCTATCTGTGTGCCTCCCATTTATGGCAAGTAGATTTCTAGATCATCATGGTCATGAGAAACGGGGCAGGGAGAAAGGCAACAGAGCTCACTGGTTATAGAACTTTTCTGAGTTGTAAGAAAAAAACACACAAATGTGACAATATGAAGTAACCCTTTATTGGCTATCTAATAAATGGAAAATCTTGAGAAATAATTAGGATCTCTTAAAAATATGTCCTCAAAAGAAGATTACATATTTGTTATAGGTATCAATGAAGAATAGGCTTAAAGAAAGGAAATAGTATGATGCAATTGTACTCATACATCCTTGTAATGTGCACTCAACATGGAAGTTAAAAATGCACAGAAAAGAGAGGAAACCCAATGGCTGTACAGCTTAGAATTATCCCTTGTTTTACAACACTTCTGTTGTCTTAGAAATTCTAACTCCTAAAATACCTCCCCAAGAATAAATAACACATAGAAGCCAGAATAACAAATAATACATAATAATCCAAGCCACTCTAGAGTGCTTAAAGAGAGATTGTTAAGGTGCTCATTCTTTCTCAGTTTAGGTTTTAAAATGCGAAAGTTTGATCTTCTGTATATAAAGATATTTGAAAATGAAAAAAAAAAACCTGGTGTTAAATTGGAAATTGCATAGAAAATTAATTAATTTTTAAGAAATATCATGTAGGATCTCTGTCTTTAATGTGCTATACATTGTGATTTAATGCTATAACTAGTACTCCAACAGTATTTTTCACTTTGTGTTGCTATGTGGGGGCAAACTGGTGAAATCTTTGCTTAATATATACTGAACTGATCTTCTGTATATAAAGAGAATTGAAAATGAATCTTGATGTGAATGGAAGGGGAGAGGGAGTGGGAAAGGGGAGGGTTGCGGGTGGGAGGGAAGTTATAGGTGGGGGGAAGCCATTGTAATCCATAAGCTGTACTTTGGAAATTTATATTCATTAAATAAACGTTAAAAAAAAATGCAAAAGTTGGGGTGGGTGTCTAGCCTAGCAATCAAGACTCTGTTTAAGATTCCTATGGTCCAAATCACAGTGCTTGGGCTTAATATCCTGCTCTGGGTCGTCACTGCCAATGCAGACCCTTGGAAGCAAAGATGATGGTTCAAGTAATTGGGTTCCTGCCATCTACACAGGAGATCTGGATTAAGTTCCTGGCTCCTGGCTTTGACATTAGTCCATACTTGGCTACTGTGGTCATTTTGGATTAAACCAGTAAATGGGAGCTCTTGGTATGTCTGTTTGTCTCTCTCTGCTTCTCAAATAAAAAATTTTAAATGGGAATATAATAAACATGATATTTAAGAAATATGTAGCTTATAATGAAATATATTTAATATAGATATGACAAATAGTTCCTGAACATATGTTTCACATCAAAAGGAAAATATCTTTGATAAAGTACAATGCCTGCTAAAGAGATAGAGAATCAGGAAAATATGTACTCCGCCTGGCTGTGATTTCTATTGGAATGCATGGAATTGACGACACGGAGGTTAATATGTGATATCATAGTTAAAATAGGAGCTGTTCCATTTACTATTACTTTTGCAGAAAGACATCAGAAATTCTTTGAAACAAAAAGTCCAGGCTAAAATTCTTTGTTAGAAAAAAAGTCAAGAGAAGAACAATGACAGCTTCATCCATGCTTGCACACTGTGATTTTTTACCTCTAAAGAGCACAGAAACATTTATAGTTAGCCCTTTTACCAGTTTTAAAAACATGTTTACCTTCTTTTTTGATTTAGTGAAATGTACAGTGATCCTGACTTGATGACTCCACTTCTTCATCCTCTGCAGACAATGAGCTGCAACTAGGTGTTCTGGTTTTCTGTAATCACCTGTGTTTAGTGTGATATAAGTATGGAAAGTGCAGGATCACCTGGGTGATCTATACCATGCTGAACACTTGTGTAATCCCCTCTGTGCCTCAGTTTCTAAATATCTGAAAAGGGAATCATTTTCTCAAATCACAAAAAGGTTATGAATAAAGCACAAGTGCTTTTTGAAGAGCAATGAAAGCCATCATCAGTGTTCTTTGCTATAAAATAGTGGTTCCCTCAGGAATAACAGACATTGGGCTTACTATCCATACACTAAAAGGTCCAAAGACTGCTTAGCTTTTACCTCTGCTTTCCATAGTCCTAGTGCTTCCTTCTGTTACTAGCTACATTACAACATGAGCTGTAATACCGTTATTAGTTCATTACAATAAAGATTTCTCACTATTATAATATACTGTCTCCTCTTCCAAGCACCTGACTTACCTTGTAAACAGCTGTCTACATAAGGGTAAGTCAATTCTATTCTGTGTCTATTGAATCGTGAAAGGCTTGAGCTTCAGGAGGAGTGCCTTTTTGTGTCACACAGCTGAATCTGAACTATTAACCCTACAGATATTTAAAAAAAAAAAAAATGAATGGGGCTATTGTTGTGGTGTAGCTGGTAAAGCTGCTGCCTGCAGTGCTGGCATCCCATGTGGGTGTTGGTTCAAGTCCCAACTGCTCCACTTCTGATCCAGCTGTCTGTGTATCAGCTGCTGTGGCCTTGGAAAACAGTGGAAGTTGGCCCAAGTCCTTGGGCCCCTGCACCCACGTGGGAGACCTGGAAGAAGCTCCTTGCTCTTGGCTTCAGATTGGCACAGCTCTGGCCATTGTGGCCAAATGGGGAGTGAACCAGCGGATGGAAGACCTCTCTCTCTCTGTCTCTCCTTCTCTCTCTGTGTAACTCTTTCAAATAAATAAATAATTTTTTAAAAATAGCAATGAATTACTGTATTTTTGGCAGTGACAGTTTGCAAATTGACAAACTAACCTAAATACCTCTGTGTGTATATAGGATTTGTTTGTTTTTAAATGCACACTATAAGCTACTCCTTTTTCATTCTACACAAATGTAAACTTACTCTCTGTCTTATGTTTATTTCTTGCTTTCATAATCATTTAAAACATAAAACACGTCTTAGCTCTAACAGTACAAAATCAGATTTCAGGCCACATCTGGGCAGGACACTGTAGCTGAATGATACTTGTTTTATATTAATGGATACACTTCTATAACATATTTCAATAACCATTTCCAAGGTATGCCAGTGAATAGATACAACAGAACATAGGCAGTCACCTATTTGCTTGATATTTAGGTTTCCTTTGTTTTGATATTAAAAACAGCTGTGGAATGAATACCCCCATACACCTTTACTTGTATACATTAATTATTTCCTCAGATATCTTAATGACCTGAATTAATAACAATCATCATCAGAATACCAAAATGTAGCATAATTCAGTACGTATCAGTAGTTTCAAACATATCAATTTAAAGAGACATTGTCCCTTTAAAATGCAAATATAAATCATAACTACCAGGAAACATAATTTATTGTGTCCACTATGGACACGCTTATACTATCAGATTTTTCTGAATGCTTTTTAAATAATTACATTTTTAAAGGATTACACACACATTTCAACATAATTTAAACTTTCTAAATTATAAACTTTCCAAAAGGAATCCCTTCTACGATTCTGACCTTTTACAAATGTCAATTCATTTATTAAACAAATATTTATTGAGTGCCTATGTACCACATGCCAAGCTGTTCAAGGCACTTGGAATACATAAGTAAACAAGACAGCTGTGGCCAGTGACTCATAGTAATGCTTGTTTTTGAAGGGTGACACTGGAACAACATCCACGGGCTACTATTTTATGACACACAGGAAGAGATTAAGCAGCAACTTCCATTTCCTCTTAAAAAAAAAATGAAGATGAATATAACATTGCTGTGAATACTGCACAAGGTGGTCAGACAATTCCTCACCATCAGTCTTACTACAAAATTGGCAACTGTGTCACAATATACAGAAAGACAACTGTACAAAACTCCAGAAAAGGTTATTAGTTAGGTGTTTTGAACAAGTTAAATTAGCTTTAGACAAAGAAGACTTGCCCAGTGTGATTTGTGGACATCACATCCACATTGTTCCTTCTGTGACTGGTCAACTTCATGAAGGTTATCGTTCAGACAAGGATCACCCTTAGCAGCTAAGGAATGGCTCCACCAAATCTGTTCAAAAGAATCAGCTCTAATAGACAGGTATAAGATGTGATAGCAGCACTGTGCTTTAAAAAGTAAGACTTCAAGTTCCAAGTAGAATAAACAAGTGCAAGTAGGATAGGAGGGGAGTAAAATGGAAGTGAAGGAGGATGGGCCATAGTCCAGAGGTGAGACCCAGGGCCAGGCAGCAGACAGGGATGAAAGATAAAATGCACAGAATCAAGGTACAAAAGAAATGAAGTCAAGCTGTATCAACATTAGCAATGCACTGGTTTTAAAACTTAATATGAACACTGAAAATTTCATATGTTGTGGAATAGAATAAAAGTGGGGTATATTTAATCCAGGCCCTAAATTTCATCACCCCAAAGCAGAACTGATTAAGACAACTGACTGGCAAGTTGGGACAGTGAAAACATCATTTTTAGGGGTTGGGTTATAAAAGCTCAAAGATTCAGACAAAATCTATCATGACCTTGGACTTTAAGGAAATAAGATTCCAACAGTTTCCTAAAATCTCTTTATTATATATTAATAACTTCGTGTCACATATTCTTCAGGGATTTTTTTTTACTTTTAACATTTATGTAAAGGTAACAAATTTTGCATATTTCATATACATATATATATATAGAGTTTTAAGAGCATAATGATAGTTCCCATCCTACCCTCCCTCAAACTCATCCCCCCCCCCTTTTTCTATTTTTCTTTCAAAATTTTCCCCAGAAACCTTTTATTTAAGGAATACAAACTTCATGTATATCATAAATACAACTTTAGGAACATAGTGATTCTTCCCATGGAACCCACCGTTTCCCCTTACTCCCATACTTCTTCCTCCTTCCTCTCCTATTTCCATGCTTATTTTTTTACTAAGATCTATTTTCAATTAACTTTATACACATACAACT
This sequence comes from Lepus europaeus, assembly GCF_033115175.1. Lineage (NCBI taxonomy): Eukaryota > Metazoa > Chordata > Mammalia > Lagomorpha > Leporidae > Lepus > Lepus europaeus. Next base: position 118,075,783 of record NC_084829.1, read on the forward strand.
AACTCTATACTAAGTAAATAGTTCAACAAATAGTATACAGAAAAAAATAACTGTTTCTCAACAGTGAAGACAAGGCTGTTCAAAGTCATTGGGTCTCAAAGTGTCAATTTCAGTTCTGTGGGTTACCTTTTAGGTTCCCTATTAGTTATCAATGTTTACAATGATATAACTTTCAATTTCTTCATAATCACAAGTTTAAACCTCTGCTAAATAAATAATTCAACAAGTACTAAGTTGAAAAACCACTGTTTCTCAAGCATAGAGACAGGAGCTAGACAGTGCCTCTAACTGCTTTGTATAAATATGTTTCCCTAATATAAATGGAATGTCAAATTGTTTAATGCTTCATTTGTAAAGTTTTAGGGGAAAAGTTTTATTATAATCTCTAATAGGAGAAATGTTTCCCTCAATGCACGACCAAGTAAATTAGGACACAGTTTTCTAAACAATGGCAACAGCTGAATTCTGATGTATGCATTCTTAATTTTTTTTTTTTAAAGGAACCCTGTTAACTGCTTAGAGAAAGTTCCATAGTACTGGGTCAATGACTTTCAAAGTAGGGTTCTCAAACTGGCAACCTCAGCATCACTGGGGAATTGGACAGAAATACAGATTATTAGGCTCCACCCAGATCAAAATCATAAGCTCTGACAGTTAGGTCTATAAATCCGTGTTTTTTTTTTATTAAACTTTTATTTAATGAATATAAATTTCCAAAGTATAGCTTATGGGTTACAATGGCTTCCCCCCTCCCATAACTTCCCTCCCGCCCGCAACCCTCCCCTTTCCCGCTCCCTTTCCCCTTCCATTCATGTAAAGATTCATTTTCAATTCTCTTTGTATACAGAAGACCAGTTTAGTATATATTAGGTAAAGATTTCAACATTTTGCCCATATAGCAACATAAAGTGAAAAAACTACCATTGGATTACTAATTATAGCATTAAATAGCAATGTACAGCACATTAAAGAAAGAGATCCTACATAATTTTTTTTTCAAATTAATTAATTTTCTATGCCATTTCCATTTTAACACCAGGTTGTTTTTTTTTTTTTCATTTCCAATTCTCTTTATATACAGAAGATCACTTCAGTATATAATTAGTAAAGACCTCATCAGTTTGTGCCCACACAGAAACGCAAAGTATAAAAATACTGTTTCAGTACTAGTTATAGCATCACTTGGCTTTAGACGACACATTAGGGACAGATCCCACATGGGGTGTAAGTACACAGTGACTCCTGTTGCTGATTTAACAATTTGACACTCCTGTTCATGGCGTCAGTAATCTCCCTAGGCTCTAGTCATGAGTTGCCAGGGCTATGGAAGCCTTTAGAGTTCGCTGACTTTGATCTTATTCCGATAGGGTCATAGTCAAAGTGGAAGTTCTCTCCTCCCTTCGGAGAAGGGTACCTCCTTCTTTGATGGCCCCGTTCTTTCCACTGGGATCTCACTCACAGAGATGATTCATTTAGGTCTTTTTTTTTTTTTCCATGATATCTTGGCTTTCCATGCCTGCTATACTCTCATGGGCTCTTCAGCCAGATCTGAATGCCTTGAGGGCTGATTCTGAGGCCAGAGTGTTGTTTAGGACATCTGCCATCCTATGAGTCTGCTGTGTATCCCACTTCCCATGTTGGATCTTTGTCTCCCTTTTTGATTCTATCAGTTAGTATTAGCAGATACTTGTCTTGTTTGTGTGATCTCTTTGACTCTTAGACCTATCAGAGCTATCAATTGTGAGCTGAAATTGATCACTTGGACTAGTGCGATGGCATTGGTACATGCCATCTTGATGGGATTGTGTTGGAATCCCCTGGCACATTTCTAACTCAACCATTTGCGGCCAGTCCGATTGAGCATGTTCCAAATTGTTCATCTCCTCCCTCTCTTTTTCCACTCTTAGATTTAACAGGGATCACTTTTCAGTTAAAATTTAAACACCTAAGAATAATTGTGTGTTAATTACTGAGTTCAACCAATAGTACTAGAACAACAACAACAACAACAAATACTAAAAAGGATAAAGTATTACATTGTACATCTAAAGTCAGGACAGGAGCTGATCAGTTCATTGTTGCTTATAGTGTCCATTTCACTTAACAGGTTTCCCCTTTGGCGCTCAGTTGTCACCGATCAGGGAAAACAAATGATATTTTTCTCTTTGGGACTGGCTTAATTCACTCAGCATGATGTTTTCCAGATTGTTCCATCTTGTTGCAAATGACTGGGTTTCGTTGTTTCTTACTGCTGTATAGTATTCTATGGAGTACATGTCCCATAATTTCTTTATCCAGTCTACTGTTGATGGGCATTTGGGTTGGTTCCAGGTCTTAGCTATTGTGAATTGAGCTGCAATAAACATTAATGTGCAGATGGCTTTTTTATTTGCCAAATTAATTTCCTTTGGGTAAATTCCAAGGAGTGGGATGGCTGGGTTGTATGGTAGGGTTATGTTCAGGTTTCTGAGGAATCTCCAGACAGACTTCCATAGTGGCTTAACCAGTTTGCATTCCCACCAACAGTGGGTTAGTGTCCCTTTTTCCCCACATCCTCTCCAGCATCTGTTGTTGGTAGATTTCTGAATGTGAGCCATTCTCACCGGGGTGAGATGGAACCTCATTGTGGTTTTGATTTGCATTTCTCTGATTGCTAGTGATCTTGAACATTTTTTCATGTGTCCGTTGGCCATTTGGATTTCCTCTTTCGAAAAATGTCTATTGAGGTCCTTGGCCCATCTCTTAAGTGGGTTGTTTGTTTTGTTGTTGTGGATTTTCTTGATTTCTTTGTAGATTCTGGTTATCAATCCTTTATCTGTAGTATAGTTTGCGAATATTTTTTCCCATTCTGTTGGTTGCCTCTTCACTTTCCTGACTGTTTCTTTTGAAGTACAGAAACTTCTCAATTTGATGCAATCCCAAATGTTAATTTTGGTTTTGACTGCCTGTGCTGTTGGAGTATTTTCCAGGAAGTCTTTGCCTGTGCCTATATCTTGCAGGGTTTCTCCAATGCTCTCTAATAATTTGATGGTTTCGGGTCGTAGATTTAAGTCTTTAATCCATGTTGAGTGAATTTTTGTGTAAGGTGATAGGTATGGGTCTTGCTTCAAGCTTCTGCATGTGGAAATCCAATTTTCCCAGCACCATTTATTGATTAGACTGTCCTTATTCCAGGGATTAGATTTGGATCTTTGGTCAAATATAAGTTGGCTGTAGATGTTTGGATTGATTTCTGGTGTTTCTATTCTGTTCCATTGGTCTATCCATCTGTTTCTGTACCAGTACCATGCTGTTTTGATAACAACTGCCCTGTAGTATGTCCTGAAATCTGGTATTGTGATGCCTCCGGCTTTGTTTTTGTTGTACAGGATTGCTTTGGCTATTCGAGGTCTTCTGTGTCTCCATATGAATTTCAGCATCATTTTTTCCAGATCTGAGAAGAAGGTCTTCGGGATCTTGATGGGTATTGCATTGAATGTATAAATTGCTTTTGGGAGAATAGACAATTTGATGATATTGATTCTTCCAAGCCATGAGCATGGAAGATTTCTCCATTTTTTGGTATCCTCTTCTATTTCTTTCTGTAAGGTTTTGTAGTTTTCATCGTAGAGATCTTTAACGTCTTTGGTTAAGTTTATTCCAAGGTATTTGATTGTTTTTGTAGCTATTGTGAATGGGATTGATTTTAGAAGTTCTTCCTCAGCCGTGGCATTGCCTGTGTATACAAAGGCTGTTGATTTTTGTGCATTGATTTTATATCCTGCTACTTTGCCAAACTCTTCGATGAGTTCCAGCAGTCTCTTAGTAGAGTTCTTTGGGTCCCCTAAATAAAGAATCATATCATCTGCAAAGAGGGATAGTTTGAGTTCGTCCTTCCCAATTTGTATCCCTTTAATTTCTTTTTCTTGCCTAATAGCTCTGGCCAAAACTTCCAGAACTATATTGAATAGCAGTGGTGAGAGAAGGCATCCCTGTCTGGTACCAGATTTCAGTGGAAATGCTTCCAACTTTTCCCCATTCAATAGGATGTTGGCCGTGGGTTTTTCATATATTGCTTTGATTGTATTAAGGAATGTTCCTTCCATACCCAGTTTGCTTAGAGTTTTCATCATGAAAGGGTGTTGTATTTTATCAAATGCTTTCTCTGCGTCTATTGAGTGTTTTAACAAACCCTTCTCTGGATTCTGGTTTACATCATAATTTGAGAATCAATGGACCAGCTGGACTCGGGTAATTCAGTAAGAATGGGGAAAACTAAAGCTACTGGAATCAGTAGCATAATCAAAATATTTGTATAACACCCTAGATATTGTGCTGTTTCTGTGGTGAACAAAGCAAAAATCTTTAATAATCTTCAGGTTTAGCAAATAGCACAAGAGGCATTAAACCATGTGATCCTGAACTTTCAGTTTAACAACCAACTCTCCATTTGCTATTACATTTAAGAGCAAATGCGATAGCCAATTCCTAAACAAATGGCATGTCATCACTGCATAATTTTAGTCTTTATGGGCTGCCACTGTGGTTTAGGAGCTTATTTAGCCGTTAAGTCATATCTCTAAGTCACTTAATAGCATTAGAATGGAAAGATATGGTCAAATTTATGAGGCCAAGAATGAGCCTCTTGTGAGTACTTTATACCACACTGAGAATCTAATTATTGGTTCACAATACAGCATTTATTACTTTTTTCCCTGTTCATACAGACTATGTTGCAAATCAGCATAATATAGTATCCAGTTTTAAAGGGTCATTTATATGTAAAGTAGCTATTTTATCTATTTGTGGTAGTTTGCAGGTAAGCTAGTTTTAGCATAGATTAGTCATACAAGGTTAAAAATAGTTTAAAATAAAAATTTTTCAACAGAACTACACCATACCATATGTTTCAAATAATGTAATTGAAAACATTTTTATCATAAGGTATATCTCAATTATTTATGTATGAGTTTCTTAAAGCACATCTTGGACTTCTTTTAAGTTCTTAATAAGCAAATCAACAGGAAAGAAATGTAAACCAATGGATATATGTAAATATTTCTTGATGTCTAGATTCCTTGGGAAACATGGAAAATTTAAATAAACATTTGAAAATGTTTCCTAAGGTCTTTCCAAACTCTTCTCACATAAGTTTAGCTTCATTTATCAATGACTAATTAGAATCTAGAACTGGGAGAAAATCAACATATTTGTTTTGTACTGGTTTTGAATAAAAGTTTTTACTTCGTAAATGCCACAAAATCATAATATGGTGAGAAACTAGAAGCTTTCACATTTACATCAGGAACAAGGCAAGAATGTTATCTCTCACCAATATTCTTTTTTTTTTTTTTTTTTTTTTTTTTTTTTACAGGCAGAGTGGACAGTGAGAGAGAGAGACAGAGAGAAAGGTCTTCCTTTTTGCCGTTGGTTCACCCTCCAATGGCCACCGCGGCTGGCGCGCTGCGGCCGGCGCACCGCGCTGATCCGATGGCAGGAGCCAGGTGCTTCTCCTGGTCTCCCATGGGGTGCAGGGCCCAAGGACTTGGGCCATCCTCCACTGCACTCCCTGGCCACAGCAGAGAGCTGGCCTGGAAGAGGGGCAACCGGGACAGGATCGGTGCCCCGACCGGGACTAGAACCCGGTGTGCCGGTGCCGCAAGGCGGAGGATTAGCCTAGTGAGCCGCGGCGCCGGCTTCTCACCAATATTCTAATGTTGTGTTGGAGGTCCTAGCTAACACAATGAGACAAAAAGGACAAAGTAAGAAAGGAAATAAAAGATATGTTGATTTGGAAAGAGGAAATAAAACTACATTTATTTGTCGATGACATGATTGCCCATTTGAAAATCTAAAATTGACAAAAAATATCTCCTAAAACTAATAAATGACTATAGCAAGGCTGTAAAATACAAGGTTAATACACAGAAATCAATTTAGTTTCCTATATTACAGTAATGAAGAAGTAGAATTTGAAATTAAAAACCAAATGACACTGACATTGGCACACCCTAAAGTGAAATACTTAGGTATGAATCTATTGAAAAAGTGGTAAGATCTATGTGAGGGGAAATACAAAATTCTCATGAAAGAAATCAAAGAATGAAATAAATGGAGATACATCCCATGTTCATAGATAAGAAGACAATATTGTCAAGATGTCACTTCTCATATGAGCTACAGTTTGAATGGAATCCCAATCAAAATCTCTGCTGACATCACCAAACTAATTCTAAGGATTATACTTGGAGAGACATATGACTCAGAATGGCCAACACAATATTGAAAAAGAACAAACTTAGAGAACTGCTATTACCCAACTTCAAGACTATAACCAAGACTTGCCTACAATCAAGATAGTATGTTCTTAGTGAACGAATAAATAGTTTAATGGAACAGAACAGAGACCCCAAAGACAGATCTATATAAATATAATCAAAGAGTCTATGAAAAGTCTTTTCAACAAGTAGTATTAAAAAAAATGGAAATTCACATGCGAAAGAGAGAAAGAGAGAGAGAGAGAGAGAAACAGGAAGAAGAAGGGAAGCAAAGGAATGAATCCAGACACAGATCTTACAACATTTACAAATTAACTTGAAATAGATCATAGAGCTAAAAGTAAAATGAAACACTATATAAGAATACTAGAGGATATAGGAGAAATCTTAGAAAACCTTGAGCTTGTTGATGACATTTTAGATACAACTCTAAAAATATGATCCACAAAAGGAAGAATTAACAAGCAATACTTCATTGAAATTAAAATTTCCCATTCTATATGAAAGACACTGTCAAGAGAATAAGAAAGGAAACCACAGACTGGGAGAAAATATTTGCAAAAAAAAATTTGATATGGTACTATTAGCCAAAACATACAATAAATACCCCTTTTTAAAAAAGATTTATTTTTTGCATTTGAAAGGCAGAATTACAGAGAGAGAGAGATAGAGAGAGAGAGAGAGAGAGTTAGTTCTGCCATTTGCTGGTTCACTCCCCAAATGGCTGCAACAGCCAGAGGTGGGTCAGACCAAAGCCAGGAGCCAGAAACTTCCTCCAGGTGTCCCATGTTGGTGCAGGCTCTCAAGAACTTGGGCTATCTTCTATTGCTTTCCCAGGTGCATCTTTAGTGAGCTGGATCAGAAGTAGAGCAGCTGGAAATCCAACTGGCATCCTTATGGGATGTTGGCATCACAGTGGCGGCTTTACCTACCACATCACAACTCAGGCCCCACAAAGAACTCTTAAAACTCAACAATAAGAAAACACTCTCAATTGAAAAATATAACAATGATCTTAACAAATACTTCATCAAAGATATACAAATGACAAATAAGCATATGAAATGAAGCTCCACAGCATATTGTACCATAGAATGCAAATTAGAACACAGATGCTAGTACACTGATTAGAATGCTCAAAATCTAGAACACTGACGGCACCAGGTGTTGGTGAGAATATGGAGTAATTGCTGGTAGGAATGCAAAATGGTACAGTCATTTCGAGAGACAGTCTGGCAATTCTTACAAAACTAAACACACTCATACCATGCAATCCAGTAAAGGCACTCTTTAGTATTTACCCAAAGAAGTTGAAGCTATATGTCTACACAGAGACCTGTACATATTTATAGCAGCACTTTAAGATAACTGTAGCATTTACATATATTTGAATTATGCATCATTGATGTCTGAAATATAGTACCTAATTTAGTTACATCAAGCCAACTCAATACAACACATTAAATATCCTTTTAAGGAAAGCAAGAGTGAGAGCATGAGTGAGAGATCCAAAGCAGGTCTCAAGACCTAAAGTACCCTTTCTGTCTCTCTCTCTCTGTCTATAACTCTACCTGTCAAAATAAAAAAAAAAGGGGGGGGGGTCGGCGCCCTGGCTCTCTTGGCTAATCCTCCACCTGCAGCACCAGCATCCCATATGGGCGCCAGGTTCTAGTCCTGGTTGCTCCTCTTCCAGTCCAGCTCTCTGCTGTGGCCTGGGAAAGCAGTAGAAGATGGCCCAAGTCCTTGGGCTCCTGGACCCACATGGGAGACCAGAAAGAGGCACCTGGGTCCTGGCTTCGGATCAGAGTAGCTCCAGCCATTGAGGCCATTTAGGGGGTGAACCAACGGAAGAAAGGCCTTTTTCTCTGTCTCTCTCTCACACTGTCTATAACTCTACCTGTCAAAAAAAAAAAAGACCTAAAGTAGTTGCCACTAAGCTTCACTATTCTTCTGTATAATCTTTTTAAGATTATTCATTTATTTAAAATTATATTTAAGTTATAAGGACACACAGATACATATCCTCCCATCCCCAACATAAACCCTATTTTATTAATTATTATTAAACCCTTTTATTTTTTATTTTATTAATTTTAATTTAATAATTTTAATTTTTATTAATTTTATTTAATTTAATGATTTTATTTATTTATTTATTTATTTTATTAATTATTATTAAACCCTATTTTAATAAGACAGACACCCTCATAACCACCATCAAGAAACAAGAGTTTGTGATCTGCCTTAGAAGTCTTATATCCGCATTGGTCTAATCATAGCGCTCCCTTTCTCCAAAGGTAATCACAACTGGAAGTTACTACCTTATATTTCATTTTGGTTTTATCAATGAAGTCTGCATCATTAGATGCTATAGAAATTCACACTCACTGAAAATGACAGAAACACTACATTTAAATCATAGGCTCCCCATTTCACTCTCTTTCTTTTCCTTACAATTTATTTGAACAAACTTGGGTCATTTTAACTGTAGGAGACACTTTAGGCACATTGTGTGTTTTCCTGCTTGCACATGCATAGTGTTAATTCAACACCTTCTTCTATTTCTGACACATTGTGGACTGGATCCAGAATCTTGATCCTTTTGGCAAGATTGTAGGTGACAAGTTGTTTTATCAGGAGGCACTTAGGTGGTTTACTCTCCTGCTGAGAACTTACTAGCTATTCACGATCATGGCCTATATCCAACAATTCATCAGGGGTTGTAAAAATTGGTGATTTTATTTTTTTAAATCATTTCACTTTCATTTGTAAACAGGAGATTAATTTTATTAAGAGACATTTGGCTTATTATTTGGTTACTAGTGATACAGCTCACATAGAAAATGCAACATGTATGTTTCATTCTTTTCCTTTATTTAACCAGTTTTCAATATAATATACTGTTTCACCGTCATTCTTTGAAGGTAACTGATTAATTTTTTAATTTTACACCACAATGAAATTATCCATTTAAGCATACTTAATGAGTTTTAATCTGTTACTTTCTAATTTTCACTGCAACTCAAAACTCTTATCTTTGTCCAGTGGAAGCTTCTTCAAGTTGGCTCCTGAGTTATTTTACATTACTCTCGCGGTCTTTGCTAGCTTCTTTTCGATCTGGTTTAATAACATGTTTCAGACTAATCTTGTAAATTTCCAATGTCAGTCATTTCTCCAAGAAACCCTAACTAGTAGGAAATAAGAATTGAAAGGTACTCTCTGCCTGTCAAAAATAATAAAAAAAAAAATAAAAATTAAAAAAAAAAATTAAAGAATTGAAAGGTACTATGTTCACAGCTGCTGCACTAATCAATGTGTTTCTAAGCCTTTTCAGGGGGATACACATAATATATATGTACACATATTTATATATTTGTAGGACAAAATAATCCCTTGTTTACACTAATATTTTCTACTAAAATTTAGTATGATTTTTTAACACTTTACCATACAATTCTACCATTTAAACTGTACAATTCAGTGGTTTTAGTATACTCATATATTGTTTCACATCCACCAATTTTAGAATACTCTTATCACCCCCAAAAGAAATACTTTGCTCATTAACCATCACTCTCCATCATTCTCTCAACTCCCAACTCTTCCAGTTCCAGGCCATCATGCATCACCATCTTCTTTGTTTCCATGGAAGTACATATTTTGGACATTTCATAAAAGTGTGGAATCATATAAACTATAGTCTTTTAAGTTGAGAAAACTATTTGGTAGATTCAATAGGTAGATCTCCTGGGAATATTCTGAGTTCTCACTTGCTGGCAATAGTTTACTCATGTCCTTTACCATTAAGAGTCAATTTTGATGAGTATAAAATAATGATTTACTTTCCTACCCATAGCTACCAGTATTCTCCCTTGAAATGGTCATGAAAATGAGAATACATTCTGCATTCAAATTTAGGGTAAGAAAGGAGTTATGACTGTGGCCATTCCATAAATAAAGAACCAGTATGCATTCCTAATTGTTTCTGTCTTGATACAACTTTATTGCTTTCCTTGAAGTATTTTTCAACTTTTAAATAAAATTTCCCTTATACTATGAACCAGTCATTTTGACTTCCACAGAACACAAGAGTCTCCAGGGAAAGCAGCTGCCATATTTTCTTACTTCTATTTTGTTGCCAAGTATTTTTATTTACCTGCATGTCCTAAACAGTGCATAGCAAGAATCACAACCCTACACTTTGCCATAAGCAGCTGTCATGTTTACACACTCAAATGAGTTAAGAAGTATGAGGTTATGGGAAAGAAATTTCTCTCACCTTTCCCTTCCCTAGTTCATAACACCCTGTGAACTTGAAATCAGTGGATCATAGTGTTAAAAAACCAGACATAAAAGGATGCTTTTTTTCTAATAACACTTAATGACACTTATTTCTTATAACATGATTCTAAACCAATAAAATGTGTTAAAAGGATTTGTTTCACAAATAATGCAGTGAATAATGCAGTGAATCAGCAATCAGCATCTGAGAAATCAAGATTTCAGACTCTAAGGGCAATATTCTTTATACTCCATTAAAGCTACCTCTAAAGTTTCATTAGTGATGTCTCCAATATAATATTTCACACAGTCTCCTACTTACAAATGCTTTATTTACAGGCTAAAATTTGGCAATTTCCTTTAGGAATGCTTGTGCAATTTTAAGTTGTGAGAGTCTCATATCAATACATGAAATTCTATTCCAATTACAAATTCACAGGAAAGCAGTTAATACCCCTAACCAGGAGAGGCTCCATCTTAGGAAGAGGACGCAGTACAGCAAAAAAGACATTACTAATATTTTATCACATCTACAGATTCCCCAAGACATTTAAAAACTAAATATTTCAAAGCCAAAAATTTCAATACCTGTGTAGCCAAAAAAATATAGTCTTTTAGTTATATTTACTTTGCATTTTAAAATAGTAAAATTGTATAAATTTGAAAAAATACATTTTCTAATTACCTTGAGTTTCCAAAATAAAGTCTAGATTTTGATTTGTGAATCCTCATGAGTTTCTGATAGACTATGTCCTTCCCCTTTTATAGTCACCTCCTTTATCTCTCATACCAGGTTTACTTGTTTCCCCTGGTTCATTACTGAACAGCTTTTTTCTTACTGTCTCGTCAAGCAAGCATGCATTCCTTTTGAGGTTTCTTAAAGGACATTTACTGCTGTAACAACCAGAAAACGTTCTCTGCTATGTCTTCCCTACACCTTCTTTCAATTAGATCCTGTAGGGAAAGACAAAGTCACAAGTCGTGCCAAGTGCCTCAGTATCCTCACGTCTGCTTCTATATTAATAACAGACATTAACTTTATTCACAGAACCAATACACATCACAAATAATTCCACCTTTTAAACTTCAATGGGTTGATTAGAGAAAATGCAAATGGATTTCAAAAGCACAATTTAAAAAAAAACATGCTACATAAAATTTTATGTTATACTTTGTGTTGATTTGCTTGTAAGTGCATGATGTAACAGACAAATCTTGTTACTATACTGAGCCTTCATCTTTTTAAACTGTTTTTGCTAATAGTAAGTACTTAGATCTAAGACTGCACGGATTGATGACCAATTTGTTTAAGTTTTGTGTCACCTCCATTCTCATGTGAACTGAGGATAATATTAACAATTAACAAATGTGGTAAATAAATCATCTTCTGAAATGGCAAGCTACCAGTTGACTATAAAGAAGGAAACTCAATTATCATTAAGCAAAGACATTTTCTTTATGAAGCAAATATCAGAAAAGGAAAAAGGTGACTATTAAGAATTAGACTGGACTGTAGTCAGGAAAGCTTTTAAAAATTAAATCTCTAAATCTGGGCTATCAGACAAATCTTTTAAAATATATCAGTCACATACACACACACACACACACTCAAAGAGGAAAAATTATAAAAACTGAAAACAATGCAATCTACAGGATGAACAAACACACGTGTCTTGGGAGTTCCTGAGAAATGGAAAAACAGAATGGCTTAGAAGACTTACTCCGTGTTAATAACAAAAAAGCAGAAAATTTCCCAAATTTCGAGAAATATATGGAAATCTAAGTACAGGAAGCGCATAGAATCCCAAATGCGTGTGGTCAGAAAAGATATTCACCATGACATATTACAGCAATACTTTCAAAAAAATAAGAAAATATCAAAAAATATTCAAGAGAGAAATGTCAGATTACCTTTAAAGGATCTCCAATTAGATGGACAGATTTCTCATCAGAAACCCTATAGGCTAGGAGAGAATGAGAGATATAGTCCCCAGTCCTAAAAGAAAAAACTATCAACCTGGAATACTGTACAAAGTAAAGTGCTCATTTATAAATCAAGGTGAAATAAAGACCTATCAAGAAAAACAAAAATTAAAAGAACTTGTCACCATTTGGCCAGCCTCACAAATGATACTAAAGGATGTACTACACACAGAAACAGAGAACGATAGTCAGCCTCATGAAATAATGTGAAGTTTGAAAATCTCCTGGTAAGAGGAGATCAAAAACAAAAAATAGGAATTTTTATGGAAAATTTTGTCATAACTTCTCAATAATAACTTTGAATGTAAATGGACTAAATCTTCTAATTAAAAGATACACAGACTGGCAGAAGGGATGAAAAAGCAAAACTCATCTGTATGCTGCCTATAAGAAACACACCTCACCAACAAAGATATACACAGACTAAGAGTGAAAAGATGGACAAAGATTCCATGAAATGGAAATTGAAATGAGCAGGAGCAGCTATCCTCATATCAGACAAGATAGACTTTATGACAAAAACTGTTAAGAGACAAAGAAGGTTACTATGTAATTATTAATGAAACAATTCAACAGAAAGTTTTAACTATTGTCAATATATATGCACCCAGTACCAGGGCAACCACTTATTTAAAACAAATATTAATGGGTCTAAGGAAGAAATATGCTGCAATACAATAATAATGGGAGACATCACAAAAAGTCAACAAAGAACCAATAGAGCTAATCTAAACTGCTGACCAAATGGATCTAATTGATATCTGCAGATCATTTCACCCCACAGGTACAGAATACATATTCTTTTCATCAGCGCATGGATCAAGAGCCAATTGATTTAAATTTAGGAAATTGTTTATATTCAGAAATAGTCCTCTAATGCATTTACCTATGTGTTTTCTACAAGTGTAATCCTATTACAAATGTAGTTTTAGATCCTGCTTTACTTATAACAATACTTGTCCACATAATTTAATAAATCAACAAACAAACTTTACTGGTTGCCCAATATTCCATGACATTAGCATCCCATGATCAGCTCCTCTGTTCCCTTACTGCTGGATTATTGAGATGTTTTATTATTGGGTATATACAGAGATTATATTCATTATCTGTTTTAGGCATAATACAACTACATTTTACACTTGATCTTAGCCAAAAGGCCGAGAAGCGATAGTACAATTATATTTTAAGGTTATTCTCTTTGGATAGAATCCCAAATAGAGAAAAACTCATCCACATAAATATCTCAATTAAGGATCTGCTTATATATTCATACATAGTACTTAATAATTTTTTAGAATAATTTTATCAAATTACATTCCCATGAGCAATATTTGGGGGTGAATATTTCAACCTACTTTCAGAAAACTTGGTATCAATATGGTTTTTAATCTTTGCTTATTTCATAGGAACAAAGACAGGGAAAGAACAACATGTTTGTATTTTCACTTGGGTTTTTATAAAGTGAGTGAGTGATGATTCTGTATCTTTTGGCTTTTGGAAGCATCCATTGAATGAATGAATAACAGTAATGACAAATGCAGAATTGGTGAAATTGGTAGTACTTGAAATAGAAGCACTTCCCATTTATCTGAGTACTGATTAAACTTCCTTATTTGAAGAACCTGAAATTCCATAATAGATGGACCCCCTCAGAAAAACTCTTGGTGGATAAGGGGTCATTAGGTCTCTTCTTAGTTTAATTTAGGGTCACTGGTTTTGAGTTTTCTCTTTTGAGAACAATTAATATAATTAAAGATTCATACCATAAAATGTTGGTTCACTATAAATCTTTAATAACCATGATGAGTAAATACTTTAATAATTTTTGCAGTTACTTTCTTGAAATTTGATAAACCTGAGCTGTCTCTCGTTATTTTTCCTAAGTGAATAAAATATGAAAACTACGTAGGCAACTGGACTCCAAATATTTATTCACAGTCTGGTGAAATTTGTTAAAGTATTGTCAACATAAGGTAGATCATGTATTTCTAAATGTGTTTGGAATTCTCTAATTGCATAAAAGCACACCAATTGTATTGGTAAGCCTTCACAATCTGTCTTTTGATAAAGCCAAAATGTTCTAGTTTCATTTGACATGACAAGGTAATACCTTATCCCTTCATATTTCTTTATCAGAAAATTGACTCAAAAGTTAAAAATAGTTTTTTCTAAATTGTATACATCTACATAATTCAGTGCTCTCAATTACTGTCTTCAATATGTCTAACTTCTAGAGAAAAAGCAATGTATATTTAATCATCACAGTGTCAGACCAAAATGTAGATAAAAATATTACCAACATTTTGAATTTTTGTGAAAGTAATTCAATGTAAGAGAGATTAGAGCTGAACTAAAGATGGAAATTTTACATATGTTGCAAAGTTTTTGTTACATGCACTTACTAGATAATAGAAATCATTTCACCCTACTGATGAAGGGGAGGGGGAAATGAAGAATGAAAATATGGAGAAGAAGAATGAGAATGTGCTCAACTTAATTAACAGTGTGGGAAAATATAAAAAAGGTTTTTTTTCTGTGTTTTGAAAAAGCCAAGTACACTGAATAAATAATTCCCAATGCAATTTAACAAAATTTGTTGTTTATTCACAAGGGTTATAAATGTATCATGGTTTAGTTTTCATAACTTAAGTCTCCTTCATAGCTCAGGAAATGGAAGGTCTAATGGGTCACAGAAGATTTCTTCTAGTTCATCTTATGAGGTTTAGATGCTGAACTAATAAGAAAGTAAATAAGAAAAAACAAAAAACAAAAAACAAATGTGGTAATGACCATAGTAACACTGGCTTTGGGGTAACAACATGTTGGCAGAGACATGAATTTTGGGGCAGACACAGGAGGGTATCCCATTTATGCCACTTCCTATGTGGCTAAAGAATTAGCTTCTCAGAGCTTAGTGTACCTACAATATGGAGGTTATATAACTTCGTAACTTCCCATTCTTATACTGCATACCTGGCAAACAATAAGTTCTCAAAAAAATGGTCATACCACACATTATTACTATCATCTCTTCATCTCAAGTGAGAGAAATCAACCACAAGCTCAGAACTCTTCAGTTCTTCCATTTAGAATGTCAGTTTCTTTACATCGTCAATGGTTGGCTCCAATTTGACCAAAGTAGCCTGTATCATCTCCCCACCACACCCCTCATCACTCTTTATCACATGTCTTTACTGTATTTTTTTCCACACTACTTATTGATGTCAATAAATAACATTATCTTATGAAATTCTTTCACATTTTCCTGCACTAACATGTAAATTTCAGGAAAGCAAGGACTTTGTCTAATTTTTTCACTGCTGAATCCTATAGAAACCATAATACTGTCCAGCACACAACAGATGCTCAGTTCATATTTGCTGAATAAAGTAGTGAGTCATAAGGGACTAAATATAATAACTGGAAAGGCTGAGCACATGTAGGAGAAAGTCTACTATTACTAACTCTTCAGGATGAAACTCCAGGTTAGTATTATTACACATTCAGTTACAAAGATCAGGTCACAGAAATGCTGGAGTTGTGTGAACTGACAGTTAAACTTAAATTTTATAATATAGTGTATTTTCTACCTGGGTAGAGGAAGTATATGAATAAAAACTAAATAAGTCATTATTTAAAAATAATAATATTGAGTTAGATTTAAGAATTGAAAAACTGAAGTTAACAGTGATTTATAAATTACACCAATTGTACCCATTATTACATTAAGAACTTGGTTAGAATCACATCAAACAAGTAAATAGATCAACCAAAACCAAGGTGAAAAATCTCTTCTGCTTATGTGTTCTTGCCCTAGCCTTCTAATGGTAAGAATGAAAAAGACAAAAGTTTACAATAAAAAGCTGTAAAAAAAAATCCTATGCTCTATAATTATCCCATTGTAACTGTTGGATTTCCTCATTTTGCAGGACCCTAGAACCTCTATCTGAACTGCCTCAGAGGAACAACATACTTCAAATTAAAAATTAATTCTTAAGTTAAAAAGCAAGCATTGTCCTCAAGGCTTAAGTTTATTTAATATTATATAAATGATTTTTCAGTTAAATATAACATTGAGACTGTCCACTTTCTTTTTTTTATTTTATTTTATCTTTATTTTTTTGACAGGCAGAGTGGACAGTGAGAGAGAGAGACAGAAAGGCCTTCCCTTGCCGTTGGTTCACCCACCAATGGCCGCCATGGCCGGCGCGCTGCGGCCGGCGCACCACGCTGATCCGAAGGCAGGAGCCAGGTGCTTCTCCTGGTCTCCCATGGGGTGCAGGGCCCAAGCACTTGGGCCATCCTCCACTGCACTCCCTGGCCACAGCAGAGAGCTGGCCTGGAAGAGGGGCAACCAGGACAGAATCCAGCGCCCCGACTGGGACTAGAACCCGGTGTGCCGGCGCCGCAAGGCAGAGGATTAGCCTGTTGAGCCACGGCACCGGCAGAGACTGTTTACTTTCAAATATAGAGTTAATGGCGAAAAAGTTCATGGAAAATGTGTAGTATGAAAAAACTATCCATGGATTTCAAAATAAACTCATCAAATAAACTAATCTTTTAATTCCATTTTCCATGATCTCTCTTGGAAAAACATTTCATAATGGGGCAGAAATGGACAAAGTTACTAAAATGGTTAGCATGAAGACATGTAAATTAACTATTTTCTAAAATGTTTTAGAGAACTTCAAAATTTACATAAACAATAACATGATAAAGGTTTGCAAATGAAATATTTAAAGGACTTACTTTAGAAAGCTACTAATTCAGGGCTGGTATCGTGGCATGGCAGGTGAAGCCACTGCCTGTGATGCCCGCACCCCATATGGACACTTGTTCGAGCCCAGTAGCTCCACTTTTGATCCAGCTCCCTGCTGTTGTGCTGGGAATGCAGCAGAAGATGGCCCAAATCCTTGGGCTCCTGCACCCACATGGGAGATCCAGAAGAAGCTCCTGGTTTCTGGATTCGGCCTGGCCCAGCCCCAGTTAGTGAAGCTATTTGGGGAGTGAACCAGCAGATGGAAGATCTCCGTGTCTCTCTTTATCTCTCTCTAACTTTGCTTTTCAAATAAATAAGTAAATCTTAAAAAAAATACACTCTAGAAAGAAAGCTACTAATTCCAAATCATAATTTTTTTCATTCAAACCATAAAGATTTTAAACTAAGCATTTCTTTGGTAGATCAAAAGATAGTTTCATATATTAGGTAAGTTTTAACTTTAAAAGAAACCCAAAGCAAATTCACATCACCAAGACCAAATTTACTATATGTATCCATGTAGACAAATTCTACCAGTTAGTTTCAAAGAAACAGTTCTGCATTGGTATAGCTACATTAAATCCAACTAATTAGCTGATATGCATTTTGTTTATACTTTCAACTGCATTCATATGTACTAACTTGTTAAGGCTTCAGAGTCTGGAATGTATGCCCAACAATCGTGTATTTAAATTCCTTCTGTGTTAATACTTTTCTCTGCTTTTTGTTTTAGCAGCCACTTTTGCTCAGTATGTATTTTCATACATTTATGAATTTTATATAAACAGTATTTATATCTTAGCAATTTCAAAACTAAGTTCATCAATGCCTGCTGGATTTTTCTTAAGAAAAAAATTTATATTACATTTTTTTCTTTTTTTTATTTCTTCTAAAGTTTATTTTTCTTTCTTTTTTTCACCTTTTATTTAATAAATATAAATTTCCAAAATACAACTTTTGAATTACAGTGGCTTTTCCCCCTATAACCTCCCTCCCACCCACAACCATCCCATCACCCACTCCCTCTCCCATCCCATTCACATCAAGAATCATTTTCAATTATCTTTATATACAGAAGATCAATCTAGTATATACTAAGTAAAGATTTCAACAGACTGCACCCACACAGACACACAAAGTATAGAGTACTGTTTGAGTAGTAGTTTTGCATAGTACAACACATTAAGGACAGAGATCCTACATGGGGAGTAGGTGCAATTAAAATATACTGCAGAGGGGCCAGCACTGTGGCATAGTGGGTAAAGCCGCTGCCTACAGTGCAGTCATCCCAAATGGGCGCCGGCTGCTCCACTTCTGAGCCAGCTCTCTGCTCTGGCCTGGGAAAGCAGTGGAAAATGGTTCAAGTTCTTGTGCCCCTGCACCCATGTGGGAGAACCAGAAGAAGCTCTTGGCTCCTGGCTTTAGATCGGTGCTGCTCCAGCCGTTGCTGCCATTTGGGGGAGTGAACCAGCGAACAGAAGATTCTCCCTCTCTGCCTCTGCCTCTCTGTAACTCTGCCTTTCAAATACATGAATGAATCTTTTTAAAAAATATACTGCATAGTCATCCCTGCAGATAGACTGTGGCAAAACCCCCCTCCAGTCACTTAGTCTTATATGCTGTCCTAGATTATGACATTTAAAAATGCTCCACTGAAAAATAAAAAAACCTCCTCTGATTCATACATCATTTATAGCTCTAATTCCAGAGCTTCCTGCCACTACCAAATTACTGCTACCCTTACTCTTCTACTTAAACTAAACTTGAGGTTATTTAGTCCATTTACTCTCTAATCACCACTCACTCCCTTTTCCTTATTACGCTGTCCTTTTTCTATTTACACTCCCTAATGTCAAAAAACCTTGCCTAAATGCCTTAAAATCCATGCCTTTTAATTTTTTAAATTTTTATTTATTTTTAAAAAAGATTTTATTTATTTGAGAGGCAGAGTTACAGAGAGAAAGGTCTTCCATCCACTTGTTCACTTCCCAAATGGCACAAAGGCCAGAGCTGGGCCATTCCAAAGCCAGGAGCCAGGAGCCAGGAGCTTCTTCCAGATCTCCCAAGCGAATGCAGTTGTCCAAACACGTTGGCCATCTTCCACTGCTCTCTCAGGTGCATCAGCAGGGAGCTGGATCAGAAGAAGAACAGCCTGGACTGGAACCAGAGCTCATATGGGATACCAGCACTGTAGGTGGAGACTTAGCCTACTATGCCACAGCACCGACCCTTCTGTGCTTTTTTAAATGTCTGTGTCAGCTGGCTGCCAAAAACTCAACTAAAACTAACTCACTGTCTTCTTCATACTTGTAGCTGAAGAGCTGAGCCCAGCTGTTAAAAGGCAGCATAAATTCATGGTCACCACTTAAGATACCTTCCAGAAACTGCCATGTTTCTTTAGTCAACTCTTCCTGAATGACAATTTTTAACTACACACTCATCTCAAATGTCTGTCTTCTTCCCGAATCTCAGCAAATATCCTTGCCTTGTATGCCTTCATGCAACTAAGAAGGACCATGGGATAGATTTGATGGCAAAGATAGGAGATAATTACTATCGCATTATTGATACTTTCTCCCCAACTTTCTCATACTGCAATGTAAGAAAGGCCATCTGTCCCCCAAATCCCGGTCTCCTCTACCCGCTTACAGATCTAAACTAATCCTCCTTCATTCCCATTGTCTCCTCTTGAGTCAGAAACAACCAGGATTCTACCTTTACTCCTCTACCAAAAGTACCTTCCATACTGTCATCTGGCACTTCCATACTGATATGGTCTTTATGCAACTTGTCCTAGGACCAATATTTGACACACTAGAGTATTTCATTTTATAAAATCTTATTTTTTGTGGCTTCTGTTATATCACTGTCTCCTAGTTTTCTTCCTATTTCTCTGACACCCCTTCCCCGTTCTCAATCTCCTTTTCTAGTTTCTGCTTCTCACCAATGCCTACGTGTCAAGGCCCTCTAGTCTCATCAGCCTGCAGTGCCCTGGGCAACCCCATTCCTGTATGTTTCTTCAGTTCTCATTTAGTTATTGATGACTCATGAGTTCAGGCTTATAGCTGATGTGGTTCTTCTGGGCTTGGGATCCCTACTAGCTTATTGCTACTCAGCATCCTGGAGCCAGACTGCCCAAGTTAGAAGCCCAGCTCTGTACTCTGCAGGTCGTTGGGAAAATTATTTACTTCTGATTCTTCTCAGTAAAATGCACATAAAAACAACATCTGCTCCAACTTTACAGGGCTGTGAAGTTGAGATTTGCATTAGTATTTGTCACTGGGATTGTGTTTCTCCTGTTCATTGTTGTTTCTGAGGCACAGAAATGCACTGCTTCAAAGCAGGTTCTCAGTGAACACCTGCTGATTACCTAATGAATGAGCTTACCAGATGGTAATTATCACAATTCTGAGGCATTTCTGCCTCCCAGATTAAATTTTAAACTCCTCATATAGTGACCTCATGACACACCTCTAAAAGGTATTCCAATTTCAAGGGAAAATACTTAAGAACACCCCTGGACAAAACCACATTCTTTTTTTTTTTGAGATTTAAAACAAGGCTTATTAGAGTCAAAGACGTCCAGCCAGAGGGGCTTCCACAGGAGGGAAAAACCCGAAGAGGCTGGTGGTTCTGGGATTTTTAAGCACAATTTTGGGGGAAGAAAAAAATTTCAGATGACATTCAGTTACAAGGTGGGGATAAAACTCATCAAAAGACCTGATTTGTGAAACTACTTCTGCTGGAAATAGGCACAAATCTAGTATCAGAAATCCATGTCAATATGATTCATTTGATTTGAAGCACTGGTTTCAACAGTTACTATGAATTATAAAATGATTCAAAACAAATCAAAATGTAAATCTATCACCTCATCTTTTTTCAGTAGGCTTTTGTAAAACAGCAGTGACTCATGAGGGGGAACACTTAACCCACAGAGAAAGTGGCAGAAGGAAAAGCACCAGGTCCTCAGAGTCTGGCCACCACAGCAGGGGGCTGCCACAGAGCAGTGACTAGCCCCCACTCCAGACAAATGCAGTGAGGGTGACAGAACTCTTCACTCAGCTTTACTGTGTGAAACTGGGAGGGCCACGGGAGAAGCCTACAGAGTAGAGGATGTTTCTTGCAGAGCTTTCTATCAGGTGCTAGAGGAATAAACTTTTATTTGAAAATTTAGTGAAGGTGTGTATTCCTATCCAAAATCAGTTATCTTCATATTTCTTACTAAAGTATGGGAGGCTTATTCAGCAGGCTCACTGTCTCCTGTTTGGGACCCTTGACAAGGAACCTGTCTTTTCACTGATTCTTACCTTTTGCTGCTGTTAGCAGGATAGTTACGTAGTATAACCCAATCACTAGCCATTGTGGCAGTTCACCACATTATCCAGGCACAGGGTGTTAACATTGCACCTTCTCCTTAACCCTTCAAAGTATAGGGGTCATGTGACTTGCTCCAGCCAATGAGATAAGAACAGAAGTAATGTATATCTTTTCAGAGATGTCAAGTTCTCTTTTGCTGATCCTTCCTCTCACTCATGGCAACTGAAAATGAGCCAGATGGCTGGGCTGCTGTTCTCAGTCTGGGCTCACAAGGGAGGAATGATGAGAAGCAGAACTCTCACAGAGCAGACTGATTCAATGCACTCAAATTCTGAGGTTGTTACTGAATCATAACTTCAGAAAGTTTGTGGAAAAATACAATTAAAAGGCTTATTTTGGTGCAAAAATTATAATCCATGCACAGTTTTATCATAATATGCATTTTCCATCAAATTATTTGAAAACTACTTGCATATATGATTTCAAAAAAAATTTTATGCACTCAAATCAACTTATATTTTATTTCTATTTTCCATTCACTTTTTTGGAAGTACCTTGTTATTCTCACTGATCTAAATTTGTAGTTTGGTACGATGTATGAGAACTGTGCTAAACCAAAAAGGATGAAAATATTTCTTTAAAGAATTTTCTTAATCTTCTTTTCCTTTAGTTGTTAATCACTCACTTAGAAATCAGATCCAAGGCTAGGCCAGCTTCTATTATTTATACATTAGTATACAGTTGAAGAATTGGAGCTGGTAGCAAATAGAAATGCCTTCATGAGTTTCTGAGACAACAGTCTTACAGTTGATAAAACTTCTAGGGTTTTGAAAACAATTATAAATAAGGGGAGAGGTTTAAACATCGGGAGGCACATATAATAAACCTAAGTTAGGAAGAAGATTCGATATTACATTTCACTCCAGGATAAAAAGAGGTATTCATTTATTTTGAAAAAAATGTATGTCTTTTAGGATCAATTTTGTATACTGATATATTCCTTTTAGAGACAAAATTAAATTTATAAATCAAAAAATATTCAAAGTATGACTGTGGTAACTCATCAACCATAGTTATAAATAAGGAAAATTAATATGCTTTACTAAACCTTTTTAATGAAAATGCTAACTAATCAGTATATCATATTCCTTTCTTTTCATAAAATTTCAATAATTAATGCCAAATAATAAATTAATAATTAAAGTATGCATAAGGATCAATCTAAATGTCTATGAAATCAGAAGGCCAAGCACATTAGTACAAAACATAAACAATCAATATCATTTGACAAATGAGTAAAGCTGTTTGTTTCTAAGAAATTAGCATAAATGTTTCACTAAATGGTTTACTAAGTTTTAGATGAACAGTTTTCTCAAATTAAAGAAAATATTCTGTAGAATTTGTTTTATACTTACTTTTAATAATTTCCCAGCTAGTTTTATAATTTCAAAAAATGCCATGACAATGTCAATTATATTTAAAAGGTCCCTAAAAAAAATGACCTGCTATATCTGGTAATGACTTAATTTAGATATGATTTCTATATCACTGATTTTTCAAAACTTTCCCTTTGAGAGAACCAGCCTGCATAGAAAAGACAAAGAGAAAGATGCTTTTCTGGCATTGGAGAGCTGGAGGTGGGACTGGGGTAGGGACAAAGGGGGTTTACACTAGGGCTAGAGATCATGGACGTTTTTACTCATCTTATGCTAGATTCTCTTTCTCCCATGTCGAATCCCAAGACTTCCAGGTCAGTTGCTTATCTGTGTTATCAATGTACAGATACTACTTTGAAAGTCATTGTGAAAATTTTCTGTTGTGGTTTTAACAAGAAGGTCACAGATAACCTAATGAAAGTATAGTCAACCAACATTTACTAAATGCTTTTTACTGCCAGGCATACAGTGCTCATCAAGGAGATACAGAGGCTGTGGGAGTTTAATCTGATTTTTGAGCTGTAGAAATTAACTGGGGAAAGGCAGTGAGATGCTAAGACAAGTCACAGACCCATAAATAGTGCTATAACAGCAGCACAGAGAATGCAGGAAAGGGCAGGCTCAACGCCCAGAGGACGGTGGGCAGTGTTGGGGGCGGGGATGGCCCATGGAGGAGCAATCTAAGATGTAGAGGTAGAACAAGCAGTGTGACAGCCATTCTAGGTAAGATGTGGATATAAAAAGCACATCGACATGTTTTGGGGGTTTTATTGGTGGTAGGGTCCTATCACAGTTAAATGGGAAGATGCGTGATGAAGGTGATGGATGAAACCATGAAAGACAGGCTGAGGCCATATTATTTAGTCTTTGTAGGACAATCAAGAAAGAACATAGGTCCCAGGGAAGGTTTGCAAGAAGATTGTGTGATGTGATTCTATGTTGTCCTCGTGCCAAAGTGGGGATCTGACTGAAGAGGGAAGATGTGGGAAGCATGTTGATTAATTTTGGGTTCCAGGAATTAGTCTGTGTTTGTCATGTTGAAGATTTACACTAGCGGAATGCATCATTTGAAGTTTAAATACTCTGGTAATTCTAAATGTAGTTTCTTCATTTACAAAATAAAGTACCTTTTCAAATCAGGTATAGTTTTTTCAGGTATTTAATTAAATGATCAGTTTCTACAAAGATTTTCTATTTCCTTTGACATCCATAATATTCACATAGTAGACTCATAGCTGACATTTGGCTCTCAGAAATCTCTCCCCACTCTTCTCACAGGGCCTTATTTCAGGAATTATATATTTCCATATACCCAGCCTTCATGGGGTACTGATTTCAAACCCTGTGGAAGACTTCTATTGGATCCTTTCTTCTATTTCCCCTGTGGCTGCATATAACTGAAATTTTGCCAGTCTTTCTCCAGAGATTTTGTGTCAGGCAGAGTAAGACATAGGTAGAAGAAATTGTTGACTAATTCTAGGATGTCCCAGGGTGATAATCAAGCTACTGACATCCCCTATGTCTACTGAGACTTGTTTCTGGTTGTTCCTGAGCCACTCTTTCCTCTTAAATGCTGCTCAATAGAGCTACTGGCTTCTGTTATAAAACAAATAATATTACATAGGATACTCTTAATGCTCTTCCCTATGTGTATTATCATCTCTTACAACGTCTTAAGTTTATTTTACTTATTTATGTTTTGTATTAGTCAATGTCCAGTATGCTTTTTCTTTGGTTATTCTTATTCTACTTAGAATGGCAATTTCCAAAATTTGCTCTGGGAAGACAAAAATTCTAACTTGGTGTAAATAGATGTTACTTAAAAAACAAAACAAAACAAAACAAAAACCAGAATAGGTTATAGTTAAGTAGGAAACACAAGGATAAATAAAAATGAAATTAGTTTCTTTTTCTGGGCATTGTGAATTTCCAAAAAAGAATATAGGATGTAGCTCTTCCCAAGCTTATTTTTAGCACCTATGCAGATACAGATTTATCCTGCCATATCAAAGGAGACGGGTGGTGTTATAGATGTTGCTATATTTACTGTCCCCCATAAGGACTTCAGTTCTCCTGTGCTTACTATGGAGCAATGCCATCTTTTAAATTTATTAATATTGATCATCTCAGTTTAGTATTAATCTTGTCTCCTATGTGTTTGTAACTACTGGTTTCTTATATAGACTTTGAAAAATGTTGAAGGTTGCTTGTTTTTTGTGGTACTACAAATATTTTAACTGAGCAAGGATAGGATGTGTTACATTCTTAATATCCGCTTGTAATCCAAGTTTACTACAGCTAGTGAGTGTTTCACTGTTCTTTTGCTAGGTTAGAGTTCCACTGGTACTCTGGTTATTGTGGCAATCAAGCAGTTCTACATGTAGCTTTCCTGAAGCACGTAATACAAATCAGCACTGTTTCTCTCTTGCTTTTATGCAATACACACTTAAAAGTTTCATCAATATGAGTTCATATACTTCTTTTTTAAAGAAGATTGATTTATTTATCTGAAAGGCAGAGAGAGAGACAGAGAATATTTTATCCACTAGTTCACTCTCTAAATCCCTGCAACAAGCAGGGCTGGGCCAAGCTGAATCCGGGAGCCAGGAACTCCATCTAGGTCTCCCATGTGGGTGGCTGAGACCCAAGGAGTTGGTCATCATTTGCTGCCTCCAAGGTACCAAAAGAGTAAAGTGGATTGAAGTGAGAGTGGCTGGGATTTGAAACAGGCACTTTGAGATGGGATGCAAGCATTCTAAGTGGAGGCTTAACTAACCCCTGTGTCACAACACCCACTCCACATACTTCTAATGGTGATTCACAAAATGTTCTCAAAATACTCCTAAACCTTGGTGGTGACATCAGAATGTCAAATTATGGTGGTCTGGTAGTCCCTTTAAGAAGATGAATTTTCCTAGACTACATTAGTAAATCCTTTGACCTACATAGAAGTGTGTGGCATTGGACTTTACCAATTATCTGAAACCAACTTATAAAATTTGTAATTTGGGCATGCTAGTGTTCCTTCTTTAAGTGATTGATCATTTTTTTCATCTTGATATGGGGACAAACAGCTCACTCATAGACCCTAGGCAAAATAATGTCTCTTGACCATAAGCCTGGCAGACAATTATCCTGAGTGCCTTGGTCAAACGAAAGGCAACTGTCAGTGGCAAGGTAAACTAGAAGACCAAAATAGGATATTAACTTAAAACAATCAGTACTTATCAATTCTCACCTGGCAACTCCACTTTAGAGAATCAATATGTATTGAATGATTCTATTATTCAAAATATGGAAATATTAAAGATAACAAAATTGTTTAAAATTTAGGTAATGCTCAAGAAAACATCTGCTAAGAAGATGAAGCTTTATGAAATAAAATTAAAATGTATTATATAGACACATAAAAAAGCATATAAGAATGAAAATAACCTTTTATCATAAAAATTAAAATAGGGCCAGTGCCACGGCTCACTTGGCTAATCCTCCGCCTGTGGCGCTGGCACCCTGGGTTCTAGTCCCAGTTGGGGCACTGCATTCTGTCCCAGTTGCTCCTCTTCCAGTCCAGCTCTCTGCTGTGGCCCGGGAGGGCAGTGGAGGATGGCCCAAGTGCTTGGGGCCTGCACTTGCATGGGAGACCAGGAGGAAGCACCTGGCTCCTGGCTTTGGATCGGCGCATGCACCGGCCGTAGTGGCCATTTGGGGGTGAACCAACGGAAGGAAGACCTTTCTCTCAGTCTCTCTCTCTCTCACTGTCTAACTCTGTCAAAAATAAATAAATAAATAAATAAAATTAAAAATTTAGAAGGTCTAGGCTGAGACCTTCTAACAACGGCTGCATGGTGAAAAGGCCAGAGGAAACATACTAAAAGAATAGTTATTTGCCATGGAAAAGTTCTTTGTTTTTCCTTATTTATTAAAATTAGCTAAATATAAATTTTTTAAAAATGTTAATAAGGTCTTAGGCAAATTATATTTACAGACAGTCTATAATACTTATGTGTTATATAATTATATGAATATATATCAAAAACCAAACATATATAAACACATGGGTATGTACATAGATTTAAAATATTGTATATTGGTTTCTCTTCAGATTGTATAAATTTTTCGCCTTTTACTAAAATACTGTTAGTGAATGAAAAACTACTCAAATGAAATATAATGCATATTTAGGAGAGATGGATTTTTGCTTCTCTTGTATGCTCTGTTATCTTAATTAAACCCAGACACAGAAGGATACAGTACTGATTCTCTCCAAACTGTCCCATCGAGAAAGTTAAAACCAATTTACTATGTTAAAACCAATGAAAACATTCAGACATTGGTTATTCAAAGACAAGTACTCCAAAAACAGAAACATGTGAACTATAATAACACTAGTTAATTTTAAGTATGACTTTTAAAAAATGTGGATCCCTTGGCTTAATGTTTAAAACATTCTAAAGCAATTGGACAAATGAAGTGATTTGGGACTGGGAAAAGAGAGGAAGAGGCATAACATACCAGAGGGTCTCATTACCCTGGCTAGGAAGGTGACTGAATTCATGATGATAGAATGTAACTCTTAGGATAGAAACAGAGGAATAGAGAAGCCATGTATATACTTTAAAAAGATCTACTAAGAAACAAAAATCTAGAGAGAAAGAAAATATAAGATTCAGAGGATTGTTTTGCTATGGTTAGAAAAGTACTTGAGGGACAGGAACAATGGCAAGGAACTTTTCTCATTAAATATTTATTTATTACTCTGCTTAAATCTGTTTGAAGGAGCACAGAAACACATGAAATACTACCCTGGGTAAGAGCCACTTTTCCCCCAGCTAGAATGCTGAGGCTAACACAAATCTGATTGTCATGCAATTGAAATACGTGACTGTTTTTCCTTGATGTCAGCTTTTAATACTGTCCACATTAAAAGTGAGGTCCATTCCAACAACTCCCAGTGGATGCTTAACGTTATTCATAAAGTTGTCTAAAACCTTTCAGGAAAATAGCACTCATGTGCTTTATGAACATAATACAAAAATGCTTTCTTAATCTATCAATAAAAGGCAGCTAAGTTAAAAATTCCTGTTTTGTTCTAAACAGCAGATAATTAATTAAGCCTAGACCTTGGAAGGTCACCAAAGTACTTTATACTGGACTACAGGATTATTCACTGGGAATCTGAGTGTCTCACTCACCCCTCAACTTCCTAAACACTGTAGGTTTTATATTTTCTTTGCTATGTATTCTTCATTTTAACAAGATTTCATTAAGCTAATATTACACCAACGTTAAAAGAATTTTAAGAGAAAAATTCATCCCTAACCCTGCCACTTGACTAAATCTCTTTAACTTGTCCATAGGTATATGTAACTTGTAGCTGTAATCACAACACACATAATAACAAAATCATTGCCTAACGTTTCCCAATAATACTTCTGCCAAACTTCCCCCATCTTGTTCTTTTATCATATATTATAAATTCAATGTAAACCATAACTTCATTAAAATACAACAGTAAAATGAATTTCTCCTAAATATATATCAGAAAGGGATATTTCACAAAAATTATAATAGAAGACACTTCATATTTCACATTTATATATACTTTCCATCTTACCTCTTCTCCAGACAAATAGTAGGCTGAGAGTAATCCACCAACAAAGCGTATATTTACTTCAAAGACGGAAATTTCAGCATTCTATGGACACAAAATAGAGGAGATTCAAACATGATAGAACACAATCCAGATGGTTATCATCATCATGATAAACCGCAATACACACTGACATTTTGTTCAAATATCAAATCCTTGCCCAGAGAGATTTACAAACTGGGGGAGGGGGAAGCCCAACTTTTAAGGGTATAAAAATGTATTTAAGTAGATAAAAACACATTTGACCCTTAAGATCAAAATTATAAAAATATTCATAAAATAAAGTTCTTTTCTTGTTCTAGTTGAAAGCAGATACAAGACTTGGTATGCTCTATTTGTGCAGTTGCAGTAAGGCTGGGGCTTTTTTTTTTTTCTAGTCTACATTCTCCCTTTATTTATTCATTAGTCTTTTTTTTTTTTTTTCTTCCTGGAAGGGCAGCCATGCAGATTACAGTGTGGCTGATACTTCAACATGAGTCAAGCAAAACTTTCATATCATGTTAAGGTAGCATCATAGACAGAAAGAAAACAGGATCTGAAATTGGGGCACTTGGCCCCTAGTGCTGCTCCCACCTTCTGGCTGTGGCTTTGGATGGCCACACTTCATTGACAGGACATTTTATTTGTGCATAAAGAAAATGATAATAATGATGCATGCTCTACCTTGCCAAAAGTCTTCTTATTTATATCAGAACTAGCTTGCTTTTATTATTTACAATGTGCCAGATGCTGTGCTAATCTCTTTACATGGATTTTGCCTTTAAATTCTGATATCACCCTATGAATCAATTCCTATTCTTATGCTGATTTTATAGATGGAGAAACTGAGACTCATGGTGGTTAATGTAACTTTCTGAATGTCAGATAATTCAGTAGTAGAATCAGGATTTGAAATTGAGAATTCAGATTCCTTGTTTAGGGATGTGCTACATTTACTCTTATAATATCACATGTGA
This sequence comes from Lepus europaeus, assembly GCF_033115175.1. Taxonomy (NCBI): domain Eukaryota; kingdom Metazoa; phylum Chordata; class Mammalia; order Lagomorpha; family Leporidae; genus Lepus; species Lepus europaeus. Next base: position 118,105,428 of record NC_084829.1, read on the forward strand.
TATTGCACCAAATCTGTCTACTTTTTAAGAATTACTTCACACACACACACAGGAATATTATTCACCTATAAAAATAATAAAATTCTATCATTTGCTGCAAAATGGTTGGGACTGGAAGACATCATGTTTAGTGAAATAAGTCAGGCATAGAAAGACAAATGATGCATGTTCTCCTTGAAATGTGTGAACTAAAATTAAAAACAAAACAGAAAAGAAATGCCTGTGTGTATCAGTTTTATTGAAAATGCAATGTTTTGTCAAACTGTTCTGAATCTTTGTGAAACAAATTGATAGGAATTATATTTTACTAATTTTTGGACTATTTAAAAATTTTTGTGGGTCAAGTTGAACATCTTTTCATTTTACTATTGTTTATAGCCCTTCCCTATTTTGTAGCTGGACTGTGGTCTTTTTTATTTTTTACTGGTTGAACTCTACTTAAGGGAACCATTGAGCCTTTGAGTATAATATGAATCAAAAACACATTATCTCAAAAAAAGTAAATAAAATATGAAGTTGAAAAATATATGATACAAAACTTCAAAAACTGTAAAAGGGAATCCAACAAAATCTCTCTCTCATGCATTTAAAAAAATCACTTGAAAGGCACAGTGACAGAGAGGGAGAGACAGAGAGATCGTCCATCTGCTGGTTCATTCCCCAAATGGTCATAATATTCATAGATGGGCTAGGCTGAAACAAGGAGTCCAAAATTCTACCTGGGTCTCCTGCATGGGTGGCAAGGCATAAGCACTAGGGCCATCTTGCACTGCCTTCCCAGGTACATTAGCAGGAAGGTGGATTGGAAGCGGAGCAGCTGGGATTTAAACCAGTGGCTCTGATATGGGAAGCCAGAGTAGCAAGCAAGGGTTTAATCTGCCGTGCCACAATGCTGGCCCCACAAATCTCTTTATTAACGGCGACATAATTGTGACACATAATTTGTAACTATTGTCAATACTTTTATTATTTTGTAATACTTAATGCTAAGTGGATCTGTCTTCATTCTGTATAATTTAGCATAGTTAGCCTACAATAGATATAAGATACACTTCAAGTTTAGTTAGCTTCTTTTAATGCTTGTTGAGCTTACTCAGTAATTGTTAACAATCATCTTACCTAACATCAAGCCATTAACTGATAATCATGAGAGATAACAGCAAATTGTAACATTTAGAGTCAGTCCCTGGGAGACAAACTTAGTCTAAATTATCATTTCCTTTACCAAACATTTATTCAGTAACAACAGTAAGTTCCAGGCCATATCCTGGATGCTAGAGACACAGCAATGAAGGCATTCAAACTCACTGAGTCTACATTTAGGGAGACAAAATATTTCCAGAGCAAAAAAGGAGCTATATATACATATATATAATACATATATTCATTTTATTACCTCTCTAGAAAGGTATGAGGAAATAACAAACCTAACTAATTGCTTAAGTTCAAAATAAATTCTGCAAAAAAGATTACAAAAACAGGAGAGAGAATTACTAGTTTAAAATTAGGCAAAAGCATCATAAAATTAGACTGGTGAGTTTAATTGTATTTCATAATTTGTAACATGGACCTAATATACTTTAATTAAAAGCACTATGTATATTATAATTTATCTTTAAGGCCTGTCACTCTGAAGGAATATGATATAAATACTGGTAAAAGCTTTAATAATCTATATATCATCGATGAGGGAATGGGAAGAGAATCCATTAATTTAGCTTGTTCACACAACTATTACTTCTTATGTCTAAGAGTAATGTCTAACAATAAAATCTAATGAGTTTAAACCCTCAAATCATATTCATCTCAATTTCTGCTTGTGTTTTTCAGTTTTTAAACCTTAGAGTAGTTCTTTATATTTCCGCCTATTGATGCCCAGTAAAATGATTTTATATTATATTATTCTGGTTATGTGTTTATTTCATATGCATTCCCCCCTCCTCCTTGGGAAATCCTGAATCAGGACCTTCATAGAGACATCTGATAGGAATTATTCAAGGTAGAAGACTGAGCAATATCAAATCCAACCCAAAATATATCTTCAGCTAGACATCAATCACTTATTGGATGTAGTTATTGATCCCCCAATAAATAGTATATTAGATTCTAAATTCTATTTATCTTGTTCTGTAAGATATTGAGAAATGACCTTGCAAGGTGCTATGCTCAAGGTCAGCTGTTATGACTCTTGAATTTCATGGATGGAACAGTCTGGTGAGTTTGCCCAACTACCAAACATTCCTTGTAGTGAATGTATGCAATCCCCAGTGATTGCTGTGTCCTTGTTTTGACAAATTCTTCTCAGGAATGTCACTTCTTCATCAGTAGTTCTCAAAAGTCACCATCTTCATCTTCCTCTGTATAAGAAACTAGACTTACATTTGAATTCCACCCTATAATTCTTTCTCCTTCCTTTTTTCAAATTTAAAATTTAGAAACTTATTTCAGAGCTTTTTCAATATTCTATGTTTGCTATATTTTAAGCCCAGAAGTTTAAAATTTAGACACTTTAGGTCACACTTTACAGACCTTTAGATGACAAGGACTAAGAAGACAAAAATATTTCTACCATAACAGATTGGTTGCGTATCGTGGGACAACAGGCCATAAAAATACTGGCATGGAGCCAGAAAGACCTGGGATTGAAGGTTAGTCTGGAAGCTACTTGAGAACGAGAACTCAGGTAACTCACTTTTCCTCTCAGTCCCTTGGTTTCATCATTTGATAACAAATACAATCCCTCCCTTACAAGGCACTATGGGTTCCTGAATGTAAAGCACTGTGCACATTACTGTTCAATAGACAGCTGTTACCATTACCACCATGCAGTAGCTCAAGATAAAAAACAAAAAAAAAAAACAAAAAAAACCAAAAAACAAAAAACACCAAAGTTGTACCTTCCACAAAGTTATTAGAAAATAAGAAAGTTTACAATCATAATATTCATCTTCACTTAAGCTCATAGGGGGTCATATTTCTCAATGGCTAGAAATCCTCTTAAAATATAGTAGCCTGGGGTTGGCTCCGTGGCTCAGTAGGTTAATTCTCCGCCTGCGATGCCTGCATCCCATATGGGCGCCAGTTCTAGTCCTGGCTGCTCCACTTCCAGTCCAGCTCTCTGCTGCAGCCTGGGAAAGCAATGGAGAATGGCCCAAGTCCTTGGGCCCCTGCATCCACATGGGAGACTGGGAGGAGGCACCTGGCTCCTGGCTTCAGATCAGCGCAGCTCCGGCTGTTGTGGCCATTTGGGGAGTGAACCAACGGAAGGAAGACCTTCCTCTCTGTCTCTCCCTCTCACTGTCTGTAACTCTGGCTCTCAAATAAATAAATAAAATCTTTAAAAAAAAACACAGTAGCCTGAGGAACTTCATTTTGGGCTTGGTGTACTTCATATGAATCCTGGCTTTTCAAAGGAGAATATCTACAATCTGAGAATTCCAGGCTGTTTTCATGAACATTCCATTCTAATTCCATTGATACAATTGTAATAAATGTAAATCAATACATTCCTCCTATGAATAATCATGCAATGTCTTAAAATGTTTTAAGTGCTCCTAATGGTTTTGCCTTCTGACAGAAAAAGAGTTGAGGTAACAAAAGGACAGTAAACCTGTAACACTAAAACTTGTGAGATATACCCTAACAAGTAGTGTGACCTTTGCTGTCTACTTCATCTGTGCTTGTTTTGAAATTAGGTTCCTCCTTAAATCCTTAAGTAAAATTGCATTCCTGCTCTATATATTCTGTGGCTTTTATATGTACTTTGATGTAAACTGCCAGTTTGAGAAGTAGACCTAATCTTTTGTTTAAATTTTATGTATTTATTAGTGAAGAGTGATAAGAGGTTGGAAATTTTTGGCTAAAAGATTATACTTAAAATCTGTAGTGCAGAAACTGCTCTTTGGTTTGACTTTCTTCTAGTAATGGCCATTGAATCAAAGAACATACTTAACTAGATTCATTTATAGATTTAATAAAATGTATAATATTACTAAATTTATCAGAAAATATGTACCATTTTTTTAAAACAGGAGATACTATAAATCATGAAAAGTTTATGCTCCAGTACTAATCTCTATTTTTATCTTGGGTGTCTTAAACTCATAATTTCACCATAAGTGTATTCCTTTTTAAGAGATTTCTTTTATCTGACTACATACACACACACAATTATGAGATGCGCATACACATAATTATGGGCTGAAAGTGATAAAGATGGATAATACACACAAAAAAAGAGGCAAATATATATGTTGATTGTCCCTGTCCTGCAGTTCACATTAACATATCATGAACTCATGCGCATGAAGACTCTAATCCTGTCTGAGCAGTAGAGAAAATGAACACTTTAAAATCTATTTCCAAAGAATGCCTGTGTGATCAACTTCTTGCCACTGACCATGTATTATTTTAAGCAATTCAAAAAAATTATTAGAATGCTTTCTAAAACTAGCACTAAAATTATCTACAAAATGATCTACTTAATAGATCATAGCAAGTGAAATAAGAGACTTGTCCATGAAAGCAACAAATTTAGGACTGGGAGCAGTTTCAACCACACTTCCTTTTGCCTAAAGAACTACACAGACACAAGCTTCCCCTAAGAAAGAGAAGAGCTGCTTCTTATGATCTTTAAACCTTATGCTAGTTACTCATAATGAAACTGGTACAAGGAATTCTCCTTAATTGTCTTCTTATGAATCCACACAGCATAACAGATCAGACTGATTACATTAAGCTGAAAATGGTCTCCTGGAAAACAACTTCTCAGAAGATGTATTTATGACATGTATGAAGTTTGTATGCCTTAAATAAAAGGCTTCTGGGGGAAAATGCTTAAATTCTACAGTATTTCATTTTCAGGGTGTATTCAACATACAATAGTTTTCCTTTTTTTTTTTTTTAAGGGCAACTCTTTGATCCTTGAAAGACATTGCTCCTTTGCTAGCTATTCCTCAAAATTCCCTGTCAGCTGTTTAATCAGTGAACCATAATACTGAGGTCCTGAAGCTACTGTCACACATGAGAAACAAGCAAACTGTGATAACAGTGCCTCTCTACCATACAATCTGTGTTTAATAGCAACTGCTCCACAACTACGTATATATGATAACTGTGCTTACTAAGAATCATTTGGAAACATGAGACTTTTCAAAGTCATTGATTAAATACCAGTGTCTGTCTATAGGTCATATCTATACATGGAATCTTCAAACAGTTCATAGAAAATGCATGAATTTCAAATTATTCTGCACCAAAATAAACTCATCCTAACATGCTTGAGCAGGATCTAGTTGTAAGCCTTAGGAAGGCAAAGACATCAGTTTGAAAAAAAGGCCCTATCAGAGTGACATGAATTCTGAAGAAAGAATGAACATGAAACTTATGGTGAAGCTTAGGTGGAAAATGGTGAAATCACTGACGCTTTATGAGAAATCTATAGAGGTAATGTTAATGCCCTCAAAGAGATCAAGTTTACAAATGATAACTCTTCTTAAGAAGACAATGTTGGGGCATGCGCTGTGGCACAGTAGGTTAATTCTCCACCTGGGGTGCCGGCATCCCATATAGGTACCAGTTCTAGTCCTGGCTGCTCCTCTTCCAGTCCAGCTCTCTGCTGCGGCCCGGGAAGGCAGTGGAGGACGGCCCAAGTGCTTGGGCCCCTGCACCCGCATGGGAGATCAGGAAGAAGCACCTGGCTCCTGGCTTCAGCTGTTGCGGCCATTTGGGGAGTGAACCAATGGAAGGAAGACCTTTCTCTCTATCTCTCCCTCTCGCTGTAACTCTACCTCTCAAATAATAATAATAATAATAAAAAGACAGTGTTGAAGATGAAGCTTCCAGCAAATTATCCACATCAATTTGTGAGGAAAAAATTAACTCTGTGCCCTAACTGAAAATTACTGATGATTAATAGCAAAAACAACAGACAACATAGACATCGCAAAAGATTCAGCTTACATAATTCTGACTGAAAAATTAAAGTGGAGCAGACTACACATGATGGGTGGCAAAACTGTTGTGCTCATGTCAGCTATAGACAACAATAGGGCTTTTAGTGGAAATTTGAAACAAATGGGATCAAGATCCTGAAACATTCCTTCCAAGAATTCTAACTGTAGATGAAACATGGCTTCTTCAGTATGACGCTGAAGACAAAGCACAAACAAAACAATGACTGCAGAGGTGGAAGTGGTTTAGTTGAAGCAAATGCAGTAAAGAGTAAAGGTCCTGGTAACACTTGTTTTGGAGTGCTCAAGCACTTGGTGGTATTCCAGAGGGCCAAGGAAGAATAACATCTGCTTATTATTCTTGGATCCTCAGTTCTTTTAGAAGGACCGAATGGCTGGTATCAGTGCTTTTAAGTGTCTTGAACTTGATGGAATTTATGCTGAGAAATAAAGCTTATATTTTATATTTTTCCATTTTAATTCTATTCTTTCACAAACATCTTGAAGTCACCTCAAATTTAGGGTAGTATACAAATTTATTTATCAATGTATGTCAAATCTAAATATTCATAAATGGTACTTAGGAAAGCCTATTTCTTATAAATGTTATTTTAAAGTATGTGTTGTATTAACACATTGGAATCAATCTAGATGTCAATCAGCTGATGACTGGATAAAGAAAATGTGGTATGTATATACCATGGAATACTACTCAGTCAAAAACAGAACAAAATCCTGTCTTTTGCAACAAAATGGATGAAACTGGAAACAATTATGCTTAGTGTAGTAAGCCAGTCCACATAAGACAAATATGATTTCCTTGATTTGTGGTACTATGCAGAGCATAAAAAAGTAATGTATATGAGTAAAGTTGACATTTTGAGATTTGATTATTGTTTACAGCTCTTGTCTATACTCTTAAGGAAGAGTGGATTTTCTTCTTACTACTTGTTGAATTATTTAGTGGAAGATTAAGCTTGTGATTAGAAAATAAACTTAATGTATGTCACTGTAACAATTAAAAGAAAAATAAGAAAGGAAGGAGGAGATAGGGTGGGAAGTATCATTATGCTCTTAAATCTGCTTATATGAAATACATGAAATTTGTTCACCTTATATAAATTTAAAAAATTTAAAAAAGAGAGAATTAAGTTTAAGCATAAGTCCTTTCAACAGATTAAACTGCAACATTTCACAGGGTATCTCAGTATAACAGTAAGTCCAAAGTAGGTTTTAGTTTCATACTTACATAACATGATAAATGTTTTTTTTTTTTTTTTTTTTTTTTTTTTTTTTTTTTTTTTTTTTTTTTGACAAGCAGAGTGGATAGTGAGAGAGAGAGAGAGAGAAAGGTCTTCCTTTTTGCTGTTGGTTCACCCTCCAATGGCCGCTGCGGGCCGGCGCATCTCGCTGATCCGAAGCCAGGAGCCAGGCACTTCTCCTGGTCTCCCATGCGGGTGCAGGGCCCAAGGACTTGGGCCATCCTCCACTGCCTTCCTGGGCCATAGCAGAGAGCTGACCTGGAAGAGGGGCAACTGGGACAGAATCCGGCACCCCAGCCGGGACTAGAACCCGGTGTGCCGGCGCCGCAAGGCCGAGGATTAGCCTGTTAAGCCACGGCGCCGGCCAAACATGATAAATTTTTAAAGATTGTTAAAAAAAATGTAAGTCCTTTCTGGACCACAAAGATAGGTAAATACTCATCTTCTCTGTGTTAACTGTTGGTTTAACCATGAGGTCCAGAAAGGCTCTCAAGTAGCTGCCTAAACCACTGCTAATTACTGTTGGGGAAAACAGCTCAGTATCCTCCTAAAGCAAGAAAACTAATCATCACTCTTGGCAGGTACTCCTTAGCATTCAGATGGAATATAGTAAATAACTGTATTCAGTGGAATAATTAACTAAATTATTTGCACCCACTGGGAGGTAATGCTGCTCTCAAACAGGCCTTTTTTCAGGAGAAGCACTAAGACAAACATCACTTCTTTCCTGCTCTATGGCACGGAACATTGGATCCAAGCCAAGTACTCATTTGGGAAGATCCAAGGTTGCTTCTTCAAGTCAGTTTACATCCTTCTGACATACAGCCCTAAAGTTTTCTTTCTTGAAAGGTAGGGCAACATTTCAGTTGGATACACAAACATTCTGAATCTTTAAGTTTAAAAAAATAAAGTCACCCTTGCCACCAGTTTTTCCATTTTCTAAAACATACGTTGTTCATTACAATCAAAAGCACAAGCCAGATGCTTGCTGAAGATCACAGTGTCCACGTATGGCTAGTTACTGTCTGGAATGAGCTAGTCATGACTCTGTCATTCGCAAAGCTTTACCTCTCATTCTGAGATAAGCACTTTACCTTAGTGTAGAAAGATGCTTTTTAAGGATAATTTTAATATAGCTTTGGCTTTTACAGAAATTTTATGTAAGAAATTGTTATCTGGAGAAAAGTTGTACATATGCTACAAAATTTGTTACTGAAGATAGTTTTCAATATTTCTCATGTAAGGATCTAGTTACTCAATTTTTTTTAAAGTGCGAGTAAAGAACAGGAAGCTCACAACTGAATTTAGAAATTCCTGAATAGGAAAGTCTTATTCATTTGTCCTTATGCTAATGATTTTCCTCCATCAGGAGCCACCACAGATCTGTTAGGTGACAATAAGCAGGGAGATCAACTACATTAGAACTACAGATCATTTCTAACTATACAGAAATATGACACAGGTACGGGGTCTAGAGGTTAAGATGTTGGTTGGGGCGTGCACATTCCATATCAGAATCCCTGGGACTGAATTCAGGCTCCATTCCCAATTTCAGCTTCTGGCTAGTGTGTACTCAGTGATGGCTCCAGTAGCTGGGTCCCTGCTACCCACATGGGAGACCTAGATAGAGTTAGTTCCAAGCTCCTGGTTTTGGTTTGTCTCTCCCTCCACCCTGATGGTCAAGTAAATAAAAAACAAAAATTTAAAAAATGGTACAATACAGCTCCCCTTGTTTCTTAGTCAGTTATCTTCCACCTGAAACTAGCATAGTCTGTCAGGAAGCACAAGAGAGTTAACATCTCATTCATTTAACAAACATTTACAAATGCCTATTGAATGGCACATTCTAAATATTGTGATATTAAGATTATGTGCTCAACTTTAAAGGACTCAAATTTTCTGGTTACTTCAACATTTCTCAGCTTTTTGCATTTTCTATTCAACACGAAACAGGCTCAATGAGTTAGGCAGACTTTGTTCAAATCACAGCTCTTATATGCTACATAATTTTGGGTAGGTTAATTCATTCCTCCTTCACCTGTAAAAATACCACTTACCCTGTATGGTTGTCACAAGGACTGAATGAAATAAACTATGAAAAAAAAAATCACCTACCATAATATCTGACAGGTACGTGGTACCCATTAAATAGAAATTTCCCCTTTTTATTTTCTTCCTTAGATGACCCAGCTCTAGCTAGGATACTCAGGACACTTTTACTGCTAGACTAGAAGCTCCATAAGGGTAAGGACTTAACGCTTAGAAGGCACCTGATGAATAAGTAACAGATGCATGAGTGAATACTGAATAACCAAGAGTCAGTTCTAGATTCTTTGTCCTAGGATTACTTTGAATTAAAATCAGAAAACATATTCACTGGACTCTCCTCTCAGGGTCTTCTGCCAATATCCATGTGCCTCTGCAGAGAACTTAACTGAAAATGAAGCTACACCTATGAAACCTGAGCTCCCACTCCCAAAACATATTATCTTATTTTAAGCCAGTTAATGAAGCCATTTGAACTCTGTGATACCCAGTATGCAAAATGAATCAACTTGCTGTGCCTTGTGAAATGAAAATAAGTTTTTTTTTTTTTTTTTGACAGGCAGAGTGGATAGTGAGAGAGAGAGAGACAGAGAGAAAGGTCTTCCTTTTTGCCGTTGGTTCACCCTCCAATGGCTGCCGCGGTAGGCGCGCTGCGGCCGGCGCACCGCGCTGTTCCGATGGCAGGAGCCAGGTGCTTCTCCTGGTCTCCCATGGGGTGCAGGGCCCAAGCACTTGGGCTATCCTCCACTGCACTCCCTGGCCACAGCAGAGAGCTGGCCTGGAAGAGGGGCAACCGGGACAGGATCGGTGCCCCGACCGGGACTAGAACCCGGTGTGCCGGTGCCGGAAAATAAGTTTTAGTTAATGACAGTATCAACCAATAAAAAGCATTTACTTTTACTTTTAAGTGATATAAATCGAGTATTTCATATATAAACAAATTTATTCTTGACTGGAAGGCCTGTTCATATCTAGGGGTTTATCACAGGATAAACTCATGCTCAACAACAGCGTCTCTGTTTATTTTTCCCTTGCAACAAGTTTGGGTGCATTCATTTAATTTTTAAAAATACCTTCATACTATTAAAATCTTTATCCGAAAAAAGTACTAAATACAAGGAATAACATATTCAAACTATAATGATACTACATACTAATCACAAAAATGACTTTCTCTTTTTCCTAAATTTGTCAACTTTTCCTTCCTTCAGATAAAGCGGAAAATTTTTTTTATTTGGATAACTGAGTAACAGTAAACAGCCATTTAAGTGGGTGAACGTAAGACACAAATTTCTTGTATGATGCATGAATATAAACTGAAAACAGTAAGCTGAAGAATTTTATACTGCAATGATTAGAGTAAATCAATATATTTTTCCTAAATATATGTGTTACTATTTTTAATATGGGCAACATTTGGATATTATTAATAATTTATGGCTATTTTTAAAAAGATTTATTTATTTATCTGAAAGTCAGATTACAGAGAGGACGTGACAGAAAGATATAGAGATCTTCCATCTGCTGGTTCCTTCCCAAATGGCTGCAACAGTAGAGGCTGGGCCAGGACAAAGCCAGGAGTCTGCAACTCCATCTGAGTCCCCCGAGTAGATGCAGGAACCCAAGCTCTTGGGCCATCTTCCACTGCTTTCTCAGGCCATTAGCAGGGAGCTGGATCAGAAGTGTGTGCACCCAGGACACAAACCAGCGGAGGCTTAACCCATATGCAAAACAGCAACCCCAATAACTTATGTTTTTAAAAAAGAAAAAACATGGTAATACCCAAAGAAAGGCTGGCAAAAAATATGTTTCAAGAACTTCCATATTAAGAAATGTGTAATAAACAGAAATTTGAGACCTATGCTTGGAATATTTTCTTTCTTTTAACATCATTTATTTTTTAATTTTAAAGTCAGAGAAAGAGAGAGGAAGCACATTTCCATAGCCTGATTCACTACCCAAATGTTCACAACAGCATGAGCCAGGCCAAAGCCAGGAAATCAGAACTTAATCCATGTTTCCCATGTTGGTGACAGCCATCACCAGCTGCCTGAGAATGCAATAACAGGAAGTTGGACTCAGAAACTGAGCTGGGACTGGAACCCAGTCACTTTGATGCGCAGCGTGGGCAGCGTAAGTGGGATCTTAACTACTGTAACAAATGCCAGCCCTTAATTTTTTAAGTAAATATTTATGGTATATATTGAAGGCTAGGATTCTCATTAATAGTCCTAAAATGTATAATTGAATATAATCTTACTAGAAACAAAAATCTTAAATAAGAAAACATTACTATTCAGCATCTGAACAGTTACTTGATAATGATTCAATTCCTATATCTTACAAAGTAAAGAAGCTAAGTGACTTGTTCTTCTTTTTTATATAGTCTGAGACCCGCTATCTTAATCCCTTCTGCTTTATCAAAGATTCCTTATGTGCAATGAAAACATCACATATGGTATAAAGCCAGCCAACCAAATTCTGCTATAGTCTATAACTTGCTTGTTATATTGAGAGGCCTCTGTGCTTACCCCGTTTATTTATTTATTTATTTTGACAGGCAGAGTGGACAGTGAGAGAGAGACAAAGAGAAAGGTCTTCCTTTTGCCGTTGGTTCACCCTCCAATGGCCGCCACGGCCAGCGCGCTGGCGCACCGCGCTGATCCGATGGCAGGAGCCAGGTGCTTCTCCTGGTCTCCCATGGGGTGCAGGGCCCAAGGACTTGGGCCATTCTCCACTGCACTCCCTGGCCACAGCAGAGAGCTGGCCTGGAAGAGGGGCAATCGGGACAGGATTGGTGCCCCAACCGGGACTAGAACCTGGTGTGCCAGCGCCGCAAGGCGGAGGATTAGTTTATTTTTTTTTAAACTTTTATTTAATAAATATAAATTTCCAAAGTACAACTTTTGGATTACAGTGGCTTTTACACCCCATAACCTCCCTCCCATCTGCAACCCTCCCATCTCCCGCTCCCTCTCCCATCCCATTCACATCAAGATGAATTTTCAATTATCTTTATATACAGAATATCAATTTAGAATATATTAAGTAAAGATTTCAACAGTTTGCACCCACACAGAACATAAAGTGTAAAGTACTCTTTGAGTACTAGTTATACTGTTAATTCACCTGGTACAACACATTAAGGACAGAGATCCTACATGGGGAGTAAGTGCACAGTGACTCCTGTTGTTGATTTAACAATTAACACTCTTGTTTATGGCATCAGTAATCACCCCAGGCTCTGTCATGAGTTGCCAAGGCTATGGGAGCCTCTTGAGTTCACAAACTCCGATCTTATTTAGACAAGACCATAGTCAAAATTGAAGTTCTCTCCTCCCTTCAGAGAAAGGTACCTCCTTCTTTGATGGCCCATTCTTTCCGCTGGGATTTCACTCACAGAGATCGTCCATTTAGGTTTTTTTTTTTTTTTTTTTTGCCAGAGTGTCTTGGCTTTCCATGCCTATAATACTCTCATGGGCTTTTTAGCCAGATCCGAATGCCTTAAGGGCTGACTCTGAGGCCAGAGTGCTGTTTAAAACATCTGCCATTCTGTGAGTCTGCTGTGTATCCCGCTTCCCATGATGGATTGTTCTCTCCCTTTTTAATTCTATCAGTTAGTATTAGCAGACACTAGTCTTGTTTATGTGATCCCTTTGACTCTTTTTTTTTTTTGGACAGGCAGAGTGGACAGTGAGAGAGAGAGAAAGGTCTTCCTTTTCCATTGGTTCACCCCCCAATGGCTGCTGTGGCCGCTGCACTGTGGCCAGTGCACCGCACTGATCCGAAGCCAGGAGCCAGGTGCTTCTCCTGGTCTCCCATGCAGGTGCAGGGCCCAAGCACTTGGGTCATCCTCCACTGCCTTCCTGGGCCACAGCAGAGAGCTGGACTGGAAGAGGAGCAACTGGAACAGAATCTGGCACCCCGACCGGGACTAGAACCCGGGGTGCTGGCGCCGCAGGCAGAGGATTAGCCTATTGAGCCACGGCACAGGATGATCCCTTTGACTCTTAATCCTACCATTATGATCAATTATGAACTGAAACTGATCACTTTGACTAGTGAGATGGCATTGGTACATGCCACCTATATGGGATTGAATTGGAATCCCCTGGCACATTTCTAACTCTACCGTTTGGGGCAAGTTCGATCGAGCATATGCCAAACTGTACATCTCCTCCTTCTCTTATCCCCACTCTTATATTTAACAGGGATCACTTTTCAGTTAAATTTAAATGCCTAAGAATAATTGTGTGTTAATTAAAGAGTTCGACAAAAAAATAGTAAAGGGAATAAAATAGTAAGTTGTTCCTCGACAGTCAGGAAAAGGGCTAATCAAGTCATTGTTTCTCATAGTGTCCATTTCACTTCAACAGACTTCCTTTTTGGTGTTTGGTTAGTTGTCACCGATCAGGGAGAACATATGATATTTGTCCCTTTGGGACTGGCTTATTTCACTCAGCATGATGTTTTCCAGATTCCTCCATTTTGTTGCAAATGACCGGATTTCATTGTTTTTTTACTGCTGTATAGTATTCTATAGAGTACATTTCCCATAATTTCTTTATCCAGTCTACTGTTGATGGGCATTTGGGTTGATTCCAGGTCTTAGCTATTGTGAATTGCGCTGCAATAAACATTAAGGTGCAGACGGCTATTTTGTTTGCCAATTTAATTTCCTTTGGGTAAATTCCAAGGAGTGGGATGGCTGGGTTGTATGGTAGGGTTACATTCAGGTTTCTGAGGAATCTCCAAACTGTCTTCCATAGTGGCTTAACCAGTTTGCAGTCCCACCAACAGTGGGTTAGTGTCCCTTTGTTGTTGATAGATTTCTGTATGTGAGCCCTTCTAACCTGGGTGAGGTGAAACCTCATTGTGGTTTTGATTTGCATTTCCCTGATGGCTAGTGATCCTGAACATTTTTTCATGTGTCTGTTGGCCATTTGGATTTCCTCTTTGGAAAAATGTCTATTGAGGTCCTTGGCCCATCTCTTAAGTGAGTTGTTTGTTTTGTTGTTGTGAAGTTTCTTGATTTCTTTGTAGATTCTGGTTATTAATCCTTTATCTGTTGCATAGTTTGCAAATATTTTTTCCCATTCTGTCCATTGCCTCTTCACTTTCCTGACTGTTTCTTTTGAGGTACAGAAACTTCTCAATTTGATGTAATCCCAGTTGCTAGTTTTGGCTTTGACTGCCTGTGCCTCTGGGGTCTTTTCCAAAAAGGCTTTGCCTGTGCCTATATCTTGCAGGGTTTCTCCAATGTTCTCTAATAGTTTGATGGTGTCGGGTTATAGATTTAAGTCTTTAATCCATGTTGAGTGGATTTTTGTGTAAGGTGAAAGGTAGGGGTCTTGCTTCATGCTTCTGCACGTGGAAATCCAATTTTCCCAGCACCATTTATTGAATAGAGTGTCCTTACTCCAGGGATTGGTTTTGGATCCTTGATCACATATAAGTTGGCTGTAGATGTTCGGATTGATTTCTGGTGTTTCTATTCTGTTCCATTGGTCTATCCATCTGTTTCTGTACCAGTACTATGCTGTTTAGATAACTACTGCCCTGTAGTATGTCCTGAAATCTGGTATTGTGATACCTCCAGCTTTGTTTTTGTTGTACAAGATTTCTTTAGCTATTCGAGGTCTTCTGTGCCTCCATATGAATTTCAGCATAATTTTTTCCAGATCTGAGAAGGATGTCTTTGGTATTTTGATTGGTATTGCAATGAATCTATAAATTGCTTTTGGGAGAATGGGTGCTTAGTCCTTTTAAATAAAACTTCTTTCAACACTCTAATTCATCCCCACTCCTACTCCAAGTTTAGGATGCCTTAAACTTATTTGTACTGACCCTGTTGTCTTTACTTGGTTTACGAGAGAACAAGAGTGCCCTGAAGCTTAGGGATCAACAGGGAAACCTCTTTCCTTGTCCATTTTCACATACAGCACATTATTTATGTTTTGTTATGGAATTTACATATATTATAAAATATTTACCAGATGGACCAGAAGCTTATGAGGATTTCTACAAAGTAATCTCAGATAAAAAATAATACAAATAAGGCAACCATAAATGAATAGCTAAAAAATTGCCAGGACTGACATACTATTTTTTTTTATCTATTTATTATTTGAAAGGCAGAATGAGAGAGAGAGAGAGAGAGAGAGAGAACATGAGTGAATGCTGCCAACCACCATTTGACTCCAAAATGGTTGCAGTAGTCAAGGACTAGGCCAGGAAGAAGCCAGGAGCCAGGAACTCCACCTGGGTCTCCCAGTTGTGTGGCAGGAGCCCATGTACTTGAGCCATGATCTGCTGCTTCCCTGGTAATAGCAGGGAGCTGTATCGGAAGCAGAGTAGTGGGGACTTGATCTAGCACTTCCATATGAGGTGCGAGCATTGCAAGCAGTGTACCACAATGCCACAATGCCTTCCCTCCAACACACTTTCTTTTCTCTGAATAAGTTTTTTTTTTTTTTTTTTTGGTCAACATCATTATAAAGTAAAATAATGGCTACTGAATTAGATTTGATAGGGTATAGTTCCCTCCAATCAAAAGTAACAAGCAATACTAGAAATATGCACTATCTTTAGTTCTGAGTCAGATTTGTTTCTGCTACAGTATATTATAATACAATAATGTGTCCCACTGCTTATTTATCCCTGTTAACTAAGATTGAAGAAATGAATTAGCAACTTAAACTTACCACATTAAAATCTAAATTCTCTGCAATCCATGATTTGGCTTCTTGAAATTCACTTTCCATTCCCATAATAAAAAGTGTATCCAGGGCATCTACTATGGTTGCTCCTTTGATGGTACCTGAAGATATCAAAAGAACATTTACTCAGTAAAATATCTTTGACAAATATATACAAGGGTACTGCACAAAGATTGTGGAAAATAGAATTAAAAGACAAGTTCACTTTGGTGCAAAAAATTTTTGAAATTTTTAAGATTCCTCAGATGTATGGATTTCAAAATTTTTTGCACCAAATCAAACTTATCTTTTAATTCTATTTCGCCACAAATTAAAAAAAATTATTCATTTGAAAGGCAGAATGATAACAAGAGAGGGAAAGAGGAAAAATGGGAGATTGAGAGAGAAAGAGTTAGATCAAAAGAGCACACTGGGTCGGAAACGGAGCAGCCAGGACACAAACCAGCACAAACCATATGGGATGCCAGTGTTGTAAGCTGCAGCTTAACCCACTGCACCATCACACTGGTGCTCCACAAATTTTTTGAAGTATCTTCCTACACACCAATTGACCGTACCCAGGAAAGAAAGAGGGTAATACTGGAATTATTAATAACTGGTTATACTGAATACAGTCAAAATTCTTTTAGCGAAAGAAAATATAAAAACTACAACTGAACCAAAAGTTATCGCAGGCTGATGAACTGTAGAAAATGAAGATCTTAAAATTCCATTTGTAACTGCATTCTCTATCAAAAGAATAGGCCTAAAACAAAAAAAGCAATGCACACTAATGTTAGTGTAATTACATCAAAGCGCACCTGTGCAAAACTGTTAGAATACAATTTCTAGTTCTAAAATTGTTTCATGATTCCTCTAAGAAATGATTACTCTAAAATGAAATTTCACCCCTCTATGAAACCCTACCTGAGACTGGACCCCTGGCAAGTCAGGACTCTCACTCATTTCCGTTGAACTCCTAACATGGAGACTCCACATTGCTCTGACACTCATCAGTTTCAGTCTCAGTTACAATTACTTGCGTGTGTATTTTTTTTCAGTGTGTAAACTTCCTTACAGAAAAGAGATAATATCTAGTTCATCTCCACATTCTTTATAATGCCCTACACAACTGACGGTGATGCCCAATGAATAGCTGTTGAAAGACTGGGTACTATACTTTCTATAAACATTGTTTCTCATAGTTCAAGACCAACTGCATATGAGTAGAAATTATTTTAGTGACAATACTTTAAATATCAAAGTGAGAAATGATCAGTAGACATTACAAGTAATGGAATGTTAAAATAGCTGATTTTAAAAGATGTAAACAGTAATTCTAAAAGTGATTAGGAGAAAACAACCAGAGTATTGTTTTTCATTTCATGACATATTTTACTATAACTCCATTTTCTTTAAAAATGTAACTTTTTGAGTTAGAACTATGGATTTAAAGAGACACTGGTGGGGACATTTTACCATGGGCATTTAAAAATGTTATAATAGCTTCATATTTTCATTGTTGTATCACTGCTCTGTTATTAAGTGCTTTAAAAAATGTTTTTATTTCTTATATTTTAACTTTACACTGAGTATAACCTGTTAAACACAAAATATCTTTCTGAGGTACAATTCCAGGTGAAATATTTTTTACCTCTGAAATTCTGAAATTACAGTTTTAGTATCCTATTTGGAGTGGAATGTGGAGAACATGAATGCTTGAGACAATTTTTTATGTTCATTAAAATTGTTTTAATTTACAAAATAACCAGTTTTGCTCCTGATGGGAAGTAGATATAAGGTTCAACTTAACTAGTAAGAAACAACCATGAGAAAGAAGCAGTCTTAAAGGGTTACCTACTGGCTAATAATTGAGAAAACTCAGATTCTTAGTGACTAATACTTTCTCCAAGAAAAGGCAAAAAACAATAACAACAACAACAATAACAACAAAAATCAAGGCTGCAACACTGTTTTTAAGGTCAAAGATCAGAATAAACCATGGCAAATTGAGAACCATTTCCTAAGAAGCCATATGGTAAAGAACTTAAATTTTTCTTTTTTCTACTTGACTTACTGAGAAAATATACAGGAAGACATGCAGATAAGAAAGTTGGCTGAGAAGTAGGTTAAAGAAGTCATTTAAAAGTTTTCCTTTACAGAATCAACCTAGGTGTCCATCACACAGATGAATGGATAAGTAAATGTAGTATATATACACAATGAACCATCTATTCAGCCATAAAAAAAAGAATGAAATTCTGTCATTTGCAGCAACATGGATGGAACCAGAAGACACTCTGTTAAGTGAAATATGTCAGGTGTAGACAAACACTGCACATTCTCATTTGTATGTGCAAGCTAAAATGTTGATCTTACAAAAGTAGAGAGTAAATAGCAGCTATCAAGCCTGGGAAGGGTGTAGGGGTAGGAAGGAAGGACAGAGAATGATTAATGGGTACAGGGCTGCAGTTGGATTGGAGGAATAACTTTAATGCTCTACAGAACAGTAGGATAGCTATGGTTGGCAATAATTATTTATACATTTCAAATCAGCTGTAGAGAGGATTTTGAATGTTCCCAGCACAAAGTATTGATAAACGTTTGAGATGATGGCCATGCTAATTACCTTGATGTGATTATTACACATTGTTTGCATGTACTGAAATATTGCATTGTACCCCATAACTATGTACAGCTACCAGGTGTCAATTAAAAATGGAAAGCATTTTTAGAATAATTTTTCTTATTTGTAAAAGTGAGAACTTTATATTCTTTGTAATAACTCCTAGAACACTGGTATTACTGTAAGAAATCTTTATGTATCTTATTTTAATTTGAAGATGGAGTGAGATAAATAGCATTTCAATTATTAATATTGCATTTCCTTATACCAATACCTGAAGCTCCTTTTTTCTTTAAAGAGTGAGTTCTTATCTAGATTATGAAAAAAGTTAATTACTGAAAAAGTTAATGAAAACTATATAAAAAGTGAGGCAAAAGGGACTAGGATGTATTTAATATTCTATAGTAAATTTAAAGCCACCAACATATGAAAGGACAAGCAAATAATCTCATTGAAAAAGATTACAGAAAATTAACACACAAGTTATTTTCATGTAAATGTAGTATATACACACAATGAACTATTTATTCAGCCATAAAAGACTGAAATTCTGTCATTTGCATTTTTCATATAGATAAAAGCAAAAATGGATATAATTTTTATTAAAAATTGTAATAATAAATAATAATAACATAGAGATCTCTGGTTCAACATGAAATTTCAGAGTTTCTCCATTCAATTTTTGCCTCTCATCACAAACAATAATGGGTTACTGTGTCCTGAAAACACTAGCAGCATCTGAAGTCTCTTCTAGTCCCAGGACTCCAAACTTGGGATCCTTCTCATCTCTAAATTAGGTCACTGTGACTGACCAGCCAGCCTCCTTTCTGCATACTTCCCAGTGCTACCCCTGCAACTCACCCCACCCAAGATCCAACTGTCTCCTCAGAACTTTGCGTAAGTATCCTCTGAACTACCTTAGAGCTTTAAGTCACTATTTATACAAATGAGCATACTTCAGAAAGTCTGTGAAGATGTGCATCATGAAAAAAAAATATTACACATGAATCTCATTTTCGTTCACCAAAATAACATCTTTTAACTCCATTTTCTGCAAACTGAAGTCCCCTCATAAGTACTCTGGGCTAGGCTACGAACTCTGCAGACTTGTACTATCTTCATTAACAGTAGTGCCAGAAATACAGCCAAACATATGGAAGGTCTAAAATAAACAGAAAATCATAGTGGTAGGATTAGAAATACACATCAGGATTCAAGACCCAGCTCAACCAGCTAGTGATTATCTCTTGGAAGGCTTATCTCTGAGTTTCATTTTCCTCACTATAAAATAGATATTATAATGAGGCCAAATGAGATGATGTATGAATGGCATCAGGTACACAGTAAGTGCTGAATGGTCAGTCAAAAATGCTATGTGTTATATGATGTATATTATTTCATATATTCAAAGTACGGAAAGTCAGGTTCTGCTGGTGAATTCAGTAATCTCAGGATAAGGCTTCATTCCCTTCATCTCATTCCTTACAGACAAAATTTTTGGAGCTAGAAAGAAATGAAAGTGCCATAAGAAAAAGACTGGGTAGATCTCTGTCCCAAAGATTTCATCAAACCCTGTTACTAGCTTTTTCACTTCCAGAATAGAACATTAATATTCACAGTACCAACCATAGAGGCAACTGTGAGAGCCAAATGCAATAGGGCATGCAAAAGTGGATAAACAGAAGTTCAAAAATACTGGCTGAAATCATCCTCACTTTCTCTTCAAAGAAGAGAAACTCACAGCCAAAGCTGATACCCAGTGAAGATCATCTCAACTGGTCGTCTTGGCCAGCCTGCCTATACCTACCCACAACTGATGCAGCTGACGACTGCTTCTCCTGGAAGGACTTCAGGAGCTAAAACATCCTGATGCTGTACCCAACATCCACAAAGTGAGACTCCTTGTAAGTATGCCTCTGTCAGCAGCACTTTTTCTTTTTCTTCTTCTTTTTCTTTTTTTTGACAGGCAGAGTGGACAGTGAGAGAGAGACACAGAGAAAAAGGTCGGTTCACCCTCCAATGGCCACTGCAGCCAGCGCGCTGCGCATGGCGCACCACGCTGATCCAAAGCCAGGAGCCAGGTGCTTCTCCTGGTCTCCCATGCGGGTGCAGGGCCCAAGCACTTGGGCCATCCTCCACTGCCTTCCCGGGCCACAGCAGAGAACTGGACTGGAAGAGGAGCAACCGGGACAGATTCTGGTGTCCCGACCGGGTCTAGAACCTGGTGTGGCAGCGCCGCAGGCCAAGGATTAGCCTATTGAGCCATGGCACCGGCCTGTCAGCAGCACTTTTTCAAGTTACACAGGTCCCTCCTACGTGCAGCCCACTGTGCCATCTGAGTTCATGCTGTGCAGACCTCACAGACAACCCATCATGTATTCAAGTTCCTTAATGAGATGTCTTAGAGGGTCACCTCATTACACAAACTCCCTGCCTCCACCACTACCTATAAATTCAGGTGATACTGTTACTAAGAAACCAAAGCACATTCTACTCACCAAACAAACTGCTTGAATGGCCTTCTTTAGTTATAGGTTTCAGTTCATTTAATCCCCAGGCATAACGTTTATAACTATTCCAAGCATGTTCCATCATCTGAGAAAAGAAATGAAAATAGTATTAAAATTTGAATTGTTTTTGCTACAAAATAAATCATATAATGAAGTTTCAAAGGTTAACACACTAAGTCCACTGCTTAGTAAAAGGATGATGATTAGTTAAAATGGTAATAATGTATAAATATACTAAACAGGTACATGCAAACACAAAAATACACATAAATACATTACCCATTTATGTTCACAAATGAGTATTTTTCATTTTTGAGCCCATTTGATACTATGTAAGAGAAATATTACTTTAAAAAGTCAGTACTCAAAGAAGAAATTTAGCTTATCCTAAATGGATGAGTTATTCCTATATTTATCTATTTCATTCTCATAATGGATTAAATCTGCAAATTTAAAATTCATATTTAAAATGTATTTTTAAAGATTTCATTTATTTATTTGAGAGATAGGGTTACAGACAGTGAGAAAGGTCTTCCACCTGCTGGTTCACTCCCCAAATGGCCGCAATGGCCAGAACTGAGCCGATCTGAAGCCAGAAGCCAGGAGCTTCTTCCAGGTCTCTGACACGGGTACAGGGACCCAAGTGCTTGAGCCATCCTCTACTATTTTCCTAGGCCATAGCAGACAGCTGGATCAGAAGAGGAGCAGCAGGGATTAGAACCAGTGCCCATATGAAACGCTGGCAGTGCAGATGGAGCATTAACCTACTATGCCACGGAGCCAGCCCCTAAAATTCATTTTTGAAGATTTATTTTTATTTCTTTGAAAAGCAGAGTTACAGAGAGAGAGAGGGAGAGACACAGAGAGAGGGAACTTCCATCCACTAGTTCACTCTGCAAATGGCTGCAATGGCTAGGGTTGGGCCAGGCCAAAACCAGGAATCCAGAGGATCATCCAGGTCTCCCACATGGGTGCAGGGACCCAAGTACTTGGGCCATCTTCCACTGCTTTTCCAGGTATATTAGCAGGGAGCTGGATCAAAAATGGAGTAGGCCAAACTCAAATTGCTACCCACATGGGATGCTAGCATTGCAGGCAGTGGCTTTACCCATTATGCCACAATGCTGGCCCCCAAATATTTTAAAAATATTTATTTATTTGAAAGGCAGAGATTCTGGATATTAACCCTTTATCAGTTGTGAAGTTTTGAAAAAATGCTCAGGATCACTAGGCATCAGGGAAACACAAATCAAAAGGACAATGAATTCACCCCCCAGTTGAAATGGCTCTCATATAGAATTCAACAAACAACAAATGCTGGCAAGGATGTGGGAAAAAGGTATCCTAACCCACTGTTGGTGAGAACGTAAACTGGTGCAGCCACTGAGGGTGACAGTATGTAGACACTTTGGAAATCTGAATATAGACATACCATATGACCCAGCCATCCCACCCTTTGGAATTTACCAAACCAAAAGAAATCAGCATGTGAAAGAGTTATCTGTATCCCCATATTCATTGCAGCACAATTCACAATAGCTAAGATATGGAATCAACCCAGATGTTCATCAACTGTTGACTGGGTAAAGAAATGATGTTATATAGACACTGTGGAGTACTACGCAGCTATAAAAAATGAAATCCTGTTGTTTGCAACAAAATGGATGTAACTAGAAATCAATATGCTTAGTGAAATAAGTCAGTCCCAAAAAGACAGATATCATATGTTTTCCCTGATGCAAGGTAACTGAGAGAGTACTTAAAATGTGATGTATTGGAGTGAAACAAACATTTTGAGATTTGATAATTGTTTTCAGTCCTTGTCTCTTCTGTTGAGGAAGAGTTTTTTTTTCCTCATACTAATTGTTGAATTATTTTACTTAGTGTAGGGTTAAATTTACATCATTAAGTAAACTGAAAGTAGATTTTTATAAAAATTAAGAGTGGGGGCTGGCGCCGTGGCTTAACAGGCTAATCCTCTGCTTTGCGGCGCCGGCACACTGGGTTCTAGTCCCAGTCGGGGCGCCGGATTCTATCCCAGGTGCCCCTCTTCCAGGCTAGCTCTCTGCTATGGCCCTGGAAGGCAGTGGAGGATGGCCCAAGTCCTTGGGCCCTGCACCCGCATGGGAGACCAGGATAAGCACCTGGCTCCTGGCTTCGGATCAGCGAGATGTGCCAGCTGCAGCAGCCATTGGAGGGTGAACCAATGGCAAAAAGGAAGACCTTTTTCCCTGTCTCTCTCTCACTATCCACTCTACCTGTCAAAAAAAAAAAAAAAAAAGTGGGGATGGGAGAGGGAAGAGGAAGACAGGTTGGAGTGTGGGAAGGAAGGAAGGTAGGGTGAGAAGTATCACTATGATCCTAAATCTGTATATATGAAATATATGAAACTTGTATAACTTAAATAAAAATTTTTAAAAAGGCAGAGAGAAAGAGAGAGAGAGAGAGAGAGAGAGAGAGAGAGAGAGGTCTTCCATTCACTGAATCACTTCCCAGATGGCTCAGCAGCCAGTTCAGGCTCAGGCCAAAGCAAGGAGCCAGGAACTCTCTTTGCTACCTTCTCAAGTGCATTAACAGGAAGCTGGATCTGAAGTGGGGCAACTGGGACTCAAACAAGCATGATGATATGGGAGGCCAGCTATGGCTTAACCTATTGCACCATAACACTGGCTCCTAAAATTCATATATTTTTTAAAAATTTTTTGACAGGCAGAGTGGACAGTGAGAGAGAGAGAGAGACAGAGAGAAAGGTCTTGAAAGGATTTTCCTGTTTTGCTGACCTCATAGTATACAGGCTGATCTCAAAGCTTATAACTTCAACTATTTTGATGTTTCCTGAACCATACTTGCAGAAAAGTTTTTAAATATCTACAGGAAATAAAAATGAGACTATGATTAGGTCTATATTTTGAAAAGTTTCAGTTTAATATGATTAATTTTAACTTGTGCTTGTTTGTGTGTGTGTTTGTATTTGTCTATGTATATAAATGAAGGTTAGGCTGATTCTGAATACTCCCAATTGACCATCCCCATAATAGCAGAGTTTTTACAAACCAAATATCTTTGCCACAAATTGGTCATAAAAATTATATTCAATGACTCAAAGAATATGTATAATTACCTTTGCATATATTTGTTTTTTAAAAAATACTCAAATTACCCCAATCTCGAGAGGAGAGTCTTTAAAAAAAAAAAAAGAAAAAAGATTTTATTTATTTATTTGAGAGGTAGAGCTACAGACAGAGAGAGGTAGAGACAGAGAGAAAGGTCTTCCATCTGCTGGTTCACTCTTCAAATGGCCACAACGAGTGGAGCCAATCCAAAGCCAGGAGCCAGGAGCCAGGAGCCAGGAGCCAGGAGCTAGGAGCTAGGAACTTCTTCTGGGTCTCCCACCCAGGTATGGGGGCCCAAGTATTTGGGCCATCTTTCACTGCCTTTGAAGGCCATTAGCAGAGAGCTGGATCAGAAGAGGACCAGCCGGGACGCGAACCAGCGCCCATATGGGATGCCGTCACTGTAGGCAGAGGTTTAGCCTACTCTGCTGCAGTGCTGATCCCTTGCATATGCTTTTTAAAAAAAGAGTTGGAAGATCCTCATCTGTCTAGACTTTATTCATACTCCTTTCAGTAACAGAAACCAAAATATGGACCTAATCTGAATATGTTCTAAACCAACTCCTTATTCACAGGCTGTTTCTTACTAAAAGTCCCTACTGAGATCCATACAATTTTATTAATAATGGAGTTTTTATGTTTCTGAGCACAATAATGAGTATCTTTCTTTAGCTACTTCCTTTTGCACTGCTACTGTTACTACTAATAGCTACCAAAAACCTGTACTGTTTGCTGGGTACTCGGCTACCTGTTCTGGCTTTAGGGTTTTACACATTCTTGCTACAATCCTATGAATATGTTTTGTTACCATTTGTTACCCAATAAAGATATTGCAGCTTAAAAGTTAAAAGCAACAGCAATTTAATAGCAAGGTCATGACATTTGACTACAACCCAGGAGCCAGGATTCATTTACTCCCATGTTGACTTGACTTCAAAGTACATGGCATTAACCAACAAACTGCATCATCTTCCTTTAAGGAATCAGCAACAGAATCTTCCTTTAATGTACTGTTGTTTATCTCCCAATAATCAAAGAATGTGCATAAAATAGTGTTACCAGAATTTTCTTCTTATGAGTTAATTTTATTGAAATGTATAATACATTTGAGGGCCAGATAACCTGATTTATAATCCAGAATGCCACTGATACATACTCATGCACAATCATAGTTTTCGTGAGGCTCTATTTCCACATCTGAAAAAATGGGGATAATTACTCACAGGGTATATGGAAGCACCAAAAAAGGTGGCCTGTGTTTTTGCATCTTGCATACTGTTTGATAGATGGCTGATAGTTACAAGTTCATTAAATTTTAAACCTATATTGAAACTAAGTTTCCATGACAAAAAATAGAAAAGTAATAAGCCTCTGAAAGAATAGATATATGAAATTCAGAAAAAACTCCTTGAGATTATATCCAAATTTTTTTCCCATTAAATAACATAGGCATAGACTACCATGATTTGAAGATATCATAAAGCTCTCTCGGAGAGGAATGGGCTGCTTTCCCAAAGGAAAATCTGACACTAATTGCCTACATTTCAAAAACTGCTGTGACACGTTTCTCAAAATGGGTTCCTCATCCTGTGGGATTTCTATGAGTTAAAGTTAAAATAAGACAGCAATGTGATCAAAATGTCCTGAATGGAGCATCAAGAATGTTTTTTCAGGTAATCTGTAAAGCCAAGAGGAACAGTCATGTTGCTACCTAATTCCAGCAGTTGGTCACCTCTGGAAATGGTTTACTACATTAAAGCTAACTACTAGACACTAGGTATGTGCCTAAGTGTACATGCATGCATACAGAATAACCATAAAATCACAATGCATATAAAATAACTTGTTAACTTGGACCTATGACTTATACAAATATTTGAAAACATCAAAATGATACTAGCTATGAGTCAGTTCAAGAACCAAGTGGATGAAGGCGTTTAATCTCTCCAGACTCTGTTCTTGTGAGCTGACAAGACAAGAAGGTCACTTTTAAATTTCAATTGTTAACAAAGAAATCAATAGATAGGACTGATCCCCTACCCCACTTTTCACAGGCCCCTTAATTTTGTTTTGTAGTCTTTCATCAGCTTAATTAGGGTTTTACAGTCTGACATCCCATGTAGAAGGATTAAAATAGGCTTAGACTAGAGGCTGATCAGAACTTCAAATGCAGTACTAAAACCTTCATGAAAAAATAAAATCTGAAAGCAAACCAAAGATATTTTTCTGCATATTTATCTTTGCAATTGTGAAAGGGAACACTAACACTAACAAAAAAACTACTGTTTTGAGACTGGCTCAAAACGGTAATCCTTTATTTCGACCTAGAGAAGATGGAATTAAGGCATAAGATATCCCAGGAAAAGCATTACTTCTTTGAGTATATGCTTACAGAAAAGATTCCTCAATTTGTACTTTCTTCTCAATGGGTATCAGGCTGAGTAATCAGGCAATGTCACTTATTGAATGTCTGCTACCCTATGAATAATAAGGTGCTAAAAGCCTAGAAAGGAAGTAAACAGACTCTATCTTGCCTATAATCAAACAGATAAGGTATGGAAGTTTAACACTCCCTCTTCTTACACAGTCAATAAAAGTTTTTAAATATAGGAAAATAATAAGAATTAATTAAAGTTTGCACACAACTCTTTATTGTACCTAACAATTTGTCTTAAACTTTATGTTCTGACCCAATCAAGGACAGCAGGGTGGGGGTGGGGGGTGAAGTATGCTTGAATTTCCCAGGGTATGCATTTTTGTCGCTATAAACTACCCTTAGCAAACATTTCATTAGCTGAAGCTTTAATCATAGGATCTAAAATTTTTCATAACAAACACATCAAAAATCTTTTAGAAAATTTCACCATTTTTAACAGGTCTTACAAAGGCTTTGGGCTTTTAGTACCCCCTTCAAAGAAGCCTATTCAAGTTCAATTCCCATTTACAGCTCCCTTCTGGGGTGTCTTATACAATATTTCCAGAATTCATAATGTGACCTTGGCCCTTGATGAATGATCCAGAGTCTGGTGCCTGGCCCAAAAGCAGATAGCCTAGGGCTGGCCATGAACATCCTAGGTGAGGCACGCTGGGGTGTGGCCCTCATTCATGGATGAAGTTGGGCCAACCCAAACATTATTCTGCCTAGGAGACATCCACCGAGAATTGGAGGCCGGAAAGTGCTGTAGAAGCAGAGAAGTAAAAATACACAAAGAAAAAAAGCATTAAAAGGAGTTATGAGGCAATTGAAACCATGAGGGAAACAGAAGGCAAGGAGGAAGAGTAAACGGCTGAGAGAGGCTGGAATTAGGTGCTCCGTCATTTGCAAGGTGCACCAGTGGATTATGTTAAGCCTGTAGAACAGCTCTAGAACTACAAACAGAGCTGTTGATGCCTGAATGTGGATGGATTATCTTCATCTCCTCTGTGAGGAGTGGCTCTCTGCCTGCTGCCTGTTTGCCTGCTCCCCGAGAGTCCTTGCAGAAAGACTTCTCATCCACTAGGAGTGATGCATAAGAGCAGGTCACAGGTGTAGGCTTCTGACAAACAGGGTTCACAGGCAAGCTCTGCCAACACAGATGTGACTCTAAGTGAAGCAATTCATCTCCCTGAGCCCACTTTCTGCAGGCATAAAATGTGAATAGATAAAAGCACCAGTCTCATTGGCTGTGGTGATGATTAAATAAGATAATGCACACAAATTACTTAACACATTGCCCGGCACACAGTTAGCATTCAATACGCTTAAGGCCTGAAGCGTATTTTTTTCTAAAAGTCATAAGTATGTTTTGATTTATGAAGGAGCTTCATAATAAGTTTTCCTAGTTTTATAGAAACACACACACACACACACAGCAGGAGGGATGAGGGACAGAGTTATACAAAACTAGGAAAATCCTTATAGATATCTGCATTTTAAAAATACACACAACTATTTGCCATAGAAAAGGTGGAGGGAGAGAGGCTGAAGAGCAGGAAGGGTTTAGACTCTGAGTTCTGAAGAAGCTCTCCAGTGCAGCAAAACTACTGTCCCCACTATGCCAGAAGATATGAGCGCATGTGCCTGGTTCAAGAGAGGTTCAGGGTAGTTTTCAGGAAATCGTCACTGTGCCCCACAGACTTGTGTCAGGGGCATGTTCGAGGGATTGGTGGCTGATGTAGAAGAACATCTGACCACATGAGGCAGTCACACACTACATGCTTTACTGGGTGCTATTTGCATGGGGTTGCATGAGACAGAAACCTCTCATGGCACAAGAGCAGAGACTTAGGGCAGTTTGAGAGGGTCAACCCAGAAGGGAAGGAGGAGAGGGCACTCCCAGAGAGGGCATTAGAGGGAGGGCTTGGGTCTCAGGCCTAGGACTACGTGATGTCCATCAGCAGCCCGGTGGAGTCTCTGGGTCAGCAACAGCAGCTTAGGGTCTTCAAATGACAAGATTTTATCTCATCAATGACCACTAGGTGTTGGGTAAGATTTTGCAGACAGAATAAAGCAGGCAGGCTCTAAATGGCCAAAAAGAAGCTAGGTTGGGCAATTTCAAAAACAATTACATGATTAAACATTGTTTGGTGTCAGTTTTCTGTTAATAGTCTCAGCCTGCAGTGGGGAAATAAGCAATGCCAAGGCCAACGGACAGAGGCTATCTGGCTAACTGATAAAAGTTTGCTCTTTGGAACTACAGGGAAGAGGCTCTGCAGTGCAGTGATACTCAGCACCCCCCCCCCCAATTCTGGAGGATACGGGGGTGGGGGCCTGGTTCAGGAGAGGTCCACGGTGGAAGATCAACCTAACAAACTGGTCCATAGAGCTAACAGGAATGTGCCATGGCTCTTCATACCTACGTTGATGGTTTGGAAAACATGGATTTTAGAAGCCTGATAGTAGTGTCCACCAAACTTTGCCTTAAAGCACTTGACTGCCAGGTAAAAGGAATTTCTAGAGCTTTTAAATAAAATATCAACACAAAATATTTTTAGAGTCACAGTATCCACTTTGTTTCAGTCTTTGGTGGAACTGGAAATAGGAGGAACATCATATAAAATAATTTGCAAGAATTAATTCACAGCTTCTCTAAGCCCTCAGTCATCTATTGGAAAAGAACTCCTAGAAAGCTGAAGAAGAGATAGCAACATAGCCACCTTTGCTCCGCACATCTAATGTTATGAAGCGCCTGTCTTTTCCCATGGAGATGGAGCCACAGATGAGCAGAGGAGTGCAGACAATGCGGGAGCTAGCTGAGGACAGGGTAGGGCAGGCTGCAGTGGGTGAACAGAAGCTGTGCTGCCTAAAGGCTTGATCACTCAAACTCGTTGGTTTTCTCATCCTTAAAAAAGAGTAACTGAATGGGGTTGGTGTCCTGGCACAGAGCGAGAAGCTGCATCCCGTATGAGTTCTGGTTGAGTCCACCTAGCTCCACTTCTGATCTAGCTCCCTGCTAATGCGCCTGGGAAAACAGTAAAAGTTGGCTCATGTATGTGGGCTCCTGCCACCTACAGTGGAGACCCAGATGGTGTTCCAATGCTCCTGGCTTTGGTGTGGCTGAGTTCTGCCTTTGCAGCTATTTGGGGAGTAACCCAGTGGGTGGAAGATGGATGGGACACTCTCTCTCTCACTCTTTCAAATAAATAACAAATATAAAATAAAATAAAAAGAATTACCAATTGTGGCCGGCGCCCTGGCTTAACAGGCTAATCCTCCACCTTGCGGCGCCGGCACACTGGGTTCTAGTCCCGGTTGGGGTGCTGGATTCTATCCCAGTTGCCCCTCTTCCAGGCCAGCTCTCTGCTATGGCCCGGGAAGGCAGTGGAGGATGGCCCAAGTCCTTGGGCCCTGCACCCGCATGGGAGACCAGGATAAGCACCTGGCTCCTGGCTTCGGATCAGCACGATGCGCCAGCTGCAGCAGCCATTGGAGGGTGAACCAACGGCAAAAAGGAAGACCTTTCTCTCTGACTCTCTCTCTCTCTCACTATCCACTCTGCCTGTCAAAAAAAAAAAAAAAAAAACAAAAACAAATTACCAATTGTAACAAGTGCACATACTGTGGGGTGGGATGTTGATAATGGGAGAAGTTATGCCTACAGGAGTATGGGGGTATGTGAGAACTCTGTATATTTGCTGCTCAATTTTCCTGTGAACTTAAAACTGCTCTAAAAGTAATGCCTATTTTTTAAAAAAGAAATATTAACATTATCTCTCTAACAACATGGTCAGGAGATCAAAAGTGATAAGGCAGCAGACTGGTGGAGGACATTCGGTGAGTGTGGCTGACCTGTACCCACACACCCCGCCTTCCTCGGAGTCCACCTAGCTTCAGGAGTCACAGAGACAAAGAAGAACAGCCTGAAAGAAAGTGGGGTTCTAAGGAAACTCGGGGTGTGCAAGGCAACTCATGGAGAGGTGGATTACTGGATTGGAAGGAAAAGAGGACAATGTCACCAGGAGGTGACAGAACACAGAGCCTGATGTGACTCCACATTCACAGAGACTGCAAGCCTGGAGTCTGTCCCAATTACCACTGCCAGATGTTGAGCACTCCCTCACTTGAGGGGTATCAGTCTGGGGAGTGTTCCTCACCCTAACAGTCCTCTTCACAGAGCAAGGCCCTATCTCCAGTCACCTTCTAGCTGTCACTGCTCACGTGGAGGAAAAATAACCTCCCCAGCCACGACAGTTTCTGATATTCCCCCTATCAAATTAAAACACACATTCCTACATTTTGCTCAACTTACTCCTTTCAAATGCTAAAATATGAGTCCTTCTCCCTTTCCCTAAGCCTGCTAAGGTGTTCTAGTTCCAAGATCTCTTTTCCAGTGTTACAATGACAATTCTGCTTATTGAATACCTACTGATGCCAGGACAAGAATTATAAATAGGAATACAGTAGGGTTGCCAGATTGAAGAAATAGAATGATTGATTGCATGGGGCATACTTACACTAAAAAAAGTATTTGTTGTTTATCTGAAATTCAATTTAACTGAGAGTGCTATATTTCATCTAGCAACCTTCGCATATAGAGAGAGGACACAGTCAATCCTTGGTTCTGTCTCCACTGCCGGCTCTCTGGCTGGCGCCCCTGCTCTGCCTTGGGCTCTGAGGAAGAGGGATAGAAAACTGAAGGACCAGACTGAATTAGAATGGCCAGATCTAGGACAACTGGAATGTTGGGGAATGTGACCAAAAGACTGAAGGCCCTAATTAAAGCCATTTAGAAAAAATATAATACTGGGGCTGGCACCTTTGCACAGTAGGTTAATCCTCTGCCTGCAGCACTGGCATCCAATGTGGGTGCCGGTTCTAGTCCCAGCTGTTCCACTTCCAATCCAGCTCTCTGCTATGGCCTGGGAAATCAGTAGAAGATGGCCCAAGTCCTTGGGCCCCTGCACCCACATGGGAGACGTGGAAGAAGTGCCTGGCTCCTGGCTTCAGATTGGCACATCTCCAGCCATTGCAGCCATTTGGGGAGTGAACCAACAGAAGGAAGACATTCTGTCTCTCCTCTCACTGTCTGTAACTCTACCTCTCAAATAAAGTAAATAAAATCTTAAGAAAAAATATAATGCTGGCTAAAGGAAAAAGCGTCTGTGAGCCAGAGTTAGCCTCAGCCCAGCAGTTAGCACTGCAGGCTCCAGTTTGCAGGCACGTGTCTAGGACTAGCCACTCTGCTATGGGTCTGTTCCCACTGCTCAGCAAGCAGCAAGGGGCCCACTTCGGTGGAGGCTGCCCTTCAGTGCCAGCGTCCTGGTCAGCTCAGGCCCTGCTGGAGGTGCTGTCTTTTTGTCAGAAACTAGCAAAAGTCCTTAATACCTGAGATACATAAAGCTTCTGCATGAAATCCTCCATTTTCTGTTCACTGGATTAGTAGCAGTGTCACATTTTAGAAAACATTAAGAATTCTAATTCCATGTCCTACAAATGAAACTGTAGGAGGCTGGCATCAGTGTGGGTTGTAAAGCTGAAGGCTGAAAAGGAAGAAGTGAATTGATTTGTTAGACTCCTACTGTGCTTGTGAGGGGAACTTTGTACAAATTTTCACAACACCCCTCTGGGATGTCACTGTTCCCATTTTATAGAGGAGAAAGCTGATACCCAGTTTAGCAGAGAGGCAAAACAAGGCTGAGAACTCCCATTTCTGATTCTCTCCAGCAGACCACTGAAAGCAGCCCTAACTTTTTTTTTTTTTTAAAGATTTATTTATTTTACTTGAAAGCCAGAGTTACACAGAGAGAGGAGAGGCAGAGAGAGGACTTCCACCTGCTGGTTCATTCCCCAATTGGCCACAATAGCCAGAGCTGTGCCGCTCCAAAGCCAGGAGCCAGGAGCTTCCTCCAGGTCTCCCTTGCGAGTGAAGGGGTCAAGGACTTGGGCAATCTTCCATTGCTTTCCCAGGCCACAGCAGAGAGCTGGATCGGAAGTGGAGCAGCCAAGACTCGAACAGGCGCCCATATGGGATGCTGGCACTGCAGGTGGCAGCTTTACCCGCTACACCACAGCACCGGCCCCAACCTTAACTTTTTTGCTGCTTTCAAACCTCAAGACAAATAGCTGAAACCTCTGAGTTTTCCTGCTGCTCTACGCACAGCGTGCAGCTCTCTCTGGAGTCTGATGAACTATGGTCAGACACTGCACCAAAATAACATGAACACTGGCAATGGCCTTGAACACAGTAGGATACTGTCTGGAACACCTGCATCGCATAACAGAGGCCTGGATTCAAGTTCCTGCTCTACCTTGATCCAACTTTCTGCCAATGCACCCCTGGGAGCCTGCAGATGATGGCTCAAGTGCATGTTTTCCTGCCACACCTGCGGGAGACCTGGATTCTTGGCTTTATCCTGGCCCAGCCTTGGCTGTTGTAGGTATTTGGGGACTGAGCCAGTATAGAGAAGCTCCTTCTGTGTCTCTTCACTGTTAAAATCAAGTGGAAATGAGTAAGTTAAAGATTTTTTTAAAATATGTGCCAGGCTGGGCTTGTGAGCTGACAAGGGAAACCACAGCAATGCCTCTTCTTGCCTACTTTGCAGTCTTCAGCTCTCACAAGCTTCCTTCTCCTCCACCTTAGTTCTCCTGCAGATCTACACCCAAATGTTCTCCACCTGGCCCAGTATGCACCTTGGGCACACGCAACTGCTCTGCTCTATGCTGACCTGGATGGTCTAGCGTAATGGAAAACCACATGTCCCTTCCCTTCCTACAGCTGTTGGCTGCACTGACACCATTCTCCAAGGATCAGCCCACTACCAGTGCAGCTCATGTTGACCAGTTTTTCTCTCCTGATTCTCCACAACTCTACCTCTTCTTGTTCCTCAATGGTGTGTGTGCAATTCATTTGTGACCTAGTACTCAAAGCTGCCTCTTAAGTACTGAGTATATATACATGTGTGTGTAAATTCTCTTTAGGTTTAGATGTCCTAAATTCTCCATCTGCCAATTTTCATAAACATGTTGGAAGACAGAAGGAGACATATAAAGAAAGAGTAATTATTTAATGCTATTGCTTGAGACCTAATGCATCGCCGGGCATTTATTTCCCAGTGAAATGAAAGAGTGGTTAGTAACAGTAATTTCTTTGGAACAAGAGTCAGAATGCCTGATAAAGCCAGCTTAAAAAAATGTGAATTCTAGTAATCACTACTTGTAAAGGGCGGATCGTCCTGCTTCTAAGAAGTTTCTCATTCTCCTATGAAAAAGCCAGGGTTTCTAGTTCTAGCCGAAAAAAAAAAAAAAAAAAAAAAAAAAAAAAGATCATGAACATTTAATGGCTCTCTTTCTCTGTGACCAAATTCTGAAATTATTTTACAATTCTTCTGTGCTGCTACCAAAAGGAAGAGGGCAGGGAGCAAGAAACAAAAACAACACATAGTGAAACAAAAAGAGAAAATTGTTAGTTGACTAATATATAACTACATTTCTCTACAATATTCTAAGAGATATAAGCTTAGCATCTCAAGTTAAAGGATAGAAAAGGCGTGTTTATGTGTGGGTTTCTAGAGTATTTCTTTGGAGTGAAGCTGTATTGCTCCACTTTTGCTTTTTGACAGGCAGAGTTAGACAGTGAGAGAGAGAGAGAAAGAGAGAAAGGTCTTCCTTTTCCCTTGGTTCACCCCCCAAATGGCCGCCACAGCCGGCGCGCTGTGGCCGATCGGAAACCAGGACCCAGGTGCTTCCTCCTGGTCTCCCATGCGGGTGCAAGGCCCAAAGACCTGGGCCATCCTCCAGTGCCTTCCCAGGCCACAGCAGAGAGCTGGACTGGAAGAGGAGAAACCTGGACAGCCTAGGGTGCCGGTGCCCAGGTGGAGGATTAGCCAAGTGAGCCATGGCGCCGGCCAAGGACATTTTCTTTACATGGACGGTTTACCATTGGCAGTTATTTCCTTATCACAACTATCTCTCTTTCTCTTGCTCTCGATCTTGCTCTTGCTCTCTCAGTAAATGACAACAGGCTCTTTATGCAGAAGTTGACACTTGAGTTCAAAGGTTCGACCTAAAAGCTTTTGGTCTGTTTATCTGGCTGGCTTTTAATTAACACTAAAATTGCATTAATTACATTAGTCCAGCCAAGACCTCTAGGATCAATGTGTAACCAGCAAGTGGTTCTTTGCAGGACTGTGATGTTAGCTGATCTCGCCTACCTGGTATCCAAGCCAAGACCTGGGACATATTAACTACTATAGGTTTTTATTTTTTTGCGATCAAGAGGAAATAGTATCCTTTGATAGAATATCATGATGCTCCCTTCATATTACTACAGCTTCAAATTTTCACTTCATTTCTCTTTTTCTAGTAGAGACACAATAATTTGTTTAAATTGAAGTATCTTGTAAGGATTTCGTTTATGGATTTGTCATGTTCAAAACAACTAAACTGTTTTTTAGATTTTTTTTAGCTGTGCAAACCTATGAAGTTATTAGGATTAATGACTTATAACTAGTAAAGTCACTAATTATGAAAACATCTTTAATGATCAATGAAGAAGAATTAGCTTGAATTATATAAAAATGAGCAAAAGTTAGAGGTATTTCATTTTCTAAACTGTCAAGCAGAACAACCTTAGCAGTCAAGCTCTGTTCTTTAGTTATTCAAGGGTAAACTTGCAGGGTATAAGCATGTAAGTCTGTATGTGTGTGCGTGTGTCCTAAAACAGATTTTTTTAAAGAGTAGTTTTAGGTTTACAGCAATGCAGGGAAGAAAGTACAGAGTTCCCATGTATTACCCACAAATCTACAACCTTTCCACCATCAACATCATACACCAAACAGATAAACCTATATTGATGCATCATTATCACCTGAAGTCCCTGCCTGCACCAAAGTTCACTCTCAGAGTGGTGTATTTTACAGGTTTTGACAAATGTACAATGACACAGATCCACCACTATACATACACAGAGCACATATTTTAACTGCTCCAAAAACCCTCTGCTGTGCCTGTTCATCCCTGCCTCTCTTCAATCTCGATTTGATTACTGTCTCCATAGTGTGACCCTGTACAGATTACCACATAAGTGCAGTCAGTATCACACAGCATGTGGCCTTTTCAGAATGGCTTCTTTCACACAGAAATGCGCATTTAAGTTTCCTTCAAGTCTTTTCATGGCTTGATGGTTCATTTCTTAGTACTGAATAATATTTCATTGTCTGGATTTGGCACGGCTTATTCATTTACCTACTG
Source organism: Lepus europaeus (assembly GCF_033115175.1). Lineage (NCBI taxonomy): Eukaryota > Metazoa > Chordata > Mammalia > Lagomorpha > Leporidae > Lepus > Lepus europaeus. The sequence goes on from NC_084829.1 coordinate 118,141,302, forward strand.
AAGGACATCTTGGTTATTTCCAAGTTTTAGCAATTATGAATAACACTATTATCAAGAGGAGAGTTGTAGGGCACAGTATGGTTTTTTTGTTGTTTAAATTTATTTATTCAAAAGGTAGAGCAATAGAGGGAGATAGAGATAGAGAGAGTACCATCTTGCATCCTTTGGTTCACTTTCCAAATGAGAGAAACAGCCACGACTGGGCCGGATGGAAGCCAGGAGCTCCATCTGGGTCTCCCCTGGGTGGCAGAGACCTCAGTATCTGATCTAGCACCTGCTACTTCCCAGGATGTGCATGAGCAGAAAGCCAGACTGGAAATGGGACTTGATTGCAGGCACTTCGAGATGGGATACAAGTGCTCCAAGCAGAGATATAATCCGCCGTGCCACAATACCAACCAAAGTGTTTCTTTTGACAAATTAAAACCTGAAATTACTATTCTTTTAACTAAAGTGTTATGAATGATAAACTTCAAATTAAATAGACTAGGTATAAGATTTTACATATTACAGGAAAAAAATGATTACTCAAAATAATCCATTATTAACAAGTGGAACATCCATTATTATCCTAGAGTTCATAATCATCTTATGAGATTCTGCAAGCAATACTTTTGTATATTGCAAATAAATTTTTAAAATTATTATCTGGGCATAGCAATAAAAATGTGTAAAAAGAGATATTTCAAAAATTGATTATGAAATGTAATATTTGTGTTTTACTACCAAAAATGTTGGTTCCTAAGTATAATATTTGAGTAGCAACTAGTCATTTCATAAGACTTAAAGTCCATAATTGGGGGCTGGTGCTGTGATGTAGTCAGCTAAGCTTCTGCCTGCTATTCCAGCATCCTATCTGGGTGCTGGTTCGTGTCCCAGCTGCTCCTCTTCCAATCCAGCTTTCTGCTATGGCCTGGGAAAGCAGTAGAAGATGGACCCTACACCCACGTGGGAGACCTGGAAGAAGCTCCTGGCTCCTGGCTTCAGATATGTACAGCTCCAGCAGTTGCAGCCATCTGGGGAGTGAACTAGTGGATGGAAGATCTTTCTCTTTGTCTCGCCCTCTCTCTCTAACTCTACCTCTCAAACAAATAAATAAAAATCCTTTTTAAAGAAAGTCCATAAATGGCATGTTCCAAAAAGGTACTTTTTTATCTTTATAATAGAAATAGCCAATATTTATTAACAGTTCTATGTCGGAAAGTATGTAAAGTATTTGCATATTTTCTCAGTCCCTCAAAGCAACTAAGTCGTCTCGCCATTGAGAGTCACACTGCACAGATGAACAAATCAAAAGGTTAAGTACATTTTCTAAGGTCAGACCTGTGACAAGTGGCTGGCTCTGAATCCAGGTCAACTCTGAAACCTAAGATATATTGTCTTGTACATTGTCCTGAGTCGAACACATGACCCAAGAAATCTGAGAGAAACTTGCCTGCCAAATAGACTTCTAAATAAACTGCTACTCATGTGCTGTTAGTATGTATCTGCAAGCGTTTCCATCTCCTATTTAATTATTCTGAGAAAATTTAACTTTTAAGGTGAAGCTTTCAGAAATATGACAGGTAAAACCAGCTTCCAATCTTTCCTCCGAAAAGTGTATTGACACAGGGAGAAACATTAAATACCCTGGTACAATAAAGGCTGAAAACTACAATCTCTGTTGCTTCTGGCACGCTGTGGGAAAAAGTTATTAGTGTTAGAAAAAAACTGTGCTTTATGGCAACTTTAACCACTAAAATTCCTTTATTTAAAAGATATGTGTTCATCTTTGAGTGTATTATGTAGTTAGCTCATAATCTTTATTTTTGGTTTCACTGCAGATGACATGGTCATCACCAGTAGAATACCCTAATAATTTAATTTTGTGGCTAGTGAAAAAATACATATTAATCAATATACTAGTTTAAATGTCAGTAGCAGTCTAAAAATTATTCTAAATTGGTAACATCAGATATACTGATTATTTTTAAAAGCTCCCTCTGTTATAGTTTCAATTAGTCTTCTACTATGTTACTAAAACTATTACTGGGGGCCAGCATTTTGGTGTAACAGGTAAAGCCACGGCCTGCAGTGCCAGCATCCCATTTGGGCACTGATTCGAATTCCAGCTACTCCACTTCTGATCCAGCTCTCTGCTGTGTCCTGGAAAAGCAGCAGAAGATGGCCCAAGTCCTTGGGCCCCTGCACCCGCATGGGAAACCGGAGGAAGCTCCTAGTTCCTGGCTTTGGAATGGCACAGCTCTGGCTATTGTGGCCATCTGGGGAGTAAAGCAACACATGGAAGACCTCTCTCTCTGCTTTTGCCTCTCTGTAACTCTGCCTTTCAAATAAATAAATAAATCTTTAAAAAAATAAACTATTACTGGAAATAGCAGAATTATTTGAACTGTATATGATATACTACTATATTTAAGGCAATCATTAATATCCATATGTATGTATCATTATCATACTATAAAACAGATTGTTTATGGATTGATGATCATCTGAAACATCCTAGAAATGACAGCAGGTATATCCTGCACCTGAAAATACATTACTCTAGCCATTCCAGTAGAGCTTTAAAATCCGATAAAGCTTGAATTTTTTTCAAATGGTAAAAAAGATAAACATCATTCATTCTATGGCTGCAGGATGGCAAGTGCCCAGCATTAAATATATGCCAGATTCAGCGACCTGTTAAAATAGACTGCATTACTTTGTATTAGCTTTGAGTACAACGACTTCCAATTTTGTACAGTGATTTTATGGCTGAAAAATCGGCCAAAGATCTCCATAAATTTAGGAAGGAAAAAATGCCAAGTTTGTCAGCAGAGATCAAATTATTTTACTATTCAAAAGACTAGTCAAAGCTGAAAAACAATAATAAAAATGAAAAAATATCCTACCTATTTCAGATACTATAGATTGATTTGCCCCACACCAAAAATCTCTTTTTCCCTTTGCTTTTCCCAGAATAGAAGCTATAAAAGTCAAATGTGTGCTGTCTCAGCCTCTGCACAGCAAGAAGTGACCAACAGACACATGCCAAGGTCTGTGGGTGGCCATGTTTTCCCTGGCCCTCTGCCTTGCACCAAAGTGTGCCGCACAGAGGCGTGCTGTCACAGTGCAGACATGCTGCTATCAATGAGTGAAAAGCCAGGGGAACTGCTGGGACCTAGACCCTCACAGGAGTCAGCTGGTTTTGTTTAAAGTTCAAAGGTTATCCCATTATTAACAGATAGGCTACAGCCATTAAGGTTTTAAACATTTAAGAGCTATCTTTTGGTTGTTTTTATGAAACTTGAGTGATTTGTTCAAAATTGAACTCCATACCACACCCCCAACTTGGGAAAATAGGAAGCTTTTTTCCCTGCAATATGTCTTTTCATTATATTGTTTGATAGCTTTAACTATTTTTTTTTAAAGATTTATTTATTTATTTATTTGAAAGTCAGAGTTACACAGAGAGAGGAGAGGCAGAGAGAGAGAGAGAGAGGTCTTCTATCTGCTTGTTCACTCCCCAGCTGGCCACAACAGCCAGAACCACGCCGATCTGAAGTCAGGAGCCAGGAGCTTCTTGCCAGTCTCCCATGAGGGTGCAGGGGCCCAAGGACTTGGGCCATCCTCCACTGCTTTCCCAGGCCATAGAAGAGAGCGGGATTGGAAATGGAGCAGCCGGGACACAAACCGGTACCCATATAGGATGCCGGCACCGCCACAGCGCTGGCCCCGCTCTAACTATTTTCAAAGTTGGACAGGCGACAGTTGTATTATAATCAATAGGATTTACTAGAAATTGTAGGCAGGCCCTCTGATCAAGCTTTGAATGATGTGTAAAGTTGGAGGGCACAAATGATTAAAAAGCAGAAGAGGTAAATATTTGAGTTCCAGGATTTACTTAGAAAACAGCAACATCATGGAATACTTCGAGTAGTTTTCCCCTACACCCATGACTATCATGGTATCCCTTGTTGAGTCTCTGAAATTCAGACTCAGATCTCAGTTCTACTCTGAGGACTACATGTTTGAAAAAGTAAAATATTTGCTTTATCTGGAATAAACTATTCAAGTAAATACTGCTATCAAAGAAGATGACATACTATTTTTGGATAAAAGCCTCAAATATTAATTAAAGCATCTCCAATAATTTGCTCACAATGCTAGTAAAAACTGATTCACCCAGATAATTGCATCTCATTTTGTTAACTATACTAAACAGCTTTGGCTTTTGAAAAGAGCTTTGGTTAAAAACATTTTTAAAATTAACATTTTTACTAAGTACTGTACCTAAGGTTAGCAAAATAATACTATTTGAAATGTAATTTTATCTACTTTTATAGATGATCATAACTGAGCTATAATTCTTTTTTCTCAAGTGTAAAGTTTTCACCCTAAAATATGTATATAAAGCTTCCTCCAAGTTTCATTATAACTATACCAAATGTTATTTAAAATGGAACTGTATATTTGTAATATTCCACTATCAATTTCCATATAAACTGACTCTCTTAATACTATGTATTTTCTTTTCATTGTTTGAACAATATTAGAATTCCATATCCTTCATTTCTGAAAACAAGATTGTTGTTCCAAATGGAAAAGTATGACCTTCTACTGTTGACAGAAAATACCTTCCCAGTACTGAATATCAAAACTGTCCTTGGCTTAGGACTTTCTAACTTGATTTAAAGTATCCTTGTTTAAAATGCTCCATCAAACCAGGAGAGTATTTTGCCGTCTATCAGGATGCTCTATCAGAATTTACCTGGGAGATATCCATCCTGCCTTCTTCTTTGGTTCCCTCTTGGAAGGTAAGCAGCCTCCACCCTCACCCCAACAACTAACTACTCGCCTGTAGTTTCCAACAAGGAAGTGAGGTCCCAAAATGTAATGGATCCAACACATGGCCTACAGCTGTCTGCACTGGGCAATGGCGAAGACATTTCAGGGAAACGCTCCTGTGCTGCAGGTGCTGGCTACTGCACCACGTGCTGTCACACCTGTGTCAGCCAGGCAGAAAGCAAGTTCTTGAAGAAATTCGGTTGGGCAGCAGGGAAGAACCTGTCAGGGTGCAGGACTCTCCAGACCAAATCCCATTCCCTGTTCCTTTGTGACAGGTTCAACCATTAATTGCTTCCACAAACATCCTCTGAGCACCTACAGCTACAATTCTTGCATTCAATTCTTGTCCATAAGGAACTCACTAGTGTGCAGCTGTTAAGTCTAATCTTTTCAGTGATACCTAGTGCTGTAATTCTGGTTCCACTTTGAGTTTTTTGTTTTGTTTTGTTTTTTCCTCTCCCTGATTTGAATCCCCAGGTACTAGGATCTACTCATCTTACATTCATGACTATTATGATATCCCCGGCTGGTAGTCTCTGAAATCCAGACTCATATCTCAATTCTACTCCAAGGACTACTGATACCGACCATCTCTTGTAAAGGAAATGTGTTCTGAGTATGACTTCTAGTCTTTGGGCCCATTAGCCCAGGCCCAGACTATCCAATAAAATGCCATTATTTTTACTGAAATAAGGTCATGTTCCCCTTCCTCAGATCAACTAATTTTTGATGGAGAAATTTCATCAACTCCCCGTATTTTATGGATAAAGCTATTAGTTTTCCTAAAATGTCTTTGGCATGAGGTTCTGAATTACAAAGTGGCAGAACAAGCTGTGGGTAGCAGTCATTTTACAATGGAAAGAAGGTCGGAACTCATTTTCAGCTGCAGTAGAGCTCGATGTGCAGCATGCCGCTCCAAAACACAGCCAAGTCTGTAGCAAGATGGCTACTGACATAGGAGGGTTCGAGTATCTTGAGATTGCAGGAAACAAACCCTTGAAAGATGCCAATTACATTTAAAGCTGATCCCTCTGCATTACAGAGTCTGTGAAGAAGTAGTCACCACTGTTTCACCACTTTAGAGGGTGTCACCAAAATAAACTCGTCAAGATTAACACAAAAATCACATCACAAAATAGCAATTCTGTTGTAAACTGCTTCTTCCACACTTGTAGTAGCTCTGATTTGAAAATGTGGCATACAGATTTGAGTGCAACATGTTTTGTTTGTTCCCTTTCAATGAGATGCTTCCTTTATGCCCATAGATTCAAAGTTGTAACATAATGACCCAAAAAGGATTGAGTAGGTATCACCCTTGCTACAACATGCTCCTTTTGCTAACATTTTGTAAGTCAATAATTTGCTAAATGCCACAAGACAAATGTATTTCCATTATAATATGACCACAAGCTTATTTGCATCACCAATACACAGCAACTGTATCATGTAATCAAGTATTTTGAGTAGCTAATTCATGCCAGGCATAGCTGTTCAATCCATAGTGATGTACAACTGCAAATTACCTTTGTGTTTTTCTCTTGTGGTTCTCAATTTCTCTAAATAGACAACAGAGTGGGAGGCATTGGAATGTGCCCAGTTCTTTCCTACCCTCAGGAACGGTGGTCTCACCAGCTCGCTGCACTCTGTGGTAACGCAGGTGCTGGTGACTAACTGTCCAGTTACCAAAAGGACAAATTATGTGAACACAAGAATGGATCAGTGGGGTCTGAGGTAGTGAGAGAGACTCAAGTAAGTAAAGCTGAGGGAGAAGTGACAGGGCAAGTGATGGTGGAAAAAGCAGTTAAGGAATAAGAACATTTAACACTTTTAGATATGCTCATGGGGCGGGAGAAAGTGAATACAGGAAGTGCACATGCTTTACATAATATTGAGAAATAAAAATGAAACTGGCAAAAATGTTTTGGGCCTTGCAAATCATAGACTATAGTACAGGACTGTCTATACCATTACAGTATTTCAACATACATAGTAATAGCAAGTTCCTAAGTTCAGGTAATTTATTTCCTTATGATCTTCAAAACAAAGCTCAATGGAAAATTAGGAAATTAAGAAAATCAGAAATTTCACTCAATTTTCCACAAGAACAGAATTTTTCCTACCTCTAAATGTGTACTGCATAAGATAAGCACACTGTTTTCCGGTGATATTTGTGTTACTTTTTTTATTTTTTGCCAGGCAGAGTTAGAGAGAGAGACAGAGAGAGAGTTATAGACAGTGAGAGAGAGACAGAGAGAGGTCTTCCTTCCATTGGTTCACTCCCCTAATGGCCCTAACGGCGGGTGCTGCGCCGATCCGAAGCCAGGAGCCGGGTACTTCCTCCCGGTCTCCCATGCAGGTGCGGCAACCCAGGCACTTGGGCCATGCTCCGCTGCCCTCCTGGGCCACAGCAGAGAGCTGGGAGCAACCGGAACTAGAACCCGGCACCCCAACCGGGACTAGAACCTAGGGTACCGGCACCGCAGGCGGAGGATTAGCCAAGTGAGCCACGGTGCTGGCCATGTGTTACATTTAATAATAAAGTAGATATGGAGTACATTTTTTTAACCACTAGAAATTTTTTTTTTCTACTTTTCATTTAATTGTAGACTTCACAGCCCCAGGGGTCTCAGGTATGAATATCCTCACTGTGAAAACTCAGGACTCATGAAGAAGCTATTTGCAAATGAAGTTGTTACTGAAGACTTTTAAACAGAATGATACCCTAGTGCTATGGACATTAGCGTAGACCATTCTTTCTTTCAGGTGGGGGCAGCCCTGTGCATTCCAGGATGCTCAGCAGCATCACTATTCTCCAAACACTCAATGCCTGCAACCCACCCCTAGGTGTGACAGCTACTGTCCCCAGAAATTGTCAAATGTACCCCAGAGGACAAAACAGCTCTGAGAGCCAAGCATTAAAGCAAACTGTTCAATTAGGATAACAATCCCAATACTTACATAGCATTATGCATCAGTCAAGATTCTAAGCATTTTACACATAACATGACTTGCAATTCAATCCTGAATAAAAACTCCATCAAGTAGGGCCTGTTTTAGGCTCCATTTCACAGATGAGGAAACCAAGATACTTGGGAGTTAAAGTAACTTGCTGAGGGTCACTGGCCATACAAGTGGCAGAGAGGGAAATCAATACAGAGTCTGGCTCCAGAGTTTGTACTCCTGATTTCTACACTACACCTGCTAAAATACAGGAAGAATAATCACAAATCAAGTTTTTTTTCATTCAAGATTTTCAATTTTTATTTTCTTTGATAAGCAGAGAAAGAGAGAGAAAGAGATGGAGAAAGATCTTCCATCTCCTTGTTCTCTCCCCAAAATGTTCATTACAGCCAGTGCTGGGCCAGACTGAAGTCAGGAACCTGGGCTTTAATTCAGGTCTCCTATGTGGGTAGCAGAGACCCAAGTTCTTGAGCTGCTGCTTCCCAAGGTGCGTATTAGCAGGAAACTGAATCAGGAACAGAATAGGCAGCAATCAAACCAGGCACTCTGACAATGGAATGCAGGCATCCCAAGCAGCAACTTAATCTCTACAAGGAATGCCTGCCCCTCATTCAAGAATTTTAGTAGTCTTGTAACATTGGATTCCTTAAATATATCTATTGCTTCCTGGATACTCATTTGTAAAACATAAACAACAATGGGATTAAAATAAAATACTCTATCAAAGGCAATTAGTAAGGCTTCAACAAAAGTTTAGGAAAGAATACAATGTTCTTCCTATTTTTTAATACTCCTTACACATCAATACATCATCTTCATTTTCCTTCCCTGTATAACTGCATATAGTAACAGCTGGTTATACAAAGGAATTTCTGTATACCTACTTTCTTTTGATTTGGTTTACTCCTACCAGTAACTTGAGATTCAAAACACCTCTTGGGTAACATCTTTTGTTTGCTGAGCATGAATCATAACAATAGGCACATGAGTCACTAGTGACTGCTGAGTATCTCTATGTATGTAAGGGACTGTGCTTGGGTTACACACTCTATATGCACATCGTATTCTCAAGTGATAAGGGGAACAAATGGCCTCCAACACCCAATGTCTATACTTGTATTAGTTATTTTTCATCACTGCATGAAATACCTGAGGCAGGCTAACTTTATGAAGAAAAGTGGTTTATTCTGGCTCATGGTTCTAGATGTCAGTGCATGGGGGCCTCATCTGATGCTGGCCTTCATGCTGATAGTCTTAAGGTAATGCACAGCACTACGTGGTAAGAGTCAAGAAGCAGGCACGTCTGTCTGTACCGTAGGGTCTCTTTTACCCTCCTCTTAATGCTACCAGGATTCAATCATGGGCCCCCATCCTCATGCCCTAATCTAATCAAATCAGCTTCCAAAGGCTCCGCACCTAAACACCATAGACCATAGTCAGATTAGGTTTCTACCTCCTTAATACATTGACAAAAGACTTTGGGAATTAAACTCCTGCTTGAGATGGAGAAAGTGGAGACAAATCACATTCAACTATAGCAATGCTTTAATCTCTCAACCTGTGAATGTTATTTTATATACAAAAGGACATTGGAAGATATAAATAAACTTACTTAAGAATAACTAAAATGACCTTAAAATTAGAGACTAGCCTGCATTGTCCAGGTAGGTAGACCCATTTTAATCACCTGATCCCATAAAGGCAAAAAACATTCTCCAGCTGGGGCACAAGAACTGAAGCAGAAGAGAAAGTCACAGAGATTGAAGTGACTAGGACTTGATGGGATATTGCTTGCTTGGAAATGGATGGAGTATGTTCCTTTTGGAGCACATACAATGGTACCTTTTGATCTGTGGGGAATGTGTTCCAAGAACCAGTAGAGGAGTGAACTCTTGAACACACTGAGCCATACATATAGTATGTTTTCTCTGACACATATGTACCTATGATAAGGTTTAATTTATAAATCAGGTATAGTAAAAGCTTAACAACAATAAAATAGAACAAGTAAAACAAAATAATGTACTAAGGGTTATATAAATGTGGGCTGTCTCTTGAAATAGCGAGGACAAATATTCATGTTTTCAGACTGCAACTGATCATGAGTAACTGAAAATGCATAGAGAAGAGAGGTTGGGGGAGGATGGCTACTTATTATAACAGTGGAACCATAGAGAGAATAACATGGCCCTGTGCAAGAATGACAAGCAAATTTATAAAGCATTCTATATTTTTAAGATTGTACAACATGGTGAATATACTTTAATGTATTTTTATCCTTGAAAGTTGCTGAGAGTTGATTTTAAGTGCTCTTACCAAAAAAAAGGTGAGGTAATTGATATGTTAATTAGTTGGATTTAGTCATTCTACAAGGAAATGTATTTTAAAAACATGATACATGCAAAAAATACATATGCATTTTATCTGAATGAATGAATGAACACAAGGGTACTTCAAAAAGTCAGTGGAAAATGGAATTGATAGTTTATTTTGATGCAAAAATTTTGAAGTTCATATATCTTTCTTTCATAATACAATTCCCATTAACTTTTTTTAAAAAAGTTTATTTGAAAGGCAGAGTTACACAGATAGGGAAAGACAGAGAGAGATATCTTCCACCCACGAGTTCACTCCCCAAATGGCTGCAACAGCCAGGACTAGACCAGATTTAAGTTTGAAGCCAGGATTTCTTCTGGGTCTCCCACATGGGTGGAGGGAACCCAAGCACTTGGGCCATCCTCTGCTGCTTTTCTAGGTGCATTAGCAGAGGGCTGGATTGGAAGTGGAGCAGCTGGGACTTGAACCAGTGCATGCATATGGTTGTTGACTTTGCAGGCTGCAGCTTTACCTGCTATGCCACAACTCCAGCACCTCCATGAACTTTTTGAAGACCCCCTCACAGAAAATAGAGAGGGGCAACAGTAACAAAAAATGCAGGTGGCTTTGAGGAGTTGAGAGTCTCCTGGCTGACAGCCAGCAGGACATGGTGACCTCAACCCTACAGTTGCAAGGACCTGAATTCTGCCAACAACACAACCGAGCTTCTAAGCAGATTCTCTCCCAGGGACTTCAGATAACAGTCCATGTCAGCCAACATCTCCTTTTTGGTATATGAGACCCAATGCAGAGAAACTAAACAAGCCCAGTGCAACTCTGATGAATGGAACTGTGAATTAGTAATTGATCCTGTTTTAAGCCACAATATTTATGACTATTTGTTACAGCAGCAAAAGAACATGCTCAAGACAAGCAGGAAATTTGGCCACTGATAAATAATGAATTAGCAAAGGCAGGTAGGAGTTTAGAAACCCGGGTCTTTCAAACCCTTAAACTATTTCCTTAAATAATCATATCTGCATTGATTTCCTAACATGCAAATTGTTTAGCATCCACTTACAGCCTTCTAACAGATGCCATGAAAGGCAGGCATGCTCATCACTTTCACATATGAGAGACAGAGACTCAAAGGCACTGTGTATGGATGGATGCAGGGTTGGACTGTTAAGAAGTGACACAGCTGTGAGCTCTTTCATCTCACTGCCTTTATAAACCTGTGCTGCCTTTAACAGCAAGAGAGTAATAAATATAGAGGTTTAAACAAAACGAGTCACAAAAACACAGGGGGAGAAATGATTTTCTGCTGGCAGAGGTAAAAACAAGTAAGAATTTATGGAACAGCTAAGATTTAAATCAGGTCTTGATGGACAGGTGGGATTTCAAAAGATGAATGGTACGACTTAATTATTTAATTGATTCGGAATCAATTCCTTTTGTGTGTGTGAGCACTTGTGTATGTGTTAGAGAGTGTGTGTGTGTGTGTGTGTGTGTGTGTGAGAGAGAGAGAGAGAGAGAGAGAGAGAGAGAGAAACATAGGGAGAAGGGGGACAGGTCACCATTAAAGTGTTTGAACTCCCCCACAGCATAAAATAGCAATATGGTAGTTACTAAGTGCTGACCATCTCAGGGCAGGTAAGTTTGGCTCACAATCTAATATGTCGTAGGCATGCTCGCATCATAGTTAATGGAACAACACAATGCTAATGCTGGTGAAATGTCATTTCAAAAAGGCAGAACTAGGGCGCAGGTTTGTGCAGTTAAGATGCACACTGGGACCCCTGCATCCCATATCGGACTGCATGGGTTCAAGTCTGAGCTCTGCTTCTTTTTGTTTTTCTTTTTATTTGACAGATAGAGTTACAGACAGTGAGAGAGACAGAGAGAAATGTCTTCCTTCTGTTGGTTAACTCCCCAAATGGCCACTACGGCTGGCGCCACGCTGATCCGAGGCCAGGAGCCAGGTGCTTTTTCCTCATCTCCCATGCGGGTGCAGGAGTCCAAGCACTTGGGCCATCCTCCACTGCCCTCCCGGGCCACAGCAGAGAGCTAGACTAGAAGAGGAGCAACCGGGACTAGAACCCGGCACCCATATTGGATGCCGGCACCGAAGGTGGAGGATTAACAATGTGAGCCACGGCGCCAGCCCCTGTGCTCTGCTTCTGACTCCAGCTTCCTGCTACTGCACACCCTGTGAGGCACCAGATGATGACTGAACTATTTGGGTCCCTGCAACCTACATGGGAGACTTGAATAAAGTTCCAGGCTCCTGGCTTTGACTTGACCCAGGCCTAGCTACTGTGAGCATTTGGGAAATGAACTAGTTGCTGGAAGATCCCTTTCTGTTTCTCTTTCAAATAAATCAAAATAAAAAAATATAGAAAAAAGTGAAGAAGGCAGAATGTTCTGTAATGAATATATAGTATAAGTCCAGGAAATCTGCCTCTGACACAGAACACTGCAACAGAGAAATGTCTGATAACGATAATGAAGCAAAGCAGATATCTGGATGCAGCAGAGAGAGACACTGGGAGGCAGGCTCCTGTGCAGCCAGGCAAACTGCTCTTCCCTGTCACTCAGGAGGCTCTATGCCACACCCACATTGTGCTAAAAATCAATACTCCGCCCCCTGGCCATAGCTGATTAGATACCTACCTGAAGCTGGGTCAGAGCTTCTAGCAATTTAGAATGGAGCCTCTCAGATAGTTACTAGAGACTCAATCAGTGCTTAAACGCATTGGCCATGTAAACCTGGAGGCTGACCCATAGCGAGCTTGTCTGCAGAAAAAAAAGTCAAACAAGTCTATCTAGAGATACAAGACCAAGTAGCCCATGAAAAGAAATGAACAATAACAGCTTTGGTTCCCGGTGCCTTCTAGACTTGCAGTTCCAGTCCCTCTGAGGTCCTGGTGTATTTTTTGACCAGGATCCATGAGATACCCCTTTTTACGTTTGTAATAAAACATCTCTAGGGTCCGGCACTGTGGCATAGTGGGTAAAGCCACTGCCTGCAGTGCCAGCATCCCATATGGGCACTAGTTTGAGTCCCAGCTGCTCACCTCCAATCCAGCTCTCTGCTATGGCCTGGGAAAGCAGTAGAAGATGGGCCAATTCCTTGGGCCTCTGCACCCACGTAGAGACCTGGAAGAAGTTCCTGGCTCCTGGCTTCGGACTGGCACAGCTCTGGCCATTGCAGCCATTTGGGGAGTAAACCAGCAGATGGAAGACCCCCCCTTCTCTCTCTGCCTCTGCCTCTCTATAACTCTGTCTTTCAAATAAATAAATCTTAAAAAAGAAAACTCTGTCCTCCTTTAGTCTAAATTGAATGGATTTAAATATTTACAAAATGATCACTTCTGTCGGGTTTTCAAAAAGGCGTAAGAGGATCCTGTGTGTTCTGTTTCCAACACCTAGGAAAACCCCAAAGGTGGGGTAAATGTACTCTCCTGCTTTTCCACATTGGGCAGACTGGCCAAAGCCTGCTATGGAAAAACCAAACCAGGGAGCAGAGGCAGCCTCTCCAACATCCATGGCTACCAGCCCAGGCACTGTGCTCAGCCGTGCCTGGCAAGCCTTCCCTTGCCTACTCAAGTCTGTCATCCTTTGTCACTTTGCAGTAAGCACTCTGCGGCCTCTCCAGTTCTGTCCACAGCAATCTTCTTGAAAGAGTTGCCTATGAGCTTCCTCAGCTACAATGCAGCAAGGTTACCTTCACCTGCTTGTTATTAAATCCAAAAGTGATTCTCAATCCTTACACTTAACATTAAACATCTAGAAAACGTTCCTCGGCCGGCGCCGTGGCTCAACAGGCTAATCCTCCGCCTTGCGGTGCCGGCACACCAGGTTCTAGTCCCGGTCGGGGCACCGGATTCTGTTCCGGTTGCCCCTCTTCCAGGCCAGCTCTCTGCTGTGGCCAGGGAGTGCAGTGGAGGATGGCCCAAGTGCTTGGGCCCTGCACCCCATGGGAGACCAGGATAAGCGCCTGGCTCCTGCCTTCGGATCAGCACCGTGCGCCGGCCGCAGCTTGCCGTCCGCGGCAGCCCTTGGAGGGTGAACCAACGGCAAAGGAAGACCTTTCTCTCTGTCTCTCTCTCTCTGTCCACTCTGCCTGTCAAAAAAAAAAAAAAAAAAAAGAAGAAGTTCCTAATTGTCATACTCTGCTGGTTTTCTCACTGCATCTCTGAGCTCCTTCCCTGTTATTATCTTACTCTGTCTACTGAATGCCCATGTTCTTCAGGCTTCTTTGCCTTCATCTCTCCTAATGGGACATTCTGTCCTGAGGGATCTTCTTTACTTCCATGGTTGATGGTCTCAAGGTTGGTATCTCTGATCTGGACCTCTCTTTGCAATCTTGTATATTTTCTCCTGCTTACAAGAGAGCTATTCTAATTATCCATTTCTCCTCACTAATGTATCACACCTCAAACCCCACAATCTGTCACCCCCTCCTCACTCCACTCCTCTACCTGGGATTTCAACTGCCATCCAACCCTTTGTTCAATTCAGGAACCCAGGTACCATCTCTTATTCAATTTCCTCCCTCACTCGCCAGAGTTAAGGGCTCACAAAGTTCTATACAATTCATTCTATCTTTATTTTAGAGTCAGCAGAGACTGAGAGCTTTTGACCACTGGTTCACTCTCAAAATGTACACAATGGCCTGGGTTTGGGGCTGAAACCAGAAGCTGGGAATGCTCTGCAGGTCTCCCATTGAGTGGCACAGCTCAGCCGTCACCACTGTCTCCCAGGGTCTGCATTAGCAGGAAGGTGGAGTCAGTCTAGCACCGGGAACCAAATCCAGGTTCCATGATGTGGGGCAAGGGTGTCTGAACCATTAGGCTAAACATTCTGCTTTTCAATTTTATTTTTTAAATTATCTCAAGGATATGTTCACTTTCTCTAGCTCCACTATCCCCTTTTTATATGTAGGCCATTATCATCATTTATTTGCATTACTGATGAGCATTCTAACACATGTCCTTGACCCCAGCATCATCTGAAAATGCAAAAATGGGCCGGCGCCGCGGCTCACTAGGCTAATCCTCCGCCTTGCGGCGCCGGCACACCGGGTTCTAGTCCCAGTCGGGGCACCGATGCTGTCCCGGTTGCCCCTCTTCCAGGCCAGCTCTCTGCTGTGGCTAGGGAGTGCAGTGGAGGATGGCCCAAGTGCTTGGGCCCTGCACCCCATGGGAGACCAGGAGAAGCACCTGGCTCCTGCCATCGGATCAGCGCGGTGTGCAGGCCGCAGCGCGCCTACCGCGGCGGCCATTGGAGGGTGAACCAACGGCAAAAGGAAGACCTTTCTCTCTGTCTCTCTCTCACTGTCCACTCTGCCTGTTAAAAAAAAAAAAAAAAAAGAAAATGCAAAAATGATATTATTTCCCCAACTTAAACGTATCTCCCCTCCTCCTGGTTCCCAAGAATATCAGGATAAAGACTACACACTTCACAAGATTTCTTCTCTGCTTTAGTTCTGTGGCCCACTTCTTAGCATGTTCTCAGCTACAATACTGTAGCTCAGTTCTCTGGCACCCAA
The DNA here is from genome assembly GCF_033115175.1 of Lepus europaeus. Classification (NCBI taxonomy): domain Eukaryota; kingdom Metazoa; phylum Chordata; class Mammalia; order Lagomorpha; family Leporidae; genus Lepus; species Lepus europaeus. The sequence goes on from NC_084829.1 coordinate 118,156,960, forward strand.
AATAAACTTATCTTTTAATTCTGCATCTCAACAGTGGTATTTGAAGTAACACTGAATACCTACCTCACTGTGAATTTAGCATTCAAATTTCATAGTTATACTTTTTATGGAATCTCTCATTTAAAAATTAAATAATTGTAAGGTTATATATTCCAAAATTTACAAGTCATAGTTTCCTCAGGACCAGGAATAGAAAAGGAAGCAAAATTAGAATTTGTTTCCTTCAGTCTTTCTCATAATGCTGATTTAAACAACTTTCTGGAACTCTCAATTATTTTTATTAGTACTTAAAGCATTATTTTAAATAATTATATATACACACAACCATGTATACATTATGTGTATACATATTATTTAGGTATATCAAATGCATGAATACACACTAATAAACATAATGCTTAATGTTGAGCACAATATTGCTCTTAAGAGAAGCTTTTCCAAAGAATCTGAACATGGGTTTTACTTTTAGAACCAAAGCATAGTGTTTGCCACAGCTGGGATGGAGACACTGCTCAAGGCTCTGGAGAGCGTCAAAGCCCCAGAGGCTGAGTGAAGCCCAATGGAGTCAGTGCCTGATGGCAGAATGCTTGTGAGGGTCAGACAGACCTGAGTTCAAATCTCCAGGAAGGCACATTGGAGCTTTGTAACTCTGGACAATGTTCTGGACTCTTTCTTAGCCTCAAGTTCATATGTGTAAAATGGAGGAAACAATATTGAACTCAAGGTCATTCTGAGAATTGAATGAGAATAGGGACATAAAGGGGTTGGCACAGTGCCTAAAAAGAAGAAAACACTGGAACATGTGGCATGCAGCGTTTAGTTGCATACTTTCAAGACTCTAAAATTACAATTGTGGATAAAGCAGACAAAAATCTATACAACATTTAAAGAATCTAGTTATTGACTTCTTTAATTATGTAAGCATACAGATCTAGCTACATGGACAATCAGGTAAAGAGACATTCTCAGAACAGGAAGAGTCACAAATCCCTTATATGAGAAGGGAGAGGAAACATATGTAGAGTGTAACAAAGGCACTGCACTTTTATCAAATATCTGGTTTTAGTTGCTGCCACTATTTCAAACCTACAGAGAAAGATAATTACCAGGCACTGTTGTTGTTCATAAAACAAATACACCTAAAAATAGCTGAGGTTTAAAACAATAAAATTCTCATTTTTAATATTAAGGCAAAATTCTACTTAAAAGAGAAATCTCCCACTTGGGATCTTGTTATGTAACAGTGGAGAACTGGAGTACATTATATACAACAGGCATTCTCTTTTAGAGTACTGCTGTGTTCTGTGCCCCCTGAGGGTTGTGAGGACAGAGCACTCCGGAGTGAAGTGTAGCAGCAGTGATCTCACCTTGCAGTGGGGGAAGAACCTTCCCTCCCTGCCAGTTTGCTTTTATCACCTTCAAATCAGATCCTGAAAGTGCTGCCTGCAAAGATCCCCTGTGCTCTGGAACACAGGGGCAACACAACAGTGATGCAGATTTCAAATCAAAGGCATCACTTCCTGGGCTAGTTCTGGAGCAACTCTATGGAGAGCTTAAGGCCCACAAACACATTAACCAATCACCTAACTAGACAGCTTTCTCCCTCAGGAATTCCAATCTGAGCAGCTGGAGAGTGCCTTGCAGGGCTCAGGGGAAAGGTAACCTGTCTGCAGGCAGTGGTGGTGTGGGTGATTCACGTGTCAGGCTTCCAGGAAGAGGTGAGCTGCGAGATCCTGCTGACAAGCACACTCCATTCCTGATTACGAAGGTGACTAATAAGCGGATGTGTCTAATATTTATAACCCCACTTCTGCTGCTTTCCTGCTGTCTCCTTCTGTGCTGCTCTCCTCTAAGACAAAACACCAAAGAATACACGATGTAAACAGCAAGGCATGGCAGAAAAAGGCAGTCGACAGGAAACCGAGCAGAACTAGGAAAGTGAAACTAACACATGATTACCTGTGGCATATTTAGTTATCAAATCCTAAATCTCTGTTAGCCCATCAGTCAAACACAGGAAACCTAGGTCTGAAGCTTTATCTATGAATACACACAGCCAGAGCAGTTTTCCTAATAAGGAATCCACAACTGGTTAACTCAGGCTAATACCTGGTATTACGTTTTGCCAAACTTCTTCCCTGTTTTCCAAGAAGTCCCTTCTGAATGTCTGAACTCTAGTGTGGATGCCTTAGTGAAACCTAGAGTGTAATTCTCCACATCACAGGTGGGTGGAGAGCTACAACCGCAGAAGCATTTGAAGACACTGATGTCCCGGGCTCACAGGCATACATACTCGATTGGAATGGGACTGAATTAAAGCATTAAAAATACATGAATAGCATCACCCTCCCTCACTCCCCCAAAAGAAACTGTTTTTAAACCTCTGTACTTGAGTCCATCTTACTATGCTACATCTTGAATTGGAGCTCTTTCCTAAATTTATAAAATTACAATTGTCTGTTTCAAATCAGTTTTACAAACATTTGGCACAGCATGGGAAACAAAGAGAAATATCTTTTGATTTTTCTTTTCCTGTGTTCCTTACCACCAACTAAGGGCAAGCAGATTTATAATTCTAATATTGAAAGCTATGGGTCTGGGTAGATTGAAAAGCTAGGAAAAAACGGGGCTTCAAAATACATCTATGCCCAGGAAAAATACCTTTACCACTTAATATTATGCAATTTTTATTAAATAATTCCTGATTTCAATTCTAACATGAAATACTCTTAAAATTAAGAATTATATCATAGATTAAGGGCTACTATTTTAAGTTGAATCATAAGAATTTATGTGTCTTATGTTAAGACTAACAGCAACCAAAATGTTTTTCAGAAGTCTTTAAGAGTATAATTTTCTAGAAAGAGGGAGTAAACTTTTAGAATGTTAGTTGGTTTTCTGTTTCCAAATTTAATCCTCCAGGCATAAACTACCCAGTTAATAAAGAGCAGATTAAAGCCAACCACGAAAAGTTATTAATTCAGTTTTCCATTTCATTCTTCACTTCTTGTTTTCAATGCAGTAGGAATCTGTACTGCCAACATAGCTAAAGCTGCAGCAGCTCTAATAATCAACGGATATTATCACAAAGGCTGCAGAGATGTCCTAAAATGAAGGCACCATATGCCTAATTATTGAGCTAAATTTATACACATAGCTATCTCTGAATGAAAGACTTTCAGCATTTTGGTTCACACAATATTTCTTTTGCTGCCCTAACACTATTTCTTCAGATTTTGTTCTTTGCCCAGGCTGTCCTTCCTCTGCCCAAATCTGAGTGTTTCTGTGACATCAAGCTAGGAAGTCGGAGGAAACTGGACACTGATGAATGAATGAGAACCTGCTCTGTTTAACACCCTTTCTACTGTCTCCCTAAGGATAAGTGTGACTTTGGTGGAAAAATAACTGAAACAAGACAAACAATGCTTACTTTCCTGCCACAGGAAGCACAGATTTGGCAGCAGCAACTGAAGAGGAAAACAACAATAGAAAATAGGAGATATTGCTCAACACACCAATGCTGCAAACAACTTTTCCCTTCCTGGAAAAAACTTCCTGAATCCGATTTACTTACAAACTCTTTTCCTTTAAAAAAAAAAAAAGATTTATTTTATTTATTTGAAGGGCAGAGTTACACTGGGAGAGACAGAGAGAGACAGTGATATCTTTCATTGGCTGGTTCACTCCCCAAATGGCTGCAACAGCTGGGGCTGGGCCAGGCCAAATCCAGGAACCAGGAGCTTCTTCCAGGCCTCCCAAATGGGTGCTTTTCCAGGTGTATTAGCAGAGAGCTGGATTGGAAGCAGAGCAGCCAGGACTGGAACCAGCGTACATATGGGATGCTGGCATTGCAGGCTGCGGCTTAATCTGCTATGCCAGAGTGCCGGCCCCACCAACTATTTTTCTTAGCAAAAGTCCAAGATTATTACTCCCATCCATCCCTAATTGCTAATAAATGATAAATATTTATTAAATAATGCTACATGCCATTGTACTCAGCATTGTGCTGAGAGATTCACATACACTTCCTATTTTAACTCTTAGAACTCGGCAATAGTTATTACCCCACTTCGCATTGTTTCTGTTCTGACAGACTTCCTCAACAGTCTACCGAGATTGTAAACAATTTTGGTGATGGACTGAATGAAACTGTTTCTCATTTTGCTCATATTTAATCTGAATCACCTTCTATTGTCAAATTCTGGACCATGAACCCAGTGGATAGGGAAAGAAGCCTCCTCTGTTAAGGGGTCTGAAATCAGCAGAAAGATAACACATACTTGTATAAAACAAAGGCAGAAATAATAAATGACGTGGGATTTGCAGAAGTGGGGATATCAGTAAAGGCTGAGAGTACAGAGAGGGCTGCGTGAAGACATAGATTTTGAGCAAGTAAAAGAACACTCTTTTTGAGGGGAATGAAATAAACAAGGGAAAATTCTACATTACATGTGTTTTGGAGATAGTAATGATTTAAGTTTGATGAAAGCAGAGTCCTTTCCAGTAAATAATTGAAAATATGACTCAGGAAGCAAACTGAGCTCGATGTGTAGAAGCTAAGGAGTTACAAATTCATTCCACAGCAATGTTTTCCAAATTGAAATCATTAGCCTAACAGCATCAGCATTACCTGTGAACATATTAAAACTGCAGATTCTGGGGCCCACCCGTGTCCATTGAATCAAATTCTAGGGACAGAGCCAAGCAATCTGTATTTTAACATCTTTTCCAGGTGATTCTAGTACACCTTGAGGTTTGAATTGCTGCTTCATATGAAATGGGAAGACCACTATAACTCTGAGATGAGCACCACGAGAGGAGTGATATTTTAGGAAGATTAATCTAATCTCTGCAGAGTGGACTGCAAAAGGAATCACTGGCAAATTCATAGGCTCTACCCTGCAATTAGTATATGAGATAGCACATTTCAGGAGATATAATGTTAAACTGGGAAACAGACGACCAGTGTTCTTCTCGCTTAAAATAGCACATTTTCTTACAAAAGAATATGCTTATAAAATTTTGATTCCTCTAGTGGAAAATAATATCTAACCTATAACTTTTCAACTCAGTGTGGTATTGTAAGCACTACTTATTGAAACACATTTTTATCTCAAAAATTTTTATTGGAAGAGAAAAAAAAAACCTCAAACCAACTTTAATTAGGTGTATCTTTATCTTCTATAACATTGAAACACAAGAAAAATGGCAGCTCTTATTAAATACAATATTACTCTAGATAGGAATGAACAGAAATGTGCCTAATTTAAAAATAACATATCTAAAAAAACACTGGTTCTAAATACAAAGCACACTGACTTGTCAACAAAACCACAGAACTTTTATGTTCAAGCAAATTTTGACCTTTAAAAGAATCTTACAATTATCTACATTTATTCTAATGATGCAAAATTTTTCAAAAGTTTTTTAGGAACCATTTTCATAGCTAGCCTATAAATTGTAAGAAAATAGATACAGATTTAACCTTACAAATCATTCATAAAAACTTTAAAACTGGGAAAAGTAATTTTAAACATACTCCACTCTTAAAACTAGATCTGATTCTGAACAAAGTTTGACTACTGTAAAAAAAAAAATAAACATTCCCTCAATAGATGACAGCTACACTTAGTGTATTACATAGGAGAAAGACTCCAAAGACCACTGGTCACCACTCCTGGAGTATTTTATTACTTAGAAGGGGATCACACTTTACCTGAGTAACTCCAGCTGGTATGTTTGTCTTTAAAAAGCTTATGCATACAACATAGCCAATAGATAACTGAGCCGGGGGAAATATGAATGAAAGGGGGACGTTCTTTCTCCCACCCTCAACCGAGTAGTGCTGCAAGTAAATTGATGACTATGAAGAGCCCATATCACAGAAATTTTGTATTCTTGCAGCAGAAGAAAAATAAGTACTTATAACTTGCACTATGGCTTTATTTTACCACTGAGAGAATACTCCAGAAATCATAATTTTTATTCACTCTAACTGCTAATGCAGCTTTCAACAGTAGTTAATAAATCATCTTCATTTTTTATGCTCCTCAAATACCTCATTCCCCCTTGAAAGCTACCAACTTCTTCATCATGCATTCTATGTTAAGTAACCCCAGAAGGATTAAATAATGAAGGCTAGCCAAAGTGCTTAATATGAGTGAATGTATACAATTTATTAAATATGTGCCAATTATAAAATACCCTTTTTACTACATAAAGTTCCTTTTATATTTCTTAATAAGAATGCCTTATAAAATTGCTGACTTGGGCTAATACCTCTGTAAATCAAAATATGGACTGGTCAGACGTTTCTAATTATGAGCTGAAAACCTGTAGCTGACTAGATTTAACATTCAACACTGCTAGTTCACTACAAAAATAACATGCCTCAGAGAACAGCATCCTAAACATTCTAAAATTACTATCATCTCAAACCACAATTTATAAAAATAATATAGTACATTTATGTCAATCGTTATTCATCATGTTAACGCAGTCTCAAAGCCGAATTTAAATAGTCCTGGCACTTGGCAGACTTTTATAAACTAACCAAGGTCAGAATATGAAACATGCAGCTATTAACTATCTTAAAAAGTATGACTGGGAACCTTGAAGGAGTTAGCAAACAAACAACAACCCCAAAACCCCCCAATCAAACAAAAACCAAAAGAAACAGAGCCCAAACTTCATAAACAAATCATACTTTCCTTTTATTTAAAAACAAAATACCTTAGACAAAAAGCCTATTGATTCTATTTAAAACCCTGAAGGTCTCTAGTGAAAAAAAGATTTGCCTGTCCTTTCAACCATAAGAATGTATGTTGCTATGAAATCCTAAGAATGGTGTCTTTTTCATTAATTTTTCTTTGATAAGAATTCAGCTTTGTAACAGACTTGGCATTTTCTGGCACCAATAAAACCCTTCTGAAATTCCATCTGGACCATGTTTGATCTTCATCTATGACCTTAAAAGATTAGGAAACTACCCTGATGAATTCTAAAAAGAGAATGTCCCCCTCCCCCCCATCTCCATGCCTGAATCTATAGATGTTAATGCCTTTCTCATGTATCTGATGCAAATCCCAACTAGGACTGAAAAATGAAGAAGAGCTGGTGGAAGGAGACAGGGTCTCAGCTGTAGGAAAGTGGGCTGCTGGTAGGTACTTATTAGCAACTCCTTATCAATAAAAATAATTGTTTATCTTAGGTGTCCAACACAGGGAAGAAGTCAATATGTAAAGTTTTTTTGGCATAAAACTGTATCCATTGCCTTCAGGACGTGGCCTCCCTGTGGAGCACACATGCTTCCAGCCAGCTGGGGAGGTGTGTCTCCTCTGCTATCCCAGGCCTTAGGACTCAGAGCTCTGCCTTCTTCCCAGCCTGCTCCTATAGAAAGGCTTTGTTCTATACAACTCACAATGAGTAAATGTAAAGGAAATTCTAAAATAAATTATGATGCTTCTATCTCATGTATTATACTATGGTAAAATGACACTTAAAATGAAAACACACACACATATATATACATATATACATACACACACATATATATATATATACATACACACACACACACACAATGGGTTATCACTATGGGAAAAAAAAAATCTTCCATGTTGGGGCAGGCGAAGAGTAGTGTTGACCCTGCTTATTTCTGAGGAGGGAACTGTGAAGAGTTGTTTTTCTTTTTTCTACTCCTATGTACTTTCAAAATGTTCTTTCCTAAGCAGGCATTTGTTTATAATGAAATAACACAATGAAAGATACTTGCTTCTCCTAACAACTTATTATGTTCCTTGCTGTGACAAATCTCAAAGTTTGATTTCTGCTGAGCAAGTTGGGTGATATACCTTTAACAGCAAACTTCAGCAAGCAATGCACCAAAGAAAGAGAAGCACCAGTGGTGAAATTTCAGGCAGCCGGATGGAAACTTTGACCCTGGGCACATACCCCTGTGCTATCTTCATCATTCCACAGGTCTGTCCTTGTGCCTTATGTCCCAACATACAGTTACAGTGAGGAAACATACTCTTTTAATAGCTACAGCATATATTCCCATGAAAGATGTGCTAGAGTTAGGCAATCAAGGCCTTATCATAAATCAGAGAAGTTGGATGTACCAATCCCAGCATGGGCCTAGAGCCCTGGCCTCCTATCTATGAAACCCTCTTGTCTCTTGGAAGAACCAAGCATTCTTCAAGCCATCTTGAAAAGATGATTCTGTGAAGAAGCAGTTGGCAGAAATGGATACTCCAGCAATAGCTCATGGTCCTTGGGTGGCTTGAGTTTGTGTTTCACCATAGTCTTTCACAGGCCTATATACATCAATTATTGCCACATCGTTTTCCATAAACTCCAAGCATGGGCAAACAGGCTTTCTCAACAGCACTGCAACAAGGATTGCTTTAGAATGTGGTGTGCCACTATTAGTAAACTTCCAGAACTTGGCGTCCTTCAATCAGGTTTCATATCCTTATTTCCATGCCTTCTCTCAGACTAAGTTGCTCATATTGAATACTCCCATACAAGGGGCTGGAGACAGGACAATCTAATGGAAACCCACATATAAATAAATGAAAACTGCAAATAAAAGTTGGTACAATATGGTGGGAGTGTTACTTGTTTGCAAGATACAGAGCGAAAGTAGTAGAACAAATTAGGAACTGGACTTTTCATAATTTTAAGAGCCAGGGAGACAAACACAGTGTTAAAAAACAAGTCAGAGTGAGGGAGCAGACAGTTTAAAAAAGTCAAGTAAACATAAAGGATATGCACCCTTTTTAATTTTATTATCTTCGTTCTGGATTATCTGCAAGAGCGCTGAGCACTAATGTGCCCAGAGTATTTGTGATAGAAATGAGGGCTGTGATTCTTAAATGCTCTTAAACCTTAATCTCATTTGGTTTTCTTTCAAGTACCTAATGATCACAGAAGTCTTTATCTGGACTCATGGTGGGTGGAGCAGTGCTGGCACATTCCTTGGAGTAAAGGAATGAGCCAGTACTGCTTTGTCTGGCAATGCCTCACCCAGCAAAGATGTTCCTTCTTCCTCCCGGATGTGATCCTCAAGGCTTCTTGTTGTTGGCCTGCCATTCAGGGCTGAGGAAGAGGGAGGGCACCGCTCGACAGTCTCCAAAGCACATGTTCTCACTGCAGTCAAGATTATCCAGGCTGATCTGGGCCTGGGCACTAAGAAGCAATTTCCAGCCCTGCTTTTGGACACTGGGAGAGTCTTAGGAAGTTGCAGCTCACCAGGCCCCATTTCTCAGATGTAAAGTGAATACTGGAGCTCAGGAGCTCCTTCAGGGTCTGAAACCCTATTACATTTAAATTCAATGGGAAGCCCTCAAAAAGATCAGACTTTATGAGCTCCAAAGTATAACCGATCTCTGCAAACCATGACTATCGGGTAATAGACTTAGATCTGATTATAGAATTTGCCATAATTATACATTTTTTAAAAATAGTTTCTTAACATTTCTAGGGCAGTCATCATGGAGCAGTGAGTTAAGTGGCCACTTGTATCCCAGATCGCATAATGAAATGTGAGTTCGAGTATAATAAGTGCTTGACTTCCAATCCAGCTCCCTGCTAATGTGCCTGGGAAGGCAGTGGAAGATGGCGGGAGTCCTTGGACCTCTGCCACCCACACGGGAGGCCTGAATAGAGTTCCTGGCTCCTGGCTCAGGCCTGGCCAGCCCTAACCATTGTAGCCATCTCGGGGAGTGAACCAGCAGATGGAAGACCACTTTTTTTTTTTTCTCTCTCCTTGTATCTCTGTAAATCTGCCTTTCAAATAAGTAAAATAAATCTAAGAAAAAAAAAATTCCTCTAAAGACAAACTTGATTGAAATTCACTTTACTCAATCTCCCTACTTTGAGGAATGTTTTAATGCTTAAGAAGACAAGCCAACTGGGACTGCTTTGAAATGATGATACTTTAGAAATAAGCACATCTGGCTTTGAGACAAATTCATACTATAGCACATATTTTTAAGTGCAGAAGCTGAAGAGGTATACCCAGAAAGTTTATGATGTTAAAGATACTTAAGGATTTTTTGGAATCTGGCAGGAATATGAGAAAACCAGAGTTGACCACACCACAATAAAATTGTAGCCATCTGGAGAGATCATTTAGCTGAATTGGAGATGTATCTCTTTATGCACCAAAACTTAATTTTAACTATTTTTGATCATTTGAAACTTCCTGATCCACTTTCTTGATTTATTGAACAGTAGATGGAACAATGTAATCTTGGCTTGGTGGCTTTAGGTGTGGATCAGTAACAAGTAACATTTATAATGTTTCCAAGGCATTCCTGATACCATTCTAAGTATTTCACAAAGTGGGTACTATTATTATTCCCATTTTACAAATGAAGAAACTGAAACTCTAAGAAGTTAAGTAATTTGCTGAAGGTCACAAAGCTTGTGAACAGAAGTCAGGTAACTGAAGTCTAGAACATAGTCTTCTTTTTTTTTTTTTTTAAGATTTATATATTTGAAAGACAGAGTGATGGGGGTGGGGAGGGTAGAAAGAGGAAGAGAGAGGGATCATCCATCTGCTGAGTGACTCCCCAAATAGTTACAGCAGCCAGGTTTGGGTCAGGCCAGAGCCAGGAGCCAGGAACTGCATCTCAGTCTCCCACACGGGTGGCAGGGGCCCAAGTACTTGGGCCATCATTTGCTGCCTTCCCAGGCACATTAGCAGGAATGCTGGAATGGAAGTGGGTAGCCAAGATTTGAACCAGCTCTCTGATCTGGAAGGCTGGCGTTGTAAACAGCAGCTTAACTTGAAGCACCACAATGCTGGCTGTTAGAACATATCCTAATCACTGTAGTGCACAGAGGAACAGAGCAGGGACAGACAGGAGAACCCAGATTGTCTCCGGGACCTGCTGAGGTAGAGAGACCTATGTGATTTTGAAATGTGTGTCTTCTTTTAAGAAGTATACAGCCTTTCAGGATAGCTATCAATTCTCTTATACATAGTGCAATGTCAGAAGAGCATGCACGTTAATAGCTTGAATGAACTTCTTACACCATCACATCCCTATTCTCTGGGCAGCTCTCCACCGTTTACATATCAGCAACTCTGTCTTGCTTCCTTTCTCCCTTTTTAGTCCTCTCATATCTTCAAGAAGGATGTTTGATAGAATAATTATGTCTCTGCTTCATATAGAGATCTTTATAAAGAGAAGGGGATGTTACATCAAACTTTCCGTGGTAGCTTTAAAAAGAAGATGTCAATATTGTGCCTCCAGTTTAGATATTTTAAAAATTACCAGTTAACAAAAACTAACATAGAATCAGATTTAAAATACTACAAAATTGTATTGGCTGTGTTTTGTACTTACTGTACATTAGGGTCTATAAGCAATGAATACAGTCCATTTTTATATTTCAGAGCTTTATTTAGGAGGCAGGCTGCCACGACGGGAATAGTGAGCAAAACTCACTGAGGACCAGGATTTCCATTCTCAACTCAATTCTGCCACTAACTGGTGAAGTGATTTTCAGGTCAATCTATGTATCTCAGTTGCTTCCACTATAAAATGAATGCAGTGAGCTACCTCTAAGGTCTCATGCAGATACAATACTTTATGACCTAGAACATATGTTTAGTTTTAAAAATCAGAGATTTAAAAATTATCATTTTTATGGTGCACTGTTGGTAACTTTAAAAAAATTACAGAGTTTGTGTAAAGGGTCTTTTAACAAATTGAGAGGTAGGGGATTGAGGAATACAGCTAGTTCAATGACTGAACACCAAGTAAGGCACTAGGTGAAGAACACTGACAGCAAAGTTGAGACTCTCTTTCCACAAAGAAAGAACACCTCTCTCTTAAATTATTTTTTTAAATATGTATTTATTTTTTATTTGACAGGTAGAGTTTACAGACAGTGAGCGAGAGAGACAGAGAGAAAGTTCTTCCTTTTCTGTTGGTTCACCCCCCAAATGGCCGCTATGGCTGGCTCTGCACAGATCCGAAGCCAGGAGCCAGGTGCTTCCTCCTGGTCTCCCATGCGAGTGCAGGGCCCAAGCACTTGGGCCATCCTCCACTGCCCTCCTGGGCCACAGCAGAGAGCTGGACTGGAAGAGGAGCTACCAGGACTAGAACCCAGTGCCCACATGGGATGCCGGCGCCGCAGGCGGAGGATTAACTAAGTGAGCCATGGCGCCAGCCCCTCTCCCTTAAAGTAAACGCTAAGTTTCTTGTTTATCATTTTCATCCTAGAGAACAGACCATTGACCAATCATTTTATACTATCAAAAGAGAAGCTGCTGCTCTTATTTTGACCAATCAAAATTCATCTTCTGCAAACACATACAAGACTTATGATTTTGTAGGTCATAAAGAAATTAAAAGGTCATAGGGCCTCTCCCGATCTAGCAAATATCAGTAGCTCCCAGAGCAATTCTGACCTCTCTATACAATTACCCTTCATACCTCACATAGATCTGTAGTTCTTCTTCTCTCTGTCCTTGTGACACATGCCTACAAATCTTAAAGAATCTGTACTACCATAGCTTGTGAAATAATATGACTCAAATCTGCAAGTTCTCCAATAGGTTTCAACAAATTCAGATCTCATACAACAGCACTTCTTAAACTTGTGAAATACTAGGTTCAAGTGCTCAAGATGGATTCGTTCATTAACTCACCTAAGAAATACAGATGCATAGATTAGAAAATGGGTATTTCAAACCTCTTTTTACAACCCTAACCAGGTTCTAAGTCCTATATAGAGCCCTTTTATATGAATTTCTGTTGCCTGTGTTGGGGAAGACAGAATATTCCTCTCAGAGAATTTATCTGTAACTACAGAAAATTAACCTAAATATAATTAACTATCCATTAGCAATCTTCTCTTGCTTTTGCATATTAATATTCAATGATCAGCATCTACTGCAGTACTTACATTGTTGAAATCTTAATTTACATAGCTTTGCATTAGAGAGAAGCCTTTACAAACTCTGCAGACCCTCTCCCAGCTCAAAGTAGGATGATCTCCACTGGTCCATGTTCAAGGACACAGGGTGTCATGGAGCAGAGAACAGTGGAATAGGCAAGCAGCTGAAGGGTGTCTAAGCCTCTTGGAATAGGTCTTCAAACTGTAGCTTTTATTATTTTGTAAATGTTATTTTCTGCACTAGAACGTCCTATAAAATAAATTGAAGTATCAAAATAAAATAATTTTGTTTTAATCAAAGTAGATTATTCCCACATCTGATCTTTACTAGAAGTTAATTGTCAATAGTTAACATAATTACATATTGTATTCAAAGCTGTATATGAAAGGCCCGAAAAAAAACCACCTATTTTAACCATTAGCCACCAGTATCAAAATTTTCTTTATGGTTATATAAAATCTGGAATAGAAGACTAACAATGCTTTGTTTGGACAAACTGAGAGAGGCATTTGTGACTCCGCTGATAGGTCCAAAAGTCTTACATGATAGTCCCAAAGCCTGGATACCCCAGAACCACTGAGGTTGGTGCAGACTCCAGTGTCTGAGAGGAGGAATCCCCTCTAGCAATTTGTATTCAACCCCTTTTACCCAAGAAATCCAACAATAAACTGTTCATTCCCCAAGCTGAATTATGGCTCTAATCCTAAAGGGTAGTATAGACCAAAAAAAAGGGGGGGGGTAGGGAGAGGGAATAGAAAGGGGAAATGAATTATTTTCCTAAAAATTCCACAGTGCTACTTTAACTTCTGTGCTTCATTATTCTAACACTGCTTTTAAAAGCTAAGGACACTCAAATACAATTTCCAGATCAAACTCATGAAAATAAATACATACTATATATGAACATATCATTAATTTCTGGGACATCCCAGAGTTAATTCATTTACAAAATTTTCACAAGGACCAGGGAAATAAAATCTTTTTTTCTTTAATTTGAAGTTTTACATCACAGATTTCATAGTGGAAAATAGTAGAAATCACTCAACACTTTTTTATGAAAGGCATCAGGAATGTCCCATTTGAAATAAACCAACTATCCATCTCCTTTAAGACACAAATTTGCGAAAAAATTTACTGCAGTGCCATAATGCAACTATGTTGACATTATAAAAAATTGTAAGGACTGCCTTGGAACCAAATTCATGAAACAAGAGTTTATCTTCAATTATAGTCTAAGCTTCCAACATGTTACATCTGCCTTTATCTCCTCAATTTTAACAGAGGGGTCAGTGCTTTCAGGTGCAATACAGAACCTAAGTATAAAGAGAACTAAACATATAGGCACAATAAAGAACAAAACCAAAGAGAAGATTCATCGGCCAACAACAAGGAGTCCATAGTGTTTCCCCAAACTAGTTTTTAAAGTGTCAAGTCCAGTGTCCTATCCACAATGGGCAACCACTGTCTCCTCTCTAAATAGCACGGTTTTAGAATAGCCTGAGTACCTTTTTAATTTACAAAGACAGACATCTGCCTGAACCAATCTGATAGAAAATCATAATCCATTTCTTTCCGTTAGCCTTGCACTAAATGCTGAAGGCAATTATGCTGGCTCTTCTGGGTTCTCACAGCAACATGGAATTTTAAAAAACACATTTAGTTCCAGCACTTTATGCAACACCGGGCAGTTTCAAAACATGTAGGTGCTAAGATGTTAGCATCACATTTACACAGAAGCCACATCAATTCCCTTTTCATGGTTAATTAAGACCCTTTGATTTCGGGACACATTTTACATGGATCTACTAGAGATGGCTATGCACACTGAATACGCCATCCTGAATGGACTGCTCCTATCCCACTGCTTCTGCTCTAAACGCACTGTGAATTACTGGGCAGTGCTGGAGGCTTTTTAACATCTGTGCCTCTTCAGAATTGAGAATCTTTCCCAGGGACAACTGTGATGTACTACATGGTAGCTCATATGAATTCCGAGGCATGAAATGCATAAATTAAACTCTTCCTATTTAAGGGAAGCACAGGCAGATACAGGTCACTGGAAAACACTGGTGGGACCTCATGGAGAACGGAAACTACTAGCCAGAAGTTATCCAGGTGAGCAGAGTTCATCCCCCTGTCTGGGACGGTGTTAGACCTGAGGAGAGGCCACAAAGAAGCAGAAAGACAGATGCACTGTGGAAGTGAGCTACGTGCCCTGGAGGCACAAAGGCATTCTTCCTAGAGGAAACTGAAAAGCACTCAGACGCCCCATGACAGCTTCACCAAATGCATCGTTCTTAAACCTTGAGACAACAGATTGCCTCCCTTTTGCAGTCACTCAAGAACACACCTTCTCACCACCTCACAATTCTGCTTACTTTCTGAACACGCCACCAGGAAGCTTCCTTGACTGAGTACCTACCTGATGAGAGAACACAGCATTCCTGCTCAGAGACTGTGTTATTTTTCAAAACGCCAAAGTACTATTCCATTCATAAAGTACTCTAGAAAACTGAGTCAAGTTTGGGATGGCATGTTTTTAATATGGCCCCTGTCGCTCTTGACTCTGTGTGACACCCAGCTGGCAGAGGTTCACAGAGGGAAGTAGGTCCTCGAGGGAGCCATGTCCACAGCCTGCCTGCTGACAGGTGCCTGGCAGTAAGTCTGCACTTCACTTCAGTCCTGACTCCCTCACTAACTGGTTCTGGAACTCTGGGTCCTTCAACTTCGATCTTTAAAATGATAGGCTTTAAGGATTTTTAAGGTCCCCTTCTGCTTTAAGCTGGCCATGAACTTAATCATGTTGCAAGTTCTAAGTGAAAATTACAAGAAATTACGTAAGACATGCCAAAGTCCATGTTTGTCCTAGATTAACTTTGTCGTCACTGTGTCGCTGTAAAGGCAAACCTGTTGCATCACACGGAATTCCCTATTTCTGACTGCACAACAGTTCGACAAAAACACTGGCTTTTCAAGTCTTCTTCCCCGCCGCCCCCCAAAAAAGAGTAAATAGTAATACCCTTCCTGTGACGCGAGTTCACCCTTACAGTCTCTAAGAGGGCCACCTGGCAGGATGGGGGCACATGACCACGCCGGCTGGGCTGGCCTCTGGGAGAACCTTTTCACTCAGCAGGACTGATGCTTTGCGTTTACATTAAAGCCACGTCGGAGCTTCCAGGGGGCTGAGGGAGGGGAGCGGAAGGAGCTGGTTAACTCCTTCATTGTTACCTTTCTCCAGGTTAGGAGGAGGTTTCCATCGCCTGTCACTTATCTACCTGGTCTGGTTCACCAGAGCATGCAAGTTAAAGGCAATGGGATTCAACCTCCGATCCGTAACGGTCATATCTACTATGACAAGGAAAAGAGGGAAGCGTAAAAAGCCATGGCCCCGAGAGCACCTGGCGTAAGAGGACAACCTCCAAGTCCGCCTACGCTGCAACCACCCGCATCCTCAGAGTTTCACGGGTTTTCCGTTTCTGCCTGACCACGCGGGGCTTCCGGGCACGGAGCACTCACCTCTTTGATCTTTGCCCTCTTCTCGCGGACCGCGGCGTCGGCGGGCTCCCGGTTCTCCAGCCCGATGGGCGGCACGAAGTCCACGGGAGGCAGCCTGCGGAACGGCGCCCGGTCACGCAGCTGGTCCTGAGCCACCTTCTCCTTCTCCCGCAGGATGTCTCTCTGGATCTCCTCGGGCAGTTTCTGCAGCGTCTCCTTGGCTTCCCTGAGGGCTCGCTCGTGGTTTTCGCGGATCCTGGCCAAGGGGTCCTCCCGGTCCGCCGCCGGGTCCTCAGGCGCGCCCTCCTCCCGGCGCCGGGCTCGCCCCTCGGCCGCGTCCTCGGCACGCGCCCCGGGCCCCGGCTTGTGGTCCGCAGCCGGCTGCAAGGCGGGACTGGAGTGGAACAGGACCCCGCTGAGCAGCTTGGAGGAGTCGGGCAGGAAGAAGATCGCCCCAAAGCAGAGCGTGATGAAGGCGCTGAACACCAGCAGCAGCACGAACTTCTCGGTCAGGCGGAAGGCGGCGGGGCCCGACCCCTTCCTGCCGCCGCCGCCGCCGAGACCCCCGCCCAGGCCACCACCCAGGCCGCCGCCCGCGGGGCTGCCGAAGAGCGGCAGCAGCCCCGCCACGGGCATCGCCTCCGCCGCCGGGTGGCCGTCTGTCCAGGGGCCCGGCGCCGCGCCGCTCAGCAGCCAAACTTCGCCTCCGCCGCCGCCGCCGCCGGGCGTCAGCGCCTGCGGGGCTGGGTCCCGAGCATCCAGGCCGCCCAAGCCGCGAGGCTGGGCTTCAGGGTCCCCCAGCGCACACCACTCCCTGCTGGGGCTTCTCCCCGGGGCGGCTCCTGTAGCAAACAGGCAGGCGCGACAGACCGCTGGCTGCAGCCCCTGCGGGGAGAGAGAAGACAGGAACACGGAATGAGCTCGGTGACAAAGTTTCCCGCGGGTCTCCGCCCTCCGACGGCCTGGCCAGCCACAGGACAGCTCCCCTGTGCGGAGTCCGGAGTCCAGCTCCGGGCACCGCCCTCGCAGCCCACGCCTCGGACTTGGGGTGAAGTTTTCGGGTCCCTGGGGGCGGGGCGTCCCGCGCACACCTGGGGCCGGGCCGCGCGCCGACACCTCCTGGAGGGGGCAGCGCTCGGCGGGCAGCAGGGGCGCGGTGTGGGTGGGGGCTCGTCAACTTCGGCCGCTCCCCATCTCCCAGCGGAGCCCGGCAGCCTCGTCCCTCCGGGCGTGCGGCCCCGCGCAGCCCCTGCCGCGGCTCAGGTGGGCGAGCGCGGCGAGCGGCCGGTGAGCAGGAGCCAGCCAGGCTGCACGATGCCCTCCGCCGCGGCCCCGCCAGCACTAAAACAGCACTGCCGGTCTCCCGGCGGTCGGAAACGAGGGCGGTGACGCGGCCGGAGAGTGACAGCGCGGCCGGGCCAATCTCGCGCCGCCCAGGGTCCCGCGGGGGCGGGGCCGAGGCGGGGAGGGGGCAGCGCGGGCGGGGAGTTTACGGGAAGCGCAGCCCGGCGGGGCCCCCGGCAGGGCCCGGGTCGGGGGCGGGGAGGTCGCGGGTCTCCCCCTCCCCGGGCGCGAGCCCGGCGGGAGCAGCGGAGAGGGGAGCCGGCCAGACCTTAGGCGCGGTCGCAGGGCGGACAGGCAGCGGGCGGGGCTCGGGGTCGGGGAGTGTATCGCGCTGGAACCTCGGCCCCTGCCCCGGGTGGCTGATCCCGGGGGAACCCCGCGGAACCCCCTGGGCTCCCTGTGCGGCCCGCGCCCGGGCCCCGCCGCCAGGAGTCTGTGGAAGCTGAGGAAAGCCCGGCCCTGGGAGGCTCTGAAGCGCGTCTCCTCCTAGTACGGAGGCAGGGATTCCCCGGCTCCCGGGAGCGGTGGAAGCTGGAGTCCCTGCCTCACAGGGGCGGTGAACCTGAGCGCTTCGGGGCCCTGTGGTCTGGCTGGCTAACACCCTCTTACGTCCCGAGACACCCAGGATTTTGTGGTTGCTTAGGACTCCTCACACATGCACCCTATCCTCCTTAAAAAAGAAGGAAAAAAAAAAAAAAAAGTTGTGCGCCTCCCCGCCAACCCCCACTTTCGAAATTCATTTACCTCATTGCAGTTGGTCAAATTTTCCATTCAAAGAAGACAGTTTTATGCTGCCAGAGCTTCAAGCAATAAATTGAACACTTTGTTGAAATTAAGTCTTGGATCCGACTACTTCCAGCGAAGTAAGGACTTGGTCCAATAGAGATTGTTTTCCAGACAGCCTTACAGGGTTTGCTATCTGGGGAATGTCATGGAAACGCTGGCTCCACCCCCAGTGACATCGCTCAGAATACCCCGGCCCCTGCTGATATCATAGAGACAGCCTCCGGTGCCCTGACCGCCTCCTAAGACCCCCGCCCAGAGAAAGAAAGATAAGGCAGCATTGTTTTCCAGTGCGTGTTCTTGAATTTCCTGTTGCTTCGCAATACAGGGTTATCAGAGAGGAAAAGTTGACTGACTTGCCATTTTTGGAAGCTGCTTAAGTAGCAGACTTATGTTACACCCTTCAGTGGCAACGTGCTTTCAGATCTGCTGCTGCTCTTGGTCTTAGCACAGAGGAAGCAGCTGGGCACCTTTCAGGATGGTGTCCACAATACAGATGTTTTCACGTGTGAGGCTGTGTGAGCAAACAGACTGAATCACACGCCCCAACTCCAGCTTGCATTTAAGGATTAACTTGAGCCGTCATTATTTGTTGTGTATTTGCTTTGCGTAAAATATGCCAGGCGTAGCCTCCAAGTTCTTATCTGTAGGGAATTATGATTTGATAAAGTCGGCGTTATGGCTTGGTTATTTTTTGATACCTGCTATGAAATTCTATGCCCAGAAGAGTGCAGTATAGCCAAGCAGGGTAATAAAATTTAGCAAGACTGAAAAAGAAAAGAAAAATGATCTTTTTTTATTGATGGAAAGAAAATTTTTGTTTAAAACTACATTGGTTGGTTGAGAACAGCCTGAAATGCTTGAACCACTGTGAAATAATATTGTTTGCAACAACTTCCTTAAATTGAGCTATCTCGTAGTTGGGTGGAAGAGAGGTAGAAATTGGGGTAAATATGGCCCCAAAGCCAGTCCCTTTGCGATCACCTTTTTGGAATGAGTTATGATTTGAAAAATTATGTTTCAGCCACAGAAATATTTGGACACTTTTGTTTTAAATTACTAAGTATTCCAGAACAGCAGTAAAAGCCACTTACTTGTGCATGTTAAAAGAGTGAAGGGAAAGTATTGCCTAATCCTGTTTTTGCCACTCTCATTTTGATACTAGACTAGTTTGGGTATTTAACATACCACCTGTAGTGGCAACCTTCATAATGTAACACATATTTACATTTGGTCTTCCCCCCACCAAGAACTTGAAATTTGATTTATCTATAATATTTCTCAATCTTTTGAGGTGTCTTTTTTTTTTAATTTTAGTTCAAGTTTTTTTTTTTTTTTTAATTGCTTTCTTAGTATCTGTAATTCTTACAATGCAAAGGTTTATTGTGATTGAAGCCTGGAGTTAATAATTTGTTAAAGAAGTTAACATGTTTGGTTGGTCATAGTACATATTAAAGGGTGCCAGGCTACTTAAGGTGAAATGAGGAATATTTGGGAATACCTGTGTATGGGCTAAAGCCAGTTTAAGAGAAAAAATTCTCAGAAAAGTATTTGAAGAGACATACCAATCAAATTAACCATACAAATCCTTTTAAAATAACTATGCAAAGTCCTGCGTAATTGTGGTATGGGGGAGTAGAAAAGAGTCAATAAGTAAAAATGTGCATTCTGTAGAAGCAAAATCTGATGCTTTGCCATAATCTCAATAAGCACAAAGCACTTCATAGCCCACTATTTTAAAAAATGCTCTGTACTCTGAGATGAACCCAAAATCTAAGTCTCTAGTTCTGGTCCATCAATAGACCAAACCTTGAGTCCAGACTCTTGGCAGCCATAATTACATGGAGATAGATCATGACCTTTGTGATTGCAGTGATCATGTTGAAATTGCTCTTTGCTCATTATGAATGGTCTCATACAAACTTGGCAACCATAGTAATTTTGTGAGTTTTTTTTTTCTCTTAAATACCTGTGTTTTTTTATTTGCCAGCCAGTCCTTCTGAACTATGATTCCCTTATACCTTTTGAAAGTTTGCTTGTAAATGTAGTTCTTACTTTTGTGTTTTAAATACTCATGTCTATGTGTCTTATTTCACAATTGACAGATTTTTGTGTTCCAAGATAAAATCTTTAGTATCAGTAATTTTAGAAACTTGTTATAGTCAGAGTACCCCCAAAAGTACAAAGAAGCCGGCGCCGCGGCTCACTAGGCTAATCCTCCACCTTGCGGCGACGGCACACCGGGTTCTAGTCCCGGTTGGGGCACCGATCCTGTCCCGGTTGCCCCTCTTCCAGGCCAGCTCTCTGCGTGGCCAGGGAGTGCAGTGGAGGATGGCCCAAGTGCTTGAGCCCTGCACCCCATGGGAGACCAGGAGAAGCACCTGGCTCCTGCCATCGGATCAGCGTGATGTGCAGGTCGCAGCGCGCCTGCCGCGGCGGCCATTGGAGGGTGAACCAATGGCAAAAGGAAGACCTTTCTCTCTGTCTCTCTCTCTCACTATCCACTCTGCCTGTCCAAAAAAAAAAAAAAAAAAAAGTACAAAGAAATTCCCAATATATTTGGCTGCTTGTGTTCCTCTGTTTTTAAAATAGCATTTAACAAAGAATAGCTTCAACTTTTACCTTAACATGCATAAGGTAAAATATAATAATAGTTGTTAGCAAGGTCACAGAGGGAAAATTGGCAATATTTTTATAAAAACTGTGATGAATTAGTATTTTTAAATAATTATAAATTCTGAAACCTTGATGCAAAAATATTTTTTATTAGAAAGATTCTAGAAGGCACTAACTAGAGGTTTAGGGAAGAATCCCTCTAAGTTTGTTCTCAGATTTAAAAATAAAAAGTAATCTAATAAAATAAATGAATTTAGTGTATATGTGTAATAATTAACCACTGGGATTCTCCAACAAATTTCATTTCTCATAAATCTTCCTGTAGGAGATTTTCTAATTGTCCTCAAATATCAGATAAGCATAGGGTTTTATTTTATTTTGAGAAAAATCAAAATGTAATATATAAGAGCTAGTTCATTATAAATTTTAGTTTGAAAATTTCTTCAGTAGACAACTCTGATTTTCACATGAAGTTTAATAAGGTGGGAATTGATCAAAGTTTTAAAAGAAATTAGCAGTGATTTTCGTAATTAGACTGGAGTTAAGTTATATATATTTGATACCATGGTTTTATTCCTCCTTACTTTACCTTGGAATTGCCTGAATAGCAAAGCTTTTTTTAAAATATAGAACTTCATTCACCTTTGTGTGTACTGAGGGAAAAAGATTGAGGCCAAGGACTGAAACGGCCCCTCTGTCCCTGTGGGATCCTGTTGAAAGGTTTTGAATATTAACTTCATAAATATTAGCAGCATCCCATTTACAAACATTGGGTCCCACAGGTATTTGTGAATTGCCTCTTTGGAACTTTCAGAACATTTCTTTTCATGGAAGCAGAGTTGTAAATGATACTTTGGATTTCTAGCCCATTCAACAAAGACCTAAGACCTTCGGGAAGAATAAAATGTTGGTATAAAATACTGTTGCAATGCTAGTAATCAAAGTAGGATTAAATTAGAAAGGTTTTTTGTTTGTTTGTTTTTTAATTTTGAGTGGTAGAGCCTGAGGACAAACAGATTTGTTTGAAAAATGAGATATTTGATAATAGCTTTAGAAAGATGCTAAGCCAACTTTCAAGGTCAGAAAGATGTATGGAAGTTCTTCAGTGTAGTTTCCCTTCATCACGTGTAGCTTTCTGTTGCTTAGAGGAGTATGGTGAGAAATAGCCTTATGGTATTTTTGTTTTGGATTGAAAAGTATTGAAAGAAATAAGGAAGGGAGAGGATTTTCTTAGGTAACTAAGCTAGGGTTTGAATAAGAGTGGAATTCTTTAAAGAGGACTTGGCTGGGTGACTATGGCCAATAAGTCACCTGTGTTCTAGGTTTGTCATTTCTTCATCTCCAGCATTGGTGTGGCTCTTCAGTTAAATGATATTACTAACATAGGCATTCAAGAAATTAATTAAGTTGCTCATTTAAAAAAATGAGTATTGAGAGTGGTGAAAAAACAGAAAAAAAGAATCCTTACAGGATTTTTTTTTAAAAAAATATTTATTTTATGTATTTCAAAGAGTTACAAAGAGTGGTGGAGACAGAAAGAGAAAGTGCCATCAACTGGTTCACTCCACAAATTGCCACAGCCAGAGCTGAGCTGATATGAATCCAGCAGCCAGGGGCTTCTTCTGGGTCTCCCACGTGGGTGCAGGGGTCCAAGGACCTGAGCCATCCTCTGCTGCTTTCCCAGGCACATTAGCAGGGAGCTGGGTTGGAAGTGGAGTTGCCAGGACTCAAACTAGCCCCATAGGGGAGGCTGGTGCTGCAGGCCAGGGCTTTAACCTACTGCACCACAGTGTTGGCCCTTATGGGATTCTTAAAAAGAAGACCCAGAAAAGGGTGACAAGGACAAAATTTTGGATTGTAGTGGTTTTCTTATGGCTGTCACTGTTCAGGCCCTGTACTCTGAATAGTAGAAACTGGAAATGAAATGGTGAGTCAGAGGAGCAGCCTTGGGTTGGTAGGGGAAGGATCTTACACTGTTTCTTCACTTTATGAGTAGACTCAAAACGTATGCCAACTAACCAACTTTACAGTTCCTAAAGACTTGAGAAAATGTGAGTGATGGCAAAGTCTCACAGAGACGGAATGATATTCTGGTTCAGTGCTTGAAGAATCTGGAAACCAAGGGCTTAGGGCAGAAAGAGTGGATAGAGAATGCTAACAATAATCATTAAGGGCCCTTGTATACAAAATATTTGAAGTTCATTACTTGAAGAGAATATACTATTTCAACTAAGTGAAACAAAGGAAGAGTTTCCATAGGCAGAAAAAGAGATAAAAATTTTACTTTCTTAGTCGTTAATACATTAGAGAAATTTGAAACCAAAACAAACTTAGAAATAGAAAAAAAAATGTGATACATTATTCTACCCAGTTGAATTTTTTTATATGAAATAAAGTGAAATGAAACCACATGTGCTTATTTCTATTTTGGAGAAACTATCTACAACTATGACTTGACAGTGCTTGGCTTTCCAATTTCATTGCAAAATAAATGTACTGTTTGTGCTTGCATTTTTGATTTTTCATATTTCAGATTGTCCATGAGGGTAGAACTTTGTCTTAGCCCTGGATCTCTATAAATAAATAGGAGTTCACTTGTAGTTCTTTGTCCACTAAACTTGTTTTCAAGTTCACTTGGAGGCTTCTTTTGGAATATATAGATTCATTTAGGGGCTGAGATACAAGCAGATCTGTGTTGCAGCTAGTACCTGAACAAATGATAGCTCCTGGTGTTTGAGAGTCTATTCATTTGGTACAATTAAAACTGGTGTTGACTGTGGGAATGAGGGAGAGACATACTGAAATTACCATCAGAAAAGATAAGGGAAGAATTCCAAGCCAGTGACCCATGTATCTGTTAGTCTTAATTGGCTGGTACTAGCAAGGACTCATATATAGTTTCTGTAAATTATTGAGATTTAAATGTGGTGAATTTGAGATGACTCTTAGATCATAAATGATCACTGAACATTCACTGACCTCATTAGATTCCCCAGTTTCTACCTAATATCAAAAGGGTGTAATACATTCCATTATTACAAAACAATTATATCTTCAAAGATTAACAAGAAATGAAAATATCACATACCTAAAAAACCATTCATTTTACATTCTTAACATTAGAATCCATATATATTTCCATCAAAAAATTAACTTCAGTATCCTTACCAGTTAATAAGCATGATAAAGTCTTTACTTAAGTAATCCTAGTCCTAATTTCTTTTATTTCATAAGGTAGAATAAATTACTTTAAGAAGGAAGTCATGAAATTTAAGTTTGTGAAAATTTCCAGTTGTCAGTGAACTATATAAGATATGCCATTAAGTACATTTTATTATGTGTATGTAGTTTCATAACTTCCTTCTCCTTACAATAAGTTTTCCACTCATACACACTAATGGTAGGAACGTAAAATGGTGAAGCTGCTTTAGAAAACAGACTAGCAGTTCCTCAAAAGGACAAATACAAAGTTATCATATTATCTAACAATTCCACACTTATAATTTCACCCACAAGAAAGGAAAATATATGTGCACACAAAAGTCTATGTGAATCTTCAGAGCAGTAGTATTCAAAACAGTCAGATTGGTAGGGATAACACAAATGTCCTTAAGCTGATGAATGGATCAACATATGTGATGTATCCATTCAAAGAATACTCAGCAATAAAAAGGACTGAAGCACTGATATGACATGGATTACCTTGAACACATTATCCTAAACTAAAGATGCCAATCATGGAAGACCACATACAGTATGAATCTATTTGTATGAAATGTCTAAAATGGGAAAACCCATAGAGTTAGAAAATGAGTGATTGTCTTGGGCTGCATTAGGGTGGGATGGAGGGCAGGCGGTATCCACTGAGGCCTATAACATTTCTTTTGGAGGTGATAAAATGTTCTGAAATTAATTTTGGTAATGGTGGCATGACTCTGAATATACTTTTAAAAACTGTTGAATGGTATACTTTAAATGGGTTGTTTTTATAGGATAGGAATTATTTTAATAGAGCTATTATAAAAATGTTTCCTTTTTAGAACAAGAATCATGAAATATGTAAGATGAAAACAGATATAAAAGCAAAGAGATGAAGTAGGCATCATACTAAATAGCATTTTAAATATCAAAGTCTAAAAACTAGTAAGTAGAGAATATAGAGTCGAGGAACATTTCCAAAAACACTGAAGAAAATGCTACACTTGTTCAGCTTGAGAACTAGCTATTTCTGTTGCGTAGTCACACCAAGGGAATGTTTTTCAGTGATGAATCACTTCCATTCCTATGAAGTGAAACTTAGACAAATATCATTCATATCTTTGATGTATGGAAAATTACTATTAAATTAACTGTTCCTCACAGTACTGTGGTGACCAAAACGTTTTTTAGGAGAACTTAACATGTTCATATAGATAGTCTTTAAAGTTAAGCAAAATCATGTGGGAGAGCTGAATTGGGAATCAGCAGAACTATTTTAAAAAGTAGCTATGATTTATATGGATTAAACCCTGAACTCTAATTTCTGCTGGAAATTTCTAACTGAAAGATCCAAATAGATGTCATCTATGTATGGAGAACACTCCACCAGGGTAAGGTATTAGATAACTGTTAATAAGTGTTAATAACTATTATTTAAATAACAATAGCTAATATTGTTAGCTAATATTTCTTACTGCCTTTAAGCATGTGTAGAACCTAGTATTAGAATTACTTTACAATCATCATTGAGATAAAATTCCCCAGGATTTTTAACTCCAAAAGTTTAAAAAAAAAAAAATGGGGCTGGCACTGTGACGTAGAAGCTTAAGCCTCTGCCTGTAGGCATCCCATATGAGTCCAAGCTGTTCCACTTCCAATCCACCTCCATGCTAATGGCCTGGGAAAGCAGCAGATGATGGCCGAAGTCCTTGGTCATCTGCACTCATATGGGAGACCTGGATGAAGTTCCTGGATCCCAGATTTGGCCTGGCCCAGCCCTAGCCATTGTGGCCATTTGAGGAGTGAACCAGCAGATGGAAGATTTCTCTCTCTCTCTCTCTCTCTCTCTCTCTCTCTCTGTCTCTCCTTCTCTCTCTTCCAAATAAATAATCTTTATAAAAGTTAAAATATTTTGAAGAATTGATTAACATTCTTTTAAAGGTATAAATTTAATAGGCCATATCATCAAATTTTTAGTAGAACCTGTATCCGATTCTTCTAGTTCAGTCAATCCCTTCAAAACAGAAACCTCATTATCATGCATGCCTTCAAAAATAATAATACTGGGACATCCTGAGAATTTTCTATTTTTCATTTTCATTGACTTGTACTTTTTGTCTTTTTTTATTTTACATTATTATCGAAAATATAATACCTATATGTTATAAAATTTATAATATATGCATTAGCAAAAAGGAGAAAAAACTTAAAAAATCTTACAATAGGGGCTGGCACTGTGGTATAGCAGGTTAAAGCCCTACCCTGCAGCGCCAGCCTCTCATATGGGTGCTGGTTCGAAATACTGGCTACTCTGCTTCCAACCCAGTTCTCTGCTGATGTACCTGGGAAAGCGGCAGAGGATGGCCCGGGTCCTTGAACCCCTACACCCACGTGGGAGACCTGGAAGAAGCCCCTGGCTCCTGGATTCATATCAGCTCAGCTTTGGCTATTGTGGCCATCTGCGGCATGAACCAGCTGATGGCCCTTTCTCTTTCTGTCTCTACCTCTCTCTTGAACTCTGTCTTTCAAATAAATAAAATAAATCTTTTAAAAAATCTTAAAATAATATTATTTGTAAATGTCCAAGTCAGCATATTTGTCAGTTCTTTTTCAATATGTTCAACTAACTTTTTTTCTGGATTACCTCACCCCCCCCACCTTTAAAAGTCACTTGCACTAATATTTCTCTTTCTTGCCTAACACTGAAGGCAGAAGGGATTGTGTAATACTTTTGCTAAAAGTCTAATTCTCTAAAAAACGATGTAACTGCTGAGAAATCAAAGAATCTTTATCATCAATTTTCCCTTTCTAATCTGTAAAGTTTCCAGTTTGTTCTCACCACCTATTTATTTACTTTCACTTGATGCCAAACCATTAAAATGTAGCAACACTTATTTTAATACAGAGTTATATTTTTAGAGAAAACTGGGGAAATAAAAACACGGTAAGATAAAAGGAAACCAGTTTTTCTCATAGAAACAATATGTAATATTCA
Source organism: Lepus europaeus (assembly GCF_033115175.1). Taxonomy (NCBI): domain Eukaryota; kingdom Metazoa; phylum Chordata; class Mammalia; order Lagomorpha; family Leporidae; genus Lepus; species Lepus europaeus. Next base: position 118,184,310 of record NC_084829.1, read on the forward strand.
TATCTTTCATATACTCATCATTAACATATGCACATAGAATGAAACTATTTAGACAAAAGTGTAAAAACAGCTAAATGTTTAGGTACAATTTCTTTTACAAATCATAGAAACCTGACATATAGAAAGAATAACCTGAATTAGTTCAGGAGGACTTAACATCATCACTTATTTCTACATGCCTTTTCTTCTCCTATCAGATTCACATTATACAAGTCTCGTTTGGTTGACTAAAAAATTGTGGTTACTCTTCAATTTTTGTTCTGTTTCACCTTTCTCTTTGGAAGTTTGTAGTTCAGTTAAAAATATTTGGTTGTGTCATTTTGCTTTGTCTTGCTCTCCACATGCTAGAACCAGTTGAAAAAAACTGGCTCATCAGTTTTTTCCATCTCTCAAAATAGTTGTACCGCTGTTAATTTCTCCCTTGAATGTCACTATTTGAAAACTAAGGAGGTAATTCTAGGCATGCTGTACAGTAAGTTATAGGACATGTTAGTTGGCCAACCTGAAGAATTCTTTTGTACTTTGTAAGTACCTCAGTGTTTATATATTACCTGTAATAAATAAAGGACTTGGAAGTCTGAAGTGCAAAGATAAAATTATCTGCAACAGTTTCCAGATCTAGTTAATGAGAAACTGAACACTATGGAAACAGTGATTTGAAATTAGGATACAAAGTAAACACATATTTTCTCTTCACATTCATTTTCTTCATTTTGTACCTAAAGAAGGGATGCTAGATACTGTGTCATAAATTGTTTTTGTTTGTCTATGTCTGGATATCTCAAGGATGTTTTGGTCAAAACTTTGTTTCTAGCTCCTAAAGTTAATATTTTTCTTTAAAAACATAATTTTTTTTTCACTGTGCAATTTTCAGCCTGCTTAGATTCTGTGGCTCATAATTTCAATAAATATTTTGGCAATATCTTAAGCCTTTTGTCCCTCATTATTTTTGTCACAGTTCTCTGGCCAAAGCTCCATCCCTTGGGAACACAAGCATCTAGTTTTTCAGTGTCTATATCCTGGCAGCCAGACCCAAGTAGAGAAAGTCCAGATTGATTCCACCAGGATTCATAGCCAACCTCAGATTGGCCTTGACACTGCCTGGCAAGCTGCCTGTGTGTCTGTTTGGTCAATTTACATGCCCGCTCTGCCCAACACTTTCAGACCTTCTCCATTTGCTTCCACACCTGTAGCCCACTGAGTCTTGAGGGGAAGGGGAGGTGTGGCAGAGGGGCAACTATGCTCCCGCTCCCACCCCTGGGGGTCATTTGGACATGTCTGAAGACAGGCTTTTTCCTGGTTGCAGGTGGAGAGTGCTACTGACATCTACTGGGTAAAGGTCAGGGAACTACTCACCATCCTGTCACACAGAATTGTCTCTTCCTTTACAGAGAAAATTACAGCCAACTGATAGAAATGCCCCCATCTTTCTCATTTCAAACACAAAACATATATTACTCACCCAGCTTCACATCTTGTTAGAATAGAGGTGGTATCCCCTCTCCAGGCTGAGACTAACTCTCCCGCCCCCATCACCTGTGATTTGACTTCAAAGCTCCTCACTTTCTCTGTGACTTTATATCACTTGTTATTCTTTTGTGTATATTGATTCTTGTTCTTTATATTCTCTTGATTCTAAGCACAAGATTTCTTCCCTTAAAACAAACAAAACAAAACAAACTCTCCTCTCCATCCAGGGGCTGTCTTGTCCTCTCTTTGCAACCATGTTTCTCCAAATGGTTGTTAATGATGTGAGCTGTCTGCAGTTTCTTAGTCCTCACTCACTGCTCAGACTACCCAAGTCTGACTTCTAGTCCTGTTATTCCAAATAGCTCTAATGAACATCACCAAGGCCCTTCATGTTATCCTGAGATAAGTCTCAATCTCCATTTGATTTCACCTCAGCGCATTCAACAATGTTTATCAACCCTTGCTTGGTGAAGCAGTCCTCCCTGATTTCTCTGACATAGCAATCTCTCATTTTCACCGTCTCTGGTCAACTCTTGTTTTTTGAGGATCATCTTCTTCCTGTCTTTTAAATGTCGATAATTCCTTAATCTTCAGTCCTAGAACTTCATACCTTCCTAATTTTCTCTCTTCCTAACTAGCATCACTCAAGCCTATTGCTTCAGTTAGAATACATATGAAAGATAATTTAAAATTAATATTTCTGGTCCAGATCTCTTAGAGTTTCAAACTGTATCTCCAATTACCTCCTTTTTTTATGTCTCAAAATATCTCAGTCTCAACATATTTCTACCGAACATCTGCCTCTTTTCTTAGACTCTCCTCCTTCCTACACACCCCTTCCAATTTTGGGGAGAGTCCCTAGTTCCGGATAGAGGGAAGTTACAGATTTGTACCTTGGAATCTAGAAGAGCCTTATCCTCTTTCTCTTCAATGCCAAAACAGCCAGTTCATAGCACATGATGTAAGCTTTTCTAATTTCCTCTTTGCCACTTGAATAACTGATCCAAAGACAAAGAGGTATTAGCATTCATTTTAAGTTTATGCAACAATAATAGTATTTTGCTGTAGTGGTTTTGTTGTTCTGGCCAGACTGCCCCCTTTAAAAGATGTTTATGGTCCTTTATGGTTCTTGATCTACAAATTGATCTCAGTCTTTGTTAAATTAGGGTTTGTTGTGAGGATAAGGGTGCTTATCTGGGTGGGAGTCTTTCTCTATGCCCTCATCCAAATTTTTTGGGACAATTTTTCTGCAATCAATGCTTACATTCATGGGAGGGCTAGGTAGATTGATATTAAAATATGGCAATCAAAAATAGGTTAACATTTGGACTGTTGATAGTCTGGTTTTAGTTTTTGCAGGAAATGAACGTTCCTACTAGTGTATAAGTAAATGTTCTTAGGTTTTAGTTCTGTGAAACAAAAATGTAGATATTTAAATTAATAAGCTCTTCCCTTAAGATTTCCAGTGCCATCAAAAGCATTAACTTTACCAATGGTTGTTAAATTGTTTGAATTTTTCACTGGTGATGGCAACAATGTCTCCCAAAGTTTTATCCCTATTGGATACTTAAGTCTGGGTGACTAAAAATGATAATTGCATTGCTTTTGGTTACTGAGTCCCATAAAATTCTACATTATCTTCCCAAGATATTAAGAAGGATTTCATGCCTTCTGTAACTTCCTTTTTCCTGGTTCCAAATTCTTTTCTCTAAGATGCTTTTGACTGTAAATAACAGAAAGCAATACAGATCTTCATCAGCCAGAGAAAGAAGGGTAGGAGTATTTATTAAGACACCTAGACTCATGGAATTGATGTACTATTTCCTTAAATGAGGAAGTTATGATTCTAGAAGGAACTAGAATTGTTTTCAGACTTGTATCCAGAGTTAGAGTCCCAGAAAGCCCCAGGATACCTATTAAAAAGTGAGAAGGCTTAGATTTCAATGATTGTATCAGCAGGAAGAGAAGGCTTAGATTTCAATTGATATCAGCAGTAATTTGGAGAACATATATAAGAATGGAATTTTAGGGTATGTAACCATAGATGGAGAAACATCATTTTGTATTATACTGAATTTATCTATATGAATTTCCTTACCAGAGATTGCTAATGCTTCATGATGTTGGGAAGCTGGGCTGGTTAACATTAGCTTGAAATGACAAATAAACTTGAAATGCCAGAAATGTCTGAGAATATCATGGAGAAAGCAATTCAAATAATTAGGAGATTGGATTCCTGCATTTGATGTATAATCAGCATCCTGCTACCTACTCAAAAAAATGTCCTTCATGCAGGCCCAGAGGACATTCCATTCACTAGGTGTCTTAGTCTATTTTCTGTTGCTATAACTGAAAACCACACACTAATTTATGAAGATAAAGGTTTATTCTGCTCGTGTTTCTGAAGGTTGGGAAGCACAAAATCAGGCAGGCATATCTGGCAAGGTCCTTCTTACTGGTGCGGCTCTGTACAGAGTCCCAGGGCACCATGGTGACACAGAATGTCCTTGCTTCGGTTTCCCCTCTTATAAAGCCACAGTCTCATTGGATTAGGGACACAGCCATATGACCTCATTTAACATTAATTACCTCCCAAACATCCCACTTCTGTAGTCAGTTCAAGTTTCCACTCTAATATATTACAATGGAATTGGATTTTAACAGGAGTTTTGAAATAGACTTTCAAACTACAGCACTAAGGTTGTTTTTTAAATTTTTTTTTGACAGATAGAGCTAGTGAGAGAGAGAGAGAAAGAGAGAAAGGTCTTCCTTTTTCCTTTTTTTTTTTTTTTTTTTGACAGGCAGAGTGGATTGTGAGAGAGAGAGAGAGACAGAGAAAAAGGTCTTCCTTTTTGCCGTTGGTTCACCCTCCAATGGCCACTGCGACCGGCTCATCTCGCTGATCCGAAGCCAGGAGCCAGGTGCCTTTCCTGGTCTCCCATGCAGGTGCAGGGCCTAAGGACTTGGGCCATCCTCCACTGCCCTCCCGGGCCATAGCAGAGAGCTGGCCTGGAAGAGGGGCAACCGGGATAGACTCCGGTGCCCCGACCGGGACTAGAACCCGGTGTGCCAGTGCCGCAAGGCGGAGGATTAGCCTGTTAAGCCATGGCACCGGCCTAGGTCTTCCTTTTTCCATTGGTTCACCCCCCCCCCCAAATTGCCGCTACAGCTGGAGCTATGCCGATCCAAAGCCAGGAGCCAAGTGCTTCCCCCTGGTCTCCCACGAGGGTGCAGGCGCCTAAGCACTTGGGCCATCCTCCACTGCCCTCCTGGGCCACAGCAGAGAGCTGGACTGGAAGAGGGAGCAACTGGGACTAGAACCCGGTGCCCATATGGGATGCCGGTGCCGCAGGCGGAAGATTAGCTAAGTGAGCCACGGCGCTGGACCCCTAGCACTAAGGTTTTGAGATATATATTGTAATCAATGTTTTGATGAAAATTGGAAGGGAAATAATGGTTATTCTCTGGAGGGTGTGGGAAAAGCTGAAATGGGTTCCCTGATTTCAGTAGGAATAGGAATCCCTAAAGTGGTAGAAAGCAGATGGGTCATTCACAGCTGGAGAAATGGTGGGGAAATAGGCTGACTATACTGGTCTTTAGCAGTGGGTAATTGATCATCTATTCCTTGGGGTTAAAACAGAACAGTTTACTTATGTCAATTTGACTCATTTATCCAAAAATGATAGGATTGTGGCTCATCAGTGATGGTCAAATCTAAAATGTACTCTTTAGGCTGCAGAATATATATCACGATGAAATGAGAGGAGGAAGAGATGTTACCCAGTTATTGGATATGGTAACTAGTGAGATTTAGGATTACCTTCATTTGGTAAAGGAATTTTTTTTGAGTGTTTTTTGGTATAAATAACATGGGGGGAAAGTCAAAAGGTTTGTGGAAAATGGAATTAAAAGATGAGCTTACTGAATCAGCCTTAAAGGCATTCGGTTCTGGTTAAAAAGCCCATGAGAGTATTTCAGGCGTGGAAAGCCAAGACACTCTGGAAAAAACAAAACAAAACACCTAAATGAAAGATCTCTGTGAGTGAGATCCCAGCAGAAAGAACGGGCCATCAAAGAAGGAGGTACCTTTCTCTGAAGGGAAGAGAGAACTTCCACTTTGACTTTGACCTTGTCTAAATAAGATCAGAGTTGGCGAACTCCAAAGGCTTTATCGAAGTCTTGGCTTGGCAACTCATGACAAGAGCCTAGGGTGATTACTTATGCCATAAAAAAGAGTGTCAATTGTTAAATCAATAACAGGAGTCACTGTGTACTTACTCGCCATGTAGGATCTCTGTCCTTAATATGTTGTACAATGTGAATTAATGCTATAACTAGTACTCAAACAGTACTTTATACTTTGTGTTTCTGTGTGGGGGCAAACTGTTGCAATCTTTACTTAGTATATACTAAATTGATCTTCTGTATATAAAGAGAATTGAAAATGAATCTTGATGTGAATGGGATGGGAGAGGGAGTGGGAGATGGGATGGTTGCAGATGGGAGGGAGGTTTTGCAGGGGAAAACCACTATAATCCAAAAGTTATACTTTGGAAATTTATATTTATTAAATAAAAGTTAAAAAAAGATTTTATTCTGGTACTTTTTTGGGGGTATCAATGCATCTTTATATATATATGTGTGTATATATATATGTGTGTATGTATATATATATATATATATATATATATATATATATATATATATATATAATGTGTTCTTTATAAACATTGTGAAGACCTCTCTTTCAGATATTAGTTTAGGAACAATCTTTTAGGAAGTATAATTTTGAGGAGGATATGAATGAATGTTGGTCTACCAGAGGTCTGGACTTGAATCTGTATTTGTCATTTTTATTTCTGACTGCCTAGCTCTTAACCACATTCCCATTTAAGGGATTCTCCAGTAAATATGGTCTGGGTAAAGATAAGTGCCTTTTTCCCACTTCTGATGTTGAAGGTGTCAGATCCTCTTTTTCTCTGCTCTTCGGAACCAAGGCTTGGGTGTCTCACCTGGTCACTTACACATTATTGCTAGGTACTAGAAACTTGGATAAGGAGCACTTGAATGAAGACAGGATTATGGGGCTGGTCTGTGGCATAGCGGGTATAGCCGCCGCCTGCATTGCCAGCATCCTATTTGGGCGCCGGTTTGTATCCTTGCTGCTCCACTTCTGATCCAGCTCTCTGCTGTGTCCTGGGAAAGCAGTGCAAGATGGCCCAAATCCTTGGGGCCCTGCACCCACAAGGGAGACCTCGAAGAAGCTCCTGGCTCTTGGATTCAGATCGGCGCAGCTCCAGCTATTGCAGCCAATTGGGGAGTGAATCAGTGGATGGAAGACCTCTCTCTCTCTCTCTCTCTCTCTCTCTCTCCCTCTCTTCTCTCTGTGTAACTCTGCTTTTCAAATATATAAGAAATCTTTAAAAAAAAAAAAAGACAGGATTATGATTCATCTTGGTATTAGAATGGCATGTTTCTTGGGATGTTAGGGTGTCTTGACCAGATGGTTCTTGTCAGAAAACACATCTAGTACTTCCAAACCATGCTTCTTAGACATTATTGCCTGGTTCCCAGGCTTTGTGCTCCAGCATCCTTTGATTTGGTGAGCTCTTGATTGCCTTTCTCCTCCCTCATTTCTATTATTTGCAAATGTTATTTGCATCCTAATGAATGCAGAATTTAAGATATTCTCAGAACTCTTTTTTTTTTTTGGTTGCAGCATTTTTATAATACTAAAAAATTAAAATAATCCAACATTCAAATTTATAAAAATCAAATTTCCATAGGATGCACTACCATACCACCATTAAAATTAGAATTTGCAAGAACATAATTATTAGAAGTATTAATATTTAAGAACTTGTCATATGATTTAAAAGGATTTCATATTTCACAAGAGAAAGTTTTGTGCCCATAAATTCCTAGAAAGTATGCAAACAATTCAAAATGTCCCTGCATATTTGCTGTATAAAGTCTCTCTCTTTATGACTCTCAAAAAAATTAAAAAGATTCTATATCTAAACTACTTATTTCTTTTTTATTTTATAAATAACATTTTACATATATTATGTTCCAAGACTTAATGGCCCCACTAAATAAAAAATTCAACAATTAAAAAGTAAAACTAGGACTGGCACTGTGGTGCAGTGCCCATCCCATAGAGGTGCCAGTTTTAGTCCTGGCTGCTCCACTTCCAATCCAGCTCCCTGCTAATGTGCCTGGGAAAGCAGTGGGAGATAGCCCAAGTCCTTGGGCCCCTGCACCAGTATGAGACATCCGAAAAGGCTCCTGGCTCCAGGCTTCAGATTGGCTCAGCTCTGGCTGTTGCGGCCATTTGAGGAGTAAACCAGTGGATGGAAGACATCTTTCTGTCTCTGCCTCTCTCTATGACTCTGCCTTTGAAATGAATAAAATAAATCTTACCAAAAAAAAAAAAAAAAAAAAAAAAAAAAAAAAAAAAAAGTAAAACCACCATGGTGTTAAGCCAGTTCTGAATGAGCCAATTCCAACCATAAAACTATACATCAATTGATGTCCAAAAGACAATTATTCATTGGGGCCAGCACTGTGGTATAGTAGGTTAAGCCTCTACCTGTGTGCCAGCATCCCATTAGGGGACTGGTTTGATTCTCTGCTGTTCCACTTCCCATCTAGCTCCCTGCTAATGTGCCTGGGAAAGCAGTGGAAAATGGACAAAGTGCTTGGACTGCTGTACACACGGGAGACCCAAAAGAAGCTCCCAGCTCCTAGCTTCAATCAGACCAGCTCCTGCCATTTGCAGCCATTTGGGGAGTGAACCAGCAGATGGAGGACTGACCTCTGTCTCTCCCTCTCTCTGTTGGTAACTCTGTCTCTCAAATACATAATTCTTTTTTTAATTTTATTTATTGATTTTTTATTTGACAGGTAGAGTTAGAGAGAGAGAGAGAGAGAGAGAGAGAGAGAGAGAGAGAGAGAGAAAGGTCTTTTTTCTTCTCATTTTTTATTATATAATAAATGTGAATTTACAAAGTGCAACTTTTGTATTGTTGTGGCTTTCCCCTCCCAACCTCCCTCCCTCCCACAGCCCTCCCCTCTTCCACTCCCTCTCCCATCCCGCCCTTCATCGAAGTTTCATTTTCAGTTACCTTCATATACAGAAGATCAACTTAGCATATACTAAGGGAGGATTTCAACAGGCTGCCCTCACACAACCACACAAGGTATAGGGTATTATTCGACTAGTAGTGTTGTTTTTAAGTTTCATAGTAAAACACATTAAGGACATAGATCCTACATGGGGAGCATGTACCCAGTGACTCCCGTTGTTGATTTAACAATTGGCACTCTTATTTATGACATCAGCAATCACCCGAGGCTCTTGCCATGAGCTGTCTAGGCTATGGAAGCCCCTTGAGTTCACCAGCTCTGAACTTGTTTAGTCAAGGCCATATCACAGTGGAGGTTCCTTCCTCCCTTCGGAGAAAGGCGCCTCCCTCCTTGATGGCCTGTTCAGAACTCTTTCTTCTATGATCCTGGTCCATTTCTAATATCCTATGTCTTAGTGAGTGGAATCATTGATGCAGTTGGACAAGCCAAATCCCAGAGTGCATCCACAATTGTTCTTTCTCAACCTCACATCTAAACCATCACTAGATTTCATTTATTTTCCCTTCTAAATATCCCTTGAGTCTACTCACTTCTCTCCAGCTCTACCATCATCAACAGCAACACCCTAGTCCAAGCCACTAATACATCTTGCCTAGACTACAACAACTTTTTGGGTCAATCTGTCCTCCCCAGCCCCACACCCTCCACTTTCTAAGTTTGTAATCTGATCATGTTTTATACTCCTTACTGCCCCACAGTATCTACTTTCTTTCAGCCCAATGGGAACCTGCCTTGCTGCCACCTACTTTCAGGCTTCCCTGTATGCTTTTTTCTCTCCTTGGAACTCTCTTTTTCTCTTACTTCCTCCATAAATAGTTAATTCCTATTCTTTCTTCACATCTTCTACTTGCCCTTCCCTGTGACTGCTATCTTATTTTTCTTGGACTGCTACAGCAAAATATCAAAGGTGGGGTGACCTAAGCAACAGGACTTTATTTCTTACAGACCTGCAACCTAGGAAGTCCAACAGTGAAGCGACAGCAGATTGAGTGCTGGTGAAGGCCCTCTTCTTGATATGCAGGCGGCCACCTTTTCACTGTGTCCTTAATTGGCTTTCCTTGGTATGAGCTCAGGGACAGAGATAGGGACAGATCAGGGGTGGAAGAGAGAGATCTCTTTCTTTCTTATAAAGTCATCAATCCTATCAGAGTCCTATTATTGTGGTGTCATTTAACTTTAATTACCTCCTAAAGACTCTCTAAATATAGTCACATTGGAGTTTAGAATTTCAAGATATGAATTTGAGGAGGTGACAACTAATTCAATCCATAGCAATTGATGTCCCCTGACCCTCAACAAGGTTAGAATCCCTTTTACATGCTCTTGTTGTTCCATTAACTGTTCTTTGGAGAACTTCCCATGAGTGCATTTGACACATGCTTAGGTGGTGTGTCATTAATGTCTACCTCACTGCTCATAGAGTAAGTTCCATTAGGAGAAGGTGCTTGTTGCTTTGCTTGTTTAGAACTGACTTAAACCACTCTGGACAAGCACAACAGTTTCCTTTCTACAGATAATAGAAGCCGATAATAAAATGGGTGAAGATTGGATGCTTCCTCCAGGTTATGCTGAAAGCAGGTCTTAGACTATTGCCACTCAGTGGTCATTTATTGAACACATACGAATCAATAAGAAGGCAAAAACCAGTATACACTATATTCTGATAAGCTACACAAAAGATTTCAGTCCCTTTATGTGTTCTAATTACATCTTAGAAGACAGTTTCACTGAAAGCAACATTGATTTAGAATAAGGATTCAGTTATCTTCGGAGTGGGCACCAGCTGTCAGATGTTGACCCAACAGTTACACTCAAGTCCAGTTAGAGTTCAAGGCTTCAGCATCATCCATAAGGGTGGAAGATGAAGGGGAAAATGGGTTTCTCATTAGATTCTTATACCTTGTTTATGGAAACATGGGGGATGACATGAGCAAGGATGCTCCAAAATATCTTGCTCAAACTGCATATTTCAAATACTAATTTCACTAATGGGTGTGCATTTCTCATATCCATTATGCTAAGAAGCCACTAATTTTACCAAAGAAAATAAATTTCTCATACTCACATGCTAATTGCAAAGACCTCTGCTTTCTTTGTTTAAGGTGGTTGAAGTTTGTGAATAACTGGTTCTAAATTGTGGCCTTTTGGGGGTAGTGTATGTTAGTTGACTACCCATGGAATTCACAGACAGGTGGTTTCAGTTTAGGACAAAAAATATTATAGCTAGGGTACAATCTGAACATTGATAACATTCCATTGTTTATGCCAAAGTATTGTGAAGTAAGTTATAGACACATTTCTCAAGTTCCCAGTCCTTAGCCATGAAGTGGTTGCTGAACAGACTATGATGAATGATATAAATGAATACATGAATGAATGATGAATGAACCAACATTAATCCAGTTGATATTGTTTGGGGGAAAGATTAGAAAGCTAGCTTTGATTTTTATAATATTAATCATTGAGTTAGTGTGTGCTACAGTTGTAGCTGGTTGAAACAAAAGCAAAACTCTGTGTGTGTGTGTGTGTGTTTTAATAACAAAGTAGCTTATATGTGCTAAGGGCAAAGTTGTGGCCTCTTTGCAGTATCAAATGTACTGATAAAATGTTGCTAAAAGGCCCATGTGAGAGATAAAGAATTCTTGGTGGAAAGAAACAAGTTATTCACATGGCTACAGAGTTGCCAGAATCTAACACTAGCTCCTAGGATTTATGGGGATGGAATTTCAGATGGTGTTTAACATAGAGCTTTACTTACACAACTGTTCAGTAGAGACTTGCTGAACTGTCAAATGGATGGGAGATGGTGTACAGCAATGTTTCCAATACAATGGGAAAAGTGAAAGGGCCCTAAAAGTGAGGCCCCCATGGCCACAACATGTTTTCTAAATGTGCTTGAACATAAGATTCGCCAGGAATAAATTATTGAAACTATGTTCTATAGTCCTGACTCAGATCTGTGGAATCAGAATTTCTGGAAACTTGACCCAGAAATGTGTCCTTTTAATAAATGTTCTAAGCCAGTGGTTCTCAGGCTTTATTGTGCATCTGAATCTCCTAGGGGGCTTGTTAAAGCTGTGAGAATGTTACTCCTCACTCCCTTCCAGTTTCCAGATTCACTAAGTCTGGGGTGTGGTTGGAGAATTTGCATTTCTGTAACTGAGAACCACTGCTGTGGGCTGGGAAAGTGCTTCTACACTTCAATGTGCATGTGAATCACTCTCATAACTAAAGTGTGGATTCCAACTTTGGGAGTCTGGGAGAGGGTTTTGCATTTATAATAAGCTATCAGATGAGTAGCTAAACTGTTCCCAGGTGAGTAGCATTTTCATTAGGTGGAAGCACATTCTATCCTCCAACTTTCGAATTTGAACCTGCCTTTAATAGTGTGTTTTAACATGATTGTGTACCAATTAACATTTAAGAAGTACTATTTGAGATGTTTTGTATTATCCAGAAATGTAGGGGAACTGCCATGATTAATATGATAAACTTGAGTTGCCAAAAAGTTCTGGCTACAAAATGAAATGGCAATCAATGGATTAGGAGAAAATATCAGCAAACCATATATTGGATAAGGGGTTAATATCCAAAAAATAAAAAAACTCTTACAACACAATAGAAAATAACCCTAATAACATGATTTTAAAATGGATTAAGGTGGGAATTATATAGTCTAGTAGTTGATTTTTTTTTTTTTGACAGGCAGAGTGGACAGTGAGAGAGAGAGACAGAGAGAAAGGTCTTCCTTTTGCCGTTGGTTCACCCTCCAATGGCCGCCGCAGTAGGCGCGCTGCGGCCGGCGCACCGCGCTGATCCCATGGCAGGAGCCAGGTGCTTCTCCTAGTCTCCCATGGGGTGCAGGACCCAAGGACTTGGGCCATCCTCCACTGCAGTCCCGGGCCACAGCAGAGAGCTGGACTGGAAGAGGAGCAACTGGCACAGAATCTGGTGCCCCAAATAGGACTAGAACCCGGGGTGCCGGCGCCACAGGCGGAGGATTAGCCTATTGAGGCACGACCGCCGGCCTTAGCCTAGTAGTTGAAACATCTGTTAAGACCTTCCACATCCCACATTGGCATACCCAGTTCCAGTTATTGGCTCTAGCTTCCAGATAATGCAAGCCCCACAAAGCAGCAGTGATTACCCAAGTACTTGGTTTCCTGCCACCCATGTAAGAGACCTGGATTGAGTTCCTGGCTCCTGGTTTCAGCTGTGGCTGAGCCCTAGCTGTTGTGGAGTTAATCAGTAGACAGGAATGTGCATGCCCTCTCTCTCAAATAAATAAACAAATAAATAAATTTTAAGATGGGCTAAGGACTTGAACCAGCATTTCTTCCAAGAAGATGGTAGAAATGGCCAGTAAGTACATGAAAAAACACCGAAGGTCATGAAGAAGTCTTTGCTGGTGCCTGTATCTTGCAGGGTTTCTCCAATGCTCTCTAATAATTTGATGGTGTCGGTTCATATATTTAGATCTTTAATCTATGTTGAGTGGATTTTTGTGTAAGGTGTAAGGTAGGGGTCTTGCTTCATGCTTCTGCATGTGGAAACCCAGTTTTCCCAGCACCATTTGTTGAATAGACTGTCCTTGCTCCAAGAATTGGTTTTGGAACCTTGATCAAATATGAGTTGGCTGTAGATGTTTGGATTGATTTCTGGTGTTTCTATGCTGTTCCATTGGTCTATCCATCTGTTTCTGTACCAGTACCATGCTGTTTTGATTACAACTGCCCTGTAGTATGTTCTGAAATCTGGTATTGTGATGCCTCCGGCTTTGTTTTTGTTGTACAAGATTGCTTTAGCTATTTGAGGTCTCCTGCATCTCCGTATGAATTTCAGCATCATTTTTTCCAGATCTGAGAAGAATGTCTTCAGTATCTTGATTGGTATTGCATTGAATGTATAAATTGCTTTTGGGAGAATGGACATTTTGATGATATTGATTCTTCCAATCCATGAGCATGGAAGATTTTTCCATTTTTTGGTATCCTCTTCTATTTCTTTCTTTAAGATTTTGTAATTTTCATTGTAGAGATCTTTAACATTCCTTGGTTAAGTTTATTCTAAGGTATTTGATTGTTTTTGTAGCTATTGTGAATGGGATTGATCTTAGAAGTTCTTTCTCAGCCATGGCATGACAGTGCAGTCTTAATACTTGTATTGTTTATGAAACACTTCTAAAGCATATAATATTTTTTACATTGACAGGAAGATTGCTTATATAGATTGAGGAACCATTCCTATTTCCATTTGATAGTTCAAGAAACTAAAATTTGTGTAGATAAACCAATCATATATTCAAGGTTGTACAGATAATACTCAAAATGGCAGGTCTTTATTTTGAATGAAGTCCTCTGACAAAAGTTCAGTGTTCTTTTTAATTAAATTACATTTTCAGGTTCTACTGCCTATTAAAAAGTGCTGATCTGGATATTATATTTCCTGGGAGGGAACTGATCTTCCCAATTCAATCTTTCACATGACTTGTCAGTCTAACCCTTCAAATTCACTGCAAGGAGCCTTCATTCTTACTGAAATCGGCATGCTCTTCCAGGATGTTCAATTCTTTATACTGTTGTGCACTATCACATAATGAAATTTTAGCCAGTGATGGACCCCATGTACAACAATGGCCCTATAAGATTAAAATGGAATTGAAAAATCCTTATAACTTAGTGATATCATAGTCATCATAATTTCCTAGTGCAACAAGTTCTTTTAAAATTTATTAACTTATTTTCATTTTATTTGAAAGGCAGAGAAAGAGAAAGATCTTCCATCCTCTGGTTCACTTCTCAAATATCCAGAATAGTCAGGGCTGTTCCAGGCTAAATTCAAGAGCCAAGAACTCAATCTGGGCCCTCCATGTGGGGGCCTTAAAAATTTGAGCCATCATCTACTGCCTTCCCAATGTTTACATTAGTAAGAAGCTGGAATACGAAATGGAATGGGAACTCAAACCAGGTACTCTTATATGTGATATGGGCACCTAAACCAGTGGCTTAACAACTGCCCATCCCTTAGTGCAATGCCTTTATGTATTTGTGGTGATGCTGGTGTAGACAGACCTCTTGCATTGCCAGTCAAATAAAAGTATAGTACATAACAATTATGTATAGTATATGATAATTGGTAATGATAATAAGCTATTACATGACTGGTTTATGTACTTACTAAACTTTTATCATTAATTTAGGATCCTACTCCTTCTTATTAAAAATGTTGACTATACCACAGTGTTGTGTTAGACTAGCAGAATCCTCATATAGCTCATGTCAGGAGGTGCTGCTGACTGATTGACCTATACCATTTAGGTCTTTGAAGTATGGGAGTACTTCAGAAAATTCATGGAAAATGTGTACTGTGAAAACACTGTGCATAGATTTTATAATTACGAAATAAACTTATTTTTAGTGTCCTTTTCTGGAAACATTTTGAAGTCCCTGCATGTACTCTGAGATTTCTGAACAAGGACAAAATCACCGAATGATGCATTTCTCAATGTCCTTTAGTGATGCATGACTATGTTTTACTTTTTTCAATGTTTGGGATATAGCTGGAAGTCACTAGATAAAGAGAGCTCTGCACAGCCAAGGTGGGAACAAAGTCAACATGCTAAAGGTTTTTATAATTTACACATAGGCAAATAGTTGTGAGGTAGGAAACCTCCTGAAGTCCTCTGTCAGTTTGGATGCTTTTAAACAAGTCCTAGAGGTAGAGAAATTTCTGCTATTCTCTCCCCTCCCATCTAAAGAACAGGAAAAGGAATATTTGAAAAGGAAGAGTGGCCATACATGCAGATACAATGACAAAAGCGAAAAACAATCCTGACCTTTTGCAGGAGAATGGAGAGAGTAACCACAAAAGGAGGGGGAGGAGAACTCCCAGCCCAGCAAAGCACGCCATGCACCATGGCAGATGATGCAGTGTTCTACACTAGAGTGGACTTTTATTTTAAAGTAACAATGATTATGTATCATCCAATAAAAGGTTAAATTACCTTCACTGTACTTTAAAAGCAGTAAAATATCCAAGGCAATTCAGAACGATTTCTATAGAGATATGAACAAATCTTCAACCCTTCAAAAATGACACATCCTCTGAGGATTCCTGACAGATGAGATTTCATTATATTGTCTTTCTTTTGTCTCCTTTCTTAGGTAGCATTTCAGAATGTGGAGAAGACCTATCACTCTTTAATTTCACTGAATTTAATCCTGCTGTATGTATCTGGGACTACAAAGAAAAAGGAAAGAGAATTGAAAAAAAGGAAGAAAAAAGCCCACGGTGGTGTTTCCATTGGCTGCTCCACTCTGAGAACACATTGAGCTCTGGGCTTGGAGAGATAGGCAGGCCTTTGCTGTCACTCCATTCCGAGTTATTCTCTCAGCTCTCGTAGTGTGCGCATCTTGCTTTGTGATTGTGGTGTTTGAAGCCACATATTACTTTGTGTCACATCCCAAGTACATATTTTATCTGTTGAGCGACTGAGAACACATTAAACTCTTCAAAACACGCTAGAGTGAATCTGATTGTATTGTACTTATTGAGAGACATTCTGTTGGTTTCCAAGTATGGTGTCAAATAAAATACAAATCTGGACTTAATAAGAGTAAGACTATTTGAAAGGATTATTGCAAGGTGGGAAAGGGACAAATATCTTACCCAATAAGCACTGGGTTTCTTTTGCAGAGAGAACCAAAGTAGAAGGAACGGAGTGAGGGGAAGTGGCACAAAACAATGGCATGGTTCGGCCGGTGCCGTGGCTTAACAGGCTAATCCTCCACCTTGCGGCACCGGCACACTGGGTTCTAGTCCCGGTTGGGGCGCCGGACTCTATCCCGGTTGCCCCTCTTCCAGGCCAGCTCTCTGCTATGGCTCGGGAAGGCAGTGGAGGATGGACCAAGTGCTTGGGCCCTGCACCCGCAAGGGAGACCAGGAGAAGCACCTGGCTCCTGGCTTCGGATTAGCGAGATACGCCGTCCGTAGCGGCCATTGGAGGGTGAACCAACGGCAAAAAGGAAGACCTTCCTCTCTGTCTCTCTCTCTCACTATCCACTCTGCCTGTCAAAAAAAAAAAAAAAAAAAAAAAAAAAACCAAACAAAAAAACAAAAAAACACAAAAAAACAATGGCATGGTCGGACAGATCAGAGAATGATTTTTTTCTGACTTAAGCCCACTCTCTCTGGGCTGGCTTTAGGTGGGATTGTGTGCTGATTCACAGTGAAGATAGGCCAACATTTAGAGACTTCAGGGAAGGAGAAAAGTATACTCAACATTTGGTTAAGAAGCATTTTTATTTGCTTAATCGGGGGAGGGGGAACAGGCTGTTTAGCTTATTACTTAAGAGGCAAAGAATGGGAAGTTGGAGAATCAGTCTGGTTTCATAATGCATCAAGTCTTACCTGAGACATATGGGAAGGGTAAGCAACTTCCCAGAACACAAAAGGATAAAGAGAATTTCTTAATGTTTGCAATTTTCCAGAACAGGTTTCACAGTTAAAGCTCAAAATTGGCAATCCCATACAAATCTTAGTGCATATACTTAATTTTTGTTGTCACTCAAGATAATTTTAACTATATGCAATACTCAGGAACTTCAGACTGACTACTGGTCAGGATGACTTTATGACAAATATTGTATCTACAGACTAAGTTTCAGTTCTTCAGTATTTTAACAACAAGATAACATGTGAAGTTGTGCAGTTTCCTTAAAGAAGCTTTTCTTGACTCAGGTCACCTGTGATTTAGTTGCTCACATTTCTTCATAATATTTATTTTTACTTTCATTTAGTATTTCTCTTACAGGATAGATTGCAAGCAGAATGGCAACAAGGAAACTGCATTCCTTCACCCTAAGCCCTCCATTGTATGATGTTCTAACTCACCATTGATTGTCATCAAGGTTTGAGAAGACTGGAATTTTGAGAATCTTTTTTTAAAAGATTTATTTATTTATTTGAAAGGCAGAATTGCAGAGAAGCAGAGACAGAGAGAGAGGTCTTCTCCCCAAATGGCTGCAACGGCCGGAGCTGGGCCCATCTGAAGCCAGGAGCCAGGAGCTTCCTCTGGATCTCCCTTGCGGGTGCAGGGACCCAAGGACTTGGGCAATCTTCTACTCTTTCCCAGGCCATAGCAGAGAGCTGGATCAGAAGTGGAGCAGCCAGGACTAGAATGAGCACCCATATGGGATGCCGGCATTGCAGGCTGAGGCTTTACCGACCACGCCACAGTGCTGGCCCTGAAAATCATTTTATGATATTCCAGATGAGATAATTCATGTAATTGGAACACTACTACTTATTAATAAATAAAATGTAACATTTAGTAAATGCTTAATATGCATGAAAGGTTTTACCAACGTTATTTTTTCTCTTCAAAATAATCTTATGAATAAACTGTGTGTTAGGAATGTTTTCAGGCATTCTATATAAAAGCACATCTAAAGATAGTCAAAATCTCTCTTATTGTAAACATGAATAGACCTGGGGCATAGGCAAATATGGGTTCTGTTGTTAGAATGCTTTGTTTCCTGCAGTTAATTTGCATATTGTTTCTGAAATAGGATATAAATCATGAAAATATAATGTGGTATAAGGAATTTGGAAAATAATTTTTGCTTTAGGAGTCCTGCTCCAAATTTACTACCAACACAGTTTATTATGGTTTCTGCTCCGGTTGCAAGTATGGATTTTTTGTGAGCAAAAAAAAAAAAAAAAAAGGAAACAATTTGCATTACAAAAAATTTACATAGCATAAATTCACCTTTGTTAAATCACAGAAAGTGTTGTCTGGAAATGCTGTACACTAAGTATAAATTAGGGACTAATAGTGTAATTCTAAGTAACATCCATTTGTCTTAGCAGGGTACTCAGAATACAGAAGACAAATGCAGAGAACTCCGATGCTTATTCTTTTGACTGGGTCCAAGAATCCAGGCTTCTGTCCATCACTTAATTCTTTATAAGTTTGGTCAGTTGAATGGGTCAAATAATTTAACAATCAAAGAGGAAACGGCTTTGCAGCCTTTGTGCACCTTCACATTCTGGGAATCCAAGATCTGATATGACCTGTTGGGTCCTAATGGTTGGAGTGAGATGCGAGGTAGCTCCGTTTTTCCTCCTTAATAATGCTTTGTATACTCAATAAATGTGAAGGACTGGAGATGAAGGAATAATTAAGAAGAAAAGAGCCTTTCTTGTCCTTTGTTCTTTGCCCTCTGCTGCCCTGAGGCAGAATCTTAATTATAGCTTTGAAATTCAAAGCCAACTTACTTAGGTTAATAGAAAAGAAATTGTCATTTTAGAATAGGCAAAGTTGTGATTACCCTTGAATTATTTCCAGAATCCAGTCTGTTCTTGGTCCTCTATTTCTGAAATTCTTTGATATAGGATAATGAGGATTATCAGAATTAACTTAGGTAGTTATTGGAAGCCAGTCTTCTTTTTGAGCTAGTTCTGGATGCCAGTCTCTTTTCTAGGCACTGGAGATACATGGGTGAAGAAAATAAAAAGCTGTCTTCCTAGATCTTGATTTTGATGACAGACATGAGATAATTAACAAAAGTATAACATGATTTCAAGCAACCATAAATGCTCTGAGAAGAAACAATGCAACATAAAGTATAAGAAATGATTTGTGTGTGTGTGTGTCTGTATGTGTGTGTCTGTGTGTAATGAGGTAATGTTGTCGGAGAAATAACCATGAAATGAGAGAGCAATAGAAGCAAAAACTTGGGGGAAGAGTAAAGGATGAGGCAAGTGCATAGTTTTGAGGGAAGCAAGTACTTTCTAGGAAACCATTGTGATTGCAGCAGATGTAAGAGATGAGTGAGGGGGAAGAGTAATTCAGAAAGGCATCCTGGGACCAGGTGTTTTGGAACCAAGCAGGTCATGGGTTAAGACTTTGAATTTTATATTAAATGTGATGGAATTCATTGGACAGTTTTAGTGGAAGAATAACATGATCACATTTACATTTGATGGGAAATTCTCAGGAAGTAGAAAAATTGGGTAGAAATTTAGACCAACATAAAGGAATGAAGAGCACTGGAAATGGTTACTACGTGTTTACATGTAAATTCCTTATTTTCTTTGTATTAAATATATTGAAAGAGAATTATTTAAAGCACAAAATTTACAAATATTAGAGGGTTTATAATATTTGTAGAAGTCAAATGTGGGTCAACAACAGCACAATGATAAGGAGAGGAGAAATGGAAGTATACTGTAAAATGGTATAAGACTGTGTGAGTGGTAGAATATTATTGGAGGTAGAAAAAGATAAGGTAAATATGAATGGTATAAACCATAAACAAACCCTAAAAAATACAAAGCTACAATGAACAAGTCAATCTTCTTCAAGTTAGAAGCCTGCCCACTTCTGTCCTCCAGTGCTTTTTACAGTACATAATACATTTTTGTGAATCACAGTCACCCCACTGTGCAGTAGAACTTCTTGTATTTGTGTTTCAATAAGCTATTCAATCTCCCTTCATTCTTTTTTTTCAAGTTTCTTTTTCTTTTCTTTTTTTTGACAGGCAGAGTGGACAGTGAGAGAGAGAGACAGAGAGAAAGGTCTTCCTTTTGCTGTTGGTTCACCCTCTAATGGCCAGCGCGGCCGGTGCGCTGCCTCCGGTGCATTGAGCCAGGAGCCAGGTGCTTCCCCTGGTCTCCCTTGCGGGTGCAGGACCCAAGGACTTGGGCCATCCTCCACTGCACTCCTGGGCCATAGCAGAGAGCTGGCCTGGAAAAGGGGCAACCAGGACAGAATCCGGTGCCCCAAATAGGACTAGAACCCGGGGTGCCGGCGTCGCAAGGTGGAGGATTAGCCTATTGAGCCATGGAGCCAGCTCCCTTCATTCTTTTTCCCTCATCCCTCCCATGATCCTTTACAAAGGGGAATCAAGAGACTCTTCTAAGAGACTATGAGAAATCATAAGAGAATTTGGCAAAGTGTCAGGATATAAAGCCAGCACACAAAGATCAATAGCATTCTTATAGACCAGCAATGTTTTGGTTGAGAAAGAACTTACAGGATCAATCTCATTCACAATAGCTACAAAGAAATTTTAAATACCTTGGGATAATTTTAAATACTAAGGATGGAATGTCCCATCCCGCGGGATGTCAACTAGGGCCAAGCACCTAGAAGGAGGAATGAAAGGGACAGGAGACACAAGGAAGGCAGCAAGACAAGAGTTCTGATCAAGCTGCAAAGTTTATTTTTTACACAGGGGTTTATATACTTCTTAGGGGAAGCAGTAGGGGGTGGGAAAGGGGAGCTGTTTCAGGATCTGTTCAGGGTTGAAGGTCAGGTGGCAGAACATGTGCCTGCTTGCGATAACTATGTCATCTTAACCACAGGATGTTCTTTAGTTATCACAGAATGTTTCAGTCCTCAGGGCAAGAGGCTATGCAGGCACCTTTCCACACCTAGAGCTATTAGGGAGGGGGAGAGTGTCCCCAACAATGGAAAGATTTCAAAAATAAAAATTATAAAACATTGAACAAAGAAATAGAAGCATACACAAGAAAATGGGAAAATCTTCCATGTCATGGATTGAAGAATCAATATCATCAAAGTGTCCATACTACCCACAGCAATTTATAGATTCAATGTGATCCCAATCAAAATATCAAGGACATTCTTGGAGTCAGTGCTGTGGCCTAGAAGGTTAATCCTCTGCCTGCAGAACTGGCACCCCATATGGGTGCCAATTTGAGTCCCGGTTGTTCCACTTCAAATCCCGCTCCCCGCTAATGTTCCTGGGAAAGCAGCAGAGGGTGGCACAAATCCTTGGCCCGGCCACAATGTGGGAGACCCAGAAGAAGTTCCTGGCTCCTGGCTTTGGCCTGTCACAGCCCCAGCCATTGTGGCCATTTGGGGAGTGAACCAGTGGATGGAAGATCTTGCTCTCGGCTGTCTCACTTTCTCTGTTTCTCTCTTTCTCTCTGTGTATCTCTGCCTTTCAAATAAATAAAATAAATCTTTTAAAAAAGGACATACTTTACAGATATAGCAAAAATAATCCAAAAATTCATATGGAAACACAAAAGATGCTGAGTAGCCAAAGCAACCTTAAAAAATAAAAACAGCTGGATGTATCACAATACCAGATTTCATGACAAACTACAGGAATGTTTATTCAAAACTGTATGGTATTTGTAAGGCCACCACAAAACACACCAAACACTGGAGTAAGGGAAAGGGTTTATTGGGGGAAACCTGACAGGCTGCAGGGAAGGGGCGAAGAAGGAAAAAGAGGGAGAAGAACAGTGTAAGAGAGAGAGACAGAGATGGAGACAGAGACAGAGATCAGGAGACAGAAAGAAACAGAGCCACATGTTCAGGAACAGGTCCTTTTAAAACTTTTCCGGGGGCAGGCAGGAAAGTAGGAGCAGCGAATTCCATTAGGTTGGGGGTGGGGCTGACACCAGTGGTTGGGCTGTGTGGCCACCTGGTTTCCAGCAATGGCAGCGGGGGCTAGAGCCTAGGATGGTGTGGGGACTGTGCCATTTTACTAATAGTACTGGCACAAAAATAGACATGTAAATCAATACAAAAGAATAGAAACCCTAGAAATTGGTCCATGCACCTACAACCAACTAATCTTTGATTAATTAAATAAAATCATTCCCTAAGGAAAGGACAATTTCTACAAAGAATGCCATTGGGAAAACTGGATTTCCACATGAAGAAGTTTGAAGCACGACCCTTAACTTACACGCTATACAAAATTCAACTCACAACCAATCAAGTATTTAAACCTAAGATCTGAAACCATCAAATTACTAGAGGAAAACATGGGGGAAACTCTGCAAGACATTGGCCTTGGCAAATACTTCTTGGATAACATCCCAGAAACATAGGCAATGACAGCAAGAATCGACAAATGGGATATCATCAAGCTAACAATCTTCTGCACACCAAAGGAAACAGTTAGCAAACTGAAGAGGCAACCAACAGAATGGGAGAAAATATTTGCAAACTGTGTATCCTATAAAGGATTAAAATACAAATATATAAACAAACAATCTGGTTAAAAAATGAGAAAAGGATGTAAATTGACAGTTTTCAAAGGATACAATACAAATGGCCAATAGGTACATTAAAAATGTTTGGAATCGGACCATTGGGGAAGTGTAAATGAAAACCACAATTAGTTATCACCTCACTCCAGGTAGAACAGGTACTACCCTAAAATCAAAAAGTAGCAAATTCTGGTGAGGATGTGGAGAATAAGGTACTCCAAAACACTGTTGGTGGGAATGTAGAATGTTGTAACAATGATGAATAGTATGAAGATTCGTCAGAAAACTGAAAATAGATCTTCCAGGTGACCCAGCTATCCCATTCCTGGGGATATATCCAAAAAAAATGAAATTAGCATCTGAAAGAGTTTCCTGCTCTCCCATGATTATCGTGGCTCAATTCACAATGACCAGGATATGGCATCAACTTAAACATTCCTCAACTGATGACTGGATAAAGAAGATATGCCATAATTACATGATGGACTATTTCTCAGCCATAAAAGAAATGAAATCCTGATGGTTGCAACAAAATAGATGCAACTGGAGATCATTATGCTATGTGAAATAAACCAGATCCAAAAAAATAAATATCACATTTTCTGATATTTGTGGTAGCTAATATCTATAGAGTATAAAAATTATATGGATATCACACCATTTGGTATATAGTTACAAATACCACTTCACTGAATCATGCCATGTAAATGAAAACAGTCTTCTTCCCAAAATAAATGGAGGGTGTTCTTAATTTGAGTGTTTGTTATGAGTGTGATCAGAGGAACAAAAACTTATTTATCTGCATACTTATGTGCATTTCTTGGTATATATACTATATTTCAATAAAATGTTTAAAACATAAAAATATTAAGAAATAAAATTTGAAAAATAAAATTGTTCACTTTAGTCCAATTTATTGCATGTCAGTTATACTTCAATAAAATGATTAAACCATATTTCACTAACTCTATAACAAATTTACTCTTGTTGTTTCCTGGGAAAAAGAATTTTCCCTACTAAAATGTTAAGTCATAATCAGAGTTATAGTTAAATTTTTTACACTGAAACATGGAAATACACTGTGTTTTTTCTCCTCACGTCTGTGTTGTATGTTATTCTTCTACTTGAAGAGATAATTTCACTTTCCAGTTTTGGCCTTTAACTACCTAATAGATCAGTGCTACAAATTATAATATATGTACTCTGTATTACAAAAGAATTCTTCAAAATAAGTGATTGGATCTATGTTTATACACCTGGAGGGCCCTCCATACTGTAATGTTTAAGAGAAAGAAAATTGCAGAGTAATACAGAAAAATTTTATTTTTGTGAAAGAAAATAAAAGAAAGTCCTTTATGAAAGATGAATCAGTGTACAAGAATATTTCAAAAGGTTTGTTGATAATGGAAATAAAAGATAAGTTTGGAAGCAGGTGGTTGGTCTAGCAGTTAAGCTGCCTGCCACCCACATCAGATTCCAGGCTCTGGCTCTTGACTCCAGGGTTCTTAGTAATTCAGATACTAGGAGCCAGAAGTGATGGTCCAAGTAACCAGATTCCCGTGTAGGAGACCTGGATTGTGTTCTCAACTTCTGTCTCCAACCCAGACCCAGCTCCTGCCATTATAGGCAAGTGGTGAGTGAAGCAGTGAATGGGAGATCTCTGTTTCTCTCTCAAATAAATAAAAATAATTTTAAAAGATAATTTTATTTATTTTGGAGCAAAATATTTTGAAATCCATGCATAGTTTCTTCATAATATACATTTTCAGGAACCTTCTGAAGAGTTATTGTCTTCATGGATCTCAAAACAGTTTTTGCATTAATAAATATTTTTTATTCAACTTTTTTCATGTTAAGTTCCCTTCTATATATTTGTGTGATTATGGAGAAGGGTGTGAAATCATTTGTACAATCAGCATACTTTGCTATTAATGGGAATGGCAAAGAGTAGTTGTTTTCTCACCATTTCACAGTTACAATGAATGATTATTACTTTTATATCAATGAATTGGTACATTGAGAAAAAAAACAACTTTATAATTTTTCTGTTTTGATACCTACTGACTGTAAAACATTACTCTTATTTGGTCTTTAAATATATCTGCATGAATTATTACTTTGATATTTTAAAGATGAATACGATTTTAATTCAGTGAATTATAACATGTGTTTTAATATTTATCTTAGTAAGCGATACATATCTATTTTCTCATACATACACACTAGATATACTAGGAGCATGATCTTAATCTACAATTTCCTCATAGATTTGTTTTTGACATTTAAATGAACTAATCTATATTAAAATATTAGGACAGTGATTGGTGCCTAGTTAACATTGAAAAAATGCTAGTTATTAGTAGTAAATGATGCAAGTGTATTCTGTTATAGGGCTTGGCAAGTTGTGAAAGATTGTGCTTCTCAGGAATGATTTAAATGCTATTTATTAAGGAAGAAGAGGGATAAGATGAAACCCAGAGGTGAAAAACCAGTTTTTTTGAAATCTAGCCCCAGACTTTTTTTTTTTTGGACAGGCAGAGTGGACAGTGAGAGAGAGAGACAGAGAGAAAGGTCTTCCTTTGCCATTGGTTCACCCTCCAATGGCTGCTGCGGCCAGCGTGCTGCGGCCGGCGCACCGCGCTGATCTGAAGGCAGGAGCCAGGTGCTTCTCCTGGTCTCCCATGGGGTGCAGGACCCAAGGACCTGGGCCATCCTTCACTGCACTCCTGGGCCACAGCAGAGAGCTGGCCTGGAAGAGGAGCAACCGGGACAGAATCCGCCGCCCCAACCAGGACTAGAACCCAGTGTGCCGGTGCCACAGGCGGAAGATTAGCCTATTGAGCTGTGGCGCCGGCCCCCAGGCTTTGTTTTACACATTCTCTATCTTCTTAAAAATTTAGATGACCTAAATTAAGGTTCTTCAAAAAGCCCTTTGAAAATGGAAATAATGGTATGTTTTGAAATCCTACATACAAGGTGTTTTCATAAATATCAAGGAAAACACACACTATGAAAAAACATATGTATGGATTTCAAAACTTTTGGCCCCCAGGTAAACATTTTAAAACTGTTTCTTCTAAACATACTCTGTACAATGTGATCCTGCCATCACTCCATCAAGAGGTATTCTATTTCTGTCTCTTCATCTGAATGAGTCCTGTAACTGCTTTAAAGAACAGAATGTAGCAGAAGGAAGGTGCTGCACCAGCTCTGAGAAGAGCCCTTGACTGATCTGACAGCTTCCATTTTCTGTCTTTTGGTGGGCTTGTTCTTGGAACATTCTCTTGGAAGCCAGGTGTCCTTCTGTAAGAAGCTGAAGCTGTAGGAAGACCACATGTACGTTCCCCAACTGAAAGCTTCAATAGAGCTAGGAGTAGACTGTCATCATCTACCTGGTGTTGTTAGGCATCATGGCTTACTAAATCAGCGGCTCCTCCAAGTAACTCTAGGCATAGCTACCATCTGACTGGGACTGTATAAGACATCCTAAGTGAGAATTGCCCGCTTGAGCCCCAATAATTTCAGAACTCTGAGAGATAATGATAGATTTGCGTTTTAATCCTTTCAACCAAAGTTGTGTTAAAATGATCTTATCAAATATACTTTTACTAACTATAATTTATCATTTTTAATGTAGTACACAGCTTTAAATATGCTTTTATATTATGACTGCAAAGCCTAGGGAGTATTTATTTAAAATTAATTTATTGAGAGATTTAAGAGTGCCATCTCATCAGCAGCTTTTTAATTTTGGTGGGGGGGAGGGCACAGAGAAAGAGTGAGCAATTTTAAGAATGAGAGAGAGAAAGAGAGAGAGAGAGAAACTCCCATTTTGCTGGTTCACTCCCCAAATGCTCCAAATGACCAGAAGCTGGGAACCAGGAACCAATTCAAATCTCCCATGTGGGTGATAAGAACCCAATAAATTGCTTGAGCTACCAATGCCAACTGCCACGGTTTTCATCGGTGGAAAGCTGGAATCAGGAGCTGGAGCCAGGAACCCAACCCAGGCACTCGGATGTGGGATGTGAGTGTCTTAATTGCTAGGCTAAACATCCGCCCCTCCTCTACCAACTTTTGAAACCAGCTATTTAACTTGGCATAGTATATTGTTATTTTAAATTAGTATAATGTCTTTAACAGAACAGACCTATCTTTTGCTTTTACATGTACTCATTCCATAGTTCACAAAAAATGTAAAACTTTTATCCTTTTAATCAAATGTGGCTCCACTAGGAATTACGTTACCTTGAAAGATACATTCCAAAAGTCATTAACTACTAGAAGGGTTTCCACAAAAGAAATTTGATACTGAGCAGGTTTAAATCACTTTTCAACTTCTATTTTAATATAATTGGCTTGTTAATTTATAGTCCTGACCCCATCTCAGACAGGGAACACATTTCATCTTATAAATCTCTTCATGTCATAGATCTTACAGCTCAAAGAGAATATACAAGAGCACTTCAAAAAGTTCATGGAAAATGGGATTAAAAGAGAAGTTTATTTGTGTGCAAAAGTTTTGAAATCCATGCCTAGCTTTTAAATAATATGTGTTTTGTTTGAATGTCTTGAAGACCTCTTGTATGCATGGTTTTCTATTTCTTTGAACCCCCCAAATTTATCATTTAACTTCATTTTCCATGAACTTTTGGAAGTACCCTTACACATAATCTAAGGTTTAAGAAAGTAGAAACTGTGTAAAACAAAGCTGTGAATTAGAACTCAGAAAAACTGGTTTCTAGTTCCAAGTGGAATTAGGTTTGGCCATTTCACCCATGGGTGTTGTCTTTTTTGCTCTACAGAAAGCTATTAGCTTTTTGTTAAGGTCATTTCCACTGGATTGCAAAGTAAGGTGCTTTTATTTCCAGGCGTGGTCTTTTTGCCTGCAATCCCTCCTCTGTCCCTGGCTTTTTAGACGAGGCCAAACTCTGCGGTCTGGAGTGAACTGATCTTCAACTTAGCTCCCAAAGTGAGCCAGGAATCTTTAGTTTCTCATTGATTATGATCATTAACTTTGAGAGGTGAGTTGTAAAAACTTAAGAAAAGTTTAAACAACACAGAATTGAGAAACTGTTACTGATGAATTTTAATTGTATTTATGTACATATATAATAATTTATAAAACATTATTCACAATTTTTCCAATATTGTATTTTCTTGGTGGAAAGAGATATATACATAGAAATGTCACAAGATAATAATATGATGTCCAAAAATAAAGATATATGCACATTCAGGTTCTTTATTTTTTTATAGTTGTTACAGGTATGCATAGACTTTAATTTGAGCCAACCATGAAAAACATGGTGACAATCTTGCTTGTGCATTTATAGGGCTGTGGCAAATATTTTAGGACAATGCAGCTACACATGTTGCATTGTTCTAAGGATGGATGTAGCATTCAGGCTTTGCTACAAGGTTTAATACAAATATAACAGCAGCACCAATTTTGAAACATTTTAAGAATGGTCACTCCAGTTAGCATTTTTACAAAAAATACTGATTTTATAAAGAATAGTTTAAATATATAATGGCATTAATGGGTAAGTCTGTAAAATAGAAAAGAACAAATAGAATAAGTAGAAAAATATTCACTTTTTTGAATACTGAGACAAAAGCAAATGTATGTATATATATATATATATATATATATATATATATATGAACATTGAGTCTCTGAAATGTGAATGTTCTTTTCTCTTGCTTATTGCCTTCTGGTTTATGGCTTTCCCTTTTCCATTATATATACCAGTAAAAAATATAAACTACATCCAATGGTAGAGGAATTACTATGTAACTATATAGTAGATTTGTTCTGTGTAATGTAAGTCCTTTTAAATCCAAAATTTAAAAAGGCTTTGAAATAGTATAGAACAATATTCCTTGATTAAGGCTATAAAAGTAAATAAAAACAGCATTAAGTAACTTGACTGACCTTTCAAAAGATACCGGAAAAACGTGTGTCGTGTGTGTGTGTATGTGTGTGTTTTAAATCTGTATCTATAGGAGTAGGCATTTGGTCTTGGTCTCACAGATAAAGCTCTCACCTCTCACATCAGAGTATCTGGTCAGTTCTCAGTTCTGGCTGCTGATTCTAGAATTTTGCTAATGTAGACCCTGGGAGGCAGTGGTGATAACTAAAGTAATTAGATTCCTGCCACCTACCTGAGAGACTTAGATGGTGATACTGGCTTTTAGATGGTGTTATTGGCTCCCAGCTTTGGTCTTGCCCCTGCCTTGGAGAGTGAACCAGCAGATGGGAGAACTCTCTTTTTCTCGCGAATTAATAAAAAAATTAAAAATGTATCTGTGAGCTGAAAGTAAGGTATATAAGGGCAAAAAGAAAATGAAATCAGGAACCCAGGAAAGAAAGTACAGAAACGAAACTGAGGTATTTGTCTAACTCGGTGAACCTGAACTTTAATTTGCATTTTGGACATAGTGATCTTAAAGTATGGCTCAAGGGACCAGAAACAAAGCTTTATCCTGGGATGGGATAATGATTAAAAAAACAACAACAACAACAAAAAAAGCCAGCATTTAGCTGCAACAGCATTAAAAGGCTGTATATAACTCCGCTTGGGGGTGAAATAGGGACATTTCCGACAATATGAACTGATAAAGCTTGCCACCTCCAAAGCATAATTGAAGGAAATTTGAAAAGTTTATAATTCAGGAAGAAGGAAAGTGCTGGATAATCTGAGAGCAACAAGAAATAAAAGCAAATAAAGTGGTATATGTGAAGATAAATCTAAGCAAGCATTGATTATATTACAAAAACAAAACACCTGTAGAGTTAAGAAAGTAAGATAAAAATAAAATGCTTGATAATAAAGTGTGAGTTGGGAGGTATATAACAGTGTCCTAGGATCCTTGTATTGGTCATGTAGAAGGAAAAGATCTTGTTCAATTTTAAATATTGCCATGTTGGCAATTCATATTGAAATTTCTAGAGTAACCACCATAGAAGAGACATAGAATGTACAACTTCCTAATTAATAATAGTATAAAACTTTCTATAACCTAAAATGAGACAAGAAAGAAGATAAAGAAAAAGACAAAAAGTAAGGAGGAAATTCTGGCAGGAAGAGATCCAAATACAACAAGAATTAAATGCTCCAGTTAAAAAATTAAATACTGTTGGCTAGATTATAAGCAGCACAAAAAATTGAGATGAGGGCTGTTTACAAGAGACACACTGAAGGCATAATGACACAAAAAAGTTTAAAAGCAAAAGAAAAAAAAAGATATTTTAGATAAATCCTAGCCAAAAGGTCTAGTGTAACATTATTCTTTGTATCAAATAAAATTGATTTTAAGGCTAAAAGTAGGCAATATAAGTAACAGGACCAATTGTTTTCAGATTTAAATATAACTTTCTCAATGGCTGACAAATACAATAGAAGAAAAGTAAGATAAACACTATTGAATAGCATGATTTACAATAAAATGATCATAATGTCTCACAATGAAAGTATAAATATTTTTTGAAAACGCACATGGGACATCTAAAAATTTTTTTACATAATGGACCCCAGAGTAAGGGTCAATTTTCCAGAGGTTGGAATTTTGCAAATCGCTGCATTTCATCACAACAAAATTAAGCTAGAAAATTCTAGTAAAAAGTTATATAACAAATAAAGAAATCTTGTAGATGGAAAAATGAAGACATATTTTAAGTAACCCAATTAGAAAGACTAATAACAAAATTAGAAAGTATATAAAATTAAGTGATAACAAAATCACTCTCTATTGGAATTTATGGGAAATAGCTTGAACAATATGAGAAGAAACACATAGCCTTCAGGACATAATAGAAAAACAGAAAGTGAGTTATGCATGCACCTCAACAAGTCAGAAAAGGAAGGAGTAAGTAAACTACAAGAAAATAGAAGGAACTAAACAATGGAAATAAGAACGGATATTAGCAAAGAAGAAAAACAAACATAAACCAGAAAGAACAAAGGAAATCAATAACTGGTTCTTTGTTGGACTAAAAAAATTGAAAAACCTTTGGAAAGTATACTCAAAAACAAATGGGAAAAAGAAAAACAATTTTTGAAATGAAAAAGGGGTCAAAACTTAGGTATTGAAGATACTAAGATGATGATACATCCTAAGCAACTTTTTTTCAATATGTTGAAAAGTTGAAAGAAATGAACACATTCCTATTATACCCAGAGAGCTCTTCAGTTCTTCAAAGTTAAGGGTGTGCCAAAGGTGACACACCCAGGTTTGGCATGGTAAATCTTCTCTCTTTCTCTCTCTCTTTTTTTTTTTTTATTCAGAAGGGAAGTGATTCTGCTCAGCTGAGCTCTTCTCTTTGATGGCAATCAGTGCCTGAGTGCTAGCCCCTGTGGGTATAATATTTGTCTGTTCTGTCCCAAGGACCACACAAAGGATCTGTGCAGCCCTCAGTGTAAGCTCAGATTCCCCTGCAATGTTTCTCACCAGGTAGCCAAGGCTACTGAGTTTGTGGCTTCTCCCACTGAGACTACTCACGTATCAGCCACACTGTGAGTTCTCCCATACACACTCAATTTGTTTGTTTGTTTTTTTTTTTTACAGTCCTGGTTCATAAGCTCCACACATTCACTAGGTCTTAGTCTCCTGTACTACTCCCAAACAGAGTCAAGTTTTTCTGTTTGGCTGAGGGCGGGCACAGCCCTGAGCTGGCACAGCTGTTACATATGTCTGAAATGACGCCTGCTCTATTGTCTCGCATGCCTTTTTAAGGTGTGTGGAGAGAATCATGTCCATACTGTCCCTTTTATTTTTTTCTCTCCTCTAGTTAGGCTGGTGTACTTTCCTCCACGGGGCTTCAAACCTTGTTCCCTCTAGGCTCTTCCTGCTGCTTTTCTGCCAGTATCTCAGCCTACTGCAGTTTCACCTCATCTCCCTTTCCAGCGCTGGTGCTGAGGAGAAGATTCTCGGCAAATGAGCTCCCGAGCCGTGGGTGCCCATGTCCTCCATGTATATCCACCATGTCCCCCTAATTCCAGAAGAGTTTCCTCTGCAGTTTTTTCCCTAATTCTTTCCTGAGACTTCACTATCTCCACTTTTATTAAACCATCTTTTCCTGGACTATCAGTGAGCTCCCTCCCTATTCTGCTATCTTGGAGCTCCTCTTCCTTTCTTACTAGGCGGGAATATATTGACAAAAACATGATGGAAGGGTGTGATATTAACAAAGAATTGAACATGTTTATAAAGCATTTTAATGTAAACATGACTCCAGCTCCAACCTCATTAAATTGCTTAGAAATTTCTTCTACTGAAAATTTACTTTCATCTCTTACAAGTTCTACCTTCCACAAAACACTAGAGCATGAACACAATTCAGACAAATTCCTTATAAGAATGATGACCTTTCTTCCAGTTTCTGATAGCATGTTTCCCATCTGTGACATCAGCAAAATGGGCTTTATTGTTTCTAACAACATTCTGTTCTGATTATCCATGTGTTCGCTAATAAGATGGAGCCTTTGTGTCCAATTCTTCATTTTTCTTTCTAAACTCTCACCAGAATCACATTTAATGCCCATGTATCTACCAACTAGTCCTTTATGGAAATCTCAGCTTTTTCCAGCATGCACTTCAAAACTTCTCCAGATGTTAACCACTCCCCAGTTTCAATATCACTTTCTTATTATTTTGTATTTGTTACAGTAGCACCCTACTTCATGTTACCAAAACCTTAGTTTTCTGAGACTGCTGTAACAAAATGTCATAGGCTGAGTGGCTTAACAAAAATCAGTTTTCTTATAGTTCTGGACATTGGGAAATCCAAGATCAAGATTCTGGCTGGGTTTGATTTCTGGTGAGGGCTCTCTTCCTGGCTTGCAGAAGGCTGCATTTTTTCTTTGTCCTCACATTAAAACAGGAGTTGGGAAGGGGGGTGTAAAGAGAGAGAGAGAGAGTGAGAGAGCGAGAGAGTGAGAGTGAGAACGAGAGAGAGAGAGAGAGAGAGAGGTCTTCTATCCACTGGTTCACTCCCCAATTTGCCACAATGGCCATACCTGTGTCAATCTGAAGCCAGGAGCTTCTTCTGGGTCTCCCATGTGGTTGCAGGGGCCCAAGGGCATGGGCCATCTTCTACTGCTTTCCCAGGCCACAGCAGAGAGCTGGATTGGAAGTGGAGCAGCTGGGACTTGAACTGGTGCCCATATGGGATACTGGCACTGCAGGTGGTAGCTTTATCTGCTATGCCACAGCGCTGGCTGCAGATCTCTCTCTTTTTGCCTCTTTTGCCTTTGTGGGCCCTTGCTTCCCCTATGTCTTTGGGCAACCAACTCCATGCTTCCTGGCCTGCATGCTCCTCCACATGACTGGCTCCTGATGCTTGGTATGAATCCAGATTTCTCCCTCTCTTTTAGATAGGGCCATCACTCCTCTATGCATTTCTTTCACTGAATAAAGAGCCTAAAACTTAAAAAAAGGAGATAGCAACATACAGGTGGATTATGCCACTAGTGGACTGAGGGCAGATAAGGTAAAAGAGTCCAAGACTAAATCCCAGATTATACAAATATTAGATAAACCCTTTTTTTGTGTGTCCAAAAGAAGACATGTAAAAGGATATTCCTAGTAACATTGTTCAGAGCAGCAAAGACTTGCCGAGCACCCAAAGACCCATCAGCAGTAGAATGGATAATATAGGCTGTGGGTTATTTGTAAGATAGAATACTTTTCTGTAGTGATCATGAATTAAGTAGAGTAACATGCAACAACATAGATAAATCTCAAAAACAAATATTGAGGGGGAAAATACCTCAAAAGAATGCATGAAGTGCAATTTCACTTTATTTTAAAAAATTAGGCAGAATTGAACATTATCAGTAGTATTACACTTACTGATACATTGCCATTGAGCAAATCTATAATGAATAGCAAGGAATGATGAATATAAATGTTGGAGTGGGTGATGCAGGTTGTATTTACAGAAGGCCAATAAGGGACTTCTAAGAAATGTAGATCCAAAAAAGTGATCTAAAATTCAAACTCAGGCACTCAGCTATGGGTTGCAAGAGTTTTAAGGGGCATCTTAACCAGTGCATCCAGTTCCCACTCCTATAGATTAATTTTTTTTTAACAAAAAGTAACTTAAAATGGTTTCATGGTCTTTTATTATGTTTTTAGTAAACTTGTCTGCTTACTTTACTTTCTCTAGTCTGTCCTTCCTGAACATTGGGTAGAAATTTCGGTTTAGACATCTGTTTAGTTAGTAACCTTGCCTAAGACTTGACTTAAGTATCATTCTTCAAGTCTTCTGGTTCCCCTTTGTACCGCATAATGGTCTCATTC
Source organism: Lepus europaeus (assembly GCF_033115175.1). Classification (NCBI taxonomy): domain Eukaryota; kingdom Metazoa; phylum Chordata; class Mammalia; order Lagomorpha; family Leporidae; genus Lepus; species Lepus europaeus. The sequence continues at coordinate 118,218,273 of NC_084829.1, forward strand.
AAAAGATCAAACTACTGAATAGGTATCAGATGAAAGTTTGAAAATAAATGTGGTTGGTCCTTAGCTTGCCTCTTCAACATTTTGCTTTCTTGAAATTTTCCAAAAAACTGAATTTAAACAGGCACCCTTCCACTCTTATCTAGAAGAGAGTCCTAAGTCCCCTTTCTTTAAGAATTCCTCAAAGGGTAGCACTGTCCTGGGTTTTCCATTCTGAGCAAACACTTGGAATTGGAGCAAGAGAGGTAGACTTCATTTTCACCTCTAAGAGCTCTGAATACATGGAGGGTTATCTGAGTAAAACTTATTTGTAGCTGTGTTTCTAAACTCCTCACCAGGACTGGCGTCATGGGTTAGTGACCTATGCAGTCACATAGGGTACCATATTTAGAAGAGCCATGCTCTTGTTTTAATACTGTGCTACACTATAATGGAAATTCCTTCCTTCCTTCCTCCCTCCCTCTCTCTCTTTCTTTCCTATCATCTATTTATATATTTAAGCAAAAGCCCTGTGTTTTAATTTTCCATAAATTATGTAGCTAGTCTTGCTCTTCAGATCATTTGCCTTTGAATTACCTGGTGTTCATATATAAATCAGATTCTTACTGTATCAGATTCTCTAGGGCTAAAACCTCTGAATCAGCATTTTGGTAAACATCTGATGAACTTTTTTGCAAAGTTTGCAAAACTTGAGAACCACTAGGATAGAGAGTTAAGATATCAAGTTTTTGGGCATCATTGCTTGATGAAAGATTTAAAACAGAATTCTTGGCTTCTATTTCAAGTGAGGGAAGGAAAAAAAAGTATTCCAAATTAAAAGTGTTCTTTGTGAAATATAGTAGATGGTTTTGTCTTATCCTATTATAAATATTCAGAATTATGGCTACATTGTTGATTTAAAGATTCTCATTTTCTCATGCTGGCATTATTTATCTATTTACATTCATTTTTATCCATGTCCTTTAAATCAGGCAAATTCCCACTTATTTGTTAAGTAATTAAACCTTCAAAATGGGAGTAGTATTATTCCGAAAATAGTATAGGTTTCCTCCAATCCTTTCAATATTCTGAAAAATGAGAAAAGATGAAACCCATACATATTACGTGTAGGTTTTTGAGAAGGGCTTCTTGACAGTCCTATAGGCACAAATATTTAGATTTTGTTCCAAACTGGTTCCAAGATGGGAAACATTGTCAGCCCCCTAGACTACTTCATTGACAGATGTTAATTTGTCTCTGGAAGGCAAGGATATGGACTGAGGGCATTGGGGCATCTTTTTTGGGATTCTGAACATGAAGATAATTAGTATTAGTTGCTCTAAGATTGTCTCATTAAATATTTAATCTGGGCTAAATCACCATAGATCCATTAGAAGGACACAGCCTTTCATTACAGTGCACAGGATAACATTTTCAAAACACACCAGAGATGAAAAACTCCACCAGAAAGTCCTGAACTCATCTGATTGCAACACAATTTTATGTCTAACCTTGAAATCTCTTTCTTTCTGATCCTATTAAGCTCAATCTGTGAAGGTTAAACATTTGTCAAACCTGTATTCTCAGACCCTTGCAAGTCCATAGACTTTGAACTGATTACCTGTATCCTGAAAATAATATTTATTTATTGATATTTACTTATTTTTACTTCTTATGCAAATAGAATAATTTTAAGGCAAAAAATCCAGGAAGAAAAATCTATGTATTTTTGGATGAACATTTTAAGACTTTTTGAAATTTCTTTTTGTTGAATCTATTTTACTTAATACCTTAAACTGTTTATAATGTATAGTTTTCATCTGTTGACTCATACATATAAAAATTTGTAGAAGTTAATTAGAAGTGCTATAATTTAGACATCTTAAGATGATTTTTTTCTCATCGTGTGAGTTTCAATGTAAAATTAAAATCTTTTAAGATGGACTTCATCTTTAAAACAATAAAGTCTTTTAACCAGATTTTTAAAAAATATTTATTTATGTATTTATTTGAGAGGTAGAGTTACAGACAGTGTGAGAGAGAGACAGAGAGAAAGGTCTTCATTCTATTGGTTCACTCCCCAAATGGCCACAAAGGCCATAGCTGCGCCAAGCCGAAGCCAGGAGCCAGGTGCTTTTTCCTGGTCTCCCACGTGGGTGCAGGGGCCCAAGCACTTGGGCCATCTTATACTGCTTTCCCAGGCCATAGCAGAGAACTGGAGAACTGGATTGGAAGAGGAGGCTAGGACTAGAACTGGTGCCCATCTGGGATGCCAGCGCTGCAGGCAGAGGATTAACCTACTGTACCACAGCGCCAGCCCCTTAACAAGATTTTTTAAAACTTTTTTTTGATAACTACATTTTTAAAGAGGAATAAGGAAATATACACACGTATGTCAGACCCTACAGATAAGTAGTACAGTTTCCTGGAGCTCTTTTTTTTTTTTTTTCTATGGAGCTCTTACCTTTTTGTGTTTCCCTCCTGATTCCTTGGGCTCTGAGACTGGGTGGTGGGTCAGCTACTCAGGCCTGCTGCTAATCATCAATCTTTAATAGCAGCTTCAGCTGAACTTCTCCCAGAATGGCATGCAGGCATCTGAACTGCATTAATTGCCTTGATTGCTAACACAAAGCAAACAGCTGGGTAAGGACCTTAAAAAGTTGAAAAACAAAACAAAACAAAACAAAACAAAAAACAGGACAGGCATTTAGCCTAGTCATTAAGATACTGGTTGCAAATCTATGTCCCATGTAAGAGTACCTGAAATCCACATGTGGCTCCAGCTCCCTACTCCAGCTTCCTGTTGTTAATGTGCATCCTGGGAGGTGGCAGCAGTGATGGCTCAAGTAATTGAGGTCCTGCCGTTTGAAACTGGCCCAGCCCTTGGTCTTGAGGGCGTGCGGGCAGAGAACCAGCAGAGGAGAGCTCTCCCTCCCACTCTCTCTGTCTCTCAAAAAAGTTGAATCAACTTTAGAAAGAATTTTTAAGAGCTCAATCTCACAAATAGATAAGAGTTTTTTTGGTTTGTTTTTGATGCTATTGTCTGGTTGAATAATTAAGTGATTTGTGCACATAATTGTTCTTAATTTTTGGGGGGCCCTTTCCTTTCCCTATAAGATCTGTCTGTTAATTTAGAATATAATGTTCTCTGTAAACAGATATTATGTAGTTTATAAGTATTTGGTATATACAACTCAAGTTAAACACTAGCAGGATCTTCAAGAGATATTTACCCACCCATGTTCACTGTAGGGTTACTCAGAATATCTAAAAGGTGGCAACAGCCAAAATATCCACCAGTGAATGAATGGATAAAAAAAAATGGGAAGTATACATACAGTGAAACACTCATCTTTAAAAGAAGGAAATTCTGTCCAGACTACAGCATTGATGAACTTTAAGGATGCAAAGGTTAGTGAAATAAGCAGTTAGAAAAATTCAATTTTTGTATGATTCCACTTCTATGGGATATCTAAAAAAGATGAATTCACAGAAACAGGAAGCAGATGGTGGTTTCTAGGTGCTCTGGGGTAGGGGAAAGGGGGAGTGGTTCAGCAGGTACAGAGTTTCAGTTTTGCAAAATGGAAAGGTTCTAGAGAGCTGCTACACAGCATTGTGAATATACTTAACGCTACTGAACTGTACAGTTAAAAATGGCTAACATGATAAATTTCATGTTCTTACCATAATTAAACAGCAACAAGAAGATAAATGCTATATAATGGTTGATTAGCTCAATTAGAACAGGCAACAGTCCTAAACTTAAGCTTAATTTTGATCTGGAACTTAACATTGGTTGTCTTTCTTTGAGCCAGTAAACTCTCTCCTACATGGTTCTCATATTACATTGGTTAGGTTGGCCAGCTATTTTCTGAATGCCTAGTTTCTCATTGCATTGCTTCTGTGCTGAAAGTTTAAATGGCATGCCTCGGTAACACCTTTACAGACAAAAAGTATACCACATTTACTAGATACTCCATAATTACTCTTTTATGACATTTAAAAGCATAACTACTTAATTGTCTTAAGTTTAAAGATAAGAAAAAAGGCACAAATAATTTTCTCTTTCATTTTTGCTTTCAAATTTTTGAAACTGTTTTTAACTTTAAGAAAGTATCTTTCATTTATAAACACAACAACTGAGGAATTAGAAGAAAATTTTAGTTATAATTAAACATTTTGGTTAAACTGTGCATTAGTGTTCAGTAGATAAAGTTCATCAGCAGATTGCCCATTTTCCAATTACAAGTTCATTTCTATTATCAGGCCCTGCAGGATAATTGGATTATATTTGTAGACTTTCTGTTCACAAATCTAGTAGAGTTCTTATAAACATTAGAAAGAGGTCATGGGTTAAATGTGTAAAAATGTTTTTCTAATGACTAATCATTCACCTTTGTTAAATAAAAATGGTTTGAATTCATGTTTGAAATGGTCCAGGAACAGAAGTGCTGTGGAGGGGTAGTGCCAAGGTTGAGAGAGTGTATCTAACAGTAAGCTGTATTGGCACAGCTATAATATTGTGTACTGTATTGCTTTGACTGATCTTTTGTCATTCTCAGTAGCCCTAAGTCCTTTATAGGAATGAAACACATTTTTTCTTAAAAAAAAGTACTGAGCAAATTTATTACTTTGAGAAATCTGCAGCTCAATCATTGTAGGTGAAATTAATCTATAGTTCATTGCATTATATTCTCAATGAATTATTGGGAAATTTGCACCAAAAGTTTCTGCCCAGATTTGGTCATTACTTTTGGCTTAAGAATGTGATTCCATAGAAATTCAACTATGAATATATGAAATATATAATTTTGATCTGATCATTCACATATGAAATACAGGGTTTTTTTTGTTAGAATATTACTCACAGAGCTTATTTCAATTACCTCAGTTGTACATCACCTATATTCAATCTAAGATAAATTATTGAGGATTAAATTACTTTATTTTACCATTTGTTTTTGAATAATTGAAATATAATTAAAATTAAAATAAAATGAAAGGTTAAGGGAAAATATTATAAGTGGAGTTCTATTATAATACAGTTCTTTGTTGAACATGTAGGTACATCGTGGTTACATGGTATACCCTCCAATATAAAACCTAAATTTATAGTTTTCCTGTTAATATAGTTTTGGGTTTGTCTTCCAACATTAGTATTGTAACGGAATTTTACTTCTTGGAAGAGAATGGAATTTATGGTCCATGTGAATGTAAAGTGAATGTATTAGGGTGAACAATTTTTTGTTTATTGCAATGGTGTTGCAATTTGCCTAATAGCACATTGTTAACTGTGTAGAGGATCCTTATGTACTGGTGATACTGGTAGGGAACAAAGATTCAAACGAAATGAATAAACAAAAGTTAGGAAATAAAACTTCATGAGAATAGTTTCAACTCTTTCATTTTGACAAACATCTTTATTTGTGGAATTATTTTTCTAGTATATTTACCAATAAACAAGCAAACATATCCATATTTCAAACTATTTCAGACCTTTAACATTTCCCCCTTGTTCAGATCCTACCTGCTTCCCCATCAATCACAGCAGAAGGCTTTTTTTTTAATCTCCTAAGTCCCCGAGAAGATCCAGTCTCCTAGCAGGCAACCTCTTTACCTTCCTTTTCCTCCTTCACCTCTTTCTATTAACATAGTTCTATCTGGACCAAGACACAGCCTGCTCCTCCTTTTGAGAGGAATTATTTGTCCCATGGTTATTTAGTTTCAGTTGTTCTGTTGATCCCACCCCTCTTCCTGTCTTTCAGTGTTTTGTATCACTGGTTACTTCCTCTTTCCTACACCTCTGTTCTCTCTGCATTTCCTCCACAGCACACCTGCTGCACACCCTGCTTCAGACAAAACCATATTCTCCAGTTATGCACCTCAAAAACATCTACTGACTCTACCCCTTCTACCTACTAGCTTATTTTTCTCCTTCAGTTACAACTGAGGATCCAGGGTTGTGGTGCACTGGGTAAGGCCACTACATATGAGGCTGACGTCCCATGTGGGAGCTCTGGCTGCTGCAGTTCTGATTCAGCTTCTTGCACGTGGGAAAGCAGAAGATGGCATAAGTGCTTGGGACCCTGCTGCTGCCCACGTGGGAGACTTGGATGGAGCTTCAGGCTTCTGTCTTCGTCCTGGACAGTCCTGACGATTGTGGCCATTTGGGGAAGGAACCAGAGGACAGAAGATCCCACTCTCTCTTTACCTTTGAAATAAATAAGTAATTTTTTATTTTAATTTTTAGTTAGTGTTTAACAGATTCAATGTGCTTTGTAGATACATTTCTAAGAACATAATAATATTCCCTCCCAACCTTTCCCTCCAATCCTCTTCCTTCTCCTTTTCTTTTTTTTAAATAAGTTTTTGAGGTAATATATTTTAAATTTACATGAAATAAATAAACAAATTTTAAAAATTCAGCTACAGTTGAAATCCTCGGAAGAAGACAACACTCATCTTTCTCTCCTTTTTGCTTCTGAATGCCTGCAATCCATTCATGTCACTTAAATTAAAATTTCAGATGTCATTATTTTGGACTAAGCTCTTGTGCTAGGCCACAACAGATGGGACTGAAAATCAGAGCGGAGTCATTCACATCAAAATTCTACCTTGCCATGCTGAAAGTCAGCTGTTTCTGTGACCTCTTGAGAAAAATTGAGATTGCAGAGATAACAGACAAATTTCCCAAAAGGCCAATATCAATTGGCAGGCCAATGAACTTCCCTCTACAAGTAACCTGATATTAGCCAACCAGGCACTTTTCTGTTAGTTTTTCTCCTTGTCTCTGCCTTGCAAGGAAAGTAACTCTGAAATGGCCAACCTGGGTTTTGTTTCTGATTCTGTGCTCTTCAACCCTCTTCTGTTTATTGTCCCAAACTCCTTTGCTTGGACCACCACACACTTATTCCATTTCAAGGAATTGTTGCCTGATTCTAGCATCAGAAATAAAGCCAATTAAGACCTTTAAGCTGAGTTTTTATAATTTTCCTCTTTGACAAACTAAATATTTCCCCCCAAATCATCAAGGTGCTCATTGCAAAAATCCGGCACCTTTTAACCCTTTTCTTATTCCACTTCTCTCCATGTTTAGCATTATTGGCTATTTTGTCTGTGAAACCTTTTCGTTACTTGTTTTCCATTATACTAACCTTTCGTGGCTCCTGAGCTATCTTCTGGGCTCTTTCTTCCTCACTCTTTCCTCTGAACATGGTTATTCCCTAGCAGCCTGTGCTCAGCCCTCTCTGCTCTATAATCCATTCACTTTCTGCGAAAGACCTTACTTACTCTGCTGGCTTCAACCATGACTTGCAAGCTCATGGGACTCAGACCCACATTTACATTCCAGATTCCCTTCCTGGGCTTTTGCCCTTGGCAGTATCAGAGACAACCCAAACCAACAAATTCAAAACTGAACTTCTACTGGGTCTGATCCTCTTCTTCATGCATTCTTGTTCAGTAGACCAATGGATGGTCAGTTATTCAAGATAAACTGGAGGGTGGGAATTTAGCACATCAGTTAAGATGCCACTTAGTATGCCTATATCCCAAATTGAAGTACCAGTTTGAGTCCGACCTCCACTAATGATCCAACTTCCTGTTAATGCACATCCTTGAGGCAGGAGGTGATGCTTCAAGTACTTATATTCCTGCCATCCACAAGTGAAAGCCAGATTGAGGCCTGGGCTCCTGCATTTTGTTTTTCCCAGTCCTGATCGTAGTAGGCATTTTGTGAGTGAATCACTGCGTGGAAGATCTTCATCTGCCTTTCAAAAAAAAAAAAAAAAGTGAAAATAAGTAAATAGAAAATTTGAAAAAAAATATAAGCTGGGCTGCAGTCCTGGTTTCAACTTCCTTCTTTCCATTGTGTCTACTGAGTTACAGAATATAGTCAACTTTACATTTTTAATAGCTTCTGAATTCATCCCCTTCTCTTGTCTATGGCTTAATTTAGAAAGTCACCCTACTACTTTTTCTACATCCAGCCCTGACCTCATTAAACCCATTATGCATCTTAAAAATAGTTTTTATAAAATAAATTGTTATTCATTCTCCAGTTTGACACCTTTAATAGTCCTTCATTGCCTTTAGGAAAAAAAATCTGAACTCATTATCATAGTAGCAAAGGTTCTTTATAATTTGGTCCCTCTTTAACCCCCCACACTCATCTCTCAACACACATTGCCATTTATTTCTTGCAGTCTTTACGTAAATTGTATTAAACAACCCTTAGTTTGTAGAAAGGGATAGGTGCTCTGGGCTCTCCTGCCTCTGTATCTCTGCACATTCTATACTGTTTGGTGCTTTTTGGTCCATCTTTCCTGTCTCTTTCATATCTGTGCATCTTTCAAAACTCAGCCTGGCATCAGCTCCTCAGAGAAACAGTACAGCTTGGTTTTGTTGTCTGTCTTATGAGCTCATTTTAAATCCAGTGCTTAGCTCTCAGTGCTGTTTCATTTCTATTGAAATTATTTTCCTCTTCAAACTCCTGGAGGGCAGGAACTTTTATCTTGATTTCTCAGTGACTGGAAACACAGTAACTGATGGAGTTGGTGTGCAATAAATGAAAAAGAATGAATGAAAATGGAAAGAAAATAAGCTGTTACATTAGAGCCAAAGAAAGAAACTTAGGGTCCTGTTCTACCTCATATTGAGATTTGAGAGAGCCATTCAATTTTTTTTAATCTAGAAGATAGAATCAATTGTGATGATTTATATTCTTCCTTCTGACAGGTTTTGACAATAGTTTCCTAAGTATAGAACGTTAGAATTAGAATATACTCTCATATACCCTACTAGCTTCTTACAGTTGAGATTTTATAATGTCAAATCTATGTCAACATTATTAAAAACAGGATGCAAAATCCTCTGATAATTACGCTTGAAGCCATTTTGTTTATTAAAATAATTTCAGTGGTGCAATATATATGAAAGTTGATTCCTAGTAATATACTTTTTCCTAAGACATTCTCCCAGAGAATTACTATTGTATAAGTTCTTAATTACCAAAGAGTAAAATAAGAATTATTGTAACCATAAATCCAAAATTCAAGGAAGAAAGTATCCTCCTTTTCTTTTGTTTGAAATTATATACCCAAGAAAATAAGTTTTCATTGCCATTTTCATCTGTTCCCTACCTTGTTAAAAGTAAGTTGGAAAGTAAACTAATTCAGTCAACCAAGTGTTTTGTCTACTTGACCTATGAGATGGGTTTGACTTTTTGCCTGCATTACTTGGAATTATGAGTAAAACAGCCTGTAATTTTGATAGTTTGAAATTAGAGGCTAAAAATATATTTTTAGGTTCCACAGTTGTATGTACTCACACATCTGTTCTTTAGATATTATTGGATCTTAATGAAATGGTAAGAAAAAAGTCTTACAGTTGAAAGCAAATTTGAAAATCAATTGCACAAACTATGTCTCATTATACTTTAATACAAAATATCAAAAGAAAACAAGTGACAAAACATAAAGTTATCACAAAACTCATAAATACCTCTAAAATCCCTTGCTAAAATATTTCTCTTGTTTATAAGAATTTCTGCCTGTAACCTGGTTTATTGGCTTTTGTCACACATGCTTGTGTGGGACTCTAGCCTCTTATAAGTTCCCTCTCCACAAAATGTCTAGAACTCCCTACACATATAAATATAAAATAAATCTCTTCAATAACTGAGTAGCCTCACACGCACTCTCACATTCCCTCTCCTGTCTGTTTTCCCTTTTGCCTCAGCTGCTTCCAAGATTGGTCTTCTCTGAGTCACTTTGGGGAGACATCCTTTCTAATGGTGTTAGAAAATCAGAAAAGTACTACTGCGTTGGGTCTAGTTGGAGCTTAGGGCAATTGGCTTTTAAACCTTTGGAGATGAGGATAGGAAGAATGTCATATTGTCCTTATAGGATGGGTAAAATGCAAGGCTCTCCATCTATTAGCAAATTATTGAACAAGCAAATCACATGTAACTTGAGGGTTGGTTTATACAGTTAGTTTTTAAGGCAAAATCAGAATAATGTTTGGAAATCCTTTTAATTAGCTGTAAAAGATAGTGCACATGGTTTTAAAGTTACAATTCTGAGTGGTGATTCTTTAAGAGCCACTAAAGTTGACTAAAAGGAGAAACAAAGGTCAAGGGTGTAGATATGTGTGCTTAACCTGTCTTCAAGGTAATTGTTCCATCCTGGGGTTAAACATGGTAAAGGGATTGGAAATGGTTCAGCTTGACTGCTTGTTTCTTCCTTCTTCTGTAATATTAAGCCTTTACACTTTAAAAAAAATTATTTATTTGAAAAGCACAGAGGCAGGGAGAGAGAGAGAGAGAGAGGGAGTAAGAGAGAGAGAGAGAAAGATCTTCCATCCACTGGTTCACTCCCCAGATGGCCGCAACAGCTGGAACTGGGCCAATCAAAAGCCAGGAGCCAGGAGCGTCTTCCAGGTCTCCCATGCAGGTGCAGGGTTCCAAGGACTTGGGACATCTTCTACTGCTTCCAGGCCATCAGCAGGGAGCTGGATCGGATGTGTAGCAGCCAGGACTAGAACCTGCACCCATATGGAATGCTGCCGGCCCTGCAGATGGTGGCTTTACCTGCTACACCCCAGCACTGGCCCCCAAGAATTTACAATCTTAAAACACACATTGTTGGATTTCTGCTTGTGAGGATTAATGAAATAATATTTGGGCATGGACCTAGCTCAAACCCCACTGTGTGGTAGATGCTCAAAAACTGCTGAATTTGAGGCTAAATCTTGCTTAGCCAAATGAACATATGCACTGTTTCTGAAATGGGCCACCTGTTTCCTGTTTTTCCAAGTTACTTTTCCTCTTCAAACAGCTGTTACTTTCATGACCATTGAAATAGAGTGACAGCTTTCTTAAGGATTAAGATGTCAAGTCAACCTTTCAGGTAAGAGTGTGTGTAGGGGATTGTGTGTGTGTGCGTTTGTGTGTGTATGTGCTGCTCGATGTTCCTTTAACTCCCAGCCCAACCCACACTCCTCTGTACATTTCTCTACCCACACAACACCCACCCCACCCCCATTGCCCTCACCTTTATTCCATTATCTAGAAGTCCTCTTTCTCTAGACTTGAGTAACAAGCTCTAGTGTTTGTCACTTTTTTGACTCTTTTCTCCAGTTCCTTTCTTACTTGACACCCAGCAGGGCACTCTGAGCCAGGATTTTTTTTGTTGATTCAGTTTTTTGTTAGTTTCTTTGTTTTCCTCCCATTTCATGTTTTTTAGGACCAGCAGTGGGGTAAATATCTTCATAACTTCACAATGTTGTTTCCAGATCATCATTCCTTCTCATTGGAATGCTGCACCTGTGAGATGAACCTTGTCCTCTCAGGTAATAACAGCAACTAACACTTTATTGAACACTCCTGTTGACCACTTCTGTTGAGCCAGGCATCAGGCTGATCACTTTGAATGGATTGTTTCATGGGAGAGTCACAACAATCCTATCAGGTAGAAACTATTTTGAGAGGTTAAGGAACTTGTTCTCACCTGTATCGTGTGAATATAAGCGTGCCTCCTTTGTGAGGTATAAATAGATATGAAGTACTTAGTCAAAACCTTCGGCATGTTTGCTGTGGATTTTGTCCAGAGGCTATGGAGAAAGTGGGGGAGCCGGTATTCACACCATGGCAAATTGGCACTAGAACACATTTCTGTACTCATTATGCATGGCCAGGTGACATTCTTCTGAACTCTCTCCATTCAGAAAGTTCTCCCTGGATCACAACCTGCAAAGTCAATTCAGGTCCAGCTCTCCTAGGCTGTTTTGTAGTGTCTGAGATGATTTGTTTCCCACCCTCAGTCTTACCTCCCACCCTCCTCTGCTGTGATTACCTTCTACCTCATTGCCACAACACACCTTGCATCTTTCACCTGCTCTGAAATCTCTGACTAGGTCATTCGCTTCTTCCTCTGGACTCTCCAACCCCTTTGCTAGAATTAGTCATCCTCACTGGGAGCTCCACTCCATGAACGCCACCACAACTATCTTTCTACAACTATCTTTCACTTCCTTCTTGCCTGGCTCTATTTTTAAAAGATTTTAAAATTTTTTAAATTACATATATATACGTATGTATATATATACGTATTTATTTATTTGAAAGGCGGAGATAAATAGAGAGAAGGACAGAGAGAGAAAGAGAGAGAGGGAGACAGAGATCTATATATCTTCCATCCACTGGTTCACTCCCTAAATGGCTGCAACAGCCAGGGCTGAGCCAGGATGAAGCCAGGAGCCAGGAGCTTCAACTGGGTCTCCCATGCGGGTCGCAAGGGCCCAGACATTTAAGTCATCTTCCACTGCTTTTTCACTGGAAAGATGGAATATAACAGGGAGATGGATCAGAAGTGGAGCAATTGGGACAATAACCGGCGCCCATATGGGATGCAGGTGACACAGATGGTGGCGTTCCTTCCTATGCCACAAGGCTGGCCCCCTTGCCTAGCTTCTATAGTTCAAGTCATAGCCATATTCTTATAGCTATTATCAATTCCCATATTTTTTTCCCTCACAGTAATTCTCACCTACAGAACTGCAGCACTGGCTAAGCCCTGCTATCTACCTTCTTTGTACCTACACCTGAACAATTGTGTATGACTTGAGAAAAACCAGTCACTTCATTGCCTGATTGTTACAGTATGCTAATTCATTATCATATTTAATACCTTAAATAGGTACTGGACATTGTCTGACAGTTTTTCCTCTAATAAACATAATCACCATTCTCAAAAGAGCAAGCTTATATTTTCTCCCTCCCCTCACATCTTGTGCACTCTAACCTCACTTCTTACTTCATGAAGAAAATAGAAGTGCAGTATGAGATAGAAACTCCTTAGACGTCTCTTTGTCAGGCTACCATACCTTAGTTCCCTCCTTTGCTTCCATTACTATAGAGATGTGTTCATTTTCTTGTCGAAGACCAGCCTCAACATGTTTTCTAGATTTGAGTCTGTACTATTTTCATAAGGACTTCTCTGCATGTCTAAACCTCCCTTTCTGAGGACAGGGAGGGGGTCCGCTCAGCACTCAGTAATGCACCAGGATGATCTATCCTAAACACTCTCCCGCAGCTGCTCATAGCCCTTCAATTTTGAGTTAGCTTCGATCCTAAATGAACCACTATCTGCAGTGCATCTCCACTTCTTCACCCCAGTCACATTATCCTCATCTCATCAAGCTACTTCCATTTGGCATTGGTACCACCAGTCCACTGAAACCACTTTTGCAAAGTTCACCAATGCGCTCCATGCTGCGAGACCCAAAGGATGCTCTCCAGTCTACAGCTGACTTGTTTACAGGATGGCTCCATATCTACATTCAGAATCCCATCTCGTTAGAGAGGCCTTCCTTGTTGACTCAATCAGAAACCCCCCCCCCACCCCCACTTTGTTTGCAATGACATCCCTGCTTTATTTTTTTCATAGCGCTTATTATTTGGCTTTATTTTGTTCAATTATTTGTTCATTTTTTTGCATTGTGTGTCTCATGCCTCCACCTAGAGCAGTGCCTGGCACATCGCAGATGCTCAATAAGGATTCGTTGAGCAACAGACACAATGCTATCTTTAGAATCATCTTCACCCCTTGACAACTACGCTTTTGTTAATTGGATGAATTTCATCTGCCTGATTTTCTCTGATATCAGGATAAGTTTGCTTCTTGGAACAACCTCATCTATCAGTCAAGGAGACTTCCTGGCCAATCCCTCTCATTTTTGGATGTCTCAAATCTCATGTGTAAGACTAGCCTCATGGTGGATCTGAGTTTCCCCTCTTATCTTCCTTTTCTATCTTTGAACCTTCACTATTTTGGCTACACATTTCTAGTTTTTCTTTTTCAATATGAGCCTAAGTTGTAACATTCCTTCTTTTTTTTTTTTTCCTAAATACTAATTACAGGTTGCCATGTTGTTAGTGATAGGTAGATACCTCTGAACCAGTTTAAGAATGTAGCAGTCTTGCTGTACAGTCTGCAAAACTTCCTGCTTTGGGGCCAGCTGGCTCAGTTCCAGATCTTGTCTCTAGTCTTCTGAAATCTTAAGTATCTGGCTCAGTTATTTGCAGACTTGACATTTGTTATCTAGCCACTAAACTATTGTTGTTATCTTGTGAAGCATACTGGTAGTGAAATTTAGGAGTGTCCCTATGAGAGTCCAATCTGTGTGTTTTTCTGGATGTATTTAGCCATTCTGACAGGGAAAAGCAGCAACAGTGCCCAAAACAATATCCAGTTTAAAATGATTCACCCACTGCCAGCCAGACAATTTTCTTCCCACTATTCTATTGTTTACAAAACATGAAAATCAAAACAAATTCCTCTAAAGTGTTATTGAGGAACATTTTGAATTGTAATTTTATTGTATACTTCTTCTGAGCAGTCACAAATATCTTTTTATTATTTTTTAAAGATTTATTTATTTATTTGAAAGTTAGAGTTACACAGAGAGAGAAGGAGAGGCAGAGAGAGAGAGAGAGAGGTCTTCCATCCACTGGTTCACTTCCCAGTTGGCCTCAATGGCTGAAGCTACACCCATCTGAAGCCAGGAGCCAGGAGTTTCCTCCTGGTCATCCCACATGGGTGCATCCACTGCTTTCCCAGGCCACAGCAGAGAGCTGGATTGGCAGTGGAGCAGCCAGACTCGAATCGGCACTCATATGGGGTGCTGGAACAGCAAGAGTTTTACCCGCTATGCCACAGCGCTGGCCCCTGTAAATCTCTTTTAATTATGATTTAGTGATGATAAAAATATACACACAGGCATAAACATCTCTTGCGACCTGGACTGAGAATGGGTATACATTAGAAATCTAATATTTAAAAAAGTCTAAGGAAATCAAATAAAGGCCACTGGCTATTTAATGTCAGCCCTTAGTCTGACCATATCGAATAGCTATATTGAGGGTGGACACTTAATTTGTCATCTGGGACACTGTTAATTATTATGTCAGAATAGCAAGAGTAAACCAGGGCAGTGCTGATAAAATGGAGGCATTATGGTCAGTCTAACTGTACCTTAGTATGATGACTGGAGTTGTCCAGTCCTTTGCAAGTTCAACAAAGGCTGTGCTCCCTGCTGCCCTTGTCCATGAGTTCTGAGATGTAGAGAAGACACCAGCTATGGATTGACTTAATTGTTGCAAGTGAATTTTATTACTCTTTTCACAAGTTAGTGCTAACAAGGTCTATATCCTTTTTGATATTTTCAGCTCTGCTTTCCACAAAATGCAGCAAGCCTTTGATTAGTCACTTTTATATAGAAGGAACTGAGAGAGAGGTTTGAATGAACAAAATTCCCTTTTGCCAACTGTTTAATTCAATCCATAGACTGCTATGGCAAGGCAAAATCAAGCCCCCTTTGGAGAATGCCTTACTTGCAATGCATTTTATGTTCTTAGCAGAAGAAAAATATAAATTTATGTGTGTTTGTGCATGTATCACATGCTGTTAGGTATGGTGAGGTATGTGGCAAAACACAATGGAGAAGAACTAGGGTTTGAATTAGAGCTAAATTTGTCTTTGCCCCTGCCCCCTCCCAAAAACCTCATGATACATGTATGAAAAATAACAGAAGAGACTCATGAAGCATGAAGTTTCTTAGAGAAAGGTTATTATGCTTTTGGCATAATAAGAATCAGTTTGATAATGCTTATATTCCAACAAGATTTTTTAAAAGGTCTGGGTACCAGATTACTTTCTGTCTTCAGGGTGACTCCTGTGAGCTGATGCTGGTTATGCTCCTTTAATCAAGATCCTAAGATTGGCTCTGGGAAGGGCATCAATGCTACTTTCTGTAATGACTCTAAGTTGTTTGGAGTCAAATTTCGGAGAAAAAAACTGTGACTACTAGGAGGCATATTTGGAAATAGAGAAACTCTTTTCTTTGGGGGCTGTTGGCATTTATCTCTTCTTTCTGCATATGCCTTCTACACGTGTGAAGTCCCAGAGTCCATAGGTGGGCACACCCTTGAGGGTCATCCATGCCTACCTCCCTCCTATTGGCAGCCTTGAGTTTAAGGTTGCAGACATCTGGGCATCTTCAGTGGCCATGAAAGTGTCATTTGTCTTTGGACAGCTTGGACTCTAACAGATTCTTTTCATTGATCTGAAATCTGTCATATCAGGTGGTCAACTCTTCTGGCTGGCTTGGGGTTGTCTTTTTTTAACACTGAAAATGTTGTATCCTGGGTCATCCCCAGTCCTGGGCAACCCAGAGCAGTTGCTCACTCTGCCTCTAATCTTCTTCTGTTGGTCTTCATCTGCATATTTTCCTATGTAGAGAAGTGCTTTATTATTATTTTTCCATATAACATCCAAAATGGCATGGTTAAGCCACTTTCTCCTGCTCAAATCCTCTTTTACCTGACATGGCTTTAGACTGTTTAATTTCACACTTGTTCAGCTCAGAAGCTGCTGCCCCTCTCCAGGAAGAGCTTCCCCTTGCTGTCCAGATGTTCTTGTAGAGGAGGAGGCTTTTACTTCCCTCTCCATGGGAAGGTGGTTGAGTGTGAACACTTGTGTTTGTCCATCTGCTTTCTCCCTTGTGCCACTGAAGGGAAGAATTGCAGTTAACCTAATTTTTGAGAACGAGACATTCTTTGGGCCAAGGATTTCACAGAGGTTGGGATTCTTTTATCTCAAAAGGGATCCAGGGGCTCTGTCTAGTATTTTTCTTTGCTTGCTTTAGAGCCTTGGCTCCACACAAAGGACACATCATCTGTCTTTCCTCTCCCTGCTTCTAGGCAGTGACCATAGTCCAGGCAGGTGTGAGCCTGACTTCTAGGAGCAGCCAGAAAATTCTATGATTTTGCTCTAAATTCCAATTTCTCTGCTTCCTTGGTTAGTAGACCAGTTTAGCTTGGTACATCTGTTTTTAACTTTGAGTGCATGGGGAGGAAGAGCCCTCACCATTTTCTTCCATTTTTCTAGGGATTCCCAACAACTTGAAGGTACACTTAATATAACAATAAATTGAATTATTTGATTTCTGGCTGAATTCCTAAAGTCTTTTCTTCATCCTTTCCAAAAGTGGAGGAAAGGTAGAGTGAATCTTGACCTTTAAAGTCCATTAGCCACTTTAAGGTGAGTGCCCAGAACTGCGTATGATAATCCAGTCATGAGTACTTTCATTGTTGTAGATATAGCACTTCTTTAA
Source organism: Lepus europaeus (assembly GCF_033115175.1). NCBI lineage: Eukaryota > Metazoa > Chordata > Mammalia > Lagomorpha > Leporidae > Lepus > Lepus europaeus. The sequence goes on from NC_084829.1 coordinate 118,235,421, forward strand.
TCCCCAGCCTGTGATCGAATCAGTTCATTTAAAGACTTCATTCCCAACTCCCGATTTTCTTACTGATAAGTAAAATCCCTTCAAGGCAACTGTTTTCCCCCATACTTCTGCACTGGTTGTTTGTACCCAAGTCCAAAGGTTTGATAACCTCTGTGTCTGCCTTTCACTTCTCATCTCACTACTGTGAGGCACCTGGCTTTGAACACTCCAGGGCAAGAACTGCCAGTAAAGTTGCTGATGAAGACTCCCCAGGTAACAAAGATCTTCATCCTTGGTCTTCTGCCTCATCACTATTCACTTCCTTCAAACCAATGACTTTATCTACACCTATTTGTTGATGATTCTCATATCAGTATCCATTGCCCAGATATCTCTACTAAGTTCCATATCCATGTATCCATTTGCCAGTGGGGCAGCTCCACCATTGATATTTTCCTTATATCTTAAGTTCAAAATACTCCAAGTTAAAGCCATTATCTTGATATATGGTTTTGGGTCTTCTATATTAGTATTTCCTTTTTCAGAGACTGTATCAGTATTCACACAGTCTCCTAAACTAGAAATCTGAATACTATTCTTAATTCTGCACTTTTTTATACTGTGTCTTCAGCTGGTCCATTAATCCAACATCTTCAATATCTTTAGCAATTATCTGTTGCTTTTCATCCTCATTGACAGCACTTACTGTGTCCTTTCTCACTGGTATTATTTCAATAGCTTCTGACCTATGTTCCCTGCCTCCAGTCCTGCCTGCCTCCTTTCTCCACATTGTTGCCAGAGCAACCTTTCTGAAAGGTAAATTGTACTGTTTTTAAATGCCTTGAATTGGCCTCCATATTTTCATTGTGATTCAGTTGGTTAAGTCACTGCTTGGGATGCCAACATCCCATATACATGGGAGTGCCTGGTACAAGTCTGTTACTCTGTTTCTAATTTAGCTTTCTGTTAATGCACACCATGAGAGGCTGCAGTCCCTGCCATCTGTGTGGGATATCTGCAAGGAGTGACTGGTTCCTAACTTTGGTCTGGCCCAGCCTTGGCTGTTGTGGGCATTTGGGGAATGAAACAGCAAATGGAAGATCTCTCTGTGTCTCTTTGCCTTTCAAATAAATAAATACATAAATTTTTAAAGCTATATATCCTAAAAGGATTTTATTCCATTAGAACCTGAATTTAAGGAAATCTAAATTATTAATTTTTCCACTGGGAAGCTCTCTGCAGACCAAATCCTAGTGGTAATGTTAAAGAGAAGTTTCTGTGTAAGAGCTGATGAGCTGGAGGGCATACAGAATAACCTGGAGCTTCCAGCCTGTGAGTTAAGAGCCAAGGAAGGGAAGATTACAAGTTCTATGCATGCTCTTTTAGCATAAACACTTTAAAAAGATTTATTTATTTATTTGAAATGCATAGTTTCAGAGAGAGAGAAAGAGAGAGAGAGAGAGAGAGAGAGAGAATCTTTTCATCCACTGGTTCACTCCCCAGATGGCCACAATGGCTAGAGCTGGGCCTATCTAATACCAGGAGCCAGGAGCTTCTTCTGGGTCTCCCACATGGGTGCAGGGGCCCAAGGACTTGGGCTATCTTCTGCTTCATTCCCAGGCCATAACAGAGAGCTGGATCAGAAGTGGAGTAGCTGGGTCTTGAACCAGCATCCATATTGGATGCCAGCATTACCGGTGGCAGCTTTACCTGCTGTGCCACAGCGCTGGCCCCTAACATAAACATTTTTAAAGTTCAGCAGTAGTGAGGGTTATATACAAAGAGGAGTAGAGTTCTGATTAAATAAAAGGTCATTTGTTTTTTACAAATGAGACAAATATTTCACAACCAGCTAGCCAGTATCACACCTAGACTTAATAAATACTGACTAGTACGTTCTCAGGAACTGAAAATCACAAGTGAGAACTAATCCTTTTCTTGAGTAGAGTTTATAAAACAGAGGAAAGTAAGTCTCCTGGTGCCAGTTGGAACCTGAACTTCTGTAGGCTCTACCAGAATCATGCCATAGGTGAATCTATCCTCAATGATGCCTAAATGTTTAACATTTGATTCATAAAAATTGGTCATAAAAATTGCATTAAAGAATATTTAATTAAAAATCCTTATCAAAATGTATTTTGTGAAAAGATAAAATATTTAACTGAAAAGTCTTAACAAAAGCACATGCAAGGGCTGGAGCTGTGGCGTAGTGGGCTAAGCGTCCGCCTGCAGTGCCGGCATCCCATATGGGCAATGTTTCAAGTCCCGGCTGCTCCTTTTCTGATCCAGCTCTCTGCTATGGCCTGGGAAAGCTGTGGAAGATGCCCAAGTGTGTGGGCCTCTGCACCTGCATGGGGAGACCTGGAAGAAGCTCCTGGCTCCTGGCTATGGATCAGCTCAGCTCTGGCTGTTACAGCCATTTGGGAGAGTGAACCAGTGCTTGGAAGATCTTTCTCTCTGTCTCTCCCTCTCTGTAACTCTACCTCTCAAATAAATAAGTTAATAAAATCTCTCTTTAAAAATAAAATCATATGCAGGGGCACTTCAAAAAATTCATGGAAATGAAATGACAAGATGCCTATTTTGGCCCCAAAATATTTGTAATCCATTTTTTCCCATAACAGAAATTTCATTAATATATTGAAGATCTTTTGAATGTATGGATTTCAAAATTATTTTACACCAAAATGAACTTAACTTTTCATTGCAGTTTTCATTAACTTTTTGAAGTACCTTCATGTAACATGATCTTAGTTTTAAGAGATGGTACACATGCCCAAAAAAGCATTTTATTTTGAGGATTTAAAGTGAGGAGAAATTTCCAAAACCACTTGACCATGCTTCAAAATCCATTCTAAGCTAGAAGTATGGTGTAGTCTTGAAGAACGCAGCTCTCTAAAGTGGATATGTGAATGCAACTTTCCTTAGGCATCGCTCATGTGCAAAATCAGTTTCTGTTTTTGAGAATTTCTGATAAGGAGTTTTCTACAGGACTGCCCACTGTTGATTCTAGAAGAATAGCACCAGAGGAGATGGCTCTCTGCCACACTGCCCCTGGCAGAGCATGGTACTCTGTGGGTAATTAGTCTGCAACTGTACTGTGATTCTTTGTCTGTCTTCTTCACTGTACAGTTGTGCTCAGTATTTCCAGATAAGCATGTGTCTGGAGAAGCACAGGGCTTCTGACTGCTCTGTGGGCACCCCCAGTGCCGAAACGTGTCATATTCCACTGATACTAGAGTTGGCTTTGGGGGTGAAATCATGACTTTTCTTTTGTGGCTGTCTCTGGTATGGGGGAGCGTGGAGGGAAGGGTGCACATTCTTGATGTTGCTGACAGCACATGTATATGAATTTGTGTGTATGTGCACGCTCATGGGTACACTCAGTGTGAAGACGATGGAGTGGTTTGGTGTACAGAACTAGAGGGTTTGAATGGTGTGGCTGGACATTGCTCTCCCTGATCTCGTGTAATGGAAATACGCAAAGCAGCGTTTTGTTGTCTCAGGTGGAGGGGACTGATGGTGGGCTCATTTGAAGCTCTGTGTGCTGCCGGAAATCAGGTAGCACGCGAGGCAGAGCAGGCCCAGCGCTGGCCCTGCTAGGTCATGAATGAGTAAAGGAGTGGGGTTGTGTGTGTGCTTCCAGCTACTCTTGTGGGAAACCCTTGCTGACAGGATTGCAATAGGAAACTATTAGGGATTCTAGGTCAGTATCCTTTTTAGACGTGCACAAGAACAACCTGGGGAATCCACAGTCAGCTGGCAGCAAGTTTCTCTTCTTGGCCAAATCAGACCCGGTGAAAGCGGTGCTGTATGGCACAGCACTTTGTAGCGCACAGCGCTGTGCACATTTTCAGCTCAGCTTCAAGGCTTTGCCACGTTGCAGCTCTTTACATGGGAGCTGATTGTCATATGGACTGAAAATGTGTTTTTGAGGCTGAGCTTTCCTATTTCTTCTTTTTAATTTTTTTTCTATTTTTTGACAGGCAGAGTAGATAGTGCGAGAGAGAGAGACAGAGAGAAAGGTCTTCCTTTTTGCCGTTGGTTCAACCTCCAATGGCCGCCACGGCCGGCGCACTGCAGCCAGCACACTGTGTTGATCCGAAGGCAGGAGCCAGGTGCTTCTCTTGGTCTTCCATGTGGGTGCAGGGCCCAAGCACTTGGGCCATCCTCCACTGTACTCCCGGGCCACAGCAGAGAGCTGGACTGGAAGAAGAGCAACTGGGACAGAATCCGGCACCCCGACCGGGACTAGAACCCGGTGTGCCAGTGCCGCAAGGCGGAGGATTAACCTATTGAGCCGCGGCGCCAGCCCCTATTTCTTCTTTACAATTTCTTGAAAAGACTTAAAAAGGTTAAACAGTTACTATATGACCACACAGTAAAAAGCCTAACACTGTTTAGGGTAAATAAGGGAGTCTTTATGAAAACACTATGATGCATATACAGTGGTTTCTGCATGAATCAAATTGCATGCTTTCAAAACATAATTGATATTCTTAGGTGGGATGATGGCTTGGTTCCATCAATACACTGAATGGACTATGCCAGCCAGTAAGAGATAATGATTAAATCGAAAGAATGACACCAGCAGAGGAGGACAAATAATCTGTATTAGAATACTGGCATGAACTTGAGTTTGGGAATTATTTATAAACTTGAAACTCAGAAGGAATTGCTAGGGAGCACATATGAACACATATCGACAATTTATCTCAGCATCTAATAGAAACTTTGCCTTGCATGGGTTAGGTAGATGGTAATTCTTAGGTGGAATTGTATCTGTTAGGAAGATTATGATAATTTGCCTGGTTTTGGAAATAGTGAATAAAAAAAGACCACAATTCATAAATGGAGGCTCTCTTTTTTCCCTTTCCCTTTTTCTTAGCATGTATTTTTTAAAAAGTAACTATTTCAGAAAGCACAATGGATACAATTTATTGATAGAGTGTGTGGCAGGAGAATATTTCTTTCTGAGTTTATAGTTCCTGTGGGAAGGAATGCAAAATTCTTCTAGCTATTGAAAAGCATTGGAGTGTGATGGCAGAGCTTAAATAACGTCCCGTTTTTTGTCAAGGAGGGGTTTCGATATGTCCCTTGTGTACCATGCTGAAAACAAATATACAAATACTTACATGACATTGGGCTGTCTTCCTCTAAATGTTTTTGTTCTGTCACTGGTGTGAATGAAAAAAAAAAAAAAAACCTCCTGTAATTCATGAAAATCACATTTCTCCATTTCTTTTCAAGTACAAGTTTTGTTCCAGAAACATATTCAAAGTGGAGAATAGGACAAAATATGCTTTATGTTCCCATTCATCTTTAAAATTACCTCTCGACACTGTTAACTGGCGAACGGACAATTACTTGGCACATCACCCATTCAGACACCAACCTTGAAAGAATTAGAGGAAATCTTCCTTCAAGGATGAAGTGTTCTTGAACAATCATTGGAAGCATTAGATACACATCTATTTATTCCTTCTGTCACAGGCATGCCAACCCCTTGCTCGCACATGCTCATGTGTTATAAATGGTTTTGCTGGTTTCAAGTTTCATGTTTTATTTCCACCATCATTGCTTCTCTGTGACTTAGATTGGATAAGCAGAAGAATGAGATATTCCACACACATGGAACTCAGGTCTCCTCAGAGCATTTTTCTTGCCTGTTTTAGAGCTTGGTTACATGACATCAGAGGTAACCAACATAATTCTTCAAATGCCTTAGACTCTACTGAAGATAAAAGGCCTTGGTTTAGCTTAGTTTTCTCTTCTTGATGAGCAAAAGATATTTTCTGAGCATCGTTTATAGATATAAAGAATAGCATTTTGGGGCCAGTGCTGTGGCTTAGCAGTGGAGCTGCTGCCTGCTGTGCCTGCCTCACATGTGGTACCAGTTCGGGTCCTGGCTGCTCCACTTCTGATCCAGGTCCCTGTTGATGGCCTGGGAAAGCAGTGGAAGATGGCACAAGTGCTTGGGCCCCTGAACCCATGCGGGAGAGTGGGAAGAAGCTCCTAGCTCCAGGCTTCAGATCGGCCCAGCTCTAGCCATTTGAAGAGAGGACCAGTGGATGGAAAACCTCTCTCTCTCTGAGTCTCTCCTCATCTCTCCATCTCTCTCTGTAACTCTGCATTTCAAATAAATAAATAAATTTTTTTAAAAAAGAATAGCATTTCTTGCAGTTAAAATCTAGGCCTCACCTATGCTTAAGTGATAGAATGCATGCCTTGCTTATTTGGGGAGACTATTAGTTGGCATTCTGGATCCTGAGGGGCCTGGTAGAAATATTGTTTTCAGTACACATATGGGTATATACACTGACTATATACTTAGTGACAGTCTATTAGTGAGGAGAAGAATGGGTGCAGAATCCTGAAAACTTCCTGGGAGTTTACACATTACATTCACATTCTCACACCGGTTCCCTGTCGCCTTGTGTAAAGGAACATCTGGGACTTGGCCCCTGAACTGACTTTCTTGGACTTGCCTCTTCTCTGTCTTCTCCCTGGCCTTGGCCTTGGTGCTTAGTCCTCCTCTTGCCTCCCAGCATGTCCATATTCAGCTTGATTGCTCCCCTTCAATTAGATGTCCTTCCGCCCTGCGTGACCTTCACCTTGGCAAGGCCTCAGATTTCACTTCTCCTTACTCATCACTGGTGACTGCCCTTACTGCCCTTACTCATAAGGGGCTGGGCCAGAGTCAGAGCTATGGGAAAGGGACGCTGTAGAGAAAATAACATATTTGTTCTTTTCCCTCCTTTGTTCTAATCTGTGAGCTGCATGTAGAATACTGGTGTTTTATGGGTACCTGGAGGGAAAGAGATTTAGAAGGAAGGGATTTCTTACTGACTTACCTAGAGTTGAAACTCTCTTTCCTTTCACTCATGGCTACCGTGCACTTAATCTTTAGTGTGCCTCAGTGGCTTCTGTGTCTCAATTTGTGACAATTTGAGACATTGAAGTAAGATCTTGTTGCTCATTTGCTATCCATGACATTCTCAACATCAAGGGCATGGCCCACAGATTATCATCTCCAAAGCAAGCCAATGTGAAGAGGGGAGATCAGGAAAGGCTGCCCCCGAGAGATGTGCTCACAGGTGCTTGCTCTTTGCCAAAGCATCTGGTGGTTTACACCGTACGGAGCAGCGCTCTGGCAAACCAACTCAGGGCGCACTTGCTGTTATTACAAAAGTGGGTTTCAAAGCTTCACAGGATTTCCAGGTTACAAAGAGTTAGATTTTAGCATTCTATCCCTTCAAAGATTATGAATGAGAATGTCTTCTGAAATACTCTAATAAGCAAAAATCTTTTGAACATATTTTGCAGACTTGAACATAAATGATGATGGGGAGGTCATTGCCTTGACAGAGGTTTTTGTTTGGAGTCTGAGAATTGTTAAGGTGTTGTGTAGTTCACATAGGTATTGAATCCACTCATTTTTGTAGCACAAGAAACAAGCAAAAAAAATCCACTAATGCCTTCTTAAAGGCTCACACCAATAATTTAATTCAAGGTGAGAATACATTTAATTGTGTCATCTAAAGTTTCAGATTAATTTTGCTTTGCAAATATCTTTCAAAAGAATAATTGTTTGTTTGAAGCTTCTAGTTGACGCAAAACTCATTTTGTTATAATTTCAAAGGAGCTATCATTTTTTATTTTTTACCTTACCTGTGGCACTAAAGATATTAGCATTCCTGTGCAGTGATAGTAATGCCGGGTTTAGTGTGAGAAGCATACTTATGCATGATGGAGGCCCTTTCCTTCAGCTCTATTTGTAGGATTACTTAGCAGTATGGAAACTGCTGTTTAACTATAAACTGATGCAATTCTGAAAGAGGACGGCCCCCTGCCAAAGGGTACATTCTGCTTTGGTGTCCTCAACATGGTGAACCACGCCCATGTTGGTCCAGACTTTTTACTGTAATCTAAATTTCTTTAAAGATATCTATTTATTTGAAAGGTAGAGTTACAGAGAGAGACAGAGTGATGGGGAGAGACAGACAAAGAGATCTTCCAACTGCTGATTCACTCCCCAAATGGGTGCAATAACTAGGACTAAGTCAGGTTGAAATTAGAAGTCAGGAGCTTCTTCTGGGTCTCCCACATAGGTGCAGGGACCCAAGCACTAGGATCATCATCCACTGCATTCCCAGGTACATTAGCAGGGAGCTGGATAGGAAGAGAAGCAGCCAGGCAATGAACCAGTGCCCATATGGGATGCTGGCCCTGCAGGAGTCATCCAGAAAGAGAGAAGGTATGAAGGTGGTAGAGAAAATGGGGGAGAGAGGAAAGGAATAGCATTATGTTCTTAGAATTATATCTACAAACCACATTGAATTTATTAAAATCTAATTAAAACTAAAGTTCAAAAAAGAAAAAAGAATAAATGATGTAAAATTTAATACTATTCAACCATTAAAAAGAATAAAATCCTGTCTTCTGCAATAAAATGGATGCAACTGGAGACCATTATGCTTAGTGAAATAAACCAGACCCCAAAAGACAAATATCATATGTTGTTTTGATTGGTTGTAACTAATATATAGAGTAAAAAATAATAAAAATTGACAATACTGATGTTTCAATGATTCCCTACTAATTTCATGGAAACTTACTAATGTGATACAGGCTGTACTAGCCTCAAGAGACACAGAAATGAACAAAAATATTAGAAACTGCTCATGGGTGTTGGTTTGCATTCCAGCTGCTTCATTTCTGATCCAGTTCCCTGATAACACACCTGGGAAAGAAGTAGAAGGTTGACCAAGTACTTGGGCCCCTGTACCCATGTGGGAGACTCAGATGAAGCTCCTGGCTTTGGCCTGGCCCAACCCTGGTCCTTGTGACCATTTGGGGAGTGAACCAGAGAATGGACTATCTCTTTCTTTCTATTATTTTCTCTCTGTAACTCTGCCTTTCAAGTAAATAAATAAAGCAACTGCTTTTATGAACCTGTAAAACAACCATTGAGAGGAGTCAAAGCAAAGAATCAAAATCAACTCTTGATTTGCTCCAGATATATTTGTATTTTCTGTTTTTCCCCAATGAACTTCTGGCTCCACGTGAAAACGCTGGCTCTCACCATCTGGGACCCATGTCATGTCTGATGCTTTTCCAAACTCTGGTCCAGCACTCAGAGTTTCACATGCCTTACCACTTTCAGTTTTGCTCTCTTCCTTGTCTTCTGAGTCCTCCATTGCTTCAGGCTGCAACTTCATGCTGGTGACCCTGGCCCCTCAAAACCTGCACATCCTTCTGTTCCCATGTCCTGACAGTCTGAGAACCATGCAAAAGTCTTGGGATGTTGCCTGCTTAGCCACAGCTTCTGTGATCAGACTCTGCTTAGAAGTGTTGTGAGAATTTTTATTTTTGTGATCTCAGGAGGGGTAATTATATGGAAAACTTTTGGGAGAGTTTTGCTGAAATATCACGATGGATATTCAAAATTGATGAGTTAATAACCCAGGATGACAATAGAATGGCAGAAGAAGATCTGAAAAATGTTTGATTTGTTCTCCTGGCGGTTTCATTTCTTAGAAATCAAAAGGGGAACTGCCACCCTAGACTTAATTCTGATGACGAAGGGGAAGTTAACTGCTAAAGTGGAAATGACTATATTATATGTAATAGCCAGGGGGAAAACCCATATCTAGGGAGAAGCAGAGTTTCGTAATTTCCAAACATAAGATTCTAGAGGGGATCCAAGAAGTCTGAGTGGCTGTCAGAAATAAAATCAAATAGGGCCTGTGCTGTGGCTTACTTGGTTAGTCCTCCTCCTGCGGCGCCGGCATCCCATGTGGGCACTGGGTTCTAGTTTCGGTTGCTCCTCTTCCAGCCCAGCTCTCTGCTGTGGCCTATGAAGGCTGTGGAGCATGGCCCAAGTGCTTGGGCCCTGCATCCACATGGGAGACCAGGATAAGCACCTGGCTCCTGGTTTCAGATTAGTGCAGCGCTGGCCGTGGCAGCCATTTGGGGAGTGAACCAACAAAGGGAATACTTTTCTCTCTGTCTCTCTCTCTCTCACTGTCTATAACTTCATCTGTCAAATAAATAAAAAAAAATCAAATCAAATAAACTGAACTAAAATAAAGTTTTGATATTTTTATGACAAATGATTCTTCTAATCATCTGCAAAAATATGGAGCTCTCGAGTAAGTGTATATTTCAAAAAGATGTGGTCCAAAAGCACTATATAAGTCGATGCCTGAAATCTAAAGGGTTGATCACGAGTAGTTGTTTCATCACACCATAGCTTCTCCAATCACCTCTGTTCTGTTTCCCTATTTGCTCTTTAATACTTCCTCTGGCTTCTGCAACCCTTCTGCCTGTGAATTCACCCATGTCTTTTAGCTCCTGTATTTGTTTCTTGGAGGTTGTTGTCTTATTGGATGTCAACCTATTTCAAACCTATATTTGCATGTGGTCTCTTTCTCCCTCATGGCCCAAGAGTACTCCTGGCCCTACACATGGACCACTTTATTTTCTTCTTCCTCTTCCCCGACCCTCCTTCCCAATTATGATGGTCAAGAGCCTCATAGCAAGACTGCTACCTTGGTAGGAGTTGGGAATAAACCCTCCCAAAGCTTTCTGTAGTGATGACTTCTTCCCATCAATTCCTATCGCTCAAGCCCCAGATTTTAAAAGAAAAGATCTATTTTTATTTATCTGAATGATGAGAGAGAGACACACACACACACACACACAGATTGATCTTCCTTCTGCTGGTTCACTTCCCAAATGCCTGCAGTAGCAGAGCAAAGTCAGGAGTCTGGGACATCCATGTGGGTGGCTGAGAAACAGGTATTTGAGTTACCTGCTGTCTCCAGCAGGAAGCTGGCTTGGACATGGATCAGGGACTCAAACTCACATTCTGACATGGTATGTGTTGTTCCAAGGGGCATCTAAACCACTGAGCCATGATACCCACCCCTGCCCGATTTTTAACCTTAGCAGAACCCGTATTTTATTTTAAAGGTTTATTTCTTTACTTGAAAGTCAGAGTTATTTACCTGAAAGTCAGAGGCAGAGAGAGAGAGAGGTCTTCTATCTGCTGGTTCACTCCCCAACTGACTGCAACGGCTGGAGCTGTGCCAATCCAAAGCCAGGAGTCAGAAGCTTCCTCTGGGTCTCCCATGCAGGTGCAGGGGCTCAACAATTTGGGCCATCTTCTACTGCTTTTCCAGGCCATAGCAGAGAGCTGGATCAGAAGTGGAGAGGCGGGACCTGAAGCAGCACTGATATGGGATGCCGGCACTGCAGGTGGTGGCTTTTTTTTTTTTTTTTTTTTTTTTTTTTTTGACAGGCAGGGTTAGACCATGAGAGAGAGAGACAGAGAGAAAGGTCTTCCTTTTTTCGTTGGTTCACCCCCCAAATGGCCAACATGGCCAGCGCGTTGCAGCTGGCATGCTGCGCCAATCCGGAGCCAGGAGCCAGGTGCTTCCTCCTGGTCTCCCATGCGGGTGCAGGGCCCAAGGACTTGGGCCATCCTCCACTGCCCTCCGAGGCCACAGCAGAGAGCTGAACTTGAAGAGGAGCAGCCGGGACAGAATCCGGTGTCTGGACTGGGACTAAAACCCGGGATGCCAGCGCCGCAGGCAGAGGATTAGCCTAGTGAGCTGCAGCGCTGGCCCAGGCGGTGGCTTTACACGCTATGCCACAGCGCCGGCCCCGGAACACTTACTTTAAAATTGAAAGTTACTGTTCAGGAGTGAATTCACTCACTTCACAAAGTACAGAGAGATCAGAGTCCCTTTAAGTATCATCTTCTCAAGTGTTTGTTTACAGATCATTAAATATTTAACTTAGTGAGAAACTGAAAGCTGAAATGTTCCAAACCACTGCTGATTAAATAGCAATCTGGAATTAAGATAAGGCAAATCTCAAATGCAAATAACAACAAATTTTAAATGTTCATGTTATCAGAAAAGAAGTTCAAATACCTGACTCTCAGGCTCAGCAGCCCAGGTCTTGCCTTTTCTGGCATCAGACCTGTGTTGCACCATTTGCTAGGACCTCCCCAGGTTAGGGAATGCCTGCTCCATTCTCACACTGGCTTTGCTTCCTGTGCACTTCCAAGTTCTCATTCCTTCTTTTTTGTCTGGATACAGAAGATTGAAGGAGGAGCTCATTACCAAAGATGAATATTACTAAAGTGGTTAAAATATAATTTGCAAGTCTAAACCTCACCATGATAAAAATGCTAAAGACATTAGAAAATGACATTGGAAACTTTAAGTTAGAGAATCAGGAAGGGATAAGGCTTGATGGTGTACAAATGGGTGGTATCTTAATGACTGAGAAAACAGAACAAGTCTACTTTAATTTCAGCTTCGTCTTCTCTGTCTAGAATGATCTTTAAACTACAAAGAGCAGAACAAGTACAGTTAAAGAAGAACAGAAACCCTAGATAAGGGAAGTGATAGTGAAAAAATGCTTAACTGCCTCAAAGTTGTTCAAGTCTCTGGGTTAACTGTATTTAAACAGAATTTCAGTGCTTACTAGTGTGACTGTTGGGGCTACTCCTGGTAATTTTGGAGGCCTGATGAAGAGAGATACACAAATCCTGGGACAGGCAAATGTACTATTTATGAATAAAGGGAGAAAGTAGATTTTAGACACTTGATACTTGTGAAATTGAAGTCAAGATCTAGAAAGGCAAGTGATGACTCTGAGTAGCAGCGTGGATATGGAAAGTAATTAACTTCCTTTTTTATATGTATTTAATTTCTTTTTATGACAGTTACTAGACAATCTGCCATTTTTTTTTGATTCATGTGTTCAATAAACACATGCCTATTTAGTGTTTACCTGGCTCTGAGGCTGAGTATAGGAGATCAGAGATAATCAGACCCTGCTTCTGACCCTGAGAGTTCCAACTTTATTTGGGAAGACACATGGAATTGAGAAAGAGGAACAGCTCTGGGTGAGTAGACAATGAGTTTGGTCTTTGGCTATGATGGTTTTGAGTGTCATGGGTCTTCCAAGTTGGGATATCTAGTGATCATTTGTAGATGTTTGGAGCTTTCTTGGGGAATTTAGGTGGTAGTAGGTAAGACTGTGGTCATGGGTGGGAAGGAATGTGGAGGATTGAAAGGGAAGTGTAGAGACCTGTTCATGGGACTGAGACAGTATTAGCAGGAAGATGGGAGAAAGACCTTGCAAGGGAAGTGAGACTGTCATGAAGGAAAAAAGCACAGCTGTTGCAAAGATGGGTCCTCTACTGTCAAAAATAGATCACAGGGCTGGTGCCATGGCTCACTTGGCTAATCCTCTGCCGGGCGCCGGCACCCTGGGTTCTAGTTCCTGTTGGGGCGCCGGGTACTAGTCCTGGTTGCTTCTCTTCCAGGCCAGCTCTCTGCTTTGGCCTGGGAGGGCAGCGGAGGATGGCCCAAGTGTTTGGGTGCCTGTACCCGCATGGGAGACCAGGAGGAAGTGCCTGGCTCCTGGCTTCAGATCAGCACAGCGCCGGCTGTAGCGGCCATTAGGGGAGTGAACCAATGGAAGGAAGACCTTTCTCTCTGCCTCTCTCTCTCACTGTCTATAACTCTCTCTCCGTCTCTCTCTCTCTCACTGTCTAACTCTGCCTGTCCAAAAAAAAAAAAAAAAGATCATTGACAATTTGAGCAAAGCCAGGTCATTAGAGTGGTCAGGACAGTAGTCAAATGCAGCAAATTGAAGTGCAATGAGATGTGGTAAAGCAGAATGGTGGAAAAACATTTCTGATGGGCTTGTCTATGAAAGTTAGGATGGGGCATAGAGGAAGAGTCTATTTATGATGATAGAGATTTAAGCATTCATAGTAGATTGAGCATTTAAATATAAGTCCCTTTTTAATATTTAGGTGAGGTACTTGATACTTTACATACATTATGTTACTTAACCTCCATGACCATTCACAGAGGAAGGTATTGTCATTGACAGCTTATGTGTCAAAATACTGAAGCTTTGGGAGATGGTAAGTCGTTGGCACACAATGAGAACTCAGCAGAGATCCAAATAGATTTCTCTGGCTGCAAAGCTCTGTTTGTGCTCAGTATGCTGAACAGTGGTTCTCAGGTTTTAGCAAGTATGAGAATTCCTTGGAGAGTTTGTGAATTCACAGGTTGCTGGATCCACCAAATTTCTGATTGAGTCACTCTGGAGTCAGGTCTGAGATTGTACATGGTTAACTAGTTTCAGGTGACACTGATGCTACTGGTCTGATGACCACATTTTGGGAACTGATGGAATTTGTTAGAAAGGAAAATTCTTGGGCCCCAGTCCTTTGTATTTTAACTCACCTCACAGCTGACTGATGCATGCTGAAGTTTGAGAACCAAGATGCTAGGGCAAGGAAGAAGTTGATGGAAAGGAAGAGGTGGAAAATGAGGCACAGGACAAAGGTAATGCATTAAGGACCTAGAGGAGATGAGAAGTTTTGGGACTCATGGCACAGGTGGATCTTGGCAGAAGGAATGATTCTGATTCTCAATGGAGGAGGAGGATGGGGATGAAGGGTGGAAGAGAGGGCATAGCGAGCATGGTATGTGAGAAAGGACTGAGCTGTGGAAAATTGAGAGTGGTGGTATGGCTTTCTGTGTTTGTGTGTTAACAATACATTTTCTTGCATTTCTCTTTTTAAAAAACATTTACTTATTTATCTGAAAGGTAATAGAGAGATAGAGGAACATAGTGTGTGTATGTGTGTGTGTGTGTGTGTGTAATGTATGTATGTATGTATATGTCTTTTACCTCCTGACTCACTTCCCAAATGCCCACATCAGCCCAGGCTGAGTCAGGCCAAAACTAGGAAACCACTGCAAGTCTCCTACGGCATGGCAGCAACTCAAGGACTTGAGCCATCATCAGCTGCCCTCTGGGTATATTAATAGGAAGTTGGTCCAGAAACAAGAGTAGCTGGGACAGGATCCCAGCACTCTGATATGGGATATATGTGTCTCAAGCAAGGACTTAACCCACTTGTACCATAATACCCACTCCATTGCAGCCTCTGTTGATGCCCTTGTAGGATGGTGAAGAAACGGGACTCAGTGAGATTGTATTAAGTTACTTTGAAGCTGGCTATCTTCTCTCTAAGGAGTATGCCTCAGCATTCTGTCATACTTTTATCAACCAGTAGCAAAAAACAGGAAGCACACTCATCACATCCGAAGATGACATGAAGCTGGGAGCAACAGCTAATTATTTGGATGACAGAGTCAAGACTCAGAAAGCTACTGACAGACTGGAATGATGGGCCAAAAGAAGCAAGATGAAATTTAATGGGTATAAATATAACCTCCTCCATTTAAGCTTTAAAAAATATGAAAATTACTAGTAGAGGGGAAATTTCTGAAACTGGAGGCCAAAAGCTCAGGCAGCTCAGCATGTATTAGCATTATGGCTATCTAGTTTAGTCCTAAAGTTTGGATTTGATAACAAGATTATTGCCCTGCTCCTTACACCAGTTGTATCCTGGTAAATTACCTCTGGTAACACACCTCTGGATTTGTCCCTGTGCTCAGGCTCCTGAGCTTGCTTTTTCTGTCTCTAAGTTTCTCTGCAATTAGGGTCAGCCTTTACCCTTACCTGTTTTTCTTGAGCTCACAGTCTTGGCCTGGACTCCAGTGCCACACCTGTCCAGGATACCCGCACCTGATCATGGTTGACTTTCTGGATACTCTCCACACATCTCCAAGTCTTGATGTGTTACCTGTCTGTGATGCACCATGACTGTTAGCAAAATTAACTAGGGTCACTGACATTTGGGAGTACTTCTGATGCCACCTGTGCTTGTCTGATACCACTTCCTCATGTCTTCTGCTGTTGGATCTACCCCTACAGTGCAGGAAAAAAAATATAACTGTAGAGAATTTTAACGAAGTTTCATCTTGAATGAGAAAACTTTAGTTTCAATTTATGTATTATTGCTGACAAAAATATAATCTTGTACCCACATTACCCTGTAAAATTTATGAAGTACTTTCATGTACTTTTTTTTTTTTTTCATTTAAATTTGACCATAATCCTATAGATAGGTTTTGGAATCTTGGTTTTATAGCCGAGGAAATGGAAGTTGAGAGTGGTGAAATAACTTGCCTGTAGCCACACAGCTACTAATTGGTAGAACCGAGATGAAAATACATGTCTTCTGATGCCAGCTATCCTCTCCCAGCTGCACCTGTTCAACTTAAATGCAAACTCATGTTTTCTCTCAATTATTAACCCTTTCTCCAGAAATATATTATGAGGCTGTCAAAGACATAATGGCACCAGTACATTCAAGCACTGCAAAGCTTTGAGAAGGGGCTATTGTGTGTAATATGTCAGTTTTTCATTATTAAACACATCAGCAACTGTATCACTACTTAAAACCTCTAAGTAACTTAAATAGATAATTGTCTTAAGGAAACAGAAATGTAGCTGAGTCAGTGTGGGGACATCATTTCTGTTTCTTTTATCTTTGATTGAGCCCTCATTTGTTCATACTTGGACTCTTGTGTCAATGACTAGCTGGTGCACCTGGTTCCCTTCACTCTCCAATTCTAGTTCATTCTGTGTCATAGTAGGAAGTGATTCTGTTAAAAATTGTTTGTATTCTTGTAGCACTTTGGATCAAATGCTTACATTGGCTTCCTCTTTCCTGTAGCATTAAGTTTAAATTCCTTCCCTTGGCTCTCAGTGCCCTTTGCAATTTGACCATATTCAACTTGGAAAACAAATTCCTCAGTAGACATGCCTCTTCCTCTATTTTACCCATACTGGTTACTCTTCATGTTTCCTGAACTCCTGGGATCTAATCCATTTCTTCACGCATTTTTATTATCTACCAGAGGGAGCACATTGTGCTCAGCACTGCATACTTAAGTGCATAATATTATAGTGGCTGATTTAGCTAGAAAAGCATTTGCCACCCAAAACAAGTTAACTGCTGTGCAAAGTCAGATTCTTGAGCATGACCTGAGAAAAAATTTCTTTGGAAAGAGCACAGATGTGGAGGTTAAAACCAGTAATAATAATAATAATTATAATGAAAGAACCCAATGCAGAAGAGGATATTATTTGAAGTTTATAAAAGTTGTGCCACTACAGAGATCATGGAACTTCTTCATTCTAGATTTTGCAGGGATATGAAGTCAATTTTTTTAGGTAAGAAATATAGTATAGTAGAAAGAACAGGGGTTTGGTATTAAAATATCATGTCTAAAATATAATAATCTGTTATTGGATCGATTTTTCCATCCCCAAACACTCGTTGATATCATCTCTAGAGTTGGAATAATGATACTTACTTAGATGTTCAGTTGTTGAAAGGAGTAGTGAGTGGAGGAAATTACCCATGTGTGTACCATATTCACCAATAGTGTGTTGCTTAATCAAGACAACTGTTATTGTAGGAAAACGCACTTCAAATTGTTCATGGAAAAATAGACTTCAAATATAAAAATAAGAAAAAAATCCTTTACTTTTCAACATAAAGCTTCATCAACATACTTTTGTAAGTGATGATATCAGCTAACTGTGCATACCTAAAAACTGAGGGTTCTGGGAACTGAGCCATGCCAATTTTTATCACAACTAACTGAAGAAAAATGAATCTTCTTTTTTTTATTTTCTTTTTTAAATTTTATTTAAGGTATACAAGATTCATGCATTTCATATATTCAGATTTAGGAACATAGTGATACTTCCTACCCTACCTTCACACCTGCTCACACTCCCACCCTTCCTCCTTCTCCCTCTCCCATTCCCACTCTTAATTTTTTTAAAGATTATTTTTTTATTTATTTGATAGGCAGACAGTAAGAGAGAGAGAGAGAGACAGAGAGAAAGGTCTTCCTTCTGTTGGTTCACTCCCCAAATGGCTGCGACGGATGACGCAGTGCCTATCCAAAGCCAGGAGCCAGGTGCCTCTTCCTGGTCTCCCACATGGGTGCAGGGGTCCAAGCACCTGGGCCATCCTCCACTGCTTTCCCAGGCCACAGCAGAGAGCTGGACTGGAAGAGGAGCAACCGGGACTAGAACCGGTGTCCATATGGTATGCTGGTGCCGCAGGTGGAGGATTAATCTAGAGCACCAGGGCGCTGGCCCCATCCCACTCTTAATTTTTTACAAAGATGTAGTTTCAGTTTACTTAATGATCATAAAGTTAAGCCTACACTAAATAAAAGAGTTCAACAAATAGTATGAAGAAAAAAAAGACTGTTCCTCAGCAGAAGAGACAGGGCTATAAACAATCATCTCAAAATGTCCATTCTACTCCAATCCATTATATTTTAGGTACTCTATCAGTTCCCTTGAATCAGGGAAAACATGATATCTGTTTTTTCAGGACTGACTTATTTCACTAAGTATAATGGTTTCCAATTACATCCATTTTGTTGCAAATGACAAGATTTCACTTTTTTTTTTTTTTACAGCTGAGTAGTACTCCATAGTGTATATATAACATAATTTCTTTATCCAGTCAATAGTTGATGGACATCTGGGTTGATTCCATATCTTAGCTATTGTGAATTGTGTTGCAATGAACATGGGGGTACAGATAACTCTTTCATATACTGATTTCTTTTGGTTCAGGTAAATTCCAAGGAGTGGGATGACTGGGTCATAGGGTAGGTCTATATTCAGATTTTTGAGGTGTCTCCACACTGTCTTCCACAATGGCTGCACCAGTTTACATTCCCACCAACAGCGGCTTAGGGTACATTTTTCCCTATATCCTCACCAGCATTTGTTGTTTATTATGAGAGCCATTCTCACTGGGGTGAGGTGAAACTTCAATGTCCTTTGATTTGCATTTCCCTGATGGCTAGTGATCCTGAGCATTTTTTCAAGTGTCTGTTGGGCATTTGAATTTCCTTTCTTGAAAAATGTCTGTTTAAGCCCTTTTCCTTTCAAACTGATGTGGATGGCCTGTCACTACAGGCATCATTTTCATCATCATCTTGTCCCTTCTAAATATGACTTATCCACTTGTAAACTGTCGATTTCTTTGGTGCAATTCCCTTATAAACTTTGGGTAGAGCATTTATGATTTTACCACTCTTTCATCCAAGGTTCATCATAAGTTTGATGTTCTTATTTCATTTTTAGCATTTGTGTTGGTCATATAGGGGCTATTTTCAAACTGATGTCTTATCCTTTTTATTGCTCAGGCTAGAGCCTTTTTAGAGATATTGTAATAAAACAAATTCATTTTTCTGCAAAAAATTTTTGAAATCCACACATTGTTTTTCATAATAAACATTTTCCATGAATTTTCTGAAGACCCCTCATACAATTTCAGATGTTGTGGTATTTGAGAATTCAAATCCTCAGCTATTTAATTTTGTTTTTTCCTTTAAGAAACATTATATAAAACAAATGACTCCCAAAATAAACACACACGGCCATTGCCCTCAAAACCCACATTCTGGCCTTTCTTGGGGAGTTCTATGTCCTTTCTCTTAGGCAACAAGGAAGAGACCAAAGAGGGATTTCCCTCAATAAGGGAAAATCCTTAATCTGCTAAATACACTACCCTTCCACCTTCAGTGCAGTTCTCCTTGGGCTGATGTGAGATGAACAAGGGCAGGCTCAGTGAAAGTCTCCTGGCTTGGGTGAGAGAGCTTCTAGCTTCCCCAGACCCTGCTGGTATTAACTTTTTCACAGGCTCAAATTGCATAATTTTCCTTTGAATTCAAGGGATAAATAACCAGCCTTTCTTGGGAACAGAACTTTAAAAAATTTCATGTGGAATCTGTTAATCCCTTTTTTATTTGTTTATTTTTTATTTATTTGAAAGGCAGAATTATAGAGAGGAAGACACACACACGCACACACACACAAACAGAGAGAGAGAGAGAGAGAGAGAGAGAGAGAGAGAATCTTCCATCTGTTGGTTCATTCCCCAAATGACTGCAATGGCTGAGACAGGGCCAGGCTGAAGCCAGGAGTCTGGGTCTCCTGCATGTGTGCAGGGGCCTGGATACTTGGGCCACCGTCTACTGCTTTCCCAGGTGTATTAACAGGAGCTGGATCTGAAATGGAGCTGCTGAGACTTGAACTGGTGCTCAAATTGGATGCCAGTGTCACAGGTGGTGACTTAACCCACTGCCCCACAACACTGGCCCCGGAATCTGTTTATCTTTGAAGAATCATTGATTTGTAGATTAAAAATAATAATTTTGGGTCATAGATATATAAAAAAATTAAAAATAAACTTTATATACTTTTTCTTTTAGGGGATATTATAATTGCTTAATTCTTATAAAAATTAGAATGTACTATTTATTGAATAAAACAATTGAAAATTATATATTATAGCCTCTTTGAGAAAGAGTGAAAGGAATGAGAGAAAAAGTGAAGAAACAAGGAGACAAGGTGATGGAGAAAAGAAAGAAGTTGGGAGGGAAGAAGAAGAAGGAGAAAGAATGGAGGCCTGGAAGAGGGGGACTAGATTTGGTGGACAGGAGTGGTGGTTTGTGAGGCACAAGTGGGCAGAGTGCAGGCTCATATCTTCTTCTGCTTTTTGTGTTTTAGGCAGGCTGCACTCCAACCATAAAGTGTTGTTTCCTGGCAGTTGGACTGCTGTGCAGAGAACACTTCTGGTTGTGTCTAGAAACACTTTTAGCTTTTCCTTCATCCCTGTCCACAGGTCCTGAGGACACTGTCATATCTTTCTGACCCTTCATTCCATCATAATTTTGTCCCACTGACACCAAGGCAGGCCACCCCAGTGAAGTGCCAAAACCAGACGGCTTCTTCTCCAGGAGACAGTTTCAAGGCACATCTGCCGAAGGGGAAGGTGCTGAGGTGGAGGGCGGGGTTTGTCTGGAGTACTGTGTGCTCTCTGAGATATGGAGACTACTGGGTTTGATGAACCTTCTTGCAGGATATTAGATGTTCAACTGACAATTTTAGGGAAGTTCTATGGACCCAATTAAATTAGCACAGGCTTCATCTGGCTGAGAGGTTCCACAGCCTGCCCAAGATCAGTAACTGCACAAGTCTTTCCTGAAGTGTCAGTCTGTTCCTGGGAACACAATGAATGGGCAGATGGCAGAGAAATTCCTGAGCCCAGAGTGGAAATCCTAGACCTGTTGCCACTATTTTGCAGCAAGACTTGGAGAAAGTGGTTTTAAATTATTCATGGCCTTGGGTTTTTTTCTTAAATCCCTTTATCTGATTAGAAAACTGGACTAGGTTATTTCTAAAACTCTGTTCAACTGTAGAATTCTATGAGATTTGATAAGTTGATTTCTTCTTTCTTACTGTAATCATTTTGGTGATACTCTATGAAGTGATTGCTTAGTCTTATTGACATCTGTGTAGAGAGATTTCATTGTAATGTTTTAACTGAGAAGACTTTCCTGCCCCATGCCAGGCTAGAAAGAGCAGAGGGAGTCATAGGTCTAGAAAGAAGAGCAAAGGAAGGTGTGGCTGTGACCTGCATGAGAGTGACCTGTGGGATCTGCTGACCAAGACCCCAGGAAATGAATGCAGGGCATTGTAGCTGGTACTCAGATGACTAGAAAACATCCCAAGGGGAGAGGCCTGCATTGACTGGAATTTGAAAGCCAGAGCACAGAGAAATGGGAGAATTCAAAACAGATGTAAAGTTATAGGAAAACAAAGGAAAGTGCATTGCTTTACATTCAACTTTGGGGCTTAAGAATTTAAATCCTCTATGTAATAAGTAAACATTGTTAGACAACTTCCTTAAATGCAAATGTAGTCAATTGAATGACAACCCTCCAAAACATAGCTGTGTTGGGTCCACATAACACATCCCTGGACCCTGTGATGTTAATCTACTTGGGAAAAGGGTCTTTTCAGATGTAATTAAGTTAAGAATTTAGAGGTATGGGAGATCATCCTGATTGTGTGGGCCCAATGTTCAAAGACCAAGCCTCCTTAGGAAGGGCATATGTAGGCAAGAAAGAGAAGATAGTGTGCATGTGAAGGCACAACTGTAAATAGCTACAAGTCCAGAAATGCAGAGATCTGGCTGAAGCTGGAATAAACAAGGGTTAGAATCTCTCCTTGAACTGCTGGAGGATGTGTGCCCCTACTGACACCTTAATTTTGGATTTTTGGTTTCTAGAACTGTGAAGATCTCAGTTGTGAATAGATCTCTGTTGTGTAAAGCCACCAAGTTTGTGTTAATATGTTTCAGCAGCCGTAAGAAACTAATACAATGCCCAAACTCATTTCCATAAAGATCTGTCTCTCTGAACAACCCTGTGCAAATGTTCTTTGTTATAACCAAGGGTGAATGTTCTTCACATATTTGAAGGTTGATATAGAATGACAGAATTTTTTTAAAATAAAGCAAGGTCTTTGAGATGGTCCAGTTAGTTTCCACATGAGGAAACTGAGGTCCTTGGTTTCATGTGGGCAAACATGTCCTGCCCAAAGAGGGGGGATCTGTTGTCTGTGCTTCCAGGTCAATGTTCTTTAGTCTTCCCTATGCTGCCTTCTTGTAAGGGCAAAGCTGTGTCTCACATTGCTGTTTCATACAATCATCTGCCAATTACATGTTCACCACAAGCTATGGGCACTGTCTGAGGTGCTAAATATATGATAAAGGTATATTCTTTTGCTTTTAGTCTATTTTAATGTATGTAGGTGGTAGGGATGGTAGAAATAGGAGAAAGTTCAAAACAAATTTTTAAATGGAATGAAAAGTCATCTAAATCCAAGCACAGTTGCCTACCTAGAGTAGGTGCTCAGATATTTATTACTAATTTTTACTAAGTTATTTCTTCATAAAATATTTTCTGAAAACTCCAAGATCCTTTTCAAGTATTAGAAGTAAATTCTACAGCTCCCGGCTCCTAACATTTCCTTGATGACTGACTGATTTCTTAAGAATTATTTCTTTTAAAACAATATTACATTACACCTTAAAATGTAGCACTGTCATTTTAAAGTCCAAAGACAGATGTAACCTCTTCGGACTCACCCTTCATAACAACAATGATTAAGTTATCAACGTAGAAATCATGCCACACACATGCTTGGAAAGTAATATCCTTAACCAGATTGCAAACCAGTTGGAAATAGTCTGAATCATATGTTCCTAGGATGTACTGAATTTTAAGTCTTCTATGGTGATTAAATATTATCTCATATGTTATGTTTTATATCTTAGTCATTTTTAACAGACTTCAATTATGTAGAGTCTTGCTAACTAAATATAAAACATTGCAGCTTTCTTAATACCACATCTAATAAAATTGTTATTTAACCTATTTATATGTGTCATTAACGCACTTCACAGTTTATTTTTGTTTAATAGCAGAGTTATCTTAGTATTCCTAGTAAGAGTTGAGTCCATTGAAAGGCCATTAAAATGACTTAGACAAGGAAACTGACTATATTTCTTTTGTAGACAAATAATGAGATACCAGGAACACTAAAGGCACAGATCCAGGCTATAAATGCATAACTACCAAATGCCTAAATGAAAATTGAATATCAAGTTAATTTCCAGTTACCCAAATGCTTGCTAGCTTTTGGACAATATTATATTTAATAGAATTTTAAAATGTTCTATTAAAAGCCTTTCTATTTTATAGACTGAGTATCATGAGAACAAATCATTAAGTTTTGTCTATGTGACTTTGGTTACTTATTCTCTTTGTGCCTCAGTTTCCCTATCTTTTTAAAAAGGATTTATTATTTTATTCAAAAGGCAAATATACAGAGAGAGAAAGGGGGAGTAATCTTCCATCTGCTGGTTCATCCCCAAAATGGCCACAATGGCCAGAGCTGAGCCAAACCGAAGCCAAGAGTCAGTAGTTTCTTCTGGGTCTCCCACATGGGTAGCAAGGGTCCACGCACTTGGACCATCTTCCACTACTTTCTCAGGCACCTTAGCAGGGAGGGGGATTCAAAGTAGAACAGCTGGGAATCTAACCAGTGCCCATATGAGATGCCGGTGTGTAGCAGGAGGCAGCTTAATTCCTTACACAACAGCACCAGGCCCCCGTTTCCATATTTTTAAAATTAGGGTAACAATAGTGTGTACTTCAGAGGCCTTGGTAAAGGTTCCAGATACTCACAGGTAGCCATGAACATTCTTATGATAAATCCCCGTTTCACACAATGTGGTTAAGTGCTTTTGTCTAAAAGTGACATGATTCTCCAAGGGAGTATTTTGTTAAATTACTCTCTCTCTCTCTCTGTGTGTGTGTGTGAGAGAGAGAGAGAGAGAGAGAGTGAGAGAGAGAGATTAAAATGTACTTATCACTGTTTAGAAGACAGAATAGCTGAAGTTCAAGGAAATACATCAAAGCTAGAGTGAAATCTAGGCCTTAAAGCTATCTTACTACAGCATTTCTGCCCCTTTTTTCCTCACCTCTTCCAAGAAGAAAAGAGGAACAGTATCTGGGCGAACTTCATGCACTGGGCTGAAATAGAGAGAGTGGCAACACCACTAAATCAGGAAGTTTTCCAGAAAAATAATTCTAAGACTGGTTTATGAAAGAGCAGTTGTGGCAGAAAATGCTGCTGTGAGAGCAGCTAGAACATCTAGGTAAATCTATTTTATAGACCGTGAGAATGCTGCAAACAAAATCATAAGTTTTACGGTACTGGATAGTCATCTGGGTGGTCAAGATTTGGGGAGCAGAGCACAGAGAGAAGGGAAATAAACTGAGGTGAGCACAATGTTAGAAGCCAAAGAGAAGGTGAAAATGGAGAGGTCATGACACCAGCAGAACTTAAGCAGTTGCATAAGGATGCAAATAAAAACTTAGAATGTTTGCTGCTATAGCAGAACTTGAAAGCTCAAGATCCCAGAGAGAAGCAGTGTGCAGAGAAAGTTAGACCAGAACTTGAGATACTTCAGATTAAATTGATCAGGGCAAGAAGTTAAGTAATTCAGGAGAAAGAGACAAACAAAAAACCAGAGGAACATACAGCCTCATATTCTGGAGTGACAAAAAATTGGGGTGCAGTATTGACAAGGAGAAGGGCCCTAAGGTACAAGTCTAGATACTGGAGTTTTAGATACAGACTCTAAAACAGCTGAGGGTAAACTATTCAGAAAAATAGATGACAAAATGGAGAATTTCACTGTAGAAAAGGAATTCTGTCAAAGTCAAGTGGAAATGCTAAGAAATATAATATCAAACATGCAATAAATATTAATAGAGAAGTGTTTCAGCGAGATGGGATATGGCTGAAGAGAGAGTGACGAGGCTGGTATAGAAAGGTTTTCGGTAGAAAATGGTTAAAAGTAAAAATGGTGAAAAGCACAGAAATGTGTGTAAGAAAGTTATTGGACATGGCTTACTGTGTGTATTGTTGGCTTCCTAGCAGGTAGAAGAGAGAGAGAGTAGAAGCAATACAGACTTCAACGGAAAAAGCATTAATGACTAAGAAAGTTAAAAAAAAAAAAAACAATGAAAGACATCAAGTCACAAAATCAAAAACACTCAGCCCAAAGCAGGATAAGTACAAAGAAACCACAGATAGATGCATCACGAGAAAGCTGTCAAAAACCAGAGATAGAGAAAATAATATTAACATCTAGAGGAGAGGAAGCACATTATCTTCAAAAGAGTAATTACATCACTGACAGTTGGCTTCTTAACAGAAGCATCAGAAGCTGGGAGAAAACACCTGCCAACTTCGAATTCTTTACCCGCAGAAATATCCTTCCTAAGTGGAGATGAAATAAAGATATTTCCAAAGTAAAGGGAATCATTTCACCAGCAGGAAAAAAAAAACCAGAAGAAATATGTAATAACTAAAGAGAGTTTTCTAAGGCAGAAGGAATTCCAGCACAAACAAAACAAAAACAAAAGTAAAAAGGGAGGAACGGCAACAGGAATTGTAAATATAGCCAATTTTGTTTTAATATTTCTAAAAATCACCAAACTGTGCAAACACCTAATGAAAACCAGAAGCCTTACAAGGAAAATGGGGTTAGGTACACAGCACACAAACATTTCATTGCTGACATGCACAAAAACTAGTTAGAAACCTAGTAAAAATGGAGCAGAAGTTGACACTTGTTAAATGGCAAAACAAAAATATACAAATTGTACCATAAAATAGCATTTTACTTTAAAAAAGCCTGGAATTCTTTTGTGGAAGGGGGTGTCAGAAGGGTTTCCTCTTGCAAATCATTGTGAAGCAGTGAAAGAAGTGTCTCTGATGTTGGACAGAAAGTTTTAGTACCAGATGTTCATAGGCGTGGCTCATACCACACAGGGTGGGCTGATAGCTGACAGATGTCTGAGATGACTGCCTGTGTGTGTTTTGCATATTTCTATGTTGTTCAGTTAAACTGAGGGTAGATTTTGCATTCACCTGTGTTTCTTATGATGAAATTGAGCAAAAGCAAATGCAAAATTTACATTTTATTAAAATCGCTCTCTAATATATCAATTGAAATCGAACAAATTCACATTTTTTTAATTTTTATTTATTTATTTATTGACAGGCAGAGTGGACAGTGAGAGAGAGAGAGACAGAGAGAAAGGTCTTCCTTTGCCATTGGTTCACCCTCCAATGGCCACTGCGGCTGGTGCGCTGCAGCCGGCGCACCGCGCTGATCCGATGGCAGGAGCCAGGTGCTTCTCCTGGTCTCCCATGGGGTGCAGGGCCCAAGCACTTGGGCCATCCTCCACTGCACTCCCTGGCCACAGCAGAGAGCTGGCCTGGAAGAGGGGCAACCAGGACAGATTCCGGCGCTCGGACCGGGACTAGAACCCGGTGTGCCGGCACCGCAAGGTAGAGGATTAGCCCAGTGAGCCGTGGCGCCGGCCTAAATTCACATTTTTCAAAGCAAGCATTATGGAGTATCTGACATATGCATGAAAACCTAAATAAATATTGATGATACAGAACTGTAAGACTGAATTTTATGACAATATGATTATAAAAGATTTGAGGAAGAAAATGATACATTGTTTTATATAAAATAAGGCCTAGGAAATGAAACTAGTACCAATTTATATTAGATTCTAATAACCCAAATGCATGCTATAATCTCTAGGGATAAATGAAGTTATAGGGTAGAAGCTAACAGAGGCTAATAAATGAAATTATATGAATGAAAAAAAAAAAACCTGATTAAATCCAAAGAAAAGCAAGAAATGAAAGACTGGGAAGAAAGAGTTGTAACCCATTTAATGATCGCTATAAGCTTAAACACATCAGTAACTATAGCAATGAAGGGGATCTAGATACTCCAATCACAGGAAAGAGACTGTCAGATTGTATTATAAAAATCGCCATCATAAGAGATGTAACTGAGCTACAAGGATGCACAAAGAAAGACTGAAAATAAAAGGATCAAGATGACATATTAAGGGCATTAGTTTTCTATTGGTGTTCTAATAAGCTGTCCAAAACATGAGTCGAAACAACATAAATTTATTGTCTTACAATTCTTCAGACAAAAACTTTGAAATGGATTTTAAAGGCCTAAAGTAGAACTATGTTCCATTTAGAAGCTCTAGGAGAGAATCACTTCTTGCCTTTTGCAGCTTCTATAGGTGGCCTGCATCTTTTGGTCTGTGGCCCCATTCCAGCTATAAGTCACTCTCACCTTGACTTCTCTGTCATTTTCCTTTTTCTGATATTTCTAATCACCATATAGTGTCAATGCCCTCAACATTGACACTCATATTGTTTTCAAACGCATATGAAACTAACTAAAATTGAATGCATGGTATGACATAAAGTAAGCTACAACATATTGAAGGACTTATTTCATTGACAGTACAGCATTTCATCACATTGTAATTAAACATGAAATCAATATAAGTCCAATAAAAATCTCCCAAATATTTGGAAACAGTACATATCTAAAGGAGGAAAAACAATAGCAATCAAAAATACTTTGAGGTGAATAATTCTGAAAATATAGTATGTTAAAATTTGTGTGTGGTGGGGGTCAGCGATGTGACATAGCAGGTAAATCCCCTGCCTGTGACACCAGCATCATAGATGGGTGCCTGTTTGGGTCCCAGATGCTCCACTTCCTGGGAAAGCAGCAGAAAATGGCCCAAGTCCTTGGGCTGCTGCACCTATCTTGTTTAAAGAATTGTAAGACACTAAGTTTATGTTGTTTTAACTCATGTTTTGGATGGTTTATTAGATGGTTATTTGACTCATGTTTTGGATGGTTTATTGGATGGTTTGTTAGAACACTTATAGACGTTGAAGAACCTTCTGGCTCCTGGCTTTGGCCTGGCCCAGCCCCGAGAGTTGTGGCCATTTTGAAAGTGAACCAGCAGATGGAAGATCTCTGGTCCTCCCTCTTTCTCTCTGTAACTCTGCCTTCTGATAAGTAAAACATAAATCTTTTAAAAGAAGTTACAAAATGAAAAGGAATTAAAAACAAAATAGAAAGATTAAACTAGATAAGACTAGAAATTAGTAAATAAAATATAGAAAAATCACCAGTCAAAATACAGTTTTTTGAAATATTAGTAAACTTGATAAACCACTTTTAATATTATTAAGCAAAAAAGAGAATATAGATGATTAAAACTAGGCATGACAGGACATAAAGATATTTCTTGGGATATTTATAAGATAGTGAAACAGTATCATATTGTCAATATATTTGATAGTATGGATGAAATTTAGATTCAAAATTTGCTGAAGATTGCACCAAATAGATGAAAATATGAATAGTCTCATATCTATTTATACATAAACACCTTCTCAAAGAAAAATATCCAGGCCAAGAGACTTCATTAATGAAACTGAAACATTTAAAATAAAGAACAAAAATATCACATAATCATCTCAAAAGATGCAGAATCAAAAGTATCAAAAGAAATGAAATCCTGTCTTTTGCAACAAAAGTAAATGGATACTTGCTCCATGTCAGTGGAAAACAAGTTTTGGCATCACAAGCATGTTGAATTCTCATGTGACATTAACCAATTTTCAATTGGTCTTTGAGTTTAATGAAAACACAATCACCTAATAGATGACATTGCAGACATAGCAGTGAAGAAAGACAATAATGGCTACTTCAGTAAGTGGAATGTTGGTTGACTTTCCATATAGAAAAAAAGTGAATCTTAGTCTATGCCACATCACACAAAAATCAAATTCACACATATCGCATATCTAAAGGTAAAACGTAAAACCATATGATGCCAGTGTTGAGTAACAGAGACTAAGATACAAACTGGGACACTGGCCTCCCATATGGCTGCTGAATTGAGTCCTGGCTGCTCCATTTCAATCTAGCACCCCGTTATTGTGGCAGAGGAAGCAGCAGAAGATGATGTAAGTCCTTGGGCACCTGCACCCACGTGGAAGACCTGGATGGAACTCCAGGCTCCTAGCTCACCCTTATTCAAGGCATGGCTGTGGTAGACCTTTGGGGAGTGAACCAGTGGATGGAAGAGTCTCTCTCTCTCTTTCTCTCTCTCTCTCCCCTCTCTGCAATTCTACCTTTAAAATAAATAAATAAATATTAAAAAATAAAAGTTTTTTCACCCACTGGTTTATTTCCCAAATGGCTGCAATGGCCAGGGCTGGGTCAAGCTGAAATCAGGAGCTTCTTTTGGGACTCCTACATGGGTGGCAGGGACCCAAATACTTGGGCCATCTTTCATAGCTTTTCCCTGGCCATTAGCAGGGAGCTGGATCAGAAGTGTAGTTGAATTGATGCCCATATGGGATGCTGGTGTTGCAGTTTGCAGCTTAACTCACCACACCACAATGCCGGCCCCAACAAATTAATGTTTAAAACAAGAGAAAAAGTAAAACAATGAAGCTCACAGAAGACAACATAAAATATAATCATGACTTTTGAGTCGGCCCTGATCCCTCAGGACAGCAGGGCAACTGCTCACGGGGATGGGAAGGGAGCAGCATATATTTCTCCCTTCTCCCTGCTATAACAGTGACCTGCATCCAGTGATGGGAAGGCTGGCACCATTTTTGGACACAGGCAGGTAGTGGCTACTCCAGCTTGAGTGCGTCCCCCCAGCAATTATTTGGCTCATCCTCCACCCAGTCAGCAAAGCAACCACAGCAGTTCAAGAGCAACCAACTGTACTCACCTGGCATCTGGAGGGGAAGGGAGCCACTCCTATGGAAGAGAAGTGCTGTCTGCAGGATTCTCCTATGTACCAGCACAATTGTGAAGCTGGTGGCACTGTGGCTGGTGGGTATTTTACATGCCTGTGTTCCAGAAATCTTACTGGAGAGAAAAACCCTCATTCTCCACTGATGAAGAATCTAGTTGGAAGGACTGGACTTAATCCAGTGGGCTGGAACACACATGGACAGTGGCTCTGGGAACACCTCTGTATTCTTGCAGATGGAATGGGCTAGCAGGGAGGAGTAGCCCTCTGGCACTCTTTGACTCTGACAGTCCTGGGATCTGAAACTGAGAAAACACAGTGACTGTGTGAGAGGATTCAGGGTATAGTTGTGTTCTGAGCAAATCACAGATTGCTGCTATACACTCTCAGAGCTCCTTGGTTGCCTGGAGCAGCTCATAGCAGAGGGAACTGTGCTGGCAGGAAGGACTGCAGATCATGTGTGTGGTTCATACAGCAGTGTGGATGAATATAGACACACTGGAGGCTAATACCTAGGCATTACTCAGCTCAGGGAAGGGGTGGTTGCACCAATAGAGGTGACCATTCCTCTTCATCCAATTAATTAGAGGAGAGCTACCATGCCAAACTTGAGTATTACCTTGGATACTGGCCCCATCCTGGAGCACTGACCAGAGCTCCCTGGCCAAACCCACCATACACTTCTTGGTATTCACTGAAAGTGTGAACATTCCATTAAGCCACAGAAGAATAGCTCAAAAATAAAAGCCATTAAAGGAAAAAAAATTCTACAAATGCCTAAAAATAGGTGCAGAAATTCAAGAAACAAGAATAAGGAAGATACTGTAAGTCCCCCTCCCCAAAGGAAAATAGAATTTCAATATTAAAATGTGAAGAAGAAAAGATTGAGGAAATGCCAGAAATGGAATTCAAAGAACTAATCATAGGATTACTCAAAAGTAAACAGAAGCAAATCCACAAACTAAAGAAAACCATACAGGATATGAATGAAAATTTTTCCCATGAAATGGAGATTTTAAAGAGAAATCAAAATAAAATATTAGAACTGAAGGATTCAATAGATCAATTAAAAAATACAGTGGAAAGCCTTAAAAATAGAGTTGATGAGGCAGAAGAAAGAATATCTGAGCTAGAAGACAAATCTCTAGAAATTTTACAGTCATACCAAAAATAATAAGAAGAAATGAGAAGACGTAAAAATGGTGTTGGGGGGCCGGTGCTGTGGCTCACTTGGCTAATCCTCCGCCTGTGGTGCCGGCATCCCATATGGGTGCCAAGTTCTAGTCATGGTTGTTCATCTTCCAGTCCAGCTCTCTGCTGTGGCCCAGGAGTACAGCGGAGGATGGCCCAAGTGCTTGGGCACCTGCATCCGCATGGGAGACCAGGAGGAAGCACCTGGCTCCTGGCTTCGGATCGGCGCAGCGCCAGCTGTAGTGGTCATTTAGGGAGTGAACCAATGTAAGGAAGACCTTTCTCTCGGTCGTCTCTCACTGTTTTAACTCTGCCTGTCAAAAAAAAAATGGTGTTGGAGATATATGGGATACTATCAAATGACCCAACATATGGGTCTTAGGAGTGCCTGATGGTATGGAAAAAGAGAAGGAACTAGAAGGCCAACTCAGTGAAATAATTACAGAATACTTCCCTAATTTGGAGAAAGAAAGGAATGTCCAAGTACAGGAAGTACATAGAACTCTTTCATCATGACACATTGTAGTCAAACTTTACACAGTAAAACATAAAGAAAGGATTCTAAAATGTGCACAAGAGAAATGCCAGATTCCTTTCAGAGGATCTCCAATTGGACTCACAGTGGACTTCTCATCAGAAACCCTACAGGCTGAAAGACAATGGCAATACATAGTCCAAGTTTTAAGAGAAAAAAACTGTCAACCCAGAATACAATACCCTGCAAAGCCTTCATTTATGTGCAAAGGTGAAATAAAGACCTTCCATATCAAACAGAAATTGAAAGAATTTGTTACCATACATCCAGCATTACCAAAGATACTTAAAGATATGCTACACACAGAAACACAGAAAGCAAGCTATCATCATGAAAGAATGCCAAGTCAGCAAGTCTCCCACTAAAAGTACAAAAGAAATTCAAAGTAAATGATAGGAATATTCACGGAAAAATGGCAGGACCGAGTAGTTACTTATCAATTGTTACCTTGAATGTAAATGGTCTCAGCTCTCTAGTTAAAAAATTCAGACTGGCTGAATGGATTAAAAAAACAAGACCCATCTATTGGCTGCCTACAAGAACTACACCTCACCAACAAAGATACATGTTTACTGAAAGTGAAAGGATGGGAAAACATATTCAATGCTAATGGAAAAAAAGGGGCAGGTGTAGCCATTCTAATGTCAGGCAAAATAGACTTTAACACAAAATTGTTAAAAGAGTCAAAGAAGGACATTATGTAATGATTAATGGATCAATACAACAGGAAGATTTGACCATAATAAATCTATATGCACTAAATTACAGAGCACCTGGCTACTTAAAAGAACTGTTAATGGATCTGAAGGGAGACATAAATTCCAATACAATAGTAATGGGGGACTTCAACACCCCACTTCCATCAATAGATAGATCAGCCAGATAGAAAATCAACAAAGAAACAACAGAGGTAATTGACACTATGGACCAAATGGATCTAACATATCTACAGAACTTTTCATCCCACAGTGGCAGAATACACATTCTTTTTAGCAGTACACAGAACTTTCTCTAGGAAAGACCATATACTAAGCCATAAAGCAAATTTCAGAAAATTCAGAAGAATCAAAATCATACCATGCACCTTCTCTGATCACAATGGATTAAAGACTGAAACCGACAACTCAAGAATC
This sequence comes from Lepus europaeus, assembly GCF_033115175.1. Classification (NCBI taxonomy): domain Eukaryota; kingdom Metazoa; phylum Chordata; class Mammalia; order Lagomorpha; family Leporidae; genus Lepus; species Lepus europaeus. The sequence goes on from NC_084829.1 coordinate 118,268,297, forward strand.
TCAAAAACATATGCAAACACATGGAGACTGAAGAACATGCTCCTAAATGAACAGTGTGTCATAGAAGAAATGAAAAGAAAAATTAAATAATTTCTAAAATGAATGAAGATGACAATATCTCATATCAAAACTTATCAAAAGTAGTGTAAAGAGGGAAGTTTATAGTAATTAGTGCCTACATCAAGAAACTGGAAAATAACCAAATAAATGAACTGTCAATGCATCTCAAGGACCTAGAAAAAGAACAACCAACTGAACCCCATGTTAGTAGCAGGAAAGAAATAATTAAAATTAAGGAAAAAATAACAAAACTGAAACAACAAAAAAATGAAAGATCAATGAAACAGACTTGTTTTTTTTTGGAAAAAGCAATTGACATACCATTGTCCCAACTAACCAAATAAAAAGAGAGAGAAGACCCAAATCAACAGAATCAGAGATGAAAAGGGAAACGTAACAACAATACCACAGAAATAAAAAGAATCATCAGAATAATTAAAGAGAACTGTATGCCAATGTTTCTGGAAACCTAGAAGAAATGTATAGATTACTGAATACTTGCAACCTACCTAAATTGAGTCATGAAGACACAGAACACCTAAACAGATCAATAACCAAGATGGAGATTGAATCAGTAATAAAGATCTCTCCAAGAAAGAAAAGCTCGGGTCCAAAAACTTCACTGCTGAATCTACCAGACAAAAGAACTAATTCCAATTCTTCTTAAGAAATTCAAGACAATTGAAAGGCAGAACATCCTTCCAAACTCCTAAGAAGCCTGCATCATCTTCATTCCTAAGTCAAAAAAAAAAAAAGATATGGCAGGGAAAGACCAATTACCTCCAATGAACATAGATACAAAAATCATCAACATACTGGCCAATTGATTCCAACAACATAGCAGAAAGATCACTTACCTGGACCAAGTGGGATTTATCCCTGGTATTCAGGGATGGTTCAATATCCAAAAATCAATAAATGTTTTAAACCACATTAACAGACTGGAGACCAAAAACTGTATAATTATCTCAATAGATGCAGAGAAAGCATTTAACAAAATTCAACACCCTTTAATGATGAAAACCTTAAGCAAAATGGGTATAAAAAACATTCCTTGCTATTTTACCTCCCACTACAAAAAAAAAAAATTCCTCAACATAATCAAAGCAATTTATAATAAATCAACATCCAGCATGCTACTGAATGGAGAAAATTAGAGGCATTCCCATTAAGACCTGGAATGAGAGAAGGATGCCTGTTCTCACCATTGCTATTTATTATAGTTCTGGAACTTTTAGCCAGAGTCATAAGGCAAGAAAAGAAATCAAAGGGATACAAATAGGGAAGGAAGAAGTTAAACTATCCCTATTTGTCGATGACATGGGGAACCCAAATGACTCTATGAAGAGACTATTGGAATCCATAAAAGAGTTTTTTGAGTGGCAGCACACAAAAATATATAGCCTTTGTAAACACAAATAATGTCATAGCTGAGAAAGAACTTCTAAGATCAATCCCATTCACAGTAGCTACAAAAAATTTAAATAACTTGGAATAAATTTAACAAATGATGTCAAAAAACTCTATGAAGAAAATTATAAAACATTAAAGAAAGAAATTGAAGAAGACATAAAATGTGGAAAAATCTTTCATGTTCATGTATTGGAAGAATCAACATCTTCAAAATGTCCATACTATCAAAAGCAATTTACAGATTCAACGTGATGTCAATCAAAATACCAAAGGCATTCTTGTCAGATCTAGAAAAAATGAAGCTAAAATTCATATGGAAACACAAGAGACCCTGAACAGCCAAAGCGATCTTAAACAATAAAAACAAAGCTGGAGGCATCATAATACCAGACCTCAAGACATGCTACAGGACAGATATAATCAAAACAGCCTGGTACTAGCACAAAAACAGAAATGTAGACCAATGGAACAGAATAGAGACTCCATAAATTAATCTACATATTTATAACCAACTTACCTTTGACGAAAGAGCAAAAATCAACCCCTGGAGCCAAGACAGTCTCTTCACCAAATGGTGCTGGAAAACTGGATCTCTGTATGAAGAAACACAAAACAAGACCCCTGCCTTACAACTTCTACAAAAATCCACTCAAAATGGATCAGAGATTTAAATCTATGATGTAATACCATCAAATGACTAGAGAACATTGGGTAAACCCTACAAGACATTGGCACAAGTAAAACTTCTTGGAAAAGACCCCAGAAGCACAGGCAATCAATGCCAAAATTAACAAGGAGGATTACATCACATTGAGAATCTTCTACATTGCAAAAGAAACATTTAGCAAAATGAAGAGGCAACTGACAGAATGATAGACAATATTTGCAAACTATGCAACTGACAAGGATTAACTCCCAGAATCTATAAAGAGCTCAAGAAACTCAACACTTATGAAACAAACAATCCAGTTAAGAAATGGGCAAAGGAGCTGAACAGATATTTTTCAAGAGAGGAAATTCAAATGGCCAAAAGACACATGAAAAAATGCTTAGGATCCCTAGTCATCAGGGAAATGCAAGTCAAAAACACAATGAGGTTTCACCTCACCCCTGTTAGAATGTTTGTTGATTTCATACAGAACTCAACAAACATCAAATGCTGGCAAGGATGTGGGGAGAAGGGTACCTTAATCCACTGTTGGATGGAATATAAACTGGTACAGCCACTGTGGAAGACAATATGAAGATATCTTGGAAAGCTGAATATAGACCCACCAGCCACCCCACTCCTGGGAATTAATCCAAAGGAAATGAAATCAGCACATGAAAGAGTGATCTGGACCTCCAAGTTCCTTTCAGCTCAATTTACAATATTTATATATATATATACACACACTATGGGTTACTACATAGTGGTAAAAAAGGAAATCCTATCATTTGCAACAAAATGCATGCAACTAGAAGCCATTATACTTAGTGAAATAAGCCAGTCACCAAAAGACAAATGCCATATGGTCTCTCTGGTCTGTGGTAACTAATAGAGTACCTAAAATGTAATCTACAGGAGTGAAACTGACACTTCGAGATGTGAGGATTATGAACAGCCTGGCACCCTGATATTGAGAAACAATGTTTCTCATTTGTTTGGTTTTGTTCTTTTCTTTTTTCTTCTTCATACTTATTGGTGAAATCTCTACTTAGAGTAGGATTAATCTTATGAGTAGAAAAATTAACTGTATATTGATCTTTGTAAAAAATAAGAATGAAAAATGAAGAGAGAGGAGGAAGAAAGGTGGGAGAATGGGTGGGAGGGAGGAAGAGAGGGGAGAATCATCATGTTTCCAATCTGTATATATTAAATTCATGAAATTATATTCCTTAAACAAAATAATAAAAAAGGCATTACCCATAAAAGGAAAGACTGATAAACAGGAATTCATTAACATAAGCAGTTTCTCAGTAAAATACTGTTAAGAGAATGAGAAGGCAAACCATGGTAGTAGAGTATTTTGTAATATGTATGCTCAACAATGACTCATATCTTCAGCATAAAACCAACTCACAAATTGATAAGCAAATGGACAAAACACAATTAGAAATGCACATAGCTTGAACTTGCATTTGAAAAAAGATCATATTTAAATAAGTCAACAACGGACAAACCCATCATAGAAAATTTTTATTTTTTTTAAAGATTTATTTTTATTTATTTGAAAGAGTTACAGAGAGAGGCAGAGACAGAGAAAGAGGTCTTCCATCCACTGGTTCACTCCCCAGATGTACCACAGCGCTGGCCCCCATCATAGAATATTTATAAAATGGTTAATATCTAGCAATGAGAATAAAGGAGTTACAGTACTGATGAATTTCACAAATATAATGTTTCTCAGAAGAAGCCAAACAAAGCTAACAGTCTGTTGAGTTCATTTACACAAAATTCAAAAGTATGCAGAAACAACGGATGGTAACTGGCATTTGAATAACGTTCACCTAGGCATACTGATGGGGAGGTAGCATAAGGCAAGGTTCCTAGATGATGGTAATATTTCATATCTTAATCTGGAGGGTAGTTACACAAATGTGTTCACTTAGTAAAATTTAATGGAGTTGGAGACATTATTTGTTACACTTTTCTGCTTATATGTTACAATTCAATAAAAACAAGAAATAGTGATAAATTATAAAATAAAAGTTGAACTTAGATTTGATCCTGATGATATGTTTTTGGGATATTTTGAGAATTTGAAAACTATCTAGATGCTAGATGATATTAAAATACTTATTACTCTTTTTTAGAAAGCTTTTATTTTTAAATATAAACTTCATAGTTACAGATTTTGGAATATAATGGTTCTTCCCCCCAGGTCCACCCTCCCACCTGACTCTGACCCACCTCCTACTCCCTCTCTCATCCCATTCTTCATTAAGATTTATTTTTAATTATCTTTATATACAGAAGATCAACTCTATACTAAGTAAAGATTTCAATAGTTTTCACCCACACAGACACACAAAGTATAAAATACTGTTTGAAGACTAGTTTTTTGTTAATTCTCATAGTACAACTCATTAAGGGCAGAAGGCCTACATGGGGAGCAAGTGGACAGTGACTCCCGTTGTTGATTTAACAATTGACACTCTTATTTATGATGTCAGGGATAACCTGAGGCACTTGTCATGGGCTATGGAAGTCTTTTGAGTCTACAAAATCTGACATTATTTAGACAGGGACATAATAAAAGTGGAAGTTTTCTCCTCCCTTCAGAGAAAGGTAACCTCCTTCTTTGATGGTCCCTTCTTTCCAATGGGATCTCATTCACAGAGATCTTACATTTAGGCCATTTTTTTCCACAGTCTCTTGTCTTTCCATGCCTGAAATGCTCTCATGTGATTTTTAGCCAGATCTGAATGCTTTAAGGGCTGATTCTGAAGCCAGAGTGCTGTTTAGGGAGTTTGTCATCTATGAGTCTGCTGTGTGGCCTGCTTCCCATATTGGATCATTCTTCCCTTTTTAATTTTATCTATTGTTATTAGCAGACACTTGGTCTTATTTATGTGATTCTTTTTGACACTTATTCCTATTTTTATGATCAGTTATGCACTTAAAATGATCACTTTAACAAGTAAGATGGAATTAGTACCTGTCAACTTATTGGGATTTGGAGTCCCATGGCAAGTTTTGAGCTTTACCCTTAGGGTTGCGTCCAAGAGAGCATATGCCAAACTGTACATCTCCTCCCTCTCTTATTCCTACTCTATTTTTTTTAACAGGGATCAATTTTTTAATTGGATTTAAACACCTAAGAATAATTCTGTGTTAAGTAAAGAGTTCAACTGATGATATTAAGTAGAAAAAGAAAATACTAAAAAGAACAAAATAGTTAGCTGTTCCTTGACAGGACAAGGGCTGATCAAGTCATTGCTTCTTATAGTGTTAATTTGACTTCTACAGGTTTCTTTTAGGTGCTCAGTTGTCACAGGTCAGGGAGAACATATGATATTTGTCCCTTTGGGACTGGCTTATTTCACTAAGTACTATGTTTTCCAGACTCATCCATTTTGTTGCAAATGACCGGATTTCATTTTTTTGTTTACCTCTGTGTAGTATTCCATAGAGTACATATCCCATAATTTCTTTATCCAGTCTTTATCAATGTACATGGGAGATTTTTCGATTTCTTTGTATCTTTTTCTATTTCTTCCTTTAATGTTTTACAACTCTCATCATAGAAATCTTTGACAACCTTGGTTAAGTTTATTCCTATATATTTGTTTTTCTTTATAGCTATTGTGAATGGGATTGATCTTAGAAGTTCTTTCTCAGTCATGGCACTCTCTGTGTATACAAGGGCTATTGATTTTTGTGTATTGATTTTACATCTTGCTACTTTACCAAACTCCTCTATTAGTTCCAATAGTCTCTTAGAGAGTTCTTTGGGTACTCTACATAATGTCATCTGCAAATAGGGATAGTTGTACTTCTTCCCTCCCAGTTTGTATTCTTTTGATTTCTTTTTCTTGCCTAATGGCTCTGACTAAAACTTCCAGTACTATATTGAATAGCAATTATGAGAGTGGGCATCCCTATCTGGTACTGGGATCAGTAGGAATGCTTCCAACTTTTCCCCATTTCTTGATGTAGGCACCTATTGTTATAAACTTCCTTCTTAACACTGCTTTTGTTGTATCCCATAAGTTTCAATATGTTGTGTTGTATTTTCATTTGCTTCCAGAATGTTTTTGATTTCTCTTTTGATTTCTTCTATGATCCACTGTTCATTCAGGAGCATGTTGTTCAGTCTCAATGTGTTTGCATATGCTCTAGAGATTCCTGAGTGCTGATTTCCAGTTTCAATCCATTGTGATCAGAGAAGGTGCATAGTATGGTTTTGATTCTTTAGAGTTTGCTGAACTTTCTTTATGGCTTGGTATATGGTCAATTTTAGAGAAAGTTCCATGCACTGGTGAGAAGAATGTGTTTTCTGCAACTGTAGGATGAAAAGTTCTGTAGATATCTGCTAGGTAAATTTGGTCTATAGTGTTGATTAAATCTGCTGTTTCCTTGTTGATTTTCTGTCTGGTTGATTTGTCCATTGCTGAAAGTGGAATATTGAAGTCCCCCAATACTAGTGTATTGGCATGCAAGTCTCCCTTTAAATCCCTTAACATTTCCTTTAAATAGCCATGTGCCCTGTAATTAGGTGCTTATACATTTATAATAGTTACAGCTTCCTGTTGAATTGATTCCTTAATCATTATATAGTGTTCTTCTTTTCTCTTTTAATAGTTCTTGTATTAAAGTCTATTTTGTCTGATATTAGGATGGCTACACCAGCTCTTTTTTGGTTTCTGTTGGCATGGAATATCTTTTTCCAATCTCTCACTTTCAGTCTACATGCATCTTTGTTGGTGAGATGTGTTTCTTGTAGGTAGCAAATAGATGTTTTTGTTTTTTAATCCATTCAGCCACTTTGTGTCTTTTAACTGGAGAGTTGAGGCCATTTACATTCAAAGTGGGTATTGAGAAGTTATGATTTTGCCCTGCCACTTATCCAAAGATATTCCTAATTTATACTTTGAACTTCCTTTGATCTCTTACTGAGAGATTTTCTTCCTTTACCTTTTTTCATATTGATGACCTTGTTTCTGTGTTTCTGTGTGTAACACATCTCTCTCTTTTTTTTTTTGACAGGCAGAGTGGACAGTGAAAGAGAGAGACAGAAGAAAGGTCTTCCTTTGCCGTTGGTTCACCCTCCAATGGCCACCGTGGCTGGCGCACTGTGGCCGGCTCACTGCGCTGATCTGAAGGCAGGAACCAGGTGCTTCTCCTGGTCTCCCATGGCGTGCAGGGCCCAAGCACTTCCATCCTCCACTGCACTCCTGGGCCATAGCAGAGAGCTGGCCTGGAAGAGGGGCAACCGGGACAGAATCCGGTGCCCCAACTGGGACTAGAACCCAGTGTGCTGGCGCCGCAAGGCAGAGGATTAGCCTATTGAGCCACAGTGCCGGCCAGTAACACATCCTTATGCATATTTTGTAGGGCTGGATGGGTAGTGACAAATTCTTTCAATTTGTATTTCTTATGGAAGATCTTTATTCCACCTTCATTCACAATTGAGAGCTTAGAGCTTTGCAGGGTATAATATTCTGGGATGACAATTTTTTTCTCCTAAGACTTGGACTATATCTCACCATTCTCTCCTATCCTGTAGGGTTTCTGATGAGACATCCATTGTGATTCTAATTGGAGATCCTCTGAATGTAATCTGGTGTTTCATGCACACTTTAGAATCTTCTCTTTATGTTTCACTGGGTGAGTTTGAATACAATGTGTCATGGCGAGGATCTTTCTGGTCATGTATATTGGGAGTTCTGTGTGCTTCCTGTACTTGGATGTCCTTTTCTTTCTCCAAACCTTGGACGTTCTCTGCCTTCTAATTATTTCTCTCTCTCCATGCCTTCAAGAACTCCTAGAACCTGTATGCTTTTTTTTTATAGTATCTTGTATATTCCCTAAGTAGTTTTTAGTTTTCTAATTTCCTCTTCTTGTCTTTGGTTTAACTGTATACTTGCCTGTGCTTTGTCTTCTAAGTCCAATATTCTCTCTTCTTCTTCATAAATTCTGTTTTTAAGACTCTACACTACATTTTTTATTTGTCTTATTGAGCTTTTCATTACATTTTGATTTCTCTTTAAGATCTCAATTTCATGGGAGAGGTTTTCTTTCATGTCCTGCATGGATTTCAGTAGTTCGTGCATTTGCTTTTGATTAATTCTATGTAATCTTATGACCACATTTTTGAGGTCCATTTCTTGCATTTCTTCTATCTCATCATCTTCATCATCTAGTATTAAAATGTCATGGTCTTTTGGGAGCATCATGTTGTCTTCCTTTTTCTTGTTTCTTGGTTTATTTTATTTGTTGTTTGGCATTTGTAGAGATACCTGTTGGTTGTTTCTTCTTCTTCTTCTTCTTCTTCTTCTTCTTCTTCTTCTTCTTCTTCTTCTTCTTCTTCTTCTTCTCCTCCTCCTCCTCCTCCTCCTCTTCTTTTTCTCCTCCTCCTCTTCTCCTTCTCCTCCTTCTTCTTCTTCCGCCTGTGGCAGCTTTTATTGTTGTACTATTACTCTGTAGATAAATGTAATGTCTGCTTTCAGTTCATCTCTAGAGGCTTGTAGTGGGTTTGGCTAGAGAGCTCTGTTCAGTTCTCCAGGGTTAGGGGTGTGCCTAAATTGACACACTCTTTTTTAATCAGAAGGGAGGTATATTCTGCTCAGCTGAGCTTCTCTCCTCAATGAAGACCAGTGCCTAAGTGCTAGCCCAGTGGTTATATTTGTCTGCTCAGTCCCCAGAACCACTCAAAGGATCTGTGCAGTCCTCAGTGTAAGTTCAGATTCTCCAGCAATTTCTCTCACCAGGTAGCCAGGAACCGCTGAGTTTGTGGAGTCTCCCACTGAGACTGCTCAATGTCCCAGCCACACTGTGAGTCCTCCCACACATCCTCAGTTTTTCACAGTTCCAGTTCAGAAGCTTCTTATAGTCACAAGCTCCTAGCCCTCTGTTATTTCTCCCCACCAGCGTTAGGAGTCTCTCCTTGGCTGGTTGCTGGGTGCAGACACGAGCTGGTGCAGCTGTTACATATATCCAAAATGGTGCCCGCTCTATTGGCTTGATACAGTATGCCTTTGTAAAGTGATCAGAGAGAGAGAAATGTCTGTGCCATCCTTTTTTTTTTTTTCTCCTCTAGTTTGGCTGGTTCATTTTCCTCCATGGGGCTCTAAGCCTGGTTCCCTCTAGGCTCTTCCTACTGCTTTTTCACCAGTGGCTTGGGCTGCTGTTGTCTGGTCTCATCTCACTTTCCAGCACTGGTGTGTAGGCTCTTGGCTGTTGGAGTCCCAAGCTGTGGGTGCCCATGCCCTCCATGCAGGTCTACAGTGTCCCTCTAATTCCTGTAGAGTTTTCTGTGCCATTTTTTCCCCTAACTCTTCCCTGAGACTACACTGTCTCCACTTTTTTTAAACTATCATCTCCTGGGCTAGAGCATTAAGCTCCCTCTTTACCTTGCCATTTTGGAACCTCTGTTTTATTCTACTTATTTTCCTTTTAAGGTATAGGTGTTTTGTAGTCATTAAGGAGATTATCTTTGTTTTTAGTAGAGGTGAGGTGAAGAGATTAGTAGTAAAGTGTCATGATGTTGACAATATAATTTCAAATGCTTCAGTGAAACAGGTATATACACATACACACACAGAAAAAACAAATACAGTAAAATGTTAGAAATAAGTGTTTGTCCAGATTGTCAAATTTAGATAGAAGAATACAAATGACCAATATGGTAATCCTTCAACATTTCTGTATGTTTAAAAATAGTGAGTTGCTGGGGGGAGGGGTAATCCTAAAGCATTACAGTTGGTATTAAGTTGCTTGTGGCTTGTGTTCCTGGAGTTTGTACAATGACTATATTGAGCCAGAATTATGTGTACTGTTGTTCTGCCTGTTTCTTCCAAATCTGGGTCAGCTCATTTCACATTCCCTGGAGTGAGGAGACAAGGCCCAGTCCTGCTGCTGCCTCACTTGGTGATTCACATGACCAGATGTCAGGCTGCCCTTGGAGGACTTCTCACTGGGCAGCCTCTCTCTTTTTCTTTTCTGCCTTTCTTAGATGTTGCTTTCCTTTTCCTCAATGACTCTCATAGCACCAAATAATTCAGCTCCATTATTTGGGAACAAGGAAAAGATAATCAAAGTTATAAAATAAATATATCACCCCAATTTACTAGAGGAGGCTCTACTTGAGCAAAATTAGAACAATTTCTCTGTAGCCTGTACCACAGCAGGAGATGGGCTCTCTAACACTTGAGAAACATAATTTCTGTGTGCAAATATTTTCATATTGCTTTGTTAAAGAAACTCAAGCAGAGTCACACGTTGTCCAGATGTATTAGCTCAGAAGAATGAGAGTGTGAAAGGTCAGAGATGATAGTCTGCAAAAGAGAGAGTATCTTGATGACTTATAAAGGGCAGGGTGGGTATTACATACACGAAACAGATACAAACAGATTTCCCCCAGAAAATTAAAGGAGCACTGCAGGGTGTAAGCAGAAAACATGCAGTTACTTGTAAAGTGGCTTGGCAAAAAGAAGAAAGGTTTTTATAAAGATCTTATAATATAAGAACTAGAGCCTCCCATGTATGAGATTGTTCATTAATCCTAAATTCCTCTATGCATATAACTGAGGAGTACAAGAAAAAAGATAGTCTAATGAAAATAACATTTTGTATCTGCCCCTCACTCATTTTATTTTATTATTGTTTTTTAATTAAAAAAATTTAAAGACTTATTTATTTATTTCAAAGTCAGAGTTACAGAGAGAGAGGGAGAGAGTGAGAGAGAGAAAGATCTGAACCTGCTGGTTCACTCCACAAAGGCCAGGGCTCGTCCAGGCTGCAGCTAGGAAGCAGGAGCTTCATCTGGGTCTCCCACTGAGGTGGCAGGAGCCCCAGCACCTGAGCCATCCTCTAGTGCTTTTTCCCAGGTCATTAGCAGGGAGCTGGATCAGAAGTAGAGCAGCTTGGACATGAAGCAGTGCTGTTATGGGATGCCAGCATTGCAGGTGGTGGCCTTATCTGCTATGCCACAATGCCAGCCCCTCTCATTCAATTAAAAATTTCAAGATGGACATTGGAACCAGATTGCCTATGTTTGTAATTTGGACTCTACTGATTATGTGTTAATGGTGTGACCTTGGGCAAACTAATTATCCCCGAATATAGTTTCTCATTTGTAAAGTAAGGATATTATCAGTATGTACATTATGAGCTTCTTTGTTAGAGTTAAATCAGGTATTAGATGTAAAGGCTTGGAAAGATGCCTGGGAAAAAATAAAGAACATCTCCTTGTAAACTTTGATGATAGTGTTGGTGTCAGGATGATGATGGTGATGAAGATGGTGCTGGTGAGGCTGATGGTGATGGTGTTAGTGAGGGTGATGGTGTTGGTGAGGGTTATGATATTGATGGTGATGGTCGTGATGATGGTGATAATGATAGTGATAGTGAGGGTGGTGAATGGTGGAGGTGATGGTGATGATGAGGAAGATCTACAGGAGGAGGACTTCATAGACATTATTTTTTTAAGATTTATTTTATTTATTATTTGAAAGTCAGAGTTTCACAGAGAGAGGAGAGGCAGAGAGAGAGAGAGGTCTTCTATCTGCTGGTTCACTCCCCAATTGGCCGCAACAGCTGGAGCAGCGCCGATCTGAAGCCAGGAGCCAGGAACTTCTTGCCAGTCTCCCACGTGGGTGCAGGGGCCCAAGGACTTGAGCCATCTTCTACTGCTTTCCCAAGCCATAGCATAGAGCTGGAATGGAAGTGAGCAGCCGGGTCTTGAACCGGCACCCATATGGGATGTCTGTGCTTCAGGCCGGGGCATTAACTTGCTGCGCCACAGCGCCGGCCCAAAGACATTATCTTTTCAACAGTCTATATGTATCAACCTTTATTGCAGAAACTGTCATTTCAGCTACAGATCCCAACTCTTGGAGTCATTGTTGATTTATTTTTCTTTAAGATTCTAACACTCAAATCTGTTTGAAAACCTCAGTAGATTTGATCTTTTGTGTTTATTGTTTCTCTTGTCCCATATCATCATCAATAATGTCAATGTAAGTTTACTTCTTACTTGAAAAATTGACAAGGACTTCATGGTTTTGCTATCCCTCTAATCCCCTTCACGCCACAGTGTGTCTGCAGGGCTGTTAAAAACCTTCAGTGGCTGCCTCTTGCCTGTCAACTAAGCAGAAGCCTTTAAGCCAGCATTTAGAGTTTTGGGCAATTCTGACCTGCATTTCTAGACTTGCCTCCATGTCTTGATCTACAGTGAATATTCTATCTACGTTAGTTTTCTTCCAGATACCTGAAGCTTTTGTCAGTCAGGTTGTGCTGATTTAAGCTAAATGGTCCTGGGCAGTTAACCAGAATTCTAGTTTCCTTTTCTGTATAATGGAGATAATAATAGACTCTCTAGTTTGGTTGTGAGGATTATAGGACTTAATGTGTAAAGGATTTAGCACAGTGCCTAGCATTAAGTACTCAGTAAATATCACTTATCATGAGTGCTATTGTTTATGCTGTTCTTTTATTTAAGTAAAAACTTTCATAATCTGTTTCCTTTTAAGAAAACACATGCCACCCTTCAAGTTTGCAATCTTTTGTCAAACCTCCCTATTTGTAAAGTCCTTTCTTTCTCCATCCAAACATATGCCTTCTCTTCTCTAAACTGCAATGTGTTTCCCTTTCTTTGGTAAGTAATATCCCCTCATATTCTACAACTATTTGTGCACTTAAATTCTTGCAGAGGCTGGCACTGTGGACAAGAGATTAAAGCCATGGCCTGTGGTGCCAGCCCCCCATTTGGGGATGGGATCACTTCCGGGCTACTCCAGTTCTGATCCAGCTCCCTGCTAATGCACCTGGGAAAACAGTGAAGGATGGCCAAAGTCCTTGGGCCCCTCAACCCACATGGATGACCCAAACAAAACTCTTGGCTCCTGGCTGTGGATCGGCTCAGCCTGGTCATTGCAGGCATTTGGGGAATGAACCAGTAGATGGAAGATCACTCTGTAACTCTGCGTTTCAAATAAATAAATAAATCTTAAAAAAATAATCCTGCAGCCATTGTCAACTTAAAAATCACATAAAAATTTCCCAAAGAGTCAATAAAGCCCTTGAATGGAGGGACTACTGATTTTTTCATCTTTGCATCATCTGCAATATCCAGGATGACCACATGGAAGACATTAATGTCTCTTTAAATAATTTAATTTTAATGGATAAATATGTCACTAATGTTAATTAATGAATATACTTTGCTGGGTTTCCTGCCATACTTCCCAGAAACCTTACATTTTGAGGAGATAGCCAGAGGATAAAGTGTTCAATACTTAATCAGAAAGCCTGTTTGTATAACAATCATAAAACTGTGTCATCCTGAATTCTTTGGAAAAAGTTTCATAGTTAATATATCAATGTTAAGAAATCAAGATCAAGAGCAAGGAAGAGCTGTGCCATTTTTTGCTGAGTTTAGGGTTAAATTTCTTCAACTGATGTTATTTTTCCCTCTTTCCTGTTTTTCTCCAGTAGAGAATTTTTTTTTTATTTTTTTTAACTTTTATTTAATGAATATAAATTTCCAGTGTACAGCTTATGGATTACAATGGCTTCCCCCTCCCATAACTTCCCTCCCACCCGCAACTCTCCCCTCTCCCACTCCCTCTCCCCTTCCATTTGCATCAAGATTCATTTTCAATTCTCTTTATATACAGAAGATCAATTTAGTATAAAGATTGCAACAGTTTGCACCCACATAGAAGCACAAAGTGAAACATACTGTTTGAGTACTAGTTATAGCATTAAATCACAATGTACAGCACATTAAGGACAGAGATCCCACATGAGGAGCAAGTGCACAGTGGCTCCTGTTGTTGACCCAACAAATTGACACTCTAGTTTATGGCACCAGTAACCATCCTAGGCTGTCGTCATGAGTAGAGAATTTTGTCCAGGCTTGTCATTGATCCTTCCTTCATTCTTCTATATCCACCTGTTTTCCACTTGCATGTGGAATAATGGTGGGAAGTTTAGGAATGAAAAGGATCCCATCTCATGAGAAGATTCTCCAAGCAATTCCATATATCCCTTCTATATGCTCCTTTTTATGATAGCCACCTGCACTCTGAAAATGTCGTAGCTGCAGAAAACCACTGATTTCAGGCTCAGTGGAAAACCAACAGGCTTCCCTAAATCAAACCTGAGATTGTTTCTTTTCTTTTATGATAGGCAGAGTTAGACAGTGAGAGAGAGAGAGAGAGAGAGAGAGAGAGAGAGAGAGAGAGAGAGAGAGAGAGAAGGTCTTCCTTCCCTCGGTTCACCCCCCAAATGGCTGCTACGGCCATCGCACTGCGCCGATCCGAAGCCAGGAGCCGGGTGCTTCCTCCTGATCTCCCATGTGGGCGCAGGGCCCAAGCACTTGGCCATCCTCCACTGCCTTCCTGGGCCACAGCCGAGAGCTAGACTGGAAGAGGAGCAACCGGGACAGAATCTGGCGCCCCGACCGGGACTAGAACCCGGTGTGCTGGCACTGCAGGCGGAGGATTAGCCTAGTGAGCCTCAGCGCTGGCCTGGGATTGTTTCTGAATGGGCTGTTACACCTGGACACCAGGGTGTCAAGTGAACCTGCCTGTAAGTGAATCAGAATACCTTAGCAAGATTTTGTAAAGAGAAAATGGTGAGCTAATGATGATATATTTATATTCAGGTACATATGTTTTCTGATATGTAAGTGTCTATCCAAGATTCTGCAAATGGATGAGGACAAATGTAACTCAACCTAAGGAAGTGATTATAGATTCCAGGAATAATGATTAGAAACTCTTCATATTAGGGCAAAAGGGTGGCTTAATGTTTATTGCTACTGCTAAAAGGCCACGTCACAGTAACTCTTGCCTGGATCTGCTGTAGACTCATGATTGAAAACTGCTGACTTCCAGAGGTAATAGAATCTCTTTAAAGGTATCTCTCTAATGTATTTATTTTCCAGACAGCCAAATGCCAGGTTGGTAACAGATGAGTTGTTTGTACTTTAAAAGTTTACTGTTCCAGTTAGGACATTCTTGATGGCATTTTATATTCTCTTTGCTGTGCAGCCAGCTGATTCATGCTGTATTCTGAAGGTTATGAGTCTCCATGTGAAGTTAAGAACTATATGTCTGAACCATTAAAGAAGAAGTGTATAAAACTCAGGGCTGCTCAGTGGAAGTATATGAACCAGAAGTATTTCATTTTATGTCATGGATCTAGTTATATTTGTAGTGTTTGAGAACTGGTAGTTCCACTTTCCTTCACTTTTGGAGTTATAGCTATCTTCTCTGTCCAAAAACATAGAGCAAGGTTGTTCCCAGATAAGCTCTTTATATTTATTATGTGTGCTTTCAATTCAACTTAGAATTGCCACTATTTACTGAGTTCCTGCTATATGTAAGGTCTTCTGCTATATGCCAACAAGGCTACCAAGACAATTAAGGCACGGTGGCTGCTCTTTGGAAACTTGTAAGTACACTCATAGCTGAAATGCATGGCAGAATGCATTAGAAATTATTAGGAGAGTGCAAAGCATTGGAAGGATTCAAGAAAGGTAGAGACACATTTACTTGAGAAATCTGGAAAAACTGCATAAAATATATGCAAAGATATGTACTGAAATGAGTAGGATTTGAACAAATTGAGGTTGTTTGAGGTAAAGGAATTTCAGAAAAAAGATCGTTGATTCACGTCTTAAATCTAGGAAAGCATGAAGTGAAGTGAAAGAATGATGACTAGTCATGACTGACACATGGGGGCTTGTAGAGATGTCTTGCTGTTTCTTGCTCCCCTCTCTAGTGTATCAATATTGTTGCTAAGGAGTAATGAAATAGAGGCAGAAGTGATTGGTTGTTTGCAAGTCTCACTAGCTAGTCAGATATTGATTCCTGAGGTGACCTTGAGAGCCTCATACTGATATTGTTACACTCTCTACACAGAAGCTGAATAACTTGGAAGCTGAATAACTGAATGGCATAGAGCACTCCCTACCTTCCTCTCCTATTCTAAATTGAGAAAAGAAAGTACCCTTTCCTTGTATTAAGCCACTAAAATGTGGATTTTCATAAATCAGCTGGTGTTTACCTTAACTTGGGTTTTAGTTAAAAGATAATGGTAGACGTGACATATGGTTTTGATCCAGGATGACACAGAGGAAACAACTCTGTACTAGAAGACATGGATATTACTTATTCATTTATTCACGTGGTCATTTATTTACTCAATAATTCATTTCCTATTTATTGAGATTTTATAGTCTTTTGAATCCTGAGCTAAATGTTAGCAATACTCTGATTAGTAATGTATAGTTCATGACCCTATGGTGCTTAAAGTGGAGTGAAGGAGCATGAGATACAATACAGTTATGATGATATACCATAATTCTTTTATGTTCTGAAGTGTGGTCCTCCAACAAGAGCATCAGCATTAATTAATAGTTTGATAGAAACAGAGTATCTGGACCAATTCTCAAATCATCAGAATCATAATCTGCATTTAAACAATATACTATGGTTATTTATATGAGCACTAAAGCTTGAGAGGCACTGGTAAAATCAGTGTCAAAGTTTGAAGAACAATGGAAGCAATGGGACCCAAAGGAAGGCACTTAGTCACAACTTGAGAGTTTTCCAGAGGCTTCCTAGACTGGATGACGGCAAAGCTGATGTATGAGCCCCATGTTTTAGTCATAACAGTTGTGTGAGTTTGGGTAAGCCACACTCTGTTTTGGTTCCCTTCTCTGTATAGACAGGGATTATATCCCACGGCTGTTTTGAGCCTCAATATCTTCCAAGGTTGTTCTGAGGCTCAACTGTGTGTAAAAGTACTTTGAATGCTTAATAGTCATATTTAAATGGAAAACTTTATTCAAAATATAGACATTGGGAAGGGCTTGGTTTACAACCAGGTGAAGCATATATCCCTTGGCAAAAATGAAAACATAGAATTGAGTTTATTCAGAATTAATAGAACTGTAGAAGGTTAATAAAAATAAACAAAAACATAATAATTAATGATGTTATTGATCCAGTAAGATAATACCCACATGGAGCTTCCTCACTACTTACGAATGCTTTTAGTGTTTATTATGTTTCAGGCAGGCACTAGTGGCCAAGATCTCATTACACAATGTGCTCTATTCTATTATGCCTCTGTAGTTTTGCAAGTGTTGTTTTTCTTTGCCTAGAATGTTCTCTTTTATTGGAAACCTTAGAGCACTTGATGATTTCCTTAAAGGCTGGTTAAGGTGGTGTAAACCCTTTATTGCCTAATGTAGGCCATTGTGTTTCTCTGAAGTTCCATGCAGGACAAAAAGACTATATTGAGTTATACAATCTTCTTCATCCATTCGTGTGTCTAAATCACATGCGCTACTGTGAAAGCCTGAAGATTGAAGTGGGTCTCACTCATTTCCTACCCCTAGGTTCTGGCATGGTGCCCAGCACATAGCAGGTCTTAAATAAACATTTGAGGGATGAGCATGAGAAAGGCCAGAGACTTTAACAATAAAATATATGGAGTGGATGTTTGGCACAGTGGGTAAGATACGGCTTGGGATGGTATACCATATTGGAGTGCCTGGGTTCGAGTCTTGGCTCTGTTTGCAATTCCATCCTCCTGATAATACACACCCTGGGAGGCAGCAAACAGTGGCTAAAGTACTTCAGTCCATTCCACGCACATAGGATACCTGGATTTAAGCTCTGGGCTGCTTGCTTTGGCATGGCTTAGTCCTGGCTGTTGTGGGCATTTGGAGAGTAAACCAGCAGAAAGAACACCTCTGTTGTCTCCTTCTTTGACTTTCAAAAATAAATAATTAAATAAATAAAAATTTAAAAAGAAAGAATAAATAAGTAAACAAAAACTTTCATACTTATACCAATGGATGCTTATTTAACTTGCTATGTCTTTAAGAAAGGGAAGTCTGTCAGATAATAGTCTATTATATATAAAAGAGGTAGTTTTTCAGAGTTCACAGATATTATATCTAAAACATACTAGGTATTTATATGTACATAACATTAAAATTCTTTAACATGGAAATTCAACTTTAAGGAAATTAATAATGTGTGCAAAGACCTAGCTACAGAGTGTTCACTTTATTTTGTTTAAAATAACAAAAAATGTAAATGAGACATATGGCCAACATGGTATAAAACTAAAATGCTGATGTAAAAAGTATTTATTGATTTGGGAAGATATTCATATTATATCAAATGTGAAAAATAGGTAAAATAGTATATTCACTAAGTTGTCATTTTATGAAAAAGAAAAATGTAGATGTCTAAGATAGGTAGGGAAAAGATGCTAATAGAGATGTTCTCTGGTTGGTGAAATTAGGTGTCATTTGATTTTTGTTATGTTTAGCTACAATTTTTGCTTCACATTCTCACACTAAAGTGTATTAGTTAGATAATCTTTAAATTATAAGAGGAACCATAAACATTTTTGGAACAAGCAAGCCTCTACACCTTCTGTAAAGCCATTTATCTTTTAGTGTTCCTCATGTTCTTTTCCTTCACAACTCCTCCTACTCTAGTGGATTTTCTAGAATATTCCAGGCTGTTGATGGCAGAGGATTTAAATAGGGACTAGAGAGTGAAAGAAGCTAACTTACAATACCCAGAATTAGCTGCTGAATTTAGCCAACAAAGATAGTGTTTGGGTTGGATGGTTGTCCTTTTGACAGCAGGACTTGTGGTGGAGAGGAAGGTACAAACCAGGTATCAATGACATTGCCAAATACATGTGTATGTGACACAGTTTGAGATATGACAAGGAGCAGAAGTAGTTGATAGAACAGCAAAAACTCATATTCTTTTAGGCTGGCCTTGTGACGTGCTGCTTGGGATGCTGGCATACCATAGCAGAGTGTTGGTTTCAGCCCTAGCTGCTCTGCTACTGATCCAACTGCCTGCAACAAGCCTAGGGAACTGCAAATGATGGCCCAACTGGTTGGGCCTCTGCCACTCATGTGAGAGATCTGGATGAAGTTCCAGTGTGCTAGCTTTGGCCTGGCCCAAACATGGCCATTTTGTGAGTGAACCAGCAAGTGGAAGCTCTGTCTCTCTGTCTCTCCCTCTCTCTTGACACTCTGCATTATAAATAAATATCTTTTAAAAATCCCTATGTTCTTTAAAGCAACATGGATTTTCTCAAGAGGATGAGGGAGTATGAATCTCAAAGCAGCAATGAGGAACAAGACAGACACCAACCACATTTTTAGAATCTCATGAAGTGTGAGAGTAAGCAGATACCTATAGAGAAGGCCACGAGCTACATGGAGTCCTGGAAAAGCCAGGTTTTAGTTAAGTCAGGGGATGTTGTTGGTGTCAGCTCATAGTAGTCTTACACGTCAAGGTCAAGTAGTGGTAGCTATACTAGGGATTGCAGACTTTGATGTGTAGCTTAGAGAGTTAGGCATTCTTGTGGAAAAATGCCTGCAAAGGATGAGACATAATTCCTGGATTTAGATAACTTCAGCTAGGCAGCCATACATATCTACCATACATAAAACACCAAGAAAACATTCTGATGTTGAATCGCAGCAATTGGCTGTCAGCCCTGGCCTTCAAAACCAGTCCATCTGGATAAAAGTTTTGAACTCATTACCCTTGAAGACAGTTCCTGCCCCTGAATCCTTCCTACTCTCTTGACTAATATCTGACCCAGCAAGCTGAAATTCCACGTAATAAAAGAGGAGTCAGACTGTGACTCTCATAAAACAAGGATTTAGAGAACAGATCAGCGTGTCAGGAAGAACTGGAATGGGGATGATGCATGAAGTTGAGTTAATCACCTTTTAAAAGATGAATAAAGTTTACGTTACAGAGACTGAGAACAACAAGAGAAAAGCAGGAGTAAGCACAATATGAATATTCTCACGTGATTTTTGTGCAATAAAATTGCTTCTGATTTTCCAAACCCACACTTTAAAATTAAGTCTACTGAATTGTGATTTATATACAAGATTCACTCTTTTAAGTGTATGCAAGCCTACTTAAAAAAGCGATTCACTCTTTTAAGTGTATGCAAGCCTACTTAAAAAAGCCTGTGGTAATATTAAAAGTATGAGTTTATGTTGGTATAAAAGATTTAAAATTCATACAATTCATGCACGTTTTGTCACAATACATATTTGCTATACTTAATACACATTTTTGAGAGAGAAACAGAGCAAGTGAGAGTGAGTGCACGTGTGCATGCAAGAGATTGCTTTATGGTTGAAGGGTTGTGGGGCTCCTCATGGAGCTCAATCTTTGAGACCCACCCACATTATGGGGGATAACCAGCTTTACTCCAAGTCTACTGATTTAAATGTTAATCATATCTCAAAGCTTACCTACTCATAATTTGCTTAAGCAATTCCACTTCTGGGGACATGCCCCAAAGACTCAGAGGCAAGGGCTTAAAAAGATAATTATACATCTATTTACACAACAGCATTACTTATAGTAGGTAAAAGGTGAAAGCAATTCCAATGTCCATCAGGAAATGAATGAACAAAAAAATGTGGCATTTACCCATAGTAGACTATTAACAGCCTGAATAAGGGAAAATTTATGACATATTCTACATATAGATGATCCTTGAGGCCATAATGCTGAGTAAGGTTAACAAATACAAAAAGCCAAATACTGTACGAAGCTACTTACATGAAGCACCTAGAACAACCAACTTCATAGAGATGGAAGGTAAAGGGTGATTCCTTGAGGTTAGTGGGGAGGAGAAAGGATAGTTACAGGTAATGAGTGGAGAAATGGAAAAAATTCTGGAGATTGGACGTGAAGAACCTGAGTGTTCTTAACACTACCAAACTATACACTTGAAAATGCTTAAGATGGGAAATCCTTATATTACATGTATTGTGTCACAATTAAAGAAACATCTCCACAGCTACATGAAGACTGATGCTTGACTAAAAGTAGGTACCACGGTCTAGCCAAGCTGATGCATAAAATTAATCATCACACTATAGTACTCTCCTTTCTCGAATGTCAGATAAATGGGATCATAAAGCACGAGCTTTCTGTGGCTTACTTCTTTCACTTAGCCTAATGTGTTTGAGATTTATCCTTGTTTTTGGATGTATAGGGAGTGTATTGCTTTTTATTACTAATATTTCATTGCATGAATGTACTATAATTTCCTTATCTGCGCATGGCTGTTTGTGTTGTGTCTACTTTTTGGCTGTTATTAGCAAGGTTGTTATGCACATTCATTCACTTTGTAGGTCTTTGTTCCCACTTTGTTTTCAAACAGGCTGCTTGCAACAGAAAAACCACCTCAAATTGACTTAAACTAAAATAAAGGAATGCATTATGTCATTAGCAAAATCTGAAAGATTTTAGGGTGATTAATTCAACTGGTAAACAGCAGTACCAGACTCAGATCATTTCTCTCTTTCTAGGCCTTCAGTCTTGTATGTATTGCTGTTATCCTCGAGCTAACATCACTCTCAGTCACAAGATAGCTGTGTTAATCTGTTTTGTGTTGCTGTCACAAAATACCTGAGGCTGAGTACTTTGTAAAGAAAAGAGGTTTACTTAGCTCACGGCTTTGGAGGCTGCAAGTCTCCTGTGTGATCAGTCAGTGCAGAGAGCCTTCCAACTGCATCGCAGCACAGCACGGAAGCAAAACAGGAACTGACTAGACGCAGAAGGTGCCAGCCCTGTGACGTGGACTTGTTTTACAACAACCTGCTCTCATGAGATATGCGATGTTGGATATCCTTCCAACAGAGTGGTGCCTCCCTGGCCTCCTCACTTGGTACCAGGCCCCACTTTTTAAAGATCCACCTCATCTCAACATCATTACACTGGGGACCAACCTTCTGGCACAGGCACATTTAGAAGACATGCTCAAACTATAGCAAAACCATAGCAATAGATGTGACAGTGTCAGGTGTTAGATTCAGATGGGAGAAAGTAGAGAGGAACAGGATGGAACTGTCTTTTCATCATGTTTGATTTTTAAAGGTTGCAGAATCTTTCCCTGAAGTCTCCCAATGGACTCCCTTCTAATTGGTTAGAATTGCACCAATTGGCCAGAATTGCATCCAATGACTAAAGCAATTGATGGCAAGGACAAGGGGGCTACCTTAGTTACTTAGAGTTCTCAGAACCCATCCCTTAGGGATGAGACTTATATAACTGCCCAAAAGCCATAACTGTGAAGAGAAGAGTGGACACTTGGAGGTTTTTTTTTTTTTTTTTGGGGGGGGGGATGCCAGGTTGTTTTCCAAAGTCCAAAGTCCTTTCACATCTGTTATTCCATTTTGACTAAAACGAGAACAAAAACCAAAAGAAGCCACAGTCTCTTCCTTTAGAATAGGTACATGAAAACTGCACTTGTTCCTCCTTCAAGACTCTGTTCCAAATCATTTATTCAGCAGTCATCTGCTGCACCCTTATTTCATGGGAGGCAAAAGAAGGAGGGACAAAATTAAAACTTCTTGTTCTTATCACTTTACAATGCAGTTTAGAAGACAAATGCAAAGTGATAAGCTAAATAACCACAGAAGATATAAACAGTGGTTCTACATAACTGTGCAGAGCTGGCACCAGCAGGACAATGATTAATGGGTGGATGACAGTAAGTACCGTAGCAGTTCAGAGGAGGACAAGGTAACTGCAGGCTGGAATGGGCTACGAGAGCTCTCCAGAAGAGGAGGGATTATAGATGGGTCTTGACAGATAGACTTGCGGAGGCAGGCTGGAGGGAGAGGGCCCTGCTGCAGCACCAGGAGCTGCCTGAACAGAGTGGTGGAGCAGCACAATACTTGCTTGTGTCCAGGATATAGAGCAGGCTGTTTAAAGAGATTTTCTTCTCACTCATTCATTAGATAAATATTTTTTTGGTGTGTGCCTATTATGCTTTAGGCCAAAGGGAATACTGCAGGCACAAGGGGATACTGCAGGAAACCAAACAGGTAAAAACTCTCGTCCTCATATAGGCTGTGTTTCACTGGGGGAAGATCAACCACCATGTAAATAAGAAAAGTGTTTCTAATTCAACTATCATAGAGGAAAGTCAGGAAGAGGGAAAGGCAGTATGATGGGGGTGGGAGGCATTGAGGTTCCAGGAATGATTATAGAGCTGGGGATCAGCATTAGCTTTTCTGACATTTTTGTGCAAAGATACAGGGCAGGGTGAGATCAGCCTCAAATATTTCAAGGTAGATGGTGGCGACAGAGCTGAAGGTGATAGGCGAGAATGAGGTGGAGGTCTTGCCAAGAATGTGCAAAGATTGAGGGTCCCTCCATCCTTTCGTCCTGCCAGTGGTGAGAAGGCGTCTGGTGGGAAGCTCAGACTTATCTTGAGTTCTTGGAATGTCTAGACATTGTTTGTACTTAAGCCATGAGAGAGGGGCACCTTACTCTTATGAACAGTGGAAATTAAGGCTGGAAAGATTGGTTGGTGACAAGTTGTTGAGGGCCTTAAAAACTGGGGTAAAGAGGTTAGAGGTGGTATTAGTGAGCTCGGAGGTTGTACAGATCCTGTTGGTTTGGATTTTGTCAGCATGATGAAATACTGTAAAGAATGGATCCTTGTAAGTACCCCTTACGGAACTTTAAAAGGTTTTGAAGCTCCTAGTATATTACAAAAGAGAAGACAATCAAAAACAGGCTAGTGGTAGTCTATTTAAAATGTTTACATTTAATACATTAGCGCTTTTGACAGACGATAATACAATTGTACTGTTTGTGAGATGTTACAAGACTTATTAAAAAATTATGCCATTCAAAATGCACTTTTGATCATACCTTCAATCACCGAGCTGTTCTTTAAAGTTGTGTGACAAGTGCTTTCTTTCAATCATGTCAGCACATTCTGCATCTCTGTGTGTAACATTATTTGGCCATAATAGTCCTCAACTTTGGGCTAACCCTGAACTTTGGCTGGTTTGGTATTTGCTCCTTGTTGGGCCTTTTATCATTCTCTGTCCTCTGCTGTCAGTGTCCTTTTGACTTTTGCTTTTATTTGTGCAATGACTTCTGACTAACCCCTTTGCTGTTGTGACCCTCATGTTTTGTCTGTATCCCAATTTCTGGGTTCTGGCTCTTTGCCTGGTTGCCTTGACCTGTTGCCATTCACAGCCTGGTGTGACAGATGGCCATAGGCTAATGGCAAGGGCACTCCGTCAGAGTCTTGGCACTGCAGTCACTAAAGACACGTGACAGGCAGCAGAAAGGAAAACATGAACAGGCAGCATGATGCTTTCCACAGCTCCTGTATGGTGCCAATTTTTGGATGGATTGCTTGTTGTCCACCCAAACGAATCGCTGTCACTGAGACATGGGCTAAACAGAGCCTCCCTTTGGGCCATGCTATGCATCATTTTAATTCAGTGCATACTTTTTAAAGGCCAGTTGTTCACTAAGCTGTGCTGGGTACTATGGAGGATACAAAATGACATGATACTGTTACTGCCTTCAAGGAACGTACAGTCCAAGAAAGGAGATGCCCCTGTAAATCAAGATGGACAAAGTCCTATGGCAGACACCCAAAGCCTAAAGAAGCAGACAGGACAATCTATGGACTTTGGTAGATTGTAGTCCTAGTGAGTGAGGAAAGGGAGAGACAGATATTCTGTCCACTGCTTTACTCCCTAAATGGCTGCAACAGCCAGGTCTGGACCAGGTTGAAGTTAGGAGCTAGGAGCTCCATCCTAATCTTCCACATGGGTGGGATGGGCCCAGGTTTTGTCAATCTTCCAGTGTCTTGCCAGGTGCATTAACGGGAAGCTGGATGAGAACCAGAGCAGCTGAGGCTCAAACTGGCACTCCATCACGGAATGCCTGTGTTGCAAGTGGCAGCTTAACTGCTATACAACAATGCTGGACCTTGTAGTTCTACTTTTGATAGGTGTATTTCTGGCTTGTAGGAACCACATATGTGACAATCCATTTTTGCTAATTGTTTTGAATAATTTATCAGCATTTTGATGTCAACTTTAGACATGATTGCTAAAATGAGGAGTTTATTCCATAGATGAGATTTAAAACTGAGTCATATTTATAGAAGGGAGATGACAATATAGAAAGAGCAAAAAAGAAGCAGGTTATTATGGTAAAATCATGGCACATTAATCAATAACTGGTAATGCCCAAGGTCTAACAGTAGGTAGACTATTTTGACCATTCCATTACTATGGATGCATTATGTCAAACTTCAATAGTCATTTGTCATTTAACTAGTTTAAGCTATAACTTTTTCACTGAAAAACAAAATTATCTTTTACTTATTATGACCAAGATGGATCCAGAAAGTCTTCAAAATGCTTTCAAGTTATGGAAAAAGATTTTGCTCTTTGGAAGTAGACTATTTGAATGTTTCAACTGATATTAATAAAGCTTATCTTAAAATAACATTTATTAGAACAAAGCACCTTGCCTTTTTGATGAAAACAAACAAAAAATAATGACAATTTCAATTTCACAGGAAAATGTACAGAAAGTTTTTTTTTTATAAAGTATAGGTTTTTTAAATACCAGTTTGTTTGTATTTTCCTTATCAATATTTGCCCAGAGAAATGTTGCACATATATGAATTCATGTAGATAGGCATATGCATGTACCATGTATTAGCTTGTTTTACATGCTTATGGGAAAAATCATCTTCCTGCATATTATGAACTTGAAGATGAACCCAAGCATACAAATTAGGGTATGCAAGACATAGAAATTTATTTTCCCAAAAATGTACTTTCTATTTCAAACTCCTGTTTTCCTAGGGTTGCAGAAATCTAATCTTAACAATTTGGGGTGTTTTTTCCTCCCCTATATTCCTCAGAGTTGTGACTAGGATCTTGCTGTGATCCCTTGTAAAAATTTTGAAAGGCAGCTTGTCTGGTCCTAAATGCTATTGGTCCATTCAAAGAGGTATCAGAAAAGATGTTCCTTATTCCTGTTCGAAATTATGCTAAAGAAAAAACCCAATTAGCATCTTAAAATATCCCCAGGCATTAAATAATTTATTGTTTTATGGCAGTTCATTCTTTTAGGTATCTCCTTAAGTATTCATCCAAGTGTTCTGCACATATGTAATATCTCCATGAAACAAAAATGAAACTGAGGTAAATGCAGTCTGTGTTTCAATTTATTTTTAGAAACACCTGATGAAGTCATCCTAAATCCTTCATGGAGGTGAATGTAGATATAAACAAATGAAAATAATCATATAGTTGATGAATTTGTAAATTAGATTATTTATGATTGTATTTCCTCCAGTAAGGATTTAAGGAAGCTAACAGAAACGAATATGAAAATATATCATTATAAAATAAATAAAAATAAATCATACAATAAGTTTATGAAAAATTACTAGAATTAGAAAATTTAGTCATGGGCTTTTTAGAGGCCAAAGCAAAGGAATGATCACAATTTTCTGTGTTAATATAGCATTGTTCAGAGGTAGCAAAATTCCCAAACTCTGAGGCCTCAAAGAGGGTTCTCTGATATACCTTCATACACGAAACTTTATGATTTTATCAGCAATGTCTTTGATGCCATCTCTAAAAATGACCTAAAACTATCCAGCACATTTCATGAAAATGGTTTTTACAAGGGCCAAAAACAAAGTTGTTTAAGTTCTCTACTGGTGGGCCTTGAAACAGGCACATGAGAAGAATAAAAGTCAAGTTGGCATTTAATTGAACACTTCAATTTGTGATTGAATGAAAGCAGTGAGTATTAATCCTACAAGAGCACACCCAGGCATAATCCTGATGTTTCTGGTTACTCTTTTTTTTTTTTTAAGATTTTTATTTTTATTTGAAAGGTAGAGTTACAGACAGTGAGAGGGAGAGACAGAGAGAAAGGTCTTCCTTCTGTTGGTTTACTCCCCAGATGGCCGCTGTGGCCGGCGCTGTGCCAATCCGAAGCCAGGAGCCAGGTGCTTCTTCCTGGTCTCCCACGCGGGTGCAGGGGCCCAAGGGCTTGGGCCATCTTCTACTGCTTTCCCAGGCCACATCAGAGAGCTGGAGTGGAAGAGGAGCAGCTGGGACTAAAACCGGTGTCCACATGAGATACTGGCACCGCAGGAGGAGGATTAACCCACTGCACCATGGTGCTGGCCTCTCTGGGTTACTCTTTACCATTAATTGGAATACAGTTGTTGACACACTTAGTTTGATTGAAAAACATGACCTTATGACCTTAGAGTTCAATGCAGAGTAGTTTTGGAGGCCAGGACATTGAAATGAAAAGCAAACTCATCACCTGTGTTATTTGTGACGTAGCTTTCAGCCAGTGTTGTTATTAATGGGTGCCATCTGGTCACTGCCTATTTTTACTAATTATTTTTGCAGCTAGGTGCTGAGTTCACTTGCTTCTGCATTACTGAAAGGGGACAAATCCCGTAAACATATTTGTAAACAAGCAAATGTCACATATTTTAAAAGGAACAGATTAAACAATATTGTTACTATTAATCTATACTTATAAGTTCTAAATTTCTGTGGAACAAGAGAAATGTCCAGGTGCTCTAGTATGCTCTGTCACATCCCTAAGTAAGCTGGAGGAAAGTCTCCGGTTTCAGATCTGGTCTCTCAGATGACAGCCACAAGGAGTACCTCAGGAACCTGCCAATCAGAATCCTTGCTGGCATATTGAGCTTTATGAATGGCAAAAATTTGTTTACTTGTCTGGAGTGGCATCATTTTTAAGTATAATAAGCACAGGAAGGAATTATTTGAGTTAGATATATACTTTTATATGTTAACTTGCAAATAGTTCAGTGATTTTTTTTTAAATACAGGAAAATGCAGAGGATAATTCTTAATCATATATCCACAACGCAGAATGAACAAAGGGTGGCATTCTGTCATGCTTTCTTCCAGTCTTGTTGTTGGGATTGGGAGGGTTGAGGTTTAACTTATGTATAGTAAGATACATAGATTTTAGGTGTACAGGGTGAGGGATTTTGCTAATTGTATAAAACCACTTAACAACCACACAAAGCATGAGATACAACCATTCCATGAGTCCAAAAAGTTTTCTCATTTTACTCTCTCATTTTTCTATCATCATAGATCAGTTTTGCCTGATTTGGACTTCATAGAAATTAAATTATCTGATTATCTGGTGTATATTCTTTTGTGTCCAGCTTGTGTTTTTTTTTTTTTTTTAGCTTCTGAAAACCATCCAAATTGGTATCTATTCCAGTAATTTATCTCTTTTCATTTAGGAATAACATTTTGTTGTATTTGATTGTTCATTACCTCTGTTGATGTGTGACGTTTGGGTTGTTTCCAGTTAAGGCTAGTTTGAAGATTCTTGTACAAATCCTCTGGTGGAACATTGTTTTGTTTTTGTTTTGGGGGGTTGAGTGGTGGCTGTGTAAATACCTAGAAGTGGTGCTGCTGGGTCAGAGAGTAGGTATATGCAAAACTTTATAGGAAAATGCTCAACTGTTATGCAAAGTGGCAGCAGCATTTTATATCCCCAGCAGTAATATGTGGGCGTTCTCATTGGTTTACATCCTCCTCAACATTTGCTACTGTCAATCTTTGCAATTATAGCCCTTCTAGGGGTTTTAATTTGCATTTTTCTGATGACTAAACATGCTCAATACTTTTTCTATGCTTATTGGACACTTGTATAGCTTCTGTTTTAAAATGTCTGTTCAAGTCTTCTTTTCCCTTTTTGTTGTGGTTTTGCTGCAATTGTCTTTTTATTACTGAGTTGTGGGAGTTCTTTATATACTGTATACAAATTCTTTGTCAGATATATGTTTTGCAAATATTTCTCCCAGTCTATGACTTGACATTTTTATTTTTGTCTATACTGATTCGTAAAGATATTCTCCAATGTCTTCACTTAAAAAGTTTGAAGTTTTAGCTTTTACTTTTAGATATGATTCATCTTGAATTAATTTTGTGTGTAGTTTTAAGGTGTTATTTTTCCTCCAGTATCTTGTGATCTTGGAACCACTTATTGAGAATCTTTTACTGTTAATTTGCTTTGGTGTCTTCACTGAAAATCAATTGACTATTCAAGAGTAATCTATTTCCAAATGCTCTGCTCTGTTACATTGATCGATTTGTCTGTCTTTATACCAATATGGTACCACTCTGTCTGGATTATTGCAGCATTTTATTAAGTCTTGAAATTAAATGGCCTAAGTCCTTCAACTTTGTGCTTATGCATTTATGATTGTTAGGCTATTGAGGACCATTGTATTTGTAAGTGGAGTTTAGAATTGGCTTATGCAGTTCTATAAGAAGATCTTCTAGGACCATGTTTAGCATTCAACTGAATCTATAAATTGATTAAGGGAAAATTTAATCTTAATAATGTTGATTCTTGCCATCTACCACTATCATACATCTCTTCATGTATTTATATCTTTTTAATATTTTCTCACAATTATTTGTTGTTGTCAATGTAGAGGTTATTTTTGGTGCTACTATGAATGAAATTATTATTTAAATTTCACTTACTGTTTGCTGATCGTGTAGGGAAGTATATTTGAATTTTTATCAGTATTTGATATTGATCTTGTGTTTTATGAACTTGCTAAATTTACCTAGTAATTCCAGTAGTAATTTTTTAGATATTTTAAGAAGTTTTATAAGTCAAACATTTCATTAGAAATTAATACAATTCCTCAGAATCCTGTTCAATCACAATGTCTTTCTTTATTACACAAATGGCAAAACTTCATTATACTGCTTCAGGTCTTTTTATTTTTTTCCTTTTCATTTATACACACTAACTCTTACACCTTGCTTATTCCCAAATTATGTATTTTTTTCTACCCCCAAAACTCTTCTCATTATTAAGATGCCCACGTCCACATTTCTCTTTGTAGGTTAGTGATATTCTCATTTATAACCAATTAACATTTTCAAGTTTCATGTTGATGCAGCTCAATGAGGTGCCCTTTCAACTATGACTAATAGGAGAAAATTAAAACACACATTTTTTTAGGGAGGCTGTACCTTACAGCCAGGAAATAGCAAAATTCTAAGTGGTAAGTGAATTCTAAAGCAGAGAATTTAGTATAAAATTACCTGAACAAATGAATTGCAAATAAATCCAGAAGTGACTATTTATTACTCAGAATTGCCAGGCTATTTCTAAGGACACCTTGACATTGCCTAATTGTGAAGATTTAAAAGTCCTATAAATTACAAGTCATTGAGATAACCGTTTTATTTGGTTCATTTAAAATGATACATTGACATAAAATTTTTATTCATTGCAGCAGATGCTCCCTCATATTACAGCAATTATAAAAAAGACCTCTCCGTTCCCACTCAAAAAATTACAAGTTGATCACCACATAAAACTTGTAATTATGATTTTACCTTAAAATTTAAAAAAGATATAGTTAATCAGTTCAGGTTTGAAGTGATCCTTTTCCTAAATTAATATAACGTTAGTATAGAAACGAGACCACTGAAATTGTTTCACCTACATGTTGTCCATGAAACAAATAGAAATCTCTTTGATGAGAGGAAAAAACTGATAAACTGCTGAGAGCTCATCAGTTTTGTGAGTCTGTATCTCTGTCCATCTATTTGCTTATCTGACAGTCCACATTTAAAACATAAATTAATAGAAGTATAAATATGGTAATTTTGAACCTTTAGATCACATTACTTTCATATCTTCAAAATTAATGGGTGATAATGAAAACTTTGTTTCAAAGGAAAATACATTCTACATCTTAATATCTGGTACTAATACTGAATTGTTAATTATGTTGACAGTGCTCAAATAGAGGATCTGGAACCCTTCATATATAACATATAACCTCCAGGACAAAGGTTTCTATTATCAACCCCACATTAGATTTATCTGTGGTGCTTCCAAATGACTTGATGTCCATGCCACACTTTCTCTTCCCCTATGAATCCATGACATTTGTCTGTGTTAAAACCTCTCCCTCCTGATTACTGTCACCACCATATTAGTGTTTTATTGCTGCAAGACTTAGTGGCTTAAAACAACATCTATTTAGTAGGCCCTAATTCTGTAGGCCTCAGTGTGGGTGGGCTTGATTATGTTGTCTGCTCAGTGTTTCTCAAGGTCAAAATCAATGTGTCACTGGGCTGGACTCCTTTTTTAGAGGTTTGGCAGGAAAAATATCTGCTTTCAATCTCATTTTGTGGTTAGCCAAATTCGCTTCTTTGCAGATGTAGGCCTGTGGTCCTTATTTCCCACTGGCTGTTGGAAAGAGCTTGATCTCACCTCAGAGGATCTGTGTTCTGGTCCTTCCCATGTGCCTCCCTCTTACTTCAAACAAGCAGCGGAACACTTCCCATGCACTGAATACTCTCTGTGTTTCTATTCTCTGACTTTCTCTCCTGCAGCCAACTGGAGAAAAGTCTCAGTTTTTGAAGGCACCATGTGGTTAGGTTTGGCCCACCCAGTTAATCTCTCTGTTTTAAGATTGACTGATTGACAAGCTAAAATACAATTGGTAGATGTGTTATTCTATGTAATATAAAATAACCATGGGAGCAACAGCCAGGGTTAGATCATGGGGGATCATTTTAGAATTCTGTTTACCTCACCCACCCACTTCTAGGCCATATCTTTGTACCCACTGTCAACTTGTGTATCAAGCTCATTGTCTTCCACTCTATCACAAATATTACCGGGGAGCAAGAATTCATGCAGGGGACTTTGTTGTACATTTACCTCCAGGTTCCTTGACTCTGCCAAAAATAGTCATCTCCAGAACTTACTGTTTTTATTCAGAAATACTGTGTGTTTGGAATCTGAAACTTGTTTTCCACTTTGGAACAATAATTTTTTCTTAATCTTTTTGTTAGGATCCATCCTGACATTATCATGAGACAAAGCACACAGCAAAAGCAGGAAGTTAGGCCAGTGCCTCAGCTCAATAGGCTAATCCTCCGCCTTGCAGCGCCGACACACCGGGTTCTAGTCCCGGTTGGGGCGCAGGATCCTGTCCCGGTTGCCCCTCTTCCCGGCCAGCTCTCTGCTGTGGCCCGGGAGTGCAGTGGAGGATGGCTCAGGTGCTTGGGCCCTTCACCCCATGGGATACCAGGAGAAGCACCTGGCTCCCGGCTTCGGATCAGTGCAATGCACCGGCCTCAGCATGCTGGCAGCGGCAGCCATTGGAGGGTGAACCAATGGCAAAGGAAGACCTTTCTCTCTGTCTCTCTCTCTCTCTCACTGTCCACTCTGTAAAAAAAGAAAAAAAAGATTAAAAAAAAAAGCAGGAAGTTAGTCATGGGAGGAGCCAGGGCTGTGGACACTGACTTAGCAGGCATGATGGAGTGTTAGGTAGCAGGTCATATGCAATGTTCAAGGAAGCAAGGCTTGGTGTTGATAGCTAAGAGTTTTAACCACTGGCTGGGGCCCAACAGTTGAGTTTCTGGTTTCAATGATACTGAGACCAATGAGGTGGTCATCTTTAGCCTGGAGGGTCAGTATGGATTGAAGCAGGATCCTAGGCCAGCCTGGTGACAACATTGTAAGCTACTCCCACTCTGGGTAAGAGAGGACGCTCAGGGATCAGGCATGTTTTTTCTTTATAGAAAGCTTTTACTTAATAAATATAAATTTCATAAGTACAAATTTTGGATTATAGCTGTTCTCCCTCCCCACCCCTCCCCCACCCCCACACCATGTCATATTGTTAGCATTACTGGCAGTTGTTCGGCCATAGGGCATGTCTCCACTTCCAGTTTGCAACCTGCTGAGGAGATTGAGGTACAAAACTGAGCAGTCATGGGCTAGCTGCTGGAGGGCTGAGGCTGAGGTGAATGTGGAGCTTTGGCTTTAAGTAGCAAACTCACTGCAAATCCCATGTGCTGGAGTGACGAGGCTTCTCATACTTTTGAACTGAAAGAAAGGCTACACGGAGTTAAGGTGCACTCTCTGAATTTTAAATTCCTGGCTGGACGGGGTTAATGAAGGCAGGATCAGTATCTTCTGGCTCTCCTGGTCTCACTGAACTTCTTGATCTGTAGCCTCCTCCCAAGCACTTTCTTCAAGGAGGAAGTGGAGAAGTCTCCTCTTCCTGTTGGTCCATTGGACTCAATGGGATGTGAAGTGCTGCATGTCTTTCCCCTGGTCGTTTTGTAGGGGATAAGCAGGTGGGTGACTAGTCAGGTCCTCAGGTCCTCAAGTAGGCAATTCTGAAACTCCAACACAGGGAGTGAATCCAAACTTCAAGGCTTATCAAGAGGAGTTAGCAGAACAACAGTATCTGGGCACAGGAAAGGAAAGGGTTAAAGAGAACCAGGACAGCAGGAGAATGGGAGGGAGGTAGACAGGCTGAAATGCAGGCCAATTCTTTCATTCATTTCTCCCCACCTTCGCCTTCTGCCTCTTTCTCTTTTTTAAAAATTTTATGTAAGTTGAACAAATTTCATGTATTTCATACAAACAGATTTAGGAACATAGTGATACTTCCCACCCTACCCTCCCTCCCACCCTATCCATCTTTCTTATATTGTCAGTTCATTTTAACATGAGGCAGCCAGAATGGGTGGGCACATCTTTCCATTTTACTCTGTTCTGAGGCACTTTGTATATACTGTGTTCTCTAGTGCCTAGAACAGTTGTTTTTTGTTTTGTTTTCTTTTTGAGTACTTAAAGGTGATGCTAACTTAAATAAAGAAAATAAAAGTATAATGAAATCGAGAAACAAAGATCTGGTTTACAACCATGGCAGAAACATTATGCTAGCCTTGAATGGCTAAGATTTTACCACCAACATCCTGAAAAATGGCCCCTAACAATAGGCCAAAATTACTATGGGTCTTATTTGTATTTAGCTTTGTGAAGTCATAATTGAGAGTGAATAATGCTAAATATATCCAATTTATTCTACTGCAATGATGAAAAAATTGTAGTGCATCTGGGTCTTGTTCTTACAGAATTTCAAGATAAAGAGATGTGCCTTAAACTTTGTCAGAGACGTGCTCTAACAGACAGAGCCCAGCTGATTGTTGTAGTGTCTCTCTTGACCTCCAGAGCAGTCAATCCTCTCCCTTCAGGGTCAGACTTTGGAGATGTCCATGAAGAGTCACAAGATTGTTCTATGCACCTTTAGAGCTAAATGAGGTTTTAGGTCACATGGTAATGCCCAGTCATGCTATGCCCCATAGGTCACTTAATGTTCCATTAAGGGTATTAGAAGGTTTGAAGAGCTGTCCAGGTTGGGTTGGACCAGTCAATTAATGTTTATTGAAGGCTTTGTTGTTACTTTTTTTTTTTTTTGTAGAACAGATTATTATTTTTCCAGAGACCTACATGTGGCTTAGGGCTCATAGCTTCAGTGCCCTGCTATGCTGGATGTTTGCTTGAACCTGGCCAGGTCAGGAGGGCTAGTGTGAGAGCACAGTGGCATTCAGCGCCACTGTCAGGCAGTTGCGTGTCATCAGTTCTCTAATAATTCTTGAGAGGCTGACGCATTTCTGCAGAGAAGCCTGATTTACATGGTATGACTACAAATTAAAAAGATGGATTTTGTTCTGCCTTGTTGAAATTACTCTTGAGAGACAGTGTTTGAAACAAAACTGATCAAATGGTCTGTGGTCTGCTTACTTCTAGATATTAATCTCTGCCTACAGTGCTGTGAGGCTCTTTTCCTGGTGAAAAAAATTCCTTTCTTGTGAATTTAGTCCATTCATGTGGAGTCAACCTTATAAGACTATTATTGCCTTCTCTTTTTTGAGGGAATAGGATGGGGGAAAAAAAAGAAGAAAAAAAGGCATTGGTAACTCATTGTGTGGCTCGGTTCATAGAGACGGATTATCTTTTCTTATTCTTTAAAAATATACAAAGCTCTACTAAAATAGAACTTCATATTGCAGGTTGCAGTTATTAACTTAGGAGGTAATGGGGTTTCTACTGTCTCATGATAAAAGCTTCCTATGCTAACACCACCTACTGAATAAAGTCTTGGCATGACGTACAGAACTTTCTTTGTGATGTAGTTAGTGAATGATAACTTTTCCCTCATGCGTTCCAATTTTTAGGCAAAGGTAACTCTGCGTTCTAAGAATGCAAGCTTGTGCTCTCTTTAGAAACAGTGAGGCAGTAAAACAAACTATTTTTAGATTCCTTGTTAATTTCCTGTTTTATTAAATACTACGCACACATTATTCAGAAAACTTTCCTAAAACATGAACACGAATAAATGCTATAATTCTTTTCCACCTACCTAATATTTCTAGAAAAATATATGGGGGAAAATGAGATTTGGCATACAGCTCTTTTGCCTTTCTTCTCAATCCTCCTGACTCCATACTTGCAATTTCCACAAACCTGGAACTTCACTTAGAGCCTGTTACCTGTTCACTTGGGAAGATGGAAGAAATGGATGTGACCAAGGGGTCCCATGTTTTTTGAGGCTCCCAAAACTTCTGGTGGAGGGAGGGAGTGCCGAGGAAAGGAAATGTCTCTTTAGTGTGGGAATTAGTTTGAATTATGGATGTGAAACACAGGAATTTGTTCTTAATGTTTAACAATAGAGACTTAAAATTTGTGCAAAGTGTCAAAGTCTTTTCTTTGGAAATTTGATGTTGGTTCCTATGAAGGATAAGATCTCACATCTGATGGTACAAATTCTTCCCATCTGCCTTGAATTATCTACTTAGGAATGATGGATTGACAGGGCCTAAGAGTAGTGGCAAATTATTTCCAATATACTAGTTCGCTGTGATTTGAGATCCAAGAAGGAATTACAGGATAACTAGATTTCCAAAACAATTTGAGTGTTTTAAGTAGTGAGAAGAAGTTTTCTTAATTTTTAGAATTTTCAGATTTATGTTGTATATTAAGTTAGACTTATGGAAATATTGTGTTAACTTAAAAGCCTAAGATTTAGTTTGAATCCATTTAATGTAGAATCACAGATCCATGAGATTCATATATCATAGAATAATAAACTCTGTTTTTACCTTTAAAATATGGGAGCCATATTCCATTCTGTTTGTTATAGAGTAAATGGAAGGAGAAAACATTGAGAAAATTATGAAGTCTGTGTTTCTATTTTTTTTTTTTTCATTCACAGGCTTTTATTGGGGTTCTGCTCCCGGGCAAGGTTCCCCGGTCCCAACAGAGGAACAGAGTGGGGGCCGGGGAAGTCGCGCTTCAGAGATTGGGAGAGCTCCTTTTATAGATTCAGGGCATGGGAGTTAAAGGTTGAGGCGGGTCTGATCCTCATTGGTTGACCTTTAGGCACCCGCAGGGACCTTGACAAGGACTTTCTTCCCCGGAAGTAGGCCTCTCCATTCCCGGAAGTGTAGGCCTTCCCCCTTGTGGATCCCAAAGCTACCATCCCGAACTTTTGATGATAGGAAAGGGGGCAACGATGAGTCTCTGGCTACTTCCTGCTGATTGAGGACGTCGTCTACAGGGGCCTGCTGGGGGTATCTTGGG
Organism: Lepus europaeus; assembly: GCF_033115175.1. Taxonomy (NCBI): domain Eukaryota; kingdom Metazoa; phylum Chordata; class Mammalia; order Lagomorpha; family Leporidae; genus Lepus; species Lepus europaeus. Next base: position 118,304,783 of record NC_084829.1, read on the forward strand.
GCTCCTCAGCGACAGGCATGTATGGATGGAGAAGCATCTGGTTGACTGCCTGGTTGCTGAAGGCCTTGGTTCATTCCATTATCACCTCTTGTAAACACTTAAACAGACACTGTAGTATACAAGTCAGGGTGAGAATAGCAACCGATGATCCTAAGAGTGGCATTAACCAGGTAATGAAAGGATTTCATAGAGGAGAGGAAATGAGGGTGGTCTCTGGACCCTTGTGAGAATTGTTTGATGGACGTGGTTTAAATCTGATCCCAGCCAAGACTGGGAGAAAGGCCACTCAACTTTTGCAGGTAGAGGGGTTTGTCTGAGAGAAATTCTGAATAATTATACAAATTAGGTGGAGGAGAGGACATAAGTACACACAGGTTGGGAGTAGAGTCAACTGTTTTCTGATTGAGAGGCAAATAAAACCTGACAGAAGGGACTTGATAATAATCTGGTGGGCTTTAGGCCCAGGTCTGTCTGTCTCTACACATAGGGTACATCCTAAGGGAGGTGTGAACCTCCTTGGGGAAGGCACCCTGTTGACTTCCATTACCTACCTGGCCTGGGAGGAGAGCTGGCTAGGTAAAGGCAGGTGGCATCTCTAACAGGAAATTTACAGTTCTGCCTGCAATGTTGCTGACCCTACTTGGCCGTCTCCTCTCAGTGGCGGTGGTCACTTTGGAAGCTGGGCTGAGTGAGGGGCTCTTCAGCTTAGAGCCAATAAGATCTGTGGCTCTGACCTGGGCATCCTTCGACTCCAGGGCAGTTCCATTTCCAGTGATCCAACTCTTGGCTGGCAGAGCTGCCAGGGCTCTTCACAAGCAGACTTCTGCTGAAGCCCAGGCTTACCACACTGAAAGCCACTGCAGTGGACTGGCCTATTGGGTCTCCCTGATGGCAGATCACTGAACAGAGCAGCCTTTAATAGGCCTGCCACCCAGCTTCACATTTCTGATGCCTGGCTTTCTCTTCCTCCTGGTTTTTGTTACAGCAGACCAGAGGATGCAAGTCAAGGGGGTGCCAGTCCCAGATCACTTACTGACAATAGCAATATCAAATGAAAATTTAGAAAGCAGCTTAAATCATTAGATAACAAATATAGCAGTTTCAATACTAGCTTTTTAAAACTTTCACTGTTTTTTAATTTACCAGTTGATTTGAATTACTTTCTGCTCTTAGTAACCTCAGCTAACTATACCTTCTCTCAGTTGGTTCCTGTAATACATTATTGGCTTCATCTGTTTACAGCACCATCCCAAAGTACTGAATACAATAGAAGTGGCTAGAAAAAGTCCATCAGAACCTATAGGAGGACAGCCATTGTTGTTTCATTGAGTACTAATTACCCAGAAACCTGTTAAAATAAATTGCAAAATAAGTTCAGCAAGTTACAAAGCAATATTTTTAAAGGAACAGGTCCTTTTAAAACTTTGCCGGAGGGTGGCCAGGGAAGCAGGAGCATCGAATCCCACTAGGATGGGGGTGAGGAGCTTGACACTGGTGGTTGGGCCACATGGCTACCTGGCTTCCAGCAATGGTGGCGGGGAGAGGCAGGACATGGCGGTGGGGGCGGAAGAATGCGCATATCGGGGCAGGACGTTCCTGGCTAGCTGTGGGGTCCCCAGGAACTCCGGAGGTTCTGAAAAGGTGGAGAGTGGAGAGTTTGGCGTAACACAGAAGAGAAGTCCTTAGGAGGTGGGGGCCCAATCTTGGCCAGCAAGACCTGGGCTGTGGAGCAGACAGAGAGGAAAGGAAGGGAGAAGGGAGAAGGGGTGGGAGCGGAGGTCACAGAAAGCCTGGATATATGGGACCATTTTCTCTCTCTGCGGCAGAAATTCTCAAGGCAATTAGACCATGCCTGGGTGGAGTAGAAGATTAGGCGTTTACTCTGTAGGTCCTGGGCCAGTTCCAGTTCCTTCAAGTTCTTCAGCAGGCAGGCTTGGGGGCATTTTGAGTCCCATCCTCAGGATTGGCCAGATCCCATGGTCTCCCCGGTAGCCCGGATCTACTGAAATTCGGTCAAGGCGTCCCCTGTCCCGGACTTCAGCAAACGGATTAGAGGTCAGTGCTCTATGGGGCCAAGCCAGTGGTGGGACGTCTCCAACAGCTGCTGGGAGGCTAAAGAGCGGAGAACAGAGGCCACGTCGCACAATTTGGAGGTCTCTGTCCGGACGGAGAGCTAGCCGGAGATCACAGAGACTGGGCCAACCCAGAGGAGGGAGGGAGAGCAAGGGAGTTACTTACAGTTGGTCGAGTGTGGTCCCTAGTCAGCCTGGGGCACCAGACAGTTTCAATGAGCGAGGGGGCCTTGAACCCAGAAAGGGGAGGCACCAACCTCAGCTCCCCGGTTTCGGCACCATCTGTAAGGTGTCCGGCGCATAATAAATCTTCCCAGGCAGACGAATCGATTCATTCACAGGCGAGGTTCCCCGGTCCCAACAGAGCAACAGAGCCGGGGCCGGGGAAGTCACCGAAGTCTGTGTTTCTACCAGGACACTGTTCAGAATACTGATTGTCATCCACATTTTATGTATATGAAACAATATGAGTTTTATAAAATTACTAAGTTTATGAGAGGATTAAGCAGGTTTTACTTTTATAGTCATAACGTGTTCAAATGCATTTGCATCAAATGGTAGATATAATTTCTCTTTGTAATTGAAATTTAAATCCCAGCATAAATATAGTGCTTAGAAACCTATTTTATGAGCTTTTCTTTTATAAGGATGCTGTACAGAAAGAAGGTTACACAGCTGGAGGTTGTTTAGAGACAATTAAGACTTATTGGTTTTTCAGCTGGTGATAAAGGCAGGGCTCTGACTCTTGGCATCTTGAAATTGTCACGCAGGTGAATTTTCTTTTCAACATTAAGCTCTTCAGTATTGTTAAAAAATTGTTTAGCAACAGAGACTTAAAGGATGATCTATTGGAGTTAAGCCTGTGATAAATGCAAAGTATACATAGGTCTTTAACACGAATCATGCGGGGTAAACCTGAGCCCCTCGCCATCTTTTCAAGACTATTACTCATTTTTTTTCCTGAGTAAAATATTAAAGTTGTACTTTAATACTTTAGCACACTTTGCCTTCTGTGAGAGGACTTCAAAAAGTTTGTGGAAAATGAATTAAAATATGTTTATTTTGGTGCATAAAATTTAGAAATCCATGTATAATTTTTCATAATATGAAATAAAGATATATTTTAATGTCATTTTCCTTGAAGTTTTTGAAATATCCCTTCATTTCTTGTCCCTCTGAAATGGGACCCCAACAGATTTTTTTTTTTTTTTTTTTTTTTTTTTTTTTACAGGCAGTGGACAGTGAGAGAGACAGACAGAGAGAAAGGTCTTCCTTTGCCATTGGTTCACCCTCCAATGGCCGCTGCGGCTGGCACGCTGTGGCAGGCGCACTGTGCTGATCCGATGGCAGGAGCCAGGTGCTTCTCCTGGTCTCCCATGGGGTGTGGGGCCCAAGCACCTGGGCCATCCTCCACTGCACTCCCTGGCCACAGCAGAGAGCTGGCCAGGAAGAGGGCAACCGAGACAGAATCTGGTGCCCTGACCGGGACTAGAACCCGGTGTGCCGGCTCTGCAAGGCAGAGGATTAGCCTATTGAGCCGCGGCACCGGCCACCCAACAGATTTTAGCATCTACTTCCCTCCCTCCTCTTCCCATGTCTGCAAAAGAGGCTACCTGAACCTACCATACACATAAGTAAATGATTTGTTTTGATATCTGAAATACTGGGGATGAGGGCCAGGACTTTGCAGGTGATTCTTACTACGGAGGAGTTCTCAAAATCTGTTGGTAAAATGTTTTTCATTGAATGGACCTTTTCGCCCACAAATCAGGCCACATATGGAATACTTACTTTATGAATAAATTTGTCTATTTTTCACAGAAACACCAGAGGATATCATCTTTTATAGTTAAACATTTTAAGTCAGTGACTGGCTTAATTCACTTTTTAGCCAAACCACAGTGGTTGCAACACTCAGGCATGAGTAGGTAATTTGAAGTGATCAATGTTTTGAGTCTTTTCATTTATGTAACTAGTAGGAAATTGACTTGACTTGGTTTCATTAATGTGAAGGTGGAGATTACACATGTAAGGATGATTCTACGGTACAGAAGTTTGATTTTCAACTTGAGATTTTTACCCTTTTTTGACTTAAATATCTATATTTTATATGACAAAATTTATTTCTTGATACATGTTTCAAGACAGACTAAATTGTGAATTAATTTGTCCTGTTTTAGTAGTACTATCTGTTAACTTTCAGGGTGATCATATTGAATTTGTCTTTGATTCACTGTTTCATGCAGAAACGAAAGATGGTGTCACAAATGCTTCCATCTCTGTACTTCACTTCTGCTTGGCATGGTTTTGTTCTTTTTGACAGACATTCAGTGGTAAAAAGTAGGGTAATTATTTCCCACTTGACATTGTGAACATTCCAATGTTAACAGGTAAAAATGTCACAATCCATTTCTAATATATCTAGCCACTGAATTTCAGAGGGTTCCAGCAATTCGTTTTTGAACCAGAAAGAAGACTGTGCATGCAGCTACCAGATAAAATTAACTTTGTTTATTGTACTTGAACTTCCTCAATTATATATAAAATATAAAAATAAAATACCCAACTATGTCACATACTTTCTGTCATGATGGTAGTTGAAAAAAATGAACATACATCATTTTATATTGCTGTGTTAACTGGACAGAAATTATTGTAGCAGCAGATATACACTGGTCCCTCACACACTGAGCAAACACTACTCTCTGGAGCTATAATAACTGCCAAGCTACAGTAGGTACAGGGAAATACCAGTCTACTTTATTGAAATGATGGATGGTATGGGACAATTGCTTCTTCCAAATGAACTACTGATTAATTGGCTACTGTGCCATCCCATTAATTTGGATGTTTCTGCAGTAGTGAGGAGCACCAGGCACAGAGGCATGTATGGGATTCCTACTTTTAAGACTGTGATTGATCTTATGCTATGTTCAATAAAATATAACACTTGCTGTAGTAAAAAAAAAAATTCTAGGACCCATCTAAAAATTCTACACTACGGGGTGTGCTAATTTTTTATAATATATTTGATTGATCCAATATAAACAGAATTCTGTACTCTACACTAGTCATTTCTCCACAGCTCTGTAACCACCTGTGATTGTTGTTTCTCCTATTGACCAGCATAGCTTCAAGGAATCTGGAGCTTCAAGGTATTTGAGTTGTCAACTCTGGAAAACTTACTCTCTAGGCCAAATCTAAAGTCCCTGGAAGAAATATTGAAGTATTTCCTACACATTATAAATATTGTATTTAATCTTTTAGTGACAATTCTAGCTATTTTTAACTTATCTGTGATCTAGATGGAAAAAAATGATTTGTTGGAATCAGCTAGGTGGTTGAAAGGGTCGTGGGACAATAGTCAGACAACTCTTATTTGTGAGAGTCATTTACCAGGGATAAGGATCATTCAGACTAACCTGACTAGGATGTAATTTCATTATCCAGAAAGTAGAAATAGTAAAATCTGTCTATCATAGTACCATGTGTAGGTAGGCATTTGAAAGGACTTTAAAAAATTAATTATATGGGGTTTGCCTTTGGCTTAGCAGTTAAGATGTCCATGTCCCACATGGGCATACTTAACTTTGGTCCTTGGCTCTAGCTCCTAACTCCAGCTTCCTGCTATTGCAGGCCTTGGAAGGTAGTGTTGATTCAAGTAATTGGGTTCCTGCTAAGCAGTTGGGAGATCTGCACTGAGTTGCTGACATTTGGAGAGTGAACTAGCAGATGGGAGCTCTCTCTCTGCCTCTTTCCCCCTCAAATAAATAAATAATTAAAAAAATTGTAAAGATCTAAGTAATAAGTTATACTTCTTTGGACTAAAATTATTTAAGAATTGTTAAAGTAATCCTTTGGGGAACCTAGACTGACGGATCCATGCTTGATTCTGTAGAATTCTTTGTTATGAAGCTACTTTGTGTCTTTGATTCCTGACTCAATTGCTTCTTTAAACTTCTGAATCAATCCCCACTATACTTGAAATCATTTATTTTAATTTTTATAAGAATATTCTGTTTACCTGATACAAATATTGGATTGAATACTTTGAAGACATTATCTTGTTTAATCCTTATGACAACTCTATAGACTTTATGGAAAAGAATGAAGCACAGAGAAAGCATGTAACTTGCTCTGCTGAAAGTAAAATGCCATTTTTGTCCTTTGAATCAGGCCATTCAAATGCAGAGCTCAAATATTTGTGCAATGCCCATTGCAGTTGCTGATGCAGTGTGCTCCTAAGTCATAGTAGGCTGGACATTGTTGGTTAAGTCTTGGTAAACGTTTTAACAAATGGTGTTCCCACTTAAAAATAATTTATTTTTTATTTATTTGAAAGGCAGAGAGGGCAAGTGAAAGAGGGAGAGAGAGAGAGAGAGGGAGAGAGAGAGAGAGAGATGGAGAGAGATCTTTATCCATTGGCTCATTTTCCAAATGCCTACAACAGCCAAAGCTGGGTCAGCTTGAAGCCAGAAACCTAGAACTCCATTTGGGTCTCCCAAGTGAGTGGCAGGGAGTGGCCCTAGCCTGATGTCTCCCAGGGTGTGCGTTAGCAGGAAGTTGGATGGGAAGCAGAGCAGGGTCTTGCACCCAGGCATTCTGATAAGGAATTCAAATATCTTAACTACTGAGCCTAATACCTTCCACATAGTGATAAACTTTTGAGTCAAATTTTATCATACTTTTGTGTTTTTGTAATGGGGGCATGGATAAAAAGAATGTTTGCAATACCATACAAATGACTAGAGATTTTCACAAGGTTAGTAAAGACCATCCATAGAGAATGAAGGAAAATTCTATATGTCATTGAAATATTTGAAAAGAGAAGGCTCTTCTAAGATTTCTTTAGGGACTTGTCAAGTTGCAGCCAAAGTGAAGTTTTTAGAGATATCGTAAGATTAAAATTATGGTTGTTGAAATGTCCATGAAAAACAATATTTGCAGAAAGTATGGATGTGGGTGGTAGATGTGAGTTTAAGATAGAGTGAGGAGGAAAAAGCAAGGCTTCAGGATATATTGTTGTCTAGCTGATATGTATAAAATGAAATTAAATTAACATTTATTAATTACACACACTTTTTAGTGACCTATTGGGTATACATATGTGACAATATCCAGGCACTTCCTATCTTACTAGGGAACTAAAACACTTCATGGAAATCCAGACAATGCAGAAAGGAATAAAAGAGGTGAGATAGGATTCTTAGCTAAATGGGAGTTAGGCAATCCTTCTGTAGTCAGGATGAGGTGAGAGTGTTTAGCTGGGAGTATAGTGGTAGGGACCACAGTGGCACCTGGGAAAGATGAGAACCAGAGTGATGGTGTAGGGTTGGAGAGTCAACAAGGAAAGGAGAAGCAGCTCAGAAGCATAAGAATATATGTGACTGAATGTTTCCCTATTCTAAAAGTGTGATAAAATTCACATAAGAAACTTACCATCTTAACCAGTTTTTGTACAGTTCAGGGGTATTAAATAAATCTTGTGCAATTGTTACCACCATCCATCTCTATGACTCTATTCTTTTCAAAACTGAAGCTGTATACTCATTAAATAGTCATCCCTCATTTCTGCCCAAGCTCTGATACCAGCATTCTATTTGTGTGAATTTGACTGCTCTAGATATCTCATATAAGTGGAATCGTGCAGTATTTGTCTTTTTGTAGCTGGTTTTTTCACTTAGCAGTGTCTTCCTGGTTCAGCTGTGTTGCAGTATTACAGTTGACTTATACTGTTATGTTTCAATTAGAGCATGGGAAGGAAGGCAGAGGAGAGATAACTGATCTGTGTGATCACTTAAACTTTTATAACTAACATGACTCAAATGCCTCCAAAACACAAGACAGTGAGATCATGGCCCAGATGGCAGGACTCTGGCCTTGATTTATCATGATTCAATAACTTGAAATGAAACTTTAATTTATCATGATTCAATACTTCCTGATAAGAACATGTATTTTGGTTATGTTCTAGTGCAACCTGATTACAAGGAGGATGAAACTAGATGACCAGAAAGAAGGTCAAGAAATGACCCTATGGACCGGTACTGTGGCATAGTAGGCTGTTTCTGCCTGTGGTGCCAGCATTCAATATGGGCACTGGTTCCTGCCCTGGATGCTCTTCTGATCCATCTCTCTGCTATGGCCTGGAAAAGCAGTGGAAGATGGCCCAAGTCCTTTGGCCCCTGCACATGCAGTGGAGACCAGGAAGAAGCTCCAGGCTCCTGGCTTTGGATGGGCCCAGCTCTGGCTGTTGCGGCCATCTGGGGCGTGAACCAGCAGATACAAGAACTTTTTCTCTGTCTTTCCTTCTCTCTGTCTGTAACTATACCTCTCAAATAAATTAATAAAATCTTTTAAAAAATAGAAAGAAATGACCCTTGTCAGTAAAACATGCCCTTGGTAGGATATGAAAATCTCGAGGGCATGCTGAGGCACAATGATGTTATTGGTCTTGTCGATCTCCATGCCCTCCTTGTGCAGTGATTAAACGTTCTGAGATGAGTAATCTCCATGGCTATCTTCACCTGGAACACTTCCAGTTGCTGTTTTCTGTTTTTTTCCATTGGTGTGTTAGTTTTAGTGCATATATTTGTCACAAATTGAAAGCTCAGTAAAATATAAGAAGTGATTGAGGTTGCAGATTATACATAGACAAACTTTATTTCACAAGCCCAAGGGGATAATTTACTTTTCATCTCCTCTCTCTCTCTCAAGATAAAGAGCCTCCAACAAATGGTATATAAAGGAAAACAGAGCAAACAGAAGAGGGAAACTTTGCAATTTATTAACTCAAGCATGAAAGTACAGAAAATAAGCAGGGCTCAACTTATTTGGAAAAATAAGTCTGGACCTATTGCATTAAAACATGGTGTTGCGTTAATCTAATGAGTTTTCCGGCAAATGAGGCATGAAACATTGCCAAAATATAAAGTCAGTAACATATCCAAATTACCCTTTAATGCTATTATATGTTTTATATTATTGGGAACTGGTAAAGAATAGATTATTACTAAATCTGCATTCCTAGCAAAATAAGTGAGATTATTTTAACAAGAATTTATTATTGTTGATAAGTGGTAGATCAAAGGCAACTGAAATTCCAACAAAAGATACACACAAGCCTAATTCATAAGAAGGCATTAACAAAACAGAGCACATTTTTACTTGAATTATTCAGTCCCTAGGAATTCAAGAAAATACTGTAGGAGATGAAAGACAGTAGTATATAGGCAATCTTGAGGCTAGCAGGAAATAAATAAGGAATGCAAAATAATTTTCTTTTTTTTCTTTTCTTTTTTTTATTTAGTAAATATAAATTTCCAAAGTACAGTTTATGGATTACAATGGCTTTCCCCCCCCATAATTTCCCTCCCATTCGCACCCCTCCCATCTCCCACTCCCTCTCCCATTCCATTCACATCAAGATTCATTTTCAATTATCTTTATATACAGAAGATCGATTTAGTATATATTAAGTAAAGATTTCATCAGTTTGCACCCAGACAGAACATAAAGTGTAAAATACTGTTTGAATACTAGTTATAGAATTAATTCACATTGGACAACACATTAAGGTCAGAGATCCCACATAAGGAGTAAGTACACAGTGACTCCTGTTGTTGACTTAACAATGTGACACACTTGTTTATGGTGTCAGTAATCTCCCTAGGCTCTAGTCATGAGTTTCCAAGGCTTTTGAGTTCACTGACTTCTATCTTATTCTGACAGGGTCATAGTCAAAGTGGAAGTTCTCTCCTCTCTTCAGAGAAAGGTGCCCCCTTCTTTGATGGCCCCGTTCTTTCCACTGGGATCTCACTCACAGAGATCTTTCATTTAGGTCCTTTTTTTTTTTTCCCCAGGATGTCTTGGCTTTCCATGCATACAATACTCTCATGGGCTCTTCTGCCAGATCTGAGTGCCTTAAGGGCTGATTCTGAGGCCAGAGTGCTACTTAGGACATCTGCCATTCTATGAGTCTGCTGTGTCTCCCGCTTCCCATGTTGGATCGTTCTCTCCCTTTTTGAATCTGTCAGTTAGTATTAGCAGACACTATTCTTGTTTGTGTGATCCCTTTGACTCTTAGACCTATCAGAGTGATCAATTGTGAACTGAAGATGATCACTTGGACTAGTAAGATGGCATTGGTACATGCCACCTTGATGGGATTGTATTGGAATCCCCTGGCACGTTCCTAAGTCTACCATTTGGGGCAAGTCCAATTGAGCATGTCCCAAATTGTACATCTCCTCCCTCTCTTATTCCCACTCTTATATTTAATAGGGATCACTTTTTAGTTAAATTTAAACACCTAAGAATAATTGTGTGTTAATTACAGAGTTCAACCAATAGTACTAGAACAAAACAAAATACTAAAATGGATGAAGTATTACTTTGTACATCAATAGTCAGGACAAGAGCTGATCAAGTCACTGTTTCTCATAGTGGCCATTTCACTTCAACAGGTTTCTCCTTTGGTTCTCAGTTGTTGCTGATCAGGGAGAACATATGATATTTGTCCCTTTGGGACTGGCTTAATTCACTCAGCATAATGTTTTCCAGATTCCTCCATTTTGTTGCAAATGACTGGGTTTCATTGTTTTTGACTGCTGTATAGTATTCTATAGAGTACATGTCCAATAGTTTCTTTATCCAGTCTACTGTTGATGGGCATTTGGGTTGGTTCCAGGTCTTAGCTATTGTGAATTGAGCTGCAATAAACATTAATGTGCAGAGGGCTTTTTTGTTTGCCAATTTAATTTCCTTTGGGTAAATTCCAAGGAGTGGGATGGCTGGGTTGTATGCTAGGGTTATATTCAGGTTACTGAAGAATCTCCAGACTGACTTCCATAGTGGCTTTAGCAGTTTGCATTCCCACCAACAGTGGGTTAGTGTCCCTTTTTCCCCACATCCTCTCCAGCATCTGTTGTTGGTAGATTTCTGAATGTGAGCCATTCTCACAGGGGTGAGGTGAAACCTCATTGTGGTTTTGATTTGCATTTCTCTGATGGCTAGTGATCTTGATCATTTTTTCATGTGTCTGTTGGCCATTTGGATTTCTTCTTTGGAAAAATGTCTACTGAGGTCCTTGGCCCATCTCTTAAGTGGGTTGTTTGTTTTGTTGTTGTGGAGTTTCTTGATTTCTTTGTAGGTTCTGGTTATCAACGCTTTATCTGTAGCATAGTTTGCAAATATTTTTTCCCATTTTGTTAGTTGCCTCTTCACTTTCCTGACTGTTTCTTTTGAAGTACAGAAACTTCTCAATTTGATGCAATCCCAAATGTTAATTTTTGCTTTGACTGCCTGTGCTTCTGGGGTCTTTTCCAAGAATTCTTTGCCAGTACCTATATCTTGCAGGGTTTCTCCAATGCTCTCTAATAATTTGATGGTTTCGGGTCATAGATTTAAGTCTTTAATCCATGTTGAGTGGATTTTTGTGTAAGGTGAAAGGTAGGGGTCTTGCTTCATGATTCTGCACATGGAAATCCAATTCCCAGCACCATTTATTGAATAGATTGTCCTTACTCCAGGGATTGGTGTTGGATCTTTGATCAAATATAAGTTGGCTGTAGATGTTTGGATTGATTTCTGGTGTTTCTATTCTGTTCCATTGGTCTATCCATCTGTTTCTGTACCAGTACCACACTGTTTTGATAACAACTGCCCTGTAGTATGTCCTGAAATCTGGTATTGTGATGCCTCTGGCTTTAGCTATTCGAGGTCTCCTGTGTCTCCATATAAATTTCAGCATCATTTTTTCCAGATCTGAGAATGTCTTCGGTATTTTGATTGGTATTGCATTGAATGTATAAATTGCTTTTGGGAGAATGGGCATTTTGATGATGCTGATTCTTTCAATCCATGAGCATGGAAGATTTTTCCATTTTTTAGTATCCTCTTCTATTTCTTTCTCTAAGGTTTTGTAGTTTTCATCGTTGAGATCTTTCACGTCCTTGGTTAAGTTTATTCCAAGGTATTTGATTGTTTTTGTAGGTATTGTGAATGGGATTGATCTTAGAAGTTCTTCCTCAGCCGTGGTATTGCCTGTGTATACAAAGGCTGTTGATTTTTGTGCATTGATTTTATATCCTGCTACTTTGCCAAACTCTTCTATGAGTTCCAATAGTCTCTGAGTAGAGTTCTTTGGATCTCCTAAATAAAGAATCATATCGTCTGCAAAGAGGGATAGTTTGAGTTCTTTCTCAATTTGTATCCCTTTAATTTCTTTTCTTGCCTAATAGCTCTGGCTAAAACTTCCAGAACTATGTTGAATAGCAGTGGTGAGAGTGGGCATCCCTGTCTGGTACCAGATCTTAGTGGAAATGCTTCCAACTTTTCCCCATTCAATAGGATGCTGGCCACGGGTTTTTCATAAATTGCTTTGATTGTATTGAGGAATGTTCCTTCCATACCCAGTTTGCTTAGAGTTTTCATCATGAAAGGGTGTTGTATTTTATCAAATGCTTTCTCTGCATCAATTGAGATAGTCATATGGTTTTTCTTCTGCAGTCTGTTAATGTGGTGTATCACATTGATTGTTTTGTGAACATTGAACCATCCCTGCATACCAGGGATAAATCTCACTTGGTCTGGGTGGATGATCTTTCTGATGTGTTGTTGCATTCTATTGGCCAGAATTTTATTGAGTATTTTTGCATCTATGTTCATCAGGGATGTTGGTCTGTAATTCTCTTTCAATGCCGCATCTTTTTCTGGCTTAGGAATTAAGGTGATGCTGGCTTCATAAAAAGAATTTGAGAGGATTCCCTTTTCTGATTGTTCTGAATCATTTGAGAAGAAATGGATTTAGTTCTTCTGTAAATGTCTGGAAGTATTCAGCAGTGAATCCATCTGGTCCTGGGCTTTTCTTTGTTGGGAGAGCCTTTATTACTGTTTCAATTTCTGTCTCTGTTATGCATCTGTTTAGGTTTTCTGTGTCTTCCTGGTTCAATTTAGGTAGGTTGCATGTGTCCAGGAATCTATCCATTTCTGATAGATTTCCCTGTTTGTTGGCATACTAGTCCTTGTAGTAATTTCTGATGATTCTTTTTATTTCTGTGGTGTCTGTTGTTACGTTTCCTTTGTCATCTATGATTTTATTGATTGGGTCTTTTCTCTTCTTTTTTTAGTTAGTTGGACCAATGTGGTGTCAATTTTGTTTATTTTTTCAAAAAACCAGCTCCTTGTTTGGCTGATTTTTTGTAATTTTTTTTATTCAATCCTGTTGATTTCTTCTCTGATTTTAATTATTTCTCTTCTCCTACTAGATTTGGGTCTGTTTTGCTGCAGGTTTTCTAGATCCTTGAGATGAATTGAAAGGTCATTTATTTGGTGCCTTTCCGATTTCTTGATGTAGGCACCTATTGTTATAAACTTTGCTCTGAACACTGCTTTTGCTGTATCCCATAAGTTTTCTTATGTTGTGCTTGAAAATTTTTGATTTCTCTTTTGATTTCTTCTATGACCCAGTTTTCATTCAGGAGTATGTTGTTCAGTCTCCATGTGTTTGCATATGCTCTAGGGATTCCCGAGTTGCTAATTTGCAACTTCTCCCCCACTGTCTCTTTTTTTCACAGTCTCAGTTCGTTTGCACCACACATTCACTAGGTCCTAATCTCCTGTTATTTCACCCCCTCCAGAGTCAGGTTTTTCTGCTTGTTTGATGGCGGGTGCAGACGTGAGGTCGCCCCGCTTATGATGTATGTCCAAAATTGCGCCTGCTTTTGTCTTGCTCGCCTTTGAGAGGTGAGCAGAGAGAGAGAAACTCGTGCCTGTATCGGTGACTTTTTTTTTCCTCTCTCTTCTAGATAGCCTGGTGAAATTTTCCCCACGGGGTTTTAAGCCTTGTTTCCTCTAGTCTCCTCTTTCCACTTTCCCGCTGGTGTCTTGGGTTATTGAGGTTCGGCTCACCTTGTGTTCCAGCGCTGGTATGTTGATTCTGCTGCTTTTGTCCCGAACCATGGTCTCCCACGCTCTCCACACAGGTCCACTGTGAATCACTAGTTCTGGAAGAGTTTCCTTCTGCTGTTTCTTCTCCTACTCTTCCTTGAACCTGCAGTATCTCAACTTTTATTAAACTGTCTCTTCCTGGACTATCAGTGTGCTCCCTTCCTATTCTGCCATCTTGTAGCATACCATAATTTTCTTTTAATCAAAGTATAAGGGAAATGTCTTTATCTTATTCTACTAAATTCTGAATATGGTTGAGTATAGCATTTCCCCTGGCTGAGCAGGATTAGTGAGAAATTTTGGATTGTGATTTCAGTAGTAAAAAAATGGAAATGATTTATTCTAGAAACCCTGATTGTATTATAGTGCTGTCATATTATTAAAATATTGCCAAATTATGTACAGTTTTATAAGGGCTGGCAGCTCATGAATTATTAAAATTCTTATTTATGTGGTTTTTTGAATCTATGTACCATTGTAAATATTCCTACTGATTAGTAATATAGGCTATTATGGGACAAAACCTTTTTCAGAGAGAAGCCTTACAAAGGTCTTAATCTTGTGTGGATTCTGCCAAGGTAAGACAGGACTAACTTCACACTGTTTATGCTTGCCAGCTTTACACACGCTTATTTGGTTTCAAATGATGCCAAAAGATTCTCCACATTTATGTCGCTGTGCTTATCTGTGAATCAGCAGGAATTTTGTGTCCTTGTTTTCATCACATTGTGCTCTGGAATCACATGACAGAGGGAGGCTGTGAGAAAAAGGAGTCGGACCAAGAAGAAAGAGATTTTGGAGTTCGGACTGGTTCTGACTGGAGTGACTCGTCGCTCATACCATACAGCCAGGCTACCATGCAGCCACCATACAGCCAGGTGCCCAGCCAGAAACTCCTGTATCTCCTGCAGTTATTCCTCACTCCGACAACCAGGCAATACTTACCTGATCTTTTGTATTTGTTCACTTGTCTGAATCCTCACAGGAAATTTTAGAACCTTGTTCTCCTTGGCTTGCCCTACTGAGTTTTGCACTTTGGTGTCTTGTCAAATCAAGATTTTTTCATGTTCCTGAATGAATTGTATCATTTCCTGCATCTTTTTCCGGGACAAAGCTAATGCCAATGCGGAGCATGCATTCCATCTGACCACTCAACCTTTAAAGATAAAATTTCCAATTGATCACCTCCAATACATTACCATCCCATTAGCATACAACTAAGAACATAACTTGAATAGAAAAGATTTGTGCCTGGACTTCTTCAAAGACTGCTACAATTTTTGCTACTGGTGCATAAAATTTAATTTGCCATTCAGTCTCCATGACAAGAGACTGGGTGAAACTACATAAAAATCTCTAGTCCATGTCTACACTGCATGCTTCCCTTACTGGTACTATTGGCAAATTGCCTTGATGCTGGCTAATAAACATGGGAAGAACAAAACAAATCTATTCCTGTGCAAAGAAGTTTGTTTGTTTAGGTGTTATACTAAATTAAGCAGATTTATTTACTGATACTATTCTTAGGTGTTAATACACTTGTGAATCTGCAAGAGGAAGACTTCATTAGACAGAGTTTCCTAAGCTTGTGTGACCATGCATATCTCTTCTCAGAATAGTCTGTGAAATGCTGCTCTACCAAGAGGCTGGTTCTGGGGCTTGTCATTTTGTCTAGCGCATGGTAAACCATAAGTTCTGTCTTCCTAATCTGTAATTGTCTGTTGTGCCAGATCAAATATCCATAAGAGTATAAATGATACCAAAGTACATCCTGTGTCATCAAAGCTTCCTTGCTGTAATTCACTTTCCTATTCTGCTGAAAAGAAGGCTTCTCCCCAATTAATGATGTCATAATCATCAGGAAAGGCGCACCCTCTTTGTATTACTATAAAGTGGTGTCTTTTCCCACTGCTTTGGGGGAGAGGCAGGGGTTGGGGGCTCTCACTAGATAATTTGTTAGTTATGTAATGGGTTCTTTCCTTTACAAATGTTGTTCCCTCAGCCTCTAATGCTATAATTCAGGGTTCTTGGCAGAGACTTGACTCGGAAAAACCGGGAGAGAGAAAAGGAGAGCATTTATTGGCTCATATAAAATTGAGCAAACCAGGGAAGGGCAGGAATACTACTGGAACCCTGCCTTGAATATAGCAAGAACTCTCCCCAGATACCTCTGATCTCTGCTTTTGTCTGCCTGTTGGCTGCATTCTTCTTTCTACAGCTCTACTTTTTTTCCCCACATGGCCTTGAAAGTGGCTGCCAATAAATTATTGCCTGACATTTTCCTTGCTTTGCCACTAGAGAGCTAAAGACTCTATTCTCTCTTTCTAATTCAGAAAAAATCATGAAGGATGATCAGCAGCCCATTTTGGATCACTTATCACCTGGACCAACCACTACAGCAGGAAGAGCCAGACCATTTAGGAAGATGGCAAATCTTTGCTTGAGCATCCATATTACAGTCAGAACTCTATAAGGCACAGGATCACTTTGCCTTTCTTTGCTGGCAAAGCCCGCCTCATTTCCTGGTCTCATCTCAGGGAATGTGGCTCCTGTGAGCTTTCCCCAGGCTCTATGCAGCCCCAGCGCATGCACTATAAAGCTTTAGAGATTTCAATGAGTGAAGGTGAAAGAAAGGGCATGGAAAGGATAAACAGAGAAAAGAATATTTGTTTCATTTACATACGTTAGGTTGGTTGTGTCTTGGGCAGCCTTCTGTATGGTGTTGGTGTGTGTAAAATAGGAAAACATCTGCCATTTAATCTTGCTACTTGCAAGGGAATCAGTTTACCAGGGATGATTTGTGTCTGTCTGGGATGATTTCTTAAATCTTTTCCAGTCCAGTGATTCTGGTAATTGTCCTTGTATCTGATGTCCTAAGACTTGTGACATTCAAGCTCGGTTCCAAATTAGTCTCTTCGGGCTGCTTCTGGAAGAACGAAGAGGAGAAGGGGGTGGAGGGATGACGTTTCTGTGTCTTTTCTTCTATCTTAACATTGCCAGTAGATCTCTCTAATTTTATTGAAATTTTGAGCATTATGCTTCTGCTCTCACTAAATTTTTTTAGTCTTACCTAATGTTTGTGGGTAGACAAGAACTTTACAATTATGGTAGATTTAAAAATGAAGTTCTGCTATCCAGCTGATATGTTGAATTCAAATTAACACACAAATCAGATAGTTTTTACATGTTATTTCTACTAATACATGCAACATGATGATTTTCAATGAATATTTCATAATGTCAGAGTGTTAGGGGTAGGTAGAAATTTAGAAATCACCCAGATCAATACTGTCTTGTTTGAAGATGAGACAATAGATACCTGAGCAAGTGAGACAGAGGGGTTAGTTGTGAAAGTAGTTATTTTGACTCTCTTCAAGCCAATGACTTTTCTACTTTATATTTATGCCTATTAAATTTTAAATCAAACAGGTAATCAGAAAATTTATGTTTTATCAATTTATTTAGATTAGCTGGTATGGAGAAGTATTGATTCCTGAGCTCCAAATTACATAAATGTAGAGAATATTAAAAGAATTTTCTCTTGAAATTACTTATTAAAATCACTCTTAGTTTTCTCTTCTTTCTCCCCCTCCTTCTTCTATAATGGTTATTTAATTTTATTTTCAATTTTTATTTACACAAGGTCAGCGAATTTCCTGTATTTCATATATACATACTTGGGAGCAGAGTGATACTTCCCACACCCCCTCCTGCCTGTGTTCCCGCCCTCCCTCCTCCTCCCATTCTAATTCTTTCTTTTAATTTTTACAATGGCATACTTTCAGTTTATTTTATAGTCATAAGCTTAACCCTCTACTAAGCAAATAATTCAACAAATAGTGAGAAGAAAAAAAACACTATTCCTCAACAAGGGCTGTAAACAATAATCAAATCTCAAAATGTAATGTCAATCTCACTCATATACATTACATTTTTTTTTCCTCCATGTAGTAAGTATACATCTCGGTGTCCAGTTGCCTGGAATTAAACATGGTTCCCAAGAAATTAATTTTTATTATAAGGAAGAATGTTGTTTGATTTAGGAAAAACAAAATAAATTCACTAAGCAAGATTTGTCAATAATGGATGAAAATCACAGAAACCTGACATGAAAACTTCTCTCATAATTCATTCCAAAGCTGTAATGGATTTCTTGAGGACTAGCGCTTACATTTTTTATAGGGCCTTTTATAGATGGCAAAACCCTTTCATACATACATGATCTTATTTAATTAGAGTTTCCAGGTTTAGAAGAAAATAGAACTTTCAGTTAAATTTGAAGCCTAGCTATATAACAAATATTTTCTAGTGCCAATATGTTCCCTGTGTTGCTTAAGACATGTTTATACTAAAATTTTTTCATTGCATATCTGGAATTTAAATTTAATTGGTCATTTTGCATTTTATTGACAATCCTGTATTTGGTCTTCCTGACAGTCCTGTTTTGTCCCCATTGTACAGATGAGGACATTGCTCTGAGTGTCTTCCTATGCACCAGCTGGGTCCTGGGCTGTTCTTGAGCATGGCCTGATTCATAAATTGTGGTTCTTTCCCTCAAGGTTATTACAGCCAAGTTGCCAGGAAACCACTCATCAGTTTAATGCATGCAATGATATGGAAAGGTACCACAGAGTCCTATAAAAAGAACACCTGATCCAACACTGGCAAATTGGAAGGTTTCCCAAGGTGGTGACATCTAAGCTGATTCTGACTGTTGAGAATTAAAAGAAAGGAAGAGGAGAAAAATTATCCTGGTATCCTTCCAGGCACCGTGTATTGGTCTGCATGATTGGGAAGAGGGTGTAATTTGAGTGGGGAGTGCTGATAGGTGAGACTGGAGAGGTGAGGAGGGTGTACTTTTGCTTTAATATGCCAGTTACTCTTCAGTGTTACATGAAATGATTCAATCTGACCTTTAGTATGACCACTGTGTCACATTTTGGGGAATGGATTGAAAGAGAAAATTAATTTATTGAAGAAATTTTTATTGAGTACTAACTCTTAAGTAGGCACAAATTGGGATACCTCCAGTAATTCAGGTGACAAATGAAGGTATTTAAAATTAAGACGATGATTGTAGAGATGGAGAGAAGTGGATATCTGGAGAGACAGTTCAGGAGATGAATCAACAGTAATTGGTTATTAACAGGATTTGGTACCTGAAAAGAAGTTAAGCTGCTAGAAGTGGAATGGATGAGCGACATTTTTTGCTGATGCAGGAAAAAAGGTCCTGTGGAGAAGGGAAGAAAATACTTTTCAGTTTTGGATTCAGTTTGATGGGCCTGTGGGCTTCCAAGGAGAAATATTAAGGGAGGCAGTTTATATAAACATCAAGTCTTGCCAAAGGATCTGAGCTGAACAATCTTCATGAATTATAAACTGTGAGCATATTAGAGCTGATTGTTGAAATAATAGGAGAGAATAAACACACAGGTATTGTCTGAAATCAAAGCCTTTGCCAGAATCCACAGGGAAAATCTGTGTTTAAGGAGCAGAACGGACAGAGGAAGCTAACCAGGCAGCAACCAATGAAAAGGAAGCTAAATGAGAAAACGGAGAAGAACCAAAGAGGCCCTTTTCAAAGATGCAGTGGTCCAACTTGTCAGAAGCTTAGGACAGAGATGAGGGCTAAAATAAAAATTGCTTCATGGGGATGGCATGTGGCATAGCGGATAAAGCTGCCTACGACACCGGCAACCCATAATGACCACTGGTTTGTGTCCCAGCTGCCTTGCTTCTAATCCAGCTCCCTACCAAGGACCTGGAAAAAGCAG
Organism: Lepus europaeus; assembly: GCF_033115175.1. Taxonomy (NCBI): domain Eukaryota; kingdom Metazoa; phylum Chordata; class Mammalia; order Lagomorpha; family Leporidae; genus Lepus; species Lepus europaeus. Next base: position 118,324,578 of record NC_084829.1, read on the forward strand.
CTGAAGATGGTCCCAGTCCTTGGGCCCCTGCACCCATTGTGGGAGACTTGCAAGAAGCTCCTATTTCCTGTCTTGGGCCTGGCCTGACACTGGCTGTTGCAGCCATTTGGGAGTGAGCTAGCAGATGGAAGATTCTCTCTCTCTCTCTTCTGTCTGTGTAACTCTTTGAAATAAATAAGTAAATCTTTCAAAAAAATTACTCCAAAATTTAGCATATGACAAAGGTTGTTGACGATTTTTGGCTTAATGAGAACTCGTGCGGGGAATAAGGTATTATCTGTTTTGTGTTGCTACAACATAATACCACACATGGAGTAATTTATAAAGAAAAGATTTATTTTTCATAGTTCTGGAGACTGGAAAATTGAGTATCAAGATGCCAGTAGTAGTTGAGAGCCTTCTGACCTTCATCACATGATGAAATGTGAGAGGGTGAGAAGGAGGGATGGAGAGAGAAGGAAAGAGAAGAGAAGAGAAGAGAAGAGAAGAGAAGAGAGAATTGAACTTGTGCATTTATTAAAAAACTTCCTCCCAGGATAAGGGCATTAATTCATTCATGAGGACAGAGTTCTCATGACCCACTCACCTTTTAACACTGTTACATTAGTAATTAAATTTTACCACGTGTTTTGGGGACACATTCAAACTCTAGCATGAGATGAACTGCACCTACAGAAGATGAGCTGTTCCCACAGGCAGGGCCTGCCTGTAAACAAAGTTGTGCGTTTAGTAAGATCACCATAGTTCACAGAGCTTGCCTACTCCATTCCTTGGAGCACTAATACAGTGAGGAACTTCTTTAAAAAATTGAAACAAAATAAAATTAGGAAATATAATATATTGTGTTAGCATATTTAACATTCTGAGAAGTTCTGATGTCATGAAACTTGTTTGATTTTTATCAATTATCCTATTATTTCATATATATAAAATAAAAACCTCAAGAAACATAGTTTAGGAAATTGAAGACTAGCAGAAATGAGTGAATGGATGTTAAAAAAGATGTAATACTGACATAGGCTTTTAGCTATGGCTGTTTTAGCAAGGATTCATTTTGACAATTTCTGCAAACTAAGCGATGAAGTGATCTCCACAACCCCAATGAAACTTCGAAGAGCAAAATAACAATATGACAAAATGTACTTAAAAAGAAGAGTATTTTCATATTAAGTATAAAAGAGTCAGACAATGTCATGAATTATTTATAAATAAGAATTACCTATCATCCTACCACCCAGATATAGTCATTGCTAATACATCTTATAAATGTATACACAAAAAATAAAAAAAAGTGAGAACACACCATTCATATCACTTGATAACCTAGATTCTACATCCTCATCAACTAAGGCCTCATGGCCAGGATTCCCTTGTAGAGACCAGAATTGCCCATTGGGGACCTTTCCGGCCCTTAGTCATGTGATCATTGTGCTTCCTCTGGAAAGGTTTGGCTGATGAACTGATTCTCCTGTTTCTGGATGTTGGCCATCACTGTTTTATTTTGTGAGATATTTTACACAAATTACAAACTGGGATGGTATCAGAAGGAAGAAGTATTTTTGCAGACTCTATTATCTCTTGTACTCTGTCCTAGAAAGTTTTGGAAGCTTACTATATTGTAACATTTATTTTGGAAAGTTGCAGTGACTTGACTTCCCATGAAGTTTAGCTTTAGGGTGAAACTTTACTGATAGTAAGAAGTATATCCCCCTACTTGGAATTTTGATAAAAATAAGCAATTCCTTGTTATTTAGACATTTACAGAGGGGTAATTTTTCAGTGTTATACATAAACAATCCCTAAAAACTTTTACACATTGTACATGGGAAAATAGAGTTAAAATTTAAAATCATACATATTGCCAAATGCCTTTCCTGGACGGCTGTATCAGTCTAGTTTCTAATAGCAGGAAAGTAAATGAAATATTGTTTAATTTTTATTTATTTGATTACTAATGAGTCTTAACATATCTTCATGTGCCAATAGACTATATTTATTTCTTTTGGAATTATCTGTATATCTTATTTGATCATTTTTCTATTACTATATTTGTCATTTTCCTATTGATTTGTGCAACCTCTTATATTAAAAACATGACTCTTCTTATTTTGGCTATGCTATTGCAGAAAAATGTTAGCCATCTCTTATAAGGTCTAAAGATTAAATTGTGCATCCTACAGATTCCTTCATAATAGAATTAGTTCCCTACCTTGAAGAGAATAGAGAAGTGAAAGAACAAGTTGGGCTTAGAATAGAGAAATGAGGGAGCAAGTCCTAGATCACTTGCTGACAATAGCAATATTACATGAATACTTAGCAAACCGTTTCAACCCTTAGATAAGAACTTAATAAAACATTTACCGGAAGGTCCAATGCCTTCTATAAATTTTAAGAATCATGTATTTGAAAACACGTCTTAAATATCTAACATGGTGTAGTTTGTTTAACCAGTAAACTTAAGCACAACCATATAAAATGTTTTTAGTTTCTTTCTACCAACAAGTTTAAAACATATGATACACAGATTCAGGTCATACAAATTAAAATGTATCTTTGATTGATTTTAGCAGCTTAAATTTATGGACAATCTTATCTAAAAGCCATTTAAAATAAAACTCTTAATAAAATTTCCCCATGTGGACATACAATATGTACGCACATATAACATAGCATAATAGACCAATATCAAAATCCAAAATATCTGGTTGAAATAAGATTCCTTAAAATCATGACATAACATAGACCAAATCTGATCATTGTTACAAGGTGATTATTCAAGTCTTTGAAAATAAGCACATAGTTAAATAACCCATAGCTCTTCATCTCCTCCCTCTCTTTTTCCACTCTTAGATTTAACAGGGATCACTTTTCAGTTAAAATTTAAACACCTAAGAATAATTGTGTGTTAATTACTGAGTTCAAATAGCCAAAATAAGAACTTAACTAATAATCTCATAGCTAGATTCACATCGCCATCAGCGAAGTATACAGTAAGTAGAAAAAAACCCCTCCCTTTCAGACCAAAGGGAAAGAAAGTTTTAAAGTGAGAATATAATTTTCCTCATGGGCATTGTCTACCGTAGAAAAACTACTACAGAACATGCCTGTGACTATAGACTTGTAGTTCAGGCCACCAAAGATTAGAGATGGGACACGGGCACTCCCTTGACTTGCATCCTCTGGTCTGCTTTAACACAAACCAGGAGGAAAAGAAAGCTCGGCATCAGAAGCAATGGGTGGCAGGCCTATTAATGGCTGATCTGTACAGTGATCTGCCCTCAAGGAGACCCAACAGGCCAGTCCACTGCAGTGGCTTTCAATGTGGTTAGCCTGGGCTTCAGCAGAAGTCAGCTTGTGAAGAGCCCTGGCAGCTCTGCCAAGAGTTGGATCACTGGAAATGGACCTGCCCTGGAATCGAAGGATGCCCAGGTCAGAGCCACAGATCTTATTGGCTCCAAGCTGAAAAGCCCTTCACTCAGCCCAACTTCCAAAGTGACCACTGCAGTTGAGGAGACAGCCAAGTAGGGTCAGCAACATTGCAGGCAGAACTGTCAATTTCTTGTTAGAGATGCCCCCTGCCTTTACCTGGCCAGCTCTCCTCCCAGGCCAGCCAAGTAATGAAAGTCAACAGAGTGCCTTCCCCTAGGAGGTTCACACCTCCCTTAGGATATACCCCATGTGAAGAGATAGATAGGTCTGGGCCTCTTAACTTACAAGGCCTAAAGCCCAACAGATTATTATCAAGCCCCTTCTATCAGGTTCTATTTGCCTCTCAATCAGAAAAATTACTTGTAGCTTAGACAGCACCTTTCTTAGCTCCTCTAATGATGACTCTGTCCTTTGTTCTGGACCCTGTCTGGTCCACTTGAGCCTCATTCCTTTGTAATCATGACCTCTACTCTACCACCAATGGCTCTACTCCCAACCTGTGTGTACTGATGGTCCTCTTCCCCACTTAATGCTGTATAATTGTTCAGACCTGGTTAAGGCCACTCTTGGGATCATTGGTTACTATCCTTAACCTGTCTTTTATGACCTTGTCTAAATATGATCGGAGTCAGGGAACTTGGAGGGCTTCCATGGCCTTGGCAACTCATGACGACAGCCTAGGGTGGTTACTGGTGCCATAAACTAGAGTGTCAGTTTTTTGGGTCAACAACAGGAGCCACTGTGCGCTTGCTCCTGATGTGGGATCTCTGTCCTTAATGTACTGTACGTTTTGATTTGATGCTATAACTAGTACTCAAACAGTATGTTTCACTTTGTGTTTCTATGTGGGTGCAAACTGTTGAAGTATTTATACTGAATTGATCTTCTGTGTATAAATAGAATTGAAAATGAATCTTGATGTGAATGGAAAGGGAGAGGGGGCGGGAGAGGGGAGGGTTGCGGGTGGGAGGGAAATTATGGGAAGGGGAAGCCATTGTAATCCATAAGCTGTATACTGGAAATTTATATTCATTAAATAAAAGTTAAAAAAAAAACATGACTCTTCTGTCCATGATATATGATTCAAATACTTTTTTAATTTTCTATTTTCTTGTAACTTTATCTATGGTAATTTTTTGTTGCAATGGTTGAATCTTTAAATCTTTGTAATTTTTGGCTTTCATATTTTGCTTTAAAATATTTTGATATTCCAAGTTCATAGCTTTGGAAATATTTACCTGCCTTTCCTTATAGTTATTTTATTTCTTATGTGTAACCATTGAGTCCCGTACTGATGAGACACTATGAATTCATTCTGACACTTCACCCATTGCCCAGGTTAACCAAGAGCAAAGTTGGCAGATGGGAGGCATCCTTTTCACTTAACACTTTGAGGAAACCAAAGCATGTAACTGTTTTTGCTTCCATTGGTTATCACTTTAGTGCAGGCAATTCAAAATATCCATGTTTCAAAAGGTAAGTCAGGGATGAAGGTTTGGCATAGCAATTAAACACTGGAACACTCACATCCTATATCTGAGTGCCTGGGTTCAAGTCCCAGTTCTACTTCTGATTCCAGCTTCCTGGTAATGTGCTCTGTGGGATACAGCCATGTTGCTCAAGTAGTTATGTACTTCACATCCACATTGGAGATCTGGACTGATGTCAGCTCCAGCTTGGCCCTGTTCCAGCCCTGGCTCTTGTGGGCATTTGGGGGATGAACCACTGCATGAGGTAACTCTTTCTGACTGTCTCTCTGTCCCTGTCTCTCTCTCTGTTACTCTGCCCTATAAGATAAATTTCAAACAATTTTAAAAGATTGCGTGGTTTAATTTTCAAGGTGTGTTGTTTTGGGATTAATGAGGAAATTTTTTCCAAAGGAAATTTTATAATTCTTAATAGCAAGTTAATTAAACAGTAGGCATAATCGCTCCCCTTAATCCTAAATTTGAATCTTTCAAATGGCTTTCAGTTTTCTTGAAGGTCCACAGCATTAATATTTTGTACTGCTATACCAGAAAAGACTTGAAATACACATCCTCTTTGCCAGAAAACCTCTGCTGAGTCCATGGGTAGAATTAGCTCCAATGTGTGATGACAATAGTCAATAGCTGTTGTTTTGGCTTGCTAACCATTTCTTACTCCCTTAGTATCACTGCACTGGTTCTTTTGGGAAATATCCTCTCCTCCACTCTGTGCAGTCTGTGAGAGCTGGATATTAGGAGGCACTGTTCTTTGCTCTAGGTTGCATTCAAGGCCACAATGACCAACTGGATCATATGTTCCTTCTAGTTCCATCTTAGTAATTCAATCATGTGTACACATTATCCAAACCTGGGGTGATAAATTTTCCCTAAAATTTAAGACATCAGCCCTCAGGGATACCTGTTGAAGTGAAAGGGACAGTATGAGAAACAGTGACTTGAAGAGCCCTTGTCCTGACTGTTGATGTACAATATAATACTTTATCCCTTTCAGTATTTTTTTTTCTAGTTAATACTATTGGTTGAACTCTGTAATCAACACACATTTATTCTTAGGTTTTGAAATTTAACTGAAAAGTGATCCCTATTAAATATAAGAGTGGGAATAAGAGAGGGAGGAGATGTACAATTTGAGACATGCTCAATTGGACTTGCCAAACTCCAAATAGTGGAGTTAGAAATGTGCCAGGGGATTCCAATACAATCCCATCAAGGTGGCATGTACCAATGCCATCTCACTAGTCCAAGTGATCAATTTCAGTTCACAATTGATCACACTGATAGGTCTAAGAGTCAAAGGGATCATACAAACAAGAATAGTGTCTGCTAATACTAACTGATAGAATCAAAAAGGGAGAGAACAATCCAACGTGAGAAGTGGGAGACACAGCAGACTCATAGAATGGCAGATGTCCTAAGTAGCACTCTGGCCTCAGAATCAGCCCTTAAGGCACTCAGATCTGGCAGAAGAGCCTATGAGAGTATTGTACGCATGGAAAGCCAAGACATCCTGGGGAAAAAAAAAAAGAAGACCTAAATGAAAGATCTCTGTGAGTGAGATCCCAGTGGAAAGAATGGGGCCATCAAAGATGGAGGTACCTTTCTCCGAAGGGAGGAGAGAACTTCCACTTTGACTATGACCCTGTTGGAATAAGGTCGAAGTCGGCTAACTCAAAAGGCTTCCATAGCCTTGGCAACTCATGACTAGAGCCTAGGTAGATTACTGACACCATAAACGAGTGTCAAATTGTTAAGTTAACAACAGGAGTCACTGTGTACTTACATCTCATGTGGGATCTGTCCTTAATGTGTAGTCTAATGTGAAGTGATGCTATAACTAGTACTAAAACAGTATTTTTACACTTTGTGTTTCTGTGTGGGTGCAAACTGATGAAATCTTTACTTAGTATATACTGAATCGATCTTCTGTATATAAAAATAATTGAAAATGAAAAAAACCCCTGGTGTTAAATTGGAAATGGCATAGAAAATTAATTAATTTTTAAAAAATATCATGCAGGATCTCTGTCTTTAATGTACTGTACATTGTTATTTAATGCTATAACTAGTACTCCAACGGTAGTTTTTCACTTTGTGTTGCTATGTGGGGGCAAACTGTTGAAATCTTTACCTAATATATACTAAACTGATCTTCTGTATATAAAGAGAATTGAAAATGAATCTTGATGTGAATGGAAGGGGAGAGGGAGCGGGAACGGGGAGGGTTGCGGGTGGGAGGGAAGTTATGGGGGGGGGAAGCCATTGTAATCCATAAGCTGTACTTTGGAAATTTATATTCATTAAATAAAAGTTAAAAACAAACAAACAAACAAACAAAAACAAATCTAGCTAAACTTGAAGTCAGTACTAAAGCCTCTGGTTTTAGATACTTATTTAATAAATCAATTACTCCTCATGTTTTTATTTATTTATTTTTTTTTTATTTTTGACAGGCAGAGTGGACAGTGAGAGAGAGACAGAGAGAAAGGTCTTCCTTTGCCATTGGTTCACCCTCCAATGGCCACCGCGGTAGGTGCGCTGTGGCCAGCGCAGCACGCTGATCCGAAGGCAGGAGCCAGGTGCTTATCCTGGTCTCCCATGGGGTGCATGGGGTGCAGGGCCCAAGAACTTGGGCCATCCTCCACTGCACTCCCTGGCCACAGCAGAGAGCTGGCCTGGAAGAGGGGCAACCGGGACAGAATCCGGCGCCCCGACTGGGACTAGAACCCGGTGTGCCGGCGCCGCAAGGCGGAGGATTAGCCTAGTGAGCTGTGGCGCCGGCCTTACTCCTCATGTTTTAAAAGCTAGTTCAATAATTATTTTTGATCACTTGAACCTAACAGATTTTTGATTAATACCTCAATATAGCCACAGCCTTACAAAGGCTAAGATTATTATTACTGGCTAGAGATTGATGGGTCAATTTTATACTTGATATTAATCTGGAAGCAGGTATAGAATGTGAAGGAACATAGCTTTAAACAATGGAACACTGCTCTGATTTCCTCACACAAGTGCCCTGAGAATTATTTTCAGATTTCTGACTGACTGATTATATAATTCTCTTCTGAAAATAGCTGCCTTATGAAAGAATGATGTTGGATTGATGCTGGTTTGACTTTGGTTTGACCTTGATTGACCCTGGTAAGTCACTATATGGTGCTTTCCTGCAGCCTCCTTAAGTGAACAGTGGGTATTTAAGCCACACTGACTATCAAAAACAGGTGCTAGTATATGGATAGATTACATGGTTTCAAATAACTGGAATTTCCTGGGGAATATGACCATGTAAACTTAGTGACATTGTCTGTTTAAATGATTTAGAGGTGGGTTTGCTTTGCTGGGTTTTAATAACTTGCAGCACACTATCTATGTCACAGTAGCTACACAAGGGTTGCTGTTCATTGCATGATTAATTTTTGAATACTTTGAAATATTCCAGCACTAGTCCTTTAAAATCTAAGTAGTGTTTGTTACCACTTTAAGATGTTAAATGCTGCTTTCAAAAAGGGACTTCTTTCTCCCCTGATTAAAGCCCTCACTTTCCTGTGCACTTCTCTCACTGAATAAAATCCTTAAAAACTTAGAAAAAAGAATATTTCTAGAACTTCAGGAATTTCTTTCATTTCTCCTATCAGTGATAACTTCCATTCTGATGTTTTTTGTAAAGATTTTATTTATTTATTTGAGATGTAGAGTTACAGAGAGAGAGAGAAAGAGAGAGAGAGAGAGACAGAAAGGTCTTCCATCTGCTGATTCACTTCCCAAATGGCCAAGATGGCTGGAGCTGGGCCGATTTGAAGCTAGGAGGCAGGAGATTCTTCCAAGTCACCCGTGTGGGTGCATGGACCCAAGTGCTTGAGCCTTCCTCTAGTGCTTTTCCAGGACACAGCAGAAAGCGGATTGAAAGAGGAGCAGCTGGGGCTTGAACCAGTGCCCATAGGGGATGCCAGCACTGCAGGTGGAGGATTAACCTACTGTCAGCCCCTATTCTGATGTTTATCACAAAGCATTAGTGTTTGCTTGTACTTGGGCACCCACAAACGGAATATTACAGCATTTACTTTGTTGTTTGGCTACTTAGAATCAATCATTTATCTGTGAGATTCATCATTGCTTGAGAGTACCTGTGATTTTTTTAAATTTTAAATATCCTTTATTTGTGCTTTTTTTTTTGACAGGCAGATTTAGACAGTGAGAGAGAGAGAGAGAGAGAGAAAAGTCTTCCTTTTTCCGTTGGTTCACCCCTCAAGTGGCTGCTACGGCTGGTGCACTGTGCCGATCCAAAGCCAGGAGCCAGGTGCTTCCTTCTGGTCTCCCATGCGGGTGCAGGGCCCAAGGACCTGGGCCATCCTCCACTGCCCTCCCGGGCCACAGCTGAGAGCTGGACTGGAAGAAGGGCAACCGGCACAGAATCTGGTGCCCCAACCAGGACTAGAACCTGGGGTGCCGGCGCCGCAGGCGGAGGATTAGCCTATTGAGCTGCGGCGTCGGCCTTTATTTGTACTTTCAAAGACCCGCAAATCTAAAATGTCATAGTCAAATCCAAAAATGACTGCTCATTTGGGGCTCCAGAGACCTGGTCTCCAGTCCTGGTTCTCAGCTAACCAGATGTGGATCTCTTTGCCCTCCAGTTTCTTCTTCTTTAAGTTAAAGAAACGGTGCTTGATGACCTTTTTAATATTCCATGGTTCCATGTCAATCAGGTCTGTAATTAAACATGTACTCATTTGGCTGGACCATGATACCAGCACTGTACACACTGACCTGGCATCATCTGTGCCAGGAATTCTTCACAAAGGCTGCGAAAATATCTGTATTATTCATTAAGGGCTTTTCCTGTGCATGTTCTTGCTTCTCCCACCAGATTTTAAATCCTCAGTGGCCAGGGACTTATATGTCCCTAGTGCCAAGCAGAGTCTGAAATACCAAATTGTCCTTAGATGAGCTAATGAACTGATGAAGCCTGCTGAGCAGTGAGTGCTTAGCACTAGGAGACCAATGGCAGGGTTCACTGACCTACTGTCTTCATTGTCCCAGTAAGTGCAACAGGCCATGCTGGGTGAGGTGGAAGATGAGTTAGCCTCTGTTCAAAGAATGCACCGGTGATTTTTTTTCTGTATAAGAATATGGCACAATTTGCTTCAGCTGTAGGAATATACCACAATCATGCCAATCTATAGAGACAAAAAACAGAGTGGTTGCCTGTGGCTAAGTGTAAGAAAAGTGATTAATTGTAAAGGTACATGAGTGACATTATTGGAGCAGTGAATTCGTTCTAAAACCATGCTATGATGATGGTTGTACAACTAAGTACATTTACTAAAAATCATTAAGTTGCACATTTGAAACTGGATGAATACTATGGTAAAAAAATAATACCTCACTAAATCTGTTAAAAATATCATACTGAAGTTAACAGGCACTTGGATTGGTTCCAGGTTTGGGTTATAATGAGTAAAGTTGCAATGGACATTCTTAAATGTGTCTTTTTGAAAAGATACGTACTCATTTAGTTGAAGTGATTGTTCAAAGTTCATTACTATTTATAGTAATTATGGTAGCACAGTACTTATTTCACCTATTGACATACATTTCAATATAGGAGCCCAGCATGATCATATTACTGTCTGGAATTGTACACTGACAGCTTTAGATATTTTTCCTTTTTTATAAAAGAAATGAAGCAGTATGGACATATAAGTTCTTCTTTTTAAAACATTGATTTATTAGGTTTATTAGCTCTTTTCAAAAAATATTTATTCATTTATTTCTTTTTCTTTAATTATTTTTTTAAGGGAAAAGGTTTATTGACAGAGGAAGTCAGATATGCTGTAGTGAAGGGCTGAAGAAGAGAGAAGCAGGGATTGAAAGAGAGATCAACAGAGAGAGAGGGAGAAGAAGAAACACAGAAATCTGGAGAGAGGGCACGTGTACAGGAAGCAAGCCCTATTACACCTGTGCAGGGGGTGGGGAAATAGGAGCAGCAAATCCCATTAGGGTGGGGGTGGAGCTGATACCTGCGGCTGGGCCATTTGGTCACCTGGCTTTTATTATTATTTTTAAAATTTATTTGAAAGGCAGAATTACAGAGAGAGAGAGGAAGAGACATACACAGAAAGAGAGATATTGCATCCACTGGTCCACTCCCCAGATGACTGATCTTAGGCTGGGCCAAGCTGAAGCCACGAGTCCAGAACTTCATCTGGGTCTCCCATGTGGGTGACAGGGGCCCAAGCACTTAGACCATCTCTTGCTGCTTTCCCAGGTGCCTTAGCAGGGAGCTGGATCAGAACCAGTATCTTCGGTGTTACAGGCAGAAGTTTCAATCCGCTGTGCCATAATGCTGGCCCAGGTTTATTTGCTCTTAAAAAGGCTTTACTAGGAAACTTAGCAATTGTTTTAGTGTGCATATTTTAATAAAAAGTTTCTGAGGTGGGGAAAGACGGTAACTGTTCTCATTCTGCAGCACCTCTAAATCACCCAGCTCTAAATCACCTGGGACAGCCAGGGTGCTCTAATTGTCATCTTGCATGAGGCACAGGGCTCTCCAGAGTGGAATCTCTTAAGCAGCTCCACAAGCCAGCTCTCAGTCTCCTTGTTCTCTGCAACATCAGGTCGCTGATGACTTCCTTGTTGAACATTCCTTTCCCTTGTTCTTCTCTGAACCTATGTGATTCTTGCTTTTCTAATCTAAGTTTCTTTCTGATGGGTTCACAGACTTATTGCTTTCTTTTCATTTCCAGATGCTTCGATTCTAATCTCATGAATTTTTATATATTCTTCTGTTCATGTTCTGTAATTACAGGATATACATATGCATTCATAATTAGTAGACAGCATGTTTTTCAGTACATATGAGGGTACTTAATAAAGTTCAAAAGGGGCAGCTGTTTGACCCAGTAGTTAAGAAGCCCATGTCTGGAAAGCCAAGACACTCTGGCAAAAAAAAATGACCCAAATGGAAAATCTCTGTGAGTGAGATCCCAGTGGAAAGAACGGGCCATCAAAGAAGGAGGTACCTTTCTCTGAAGGGAGGAGAGAACCTCCACTTTTTTTTTTTTTACAGGCAGAGTTAGACAGTGAGAGAGAGAGAGAGACAGAGAGAAAGGTCTTCCTTCCGTTGGTTCAACCCCCAAATGGCCAGTATGGCTGGCGCGATGTATCGATCCGAAGCCAGGAGCCAGGTGCTTCCTCCTGGTCTCCCATGTGGGTGCGGGGCCCAAGCACTTGGGCCATTCTCCACTGCCTTTCCGGGCCACAGCAGAGAGCTGGCCTGGAAGAGGAGCAACCAGGACAGAATCTGGCACCCCAACCGGGACTAGGATCCGGGGTGCCGGCGCCACAGGTGAAGGATTAGCCTAGTAAGCTGCAGCGCTGGCCGAGAACTTCCACTTTGACTATGACCTTGTCTAAATAAGATTAGAGTTGGCAAACTCAAAAGGCCTCCATAGCCTTGGCAACTCATGACAAGAGCCTAGGGAGATTACTGACACCATAAACCAGAGTGTCAATTGTTAAATCAACAACAGGAGTCACTGTGCACTTACTCCCCACGTAGGATCTCTGTCCTTAATGTGTTGTATTATGTGAATTAATGCTATAACTAGTACTCAAACAGTACTTTGCACTTTGTGTTTCTGTGTGGGTGCAAACTGTTGAAATCTTTACTTAAGATATACTAAATTGATCTTCTGTATATAAAGATAATTGAAAATGTATCTTGATGTGAATGGGATGGGAGAGGGAGTGGGAGATGGGATGGTTACGGGTGGGAGGGAGGTTATAGGGGGAAAAAGCCACTGTAATCCAAAAGTTGTACTTTGGAAATTTACATTTATTAAATAAAAGTTTAAAAAAAAAGAAGCCCATGTCCCATATTGGAGCGCCTGCGCTTACCTCTTGGCTTTGCTCCTGATGTCAGTTTCCTGTGAATGTGTACCCTGGGAAGCAACAGGTGGGACTTGCTCCCCACATAGGAGATCCACAGTGAGTTCCCTGCTCCTGGCTGCAGCCTCAGTGAACTGGCAAATGGGATCTTTGTCTCTCCTTTTCTCTCTCTCTCTCTCTCTCTCTCTCTCTCTGCTTTACAATTAAAAACATGTGGTAAAATGAAATGAAAAGATAAATTATTTTGGTGCAAATAATTTGAAATTTATGCAAGTTTTTTCATGATAAATGCTTTCCATAAACTTTTTAAAAAATAGATTAGATTCTCAGGGTCACAGTAAATGCATGATAATCAATACAACACAATTCTCATCAACTCTTGTGTTAATTCTTACATAAAAAGAGAACAGATTCAATGCAGTTCATAGACACAATTCTTTTTTTATAAAAATTTATTTGACAGGTAGAGTTATAGACAGTGAGAGAGAGAGAGAGAGAGAGAGAGAGAGAAAGGTCTTCCTTCCTTTGTTTCACTCCCCAAATGCAGCCATGGTCTGCGCTGCGCCGATCTGAAGGATCTGAAGCCAGGAGCCAGGTGGTTCTTCCTGGTCTCCCATGTGGGTGCAGGGGCCCAAGCACATGGGCCATCCTCCACTGCCCTCCTGGGCCACATCAGAGAGCTGGACTGGAAGGGGAGCAGCCGGGACTAGAACCTGGCACCCATATGGGATGCCGGCGCTGCAGGCGGAGGATTAACCAAGTGAGCCACGGCGCCGGCCCCCCATAGATACAATTCTAAGATTATAATGATACTTCCCTCTTTACTTATTTTTGAGTAAAATATGTTAAACATAAACTTTTTAAAGACCTCTCATATCTATGATTTCTAAAATTTTCTCATAAATAGCAACATGGTGTAAATATTGTTATGCAATATTTTCCTCCATTAATGATTACATTTTGGGGATATTTGCTTTGGTGCATATATGTCTTGTTCATCATTGCTTTTACGAATTCTAGGGTATGCCATTACATAAATGTGCCATACCACATGCATCTGCTTTTCTAACAAGTTTTGATTGCTTTAAAGTTTTCACAGCTGTTCAAAACCTACAAAACTTAATCGATTAGCTCTCCTCCTTGCCTTACATTGTGTTTCCCCATAGAAGATGGTCAATCCATTCTTCCTCTTTGAACTGTGCACACTGCTGGCTTCCTCAAAGAATATTTTACAAAGCAAAATCCAGTTTGGGACAATACTCTCTTCTCACCTTCTACACACTAAGTCTATATCAACTCCCTTTCCGTCTGGTTGCACTGGACCAAGTGTACCACCTCCAACTGCCTCTAAAAGGCTCTTGTTCCCATTTTTATCCTTCTCTGTCAAGACACTGCTTCCTTTAGAATACCTTTCTTAGAAATATATGCCAGAATACAATAAATCACCTAAATTTTTTCCTTCTCATGATTCTGTTTACATGAAGTTTAAAATCAAGCAAACTGTTGACATTTTTACTTAATATATACTAAATTGATCTTCTGTATATAGAGATAATTGAAAATGAATCTTGTTGTGAATGGAATGGGAGAGGGAGCGGGAGATGGGAAGGTTGCGGTGGGAGGGAGGTTATGGGGGGGCACTGTAATCCATAAGCTGTACTTTGGAAATTTATATTTGTTAAATAAAAGTTTAAAAAATCAAGCAAAACTAAACTGGTGAATCTGGAGATTGGGGGTGGAAGGGAAGTGAAGAGTACCCCAGGATGATGGGCGTTCTTGTTTTCCACCTGGCCAACACTTGCTCTGTGATGACGTATGGGGTCTACATTTGGGCTGTGTGCACACTTCTCTGTATGGCTTATGCTTCACTAAATGTTACACTCAAATTTCATTTCAAGAGTAGTGGATGGAAGATTTCAGTCTCCTCCCTCTGCCTTTCAAGCAGATGAAAACATAAGTAAATAAACATTAAAAAAAAAGTTTTTGAAAGAATTGTCAGCACATTCCATCTGTACCTCCTTCCCTCTTGTTCACTATTTGTCCCTCTCAACTGAAAGGTCTGTTCAAGGCTAAGGATACCAAGGCTCTCAGCTCTGCTTTTCTTGTATTGAGATGATCCTCTCTGTTTCCACATTATAAATAGTGCCTCAACATTCATAACTTCTGAATGTACTGTTGTGGACTTAGACCTCTGGGTTCAAATTATGTCCAACCATCTACCTGACCTCTTCACTTGGCTATCTTATAAGCATGGCACCCTCGTTTGTATCAGAACTCCTATGTTCCATTCCACCATAAAGCTGGAAATTAAATCCCATTCCTTCCTTGTTTGAAACATTTTAACTTTTCCAATTACACTTAAGGTAAAAGTAAATCTCCTTAAGATGACCTAAAAGTCCCTGCCTGGTGAACCTCTCTCTAACCTCTTATTCTGCTCTACCTTAAGCTTCTAGGGTTTGGAAACCTAATCATCCTTTTACTTCCTATTTTCCTCTGTTGCCTCCCCTCCCCTCCCCTCCCCTCCCTCTCCTTCCCTCCTCTTCCCTCCCTCCCCTCCCCTTCCCTCCCTCTCCTTCCCTCCCCTCCCCTCCCCTCCCCTTCCCTTCCCTTCCCTTCCCTTCCCTTCCCTTCCCTTCCCTTCCCTTCCCTTCCCTTCCCTTCCCTTGTGTTCCTCCCTCCCTCTCTTCTTTCCTCCTTCCCAACCTTAGGACATACTTAAAATATCCAGGAAAATTGTAAGAAATTTATGACAAACCTGTATATACTTCTCAGAATTTTTTGATGCTGGCTATTTTTTTTTGATGCTCTTAGATTTTTTTTGATGCTGGCTACTTTTTGTGCAAAACATGACAAACTCATTGCTGAACTCTCATTGGTCTTTCTCCTGTCTGGAAAGATTTTCTTGGCTCTTTACGAGGGTCATTGTTAACTCAAAAACCTCAGTTACAAAATATCCTGGTTCCTGTAAACCCCACACTGACCACAATATGGAAATAAATACCCCAATAGCATTATCCTTTAGACTACAGTCTGCTGATTTCCTTCATAGCAGTGATTATACTCTGTAATCATACCAATCATTCGTCCGATTCCTTGTTTATTATTTTCCCCTAAATTTTTTATTTAATCAATATCTGGCATGTAGTTAGCATTCATCAAATATTAATGAAATAAATATATTTAAACAATATTTAGTTTAAGGATGAAAGAATGCATATTCAATGAAAAATTTGTAACTGACATAATTAATATATTTATTTACTACCCACTTTTTGCAATGGTAAGATTTAATATTTACTTTTTTTTTCCCTGTGTCAGAATGTTCTCTTAAGTCCTTCATAGACATTATTCCATTAAAACATATTTTGAGTATGTTTGTCTACAACGCAATTTGTGATATTTTAAGAATCTATCATACTTCATTTAATAATCTTCCATTGTTTTAAAAAAAGTTATTTATTTTTATTTATTTGAAAAACATAGTGCCAAAGAGAGGTGGGGGGTGGGGAGAGGTTCCATCTAGCGGTTTGCTTTCCAAATGACCACAACAGTTGGGGCTGGGACAGGCTCAATCCAGGAGCCACAAACTTCTTCTAGGTTTCCCACATGAGTGGTTGTGACTCAAGTACTTGAGTTATCATCTGGTACCTCCCAGAATGCATTTCAGCAGGAAGCTGTATCAGAAGCAGAGGTAGTACTCTGCTAAGGGATGTGAGCAACCCAAGTCATAGCTCAACCTGCTAAGCCACAATGTCCACACTATTTTTAATTTTAAATAATTTTTGCTCTCTTTCTCTCCATCTCCTGATCTCTCTATGTCTGTCTGTCTGTCTCTTGATCTCTCTCTGGATCTCTCTCTTACACCCTCCTTCTCCCTCTTTTTCTTTCTTTGCCTCTTCTCTCTGGTCTGTTGGGTTTCCTCCAATAAACCCTTTCCCTTAAAAAATAAATAAATAAATAAATAAATAAATAAATAAATTTAAAATAATTTTCCACTCTTGAACATTAGCTTGTTTCCAGTTTTTTGCTTTTTGATTTTATGTTTTAACATGTACATTGCCTCATATACTTATGCTTTTTCTAGGGAGAACATTTAAAATCTATTCTCTTTTAGCAATTTAAAAACATACAATATATTGTTATTAGCTGCTCACAATTTAAGTGTACTTAAATTTTTACTTCTTTAAGTAACAAATCAAAGAAATTCCATATATGAAGGTACTTCACAAAGGTCTGTAGACAATTGAGATGATTTTTTGTATGAACTGTTTTAAGACCTTTATAACTTTGATGATTTCTTTAGGGTAAAGAACTAGAGCTATAGGGTCAAAGAAGTGTTCACATTTTTAGTTTTCAGGTTTGTTTGCCAAAATAAACTTCAGAAAGATTTAATACTTTGGAATTTTCACCAATAGACTAGGAGCTGCCTTAAGACAAAGAAATAGATTTGTCTGGATGTAGAGAATAACATTTTCACACAATATCTATTCCAGCAGATGTTGAGTGAACATCTGTCAGGAGTGCTAGAAAAGGAACTCAATTGGATAACAGTTGGTTTATAAATTTTAATGACCTTTTCAACTCTCCAATTTGTAAAGATACTATTTCCTGTACCTCATTCCTTACTGCTTAATTCTCTCAAAACAGCATTATAATAAAGACTTGTTGATCTTAATGCCAGGATTACCTTCTGGTTTCTATTTACAATTCTCATTAGGTCTTATGTTTGCATTTCCAAGTAAACAAAACAATATCTCTTCATTATTTTCTTCATGAGTAATCTCTTCCTAAAACAAGCAAACAAGCATCAGCATTGCGTCTATAACAATAATCTTATGAGAGGGATTCTTTTTTAAATTCCCGTGTTTCTACCTTGATAAAACTGTTTTTCTCGTGTGTGTGTGTGTGTGTGTGCTGGGAAGTGGAATACATGGAGTTAATACTTTATCCCTATGAAATTAAAATCTTTGTGAGAAAGTTTTCTCATGTGTTCATAGTGGGAATAAATAGCTTTATAAAAATTGCAAGGTAATATACTTACGTGAACTTTATAAGTATATTTTCACTGTGCTTTTAGATTACAGACTTCCAAGACCAGCATGATTATTTATATTTTAGGCTAATGTAAGATAAAATGTTTCATCAGAGGATTGATTATTTCATAATTAAATTGTCATTGAACACACTGGTGCTGAAGTTCATCTGGGGAAAATTATTGACATGGATATTATGCCACAATATCATGCATATATAAAAAGCACACCAACATAAGTTCTTTGTCTGAACACTGTACAATCAATATTCTATTACCACAATGCTTGTTTTGCTGCATTGTAGCTAAATTAGTGTGTCAGGTATAGAGATGGTTAAATCAGACACTCAAGTAACCAGGATAACACAAGAATTCTAATTATTTTCTCATCTCACAACCTCACATACATTTCTCAAAATTTCTCCCAGTGCATTTCAGAAATACCTCTCAATTTGAATGGCATTAAGATATTTACAAATATCTAAAGGAATATGTTAATTTTTATTATTATCCAGGAAATTATGTGACAAAACCACCTTTCAGTAATGATGATAATAACATTTGTCTGAGTCCTCAAAGTTAATATCCAGTGGTTAATAACTCTCAACTTGGTATAAATGTAATTAAAACCTTAAAAGTATGAAAACGTAAGCTATTTCAAAAATGTAAATGGAGTGTGGAAATGTTCCTGAAATACTAATAAATTTCCACAGTGAGAGTAAAGTATCTAATGTATATGTTATATGTATAATCTTTTAACTGGAAATTTATTAGGAGAAATATAATCCACATATATATGGTATGACAATATGTAACACTGCTATCTTCAGAAAGGCATAGAAACTAAGAAACATTTTGACCTTATCCTAAGTGGTCTTACACCATTTTGATGTTTTTATTAAAATAAAATCCAAATTCCTAATGGCTATTGGTCTTCACGTTAAAAAAGTTTTATTTATTTATTTGAGAAACAGAGAGAGAGAGAGAGAGAAAGAGAGAGAGAGAGAGAGAGAGAGATCTCCCATTTGCTGGTGCACTCCCTAAATGCAAGCAAAGCCAGGCCCTGGGCTAGGCTGATGCCTGGAGTGGGGAACCCAGTCCAGGTCTCATATGGGTGGCAGGAATCCAGTTACTTGAGTTGTCACTGCTGCCTCCCAGTCTGTGCATTAGCAGGAATCTGTAGTCAAAAGCCGGAGCCAGAACTCTAACCTATGCACACCTAGGGACATGGGCATCTTCCAGCCCAAACACCAACCTCTACTGTCTTCTTTTTTATTTATAAATGGGAATTGATGAGCTTGTGTAAATTGTCATGGTAGATTTCTTAGCATCTTCAAGACTTAGTTGCAATTTTGTCTACATTTTTTGAGATTTTAAATTTTTATTTCATTCTGTGATTTTAGAATAACCCTAGGAATAAAGGGGTGTGTGTGTGTGCGTGTGTGTGTGCGAGTTTATGAAAAACAGTATTGGACTGGGTTGAGAGTAGCAAATTTTTTCTCAAGATTTATTTTATTTATTTGAAAGAGTTACAGAGAGAGGTAGAGACAGAGAGAGAAGTCTTCCATCCACTGGTTCACTCCCTATATGGCTGCAATGGCCGGAGCTGAACTGATCCAAAGCCAGGAGGCAGGAGCTTCTTCCTGGTTTTCCACGTGGGTGCAGCGGCCCAATGACTTGGGCCATCTTCTACTGCTATCCGAGGCCATAGCAGAGAGCTGGATGGGAAGAGGAGCAGCCGGGACTAGAACAGTCGCCCATATGGGATGCCGGAGCTTCAGGCCAGGTCTTTAACCTTCTGGGCCACAACGCCAGCCCCGAGAACAACAAATTTAACATATGTACTTGCGCAACTGTAAAGTAAGGCTGGCATTCCGTTTTTCTTTTTGTTATAAATCATGATTGAATTAGTGTGGCTGAATGGTCGTAAATAAGTTTCAAAAATTCCTGAAAAGATTCGAAGTATTTAATCTAAATTGGTTGAAACATATTTCGCGGCTAGAACCACCATTTGCAATGTCTCCACAAATTACAGACTGTATTATAAAATTATACATTTGTTTTCGTAGATCTGCAAGTAGATCTGTGAGGACAGCTTTGGATACTTTCGTGGAAAAATGCCTGGTTGTTCTTCAGGAGCTGCTTTTCTTTCAAGCTAAGGACTGTAACAATGTTTTGGTTCTTTTTCTTAATTTGTGTGTGTGTGTGTGTGTGTGGTTGCAAAGAATAGAGATTTGACTTGTCCCCACTCTTGGTAATGCAGAGTAACATTGTGAGGGCACAGACAATAAGAAAAAGCCAAGCCATTAGCCTCACAGAAGGTGAATTTCCAGCAGGGTGCTGAGGCTTCAACCACAGGATCAGGGAGGTTTGCTCTGGTCTTGCCCTTTTAGTGCGACCGGGCTACTCCCCAAGTGCTTGCTTTTTTCTTTGCCATTCGGTTTTCAAATCTCACATTTTGTTATGTCCCTCCTATTTTCTTCTTCTCTTTTTGAAATTTGACTTGAGAAATGGACAGAGTGAGATCTTCAGTCGTCTGGTGTCCCTCCCCCTCCACCCTCAATGCCCATAACATCCAGGGCTGTGTCAGGCCCAAACCAGAAGCTGGAAACCGAATCCAAGTCTCCCCTGTGGTTGGCAGGGACCAAAGAATTTGTGGCATCACCTGCTGACTCTCAGGGTGCACATTAACAGAAAGCTAGAATTGGGAACAGAGCGGAGACTTGAACTTGGGCACTCTGAAATGGGAGGCAGGCATCTCTACGAGTGTCTTAGCTGTTAGGCTGAACATCCTTCTCCTAATTTCTATACCTCATGATATTGAGTTTTATGCAGAGGAGTCTATACAACCTCACAGGTCTATGGAGGGAAACATGGCATGTCACCAGCACTGAGACTGAGAGGGCTGCTATGCCAAAAGGGGACACACAACCAGGACAAGAAATGCTAGAGGTGATAACCAGACAGTGAAAGACCAGAAATGACAAGGTACCCTGACTTGGTAAGACTTAGCAAAAATAGGTGCCTGTGAGGTACTCAAAGTTTAATTATAAGCATGTGAGCAAATGAACATTTCATGACACTTGAGTTTTGAGACTGAGTAAAATTCAAACCGGCTACACAGGCAAATCATATAAAATGGGAGTCCTCTGTCTATCATACCTACTTATCTCAGAGAGGGCCATCTACACTAAGCCAAGTCTCAAGTATTCATTTATTTATAAGAATTCATGGGACTCTAGCATAGTGTGAATAGCACATTAAATCCCAATGACCATATACTATTTCTGCTTTCAATTAATAAGTAAAGTTTTCTATCAGAAAATCTATGGCTTGGACACATTTTCTTTTGGCAACTTCCAAAATACACTCTCTTCTCCTCAGTTCCAAAATGTCCAACACTTCAATGAACTCTTACTGATCTCTCCTGCTGACTCTCCAGGATTATTATTATTTGGTGGAGAGAGGACATAATCTTTAGGGGCTCACTTGCTTCTCAAAGATAAAAATTAAAGCAATTTATGGTTTCTCTTAAAAATAAAATAAATATGGTATTTTACAATTATAGTCAGTGAACACAAGAACTTTAAAGAGTAAAAATGTCCTTTACTGGAGGTGAGAGGTTAAGAGCAGAGTTGAGTCAGAGACATGGCTCATACAAGTTACTTGGCAATAAAAAGCGTGTTTTACATTTTTACACATTGCGGTGATGGATGACATGTCATCGACATGACTACATCAAAACAGAAATGCCAGACTCTTCCCATCAGGAGGTTGCTGTAGGAACACGGGAGTCCAGAGGCTGACCTGTCGAGAACGTGAGTCCATTGTACAATTGTGATTTCCTTTAACAGCAAGGCATCAAGTGAGTAAATAAACCTTTCAAAATAGATTATGTATATTTGAGACTATGCAGTTCTGCTTTGTGGCAAATGGTATCCAAATGGCTGGCACAATGTATCAGCACCTTTTCAAAAATCATTTTCTGCAGTGGTGTCAATATATTCTCTCAAATTAACATTTTCATCTGGCATCTTAGATTCCGTGTGAACACGGTTACTGTGTAAGTACAGATAGACAGGGAGGGAGGGGGGAGTGGGAGAAACATTTACAGTTTACCAAATCTTGAGTTTATGAAGTACTGAATGTCACCCATTGTGACCAGCTTCTGACACCCAACTTATAATCCTGCCCTGAAAAATTATTCCAATCTTCATTAATCATGAAAGGAGGAGGAAGGGTGAAACCGATTAGCAAAACAGACTCTGATTTTAAGTGGAGTAAAGAATTATTTGACACATGTAGCACCATCCTCAGCAAAGGGCAAAGCAATTTTCAGTCTGCAACCAACCTGTGCCAGTGTGCAGTGAGTAAGAGGATCACATAGGCAGCCCCCTCTCCACCTCGATCCTGCTCTAGGGAATCCTGAGGCCGTTCTGCTATAAAATTAAATTAGTACTTTTGGGTAGGAAGAAAGTTGGGTTTGAATTTTCTGTATGATGAATACTTTGAGGGATTTGCTCTGTGAGAAAGCTTAATTATTTTTTTCCCATAAAAACGTCTCTCCGGTGTTCTAGCTCCAGGGAGAGAACTTTAACAAGGAGGGAGACTTTCTAGAAGATGTAGTAGGTCCCTCAAATACAGGCACTGAATACCTGAGGGAAGAACACCCTTTTCCCTCTCTGTTAAAAAGCAACAGTGATCTTTTCTACTGAACGCTGATGACAACTGATGGCTTGTTGTGGTTAAATTCCTTTATTGTGCCAACTCAGCTCTATACTCTCTATGTCACGGATTTATAATCATGACGGGGCTCCGTCTGTATCTTTTCGCATTGTTTTAGGACTGCAGGTGGCAGGAGCAAGGGAGCATAGTGTTGAAGAAAAGCCTAGGTGCATGTCTAGATTTTACCATTCATTGGCTGGTGAATTAAAGGAAGAGAGGAAACCCTTCTGAGTCTCATTTTCTACATGTCTCAATATGGAGAGGGGAATGTGTACTAGAGAAGTCTCTTTTGTGATAAATAAATTCGATAAGGATATATAAGAGAGTTTGATAAACTATAAATGCCATTTAATAATTATTGCAGAAATGAAATAATGATATGGACTCAGAGCTCTTTGTTAGGCGTTTAGAGTTAGGAACAGCTGACACAAGAAGTCCCCAAACAACATGGATTTCAGGGATTAAAACCTGAAGCCTGCTGAAACATAATTCCAAATATCATAAAAATTCCCCATAAATATTCACTGTGCTATTAAAATCAAAGGTAAATGTTTTCTTTTTAATAAAACTGAAACCTTAGATGGAGATTAAATTATCTCAAGATTTCAAAACCACTTATATGATTGCTCAAATTGTTAATTTTGTTTGGTTTTGTTGTTATTCAGAGTGGATAAAG
This sequence comes from Lepus europaeus, assembly GCF_033115175.1. NCBI lineage: Eukaryota > Metazoa > Chordata > Mammalia > Lagomorpha > Leporidae > Lepus > Lepus europaeus. The sequence continues at coordinate 118,347,814 of NC_084829.1, forward strand.
CATAGGTGCATATTAATGTTGGCTTTAAGGAAGTTTACACAATCTTTCTAGAAAGGAACCTATAATAAGTAATTATTATAGTAGTGCAGTGCTCACCATTTGAGAGCACTAGGAAAAATACTCTTTCTAGCAACAGCAACATTAATGTTTATTAGGTGCTTTCTCCCCAACAGGCCATGCTTTGTTTTACATGTGTTAATACATTTTTTTCTTGCATTAATCCTAGGATGTTGGCACTATGAGATTTTGTTGTTGCTGTTGTTGTTCTAGAGATGAAACTGAAACATCTGGAATCTAAGTCAAGATCACACAATTAGTCATTGGTCAAGTGTGAATTCAAACCAGGTAGATTTTTTTTTTTTTTTTTTGACAGGCAGTGTGGACAGTGAGAGAGAGAGACAGAAAGATCTTCCTTTGCCGTTGGTTCACCCTCCAATGGCCGCTGCGGCCGGCTCGTTTCGCTGATCCGAAGGCAGGAGCCAGGTGCTTCTCCTGGTCTCCCATGGGGTACAGGGCCCAAGCACTTGGGCCATATTCCACTGCACTCCCTGGGCACAGCAGAGAGCTGGCCAGGAAGAGGGGCAACCGGGACAGAATCCGGCGCCCCGACTGGGACTAGAACCCGGTGTGCTGGCGCTGCAAGGTGGAGAATTAGCCTATTGAGCCACGGCGCTGGCCCCAGGTAGATTTTTTAATCATTATGCCTTATGAAAATTATATAAATTATATATCATCTATTCTTCTTAGTACTTCACTTTATGAAGTATCATCCCTGCTCTGCAGACGAAGACATAGAATCTCAGAGAGGGCAAATAATAGGCCCAAGGATATATATGTCATACTTCTGATGGAAGCAGGGTTCCATCCATAATATGTCTGGGTTTAAAACTTCACGCTTTTAAGCAGGATGCTATTAGCATAATAGTAAGAGTTCTAAAATGTTAAAGCATTTTGACCTAGTAATTGAACATTCCTAGCTTTCTATTGAGGGAATAACCAGAAATTTTGATAAACTTGAATGGGCAGAAGTTTTTTTTAAAGATTTATTTTGCTTATTCTAAAGGTAGATCTGTATATATGTGTATAGAAGGAGGGGACAGAGAAAGGGGAAGAGAGAGAGAGAGAGACAGAGAGAGGAGAGAGAGAGAGGGAGAGAGAGAGAGAGAGAGAGAGAGAATCTTCCATCCACAGGTTCACTTCTCAAATGGCTGCAATGGCTAGGGCTGGGCCAAGCTGAAGCCAGGAGCCAGGAGCTTCTTCAGGGTCTCCCATGTGGGTGTAGGAGCCCAAGGACTTGTGCTATCTTCTGCTGTTTTCCCAAGTGCATTAACAGGGAGCTGGATAAGAAGTAGAGCCATTGGAACTCTGATACTGGCATCCCATTATGCCAGCAGGCAATGGCTTAACCCATTATGCCACAATGCTGGCCCATGGACAAAAGATTTGTATAGAAAATAAACTATTGGTAGTATTCTAACTGACCATGCTTAAATAAATTGTGTACATCCATATAATATTATGGCATTACTGAAGTCATGTTTATAGAGTTTTAAATTATATTTAGAGTGACCATGTTATAATAATGTATTGGAAGAGCACCATGATATAAAATTAAATTGTTATGTATTATAAATACTTTCAAAAGTCAGTAGAGAAAAAAAAGAATGGAACATCAACATGTTAATGAGTAATGCGAAATTTGGATGGTTACATTATGAACATTTTGATGTTCTGAGTTTTACATGTCAATTTTAATTTTCCTTTGAATTTTCCAAGTTATTAGAAACCTTGATTTAAATATGTAAAGATCAATGTCAAGTTCGCCTTTTTCTGTTTGCTTCAGTACAAATTTCTCTGAAAAATGAAGCTCTTTACTAGAAGTTTAAAAAATATTTACTATCAGTACATTCATACTAGGTGAGCCAAAATACAGCAAATTATTTAAGTTTGCTTGTTACAGCATTTTTAGTAGTTAAATACAATTCTTTCCATGTTGATCTTCTGATGGAAGCAAATTAAATGTGGTATGTGACCTGTGCACTTTAATAACATATGTTCTACAGCTGACCAAATAGAAAGCATACCTCTTTTGTTTAGAGACAAAATAAGTTGAATTCTCTCCTGCATCAATTGTGTATATAAATTTGCTTCACCCCAAGTGTAGAAGATGATGTGTCTTGCTTCAAACCCTAGTGATTGACAAAAGCAGACAAACAGCTTTCAGATTTCCTCTGTTAGTCCGAGGCAGTGCCTGCCCCCAGTCCTGTATTCACCACCAGAATCACAGAAGCAAATTTTAGGGAAACATCTCCAATTCCAAAACACATTGCTTGACAATTTCTGGTTACATGTTTACTTGCATTTTGTGATTATGGGCATATCAGTTGCTTTTGAGAGTTTAATGTGTATGTAAAGTTTGTTTGAAGAATAATACTACAGAAGACAATATAGTAGGACCATTGTGCACCTCAAGTTTGGACTTGGAAGAAAGTCTTTTAGTACTAGATAAAGATATTGAAGACATAGTCTATCCTGAACTAACCTGGGGAGAAACATCACTGGAGGAATTCTCCTTGAGTGAACACATGAAATAACTGTGGAAAGACAGGATCGGGAGGCAGGACGGGGCTAGCAGGGCCCCCTGCCATCTCTGCCACTTGTGTAATTATGACATTTCATTTCACTGAATGCATGATACACTACCTTAAAATTTTAAAAAAAAGTTTTTTGATTAGTTGTAAAATGTTCCAGAAATGAATCATATGGCATCTGGGAAAGTGCCTCTAGGGGCTTTAAACAAATCCTCCATTAGTCATGAGCAATAGGCTGAGTTATAAAATCACATCTGGAGAATTGCATTTCAAAAGACTCATCCTTTCCCTTTTTATATCACCAGGTGCTGAGCCAGGTGTTCTACATAAATTATCTCATTTGTTTTCTCTGACAACATAATAAGGTAAGTGTTATGAATCCCATTCTATAGATGAGGGAATGAAGGCACAAACAGTTGCCCAGTGTCGGTGAACTCAGGATACAATTTGACACTGGATCTGCCCAAACACCAGCACCTTTGCTCTCTCTAATCACACTCAAGGGAGGGCAGGTCATGCTATTTCAAGGTGCATAGAACATGAAAGGCATGTGGCAATGAACTTACACAGGGTAGTTATTATGTGACCAGAGAATAGAGAATATGCAATAGATTATATACTAGGATCGATTTATGGTAATGTCATACAACAAAGAGGTGAAACCATGTTGCGGGTGTGTATGGGGATGAAATTGCCTAGGCAAAGTTATAGAAGAGACCAGGTGGTTCAAAAGCAATCCAAATATTCCCAGGTGAATTACAAGATCTTGGAAGATTATAGGTGTGGTTTAAAGGCCTTTTTTTCTGGCCCAATTACCTTCTAATGGATGTAGTTTCAAGTACATGCAGGTTTAAAATAATTTAGCTTTGATTGCCTGTGGATGGATGTGAGTTTTGGAGAAACAAAATATATTTTCTTTCCTCTCGGGAGTTTTGTGCATTGCATCAAATAGCCTAAATTAAAGGAATTTCACTGGCTTGTACATATTGATAAAATTACTACTTAAAGCAAGCAGAGGACTTCAATTTTTTAGAAGAAGAGTGAATTAGAGAGGAAATCAGTAAGCTGTGACACCTACACAGAAGTCTTGTTTGAAGTTCAAAAAGGAAATAAGCTATGTAAAAACTTGTTTTTTTTTTTCCCTCAAGATCTGAAATATTCCAGTACTATAGTCTAAGTCATTAGAAGCAGGAATGTGAAGAACTAATTAAGTAACATGGTAGTTTCCATACAGTACAGTTTTCAGGAAGGAAAGAGACATTTAACAGGAATGTTAACCATATGGTGATTCAGACAAATGAATTTAGAAATATAGGACAACACGGAGCAGAGATGACTCTTACTGGGGGCTCAAAATTAGCTAGGCAGGGACAAGTGCATTATGGGGCTTTGAGTTAGCACCAGTAATAAATGGGAAAGTCAGATACCATGCTTCTCTTCGAAGGGAATGCTGAGCTCCTTGGATGTTGATGAGAAGAGTTGTGGCAGAATATCTGCAAATTTCAGATGCAGCCTGATGTTAACTGTTCCTCTGGAGACTGCCTGGGCATGGAATCTGGAAGGTACTCTGTGACCGGCAGCTTGTACCAGATGGACCAGGCCAATAGAGGCATATCAGTCAGAAACCACTCCAGCTAGTTTAAGATAAAGGATTAATTACAGTAATTACAATTACTACATTGATTATAGGATCAGTGGGAAAATAGAGAAAACAGAAAATTAAGCATTCAGAGATTACTTTGAGCTCATGTTACAGAGCCAGCAAAAAGAGCCACCACCTTTCCTATGATCAGTTAAGTTGCCATGATCAGGGAACTGCCACGCATGATCTGGAAGACCAAGAGAAGCCGTGGAGCTACAGCTACGTTTTCAGTTCTTCCTTTTAATTACCTCACAAGTGGAACTTGTGACTGGAGCCCACGCCAGGAGATGTGCTCTGACTTCAGGAAAGCCTATCAGAAGGAAGCTGGAGGGACTGTGCCCTGGTTCACCACATCCAGCACAGCTACCACGTGTTTGGAGGCACCACCTCTGTCTGGGTCAGATAGTTCCTGGAGATGGTTCTCCTCATCTATAATTCTTTTTATATACTTTTTTCTTGACAAAAAGCTTGTTATGTCCACATGATCAAATAGCCAAAAGAACTTAGTTGTTGGATTTACAATTTATGTAACCAAAAGATCAATTCCATTTTCCCCTTCTCTGGAAGAAAAGATGACACCGGGTTCCTCTTGGTAAGGGTCATACAAGGTGGAGTGAACCTTGCCGTTTCCTGTAGAGGGGTTAGTCCAAATACTCTACTCTAGCTGGATGGTTCTTTAGCTGTTGATTGCCCAAAGAAAGTGTGTTCTGATTCAGGTCATGGAGGCAGAGCCACCCAGAAGATATGCTGTCTGAATAAAGGGAGGAGTTCTTTTGATCTAGGCAGTTTTCTATTTTATATAATGTCCACATCTTTCCTTCACAGAAGATTCTTAGGAACCAGGGTTGCAGACATTACTTGAAATCTGCTTATACATGCAGAAAAACATGTGTGTTCTTGGTTTCCTGAACTCTATTCAGGAGAAGTAATCTATGTACCTTCCATATATTTTTAGATGAATATAATTTTATCATAATTTTATATTATTGCAAAAGATGTTCCTTTTGGAGGCTTGTTATTGATATTTTAGAAAAAATGTTACATCACTTTGTAAACTGTATCAAATATAATCTAAAGAGAAGAACAAAATAACTTCAGAATAATCCTATGGAATTTTTGAAATGCTCTGAGATAATGCTCAGGATCTACAAATTCTGTTCTCCTCCCTGACCCCCTTTCTGTGATGCTGTTGGGTGGGGGTTAAGCATGTGTGGAATCGGGTGACTCACTCAATCTCCTGGCAGAGAGGTGGAGTCATTTCCCAGAAGGCCAGTTGGTGAGAGGGGAAGATAGCACCCTGCCTCCCACGGATATTTAATATACTTCCTCTCTGAGTAGGTCCAATAATGCTGAAGGGGCGGAAATCAGGACAGGGCTGGCTGTTTTACACTTTTTACACACACACACAAAAAAAGACATTTTTTTCTTTCCTGTCATATCCTACCACAGAGCTATATCTTTTAGAGCTCAGCTGTGATGATTTTCTGCTTTAAAAAGCCTTTTAATTTTTCACTTGAATGACCTCAAAATGATTTTCAAAATCTATAAATGTTATTATACATTTCCAAGTTAGTTCCTAAAATGTATCATTCTAACTTTAATAGCTGTAAAGGTATAATTTCTGGCATATGGTAAGTATTGGTATATTTAAAGAACTTGTTAAAACACTTAAAAATGTTCCCAATAGAATCTAAATATTATTGTGACTTGCCTTTGTTAACATACAGTTAAAAAATATGGGCAAGTGCCTTTTAAACAATTTTTCAGTGTTTTTTTCCCATTAATTTGTATTTCTATGCAGTTTATCCTACAAGATTTTACTCCACTCTTGAGGGTAAAAATGTTTAAGTTTACTATTATAACTTTATCACATATTGTTTTAAGAATATAATATATATAAAATGTTACATTTATAGTCAAATGTATAACTTGAAATTTATTTTATTTCCTAAGAATTGAAGTTTCATTTTGATATTATTTTATTATCAGTGTAACACTTGACCTTATGGAATGAGTTTTCCTTCCTAGTTTTGGAATTAGACCATTAACTTTTAAAGCAATTATTTGAAATGGTTAAAGTCTACCATTGTATTATTTATTTCTGTCCCCTTTGTCTTTTGATTCTCAGTTATTACCTACATCACATGTGAGTTTCTCTTATTTTAGATAACTTGAACATTAAGTTTTTGATTATATAGCTTCAAGCTATTTTTCAGTGATTTTAAGGATTACAACATAAATGTAAACTTTCATAGTCTACCATGATTAATATTATGCGAAGAAAACTTGCATAGTTCTTTTCAACTCTCTTGTCCCTTTTGTTTGTTATCATATGTATGACAGATGTACTTTGAAAATCTCAGTACAGCATATTATAATTTTTGCTTTCTGTAGACCTTGAAAGGAAAAAGTAATCTTGTTTGTTTAGCTAGGTATCTATCTTTTCTATTGTTCTTTTACTTCTAAAGAGTCAAGTTTTCTTGTTACTTTTCTCTTTTGGTTTGAAGAATTCTAGTCTGTTATTTCTTACAGATCACATCCATTGATGATGAATTTTATTAGCTTTCCTTCATCTGAGAATATTGTTTCTCCTACATTTTTGAAGGAAATTTTTTTTCTGGATAAGGAATTCTCAGTTGATAATTCTTTTATTGTAGCAATTTAAAGATACTATTCCACTGTCTTCCAATTTCCATAATTTCTATTCCGAAATCCATGATGATTCAAATTGTTGCACAGGCATATAGCTATGTCATTTCATTTCCTGTATGTTCTTCAAGAGTTTTGTTCAGAATTTAGGTTATAGTGAGTTCAGGATTTACTTTAAGTTATCTTATTTGGAGAATTGTGAAGGATCTGAGATTTTTTTACCCTACTTGGAGGCTGATTTGTTAGTTTCTATAGTTTAGCAGATGCTGGGAAGAGATGTGATGCTACTCCTAGATGAGATAAATGACTTTATTACTCATGGCACTGCAGGTAATATGAGTCTTATATTCACATTGGTTCACCTTTCTCTCATATCTCATGGTACAATGTAGAATAGTCCAGAAAAGTGCTGTATTAGGTTTGAATCATTGCTTTTGGATGACTTGTATTTTAAAGTGACTGAGAGGAGTTGTTGTCATACATTTTGCCTGAAAGGACACATTATCTTTTTATATAATGATCAGGAAAAAAATCTGCCTTCTGTCTTAAAAAAAGTTATCTCCATCACCCCAGGTTTTTTTCCTAGACAAATATGCTTGAATACATAATCTAGAAGAAAAGCTGTTGTAAAATGTCATAAATGTCATTGAGAATTGTCCTCTAATAAGGAAATGCTGGACTTCTTGAAATCTGCTAACACCTAACCTTTAAGATTTAAATAATGTTTTGCCAACTTTTTTTTTTAAAAGATTTTTGTTTAAATTTATTTGTAAGATAAAGTCACAAAGAAAGAAGAGAGGCAGAGAGAGATATTCCATCTGCTGGTTCACTCCCCAAATGGCGGCCAAAATGGTCTGGTCCAGGCTGAAGCCAAGAGCCAAGAGATTCTTCTGGGTCTCCCACATGGGTGCAGGAGCCCAAGGACTTGGACCATCCTTCACTGCCTTCCCAGGCACATTAGCAGCGAGCTGGATGGGAAATGGAGCAGCTGGGACTTCAACCAGCACACACATGGGATGCTGGTGCTGTAGGCTGTGGCTTTAATGTACTGCGCTGCAAAGGCAGTCCCCTTCCCAACATTTTTTCAAATACACCAATCTTTTTCTACTCTCTTTTTGGGACTCTAATGTCATGAATGCAGAACTTTGGATAATGTCCCATAGGACTAAGTCTCTGCTAATTTTTGAGAATATTTTTTATTCCTTTTATTCAGATTGAATAGTTTCTATTAATTTAGCTCCAGTTTCGTTGAGGTTTTTGCTGTCATCTCCAATTTCCTGTTGGGTCCATTTAACAGATTATTATTTTAGATATTGCTTTTTTAGTTCAAAAATTTCCATTTGGTCAATTTTTTTGATGTGCATTCATCTATTGATCTAAAAATGCTTATCCTTTCATTCATTTCAAATACGTTCCTCTTTAGTTCACAATGTATAGCTATAATAGCTGCTTTAAATTCTTTGCCTGGTTATTTCCAACACTTGGGATATCTTGGGAATGTCATCTTTTAATCATATCTTGAAATTGGTCATATTTCCTCTTTGCAAGAATGTTATATTGTATTGGCTCTGGATCCAGTTATGATCTTCTGAAGGATGTCGATATTTAGAGGGCAAATAACTTGAGTTGGCTAGCACCAAGTGTTCTTTCTTGTCTTTTTGTGGTTTATGTCTCAGTTCCATTTTCAAAGCACTTTTATTGCTAGATTAAATTGATTCTCCACATGAGTAATTCAGGTGTTAGTCTGAGATGCGGGCTGTGGTTTAAGTGTCAGTTACTTCTCAAAGCCTAATTTACTCTGCTGGTTTGGGTCTGTTCCATACATGTACATATGAACAGTATGCCTAAGACTTGTGTCAATTTTACTGATTTAGGGGAGGGAGACCCCGTTTTCTAGCTCCCGGAGCTCTGTGATTTCTTCACAGCCTCCAGTCTGCTGCATCTACTGTGCTGTATCTCTGGCCAGGAATATGGGGTTCCCTGGATATTTTATGACTGCTATTCTTGTCATGCCACACAAAGATGGGTTCATCATAGGGACAATCTTGTGAGAAAGAAAATAAAGGGGGAACCATCTCCCAGTTTCTTTTCCAAGTTTCCACTGCTCCCTGCAATCTGCTTGGTTTCAGTTACTTTTCAGAGCCCTCAGTACTTTTTTGTAGAGTTCTCAGTTGACAACAAATTTTTTGCTGTAGTTGACTACAGCAGTGAACTGTGAAATGTTTCTATCTAGTGCTGGTTCCAGAACTGCTCCTATCTCTTAATTGTTTCAGAGATGATGATTATTTTCTCTGAATGCTGTTCTGAGAAGGAATGTCTAATATCATAGAAAGCATCGTGATTCTTTGCTTTTCTTTCTTTTTTTTTTTTTTTCCTCTTACCCCAGAGCCCTTCTTCACCTAAAATACACAATTTCCTCATGTTCACTCTTGGCTTTCTAGTGCTGCCATCAATAATTTTAGGCCAGTTCTCATTGCTTAGTTTCTCAACTCTTAAAAATCTCATTTTCACAGTAACCTGATCCTGGTTATCAGGTGAAACTCATTTGATAAACTAATTCTCTTTAAGGTTCTATTGTCTGATAATGGTTATCTTTCTACTCAGCATTCCAGTATCTACTTTTTTTTTTAAAGATTAATTTTATTTATTTGAAAGACAGAGTTACAGAGACAGTAGAGACAGAGAGAGATCTTCCATCCGCTGGTTCACTCTCCAGATGGCCACAACAGCCAGAGCTGTGCCGATCTGAAGCCAGGAGCCGGGAGCTTCTTCCAAGTCTCCCATGTGGGCACAGGGGTCCAAGCACTTGGGCCATATTCCACTGCTTTCCCAGGCCATAGTAGTGAGCAGGATTGGAAGTGGAGCAGCCAGGACTAGAACCCGCGCTGCAGGACAGGGCTTTAACCCACTGCGCCACAGCACCTGTCCCCCAGTATCCACTTTAAAGTGTTTTTGGAAGGTGACTTTGTACTAAATCTAAAGCTTCATCTCTATTAGTAGAATTTTGCTTGGTTATCAAGTAATTATAGAGGTACTCTCATAAGAAGGATAAATTTTAACAAAATACTAGAGTAGTTATGATTGGTTAGTTATATGCGATAATTCTTGTGTTCATATTTTATAATAGGAACTCACATGGTAAATTAAAAATCATATTAATAAGAATATATAATTTAGTAATAATTTAGGGTTTTTTCCTATAATTTTTTTCAACAAAAAAATAGAAAACCACTCAGGAACAGTTGGGATTATCTTTTTGTTATTACCCTCATGATGACCTTTAAGATGTCATTAAATAATTTTTCTAAATGAAAGGAAAATGGTAAATATAATGAACTGTGAAAAATAGATAAGGCTTAAATGTAAGTTTTAAAATAGTAAAAGCTACATAGATATATTTTCTACCCTTCCTTCTCTCAAGCTGCACATACCTGCCTGAGATATTTGTAGAATTTAAACCTAATCTTATAAGTCTTCTTCATAGTGCCTAAAAGTAATATATGAAACATTGCTCAATAACACAGGATTTGGGCAAAATAATTGATAGCCTTTAAAATTTAGTCTAGGCATCATATGCTTTATAGAGTTTCCCTGATTCTTACCAAAAGAATGAGCACTTCACTTACATATTGTGTTCTCGTGGCTTAACTGATAGTCTCCCTCAGTGGATTCTGAGTCTTCAAGTCGGAAACTCTGTGTTCTTCCATCTTTGATTCTTCAGAGTTATAATAAATACTCATATGATATCTACTTAAATGGAGCATGGAAAGTTAAAAAAGAAAATAACAAAAGAAAGAGGATGGCTCCCACTAAGGTTGTTATGATCCAGAAATGACAGGTATGGATTAGACAAGTGTCAAACATGCAAGTAATTGGTCAAAATTAGAGGCAAAAAATCCAGAGTTCCAAAGTTCTGTTACATGGGTAAGAGGACCCAGTGCATTTGTGCTTACTTTGGGTTAATTTATAGAGGATTCATCCAATCAGAGAGGCAAGGTAGGCCAGGAATGAATCTGCCATGGCCTAGCATAACCAACTGGGGTGAGGTCCCAGTGGTCAGAGCTCAGAGGTGAGCCAGGCATTCGTGACGGTAAACAATAAAAATGAAGAAACTCTGATTTCAAGAGCATAACCTAACCTGATACAGTAGTTGAGGACGAGAAGTGATGGCCACAAGCATCTTTTCTTTGGTGCTGTTTCACAAACAGCCTTTAAAATTTCATTTCACCCCTATTCTTGAGGTATTTGGAAGCTTCAGGACAATAAACCACATAAAACAATAAAGTACTTATTAAGTGCCCATTGTGCACAGATACCTATGCAAGGTGCTACCTTCTGTGCTAAGGGAAAGCTCAGTAAAGAATTTGCTTTAGGCCAAAGCAATATGACCTGTGTGTGTATGTGTGTTTGTGTGTGACTTCAACTGGGCTGAAATAATGTGTTTCAAGCTTGGCCTGGCAGAAATCCATGCTGTGAAAAAGCTCTAAATAATATTAGGGGAAAATTCAACAAAGACTTGAAAACCAATTAAGATTTATAGGTTAGGGTAGGTGAAGCATTTTTCCCTTGTGTTTTACACTTTTTTTTTCTTTTATCCATCAAGATACTGCACTAGATTCTCCTATGTGATAAATAGAAGTTTATTAACCCCATTTGGGAAACTAGTCATTCCAACACCTGAGTTAAATAAGTACTTTTAGATACCTTTCACATATTCAGTGTTTTGCTAAATGCTATTGAGGACAAAAGAGAGTTCTTGGCATTATTGTGCCTTTGAAAGTTTATTGGAGATGACAAATGGAGCAGTATGGGAAATAATAAGAAGGCTTACAGCAAAGATCTTGAATGCATTTAACAAGAAAATCATCAATATGTTTTCTCCTTCGGATTCCTCAGATTATACCAATCATGAGGATAGTGAAGGACTTGGAAGACCACTTCAATTACTTTTGAATCTAGGTCCCTGGTTGGCTTTGATCCTGTTCTTGCCATTCTATTCTTTCCCCTGGGTACCCTTGGCTAATTTGGTATCCTTCCATAGTTTTTATACTGGTGCTCTGGGTATGGCAGAACTGTAGGCAGTCCTGGGCTAGAATTCCTACTCTCTAATTGGCAATATGAAAACAACAGAGCAGCTAATAAGCACTATGTGAGTACATTTGAAATAGCTGGAATGGGCATAAGGAGAAAGCACAGACTTTGTAGCTTGTATATGACTGTTATAATTGATTCTGTTTCTCTTAAATTTGAGAGGAGACAGGTTTGCCTGATCCACTGGCAACTCTTATGGTCAACCCTAGAAGGTCTTATTTTAGGTGACTTCAGCTTGGTGCCTGAATTCACAGTAAGTGCTACCAAATAACCTAGAACATATCCTTCAGAGATAGTGTACTAGACTTTTGATTGCAAGGGACAAAGCTAGCTCAGTGAAAGGAAATTTATTTAATAGAATAAACTTGTAAACAAGCTGGGCCTTTTCAGAAGGGAGTTGGAAACTGGAAAACCGATAGGAATGGAGGCAGCTATTCTGTACTCTGTGGGTTTCTGAGTTTTGCTTTTTTTGCACATCTGTTTCAGCCCCTTGTTTCTTTGTAAATATTGACTTTTTCCAAGGCATTTTAATTCTGTAAATCTCTTTCTCTCTTTTTAATTTAAAATCATTTGAGAGAGAGAGAGAGAGAGAGAGAGAGAGAGAGAGATAGGAGATCTCATCTGCTGGTTCACCCCTCAAAGGCCCATAACAACCACAGTCAGGTCAAAGCCAGGAGACTGGAACTGCATGCCAGATCTCCATGTCAGTGGCAAGGACCCAAGGAATTGAGCTATCACACTCTGCCTTCCAGGATGCATATTTGCAGGAAGCAAGAATGGAGAACGGAGCAGGGACTCAAACCCAGGTTCTCTGATATCACTTATGGGTATCTCAAGTGGCAGCTTAACCACTACACCAAATACCTGCCTCGGCTTGGATGGAGGGAGTATGGAATGTCTTGGCTCAAAATATCAGGGAAGGAGCTGTGCTGGAAACTGGTGACCACATTTTACTCAATCACTGTGGCTATAGGAGCAGAGTCAAGTGGTAACTATGGGGTCACCAAGCCTGCCTCCATAGTATCTTCTGTGCTACAATAAAATATGATATCAATTTTGCAGGAATCCCCAAAACTTACCTACAAAAGTACCTATGAGTGACATCCACCCACTATGCAATCTTTCTTTGCCAGACTCAAATCACTTTCCTAGTTTTTAGGGAAACAGGATGATTCACTGCTTTTCCAGAGTCCAGAGTCTGAGAGCTCTCCCTGCTCCAGGGCCTAAGGGATCCACCTGCCAAATTGAAATAGTTACTTTTTATGTTTCCTTAAAGAAATGTTCAGGGAAATGTGCTGTCATATGCAGGAAGCTCTGGTGGCCTGCCTGGGTAGCCCAGATTTCTGAATTGAACACCAGCATTATATGATTTGGACACTAGTGTTTTCCTGATCACACACAGTATGGGTGAGTAAAAGAGGGAAGAGACTAAATGGCCAAATTGAATGGGGAAGGACTTTCAGTGGGGAAGATTTCTTCATGTGACCATTCTCCTTTCAGAAAGTAAATTATTTGGTGCACACTAAAATATCAGAAACTAGGGAATCATTTTTATTTCATTCATTCAGTGACTATTCTCTGTTTGGATTCTGTGTACCCAACACTGTATTAAGTCTTGTGACAAGTTATTTGGCTTCTTATATGCACAATGGCTACACAATTTAAAGCATCCAAAGTAAAATCAAAAGGCAGGTTGCTTCCATCAAAAATTCTTTAAAATTTTCAAGATGGTGACTAGAACGTGAAACCAAGTGTCTCACCCTTCTAAGTGTGAGGCCCTGTGCCAGATGCAGCTTGTCTGTTCCTGAAGCCAGCTCTGACTAATGTACCTGGGAAGCTCCCTTTTAATTCTTTCCCTAATCATTTCACAATAAAAACAGGGGGAACCTTATTTACTTTTCATATGTAACAGTTCTATGAAGGAATTTCAAAACGCCTATGGAAAATAGAATTAAAAATAAATTTATTTTGATGGAATAAAATTTGAACTTCATGTATAATGTTCTTGAAATGCACATTTCCAAGAACTTTTTAAAAAAAGATTTATTTATTTATTTGAAAGTCAGATACACAGAAAGAGAAGAAGAGGCAGAGAGAGAGAGAGAGAGAGAGAGGTCTTCCATCTGCTGTTTCACTCCCCAGTTGGTTACAATGGCCGGAGCTGCGCCGATCCGAAGCCAGGAGCCAGGAGTTTCTTCTGGGTTTCCCATATGGGTGCAGTGCCCCAAGGACTTGGGCCATCTTCTACTGCTTTTCTAGGCAATAGCAGAGAGCTGTATTGGAAATGGAGCAGCCAGGATACAAACTAGTGCACATATGGGATGCTGACACTGCAGGCGGAGGATTAACTTACTGTGCCACAGTGCCAGGTCCTCCAAGAACTTTTTGAACATCCTCAAGGTAGGAAGCCCTGGTGATTCTTCCCTGATATTCCTTCCATAGACTGTTATTGAGCCACAGGTAAAACAGCTCACAGTTTGCATTTTTTTCAAAGAAGAAAATTCTTTACTTTTAATGATATGTTATAATGTAGTTACAATATTGGATAGTCTGCAGTCATTAAGTAATTAGTTCATTATAAAGGTATTTCCCATAATGATTTCCATGTTAAAATTTTCCTTTTTCCTGTGTTTTCTTATTATTGTTTAAAACTTTCAGCTGGTAAGTTTATAAATTCTTTTGTAATAGCTGTTACATGCAGTTAATTTTGACTTAATTTGTATCCTGGATTATGATCATCTACAACATAGCAACTCAATGCACTTAAGCTGAGGAAGACAATTGGCTGGTAGTGTTTCAAAGGGATACAGTGATTTTTACGATGCCTGAATTTGAGAATTGCAAGTATTTATTATGCGAAGCCAGAGGGAATTGGTTTATCCTGAGGGGAAAATGGCAGTTTTCTACAGGCTGTATAATGTACCTTAAAATAATTTAAGTAATAAGTTTCATCCCAGTATTTTCATTAACTCAAGAAACATGTATTATAAAATACTTCAGGCTGATGAATCATAAAAATTCTATTTTTTTTTAAGAAAGAGGAACTTACATAAAATATTTAAGTGGAAAATGTTCTATAGAGAGAATAAAGGTTTCTGAGAATTATTTGTAAAAATTATCCTCTGTAGCATTGATACTTTGTCTGAAATTTAATGTATGATTATACTGTGAAGGTCATTCTCTTTTTCAAGAATAAATGTCTGAAGTGATTTGTCTTCCTTTGTGGATTCCTTTTCCCACTTTGGTGCTCCCGTGGACCAGGGCTGCAATCCTCTGCAGGGCTGTCTCTCACTCTCCCATTTGCAGGTGCCACTGTGTCAGGGACAGGGACAGCGCTGTGCCAGGTGCAGGCGGCCACTGCTGCTCTGGACTTACAGGCTGCCATCCACAGGCTTGCTTAGGGGCAGTCTGGTTCTTGAGGCAGTAGAAAGCTGACTGGCAATCCACCGAAGCTTCGTTTCTCACCACTGGGAATGATTAGATAGTCTGTTACTCTGCACTCGTTATCTGGTAGTAAGTGGAGATCTGCATCTTTACCTCTGCTTACCTTGCGGTCTTCTTGTTAGGTACAGCCAGTCTGCCATAAGCTTGATGCACTCCTAACCTAGCTTTTTCCTGGAAATGAATAATGGGAGATTGAGTTGGCTGAGACTGAATCTTCTGTCCATGTTGCTATCGGGCGCTTCTCTCTGGGCTGTATTGTACTTCAAAGATACTTGAAGAGAGACTTCAATGTCTACCAAGCATAATTTTTTCTTAAAGATTTATTTATTTGAAAGAGTTACAGTTACACAGAGAGAAGGAGAGGAAAAAAGAGAGAGAAAGAGAAAGAGAGAGAGGTCTTCCATTTGCTGGTTCACTCTCCAATTGGCCTCATTGGCCAGAATTATGTCTATCCGAAGCCAGAAGCCAGGAGCTTCTTCTGAGCCCCCCAAGTGGGTGCAGGGGCCCAAGGACTTGGGTCATTGTCTACTGCTTTTCCAGGCCATAGCAGAGAGCTGGATTGGAAGTGGAGCAGCCGGGACTCGAACTGGTGCCCATATGGGATGCTGGCACTGCAGGCAGCGGCTTTATCTGTTGCACCACAGCACCAGCCCCTATCTAGCATAATTTTACTCTACTTTCCACTTCACTAGACAACTCTTCCATGGAATGGACATGCTTCTGAGGAAATGTGCATCATTTTTCCAAGGATTGCTTTTTAGAAGTAATTATACATATTTGTGTCATACAGTGTTATGTTTTGATCAGAAATGCATACTTTTAAAAGGAGAGCTAATATTATTATGTGATTTTATTTATATATCTACGAATCTATATTTACATCTAGGACCAAAGGAAGCTATTTATGACGGAAGTTTATTTTGGTTCACAGTTTTGGAGGTTCACAGTCCAAGTTTGGGCAGTCCCCTTGGTCTGGTGTCTGAAGAGGGTGGTGGACGGTGGGATGTATGTAGAGAGAGGATCACATGGTGAGCCAAGAGCACCAAGCACAGCTGGGCTTGCCTCAGGCTAATCAACCTTCTCATGAGAACTACCTTGAGACAGCATGTCCTCAACAACCTGAAAAAACTTTCCTCTTGTCCCACCTCCTAACCACCACAACTGGACAACCAAATGGTAGCTACCTGGTTCTGAAATTGTGCAAGCAATGAATTGAGCCCACAAGCTACATGGCTATTCTTTAGTGAAGTCACTCTGGCTTTGAGGCCTGTGTAGAAAGCAGTCATTGTTGGTAGCTATTTGTGACTGATCTTGATTTTGTTTCTTTAGCACTTATTTTGTACTTCAAGGTGGTCACACAGACATATTTGTTGTTATCCTGAAGACTGATAGATGCATTTTCTACATGAGTTTAATGACATAGCCAAATAGGCATTCTTTTAGTTATCAAAGAAACTCTGAGTGAAAAGTTAATTTTGGCAACTTTAAAGTTATTTTCTGCTTGTGGTCCATTAAGATGTGAATACTTCATTGGAGATTTCTTTGTTTATAGTACTTTTCTTCTTCTAATACCAAATAAGATGTTGTTAGTAGGATTTTCTGTTAGAATACATTTTAATCTGTGTACATGCATATCTCTTCTAGGAAAAGAGAAAAATATTCATTGATTATAGTCCAGGGATACATGAAAATGAGGAAAGGGCTCTCATCTAAAAGATAGTAAGATATTAATATCATAGAGTATCAGGCAATATGTAGAAATAAAAATCAATAGTATTCTGCCACTATTTAATTTTTATTGTATTTATGATGAGCTGTTAAATATAGTCAACCATGAAGTAAGAATTCAAAGAACTTAGACTTTTAGAAGTATTTTACTTGGGGGTAAAAATAACTTAGCAATAGGTATGAGTTTCCTTTGGTCCTTGAGTACTTATGTAACTGTGCCCACCTGTATAAGCACACAGTTCTGAACAGATAACCACAGCTGTGACATTCATGACTGTTCTGCCCAGAAATTGTTTCTGATATTTTCTGTACTCTTTCTAGACCTGCTGCTTCCTGCAGTCATGTTTTGGGTGGCCCCTAACTTTACCTGTCTGTTCCAGGCACTTACCTTAGGAGTACTTGTTCTTATGGTAAAGTTAGTCCATCTTTATCTCACCACCAGATACGATATTTTCTTACTTACCTGCTGCATTCATTATAGCAGTAAGAAAGAAGTTATTCCTTTCCTCAGTTAAAAAAAAACAAACTTAAAAATGTAGCTGTCTTACCTAAGTAAGTAGAGTGCATATAAGAAGCATCCCTAGCACCCATTTTATTGAGTCATTATTATCTTCAGAGCATACAGGTGAAAACTGTAGGTTTCTAACATACCTGTCCTTCTTTAATGTTTCACACTCCATTTAGAGGAGAATTATGGAACAGGAATGTTCATCATATATTTAGAGATAAGCTATAAAGGACAAGTGTTTCAGGAATATATGAAGTTCACCCTAAGTCCTACATGACTGATCCTGATCTTTTTTCTAATTATCTGGTTGGTAATGAGTGGAGAGAGGGAGGGAAGGGTGGAAGGGGAGAAAGAGAGTGAGAAAGAGAAAAAGAAAGAGAGAGAGAGAGAGAGAGAGAATATCTTCCATCTGCAGGTTTACTCCCCAGATGGCTACAACAACTTAGACTGGGCCAGGATGAAAGCTAGGAGTCAGGAGCTTCAACCTCGTCTCCCATATAAGTGCAGAGGCCCAAGCACTTGGGTTATCTTTTGCTGCTTTCCCAGGAGCATTAGCTGGGAACTAGACTGGAAGTGAAGCAGCTGGGATTTAAATGGGTGTTCATATGGATTGCTGGCATGGCAAGCAGTGGCTTAACCCACTACATCACAGCTCTAGCCACTTTTGGCTTTAGAGGAAAATGTAGAGGTGACGAGGAAAGGGGATTTGGGGTGGCATGGGGAAGCTACAAACCAAGAGGCCGAGAAGCAACAAAGATTTGATCTACTTCAACAAGGTCCTGAAATCAGCTCTGCACTGATCACAAATAGGCTTGGTTCTCATTACTTGCCCTCTTTGGCTAAAATGATCGAAAGTGAACTGTATGTGTAAATTTGGGAGTAAACTCTAAAGATCAAAGTGTGTAAGATTCTGTCCAGTAGTCAGTCTGCAGCGTGCTGTAGGCACCAGTGAGTCTCGATTTCCTTCCCAGTCTCATCTCTGGCCCTCTTTGGTCCTGGTGTTCCTCTTCTCAGTAAATGGTATCTTTGTTTACTTTGGTTCTATCTTCTTCTATCTTTGGTCATCTTTGGTTCTATCTTCTATTTCTCTCAGGCTATAGGGACACCATAAAATACAAATTCATTCCCATAGCCTCCTGGCCTATAGGTCCTGGCTGCTGACTAATCCTTGACTTCATCTCCTTTATCCTCTTTATCCACATTTTCCACGTGGCACTCAAAGGCCATTAACTCTTTGCTGTTCCTGAAATACATACACATGTTTCACCTCAGGGCCTTTGCTCATGTGGGTCTCTCAGCCTGCAGTCCTCTCTCTTTGCATATCTGTTATCCATTTGGTTCACCTCATTCAAATCTCTGCCTATGTAGCACTGCATTAGAGGGGCCTTCCCTGGGCATGATTTTGTATATCCTGCATTATTTTTTCCATTTTAGCACTTAAATGTCATGATATAATAATATGTACTATTATGTTATGCTATGTATATATAAATGTATTGATTTATTATATTTCTTTCCCACTAAAGCATGCTGTATTCATTTTCTTGTATCTATTATTTTTCTTTCTATTATTCTAGATTTTCTTTTATCTATTATCTAAAGATTTGTTGAATCAATAAGTAAATCAGCAAACAAGCAGGTGAACTTCTTAGGAAGTATCCATAACTTAGAACCATGTACAATAAAATAATTTTATGGCTAAGGCAAAGGGAAATAGCTACTGTGGACTACATGCCCATCTTTTAGAGAAGTGCCTTGACTATGTGGTACCGTAACTCTGTTGGCTGGAGTGTCCTACAGCTTCCTGTATGATCTGGTGAAACTGATCTCTATTTTATGGCAGGCACCTCCCCTGCCTTTCTAGAAGAGTAAGTGCTTCGTTTTCTTTGCTTCATTGGTGTTGTCATTTGTTTACAACATCACTGTGCCACTTTGACCCACTGTGGTACTTTCTAGACCTGCTCCCCTGATAGCTTGAGATTTTTCATAAAGACAAGTGGTGCTTTATTCACTCCTGTCTTGGTGTGGCAGAGTAGATTTTTCTGAAAATGTCTCCATCTGTACATGATCTTTCTTCTGCTCCAATTTTAAAGTAACCTTTGTTTCTATCCGCTTTTTTTTTTTTTTGTACATCTTCCTGCTGCGTTGTCAATGTGTGGCATCTTCGAACATCTTAGAACTATGTGGGAGGCCCTTGTACCACAATAGCTTGTCTTTAGGGAATGCTCAGATATAATTTTTAAGTTGCACTGAAGGACACATTGACTTAGGCTTCTAAATGAAGACTTGTTATTATTTAAGTGAGAAATTGCCTGCCCATGATGACTGTTCAGCATTGGTTTAGAGATCAGAATATGATGTCTAACTTATTTCCCAATGATTATATAATTAAAAATGAATTATATTTGTATCTTCAAAGAGGGAGGAATAAATGCTATGACTTACATGTTTGCTTATGTCCTATTCAAAATCTAGTACATTTCCTATAGTTTCATATGTAATTTTCAAAATCATCTTACTTGATCATTTTAAGTATGCAAATCCAAATCTACATGTGAAATTTTGCAAGAAGAGAAATTCAAGAATACCTAAGTATATTACAACCACAACATGATGGGCCACAAAAGACAACAGTACATTAAAAACCAAAATCCTATAAGATTCAAGAGACTGAATTGCTAATAGTGGCATCTGTGGCACTTAGGACTAAGTGGATAGGTTTGATGGTGAGACTACTTTCTGGACTGGTAGGAAGGAATCCAATTATGCCATCTTTTTTTCACATGAGATGAAAGTGCTTTCTTTGGGAGGAATCATGACTAACCTAAGAAAATGTAGAGCAAGCTGTGGCATCTCTTCTGAATTCTTGCCTGCTCTATTTTTTACTCATCACAAGTCACTCAGTCACTCTTACTATATGGTTATATGATGGGCTCTGCTCCTCTCTGTAGTGAATTTTAATTTTCTTATTTTTATTTCATTCTAATTTTAGACTAATGTTATAGCAGGGCAGACTTTGCAACTGGAAGAATGTGAAATACAAGTTTCATGTGTGTGGGGCCATTGGGAAATCCCCTCCTATTCCTCATGTGGTGAATGGTTTACTTGAAGTGAAAAGAAAGTCAAGGAAAATCTCCCCTTGGTTATTCATTTTGTGAAAATCTGAATCAATGTGGCTAAAGTTTCTCACTTTATTTTGTAGCTCATATAAATGTATCTCTCTCTTTTCCTCTTAGTCCCATTTGGCGCATACTCTTTAAGATATTATATGTATTGTCAGTGATTGAAGGCAATACCCAATATTTCTTCAGGGGAGAAACAACATTGACTTTTTTGTTAGTTCTTTCAAGTGGAGGTTTAAGACACTTTAGTATTTTGGAATTATATGAACTATAAACCAGGGCTTCCTCGAGGCTGTTCTTATTTTAAGGAGATTATTTTTGTTTTTGCAGATAGTAGATTCTAAATTAGTTAGCTGGCAGAGAAGATATTGCAGAAATAGATTCATTTTGGAGTAGCAAGAGGAACTTTCTACTCTATAGAGGGCTCTGTTTACTAATCAGTCTGAGTTCCATATTTTTACTAAAAAAAGATTGTTTGGGGGAAGAATTTAGCCTAGCAGTTAAGACACCCATGTCCTATACTAGACTACCTGGGTTCAATACCCAGTTCTAGCTTCTGTCCTAGACTCCTGCTAATGCATGCAGACTCGAGGAGGCAGCAGTGATGGCTCAAGTATTTGGACCCCTGCCACCAAGTGGTAGACCTGGATTGAGTTCTTGGCTTCTGTTTTTGGCCTGATTCTACCCAGCAGTTTCAAGAGTCTGCAGTATGAATCAGCAAATGGTAACTCTCTCTCTCTCCCTTTCCTCCTTCTCTTTCTTGCTTTTTCTCTCCCTCTCTGTCTCCCTCTCTCTCCCTCTAACTCTCTCCCTCTCTGTTGTTCTGACTCTTAAATAAATAAGTAAACAAGTTTTTTTAAGAACTGTGCTAAATTGTAACTCAGATGGCTTTTATTGAAATAAAACTACTCTGGAAACAATAGGATGATTCCAATCTTTGCTTATTCTGTATCTCCATAGAAAGTTCATGAACTATGGGAAGGAAAATTAGAATATAAGCTTATATTCTAATATAACAGGTTGTGTTGTTCTTATTGTTTTCCAAGTGTCTAAAATAGCTTGCAGCATAAATATAAATTTAATAAGTTCTCATTAAATGAATGAAGATTAGTGGGTTTTGCATTTATAATGTTATTCTTTATGTTGAAGATGTCCCTTGCAGCTCACAATGATTAAGAACAAGTGTTTTGGCAACAAGCAGTCCTGGATTAACTATTGATTTTGACGAAGTTACTATATATTCCTTTAGGCCTCAATCTCTTTATCCAAAAAGTTGATAAATGGGGTGCTGTATATAAAACCCTGTGGAGTATTTGGCAAATAATAAGTTATTGATAGATGGGCTTTATTATGAATAGTGGATTCTGTAGGACATTTGCTTGTAGTGAAGCAGACAAAAAATCTACTTCAACTAAATAGAAAGCATTTAAATGACAAGTCAGAATTTTTTTATCCTGACTTTTTATGTTCCAGAATAGAGTACGCCCTGCCCTGCCTGAACCAGAGCTATAGCTTATTCTTGACTTGTGGCCTCTCTTTATTTGTCTGGAGAACTGAGTAAGGATATTAGGGGTCTATAATGTGGGTACTTAATGTTTTTGTAAAAAATGGAATTGAAAAAAGTTTATATGGGGGCAAAAAGTTTTGAAATCCATACATAGATTATTTTTTCACAATATGCATTTTCCATGAACTTTGGAAGTATTCTCATTAAAGATAGCAATTGTAGGCAAGATTGGGGGGAAAGGTAACCATGAACACAGTTGGTAGGAATGTAAATTTGGAAGGCAGTTCACTGCAATGTTAAATACACAAAAATCTTATGATCCTGAAACCCACATCTGTATATATATCTGAAGGTAGTGAAATCAGGATCTTGAAGATGTCTCTGCACTCTTGTATTCATTGCGGCATTATTGACGATAGCCGAGATACAGAAACATCCTAAATGCCTGTTTGTGGATGAATGGATAAATAAGATATGATACATGCACACACACACACACATGCACATATACACATGAGAATACTACAGGAAGTTCATGTAGTAGTAAAAGATAAATTAATTTTGGTGCAAATGTTTTTTTCATAACATACAATTTCCAAGAACTATTTTTTTTAAAGATTTATTTATTTATTTGAAAGTCAGAGTTACACAGAGAGAGGAGAGGCAGAGAGAGAGAGAGAGAGAGAGAGAGAGGTCTTCCATCCGATGGTTCACTCCCCAATTGGCCGCAACGGCCAGAGCTGTGCCGATCCGAAGGCAGGAGCCAGGAGCCTCCTCTGGGTCTCCCACGCGGGTGCAGGGGCCCAAGGACCTGGGCCATCTTCTACTGCTATCCCAGGCCACAGTGAAGAGCTCGATCAGAAGAGGAGCAGCCGGGACTAGAACCGGTGCCCATAGGGGATGCCAGCACTCCAGGCCAGGGCTTTAACCCACTGAGCCACAGCACTGGCCCCATCCAGGAACTTTTTGAAGACTCCTTATATTTATCAGGCATGATTGTGCTTCCTGGAAAGGGCCATCACGGTAAAAGAGAAAACTTGAGGCATACTGCCTTTGTCAAAGTCAAAAGTAAAAGAAGGTCATGTTGAGTATGGTGCGTATAGCTGGTCAGTTAACTCTGAGACTGTTTTAGTATAGAGATCTTAAATAAGAGTGGAAAGGTAAAAATGAACACCAGAAATACTATTTAACTAAAATATTCTTCAGTCTTTGAAAACTTATGCTATCATTAGCCCTGGCAGTTGGAGAGATAAGAAGATGACTTGGGGAAAGATATCAGTAGCAGGACACAGGATGCCTGACTAGCCACAACCAGCGATCTTAATAGACATATCTTCAGCATCTTTAGTCCACCTGGCTCCCTTGGTTGCACTGTTAGCATTGCCACAGCTGTTTGCAATTACCAATGGTCTCAAGAGATTAAGTAAATGACATTGAGATGGACAAGAGAGGAAAATGTTGGTGTCCAGCCACGTGCTACCAAATTACATCTGATGGGTTCCCAGACATATTTGTGAGAAATTTGAGGGGAACTCATTCTCATACCATTGTAAGTAAATACAGGTAAAATAGAGTTTTGGAATTGTTAATATAACTTTATTTTTTGACTGTAGACTGTGAAGTGTGGTCTACTTTGAGAAGAAATATGTCAACGTTTGCACTGTTGTTACAAAAAACTCAGAAGATAATGTTCACTTGATAGAAATTCATTGTTATATGAATTTCTGCATCTAAAGAAAGTGCTTAATTATCATTCCTGAAAAGATATTATTTTGGAAGAAAACAAGATTCACATTTTAGGCATTTGTATGTATTTCTGATTTTTCTGTAGAATCAGTAATAAAATTCCTTTTGAGAATTATCCAACAGAAATCTGATTGTCATGATCTCTCATTTTAGAAGGAGGAAGGAAATTATACATCAACTACACTTAGTGTTGCTCTATATCCTCTTAGGATTATCTTTATTAGACAATGTTTATGAAGAATGAAATAAAGTGTGTTGGTTCTACAAGATGGGAAAAAAAGATGACATTATGCTATACTTTTTTTCTCTTTTCAAAGTTTAGAAAATATAATGCCATGTGTATTTTTATTTTGTTAGAGTCTTTCCATCAGTGAATATGTTTATTATGATTAATATTGCATTTCACAAGCTATATTTTGTATTTTAATACAATAGTACCTCAGGATATTTAGTTAAAAAGAAAGTTTCTAAGTGTCAGTCCTATCTAAACTGAATGAATCTGAATAAAATGACTAGGATTATTTGTTTTGCAATGTATTGTGAGCCTAGCAGCCACAAATCCTGATCCCTTCATACACTTGACTAGTATAATTCTAGATTACTCTCTGTGTAAATAGACATGGAATGATAGAAATAATTTTAAAAAGATAGAAGTGGTTACATATATGACTTCAAAAATGAAAAGATTGTTAAATATAATGTTGAAAATTTAATTTTACAGAACTAAAACAGTGATATAATTATTACCTAATTCCAGATTAATCTTTATTTGTTAGACATATTGGCTCCTGAGATATCGGTCAAAATTTAAATATTTGATGTTTATATCACAAATTTTTAAATATATATTTCAAATTTATAAAATATGCATTGATTCATTTTAAGCGAGATGGGGGATTAGATTATAATTGAAGATTTAGATTTTTGAATGCCGAGACAGAGAAAGAGAAGGAGAAATTGACTAAGATATTTGGTGCAGAGATTAAATTGCAGCTTGATCCCTGCATTTTCTATTGGAGTCCCTGAGTTCAAGTCTTAGCCCTGCTTCTGATCCAGCTTCCTGCTAATGGACACCCTAAGAGGCAGAAGGGGATGGTTCAAGTGTTTGGATCCCTGCTATCCTTGTGGGAGAGCCAGATGAGTTCTAGGATCCTGGCTTTGACCTGGCACAGGCCTGAACATTGTAGGCATTTTTAGAGTCAACCAGCATACTCTTTAGCAATCTCTATCCACTGTCTCTGCCCTGTAAATAAATAGATAAGTAAAAAATAGTAATAGAATATAGGGACACTGTTTAATAGTTGTAGTTACCACAGACCTAGAAGTGATAGAAAGTCCTGACATTACCCCTCTGATCTTTTTAATAGAGGGTTATCTTATATTAGTTGGCTGCTGATGTGCAAAACCATCTAAAAGTTAATAATTTAAACAATAGTTAGTGTTCATGAACTTGTAGTTCAGATGGATGATTTTTTGAACTGCATAAGGTTTGTCTGATCTTAATTGAGCTCACTCATACCTCTATTGTCAGCAGGCACATCTGACATGTTTGGGGTCCAATAGATTACTGTCTAAAAATGACAGGAATAGCTAGGCCATGTCTCTTTAGAGGGATAACTTCAGCTTCTTTTTGTAGTAGCTTGGGAGGAAGTTAGACATGGAGGGTAGTGGAGAGGAGGCTATTACTGCATAATAAACCAGACTAAAAGGTAGTACTAAAAGCTCTTTTACTTTGTTATTTTTCCCGAATCTAGGGGTTGTCTTGTCAGTTTTGATCTTGGCTGGGCTTGCACATGTCTGAGTCACTTAGCTGAATGGTTGGGATCTTCCTGGAATAGGATATCAGGAGGTTGGTTGCTTTTGGCCAGCTGAGTGGCTTATTATTCCGCAGACTAGTCTGGGATTGTTCTCAAAATTCTGGACCAAATTTCAAGAGACAGAAAGTAGAAATGTTTAAGACTTTGAATATCACAGCTTAGAAGTGGCACTCTGCCACTTCTGCCCATTTTATCAACCATATCAAATCATAAGAGCAACCTAGCTTCCAGGGTGGGGAAATAAATTTCACTAGTTCCTGAAAGACACTACAACTTCATATTACAAAGGCATGGATAAAGGGAAGGGTGGAGAAATGGGGACATTTTTCACATAAATATTCCACAATCTAAAACTCTGAGTAACTGGTTTCTTAACAATAGTAGAGATGGCCTTTGGGGTTTTGTGGAGTCAGTTCTGTGGATTATTGGCTGAGGCCTTACTTCTTCCATCTTCTCATGAAGGGAGCATACTGGTACTCAAGGCATGTATTGGAATGTGGCTGATGACAACACTGGATAACTCCTAAAATACATTGGACTTTATCTCTGTTGCTGCCCCCTACAATTCCAATATTTAGGATTGATTCATCTCCTTGAAGCATTGTCCAATGCTTTGCTACATTGCATCTTCTGTAAAATTTGCCAGTCCAGCCAATTGAAGTCAAGGTGTGGTGAGGTATAACCCTTTCTGGTATTTCAGGAGGAATGTGGGCTGGGTATTACAGAATTACTATTTTAGTGGTATAGTATTTTGGCATACTAACCAATGTTTCTTTTTCTTATAATACTGCTTGGCTTCCCTGTTCCTTTCTCCTCATTTTTCCTAATGCACTCTGTACAGGGCTAGGGATTATATATAACAACAACAACAACAACAAAAATCAATTCTTAGCTTTTTAAATTTAAGAGGGATGGAGGGCCTTATTATATCTTGAAAAGCCATGAGTGTGGCATAAATGGTAGGTTACTCTTACTACTTAGATTATCCTGCCTTTGGAAATAAAGAGAATGTCAGTCAGATTGAGGGAAGGAGTGAAACCGAGGAAAGAAAAGAGTAAGTGGGTTTCTGTGAGTTCCTGAGAAAGGGGTATGTACCTGGTTTATCTGTAGGTTTGAAGCCCTTTGTGTTAAGGGAGCACTAGAAATGCTGAAAAGTTTGAGGTCTTTATGAGAAGAGACACTGATGGTTTACTATCCAAATTATAATCAGGAGAAACTAGATTCCCTTGAGAGGGATGGGTCTAATATGGAGCCAGAGCCAGATCATGACCCTAGATTAGGGAGATGTATAAACAGGCGGGTCCTATATCTCACTGTAGGGCAGGAAAATGGGTAGATGTGTCTCAGCTTCCTCAGTCATGGTCACAAGGGCTGGCAAATCTGTAGACACCGTGGCCTTCTGGTCATGCTGCACAAAGAATACATTGGCCAGGACAATAGAAGTCTTGGAGTGGCTACTGATGTCCACAGCAGATTGCCTTACATCTCAGCCCCCCCTCCCCAATACTTGTGCTGTGACCAAAAAAAATATGACGGTGGTATTCCCTCTTATGAAATTAAGGCAGCAGCCCCTCACCTCTGAACTATCTGCAAGATAATTCTGAATCTGTTGAGTGTTAACCCCAATGAGACTAAATTAAATTTAGAAAAGACAGTTTATTTTTACCTAGCAAGATTAATGTTTCTGTTAGTATTAAACAGGGTTTGAGAGTTAAATACACTTATAGAAATACCTCACTTCATTGATTCCAAGATATTCACTTTTTCATATTTTAACATATCTGAAATTGAGCTGTAGCTCACAAACTATGGTATATCATAGTTTGGTTGGCAGTGATTTTTCTTTCTTAATGGTACATAAAACAATAGTGCATTTTACAAATGGTGTCTTAAATTCAGTGAAATATGGTATAATGAAAGTTATATCTTTGCATACTTAGGATTTGTAAATGCCAGTAATTCAAGACCCACAACTCATTACTTCTTGGCACTTCTCTCTTTATTCACAATGACACCTTTACTTATAATCCTACTTCAAAATTACATTGAGAACTTAAAATTGTGATGGCAAATAAAATGGAATAAGCTGGTAGCTGCTGCTCAGAGTTGAGCTGAATGTCGTTTCAAAACAGAGTGACAATGACATGGTACCATAGGTCTGTTTCCCAACTATCATTAGCATTGTCATATTTTATTAAGGGGTTCTCTGCCATTCACCAGCACATGTGGTTCTTCTCTGCGTGGGTAGCAGACGGTGGGACAGCATCCCTGGTGGGCCTGTTCTTGAACACCATGAAAAATCCCAGGGTCCATTGACCCTTGAAAAATCCAATGACAATTTTATTGAAAGCTAGTGTTCTCTGGAGTACAGGGGTAGAATAATGCCTCCTTAATATTCTCCCATGCATTGAAATTTCCTTTCTTCAGAGATTAGTCTAAAAATTCATTCAGTACTGCAAATTTCAACTTTCTTGTTCTAAGTTTTGCTCCCCCAGAGTGACCCTATGCTTTCTTTTTTTTAAGTTTCTAGTCTTATTCTTTTTTTTAAACTTTTTTAATAAATATAAATTTCCAAAGTGCAGATTTTGGATTATAGCGGCTTTTTCCCCCCATAATCTCCCTCCCACCCGCAACCATCCCATCTGCTGCTCCCTCTCCCATCCCATTCACATTAAGATTCATTTTCAGTTATCTTTATATACAGAAGATCAATTTAGTATATACTAAGTAAAAATTTCAACAGTTTGCACCCACACAGAAACATAAAGTATAAAGTACTGTTTGAGTACTAGTTATGCCGTTAATTCACATGGTGTAATACATTAAAGACAGAGATCCTACATGGTGAGTAAGTGCACAGTGACTCCTGTTGTTGATTTAACAATTGACACTCTTATTTATGGTGTCAGACCCTATGCTTTCTTCATGTCTGTCTCCACCAAGTTGTTTTCCCTCTGAAGAGGCACTCTTGTCAGCAGGCTTGACCAAGCTGAATGCACGCCCATCCAAAGGTGACACCTTTGGAAGTGTAGCTTCCATGGTGGAGTGTCCTAGAATCTGCTTTGTGTTGTGATTCTATTTGAATCTGTATCTCAATAATTCTGGATATTGAATCTTCATAGCCACATACAGCCATATATGTAATCATACATCTGTATCGTACATGTATGTAATCATACCCACAACATCCCAAAGAAGGTGCAGATATATCCATCACCAGAGAAATAAAATAAGACTACTAAACAATCATGAATAAATGGGAAGTGAGAGGAGGAAGCAAGACATTAATATTTGCATTGAGTCATCTTTACATTGGGAGACTGTACCTCTGGGTGATGCCCTGGTGCACTTTCATTGTAGGAGCATGACATTAAGTTCTCAACGTTCTCAGGGTTTCTCCCAGGACTATTCTGGAAACTTAATATCAGAACCTAACCATGAAGAACTAGAAGAAGTTTTAGAACCTTCAGAGTTTCCAAAGTGAAGGATATGCAAATAAAAACATTATTCTTTTGATGGTATTGCCTGTCTCTTTAGAATACTAATCAGATTCTTAGGCTATGCAAGTATCTAAATGTTATTGTGTTTTACCCAAGAGTGCCCCCAAACCATCTGATAGGACCAAGAAGAGTGTGGGCTTGAGTGCAGAAAATCCTCTTTTAGAAAGTTATTCAAATTTGCTTGTGATAAGCATAGTACCACCACATCTTTTTATCTCTTTACCCAGGAAAAATATTTTAGATATTATAAATAACCTTCCTCTGTAACTCGTGCTTTTTCTTCATTGGTTTCTACAAAGAAAATACGTTTGATTAGATTAGAATTGCATTATAAATTATTCACAATAAAGAAAATTAGCCATGGCATTTTCGTCTTCCAAGGACACCAAGAAACAACAGAATTTTACAAGAGTACTTCGTCTATACTTGGTTGGATTTAGCATAAAAGTGTTGTGTCTTAGACCTCATCAAAGAGGCTTTGCTACTGAGAATTCCAAAGGAGCTTGTTCTCACAAAATTGCTTCACCTATAAAGTATGGTCCTCTCTCACAGACTCTAAGGATAATATTAAAGAGAAAGACTACATAAGCTGAAACTAAACTGCATTTTTCTCAAGACAGAATAAAAAGTTATGGGATATATATTTCTGGTGCAAGAGTTGCTATAATAGTTTTACAAAATTCGGCAATATATATTAAAATCATTAAATATATCCATAGCTCTTTTTGTATTAATTATAGGAATTTTTCCCAAAGAAATCACTAACAGTACACATAGAGTTTCTTATACAAAGGTACTCTAAAAGGTTCATAGGAAAATGGGATTAAAAGATGAATTTATTTCAGTATAAAAATTCGAAATCCATGTACTATTTTTTAATAATACACATTTGACTTGAAGTTTGTGAAGACCCCTTGTGGAAGATGGCTTCTCACTGCATTATATTTATTTGCAAAAATCTGGAAACCACATGGATGTTTGACAAAAAGTGTCACATCTTGCTGGTACTCAAATTCTTTGCAGCATCTCCCACAAAAAAGTGAAAGCCATTTTTCCACCCCTTGAATATCACCTGTCTTTGTGAATTGATTTGACCAATAGGATGAAGCATCAATGACACATAAGTTCCATGTGTAGATGTCAAGAGAACTTCTGGCTTCTGTTCTCTATCTTTATGTCCTGCTGCCATGTGAACAAGTCTGTACTAACCTCTTGACCCTGCAGGTGTCTGACATGTCAGTGGATCCAGCTGACACTACATGGAGCCTTACAGACATCCACACTGTTCATCCACAGAATTCTGAGCAAGTCTGGGGACAGGTTGCTGTGCATCAAAAACTAAATGATATGCAGGAGTATTTTAACTCAATGGGTCCTACAGTATACTGTAAAATTTACTAGTGTCTCACAAGGCATCAATAGAGATTTGGGAATACACTATATAATAATGATCAAATAGGTATATAATCTAATATATAGCTATGATAAATAATTTGTATACTAATCTTTTATAAAATAACAAGAGAAATCATGAAAAAGAAAACTATCATTAAATAAGCATTGGAAAACTTATAATTACCACTCCTGTTTAAAATGCAATCATACACATTAAAATATTAAAATGAGCAATTATGCAGTAAATAAAATTTTTAAGAAGATCTTTTCATTTTTAAATGTTTATTTTTATTTATTTGAAAATCGGAAATGATAGCTTCTATCTATTGGTTCACTCCCCAGATGCTCACAACAACCAAAATTTGGCCAGGATAAACCTAGGAGTCTACAACTCCATCCTGATCTCCCAAGTGGGTGGCAGGAACTCACATACCTGAGCCGTCACCTGCTGCCTCCTAGGATGTGCATTAGCAGGAAGCTGAATCAGATGCAGCATAACCAGGACTCAAACCAGGCACTTTGATATAAGATGCAGGTATTCCAAGCAGTAGCTTTACCTGCTGTGTCCCACTGCCAGCCCCAACAAATTTTACAAATAGTGTTTCTCATATATTTTTTATAAAGACTACTTGCTTTTCCCCTGTAATATCCTTGAATAGCATACCAGATGCTACTACTCCAAAGAACACAGTAGAGGAGAAGCAGTTTAGTATTTACACTTTACATCATTAACCATTATTTCATATTTGCAAAGTTTGTGCTAAAAGCAAATGTTTTTATAGGACATAAACCATGGCTTCACTTTGT
Organism: Lepus europaeus; assembly: GCF_033115175.1. Taxonomy (NCBI): domain Eukaryota; kingdom Metazoa; phylum Chordata; class Mammalia; order Lagomorpha; family Leporidae; genus Lepus; species Lepus europaeus. The sequence goes on from NC_084829.1 coordinate 118,379,361, forward strand.
AAAATACATTTCACATTATACATGCTATACATACTGAAACAGTTTGGAAATTAATTTTGATAGGTATATTATTGGGATAGTATGATTGTGACTTATTTTAATTTTTTTAACTTTTATTTAATGAATATAAATTTCCAAAGTACAGCTTATGGATTACAATGGCTTTCTCCCCCTGCCCCTTAACTTCCCTCCCACCTGCAACCCTCCCCTTTCCCGCTCCCTCTCCCCTTCCATTCACATCAAAATTCATTTTCAATTCACTTTATATACAGAAGATCAGTTTAGTATATATTAAGTAAAGATTTCAACAGTTTGCCCCCACATAGAAACACAAAGTGAAAAATATTGTTTGAGTACTAGTTATAGCATTAAATCACAATGTACAGCACATTAAGGACAGAGATCCCACATGAGGAGCAAGTGCACAGTGACTCCTGTTGTTGACCCAACAAATTGACACTCTTGTTTATGGCATCAGTAATCACCCTAGGCTCTTGTCATGAGTTGCCAAGGCTATGGAAGCCTTTTGAGTTCACTGACTCTTATCATATTTAGACAAGGTTATAGTAAATAGTGGAAGTTCTCTCCTCCCTTCAGAGAAAGGTACCTCCTTCTTTGATGACCTGTTCTTTCCACTGGGATTTAAAAAATTAACTTTAAAGTTAGTTTTTTAACTTTAAAAAATTTAAATAAAGGGAACAGATTTTATATATACAATTCAAGAGCATCCACCATACTCCCCCTACCCTTTCTTTTCTTATTTTAATTTTCACAACAACATACTTTCAATTTTCTTCATAATCATAGGCTTAATCATCCACTAAATAAAGAATTGAGCAAGTAGTAAGTAGAAGAAACACTGTTCTTCAAGAGTATAGACAAGGGCTGTGGATTTTTTTTTATAATGCTCTGTTTAAAAATTTTAGAATGAATATATTATTTCATAATTTGTTTAAAAATGATGGTTTTAGGGGCCAGCACTGTGGTGCAGTGGGTTAAAGCCCTGGCTTGAAGTGCCAGCATCCTATACGTGTGCTGCTTCTAGTAACGGCTACTCCTCTTCCCACACAGCTCTCTGATATGGCCTAGGAAAGCAGTGGAAGATGGCCTAAGTCTCTGGCCTCTGGACCCATGTGGGAAACCCTGAAGAAGCTCCTGGCTCTTGACTTCGAATTGGCTCAGCTCTGGCCATTGCAGCCATCTGGGGAGTGGACCAGTGGATGGAAGACCTCTTTCTGTCTCTACCTCTCTTTGTAACTCTGTCTTTCAAACAAATAAATAAAATAAATCTTTAAAAAATGATAGTTTTAAAAGTACAATGCCAAGGTCTTATGGAAAGTTTCCAAGTTACTGCTGCTATTGCGTGGAGCACTGACAGAGTCTTGCACATTCTTTGCACTGCATATGCCTTTAGTGTTTCATGAGCCATTCCTTTAAAGAGCTCATGTGCAAATACTATTTATTTCATTCTTATTATTCTTTAACATCTCTAAAGCACAGCCTAAGTGCTAGTTAATCGGTCAGCCAAATAGTGGAGGCCCTTTTAAGAAATTGAAAACATACCTCTAGAGAATATACTGGGCATCACAATATTTTTATATAATTTGTTCTATAATTTTAGTAATTGCTATCTCAGAATACAAAGCATATTACATCTAAAATAGGATTTACTTTCTTTGAGCCCAGCTAATTACTTTGCTTTACAGGTTGTTTAATTCCTGATCAATAAATTACAAAGTTCTAGACAAGCCCTTATAAAATACTGTCTGATTAACCATGTTTGTAAAATTTTAGGGTGAAGGATTACATGCACCTTCAAATCTATGTTTCCCAGTGTTCATGCTTTTATTATTGTCTTCTCACGTGCTATATATTCAATAAGCTATTACTGAACAACGTGCAATGTCTAAACTAAAACTCCACACCATAAAATAGCATTACACATTATGCCATAATGCTGGAATTTTATGCCCCCATAAAATTGTTTTAGGAAATGATTTTTGGGTCCAAGCTTTAGGCCTTTTTCCCTTGAGCACATCTCATTTTAAAGCAGTTTAGCTGGCATTTATTTTTCTTAAAAATCAAACACCATGAAACATGATAGAATATTGATCACCAACACTTACTGTTTTCAGAATCCATTATCTCTGTTATGACAGAGAACTGCATGGTTTAGTAGCTCATGATTCACGGGAAAATTTCAGTAGAGGTCTCCTGCAGTGCACAAGATGGCATCAAAGGCACGGAGAAGTCCTTGGAGCGCTCTCTGAACCCTGGCTCTTCTTTGCTTAGAGTATGGCTTTAGAGTCAAGATTTTGGCCTGCTCCTAAATACGAACTGCTGTGATGACTAGCAATAAGTTTCTTAACGTCCTTTCTCTACATATGACAGTGACATTTTACATTCATGAACTGGAATTTATTTATGATATTTGGAGATTTCCCTGGAGCTGTTGAGAAGAATAAAAGGCATCAAGCAAACAAAATGATAAATCACACAAATCATGTGATGGTATATTACTAATGCTAGCTTTAACCCAAACAACTCCTCGAAGAGCTCAAAGGGTACAACAAAACAAGGGGAATACTTGATATCTTTATAAGAAAAAAATTAAAGAATATCTTGTTTTTCTCTAAATTTCTAATTGACAAATAATATACATAAGGATAGACCAGAAATATATGCTCCATATATTACTGAAAAAAAAAGCAAGAATATACTTTGCAATTTAAGTCTTCTTAAAAATTGAAGAGAGGTGGGATTTCATGAAAATTGACTTTTGTAGTTCAAAGTATACCATTGAGAAAATGAAAAGAGGACTTATGGAACTGGAGAAAATATTTGTAATCATGTACCCAACAACTTGATTGTCTAGAATTTATAATGTACGATGAATCTTAAAATTCAATTATAAAATAATCAACAGCCCAACTAAAAACTAAAATTTTAGCCCAACTAAAAAATGAGCAAAGGATCTGAGTAGACATCTCTCCAAAATATGCATACATTTCCAATAAATACATGAAAAGATGCTTAATATTGTTAGCCCTCAGGGACAAGGAAATCAAAATAGTACCTACTAGGATGACTATAATAATAAAAAAGACAGATAATAGCTAGTATAGGAAAGGATGTGGAGTAACTGCAAGGTTTTATACCACTGGTGGGAATGTAACATGGTAAAACCACTTCAGAAAGCAGTCTGGCAGTACCACCAAAGAAGAATAACAGAGTTATTATGAAACCCAGCACTTCTCCTAGGTACAACTCAAGAGAAATGAAACCGGGAGTAGGCGTTGTGGCACAGCAGATTCAAGCACTGCTGGATGCCTGCATCCCATATCAGAGTGTCTGGACTGAGTCCTGCTTCCACTTCTGATTCAGCTTTCTGCTGATGCTCCTGGAAGGCAGTGAACAGTGGCCTAATTGCTTGGATTCCTGCCACTCATGTGGGAGACCCAGATGGAGTTCCTGATTCGAGGGTTCAGCCTGCCCTGGCCCTGACTGTTGTAGGAAGTGAGGAATGTACCAGCGGATGGATGATCTCTCTTTCTGCCTTGCCCTCTCCCTCTACCTTTTAAATACAGAAGTGTTAAAGATTAGTAAATAACAATGTTTTAAAAAGAAAAATAAAAACATGTCTGCACAAAACGATCAGGAATAAATGTTCATACTATTATTATTCATAAAAACCAAAAAATAGAAACCTTTCAAATGTCCTTCCACTGATGAATGCATAAAATATATCCATACAATGCATTTTAATTTACTTGTATTAGGGAATGGAGTCCTGATACATATTTCACCATGGATGACACTTGAAAACATTATGCTAAATGAAAGAAGCCAGTCACTAAAGACTAAGTTGTGTCACTGCCTTCACATAGAATGTCTAGCATATACAAGTCTATTGAGACAAAAAATCGATTAGTGGAGATCTAGAGCTAGGGAGATTGGGAGAAAAGGGAGGGTGGCCACACACACACACACACACATATGGTTTCTTCTTTGAGATGATGAAAGTACATTAAATTATATTTGGTATAAAGTGTTACATGCCATATAAAGCACTGGAAGACAGGATCTGGAAGGTTCTGATCAGAAAGAAAATGTAAGAAAATGGAAAGTTAGTTGCCTATTTTGATCAGCTTATGGTACCTATGATTTCTTATTTATATAAAGGGAACAAATTTCATGCATTTCATATGTGCAATTTTATAAGAGCACAATAGTACTTCTTACCCTACCCTCCCTCCCTCCATTGCTTCTTCTTCCTATCTTGTTTTTCTTTTAAATTTTTATAATTACATACTTTCAATTTACTTTATAGTTGCAAGCTTAACCAACCACTAAATAATAAATCAACAAGTAGTAAGTAAGAAAAACCACTGTTCCTCAAGAGTATAGACAAGGGCTATAAAGAATAGTCAGATCTCAAAATGCCAATTTTGCTCATATACACTACTTTTTTAATATTCTGTTTATTAGATACCCCAAATTTGGGAAAACATGATACTTGTCTTTTTGGGACTGGCTTATTTCACTAAGTACAATGGTCTCCAATTGTTGTGAAAGACAGGATTTATTCTGTTTACAGCTGAGTAGAACTCCATAGTGTATATATACCACAATTTCTTTATCCAGTCATCAGTTGATGGACATCTGGGTTCATTCCATATCTTAGTTATGTTAGTTAGTGAGTTGTGATGCGTATTTTTGAAATACGTAACTGTACCCCATAAAATGTAGAAAAATTACATATTAATAAATTTAAAAAACAATAGAAACATATTGTGATAGTTGTCTATTTCTGTGACTATACTAAAAGCCATTAAATCATGCACTTTTAATGAATGAATTATGTGAGGTATGAATTATATCTCAGTAAAGCTGTAAATAAAGAGAAGTTAAAGGAAATGCTCTTGGTTTTGCCAAAAGTGATTCCCCGTTCTACTAAAGATAACATAGTCCCACCATTCCTCTCATATTCTCCTTACCGATAAAAACCGTAGCTATAATTCAGCAACAAGCAGAGGAGTGCTCTGAACAGAGGACATAAGACGCCAGGAAACCTAGAGATCGCAGGACTGGAAGAGAGAAACGGTGGTGAGTTCTCCGGTTTTCCTTATTGTCTTCCAACATGTCTGATACATAGCACTACAGGAGTCTCCTGCCTGGACTGGCAACACACACTTACAGACAAAAAAAAAGGTGAAGAAAATATTTGCTCTTTAGGCAAAGGATCAAATATATGGGGTCTAACAGCGGAAAACCTGTCTAACAATACCTGCCCTACTCCAGCCAAACACCTTTGGAAAAACCAATCCCCGCCTCCCACCCACCCTGCCTTCTCTTTCAGCTGTTCCCAGAGGAAGTTGATTTTTTCACCACCCCTCCCATTCTCTGTCCCAAGGAAGAAGGCAGCATACTGTGAATCCCACATTGTGCTAGTAGGACCCAACTGGGAGTTGTTTTTCCATCTCTTGCCCAGCAGAGGCAGACAGAAGTTATTTGATTTCCCTGCTGATGCATTATCAGCAGAATGGAGGGAGGGAGCTGGTGTTCCATACCCTACCTGGCAGAAGCAGGCAATCCTCTGATTGTTCTGCCAGAGTAGAATTGAAGAGGCTGTGGGAAATGGATCATGTTTTCTCACATGGTGGAAGCATATTATGCACGGATTCCCCCTGTCAAGTTAATGTCTAGTGCTGAGCTGAACCCCCAGGTCCCGCTCTGCAGAGATAAGCCTTACAATGCAGTGCAAGATGAGGCTACTTGGCATGAGACTAAGCTTCAGCACCTGCCATCCTATGCCAGCAAGACCTTGTAGGGAGCGGAGATGATAGTCCTACCTGGAATTGTGAGGTAGAAAGATCTGGTGGCAGGTAGAGTAGTTGAGACCCTGCTTTGCTATCTCCTCCCCTGGTGTCAGTGGTATCCAATAGGGAGCTGAGTTTTTGACTCTATCATATAGCACAAGCACATATAAGTCAGCTCACACACTTTCTCTTTAGTGACAGTGGAGGTGATCTTATAATCCCCCTCAGATCCAACAAGGTACTGAAGGTCAGTGGTAGGGCTCAGAGGGAAGCTGATCACACACATTCACCCATTCCTATTCCTCTAGCTTGAAAAGGTGGTCTAGATGCTGAAAAAAAGATTCAATATGATATATCATTTCATAATAAATCCAAAATGTTCAATGTATAGTAGCATTAGTCACCAGACTAAAAACAAGTAAGATAATAACATGAATGGGAAAAGGAAATCTACAGACATCAATACTGTATTGAACTTATCTAACAAGTTAAAACAGCCATAATAAAAATGCTTCAATAAGCAAGCATGAACTCTTGCAACAAATGAAAACAAAAAACAGAAATTTTCAGTGAAAACCTAGAAATTATAAGAAACTGAAAAATACAGGAATCAAAGTGATAAAACTTTCTGGAGAGTCACAGTAGTTGAGTGGAGATGACAGAGAATAGAATCAGTGAGCTTTCGTAGAGATCAATAGAATTTAGCTAATCTGAAGATCAGAGGGAAAATGGACTAAAAGTAAATGAACAGTCTCAGAGACTAGTGAAATAATAACAAGAAAGCTGACATTCATACTATCAGATTCTCAGAAGGAGATGAGAGAGCGAGTCTGAAACATTGGTTGAAGAAATATACACTGAAACCTTCCCAACTTGACAAAGATGTAGCTTAAGAAGGAAAAAATAAATACCAAATTTATTAAGCCCAAACAAACTACAGACCATCAGTGGATCTTATACATATTTTTACTTATGAAAACTAAAGACATAAACAAAAATAAATCTTGAAAGTAACCCAAGATAAATAATGCATTACTTACAAGTTGATACCAATTTGAATGACAGCGTGTTTCACATCTGATATCACGGAGACCAGAAGAAAGTAGCATAACTGTTTTTCAAGGACAGAAAGAACATGAATGTCATTTGTGAATTCTATATCCAGGAAAAATATTTTTCATAAATAGAGAGTAAAGATTCCTAAATTGAAGGAAACCTAAGATGATTTTTGTTAGTAGACTTATTTTTTTAAAGATTTTATTTATTTTATTTGAGAGAGTTACAGACAGTGAGGGGGAGAGACAGAGAGAAAGGACTTCCTTCCATTGGTTCACTCCCCAAATGGCCACAACAGCCGAAGCTGTCCTGATCAGAAGTGAGGAACCAGGTGTCTCCTCCCTGTCTCCCACGTAGGTGTCTCCTCCCTGTCTCCCACGTGGGTGCAGGGGCCCAAGCACTTGGGCCATCCTCTATTGCTTTCCCAGGCCATAGCAGAGAGCTGGACTGGAAATGGAGCAGCTGGGACTAGAACCAGCACCCTTATGGGATGCTGGCAGAGGATTAACCTACTGCACCATGGCAATACTTTGCAATACTTTATGGCCTACCCATAGGTTGGGAAATGGTGTAACATGGTCAATAAATGCGTCCCTGAGTTCTAATGTCATTATAGAACTTGATTTGTATTGCAGAAAGCAGCAAAAATGGTCAGAGGTTGCTTAAGGTTGCTTAGTCACATGCTTAAGGAATTATAACTAATACAATGTATTAAATGTAATAAATAATAAACAGGAAGCCATTGTAATCCATAAGCTGTACTTTGGAAATTTATATTCATTAAATAAAAGTTGAAAAAAAAAGCCACAACAACAACAAAAATAAATAATAAACAGGATTGAAGAGGGGAAAATACTGCAACATGGAAAGTAGTCCATACAGCAGACTCATAGGATGGCATACACTTTAAGTAATGCTCAACAGCTTCACAGTCAGCCCTAAAGGCATTCTGGTCTGGCTGAAAAGCCCACAAGAGCATTTCAGGCATGGAAACCTAGGACACTCGTGAGAAAAGTGTCCCTCCATGGAGGACCTCCCTGAGTGAGACCCCAGTGGAAAGAAGTGATCATCAAAGAAGAATGTACTTTCTCCAAAAGGAGGAAAGAACTTCTACTTTGCTCATGAACTTGTTTAAAAACTGATGGAATCTGTGGATTCAGAAAGCTTTCATAGCCTAGGCAGCTCATGTCAAGAGCTCGGGCGATCACTGACATCATACATAAGAGTGTTAATTGTTAAATTAACAACAGGAGTCACTGTGTACTAACTTCCCATGCAGGACCTCTGTGCTTAAAGAGTTACAGTATAAGAATTAATGATAAAACTTTTTCCCAAAGATTTGCTTTGTTCTAGTGTGTTATCTTCTTATGTATCATAAGTTTTAGTTATGTATAAATGTTAAATTCCATTACCTATATTCTTAGGTGTTTCTTTAAGGTTAATTAAGTGTCTCAAACATGGGATCTTAGATCTATGTCTCTCTGTGATATTAATGAGACACTTGTTTCAATGCATTTTAATTTGTGCTAAACCTTTGCCTAAGGGATAATTTCTTCTGCACCACACTAAACCCAGAATCTGGGAAAGTGAGGATACAGAATTTCCCAAACAAAGCTCAGGTTTCCAAACAAGAGATAGATAACCTGGGATATGTTCTAACTCCAGGAATGTGTACTCTCTCAGTCAAGAGAAGGGAAGATATTCTCTTTTTATATATATGGTCACCACAAACTAAAAAGCAGCTAAGGATATTTCTGGGAACAGCAGAATTTATGGAATATGGGTTCCAAGCTTTTGTATAAAGCTTTAAAAGGCTTTAAAAGGCTCTGACGCAGACACACTATGCTGGACAGGGTAGCTACAAAGTTATTCAAAAGAATAAGGAGCTTTTAACAGAGCTCCGATATTGGGAATCCCCGATGACAAAATTCTATGGAATATGGATTTCAGGATTTGGATTCCAAGACTTTGAATGAGGCTTTAAAAGGCCCTGATGCAGACACACCAGACACACTGTGCTGGAAAGGGGAGCTACAAGAGGTGTTCCAAATAATTAAAGAGCTTTTAACAAAAGCTCCAGCATTAGAATTCCTAAACAAAGCATTCATAGAAAAGTCCTGTTCAGATCAGTTGAAGCTTAAATGGAAGGGACCTTACCGGTTGCTACTGAGCATGACTACCTCAGTGAAATTAGGATTAAACTTCTACCTCTTAAGTCTCCACAGGTGAACTCAAAAGACATGCCTGACTATTCCTGTAAGCCAATTGAAGATCTTAGATACCTCATCAAAAAGGAAAAGATAAGTAAAGCTTTTGCTTTTGTCACATCAAGACTGCTACACCTTAAGGCAGACATGCTATACTTGCCTCTTTTGATTCTCTCTGGGATCTATTATTGACAGTAAAACTTTTTAATGGTTTCTTCTATTATGATTCTCTATGCTCATGCTAAATAATTTTATAATCTACATAAGGGTAGCCTATCACCACTCACCATCTGAGAGTCAAGTTCCTTCCATTTTAAGGGGCATACCACATGCAATTGGCCTTGTTCCAGCTTTGCTTATGCTAATTAACAAATTTATATGTTTCAGAACTCAACAACTTCTGGGAATAACTGACCATGTAGGGGACACAGCCATTGGTGGTGACTGAGACTATTCCAGCTCATCAAATGAATTTGTTAGATGAGATAGGCAGAGACTTCCAGACCAGGATAGGCCCAGCCTATCTACATTCCTAATAAGTGCTACATTCCTAATAAGCAGGAAGCAGCTATAGAAGATATGATGATTCTATGCCATTCAGCATCCCTTAAGATTAAGGTCTGGAGTCTCTGAGTGGGGAATGATATAGGCAGGTAGATAGCATAAAATCGATTGGATTTGTGAGCTGGAAGACCAAGCCCCTTGTGTGATATCATGCCTGTACCTGACACCACCTGCATACCCACCTGCCAATTAAACTATGTAACCACTCCCCCTTTGGAAGCAAATAAAAGGCCTGGAGCATGGTGGGCCCTCACCTGGTTGCCTCCTGAGCACATGGCCTTTGGGCTGCTCACTCTCTGCTTTCCTGCCTGCATACTTGCTCCACATGGCTTGTGGCCTGCTCTCTGCCTGGTATGGACCCAACGTAGCTTCTAGACCTCTCTTTCTCCCCTAATTAAAGTCCTCACTTTCCTGTGTATTCCTTTCACTGAATAAAATCTTAAAACTTACCATGTTGTCTGGTCTACTTGAGCCAGTATTCAGAATTCTTCTCTGAATAAGTGGCAAGAACCCACAGGGCTATTAATATTTAAAATTATTAATAAACAGGCCAATATCAAACTCTAATCTGTTCTTTCTGCATTTGTATCACATTATCATGAATTTCTTAAATCATACATGATGCTCGTAAATCATGTTCTTTTGATGCTCAGTATTTGTGGGAGCCATTATGAAAGTTGTACTAAAACCATAGGGAGGCAAATGGACCTAAAAATAAGTTTCCTATTCTTCACATGAAATGGTTAAATGTTGATACAAGTAAACTGTGACAAATTATGTCTGAGGGTACCTCAAATTTCAGGGACAAACAGCATTAAAAATAATGTTTATCTTCAGCCAGATCCGAATGCCTTAAGGGCTGATTCTGAGGCCAGAGTGTTGTTTAGGACATCATGGGACATGTACTCCATAGAATACTATACAGCAGTAAGAAACAATGAAACCCGGTCATTTGCAACAAGATGGAGGAATCTCGAAAACATCATGCTGAGTGAATTAAGCCAGTCCCAAAGAGACAAATATCATTTGTTTTCCCTGATTGGTGACAACTGAGCACCAAGGGGGAAACCTGTTGAAGTGAAATGGACACTATAAGAAACAATGACCTGATCAGCTCTTGTCCTGAATCTTGATGTACAATTCCATAGGTTTTAAATAGCGTAATGTTCTGAGTATTGTGACTGAAATTTCATATTTTTCTGCTTAGTTTTAGCTGGGTTGTGAATCACCTTTTGGTCCAGTGTATCCATGCTATATATATTACCCCCTCATTAGTCACTTAGTAGTAAAATTGATTATTAAATGAACACTTGCAGAATTGCACTTCTTTTTTTTTAATTTTTAATTTTTTTAATTTTTTTTTTTTTGACAGGCAGAGTGGACAGTGAGAGAGAGACAGAGAGAAAGGTCTTCCTTTTTGCCGTTGGTTCACCCTCCAATGGTCGCCGCGGTAGGCGCGCTGCGGCAGGCGCACCGCGCCGATCGGATGGCAGGAGCCAGGTGCTTATCCTGGTCTCCCATGGGGTGCAGGGCCCAAGCACTTGGGCCATCCTCCACTGCACTTCCCTGGCCACAGCAGAGAGCTGGCCTGGAAGAGGGGCAACCGGGACAGGATCGGTGCCCCGACCGGGACTAGAACCCGGTGTGCCGGCGCCGCAAGGCGGAGGATTAGCCTGTTGAGCTGCGGCGCCGGCCCAGAATTGTACTTCTTTTACAGGAAAACACTGCACATATTTAGGGCTCTGTACCATCTGAAATTTCAGGTATTTGGGTCTTGGAGATTATTCACCAAAAATATAATTAAAAGCTATAAATTATCACAGTTGATTAAAAAAACAAAACCTTATGAACCATATGTGAACAAACAGTATATTTCCAGGATATCCACATCAAGTGTAACCATAGCAGATAGGTTGAAATGAAAGGTTATGGGGACAATGCTGTTGTGCAGTAGGTTGGGTCATTACTTGTGATACCAGCTTCACATATCAGAGCACCAGTTTGAATCCCAGCTGCTCCTCTTCCAATCTAGCTCCATGCTAGTATACTGGGGAATGCAACAGAAGATGGCTCAAGTCCTTTGTTCCTTGCCACTCACATAGGAGACACAGTTGGAGTTCCATGTTCCTGCATGGTCCAGCCTCTGCCAAATCAGCCTTTTGGGGAATGAATCAGTAGATGGGATATTTCACTCCCTCTGTCTAGCTCTCTTGATACCCCCACATACTCTCTCTCTCTCTCTTTCTCTCTTCTTTTCAAACAAATAAATAGATCTTTCTTATTTTTCTGAAAGTCAGAGTTTCAGAGAGAGGGAGACACACACACACATACACACACAGCTCTTTCATCTCCTGGTTCATTCTGCAGATGGTTGCAACAACCATGAAAGGGTGAAACTGAAGCTAGAAGCTTCTGGGTTGCCCATGTGGGTGGCAGGGACTCAGATACTTGGGTTATCTTCCATTGCTTTTCCCTAGCTGTTAGCAGGGAGCTGGATCAGAAGCAGAGCACCCAGGATGGGAACCAGCACCTATATGGGATGCCAAAATTGCAGGTGGTGGCTTTGCCTGCTTAAAAGAGTAGGAGACTCAATAAAGGGGCTCACTAGAGGAATGGCTTCTGCTTTGCCACCTTGATGGGTTAGACATAGTCTAATCATCTGGGAGAGAATGAAGACGGGGTCTTGAGCTGGTGGATGCCATAGCTTTTCCATTGGCTCAGCACAGAGAACAGATGAAATATCCTAGCTCTCAGCTTCCCCTTCATCCTGTGTCCAATGGCGCAGCCTTTATTGAACTACTGAGAACTAGCATCTGTATTGCTAGGATTATGGTTCTGATAGGTGTGGAATAGTCTAACTGATGTTGCAGTAATAGGCTGGTAAATGCTATGCATAGTTTCTCCTCCCATAACAGCACACACCAAAGGGGCAAAACCAATAGTTATCTGCTTCTCTCTGGGAAAGAGATAATTTTTCAAGCATCCAATACACAAATAACCTAGGGGCTTCCAAGAAGACTGATTTCTGACTTGTCTGCCTTTGGGTGTTAATAGAACCTGAAACAATCTGGCCACCTGGAGGAAAGTTATAACCAAGATGGACATTTGGAGTGGCTGTCATTACAGACCTCTTCTTAGTTTAGCATTTAGAAAAAGTGGGGACAAAAAGAACACAGCTTTCAACTTCTCTCTGGGTAAGAAAAGAGCTGGGATAGTACCCAATAATTCATATTTTCTGGGAACAGTCCAAGGGTGCCACTTATTCTGATGAACTGACAGAACACAACAGAGGACAAAGGAAGTGGGTTGGACTGCTATGAAAGTTTGAGATGCCTCCAAAATCTATAGCTGTGGTGGTTGGTCAGGGTCATCTTCTTTATTAAACCAGGCCAGGAAAAGTGACTGCTTTGTCTAATGCATAGACCCCAACACAGAGTTGAGAGAAATAAAAACGTCAGTCAAAGATATACCAAAAAAGGAATAAGAAATCTCCAGAAGCTGACCCTAATGCAGTTGTATGCTATACTTGACAGAGAGTTCCAAATAACTGTCACAAAGGCGCTCACCATGTTCAAGAGGATACTGGGGCTGGTGCCGTGGCGCACTAGGTTAGTCCTTTGCCTATGGCACTGGCATCCCATGTGGGCACCGGGTTCTAGTTATGGTTGCTCCTCTTCCAGTCCAGCTCTCTGCTGTGGCCTGGGATAGCAGTGGAGGATGGCTCAGGTCCTTGGGCCCCTGCACTCGCGTGGGAGACCAGGAAGGGGCACATGGCTCCTGGCTTTGGATCGGCATAGCTCTGGCCATTGCGGCCATTTCAGAGGGGGTAAATCATTGGATGGAAGACCTTTCTCTCTGTCTCTCTCTCACTGTAACTCTGTCAACTAAATAAGTAAAAAATCTTTTTTTTTAAAAAAAGAGGACACTGCATGGACAAACTGGGAATTTCAAGGAAGAGATGGCAAACGTACCTATCAGAAATTACAGATCTTAAAAATGTAATTCTCAAGAACCCTGAAAACTTCACAAAAAAGAATTCAATGGCAGATTATATCAATTAGGAGAACTCCAAGACAGCCTACTGTAAATAATTCAGTCAAAGAAGGAAAAAAAGAGAAAACTTAAGGAACTTATGGAATATTATCAAGTGGACCAATATATATGAGAATTTCAGGAGAGGAGGATAAAAGACCAGAAAGCCTATTTAAAAAAATAATCTCTGAATAGATCTGAAATCTGGAGAAAAGAGTGAGCATTAAGATTCAAGAAGACTAAAGGGTGCTAAATAAGATGAACCTAAAAAATTTACACTGGGACATAACATAACCATACCTAAAAATCAAAGACAAAGAGACAATTTTGAGAGCAGCAAGAGGAAAGTGACTTGTCTTGTACAAAGGAACTCCTATAAAACAATCAATGCCAGAAGGAAGTGTGATAACACATTTAAAATACTGAAAGTAAAAAACCTGCCAACAATAATATATCTTGTAAAGCTGTTCTTTATAAATGAAGGAAAGATGATTTCTCAGACAAACGAAAGTTGAAGTTTATTACTGCTAGGTTTGACTTGCAATAAATGCTAAAGGAAGTTTTTCAAGTTGAAATAAATGGACTATAACATAAGAATGTATAAAAGTCATTGGAAAAGGTAAATATATCATAAGATACAGACAAATACAGAAAAATGTATTACTGTATTGGTGGTGGGTAAATTACTTTTTATGATGAAAATACGTTAGATATTCAATATGTATAGATGTAAATTGTACCTACAGCACAAACTGTATATGAGGGGAAGAATATAAAGTGTAGTGCTATTGCAAGTGACTTAATTTGTCTGCTTAAAAGAGACTTATACCCATAAGACATTTTATGCAAAACTCAATGTGATCCCACACATAAAGAAAAACTATTAAAATTAACCACACAAGTAAAGGAAGGATTGAAAGCATATCAATGTAAAAAGAAATCAACAAGACAGAAAAGAAGATAGCAAGAGAGAAAAAAAGACAAAAGTCTCCAAGACTGATATAAAAAGTAAATAGAGGGTTTCCAAGATGGTAGAATAGCAATGGGATTGTTCGAATCACATGAGGCAAAATTAATAATTAGAAAAAGGATAGAAACTACATGCCTGAGATAAAGCCGTGGGGGAATTTGCAGTGGGAAACCCAGCGAGAATAACAGAGATAGTCCAGGTCCACTCCAAAAGAGCACATAAGGAAATTAAAAAGAGTGGAGGTTCAGACCCCAAGAGGAGAGCACTTCCCCCGTTGGACCAGATGAGAGGGGAATTGTGGGTCCACAGAGCTGTGGATATAAGTGGGAGGGGATGCTTGAAATGCTTTTGAAGTTCCATGTGGGGGAAAAGGTAAATGAACGATTACGGAGGTGGCATCTCCTACCCTCTTTCTCCACCGTGCAGGGACCAGTAGCTGGCTGGCCTGGAGAAACTGCTCCTGATCCTTTTTTTTTTTTTTTTTTTTTTTTTTTACTTCAGATTTTTGGATGCAGGCAGGTGGCATATGGCAAGGGGAAGCCCTGCCTATCGAAAGCTTGTGCCTGCCCACAACCATTGAGAAGTGAGCTGGGCTCCAGTAGGCAGGAGTTTCCTCGCACATGCCCGTGACCCACAGACCTATGGCAGCTCATAACAGAGGGATCTGTGCTCACGAGAAAGACTTCACAGATCAACTAATGCTGAAACACCTGGGACTAACACAAAGGCATCCCCCAGCTGTGAGGAGAAGGGTAGTCACATCAACTGAAGTGAACTCCCTCCTCCATCCAGATAACCAGAGGAGAGCTACAAAGCCACATGGGGGCCTCACCTTGGATACTTGCTCCATCCTGGAATACTGAACAGTGTACACAGGCCATACCCAGCACATACCTTTTGGTACCCACTGAAAGTATAGACATCCCACTAAGCCACAAAGACATAAAACAAAGATAAAAGCTACCAGACCAAAAACAAACAAGCAAACAAACAAAAAAATGACACAAATGCCAAAAAACAAATGAACAAACTTAAATAAGAACAGGAAGACACTATGAGCCCCCCAAAGGAACTTTACAACTCTTTAATTGCAGAAGGTGAAGATGAAGAGATTGAGTATGTGCCAGAAACAGAATTCAGAAAATTAATCATCAGATTACTTAGAAGCAACCAGAAGCAAATTCACAAACTAATGAAATTTTTTCTCATGGAATTGAGATGTTAAAGAGAAATCAGAATGAAATACTAGAAAGGAAGAAATCAATAGATCAAATAAAAATGCAGTGGAAAGTCTTAACCACAGAATAGGGGAGACAGAAGAAAGAATATCAGAAGTAGAAGACAAAGTTTTGGAAATTTTATAGTCAGATGAACAAAAAGAATAAATTAGAAAACTAAAAATCACTGTTGGAGATCTACAAGATACCATTAAAAACCCAACATATGGGTCCTACGAGTTCCTGAATGTGTGGAAAGAGAAGAAGGATTAGTAGTCATTTTTATTGAATAATAGCAGAAAACTTTTCCAATTTGAAGAAAGAAAGGGACATCTGAGTACATGAAGCATGCAGAACTCCCAATAGACATGACCAGAAAAGATCTTCATCATGACACATTGTAGTAAAACTCTCCACAGTAAAACAAATAAATTATTCTAAAATGTGCATTAGAGAAACACAGGATCACATTTAGAGGAACCCCAACTAGAATCACATGGATTTCTCATCAGAAACCCTAAATGCTAGGAGACACTGCCGAGATATATTCCAAGTCCTGAGGGGAAAAACTGTCAACCCAGAGTACTATACCTAAAAAGCTTTCATATATGAATAAAGGTGAAATAAAGATTTTCCATAACAAACATAAATTGAAAGAATTTGTAACTACCCACTCAGCTCTAAAAAAGATTCTCAAGGTTGTGCTACACAAAGAAACACGGAAACAGGAGCATCACTACGAAAGAAGGTGAAGGCAGACAACTGCCCAGTAAAAATACAAAGGAAAGCCAAAGTAAAAATAGGACTATTAATGGAAACATGGCAAGGCAAAGTCATTAATTAATAATAGTCACCCTGAATGTAAATGATATCAACTTGGCAGTTAAAAGACATATTTTGGATGAATGGATTAAAAAAGAAAACCCAACTATTTGCTGCTTACAGAAACACATCTCCCCAACAAAGATACATGCAGACTGAAACTGAAAAGATAAACCATTCCAACAGAAGTGAAAAAAGAAATGCTGTAGCCATTCTATTCAGATAAAACAGACTTTAACACAAAAATTTAAAAGATACAAAGAAGAGCTTATATAATGACTAAAGGATCAATTCAACAGGAAGATGTGACTATTATAAATGTATATACACCTAATTACAGAGCACCTGGCTATTTAAAAGAAATGGTAATGGATTTAAAGGGAGACATAGACTCAAATACAATAGTAATGGGGGACTTCAATACCCCACTTTCAGCAATGGACAGATCAACCAGACATCAGCAAAGAGACAACAGACTTGATTGACACTATAGACCAAATGACAGTTAGTCATTTAGTCATAGACCAAATGTAGTTAACAGTTAACTACAGAGCTTTCCACCCTACCGCTACAGAATATACATTCTTTGCACCTGTGCATGGAACTTTATCTGGGATTGACCATGTGCTAGACCAGAAAGCATGTCTAAGCAAACTAAAAAAAAAAAAAAAAAAAAAAGAAACTATACCATTCATATTCTCTGACCACAGTGGAATGAAGTTCATAATCAAGAACTCAGTAACCCCCAGAACATAAGGAAACACATGGAGACTGAACAACATGCTCCTGACTGAATGGTGGGTCATTGAAGAAATCAAAAGAGAAACTAAAAAATCTCTGGAAACAAATGAAGATGGCAATACAACATATCAAAACTTATGGGATACAGCAAAAGCAATGATAAGAGGAAAGTTTATAACAATTGTAACCTATATAAAAAAATTGGTTCAAGTCCCAGCTGCTCCACTTCTGATCCAGCTCTCTGCTATGGCATGGCAAAGCAGTAGAAGATGGTCCAAATCCTTGAATCCCCGCACCTGCATGGGAGATCTGGAGGAAGCTCCTGGCTCCTGGCTTTGGATTGGCACAGCCCCAGCCAATGCAGCCAATTGGGGAGTGAATCAGCAGGTGGAAGACCTCTCTCTCTCTCTCTCTGCCTCCCCTTCTGTCTCTGTGTAACTTTGGCTTTCAAATAAATAAATAAATCTTTATATAAAATATTGAAATCATACTAAGTTCCTTTTCTGAATGAAACTAGAAATCAATGGCAGAAGGAAAACTGAAAAATTCATAAATACATGGAAACTGAACAACACATTTTTGAACACCCGTTGAGTCAAAGAAGAAATAAAAATAGTTTAAAATATATCCAAAAAACAAACAAAAGTAAACACACTCTACCAATACTTACAGGATACACCAAAAACAATACTAAATGAGAAGTTTATGGGGCTGGCACCATGGCTCACATGGTTAATCCTTTGCCTGCGGTGCTGGGTTCTAGTCCTGGTTTTTCTTCTTCCAGTCCAGCTCTCTGCTGTGGCCTGGGAGAGCATTGGAGGATGGCCCAAGTGCTTGGGCCCCTGCACCCGCATGGGAGATCAGGAAGAAGCACCTGACTCCTGGCTTCCGATCAGCGCAGCACTGGCTGTAGCGGCCATTTGAGGAGTGAACCAATGGAAGGAAGACCTTTTTCTCTGTCTCTCTCCCTGTCTATAACACTACCTGTCAAAAAAAAAAAAAAAAAAAGGAAAGGGGAGTTTATTAGGATAAAAAGCCTACATTAAAAAATAATATTGGAAACAACCTAACATTATATTTTAAGGAGCTGTAAATAGAACAAACTAAGTCTAATGTTAGCAGAAACAAGGAAGTAATAAGAATTACAGCAGAAATAAATGAGATAACAAAAATAAAACAATAGAAAAGATCAACCAAATTGTTTTTTTAAAGTAAACCAAACTGATAAACTTTATCTAGACTATATTAAAAAGTCAGAGGACTCAAATAAAATCAGAAATGAAAGAGAAGACATTACAACTATGCCACCAAAGTAAAAAGGATCATAAAGGACTGTTATGAATGTTTTAATTATACACTAACACACTGGATAATACTGAAGAAGTAGGTAACATCCTAAAAGCATACAATCTAACAATACTGAATCACAAAAATGTGGAATGGCTGAACAAACCTATAACTAACATGAAGATTTAATCAGTAATCAAAAGCTTCTCTACAAAGAAAATCCCTACTCTGGACCAGATGGCTTCATTGGTCAATTCTTCCAAACATTGAAAGAATTAAAGCTAATCCTTTCAAATGCTTCCAAAAAACTGAAGAGAAGGGATCATTTCCAATCTCGTTTTATGAGGTCATTACCCTCAGGCAGATACCACAAGAAAACTACCCTTCAACCCTTGGTCTGTGGGGGGATTGGTTCCAGGTTCTGCCTCTCAGGATAACAGCATCCAAGTCCCTTATATATAATGCCATAGTATTTTCAAATAACTTGTGTGTCTTTCTGTATAATTTAAATAATATCCAAATCACTTATAATAACTAATACAAAGTAAATAGTTGGTATATGGTGTTGCTTAAGGAATAATGATCAGAAAAAATTGTGAATACTCAGTACAGACTCAATCATCATAGACCTAACTACATAGTACATGAATAAGACATGAGTCAAAAAATGAGTGCTTACAAAAACTGAAGATCACTGAAAAGGTGAGCGTTTATGGCAGAGTATGCACACACATTGCTATATTCATGGAAATTGAGTATAGTTTTCAGATTGTGGCTGGTCCAAGTTTTGCTTTTTGGAAGTTTTGCAGATTAAAAACAGTATTTTCTTTAGCTTTACTTAATATATGCTATTAAGCTTTACTTAATATATTCTTAATATGTATTAAATTGATCTTCTGTATATAAAGATAATTGAAAATGAATCTTGATGTGAATGGAAGGTGAGAGGGAGCGGGAGAGGGGAGGGTTGTGGATGGGAGGGAAGTTATGGAGGGGGGGGAAGCCATTGTAATCCATAAGCTGTACTTTGGAAATTTATATTCATTAAATAAAAGTTAAAAAAAAAACAGTATTTTCGACTGGTGGTTGGTTGAATACATGGATGTGGAACCCATGAATAAAGAGGGCCAAGTTTACAGGCCAATATTCTTGGTGAATATAGATAAAAAAAGAAAGCCACAACAAAATAATAGTAAACCAAATCCAGCAGCATATTCTAGGTACATACACCAAGATATACGGGGATGTATCTTTAAAATGAAAGGATTCTTCAACAAATGAAAATCAGTTCATAAGATAAATCACAGTAACAGAATAGAAGTTAAAATCCACATGATTGGTTCAGTAGATATAGAAAAAAGTGTTTGAAAAAATTAAATATCCTTTTATGTTAAAAACTCTCAATAAATTAGTAATTGAAAGAAATCTCCTCAACATAATAAAGGCTGTATGTGAGAAACTCACAGCTAACATAATACTCAATGGTGAAAAATTGAAATCTTATAAGATAAAGAGCAATACAAAGGTGTCATTCTTGATATTTCTGTTCAACATAGTACTGGAAATCCTAGAAAGAGCAATTAGGCATGAAAAAACTAACAAAAAAATCCCCAAAAATCCATATTGGAGAGGAAGAAGTAAAATTGTTTTTGTATGCAGATGACATGATATTATATGTAGAAAATCCTGAAGACTCTCCATTAAAAAATTTATGACAAAAAATAAATTTGATAAAGTTTCAGGATAAAAATTAGCATACAAAAATAATATGCATTTGTATATACTAATAATGAACTATCTGAAATGAAAATTATGAAAAGGATCCTATGCACTAAAAATAACGAAGTGCCTAGCACTAAATTTTAAACAAGGAGGTAAGAATTGTATAGTGAAAAACATAAAACATTGAAGACAGAAATTAGGAGAACACAATTAGCAAGATATCCTGTGTTCATGGATACTAAGATTTTTTTGGGGGGGGTTTATTAAACTTTTATTTAATAAATATAAATTTCCAAAGTACAGCTTATGGGTTACAATGGCTTCCCCCTCCCAAAATTTCCCTCCCACCCGCAACCCTCCCCTTTCCCGCTCCCTCTCCCCTTCCAATCACATCATGATTCATTTTCAATTCTCTTTATATACAGAAGATCAGTTTAGTATATATTAGGTAAAGATTTCAACAGTTTGCCCCCATATAGCAACACAAAGTGAAAAAAAATACTGTTGGAGTACTAGTTATAGCACTAAATAAGAGTATACAGCACATTAACGACAGAGATCCTACATAATATTTTTTTTAAAAATTAATTAATTTTCTATGCCATTTCCAACTTAACACCAGGTTTTTTTTTTCATTTCCAATTATCTTTATATACAGAAGATCGATTCAGTATATAATTAGTAAAGATCACATCAGTTTGTACCCACGCAGAAACACAAAGTGTAAATATACTGTTTCAGTACTAGTTATAGCGTCACTGCACATTAGACAACACATTAAGGACAGATCCCACATGGGATGTAAGCACACAGTGACTCCTGTTGCTGACTTAACAATTTGACACTCCTGTTCATGGCGTCAGTGATCTCCCTAGGCTCTAGTCATGAGTTGCCAAGGCTATGGAAGCCTTTAGAGTTCACCGACTTCGATCTTATTCTGATAGGGTCATAGTCAAAGTGGAAGTTCTCTCCTCCCTTCAGAGAAAGGTACCTCCTTCTTTGATGGCCCCATTCTTTCCACTGGGATCTCACTCGCAGAGATCTTTCATTTAGGTCTTCTTCTTCTTTTTTTTTTTCTTTTCCATGGTGTCTTGGCTTTCCACGCCTGAAATACTCTCATGGGCTCTTCAGCCAGATCCGAATGCCTTAAGGGCTGATTCTGAGGCCAGAGTGTTGTTTAGGATGTCTGCCATTCTATGAGTCTGCTGTGTATCCCACTTCCCATGTTGGATCTTTCTCCCCCTTTTTGATTCTATCAGTTAGTATTAGCAGACACTTGTCTTGTTTGTGTGATCCCTTTGATTCTTAGACCTATCAGAGCCATCGGTTGTGAACTGAAATTGATCAGTTTGACTAGTGCGATGGCATTGGTACGTGCCACCTTGATGGGATTGTATTGGAATCCCCTGGTACATTTCTAACTCCATCATTTGGGGCAAGTCTGATTGTGCATGTCCCAAATTGTACATCTCCTCTCTCTCTTTTTCCGGATTCTAAGATTTAATATTGTTAAAATGTCCATACTAGCCAAAGAAATGTATATATCCAGTACAATTTCTATCAAAATTTCAGTAGCAGTTTTTACAGAAATACAAAAAATTTCCTAAAATTTATATAGATCCCCAAAAGATCACAAATTGACAAGTTGCTCTTTTTTTTTTTGGACAGGCAGAGTGGATAGTGAGAGAGACAGAGAGAAGGGTCTTCCTTTTTGCTGTTGGTTCACCCTCCAATGGCCGCTGCGGCCGGCGCATCGTGCTGATCCGAAGCCAGGAGCCAGGTGCTTATCCTGGTCTCCCATGGGGTGCAGGGCCCAAGGACTTGGGCCATCCTCCACTGCCTTCCCGGGCCATAGCAGAGAGCTGGCCTGGAAGAGGGGCCCCAACCAGGACTAGAACCCGGTGTGCCGGCGCCGCAAGGCGGAGGATTAGCCTGTTAAGCCATGGTGCCGGCCTGACAAGTTGCTCTTGATAAAGAAAAACAAATCTGGATGTTTCATAATTTCTGATTTCAAACTACATTCCAATGTTACTGGCAAAAAAAGACAGACATGTAGGCCAATGCAACAGAATAGAGAGCCCAGAAAAAAATACATGTGAATACAGTCAACTGATCTTTGACAAAAGTGTGAGGAATTCATGATGAGGTAAGGAAAGTATGTTCAAAAAAGCTAAAATTGTGTTTGGAAAGCAGGATATACACATACAAAAGAACTCAATTGGACTCTTGTCTTATACCCCACACAGAATCTATTCTGAGTTTAAAGTAAAGCCCCAAATGGCAAAACTTGAGATAGTGCTTTAACATTGAATTGGCAATGATTTCACAGCTATAAGACCAAGGCATTGAAAATTGAAAGCATAAATAGATAAATGAGACTACATGAAACTACAAAGCTTTTGCACAGCAAGGGAAACAAACACCTCCCAAAAAATTTAAAAAAAAATTAAAAAGCAATCTATGCAATGTGAGAAAATATTTGAAAACTATGTAACTGATTAGGAGATAATCTCTGAAACCTATAAGGAACTTCTACAAGTTGCTAATATATAAAAGGTAATAACATTAATGAAAAATGAGCTAAAGACCTAGAAATTTTTCCAAAGAGGAGATACAGATGGATAGCAGGTATGTCCAAAAATACTTCATGTTACATCAATGAAATGCAAATCAAAACCAAAACACATCACTTCAAACCTTTTAGGATGTCTACTATAATAAAACAAAGATAATGAGTATTGGCAAGGATGTGGAGAAACCAGGACTCTCAGAACCCAGTTGTTGGGAATACAAAATAGTACAGCCAGCTTTGAAAACATTATGGAGGTTCCTCAAAATATTAGAAAGTAGAACTTCTACATGATCTAGCAATCTGACCTCTGGGTATTTATTGAAAAGATTTGAAATGTGGATTTCAGAGTTATTAGCACTCCCATTATTCATGATAGGATATTGTGAACAACCTACATGTCCATTGACAGGTTTATGGATATGGAAAACATGGCATAAGTATACTTTTAAATATTATCCAGTCATGAAAAAGTTAGAAATTCTACAATATTTGACAGCCTAAATGCACCTTCAGGTCATTATGCTAAGTGAAATAAGATAGTCACAAAAAGATAACTGCCACATGAGTCCTTTTATATGAGTGTAGAAGAATGGTGATTACCAGGACCTGGGCAGGAAAGGAAATGGAGTTACTGTACAGGGGCATACAATTTTAGCTAGGTAAGATGAGTGAGTTCTAGAGATCTGCTATTCAGCACTTACTATGGTCAGCAATGCTGTATAGTATATTTAAAAATTTATAAAGAAGGTTAATTTCATGTTAAATATTCTAACCACAATAAATAAAAATTAATAAAACAGAAAATTAAAACCACAACAATTCCAAGAGCAAATAAACGAAAGCCTAAATTATAAAATACAGAATTTATTCTAGGAATACAAGATTAGTTCAACATTTGAAAATCAATCCATGTAATCTAACATATTTAGAGTTCAAGTTTTGCCAATTTAGAGTGACTTTCTATTGAAACAAAAGCTAATCATGGCCGGCGCCGTGGCTCAACAGGCTAATCCTCCGCCTTGCGGCGCCGGCACACCGGGTTCTAGTCCCGGTCGGGGCACCGATCCTGTCCCGGTTGCCCCTCTTCCAGGCCAGCTCTCTGCTGTGGCTAGGGAGTGCAGTGGAGGATGGCCCAAGTGTTTGGGCTCTTCACCCCATGGGAGACCAGGATAAGCACCTGGCTCCTGCCATCGGAACAGCGCGGTGCGCTGGCCGCAGCGCGCTACCGCGATGGCCATTAGAGGGTGAACCAACGGCAAAGGAAGACCTTTCTCTCTGTCTCTCTCTCTCTCTCTCACTGTCCACTCTGCCTGTCAAAAAAAAAAAAAAAAAAAAAAAAAAAGCTAATCACACCTGAAAAGTCAAAGGCAAATCAAATAAAGACATAGCTAAAAAATCCTAAAACCAAGTCTCCACCACCCTAAAGCGATCTCTCAGTATTTTAGTACCTGCCAAAACAAAGTAAAAAAGACAAATCTTACATATATATCGAGCAGTAAATAAAAATTATTTGACAACAGCAAATAAGCCTTCAGGATAAAGATTCTCAGCCATCTAAGAATAGAGAGGAACCTTGGGAGGCAGCAAGTTATGACTTAAATATTTGAATTCCTGGCAGACATGTTGGATTGAGCTCCAAGCTCTTGGCTGCAGCTTGACCTAGTGCTGGCTGTTACAGGTATTTGGGGAGTGAACCAGTGGATCAAAGATTCATCTCTTATTTTCTCTTTCTTTCTCTCTCTTTCTTTCAAACAAAATGAAGATAAGTAAAATTTAAAATGTGGAAACATGCAGATCTTAGTATAGCTAAACATATCTTCAAATAGAATAATATGGGATAAATCCTTATACCCAATATTAAGGCCTACTATTTAGGTGCCATGATCATGATTGCATGGTTTTGGGGTATGGCCGGACACAGGGATGAGTGAAACAGAATAAAGAATACAGAATTCAGAAGCAGAGACACAGAAATATTCAATTGATTTTTTTTGACAAATCTATGAAATCAATGCCATGAAGGAAAGATAGACTTTTAACAAATAGCACTGCAATTACTGGAAATTTTCAAAACAAACAAACAAAAACCCCTAAAAATCTCAGCCTGAATCTTATACTTTTTAGATACTTTTATCAATTTTTATATCAGGACAATGCTCATTTGACAAAATAATAGATCTTGATAAGTCTTCCTTATCTTTTTCTTTTCTGAGGTAATATAAGATTGGATTTCTTTCTTAAAAGTATAATATAGCTCACCAAAATTGTCACCTGGCCCTGAATCTTCATGAGATAGCTTTGCTTTATGAATAAATTGCTGAAGTTATATTTAGGTTTATTATTTCTTTTTTTTCCTTAATTTTGATCATTAAATTTTCCAAGAAATTTGCTCATTTAACTAAGCTGTTGAGTTTAATTTTCATATTTTTATGATATTTTAATGTTTCATTGGGTCATCAATGACATATTCACTTTCATTTTTGGTAGTGATAATTTGTATCAATTATTTTGGTCTTTTTTTACCTAAGAGATTTGGCTACGGATTTATGAAATATAATTTTGTTAGAACTAATCATGACTTTCTTGAATTTCTGTTTTCTTATACGTTATTGATTTCATCTTTTAGCTTTACTAATTTCTTCATCTTACTTTCTTTGAAAATTATACATTTTACATACTCTAGACAGCATTATCTTTCTCTGAAGAGTACTGAGCTTTGTTCTGACGGGTACTAAAATACTGAGAGATTATGGTGGAGACTTGGCTTTAGGATTTGTTAGGTATGTCTGTATTTGATTTGCCCTTGACTTTTCAGGCATGGTTAGCTTTTGTTTCAATAGAAAGTCACTCTAAGTTGGCAAAACCTGGACTCTAAATCTGTTTCTGACGCTGTGGGAAGCTTCAGAGATTTCTGTTCAGCTTTTTCAGGTTCAGGTGTTGTTTGGAGTAATGTCACACTGTGTGTTGTTTTGGAGTTAACCAGATTAGAGGGGAGTATCTATACAGATTTTGTTATTCCCCATTTTGAGTACCTCAGTTTTTATTGGCTTTCACTTTGCCAACATATGACCTTTTACCTCCTGGGGCAATTAGAGTGCAGCTTTCTCTTTGATCTCTATTATGTCTTCCACTGGGGAACATCCTTAGGGAAAAGCTAAATGATCTCATTTAATCTGTTTACTTTTTCTCAAAGGTTGAATTGCCTCCAATTTTAATCTCCTATTGGTTGGTTTCCAGTGCCTTTACAGAGTTGCACTTTATACTTTTAGTATACTTTGCATGGGCAAGAGAATCCATCTGATAACAAACTGTTCCACCATAAACCTTATTCAGAACATAATAAACCTCATTAATTAACATTACACTAGAGAATTTGCCAATTTTTTATTTGTAAATTGTTGTTATTGTGAACATTATTATTGTCAATTTCACTTCCAAATCTTCTTCATCATCACTTTGTTTTTGATTTTGTCAATGTAATATGCTTTTATCAAGAGCAGTGTTTTGGCATCATTCTTACTTGGGTGCAAACCAGATATAAATTTATTATAGACAGTTTATTCAACCATTATTTTCCTTACTAAAGTTTAATCCATGAGTAAGATAAAAAAAATACACCACCAGAAGTAAAAATTCCAGAACTCAGAAGCATTTAATACCTATATTATTAATGCATATCAGTGACTTGATAGCTGTCAAATAATGGTACTTATATAGTATCTCCCAATGTGGTCAAGAAGCATTGCACATGGAGATGTCATCATGAGAAATTATACTGGGTTTTCATTTTGTTTGCCTTTTTTTTTTTTGTTTTTGCTTTGACTCCATATGCCCATCTCTACAACTGATTAAAATTTTTTTTTGTCTTCAGTGCTTCAGTGAATTCTGTTAGTCAGTAAGTGAAAAATGGAGGAAGAATGAGGGGTAAATTAGGAGGTCATAGAGGAGGAGGGAGTCTATTCTTGGACAATTATAAATTGCTCATGGGCAATGGTTGAATATATATTAGTGTGCTTGACTTTTGGCAACACATTTACTGAGAAAATAGCTCCTATTACTCTACAATGAGAGTGTTCAACAAGTTAACAGCTCAGAGCTCCACTTCATTTTCTTTTCAAATTAATCTCCTCAATTCTTTCTTCAAGAATCCATTAGTAGGTCAGAAGGCCTAGCATCAGATTTGTTCTCCACTATTCTTTTTTTCTCAAGGCTTTTTTCTCCCCCTCTCCTTGACTTTGTTTTTCCTTATCCATTTAGAACCTATAAAATATATGAGATAATTTTTTCCTTCAACTTAGAATTCAGAGAATTAGAAATTATACACATCTACTACTTAGCATTTATTGGAAAGGTTATTTATAAAGTAAAAAGCATTGTTAATAACTTACATATGGATTTTGTAAGTAATCCAGGGCATTTGCTGATATAAATGCAAATATTTTCAATCGAGAAAAATATTTGCAGGAAATGTAAATTTTCAAACCACTGCTTCTCCATCAGAGTTGTAATTTTTGCTAGACCCGTTGATAAATTAATGGGTGTAAGATGCGGCACTCTAACTTATTTAGTTCTGTGCACTGGGCAGTACTTTGATCCATTTGAAAAACAGAACAATAAAAACCATATGATTATCTCAATAGATGCAGAGAAAGCATTTGATAAAATATATTTCATGACAAAAACTTTAAGCAAAATGGTTACAGAAGGAACATATCTCAATACAATCAAAGTAGCATATGAAAAACCCACAGCCAACATCATATCGTAAGGGGAAAAGCTGGAAGCATTTCCACTAAGATCCAAAACCAGACAAGGATATTCACTTTCACTGTTGCTATTCAA
Organism: Lepus europaeus; assembly: GCF_033115175.1. Classification (NCBI taxonomy): domain Eukaryota; kingdom Metazoa; phylum Chordata; class Mammalia; order Lagomorpha; family Leporidae; genus Lepus; species Lepus europaeus. The sequence goes on from NC_084829.1 coordinate 118,407,212, forward strand.
TACAGTTCTGGAAGTTTTAGTCAGAGCCACTAGGCAAGAAAAAGAAATCAAGGGGATACAAATTGAAAAGATATGATCCTATATGTAGGGAAACAAAAGTTCCATTGGGAGACTATTGGAATTAATAAGAGAGCAGCACAGTTGCAGGTTATAAAATCAACACACAAAAATCAATAGCCTTTGTATGCACAAACAATGCAATGGCAGAAATAACTTGTAAAATCAGTACTATTCACAATAGCTACAATATAACTTAAATATTTTGGAATAAAGTTAACCAAGGATGTGAAAGATCTCTACAAGGAAAATTATAAAACATTAAGAAAAGGAATAGAACACACACATACACACACACAAACACAACATGGAAAAATCTTCCATGTTTATTTATTGGAAGAATTGATATCATCAAAATGTCCATACTACACAAAGCAATTTGCAGATTCAATTTGATCCCAATCCAAATACCGACAATATTCTTCTCAGATCTAGAGAAAAAGATGCTAAAATTCATATGGAAAGACAAGAGACTCCAAATAGCTAAAGCAGTCTTACATACCAGAGACATAACAATACTGAATTTCAATACATATTACAGGGCGCTTGTAATCAAAACAGCCTGGTGGGGCTGGTGCTGTGGTGTAGTGAGTAAAACCTCTGCCTGCACTGCTGGCATCTCATATGGGTGCCAGTTCAAGTCCCGGCTGCTCCATTTCCAATCCAGCTCTCTGTTATGGCCTGGGAAAGCAGTGGGAGATGGCCCAGGGAGACCTGGAGGAAGCTCCTGGTTTCTGGCTTTGATTGGCACAACTGTGGCCATTGTGGCCATCTCGGGAGTGAACAAGCAGATGGAAGATCCCTCTCTCTCTTTCTCTGCCTCTGCCTCTCTGTAATTCTGACTTTCAAATAAATAAATAAATCCATTTAAAAAAGCCTGGGATTGGCACAGAAATGGGCACATAGACCAAAACAGAATAGAAACCCAGAAATTAATCCACAGATCTACAACCAACTAATCTTGGACACACAAGCTAAATCAATCCCTCAAGAAAGGATGGTATCTTCAACAAATAGTTCTGGGAAAATTGGATCTCTGCATGAAGATGTACGAGACAGGACCCCTCTCTTATACCCCATATAAAAATCAATTCACAATGAATCAAGGATCTAAATCTAAAACCTGATACCATCAAATTACTAGAAGAAAACATTGAGGAAACACTGCAAGACATTTATTGGCATAGTTAAAACTTCTTGGAAAAGACCCCTGAAACACAGACAGGAAAGCAAAAATAGACAAATGGGATTACATAAAGCTAAAAAGCTTCTGTGCAGAAAAGGAAACACTCAATGAAGTGAAGAGGCAACTGACACAATGGGAGAAAATATTTGCAAATACACTGTTGGTGGGAATATAAACTAGTACAATTATTATAAATGACAGTATGGAATTTCCCCCAAAATCTGAAAATAGATCTATTATATGACCCAGTCATCCCATTCCTGAGAATTTACCCAAAGGAAATGAAACCAACACATAAAAGAATTATCTGTTCTTCCAGGTTTATTGCAGCTCAGTGTACAATAGGTAAGATATGGAGTCAACCCAGATGTCCATCAACTGATGACTGGATAAAGAAAAAGTGGGATATACACAATGAAATAATACTCAGCCATAAAAACTATGAGATCTTATTTTTTGCAACAAAATGGATTCAATTGGAGATGATTATTTTTTGTGAAATAAGTCAGTCCCCCAAAGACAAATATCATATGTTTTCTCTGTTATGTGGTAGTTAATATAGGATGCAAACAAGATATAAGAATCAACCTGACATCTTTTGACTTGATTATTTTTTTAGCTCTTGTCTATATTCACGTGGAACAGTGGTCTTTCTACCTTTTACTTGTTGAACACTACAGTTAGTGATACATCAAGCTTTGGACAATAAAGTAAATCTAATTATGTTATTGCACAATTAAAGGGAAAAATGGTAAGAAAGAAGAAAGAATCCATGATTATATTTTTCAAATTGTATCTATGAGATACATGAAATCTATTCTCATTACATTAATAAAAATTACAAAAAAGACCTTATAGTAAAGATGAAATGTGAATGATAGTAAAGAAAGAAAAAAACTGAATAGTATTTAAATGTTACTGTGGAAAAATACTGCATTTGATAGTTTGTAAAAGCTGTAAGACAAATCCTCTATTAATCTCCTAATGTTTCCTACCTAATATTTGCCATCTGTCAATAAATATAAATAGGACTGTGAAATATTTGTTGGTATAAAAGAAGGCTAGATATTATTGTATGTACAGTTGCAAAGATGTGACCTAGAGTTTTACACTTTGAGATATGGTCTACAATGAGAATGTAAGTGAAAGAAAGAACTCTTCTCAGAAACCAAATGACAGGCCCAATAAAAATGTGAATATCTACACAGCCAAATAAAGAGCATTGGCAAAGAGGCTAGCTTGGTCTATTGGCAGATCCTTTATGCTTTATTGTCATGCCTCAGTGGTTTGTACTAATAGAGGAAACAATTCCTTAGACAATTTGATCTGTAACTGAATATATAATATTCTAGTTTTTATAATTGCTCTGTTAATATTAATATTTTATACTAATACGGAAAAATGAATTGTAATTTTTTTAAAATTTATTTGACAGAGTTAGACAGTGAGAGAGAGAGACAGAGAGAAAGGTCTTCCTTCCGTTGGTTCACCCCCAAAGTGGCTGCTATGGCCGGAGCTACAGCGATCTGAAGCCAGGAACCAGGTGCTTCCTCCTGGTCTCCCATGCGGGTGCAGGGGCCCAAGCACCTGGGCCATCCTCCACTGCTATCCCAGGCCACAGCAGAGAGCTGGACTGGAAGAGGAACAACTGGGACTAGAACCTGGTGCCCATATGGGATGCGGGCACCGCAGGCGGAAGATTAACCAAGTGAGCCATGGCACTAGCCCTTGTAACCATTATTTTTAAGGAATCAAAAATAACTAAAGGTGATGTGGATGCTACTGTGCCAAACCCATGGATTTACCTTTGATTGATTCTCCTTTGTGCCAGGCTTCCCCCCTCACTAGTCCTTGTGGATTTCTCCCATAGAAGGAAATTTAAGTGCAGATGACTGCCTTTCAGAGAGTTTATTTCATGAATGATATGTGGGTAATTGTGCTTTATTGCTAGACTCTCAAAGATAGCACAGCATACTTAGTTTTCTAGTTACTAAAATTGAAGTGTTTTTTTTAGCAACATAAGGTGAAACTTAGTTTTATGTAACAGCTAAAATTTGAAATTGTAATGAGGTGACGAATTCACCAGAAAGCTCTCACCAGAATGTCTCATGAGAAAGTAGTGGTACCAAGTAAAGTGAGGCATGAGGATGTAACAGGAAAACATAGGTAAGAGGCACCTGTAGTCACCCTCAGCAGCTGTCAGGCAGGAAATGGTAGCCCTTGGTTTCTTCTTCTGGAAATGTTGTTAATTGAAATAGGAGAAAGTCCAGGAGGGATAAGACAGAAGGGCAGGGGGCTGGGAAATTTTAGTAATGCCCTTTAAAGTTTTCTGGATTGGTAAATGAGGGAATAGAGAATGGAAGAGGAGAAAAAGATAATTTTTATAATACTGTAGTGGGTGACAAATTAAGTCACTTAAAATTTTATTTGATATGTAAGCAAAGGCTCCAATTCTTGGTAAAATTACTTTTAGTTATTCAGTTGTGCTGCCCTGAATGTGACTTTGGGATGAGGCTGAGCAACGCGGAGTCCTCAATTTATCTTGTTCACAAGAATTCATGGTTTCTAAGTGAGAAAAGTTACATTAAAAGCTGATTTATCTTTTAGAACAAGAGACACAAAGCCTGGAATAGAAAGAACAACAGACTCCTCCAGTTCTTACCCTTGATCTCCCAAAAATTATCTGTATGACTTTAGAGAATTTTGAAACTGTTCTGGGCTACACTCTTTTTATTTGCAAAATAAAAGATTAGATGAAATAACTGGAAGATTAACTTTCAGCTCTGAATATCTATGTCCCTTGAGTTAAAAATGCCAGTATGTATAAATATAATTATTTTATTACTAATGGCTTTTAGAATATTTATAAAACAATACTGCCAGTGATAATACTGGAGGAGCCTTAGTGAACCCTTTCTTCCTGTAAGGACTTACCAGTGTATTATTGAACTATGTCACAACAGTCCCTTCAAGGTAACTATTATTATTCTCACTGTATAGTTGAGGAAATGGATACTTGGGAGTTAAATTGACTGAGATCTGAAAGTTTCATCTACCTGATGCTAGAATGCCTCTCTGATTCTGAGGCCAGGCTCTCCCACAACTAATGGATGTATGAATATGTCTACAAGTTAAAGCCTGGACTCCTCGTCTGAGTATTGGAAATAACCATCAACAAAGAGTATCAGGGTAATTTTCTAGCATTCCCAGATCAGAGTATTTTATGGAACTAATATCATTCAACCAGCTAGAACCCTACACTGCCATCCAACCTGGAATTTTTTACGTTTAGAGTATTCACTGGTGAATAATTGTTCATGTTTGCTGCCTTCATTGAAAACACCACTACCATTTTCAATGCGTGTCTGCTTAGAACTTTCTGTGCCAAATTAGGGACCAACAAGTTCTGGGTTCTATACGGAGAAGTATACAAGGGCGTTCTGACAGGCAGCAGGCTGGTTTTGTGTGTGTGTGTGTGTGTGTTTTAATTTTAACCTTAGGGCTAAATCATCTCTGCTTGTGCCTATAGCTACACTTTAAAGTTCTTGTTGGGTTTTACTATTAGCTCTTGCTTAGAATATCAGTAAGTGTCTTAGGAAAGACAATTCGGAGAATCTGATGCTCTTTCTTGCTAACTATAATTTAAAATCAATTCGCTTGCCACATAGCCTACACATAAATTATGATCCACTTGAGTTTCCCTCTGCCCTCTCTCTTCTCTGAGGCAAACACACTTTCCTATTTTCTTTACCAAACCCAAGCTCCTGTGAAAATCTAAGTCTTCCTAGGATGGGGAAGAGGAGTAAAGAACCATTTGCATCTATTTTAGGCAGCCAAATTCCACCTTCCAGCCAGAACAAATTTTTGGAGGAAATATATTCAACTGGGTCCTAGACACAAATAACTTGTTGTTTTGATGTCTAAATCAGGTCATGAAATTTTAGGCAATGCATCACAATCTTCTTCCACATAAATTTTTATGCATAATTATGACCTTTCAAGGTAAGAAGAATTAATTGTTTCCTCTTCTGTGGACCTAGACCCTATTTATTTATAACCTTATTACAGTGTAGATCTTTCATTTTTTTTGCATTCTTGTGACTTATGTATATGCCTTATCTCTATTCCTAGCTTGTAAACTTCTTTTAAGCTCATCTAATATATTTATAGATATGAACTGAATATATAAATTTGCAGAAGTATAGCTTAAATCTTTATAGTATTATTCTGCTATATATCTATGAAACATCTAAAATTAAGATTTGAAGTTCAGAGTAGTGACTTTAATTCAGAATTCAAGGTTGGCTAAAGTACTTAGGATTATTTCTTCATAGTAAACAAAATTTGAGGAAAGAGGATTATTAAAATATATCGTGTCCTTACTATTTAGCCAGATTAGGTCCTAAGAGCAGGAGAAATTCTGTGAAACAGAAAAAAAAAAGCATAATCCTTTGTATACTGACAAACAAGCTCCCTTCATGATGCAGTTTCTTAATAGAGTGGTGCCCCTACAACCAACCCAGGAGCATGAAATTATAGTTATATCCCCAAGAGGATAAAGACATATAGATAAAATAATACAATTCAAAGTGGGAGAATGGCTTTATTAGATTGTATATGTTGTTAAAAATTTTAAGATTTACATTGGTTCAACCAGAGAAGATCAGTCTTATTTCTATTTCAAAGCACTTTGGAATTATGTTTACTGCTATTTTGTTTTGTTTTGTTTTATTTTTTTCAGAATATGCCTCTCTCTCTCTCTCTCTCGAAAAAAAATCAATGTATGCAGCTTTAGAGGTATCAGCTGATAATTTCCAAAAGGTCAATAAATTGTTATTTAGACCAGACATCCTAATAATCAAAATTATGTCAGGCCTTTTTACCATGTCTGTCTGTCTATCTATCTACCTACCTACCTACCTACCTATCATCTATCATCTCTCTCTCTCTCTCTTTCCAGCTATCATCCATCTATCTATTCATCCATCCCATCAACTTTTCCAGTCCAAGAATATTTGATAATAAAGAATCCTTTAATTTTGCAAACATATTTCCTACTTTTTTCCCTTGTTCCCACCTTCCTTGTTCCTCTTTTCATTCCATCTTTCCTTCCTTGAGTTCCTACTTTGGCCAGGCATGTAATGCAAGGGAAACACATAAAACCTATTATAGTCAATATTGGAGGACTTCAATAAATGGTCATAATGCAGATTGGCAAAAAAGCTGACTCTCATAGATATACTCAAAGTCAAATGAGAGCAGACAGACAAGAGCAAGCAAGAAAAGGACAAAACAAATGAGATGAAATTTGAATAATGAGTGAGTAGGAGTTTTTATACAGACATCTCAGGCAGAGGGAATTGTATGTGTCAAGATTATAGGATAAGTGTGAGTCAACAGGACATGTTTTGAATACTAGAGACATTCAGTATTGCTTATAAGACAAAATGTATAGGAGGAGTAGGGGAGGAGATGTGAGAGAGGACCTTGGCTGTCATGCCAAGCAGTCTGTTCTTTATCCCTAAGACTCTAAGACCCACTGGAACATTTTCAGTAGGGAATTACAAGCTCAGATCTGCATTTTACATGGATGGCAAGGCAAGAGGCGTTGGGAAAGTAAAGGTGGCCCTATTCTTCATATCCTCCTGCATCATTGTATCTCCCTTCAGTTGAGAAATGCTTGAGGGACTGAGAAAGGACAGTAGCAATGCCTGTGGAAAGTAGGGAAAAGTTAAAGACTTATTTAGAAGACAAAATTAAGGGAGGAGGTAAAAGAGACTGAATCATTGTTTAACCCTTACTACACACTGTGTATTTCTCATTTGAGTTGCAACATTGATTTCATTAGGCATTGAACTTTGATATTTCATGTGTTGTCAAGTAATCTATTGCCCAGGATAGCCTATTAGCTTTAATTGAAAATGTTACATTTTGAGATCTACCATCAAATCATGTAGCAGGATTTCACTAAATTCATGAGGTTTTATTTTTAGTGTCAGAGATTTTATTAAAATTTTAAAAATATTTATTTGAGATGCATTTAGAAATAGAGATACATAGATGTGTGTGTGTGTGTGTGTGTGTGTGAGAGAGAGAGAGAGAGAGAGAGAGAGAGAGAAAGAAAGAGAGACAGGGAGAGAGTTCAATTATTATTAACACATGAAACTTTTTGGCAAGCTTAAAAGCAATTTTTTTTTTTGAGAAAATGTAGTTGGCGTGACTCCTGTTTCTAACTTGTGTTAAATATTCTCCTTTTGTTCCATCCTGAGTAGTTGGAGGAGTGCATGATTGAGCCTGTCAATTTGAAATATGGTTTTTAGGTTTTAAGATATGGTAGGATTTTTTTCGCTCTGCTCTTCACATGATACAGGAATTAAGAAGCTATTTTGGAAGATGTTTTTGTTCCCATTTGGTGATCCAGTCTACTAAAAACATTCACCTCTTTTTCATTCCAATATTATTAATGCTGCTAGATAAAGTTTATTGAAGTTCAGGTATGTGCTGACACTACATAATTTGTTTTATATGAATTATTTCATATAAAATTCATAGTAAGTGTAAGAGTAAATATTATACCCATTTTATAAGTGAGGAAACAGGTATGCAACATTTAAGAAATTTCTTTGATGATGAATAGTTAATACAGAGCTAAGGCTTGAAACCAGTCTGTCTGATTCTAGGGTCTTAATTACTTTACTAAGTCATGTCCTTTATAGCTTTTATTTACTATACTACATTATATCATCTATTTAAAAGGAACATTGTCAAGGCTAGCTTTCAGATAAATTCACATTGGACTTTCTTGTGTTTCTCATTAGGTGTGTCATGTTAAGGAGTCATTGATTAGCTCACAAAAATACTTTTTATTAGTTGAAAGTAATAACAAGTGAATATATATATGACAAAGTCAGTCTTAAGGAAATAGATTCAATTTTTAACTTTTATAGGATTTGGGTAGAAAAGAATTCTAAAATGTGCATTCAATATAACAAAAACCTTTTAACAGTGACAAGTCTGAAGTTTTTAACTTACATCCACAGATCTATTGAAAACCTCAAGCTCTTTTCTCACTTCATCTGATATTACATAAAACTTTTTAAAAAGTTAGGTGTATCCTAATATCCATTTTTTTTTCAAAAACTTGAACTACAGTCTAACCCTTAAACAAATGAAAACTACAGCTAATTCAAGAAATATTCAGGGGGCCAGTGCTGTGTTGTAGCAGGTAAAGCTGTTGCCTATAGTGCAGGCACCCTATATGAGTGCTTGTTCAAGTCCTGACTGCTCCACTTCCAATCCAGCTCCCTGCTATGGCCTGGGAAAGCAGTAGAAGATGGCCCATGTCCTTGGGCCCCTGCACCCACAAGGGAGACCAAGAAGAAGCTCCTGGATCCTGGCTTCGGATCAGTCTAGCTCTGGCTGTTATGGACATCTGGGGAGTTAACCAGTGGATGGAAAACCTCTCTCTCTCTCTCTCTCCCTCTCCTTCTGCCTCTCTCTAATTCTGCCTTTCAAATCAATAAATCTAAAAATATGTATTTAAACAAAACAATAGTATTCAAACTCATAAAGGGAAGAATCTCACAAAAATGCAGGAAAATTAGGGACAGAAAGCAAAAGCAAGCAAAATTGTGAAGGAAATTACTTGTTCTCTTCATTAACAGCTTTCCCAATTAACATTCTTTTATTTTTTGGTCTAGGTCTCACATCTACATAGATTGTCTTCCTGAAGCTTCATAGATCTCACTTGAAAATGATTGAAAATAAATTATAGATAAGATGCTCTTCCAATGACATTTTCATTTTAAAGTGTTCAGAGATTTTATCTGAGGATTTTATCCTGGACAGGAGCAAGGAAATAGGAGCAGTTATTTATGCATATGAGGCCCTTCTATTCCTTGTAGGAAGCACAGCAATAATTGTTCATATGCAAAGCTGACCGTAACTTTTAGGCTAATTTCACCCTTTCTCAGATTGAGCTAGGTGGGATGTTCTCTCCATCAGTCAAACAAGACACAGTCCATCACGTTCAGAAGTCCTGTGTTCAAAAGACATTATAGTAATTATCCATCTACTTTCATTCCAACCTAATAATAAAGGAATTCCAAATAATACAACCACAGTTAACATTTGTTTACTGTGCAGTAGTTTATAAAATGTTTTTGTATACACTGTCTCATTTAATTCTTACTGCAACTCTGAAAAGTAGGCATTTTCATTATTTCTTCCTTATAGCCAGGCACTAAACTTTACAGAGGATCTGAGCCAGTATCAAGTCATTTGGCTATTAGGCTGCAAAACAAGGGCTTGAACTCATGTCACTGCCTTGTACAACTCTTGGGCCATAGTAGCTAAATAAATATTGATTTTCTTTCTCATTTTTCCACTTGCTTGCTACCTTCCTGCCCTTATTTGTTGTTCACTTTCTTTTTTCTCTAAACTTGTCAACCCGCTAATTCCTCCACATGGAAATAAATCATATAATTGTGAAATATCAGTAGTGTCACAAAAATGAGTTTTGATCATAATTTGTTAAGAAGACTGCATGTGGGATAAAAAAGTATGTGTCCAGTCTTTGAACAACAAACATTCATTGAATAAAATTATGATGAATGAATGAGCAGTAGGACCGAAGAAAAATCTATGTGAATTTAGAGTTTACCATCCCCCCAGAGACAAATTATGTGGGCATCTGGAAGACTTCTAGGCTTTTCTTCCTTTCTTACTGCATGGTTTGTCACTGTCTAGTGGATAGAGTTTACTTTATCCTTTTATGGCCAATTTACTCAAAAACAGTGTTTACAAATAACATCTCTTGTTTAGAAATGAGTTTCTTACATGTTTTGGTTGTGAGGAGTCATGAAAATTCGGGCAGCATCCATATAATCAGAAAATAGTCTTTGCAGATCTATCTCCTCCATTCTGCTGTGTGCTCATTGTGTGGTGGAGTGGGAAGAAAGAGGCTGCTGCTGTATGTTTTGGAGAAAAGTCCACTCTCATAACCCAGGGCATGCTGAAAGTGGCCTGCCAGGGTCAGCATCTTTACATTGTCTCCATGCGGAGCAGGAAGTGGGGAGAGAGAGGATAAAAGTGATGAGAGTGAGGACTGGAAGGGTCATGGCTATGGGTAAAAGTGGGGCAGCAACAAGATGGGAGTGTTGTGTAGACATGAAAAACGTAGAAAAGTGCCAACTTCCGGGAGGCAGGACAATTGATGTGTCCCACAAGTGCTAAACAAGCACAGCAAACAAGGCAGGTCAGAAGGAAAGAGTCGGAACGACTGGGTTTATGGCTCAGCCACAGCATTCATTTCTCTTCTGTCCCTTACATGTCATGAACTCAGAGTTTCTTGCAAAAGAATAAAAGAGGATATTTATTCCTTTGCTTCTTCGTCATGGTGATGCACTCAAAATCAAAAGTGTAATGCAGTTTACATTTGCTCACCAAGACCACTTGTAATCAAGGAGTCTTATCAGTAAGACTGGGAAAAGATACTGTGCAGAAAAAACCACAATTATCTACCAGGGAACCTGAAAGTATGCATTTCTTTGATACAGTCCCATGATTTTTAAGAGAATTGTGAAGGTGGTGTATCAGCAAATGTTCACCAACTGCCTCACACACATACACACACAATTATATTCTTACAATATGAAGGTATGTAGCTCAAAATTTACAAGTAATAACAAAATAAAATACTCTGTATTGCAAATTTTATATAGGTAATTGGTTTTCATAAAATGCTTTCATTGATTTTTGCCGAACGTTCATATCATAGCCAATTTTTGATTACAAATGACTCTAGTTCCAACTGGTATGTTGGCTATTGTTTTCAATTATGTTAATGACCAAAATGAAAGTAAAACTGAAAATAAATGTTGGAGGTTTATTTGTTCTTCAATGACTTAATGAATTATTTGTTGAATTAGATAATAGGTTTAAATTACTGGAAGAATATTTTCTCAAAACATGATCTTTTTAAAGATTTATTTGTTTGCTCATTTTTTAATTTATTTGAATGGCAGAAGAGCAGAGACAACAGAGAGATTAGGAGGAGACACAGAGAGAGAAAGCTTCCACTCACTGATTTACTCCTCATATGGCTACAAAAGCTGTGTCTCGGCCAGGCCGAAGCCAGGAACGTGGAACTCCATTCTGGTCTTCAACAAGGATGACAGGGGCACTAGTACTTGAAATATCTTCTGCTGTCTTCCTAGGAGCATTAGCCCAAAGTTGCATCGTAAGTGTAGCAGCCACGTCTCAGACCAGTAATCCGATATGAGATGCTGCTGTGGAAAGCAGCAGGTTCACTTACTGCTCCACAACACCAGCACCTACACTTTTGAATATAGTTGGCTTTAGTACTTGGTTTCTATCACTATCTTCTATGGATTGAATTGCATGCCCTCAAAATTTATATATTGAAGACCTAACCCATATATGACTGTATCTGGAGCAAAAACCTTTAAGGAGATTGTTAAGTTTAAGTCACAAAGGTGGCGTGTGATATCATAGGATTAGTGTCCTTATCAGAAGACACTCAAAGAGTGCTGCATCTTGCTTTCATTTTTCTCTCCTTCCCTACCCCACACTTCCCCTAACTCTCTGGCTCTATGTTCCTGCTGTCATGAGAGTACACGATGAGAACATTGCCATCTCTGAGCTAGGAAGAAAGCCCTCATCAGAAACCAAACTCTGCTCCATCTTGACCTTGGACTTACTAGCCTCTAAAACTGTGAGAACATAAGTTCTATTATTTAGGTTACTCAGTCTATGGTATTTTCTTAGGGTATATGAATACTTTAATACACTTTCTTAAGTCTGATTCAGGTTTTGGCCAATTGCAACTGACAGGACAAAACTGGTCCACCATCACTGAAATCCTGCCATGCCCATACATTTACATGCATCATGTCTTTGGCTACTTTTGTGTAGCAATGACAAAATGAGTAGTTACAGCAAAAATTACATGCTCTGCAATGTCTAAAATGTTTGCTATGTGGCCCTCTACAGAAAAAGTTTGCCAATCTTGATGTAGGCAATGAATAAAAAATAAATCAATGCTAGTATTATTTGCTTGTTTCCCTGGTGTGAATTCAACCACCATGGCTAATTTCAAGCTGCAAACACAACCTTAGACTAAATACAGAGTTGGCATGACAAGTGCAACTATAGTATTTCCATCATTGTTACAACAGATAAAAATAACTTTAAGAGCACATAATAGTACTATGTTCTAAAATAATTGGCAACTCATGACTTTAGACTACTTACTACTTTTGTTTTTAATATAATTTATTTACTTGTAAGTTTACAATATAATTGCTAAAAATGGCTGTGCTTTATAACCAGCTCACAAAATTCTTGATTATAAATTGACTTTTGTGAGCCAATGTGAACCAGCTCCAGTTCACCATAGAGTTCACTTTAAATCCCAGGTAGTATTTAAATTTCCTTTGGATGCAACAGAGCAGTAACAATAAAGCTTTATGTGTAGGATTGTACATAACTTTTTTCTTTTCAAAAACAGAGTGAAAATAATTTTGAAATAAACTTCTACTTGAGTAGTATTTTGTTGATACAAATAACTTTCATATCTTTCTTCCAGTTGTTTCCCAAACTTTTGTGATTATAACTATCACTTGGAAAGCTTTTTAAAAAGACATAGATGCTCAGACTCTTCTGTGAAGATACTAATTCTGCAGCCTTGGCTTGGGACCTGGACATCTTTATTTTTAACTAATAGCCTTGTTGACTCCTGTGATTGCATTGGGAAACCTTAATATTATAGTGTATCTTCAACAAAGGACTTAAGGGTAATTGTTAGTCATTTTCAAGAAAATAAGGTAATCTCCTTGCACCAAAATATTATCTAGGTAAATCGAAGATTAAATTATAAAAACTAAAAAAGAATAGAAGAAAGACATAAACATTTTGAAATCTTGAATAGTGTCAAGCTTTTTAAAGCATTTATAATATACAAATATTAAATCTACAAATAAAACAAATGATAAACAGACAAAATTATTGCTAATTTAAAAAGAGCTCCATGGAGTCAATTAGAGAATGCCATCACCTTAATAGAAAATGGATAAAGGATATGAACAGTCAATTCAAGAAAGTAGAAATGGAAATGGCCAATACACAACTTTTGCAAATAAAAACTTCCCTTGTCAGATTAACAAAGAGAAAGATAATTTCAAAAGTTTAATTCCATTAAGACTATGTGAAACTTTTTCAGATGGTGGGAGAGTAAATTAAAAAAGAAAATACTTCTAGAGGATTTCAAAGTGTAAAATATTCATGGCATTTGGTTCAACAATTGTGTCTCAATCATTTTTTTACTTTATTTTATTTTAAAAAATATTATTTATTTGAAAGTCAGAGTCACACAGAGAGGGAAGAGATGCAGAAACAGAGCTCTTTCACCCACTGATTCACTTCCCAAATGGCTACAATGTCTGGGGCTGGGCCAGGCTGAAGCTGGGAGCCAAGAACTTCCTCCGGGTCTCTGCTGCTTTCCCAGGCTCATTAGCAGGTAACTTGATCAGAAGTGAAGCAACTGGGACTCAGTCAGTGCTCTGATATGGAATGCCAGGTAGCAGCTTTACCCATTGTTCCACAACACTGGCTCCTGAAGTAGTATTTTATTAGAAAAAAGCATTGGAAGAGTCTTAAAAGCCAGTGCAAAGGACACATCTGTACCAAAAAGCCATTAAAACAGATAATTTACATTATAACAGATACCTTCATTAAGTGACCTAGTGCTTGCTAATGGTTATTATACCTCCAAATAAAATCTAGTACTGATGGCAGAAGATTTTAAGTGTAGACTTATAGGTCATTAGTCTAACTGGAACCAAGTGGTGGACACTTATAGGAACATTATATTTTTTATTTAGAGTATTTGCTTTTTAGTGTGGTTTTGGGAAAAAAAAAATGCTTCTGGAGATCATTAGTGCTACTGACCAATTCCAACTTACTCCACATTCTCTAGATCCAATTTTACAAAGCAAACGTTTACCATGTGTGCCCAGACACCTTCAAAGACCCCACAGGCATTAATCATATTTTATAGGCCCAGTAATTTTATCCTTGTAAATATTTTAAATTCCAAATGGAAATTGCACTCTACCTAAAACTGATCATATCCTATTTAACCCCCTCATGCCCAGTCAGGTTATCTAGAAACAGTGACCTCTTGATCACTTTAGCAAATTTTTTCTATACTTATGGTGGACTTTTAATTTTTTTTCCCGAAAACATCTTTTTAAGGACATGGTTATACCTTTTATATATTACCTACCTCACCTTTTTTTCTTAGATTCTGAGTTCAAATAGGTAAGAGTCCTAATGAGCAGTTGAGTATCCTTAGTGCACACAGAATAAACACACCAAGGATTTTTTTTCCAATGGAAAAACAATTTCAACTTAGTTTATAATACATGCTTGAAAGGGTATATTATGTGCTCTTATTTCTATTGATTTTTATGCTAAACTAGACGTCAAATGCATTTTGAAGTCACTGCTAAAAGAACCTACGGGTCTTTTATGATATCTAGTCACCTCACCCCCACCTGGATTATGGTAAATTTCTATTTTTTATTCTTTTCTGCCATTAAGGAGTTTTTCCAGAATTTCTGGAAAAGTACTGTTTTCTAGGTTGTTATAGTGCAAGCTAATTTGCAGTAGAATGGCTGGCTCACCCATGTTGATGCACTTAGACTTACTCCTTGGCACATTTCCATAGCCATAGAGCAATCTTTAAATTCACATATAGGACCTGTTTGGGGTAGTGATGGTCCCTGTGTGAATCTTGTTCAAAGGTCTGTTTTGGAAGTCTACAAGTCTGCAAGATGGATAGCCTCTAGCCCCTTTTCAAGGAAACTAATGGAAACACCAGCACCCAGTATGCCTTCCATCCTTGTTCCATGGTTGCTGAAGAGCAATTCAGACTTAGCAGCCACAGCAGTCAGTGGAACCAATAGCAGAAACTGGCAATATGGCTTCAAATATTTCCCCTCTGGGGACTGCTAATCTTAAAGAAGCCTTGAAGGGCATGAGAGTTCATCCACGATTACAGATACCTGCCAGAGACTTAACCTGCCCATCTGTGACACCGGCACAGGTGACAGTCCTATCTTCACTCTTATCACACTAGCAACAAGTTTTTATTGATTTTTTTCATGGTTTGGAGAATAGAGTTTAACTGTGAGATATATCTGTGTCCCCATGTTGCTAGGCTATTTGGATTGGAAGTCATGGGAGCAGAAAATCTTGGTAATGCTAAAAAAAAGTTTGGTTAGCTTTCAAGTATTTCATTCAGTGGGTGAATCAAAAAGTCATTTGGAATCTGAAGGTTACTCATGTAATAATTAAGATGACACATTTTGAGCTCACCCTTCCTGACAAATGTTTCTTTAAAGAGACACTGATGCCCATGGAAAACTTGCAAGACGTGACACATCAGCAGAAATTGTTTCTGCACAGAATGTTTTTCAAAGGTTTTTCCTGAGTAATCACTGGCATTTCCCCTTTTTTCTATAGTCTTTGCAAAACCTTCTGTTACTTCATGCTTGTTATTTTTTATGCTGTTAGTAAAGGTTTCGTTTTTAAACAACTTCTAAAATCACAGTATATGTAAAATTGGGTTTAAAATAAGGCAAGCACTCTGATTTGAATACTGATTAGGACGAAGCACACTCATCAATAAACATGGAGCCACAATGACCTCTGGAGGACAAGGAGCTTGTGATGTGCATCAATTGTGTTTGGGAAATAGCTTTTACTTATGAGTCCAAAGTCTCCTGAAATCCAGGTCCCCAAATGCAAAGGACACAGTGCTTTCACTTCACCTGCCAGCACTGCATTAGGCACGGCTTCTATTTTCGTCAGGAAGTCAGGCAGCATAATAACAACATAGTCAATTCTCCAGCCCATCTTTTCTTTTCCTCTATTCCAAATTGCTTTTTAGGGGTTTGGGGAGGGGCTATGCATCCTGGACATGCACTTAGGGAGGTAATGAATCATCATTCCTAAGCCTTGTTCTCATTCTGCTGTGGAGATTTAAAAAGAAAAAGAAAAAAAAATCAGAACGTATTAATTTCCTGTCAGAGAAACAGGATTGTTTCATGCAATATGACTAGATTGATCCGGTAATAGGTGGATGAAGAGCAGCAACTGGGAATTCCATGCCATTCCTGTGGTTGTTTCAGGAAGGACCTGTTTGGACGCCTTGCAATGGAGCCAGGGAAAATCTCAGGGTCCCAACGTTTCCTCCTCCACTTGGGGAGCTCCTAGTACAACTCGGGTAGGGCTCCCCTCTGGGCTTCTCTGGATTGCAGAATCTAAGTCGTTGCTCAGCTTCTTTCATCTTGGAAGCCCAGCTCTTGCTGAATCTTACATTGTGTGCTGTGGACTGGGAGGGACACCAGCCCCGGGAAGAAGAGGGATCCATGTAGCGCGGTATAGAGGAAGAAGCTCCATTCTGTTCCACTGGCAACACTGTGCTGTGACTGGAACCCCAGGAGGCTTGTATGGTGGGTAGCAGGTGACACCAAGTTTGTGTACAGGAAAAAAATTGTGCCTGAGGGTGCCTGAGGGTGTTCCTCTTGCACTCACACTCACTCAACACTCATTTTACGCCTGGTCCTCCCTTACTTCTATTTGCTGAACCTTGTCTCCTACAGACTAAGACTCAGAGCAAACTTTGCTTTTTCCTGTAGAAACCTTTCCACCATGTATCAATTGGAAACTGAAGAAAAACTAAAATACTTGTGAGGAGCAGGTGGGGAAGAGAGTGGAAAGGCAGAGAAAAAGGAAGCAAATCCACACACTGCACCAGGATAGAGGGATTTACAGCCCAACTGTTAGCTGCTCAGCCACACATCTGAAAGATCTTGGGTGGGTTATTAAGCTCTGACAACCGGTGGCTCTGCTTCATTCTTCCGTAGTGATATGGAATACTCTGCAGACCCCAGCTTATTGACATTAATGTTGGAACAGCTGCACTGGCTCACCTGGTGTGTTATCACACGCTCTGTCATGTGCTCCGTGCCCTTCAGTCGCTTCCTATTCCCCACACAGACTTCACTCTCGGGAACCGCCCTGCACCTTCTGTAGGTGTTCAGGGCAAAACCAAAAGCATAGATGCCTTTGTGTCATTTCTGAGTTGGGATCCTGGCTATATCTTCAGATCTGACACAATTTGCGTTGATTTCAAGGTGTTAAATATGGTGAAACACAGGTGCTAAGAAAAGATGTGCTTTGTTTTAGTCCCAGACAGCTTTTTGGCATCAATCTCACAAAGGAAATAACTCATGGGAAAATAATTAGATGGGTCTGTCTGGTTTAGAAACGTAGAGGTGAGAATATCTTTTTTTAGCAAGAGCGATAGGTGTGGTTGGGACACATGAAGGGATGTTTCACACTGTAAACACAACCCAGAGTTTACTTTTAAAATGTGAGCATTTTCCCAGGCCTGAGTTTATTAAGAAATAGCAAATTTTATTTCACTCACTAGAAGTCACTTATCAGAGTGACAATGGGGAGATGTAGTACTGCTGGAAAATAATCAGAATATTGATTTTTTTGGTGTGTTTTCTAATGGAAAATAGCTGTAATGAAATGCAATAAATATTGATAGGCACAAAAAATCAGTATTGGAAAGATCATTACAGCTTATGGGTGCTATGATAATAGATTAGTGATCATTCCGTGATATCAACAGCAGCCAGTAGCAAGTAGACAGGTGAGGAACAGTTGCTGAGGATTACAGCTAATAGTGGCCCCAGATGGAGCACTCAGAAGTTTTGAATTATCTTGATCTTTTCTGTGGAACCTGGTCTACTGTGTACCTTTTGTTATATAAATGGTTGTTTTTGACACACACATGTAAAAGAACTTGTTTATATAGTATACAGAAATGTATATAGTATACAGAAATGTATATAGTATACAGAAATACAGGTAAAGTTAAGGAAGAAGAAACCTGATTCCAGAGCAGTCTTTGAAGAAAGGCAGAAACGTGATGGTATAACGCATGCACTACTGGCAAGAGCTCCCTCTCCCAGAATAGGTTTTTGTGCACCTTCTTACTGTTGCACTGTAGTTCACTCTCTCAGGAAGAAGTATCAGGCAGGTTGGTTTATTATTTGCAAGGATTTCCCCAATTGGTGGAATATAAATAATCAAATTTGTCTAACTCTTAGGGTCATTATGCTGTGCAAGTAAGGTAATATGGGAAAATACCTAAAGACTTTTATAAATGACAGGGCTCTCTTAATCACTTTGGCTGCTATAGTACAATACATTAGTCTAGGCTATTTATGAATAATGGAAATTTATTACTCATAGTTCTAGAGGCTGGGAAGCCCACCATCAAAGCTCCAGTATATTTGATATCTGGTGATGGCCTGCTCCTCAGAGGTGATGCCTTCTGTGTGTATTCATATGGCAAAATGGCTAAGCAGCTCTCTAGGGTCTCTCTCTTGTTATGAAAAGATTTATTTATTTACTTATTTGAAAGAAAGTTACAGAGCAGAAGCGAGAGACAGAAAGAAAGAGATCTTCACTATCAAGATGGCCACAACTGCCGAAGTTGGGCCAGTCCAAAGCCAGGAGCCAGGAGCTCCTTCCTGACCTCCCACGCAGGTGCACAGGCTCATGCATTTGGGCCATCCTCCTTTACTTTCTCTGGTGATTTGCAGGGACCTGGATCAGAAGTGGAACATCTGGGACAGGAACTGGTGTCCATATGGGATGTGGCACTGCAGGAGACAGCTTTACCTGTTACACCACGATGCCACCCCCTCTGGGCTCTCTCTTATAAGGCCACTAATTCTATTCCACTAATTCCACTAATCACCCTCAAAAGGTGCCATCTTATAATAGCATCAACATGATGATTAGATTTTTAACATTTGAAATTTGGAGGAACACTGAAATACAGACCATAGAAAGGACCCTTTTATAAAGAGTCACAGTATGTGTACTGCCCTGAATGTGCCCATCTGTAATAGGATGATGCAATATGACAATGGATGTTTGTTGGATTGTCGCATAGCAAAGATAATGAGCCATAAAACAAAATGCTCTGAACCATTAACTAGTCATAGAGCAGTAGGCAAATGATTTCCTTAGGTTGGTAAAGAGTAATCCTTGAAGAATGAATATAATTTCATCTGGCACTTAAAAGAGGTAAGAATGGTCAGGACATTAGAACCCTTTTTATGTTTTTAAAGACTGGCATGCCTGTGCTATGAAAGCTTCCCAAGCCTTTAGCAAAATCAGTCTCTTCCACTTTTCCATCTTTTCTGTATCCTGTGTGAGATTTTAATATCACCTTTATTTTTTAAATTTTTTTTGACAGGCAGAGTGGACAGTGAGAGAGAGACAGAGAGAAAGGTCTTCCTTTTTGCCATTGGTTCACCCTCCAATGGCCACCGCGGCCGGTGCGCTGTGGCTGGCGCACTGTGCTAATCCAAAGGCAGGAGCCAGGTGCTTCTCCTGGTCTTCCATGGGGTGCAGGGTCCAAGCACTTGGGCCATCCTCCACTGCACTCCCTGGCCACAGCAGAGAGCTGGCCTGGAAGAGGGGCAACCGGGACAGGATCGGTGCCCCGACCAGGACTAGAACCTGGTGTGCCGGCGCCGCAGGCGGAGGATTAGCCTATTGAGCCGCGGCGCCGGCCTTAATATTACCTTTTAGAACTTAGTATTTACACATGTTTGATGAGCTCTATTAAGCTGAGCTCTAGAAAGTTGAAGGATTTGGCTTATTTTTAAGTGGACAATTCCTAGTACAATGCCTAGCATGTTCTATAGTTGCTTCTTGAACAATT
Source organism: Lepus europaeus (assembly GCF_033115175.1). Taxonomy (NCBI): domain Eukaryota; kingdom Metazoa; phylum Chordata; class Mammalia; order Lagomorpha; family Leporidae; genus Lepus; species Lepus europaeus. The sequence goes on from NC_084829.1 coordinate 118,427,296, forward strand.
AATAAATGAAGTCATCAAACACATGGGATCCCAAGGAACCAAGATGTGAGATTGGCACATTCATGAAGCTGTGCAGTTGCAGCAACTCTAGTTTAGAAAATGGTCAGATTGTGGGAAACAGAGTTGTGGATAGGAAGTTGTAGGAGTTAAGGGTAAAAAGGGAGGAGGGATAAGGTTGTAAACTCATAATTAAAAAGGCAGGATTTAATCCTGTGTTAAAATAGTGGCATAGCAAGATCAGAAAATCCTGGCAGCAATGAAGAAAATGGATGGGAGGGAGAAAAGTAGAGGTGAAGAGACTAATAGGATGCTATGGCAGTAACCATGGGAGAGAGAAGGAGTGTTTGAATCATAGAGAACATAGAGAATCATAGAGAACAAAGCAGGAAAGGACAGAAAAGAATTAATTTGAAAGTCATTCTAAGATGATCTGGTTAATTTTTGTTGGGCTTTTTCTTGATTATCATAATACATAATACAGCCTTTTTATAAAAAAAGGTAAGTATGGTGTTACAGATGGACTGTGCTATCATTCCAGTTCAGTCTTAATTCCCAGCACTTTGAAATGTGAACTTGTTTGGAAATGGGGTCTTTATAGAGGTAATCAAGGTAAAGCAAAGTTCATTAGAATAGGTCCTGATACAATAAGATTGATAACTTTATCAAAAAGGGAAATTTAGACATAGAGACAGACCCCAGAGAAGGAAGATGGTATGAATATACATAAGATGAGGATGGCTATGTGATGGGAGTTATCCTTGAACATACTCAAGAATGCTAAGGGTTTCCACAAACCCCAGGAGCTGGAAGAGGCTGAGAAGCTTTCTACCCCTAGAGTTGTCAGAGGGGGCACAGCCCTGATGCCACCTTGATAGTGGACTCTGGCATCCAGACTGCAGGACCATATACTTTAGTTATTTTAAGTCATCAGTTGTTGGTACTTTGTTATAACAATCCCAAGAAAGGAATGCATCTACAGTAGTAGGAGGAATTGGGAAAAAAAAAAAAAAAGCTTAATGCCAACTCCCTAGGAAAATTTTGCTATTAATATTTTGGTACATTTCCTTCCAAAATTTTAATGTTTCTACCAGCAGTAAATGAGAATGCTTGATTTACCACATTTTATTTAGCATTAATCATATAGTTTGTGTTTATTTTACTTACTTTATGGGTAAAAAATTAAGGTCATTTTGACTTTGGTGCTTTTGGTGTAAAGAATGACAGCAGATAAAGATCCTCCTTCAGACAATTCCATATTTTTGTGTCAAGTATTCTCAATATTATAACATATTTCCTTTTAGTTTTCTATATATTTTTTACAGTTGAGTTCATAGTTTATCAAAAATATGAATTATTTTAAAAAGAAACATTAAATGATATTTATTTTCCATGTTTGGAAATTTCATAACTTGCTGTTTCATAAATCATCCTATTTCATCAATAGATGTAACATAACATATTTAATCAATTCCTGAATGGTAGGCATTCCTGTTGTTTCTGTTTTCTATCATTAAAACATACTGTAATAAATACCCTCTGCTTTTCAAAAACGTGTCTATATTTTTGATGATCTCTCTAGGGCATTTTTACAGAGGAGTAATTATTTAGCAAAAGATGCATGTTTCTATTTATAATTTTCTGTGATGGTTGTACTAATTCATCATCCCACAAGCAGATATGAGTGAATATATGTTATTCAATATCATTGGCTATTTTTGTTTCTTAAAAATTTTCATTGATTTGAACGGAAGAAAATGCTATATTACTGTTGCTGTAAACTAGTTTGGTGCTGACACTGAATTAAGCTGCCACCCTCAATGCTGGTATCCCTTATCTGAGTGCCTGTTTGAATCCTAGCTTCTCTGCTTCTGGTCCAGCTCACTGCTACTGCACTTGGGAAGGCAGCAGAGGATGGTACAGGTGCTTGGGCCCTGGCCACCCTTGGAGGAGACCCAGATGGAATTCTTGGCTCCTGGATCTGTCCAGCCCTGGTTATTCTGCCATTTGGAGAGTGAGCCAGCAGATAAGAGATCGCACTCTCTCTTAAAAAAATAAGCAAACAAACAAAAAACCTTACAATTTTATTCATTAAGAATGAATTTGAATATTTCCTCATATCTTATTTAGACATTTGTGTTTCCTCATTTAAAATAATTTGTTCGCATTCTTTGCCTGTTTATGCTTTAATTTTTTAGTATTTTTATTATGTACTTATTTGAAATCATTGTACATTTAAGAGGTTAATGTTTTGCACTATCATTAGATACAGTTACTTTATAATTTTTTTACACAATGGAGTTAGTGCTTTTCAGAATTTAAAAAATTTTCTATTTCTTATTGTTCATGCATTCCTGTCTCAGGTAAATGTAGTAGGGTCTTCTTGGTAATCTAAACTGTGGTTCTGTGGAAATCTATAGAACTTGGGAGTGGAACTGCTTCATGTATGGAGCATGTACTTGTAAGAGCTGATGTGCTACACATGAATGAGAAGGTTATCTTTGTCAGAGATACAGACTCACGGAGTAGTGCAGGAGGGAGAATTAACCAGCACTGATTTCTTTTCTCCTTTTGAGATTGAGTGGTAGTCCTATGGAGTGAAGGTTGTGCTGGGGATGGGGGCGGGTTCTGAGTGATGCCATGACAGCCAAATGCCAGTAAACCCACCTTCAGGTCAGGAGGTGACTTGCAGCCTGAGTAGGGTGGAAGGCCTTGTCTTCACTTGCACATGAAGTCAGACACGCCCTAGTGTCTTAAAGTTCATGGATTTGGGAACTTGGAGGGAACACTCCAGAAAGCTTAATTTGTTTTCTATCAGCAGTGGCGATTATGAAGCACCTGAAGGTGGCATCCTGGGCAGAAAAAGAATTGCAGTAGGTTTGTGAGTATGTGTGAGGCGCTCCTTCAACAGACCAGGGAAGACCCATATGTGGAGGCTGAAAATACAAAAGGAACGTGGGTTAAGTCAGTGTGATTGCATCTACAGGTGGGTGAATCCTAGAACACACAGTTAACATTGTAGATGGACTTGATCAAGTGACTGACTACTTCTGAGCAGTAAGGAGAAAGTAGCTTCATGAGACTATCTGTGCTTCAGTTTCTAATTTGGTCAATTGGATGAGATTCTTGTCTAAATCTTTTGTTGTGATCCCATAATTTTCCCAGATAGAGAGTGTTAGAAAACCCTTAGGAATACAGGGAGTTGAGTTTAAGGGAGAGAAGGTTCCAGAGATACTTTTGGAATTCATGGAGCATGGCTGAAACTTAAGCCATAAAAGTAGAGAAGATCCACTGGGGAGAATGTCATTTATTCATGCCTTTTATTCCAGGATTCCTTCTTTGGATTTTTCAGAAAAAAGTTAAGTCTATGAAACTCAGAGCACTTGGGAGTCTTAGTTTCATTTGTGAGAGATGTTTCAGTGGAGTGAATAGGGAGAAGCCAGATTGCAGTGGGCTGAGGAGTGAATGAAAGGAGAGGAACTGTGGGCACAGAATTCAGGGTTTGGAAAGAAGAGAAGAAAGCATATTGTGGTCAAAAATGGGAAGCAATAACTTTAGAAATGTTTTAGTTTCAGATTCAGAAGAAAGGAAAGGAATGCATATTTATTTATTATTTTTTAGAAAATTTTTATTTAATGAATACAAATTTCATAGGTACAGCTTTAGGGATATAGTGGTTCTTCCCCCCATATCCGCCTTCCCACACCCACTCCTGTCCCACCTCCTGCTCCCTCTCCCATCCCATTCTTCATTAAGATTCATTTTTAATTATCTTTATATACAGAAGACCAACTCTATACTAAGTAAAGATTTCAACAGTTTGCACCCACAGACACACAAAATATAAACTACAGTTTGAAGACAAGTTTTAACATTAATTTTCATAGTACAACTCATTAAGGACAGAGGTCCTACATGGGGAATAAGTACACAGTGACTCCTGTTGTTGATTTAACAATTGGCACTCTTATTTATGAAGTCAGTGATCACCCGAAGCTCTTGTCATGAGCTGCCCAGGCTATAGAGGCCTTTTGAGTCCACACACTCTATCAGTATTTAGATGGGGTCATAATCAAAGTGGAAGTTCTCTCCTCCCTTCAGGGAAAGGTACCTCCTTCTTTGATGGCCCATTCTTTCCACTGGGATCTCACTCACAGAGATCTGTCATGTAGATCATTTTTCGCCACAGTGTCCTGGCTTTCCATGCCTGAAATTCTCTCATGGGCTTTTTAGCCAGATCCAAATGCCTTAAGGGTATTTCTGAAATCAGAGTGCTGTTTCGGGCATTTGTCATTCTATGAGTCTGCTGTGTGGCCTAGGAATGCATATTTATTAAGTGTAAGTGTAAGGGATTGAGCTGAGTGCTTTAGGTGTACTACTCATTAAATTAATTAATTAGTTAATAATTTTAAACATTTATTTATGTATTTATTTATTTGAAAGGCAGAGTTAGAGAGGGAGAGGCAGAGGCAGAGACAGAGAAATCTTCCTTCTGCTGGTACACTCCCTAAATGGCTGCCAACAGCCAGGGCTGGGCTAGGCTGAAGCCAGGAACCAAAAGCTTCATACAGGTCTCCCACATGGGTGCAGGGGCCCAAGCACTTGGGCCATCTTCCGCTGTTTTTCTCAGGCCAATAGCAGGGAGCTGGATTGGAAGTGGAGCAGACGGGACTTGAACCATCAACCATATGGGATGCCAGTGTTGCAGGCAGCAGTTTAACATGTTACACCAGAGCACACACCCTAATTTTCCTTTAAACCTGGGAGGTCTGAAATATATTCCCATTTTGTAAATGAGGAAACTGAAGTTAGAGTACTTGTCCAAGTACTATGATATCATAGCTAGAACGATCTCTGGGTTTCAAAGCTCTCTGAGGCAAGACAGAAAAAGGAAAGTACAAGAATAATGTGACTAGTTGATGGGGACAAATCCTGGAGGATTTTAAAAGACAGGGAATCTGTATATAGATGGAAAAGAATATGGTGCTTTCTTCTGAAAAAAAAAAAAGAAGAGAAAAGGATAAGGATAGATTTAATTAAGAAGGCAAGGAAATGAAAAGAAGAAAGAAATGGAAGAAATTTGTATCTGATGGCCTCTATTTTTTACTAGGATATTATGACATATGTTGGCAGTGAGATTTTGGAAGTGATTTTAGGGACTCAGGAAGCAACAGCTGCACAGAGGATGAGGATAGGTTAGGCAGTGGGAAAAGTGATAGAATTGCAGGCCCAGAGCGATCGGAGACCGTGCTTCGAATGGATGTAACCAGCATACATATGTGATTATTGATCAGCGGTGTCAAGGGGCCTGGGAGCAAGAAGAGATGTTTTAATTCTCTCAGTTGAAAAACCTCTAATTCATTTTCACTTTTTGAGTACCAGAAGTTGTGCTAAATGCTTGGAGTATATGCACAAATGAGTCAAGAGTCTATCTTTTGTGAGTGCACCGCCTATGGAGGGGAACAGACGTAAACAGTTCCATAATCAAGAATTAAGCACCATGAGGAATAATACTGCAGTAGAGAATGCGGTCTGAGAAGCAGGACAAGACCTTGGAAATGCGCTTGTTCAAGGGGCATCTTGAAAGCATTCTAAGAATCAATTATTTCTGGGCCTTCTAGAACTCTGGTGTTGCCTTGGATGATGACTGTCTCCTCAGCCCTGGAACAATGGAGGAGTTCCAAGTGGACTATTGGGTTCTGTCTGTTTCTCAACCAGCTGAAACAAAAAAGCTCTTCCTAAGTACACTTGGTCCTATGAATGGGAAGAATGTTCTTTTATGAGACTTGCATTAAATGCTTACCACAAAGGATGCAATAGACCAGATAAGACATATCCTAGATGTGGAAGGGCTAAAATCAGATAAAGTACTCACCATCTTTGAAAAATACCAGAGGGTTGCCCAGGAAACTGGAACGAATTTCCCCTCACTCACCTCTTGGTGATTTGTTCCTTAATAGGAGGCTCTGTAGCCTAAAGTAAATGCCTTGTAATGGTATTTGAGAGTAAGCTGGGGCAGCCAATGTGAGCTTGCCTGGCTGCTGGATAGCTAATGTCCTTCAGTGATTTTTATAGCCTTCAATCAGTACGTTCTGGGCAGAAGCTATAGAACTGTGGACTAACATACTTCTCTGGGTCAGACAGGCAGAAAACATTCATTCTGTCTCATAATAACAAAATGTCCTTAAAACGTGGCCTTGGAGTGATGGAAGGAGGCACTGAGTGGGATAGTTATTTCTTGCTTCCCTTAAATACAGTGCTAATATTCTCAAAACTTTCCACATAAAGGCAGCAGCATATTCTTCCTCCTCTTTTCTCTGAGAACGAGTATTTTCTAGGATAATCTTTAGTGGTGAAATTGACTTCAAGCTCCTCATTTGCATTGTTGTATTATGTTATGTTCTTTCATAGCTTCATGAACAATAACCTCCCACTTCCCCACAGGCTGATGGGATAATTTGCTCTGCTGAGGAGATGAAAACCAAAATGTAGACTTTTTTCTAGGACTGTTGTTCAATGGAAAAGCTTCCTGCAGTGCAGGCAGTGGAGTTTTAGGTTTCTTAGATTATAGCTTGCGATAAAAGTTCTTCCGGTTGAGAAGCCTATGTATATTCCATGTGATTGATGCTTTTAGACTTAAATAAAAATCCTTTAACAATACAGCTGCTTCTCCTGTGGTTTCCTGGCAATGATGCTGAGAGAGAGGGACATATCTACCAGGCTTGGTTTCAACCTTGCCTGCCGCTGGAATCATAATGGCAAAAATCAATTTCCAGTATTCTTTGCGTATGAACTGGTGTTTTATAAATTTCATTATGATTTTCAGTATTGATTAGAGAAAGGTGTCTTGTGGAAGAGAACCCCCAAGAGAGAAAGCTAGCCCCAAAGGGCTTGTGCTCGAGTTTCAGGGATCAGATTCTTTCCTTGAGCGCCCTCTGTTGGTGGCACGGTTGAGAAATGCACCATGCACCTCTTCATTTGCCTTGTACTCTGAAAGCCACTTTCACAAGGGCACTGCGAGCATGGGGGAAAATCTGTGTAATTCCTGAGGTCCTGCCTAGAAATGCGGTCTGTGTTAATACCTACTGGATTTTCTGTTCAGCCTTTGCCTCTGAGACTAGTTAAGAATTTTCTGATGGGAGACCCACTGTTCACACATATATTTTCCCTAGTGACTTGCGGTTGACAAGGAGAGCCTTATTTTAGTTTTTCGAACATTGTCATTTTTACTTCTCCCAGAGGAAGGAAAAGTTATGATTCCCCCCGAGATCTATTTATTAGTGTTCACAGGAGATTCTAAGCAACCCCAGGAAAGCATAATGTCAACAGGTAGTAATAAAGGATCATGCTTTAGATTAACTTTGGGAATTCAAGATTTGTTTTTCTTCTGAGTGACTGACTCATGAGGTACTCTATGGGAGTATTCTGTAATCGTTACTGTTTTTTTTTTTTTTTTTTTTTTTTTAGGAAATGCTATAATCTTAACAGATGCTATTCATATTCGTGAACATGTTTAATGCTTTTTTGAGTTTCACTAAGCCACATACCCTGTAGCAATGAAATCTGCAGGTGAGCACAGGGCACAGCGGGCATCCCTGTGGTAGCACTTCACTCCCTGGTGACCCAACCATGTGTCTGAAGGCAGAGAAAATTAATTTGCACTGAAAACCACAAGTCAAAAAACCAGAAGAGTTCAAGAGATGTAGACAAGGCGTATGGGGCAATGCACATACATCTTTTTGGGAAACAAGCTACCTCAATACTTGGAAACACCTTTTCTCCAGAATTAAAATAGACTTCAGACATTTTAGTTGGAGTAGGCTCCATATAACAAATATGTTCATATAATAATTCCCTGTAGTTATGACAATGTCTTTAAATTTCAAGGCTATATTGTTAAGAAGATAAAATTTTATTTCCTTTGTCATTTATAATTTTTAGATAAGTTCACCCACTTTATTTCAAGTAGAGATTTTTTCTGACAGTCTATCTTGAGTTTGTAGTATATATAGCCAAACATTTATGTTTCCTTTGGCTAGTTTGTGCTTCATTTTTCTGTCTTTTAGCATTCAAATTCTGCATTCCTGTGTTTTAGATTTCTTTCATTATGTTTAAGATCCTGATGATTGGTATGGTGAGTTATGTTTGGTTGAAATTTTCACATTTTGGGGACTGTGTAATGAGATACTGGACACTGCTATGGTAGATGTGTAAAGGTGGTACAGCCTTGCTATTGCAGAGTGTAGAATAAAGGTAGAATCCCGGATTGCCAATTTGCTTTGGTTTGACACCAAGGTCACATGCTCCTTGTTAGTGCTATGTTGGAGTACAGGTTCTGGCTCCCCTAAGCCTACATGGATATGTCCCTGGCTGAGAGGGATAGGAGTGCCTTGTTGCTACTTCCCAAAGCTAGGCTACTGGGCAATGGTGAAAATGTTAGTTCTCCACCAGTCCTCCCTTGACAACACCCCAGCACAGGGAGGCAAGGGTACTTGGTTATTGCAGAATGGAGGTGGAATTACAGGCTCTCTCTGTGGTTTCTGAAACAGAAGAGTGGGAGTCTCCTTACCACTCAGCAGGAATAAAAGTGCCAGCTCCTTCTTGGATCTTCAGAATGAGGAGACTGGAGCATCCCACTGTAGCCTGGTAAGGGTGGAAGTATAGGCAAACCATGCAGTCTTTGCTGGTGTGTGTATGTAGGGCTACAGTTCTCGGTGTCTGCTTGGAGAGTAAGAGTTATTGTCTAAAAGTGCAATTCCTGTCAGTCTGTCCTGCTGCCAGTCTGTCCTTTTCATGGTCATTTGACTTGAGACAGCAGGTTTCTGTTGGGCTTTTTGTTTTTTCTGCAAGTGGTGTGTCCATGCTGCCAGCTCCTATGGTATCAAGTCTGAGATCTAGAAATCAAAAATGGAAATCTCTAAAGTGGTGTTCTTGGGCTCTTGAGTTCCCCAGGCAGTCTGCCTTCCTTTCTCCACCTTTTAGGGTCAATTTATTTTTTGTTTTCTGTACAATGTCCAAACTTTTTAGTTACATTTAATTGGAAAATAAGTCTGATCCGTCTTCCTGGAGGAGGAAGTCTCCAATTTGTCTTTCATAAACAGCATTAGTACCTTTAAAAATCCCATATGAAGAAGGCTTTTTTAAAACAACTTATTTAATTTATTTGGAAGGTAGAGTAATAGGTGGTGGAGGTGGGGGGGAAGAGATCAAACTTCCATTCACTGGCTCACTACCCAAATGGCTGCAACGGCCAAGGCTGGGCCAGACCAAAGCCATGAGCCAGGAGCCAGGAGCCAGGAGCCAGGGCTTCTTCTGGGTCTCCCACATGGGTGCTGTGGCCCAAGGACTTGGACCATTTTGTATCCTTTTCCCAGGCACATTAGCAGGGGCTGGATCAGAAATGGACCATCCAGGACTCAAATTGGCACCCATGTGGGAAGCCGACTTTGTAGGCTGTGTCTTTGCCGGTCTTTACTGGCTATACCACAATGCCAGCATCAGAGATATGTCTTCTAATTGGAGCATATAGTCCTTTTACATTTAACAAAACTCCTGATACAAGTGAACACACTATACTACCTTATTTTTGGCTTTCTGTTTGCTACTCTCATATATTTTTTCCTTCTTGCATTTTCTTTGATTGATTTTTCTCCTTTTTTTCTTCTACCTGTTTAGAAATGTTGTATTTTATTATTTTATTTTCTTTTTTTTAACTTTTATTTAACGAATATAAAAGATTTTATTTATTTATTTGAAAGGCAGAGTTACAGAGAAGCAGAGGCAGAGAGAGAGAGAGAGTCTTCCATCTGCTGGTTCATCCCCAGAGGGCCACAATGGCAGGAGCAGAGCTGATCTGAAGCGAGGAGCCAGGATTTCTTCTGTATCTCCCACACGGATGCAGGGGTCCAAGGACGTGGGCCATTCTCCACTGCTTTCCTAGGCCATGGCAGAGAGCTAGATCAGAAGTGGAACAGCCAGGACTTAGAACCGGCACCCATATGGAACGCCAGCACTGCAGGTGGTGGCTTTACCTGCTATGCCACAGCACCGGCCCCTATAGTTTTCTTATAATAATATGCAAGCTTAACTTCTCAAAGTCTCTTTTATTCTTGTGGACAACACAAAAGACTCAAAGACACATGAAATTTATTCACCTGTTTGTTAATTTTTTGGTACCTGTTTAGTTGGGCTTATTTATGCTATAAAACATGCTATGATAAATAGTTAATTTCTATTGAGCCATGTTCATCAATTTCTATATTCTTCATTTCTTCTCAGAGTTTGGGTCTTCCCTCTTGAATTTTATTGAATTGTCTACCTTCTTGAATTGTCATTTGCCTTCTTCCTTAAATGCGTCCTTCCAAGTTTCATTTACTAAAGAGTAGCTGACCAAAAATACTCCTTAATTTTACATTTATAACATGTAACAGTTGTTCCTACCCTTGATAGATATTTTTGCTAAGTATGTAATTCTATAGTTTTATTTCTTTTATTATTATTATTTTTATTTATTTGACAGATAGAGTTAGACAGTGAGGGAGAGACAGAGAGAAAGGTCTTCCTTCCACTGGTTCACCCTCCAAATGGCCACCATGGCTGGAGCTATGTCAATCCAAAGCCAGGAGCCAGGTGCTTCTTCCTGGTCTCCCATGCGGGTGCAGGCACCCAAGCACTTGGGCCATCCACCGTTGCCTTCCCGGGCCACAGCAGAGAGCTGGACTGGGAGAAGAGCAACCGGGACTAGAACCTGGCACCCATATGGGATGCTGGTACTGCATGTGGAGGATTAACCAAGTGAGCCATGGCTCCAGCCCCTATAGTTTTATTTCAACATATTAAGTACATCAGTCTAATTTTAAGGCTTCCATTGTTACTGATGAGAAGCCCACTGTCAATCTGAGCTGTAGTACCTTTGAAGACAATTGAACTTTTCCCTTTTTCTATTCTTAATATATTTTTGTTTTGCTTAGTTCTTCAGAAGGTTTACTGAAGAGAGGCAAAAAGAAAAAAGATAGATAGGGAAAGAACTACTATCCACTGGTTCACTACCCAAATGCACACAATTGTCAGGGCTGGACCAGAAGAAAGCAAGAAATTGGGAACTTCTATCACGTGGGCAGCAACTTGAGCTATCACTTGCTGCCCTGGAGTATCCATTAGCAGGAAGCTGTAGTTGGAACCAGAATCTGGTATTGAATCCAAGTACTTCAATATGGAATATTGGCACCTTAGCTACTAGGCCAAATGTCTGCACCTAGGAAAGATTATAAAGCCAGTCAATACATACAGAAGGACAAGCATACTTAAAAGTAAATATGATTTCTAGAGATAAAATAAGTAGAAATTTTAAAACACAATGAATACATTTAACAACAAATAAATAAACTGAAAGATAGATTGGAAGAAATTATCGGCATCATAAGTGGTATAGAAAAAGTGGATTGTTGAGGAGGTGGCAAGATGGCGGAATAGGCAGGAAGCACACTTAGTCCGGGGGGAGAGAAAGTTTAATATAAGTGGAGATACTGCAGGGTCAAGGAAGAGTAGGGGATGAAACAGCAGAGGAAACTCTTCCGGAACTAGTGATTCACAGTGGACCAGCGTGGAGAGCGTGGGAGCCCAAGTTCGGGACACCAGCGGCAGACTCAACGCACCAGCGCTGGAACGCGAGGTGAGCCAAACCTCCATAGCCCGAGATACCAGCAGGCAAGCGGAAAGAGGAGGCTAGAGGGAACGAGGCTTGAAACTCCGTGGGGAAAAGTTCACCAGGCTAACTAGAAGAGAGAGAAAAAAAATAAAAAAAGTGACTGATACGGACACAAGTTTCTCTCTCTCCGCTCACCTCTCAAAGGCGAGCAAGACAGAGCAGGCGCCATTTTGGACATACGTCATAAGCAGGGCGACCTCAGGTCTGCACCAGCCCTGAGCCTAGCAGAAAAACCTGACTCTGTGGGGAGGGGTGAAATAACAGGAGATTAGCATCTAACTTGGCAACCCAGTGGGAGACTGCAGGAGAATTGGAGCCCACACTGAGGGCAGCAGAGATTCCCTGTGTGGTCCTTGGGAAAGAGCTTCCGATCTCTGGCTCCTGTGGGTATATCATTTGCCTGCTAACTACCTCCAATTACGTTCAGCTGTGCGGAATTCCTTCCCTTTTAAATCAAAAAAAGAGAGAGAGATTTACCACCCCTAACCTGGGAGTGTCATCCTGGACACACCCTCAACCCTGAGGAACCAAACACAGCTCTCAGTCCACACTCATCTCAAGCCTCTAAGGCTCCACTGAAAGCAGACAGTCCACTTAATATAGAGCCATAGTGTAACAAGAAAAAACACCACAGTGAAGAAACCAAATATCTCCAACATGCCAAACAACAAACGCAAAAACCAAGCTAACAAGAACAAGGAAGACACTATGACGCCCCCAAATGAAAAAGACACCCCAATTCAAGATTATGAAGATGATGAGATCGAAGAAATGCAAGAAGCGGATCTCAAAAAATTGATAAGAACATTAAGAAGTTCTCAAAAACAAATTCTTGAACTACAGAAATCCTTCATGGACAAGATAGAAAATCTCTCTCGTGAAAGTGAAATATTAAGGAGGAATCAAAATGAAATGAAACAACTAGTGGAACAAGAAACTCTGATAGTGACTAGAAATCATAATAAAATGAAGAGTTCAATAGAGCAAATGACAAACACATTAGAGAGCCTTAAAAACAGAATGGGTGAAGCAGAAGAGAGAATATCAGACTTAGAAGACAGAGAACAGGAAAGGAAACAGGCAAACCAAAGAAAAGAAGAAGAAATTAGAAACCTAAAAAATATTGTCGGGAATCTACAGGATACTATTAAAAAACCCAACATTCGGGTTCTAGGAGTTCCTGAAGGCATGGAGAGGGAGAAAGGATTAGAAGGCATTTTCAGTGAGATACTAGCAGAAAATTTCCCAGGTTTGGAGAAGGACAGAGACATCTTAGTACAGGAAGCTCATAGAACCCCTAATAAACATGACCAAAAGAGATCCTCACCACGACATGTTGTAATCAAACTCACCACAGTGAAACATAAAGAAAAGATCCTAAAAGGTGCAAGAGAGAAACGTCAGATCACTCTTAGAGGATCTCCAATTAGACTCACAGCAGACTTCTCATCAGAAACCCTACAAGCTAGAAGGGAATGGTGAGACATAGCCCAGGTACTAAGAGAGAAAAACTGCCAGCCCAGAATACTATATCCTGCAAAGCTCTCATTTGTGAATGAAGGTGAAATTAAGACTTTTCATAGCAAACAGAAACTGAAAGAATTTGTTGCCACTCATCCTGCCCTGCAAAAGATGCTTAAAGATGTCTTATACACAGAAACACAGAAACATGGTCACCAATATGAAAGAAGGTAAAGGAAGGAAACCTCACAGCAAAAGATCACAGAAAGCTCAATTTCTCTTTGACATAGAATTAAACTCTGATGCTCTGTTAAAGCAATGTGTTAAAGTAATCTATTATGTTCTCTTGATGTCTGTTCAATTCTAATTGTTCAAAAACAGCTGAATTTTTATTAAGAGCTATGGGTTATTTAAATATGTGCTTTTTTCAAAAATTTGAATAATCACCTTGTAACAATGATCAAATTTGGTCTATGTTATGTCATGATTTTAAGGAATCTTATTTCAACCAGATATTTTTGATTTTGAGCCTTCTTGGCATTCTTGACAGGCATTCAAAAAATCAAAGTTTCAAACAATCTGGTCTCTAAAATTTCCAGTAAATCCTGGACTTTGGTTTTTACAGTTTGGGCCCAACTGAAAAAATCGAAGGACCTATGTCTCTCATCTTATAGAGACACCAACTAATCAGTCTATTTGGAGTATATTAGAAGTACTGTCAAGATGTGATGTGGTACCAGACTTTAAGTTTCTATAATGGAAAATGCTATTAATACAAATGTTTGAGAATTAAAAAGTCTAATGATCTTGTGTTACTAGACATGATAGTTATCTTAATGAGAAAGCCCCAGAGGCTTAAAGGGTTAAATACTTGTAAAATCCTACAGGTGCTTTCAAAAATACTGTGAAGTAAGCAAGTGCCTCTTGTTGGTTGATGAGTTTATAATTTTAAACATGGCGACTTAAAGTCTTTTGTCATCCACAGTTATATATGATCTGCTGCTCATAAAACTAAAGCGTTGTTGGTTCTGTGTTTAGCTGTCCTCCTATAGGTTCCTATGGACTTTTTCCAGCCACTTTTATTGTATTCAGTACTTTGGGATGGCTCTGTAAACAGATGAAGCCAATAATGTATTAACAGTACCAACTGAGAGAAAGTATGGTTAACTGAGGTTACTAAAAAGAAAAAGCAATTCAAATCAATTGGCAATCTACAAAAAGAGTTAAAGATTTTAAAAGCTATTATTAAAATTGCTATATTGGTCTACTATGCTATGTTATATGTGTGTACATATTGTATGTCCACATGGGGAAATTTTATTAAGAGTTTTATTTTAAATGGCTTATAGATAAGATTGTCCATAAATTTAAGCTGCTAAAATCAATCAAAGATACATTTTAATTTGTGGGACCTGAATCTGTGTATCATATGTTTTAAACTTGTTGGTAGAGAGAAACTAAAAACATTTTATATGGTTGTGCTTAAGTTTACTGGTTAAACAAACTACACCATGTTAGATATTTAAGAGGTGTTTTCAAATACATGATTCTTAAAATTAATAGAAGGCATTGGACCTTCTGGTAAATGTTTTCTTAAGTTGTTATCTAATGGTTGAAACAGTTTGCTAAGTATTCATGTGATATTGCTATTGTCAGCAAGCGATCTAGGACTCGCTCCCTCATTTCTCTATTCTAAGCCCAACTTGTTCGTACATTTCTCTATTCTCTTCAAGGTAGGAAACTAATTCTATTATGAAGGAATCTGTAGGATGCACAATTTAATCTTTAGACCTTATAAAAGAGATGGCTAACATTTTTCTGCAATAGCATAGCCAAAATAAGAACTCAAATAATAATCTCATAGCTAGATTCACTTCGCCATCAGCGAAGTATACAGTAAGTAGAAAAAACCTCCCTTTCAGACCAAAGGGAAAGAAAGTTTTAAAGTGAGAATATAATTTTCCTCATGGGCATTGTCTACCTTGGAAAAACTACTACAGAACATGCCTGTGACTATAGACTTGTAGTTCAGGCCACTGAAGATTAGAGATGGGACACGGGCACTCCCTTGACTTGCATCCTCTGGTCTGCTTTAACACAAACCAGGAGGAAAAGAAAGCTCGGCATCAGAAGCAATGGGTGGCAGGCCTATTAATGGCTGATCTGTACAGTGATCTGCCCTCAAGCAGACCCAACAGGCCAGTCCACTGCAGTGGCTTTCAATGTGGTAAGCCTGGGCTTCAGCAGAAGTCAGCTTGTGAAGAGCCCTGGCAGCTCTGCCAAGAGTTGGATCACTGGAAATGGACCTGCCCTGGAGTC
This sequence comes from Lepus europaeus, assembly GCF_033115175.1. NCBI lineage: Eukaryota > Metazoa > Chordata > Mammalia > Lagomorpha > Leporidae > Lepus > Lepus europaeus. The sequence continues at coordinate 118,442,780 of NC_084829.1, forward strand.
GAAGGATGCCCAGGTCAGAGCCACAGATCTTATTGGCTCTAAGCTGAAAAGCCCTTCACTCAGCCCAACTTCCAAAGTGACCACTGCAGCTGAGGGGATGGTCAAGTAGGGTCAGCAACATTGCAGGCAGAACTGTAAATTTCTTGTTAGAGATGCCCCCTGCCTTTACCTGGCCAGCTCTCCTCCCAGGCCAGCCAAGTAATGAAAGTCAACAGAGTGCCTTCCCCTAGGAGGTTCACACCTCCCTTAGGATATACCCCATGTGAAGAGATAGATAGGTCTGGGCCTCTGAATTTACAAGGCCTAAAGCCCACCAGATTATTATCAAGCCCCTTCTATCAGGTTCTATTTGCCTCTCAATCAGAAAACTTAATTGTAGCTTAGACAGTACCTTTCTTAGCTCCTCTAATAATGACTCTGTCCTTTGTTCTAGGCCCTGTCTAGTGCACTTGGGCCTCATTCCTTTGTAATCATAACCTCTACTCTACCACCAATGGCTCTACTCCCAACCTGTGTGTACTGATGGTCCTCTTCCCCACTTAATGCTGTATAATTGTTCAAACCTGGTAAATGCCACTCTTAGGATCATTGGTTACTATCCTCACTCTGTCTTTTATGACCTTGTCTAAATATGATCAGAGTCGGCGAACTTGGAAGGCTTCCATAGCCTTGGCAACTCATGACGACAGCCTAGGATGGTTACTGGCGCCATAAACTAGAGTGTCAATTTGTTGGGTCAACAACAGGAGCCACTGTGCACTTGCTCCTCAGGTGGGATCTCTGTCCTTAATGTGCTGTACATTGTGATTTAATGCTGTAACTAGTACTCAAACAGTATGTTTCACTTTGTGTTTCTATGTGGGTGCAAACTGTTGAAATCGTTATACTAAATTGATCTTCTGTATATAAAGAGAATTGAAAGTGAATCTTGATGCAAATGGAAGGGAAGAGGGAGCGGGAGAGGGGAGGGTTGTGGGTGGGAGGGAAGTTATGGGGGGGGGGAAGCCATTGTAATCCATAAGCTGTACACTGGAAATTTATATTCATTAAATAAAAGTTAAAAAAAAAAGAGAGAGAGAGAATAAGTAAAAAAAAAAAAAAAAAAAAAGAAAGACTAAAATTAATGTGACATATGTCTGCATGTGTTACAGAATGACAAAAATATGAGAAAATGTTTGAAACAATAATAGTTGAAAATGATCCAGAACCATTGGATCAATGTAATTCATAGATTCAAAAAGTCCAACAAAACCCAAAAATGAAAGGCATTTCCTTTTATTCTATGTTACCTATAATTTGGACAATTTGTTTGTATCTGTCTTCCAGTTGTTAAACTTAACCATTATGTTTTTTAATATTTCACTTATTTTATTTCTATAAATTATATGCCCTTGTTTTTAAAAGTGCTTTGCATCATGTGTGTATTTTCTGACTTTAAAATTTTGTTTAGGGGCCGGTGCCGTGGCTTAACAGGCTAATCCTCTGCCTTGCGGCGCCGGCACACCAGGTTCTAGTCCCAGTTGGGGCGCCGGATTCTATCCCTGTTGCCCCTCTTCCAGGCCAGCTCTCTGCTATGGCCCAGGAAGGCAGTGGAGGATGGCCCAAGTCCTTGGGCCCTGCACCCGAATGGGAGACCAGGAGAAGCACCTGGCTCCTGGCTTCAGATCAGCGTGATGCGCCGGCCGCAGCGGCCATTGGAGGGTGAACCAACGGCAAAAAGGAAGACCTTTCTCTCTGTCTCTCTCTCTCACTATCCACTCTGCCTGTCAAAAAATTAAAAAAAAAATTTTGTTTAGGAGCAGGGATTTGCACTAGCAGCTAAGATGCCAGTGTGCCATATAAGAGTACCTTGGTTCAGTATCTGGCTCTGGCTCTCAACTGAAGGTTCCTGGTAATGGATACCCCAGGACAGCAGGTGATGGCTCAAGAAGTTGGCTGTCTGCCACCCTCAGAGGAGACTTGGATTCAGTTTCCAGCTCCATGCTTTGAGTGTGGGCCAGTCCCCAACAATTGTAGGTGTTTGGGGGAGTGAAGCAGCAGATGGAAGATATCTCCTTTTGTCTGTCTCTCATATTTTTTAAAAAAAATTTTAAAACATATTAAAAGTGAAATGGACACTATGAGAGACAATGACATGATCAGCCCTTGTCTAGACTGTTGAGGAACAACTTACTATTTTATTCCTTTTAGTATTTTTGTTGTTGTTGCTCTGTTTGTTCTACATAAGACCACTGGTTGAACTCTGCAATCAATGCACAATCATTCTAAGGCATTTAAAATTAACTGAAAAGTGATCTATGTTAAACATAGGAGTGGGAATAAGAGAGAGAGGAGATATATAGGTTGGCACATGCTCACTTGGACTTACCTCCAATGCTGGAACTAGAAATGTGCCAGGGGATTTCAACTCAATCTTACCAGGGAGGCAGGTACCAATGCCAGTGCACTTGGTAAAGTGATAAGTATAAATACACAACCGATCAAAAAGAGAGGGTATGTGTTGAAGAGATTTCACAAATAAGACCAGTGTAAGCAAATAATGAAGGATAGAATTAAAAGGGAGAGAGTGATCCTGCGGGGGAAGCAGGACACACAGCAGACTCATAGAATGGCAAATGCCCAAAACAGCACTCCTGCCTCAGAATCAACCCTTGGGATATTCGGATCTGGCTAAAAGGCCCATGAGAGTCTCACAGGCATGGAAAGCCATGACACAGTGGCAAAAAACAATCTAAATGAAAGATCCTGGTGAACAAGACCCCAGCAGAAGGAACAGGCCATCAAGGAGAGAGGCACCTTTCTCTGAAGGGAGGAAGGAACCTCCACTGTGATATGGCCTTGACTAAGCAAGTTCAGAGTCGGTGAACTCAAGGGACTTCCATAGCCTAGACAGCTCATAGCAAGAGTCTCGGGTGATTGCTGACGTCACAAATAAGAGTGCCAATTGTTAAATCAACAACGGGAGTCACTGGGTACATGCTCCCCACATAGGATCTCTGTCCTTAATGTGTTTTACTATGAAACTTAAAAACACTACTAGTGGAACAATACCCTATACCTTGTGCGGTTGTGTGAATGCAGCCTGTTGAAATCCTTGCTTAGTATATACTAAGTTGATCTTCAGTATATGAAGGTAATTGAAAATGAAACTCGATAAAGGGCGGGATGGGAGAGGGAGAGGGGAGGGCCATGGGAGGGAGGGAGGTTGGGGGGGGGGAAGCCACAACAATACAAAAGTTGCACTTTGTAAATTCACATTTATGAAATAAAAAAAAAAGAAAAAAAATCAAGAGACAGAATAAGAGAGGAAGGAGGAGGAAGTGTGAGAGCATGGGTGGGAGGCAGGAGAGGGTGGGAAGTATCACTGTGTTCCTTAAACTATGTATGTGAAATACATGAAATTTGTTTATCTTAATAAAATAAAACACAGTTTTTTAAAAATAAAAAAGTGATTATTTCATAGTCTATATCTGAAAATGAGCTTATCAGAATGAAATCATCTTAGATTCTGTGTTCATTTTGGTACCTCTCTTTCTTTTGGTTTTTGATTTGTGTTTGTGAGATGATGATTTTCTTTGATATGAGGGGAGATTCTTTTGAAAAGATTTAAATTTATTTCTGTGAGACAAAGGGGAAACATCTGTTCCAGGATACTACTTTTTAACTCTTAAAGACAGTGCGCATTTGTTCTGGGGACTTTTGTGAAGGTGGACTTGAGTCCCAATATTCTCAGTGAGGATCTTTCCTTCTTCAGTACTAAGTTTTGAAAAGCCAAATTTCCTTGAAGTTCTTTGGAGTTTGGGGGCAGGGGAATATTTTTGGTTGACTGTTACACCAAGGGTTACAACCTCTAAAAGCTTATGAATTTATGGAAAATGAAACTAAATTTTCCCTAGTTAGGCAAATGACCTCAGGGTGAAATGTGGCTTGAGGAGTCTGCTTATGACTTTGAGTTCTAGTGCTCAATTAGATTTTGCTTTATAATTTGAGAATTTCATTTAGTCTTGCCAGCTCATTATTTCTATTAAGAACATCTTACATATTTTTAAAATCCAGGCTAATTAGTTATTTTCAACTAGAAGTTGTTCCAGATACTAAGCTCACCGTGTTATCAGAAACAGAAGTGAAACTCTAGCTGAACCTGGACCATAGCAACACTATTGGCCCTACTTAGAGCATATTGGTATTGTTCTTTTCATTGATTGAGTTTTTTTTTTATTACATTCCATCTTAGATTATGTAAATCCTTATATTATTTTTCTTTTTATTGCTCAATTCAAGGGTGGAGAATATCCAACCCATGGGCTGTATAAGGCCTGTGAAATAGTTTGGTCTTTCCCTGCCAGGGAACTGCAGGCAGAATTTGACATTCAATAAATCTTTAGAAGATTAATTTTAGGTTGATAATTGTTCATGGCCCATAGATGATGTTATATGGCCCTTGGCAGAAAATAGGTTCCCCACATCTGAAAGTCTACCAATGCTAATACATTAATGTTCTCTTTGTGTATTTCTTATATCTGAGTCTATGTTATAACACCAGAAGAAACAAGATAGTTATTTTTGTCTTTCTAATTCTGTTTTTGTGTGGTTAATAAAAAAAGATACTTAATAAATCTTTGATTTTGTATATATTTGCTCAGTGTCTTCTACAAGATTATAATAGTATTGTTCCAGAAACATTCCTGACCAATGATGAAATTTACCAAAAATTAATACAGTATGTTTAAAAAATAAACTAACATTTAGCTTTCCCACTAAAAAAACTTTGAAAGAGTTGATTAAAATCTTAATTTGTAAATTTCTAAAATCTATTCAAATGAAAACACTAGAAATGTGTATGTTTTGCTTCACTGTAAGGTTTTATACAAAACACCTGAGATATGAGCCACTTAACCAGACTTAGATTTATGTTTTATAAGAATCTTGCTATAACTTCTGAAAAGATGGTTATTCAAAAACTCATCCACCACTTAATGCTCAGAGTTAATTCATCATGAGTACTTTATGTCATTCTTAAAAAAATAAGAACTTTATCAGAGATTCAAATTTCTGCAAGGCACATTGTGATATGTCCATATGGTGTATTTTGCATCTAACAAAAGAAGAAGGAAATAACATTCTAATCTGTTTCATTCATTCATCTACTCTCTTTATTTCATTCAGGAGGATTTTCAACAGAAAGAGCTTCAGTGATGGTGGAAGCTGCAGAAATAATGTAGGGAATGCATTATTGGATGCAAATTTTGGAGAAGAGAGAAAAGCCTAAGTAACTCTTCCTGTTTTCCTATTTTGCATTGCATAAATAGGCTGGTGTTCCTATCAGAAAGAGAGGCTTTTCTATAACATTTTCTATAAGGAAGAAAGAACACAGGTGTTTTATTTTTTGTCCTGGGGTCCTCAGGTTAAAATACTAACAAATAGTTGGAGGGGTAACTCTTATAGAAAATCATATAACTTTTCAAGTAATTTAAGGCAATTTAATGAGCACAGTTTGTTTAGATCAGCACTACCCAACAGAAACACAATCCATCCAAATATGTATTGTTCAGTTGTCTAATAGTCACATTAAAAAAGGTAAAAAGAAATAGATGAAACTAACTTAGTACTGGTTTGTTTCACCTAATATATCCAGAATATTATAATTTCAGGTTATTAACTATTAATGGCATATCTTAATTTTTGGTGTGAAGTTTTCAAAATCCAAAGTATAGTATACACTTATGGTGTACCTTAATTGTGGTACTGAATTTGGAAATATTTTGTCAACATTACATTTCTTTTTTTTTCATTTATTAAACTTTTATTTAATGAATATAAATTTCCAAAGTACAGCTTATGGGTTACAATGGCTTCCCCCCTCCCAAAACTTCCCTCCCACCCGCAACCCTCCCCTTTCCCGCTCCCTCTCCCCTTCCATTCACATCAAGATTCATTTTCAATTCTCTTTATATACAGAAGATCAGTTTAGTATATATTAGGTAAAGATTTCAACAGTTTGCCCCATATAGCAACACAAAGTGAAAAAACTACCGTTGGAGTACTAGTTATAGCATTAAATAACAGTGTACAGCACATTAAAGACAGAGATCCTACATAATATTTTTTAAAAATTAATTAATTTTCTATGTCATTTCCAATTTAACACCAGTTTTTTTTTTTCATTTTCAATTATCTTTATATACAGAAGATCGATTCAGTATATAATTAGTAAAGACCTCATCAGTTTGTACCCACACAGAAACACAAAGTATAAAAATACTGTTTCATTACTAGTTATAGCATCACTGCACATTAGACAACACAATAAGGACAGATCCCACATGGGGTGTAAGTACACAGTGACTCCTGTTGCTGACTTAACAATTTGACACTCCTGTTCATGGCGTCAGTAATCTCTCTAGGCTCTAGTCATGAGTTGTCAGGGCTATGGAAGCCTTTAGAGTTCACTGACTTTGATCTTATTCCGATAGGGTCATAGTCAAAGTGGAACATTACATTTCTTAAAACACACAACAGTAAAAGTAGATTCATGTACTTAAGTTGCTCCATAGATACTTAAATTTTCCAGTAAGTTAGATGAATGTCAGTTTTTAAATTTAAATGTCAATGTTAAAAAAGGTTACATAAAATCAAAATGACACTAGTTATTTCAAGTGTTCAACAGCCCCAGGTGGCTAGATAGATACTGTGTTACAGAGCATAGCCCTTAGCTGATGGTAGATTTGAGAAATGAAACCTTATTTAAAGCATACACTTAAGATTTGGGCTGATACTTCTGCTGATGACTTGACAAACTAATATAATTTACACAAAATTATAAATTTTACATACATTATGTAGAAGTTCATGTAGTGATTTTTATAGTTAACTTGTCCTCAAGAATGAAAGAGCAATGGCTAATTTAGGCAGCAGCATAGAGGCGGTCGCTTGTTCTAGATTTGTTATTTGCAGGCTAATCAGAGTCAGAACTCATCATCAACGACAATAAAGTAAAATCTAGGTTCCGTGCTGGGCATGGGTCAGAGCTGAGATTTGGGAAGAGTTGAGGAGAGTTGGGGTCCAGGGAGCGGCTATGCAGTGGCAGCAAAGTAACAGAGAAAAGGGCTGTGCCTTCCAGCCAAGAGGGTCCAAGGCTCAGAGTGTTAACCCCGATGCCAGCCAGCCTGCTGCCCTGTAAGATCCTGAGAAGTACTTGCAGCTGGTAGGCAACCCAATCATCAGGACTGTTTATTAATTGATTAATTAATTAAACGAAGACTGTGCTTCCTAGCTTCATGTTAGAGGTAAATTATTCACGATCATTCAGTGAGATATGTTGATATTGCAATACTGCAGGTTAGGTTTTGAATGGGTGAAAAGAGAACACACTTCTGGTAAACGTCCCAATTTGTTTCACCAAACAACCCGATTTGTTTAACACAACGGGAGTGAGGTTCTTAGAGGGAGCAGAAACAGAAGCAACATACCTTTGTGTCAGTTTTTCCTTACCCCTTGTTCTGTGTGGGGCATGCTACAGCTGGGAGCCATTTCTTCTTAGCTAAGATCTTGCCAGAGTGAAAGAGGAAGTAGATATTTGTCTGCCTCTGCTCTTCTGATGGAAACTTGTCATACTGTTTTTGAAGAATTATTCTATCAATGTTCATAGTTCCACTGATGTATACTAACATCCTTCTTTTCCAGTTCTGGGACCAACCTGACATCCGCAAGTTTCCATCCTCGTCTGGTTTCAGGCACTCCCGTACACTCTCACTCGGCTCACTAAAGGGACCTCTGCAGTCTGTCCCCCCACAGATACTATGCACATCTTGTTGTCATCTCAGTAATTTATGTTCACTCTTTGACCAGAACAGGGAATGAAAATCAGGCGGAAAGAAGGTGATAGAGAACCTAAGTTGACAAAAACCTTATTTCCATTACACAGTAGAATGGGTGCTCAAAATAGGAACTAAATCGAGCCACGAAAAAGAATATCATTTTTCTTGAATCCCTGAGATTGTTCCACTACGATTACCCTTGTGACAAGCAGTAGCTTGTCTAGAATTTCCAAGAATCTTAATTCTCACTAATCTCTGAATCATAGATTAATTTTAAATTTGAGTCCTAAGTCATCTACAAGCAGGAGGTGTTGTCCTGTAAGGATATGGTCTGTAGACATGAGGGAAATTCAGAGATTACCACAGATTTCAATGAAAAAGTTAGTATGAAATGGAACTACAAATTGTCCTAAATTTTCCTTCTAAATGAAATCCTAGATACTGGAAAAAGGCACAAGGAAGGAATATATGGAGGGTGAATTTTAAGGCCATCATGGACTCTGACTTTCTAAAACAGCAAAACCTCTTCCTAGCAAAGGAAGATCCTTCCAGAGACATCAGATAAATTGGCCAACCACTGAATCTTCTATAAACACATCAGCCTGTATTTATAGGGAGAAACATTCACTGTATATTGTTTGCTTCTCCCAAATTATTTTCCGTCTTATTCTTCTTCCACTGTCAAATGCAATTTGTAAAGCATCTGCTATCACAGGGCAGAGTGCCTAATCAGAGAAAAGAATTTTTGGGTCTTGAAAATCTATGTTACTGAATGTCAAAAGTTGGGATTCTCTAGGGCTGGGCCAAACCACAGATTTGGAAGAATATGCATTTATTAATAAGAAATTATTTTCCGACATAAAAACTATATATATTTCCAAATGAAAGGCAAGGATAAACAATAATTCTGTATGACTACAAGACAATGTGTTCTTTTGGGTCTATGTGAGAGGGCAGAGTGTTATATTAAAGTTCTGGGGGTAAGACACAAGACAACAGTGGCTTGAATGGTATGAAAAAAGATTTTGGAAAAGGGTCAAATATTGGATATATTTTGAACTAGGGAACAATAGAATTTGCATAAATATTGGACAAGTATAAAAAAAAGAGAAGATCAAGGATGGTCTCAAAGATTTTGACCTGAGCCTTAGCAAGGAATTGCTATCTTTTGTCACAAGAAAACATATATTTTTGGTGAGAGAGTGAAGATAATGATTTGGGACAAGTTAAATGTGAGCTGGCCATTAAGTATCCAAAGGGAGTTGTTGAATAGATAGTGAGGTTGGAAGTTGAAATGGAAATTTGAGCCCCATTGGCATTTAGATGTTGATTTAGTCCCTGAGATTGGATAAGATATCCAAAAGAGTAAGTGTAGACACAAAAGAAATGAGGACCAAGTCACAGATGTTGAGACATTTCACCATTTCGAGGTGTGTGGAAGAACAGGGTCTGGTACAGAGGATTAAAGAACAGCCATCAATGAGATAAGAGGAAGACCAGGAGTCTCTGAAATACACACTCACCCCAGTCCTGACACACAAGCACATTTGTGTTTTGATGGAATCTGCTTTACTTGAAAAGAGGTCATTTTATATAGGAAATGAGGAATGAAAATGAAAAATGATATCAAGTATCTATACTCCTATTCCCAATGCAGTGTTGCTTTCCTGTGAAGATGCAAGGTTTGGTGGGTTGACTGTGTCCACACCAAACTCTCAGATGTGCTTCAGTGTCTCTTCTTGGCAGATTCAACTTTTAGTCCCCTGCCTCCCATCTCCAAGAATCACTAGGATAATTTTCTTTGGTCTCCCTGAGGTTTACTCATAGTTTAAATCTTAAGATAAATACTTTTGAGGCTGGTGCTGTGGCATAGCAGGTAAAATCACCTCCTGCAGTGCTGGCATCCCATATGGGCGCCGGTTCATATCCTCTGCTTCTGATGCAGCTCTCTGCTGTGGCCTGGGAAAGCAGTGCAGGATGGCCCAACTGCTTGGACCTCTGTATCCACATGGGAGACCTGGAGGAGGCTCCTCGCTCCTGGCTTCAGATTGGCTCAGCTCCGGCCATTGTGGCCATCTGGGGAGTGAGCCAGTGGATGGAAGACCTCTTTTGCTCTCTCTGCCTCTCCTCTCTCTGGGTAACTCTGACTTTCAAATAAATAAATAAATCTTTAAACAAAAAGATAAATACTTTAATCTCTCATATTCTAAAATCATCTCAATCTACCATTTCCAGAAAGCTTTGCAGCTCTGATTTTTCAACTCTTTATTGCCATGAAGTGTTCTAAACATATCTCAAACCAGTATCTCCCATTCTTGATGGAGACCCTGCTTCTGAAATTAACTGAATTTGATAAGACAGTATTTCTCAACCTTTTCCCATGTAGAAATTCCCTGTTCAACAATGTTTGAATTTACATATGAATAGCCCATGTTGACACATTAAATCTATTGATTTAGTGTCTGAATTGAACATTAAAAAATATAGATTACTTAGGAAGTAAATGGCATTTAGAAGTCATCCATTTTCAAGTGTGTATTTTTTGAAGATTTATTTATTTATTTGAAAGTCAGAGTTACACACAGAGAGAAGGAGAGGCAGAGAGAGAGAGAGAGAGAGAGAGAGAGAGGTGTCTTCCATCCACTGGTTCACTCCCCAATTGGCTGCCAATGACCAGAGCTGTACTGATCTGAAGCCAGGAGCCAGGAGATTCTTCTGGGCCTCCCATGCGAGTGCAGGGGCCCAAGGACTTGGGCCATCCTCCACTGATTTCGCAGGCCACAGCAGATTGCTGGGTAGAAAGTGGAGAAGCCAGGACTTGAACTGGCGTCCATATGGGAAGTCAGCACTGCAGACGTTGGCCTTACCCACTACAGCAACAGTGCTGGCTCCCATTTTCTAGTATATTAAGGAGGAACACATTATCTGAATAGAAGAGTTCTTGATCTAATGGCTCAAGTGGATGTGTCAGGAGGCTTACAGGTGATCAAATGTGTTCTGAGACTCCTGAGAAGTCAATGTCCAGAAAGCATAATGCCCTTTTCTAGCTAACTGGTGAGGTAAAACTATAACTATCAAAGACATTCCCTGCCCGTAAAGTCTTTTGAGTTTCCTCCATGCTTTCTCTTGACCTTTTTGACATTGGTGAATAGCAAATTTAAGAGCTAACATCATTTCGCAGAAGGACAGAGCCATTCTCTTGTTATGCAAATTCAGTGATCAACATAAACATAATACAGATAACTGACTGAAAATAAAGAAAATAATATTTTATACATTTCCTAATGTCATCTGTGTGTGTAGAATACAGATGCTTGTCTTTCAGTGCACACACCAGCATGTGATGCCTTTGAGCTCAGGAAAGGAAAAGATTATGTCTCCTTCATGTGATTTGTATAATACATAGCACAATATTCTTTTACTGGGATTAAAATATAATTTAGTGACAACATTATGCTTGTATACATTAATGATATTTGACACTGCATTGAGTAATAATGGGTATTTACCTGTCAGATTCAGAGAGGTTTTTTTAAAATCACTATTTCTATACAAATGAATCATTAAGATGATTTCTGCATTTTTTTTAAAGAAATTACCTTCAAGCCTTCAAGTCTTAGTTAAATCTTTAGCTGTATGTAGCACACTGTGACATAGTCTATGGCACTATAGTCTGACCATTATGGTATTTGCCAAGCAGGGACAAAGGTTAATTGAAAATCTGTAATAGCTACAATAGTATATGGGCAAAATCCTCATAGCTATTTTATTCTTTTAGAATGGCTTAAGCCTGTCTTACCATTAATGTCAGAAACACAAATGATTCCTTTGAAAGGGATTTTAGAACACACAGTTTGCAAAGAAGAAAGTGTTGATGCATGTGGACCACTTTACAGGGGGGCATGCAATTCCTTCCTAGGCTTACTTTAAAATGCCTTACTTACATCTGTAAAACACATACCAATATTCCCTTATCCATGGGGAACACATTCCAAAATCCCCTAGCAGATGCTTGAAGCAGTGAATAATAATACCAAGCTACATATATGTGTGTGTGTGTGTATACACACACATATATATAAATCTCTCTCTCTCCTTCTCTCTCTCTCTTTCTCTCTCCAAAATGCTCATGGAAGAGAACACATGTGAAATCCATGTATATAGGCAGTATTCAAAAAGTTCATAAATAATACATATTATGAAAAACTATGGAAAATCCTATGATAAAATTTAGTTTATAAATTAGTCACAGTAAGAGACTAATAACAACAACTAATAATAAAATAGGCTAATTATTACACATACTATAATAAAAGTTACACCAATGTTGTCTCTGTCTCAATCTATTTTTTGTAGTACACTTACCCTTCTTGTGCTGATGAGGATTCAATGCCTAGGTGATGAGACAAATCGAGGCGAATGATGTGTACATTGTGACATGCATTAGGCTGCTAAGAATAGGTTACCTGAACACAAGTGCTGTGATGTGATAGGTGATTTGATAACTGAAACAAGTACCGAATGTCTAATAGGCAGCTAGCATATACAGTGGGCTGGATAAATTTAATTTACATCCCAGGTGGGATGCCACGAAATTTCACCATCCTAGTCAGAGTGACATGCAATGTAATATAAATTGTTTGGTTTTGGAATTTTCCTTCTCTTATTTATTACAAAGAACATTACAATGGCAACAGTTGAAAGGATGCATAAAGTATGGGTGAGAGGAGACAGAGAATCCGTGCCTTCTCTCTGGCTCAGGCTCTCCAGGATCATCATCACCCTCTATGCAGAACCTTTTTGAATTCTGTCCTTTTGGGTTTCCATGGAGGCTTTACTACACAGCCATGCTTGATTATATCATTGTCAATTTGTGATGAGCTTAATCCTCAGGCCTTCTTGTCTCCTCTGAGGTTGGGGAGTGTGGCTGAAAGCCCCAACCCTTTAATCCTGCTTTGGTCTTGCCAATGACCATCACTCATCCTTGGAATTTTCCATTTAATACTGTCAGACTGCATTTTTTCATGGGCAAATGAAATCATGGAATTTCAGTTAAAGGAGGACTACTGTATGTATGAAGATACTTCAAAAAGCTCATGTGATAATGAAATAAAGATAAGTTTATTTTGAGGCAAATAGTTTGGAACATACATAGCTTTTTTCATAATAAGAACATTTTGCATGAATTTTTTGAAGACTTCTCATGTTGTTGGTAGAGAAAAAAATCAGTTATAAGACTAATATGAGGGATAAATAAGTCAAATACATTTAGGAATTTTTTTTCTCCCTGAAAGCAACCAATTTTTAGTTAGGGTTTTCAGTTGATTTTGTAAGTTGAATATTCTGTTTTTGATATTATTAGAACAAAAGATCCTGTGACAAACAAATAGAATTAAATTGAATGGCCGCACATCTAGAGCTTTAATGCTTTTGTGTCATTTTTCTCATGTAACACTCCAGAGAATTGACCCTGTGGGCTGGGACTGTCAATTGAGGCTTGAAAGGCTCTGATTTTGAGATTGTTTGCTTGCTGACATTTGATCTTGGCTAAATCACAGAACCAACTGGCTCTGTTCCATTTTCCTGCGAGTATAAAAGAGATAACTCTTGGTACCTACTCAGCTCCTAAGAAGCTACTACAGTACCTTTGGTTAACATGGTATTAAAGAGCTTTTTTGATATCATTAAAATTACTATCCAGGGAAAGTATTTATTACTGTTATGTCATTGTTATTGACTTTTTGTGCTTAAAAGAAGAATTCACATTAAGTCTACATTTGTCTCTTTAGTTTTTGGATAATCCATATTACATTATTCCCTTTGTTTCATAAAGAATAATTGAGCAGAATATACAGTTAGTAGGAGTTGCTACTTGTTGCAGTCTATTAATTATTATCATCCTGCTGAAATTTGAAATGTATTTGTTTCATTTCAAAGGTCTAGTGAGTTCCTGAGTTCCTGTCATCAATTTGAATTAGTTTTTAACTTCACAGCAGAGAGCCTGTTATGTAAATATTTCCAGTCCTAAGTTCCCATCTTAAAATGGGAACAAATGATTATAGTCATGGTAGAGCTACAAATGGCTTCTTAATTAAAGATACTTTAGGTGTTTTTTTCTGTTGTTGTGACATAAAGGTAGAAGAGGTAGAAGGCTCAAATAGATGAGACAATCACTTAAAGAAGGGATAAAAAGGAAAATAAATGAAACCGATCTGAGAACTAAACTCAAGAATTCTCAAGACAGTCTCTCCATCATTCAATTCACCTTGCAATTTGAAACATTATAATGCCTTTGTATTATTACTGCCCATTTTGAGTGTTTTCTAAGATTTTCCGTTCTTTGCTACTGCTTTACTGCTGAGAATTGCTTTCTTCTGTGATACTAAGATTATTTTTCATTATGCTTTTCCTTACAACTTCATAACTGTAGAATTTGTTCTTCTCAGCAGAAACTAGTTCCTTGTTATTTTCCCATCTTCACTTATTTCCAATATAGTAGTCAGCCAGGCAACCAGTAAAATGAAAGGCCTGTTGGCATCATTATGTGTGAGATTTTCTATGGGAAAAGATTTTCTTTCACTTACATTTTTATGGTGTCTGAGATGAGGACATGAGGCAAAAGCTCAAATTGGATTTTTAAAAATAAAAATATAGGAAAAGGCACCAGCTCACAAACACAGGAGGCTAAAATGCCATCTTCATTCTAAGAACTGAGTATAGCTTTCAGATGGAATTCAAAGACTTCTTTTTGGGGTCAACTCAGCTTAGAGAACAGAAGGCGACATATGGAACAGGCTTTAAAGCAATTATACCAATAAGAATTTATAATGAAAAGATTTAGAAATAGTAAAATCCTGATTAACTAGGACCCAGTTAACTAGAACTTTCAATTATCTGTATCTTCATCTGGTTTTCTCTTTTAGCAGAATAGGTAAGTGATGATAAAACAAACTTACAGAGTTAAAATTCTCTCTTTGCTATATTGGAAGAAAAAGAAGCTACTTTCTGGCTAAATTCATAGGTCTAACAACTGTCTTTTCAGAGATATGATGAGAACAGGAAAACTTCTCATTTGCAGATTTCAAAGACCATTATAATGTCATTCTACTGCTTGTTAATTCTCACAGATATATCTATTGTATTGTACAGAAAAGAATAGACTAGATGTCAAGACTTGACCCACAATCTACCCATTTATAGAGGAAACAATAACTCAGAGAGGTGAGGTGCTGAACACTGTTCACCAGAGTTGGAATGAAGGCCCTCAGCCTTCAGAGTTCAAGTGTTCTGCATAATGTAAATGGATATATCCCAAGGGCTCCATTACATTTTAGATTTCAAAATGGGAAATATTGTTTCCTCATAACCGTAAACTGCAGGCCAACCAGAATATTTATTACTATCCCAGGAGTTTGATCTGAAGTTTAGCAATTGCAGAAAATATGTAAATTAGTTAGATATGAATCAAAACACTATATAATATGATAAGCTTTCATAACTTATTTAATTGCAAAGATGCATTTATATAATTTGTGTATCCAAATATGTGTAAATTTATTCTTCTGAATTAGGATTACTTATTTCATTGCTGATTGTCATACTGTTAGAGAACTGTGTCTAAAGCCAGAAACACATTTAAAAGTCAATTTGAAGATGATGTTTCATTTTTTGAAGATGGATTATATTTCAGAATTGATAAAATACCAAAAATGCTTTAAAATTAAATATGTGTCACCTTTATCTTATAACCCACAGTGGGTATCCTAGTATTTTTTAATCCACAGTCAATAAATAATTTTAAAGTTTGATTTATTATTTTTACCATCCTAAAGTGCGATATGAACTTTGTAAAATTCTCACTTTGAATGGATTTGTATAATTGACTTAGAGGAGTTATTTCAGATAGGATTTGTTGCTTTTTGTTTTGATTATACTCAGAAATACTTTAACAAACTGTCAGTTACTTGAAGTTTGTTATATTTGATACTTCTGTCTGGAGTCATAGAGACAGTTCTCAAATGCTTGTACCACATAAATTGTTTTTTTATTGGAAATAGGAGAATGATAATTTTTGTTTTCAGTGCTTTAGGTCAGAGTTGTGGAGTGGTCCTTAGCAATTTTTCTATGATCACTCAGATGAAAATTGTGCAATATAAAATTAAAACCAAAGGTGTGGGCCTATTCCAGGAAGTCGCCTTGCCTTGTGAAAGTTCTAAGGATGACCTTAGGAAAGCGTGACTGTAAAAACTATGTTTGTGGCTTTTACATATGACATCAACAGTGACTGTATCTATTTGTATTAGAATGTGATTTCTAACAACACTCTTATGTAATCCATGGACCACACCAGCAATTCAAGTCTAACCCTGTGGGAAAAGGCATTTTTCCTTGATTTTGATCACAATAGATATTCTACCTTCATTTTCTTTTGTGCAAAAACAAATATAGTTGTGTATTTTCATAATAACCTTTTATACCTTTCAAGTTATTTACTGAAGACCTGGAGTATCATAAACAAAGTCACAACCTATAGAGACCCCTTTGAACTTAGATGGAGAAGAACTTTTAGGGATAGAGAACATCATATTCTTTGCCACTAAATGGCAATCATGCACTGAAGTTATTTTGCAAACTGAAAATCATATGCCCATTACTTTATGTGAAGGAGTCTGAGAATGGGTAGATTCTCCCATTAAGATTTGTCTTTCAGAAATGGAGTTGGAAGGGACAGAATGGCTGTGGCAGACAGGCAGATTCTGGTTTTCATTCCTCCTGCTCGTGAATCAGCACATTCTATTATGTTTTAAGGATTCACATTTTCTGCTTCTGCATTCTTGCGGAATTTCTAATTAAAAGTGCCTAGCCTACTGAACAGGTTTTGTAAACTTTCAAAGACATTTTTGTGTTTATTTCACTTTATTTGTGTTTTTTTTTATATTGCCTTTAGCAAAATAAGAATATGGAATTCTTAGATGTAGTGTTGTTAAAGTACTTATAGAAATAGTATCTGGGGCCGGCGCTGCGGCTTAACAGGCTAATCCTCCGCCTGCGGCGCTGGCACCCTGGGTTCTAGTCCCAGCCAGGTCGCTGGATTCTGTCCCGGTTGCTCCTCTTCCAGGCCAGCTCTCTGCTGTGGCCCGGGAGTGCAGTGGAGGATGGCCCAAGTCCTTGGGCCCTGCACCCGCATGGGAAGACCAGGAGAAGCACCTGGCTCCTGGCTTCGGATCAGCACAGTGTGCCAGCCACAACACAATGGCTGCAGGAAGACCTTTCTCTCTGTCTCTCTCTCACTGTCCATTCTGCCTGTCAAAAACAAAACAAAACGAAACAAAACAAAACAAAACAAAACAAAACAAAACAGTATCTAGATACTTACATAAATAGATATGAACATCTGTTGGAATACAGGAAGTGTAACTAGACCAGAGTTTTTGAGGGCAGCCTCTTGGAGTGAAGGCAAGTAGGCTGGTCTGAAAATTGATCCATAATATATTTTATTTTATTTATCATTTTTATTTATTTAAAAGGAAGAGGAATAGAGAAAGAGAGAGAGAGCCAGAAACAAAGACAGACCAAGTGATCTTGCATTTAGTGACTCATTTTCCAAATGCCTACAGTAGTCAAAGCTGGGCTAGACAGGTGCCAGAAGCCCAGAACTTCATCCAGGTCTCCCCATGGGTGGCAGGGACACAAGTCCTTGAGCTGTCATCTGCTGACTCCTAGGGTAGGAAGCAGAGTGGAGACTCACACCTAAGCATTCTGATCTGGAAAGTGGACATGCCAAGTGGTGTCACATTTGCTGTGTCACATGTTGGCCCCTTAAGACACATTTTTAAAGAACTTGGAAATATTTAAATTTAATTCAGGAGGGAATAACACTTTGGGTTGATGAGATGAAATAAAAGGAAAAAAGGAGTAGAGAATGGGGCTGGCTTTGTGGCATGGTGGGTAAAGCTGCTGCCTGTGACACCAGCATCCCATTTGGGTGCCAGTTCATGACCTGGCTGTTCCTCTACTGATCCACCTTCTTGCTGATAGCCTCGGAAAAGCTATGGAAGAACACACAGATGTCTGGGCCTTGCCAACCATGTGGGTGACCTAGATGAAGATTTTGGCTTTGTCCTGACCCAGCTGTTGCCATTGTGACCATCTGGGGAGTGAACTAGTGGATGGAAGAACTCTCTCTCTTCTTTCTCTCTCTCTCTCTCTCTCTCTCTCTCTCTCTCTCTCTCTCTCTCTCTCTCCTTCCCATTTGCAATACAACTTTGAGTTTTAGGAGCAGAGAAAGAAGTCGAATTGAAAAGGTCCAACTGCAGGGAGACTCAAGGAGCTGTGACTGAATTGAAACATCTGACTGAGATCTGATCCTCTTCTTAGGTGTCACAATGGAACACAGAGAGACTAAGAAAATTTCTCCAAATCCATTCACTAGAGAATGATGGATATGAAACACAAAAGCGGTAGGAAAAATAATGTTACTTTCACTATTGAAAATGCATTCGTGGGGCCAGTGCTATGGCATAGTAGGTAAAGCCGCTGCCTGCAGTGCTAGCATCCGATGTGGGCACCAGTTCAAGTCCCAGCTGCTCCACTTCTGATCCAGCTCTTTGCTATGGCCTGGAAAAGCAGCAGAAGATGGCCCAAGTCCTTGGGCCACTGCACCAGCGTGGGAGACCCAGAAGAAGCTCATGGCTCCTGGCTTCAGATCAACGTAGTTCCAGCCATTGTGGCCAACTGGGGGGTGAACCAGTGAATGGAAGTCCTCTCTCTGCCTCTCCTTCTCTCTCTGTGTAACTCTGACTTTCAAATAAATAATAAATAAATCTTAAAAAAAGAAAATGCATTTGTGATGTATGTTCTGCATTATGTCATTTCTGTTTTAGATACTAAATTTTTTCATGGTCACACCATTATTTATGTCCCCTACTGACAGAAAAGCTTCAGTAGGTATTTATGTTTGAAATTATCTCTTAACCTTGGACACAGTGTGGGTATTCTATAACTGATTTTGCCTTCTACTCAACCTGAGCTATGGGATGATGGCCCATTGGTGACTGTCGAAACTTTAAACTCACATATTACTTTTTTTAAAAGATTCATTTATTTATTTGAAAGGCAGAATTACAGAGAGGCAGAGACAGAGGCAGAGAGAGAGAGAGAGAGAGAGAGAGAGAGGTCTTCCATCTGCTGGTTCACTCCCCAAGTGACCGCAATGGCCTGAGCTGCACCCATCTGAAGCCAGGAGCCAGGAGGTTCTTCCAGAAGTGGAGCACCCAGGATTCAAACTGGCACCCATATGGGATGCTGGCACTGCAGGTGGCAGCTTTACCCGCTATACCACAGCACCAGCACCCACAAGAGTAATGAACCCGAGACCTTGCTTCTTAGCTCAAAACTCTGATTTCCCCTATTTCTTCTGTCTCTTTGCTGCCCCAACCCCACCTTTTGTAAGAAGACATTAGTAAACACAGTTGTAGACACATGGATTCAAAATAACCATATTTGCTGCAGAGGGGACTAAATTGATGTTGAAGACCAGCATTATTTTTGCTAGGTTGATTTTCATGTATTTACAATTTTCATGCATAGGAGTGTTAATTATTTTGCCTTAGAATACCCCTGGGTGCTCTTTCACCTTAAACTACTTGTTTGATTATGTCGACTTGGAAGGACAAGATATTTGAACACCTTCATGCTGAAATACTCTCATATTAAAAAAACAAGCAAGCAAAACAAACTATGTATTGTTACATTTGTAAATCTCCTTATTTTGGGTCACAATAGCTCCTCATCAGTGACCCGTGATTTCACCTAATTCATGCTTTGAAAAACATATAGAGATTGCTATTTATTATATAAGAGAACAA
Source organism: Lepus europaeus (assembly GCF_033115175.1). Lineage (NCBI taxonomy): Eukaryota > Metazoa > Chordata > Mammalia > Lagomorpha > Leporidae > Lepus > Lepus europaeus. The sequence goes on from NC_084829.1 coordinate 118,462,464, forward strand.
AATATTATTTGTTTCAACAATTCATTGTCATAAACTACATAATGAGAAGTAGATTGTCAGAATCACCCTGCTGCAGATGAAAATTGTAAGTGCTAAACAAAATGAACACACACACACACATGCTCACACACATCTCAAAGCATGGAGAACAACCCTAAGCAGGCAGCAACGAGAGGGGTATTGTCCTTAACAGAAGAAAAGCACTTTAAGAGTCGTCCATATTTATGAAGAACTTTCTCTTGAGTATATGGTATCTAATGTGGCCTACAAGGAAGCTAGGACCCCAGTAGGAAATTGCAGTTTTTTTATCTTCACATATCAGTTGGCAGACTTTGGAAATATACCAGGGACCAGAGATTGTAGAAGCAAAGCTAAGGATGAATGAAGTCCTCAGAGCCATGGATCACCTAAATTCTTGAGTGAGCCCAGGAACACACTTTTAAGGGACTCCAAAAGCCCATCAGAAAACCACAGCTGGAGAGCAGAGAGGATTTATGTGGGATTTTAGCAGATAAATACTACAGATAAGAAAAAGCTTGGCTCTTGAGTCCCATCAAATTACAGGAACTTAATAAAGTAAACCAAGACTCCACATGTTCAACGTGATTAACTATAATCCTGATGTCTACTAGAATGAAAGTGAATACTTCTCACAAGAGGAAAATAGAATTCAGAGTGTCTAAAACGTTTACTATAAAATGTCCAAAGTATAGTAGAAGTTATAAGACATAGAAAGACATACATGATTCATTAAAAAACATAATGGTCTAAAGTTAGCCAAGAAGTTGGAAATAGAAGATGGGGATTTTAAAGCTATCATTTTAGGGGCTGGCATTATGGAACAGTAGGTTAAGTCATTACTTGCAATGCCTGAATCCCATATAGGTGCCAGTTCAAGACATAGCTGCACCATTTCCAATCCAGTTCCCTGATAATGTGCCTGGGAAAGCAGCAAAAGATGGTTGGAGTCTTTGGGCCGCTGTCACCCATGATAGGAGATCTAGATGAAGCTCCTGGCTCTTGGGTTTGCCCTGACCTATTCCTGGCTGTAGTGGCCATTTGGGAAGTGAAGCAGCAGATGGAATATTGTCTCTCTCTTTCTCTCTCTCTCTCTTTCTCTCTCTAATGTTGCCTTTCAAAGAAATAAAAATAAATCTTAAGAAGTTATCATTTTAAATATTTTAAGGATCTCAAAGGAAAAGAGATGATAATGATTGAACAGATAGGAAAATTCAACTGTAGAAGTATAATAAACTATTCTAGTCTGTGGGAAATTTAAAAGAAAAAATGTAATAAATAAAATAAAAAAATCCCTAGATGGACTTAAATGTAAATTAGAGAGAGTTGAAGAGTCAGATAACTTGAAGAGAGATCAATGGAAATTTTCAAATCTAAAAGAAAAAAAGAGATTGGGGAAAAAAACCCAAAACTCCCCTAACATACGAGATACATAAGTAATCTCATATATTTGCAATTAAAGTTCTAGCAAAGATTTTTCACTTGAGGTTATTCCCTTTTCTTGGGGTACCCAAGTGGCAGAACCAAAATAATTGCGGTCAAACTTTGGACAAGATTTTATTTACACATTTGTTCAAAAATAGCGCTTTAAATATTAAGAAACTCAGCAAACCTCTACATAGAATTAATACCAAGAAAAATGAATTACACGCATGTGACATGTGACATATTGCTGAAAATCATTGATGTAGAAAAAATCTTAAAAATGATTAAAGAAAAAAGGCACTATATATTGCTAAGCAACAATATCAGACACAGTGGAAGCTAGACGCCAATGACATGGCATTTGCAATGTGCTTCAAGAAATGTCAACTCAACATCTATATCCAGTAAAAACACTTATCAAGAATAAGATTTTCAGGCTCACGAAAGCCGAGAAAATGCATTGCCAGAAGAAATGCTACAAGAAATGTTAAAAGACTGTCAGAAATGGACACAAGATCCAATTGATCTACCAAATGAAAGGAAGAGTGTAACTAAATGTACAACTATTTATAGTATAACTAAATAGTTAATAGTATAACTAAAGAGCATAACTAAATAATACATATATACAAAATATAAATGACATTTTTCTATTTTTAGAAGACAGAAGAAAACTGAGTATATAAAGTAAAATCCATTACATTTTGTTGTGCAGTTATGTTTATCTTATCTGTAATAAAAGTAAGAGAACATCAAGGTTAAGGAAGGATTTCTAATATTCCAAGCTTTTTTTTTAAAGATTCATTTATTTATTTGAAAGTCAGAGTTACACAGAGAGAGGAGAGGCAGAGAGAGAGAGAGAGAGAGAGAGAGGAAGAGAGAGAGAGAGAGAGAGAGAGGTCTTCCATCTGATGGTTCACTCCCCAGTTGGCCACAACGGTTGGAACTGTGCCGATCTGAAGCCAGAAGCCAGGGCTTCTTCTGGGTCTCCCACACAGGTACAGGGGCTCAAAGGACTTGGGCCATCTTCTGCTGGTTTCCCATGTGATAGCAGAGAGCTGGATTGGAAGTGGAGCAGCCGGGTCTCGAACTAGCACCCATATGGGATGCCGGCATTTCAGGCCAGGGCGTTACCCTGCTGTGTCACAGCGACGGCCCAGTATTCCAAGCTTTTAAGGTTTTCCATGCTGTGGTATAATAGTTTTAGTTAGATCGTAGTGGACTAAGGGCACATTATAATTTTTAGAGAAAACATTAAAAACAATAAAAAGAGATAAAAATCCAAAATGTAAAGCATAGCGGAATATTTTTGGAATTAAATAACTTAGAAGAGACAGGAAAGGAGGAGTAGGGAATGAAAACAAATGGGACACACACAAAAAATCAAACTAAAAATGGTAGACCTAAATTCAAACATTTGAATAATTATAGTACATATAAATGGCTTAAATACATGGATTAAATTCAGAGATTATAGGACTAGATAATATGACTATAACAAGAACAGAAGGCAAAATTTATTACATGCTACACATTTTAAATCTGGAAGCTACGTTACACTGCAGGCCCAGCACAGGTGGATTTAAAGTCAGAAAATGGACAAATATATGCCATCACATTAAACAGAAAATAATAGTTCTTAAAGAGATACTAAGTAAAATTGAGAGAACTATAAAGAAAAATAGGAAAATTCACAATCATATCTAGAGATTTTAATACCTCTGTAACCATGTGTAGAGTTACAGAAGCAAATGATTTTTACTACTTAAATGTAAAGCCAGAAAACGGACTGATGACATCCTGCTTGCACATATTCTCATTGCCTTATCTTGCTTGCCTCTTATCTCAATTTCTTTGGAAGAACAGGAGGACCTGGTAGGGTTAGTCTAAAATCATGTCTTGTAGACCTAAAGGCTCACCATGGGGAGAAAGAGAAGGTATGTATTGCCATAGCTCTAGTGACAGGTGTTAGGGCTTGACACCAGATACTTGCAGCTCTTTCATGATTTCTACATACCTAAACCTCCTTCCTTGTAGCCTTCTATAAGCCCCCAAACACCTTCATCCAGCAGAACAGTAGTCTGTAAAACCCAGAAGCCTGCTACCCTGTCATCTGTCAACTAAATATTCTCTTTCTTTCATCCTCATATCTGTCCTGTCCCAGGAACATGAACTGAGCTTTTGGTAAAATCTCTAAATAACTTATAGAAAAAATACATGATTTATAAGAATGTAGATAATTTCAATAACATTATCAGGGATTGCGACAAGATGGCAGAATAGGAAGGGACCACACTGATAGTCTGGGAAGAGACAGTTTAATAAAAGTGGAGATACTGCAGGTTCAAGGAAGAGTAGGGGTAGAAACAGCAGAGGAAACTCCTCTGGAACTAGTGATTCATGGTGGACCTGCGTGGAGGGCGTGGGAGCACACGGCTTGGGACACTAGTGGCAGAATCAACACACAAGCGCTGGAACGCAAGGTGAGCCAAATCTCAATAGCCCCAGACACTGGCGGGAAAGTGGAAAGAGGAGACTAGAGGGAACAAGGCTTGAAACCCAGTGGGAAAAATTTCACCAGGCTAACTAGAAGAGAGAGGAAAAAAAAAGTGACCGGTATGGACATGAGTTTCTCTCTCTCTGCTCACTTCTCAAAGGCGAGCAAGATGAAGAGCAGGCGCCATTTTGGACATATGTCATAAGTGGCACGATCTCAGGGAGCACCCACCCTCAGCCAAGCAGAAAAACCTGAATCTGGGGGCGGGGGTGAAATAAAAGGAGATTAGGATCTAATGAATGTGTGGTGCTAATGAACCGAGACTGAGAAAAAAGAGACAGTGGGGGAGAGAACGCACGGAATTCATGCGAGTACTCTCTAGAGATGCTACAGTTCGGTAACCTTGGCAACCCAGTGGAAGACTGCAGAAGAATTGAGCCCACATTGAGGGCAGCACAGATTCTCTGGGTGGTCCTTGGGAAAGAGCTTCTGATCTCTGGCTCCTGTGGGTATATCATTCACCTGCTAACTACCTCCAATTCCGCTCAGCTGTGCGGAATTACTTCTCTTCTGAATCAAAAAAAAAAAAAAAAAAAAAAAAAAAGAGAGAGAGAAAGAGAGAGATATTTACCACACCTAATACTGGGAACATCACCTTTGGCACACCCTCAACCCTGAGGAACCAAATAGAGCTCTCAGGCCACACCCATCTCAAGCCTCTAAGGCTCCCTCAAAAGCAGACAGTCCATTTAATACAGTCATAGTATAACAAGAAAAAAACACCACAGCGAGGGAAGAAGAATCCAAAGAATATCTCCACAATGCCAAGCAACAAATGCAGAAACCAAGGAAACAAGAACAAGGGAGACATTATGATGCCCCCGAATGAACAAGACACTCAAAGCCAAGATTATGAAGAAGATGAGATGGAAGAAATGCAAGATACCAATTTCAAAAAATTTATGAGAACATTTAGAAGTTTTCAAAAACAAATTCTTGAGCTACATGAATCCTTATTGGACAGGATAGAAAATCTCTCTCGTGAAAATGAAATCTTAAGGAGGAATCAAAATGAAACGCAGAAACTAGTAGAAGAGGAAAGTGTGATAGTGAAGAGAAATCAAAATGAAATGAAGAACTCAATTGATCAAATGAAAAACACATTAGAGAGTCTTAAAAACAGGGTCAGTGAAGCAGAAGAGAATATCAGGCTTAGAAGACAGAGCACAGGAAAGTATATAATCAAAACAAAGAAAAGAAGAGGAAATAAGAAATCTAACAAATATTGTCAGGAATCTACAGGATACTATTAAAAAAACCAACATTTGGGTTCTAGGAGTTCCTGAAGGCATGGAGAGAGAGAAAGGATTAGAAGGCCTTTTAAGTGAGATACTTGCAGAGAACTTCCCGGGCTTGGAGAAGGACAGAGACATCCTAGTACAGGAAGCTCATAGAACCCCTAATAAACATGACCAAAAGAGATCCTCACCATGACACGTTGTAATCAAACTAACCACAGTGAAACAGAAAGAAAAGATTCTAAAATGTGCAAGAGAGAAACATCAGATTACTCTCAGAGGATCTCCAATTAGACTCACAGCAGAATTCTCATCAGAAACCCTACAGGCTAGAAGGGAATGGCAAGATATAGCCCAGGTACTAAGAGAGAAAAACTGCCAGCCCAGAATATTATATCCTGCAAAGCACTCACTTGTGAATGAAGGTGAAATAAAGACCTTTCATAGCAAACAGAAACTGAAAGAATTTGTTGCCACTCGTCCTGCCCTGCAAAAGATGAATAAAGATGTGTTACACACAGAAACACAGAAACATGGTCATCAATATGAAAGAAGGTAAAGGAAGGAAATCTCATAGCAAAAGATCACAGGAAGTTCAAAGCATATATTAGAAAATATCTTTGGGAAATGGCAGTGCAAAGTTACTACTTATCAACAGTCACATTGCATGTAATGGCCCCAACTGTCCAGTTAAAATAAAATTGGCTGATTGGTTTAAGGAAAGTAACCCATATATTTGCTGCTTACAAGAAACACATCTTTCCAACAAAGATACATGCAGACTGAAAGTGAAAGGTTGGAAAAAGATACACCAAGCCAACAGAAATGAAAAAAGAGCAGGTGTAGCCATCTTAATATCAGACAAAATAAACTTTATCACAAAAACTGTTAAGAGAGACAAAGAGGGGCACTATATAATGATTGAGGGATCCATTCAACAGGAAGATATAACGATTATCAATGTATATGCACCTAATTACAGGGCACTGATTTATTTAAAAGACTTGTTAAGGGACTTAAAGGGAGACTTAGAACCCAATACAATAGTACTGGGGGACTTCAATACTCCACTCTCAGAAATAGACAGATCAACAGGACAGAAGATCAACAAAGAAACAGCAGATTTAATCGACACTATAGCTCAAATGGATCTAACAGATATCTACAGCACTTTTCATCCTACACATAAAGAATTTACATTCTTCTCAGCAGTGTATAGAACCTTCTCTAGTATTAACCACATGCTAGGCCATAAAGCAAGTCTCAGGAAATTGAAAAGAATTAGAATCATATGATGAAGCTACTCAGACCATAGGGGAATGAAGTTGGAAATTAACAACTCAGGAATCCCTAGAGCATATGCAAATGCATGGAGACTGAACACATGCTCCTGAATGAACACTGGGTCATAGAAGAAATAAAAAGAGAAATCAAAAACTTTCTGGAAGTAAATGAAGATAAAAACACAACATATCGAAACTTATGGGATACAGCAAAAGCAGTGTTAAGAGGAAAGTTTATAGCAATAGGTGCCTACATCAAGAAATTGGAAAGGCACCAAATCAATGAGCACTCAATGCATTTCAAGGATCTAGAAAAACTGCAGTAAACCAGACCCAAATCTAGTAGGAGAAGAGAAATAATTAAAATCAGAGAAGAAATCAACAGGATTGAATCCAAAAACATTACAAAAAATCAGCCAAACGAGGAGCTGGTTTTTTGCAAAATAAATAAAATTGACACACTATTGACATAACTAACTAAAAAAAGTAAAGACCCAAATAAATAAAATCAGAGATGAAGAAGGAAATGTAACAACAGATACCACAGAAACAAAAAGAATCATCAGAAATTACTACAAGGACTTGTATGCCAGCAAACAGGGAAATCTATCAGAAATGGATAGATTCCTGGATACATGCAACCTATCTAAATTGAACCAGGAAGACATAGAAAACCTAAACAGACCCATAACTGAGTCAGAAATTGAAACAGTAATAAAGGCCCTCCCAACAAAGAAAAGCCCAGGACCAGATGGATTCACTGCTGAATTCTTCCAGACATTTAAAGAAGAACTAACTCCAATTCTCAAAATATTCAAAACAATCGAAAAAGATGGAATCCTCCCAAATTCTTTCTATGAAGCCAGCATCACCTAATCCCTAAGCCAGAGAAAGATGCAGCATTGAAAGAAAATTACAGAACAATATTCCTGAGGAACATAGATGCAAAAATCCTCAATAAAGTTTTTGCCAATAGAATACAACAACACATCAAAAAATCATCCACCCAGACCAAGTGGGATTTATCCCTGGTATGCAGGGATTGTTCAATGTTTGTAAATCAATCAATGTGATATACCACATTAACAAACTGCAGAAGAAAAACCATATCATTATCTCAATAGATACAGAGAAAGCATTTGATAAAATTCAACACCCTTTCATGATGAAAACTCTAAGCAAACTGGGTATGGAAGGAACATTCCTCAATACAATCAAAGCAATTTATGAAAAACCCACAGCCAACATCCTATTGAATGGGGAAAAGTTGGAAGCATTTCCACTGAGATCTGGTACCAGACAGGGATGCCCACTCTCACCACTGCTATTCAATATAGTTCTGGAAGTTTTAGCCAGAGATATTAGGCAAGAAAAAGAAATTAAAAGAATACAAATTGGGAAGGAAGAAGTCAAACTATCCCTCTATGCAGACGATATGATTCTTTATTTAGGAGACCCAAAGAACTCTACTCAGAGACTATTGGAACTCAAAGAAGAGTTTGGTGAAGTAGCAGGATATAAAATCAATGCACAAAAATCAACAGCCTTTGTATACACAGGCAATACCACAGCTGAGAAAGAACTTCTAAGATCAATGCCATTCACAATAGCTACAAAAACAATCAAATACCTTGAATAAACTTAACCAAGGATGTTAAAGATCTCTACCATGAGAATCACAAAGTCTTAAAGAAAGAAATAGAAGAGGATACCAAAAAATGGAGAAATCTTCCATGCTCATGGATTGAAAGAATCAACATCATCAAAATGCCCATTATCCCAAGAGGAATTTATAGATTCAATGCAATACCAATGAAGATACCAAAGACATTCTTCTCAGATCTAGAAAAAATGATGCTAAAATTCATATGGAGAAGCATTAGACCTCAAATAGCTAAAGCAATCTTGTACAACAAAAACAAAGCTGGAGGCATGACAAGACCAGATTTCAGGATATACTACCGGGCAGTTTTAATCAAAACAGCGTGGTACTGGTACAGAAACAGATGGATAGACCAATGGAACAAAATAGAAACACCAGAAATCAACCCAAACATCTACAGCCAACTTATATTTGATCAAGGATCTAAAACCAATCCCTGGAGTAAGGAGAGTCTATTCAACAAATGGTGCTGGGAAAACTGGATTTCCACTTGCAGAAGCATGAAGCAAGACCCCTACCTTACACCTTACACAAAAATTCACTCAACATGAATTAAAGATCTAAAATTACGACCTGACACCATCAAATTATTAGAGAACATTGGAGAAAGCCTGCAAGATATAGGCACAGGCAAGACTTCTTGGAAAAGACCCGAGAGGCACAGGCAGTCAAAGCCAAAATTAACTATTGGGGTTGCATCAAATTGAGAAGTTTCTGTACTTCAAAAGAAACAGTCAAGAAAGTGAAGAGGCAACCAACAGAATGGGGAAAAAATATTTGCAAACTATGCTACAGATAAAGGATTAATAACCAGAATCTACAATGAGATCAAGAAACTCCACAACAACAAAACAAACAACCCACTTAAGAGATGGGCCAAGGACCTCAGTAGACATTTTCCAAAAGAGGAAATCCAAATGGCCAACAGGCACTTGAAAAAATGTTCAAGATCACTAGCAATCATGGAAATGCAAATCAAAACCACAATGAGGTTTCACCTCACCCCGGTGAGATACGCTCACATGCAGAAATCTACCAACAACAGATGCTGGAGAGGATGTGGGGAAAAAGGGACACTAACCCACTGTTGGTGGGAATGCAAACAGCTAAAGCCACTATGGAAGTCAGTCTGGAGATTCTTCAGTAACCTGAATATAACCCTAGCATACAACCCAGCCATCCCACTCCTTGGAATTTACCCAAAGGAAATTAAATTGGCAAACACAAAAGCCATCTGCACATTAATGTTTATTGCAGCTCAATTCACAATACCTAAGACCTGGAATCAACCTAAATGCCCATCAACAGTAGACTGGATAAAGAAACTATGGGACATGTACTCTATAGAATACTATGCAGCAGTAAAAAACAATGAAACCTGGTCATTTGCAACAAAATGGAGGAATCTGGAACACATCATGCTGAGTGAAATAAGCCAGTCCCAAAGGGACAAATATCATATGTTCTCCCTGATCGGTGACAATTAACCGAGCACCAAGAAGGAAACCTGTTGAAGTGAAATGGACACTATGAGAAACAATGACTTGATCAGCCCTTGCCCTCACTGTTGATGTACAATTTAATACTTTATCCTTTTTAGTATTTTTCTTTGTTCTAGTTAATACTATTGGCTGAATTCTGTAATCAATACACATTTATTCTTAGGTGTTTAAATTTAATTGAAAAGTGATCCCTGTTAAATATAAGAGTGGGAATAGGAGAGGGAGGAGATGTACCATTTGGGACATGCTCAATCGGACTTGCCCCAAAAGGTGGAGTTAGAAATGTGCCAGGGGATTCCAATACAGTCCCATCAAGATTGCATGTACTGATGCCATCTCACTAGTCCAAGTGATCAATTTCTGTTCACAATTGATCATAGTGATAGGACTAAGAGTCAAAGGGATCACACAAACAAGACTAGTGTCTGTTAATACTAACTGATAGATTAAAAAATGGAGAGAGCAATCCAACATGTGATGTGGGATACACAGCAGACACGTAGAATGGCAGATGTCCTAAATAGCACTCTGGCCTCAGAATCAGCCCTTAAGGCACTCGGATCTGGCTGAAGTGCCCATGAGAGTATTTTAGGCAAAAAAAAATGACCTAAATGAAAGGTCTCTGTGAGTGAGATCCCAGTAGAAAGAATGGGGCCATCAAAGAAGGAGGTACCTTTCTCTGAAGGGAGGAGAGAACTTCCACTTTGACTATGACCTTTTCTAAATAAGATCGAAGTCAGTGAACTCAAGAGGCTTCCATAGCCTTGGAAACTCATGACTAGAGCCTAGGGAGATTTCTGACGCCATAAATTAGAGTGTCAATTGTTAAGTCAACAACAGGAGTCACTGTATACTTACTCCTCATTGGGATCTCTGTCCTTAATGTGTTGTCCAATGTGAATTAATGCTATAACTATTACTCAAACTGTATTTTACACTTTATGTTCTGTGTGGGTGCAAACTGCTGAAATCTTTACTTACTATATACTAAATCGATCTTCTGTATATAAAGAGAATTGAAAATGTATCTTGATGTGAATGGAATGGGAGAGGGATCAGGAGATGGGAGGGGTGCAGGTAGGAGGGAAGTTATGGGGGGAAAAAGCCATTGTATTCCATAAACTGTACTTTGGAAAATTATATTTACTAAATAAAATTAAAAAAATAACATTATCAATCAACTTGACCATTTGACATTTACATAACATTATATCCAACTATGCAAAGTATGCATTCTTTACATTTGCAACATTTAGTTAAATATATATCATGTGATCAGCTACATAATATCCTTTATATATAAATACATGAATATAAATGTATTTAAAGATTTGTTTATTTATTTTTAGAGGCAGATACATAAATAGAGGAAGAAACAGAGAGAGAAGAGAGAGAGAGGGAGAGAAATCTTCCATCTGCTGGTTCATTCCCAGATGGCTGCAATGTTAGTGCTAGGATAGAACAGACATGTGATGGATGCTTCATCGGGTCTTCAACATTGGTAGCAGGGGCAAAACACTTGGACCATCTTCCACTGATTTTCTGAGGCCATTAGCAGGGAGCTGGAATGGGAGATTAGCTGTGGACACAAACGGATGTTCACATGGGTTGCTGACATCACAGGTGCAATGCTGACCCTGCCTTAAGATATTTTGAGAGAAAAATATTAGAGCATGTTCTCTGACCAAAGAAGATTTAAATTATTATTTAATAACAATATCTAGAAAAGCCCCAAATACTTTGGTAAAAAATCACTTCTGCCTAAAACATGAGTTGATATAGAAATCACAAATGAAATTCTAAATTATTTGACCAGATAACTATATATATATATATATATATATATATATATATATATATGATATATTAGAATCTCATAAGCCGGTGCTGCGGCTCACTAAGCGAAACCTCCTCCTTGTGGTGCCGGCACAGCGGGTTCTAGTCCTGGTCGGGGCGCTGGATTCTGTCCCGGTTGCCCCTCTTCCAGGCCAGCTCTCTGCTGTGGCCCGGCAGTGTAGTGGAGGATGGCCCAGGTGCTTGGGCCCTGCACCCCATGGGAGACTAGGAGAAGTACCTGGCTCCTGCCTTCGGATCATCGCGGTGCACTGGCCGTTGTGCGCCAGCTGTGGCGACCATTCGAGGGTGAACCAAGGGCAAAGACCTTTCTCTCTGTCTCTCTCTTACTGTCCACTCTGCCTGTTAAAAAAAAAAAAAGAATCTCATATGGAGGATGGTCCCAGATGCTCCACTTCCAATCTAGCTCCCTGCTAATATGCTTGGGAAACAGTAGAAGATGGCCCAAATTCTTGGGTTCCTGAACACGTCGGAGGCCCGGATGAAGATTTCTGGCTCCTGGCTTTGGCCTGGTCCAACCCTGACTATTATGGCCATTTTGGGAGTGAACAAGTGGATCAAATATTCTCTGTCTCTCCCTCTCTGTAATTCTGACTGTACCTACTGTGTGCTAACCCAAGCATTGATAACCTTGGAAGAGACAAGGTGAGGTTGTGAGTGTGCCAAGAGGTGTGATCTTATTCTCACCCTTGCTGACAATAGAATGATCTATCATACCTAACTTGGATGTCACCCTAGATTCTCACTGCAGCCTTGAGCACTGAAGAGTGCTCCCAGGCCACACCCAGCACATGTCTCTGGGTACTCTCTGAATGAGCAGACACTCCACCAAGCTGCAGAGGAATAGTTCAAAGATAAATCTCATCAGAGGATAAAACCAGCAAGTGTTTCCACAAATGCTTAAAAATAAATACAGAAACACAAAAAACAAGAACAAGGAAGAAAACATAGTGCCTCAAAAGAACTCAAATGCTGGGGCCCCTGCACCCACGTGGAAGACCTGGAAGAAGCTTCTGGCTCCTGGCTTTGGATTCGCACAGGCCCGGCGGTTGCAGCCATTTGGGAGGTGATCCAGCAGATGGAAGACATTTCTCTCTGTGTCTCCCTCTCTCTGTTTGTAACTCTACTTCTCAAAGAAGTAAATAAAATCTTAAAAAAAAGAGATGCTAAAATTCATATGTAACACAAGAAACCCACAATAGCTAAGCAATCTTTTACAACAAAAACAAAGCTAGAAGTATTACAATATTAGACATACTACAAGGCAGTTATAATGAAAACAGTCTGGTACTGGCAAAAAAAAAATAGACCTGTAGACCAATGTGATAGAATAGAAACCCCAGAAATCAATCCACACATCTACAACCAACTTATTTTTGACAAAGGAGCTAAATCCAATGCCTGAGAAAAGACAGTGTCTTCAGCAAATGGTGCTGGGAAAACTGAATCTCTGCCTGCAGAAGTATGAAGCAAGACCCCTACCTTACATCTTAATCAAAGATCCACTCAAAATAGACCAAAAACCGTCACTTAGTGTAACATTAATATTATGACTATAAAATAAACTGAAAGTATGTCGTTGTGAATAAAAAAGAAAATGGGCAAACAGTTGAGAGAATCAAGAAAATAAAATGTTGATTTTTTGAAAACATTAATAAAATTAATAAGCTACTAAATCAATTAACTTAAGAGAAAAACACATGTTACTAATGGCACTAATGAAAAGGGAAGCATCGAAGCCGGTGCTGTGGCTCACTTGGTTAATCCTCTGCCTGCAGTGCCGGCATCCCATATGGGCACCAGGTTCTAGTCCTGTTTGCTCCTCTCAGTCCAGCTCTCTGCTGGGCCCAGGAGGGCAGTGGAGGATGGCCCAAGTGCTTGGGCGCCTGCACCCGCATGGAAGACCAGGAGGAGGCACCTGGCTTCTGGCTTCGGATTGGCACAGTGCCAGCCGTAGTGCCCATTTGGGGAAGACCTTTCTTTCTGTCTCTCTCTCTCCCTGTCTGTAACTCCACCCTCAAATAAAAAAGAAAAAAAAGGGAAGCATCACTACAGAAGCACATATATTAAAGGATAACATGGAAATAAAATTTTATGCTAATATTTGACAACATAGATGAAATCAATAGGTTCTTTGAACCATAACTGGCCAAGACTAGTATAAGAAAAAAATAGAAAATATGAAATCTTTTAATGTTAAAGAGTTACAATATATAGTAAAGAAATCACATCTTCCTACCAAGAAAATACAGACCCAGTGGCATTCATTGCTGAATTCTGCAAACATTTTAGAAAGGACTAATGAATTTATCAAACAATCCCAGAAATCTGAGGAAAGAATGTTTCAAAAGTCATTTTATAGTGACAGAATAATATTTAAAGTAAAACATGATGAATATGTAAGAGAATTATAAAGTTATATTCCTCATCAAAATTTAATAAAAATGTTCCATAAAATGTTGCAAGTTTAATCCAATCATTTATAAAAAGTTCAGAGTCCATCATTGTGTTTCAGTGGGTTAAGACACTACTTGAGATGCTTGTAACTCATATTGTACCTGCCTGTTGGAGACCTCACTACTCCACTTCCAATCTAGTTTCTTGCTAATGTGCTGGGAAAGCACTGGATGATGACTCAAGTATTTGCATCCGGTTATCCTTGTATGAGACCTGAATGAAGTTCCTAGCTACTATCTTTGGCCTGACCCTTGTGGGTTTTGGGTAGTGAACCCACAGATGGAAGATCTCTCTCTCTTTCTTTTCTTTCTGCCTTTGGAATAAATAAATAACTAAATGAAAGGTTTTTTTTAAAGGTTATACATGATCAATTTGACTTATCTTAGGAATGCAAGATTGGTCCAAAGTTTTAAAAGGATAAGGAAAAATGTGGTATATGTGTGGAATACTATGGAATAATACTCAGCTGTAAACAAGAATGAAAACCTGTCTTTTGGAACAAAATAGATGCAACTGGAGCCCATTATGCTTAGTGAAGTAAGCCAGTCCCAAAAAGACAAATATCATAAGTTTCCTTGATATGTGCTAATAGAGTATAAAAAATGTATATGAGTGAAAGTGACATTTTGAGATTGGATTACAGTTTACAACCCTTGTCCTTGCTGTTGAGGAAGTGTTTTATTCTTCTTACTATTTGTTGAATTCTTTCATTACTGCAGTGTTAATCCTATGATTATAAAATAAACAGACTATAAAAAGTTTTGTAAAAATTAAAAGAAAGAATAAAAATGGAAGTAGGAGGGAGGGTGGGAGTGTGAGTGGGACGGAGGGAAGGCTGGAAAGCATCACTATGCTCCTAAATCTGTATATACAAAATACATGAAATTTGTTCACCCTACATAAACAAAAAATGAAAAATAAAGTGATCTCTGACACATAATTATCAATTAAATTATAAAATTATTTTAATATCTCAAAAGTGCATAAAAGCATTTGATTAAAGTATATATTAATTCAGGAAGTGAGAATAGAAGGGAACTTGCTTGATGCAATAGAAGACAGTAATAAAAATAATACCTAACTTTTCTACCCAATATTAAATTGGAGGGTGTAACTAGCATGTTACAAAAGAAAAAGGAGGAGAGCAGCAATATGGCGGAATAGGAAGGGAGCACACTGATAGCCCGGAAAGAGACAGTTTAATAAAAGTGGAGATACTGCAGGTTCAAGGAAGAGTAGGGGAAGAAACATCAGAGGAAACTCTTCCGGAACTAGTGATTCACAGTGGACCTGCGTGGAGAGCGTGGGAGCCCAAGTTTGGGACACCAGCGGCAGACTCAATACACCAGGGCTGGAATGCGAGGTGAGCCAAACCTCAATAGCCCGAGACACCGGTGGGCAAGTGGAAAGAGGAGACTAGAGGGAACGAGGCTTGAAACTCCGTGGGGGAAAAGTTCACCAGGCTAACTAGAAAAGAGAGAGAGAGAGAAAAAAAAGTGACCAATATGGACACCAGTTTCTTTCTCTCCGCTCACCTCTCAAAGGTGAGCAAGACAAAGAGCAGGCGCCTTTTGGACATACATCATAAGCAGGGCGACCTCAGGTCTGCACCAGCCCTGAGCCTAGCAGAAAAACCTGACTCTGGGGGGAGGGGTGAAATAACAGGAGATTAGGATCTAACTTGGCAACCCAGTGGGAGACTGCAGGAGAATTGGAGCCCACACTGAGGGCAGCAGAGATTCCCTGTGTGGTCCTTGGGAAAGAGCTTCCAATCTATGGCTCCTGTGGGTATATCATTCACCTGCTACCTACCTCCAATTCCGTTCAGCTATGTGGAATTACTTCCGTTTTGAATCAAAAAAAAAAAAATGAAAGAGAGAGAGATTTACCACGCCTAACCTGGGAGTGTCACCTTTGGCACACCCTCAACCCTGAGGAACCAAACAGAGCTCTCAGGCCACACTCATCTCAAGCCTCTAAGGCTCCATCGAAAGCAGACAGTCCACTTAATATAGAGCCATAGTGTAACAACAACAAAAAAACACCACAGTGAAGAAATCAAATATCTCCAACATGCCAAACAACAAACACAAAAACCAAGGTAACAAGAACAAGGAAGACACTATGATGCCCCCAAATGAAAAAGACACCCCAATTCAAGATTATGAAGATGATGAGATAGAGGAAATGCAAGAAGTGGATTTCAAAAAATTGATAAGAACATTAAGAAGTTCTCAAAAACAAATTCTTGAGCTATAGAAATCCTTAATGGACAAGATAGAAAATCTCTCTCATGAAAATGAAATATTAAGGAGGAATCAAAATGAAATGAAACAACTAGTAGAACAAGAAACTGTGATAGTGACGAGAAATCATAATGAAATGAAGAATTCAATAGATCAAATGACAAACACATTAGAGAGCCTTAAAAACAGGGTCAGTGAAGCAGAAGAGAGAGTATCAGACTTAGAAGACAGAGAGCAGGAAAGGAAACAGGCAAACCAAAGAAAAGAAGAAGAAATGAGAAATCTAAAAAATATTGTCGGGAATCTACAGGATACTATTAAAAAACCTAACATTTCGGTTCTAGGCATTCCTGAAGGCATGGAGAGGGAGAAAGGATTAGAAGGCATTTTCAGTGAGATACTAGCAGAAAATTTCCCAGGTTTGGAGAAGGACAGAGACATCTTAGTACAGGAAGCTCATAGAACCCCTAATAAACATGACCAAAAGAGATCCTCACCACGACATGTTGTAATCAAACTCACCACAGTGAAACAGAAAGAAAAGATTCTAAAAGGTGCAAGAGAGAAACATCAGATTACTCTCAGAGGATCTCCAGTTAGACTCACAGCAGACTTCTCATCAGAAACCCTACAAGCTAGAAGGGAATGGCGAGACATAGCCCAGGTACTAAGAGAGAAAAACTGCCAGCCCAGAATATTATATCCTGCAAAGCTCTCATTTGTGAATGAAGGTGAAATTAAGACTTTTCATAGCAAACAGAAACTGAAAGAATTTGTTGCCACTCATCCTGCCCTGCAAAAGATGCTTAAAGATGTGTTACACACAGAAACACAGAAACATGGTCATCAACATGAAAGAAGGTAAAGGAAGGAAACCTCACAGCAAATTTAAAAATCTATTATGTTCTCTTGATGTCTGTTAAGTTCTAATTGTTCAAAAACAGCTGAATTTTTATTAAGAGCTATGGGTTATTTAAATATGTGCTTATTTTCAAAGATTTGAATAATCACCTTGTAACAATGATCAAATTTGGTCTATGTTATGTCATGATTTTAAGAAATCTTATTTCAACCAGATATTTTGGATTTTGAGCCTTCTTGGCATTCTTGACAGGCATTCAAAAAAATCAAAGTTTCAAACAATCTGGACTCTAAAATTTCCAGTAAATCTTGGACTTTGGTTTTTCCAGTTTGGGCCCAACTGAAAAAAATCGAAGGACCTATGTCTCTCATCTTATAGAGACACCAACTAATCAGGCTATTTGGATTATATTAGAAATATTGTCAAGATGTCACATGGTACTAAATTTTTTTTAATTAAACTTTTATTTAATGAATATAAATTTCCAAAGTATAGCTTATGGGTTACAATGGCTTCCCCCCTCCCATAACTTCCCTCCCGCCCGCAAATGCTATTAATACAAATGTTTGAGAATTAAAAAGTCTAATGATCTTGTGTTACTAGACATGATAGTTATCTTAATGAGAAAGCCCCAGAGCCTAAAGGGTTAAATACTTGTACAATCCTACAGGTGCTTTCAAAAATACTGTGCAGTAAGCAAGTGCCTCTTGTTGGTTGATGAGTTTATAATTTTAAACATGGCAACTTAAAGCCTTTTGTCATCCACAGTTATATATGATTTGCTGCTCATAAAACTAAAGCGTTTTTGGTTCTGTGTTTAGCTGTCCTCCTATAGGTTCCTATGGACTTTTTCCAGCCACCTCTATTGTATTCAGTATTTTGGGATGGCTCTGTAAACAGATGAAGCAAATAATGTATTAACAGTACCAACTGAGAGAAAGTATGTTTAACTGAGGTTACTAAAAAGAAAAAGCAATTCAAATCAATTGGCAATCTACAAAAAGAGTTAAAGATTTTAAAAGCTATTATTAAAATTGCTATATTGGTCTACTTTGCTATGTTATATGTGTGTACATATTGTATGTCCACATGGGAAAATTTTATTAAGAGTTTTATTTTAATTGGCTTATAGATAAGATTGTCCATAAATTTAAGCTGCTAAAATTAAAAAAAGATACATTTTAATTCGTGTGACCTGAATCTGTGTATCATACGTTTTATACTTGTTGGTGGAAAGAAACTAAAAACATTTTATATGGTTGTGCTTAAGTTTACTGGTTAAATAAACTACACCATGTTAGATATTTAAGAGGTGTTTTCAAATACATGATTCTTAAAATTTATAGAAGGCATTGGACCTTCTGGTAAATGTTTTCTTAAGTTGTTATTTAATGGTTGAAACTCTTTGCTAAGTATTCATGTGATATTGCTACTGTCATCAAGCGATCTAGGACTTGCTCCTTTATTTCTCTAAGCCCAACTTGTTCTTTCATTTCTCTATTCTCCTCAAGGTAGGAAACTAATTCTATTATAAAGGAATCTGTAGGACACAAAATTTAATCTTTAGACCTTATAAAAGAGATGGCTAACATTTTTCTGTAATAGCATAGCCAAAATAAGAACTTAAATAATAATCTCATAGCTAGATTTACTTCGGCATCAGCGAAGTAAACAGTAAGTAGAAAAAAACCTCCCTTTCAGACCAAAGGGAAAGTTTGAAAGTGAGAATATAATTTTCCTCAGGGCATTGTCTACCTTAGGAAAACTACTACAGAACATGCCTGTGACTATAGACTTGTAGTTCAGGCCACCGAAGATTAGAGATGGGACTTGGGCGCTCCCTTGACTTGCATCCTCTGGTCTGCTTTAACACAAACCAGGAGGAAAAGAAAGCTAGGCATCAGAAGCAATGGTGGCAGGCCTATTAATGGCTGATCTGTACAGTGATCTGCCCTCAAGGAGACCCAACAGGCCAGCCCACTGCAGTGGCTTTCAATGTAAGCCTGGGCTTCAGCAGAAGTCAACTTGTTAAGAGCCTTGGCAGCTCTGCCAAGAGATGGATCACTGGAAATGGACCTGCCCTGGAGTCAAAGGATGCCCAGGTCAGAGCCACAGATCTTATTGGCTCTAAGCTGAAAAGCCCTTCACTCAGCCCAGCTTCCAAAGTGACCACTGCAGCTGAGGGGATGGCCAAGTAGGGTCAGCAACATTGCAGGCAGAACTGTAAATTATGGGGTGGTGGAAGCCATTGTAATCCATAAGCTGTACTTTGGAAATTTATATTCATTAAATAAAAATTTAAAAAAAGTGTTCCTGTGTACTAAGTTCAAATAATTCAAATATTTCATTTACAATATATTAATAAAATTTTATAATAATTATAAAAATATGTAATAACTTTCTAAACTGAAAGTATGAAGCTTTTCTGAGTGAAATTAAAGACACTCCAAATAAATGGAGGGAATTACCATGTTTATGTAATCCCTATCAAAATCTCAGCCAGCTTTTTAAAAATAGACATGGATAATCTGACTCCAAAATTTGTGTGAAAGAAAGAACTGAAAATATCCAAAGCAATTGTGAAGGAGAGAAAAGTTGGAGGAAGTAAACCATGTTAGGTGCCACTATTAGTTGTTGCAATTAAGACAATGTAGTGCTACAGTAAGTAGAAAACTGCATCAGTGTTAACAAAAAGAGACTTCCAACAATAGGTGGTCCATAGGTAAACAGTCAATTGATTTCCAGCAAAGCACTAATGCAGTTAAATGAGAAAGGAAAAATCTTTTCTACTATTGGTGCTCAGGCAAGTGGATACATGAGTGAAAATGAGTGATCTTGGTTCCTACTCACAAGCTGTATAATGATTTATTCAAATTGGATCAAGATTTAACTGTAAAACTAAAATTAGACTCTAGATTTTTTTTTCTAGAAAAATACATTGACAAGTATCTTTAAGATCTTGGACTAGACAAAGGTTTAGGATACAAAATTAAAAAAAAAAAACAACTTAGACCAAAATTAAGAATGTATAAATTCTATTAGAATTGAAAATGTTTGCTCAAAATACACTAAGATAAAGAAAATAAGCCATAAATTTGGAGAAATAATCTGAACACTTATAACCACCCAAGACTTGTATCCAAAAATATAAATAACTCTTATAAATGAATTATAAGCAGAAAAAATATAAAAACAGATAGAGGCTTGGAAAGGTTACAAATATATTATAATGGTTAATGAGAACCCACAAAGATGCTAAGCATCATTAGGTGACAAGGACACACAAATTAAATCTAATAAGAGTTACTATTTCATGCACACTAGAATGGCTAAAAGACTGACAGCTGAAAATTTTGGCAAAGGTATAAAACAACCATATACTGCTGGATGGAGTGTAGAATACTATAGCCACTTTGGAAAACTACTGTGACAGGCAGATTTTTAAAAAATGAAATATATGTTCCAGCAATTCCTTGGTATTTACAAAAGATATGAAATCACATGTCTATAAAAAGAATTGTGCAAGAATGTTAGAGTGGTTTTATTCATAATGGCCAGGCAGTAGAAACAACAAAATTGTCTGTTAGGTGACATAAATTATCATTATATCCAAACAATGGAATGCTACTCAGATATAAAAAAGCACTAATATACATGTGACAGCATCTCAAAAAAGTTGTTGGATTTAAAAGTTAATTTGATATGAAACTACACATAGATAAGAGGTATAATTCCATATAAATTATTCTCAGGAAGTAGCAAAATCCGTGGCTTTTATCCTTATAGAAATCAGAATAGTGGTTAGTTATGGGCATGGGGATTAACTGGTAGGGAGTGTAGGTGGATTTTCTGGAACAATGAAAATGTTTTATAGTCTTGATTTGGGTGGAGATTACACAGAGGTACATATTTATTAGAACTCATTTTTACATGCTGAAGTACCACATATTTCACTGTATGTAGATTATAAAAGAAGATGTAATTGCTAATTTCCTGAGTGTGTTTACAGTCAGCTCCAGAGTGGCATTTAATTTTTCTATTCAGCCTCATTTCAGTCTGTAGTCCTTCTGTTTGATGTTTAGAGACCACGTTTAGCATTAAGGTCTAAGGATTTTATAGACACTTTATAGTGTAATCATTATGATTTCATGAAATGGGAATGGTGGCAACTTCTTCATTTGACTCTGTCTACATCTGGTTCCCAACCTGGGCCTCTGTCACCTGATAGAATATCTTGCACTAGTTTTCCTTCAATCAATGAAACTCTAAAGTTAGCTGACAGCCAATTAGACAAAAAATGTTTCCTTTTGTGTTCAATCCTCATGAATGCTAAAGGCCTAATTTAAGGGTCTACCTCCATTGAGTGCTTGCTACTGTCCAAATCACTTCATATTGTGTCTCATTTGTTCTGGTTTAAATGAGGAAGAAATACATCCCTACATGAATGTATGAAAGTGTGTGTTGAGGGACTCAGAAACAACGGCTTTCAATACTGGGATGAAAAATTATATTAATATCTACAAACATTTTGAATTATAGAATTTATTCATAATATTGATTTAGTTCATTTCTTCAACACCACGTAGCAACAAATTATTACAATCTAAATAAATATTTTTTTGACAGGCAGAGTTAGACAGTGAGAAAGAGAGAGACAGAGAGAAAGGTCTTCCTTTTTCCATTGGTTCACTCCCCAACTGGTGTGTTGCGGATGGAGCGCTGCGGCGATCTGAAGCCCGGAGCCAGGTGCTTCCTCTTGGTCTCCCATGCGGGTTCAGGGCCCAAGCACTTGGGCTATCCTCCACTGCGTTCCCGGGCCACAGCAGAGAGCTGGACTGGAAGAGGGGCAACCAGGGCAGAATCCGGTGCCCCGACCGGGACTAGAACCCAGGGGTCAGCACCACAGGCGGAGGATTAGCCTGGTGAGCTGTGGCACCAGCCAATATTTTGTTAAAAAGGAAGAATGCTGTTACTGCTATATTACAGAAAATTACCAAATGACTTCATGATCGCAGAATGGACTGCAGCTTGATGGGATGATTTCTCTGGAAGCCAAATCCTAGGAGATCATTGAAGAAAGAGAAAGACTCTTCCTATAGCTGATCAGCAGGCTGGAAGCAGGGCAACCAGCTCCATACTAATGGCTCCTGATGCATAGAGAAAACTAGCAATTTTCCATCTCATTGAGGGGACAAATAGGCAACTGGTATTATATTCTCCTGTGTTTAATCAGGGAACTAAAATAGTAAAACTTAAATGTTCTCATCAGGGAAGCTGTTGGGTGGTATGGTTGGTGAGGGACAGATTGTGACTTTCAAAAGAGAGAAATTTACAAATGTAGTAACACAAAGGTAGTGACAGATGCAGAACTGAAGAACCACAGGGTTGAGGGAGGCTTTTAGCGGTTGCTTATTAAAATACTGTGTGGGAAGTGAGAAACTTTTCATTCCACACCAACACACTCATCTAAGGGTATTTGTTATTGTGATGTGAAGGAAGCAAAATCCTCTGATTCTTAAATATTTTCTACCAAAGTGCTCGGATAGCAGATGAAATCACACATTTACCAATTAATCTAAGGTGAGGGTAATAGAGAGAGAGAGGAGATAGTAATAAGCCTTGGTGGAGAAAAATGATACAGCCTCAATGGTCTTATGTAAATTGGAAAACTTTTTAACATTTTCTATTTATTGTTAAAAGATTATGCAAAAGAAGAGTTAGATAATACTTTAAATTATTCTCAAAGTTAATGTGACACATTAGTCATGTAAATTATTTTTTTACTGTCTACTTTGGGAAACTGGATAAATATATTAGTATTATGAGTGATCTTGATTTTGTGATAAGCTTTCTCATGCATTAAGATGCCATAAGTAGTTGTTGTTGTTCCTTTTTCTTTTTTATTTTATTTATCTATTTATTTATTTTTTATTTTTTGACAGGCAGAGTGGACAGTGAGAGAGAGAGAGACAGAGAGAAAGGTCTTCCTTTGCTCTTGGTTCACCCTCCAATGGCTGCTGCGCACCGCGCTGATCCGAAGGCAGGAGCCAGGTACTGCTCCTGGTCTCCCATGGGGTGCAGGGCCCAAGCACTTGGGCCATCCTCCACTGCACTGCCGGGCCACAGCAGAGAGCTGGCCTGGAAGAGGGGCAACCGGGACAGAATCCGGTGCCCCGACCGGGACTAGAACCTGGTGTACCGGCACCGCAAGGCGGAGGATTAGCCTATTGAGCCACGGCGCCGGCCGTTTTTCCTTTTTCTACTACACCCATGGTGTTCCCAGCCTTGGACAGATGGAGGTGGGTTAGAGGTAAGGGTTGGGAGGACAGTCAAGCAACAGAAAGTGGGCATCCACCTTCCTCCAGTTGTGAGTTCTTGACATTTGTGTTTCTCTTCCAAGCATGAACATTGGCAAGTGGGCTGATGGAGACAACATGGAAATACTTATATATCTCTGGGGTTATTGTTTAATTCTGATGCCAGTCAGAGTCATTGGAAGGAGCCCCAGATCCAGCCTCAGGATACTTTCTGCAACAACAGGTTGAAGGAAATCTTTTATAAAATGTTATATTCTTTTCCATGGCTTCATTTTTATCTGGCACATGAATTATTCTAAAAGTTCTCCCTGGATGATTCTCGAAGACACCATTAGTAGTTGTACTTATTTTTTGTGTATTTTATTGTACTAACGTGGGTATCATGGGTATGTGTGTTGTGGGTAAAGAAACCACCAAGGCATATGCACAGAGCAGCTTTACTTAAGACTTTATCTATACCTGATCAGATTCTCATGATACTCTTTCCTTCTCTCCATCTGCGATTTTAAAAAATGAGAATCACTTACCTGCTCTCTGTTTTTACTTTCCTTTTTATTACATTCCCTCTTCAATGTCTGTCTATAGACTACTCTTTCTCTATTCACTTCAGCTCAAGGTTGTCCTAATTGGAAAAAAAATCCCAAATTTACTAATTTAACTTCTATTTCTATAATCCAATGTTGATAAAATGTTCTTCTTGTTCTAATATATGTATTGTGCCTCTCAGGTCAATGTTTCCACACAACGTCTTGCATGTATTACAATGCTAACAGTAATAATAATATCTTCTATTTGTAAGACTTTATAGGCCTAGAGTGCTTGCAGATACATTATGTTAGCAAATAAATGGATAAAATGAAAATAACCAACACATACACAGTTTTTTGTAATATGCCAGATACTCATTACATGCATTTATTTAATACTTATAATTTATATTAATTTATATTTTAAAATTTTTATCTGA
The DNA here is from genome assembly GCF_033115175.1 of Lepus europaeus. Classification (NCBI taxonomy): domain Eukaryota; kingdom Metazoa; phylum Chordata; class Mammalia; order Lagomorpha; family Leporidae; genus Lepus; species Lepus europaeus. The sequence goes on from NC_084829.1 coordinate 118,486,853, forward strand.
CACACTAAAATTATACACATCTGTGGGGTACCACGTGATGTTTCAACATATGTATAGATTATATAGTGTTCAAAGGGGGTTTAACATAGCTATCTTCTCAAAAATTTATCATTTCTTTATGATGAAAACATTCAAAACCTTTTATTCTAGCTTTCTAAAAATATGAAGTACATAATAGTTATATGGACCCTACTGTACAATATAACACCAGAACTTCTTTTCCTTCTAAGCCTAATTTGATACTGTTTGAATTTACAATAACTATTAATATATTTTCAGATAAGGAAACAAATACAAAGGATTTTGCAATTTGCCAAAGATCACAGTTCTCACAGCAGTAATAGTAGAGCTGAAATTTGAATGTAAGTCAGTTCAGTTCAACATCTATTGTGATGCTGCCATCAAACTAATTCTGAGTGTTATGATGATGGCCATTTTGATCACTTTCGTTTATAAGGACTTGTTTTAATAGTCGAGAATGGGTTTGATGTTCATGTACATTTTAATTTCTCTATACATTTCTCATTGTGAATCAGTCATTGTAAAGCAGAAATTAGAGTCAAGAAAAGTACTTATGTTAATAAGAATGCAGACAGATTATTAGTGCTGACTTGGATCTTCAAGCAGGAGTAGATGTTTAGAGACTGGTGATGCCACTGACTGTGCTGGCATAAAGTCATTGACTCCTAAACCCAAAGGAATTTCAGATAATAATGATAATAGCTATCAGGCATATCAATAATAACTATATTCCAGATCTTTTACAAAAAACATTATATATGTTCCTTATTTTATTAAATCCTCAGAATAACACCATGAGCAGTTTAGTATTGTGCAATATAGTAATTTTGTAAGTGAGAGAACAGAGTTGTTACAGCTAGATAATTTGCCTAAGCAGTAATTGGCAAAGTTGAGATCCAGATACTAGATCCTGTAGTTTTAAATTTATTAAAATTTATTACACTCATAGATTTTTACAAATGATGAAATTGAAGTTTAGAGAAGTAACTATGTTTTCAAGATTCCACAGCTAATCTTTGGGAGTTAAGGCTTTTAGTCGAGGCGTCTTCTCATTGCTGGTGACATTTTCTTTTATGTCACCTTTTTTTCTCTATGAAGTTTCAACTATTCACATTCTTTTTTTTTCATTTATTTTTTAATTTGCTTCAATGTGCCAGATTTATGCAGAGAACAAAGTGCAATGAAGCATACAGAGATGAATATGTCCTCCAAGATCTTATAACCTAATGAGGGTAGAGAAGACTAGTATGTAAGCCATCAATAATGTTTCAAAGCAGAAAGAATTATGTACTATATTAAAAGTATAGGGGCCAGCGCTGTGGGGCAGCGGGTAAAAGCCCTGGCCTGAAGCTCTGGCATCCCATATGGGCGCTGCTTCGAGTCCCAGCTGCTGCTCTTCCAATCCAACTCCCTGCTGTGGTCTGGGAAAACAGTACAAGATGGCCCAAGTCTGTGGGCCCCTGTACCCACATGAGACACCCAGAAGAAGCTCCTGGCTTCGGATTGGTGCAGCTCCAGACGTTGTGGCCATCTGGGGAGTGAACCAGCAGATGGAAGACCTCTCTCTCTGTCTCTACCTCTCTGTAACTCTTTCAAATAAATAAAAAATAAATCTTTAAAAAACAGTATAAGCAAAGTGTTACGGCTTTGTTATCTTAAGTTGGAATAATAAAGAGTATTTAGAAGATGTAGAATTTGAAATGAATCTGGAAGGAAGGGTAGGGGATTTGAATGTAGGGCATTTCCTCCAGGCTACAATGTATAAGAGCCGGCTAGGTGCTACTAGAGATTGGCAGGCAGTGCAACAAACCATCTGGCATTGTGAGCAAATGAGTGCTACCTGAAGAGGCAAGACATGAGCATGTGAAGTGAAAATGAACAATGAAGTGTTAAAGAGCTGTAAGAGAGCTGTAAGAGATATGGAGAGAAGTATCTGGGAGTTGAGTAGCTAGGGAAGATTTGTGACAAGAGAAGAACCTGAAATGGACTCTGAAACCTTGAAAGATGAGTAGAAAGTTTAAGGGAGAGAAGAGGCAGTGCAGACAAAGGGAGGGTCCCTTGTACAATCAGGAGGAAATGCACAAAGGTATTGATGACATAGTGAGGAGACATGTAGTAGTATGTGTGTATGCATGTATGTGCGTGTACATGTGCACATGCACATGTGGTGGTTAAGAAATTGTGTTAGATAAGAGAAATTGGACAAGTAATGCCAGCAGGTGGTGTGATGACATTCAACAGCTGGAGATAAGAGGCCCAACACAGTGTCCTGTGTACTATGGAATGGTGACAGGCTTGCAAAAGGCGTTACATAGCCTTGAGTGATTAGAGCTCATGCATCAGTCATGTGAGTGTCCTGGCTGAGAAGAATCTTGTTAGAAGCGTCATGTTTAAATATGAAGAACAAAAATAGTTCATGGAAATGCAAGCAGTTTATTTTAAAAGGTTTTCTTTATTTTACAGGGAGAGAATAATATTTGTAATGTGCAAAATCTAAACAAATACTGCAGAAATCTGCATCAACTTTCATTCTTTTTTCATAATTATTCATTAGAGTGTTGTCTGATATATTTGTATGAAGATTTAATTGGATTTCAAAGGATAAAACAATTTGAGAAAGGCTCCTTCCTTTCCGTTTGCCGGCAGCCATCAGGTAAGCCAGGATGGGCGCGTACAAGTACATCCAGGAGCTAAGGAGAAAGAAGCAGTCGGACGTGATGCGCTTTCTCCTGTGGGTCCGCCGCTGGCAGTACCGCCAGCTCTCCATGCTGCACAGGGCGCCTCGCCCCACGTGGCCCGACAAGGCGCGCAGGTGGGCTACAAGGCCAAACAAGGTTATGTCATCTATAGGATTCGTGTGCGCCGTGGTGGCCGCAAGCGCTGGGTGCCCAAGGGTGCGGTCTATGGCAAGCCTGTCCATCATGGCGTTAACCAGCTCAAGTTTGCACTAAGCCTTCAGTCTGTTGCCGAGGAACGAGCTGGGCGCCACTGTGGAGCTCTGAGAGTCCTGAATTCTTACTGGATTGGTGAAGATTCCACATACAAATTCTTTGAGGTTATCCTCATTAATCCATTCCATAAAGCCATCAGAAGAAATCCTAACACCAAGTGGATCACCAAGCCAGTCCACAAGCACAGGGAAATGCGTGGGCTGACATCTGCAGGCCACAAGAGTCGTGGCCTTGGAAAGGGTCACAAGTTCCACCACACTATTGGTGGTTCTCGCCATGCAACCTGGAGAAGGCGCAAAACCCTCCAGCTGCACCGTTACCGCTAACTCAAGTAATGTTTGTAAAATTCATACCTAATAAACCATTTAGGACAGTCAACGTCTGCTTAAAGGTGTTATTTGTCTGTTAAAACTAGCCTGCCAATAATTTCATGAATGCTTTGTCAAATTATGAAAGTTAAAAGTGCAATAATGTTTGAAGACTGGTGTATCTTGTTTCTAATAAGGTAAACTTTTATCTTATTAGGGGATTCATGTGTCAGTGTTTAAAACATGATGTGTGGTAAAATAGGTGTAAAATAAACACTTTAAAAGAGAAAAAAAAAAGAAATTTGAATCCTGGCAAACAGAAGTAGTAGGGTAGGGGAGACAACAGAGAAATGGAACTGACTCAGGTTAAGAACCTGTTACGAGGATGGTAGTGAGATGACAACCTCCAACTGCTACATTTTTGGGATCTGTGGCAGCATTCACATCAAGGCAACACTCCTGATGAGTTACTCCTACCTGATAGCTGAGCGTTGCAGGCTCACTAGGGTCTGGCACTTTCTGCTCAATGAGAGTCCCCTCTATGATTAATCTTTAAACAGGAGCTCTCCATTGGGCTAGCTACAACATCTTCATAGCTACGTCACTGTCTGGGGGGCTCTGTAATGAATTCTCCTTCCTTTCTTCTCTCCTTTTGTTGGTGTCAGTCTGAAGGCCTCCCTTGACCACTGCTGTCTTTCCTCCCAATAAATCTTTTGCCATTCATAAAAATTTTTTTAAAAAATTCTAGACTATAGAATAGGAGTCAGCAAACGTGTTTATAAAAGGATAGAAAATAAGTGTTTTAGATATGGTGGGCCACATATGGTCTCTGTCCCATACTATTCTTTTATTCTTACAATCCTTTAAACATGTAAAATTCATTATAAACTTGTGAGCTGTAAGGACAATTGGGCACAGTTTACTTTTTCATGCCCTAGGATATAGCAGATTTAGTTATAGATGTATTTGCTTATTCATCGTATGTTTTCATTTTAGTATTGATAAAGTGAGGCAGACTCCTGCCCTCTAAGCTCACAGGATTGCATTTAAGCTTTGCTTGTGACACTGAATAATTCAGCTTGGCTTTCATATCTGAGGGAGGAGGAGACTAAGATGTGACAGAGGATCAAGAAGTGGAGGTGGGTTCTAATGAAAATATATGGGTCTGAGACAGAAAGTGTCTGATGTGAAGACAAAAATGATCAGAGGAGCAACGGTAGGAGTCCTGCCATCCCCTCCTTCTGTAAAGTCTGGAATTCTGCTGTGCATGAGAATTTTGGGACAGAGGAAAGACAGGACAGAGCTAGAGACTAAGCACATGTGGAAAAGGCAAGGAGGCAATGAAAAGAACAGGAAAAGGTAAAGAAAGGGAAAGCTTTCATCTTTTTTATTCTGCATAACAAAATGGTTGAGAAAAGATGGAAAAGAAATACATAACCTAAAATTTAAATGAAAGAAGCAGTCATCCAGAAATTGTGTTTTTCATGGCATAAAGGTACTTCTCCAAGAAGAGGAGTGTGCAATGGAACCCTGATTAGAATAAATTCTGATGAACTCAAAGAATATACTCTTAATAATTCAGATTTGATGTTATGCTAGCTTTCAGAAAATTGGTGTTATTTTAATGACTGCTTTAGAAAGAAAGGGATTTAGATCTCTTAATAGAACAACTGTACAAAGCAATTTTGCTCATTCCCTCTAGGAAAATGTATAATTCAGGACTTAGGAAGCTTTGTTCTGTATTAAATGTCCCAATGAAAGGAACATTCTGCTGTAGTTTTGGAGTAGAGAGTATTGGTATGAAATCAGATTAAGGGGAGGGTCTAAATGGGATGCATTCTCTGGGGCAGGTGGCTACTGCTCTTTATCATAGCTCTTCTTTTCTTGACCACATTCACAGTTAAGCTGGGGCAATACTTACAAGTTTTTGCACAGTGTAGTGAGGGCAGATATGTCTCTTAAAACATCCCTCATGAGCTCCTAGTGCTTTCTCTACTTCTGCAGTGCCCTTGAAGGCCAAACGTTCAGTTGGAAATGCTCAGTTACAAGTTGAAGGAGGAAAGCCCAGATCATGTCATGCTATGCCTCAATGAGAAATCCACTGAAATTAGGCTAAACAAATTATATTAAAAAAGATTTATGTATTTATTTTAAAGGTAAAACAGAGGAAGGGAGAGAGGGAGACAGGGAGAGAGAGAGAGAGAGAGAGAGAGAGAGAGAGAGAGAAAGAGAGAGAGAATCTGCAGGTTCATTCTCCAAATAGCCAGAATGGCTAAGGTTAGGCCAATCTGAAGCCAGGAGACAGGAGCTTCATCCATGTCTTCCACTTGGGTGCAGGGACCAAGGGCTTGAACCATCTTCAACTGCTTTCCCAAGCACATTAGCAGAGAGCTGGAGAGGAACTGGAATAGTCTAACTAGAACTGGTGCTCACATGGGATGCTGGTATTGCCGGCAGCAGCTTAACGCACTATGATGCAATGCCAGCCTCTCAACTGGTAATGACTTGATGTATATAGAGCTCAGTGAGACATCTGAATGTTGTATTTGGTAGGTAAGCCAATTTTGTTGTAGAGGCACGTGAATGAACACATTCCGTAGAAGAATAAAGAGGAAAACAGATATTGCTTTAATTATCTTAAGTTTACAGAATTAAGAAAAAAGAAGAGACCACTGAATGACATCTTGAATTCAAGCAAGCCTTTTAAAGCTGTAGGAAAAGAGGCAAGTCAGATCTGATATACAACGGATACCAATATTGAGGCAGAATATTATGGCCATTGTTGGTGCTGTTGGTTATGGCTGAATGGAATATAAAATTCTGCTTCCCAATGTTTACAAATTAGTGAACATGAAATATTCTCCCAAAGAGAAATTATTGTTGAAAATAGAGTGGGTAATAGGTATGTTATAGGGCAAGTATTTGCATAGTACATACTTGATACAGTGTTTATCTGAAATATAGCTCCTTCCTGGCCCCTGTTTAAAATTGCAGTGCTACGTTTGTCTTTCCTTTTAGGTACCATGCAAGCTTGTCATGCTGAATTATTTACTGTTTCCCAAATAAACCTTCAATTCACAGTCTTCTTTACCACCTTTTCCTGCTGGAATCCTAGCTCATTTTCAAAGCCCAGACCAAACGCCATTTTCACATAATAGATTTGTTGGTAATTCTAGTCTATCACTTTCTCCCTTAGTTCTCCTATAGAACCTAATAACTTTGTGATACCACTGTCTTTCTGCCTGTAATATGCTTGTTTATATTTGTGTCTTTTCTCCTTGACTATTTTGTAAACTTTTCAGGATCATGTTGAAGTTATTTTTTTGCTTACCCCATAGTAAATATCAGAGATTCTGGTCTTAGTGTGTGACAAGTAAATGTTCAGTTAAATTGAATGTAACTGAATAATGAAAAGGAAGTCATGGAAAGTGGCATAATCTTAGACGTCATCAAGGTTCTCAAGTTCTTCCTGTTTGCCTTGCACTGTGATAATTGTATCATTGTGCTTTCTTCATAGTAAACCATAAATGCTCACTGTGTTGGCTCCTCAACACAGAAAAGAAAGATCCTTCCCCCAGACTAAGGATATTCCCGGGTATACCTTCAGTGCCCTTATGTGATGGGGGGAGCACTGAGAGTCCTCTGAGCACACAGTGCACCACTGGGGGATGGCTGAGGCTAAGAGTAAGATGTGCTTCAGTAAGTTACAAAAGTTCAATGATGGATCAAATCTGAATTTATATCACTCAGAGGAAAGGTAAACTCTTATAACCATTGCATACAGAAATGATCTAATGAAGACAACTGATTTATAGATCTTGAAGGCAGTGGATGATGGCCCAGGTGCTTGGACCCCTGCACTGCATGGGAGACAAGGAAGAAGCACCTGGCTCCTGGCTTCAGATCAGCATAGCTCCGGACATAGAGGCCATTTGGGGAGTGAACCAATGGAAGGAAGACCTTTCTCTCTGTCGCTTTCTCTCACTGTCTAACTCTATCAAATAAAAAAAGAGAGAGATCAGAAAGTAAAGTGTACATCAAAAGAAGGACTTGGATCTTCTGAGACTAGCTTTGGTGTGAACACTCAGTGTCACTGTTATTACAGCCACACAAGCCTTGGCTTGTTTCTGAAAGGACTCAGAGTATCTTCTCAACAATTTAAACCAATTAACAATGAGGCTAAACTTGGCTTCACAACACCTTGGAGGCAGAAGCTTAAGTGATGTTGAAGAATATGTGGGAATGATTATGATTGTGCTGAAGAATTCTATGGAACAAAGTCCAAGTGGGTTGTAAACTTAACATATGCCATCTTATTGGTAGTTCTGGCCAGCAGCAGAAAGAGCTTGAAATATGTGACTTGGAAGGAGTATAAGGAAAGAAGAAAGAGGCTCTGACTCATTGCAAAGGCCACAGTGACCTGGAAGGTGAAGACCTGCTGATAATGCAGGTATATAGGGCTAGAGCAGAGGGCAGAGGCACTTTCCAGGATTAGAGACCCTGACTAAGGATGTGAGGAAGTACAGCAGTCTGAAGAATTCTTCACAAAGGCTAACACAGCAATGGCCCAGGTTTTCTCCTTAAGTTTCCTCCATAGACTGTTGGTATTGAAGACCTTGTTCCCCTGCTAGTCATAATGCTTGAGCCAGCTGCCATGTGTCATGAAGACTTGGGCTGAGAGACCCCTTGGTGCCTCTAATTCTTGAGGAAGTAGCTGCTGGAAATGAAATGCATGAATGGTCATTCCTGGGTGTAGGCTGGTCTCTGAATCTTGCTGGAGCAGGGAGTTGGCTGTGAGCAGCTGAAAACCTGGGCACAGCAAATCTGTGGGGTGACATCATCTGCTGGGAAATCAAAGAATTCTTGCACAAGCTGAAACTGGCAGTTGATGAGCTCTGCATGCAAGCCCTTGATGTTTTCCATCTGGGCAGGGGACACTCTGCTTAGCAGGGCTTCATGTGAGAGACAATTGCTTGGGAGGTTGAGACTTCCCAAAAGCTCATTTTGACAGGACTGGTCTCAAGTGACTCTAGGTATTCAGATCAACCACACAAATGGTGCCACTGGATAATTTCAAAGGCCTAGTGTACAGATACTCCTGAGTTGAGAATGAAATCACTCTGTCCTAATTGCAATACTGTAATCAAAATTTTTTTGGACCAAAATTGGATCTGGACTTCTTTTGAGTTATAACACTGTTCTGAAACTTCAGGTCATACTGAAAAAAAAAATGTATTAGATGTTCTAACATTTTTCCTGTAATGTTTTTTGCACCTTGTATTTAATGTGGGTCCCTGCCAGTTGGTGGGCTATATAAGCTAGTCCAAGTTATGTTTTCTGAAATCAACAGCCTAGATATTGAAGGCCATAGGGAGGAGGGTACTTAAAGAAGTTTGTTGAAAAGTGGAAATTGGGGCGGAGCCAAGATGGCAGAAAGTGAGGACATGCACTGATAGTCCGGGAAAAGATAGTTTAATAAAAGTGGAGTAACTGTAGTCTCAGGAAAAGGCTGGGGGAAAAAATTGCAGAGGAAACTCTTCCGGATCTGGTGGATGTGACACGGAGGACCTATGGGGAGAGCAAGGATACCCATGGCTCGGAAGTCGAGCCACAGAGTCTATGTGCCAGTGCTGGAAGGGGAGGTGTGACAAAAACCTTGGTGGGAAACAGCAGAAGGAGCCTACAGGGAATGAGGCTTGAAGCCCCGCTGGGGAAAGTTCACCAGGCTAACTGGAGGAGAGAAAAAAAATGAATAAATAAGGGGAACAGACACGGATGCGAGCCTCTCTCTCCACTCACCTTACAAAGCCAAGCAAGACAAAGAGCAGGTGCTATTTTGGACATAGGTAAAGCGGCGCCCGCCATCAGCCAAGCAGAAAAACCTGACTCTGGTGGGGAGAAATAACAGGAAATTAGGAGCTAGTGAAGGTGTGGAGCTAATGAACTGAGACTGTGAAAATCTGAGGGTTGGTGAGAGAACTCACCGAGTACACAAACTTGGTAACCTTGGAAACATGGTGAGAGACTGTGGAGAAATTTGAGAACACACTGAGGGGTGCATAGACCCTTTGTGTGGTCCATGGGGTAGAGCAGACGAATAACCACAGGGGCCAGATTTCATACATCGACTACCCTCAATTCCACTCAGCTGTGCAGAATTATTTCCCTTCTGAGTCAAAAAAAAAGAGAGAGAGAGAGAGAGAGAGTGAGTGAGCAAGTGAGAGAAAGAACAACCTGGGTGAGTCACCTTTGACACACCCTTAACACTGAAGAACCAAACAGAGCTCTCTGGCCACACCCATCACAGCTTTTAAGGATCCATCAAAAGCAGACAGTCCACTTAATCTAGAGTTATAGTATAATGAGAAAAAAAAAAACTAAACTACAGTGAAGAAACAAAAGAATATTTCCACAATGCCAAACAACAAATGCAGAAATCAAGGAAACAAGAACAAGGAAGACACTATGACGCCCTCAAATGAAAAAGACACCCCAATTCAAGATTATGAAGATAATCAGATAGAAGAAATGGATCTTAAAAAATTGATAAGAACATTAAGAAGTTCTCAAAAACAAATTCTTGAACTACAGAAATCCTTAATGGACAAGATAGAAAATCTCTCTCATGAAAATGAAATATTAAGGAGGAATCAAAATGAAATGAAGCAACTAAGAGAACATGAAACTAAGAAACATGATAGTGAAGAGGAATCATAATGAAATGAAGAATTCAATAGATCAAATGACAAACACATTAGAGAGCCTTAAAAACAGAGTCAGTGAAGCAGAAGAGAGAATATCAGACTTAGAAGACAGAGCACAGGAAAGTGTACAGTCAAACCAAAGAAAAGAAGAAGAAATTAGAAATCTAAAAAATGATGGGAATCTACAGGATACTATTAAAAAACCCAACATTCGGGTTCTAGGAGTTCCTGAAGGCATGGAGAGGGAGAAAAGGATTAGAATGCCTTTTTAGTGAGATACTAGCAGAGAACTTCCCATGCTTGGAGAAGGACAGAGATATCCTAGTAGAGGAAGCTCATAGAACCCCTAATAAACATGACCAAAAGAGATCCTCACCATGACATGTTGTAATCAAACTCACCACAGTGAAACAGAAAGAAAAGATTCTAAAATGTGCAAGAGAGAAACGTCAGATTACTCTCAGAGGATCTCCAATTAGACTCACAGCAGAATTCTCATCAGAAACCCTACAGGCTAGAAGGGAATGGCGAGATATAGCCCAGGTACTAAGAGAGAAAAACTGCCAGCCCAGAATATTATATCCTGCAAAGCTCTCATTTGTGAATGAAGGTGAAATTAAGACTTTTCATAGCAAACAGAAACTGAAAGAATTTGTTGCCACTCGTCCAGCCCTGCAAAAGATGCTTAAAGATGTGTTACACACAGAAACACAGAAACATGGTCACCAATATGAAAGAAGGTAAAGGAAGAAAACTTACCAGTAAAAGATCATAGGAAGCTCAAAGCATATACTAGAAAATATCTTTGGGAAAATGGCAGGGCAATGTTACTATTTATCAATAGTCACATTGAATGTTAATGGATTCAACCTTCCAGTTAAAAAGCACAGATTGGCTGAATGTATTAAGGAACAAAATCCATCTATTTGCTACCTACAAGAAACACATCTTTCCAACAAAGAAGCATGCAGACTGAAAGTGAAAGGTTGGAAAAAGATATTCCATGCCAACAGAAACCAAAAAAAGCAGGTGTAACCATATTAATATTAGACAAAATAAACTTTACCACAAAAACTGTTAAGAGAGACAAAGAGGGACACTATATAATGATTGAGGGTTCAATTTAACAGGAAGATGTAACTATTATAAATGTATATGCACCTAATTACAGGGCACCAGCTTATTTAAAAGACGTGTTAAGGAACTTAAAAGCAGACTTAGATTCCAATACAATAGTACTGGCGGACTTCAATATTCCACTTTTAGAAATAGACAGATCAACTGGACAGAAGATCAACAAAGAAACAGCAGATTTAATCTACACTATTGCCCAAATGGATCTAACAGATATCTACAGAACTTTCAATCCTATATTTAAAGATTTGACATTCTTCTCAGCAGCACATGGAACCTTCTCTAGGATTGAACACATACTAGGCCATAAAGCAAGTCTCAGCAAATTTAAAAGAATTAGAAACATACCATGCAGCTTCTCAGACCACAGTGGAATGAAGGTGGAAATTAGCAACTCAGGAATCCCTAGAGCATATACAAACACAAGGAAATTGAACAACATGCTCCAGAATGAACAATGGGTCATAGGAGGAATCAAAAACTTTCTGGAAGTAAATGAGGATAACAACACAACATATCAAAACTTATGGGATACGGTAAAAGCAGTGTTAAGAGGAAAGTTTATATCAATAGGTGCCTACATCAAGAAATTGGAAAGGCACCAAATCAATGAGCACTCAATGCATTTCAAGGATCTAGAAAAACTGCAGCAAATCAGACCCAAATCTAGTAGGAGAAGAGAAATAATTAAAATCAGAGAAGAAATCAACAGGATTGAATCCAAAAAAAATTACAAAAAATCAGCCAAGCTAAGAGCTGGTTTTTTGAAAAAATAAACAAAATTGACACACTATTGACATAACTAACTAAAAAAAGAAGAGAAATGACTCAAATCAATAAAATCAGAGATGAAAAAGGAAATGTAACAACAGACACCACAGAAACAAAAGGAATCATCAGAAATTACTACAAGGGCTTGTATGCCAGCAAACAGGAAAATCTATCAGAAATGGATAGATTCCTGGACACATGCAACCTACCTAAATTGAGCCATGAAGACATAGAAAACCTAAACAAACTCATAAATGAGTCAGAAATTAAAACAGTAATAAAGGCCCTCCCAACAAAGAAAATCCCAGGACCAGATGGATTCACCGCTGAGTTCTACCAGACATTTAGAGAAGAACTAACTCCATTTCTTCTCAAACTATTTAAGAACAATAAAAAAATATGGAATCCTCCCAAATTCTTTTTATGAAACCAGCATCACCTTAATTCCTAAGCCAGGGAGAGATGTAGCATTGAAAGAAAATTACAGACCAATATCCCTGATGAACATAGACACAAAAATCCTCAATAAAATTCTCGCCAATAGAATACAACAACACATCAGAAAAATCATCCACCCAGACCAGGTGAGATTTATCCCTGGTAGGCAGGGAAGGGTCAGTGTTCCCAAATCAATCAATGTGATACACAACATTAGCACACTGCAGAAGAAAAACCATACGATTATCTGAATAGATGTAGAGAAAGCATTCAATAAAATTCAGTACCCTTTCATGATAAAAACGCTAAACAAATTGGGTATGGAAGGAACATTCCTTAATACAATCAAAGCAATTTATGAAAAACCCACAGCCAACATCCTATTGAATGGGGAAAAGTTGGATGCATTTCCACGGAGATCTGGTACCAGACAGGGATGCCCACTCTCACCACTGCTATTCAATATAGTTCTGGAAGTTTTAGCCAGAGCCATCAGGCAAAAAAAAGAAATTAAAGGAATACAAATTGGGAAGGAAGAAGTCAAACTATTCCTTTTTGCAGATGATATGATTCTTTATTTAGGGGATCCAAAGAACTCTACTAAGAGACTATTGGAACTCAAAGAAGAGTTTGGTGAAGTAGCAGGATATAAAATCAATGCACAAAAATCAACAGCCTTTGTATACACAGGTAATGCCACAGCTGAAAAAAGAACTTCTAAGGTCAATCCCATTCACAATAGCTACAAAAAGAATCAAATACCTTGGAATAAACTTAACCAAGGATGTTAAAGATCTCTACCATGAGAATTACAAAATCTTAAAGAAATAAATAGAAGAGGATACCAAAAAATGGAAAAATCTTCCATGCTCATAGATCGGAAGAATCAACATCATCAAAATGCCCATTACCCCAAAAGCAATTTAATAATTCAATGTGATACCAATCAAAATACCAAAGACATTCTTCTCAGATCTGGAAAAAATGATGCTGAAATTCATATGGAGACAGAGGAGACTTCGAATAGTTAAAGCAATCTTGTACAACAAAAACAAAGCTGGAGGCATGACAAGACCAGATTTCAGGATATACTACTGGGCAGTTTTAATCAAAACAGCGTGGTACTGGTACAGAAACAGATGGATAGACCAATGGAACAGAATGGAAACACCAGAAATCAACCCAAACATCTACAGCCAACTTATATTTGATCAAGGATCTAAAACCAATTCCTGGAGCAAGGACAGTCTATTTAATAAATGTTGCTGGGAAAACTGGATTTCCACTTGCAGAAGCATGAAGCAAGACCCCACCTTACACCTTACACAAAAATTCACTCAACATGGATTAAAGACCTAAATCTATGACCCGATGCCATCATATTTTTAGAGAGCATTGGAGAAACCCTGCAAGATATAGGCACAGGCAAGACTTCTTGGAAAAGACCCGAGAGGCACAGGCAGTCAAAGCCAAAATTAACTATTGGGGTTGCATCAAATTGAGAAGTTCCTGTGCTGCAAAAGAAACAGTAAAGAAAGTGAAGAGGCAACCAACAGAATGGGAAAAAAATATTTGCAAACTATGCTACAGATAAAGGATTAATAACCAGAATCTACAATGAGATCAAGAAACTCCACTACAACAAAACAAACAACCCACTTAAGAGATGGGCCAAGGACCTTAGTAGACATTTTCCAAAAGAGGAAATCCAAATGGCCAACAGGCACTTGAAAAAATGTTCAAGATCACTAGCAATCATGGAAATGCAAATCAAAACCACAATGAGGTTTCACCTCACCCCGGTGAGATACGCTCACATGCAGAAATCTACCAACAACAGATGATGGCGAGGATGTGGGGAAAAAGGGACACTAACCTACTGTTGGTGGGAATGCAAACTGCTAAAGGCACTATGGCAGTCATTCTGGAGATTCCTCAGAAGCCTGAATATAACCCTACCGTACAACCCAGCCATCCCACTCCTTGGAATTTACCCAAAGGATATTAAATTGGCAAACACAAAAGTTGTCTGCACCTTAATGTTTATTGCAGCTCAATTCACAATACCTAAGACCTGGAATCAACCCAAATGCCCATCAACAGTAGACTGGATAAAGAAATTATGGGATATGTACTCCATAGAATACTATACAGCAGTAAAAAACAATGAAATCCAGTCATTTGCAACAAAATGGAGGAATCTGGAACACATCATGCTGAGTGAAATAAGCCAGTCCCAAAGGGACAAATATCATATGTTCTCCCTGATTGGTGACAATTAACCTAGCATCAAAAAGGAAACCTGTTAAAATGAAATGGGCACTATGAGAAACAGTGACTTGATCAGCCCTTGCCCTGACTATTGATGAACAACTTCATACTTTATCCCTTTTAGTGTTTTTTTTTTTTTTTGGTTATTCTACTTAATACTATTGGATGAATTCCGTAATTAACAAACGATTATTCTTAAGTGTAGAAACTTAACTGAAAAGTGATCCATGTTAAATATAAGAGTGAGAATAAGAGAGGCAGAAGATGTACAATTTGGGACATGCTCAATCGGACTTGCCCCAGATGGTAGAGTTAGAAACATATCAGGGGATTCCAATTCTATCCCATCAAGGTGGCATGTACTAATGCCATCTCACTAGTCCAAGTGATCAATTTCTGTTCACAATTGATCATAGTGATAGGACTAAGAGTCAAAGGGATCACATAAACAAGAC
Source organism: Lepus europaeus (assembly GCF_033115175.1). Taxonomy (NCBI): domain Eukaryota; kingdom Metazoa; phylum Chordata; class Mammalia; order Lagomorpha; family Leporidae; genus Lepus; species Lepus europaeus. The sequence goes on from NC_084829.1 coordinate 118,501,906, forward strand.
TAATGTCTGCTAATACTAACTGATTGAATTAAAAAGGGAGAGAAAGATCCAACATGGGAAGCAGGATACACAGCAGACTCATAGAATGGCAGATGTCCTAAACAGCACTCTGGCCTCAGAGTCAGCCCTTAAGGCATTCAGATCTGGCTGAAAGCCCATGAGAGTATTTCGGGCGTGGAAAGCCAAGACACTATGGCAAAAAAAAAAAAAAAAAACAAAAAACAAAAAACAAAAAACAAAACAAAACAAAACAAAAAACCCTAAATGAAGGATCTCTGCGAGTGAGATCCCAGTGGAAAGAACAGGTCATTAAAGAAGGAGGTACCTTTCTCTGAAGGGAGGAGAGAACTGTCACTTTGACTATGACCTTGTCTAAATATGATCAGAGTCGGTGAACTCAAAAGGCTTCCATAGCCTTGGCAACTCATGACAAGAGCCTAGGGTGATTACTTATGCCATAAACTAGTGTGTCAATTTGTTAAGTCAATAAGAGGAGTCACTGTGCACTTACTCCTCAGGTAGGATCTCTGTCCTTAATGTGCTGTACATTGTGATGTAATGTTATAACTAGTACTCAAACAGTATTTTACACTTTGTGTTTCTGTGTGGGTGCAAAATGCTGAAATCTTTACTTAATATATACTAAATTGATCTTCTGTATATAAAGATAATTGAAAATGAATATTGATGTGAGTGGAAGGGGAGGAGGGGCGGGAGAGGGGAGGGTTGCTGGTGGGAGGGAAGTTATGGGTGGGGGAAGCCACTGTAATCCATAAGCTGTACTTTAGAAATTTATATTCATTAAACCAAAGTTAAAAAAAAGTGGAAATTAAAATAAGTTTATTTTGGTGCAAAAGTATACATATTATTTTCATATTACACATTTTTTGTGTGATTTTTGGCAACCCTGTTTGTGCATGTATTGAAAACATTTTGCAGCAAAATAGATTTTTAAATTTTTATGTATTTATTTAAGAGAGAGAGTGAGAGAGCGAGAGAGCGAGAAAGCGAGCAAGTGAGAGAGCGAGAGAGAGCGAGCTCGTGTCTACTGGTTTACTCCCTATATACTTACATCAGCTGAGGCTGGGCCAGGTTGAAGTTGAGAGCTAGGAACTAAATTTAGGTCTTCAGTCGGGGTTCCAGAGAATCAATTACTGGATTCATCACCTGCTGCCCACCAGGTCTGCATTAGTAAAAAGCTGATGTCAAGAGCCAAACGTGGGCATCAAATCCAGGTACTCCAATATATGAGTTGGATGTCCTACCACTGGACCAAATGTTTGCTCCTCTGAACTACTCTCATAGATTTATGTGACTTTTCAATTGCCCTCTGGGTTTGTTCCTTCTGTCTGAATTTTCTGATCTTCCCCCCAGACACCAAAAAATCATTCATATGCCTGAGTCCCTTCTCCATTTTAGAAATGGAGAATCCAAGAACTTAAGGGTTCTTGATACTCTGGGAGAAACTGCCCATTTCTGTGTCCTTGACAATGATCCATTTGAAGACCACACTTTCCAAGATCTTGGTTGCATTTCTGGTGGAAATCATCTATAAACACTTTTGGCACAAAGTGATGAGCATGAAGAGCAGCAGAGCCTTTAAGAATGTTGAACTTTGACATACGATTGGGATGTAGTCCGGTGCTAGCAACGTTAACATGAGAGAGGTGTTGGAGTTTCCAGTACCCACGGTGCTATGTTGTCTTGTCCCACTTTCAGCAACCTTCCTAACTCTTTCTTCTTCCCCATGTTTTCTTTCTTGTACTCCCCTCTACTAGCCCTCATCTTTGCAGGAAATAGGTAATAGAACTTGGAAGAGGGACATAGGAGCAATGGCTTGAAAGAGGTACTCTTTGAAGTCACAGTTATTATTTTGTTTAAAGATTCATTTATTTTATTAGAAAGGCAGGGCGATAGAGAGAGAGAAGGAGGGAGGTAAGAAAGATGAGACAGAGAGAGAGAGAGAGAAAATCTTCCATCTGCTGGTTCACATCCCAAATGGCCACGATAGTCAAAGTTGGGTTAGGTAGAAGCCAAGATCCAGGAGCTTCTTCTAGGTTTCCCTTTTGGGTGCAAAGACTACCCAGGGACTTGGGCCATTTCTTGCTGCATTCTTAGATGCATTGGCAGGGAGTTGGATTGGAAGTGAAGCAGCCGGGACTTGAACTGGCACCCATATGAAATACAGGCATCACAGGCAGCAGCTTAACTCATTATGCCTCAATGGGAGCTCCCATAGTTATGTTTTATAAAAATGAGCTATACCAACTTATTGTCATGCTCCCTACATATGTGGTTTTGCATAGATGACTTATAATCCAGTGTCTTGGTACTAGTGGAAGATGCAACGTGCCTCCATCACAGGCAGCGACTTATTTCAATTGTGCTTCTTGTTTTGGGTTGCATGGCAAGATCTTGATAGATATTGGGAAAATAAGGGAATATATTATTAGAAAAAAATGATTTCCCCATTCTAGTATTGCCCATTTTAGAGTCATTATCTATAAACATTATGGATGACAACAAGTTTAAAGTTATAAAAAGCCATATTTACTGTTACCTAAATATTATCCAATGAGCTCTCAAAGACTCATACCAGACCACTGGAAAAATCTGGTTATTTATCAAAATAAAAAGCTAGTTATTAGAAAGTTTCTAGGCAAGGGAGCCACTGATTGGATAAATTCCATCTAAGAGACTCCCCTAGGGTCTTAAACTATTGAATTCTATGTTTGGCTAATTAGTCATAGAATGGTTTAGGGCAGAAGTTAATAATTGAAATCTAAACTGAGTTTGGTTAGGATTTGTGAACTACTGCTAGAATTATTGAAAGGTTTTTTACTTGAGCAGTTTATGTATAAGTATATTTTTCTAAAATTTTTGAGCCCACAAAGAAAACTGGTGCTCATATTGAGCTTGAACAATCTGCGTGTATTTTAAGCATATAATCTCCATAGGCTTTATCTGTTTAGAAAGTTATAATTTCTTTACATTTCTGTCTGTCACACACAATTGTTGGATTATATTACAACTGCCTCTGTGGATGCTCACATATTTGATCATTGTAATACAAATGCAGATAAACAACTGTGTTTGTAGTCTACTTCTGAGACAGGAACAAATGTGTACAATATAAGCAACAAACAAAACACGAAAACCCAAACTCAGATCCTATCTCCAATTTGAGAGCTTGAGGAACCAGTTATGTGAGTATCAACTAGATTACTTGTTTTTCTGATGTTTTTGTGTGGCAGATTTCTTTAATTAGCATTAAAATTATAGAAAAAAAATGAAAAACAAAGATGAAAAGACAAGACTAATTTTTGGCTTAGCTAGATATTAAAACACATTAAAAATCATATTTAAATTGACAACACATTGTTACAAGAAAGGAGGAGAGGGCTGACACCATGGCTCACTTGGCTAATCCTCTACCTGTGGCGTTGGCATCCCATATGAGCACTGGGTTCTAGTTCCAGTTGTTCCTCTTCCAGTCCAGCTCTCTGCTGTGGCCCGGGAGGGCAGTGGAGAATGGCCCAAGTGCTTGGGCCCCTGCACCCGCATGGGAGACCAGGAGGAAGCACCTGGCTTCTGGTTTCGGATCAGCATAGCTCCGGCTGTAGCGGCCATTTGGGGGGTGAACCAATGGAAGGAAGACCTTTCTCTCTCTCACTGTCTATCTATCAAATTAAGAAAAAAAAAAAAAAGAAAAGTGGAGGGTGAGACAACATGAAAATTGGTAGCCAATCAGTTCTTAGTAAGTACAAGCTGATATAAATAATAAGCTATCATAAATCAATGATGTTGCAGTAGTTGATTTTGTATATGTAAAAAAAGGGAAAATCAGTTAGGTGCCTTATCTAATATTCTACCAAAATAAGTTACAAATAAAATTAAACATTAAAAATATTAAGCCATTAAATACTGGGGAAGGTTCAAATTGATATTGTGCCTTGAATTGGAGGGAGTTTTAACTTTAAAAGTACTGGAGAAATCATGAAGAAGGGGCTGATGCTGTGGCGCAGTGGGTTAAAGCCCTGGCCTGCAGCTCCGGCATCCCATATGGGCACCGATTCCAGTCTCGGCTGCTCCACTTCCCATCCAGTTCTCTGCTGATGGACTGGGAAAGCAGTGGAGGATGGCCTAAGTCCTTGGGCCCCTGTGTCCGTGTGGAAGAACCAGAAGAAGCTCCTGGCTTTGGATCTGCGCAGCTCCGGCCGTTGCAGCCAGCTAGGGAGTGAACCAGAGGATGGAAGATCTCTCTCTCTGTCTCTCTTTCTGTCTCTGTTTAATCTGACTTTCAAATAAACAATAAACCTTTAAAAAATCATGAAGAAAAGGTTGCAATTGATATAAGAAAAATTCTAGCAACTTTTGTTCTTCAAAGCAAACAATGGTAAATGTAATTTAAACAGAGGTATCAATTTAGGAGAAATATTCACACAAAATCCAATAAAACAGTGTATGAAATGTTATTTGATAAAAGGGAAATAGAATGTCCAGCTCCATTATAAATTAAATGTTGAAAATTAGAACAATGATAAATAATTTTGACTTAAAAATAATATCAATTATTTAACAATTGATAGTACTGAATGTTAATATCGGTCAGTGTGTCACTCTTTATATAATACTTATGAAGGTACAAGCTTTCTGGAAAGCAATTTAATAATACATATAGAAAGAATAAAATAATCATAACCACTTATTAATTTGACTCAAGAATAGCATGTAATATAGACAAAGTTTTATGCACAATGATGTTTATAGCAGCATTATTAAGAATGATAGGGCTGGTGTGTGGTGTAGAAGGTAAAGCCAATGCCTGCAAGACCAGCATCTCATATGGGTGCCAGTTTGATTTCTGGCTGATCCACTTCCAGTCCAGCTTCCTGCTAATGGCTTGGGAAAGCAACAGAGGATGATCCAAGTTCTTGGACCCCTACTACCTTTGTGGGAGACCCTGATGAAGCTCTTGGCTCCTGGCTTTGGCCTGGCCTAACTCTGATTGTTGTGGCCATTTGGGGAGTGTACCAGCTGGTAGAAAATTTCTCTCTCTCTGCCTCTCCCTCTCTCCCTATAACTCTGACTTTCAAATAAATAAATATATCTTTAAAAAAAGAATGGTGAATATTATAAACAACCTGTATATTTAGTATGAGAGGATTCGTTTAGTAAATTGTATTTAGTGGAAGAATTTTTAAAAAATTTATTTTCATTTTATTTGAAAGAGAAAAAGAGATAGATGGAGGGACGATTGGAGAGAGAGCTTCTGTCTGCTGGTCCACTTCCCAAATGCCCAGAATAGCCAGGACTGGACCAGGCCAAAGTCAGAGGCCTGGAACTTGATCCTGGTCTCAAATGTGGGTGGAGGGACCTGAGTGCTTGTGCCAACACCTGCTGCCTCCCAGGGCTCACATTAGCAGGAGAGTGGATCAGAGTGCAGTAGCCAGGACTTGAACCAGGCACTCCAGTTTGGAACATGGGCATCCCAAGTGGTGATTTAACTGCTTCCCCACACCCCTGTCTCTTAGTAAAACAATTTTATACAGTCGGTGAAAATACTTTCTATTCCTCATAAGGTGATATTGAATAAAAATATATATGCTTGTATCAAACTTAATTGAGGGAGGCCGGTGCTGCGGCTCAATAGGCTAATCCTCCGCCTTGCGGCGCCGGCACATGGGGTTCTAGTCCCGGTCGGGGAACCGGATTCTGTCCTGGTTGCCCCTCTTCCAGGCCAGCTCTCTGCTATGGCCCAGGAGTGCAGTGGAGGATGGCCCAAGTCCTTGGGCCCTACACCCGCATGGGAGACCAGGAGAAGCACCTGGGTCCTGGCTTCGGATCAGTGCAATGCGCAGGCCGCAGCACACCGGCCGCGGCGGCCATTGGAGGGTGAACCAACGGCAAAAGGAAGACCTTTCTTTCTGTCTCTTTCTCTCACTGTGCACTCTGCTTGTCAAAAAATAAAAAAAAGAAATAAATTAATTGAGGGAAAAATCTGTTAAAATATTTACTGTGATGGTGATGTAATTAAAAAGAAATTTTTCTTTGTGATTTTCAGATGTCATTTAATAATCATGCACAGATTTTAAACAGAAAGTCATAAGCCAGATAAACAGATTTTTAAATGACTTGAATAAAAGTACTGAGAAACAAAGTAATAAAAGATCTACATGTTCAAAATAAAAGTTTATGAATTTGAATTTCAGAGTGTTTTCAAATCCTTTAAGAAGATATACTGTGCGTGGGTGTTGTAACATAGTAGGTTAAGCCTCTGCCTGCAGTGTTGGCATCCCATATGGGCACTGGTTCCTGTCTCAGCTGCTCCTCTTCCAATCCAGCTCTCTGTGATGGCCTGGGAAAGCAGTGGAAGATGGGCCAAGTCCTTGGACCTCTGCATCCACATGGGAGACCCAGAAGAAGCTCCTGGCTCCTGGCTTCAGATCAGCACAGCTTGGGCTGTTGCAGCCCGTTGGAGAGTGAATCAGCGGATGGAAGACCTCTCTCTCTCTCTCTCTCTCTTTCTCTCTCTCTCTCTCTGCCTCTTCTTTCTGTGTAACTGTGACTTTCAAATAAATAAATAAATCTTTGAAGTGATAGTGGGACTAGATGGTAAGCGGATCCAGGAGAGGGTAGGTGTATGGAGTTGGTTGTCTGTCAATGTTAACCAGTGTACAGAAATAGGAGAAGCAGCCAACGGGATGATGACTCAACTGCAGCTGAACCCTGCCCCCTGCGGTCCTACCCATGCTTGTTCATTGGGAGGCCCCAAGCCCCATCCATAGACAATGCAGCCTGTTGTTGCAGATCAGTTTCTTGTGGTACAGGGCAGAGTGGAGAAAAGGGAAGGGAGCCGAAGGATAAATGGAAAGTGCAATGTAGATTCCACAGGAAATAAGAGGAGGATGCAGGGGCCAGTATTTGGGTACAGTGGTTTAAGCCACAGTTTTCAATACCAGTATCCCATATCTGAGTGCTTATTCCATTGATGGTTACTCTGCTTCTGATCCAGCTCCCTCCCAATGTGCCTGATAAAGTAATGGAAGATGGTCCAAGTGCTTGGGTCCCTGCCACCCTTTGGGAGGCCAGGACTGGGGTTCTTTGCTCCTGCTTTCAGCCAGGCCCAGCCATGGCTATTGAAGGCATTTAGGGAGTGAATCAACCATTGGGAGATCTCTTTCTCTCCTTTCTCTAGCTCTCTCTCTCTCATTGCCATTCTGCCTCTTTGTGTTTCTGTATCACTCTGCCTTATAATTAATTAATTAATTAATAAAGCTTTTCACACTGGATGTCCCCAGACATGCTTTACATGTGGACTATCAGTTCAGGTTGTTATGAATTGGGTGGTTGATTGCGTCAAGATCTTCTGGAGGGAAGGGAAAACTACTCAAATAGGCTTGCATGTGCCACACAAGCAGTATTTGTGCATAATATTGTGTAGGGAACAGAAGAGTCTTTAGTGAAAAATAAGCATTTTACGACGTCTCATTAAAGCACAATGGTGAAGAAAACACCAGGTTAGTAATCAAAATTCCATGGAATAGCAAAAATTCTGTAGCTTACAAATAGATGTGTGGGGTGGTCATAGGAAAAACTAAGATTATGACAAACTATATTAAAGAGGATACTGAAACTGGTGAGCAGAAAATGGTGATATTTTGAAGCATTAAAATGTTGGAGAAGTGTGTGTACAATGCAGACACCTTGGTTTATTTCTTTATGGAAAATAGTACAAAAGTGAAAGTTTCGGAGGTATGACCTGAAGTTGAAAACCTACTATTGTTTTGCCCTTTGTGATCAGTTCAAACTAGATTTGATGACCACTTCTTTGTAATCACCCTGTCTGATATATTGAGTGTGAATTTTCAATGACATTGAATTCATTTGAAAGGCATTTTTTATGAATTATTTAAGAATGAGGTCATGTTATAAAAAGCAGAATATGGTAGCTTGCCAAAGTTTTGGGGCTATTGTTTTAAGTGGCCATACTATTACCCTTGACAAATAAAGCGTGACTGTTTGGGGGAAGAGAACATTTCCTTCAAAGGTTAAAAATGTGTGGACAGCCTCTGAGATTCACCAGGAATTCTTCCTTAAGATAAGGCCCACATAAAAATTTTAGATATTGCCTGATGGCACAGAGATAAATGGTTGTCAGAAAATGGAAAAGGCTCATTTTCTAAGCTTGAGTGGCAATTTTCCTATAACTCTGTCAAACGGATAAAATACTCGCCTTTCTGAAGCAGGCTGGCTGAAGGGAAGGAAGGGATAGCCAAGATTAATGAGATAAAGGAAAATAATATTTATTTTCTGAGGCACTCTATTAACATCTTAGAGTATGCCTGCCAGAGCCTTTCTCCCCATAGCAAGATGTGGATGACACGGTTCAGACATTTATTGAATTTGCAGTGGCTGAGGATAGAGGCGCTTTGTTGTACAGGCTACAGGCTATGCTTGCCTGTTGCTCTTCCTTGTCTGATCTTATCTCTGTTCACTGGTCTTCCCTATTGTTTAGAGTTTGATGAAGGACCCTTGGAATGTATAATATGTCAGTCTTAACTTTTAAGAATAAAGATAACCTACGGTTTAGCTGAAAAAGTAATTTCGCAGAAAAACTGTTGCTTCTGTCTGAGAAAGAGACAAAGTTTGTATAAGCTGTGACTTAAAAGTTAAAAAAAAACTTTTAATCGACCAGATAAGGTGTGTTTGCCTGTTTTGACCTTTTACTTGCTTGTGTATTAAAGGGTATGTCAAAATCTGACTGAGTATCCACCACACATTCAGTAAAGGAGCACTTATGAGAGGTGGTGCCACCAGATACCTATGTGATATATTTATAAAAATATAGGCTGATGCAATTTTATATTATACTATAATTTTCTCCTCCCTTGTCAAGACAACTAATCCTCTGGTACTGATAGTAGAAAAAATGTGAAGCAATCTAAATTTCCCTGCTTAGGTCATTGTATAATGCAAATACCCTATAGCGTCCCAAGGTGATATCGGAAATGACCCCCTAAAATCTATAAGAAAATATGGCCCCTTAAAGTTCCCCATAGGTCGAGTCTGGGGTGCCACATATGTTACCAGAATTTGGGGTGCCATATGATATCATCATATGCTTATTAATAAATCCCCAATATTAATAAGCCCAAGAGGGTTCTTGTCTAATATTTGGAGAAGAATTCTAAATACTGGCATAAATAAACGAGGCAGCATGGTACATTTTACGCTTTTATTTAGTGTGAAAGATGTGTAGGAGAGTGAGAGCTTTATCTGAGAGAGAGGTAAATCTGGGTTCATACTGAGCACTAGGAACCAGCCACGTGGAGGAGCATCTAGGCCAGGAAGCCTAGGGTGGGTAGCCTGAAGGCCGCGTGCCCTGGCGGCACAGGGCTACAGCCAGCCCCCTCCTGGCCAGAAGCCATGGAAAATAAGAGAGGGGACACAGTATTCCAGGCTTTAAACCCACTTTCAAAGGGGAGTGGTTAATTAACCTGATTGGCTGGTGGGCACCCAGGTGTGGCCAGGTAGGGGCATGAGGTCACACAGGGGCATGGAGAAGGTGTGGCGAAGGCGTGGTCTTCCAGCTCACAAACCTAATCGATTTTAACCTGTATGCCTGCCTACTTCAAAGGTATGTTAAGCAAAATATCACAATACTATGGGTAACAATATGTGTGGGCCCATCTTGTCTTGCTTGAAATGTTCTTTTGGTTGATTTTGGTTCAATCTTCAGATCTGCATAACGTGAGAAATTCTCAGGGACCGAGTAATCCCAAATGGGCCAGTGTTCTTTGAGGCACACTTAAAGGTGTGTATGTTCCATACCATGCATGCTGAACTCTAATCTGCTTTTACTCATGTAATATAGGATAAGCAATACGCAGCAATGACATGATCCATTGTAATGGCTGCATGGTGTTTGACTATATGGATACATTCTAATTTATTTTAAAATCTCTCGGTGAAATTTTAAAACTCTTAGCCGGCGCCGCGGCTCACTAGGCTAATCCTCCGCCTTGCGGCGCCGGCACACCGGGTTCTAGTCCCGGTCGGGGCACCGATCCTGTCCTGGTTGCCCCTCTTCCAGGCCAGCTCTCTGCTGTGGCCAGGGAGTGCAGTGGAGGATGGCCCAAGTGCTTGGGCCCTGCACCCCATGGGAGACCAGGAGAAGCACCTGGCTCCTGCCATCGGAACAGCGCGGTGCGCAGGCCGCAGCGCGCTACCGCGGCGGCCATTGGAGGGTGAACCAACGGCAAAAGGAAGACCTTTCTCTCTGTCTCTCTCTCTCACTGTCCACTCTGCCTGTCAAAAATTAAAAAAATAAATAAATAAATAAAAAATAAATTTAAAAAAATTTTAAAACTCTTGGTGGTTTCAAATGAAGCAATTAATGTAAACAATGCCTTCCTGAACCTCCCAATGGCATGTGTCTTTCTATTTTTGTTTATGTCCACCGGATAAATACAAAATCTGGAATTGTTGGGGACTATGTACATTTAGATTATTGAAGTGCATTGATTGCAACATTTCCAGAAAACTCATGCAATTCATATTCTGAATATAGAATTGCATTTCCTTACAAGTTCCCCAGTAGTGCAATCTACTGCTCTGTTTGATTTTCAGAGAAATAATAGGGCAAATGTAACATTTGATATTTTATTGTCCTAATGCTACATTTCATTTAGTGAAAGTTTAAGTAACATTTTACTTTCTAAAATTTGGCATACTAATAGTTACCAAAAAGGAAAAAAAAAAAAAAAAAGGAAGGAGATTTTTCCGAGAATGCACTTGTTTCCCTCATTATTTAGCACAGATGTTAAATGTTATCATTTTTCTCTCTCTTGGGCCACTTTGGGGGCCCTCTGTGTTTGCCAGTGTTCTTCCTGTAATGTTGTGACCTGAGTTACTGATCCTTATTGTAATTTGTGTGGACTCTCTCTTTCTGGAAGAGTGCACTTGCCTTTGTGGGATTAACTGTGAAGGGAAGATTCTCTTGTCATCCAGGAGATTGATGCTAATCCTGACATGACTCACTGAGGAAAGCCTATTTCTTTCTAACTTAATAGTGGTGATTTTTACAGCTTTGAAAATAAATTATATTTAAAATTTGCCTGTTCTGTAAGTTTTTTCTTCTCTTGAGCAATTTCCTTTGTACAGCAGGATATATGATTATTTGAAATCTGGTCATGTGAATTTAAGCTGTAGTAGAATATAAATGTCCAAACTCAACAGTCATTAGACATTGATAGTTGTTAAAATTTCCACCAGGAACAGTATTTCTCTCTGTATTTAAGATTGGATTTCAAAGTAATAATAGAAGACTTTTTGATATGTTATATTTAAGAAATCACATTGAACTTTATGAAAATAGTAAAAGGAATGCATTTGAAATTTAAAGCCTTGTGTTATTAACATTTCAATGTTATAATAATACATATTGGGGCTGGCATTGTGGTGTAGTGGATAACGCCCTGTCCTGCAGTGCTGGCATCTCATTTGGGCACTGGTTCGAGTCCTGATTGCTCCACTTCCTATCCAGTTCTCTGTTATGGCCTAGGAAAGCAGTAGAAGATGGCCCAAGTCCTTGGAATCCTGCAACCCTGTGGGAGATCCGAAAAGCTCCTGGCTCCTGGTTTTGGATCAGTGCAGCTCTGGCTGTTGCGGCCACCTGGGACGTGAACTAATGGATGGAAGACCTCTCTCTCTTTCTCTCTGCTTCTGCCTCTCTGTAATTCTGACTTTCAAATAAACAAAATATTTAAAAAATAATAATACATATTAGGATAGTAAAATTGGCACTTTGGCTTTATTTGAGATTGATTCTATACACACACATGGGAAGAATGGAAAACTAAATTAAACGTTGAGTAATTTTTTTGTTAGTTATGACTAAAATCATGAGAACAGGACTATTCAGAATGAGAATGTTTTGTGGCTTATTACACAATAGTTTTTAAGTTCAAGATCTTAATGTGGAATTAATTTAATCACTCAGAACACGACTTATGTAATCTGGAACATGAGTGTAATAATATTATTCTTGACCCACATACAAAGCAATGTGTTTAAAATATAACAAATCTGTATTTCACATGAAATCAAGTATGCATACTTTTGTTTAATCCCTGTTATTATAAATCCTACATTTTTGCTCCTTTGGTTAAGGCTAGGAATTTTAAATTGTTGTTGAGAATTGTAAGTGGATGCTCTTGGTGTTTCATATTAATTAGGTAAATGATCCTGGTGCGTAGTTTATGTTTACGTATTTTAAAAATCCATATTCAAGATGACACTGAAGGTGAAGAAGGAAGCTCCTGTCCTTCCCAAAGCTGACGCCAAAGCAAAGGTTTTGAAGCACAAGAGGACGGTTCTGAAAATTGTGTACAATTACATGTGCATCCACCAATCCAAGATATATGTCACCCACCTTCTGTTGGCTCAAGACACTGGTTCTGGAGGCAGCCCAAATGTTATCAGAAGAGACTCCTAGAAGGAACAAACTTGGCCACCACACCATCATGAAAGTTTCCCAACCACTGAGTCTGCCCGAAGAAGATAGAAAACAACCATATATTGTGTTCATTGTGAATGTCAAATGCACCAGATCAAATAGACGGTGAAGAAACTATGACACTGATGTGGTCAAAGTCAGCATCCTGATTAGGCCTGCCAGAAAGAAGAAGGCATATGTATGACTGGCTCCTGATTTTGCAGCTTTAGATGTTACCAGCAAAATAGGGATTATCTAAAATGAGTCCAGCTGGCTAATCCTAAAAATGTTTTTTTTTTTTTTTCTTAAAAATCACCTGCTCAAAACATTATTGATGGATGAAATGTTCAGGCAAAATACTTATTTTGTACTTTCTTTTTGCTTCTCATTTCTCTTTTCAGCATTTTTGATCCAATTTTTAATGCATTTTTAAATACACGTGTTAAAGTAGTGGCTGAGGGACAGGCCAATCCAAGACAGAATGCTTGCCTGGATTTAAGTCCCAGGTCTGCTTCCAATTCCAGCTTTCATCTAATGTGCACCCTGGGAGGTAGTGGTGATAGTTCCAGTACTTGAGTCTGGCCACCTATGTGGTAGAACTGGATTCAGTTCCTGGCTCCAACTTTGGCCTAGCACAGCCCTTGGTATTTTGGGGCATGAACCAGTAGAGAGTTAGAATCTTCCTCCTCTCTTTCTCTCTCTCTCTCAAATAAAAATAAATGTATGAATAAACTAGTATCTCAGAATCTGTATCAAACACTTAAAATTTTTAATTATTTATTTCCATTTTATTTGAAGGGCGCTAGTTCATTCCCAAATGTCCACAGAAGCCAGGGCTGGCTGAGCCCAAAGCCAGGAGTCCAGAAAATCTGATTCTCTTTTGTGGGTGGCAGGGACTCAAGCTCTTGAACAGTTATCTGCTGCCTTCCAAGGGTACGCATTAGCAGGAAGATAACGGATTGGATGGAATTTGAATCTGACGCTTCATTAAGTGATATGGACATTTCAATAAGTGACTTACCCATTGTGCCACACTCCTGGGGTCCCTCATGCCTGGCTGTAAATAAAAATAATGTCCACTTTACATATGATGAAATAGGATCACAGAGAACCCAAGCAACTCTCAGAAGCTTTTACAGCTGGTAAACAGAGTCGGGTCCCAGACCTCTTTGGTATCCAAGCCTTGTTCTGGACCTTGGTGTTTTATGTCTCCTGTGGCGCTGGAGTTCATATACCTGTATTGTGTAAACCTTGTATCATGAATACTAGTTTGATGTACTAGAGATAATGCCCTACTGAAAGTCAGAAATCTGGGATTCTAGGTCAACTCTTTCATTATTAGCTCTGTGACCTTGTGTTAAATTTAAATTTTCCTAATCTTTCATTTCATACTCTGGAGAATGAGACTGATAATACAATCCACATTTTCTATCCATTTGCAGAATGATATATACACACCATGAAAATTTTATGTATTGCAAAGCCTTGTGATAGACAGTATTATTATTCAAAATTTTCACTGTCCTTTCCTATGGAAAGATTTATATATGCTTACCCTTTTCACTAATGTATAGTGGTGCTTTGTTTTGGCCAAGGAAATATGAGCAGAATGGACATACTTGGTTATAAAAGGAAGTTTTGATTTCTTTATCCTCTTTCTATTCTCATTTCTGCCTGTAAACTAGCCCATTCTTTTCTGAGCCCACTTCCTTTTTATTTTTTTGTAATTAGTTACTGAACCCACATACAATATTAAACAGGTGGAGCCTTTTTAAAAGAAAGAACTGTAGAGCCCTTGCAGCTACACGGGCTAATTAAAACAGATAAAATGGCTTGGACAAAAGCAAGGACATGTCCCTAAATCCCATTGTTATAATCTTCAAATTGACTTAAGGAGACACCTACTAAATTCTTTCAACTGCATAAAATTTCCTAGAGAGAAGAGACTAAGATGCAGGTTCTCTCATAGAAGCCTAAACATCTAAGAATAGAGTAGAGGCTTATCCTAAAAATAATTGATATTGTCTTTCTCAGCAAGTGGTCCGGATTTGAATCAATGACAACTGTCCATCTCTATCAAGTGTTTAATTTTCTGTAATTCAGTCACCCATGGTCAGCTGTGGTCCAGAAATATTATATGGAAAATTCCAGAAACAAGCAATTCATGAGTTTTAAATTGTGTGCTATTCAGGGTAGTGTGATGCAATTTTGTGCTAGTCTCTTTTCAGCTTAGAATGTGAGTCAATCCATTTTGCAGTGTATGTGTCAGCTATTCACATACTAGCAGTCTCAGTTATCCTATATACTGTAGAAGTATCACAATGCTTATATTTAAGTAATCCCTGTTTTATTTAATAATGGACCAAAAGTATAACAACAATGGTGCTGGAAATTTCATGAAGTATTTTGTTACAATTGTTCTATTTTATTAACCTCTTGTTGATAATCTCTTACCTTCCCTAGTTTATAAATTAAACTTTATCATAGGTATTTACATGTCCCATTTTTTTTCTGGAAAAAAATCCAGAAAATAAATATAATATATAGGGTTCAGCATTTTCATGATATCTGACCTCTACTGCAGGTCTAGGAACACATCTCTCACCAATAAAGGGGAACTACTGTAGTCAAGAAATAGTCTTTCTTATAAATTAATGCAACCTTAAACTACTATCCTTAAATAAAAGACTCATTATTCAAAACTTATTATGAATGTTGTGCCTCCACTCTTTCTATCACAGAACATTAGATGGGACATTTGTTCAGGTTCCAAGAAGGTCATGTGCTCTAATGTCCCCCTGAAGGAGTCAATGAGGATAATGAAAACAGGATTCTTGCAGGGCAGAGCCAAGGGCAACTGAAAATAATGGAATAAAGAGCTAATCTCCCAGGCAGAACTGGGTCTAGTCATGAACTATTTCCTACTATTCTGCTCTGTTAGGGATGCCATAAAAATATTGCAGATTGAATGACTTAAAAAAAGAATACATCTTCATAGTTCTGGAGGTTAGAGAAAGAGCAACGCACCAGCACAGTGGGTTTCTGGTGAGGGCTCTCTTCCTGCCTTGTAGACCTGTGTTTTCTTACTGTATGTTCATAGTCCACATGATTTTTCTGTGGTGTGTTGGGGTCTAGGGGCGAGAGGGTAACAGTTCCTATTTGTTTTTTGTTTTTGAAAAGTAGAGGGACAGGAGGAGGGACAGAAGGAGGGAGGCAGAATTTTTTTCTTCTCTTTGTAAAGATCTATTTATTTATTTGAAAGACAGAGTTACAGAGAGAGAAGAGATATTTCACCCAGTGGTTCACTCCCAGAATGGCTGCAATGACCATTGGTCTCTCACATGGCTCTTGGGCCACCTTCTGCTGCTTTCTCAGGTGCATTAGCAGGGAGCTAGATTGAAGTGGAGCACTTGGGATTTGAACCGCCACCCACATGAGATGCCTGCACTGCAGGCAGTGGCTTTACCTGCACACCACCAGGCTTTCAGCCCTGTGTAACACCTACTTCCAAGGAGGTTACTTGCAATACCTGCAGGAAGGATTTTGAATTGCTAAAAGTAGCAGTGGCTACTGTTTTTCCTGTTTCTGAATGGGAATGTTCACTGTGATAGGGATAGAGTTGGGAGGACTACTGGTTGTTTGGCATTTTAGTTGTGAGTCTGTATCAAGAGAAGTCACACATAGACCTAATACTGAAACACTCAGAAGAGTTTGCGCCTCATGTCTTGATAGGATGGTGGGACTCCAATTATCTCTTGTAGAGATAGATGGGAACTATCATATTTTACATATGAAAAGAAAATGATTAAAAACTTGTTGATTAGACAGCAGATTTGATATAGTATAATATGGTTCAGATATTTTCATGTCCTCCCTTCTTTGCCCCTTCACCTCTCTCTCTCTCGCTCAGGATTATTTACTTGAATATCATAGATATCAGATGTGATGATATGACTTATTTTGTTTGGTCAAGAAAATTTTAACACAAATGATGTTTGTCACTGTGAAGTGGAAAATTCAGCCTGAGGGCACTTCATTATAGGGATGGATAACATCCTAGATAAGGTTACTCTGGCATTATGAAGGCTATTTGGAAGATAACACTGAGCAGAACCACAATGGGCATATGGTATAGGTGGGAGCAAAAGCACAATAAAACAAAGACTTTTCTTGCAAGCCTCTGAAATTTTGAGGTTGTTTTCACATAAAAACTCAGCCAGAGCAAATTGATAGCTTCCTCTGTTATTTTGGAAATTAGTGTTATATTTAGTGGATTAGTGATATGCAGTTGAACACAATTGACCAAAGGGTGAAACAGATACTATTATATTTAATTTTTTAGGATCTGAAGGTTAAGACTGAACTAAAGGAAGGCACATTTTCATATTGAGAACTAGTCCAAAGAAGAGTTGAATGACTTACTTTTCTTTAGTGTTAGAATTATAGGATCTTTTGAGTTGTTCTTAGTTAATACAAGTTTGAAGAAAATGTCTTAAAATTAGAGTAGAGATTAAAAAAAAAATAGTTCTTCCAGCAACTACGCCATGACTCTGTCTGGCTGCTTTACTTCATTGTGGTAGGGGTATAGTGCACTATTTTTGCTCCCTGGATGACAAACATGCTGACTCATCCAGTCCCATAACATTATATTAAATTTAGGGTGACTTCAGCAACATTTTGTATGAACTGAGCAAAGCTATTAAGAGGCTAACTCTGCTTTTTCCTAATTTAAATTCAATTGATGCTTCTGTATGAGATCTCTAGCTTATCTGGTTTTCATTAAGAGCCAGTTAAACTATGAAAAAAGTATTACATTTTTTGACATTTACACCATTGCATATGATATTAATTGCCAAAATATACTAATTAGCTGATTAGAATAACTGTTCTCTGTATATGTATCATTTTACTTACAAGAGAGTCTGCATTCTGAGTAGAATTAGGAGTGCAAATAAAAAGAATTTTTGCATGACAAGGGAAAGGATCGCCTAAGCATTGCATGGTCATTAGGATTTTTTTTCAAAATTACACCAACTGAATCTCCTTTAGTCACACCTTGTTTTCAGTCATTCCAAAGGACCAAGTCCTCATTAGTAAGCTTGTCCTACCAGTTTTTGTTTGAAGGAGGGCATGTTGTGATGAGGGGTAATATGATGGATTCTCTCAGCATTGCAGATAGGATCAATCCATGGTCCAGGCAGCAATTCCTTGATCACTCTTCTTGTACTTACCAGTATCTCTATTTGGAAGTGACTGAAATCGCTCAACAGCACAGCTTAGTCAAGGGAAATGCCAATAGGATAAGCTGTAATTGTAAGGCCATTCTATCTACCTACATTAAGTTTCAGAATAATTTGTGAGCCCAGGCTAATTAACAATATTCCATTTTTTAATCCTTCAATAATGTGTAGTCTTCAACTGTCTGACAATTTTTGTTAAGTCAATATAAAACATTTTTTCAATGAAAATACTTGTTTTTGTTGATATCAAGTACAAATATCTGTTTAAAAATTCATATATGAGTAAAAGAAAATAAAAAAAATGGTTCTGCGATTAGAACAGAATTGCTCCACTTTATTTTATTTCAATGGTGCATAAGACTACTGAGTACAAGGCCATCTTAGATAATGACTCAAATTAGGGAAAACTTGGTGGTGAGAAATCTGTGTTCTGGGAGTCAGGCCACTGATGTTCTTGCAATGACAGTATCTGGAAATAGATGACATTCTTTATAAAAATAGCAAAGCTATTTCTAGCAACCACAGTGTATTATTTTGGAAGTGTATTTCTATGTTTTCTGAATATTGTCAATAGAAATGTCAATAAAACTAAGGAAATGTCCAAACATAGTCTGATATCATGTATTGCTACTTGCTTTCTTGTTTTCCTGTTTATTTAAATTTGTGCTTTATTTTCATTTTAATCAGTTTATGTTCTTCAAATATTTGGAGAAGGTAAATCTTTATTGCCCAATCTTCATGCAGTGTAACAAGGATAATTTAATATTCTTGTTCATATTTATTCAATGCTTAGTTCTAAGTGCTTATTCAGTTTTAACAATCAGCTTATGTGTTGGCAACAAATTTCTATTGATCACTCCAGTAATTTCTTGCACAATGGTATTGCTAAAGCTTATGCTTATTTTGGTGCTTATTTTCAATGTTAATATCCTCTTTTGTGTAAATAGTCTCATTATTAGGGAAAAGTATAATTTTTTAAAGTATGTGTTGAAGAAAGGTTAAATACTTGCCACTGGGAAAAATCATTAATCAAGAAATTGATAGTCAGTATTGCTATTCCAACTAGGATTTCCTAATTTGGGGAAATATTGAAAATAGATAGGCAAATGTAAAGATACTTCAAAATGAACTTATCTGGCACATAAATACTTGACAATATTTAATAACATTAGGAGATATTATGGGTGAAATAATATGGAACTTTAGATCAGAAAGAGTCCTTAGAAATCATCTTTTTACAGTTTCATTAAAGATAAGGAAATGACTTGGACATATATAATATCATAGGGCAAGTGAATGACAAATTTGAGGTTATAATAAAGAACTGTTTGTGACTGATCAGTACTCTTTCTTCTGATTATAGTTGACTCCTTATGTTCTTGAAAATTACAGCTTGCTGAATTTATCAGGGAAATGTCAGGTTGTGATCAGTGTTTTTCCTTCCCAGATTAGAAGGTCATGGACTGGCCTTGTGACCTAGTAACAGATTCTACAATTCATAGTTTTAGGAAGAATTAGTGCATATTAAGAGACTACTGTTTAACTGTCCAAAATAAGTATGACTTCATAAAAATCTTATCTGACCTAAAACTCATCTTTTCTACATACAATATCTTTTCACTCATCTATTGAACTAAAGAACTGAATAAAGATTCTGATCAAAATCCCCTTATTCTAGTGTTTGTGGTATGTGAAAATGTCTCTTACAATAAAATGAGTAGCAAATGGTTCTTGTAAACCATTTTTTTTAAGCAATGGTATTTGAGTGTGCTGACTTCCCTACATCACATCCAATATGATTCTATGTTAGGAGGGCTTGATTGCTATAACACTGTCAGTGTCTAGCCATCTGTTTACTCACTCCATTCCTGGCAAGTAAGGGTGACTTATCTGATTGCAGAATTTGAAAAAAAAATCTTTTTGCCTCAATTTTGCCCTACTTTTGGTGTAAGGCTAGCTGGTTGAGGAAGAAGGATCTCTTTATAGTACCACCCAGAGAATTCTACTGTGCAGTGTAACTGTAAAAGCTCCCTCTGTTGCTCTGGTGTAGTTTGCTGGTGTGTCTTGGTTTTCAAAATATGCCATGTCTTGAAGACTGTCTTACAGTTAATCAATGTAATATTTTGATGTTTCTTCTTTAACTAAGTTGTTAAGTTGTTAATTTTTTTGGAAAAAATAAAGACCAAACTCAGAGACCTCAACTAATGCTCCTTTTATTGACTAATAAAAATGTAATGTACAAAAAATGAAATTTTAAAATTACTTAAAATCATTACTGGGAGAAGGAGAACTCTTACTTCTCCTCTTAATAATTAACTATAGAAGTAAATCTTTGAGGAAGTGTGTATTCTTGGGGTGCTTATAAATGCAGAAATTTCTCCCCATGATACATTCTTGGTTCTGAGGACTCCATCTAGCTCCATATGGGATCCTCCACTCCCTACCTTCTAGGATTTGATGTTAGACCCTCTCTTGCTCCTGAGAATCCAACAACCTAGCAAATCCAGTATTTTAAACAATCCTTGCTATGTCATAGCTTCAATCTTCTTGAAAAGAAGCCCATATTTTAATTTTTATGTCCGTGTATTTTCTACTTCTAAAAATCTGTTCTCTCACTGTCTCTTTGTTTCCCGCCCTCTCTGTCATATATTCCTGTCCCATTCCTTACCCTCAGTCCCCTACACTCACATATAATATCTAAATGTATATCAATATTTATATATGAAATATGTAATTCTTACATCTTATACTGTAGAATATGATGAGTTATTTGTAGTGAAGAACTCTTCTACACTGTGTATATGTGAAGTAACTCTTCACTAAAGAAGAATTACTGAAACTGACAGTCCGAGAGAGTCAGCCTGACGTCACTCACATTCCTTGAAAATACAAGTCAATAATACACATGGAAAACCCATTGCAATCTGCTGGGCCAGATGCAGTGCTCAGTGTTGAGATACATTCGCAAACTTGATTTATCTTTTAGAAGAAAATATGTGTTACTATATGTTTAGTTAACTTTAGTTAAGTGTCATTTTTCTTTAACTGTTGAATTTTCTTTGTTCTGACTGCAACTTTTAATATTTAGATCATACAAATCATCACTTGGAGTAGAGTGAAAAGTGCTCTTTGAAAAATTTCTTTTGGGGGGAGACACAGCAGACTCATAGAATGACAGATGTCCTAAATAGCACTCTGGCCTCAGAATCAGCCCTTAAGGCAATTGGATCTGGCTGAAGAGCCTATGAGAGTATTTTAGGCATGGAAAGCTAAGACACGCTGGGGGAAAAAAAAAAAAGATGAAGAAGAAGACCTAAATGAAGGATCTCAGTTAACCATACTTTCTCTCAGTTGGTACTGTTAATACATTATTGGCTTCATCTGTTTACAGAGCCATCCCAAAGTACTGAATACAATGGAAGTGGCTGGAAAAAGTCCATAGGAACCTATAGGAGGACAGCTACACACAGAACCAACAACACTTTAGTTTAATGAGCAGCAAATCATATATAACTGTGGATGACAAAAGACTTTAAGTTGCCATGTTTAAAATTATAAACTCATAGACCAAATTTGATCTTGTTACAAGGTGATTATTCAAATCTTTGAAAATAAAGAGGTTACTAAAAAGAGAAAGCAATTCAAATCAATTGGCAATCTACAAAAAGAGTTAAAGATTTTAAAAGCTATTATTAAAAATGCTATATTGGTCTATTATGCTATGTTATATGTGTGTACATATTGTATGTCCACATGGGAAAATTTTATTAAGAGTTTTATTTTAAATGGCTTATAGATAAGATTGTCCATAAATATAAGCTGCTAAAATCAATCAAAGATACATTTTAATTTGTGTGACCTGAATCTGTGTATCATATGTTTTAAACGTGTTGGTAGAAAGAAACTAAAAACATTTTAGATGGTTGTGCTTAAGTTTACTGGCTAAACAAACTACACCATGTTAGATATTTAAGAGGTGTTTTCAAATACATGATTCTTAAAATTTATAGAAGGCATTGGACCTTCTGGTAAATGTTTTCTTAAGTTGTTATTTAATGGTTGAAATGGTTTGCTAAGTATTCATGTGATATTGCTATTGTCAGCAAGCGATCTAGGACTTGCTCCCTCATTTCTCTATTCTAAGCCCAACTTGTTCTTTCATTTCTCTATTCTCTTCAAGGTAGGAAACTAATTCTATTATGAAGGAATCTGTAGGATGCACAATTTAATCTTTAGACCTTATAAAAGAGATGGCTAACATTTTTCTGTAATAGCATAGCCAAAATAAGAACTTAAATAATAATCTCATAGCTAGATTCACTTTGCCATCAGCGAAGTATACAGTAAGTAGAAAAAAACCTCCCTTTCAGACCAAAGGGAAAGAAAGTTTTAAAGTGAGAATATAATTTTCCTCATGGGCATTGTCTACCTTAGAAAAACTACTACAGAACGTGCCTGTGACTATAGACTTGTAGTTCAGGCCACCGAAGATTAGAGATGGGACTTGGGCACTCCCTTGACTTGCATCCTCTGGTCTGCTTTAACACAAACCAGGAGGAAAAAAAAGCTCGGCATCAGAAGCAATGGGTGGCAGGCCTATTAATGGCTGATCTGTACAGTGATCTGCCCTCAAGGAGACCCAACAGGCCAGTCCACTGCAGTGGCTTTCAATGTGGTAAGCCTGGGCTTCAGCAGAAGTCAGCTTGTGAAGAGCCCTGGCAGCTCTGCCAAGAGTTGGATCACTGGAAATGGACCTGCCCTGGAGTCGAAGGATGCCCAGGTCAGAGCCACAGATCTTATTGGCTCTAAGCTGAAAAGCCCTTCACTCAGCCCAACTTCCAAAGTGACCACTGCAGCTGAGGGTGTGGTCAAGTAGGGTCAGCAACATTGCAGGCAGAACTGTAAATTTCTTGTTAGAGATGCCCCCTGCCTTTACCTGGCCAGCTCTCCTCCCAGGCCAGCCAAGTAATGAAAGTCAACAGAGTGCCTTCCCCTAGGAGGTTCACACCTCCCTTAGGATATACCCCATGTGAAGAGATAGATAGGTCTGGGCCTCTTAACTTACAAGGCCTAAAGCCCACCAGATTATTATCAAGCCCCTTCTATCAGGTT
Source organism: Lepus europaeus (assembly GCF_033115175.1). Classification (NCBI taxonomy): domain Eukaryota; kingdom Metazoa; phylum Chordata; class Mammalia; order Lagomorpha; family Leporidae; genus Lepus; species Lepus europaeus. The sequence goes on from NC_084829.1 coordinate 118,524,757, forward strand.
CTATTTGCCTCTCAATCAGAAAACTTAATTGTAGCTTAGACAGCACCTTTCTTAGCTCCTCTAATAATGACTCTGTCCTTTGTTCTAGGCCCTGTCTAGTGCACTTGGGCCTCATTCCTTTGTAATCATAACCTCTACTCTACCACCAATGGCTCTACTCCCAACCTGTGTGTACTGATGGTCCTCTTCCCCACTTAATGCTGTATAATTGTTCAAAACTGGTAAATGCCACTCTTAGGATCATTGGTTACTATCCTCACCCTGTCTTTTATGACCTTGTCTAAATATGACAAGAGTCGGCAAACTTGGAAGGCTTCCATAGCCTTGGCAACTCATGACGACAGCCTAGGATGGTTACTGGCGCCATAAACTAGAGTGTCAATTTGTTGGGTCAACAACAGGAGCCACTGTGCTGTTGCTCCTCATGTGGGATCTCTGTCCTTAATGTGCTGTACATTGTGATTTAATGCTATAACTAGTACTCAAACAGTATGTTTCACTTTGTGTTTCTATGTGGGTGCAAACTGTTGAAATCTTTATACTAAATTGATCTTCTGTATATAAAGAGAATTGAAAATGAATCTTGATGCAAATGGAAGGGGAGAGGGAGCAGGAGAGGGGAGGGTTGCGGGTGGGAGGGAAGTTATGGGAGGGGGAAGCCATTGTAATCCATAAGCTGTATACTGGAAATTTGTATTCATTAAATAAAAGTTAAAAAAAAAGAAAATAAGCACATATTTATATAACCCATAGCTCTTAATAAAAATTCAGCTGTTTTTGAACAATTAGAATTTAACAGACATCAAGAGAACATAATAGATTACTTTAACACATTGCTTTAACAGAGCATCAGAGTTTAATTCTATGTCAAAGAGAAATTGAGCTTCCTGTGATCTTTTGCTGTGAGGTTTCCTTCCTTTACCTTCTTTCATATTGGTGACCATGTTTCTGTGTTTCTGTGTGTAACACATCTTTAAGCATCTTTTGCAGGGCAGGATGAGTGGCAACAAATTCTTTCAGTTTCTGTTTGCTATGAAAAGCCTTAATTTCACCTTCATTCACAAATGAGAGCTGCTCTACTTTTGATTCAGCTCTCTGCTATGACCTGGGAAAGCAGTAGAGGATGGCCCCTGCACCCATGTGGGAAACTTGGAGGAAACCTCTGGATAGGTCCAGCTCTAGTCATTGTGGCCATTTGGAAAGTGAACCAGTGAATGGAAGATCCCCCTACTCCTCTCTCTCTCTACCTCTGCCTCTCTGTAACTCTGCACTTAAATACATAATTAATCTTTAAAAAAAAGAGGGGGCTTTATAGCTATTGGTGCCTACATCAAGAAATTGGACAGGCACTAAATAAATGAGCTCTCAATAAGCCAACACCCAAATTAGAGGGGGGTAAATAATTAAATTAGAAAATAATTCAACAAAATTGAGACAAAAATTAGTGAAATGGAGAGCTGGTTTTTTTTGAAAAGATAAACAAAACTGACACACCATTGGCCCAACTAACCAAATTTGGAAACCTAAAAGAAGTGGATAGATTCCCGGACACATACAACCTACTTAAATTGAGCCATGAAGACAGAAAACCTAAACAGACCCATAACCAAGATGGAAATTGAATCAGTAATAAACGCCCTCCCAACACCCAACAAAGAAATCCCTAGGACTGGATGGCTTCACTGCTGAATTCTACCAGACATTTGAAGAAGAACTAACTCTAATTCTTCTCAAGTTATTCAAAACAATTGAAAGGGAGGGGATCCTCCCAAAGTCTTTCTATGAATCCAGAATCACCTTAATTCCTAAACCTGAAAAAGATGCAACAGAGAAAAAAAAATTACAGACCAATTTCCCTGATGAATATAGATGCAAAAATCCTCAACAAAATTCTACCCAATTGAATCCAACAACACATCAGAATGTCATCCACCCAGACCAAGTGGGATTTATCCCTGGTATGCAAGGATGGTTCAACATTCACAAATCAATCAATGTGATACATCACATTAACAAACTGAAGAACATAAAAACATACCATTATCTCAATAGATGCAGAGGAAGCATTTGGTAAAATACGACACCCTTTCATGATGAAAACGCTGAACAAATTGGGTATGGAAGGAACGTTCCTCAACGCAATCAAAGCAATTTATCAATTTATCACAAACCCATGGCCAGCATTCTACTGAATGGGGAAAATTGGAAGCATTCCCACTGAGATCTAGTACCAGACAAGAATGCCCACTCTCACCATTGCTATTAAATACAATCCTGGAAGTTTTACCTAGAGCCATTAGGCAAGAAAAAAAATCAAATGGATACAAATTGGGAAGGAGGAAGTCAAACTATCCCTCTTTGCAGATGATATGATTATTTAGGGGATCCAAAGAACTCCACTAAGAGACTATTGGAACTCCTAGAAGAGTTTGGTAAAGTAGCAGGATATAAAGTCAATACACAAAAATCAACAGCATTTGTATACACAGAAAATACCATTGCAGAGAAAGAACTTCTAAGATCAATCCATTCACAATACCTACAGAAAAACTAAATACCTTGGAATAAATTTAACAAACAACATCAAAGATCTCTGATGAAAATTATAAAACATTAAATAAAGAAATAGAAGAAGACACAAAACTGGAAAATCCTCCATGTTTATAGATTAGAAGAATCAAGATAATCAAAATGTCCATATTACTGAAAGTATTTTACAGATTCAACAAGATCCCAATCAAAATACCAAGGACATTCTTCTCAGATCTAGAAAAAATGATCCTAAAATTCATATGGAAACATAAGAGACACTGAATATCTAAAGAAATCTTATACACCAAAAGTAAAGCCAGAGGAATCACAATATCAGATTTCAAGCTTACTACAGGGCAGTATAATTGAAACAACTTGATACTGGGAAAAAATTAGATATGTAGTAAAATGGAACAGAATAGAAACTCCAAAAATCAACCCACTCATCTACCACCAACTCGTCTTTGACAAAGGAGGTAAAATCAGTCCCTGGAGCAAGGACAGTCTCTTCAACAAATAGTTCTGGGAAAACTGGAACTCCACATGCAGAAGAATCAAACAAGACTTCTACCTTGCACCTTACACAAAAGTACATTCAAAATGGATCAAAGACCTTAATCTATGACCCGGTACCATGAAATTACTAAAGGATATTGGGGAAACCCTGCAAGACATTGGCATAGGCAAAGAGTTCTTGGAAAAGATCCCAGAAGCACAGACAATCAAAGCCAAAATTGGCAAATAGGACTATATCAAATTGAGGAGCTTTTGCACTGCAATAGAAACATTTAGCAAAATAATGATGCAACCAACAGAATGGGTGAAAATATTTGCAAACTATGTAACTGATAAAGGATTAACATCCAGAATCTATAAAGTGCTCAAGAAACTTAACAACAACAAAACAAACAATCCAGCTAAGATATGGGCAAAGGGCTTGAACAGGCATTTTTCAAGAAGAAATTCAAATGGCCAACGAACAAATGAAGAAAATGCTCAGGATCACTAGCCATCAGGGAAATGCAAATCAGAAACACAAGAAGGTTTCACCTCACCCCAGATAGAATGGCTTTCATACAGAAATCAACAAACAACAAATGCTGGCAAAGATGTGGGGAAAAGCATACTCTAATGCACTGTTGATTGGGATGTAAACTGGTCCAGCCACTGTAGAAGACAGTATGGAGATACATCAGAAATTTGAGTATAGACCTACCTGACATATGACCAAGCAATCCCACTCCAGGGAATTTATCCAAAGAAATGAAATCAGCACATGAAAGAATGATCTATACCCCCATTTTCATTGCAACTCAATTCATAATAGATGTCCATCAACTGAAGACTGGATACAGATATTATAATATGCATATGCCATGGAATACCACATAGTGGTAAAAAATGAAATCCTATCATTTGCAACAGATAGGATGGAGGTGGAAACTGTTATACTTAGTGAAATAAATCAGTCCCCAAAAGGCAAATACCATATGTTCTCCCTGATCTGTAGTAACTAATAGAGTACCTAAAAGGTGATGTGTAGAAGTGAATTTGACGCTTTGAGATGTGATGATTTTGAACAGCCCTTGTCTCAATGGTTGAGGAACAATTTTTTTTATCCTATTTGTTGAACTCTTTACTCAGTATCAGGTTAACTGTATGGGTATAAACTTAATTGAAAATAGATCTTTGTAAAAAATAAGAATTGGAATAAGAGAGGTAGGAGGAAGAACAGTGGGAGTGTTGGAGGAAGGGAGAATTGGGTGGGAAGAATGACTATGTTTCTAAATTGGTACATATAAAATGCATGAAGTTTGTATACTTTAAATAAAAGATTTCTAGGTTAAAAAAAAACCCAAAAACCAAAAAACAAAACCAAAAAAAAAAAAAACAAGCAAAAAAAAAAAAAAACAGCAGATAGAAGAGTCTCTCTTTTTTTGTCTCTCCCTTTCTCTCTGTAACTCTAATTTTAACTTGAAAATAAATAAATCATTTTTAAAAGAAAATACTTCTGCTTTAATATAGTGCTTTTAGGTTTTTATACTTCTGAAATATAGCAAACACATATAATAGATTAATCATATACTGTGGATGTAAAGCGATCCAACAAAGAATACAGTTGAGTAAACATCAAACAAGGCAAAAATAGTAAATATCAAAAAATACAATAAATAAAGAATATTTCATGGGCCTTCTTAGAGTCACTCTTAGTTACTAATCACTTTTGAGGGCAAATATTTTCTTGACTTTTATTGTCATGGCTTTACTGTTTTACCATCCAAGCTCATATCCCTAATGTAATTGTTTGTTTTTTTTTTTTTTTAAGTGAGCCATATTATATGTATTTTTTGTATCTGCTATATCTCAGTAAGCAAAAGGATTTGAGATTTATCCATGTTGGTTTGTTCATTTTGATTGCTGTACAGCTTTTATATGAATATATGAATTTTTTTGTTATGTCTGATGGACCTTTAGCTTGTTTCCTGTTTTGGAGGATGAACATTTTTGTCTTGTGTGCATGTATTCATGTATCTGTAATTGTTTTATGACTAGGAGTAGACTTTTTTGGTTTAGTGGGTATTATCAACATATTTCCCAAACGAATTTTGTAGCCAGACTCTAGAGTAATCTCCAATAAATGCCACTTACTGGTGTTCATACCATTATGTGATCTTCTTCATTGGAGTATGAGCAGAACCTGTCACTTGATTCTAATCATTGAAATGCAGCCAAAGTAATGGGAACTCACTCTTGATTAGATTATATTATCTTGCAAAGGTGGTAGGATTCACTTTCATGATCATTGCTGCCTTTGAAGAAATATGCTGCTGTGCTTTGAGAGGGTATATTCAGAAAACAAAGGGATTTTGTGCAGTGTCTTTGTGTTGAAAGTGGTTTAGAGTTTGACAGTAAGAAAATGGAACCTCAGTCTATGAGGAAATAAATTCTACCAACAACCTGAAGGATCCTTGGAAACAGATTCTTCTTCATCAAGACTCTTGATGAAATTGCAACCTGGCTCACACATTGATGGCATCCTTCTGAGACTGAACAAAGGACCAAGCAAAAATGGATCATCCAGGAGTGGATGTGTGGTGTAATCATTGAGGTGCCTTCATCCCATATTAGAATGACTGGAATTAAGTCCTGCCTTGGCTTCCTATCCAGCTTCCTGCTAATGTGTAATCTTGGAGCCAGCAGATGATGACTCAATACTTGTGTCACTTTCTCCCATGTAGGCGACCCGGGTTGAATTCTAGGCTACTGGTTTTGGGCGGGCTCCACTTGGCTATCATTGGTTTATGGGAAGTGAACCAGCACATGGAAGTTCTTCCTCAGTCTCTCTCTATCTCTCTTTGTCTTGCTGTCTTTCAAAAATCAATCAATCCATCCTGGGAGAGACCTACAGAAACCCTATCTGACCCACAGAAACTGAGAGGGAACAATTAAAGCATGTTGCTTTAAGATGTTAGCTTTTGAGTTGTTTGTGATTTGAGTACCAAAAATATTTTTTTTTTAAAACTCAGAAAAACAAAAAGTAAGAAAAATTAAAAATAAATGTAATATAGTAGGTATTCTACCTATTTATACTTCCAGGAGTGGCATCTGAGTATGTCCATGATCATTGTTCTATATGCTTGGCCACATATGACATAAAGTTCATTTTAATTTTAGCTGTTCTAGTATATCTATTGATTTATTTCACTGATGTTTAATTTTGCACTTTCCTATTTTTCTACTGAATTTGAGTAGCATTTAGTAAATATATCAGTCATTTTATTTCCAAAAGTGCTGGTAAAATCTCTTTCCTATTTGCCCTTTAATATCTTTCTTACTGATTTGTGAGTTCTATATTTTTTAGATTTATGTATTTGAAAGATACAGTTACAGAGAGGCAGATGCAGAGAGAGAGAGAGAGAGAGAGAGAGAGAGAGAGAGGTCTTCCATCCACTGGTTCATTACCCAAATGGCTGCAATGGCTGGAGCTGTGCTGATTTGAAGCCAGGAGCCAGGAGTTTCTTCTGGGTCTCCCATGTGGGTGTAGGGGCCCAAGGATTTGGGTCATCTTCCACTGTTCTCACAGGCCATAGTAGAGTGCTGGATAGGAAATGGAGCAGCTGGGACATGAACTGGTGCACATATGGGATGGCTGCACGGCAGGCGGCAGCTTTACTCACTAGAACACAGTGCTGGCCCTAATGTAGTTTTCTTTGTTGGAAAATGTTGATAGCAGATTCAATTTCTAGAGTAGGCATAGGACTATCCAGATTTTCTATTTTTAATGTCAACATCGTGAGTTTAATTTTAAAACATCCATTCTTCTATATATTCTAATATATTGACATACAAGTTTTATAATATATTTTCATTTTAATGCATCTAAAAATATTCCCTTTTCAATTCTATTGATATTTATTTGGTTTTCTCTATTTTTCTTAATCCATTTCAGTATGGATTTAACAATTTTATTCACTTTTTATTTTCATTTTATAATTAGTACTTTCTTCTTTAAATTAGTATTTTTGGTTTTCTACTTTGGCTTGATTTCTTTCTTTCTTTCTTTTTCTTTTTCTTTCTTTCTTTCTTTCTTTTTTTTTTTTTTTGATAGGCAGAGTGGACAGTGAGAGAGAGAGACAGAGAGAAAGGTCTTCCTTTTCCGTTGGTTCACCCTCCAATGGCCGCCGCCATTGGAACCAGGTGCTCTTGGTCTCCCATGGGGTGCAGGGCCTAAGCACTTGGGCCATCCTTCACTGCACTCCTGGGCCATAGCAGAGAGCTGGCCTGGAAGAGGGGCAACCGGGACAGAATCCGGCGCCCCGACCAGGACTAGAACCTGGTGTGCCGGCGCCCCAGGCAGAGGATTAGCCTATTGAGCCATGGTGCCGGCCGGCTTGATTTCTTGAAATGTAAACTAAGATCATCAGTCTCCATCATTTATACTTTTCTAATTTATTAATGCAAAGTTATAAAGTACTTTCTATTTTTTACCTTAACTATAGTTTACATTTTATATGTCCTATTTTCATTGTTCATTTTAAATATTCTGTAATATTATCATGATTTCATATTTTCTTTTTAGATTATGAGTAGAAGTGTATTACTTAATTTTGAATGTTTGGAGATATTTTAATAGTTTTAATTAAAATCTATGACTGTCTTAATTTTCTGACTTACGGTCTTTCATCAGTGGCAGGATAGTCTCTTGTGTTGCCTCTTGGAGTGTTGCCCTGCCCTACTCTTTCATATGTTATTTTCCCTGAAATCAGTTCCATGGATAAAGATCTATTTGCTTTTATGTTTTTTTATCATCTTTCTGTTGTTGTCAGTTTGTGCTTCATTTTGGATATTCTGTATTATTTTGGCTTATACGAATGTACTTCAAACAGTTTGTAGAAAATGGAATCAAAACATAAGTTTATTTTGGTGCAAAAACTTTTGAAATCCATCTTAGAAAAGTTCATGAAACATTTATGTTATGAAAAGACTCTGCATGGATTTAGATGGTATTTTTTGCACCAAAAATCTTTTAATTCTATTTTTCCATGAACTTTGTAAAGTGCCCTCATATTTCAGTTCACTGCTTCTTTTCTTTTCTTCAGCCATGTCTAATCCACTAGTACACTGATCCACTGAGTTCTTAATTTTGCCTACTTTATTTTATTATTTCTTTTCTAACATTTCCATTTGGTTAATTTCTGTAACTTCAAGTTCTTGGCTGAAATCCCCAGTCTTTTAATTCTTATGTTGAATAAAGACACCCATTTTAAAGCCTGTGGAAGATAATGCCTTACTCTGTAGACCTCAAAGCTCTGTTTATGTCATTTTTTTTTAATTTCTGCTGAATTTTAATCATGTTATCTTGTCTATACACTTATGAGCTAATTCTTATTTTGGACCTGAGATTACATTTGTAATATTGCATGAGGGAATAATTCAGTGCTTAGGGTGATGTCATCTTCCTTTTGAGGAAATTGGTATTTATTTTTACTTAGAGATCTAGCTTGCTGGCAGCTGCAGTCCCTTGCTCTCAGAAATCACCTTCACACAATTTCAGGGACCCAGATGAAAATTTAGGTTGTAGTACTTGTGAGATCTATTTCTACTTTAATTCACGTTTATCCAAGCTCTAGTCCTTTAGAGCAGTGATTCATATTGAGGTGGGTTTTCTGAGGACTCCCTCTTGGTGGATTCTGGACTTCTATCACTGCCCTCCTAATCCCATGAATTCATCCAAAACTCTGTTCAATCTCTTGGCCTCTTAGCCACTCCACTGAGATAATCTGCATATCTGAATGTCACTGGTTTGTATTTAAAAATTGTCATTGTCTTTAATGCCTTCAAGCAGATTAAAAAAAAATTTGTTCAACTTCTTTATCTGTCCTCAACTGGAGGCTTGGTTCAATTTACCCACCATTACCAAAATATATATTTTTAGTGATGATGTCTTTTTAAAATGGGTGCCATGAAAAAAATTATATGAATAATATGCTTTATGTTGATATGTGTCTCTGAGTTGCATATCAGATTTGTTCCCTACTAAGTAAAAAATATTCTCTTTGAGGTGACAGTTGCTTATTCTCACCCAAACTATATAAGTTACCTATAGCTGTAGTTTAGGCTTTTGTTTTTGTTTTTTTTAGCATATTACATTAAAAATTCTAGGCAGATTTGTTGGTATCCTTTTAAATATTGCTCAATAACATTGGAATAGTAATTGGTCACTGAATTTGTACCTATTGTATTCCCTTTGGAGAACATCCTATGTATATTATAGCTTTGATTTTTTTCACATTACATTTTTTTCATTGTATAATTTGATATCAATAACAGAAAATAATTTCTGATTTTTTTAAAGTATTAATTTGACTCATAGTCTCTTCAAGTTGGTGTAGTGGTTCAGAAGAATCAACTCTTATTGAGTATGGTTCCATATCCAGCACCACATCTCATTCAGATATATTGCTTTCTAAGCAGATTTGTGATTCTCTATGATAATATTAAAATATTTAAGAATTGTGAATGTTTTGGAAACTATCTGATATAAATGCCAAGGGCCTAATATGTTTCATTTTAATTAGTAAAAAATGTATTTTCCTACTTAGTTATGGAATTTATTTAAAAAAGATTTATTTATTTTGAAAGAGTTCCAGAGAGAGTGACAGACACACACACAGAGAAAGAGATATTCCATTCCCTGATTCACTCCCCAAAATGGCTGCAATGGTGAGCACCAGGCCAAGCTGAAGACAAGAGAGAGGAGCTTCATCTGGGTCTCCCATGTTGTGGGCAGGGGCCCAAACACTTGAGTCATCTTCTGCTGCTTTTCCTAGGCCATTAGCAGGGATCTAGGTTGAAAGTGGAGCAACAGGGACATGAAGTGGCGCCCATACAGGACACCAGCATTGAAGGTGTTGGCTTTACCTGCTATGCCACCGTGCTGGCCCAAAGTTTTGAAGTCTTCCCACAGTTTTTGCAGAAATCAAATTGAGACATGAGGTTGAAAAAACATCTTGAAAAACTATAGTCATGCAATGGGAATTGTATGCAGAACTCTAGCCTAATCAGCTTTGGAAATCAACCACGTTAGACCATTTGTAAATATGTACAAACTGTACCTAGAAAAACCTCAATATTCTCTTTAATAGAGCAATGTAAGAGAGAAGAGATTCTGTACCCTTCATGTTTTGCAGGTTAAGGTTTAAAAGGTCAAAAAGAAAACATTCTGAACTTGGGCACTAAAACTGAATTGTTAGAATGTATTTTGATAATTTAATTAAAAACCTTTCCATACTATAGTAAAATTTTTGGAAATTACTGAGCCATGTTATTTAATTTTCTTCTTTATATGTTTCTTTGACTTTTTATAAAATGACTTGGGTTTCCTTAATTTTTGGATTTTGGTATTTAGAATCTTTTTATGTGGATGTAAATTTAAAAAAAAAATTGCAACGTGGCAGGTGTATAACCTAGTGATTAAGATACCTGATGTTGCTATATGGGCAAAATGTTGAAATCTTTACCTAATATATACTAAACTGATCTTCTGTATACAAAGAGAATTGAAAATGAATCTTTACATGAATGGAAGGGGAAAGGGAGCGGGAAAGGGGAGGGTTGCGGGCGGGAGGGAAGTTATGGGAGGGGGGAAGCCATTGTAACCCATAAGCTATACTTTGGAAATTTATATTCATTAAATAAAAGTTTAAAAAAAAAAGATACCTGAGTCCCACAATGGAATACCTGGGTTCTTTCTGGTTCTTTCTTTGACTTCTGATTCAAGCTTCTAGTTAATGCAGGCAGCAGCAGTTGATGGTTCAAGTACTTGAGTTCTTACCACCTGTATGGGTAATTAGGAGGGAATTTCTGACTCTTGGTTCTGACTCTGGCCGTATCCTGGCCCAGTCCCAGCTCTCCTTGGCCATTTGGTGAGTGAACCAGTGGATGGTGACTCTCTGCCCATCTTGTCTCCTTGTCTCTCTGCTTCTCCAGCATATTAATTAATTAATTAGTTAACAAATGATTGCATTCATTTGACCAACTTAATAAAATATATGAAATAAAATTTATTTTTTCTGATTAAGACACTTAGAATAAATTATTATTATTATTATTATTTTTTTGACAGGCAGAGTGGATAGTGAGAGAGAGAGAGACAGAGAGAAAGGTCTTCCTTTTTGCCATTGGTTCACTCTCCAAAGGCTGCTGCGGCCAGCGCATCTCGCTGATCCAAAGCCAGGAGCCAGATGCTTCTCCTGATCTCCCATAAGGGTGCATAGAATAAATTATTCATGGTGGTCACTCAGAATATCAATTTCCTGTGTTGTTTAAAAAAGTGAACTCAGTGGAAATGATTTTCTCAAATTGCAAGTTTTTCTTTCTTTTTTAAAAAGATTTATTTTATTTATTTGAAAGAGTTATAGAGAGGTAGAGACAGAGAGAGAGGTCTTCCATCTATTAGTTCACTCCCCAGATGGCCACCAACGGCCAGAGCTGCGCTGATCCGAAGCCAGGAGCCAGGAGCTTCTTCCTGGTCTCCCATGGGGGTGCAGGGGCCCAAGCACTTGGGCCATTCTCCACTGCCCTCCGGGGCCACAGCAGAGAACTGGACTGGAAGAGGAGCAACCAGGACTAGAACCAGCACCCATATGGGATACCGGTGCCACAGGTGGAGGATTAACCAAGTGAGCCACAGCGCTGGCTCCTAAAAAGATTATTTTTGATGTGAAGAAATAACAAAGTCTTTTATATTTCCACAAGCAGGAATTAACATCTTGATTTAGGAAAAATTCACAGCAACCTTGAAACAAAATCTCTTTGGTACCAGACTCTGAGTTCAGTGGTCAGTTTTTATGAGTTAATATTTATAATCATAACCATAATATATAATAAGGAGTAACTGAGAGCCTACTCTTTTGTTATTTGTCAGAGACTGTGATAAGCTTATGCGTCGATTATGGATCATTGTAAGCAAGCCTCTGTTTTGTTAATAGCGATGCCACTTTATTCACTCATTCACATGTACATCCAGGATTTCTGTTTCAAAAAGCTTTCAGCATCTTATCTGGTCCTCAGGGGATATAAAATTCTGAAGTTGAAATTAAAAATGCTTCTAGAGTTTTTCATTATGTTACAGTTCCAATGCCTACTGTCTTTTTTTTTTTGGTCATTTGGACAATCACTAATTTTCTAACATATGTGACACACAGGAGATACTTAAGGTGATGTGATAGTTTTGTTTCTTTCTTTTAGTGCAGTGTAGTGGTTAAGAATACAACATTCAGAGACTGCCACACTTTTGTCATACTTGGAACAGATGATTTAGTTTTGTTGGAGCCTTAGCATTTTTGGCTGTAAAATGGGGGAAATAGACTTAGCCATTGTCTCTACTGAAACTTTACTCAGTAGAGTTAATCTTATGCGTATAAAGTTAATTGAATGTAGATCTTAGTGAAAAATAAGAATGGGACTAGGAGAGAGAGGAAGAAGAAGGATGGGAGTGTGGGTAGGGTGAGAAGAATCTCTATGTTCATAAATTTGTATTTATATTCATATTTCAAAATGTATGGAGTTTGTATATCTTAAAGGTTTCTGGATAAAATGGATTTAATCAGAGGATTATGAGGATTTGTCAATGATGACCTTTGTAATTCTAACATTCTGGTATTTCTTGGGCTGCTCATCAAATTTAGTTGCCAATGAGCTTGCCAAGTCAGGAGCTTTTTCATCAGTTGAAAACACGTGGTCAAAAGCACTCTTTCCTGCACAATGTAACTGTAAAACCAAAAATTTAGTGTAACATTCAATATATTTTTTTGCATTTTATTACTATTGTGATAAACCAGAAAAAATTGTGAAGATTTAAGAAAAAAAGTCTGTTTCTACACAAGGTTCCCTTATGGATAAAGAATGAATGTCCTGGGGAGATAAATAACAAGTTATAATTGCCACTCATTTCCACTGATTTTGAAATAAGAAACATGTTATGTCACTGGTCCTGAGCATTGCAATCTTTCTGGCATCTTAACAGATGGTCCACTTGAAATTCACAGCTAATTCCTTCCCAACTTTTTAAAAATGTGGTCCTAATGTACTTTTATAGCTTCACCTTAGTCTCCTATATATGACCTCACTGTAGCTTTTCTGGTCTTTGGTTTGTTTTTGTAGCTGGTCTCCCAGCTACAGACTTTGGCTTCCTCCACTGTCCTGTTCTCTATGGGCTCTTATTTGAATTCATAGCATGAGCTTTTCTAGCTCTTGTAAAGGGCTTCTCAAATGTTAGGTGCACAAATCCCCTTGCCATCTTGTTAAAAATGCAGATTTTGATTCAGTGAGTCTGGAATAGTGCCCAAGAATCTGCATTTCTAATACATTTCCAAGAGCTGCTGATGACACTGGTTCTGGATCACATTTGGAGTAGCAAGGCTCACTTCAGCTAGTGAATTGGTTCCCACCACCCCCAACAACCTTTTTGCCCCTAATTCTAGCACTACTGGCTAGTTACAAACACTTCTGATTATGGGAAAGTGTGTTAAATGTGCATCTGAGGTCTATAAAATTCAAAATGAATCCACATTATATGACTTTCAAGGGGCAGAGGAAGGACAGTCTTTGCAGTCTTAGTCTACTGTGGAAGTGTCAGATCATTAAAAAGTTCCAGCTTTTATGACTTTTATGCAAATATATCCAGAGTTTTTTCATCAATTGGCTATATATCTTAGAAATCAAATAAATTGCTATTCATTTAAAATATGCTAAGATGGAAGGACCAAAATTCTGTGCCTAGCCATTCTATTAAACATGAATAATATAGTCAGAATAGAATTTCAACAGTTTTGAAGCCCACACTCATTGAAAAGATCAGGAATCTGAAATGAAACTCGTGAAAGTTCATGAAATTTCCGAGGATATTTATTTTCTTGTTGACAGTTATATGAGGAAATAAGCCTTCAGAAATGTCACTGAGGTTGAATTCATGTTTTTATCCCTCTCTGCAAATTATGTTAATGAAAGAAAGGAATAATGGTATTGTTTTTGTGATTCTGCAAGTTTTGCTCATGTACTATGGAGTCAAGGGTAAATTCTAGAGCTCAAATCACAACTTCAACCTTCTATTGGCCCAAGGTCTCACAATCAATGCTTTGGAAAGTATTTTGGTACCTAGCATCTACTTTTTTTTATTTGGGCAATTTCACTGCTTTGGCTCCTTATTGCCACACTACTAAGTGGCAGTTTGTATATAGAATTGCTATGTTTATCAATTATTTTGCAAATTCACAAATATTCTATGTGCCATTGCCCCCAATTTATACCACCTTGTAGATCAAACTTATGTATTTTAGTATAACAAAAGAGAACAATCAATTTAGGAGAAAACTATTATTTTTTGACCTTCACAGAAAAATTTAATATACATGTAAGAGACAGAAGTGCAACCAAGACTTTAATTCTGCTTCACTAGTGATAGTGATTTTACTACAGGCAGATTGCCTTGTATATATGTTACTGTCTAACCCAAGGAACTGCTTCCAGGACTGTCATTTATTTGCTGGGTATTAAGTTCACCAGAAAGCAATATAAAACTGCTTTCAACCATTAACAGGGGAGAAAAAGCTTGTTGTTTTACATCAGTGAATTTGGAAAGGGCAATATATTTAGTTACCTGTTTGTGAGGTGATTATACAATTGCTCTATGTCTTTTTATGTAGTGATCAATTGAGAAGGCTTTCGAAGCTTATTTGAATTTATGGCTGTTGCCTGGACCTCTTCTGGTTTTATATCAAGCAAAGTAAACAGGGTGAATTCACCCATGTGAGCTTACTGTTTGACAACTTACTGGGGCTTGCAGCCATTCTTGCATGCTCTCTAGTCACTCCATATGAAGATGCTTATTAACAACACATCAAAGTCTTAACTGTCCTCCAGGAACTTCTTCCTGATCAATGCATCTGTGGCAGTTCACTTTAGACCTCCATGGCCTGCAGATTCAGGCATGCTCAGTTGCCAGATTCTGATCCACAGGTTCAGTAATTTGCAATGAGGTTCTGAACATGTCAGGTGAAGGGTCTGGCCTCCAGGGCTGTTTTTCTTAGACAGCTAAAATTATTCAGCAAATTAGTCTGAAACATTGATTTTTCTTTTTTCCTCTTATTTCAGTCTAAAAAGATTTCAGAATCTGCCTCCCAAAACAAATGTCTTGTTCTACCCACTAAGGACAATATTTGTTTTTATATTATACAAATTATTACATAAATTCACTTGTGATTTTTGTTACCAGAAAAAGAAGTACTAAGCATGCAATCACTTATTAGAAAGTTTTCTTGAGGTATGAGACTGAGGCAACAAGGAAAACAGGATTTATATATTTTATATATAGCCTCTAATGTCTAATATATAAATGTCTGTATAGAGATCATGGCTCAGATCTAAAACACCTCTGTAGGGGTTATGAAGTGAGATTTAAAACCTCCTTGTGTTGCTATTCTAGAGAAAGTATGCTCATGTAGGGTCTCTTAACTTAAATCTTGTTTGAGAGTAGGCAAACCATATCTTCTGACCAAGAGTATATTTTTGCCTGTTCCATATGCATTCTAAGATTCAACCTCTAATAATTATATCTTGAATTATTAAATTCTTAAACCAATCACAAGTAATAAATAGTACTTATTCTACTTCACATTTGAGGAAAGCTTTGTTCAGGTTTAGTGACTTAGTAAGGAAAGTAGCTATTCTATACACAATAAGGGGTTGGGTTGAAGCTTTTATTAATTTAAGTCTATTCATATTTTTTAATGATTGAAACAATGTCTTTCACATTTTTTCCTTGTATAGAATAGATGACTCTTCTGGTACAGTTCTAATTTGTGAGAAGATTTGGAATAGTTTCTCTTTGTTAGGATTTTGTTGTATGTGCAGTTGTGAATTTTCTTCACAATGGTAATCTAGGCTGGTTTGAGGGTGTTGTCAGATTCTGCCTTGTTTTTTCTTTTGTTGTTTGCACCACCCAGACATGAGTGTGATGAGAAGGAATGAATTAAGAGTTTTCAACTGGCCCAAAAAGAGGGAACAGTCTCATTAACTATGCTACATGACATCACAAATCAACAAGGATAATACTTATGTGACTGTAATCTAGCATTAATCCTGGCAATGAAAGCTTAATGCTTCCCTAGCAAACCCTCAGAAGAGTTGGGAGATAATAAGGGACTTTTACTGGAAGATCCTGAGTTCTTCTGGAGATGAGGATTTGGGAATTTGGAGAGTCTCTAAAGGCTTTGAGAAGTCTGTGTATTATTACAAATGACATCAACAAGAAAGTCTATGATTATGGTGTGCTGAGTGCGTTTAACAGTTCATATTTCAGTTTTTTTCTAAGTGCTGATGTGAACTATCTGCTCCATCGGGGTATATAATAAACTTTGAAAACAAGAACTTTGAGATGTTTGTAAAAGGAATATTCTTATACCCTTCTTCATGGTCTTAAGGATTAATATACATTGCCAAATAAGCAAAATTAACATTGTTTTCTTCAATCTCTTAACTTAGATTTTTCCATGAGAGTAGAAATGTATATTCTGGACTAAATACATAACCTTCAATACAGATTCACTCAAATATTCTCTATTCTCTGTTGACTAAACTGATATCCTGAAGGGTGACATATCGTATGCAGAAAATGTTTCACAGAAGGACTGACACTCATAGAATCTGTGAATTTGGATATGAATGCAAAAGTGTGTAAAATTAGCTTTGGCTGAGTCCATGATAAAAAAGTACTCTTATGTTTCAAAGTGAGGTACTAGACCTTTTGAGTAAGTCTTTAAAAGAAGATAGAAAGAACTAAAAGTTCTTTTTTTTTTTAAATTACTTTTTATTTATTTGAAAGACAGAGTTACAGAGAGAGAGAGAAAGAGAGATGGAGAGAGGTCTTCCATCAGCTGGTTCATTCCTCAAACGGCCTCAATGACCAGGGCTGGGCCAGCCCAAGCCAGGAGCCAGGAGCTTCTTCTGGGTTTCCCACATGGGTGCAGGGGCCCAAGCACTTGGTCCATCTTCCACTGCTTGCCTAGGCCATAGCAGAGACCTGGATTGGAAGTGGAGCACCTGGGAACTGAACCAGTGCCAATATGGGATGGTGGCATTGCAGGTGGTGTCTTAACCAGCTGCACCACAACATTGGCCCTATGACTACTTTTATCCAGTACCAAAAGGGGAGAGGTGAGATTGACAGTGAGAGAGAGAGAGTGAGAGAGAAACAGAGAGGGGCTACTTGGGAGCATGGAGCATGACCCATGTAGTAGAGGATTAAGGGAACTGAGAGTGGATTAAAATTCCTCAACAGAAGAGGTATACTAGGGATATGGGGTACATGGGGTACTCCTTAGTGTCCAGAAGGAAGGTGAGTACTCTTGTCAGAAAACTTCTTAGGGCTGGTACTGCGGCACAGCCAGTCAAGCTGCCACAGGACACCAGATCAAGTCCAATTCAGCTCCCTGCTAATGTGCCTGGGAAAAGTAGCAGAAGATGGACCAAGTGCTTGGCCCTCTGCACCCCACATGGAAGACTTGGAAGAAGCTCCTGACTCCTGGCTTTGGATAGGCTCAGCCTGGCTTTTTGGGGAATGAAACAGCAGATGGAAGATTTCTCTTTGTCTCTCTCTCTCTGTTTGTCCTTCTGTCTCTCTGTAACTCTGCCTTTCAAATAAATAAATAAATTGCAAAAAAATTAAGAAAACTTGGGAGACATTTCCAGAAACGGGGGTGGCGGTGACTTTGCGGATTCCACTGAGCTACTGGGAACTGCTAGAGTCAAAGGGAACTAATTCCAGATGACACTGGGGCTGCCTTTGGAGGATTTTTCCTTTGTATTTTTTTCTTTCTTTTCCTTTCCTCCTAAAACATAGAAAAAGCTGAACTCTGCATCTAGGAGAAAAGAATGGAAGAAATGATGATCTGGGATGAGGAGCTAAGGAAAAAAGAAACGATCTGCCATGACCTTGTGTTCTACTATAGGATTCCTGCTTGCAGGAGGGAGAAGCTGGGCAGGGATATTTTAGGTGTAAGGAAAAGCTAATGTGGTAGAAAAAACATTGCTGAAGTCAAGAACAGTGTGAAGTAGGTTAGAGAGTCAAACAAAGGCCTCTCACATGGAGTTTTGAAAGCCAGAGTAAGGCAGGGAAATATTGCAGGGCTAAAAGCAAGAGAGGTATATCGTCTGAGTTCTGTTTAGGAAAATCTCTGGCTGACACATAGAAAATAGATTATAGGAAAGCAACAATAGAAGTGGTAAGACCAATTAAATGTTATTGCAAAGTCCAGATGAAAGACAACTGTGGCTTGGGTGAGAGTAGTAGTAGGAACAGAAACAGAGGGAAGTAGTTCAATTCTGGATATGATTTGGAAGTGGTCAGCAACTTTAATGATGCTTTGGATGTGGAGGTGAGGACAAGTGTTTTCAAGAACACATCCTAGAATTTCTGCTGGTGCAACTAGGTTGGTGATCCTACTATCCATGAGTCCACTACAGAAGAGACTTGCCTTGCTTCTACCATAAGAGAGTTGCAATGAAAAACTGATTAAGGTTGAAAATTAATATTTTTTTAGTGCTAACACAAGAGCCATGATAAAAGCAATATTGGAATTCAGGCAGGGAGTAGTTATATTAATAATCTTATTGGCAGTAGCTTTGGTTGCAATGTTTGATGAATTGGTGACAGTTAGCAGGGTATCTGTAGTATTGGGGACAGCAGTGTGTTTATAACAGTGGTGGAGATAGTACAGGGTGCTATTGTCAGGCATCAGACACAGTCTGAACATTGGTATTATTTCGAAGGCTAGTAGGAAAGAGAAATGTCTTTGGATGGAATCAGTAGTGACAATGATCATGAGACAGCATAGCTATCATTTTCTAGATAGTTGTAAAACACACAGAGAGCTAAAACAATAGGTAGCCAGAAGAATTGATTGCTTACATGTGAAAAATGCCAAGCTGCTTCCTACTGTATTTTTCAGGGAGCTTAGAGGATACTAGAGTTCTCAAAGAACAAGTGGGAGAGCAAGAAAAACGTTTTGTTTTGTGATTATGTGCTAGAATGACCTGCAGAACACAGATCACACACAAGCATAGCAACTCTTAAAAGAGATAAGTGTAAAAATGTGATACTATGTAAAAGCATTGGGTATACAAAAATGATGTGGCATCCAGAGATACCATATGAAGGTCTATACGTGGGAGTGAATAAGTTATTTTGGTTAAAGTGGAGGTTGTAGTTTTGAGTTGTGATTTTGGTATCTCATCTCTTTGGAACACGAACTTTTTGAATGTTTCAAGGGCTTCAGGGCTTCTGCCGAGGATTTTAGGGAGATAACTCAACATATAATGGCTGCTGGGAGTCAGGTTCGGATTCTGAGTACTGAGGAAATACAGTTTTAAAAGTAAGTCAAGGTTTTCCCAGCCTTTGATTTAGTGGACTGGCAATAACATTTGTTACAACGTGATTTTCTGGGACAGAGTCTATTCCCAGCAGAGCTGTGACTCAACCTTTCAACCAACAAAATGGAGTGCTGGAAGGATGAGACTGTAAAAAATGAGGCTTTATCTGGATTTTGTGGGAATATAAGAGCCCACAATCTTTTCTGTAACATTCTGACCAAAAGGAATTGGTCCAAAGTATCCCTTTCTCTTTTTTATGCATTAGCATTCGATGTTTTCTTTTTCCTTCTTTTCTTCTATTCCTGTAGGGTTTACATTTCTTGGTGAAACTGCATGTGTGGGATTTTGAGAAATGCCTTAGGATGAAGTGCTATCTATCAGTTCAAAACACCACCAAGAGATTTATTTGTTGTTTGCCTGTTCCTCCCACCTCTCTCACCTCTTTGCTTCCTAACACATTTTTCTTCCATTTCCATTTTTCTTCCCTCTGCAGCAGGGAAAGGCTGCCTACAGCTTTTCCCCAGAGCCATTCAGCAGTACAGTCTTAGAAAGGAGTTAATGTCTTCAATGTCCCCCCTGACAGGCACTAGAACATTTTTTTAAAAACTCTAGCATCACTGATCTTTTTCACCAAATATTCAGCACCCTTCTCCAGCAAATAAGATATTCTTATTGATGGTAGGTATATGGGACAAGGACGCTGGAAGCAAACCTATTTTTACTTTCTTTCTCTTGTTCTCCATCTTTTCACAGGAGAAAGAAAGTTGACTCACTAGATATGTTTTTAGGAAAAATTAATAGTACTATTCACATAGTTTTAAGTTGGCAGAATAAGTCACCTGGAATATTTTGGCTGGGTCATGAATGCTACTGAAGCCCAGGCAACCTAAATCTGATGAAGGTGCATTTGTCTCAATGAAAGATCATTGCAAAGAATAAAAAAATAAAATAATGGTTTGAGGCTTTTTTCTTTGCCCCACAAATATGCCCCTTTCCATCATGCATTAGTATGGGAACATCCACATCAACCTAGTCCCTTGTCATATTGTTCATGCTATAACCAGGAGACTAAGGCTTTAGCTCAGCATCACTGCAGTTCTTGTGTTTAGGTGCTACTCTACAGAAATTCTTTATGCAGTCAATAGTGCTAAGAGAGCTTCATTGATTGAAGCTCTGACCTGATTATAAGAATCAAAAAGCTTGGGTGATTATCTAAAGCCTATAGAAACTTAATCACATTGCTTCAGTTATGGAAATAAGCCAGGATTCCACAAGCAGCTTTTCAAGTAAGATATCTGTAGATCTAGAGTTGAAAGAGGATAATGTGATGCTTCTTTTAAATTCAGACCTTCCTTTTACAGCAGGCAGTGCTGAGTTTTTGCTTTATTGTATTCAGGCAGCACTTAGGAGGAGGTCCTTGCTACTATCATTAGTGCTCACTTTCTCTCTCTCTTTAAGATTTATTTATTGTTTTTGAAAGACAGAGTTACAGAGTGAGGGAGAGAGAGAGATCTTCCATCTACTTGTTCCCTTCCTGAAAGACCGCAAATGCTAGGGCTGGACCAGGAGCCTGGAACTCCATCTCCCTCTCCCTTGTGGGTGGCAGGGGTGCAAGTACTTGGGCCATCTTCTGCTGCTTTTCCTGGTGCGTTAGCAGGGAGCTGGATCTGAAGTGGAGCAGCTAGGACTCTAGTCAATGCTCACATGGGATGCCAGCATTGCAGGCAGCAGCTTAACCTATTGTTATCCCAATGTTGGCCCCCTATCTGTCATTTCCTCCTCAACTCTGAATTCTTGTTTCTGATCTGTTCTACTATATTAAAGCTATTATTGCATAGATTAAAAGTGTGGTGAAGCAGTTTAAGCCACTGCCTGTGATGCCAACATACCATGTGAGTTCTAGTTTGAGCCCCAGAGGCTCCATTTTCCAGCCAGCTCCCTGCTAATGTGCCTGGGAAAGCAGTTGAAAGTGGCTCAAGTGCTTGAGCCCCTGCCCTCACAGGGGATACCCAGATGAAGTTCCAGGCTCCTGGCTCTGGCCCAGCCCAGTCCTAGCCATCGCATCATTTTTAGGCTGAGCCAGCAGATGGAAGATCTCATTCTCTGTCTCTCCCTCTCTCTTTGTAACTCTGCCTTTCTAATAAATATCTTTTATAAAAAAAAGATTTCTTAGGGGTGGTGTTCAGCCTGGTGGTTTAGATGCCTGCATCCCACATCGGAGTATCTAGGTTTGGTTTCTCACTCTACGCCTGATTAACTTCCTACTGATGCAGCCCTGGGAGGCGACAGTGATGACTTAAGTAATTGGGTCCCTGCCACCCATGTGGAACATCAGGATTCAGTTTTCAGTTACTGGCTTTGGCCCCAGCCCAATCCTGGCTATTGCAGGAATTTGGGGTATAACCAATTGATGAAGGCTTTTTCTGTTTGTCTCTGTCCATGTTTGTCAAAAAATTTTTCAAATATTCCATAATTGTCAAACTGAGAGGACACAGTTTTCACTGTTTCAATCACATTTGATGTCAGGGCCTTGAGTCCTCAGGCCGGACTCCCTGTACTCTTGGTTACTGTGAGTGACAGTGTTGTTAAAGATAACAACTATTCATGGCACTTGTTAAAGACAGAAAGACAGGCTTTAGTCAGGAGGACTACTGCTCATATAAAAAGGTTTTGCAGGGCAGGAGAAGATCAGGCTCAATTCCAAATACAACAAGGAAAAGTGGGAATTTATAGCTAAAGAGCTAGGTGGGGTCAGTGGATAGAAAATCACCAGCAGGAAGCATTCAGACTAGGGGGGGGTCTAGCTACATTGCAGTGAGAGGATTCTCACTGAAAGGTGGCAAATTAATAAGGTATTGGTGTGGTGGAGGGAGGATGAGGAAATTGATATTTATAGAGGGTCATCAGATACCAAGGGTGGGAAATTTTCACTAAATTGACTCAGGAGGATTCATGTTGAAGCTGTAGTGAACAGGTCAAGCACAAGGACCAAGGTCAGGACCCAGTCCAAAAGGAGACTGAGGGGAATCTGAGCAAAGTTTGCTTGAGGAGTCATGGTCGGTGTAATCTCAGGTTTTGCCTCTGACCTCTGAGATAGTCTACCTGGGACGTCTTTGAGCCCGCAATTCAACTGCTATGATTCTACTTCAGGCTCCCATCAGCTTTTGCTAGGACTACCTCAGACAATCTTAGCTGCTCTTACATTTCTGCATCATGGTCCTCTTTAAATATGATTTCATATGGAGTAATATACATTGAAGCCCAATATTACTCTCCTGTTTCAAAGCTTGTATTACTACCATTGGCTGTATGATAACTTTGAAGTTCTTTTACAGCCACAGTGACAAACTAGGCCTCAGATTGCTGCCTTATGCACTATCTCCTGAGGAGAACTGCTCAAGACTACTGTATTATAAGCTGGATTATACTCTAGGAAAAGCAGAACCCTTGGTCAATTCAGAGTGTTAATGGGGAATGATGAATTAGGTAGGCCATATTTCATAGGGTACCTAAGGGAGATGGGAAGAGATGAGGAAGAATGCTGGGTAGTCGACAGGTCATGAGGAACCCTAGCATGCTCTACTAGAGAATTTATGTTCTATTCAATAAGAATCCTTTTACTAATTTTAAGCTGATTAGCATCATCAGCCTTGTATTTAAGACAATCTGCTCTTAAACTGGCATAATATTTCTAGAATAAACTTTTGATAATATATGTTAAGGTAATTAAGGGATTATAGGTTTTTTTTTTTTTAAGTGAGAGAGATTTGAACATGTGGTACTTCAAAACATTTGTGGAAAAGTGGAATTAAAAGATAGGTTTATTTTTGGGAAAAGTTTTGCGATAATAAGAATTTTCTATGAACTTTTTGAAGACCCCTCATATTCACATTCAATCACTAAATTTGTAATGGTTGAAATAGAGGATACAGAAGAGATAAATTATGGAGTGATTTACCTGGAGGTGCGACGCCAGATGAAGGATTAGCACAGAGAGTAGAAAAGAGAGAGCATCAGTGATGTCATGAACTTGAAGGAACTCTAATGGGCCTTAGGAAGGCCCATTATATAGGGATCATAGGAAGCTGAAGATGGTTAGACTCACTACTGAGGAAAATGGGAGCTAGAAGTAGATGTCGACAGGAAGGAGGATTACTTGCCAGTTTAAAAAATTATATGAGACATAAAGTCATCAATCATGACTTTGGTAGATAATGTCTCTGCTCTGGCACTCAACCAATCACAGTAGAACAGGAGAGTAGGAGGCCACTGGTTCGTGGTGCAGGTACAGGCTTAGAGTTTTGTCCTGTGAAGAAATCCCAGAGTAAAGGATATTATTGACGAACACCATTTTTAAAAGAGATTTATTTATTTGAAAGAAAGAGTGAAAGAGATAGAGCTCTTCCATCTGCTGGTTCACTCCCCAAATGGCTGCAACACCCAGGGCTGGACCAGTATGAAGCCAGAAGTCAGGAACTCCTGTTGGGTCTCCTGTAATGGTGGCAGGAACTCAAGTGGTTGAGCCATCATCTGAAGCTTCTCAGGCACATTAGCAGGAGCTGGGATGGAAGTGGAGAAGCCAGGGCTCATACTGCATGCCGGCATCCCAAGTGGCAACTTAACCATCTGCACCATAATGCTAGCTGGGCAGATTCCATTGTGAAGTTCTGCATTGCAGATTCTAAGGCTGGCTACAGATTCAGAATTATGAATGGTACACAGAGCTTCAGCCCATCCTGTTAATACTTGTCAGTGGCTCCTAATTGCTTTGCATGTTAATGCAATCTATTGGTAATCAGCTTTAATATCCTCCAACTGTTAGCACTCTTTTATCTAACAGTTGTGGATGTTTTGAAAGGGAGACTCTCAGGCAGAATTGGAATTAACTATAAAAAAACACCCAGATGATGAAGGCAGCCAGCCTGCCTAACTATTCCTCCATTTTTTTTCTCTGAAAATATTGTATCATCTCCAATCTTCCCTAATTCTCTTGTATCTCAGAGCCTTTTGATGTTTGTTTATTCAGCCAATAAATATTTAAGTATTATGTTCAGTGACATCATTTGAGCTTGAATGTTTAGTCTTAGTCTTTTTGGAAAGGGAAGAATTTGAGAATTATTATTTGTTTTAACAAGCTGGGAGCAAACAGATATACTGGGGACTTTTTCAGAGTTAATGGGTCATGCTATGGAACCAGGTGTCAAAAGTTCACAGAAAAAGTAAGATTGTGAAATCATCAAGGGCCAACATCTGGTGAGAAGGGGTTTAATCTATATAAGGCTTTCTATATGTTAATTTAATTGAGTTTGATTTGAGATTCCCTGTTTTTCCACCAGCTTACAAGTCAAGGAGGACAAGGACTGACATGAGGCATTTGCTGAAAGATCTTTTTTTAAGTGAATGGCTGAATTATGCTAAGAGTTACTGTGACCCTAGTAATATTTTATAAACTCTGCAAGCCAAGACTGTGTTGTGTTATAATCCAATGACTGTAGGAGAACCATGGCTGCTAGAGAGTGAAGCTCTTGACATTAGCAACACAAATTACTGTAAACTTTGTTTATCTGATGCTAACTTCAGACAAGTCAGCCATTTTTATACAGTGTCATGTGATAGGACAACATCCCCTGTGCTTTCATCATAAATGTCCTCTAGACAAATTAAATTCATCTAACAAATCAAAATTGTCACCTTTCAGCCATTATAGTCACATAGAAGGCTTTACCCATTTTTTCTTTTACTTTGTTTCCTTGTTATATAGTGCTGTCAAATTCTGAGAAAAACAGCATCGTCTGATAAAGTATTAATTACATTTTTATGTCCTAACAAACATCTGACCTATGAGACAGATAAATTTCCTGTATATGTTGAAAATGAGCAAACAAAGAGCAAGTAAGCAAAAATAATCAAGATCTACTAAAAGCAAACTTTAGAATACACAAAAATATCTTTCCTGATAAATATGTCTATATCATACCTTTCAAGTTTTGTTTTTTTCCCAGTAGATAAGTCAAGAGTTCATGTACCTTCTAACTTTCCATAGTTCTCCACTCATGATAAATGATACAGGCTGGGAGGATAATTTTTCACGAAGGTATCATTTAATTGTCCTAAGAAAATGATAAGATAAATATTGCCTTCTTTTGGTAGGTCAGGGAACAGGTTCAGAGATGTTATGTAATTTGATAATAAAAATGCTTGCTATTATTATTATCAAAGAGTGCATTCAAATAAATGCTAATGCAAATACCAGGCCAAGTAGGTATAATTATCTCCATTTTATAAGCCAGTTTGTTTGCACAGCAAAAATATATTGCCCAAGGCCACTCAACGGCACTAGTGTGTGACAAAGGCTAGTCTTCCAGCCTGGATCAGTCTGCCTGAAAAGCCTGTTCTCTTCCTGGATGACTGACTTGTTTCACTAGGGGTTGGCTTTTCTCAATAGGGAGCCTTTCCTGCATTTGTACAGCTTCCCTGTAACAGAGAAATAACTGGATAAAATTGTATGTTGTCTTGTCCAATTATAAGGCAATCAGTGCTGGGATCACGTTACAGGTTAAAAGTAAGTGTTAATGCCTCTGCTCTTTTATTAGCACACTTTAGTCTTGCTCTTAGGAAAGTAAAACATGAGAAGCAACAAGAAGTAAAAATGCTACTGCTGTTTTACTGCCTTTGGCTTTTTCTTTCTTTTCTCCTTAGCTGGTGCCAAGGTAATCACCTAAAACTCAACCCTGAGGGACACGATGCTGGCAGTTATATCTTTAGTCAAATGGAAATATGCTGTGAGAGATGCTCGATGACATTTTTGAAACAGGAGCAGGCATCACCGGACCATGTTCTGACTGTTGGTGGAAGGGGAAAACAGAAAAATAAAATAAAAATGAAAAATCGTGATTTCTCTCATATTACCATATGAAGATACTTCTCTAGCTGTGTTCTGTACACATTTAATCACATCAAACTAGCTGATGAAATAAAAGCTTTCCTCCCTTGGCCCCATGCTAATTATTCTTGTTAATTATTTTTTAATTATCTTTCTATCACTGCTTCTAGAACAACTATCATAATTTCCACTTCAGAGGCTCCAGACATGACAAACTTATAAACGTGGTCTAAAGGATGGTGACTGTGGGGTGAATGCTTTCAAAGGAAACACAGAGGGAAATCAAATCCAGTCTCAGCTCCCACCACATTAGCATAGGTGAGTCTCTCAAACTGCTTCTGTTAAATATTCATTATAGGAACACACACATACTAAACTCCTTAATTACTTGAAGGTTCACATTACCTAGTTCATGTCTCTGTATTTGCAGGGTGTCTGACAGCATGCTGGACAAAGAAGTGCTCAAGCAGCCTGCTAACCTGTCTAACTTTACCTGAGTAATTAAATGGGGATTGCTTGAGTATTTTGATACTCATCAGATAATACCTCAATCTTGTAAATGGTCTAGTGTAGCCATCAACACTACACTAGACACTCTGGGGAAATGATTTCTGTTCTCTGTTCTCAATTAATTAGTCTCAATAAGCAATGGAAAACTGTATATGTGACCTTAAAGACAATTAGGCATCAAAGAAGTGGTGTAAATATAAGTGCAGAGGATAGTCTCAAAACAGACTCTGTGAAGGACATTTGGATGTAGTGGTTCCAGTGAACATGGGATAGTTAGTAGACAGCCTGGCTGAATTTAAGACTATGTATAAGAGTACTGACAGGTCAGGGAGAGAATCAGATAGAGAGGAGAGGGTTAGCCTGATTAACATACACGCCATTTAACATGTTATCTGTTTGTCCAGACCATTCTTGGTCAAATTCCTTTTTAGAATCTTGAAGTCTTCCATCATTCACAATACTCACAATACTCTTATATGAAATTAACAAATTACATATGAAGTCAATTCTACCTAGATTGCATGTTGATTTTTTTTTAAAGAAGTATACCCCATCATTTTTATAACTGGAAACAATAATACTTATAAAGTTTCCTTTAAACTCTTTATCCATCAACTGGACCAACCTATGGTTTAATTAATGTGACTGTGAAAGATCCAGGAGTGGCCTGCTCTTTGAAAATATTCCATATTAAATAATCAAGCGTGATTGCATGTCATCTCTGTCAATCATTCCTAAGAGAGGTTGTTGGGTCTGAATTACCCCTTTCCATTAAAGAAGACAATTTACTGAAGGCAGAGCCCTCAGTCTCTCCCATTAAAGAGTTAAGGTATCTAATTATGCTTGAATATGTGAGAAAACAGCTGATCTTTCAAATGCAGACTCCAAAACAATGCTTAAATGTCTGAAAGTGTTGAAATAATTGAAGAGTAAAATAACAGTTTGGATGAACTACAGGTTTGTTTATGTTCTAAAGATACAATGGCACTGCCTTGTTTCCCTTCCCTCCCCAACTGGAATTTGAGGCCTGGCTTAAAGGAGAGTTACTTTTGACTTTAACAAGGGTATAATACTTAGTACAGGCATTCTCATATTTGATTCCTACACAATTTTATGAGGTAAGTGCAATGAATCCTATCATTTCTGCTCTCAGACTTGAGTAAGAGTGATTTCTGGCCGGCGCCGTGGCTCAATAGGCTAATCCTCTGCCTTGGGGCGCCAGCACACTAGGTTCTAGTCCCGGTTGGGGCGCCGGATTCTGTCCCGGTTGCCCCTCTTCCAGGCCAGCTCTCTGCTGTGGCCCGGGAAGGCAGTGGAGGATGGCCCAAGTGCTTGGGCCCTGCACCCCATGGGAGACCAGGAGAAGCACCTGGCTCCTGCCTTCGGATCAGCGCGGTGCGCCAGCCGCAGCGTGCCAGCAGCGGCGGCCATTGGAGGGTGAACCAACGGCAAAGGAAGACCTTTCTCTCTGTCTCTCCCTCTCACTGTCCACTCTGCCTGTCAAAAATAGAAAGTAAAAAAAAAAGAGTGATTTCTAGTCACTGTTCTGAGTCTTAGAGGATACTGCAAATCTTAGACACTGAAGCACAAAGAAATGTTTGCGTTTTCATGCTGACTCTCCTTCCTCTTTTCTTCTTCTCTCTCTTAAGTTTGGAATTCTTTTGAGTAAACAAGAATTATGAGATTGAAATGTTGTAGAAAAGATGGCTCTGCGTGCTAGTCTGAGTATATGTGTGTGTATGGTGTGTGTGTGTGTGTGTGTGTGTGTGAGAGAGAGAGAGAGAGAGAGAGAGAAGGAGGGAATCTTCCATGGAAACTATAAAAGGGATCTGTGCTTTGGCTTACATCTGATTTATGTCACTCTAATCATTGAACTGTATATCTGGACAGACACAGATCCTTAAATAACTGCATTATCATTGTTCCTCCTTTAGCCCTGTTCTTGCAGAGTCTAGTTTCAGTTGATCCTCTGGTTTCCTGGAAATCCTACATCATAAAGAGACCATGTGACACTCCCATCCGAATCTAGGGTGTCTTTGGCCCCATCCAGAATGGTGCTCAGATCTGAGCACACTCAGACTTTCAGGGGGCAAGGTTAGGCACAGGGAGAACAATGGGGCTCTCTGGCCTCTGGGGGGTGTGCATCACCCAGAAAAGTAGGCTTGAGCAGCAAGGGACAGAGGATCAGTAAGAAATAGGCCAGGTGAAGAGTAGCTTATTTGATAACATTCAGATACTTAGACATACTTTTGTGATTCTTATTTGTATACTTAGCTTGGGCTGAGCTAGTATTAAGGGAGATCCCATCTCAATTCTGTAGATGAGTAAATTGAGGTTAAAAGGTGCTAAATTAATTGTCTAATTGATCAGTTTAAGAAAACAACAGAGCTTGAATTTGAACATTGATCTGCCAACTTCAGACTGAAATTTTGAGCTGGATGGAACACCTTGGAAAATGTAGACTTATATAACAAATAAACCTTCTTATAGAAGTCCGAGGAGAAAAGCAGTATTAGAAAATCTTACTGGAAATACTTTTTAATGGTCTAAAGGCTATTAATCTCAGGTGCATAACAATTGGCTCTGGTTCTTAATCTAAAGTATTTCAGAGAATTGTTTCTTAAAGCTTCATTCACCAATAGTTTTGACACATGTGGAAAATACACATTATTCTAAAAAAATTAATAATAGGAAATTCAAGGTTAAGCAAAACAAAATGGCATACTTCATTGTAGTACTTCTCAGAGTCTTAGATTTACCTATTTGGATGTCTGTCAGGTAAATAATATGCAGAATTCCCCAAGCTCCTTGCTGATCCACCTGTTTTTGTGGAAGTGATTTGTAACCCTTTTCCTGCTGACTCTCCCACTGAAAGCAGAGGGAACGCTCTGATAGCTGCTCTGTCTGACCCACTGTGGCTGAAATGAATGATTCTGGTATCTGATCAGCACTTGGCCTCCGGCAAGTGAAATAAAGACTGATCAGTGCAGCTCTGCCAACACCAAACTCATTTTCACATTACAGCTATGGTCTTGATAGCCAAGAGGACTGATTTGAACAAAATCTTAAGAATGCTTGCTTTGGGGTGTCAGGCTTTTAGATTTTCTACACAAATGGAAGAATAAATAGAAAGGCAAAACCTTTACTTTTATATTTCTGCATTGGGAAAAATAGGAGAGGAAATGATAATTAAAATAAATTTGGACAAAGTCAGACAAGAGAAGGAAATGAAAATTATTGAGTTTCTGTGCCTGTAGGCTAGTAATGTTAGGAACAAAACATGCACAGCATTAACGACAAAAAAGAATTATGAGGTATAAGGATTTAGTGTTACAAAATGTGTTACTGCTAGAGAGTGACAGAGAAATCTAGAATCTGTTATTATTCCTTGTGTTTGCAAATAGAAAGAGTGATGCAGGATTATAAATGGGAGTATCATTGACTACTTTTCAAATGAGGACAGTTTAAGAGAAAAGGTTAGTGCTTTTCTAAAAAGTCTCAGAACAAAGCTATTAGCAGTGGATATATGTCACAGACCTCTAGGACAAAAAAGATAAGTCAAAGAAAAATGCGAAGTGATAAGAGAGAAGGAGAAAATAACAAGATTAAATGTAGGGGAGACTTAAAACTCCTTATTGTGATGTGTGATTTGTGAAACTCCTGAGACAAGGTTAAAGTGAGGGAAAAGGACATGATGGATTTTTTAAATGGCAGATCATAGATTTTTTTTTTTTTAATTTGCAAAGCATCAATTGACAAGGTCTGTTCAAGCAAGTCTAGTTAACGTGAAAATTTCAGCCCAGCTTTAAATAGATTTAAACCTCCCCATATGCATTGGTAGACGTATAAATCAGTGCAAATTTCTGTGGGGTAGAATCTAGCAAAAGAAAATGTTCTTTGTACTATTGTAATCTCAGACAGCAGTGAGCACTGTCCCATCAGTCCCTATTCTCCCTAGCACTCAGCATTACCTCGAAGCAATAGAAACTAGGGTTAGGAAAACTCATTTGCCCCACAGTATCTGGAAAGCTCATGGCAAGTGTCAACAATGTTTCGAGGTTGAATGCCACTGATCTTAGGAAGCCCCTTCCTGGGCATCAAGGTCATTACCAGTAGATTTTCTGCAAGCTTTGGAAAATGAAGGAATCAAATTAAAAGAACAGTGTGAACAGCTTCTAAAGTAAGTACCTACGTAGCGAACCTCGGATGAGTATACTCCTATAATGTGTAATTAGGAACACACCACTGATTTTTACGTACTCTTTTTACAGAGAAGCTTGTTTATTAACAGCTGTACCCACTCGGGGTTGGTCAAATCTTCCTGAATCCTGAGGGAGTGGGAACTAAATTGCAGCCATGTTCATTCTGTGTCTCTTCATCATTCTCCTTGAATTGCATTTCTAGCTTACCTGTCTTTTTTCCATAAAATGCCTACCTCTGGAAATGTCTTGGCTCTGTGGTCCTTCAGACTCCTCATTCATTTTATTTAGGCTTCACTTTCGCTGCACGAGTGTGTCTGCCTGTCCCACACTGCTGTCACTGCTAGCCTATTGCTTCTGATGGTTTTTTCACTGAGCTTCCTTATGCATGCACTGGCATTACATGGAGGAGTTGAAAACACCTCTCAGTTTAGTCAGGAAAAAATGAGCCTTTTCTTTTGTCTCCTACATTATAGTTTTGTCTAATGTAGTACTGTATCCTTTTTTGGACCAAAATATTTTTGATTGGATTACCAATTTGGCAAAATTTTTCCCATATACTGAATAAAGTGCAGAAAGAAAATATCTCTGCCCTCAGACAATTCATACAGTAGTGAAGAAAGAAGACAAGAAATGATGCAATATTATAGTGTGAGAGCTATCACACTATAATATATATATATATTTATATATATTATATGTATATATAAAATATATATTTTACTTTGCAATATATAAACTGCAAAATATTAAGGTTTAAGTGCATAAAGTCTGTACAAAAAGGAGATCATGTATTTAAAATAGTAGATTGTGATTTTTCAAAAAAAAAAATCAAATTGAACACCCACAAACCCACAAAGGGAGCTTTTCAAACTTTGAGATTTTAAATAAAAAATATTTGAGTATAAGATATAATAAATGAAAAATTAAAAAAATTTTCCCTTTTCCAGTTAATATTACATGCTCCAGTAATTCCCTTTATTACCCCAAAGTTCTTTTTTTTTCTTTCTTTTTCCCATTAATTCAAGCAGCTGACCTGGGAGTTAAATCTTAACTTTGAAAAATATCTGCTCTTGGCATTCTCTACACCATTCCTGTATGTTTTGGGAAAACCTTGTATGAGAGAACCAGTCACCAATGGAAGAAGGTCCTGTGAGAAAGAAGAGGCAGACAAATCCAGGATTACATACAATGTAATCTTTTTTTTTAAAAAAAAGATTTATTTATTTGAAAGACGAGTCACAGAGAGAGGTAGAGACAAAGAGAGGTCTTCCATCTGTTGGTTCACTCCTGGGCGATCCAAAGCCAGGAGCCAGGAGCTTCTTCTGGATCTCCCATGTGGGTGCAGGAGCCCAAGGACTTGGGCCATCCTCCACTGCTTTCCCAGGCCATAGCAGAGAGCTGGATTGGAAGAGGAGCAGCCGGGACTAAACTGGCACCCATATAGGATGCCGGCGCTTCAGGCCAGGGCGTTAACTAGCCGCGCCGCAGCCCCGGCCCCACAATGTAATCTTTTTGGGACCTATTGACAGCATGTAAGTTTGTGAAATTGCAAGATGTGTGGAATCCCATGAAGCAGGAGAAAGGAAATTACTGATAAAGATGACCTGTGGTTAACCAGAATGAACTTGGATTTTCTTAAGAAATCTTAACATTTTTTGGTGTCAAATAAGAGTGGCATGTTATCTTAATGACCTTGTTTGTCCCATAAGGTTTCTGAGAACTACCAAAGCTATCAAAAGGGAAGGATGTGGTTATGACTGAGATAGCTACAGTCATCATGTCAAGTTAGATCAAGTTAGTTCCATACTTTGGAACCAGCTCTTTTTTTAAAGATTATTTATTTATTTTAAGATTTATTTTATTTATTTGAAAGGCAGAGTTACAGAGAGGCAGAGGCAGAGAGAGAAGTCTTCTATCTGCTGATTCACTCCCCAGAGGGCTCTAACAGCTGGAGCTGTGCTGATCTGAAGCCAGGAGCCTGGAGCTTCTTCTGGGTCTCCCACATGAGTGCAAGGGCCCAAGGACTTGGGCCATCTTCTACTGCTTTCTCAGGCCATAGCAGAGAGCTGGAGCAGCCAGGACTTGAACCGGCACCCATATAGGATGCCAGCACTGCAGGCAGCAGTTTTACCCACTACGCCACTGAGCTGGCTCCTGTAACCAGCTCTTAACAATCTCATGCATGTAACACATGCTGCAGCATGCCCTGAGTCTACAATGTATTTTTTTTAACATTTTTTTTTTCAGCATGTCATGGGTCCTTTTATCCAGCTTGGAAGTAGAGTCCACAGCAGTAATAGAAGCACATGTACAAAAAGAGATCAAAAGATTATGCAATTGGTGACAATAACCAACTTTCTCCCCAATGAGCTCTTGGAGCCAAAATAATGACTTAACATCTCTCTGAAGAAAAGTGTAGAGTAAGAGAACATTCATTTGGATCTTTGATTTTTCTTAAAAGAATTATTTACTTATTTGAGAGGCAGAATTACAGAGAGGAAGATACACACAGAGAGGTCTTCTATCTGCTGGTTCACTCCCCAATGTCTGCAATGGCTGGAGCTGGGCTGATCTGAAGCCGGGAGCCAGGAGCTGCTTCCAGGTCTCCCACGTGGATGCAGGGGAGAAATCAGTTGGTCCATCTTCCACTGCTTTACCAGGTGCATTAGCAGGGAGCCAGATGGAAGTGTAGCAGCCAGGACTTGAACTGGTGCCCGTATGGGATGCTGGCACTGCAGGCAGAGACTTAACCTACTATGCCATAACACCAGCCCCCATTTGGATCTTCACATTGCTTAAAGGTGAGCCCATTCAAAAATAAAATCAGGCCACAGCTATGGATGAAAAAATTAATGTTTAGTGTAGACTAATAACAGCAAAGCTACACTGTGCAGTAAGACAATATTGGTACAATCATCTCTGTTAGACAACACAACAGCAGCAACTGAGAGTTGGTACAGTGGGGGATAGCACGTATGTTGGCAAACAGGATGGCATCCATCAGTAATTTCCAAAACCACTTGCAAACTGGAATGTCCAAACAAGAGGAAATTTTATTTTATTTTGTTTTATTTTTATTTACTTGAGAGACAGAGTTATAGACAGAAAGAATGAGAGAGAGAGAGAGAGAGAGAGAGAGGTCTTCTGTCTGTTGGTTCACTCCCCAAATGCCTGCAAAGGCCAGAGCTGGGCTGATCTGAAGCCAGGAGCCAGGCATTTCCTCCAGGGCACCTACGTGGGTGCAGGGGCCCAGAGAGTTGGGCCATCCTCCACTGCTTTCCCAGGCCATCATCTGGGAGCTGTATCAGAAGTGGAGCAACCAGGACTTGAATTGGCATACATATGAAATGCTAGTGCTGCAGGCAGAGGCTTAACCTACTATGCCACAGCAATGGCACCACAAGAGGAAATTTTAATGCCTGGAGGTATTTCCTTTAGCCCATGTAGGGAAGAATACATGGCCACAGGTCCTGAGTCTGACAGGATCAGTGGGGAACAATTTAACTGCAGACTCATCTCACTGTGCCAAAAGATTATCCAGTCCACCCTGAGGGGAAAAAATAATTGAATCTCCATCTAATTGTCTCTTCCCCTGGGTTTAGTATTGTGGCATTTAAAGAGTAATGCTCTGTCCACGTACAAACTTGTAAAGAATAAGTACTGCTTGGACATGGATGGTATTGGGAGCTGGGGCTGGGCCCATAGCCACTAGATCCTTATAACGAGTAAGTATACCAGCCGTGTATGCATTTAAATGTGTTGGCACTTCTCTAGTGACATCAGTCCAGACAATAAAGGTGAGTTTGCCTAATAGGGTCTGTGTTTCTTTTTTTAAAAAGTTGTTTTTTTCTCTCTCTCCTAATTCTGCTGCCTGTGAGTTATAATGCAGATGAAACTGCACTGATAATGTTGTATGTTTGAACTCAATTTTTTTTAAAAAAATTATTAATGTAAAGGGAATAGATTTTATGCACTCCATAGGTAGTTTCTCTTTTTGAAAAATTTATTTAAGATATACAAATTTCATTGCTTCACATATACAGATTCAGGAAGATAGTGATTCTTTCACCTTATCCTTCCTCCCACCCATGCTCCCACCCCTCTTCCTCCTTTCTCTCCTACTCCCATTCTTATTTTTCACAAAGATCTATTTTCAGTTAACTTTACACTCATGAGATTAACCTTACACTAAGTAAAGAGTTCAACAAATAATTATGAAGGAAAAAAAAAAAACAAACACTGTTCCTCAATAGAAGAGACAAGGGCTGTCCAAAATCATTGCATCTCAGTGTCAATTTCATTCCTACAGATAACCCTTTAGGCACTCTATTAATTACCACAGATCAGGAAGGACATATGGTATTTGTCATTTGGGGACTAGCTTATTTCATTAGGTACAATGGTTTCCAATTGTATCCACTTTGTGCAAACGACAGGATTTCCTTATCTTTTTACTGCTGTGTAGTATTCCATAGTGTATATATGCCATAATTTATCCAGCCTCCAGTTGGTGAACATCTGGGTTGGTTCCACATCTTAGCTATTGTGACTTGAGCTGCAAAACACAGGGATGTATGGATCATGTTTTAGTATGATGATTTCTTTTTTTTTTTAAACTTTTATTTAATGAATATAAATTTCCAAAGTATAGCTTATGGATTACAATTGCTTTTCCCACCCCATAACTTCCCTTCCACCCGCAATCCTCCCCTCTCCTGCTCCCTCTCCCCTTCCATTCACATCAAGATTCATTTTCAATTATCTTTATATACAGAAGATCAGTTTAGCATATATTAAGTAAAGATTTCAACAGTTTGCACCCACACAGAAACACAAAGTGTAAAATACTCTTTGAGTACTAGTTATAGCATCAAATCACAATGTACAACACATTTAGGACAGAGATCCTACATGAGGAGTAAGTGCACAGTGACTCCTGTTGTTGACTTAACAAATTGACACTCTTGTTTATGGCATCAGTAATCACCCTAGGCTCTTGTCATGAGTTGCCAAGGCTATGGAGGCCTTTTGAGTTAGCCGACTCTGATCATATTTATACAAGGTCATAGTCAATGTGGAAGTTCTCTCCTCCCTTCAGAGAAAGGTACCTCTTTCTTTGATGGCCTGTTCTTTCCACTGGAATCTCACTTGCAGAGATCTTTCATATAGGTCTTTTTTTTTCCAGAGTGTCTTGGCTTTCCATGCCTGAAATATTCTCATGGGCTCTTCAGCCAGATCCGAATGCCTTAAGGGCTGATTCTAAGGCCAGAGTGCTGTTTAGGACATCTGCCATCTATGAGTCTGCTGTGTATCCTGCTTCCCATGTTGGATAGTTCTCTCCCTTTTTGATTCTATCAGTTAGTATTAGCAGACACTAGTCTTGATTATGTGATTCCTTTGACTCTTAGTCCTATCTTAGTATGATCTTAGTATGATCAATTGTGAACAAAAATTGATCACTTGGACTAGTGAGATGGCATTGGTACATGCCACCTTGATGGGATTGAATTGGAATCCCCTGGCACGTTTCTAACTCTACCATTTGGGGCAAGTCCAATTGAGCATGTCCCAAATTGTATATTTCCTCCTTCTCTTATTCCCACTCTTATATTTAACAGGGATCACTTTTCAGTTAAATTTCAACACTTAAGAATAATTGTGTATTTCTTTTGTTTGGGTAAGTTCCCAGGAGTGGGATGGCTGGATCATAAGGTAGGTCCATATTCAGATTTCTGAGGTATCTCCCTGCTGTCTTCCACTGTGGCTGGACCAGTTTACATTCCCATCAACAGTGCGTTGGGTACTCTTTCCTTCACATCCTCGCCAGTATTTGTTGTTTGTTGATTTCTGTATGAAAGCCATTTTATGTCGGGTGAGGTGAAACCTCATTGTGGTTTTGATTGCATTTCCTTATGGCTAGTGATCCTGAGCATTCTTTTCATTAGTCTGTTGGGCATTTGAATTTCCTCTCTTAAAAATGTCTGTTCAAGTCCTTTACGCATTTGCTAACTAGATTATCTGTTTTGTTGTTGTTGAACCCAATGTTTGAGCAACATTTCTGTAAAGTGGTGCCTCAGTCACTATTAATGCAGCAAGGTTGCCATACATCACACTTAACTTTTCATGACCTGTGATGGTAGCAGTTCGGTGAGCCCTCTTGCTAGAAAAGGCTTGTATAAGGCTAGTAGCTGTATCTGCACAGGTGAAAGCATATATCTGTACAGTAATGTTTGACAAAGATCCACTGTAATCAATCTGCCAGTCCTGCACACATTGGACAGCTTGGTGTATCTATCTCTGCCAAGCAGGGATTGTGGTACAAACAGCAGGGAAAGAAATGCAAACACACTTCAGATGTGATAATAGTAGCCAGCAAGTTACTATATTGTAGAGATAATTTTGCCCCTAAGCCATGTTCCATCACACTTCAGCACTCTTATCCTATGCTTGCTATATACACACAGGGCCAGATCAGTCACTTTAGCTAGGACCAGGGCCCACACTTCTGTCACCAAGGCATCTGCCTCTATGTTCCCAGGGGTGGAAGTCTTAATGGGAGTGCATACCTAGTACACGGTCAGCTGTCCTGCAGGTTCATGTAGATAGTCCCACATTTGTGGCCAACTGGTGACACCCTGAGATATTGCTTATTAATATTTTTATGACATCAATAAGCTTGTGGGTTCTTGCCAAGTATTCAGAAAAGAATTCTGAATACTGGCTCAAATAGATCACACAACATGGTAAGCTTTAAGGATTTTATTCAGTGTGAGAAATGAGTAGGAGAGAGAGGACTTTATTTAGGGGAGAGAGAAAAGTCTAGAGGCTAAGTTGGGGGTCCATTCCAAGCAGAGAACAGGCCAGGAACTAGCCACATGCAGCAAGTCTGCAGGCAGGAAGGCAGGGAGCAGGTGGCCTGAAGGCCACTCACAGCACTGGCAGCAAGGGCAACAAAAGGAGGGACCCATTGTGCTCCATGCCTTTTATCCATTTCCAAAGGGGAACGGTTACATAGCTTGTTTGGCAGATGGGCATTCTGGTGGGGTCAGGTAAGGGCATGAGATCACATAGGGGACAGGGGGCGTGGTGGAGGGCATGGACTCCAGCTGATAAATCTAATGAATTTTATCCTATCTGCCTGTCTACATCACCTGTAGAGTCTTTCATTGGTGTATAGCATTGTTCTCCTGGCCATTGTGCCATTCATAATGGTAGGTCCCAGGGCACTGCTCTATTGTCAGCGAAAGCTACCAGTGGTCATGAGTAACTGCTAGTTACACCATATATAGCTCTGTCCATTGTTTTTTTTTTTTTTTTCCCAGTTTCATACTAGATAGTATCAGTGTTAGCAGTAGGCTGTACCACAGAAGCGATCAAGACACTTGGGTTCCTCCAACTAGATTTATCTGTATAGCAAGTACCTTCAGATATGGGAGCCACTCTCTCTTACACTAGTGAAATCATAGGCACTGGCGAACCCACCTGGGGTAATGGGGTAGCTTTGTAAGTGACCGGGTGGGATACTGCCAGCAACTAAGGAGTCTGTTATCTGTTAGACAGGAAGGAGTCTTTACTGTAGTAAACACTAATGTCACCTATTTAAGGCAGGGATCTGTGCTGTAGTGGGTTGAGTCCAGAGCAATAAGTTATCTACTCACCCCTTTACAGACAGGTCATTGTGAACTGTAACTTATAAAGTTTTGGTCAGTGGCTCTACTTGAACCAGGGAATTGTATACTGGAAGAAACAGTTGCTTTAAGGAGTATATCTAGTTTCAATTCCCTCCCACACCTTGACCAAAAACTTAGAGATAGCTTTTGTCCTTGTTGTTCTTGCCAAAGGGCTTAACATATATCATCTGTAGTACTGGTGACAGCTGATTGCATTGGCACACTGGGTAGAAGGGTGCCCAAGGCCTGTGCTATCAAAATCTTTGCCTTCTCAAGTGTTTTCTGTTGGGGAACATTATTTCCATGTGGCCTCCTTCTTAATTAGATGATATAGCAGGTGTAGACACGGGGCTAAATAGGGAATGAAAGCCTGCTAATAACCAAAGAGCCCCATAAAAGCCCATACTTTCTTTATTGCACAGAATATAGGGATTTTTGTACTTTATCAAGAACTATTTTAGGCATTAAATAGGTCTCACCTGATCATATCACCCTAAGAAACTTAAAGGATAGTTTGGAGCCTTGAAGGATTTTGAGGTTGGTGGCCCATTCTCTTTCCTGGAAGTGGTGCAAAGGTGATCTACTGTGTCCTGTAAGAGAGCATAATCTTCACCAGTTAACATAATATCCCCAATAAAATGAAACCAAGCAATGCCAATAGGAAATGAGAACAGGGTGAGGCCCTGGGCCACCATGCCATGACAGATCACAGGACT
This sequence comes from Lepus europaeus, assembly GCF_033115175.1. Taxonomy (NCBI): domain Eukaryota; kingdom Metazoa; phylum Chordata; class Mammalia; order Lagomorpha; family Leporidae; genus Lepus; species Lepus europaeus. The sequence continues at coordinate 118,564,199 of NC_084829.1, forward strand.
ATGCAGATACTCTTAAGGCAGTGACTGTGAAGTCCTCCCATGTCAAAGAGACCTGATCTTGAGAATCTTCCTGTAAAGGGCTGCTGAACAAGGCATTAGCTAAACTCTCAAACAACGTGAATGGAACCAAGAGAGGATATTAGTTTTTATGATACCTGGGAAATACTGGGAATAACAACATGTATAAGAGGGCAATTTGTTAAGTTTCCAATAACTCACAGTTATTTTCCAAGTTCCATTAAACTTTTTTTTTTTCAGCACTCTGGCCTCAGAATCAGCCCTTAAGGCATTCAGATATGGCTAAAAAGCCCATGAGAGTTTCTCAGGCATGGAAACCAAGACACTCTGGCAAAAAAAGTCACCTAAATGAAAGATCTCTGTGAGTGAGATCCCAGCGGAAAGAATGGGCCGTCAAAGAGGGAGGTACCTTTCTCTGAAGGGAGGAGAGAACTTCCACTTGGACTATGGCCTTGTCTAAATAAGATAGGAGTTTGTGAACTCAAGAGGCTTCCATAGCCTTGGCAGCTCATGACAAGAGCCTAGGATGATTATTGACACCATAAACAAGAGTGTCAATTGTTAAATCAACAATAGGAGTCACTGTGCACTTACTCCCCATGTAGGATCTTTGTCTTTCATGTGTTGTACTATCTGAATTAACGGTATAACTAGTACTCAAACAGTATTTTACATTTTGTGTTTCTGTGTGGGTGCAAACTGTTGAAATCTTTACTTAGTAGATACTAAATTGATTTCTGTATATAAAGATAATTGAAAATGAATCTTAATGTGAATGGGATAGGAGAGGAAGCGGGAGATAGGAGGGTTGCGGGTGGGAGGGAGGTTATGGGGGGGGAGCCACTGTAATCCAAAAGCTGTACTTTGGAAATTTATATTTATTAAATAAAAGTTTTTTAAAAAACTTTGTTTTTTATCCACTATGCCACAGCGCTGGCCCTTAAAAAAAAACTTTGTTTTTTAATCAGCCACACAAGGTTAAGTAAAACATTGTGGAGAGGCTGTAGAATTCCCACCCTTTCCCATTCTTTGATTGTGTTTCTGATTTTGGTCCCCTATGTAGTTTGTATTGACCTATGAATGTGCTACCCACCTGGAGGCACTAAGTCCACGGAGCTCCCACTTTGCATCTCCCCACAGCACAACCTTTATCATGTGACCTTAATTCCAATTTCTCCCAGATATTTACTTTGTCTTCTCCAACAAGGTATCCATACATAGGATATTGTCTTGGAACAGAGAAAAGAGCACCAAGTAAAGTGCAGGGGGTGATTGCCTGAAATATAAATCCAACAATGCTTGTTTTAATAGTAAGTTAATAACATTAATATAATGATTTAATATCTAATAGTCTTGCCCTTATATGCATCTACGACTACCAATGGCCCTGAAAAAATTCCAGGCTATCATGGATTAAAGTTAATTGTACATCAATACCTACTAGGGTGATTTCTTCTTTATTTTGGGGGCACCATTATATAGTGAGTTGTATATAAAACCTCTGGTCCCTCACCACTACTCTCATAGAGTGGGAGGGAGTCATTCTATTCAAGCTGCAATGTCTGATCACAGATCCTGATGTTGTTTCTCTGTGAAGACAGCAGATGGGAGATATCTGAACTGCTCTTTGGGCTTCATGTCTTTCCATAGATCAAACAACAGGATAATTGTTAAATTATTTTCTCTCGAGAATACGGGGATCAGTAAGATTGTGCCTTCTAGTTACTTGAACTGGTCCCTTAATTTGTTTTCCTTTCTTATCCATTTAATGACAAGGTGCAACCCACTATGGCTGTGTTCAACCTCTTCTAAGTCAGTTATAGCTTCCCAACATCATATACATCCTGCCTGGAAGCTGGGATAAGGAGAGAAATAAGGGGCCATACCATCTCAGGGGACTCTGTAACACATCGGCTTTTACTGCAGACTGGTGCCTTACAAATCTTGGCCATAAATAGCCTCTCCACTCCTGCAGAGTACCTTATGCTTCTTGTTATTTCCCCAAGGAGAGGGTTTTCATCTGAGCTGACCACTGTTTTTGTTGGGCCTTTGTCCCTACTGCATAAGCAATTGGGAGGAAAAGATTGGCTCATAAGGCAGAGAGAGACCCTCCCCCTTCCCCGCTTCCAATTACCTTAACACTATCCTCTCTAGTTGTTTGACTGTCTCTCCTGTAAACAGTTGTGCATGGAGAGCCCACAATAATGACCATCCCACTGTGTTGGAAATATACCGACCTTCCCTAGAGCACAGTGGGCTAGACAACATCCAGCAAGAAAACAATTGCTCCCAACACAGTAGCATTTTTATGATGTCTCCACACTCATGCAGCAGACTACTAATGTCCAGCACATTCTCTTCTTATAGCCCACAAAGATGTAGATGATCATTCTGGAATTTCCCTCATGGAAACTCAGTTTCTCTTACCCATTTCCTTGCTCTCCAGGCTGACTCACCAATTGCATTAGGGAAACTTAGCATATCAGAATTGGCCACCACAGACAGAAGGCATGTGAGACCAAAGACAGAGGCTGACAAATCCATGATTACAGAGTGTAATTTATAATGGACTCACAGACAGAAGTATAGTGTTGGGAAAATACCAGATGAGTAGATCCTGGTGCCATGAATTAGAAAAAAAAATCTATTGACAAAGGTGTTCTGTTTCTAACCAGAATGCACCTAGACTTTCTAAAAAATGTTAATATTTCAGGCATCAGATAAGAGCATCAGGTTACCTTAATGACTTTATCTATGATGTAGGGTTTAAGATGACTTTAGGACAACCTAAAGGGCAAAATGGGGATTCTTATTAATATGCTACATCAACTCAAACTGTGTGCCCATGGTGCACCAGAGATGCCCAGTAGTGTTGGGCAAAGTGTGCAGAGGAAGGAGCTTAAATAATGTTTAACAATCTGTTTTATCTCGTTCCTCATGCTCTCATATTCTATATAAAAATAATTCTTCATTGTTTTCATGCTTCAGTTGATTTTTCTTTTTATCTTCAACCTTTCCTCTTCTTTATCCTAAGCAGGTTACCTCGAATCTGCCTTATGGACAAAACTGAGTGATCAGATGGGACCAGCCTCTTATCAGATATCACACAACTGAACTCTTATATCTTTCAGCTATTTTAGCCTCTGGCTTCCTTCCTGTAGAAGATCTATTTAATCCTTACACTTGGGGTTTGGAACCTGTCATTCTCATCATTTTAGGGAACTTATGCCATGAATTATTTTTTTTTCTTGAATAGTCTCAGTTTCTATCACTTAAATGAGTACAACTCTAGTTTTTTTTTTAAATCACATGGGAGTACTCAGGAATACTCCAATAAAGATAGAAGTAATAATATTTATTAACTCCTGCATATATTAAAACTATTGACCTTACTCCTTTCTATTCTTCACAAACTGTTAAAACAACAACGGCAGTAGCAGAAGCAGCAGCAGCAAGAGTGAACTTGTTTATAACAGCTCTTACCCCTTTCTCATTGCCCATTCCTGGGCAATTAATTGAGCATGTATCTGACGAAATTTTTCCACAAATATTAGCAAGTTAATACAAGATACACACACACAGACACACACACAGACACACACACACACACACACGAGTCCTTATCTTATTTGTCTTCTTGCAAGCATTCTTACAAGATGACATTTTTACACATGGCAAATCTTATCTTTTCCTTTTAAAATGCTATCTTTGTCCTCTGACTCAACAGTCTCCTGGTTTTCCCAATAATTCTCTGGCTGCTTATTTTTTTTTTTTTCCATTACAGACCTGTAGTCTCTAGTTGGCTAATAGAATTCAGAGTTCCTTAAGGATTGGTTCTAAACTATTTGTTTACTGCTATAGATTAAATTGTTGGTTTTCCCAAAGTTCATATGATGAAATTGCACCTCCCCAAAGTCATAGTATTGTGAAATGTGGCTTTTGAGAATTTCTTTTCTCCTTTCTACCACATTAGAACATAACGAAATGAATTCCTTTGTGAATCAGAGATTGGGCCCTCACCAGACAATGAATCCTCCCGTACCTTTGTCTTGGGCTTTCTAGCCTCCAGGACTGTGAAAAATTAATTTCTGTTGTTTATAAACTACTTGATATTTGATATGTTGTTAAAGGAATCCAAATGGATGAAGATATTTTTTCACATTATGTTTTCTTCCCAGGTTGTTTCTTTTACATCTCTGGCTGTAATTTTAATCTATATAAAGTAAACTCCTAAGTTTTCTCTTTACGAAGAACACTACCCTGAGTTCTAGATGAATAATTTTGTTATTATTTGACTTATCTTTCCCTCTTTCAAAATCTTATCATTCTCAAATGTCATAATATCAATGAATGGTACTAATATCAACTCCCTTGTTGAAGCTGCCAAACTAAAGTGAATTCTTTAACATCTCATTTCTTACTTTTCTTCAATATTCAATCTATTATCAATTGCTATTAGTTCTACTTTGTAAATTTCTCTCCTTTCTTAACTTCCAAATCTATTTTTCACATTGAAACCAGGGTGCTATTTTCAGGAGAACTTGATTCTTAATGTCTTGCATACTTTCCCATTGAAAAATTTTTTTAATGGCATCAAGATCTAATTCACATAACACAAAATTCACAATTTCAAAGTGTATTTTTTTGGATTATTCACAAAGTTATGTAAGCAACACCACTGTCCTATATTAGAAAAATTTTCATTAGCTTAAAAAGAAGCTCCATACCCAAAGCAGCCCCTGCTCATGCCTTTCAGCCCTTAGAAACCTTTTGGTCTTATACTATTTTTAAAATTTATTTATTTATTTGAAAGTCAGAGTTACACAGAGAAAGAGAGGTGGGGGGAGAGACAGAGAGAGAGACAGAGAGACAGAGAGGAGGTCTTCCATCCATTGGTTCACTCCTCAAATGGCCCCAACAGCCGGAGCTGCACCTATCTGAAATCAAGAGCCAGGAGCTTCTTCCAGATCTCCCACATGGATGTAGGGGCCCAAGGACTTGGACCATCTTCTACTGATTTCCCAAGCCAGAGCAGAGAGCTGAATTGGAAGTGGAGCTGCCAGGACTCGAACTGGCACCCATATGGGATGCTGGCACTGAAGGCGGCAACTTAACCTGCTATGAGCCTTATACTATTATGTAACCTGCCCCAGTCTTATACTATTTTTAAAAGATTATTTATTTATTTATTTGAGAGGTAGAGTTACAGAGAGCAAGAGTGAGAGAAATCTTCCATTCGCCAGTTCACTCCCCAGAAGACCTCAATGGCTGCAACTGAGCCAATCTGAAGCCAGGATCCAGGAGCTTCTTCTGGGTCTCTCACATGGGTGCAGGGGCCTAAATACTTGGGCCATTTTCTGCTTTCCCAGGCCATAGCAAAGAGCTGGATTGGAAATGGTGCAGCCAGGACTCCAACTGGTACCCACATGGGTTGCTGGCTCACAGGTGGTGGCCTAATCTGCTATTCTACAGCACTGGCACCTAATGAATAATCTTTTGTATTTATAAGGTATAAAACTAGATTGTTTAGAACATTTATTAGAATGATAAAATTTTCTCATTTTTGTGTGTAGCATACATATTTGTTGGCATTGAAGATTAAATCACATTTCTTGTTTGATAAGAATGTGAAAGGCATTTTGCAATTTTATGAAAAACAGGTGATTGAATCTAAGGTAAGAAAGATGACATATGTGACAATAGGGTTAGATAGTAACAAATACAATGAATACTGGCAGTAATCTCTAAGATCATAGCTATGCCCGAACCATACAATATTCAAGGTGATTTGGGGACTTGAAGTGATGGGAGATTTATTCCAGAAAAAAACCTGTATGGAAATAGATGTTGTATCTGAAAATAACCCTATTTTAGTTTCACACAATTGGTCAAATATATTATATAGCTGTAATTCATGTATTCCTGAGTTCTGTCTATTTAAATCCTCACCAGTAGGCTGTGTGTGAAAAAAATTTGTATGGGGATCAATCATAGTATATAGAAGAGGAGAAAAACTGATGCTAGCAGTAAATATAGTTATATGCATCTTTATTTACAAAAGTGCTATACTAAGGGTACATTTTTCCTTGTACCTGTACACAATTTTACTGACTAGTTTTTAATTAACAGTGCATGAGCAAAACCACTTGTGCACAATTGCACCATCATCCCCAGTCATTATCATCTGAAAATTTATAATCCCTCCCACCAACTCATTGAAATCATGATAGTCATTGTGTCTGTTTAATAAGTATATATGTGTAAATGTGTTAGTTACACTGATGTGATTCCTATGGGTTTAATGTTTGCTTTGGTTATACATACTCAGGAAAAGAAAGACCATAAACAGATGCTTAAATTTCCAATATTACAGAAGTTTGTGATGCACAAAGCCTTCCTATGGAACTACAGCTAGCTAGTGGCTGAAAAAGGTATAAAGTTCTTATATTGGTGTGTCTGATCTAATGCTGAATTTGATATTTATTTGTTTTATGAAAATTTACTTCTAAATGAAGATTTTCAGCAACGCAAAGAAAAATTGTATAAATTTGGAAAGTAAATATTCTTCATGAACATAGAAAGTATTTAAATTAACAGTTGGTTCCATTCCATCTGTGGCTATACCCATGTTTATCTTTACCTCCAGAAGTTTTCTTGTTTATATTCCCACCTATGAGCCATTATGAAAGGACAACTAATGTAGTTTCACTATTATTAACCTTTAATGTTCAGGGCTACTATGATTAATCCTCAGTTTAGAATGTTATCCAGAAAAGATTTGAGATGAATTGATGGACTCCATCTGTGAACCTTGGCAATCTGATTTGCCATTGTTTTAATTCCAATAGATTGCAACAAGTGTCAGCTAGAGAACCAAACGGAATTTTTAAGACTGTACTGCACTATTGGTAACTGAGGACTAGATTGTATTTTTCAAGGCAAATATGCTTAACAGATTGTAAATACTCACTCAGCTGTTGAATTGTATCAGGAGGAATTTTTTTTTTAAATCAAGCATCAAGACTATATACTTTCTGTTATTTTTATGTTTATTTATATTGCATTTAATACCAAGTGTCCTCCCTGTACATTTAATGCCTGTATCAAATGTGCTTTTTACATATCATACTCATTTTTTTTTCTGGAATAAAGATTCAATGTGAAAGGCTGGAATGGACGTAAAGTTCTAAGATTTAATAAAATTATATGCATCTTTATTTACAAAGGTGCTATACTAAGGGTACATTATTCCTTGTACCTGAACACAATTTTACTGACTAGCTTTTAATTAACAGTGCAAGAGCAAAACTACTTGTTCACAACTGCACCATTATCAACTGAGAATTTATAATCCCTCCCACCAATTCATTGAAATCATGGTAGTCATTGATTTCTACATTTAATCATCTGTTAATTATGCTAGCTTTGTGGAAGTTCTTCCTCTGAATTTTCTTTTTCACATTATTATTCCATATATCCTAGTAAATACAATGCTTTCTAGTGTAGCATCAAAGCAAACATTAATAACATACTCATTATGAGACTTTTATGCTCTTATCTCCTCCCTAATAGAGTCTTGTGTAATTACTCAGAGCTTTCATATGTAAGAATTTATAAACATCTGGTCTTGGGGTTCAGGGAGCAATACTATGAAATAATTGTGGGAGTCAGTGCTTGATACTTGTATTATAGACTAAATTTTTGATTCATAAGTAGGAAAACAGGATTCAAAAATATTTGAGAAAGATAAAAAGCATGAAAGAAATAGACAAACAGAAAATTGGATGCTTAATCTTTTTTATAAGAGAGAAAAGTTTTAGAAAGTTCTAATTTGGACAATTGGATTATTTTACTAAATAGCTCATTTATATATTTGGAGCTGGATCTTCTAAAAAAGAGTCACCCAGAGGGCAAGAAATAATTATGGTAAATTAAAGATAAGATCAGTAATACAAAGACTGGGATAGACAGTGGTCTTTCTACTTTTTACCTGTTGAACACTATATTTAGGAGAGTATTAAGCTTGTGATTATAAAATACACTGAATATACATTATTGCAAAAATTGAGACAGAAGAAAGGGAAGAGGGAAGTATCCTTATGTTCTTCAAATCGTGTCTTTTAAATACATGAAATCTGTTCTTTTTATATTGATAAAACATTTGCAAAACTCAAAAAAGAAAATAAAATTTGTAAACAGTTAAGCATTTAGAAGAATAAAGAAAAAGTGTAAAAAAATAGAAGAATGGAGAACAATCTTGGAGGTCCAATTGTTTTTTAACAGGATTTACATGAAGAAAATGGGGTCAGTGGATGGGAAGAAATAATCCCAAAATACATAAGAAGACTTCACTGATGCGAAGATGAATATTTGATTAAAGACCAAATAGAATAAATAAAGCAATAAACATTACAGACCTATTTTAATGAATATTTATAATTTAAAATATTTTAAATATTTTAAATTAAACAAAGGGATAAAAATTGGATTGCTATTTGGCTTCTCATTGGCAATATTCTCTATTAGAAATTAACAAAAATTTTGGATATTCTGAGTGAAAATTCTGAGCCTAGAAATATCCTAGCCCATGTGAGACCAAAAGGAGAATATAGTTAAACATGCAAGAGATCAGAAAGTTTACCTCCAATGTTATTTATTTACTAATGCTTGTGTTCTAGCAAAAACATAAATGGACACTAATAAAAAGGATAACATGGATATCATGAAAACATTGATTAAATTTGAATTATAAATAGAGATGTCAGAATAAAAGCCATGCGTCAAATTTAGAAAGTACAACAATGCTCTAAGAAGATTGTTTTCAGGAAGATAGTATATTCTGTTTTACATAGTTTATTGATTAAGAAGCTGGATGAGTTAGTTATTTGGTCAATCAGGTAGACATTTCTTTTCTCAACAAGAAAATAAAGATTGGGTAGGGGTGAGTATTAGACTTTCAGGGCAAACGAATATGCTAAAAAAGATTCATCCTAGATATAGGAAGCCAACAGAAACTAAGAGTTTAAAATAAATAATTTATTTAGCCATGGAATTTCAATATTATCCTTCAAAAGCATGAATTTCATTATAAAATTGTTTTTTTTGTGTATTTGTCTAATTACTATACTAGGTTCTTCAGTGAATAATACTTAATGATAATATTAATAAGTTTTCTATCCTTAGAATTGAAACTCAATTTGTAGTTATGTTAAACATGATATAAACATTGACAATGGAAAAATCAATGGTATATGATGTCAAGAACTTGCAGGTGCAATCAGAGGAGTAGCAATTCTAATTTCCTTATTTTCCATAATGGACAGCTAAGAGTCTGTCTTAAATTCTATCTAAGATGCGAAGAAAGCTTGGTCATAAGCTACTTGTATAACTAAGAGTGAATAAAAATCACCCTGTGAAAACATTTCAGCCATAAGATGAAGATACTGCAGTATATAACAGCCCTGGTTGTGTAGATAAAATCCCAGTTCCGAATATATGTTGAGTATCAATTTGCGGCAGAGAAGAAAAAATCTAAATAAAAACTAAAAACCAGCAAACTTATTAGTATTCTTGAAGAAACTGGAAGCAATATTAAAATTTGATATACATAAAACAATGCATATGCGGTTGATAATAAATTATACAGAGATCCCCCTTATCTGCAAGTTGGCTTTTCACAAGCTTTAGTTGTCTACGGTCAATTGGCATCGTCATGGCTAAATGATCCTGTTTCCAGCATATCACCATATATTAGGCCAGCAGCAGCTGAAGAGTATGTCATCACTCTGCAGCATTCACCTGTGTCTTCTATTTCCTCATGGCATCGCGAGAGAGAAGTGTGAGTAGAGCACAATAAGGTATTTTGAGAGAGAGATCATATTCATATAACTTTTATTACATTATGTTGTATTTTATTGTATTCTCATTGCTAATCCATTAATATATATTTTGCAAGTACATATAGATGGGAAAAACATAATATGGTTAGGGTTTAGTATTACATATTGTTTCAGGTATCCACTGGGGTCTTGGGACATAGGAGGCTATTAAAGCATTTCATTGGGGGTGAAAACTTGGCCTAATGGTTAAGGTGTCAGTTGAGATGTCAGCATCCTCTATAAGTATGCCTGGATTTGAGTCCTGGATCTAGCTCTCCATTCCAGCTTCCTTCCAGTATAGACTCTGGGAAGCAGCAGGTGATGGCTCAAGTGATGCAGTTTTGGCTAGGCATGTGTGAGGCGAACCTGGTTCCTGCTTTCAGCTCGGCCCCGTCCCACCATTTGAGTGTTTGGAGAGTAAAGCAGTGGCTAGGAGCCCTTCTCTCTCTCTCTCTCTGTCTCTCTCTCTCTCTCTCTCTCTGTCTGGGTTTCTTTCTCACTTTGGTTCTGACTTGAGTGTTTGGAGAGTAAAGCAGTGGCTAGGAGCCCTTCTCTCTCTCTCTCTCTCTCACTCTGGTTCTGACTTGATCCTTCAAGGGGAAAAAAATCATGAAAATAGGTTTCAGAGGTAAGTTTATTTTGGTAAAAATTTGAAATTCATCCATGATTTTCTTCATAAGTTACATCTTCTGTGAACTTTTTGAGGTACACTCATATCCCTGTGGATGAAGAGGGAGATCTGACTTGAAATATCTATCCATGAAGACAATATTAAAACAGCAATAGCCAACATTTACTGTGCACCATCAAGTGCTAGGAATGTTGTAAACAGATAATATATATGAACACAAAATAAAGAACCTCATAGTAATCATCAGATTTTGAAAGGATGAAGATGATCTCGAGTAAACAAGTGTTTATGGTTTGTGAAAAGTGTTTATGGTTCAGAAGAAACAATGTTTTTATTAAAAATTTGTTTATTTTTTGAAATGAAGAGTTAGAGAGAGAGAGAGAGAGAGAGAGAGAGAGAAGAGAGAGAGATCTTCCATCCATTGGTTCACTCCCCAAATGGCCACAATGGCCAGAACTGGGCTGGGTCAAAGCCAAGAGCCAGAAGCATCATCTGGGTCTCCCACGTGGGTGCAGGGTCCCAAGTACTTGGGCTGTCTTCTGCTGCTTTCTCAAGTGCATCAGCAGGGATCTTGACACCAACCAGTTCCCATTCGGGATGTTGGCAACACAGGTGACAGCTTAATCTGCTATCCTACAATGCTGGCCCTAAGAAACAGAATTTTTAATATGCTTAGAAAAATTTTGACTTTGTGGAAATTCCTTGGCAGCCGAAGCGCAGTGCACGCACTCAGAAGAGGACAAGAGGAGAGGAGAGGAGAGTAGTGATCCTGCCAAAGAGGGGAAGGACACAGACTCAGAGCCCCCGAGGGGCCTTGGGGTCCAGATTCTCATCGGCTTTGTCTACAGATCTCATGTAATCCCTTGGTTTTTTTAAAAATCTGAATGTCAATATTCATATTGTATCAGAAGCCACACCTTTGGCAGCTGTTTAAACAGAATATAAAATTTAAGAAATAAACTTTTAACAGAATAGAAAAATATTCAGAATTATGTGAGGTAATACAGGCAAATAAATATGAAGAGCAGTTTAATAGTTAATTCAATATCCCTTCCGATTTTTAAATTCTGTAAATCAAGACGCTTGTGTTAATAAATATTGATTTAAAAATTCATAAGCAAATTTTATTTTACTGCTGGGAAATGTATGCATTTTGTTTTCTTCTTTGAACTCATATTTCTATTATATTTCTCCAGCTTCCCAGTTGGCAGCAACGGCTGGAGCTGCACTGATCTGAAGCCCGGGGCCAAGAGCTTCTTCTGGTTCTCCCATGTGGGTGCAAGGCCCAAGCATCTTCTACTGCTTTTCCAGGCCGTAACAGAGATCTGGATCTGAAGCTGAGCAGCTGTGACATGAACCGGAGCCCATATGGGATGCCGGCACTGCAGGCAGCGGCTTTAACTGCTACACCACAGCGATGGCCCCTCCAGTTAAGTGTTATATTAATAAAATATATTCTTGTTCTGAATGTCTTTTATTGATTACGTATATTTCCATGCAACAAAAATAGATGTATAAATTAACATTTAATTATTTTTAACTTTCTGGCCATAAGGTTTTCAGCATTAAAAAAATGTCTTCTAAATTGAATTTCATGAAAATTGTTATTAACACCCAATTGATTGTAACAATATAAACTTTGACACATGTTAATTAAAAATAAAAAGTACAATACAATGAAAATAAATTTTTTAATAAGGAAGTCATCAATTTACTTCTGAATGAATATTAGTATTGGGTTGAGGCAAGATTCAACATCAATTATATTCATATTTTATACTTATATGTTGCATATATGTAAGGATTGTGAACATTTATTACCAAATATAAGTAGAAGTGGAAGCTTTATTTAGTTATTTGTTTACTTCTATTTATTTTAAAGGTGGAGCAACAGGGACAGACACTGACAGGGAAAGAGAGAAGGGCAAATAGCTGGCTCACTCCCCAAATGTCTGCAACACTCAGGGCTGGGCCGGACAGAAGCCAGGAGCCTGGAGCTCCACTTGGCTTTCTCCTGCAGGGACTCAACCGCTTGAACCTCACCTGCTTCTGCAAAAGATTGCATTAGCAGGAAGTTGGATTGGACAGCAAGTTTGTAAACAGCCAGTTTACAAGCCATGCCTTCTATTATGGGAAAGGGACATCCAAAGTGGAAGTAGAGGCCTAACTCTCTATGCCAGAACACATGCCCAAAGAGTTTTACTATGTATAGCAATAACACTCAATTCCTTAATCTTTTTTTCAAGTTATTTGCCAAAAAATTCTTATAGTGATATTTCATCAAAATATTTTAACTAATCAGTTAGTAGACAATTCAATTAGTTGAGACTGACTTGTAAAATGATTTATTTCCTTGCTTTAATTAACTAATCAAGTTATTTAAAAGGCAGATAGATTGACATAGACGGAGAGACACAGATACAGGGAGGTCTTCTACCTGCTGGTTCACTCCACAAATGGCCACAAATGACCAGGGTTGGCCCAGGCTGGAGCCAGGAGTTGCAGCCCAGAACTACATCTGGGTGTCCCACAAGGGTATCAGGGGCCCAAATACTTGAGCCATCGTTTGCTGCTCTCCCAGGTTAATTAGCAGGTGTTGGAGAAGAATAGCAGCTGGGACAAGAAACCCATGCAGCCATAAAGTATACCTGTATTGCAAACAGCAGCCTTACAGGCTATGCCACAAAACCAGCCCCAGTTATTAATTTTCTTTCTTAATTTACAAGATGCATACTAAAAAGACTTTACTGAGGAGGCAGGCCTTGCAGTGTAGTGGGTCAAGCTGCTGCCTTGCATTGCCAATATCCCATTATGGTTGCTGGGTCATATCTTTGTTGCTGTACTTCCGATCCAGCGCCTTGCTAATGGCCTGGCAAAAGCAGCAGAAGATGGCCCAAGTGCTTGTGCACATGCCATTCATGTGGGATACTTGGATGAAGCTCCTGGCTTGCTTCAACCTGGCCCAGTGTTGGCTGTTGCAGTCATCTGGGGAGTGAACCAGTGGATGAATGATCTCTCTCTCTCTCTCTCTCTCTCTCTCTCTCTCTCACTCTCTGTCTTTCCTTCTCTTTCTGTAACTTTCAAAATAATTAATCAAATCAAAAAAGGCTTTAGAGTTGACTATTATTAATTTTGATACACTTTTACTAATGAGTGCAATAGCTGTGATTCCAAACTTTTTTTTTAATAGACAATTTACTATTAAAAGCAAAGAGGCGTGGCAGTCCATTCTTACAAAAAGACTGCACAGGGCACATTTAGAGCTGAGGTTTTATCTGGTTAAGGAAGGATTTTGATACGGGGGGTGGAGCAGAGGTAGTGGGCAGCTGGTGGAAGAGTGGCGAGCCTCTGGTAACTTTCCTCTTATCTGTTTCATAGGTGCCTTGTGCAGCTTATCTGTTTTGCAAGTTGCTTTGCAAGGCGTAAGGGCGCCACAAAACACAACAAACACCGGAGTTAGAGAAAAGATTTATTGTCAGGTGAGGGAAACCTGACAGGCCTAGGGGTGGGGAGAGTGAGAGGGTAAGAGAGGAGGAGAGTGGAGAGAGAGAGAGAGAGAGAGAGAGAGAGAGAGAGAGAGCGCGCACATGTTCTGGAACAGGTCCTGTTAAACCTTTGCCAGGGGGCAGGTAGAGAATTAGGAGCAATGAATCTCTTTAGGGTGGGGGTGGAGCTGAAGCCAGTGGTTGGGCCATGGGGTTTAGGACCCAAGCCTACTATGCAAGATGGAAACAGGGGCCAGGGCCTAAGATGGTGTCTGGGGCATAGATGGTGCCACAGATAAGATGGCACCATTTTACTAACATTAGTCCCTTTTGTTTTTTATAAAGCAAGTGTTGTGTGGGATTACATCAGCCCCAAAAGTCCAAGAGGGGTGGAGGGACAATCATGTGTCTTTAGAGCTACTTCCAGCTGACATGCGATGAATTTAATTTCATGCATTTTCAATATATTATTGTTAAAATATTAAAAATACTGAATGAGCTAGTTTATAGAAAATGTTAATTTGGCAAAAAACTTTTTGGAAAAGCCTACCATCATATCAAGCCAATCAACCAAATTACATTTACTGTTTGTTAGAAAAAGTCTGACATCATTTCTTCTTCCTATTTTTTTTTAAGATTTATTTGAGAGAGTGAGTTACCAAGAGTGTGGGAGAGAGAGAGGGAGGTCTTCTGTCCACTGGTTTTTTCCCCAGTGGCTGCAATGGGGTTGGGCCAGGCTGAAGCCAAGAGCTAGCAGCTTCTTCCAGGTCTCCTGGGTGGGTTCAGGGGCCCAAGAACTTGAGCTGCCTTTTGTTATTTCCTCAGGTGCAATCACAAAGTACTGGATTGGAAGTGGAGCATCCAGGACTTGAACTGATGTCTATATGGGATGCTGGTGCCCTATGCGACAACTTAACCTACTATACTACAACATCAGCTCCTGACTTCATTTCTTTGTTTGAACACATGTGAAAATGCATTTTTATGAAACTCTTAATTCTGAGATGGATAGATGTAAGACAGAACCTTGATATGACTTTATTGATTGGATAGAGTAAAGCAATTTTGGAATTGTGTAAATGGTAAGAATCTTGAGTGAAACATTAGGATGAATAAAAAAGATGTCAAAAAGTCTTAGTCTTGGTTAAGTATACCTCTAGGTATTATAGAACATGGATTTCAGAAGTTGAAAAAATAGACCATCACAAAACCAGTCATTCTTAAAGGGAAATAAGATGCCGGCACACCTGGTTCTAGTCCCGGTTGAGGTGCCGGATTCTATCCCGGTTGCCCCTCTTCCAGGTCAGCTCTCTGCTATGGCCCGGGAGGGCAGTAGAGGATGGCCCAAGTGCTTGGGCCCTGCACCCGCATGGGAGACCAGGAGAAGCACCTGGCTCCTGGCTTTGGATCAGCAAGATGCGATGAGAGAAACAAAGAAATCAGTGATATATCATAGAAAATGATGTGAAGAATTTGGATTTTAAAGGACTAAAAAGTTGGATTTAGGAGAGGAATAGCACTAATGTGCAAGAGAATGACAGAAGTGTAGAACTTCAACGGAGATGAAAGACCAAAATTAGTAGTGAACTGGAAAAACTGCAGGAGGCAAGAGAATAAGGTGGCCAAGGACTAGGCAAGCCGACTGCTTCAGTGGTTGCTGTTAGTAGTAGTGATGACAGAGACATACACATACATTCTCTGATTTTTATTCAATATTCAAGAGCAGGAAAATTAAATTTCTGACTGGAAAAGTAGAACTAGAGACTGAAAAATGAGGAAATAATAAAAGATACTAATCACTTTTATATAAAATCTTCTTAATTGAATCACTTTTTTGTAATTTCCTGAAAGGACTTATAAACCCAATTTCAAAATTTCTATCAGTAATATTTACTGAATACTGTTTAACTGGGAGGTATTCACTGAAATACTGTTTTCTACAACAATTGTGTTATCAGGTCCTGAAATTTGGGTATAGATATACTTCATGTCAATGCTAAAGCATTCTAGAACTAAAAAGCCTAGTTGACTAATGATCTCTTCAGAAAATGCTAGCTGCCCTTCGCCCAGGACCAGTCAGAATCCCCTGTGATAAACCATAGAGAATAAGATTTTAACTCAAATAAATATGAATTTCTTTGAAACTTAACCATTACCATTACTGCTTCTTCTCTATGTTTGCTGTGAACTGAGGCCAAAGCAGCATCATTCCTTACAGCCTAAAGAATCCTAAAAAGAATTTGTTCATTGGGTAGGAGTGAGACCAGGTGATCTCAAATTTCTGTTCCTTATTTCAAGAACTTCTATGTATTGGTCTTGCATAAATGAAATAGACCTGCATAAATGGTGCACATTTCTTTGAAGGCTTTCTTGATTTCATTGATGAGCACACTAACATTTGACATGAGAAGGGATGAGCTGGTAAGTTCATGGGAGGTTGGAATCATATATCAGAAACATTGATGAAGGTAGAAAAATTGCTCTCAGCAATTGGCGTGATCCACCTGGAAGGCCAATGGGGTATGGGACTGGATTTCCTGGTGTCAATATTTACCTGCTTTTCATTCAGTCTCTTGCAGACCCTTGGCCTCTAATGGGTTTGGCCTCTCTGTATGGTTTGGTAAGTTCTTGAATCATTGGCAAGGTATTCTCTGTTACTACCATGTCTGTCCCTTACCACTGCTGAAAATACAGCTATTCATTTTATTGATTCGTTCTTGTGAAGAGGGGCCACTATGCCACAGCTCCAGCCCCCTTAAACATTTTTAATAAATGGCCATTCTGTGCATTCTGTTTTTCTTCCTCATGACCAACAAATGAACACTCAAGGATTTGTAGGTATTAATTAGTATTCCACAATAAAGTATTCATGAAAATTAAAAATATTGGTAAAAGCAAGGGAAAAATAACTTGTAGGAGAATTCTAAGTGTGTGTGTGTGTGTGAATGTCAAGATGAATGATTTCGGGCACACACTGAAGAGAAGTTACATTCTTTGTGTGCACTCCTGACCCTACTCAGCAATATCTTAGCTTCCATTATTTACAATCCAGGAACTTCAGTTGTTTCATTTAAAGACTGAATGTGAAAGCTGAAGTGCTTTGCTAGCACAGACATCAAAGGGACCTAAGTGTACTTTCCACCATATGCTTTAGATAGTTTTTCCCTTCATGTCTGATATCAGTCAGAGAGTGCTAGAATGTAATACCTCACACCTCGAAGATTAAACACCTTCTCAGCTGGCGCTTCTGTTTCGACTTCATTTCCTACCACTTTATATCATAAGCACCTTGCACCATGTCATGTACACTCTTGGTTCTGTCTGAGCAATGAGACTGTGTTTTTTAAAAGCATTTCTCCGCAAATAAGTAAACTCTGCCTTGTCTTTGACATGAGCTTAGTTGCTGAATGAATAGCTTTGTTGGACAGCGAGATAAGATTATAATAGAGTCTATAATAATGGTGCCAATCACAGATGGCAGCAAGGCTGTTATTCTTAGACTGCTGTATTTGTAAATCATGCTAGATTTCCCAAGGCTTAATCTAAAAATGCCACCTTGTCAGTGGTAGAGGCTTACATTTTAAGTTCCCAGGCAAAATATTTCAGAAAGAACATCCTACTCTTCTTTACTGCACAATAAGTAAGCTCTAGAAATGACTCCAATCATCTAAGGAATTATGCATGGGGATTTTTATTCCTGCCCCTAACCCTGTGTCAGCCAGGTAGTTATCACATTCACTCGTAGGCATGATGATTGATTTTGCATTTTTGTATTGAAAGTTATTTATGTTTTTTTCTTTGTTGCTCTGGTTTTCTTTTTGCTTGACTTGACAGCACATATTCTGATGTGGGCTAGGGAGTTGGGATATGGGAGCTCTGTGTTTAGTGGGTAGGCTCATTAGGAAGAAGTGGTAAGATGGAAAATCAGTTAAGGGTGGGGAATCAGAACATAAAAACAGGAAAACTTGGAGTTATGTTTCAGAAGAAAACAAAGAAAAAAGAAAGGGAAGTTTTCCTATATGTTTCTATTTGTCTTTGGAATTGATATTTCCTTAAGGATAAAGGCACAGTGGAAGTAGAGTTTGTATTTTCCTATCCTGAAACCTCAGAAATATTTTATCAGTTTTTCTGGGAACATGTCTTCTCATATTTTGCTTTTAACATTTTCTGTCTACTTTCATGTCCCTTCTCCATATACTCACATATACCATATGTGAGTATGGTTATAATAGCAAAGGGACTGTGGATTGTTGTTCAATAAGAAATGATCCACATCAAAGCATGTTCCTATGTGTTATGAGATGTCTGTGTCCTCTCAGAATTTACATGTTGAAATTCTAATATCCAAAATAATGCTATTAAGAGGTGGGGCCTTTGGGAATTGATTTAGTTATCAGGGCAGAGCGCTCATAAATGAGATTAATGCCCATATAAAAGATGCCTTAGAGACTGCTCTCCCTATCTACCGTGTGAAGGCACAACAGAGAATTACTATCTATGTATAAACCGGAATATGAGCCCTCATCAGACACACAATTGGTTGGCACCTTGATCTTGGACTTCCTAGCTTCCCAAATTGTGAAATACCAATATCTGTTTATCGGTCAGACACAAGGTAAGGGGTGATTATGAGTTTAGGAAGCTAAAAGTTCAAAGTGATAGATTTTACAACTAACAATTTAAATGAATCCTTACATATATATTTATATATTTAAAATTTTAATTTATTGATTTGAGAAGCAGAGAGACAGAAAAGGTCTGAGAGGCCTAGGCTGGGAACTGGGAACTCAATCCAGGTTTCCCACATGAGTGACAGGGACCCAACTACAAGAGCCGTTGCCTCTGCCTCCCAGGGTCCACATTAGCAGGCTGCTGGAATGGTTAGCTATCCCTCCCACTTACCTATGGGATGCAATCTTCTGACCTGGTCTTATTGCTAGACAGATACCTGTCTCTGAGTCCTAATGTTAAAAAGACACTTTAGAAAGACTTTAAGGAAACATTTAGTGACAATATCATATTATTTTTCCTTAACCATAGCACTTGAGAGATAAATGAAATGAGGCTCAGAGAAAACTGAAAGAGGTGTCAAGTTTTGTTGAACAAACTCAAGTGAAATTCTGGTGTTCTGAATGTCATTTCTGGGCTCTCTTGCATATACTTGGTGTATCCTGTAAAGTAACTATTCATAAATGAATCTGCCTATTTTGTAATACATAGAAGATTTTTTATCCAACTGGAAAAATGCCTTTAGTCATAAATTGTCAGTTGTAACAAAGAAGCAAGCACAATCTAAAATGTAGCTGCTTCCCTATATTAATGAAGAAATTGTCAAGGATAAACTCATAAAAGAATAGCATATTACAAAATGAGTTATTTTACATTATAATTTTAGCCTTCATATGCTCTCAGAGATATTTTCATGTACATCTTTAAAAAACAATACCCCAGAAAGAAGCTATTAGCTGTGTTTTAAAGACAGTTGCCCTGAAATTCAGAATCTAAAAGAGATGTTAAGTTAATAGGACAGATCTTAGGCTCAGGTCTTCTGACTCCAAATCCAATGCTCCTAGCACTGTTATAGTTTGCTCTTCAATGGTTGATTGCTCTGCCTTTTGTTACCTCCACAGGCTGTCTCTCAACTGTTACTCCAGTTCAGAAAATAATGATGAGAATTTTTAAAACCAAACGGATGTTTCAAGTAATGCTACCACTGAGGAAACACACTTGGAAAGATCAATAAGAAAGGGAAATATAATATTCTGGCAGCTAGAGTGGAAGGTGCAGGGGCAAGCTGGTACCAGTTCATCCAGATGAGTTAGGGCTGACTGTGAAATTGATCATAATTTTGCTGTATGTTGTACAGTCATTTTAAATAATTAAATTATCAGGGCTGGCATTGTGGCACAATGGGGTAAGCCACTGCCTACACTGTTGGCATCCCATATGGGCACTGGTTCAAGTCATGGCTGCTCCTCCTCTAATCCAGCTTCCTGGTAATGCACCTGGGAAAGCAGCAGAAGATGGCCCAACTGCTTGGGCCCCTGCACCCAACTTGGGAGACCCGGAAGAAGCTTCTGGCTCCTGGCTTTGGCCTGGCACAGCCCTGGCCATTGTGACCATTTGGGGAAAGAACCTGCAGATGGAAGGAAAATCTCTCTCTGTCTGTCCTCTCTATATGTTTAACTCTGCCTTTCAAATAAATAAATATCTTTAAACAATAAATTATATATAAACCTGTAATTAATCCTTATTTTCAAAAAAGTGGGCATATACCTAAGAATTGTGATTTCCTAATTTATTATTGTCTGTGCATTTTCTGTTGTTTATATCTGTATATCTGTATGATGGAAATGCTATACAAAGATGTGCTTCTCCAAGTTCTCTGTGGGTGGTTTGAAACTGACCATGATGGAAGTATTATACCATGAAAGTCATAGATTCTTCAAATTATTGTTTTGTTCATTGACTAGTCTTAAAAATAGTGGAGAAGATATTAACAATACAAATTAAATTTAAAAACATGTTGCATCTGAAGCTGTTACATTGTAAATAGCATAAAAATTGGGAAAATTTTCTTCTAGTAATAAAAACAATTATCTGATTCAGGAAAGTAGTTGCTCACATTTTTGAAACTGAGTATTATATAAGTCTCTTGTTTGACTTTTATTCTTGCATAATGCAACAGCTAATATAAAACTATAAACATCAGAATTACTCTCATTTGTCTATAATGTGACTGATTTCTTTTTTCAAGATTTATTTATTTCAAGGAGTTACAGAGAAAAAGATAAAGACAGAGAGATCTTCCTTTTGCTGGTTTACACTCCAGATAGCCACAATGGCCGGGGCTAGGCCGGGCAAAAGCCAGGAGCCAGGAGATTCTTTCAGGTCTCCCAAGTGGTGGTAGGGGCTCAAGCATTTAGGCCATACTCCACTGGGATAATCCCAAGCCATCATCAGGAAGCTGGGTCAGAAGTGGAATAATCAGGACACACGCTCATGTACGTATGGGATGCTGGCATCACAGATTGCAACTTTACCTGCTATGCCACAATGCTAGCCCCGAGTGACTTCTTTTTCAACTGGATTATAGTCAAGCATCTGTACATAATCTGATTTTATGAACTACGTGGGAAAAAAATTATGGATTTTATAAGACAGAAAGTCACACTGAGATTATTAGCATGGAATTTACAATAAGTATTATTGTGTCTCTGTATCTTTCTTTTTATGTAAGTTGATTGTTAACATGTTCTTAAAGCAGTAATATTAATAATATACTTTTTGGAGAGCCAGTTGTTAAACACCAGCATGCAACAGGATAGAGGGCATATTTTGTTGGAAGATGAACACTCTTGAACAGGATACCAGAAATCCGTGGATCTTTATAATTCTCTGTGAACAGGAGCTCCAAGTATGTCCCATTAATCTAGTTCTATGGAACATACCTCTATGACCTGTATTGATTAGAAAGGGATCCTTTTCTACTTTTAAGCCCTCAGCTTCAAATGCTAGATTGCATTTCACATTGTAAAAAATCGCTAGCTTACATAGACAAATGAAGCCCAAAGCAGCTCCCATTAGTTGTTGGTAAGCTTGTGGTCTTGCCTCAATATCGTATCTCCACACCATCCTTTATTTCATTTTCTTTGTATCCTGTATCCAGTACAACAATACTGCTCTCTGGAATGAAGTCCCACATCTTCGGGTATCTTTGTTCCTATAGGACTTCATTCTATTATTGTAAACTTTGTAATTTACCTGTATTTTGTTCTTTCCCCTTGAGCTTTCTGCAGTATTTTATACTTCTGTAGAAATGGTCAGCAAGGAGTTAATGCCATCTTCTCTCTGGAAATATATAGTCATGTTAAGATATACTCATTCTCTGGTCATGATTTAACTCCAAGTGGTAGATACCCCAAGAACTGGGACTCTAAGCATTGTGGAACAATGATGGCGGTGGTAAATATTCAATGAATAGTTTTTGGTCAATTGATAGGCTTCTTTTTTAGACTGCTTCAATCATACCACTTCCAATTTTTACTGTACTGAAAGCCAAATTAGTCATAGTATTCCATCTCCACTTTAGTGACTTCTGCAATCAGATTAAGTGATACAGCAGCTGATGTTGGGGGTGCAGTGGGTTAAGTTGCCACTTGCAAGACTGGAATCACACATCAGAGTTCAGGTTCCAGTCCTGGCTACTCTGCTTCTTATCCAGTTTCTTTGCTAATTTTCCTGGGAAGTACTTGTGCCCTGACACTCATGTAGGAGACCAGAATGGAGTTCCTGGATCCTGGATTTGGCCTGGCTCTGTCCCTCCCTGCTGTTGCGGCCACTTAGGGAGTGACCAAGAGATGTTTGACACACTCTCTCTCTCCACCTTCTTCTTGTCACTCTGCCTTTTAAATAATTAACTAAAGCTTTAAAAATTTAAATGTTCCCAAAACCAAAAGCATGTATGAGTATCTACCAGGTTTCTGGTAAATCTTTGGTTTTAGAGCTGCCTTACTTTGCCATTCATACATGCCTTATTAATTTTTATTTGGGATTTAGCTTGTACTGCAGTTAATCAAACTTAAGTTCCTTTGTAAAGGCCTTGATGAGACAGCAGAAATGTCAAAAGAGAAGAAGAAATCATGAGGTTCCATGGTCTTTTGATTTCCAATTGAAGAGTGTAGGGTAATTATAGGTCAAGTGCATGAAGAAATATTTTTTAGTCCCAAGAAACTTGCTGAAGTGGAATAGGAGAATCTTATCAAGAACACATTTTACCTTTTAAATATTTCATGGCTATTGTGAGGGTTTAAATAAAAGTATAATGATATTATATTATTTAATATATGGAATAATTAACTGAATATGAGCTTTATAGAAATATGGGTTAATAAGAGGGCTTTTTTTAGTCAGGCAGCCAGGCTTCCAATCTTAGCCCTGCCTTCTTGATAAACATAATTAATTTCTCTTAACCCCAATTTTATTATTTTCAAAATTGGAGATTATTTTCAATGTATGTTCTTTGTTGGGATGTCTTAAGTATCAATTAGAACAATAAATATAAAATGCCTAGCAAAGTTTCTAATTACAGGTTTTGTTATTTGAAAAGCAGACACAGACTGTGATCTTCCATCAGCTGATTTACTCATCAAATGTTTGCAACAGCCAGGGCTGGTCTGGGCTGAAGTTGGGAGCCAGGAACTCAATCTGGGTTTGCCATGATGGTGAAAGGCACTCACCTACTTATCTACCATAGGGTGCCTCCCAGAGTGCTCAGTAGCAGGAAGCTGGAGTGGAACCAGGAAAAGCTCAGAATTCCCAAAAGGGATGTGAGCACACAGCGATGTCTTCAAGACTGTACCAGATGCCCATCCTTCTACTCACAAACTGTGTATAGAAATCAAAGAGCAGGATTCACATGATGCAGTACATAGAGAAGGTAAGTTGGGGAGCCATTTCCTTTTGGAAAATCTTCTTTTCATAATGATTGTTAATTTTCTGAAGCAATGCTGTTTCATGAAAATAGTTTACCGAACTGCAAATAGCTGGAGCTTTGTTAAAAAAATTGTTGAATTTTAAATGATTTCTCAAATATCTTTATTCTGTGTAATATGTAAAGGTGGAAATTATTGAATTACATTGAGACTCATTCAGTTTCTGTGATTAATAAAGTTTGAGGTGGAAATTTTGTGTCATAAGAGATTATTAAGATCTCAGGACAGTATATCATATGTTAGTGGAAAATTCTAGAACAACAGTGCTGCAGCCTGTCATGTATAATTTACTTCTAAATCTAGCCTAAGAGTTTCTAATTTATATGCATGTGGTCTATGAATTTATACCTTTGATAAATGCTTACAATAATTTATAAATGTTTAATGTAGCTACTCCTTAAAGATTTATCTATTCCTGTTATTAGAAGCAGTTTTCTGTATTATCAGAAGATAACTTCACATAAACATTAAATTTTTCCAGAATTTAGATTGTATCTATGTTCTATTAGCAAGATATAAAGAAGAAGTGAATAAATACACAGTCCAAGATTATCAAACCTCGCTTTAACTGCTCCCACCCATTACTCTCATGGTTTCTTCTGTAATATGTTCTTCAGAAGTCTAGAGAGGTATTCTGTTTCAGAGCATTACCTCTCTTGAAGTTCAAATAGCTATGGAGGTGCTGAGTTTAGAGATTTACAGAGCTTGTGAGCATATTACACATATCATGAGGAGTCCTGCAAGGTTCTTATTTGATCTGGTGTTTTCCTGTTTTATTATATAACACTTATAGCTTAGGTATTTGTGTTTGTTGAAAAATATTTCAGGAAACTTTGATCTGGACTATAATTTCTCAGCCAGAAGCAATAAAAAAGTGAAATTGATTTTATCCAAGTCTTTACAGTTTATTTGGAATGAGAAACATTGGATTTGAGTCCTTAATCTATAATTTTATAGTTAGGTAGCATTGAATGAGTGATTTCATGTCCCCTATTCTTTAACATCAAGAAATGTCTGATACTTTTCTATAGTTTTTTATACCATGTAGGTGAAAGTAAATAAAAATGATATATAAAACCAATGGATGATATGGCTGACACATATATTCCCCATAGACTTATTGGGCCTTATATGCACACATTAAGGAATTTATGTATTCAGTATCTCAGGGCATAATAAATTAGAATTGGGAAAAATTAGAAAGTTACTGGACAGTTATTCAGCAGTGATAATGAGCAGAGACCCCAAAATCAAAAAGCAGACTGATTGTATTGATACATGGCATGATAATCAATGGTAACAGTTAAGAAATGGCAAAATGATGATTGGATTCTTGCATTTGAAAGGAAATGGGCTATAATGTTTTAGTGGGAAACCTGCAAATGCAGTTACTTTAATTTTGTTATCCATATATGAATATATGTTTCTTGATCTGAGGTCAAGACATACTGAGAGCTCTGTAAATTTCATTGTAATAAAATTTTTAGTATTAACTAACTTGTTTATTAATTTATTATTTAGAATAACTTATTCTCTGAACATCCTACATTACTAATATTGTGCACTTTTAAAAAATTATGCTTGCATAAAACTTAATATCAATTATATCTTGCATGAATATGTAGAAGTATATGTTATACGATATGTATATATTTTATGGTACATATATATTATACATATAACACATATTATACATATATTCATATAATACATATATTTTATGATATATGTTATATAACATGGAAATACATTATAAATATATAAAATATGTTATGTAATATGACATATAACATATGTTACTGCTTTTTAAAAGATTATTTATTTGAAAAGCAGAGTGATGAGAGAGAGAGGGAGAGAGAGAGAGAGAGATCTTCCATCTGCTGTTTCACTACTCAAATGCCAGCAATAGCCAAGACTGGGTGAGGTTGAAGTCAGAAGCCAGAAATTCCACTGGATCTCCTTGAAAATGGCAGAAACCTGGCTATTTGAGTCATCATCTGTTGTCCATCAGGCACATTATGGCAGAGCTATATTGGAAAGGGAGGCAGTACTTGATCCCAGGCACTCTTATATGGGATTCCAGTATCCTATGTAATGGCTTATTACACTGTGACAAAACATCCATCCAAACATATATAACCATGAACAATTAAAGTATGAGAATAGGATTTATTCACATGGAATATATTTATATTATTGAGTGAAGAAAACGGGCCCAAAAATTAGTGTTGACCTTAATCTTGGTGGTGAGTTCACAGTTAGCTTTTCTTTTATTGTACTTGCTTATCTTCACATACTAATTTTTCTCAATGAGCATTTTTATACCAACATAACCAACACTAAAAGAAAATCTTCCCTCTGTTGTGTCTGGACAAAATGGTAGATCGGAGCAAAAAGGGACCATCACATGAAATCACTCAAGGGCAGTAGTATGTGTTCTTTTGATGCCCAGATGCCTCTACATCCCTAACCCTCCCTGGACTTCCTCAGTGCCATAGTCTTGAGAGGATGGACTGTTTCAGCTCCAATCAATTCTTACCTGCATGGATTTTCTAAATGATGAGAACATATGCATCAGCAAAAATCTGAAACTCGTTGATCTTCATATCCCCACAGGACTTTGCAAGAAACTTCCAACTTGTATACTAAATAGTTTAGCAAAATCAATAAAATAAAAAGAAAATAAGAAAGGACCCTGTGAAAACTGTTAACAATTTGTAGACAATCTTTCATCTAGGCACTCCAAACAAAGGTAGTTCTAAGTTTGTTAATCATTATTTCGTTTCAACACAGCACTATCACTGAATAAATGGGATTATAAAATTATCATCATAGCACCTCATGCAGATTTATTTATTAAAGATTGGTTTATTTATGTATGTATTTGAAAGGCACAGTGACACACATAGAGGGAGGGGGAGAGAGAGAGAGAGAGAGAGAGAGAGAGAGAGAGAGAGAGAGAGAGAGAAAATCTTCCATCATCCAGGACTGGGCCAGGCCCAAACCAGGAAACAAGAACTCCATCTGGGTCTCCCACATGAGTGGCAGGGGCCCAAACATTTTGGCTATTCTCTCCAACCTTCCCAGGTGAATTAGGAAGAAGCTGGATTGGAAGTAGAACAGGGGCCAGAGCCATGGCTCACTTGGTTAATCCTCTGCTTGAGGTACCAACATCCCATATGGGCGCCGGGTTTTAGTGCCGGTTGCTCCTTTTCCAGTCCAGCTCTCTGCTGTGGCCCAGGAGGGCAGTGGAGGATGGCCCAAGTGCTTGGGTCCCTGCACCTGCATGGGAGACCAGGAGGAAGCACCTAACTCCTAGCTTCAGATTGGCACAGCGTCGGCCGTAGCAGCCATTTGTGGAGTGAACCAATGGAAGGAAGACCTTTCTCTCTGTCTCTCTTTCTCACTGTCTGTAACTCTGTCAAATAAAAAAAAAAAAGAAAAGAAAGAAAGTAGAACAGCTGAGATTCGAACTGACACTTTGATATGGGATGTTGGCATTGCAAGGGGCAACTTAACACACTGCACTGCTGTATCACAATGCTAGCTCCATCTTACAGGTGAATCTTGAAGGAATGAGAAATACTCATAAAATACCTATGAGGCATTGACTATGATGGAAGAATAACCAAGGAATATAATCCATCTGAGACAGCACTTACATCTAGGTAAGATGGAAATGACAAACTTGAGTTCTTGAGGAACTGTTTTTAAAAGAAATTTATTGATACAGTAGATTCGCAGGATGACAGAAAATGCATGTAATTTCTACAATATAATTCTCATCAATTCTCATGTTAATGTGATAGCCCTACAACAAGAACAGAATCAATGTAGTTCAGAGATACAATTCTAAGAATCTAATAATACTTCCCTTCATGCCTCCCTACCTCTTTCTTTGAGAAACTATTATCCTTCTCCTTTATTCAGACTTTGTTTTGTCAGAGATCATAGGCTAGATGTTTTCCTGTATCTTCTATGGAGAATTTTTCAGTCAGTGATTGTGTTTATATTTATTTATTTATTTTTATTTATTTATTTGACAGGTAGAGTTATAGACAGTGAGAAAGAGAGACAGAGAAAGGCCTTCCTTCCGTTGGTTCATTCCCCAAATGGCCGCTATGGCAGGCGCTGCGCTGATCCAAAATCAGGAGCCAGGTGCTTCCTCCTGGTCTCCCATGCAGGTGCAGGGGCCCAAGCACTTGGGTCATCCTTCACTGCCCTCCCAGATAGTAGCAGAGTTGGCCTGGAAGAGGAGCAAACGGGACTAGAACCCGGTGCCCATAGGGGATGCCCGCTCCACAAGGCAGAGGATTAACCAAGTGAGCCATGGTGCTGGCCCTTGTGTTTATATTTAATGATGAAAAAGGAGAGGAAGACTCTTGGGTTCATATAACTTTGATAATATTAATTCCTTTAATATTCTTGTGATTTATTGCACTTGGGAAATTATTGAATCATTAATATAACACTAGTATGAAGCTTTAGAGCTAGTAGGCTAATTATTGGTCACATGTGAATGGAATTATTTATTGACCTAAAATCATCTATGTCAGAAGGTAAGTATTTTCCAAGTGCAAGCAACTTATGTGATGCTTTTCATTTTTTAAAAGACCATATATTTTGTTGCCTCTTCAGTAATTGGTAAAGAGGGACTGCCTATCCAACATCATTCAAAACCTTGTATTAGGTTTTTATGCAGAGGTTTCTGTCCTTCTCCTTCTCTTTCATTTTAATTTATTCTTGCTGATTAAACAGGTGAAATGTGTGTTTTCCATAGTAACTCTAATCAGAGATGGCCCAAAGCATACTTTCTTTTCTTAACTCATTTGTTTTATTTTCTGCAGTTTTCCATGTATATCCTTTTCAGATTTTCTTTAATTTTGTTTTGCTTCATTCTATCGTGCCTCTATTTATAATTTTTTAAAAAATTTATTTGTTATACAAGCTTCATGTATTTTCTATATACAAATATAGAAACATAGTGATAATTCCCACAAACCCTCCCTCCCGCCCATTCTCCAACCCTTCTTCCTCCCCTTTCTCTCACTCCCACTTTTAATTTTTATGAAGATGCATTTCAGTTTACTTAATGATTGCAAAATTAACCCTACACTAAGTAAAAGAGTTCAACAAATGAAGACGAAAGCACTGCTCCTCAACAGAACAGACACGAGCTGTAAGCAACCATCAAATCTCAAAATGTCCATTCCACTCCAATACATTAATTTTAGGTATTCTGTTAGATCAGGAAAAATGCATGATATCTGACTTTTTGGGACTGGCTTATTTCACTAAATATAATGGTATCCAGTTGCATCCATCTTTTTGCAAAAAACAAGATTTCACTTTTCTTTTTTATAGCTGAGTATTACTCCATAGTGTATATATATATTTTACAATTTATTTATGAGAAGAAAGAGAGAGCTCCCATGCATAGGTTCAGTCCCCTAATGCCCAGGGCTGGTCCAAGACTAAAGCCAGGAGCAGGTTCTCCATTCAGAAGTCCATCATAGATGTCAGCCATTATTGTTCCATTAGCATGAAACAGGGAGGTCTACATTTGTAGGAAGCTGGACTTAGGATCCTGAGCTAGGTATCAAACTCAGGTATTCTGGTATGGGATGTGGCCATCTCAGCCAGTTGGCCAAGTGCACATTCCCCTTTCTTTTATCAAGTGTTCCTCATCTGTCTTTATTCTCACTGAGTTCTTCATAATAATTCTCATTTCCCCTGCAAATCACCTGCAAGGGTCCTATTTTCTTATTGTTTCTTTCCTGAGGGGTCTAACAGGTACTCCACACACCCCTCTAACTGTTTTTTTTTTTTTCTGTCCCAACATCTTCCCTTTGTCTGATACCCCAAGGAACTGCTTTGGCCCTCTTATCCCAGGATGTGTTTGAGACTCACTTGGATTTCTTTGGAGTTAGCAGCAGAAGAATGTATCATTTTGAGAAAGAGACATGAGATCATAAAATTAGTGCATCTTGTGGACTGCTTAGCTGAGTTCTGAGTTCTTGGAATCAGGAATTGGTCAGTCTGAAGGAGAGGAGTTTGATTGCAGAGGCAAGGTTGATGTGTGAGGCCTGCTTGGGTAGGTAATGTAACAGAGTGTACGCTGAAGCAATAGACAGTGTGCAGCTTTGCAGGTTCTGAGCTGATTAGATGTGTTTTAATGTGGAGAAAGATGATGCTAATTATAGCAGGGCAAATTCCTGTCCACTTCATCATTCAAATTAGGCTGTATATTATTACTACGCAATGAATTCACTACATTTTTTGCTTTGATTACAATCTCCTCTTTCTTGAAATCCCTTAGAAAACTCTGGCTACTGCTCTGTGCATGCCTAAACTTCTCAAGCACCTTAGCTGACACCAAATGAAAGCTCTAACCTCTCTCTGTACCCTGATTCCAACTTTTCTTCCATTACATTTTTTTTGTACATTTATTTGACCATTTCTCCCAAGGTATTTTTCTCACTTTTGGGGAGAATTAGTCCTGCTTTTCCAGGAGGATTTACCTAATTCATACAGCCCTAGCCATAATTCCCAAATTTCTGATACCTTTGTTCAATTTTACCTTTAATCTTATGTCTTTCTTGCAAATTCATTTCCATCTTTTCCTCTTTTAGTATTTATTACTGCATTAGCTCTGTGAATTAATCTTACACTTGTCCTATTGATCTGTAAGAAACATTAGTTTTTGATAAGGGCATAACTGAGGTATTTAGAATTTTTAAGGGAGCAGGCCTTGTGCCTCAGCAGGATATGCTGCTGCCTGTGTTTGAGAGTCTTGTCAAGCCCTGGGCACTCTGCACTTCTGATCCTTCGTCCTGTTAATGCATCCGGGAACGAGTTGTTGGCGATCCTGCTTTCTGATTCTGATCACTCCTGTGGGAGATTTAAAGGGGATTTCTGACTTTTGTCTAACTTCTGGCACAGTCCTTGATTTGGAGAGTGAATCAGCAGATGTAAGATATATTTCTCTATCTCCCCCGCTCTGTCACTCTGGCTTTTAAATAAATAAATGTTTTTAAGAATTTTATGATTGAAACAATCAGTACTTTTATTGATATAAGTAAATAAATATAGAAGACTGACATTGGAATAATTTTGTAATATCATGTTAAATTTTTGAGTAGGTTGGGCCTGCGCCGTGGCTTAACATTTCACAGGTTGCCAAAGCTCAGTCACTAACACGTTAAATACACAATAGATTTTTGCTAAATGATCTTGAAAACATTGCTATCCATTTTTAAAATTCGCAGTGCTTTATTAAACTGACTGATCAGAAGTATTCACCATTGTTTGAAAACTGTTA
Organism: Lepus europaeus; assembly: GCF_033115175.1. Taxonomy (NCBI): domain Eukaryota; kingdom Metazoa; phylum Chordata; class Mammalia; order Lagomorpha; family Leporidae; genus Lepus; species Lepus europaeus. The sequence continues at coordinate 118,595,026 of NC_084829.1, forward strand.
AAATAATTCTTGTTTGTTTTGTAGGTAATACTTCTAATGACATAGGTGGTTCATTAGATCCTAAACCATATATGCAAAATATGTCCTTTTTCCCATGAAACTAGTCTTTGTGATTAGCTTTAAACCTAAACAAACAAATAACTAAAATAAGCAATTACTTGTTACATTGTCAGACTTATTTAACTCTTTACATTATAATTTCATTGCTTTTATGGTTTTGTTATTTATTTTTGGTCCTATTTATTCTTATTTTATATTTGGTTTTCAGTTCACACATAATAATTGTACGTGTGGCATACAGGTCATTGTAATTGGCATATCCATCACTTCAGATTTTTATCATTTCTTTGTGTTGGGAACATTCATCCTATACTACATTTAAGTGTTGTCAACCATAGTTTCTCCATTGTGCTATGTAGAACATTAGAAATCATTCTTGTTAACAAACTGCCCTGTACTTCTATATCTGTTAACCAATCTCTCTCCAGTTCCCTGATCTGGTAACCACTTTCAGCCTTTGGTAACTGCTATTTCACTTCTGTGCTTGTATGAAATCACACTTTTAGCTTCCAAATATAAATGAGATCATATGTTATTTGTTTTTCTTCTATGCCTGGTTAATTTCGCTTAGCATAATATCCTCAGTTTATCTATGTTACTACAAATGACAAGATATCCTTCTTTTTAAAGATTTCATAGTTTTCCATTATGTATTTCTTTATCCATTCATCTTTCAGTTGCTACCTATGTTGATTACATATCTTGATTAATGTTAATAGTGATGCAATGAACATGTGAATATGTACATCTCTTCAACATATGTATTGATTTTCTTTCCTTTGGGTAGATATATTGGAATTGCTAGTTCATATGGTACTACCATTTTTCACTTTGTTTTTATGAACTTCTGTAGTATCATGATAGTACTAATTTATAAATCCACCAACAGTATATGGGAGTTCTCTTTTCCACATATTCACTAGAGTTTGTTATTCTTGGGTAGTTTAGTGTTTATTATTTCGAGCTTTTCTGATAATAACCAATCTAATTGAATGAAATCATATCTCATGGTGGTTTGGATTTGTGTTTCCCTAATGAAAAATGATGTTGTGAACTTGTTCATATAGTTTTTGACCACTTGTAAATCTTCTTTTGAGAAATATCTATTGGATCCTTTGTCTATTTTACTTAGATTATTTGTATTTTTTGTGTTGAGTTGCTTGGATTATTTATATATTCTGAAAATTAATCCCTTGTTAGACAAATGGTTTGGATATAGATTTTTTTATCTGCAGGATGTCTCTTAACTTTTTATTGTTTATTTTGCTGTACAGAAACTTCCCAGTTTGATATAATACCATTTGTCAATTTTTGTTTTTGTTAATTGTGCTTTTGGGGGAATATCCCAATAAGTTATTCCCAGATGACTGTCCTGAAGTACTTACCCTGTGCTTTAATTTCATTGCTTTGTAAATTGGAACTTCATATTTCAGACTTTAATCCATTTTGAGTTGATTTTTACGTATGTTGAGAAATCAGAATCTAGTTCCTTTTTCTGCATGTGGATAGCTAATTTTTCTAGCACTAATTATTGAAATATTTGTCTTTCTTCAATGTATATGTTCTTGATGCCTTTTAGACAAAAGTAAAGTAATGTATTTATTTGGATTTATTTTGTATACTTTACCTCTCTTTGTATCTGGCTTTGTAATAGAACCATGCTGTTTTGGTTACTTTGGTTCTGTAACACACGCATTTTTGTAGGTATTGGGCGGTCTCTAGCTTTCTTTCCTGTTAAATATTGCTTTGGATTTATGGGTTGTCTGTGCTTCCATAAAAAATTTAGGAATGTTTTGACTATTTCTGTGAAGAATTTCATTAGTATTTTGGTAGGGGTTACATTGAATCTGTAGATTCCTTTGGATGATGCCCACAACAGTTCCAAAAGCAGGACACATTCTAGGAGTGGGTCTAGTGTTGAGATGGCACCGAACCAAAGCAGTTTAGGTCACAGAGGTTGGGAGTGTACCATGTAGCCTCCTTTTCTATGGCAATACACATGTGAACTCTGGACAGCTCTCTAAACTGTGCTCAGTGATGTGGGGGCTGTGGAATCTCGTCTGCAGACTCAGGGGAGATCACTGGGAGTCTGCAGCCTAGTTTTCCTCCATTAAGAAGTTCATCTTACCTTCAACCCTATAGGGGTAGGAAGAGGCAGAATGCCTCACCCTTCTCTCCGTGGTATTCTCTTGAGTTTTCACACTCTACAGGAATCTTGCCACTCCCTCGTCACTCTTTGCACACTTTTTCTGTCCCTCCAGTCACATTGCATTTGTTTATTCTTCCTTGTTTGTCCCCTTTGTTTGGGGGGAGAGAATTATAAATGACAGGAAACTCTATTTTGTGATATTCCTGACATCATTCCCCTGTTTCATTCTGCTTTCATTCAATTTATAAAATCGTTGAGGCATTTTAGTTGTGTAAGAACTATATTGGCATAAAATCTTTTTATATTGATACATATATATGCAATATATTAAAAAAACTTAAGTAACATTGGGCTGTCAGATATTTTTTTCCCTGAAAGAATTCCCATACAATATTCAAATTTGAAATTATTGAATTAAATACCTGCTTTTCTAAATGAAATTTTGTTATTGATTTATTTTACTTCAATTTTTGGATAATTTCCCATATTATTCATGTGCACTTAATGTTTAGCTATTCTGTGATATATTTTCGTAAAGGCAGAGTACATTTTTACGAGTTTTGTTTTAAACAGCTAAGAGACTTTCTCTCTTTGTGTGTCTATTTCCTGATCCTTTGCATGTAGATTTCAATCTTTTATCTGAAAGCCTGAAGGTAGTTGGTCAATTCTCCTGCTTTGAATGCTATTTCAATGAGGCCAAGCTTGTGGTCTCCAGATGTGTATGTGCATTGTTTCTATTTGTAGTTTTTCATGGCAGAAATCAGCTGGTCAGCCTCCTGGAGATACTGACCTAGAGTTCATTGTGCAACAGGCACAAATAATTCAACGTAGCTACTAAAACAATTTACAGTTCAAGACCAAAAACATTCAATTGGACTTAACAGTAAACTGATGATAGCAGCATAAATTACACAAAATTATTCATACAGAATGTAGAAACAGGGAATTAGAATGTAGAAACAAAATTTTCCTTAAAATTCTTTCCAAGTACCTATGTATATTATTTATTTTTTGAAGATGTATTTATTTATTTGAAATACAGAGTTACAGAGAGGTAGAGGGAGAGAGAGAGAGAGGTCTTCCATCTGTTCGTTCACTCCTCAGATGACCACAATGGCCGGAGCTGCGCTGATCTGAAGCCAGGAGCCAGGAGCCAGGAGCTTCTTCTGGGTCTCCCACGTGGGTTCAGGGGCCCAAGTACTTGGGCCATCTTCTACTGCTTTCCCAGGCCATATCAGAGAGCTGAATTGAAAGTGGGAGCAGCTGGGACTCGAACTGGCCCCCATATGGGATGCTGGCACTGCAGGCAGCAGCTTTACCCATTATGCCACAGCGCCACCCTCCTGTATATATTTTAACTTACATGATACATTGGGGCAAACATTTGTACTAGTAATTAGCATGCTGGTTAAGATGCCCATGTTCCTTCTTGGAGTACTTGAGTGTGATACCTGGTTCTGGCTCCTGAGTCCATTAGCTTCCTGCTACTGTAGATTCTGGGAGGCGGCTGTGATGACTCATGTGACTGGATTCCTGCCACCCATGTGGGGACCTGGATTGAGTTCTTAGCTCCCATTTTCAGCCCTGGTGAAACCTTCGCCACTCTGATCATTTGTGGAGTCAATTGGAGGACAGAAGCTTTCTCTGTCAGTCTGTGTCTGTCATTCTGTCTGCCTATCCCTCCCTCTGCTTCTCTAATGAAAATAAAGCCATAAATTAATATTTACAGAATATGCCACAATGCTGGCCCCTACTGGTTAATTTTATGTGTCAACTTGGCGAGGCTGTAGAATCCAGTTCTTCAAACAAAAAATAACTGTGGAGGTATTTTGAGTTCTGGCTAATATTATAGCCAGTTAATATTAAGTAAAGGAGGTTATCCTTGCTAATGTGGATGGGCCTTATTCAACCAATGGAAAGGCCTTAAAAACAAAACTATTATTTCCCTGAAGAATAAATTCCTATTGAAAATGAAAACAATGCTTGCCCAAAAGTTTGTAGTCTGAGTCTGCCCTACAAATTTCAGATAGGCCAGCTGACAATCTCCTAGACAATTCCTTGAAATATATATATTTCACGGGTTGATTTTGTAGCTCCCTGCTAATGTGCCTGGGAAAGCAGTAGAAGATGGCCCAAGTGCTTGAGCCTCTGCCACCCACATGGAAGAAGCCCCTGGTTCCAGCAATTGAGACCATTTGAGGAGTGAACCAACAGATAGATGATCTCTATTAAATAAATAGATAAATCTTTCAAAACAAAAAAAGCTAAACAGCAGAGTCTCTAATTCTGATCAGAGTCTTCACCTGCTATTGGTGGGAACAAAGCTCCCTGTTTTCTCAGAATATGCTTTCGTAACCACGAAGAGAGGCATTCACGTTTATTTGAACTATTACACCCAGACATTCTTCTCTTCTTTTAGTGGCTGTTAGCTATCACGCCACAGCTATCTTTAGATCTCTTGTATTTTCACGTCTCACCTAGAGGGGCTGATCTTCCAAGTCTCTTTTCTCCATATTTATTCTGTATCTTCTTACCTCTGTCAGAATATTGGCTGCTTTGGCTCTTTACCCAATAGGGTGACCCTAACCTTTATTCACAAAATATTTGAGTCTTTTGAGGTCATACTTTAACCTTTGTTAGATTTATGGAGATCCTCATAAACATTATTATGAGAGTAAAGAGAGGCACTCCAGTGAACCCATTGCATTTCCCACACAACCTTCCTTATCCCCAATCTGTAGCAGCAACACAATCATCCCTTGGCAATTGGGATAGTCTACTCCAACAATTCTACAAGCCACTTCTCTACTTGTCAATGGATTGATGTTACCCAAATGTAGCAAGTTAGCAGCAAGTTAGCAGAGGGTAGACTTAGCTTCTAATATAAAACAATTGTGATTTTGTTCCTAGTAGAAAGAGTCATATTCTTAAAAATCATAATTATAAATTCTGTAGGAACAAAGAGGAAGTTATATAGCATGGATATTATAGGTTTAATACTTATTGGTTCCTGAATTTGAATATGCTATACAATGGGGAAACAATGTCATTTTTTGATGAATGATTTAAGGTAACTTAAATGCATTTTTCTCATGTGGTGCCACAGCTAAGTTTTCATTAGCTCATCTGACTATGAGACATGTGGTGATACCAGTGAATTCCATGAGTATGAGCCCATTGCTTCATTGATCTCATTGTTAAACAGGCATTTGCTAAGTCCATAAATAAGGGGGTGTACTGGATTCCTAAGGCCACTGTAACAAAGTACTAAAAATTGGGTGGCTTAAAACAATAAAAAATCATTTTCACATAGTTCTGAAGTGCAGAAATCTGAAATCCAGGTGTTGGTATGGTTGTGATTTCTCAAGGGTTCAGAGGGAGAATCTGTTCCAGAGTTTAACTTTGATGTCATTGCCAGTCCTTGAAGTTCATTGATTTGTAATTGCTTAACTATAATCTCAGCCATGGTTACCATGTATTACCTCTCCATGTATTCACACAATTTTCTAATAATGACATCAGTCAAAGTTGATGAATGGCCCAACTTACTCTAGTATGGCATCATGTTAACTAAATACATCTGTCATGATCCTACTTCAAAATAAGATCACATTCTAAGGTGCTGGGGATTAAGATGCTTTTTTGGAGGGGACACAGTTCAACACATAATAGGATAAGAAATGCTATGTATTGTGGGGGCTGCAATCTGCATCTGGGATAGGTATTTAGTTTCCTGCAGACAAAACACTTCCTCCACTCCTATATAGAAAGGATATAATGTAATCCAACTTCTCCTAGGTAGCTAAGTGTCCTCAGGGAAATTCGGGCCACATAAGAGCTCATCATCAGCTTCCATGGTTGACAGTTTGGGCAGCTAGCAACTGTGATGGCCAAGCTTTCATGGGAAAGAGAAAATCCATGTTGCTGAGTCATGTTGCTATTGTCTGAATATTTGTGTCCCCCTCAAATTCATATATTTAAATCCAACCCTCAATGTGATGATCTTAAGGGTAGGGTTCTTGGCCGGTGCTGCAGCTCAATAGGCTAATCCTCCGCCTTGCGGTGCCGGCACACCGGGTTCTAATCCCGGTCGGGGCACCGGATTCTGTCCCGGTTGCCCCTCTTCCAGGCCAGCTATCTGCTGTGGCCAGGGAGTGCAGTGGAGGATGGCCCAAGTGCTTGGGCCCTGCACCCCATGGGAGACCAGGAGAAGCACCTGGCTCCTGCCTTCGGATCAGCGCAGTGCGCCGGCCGCAGCGTGCTGGCTGCGGCGGCCATTGGAGGGTGAACCAACGGCAAAGGAAGACCTTTCCCTCTGTCTCTCTCTCTCACTGTCCACTCTGCTGGTAAAAAAAAAAAAAAAAAAAAAAAAAAAAAAAAAAAAAAAAAAAAAAAAAAAAAAAAAAAAAGTAAGGTTCTTTAATTGGTCATAGGTCATGGGAGGAACTCCCATGAAAGGGATTAGTGATTTTGTAAAAGGAGATTGAGGGAGTTTGTTCTCTTTCACCAGGCAAATACATATGGGAAGGTGTCATCTGTGATTGAGAAAAATGTCCTCTACCAGACACCAAATCTGAAGCACATACCTTAATTTTAGACTTTCTAGCTTTCAGAAATAAATTTATATTTTTATAAACTATCCTGTTTATGGCATTTTCTTATAGAAGCTCAAACAGACTAAGTTGCTGATATATAGTCTCCAAGCTAACTACCATGGTCACTTTTAGAAAAGACTAGATTCTCTGGCTAAGGAAACTGAATGGCAGATATAGTAGGAAATCGCTTGGTCTCTCTATTAAGAGACCAGGAGAAGCACCTGGCTCCTGCCATCGGAACAGCGCGGTGCGCCGGCCGCAGCGCGCCAGCCGCGGCGGCCATTGAAGGGTGAACCAACGGCAAAGGAAGACCTTTCTCTCTGTCTCTCTCTCACTGTCCACTCTGCCTGTCAAAAATAAAAAAAAAAAAGACTATTCTGCAGTGGAATCCCTGTGGTAGGCTTTATATAACTGATAGGAATATCCTAATATTCTGTGATAATTCTAAGAAAAATATTTTTTAAATATTTTATTTATTTATTTATTTATTTATTTGAGAGATAGAGTTACAAACAGAGAGAAAGGTCTTCCATCTGCTGGTTCACTCCTCAAATGGCAGCAGCTGCCAGAGCTGGAGTGATCTGAAGCCTTGAGCCAGAAACTTCTTCTGGGTCTCTCATGTGGGTGCAGGGGCTCAAGCACTTGAGCCATTTTCTACTGCTTTCCGAGGCCATAGCAGAGAGCTGGATCTGAATAGGAGCAGCTGGGACATGAACTGGTGCCCATATGGGTTGTCGGTGCCACAGAGGGGGAGGCTTAGCCTACTACAGCACAGCCCCAACCCACAGACAAATATTAACAAATTTCTTCTGCAGAAATACTTGCCATCCATTCCCTAATCTTGCTTTTCCAAATCTTTGATGAAATGTACATCCATTAGCTTCTCTCAGGAATCATTGTGGATCCATAAAGCATGCCATCTCTTCCCTCTACTAAAATTCTGTCCCCTGAGAATATTTCCATTTTGGACTGACTTCCATAAAAGGGCTAGCATGTACAATTACTTGCCTTTGAATATATTCAATGTCCATCAGACAGATAGTTTTTCCTTCTTGACTAATAGTCATAGATAACTTCCCATGATGCCACAACTGTAGATAGAGGAATTTGTTGACACAGCAGCAGGAGTAGGTACTTTGAACTCTAATTGTGCTTAGATAAGTTGTTTAAATTTTCTGAATCTTCTCTGATCCTGTTAGGTATATTCCATGTCCATTTAATCATTTAATGGTCTATACATCTGCTTTTAGGAGGTGACTGATCAGATCATACTCAACTTATGATGAGCAGCTCAGATAATATAGTCCCCTGGTTGTTGTGCTCAGATACTGTCCAGTTGTACCAGAATCTCATAGGAAACAAGAAATAGGTTCAAAAATGAAAAATTATGGTTTCATGAAGAGAGTTGATACAAAATACTCAAATCTATAGTGTTTCCCTTGTATGCAAATATCATAAGCTCCAAAAACTGCTTCTATTTAAAACAGAGTATTCAAGTATTGCTAAGATATACTAGCTTATCAGAACTAAGTGATGAGGTACCTAACACCACAATCCCATAATGTACATATTCTTGGTTTGAGCAGCACCACTCAGAAATTACTTCTCTATTCATGATAGATAGCTCAAGCTGCAGTTAATACTTAATCTCTTTGGAGAGGGCATCTGCATATGTTCTAGAATATGCTCAACTTGGCGGGATTCCAAAGCTTTGTGGGTTTAACCTTCTATTCACTAGAACCCAAGTGTATTACTAAAGCATCCAGCTGCTTGTGATCTCCTCCTTCTCAAGTCTGATTACTATAATGTCATCAGCAAAATGTATTAGAACAATGTTTTCTTAAAAAATAATTAAAAAAAAATGGGGCGGGTGCCGTGGCTCACTTGGCTAATCCTCCGCCTTGCAGTGCCGGCATCCCATGTGGGCGCCAGGTTATAGTCCCAGTTGCTCCTCTTCCAGTCCAGCTCTCTGCTGTGGCCCAGGAGGGCAGTGGAAGATGGCCCAAGTGCTTGGGCCCCTGCATCCACATGGGAGACCAGGAGGAAGCACCTGGCTCCTGGCTTCAGACAGGTTCAGTGCTGGCTGTAGTGACCATTTGGGGAGTGAACCAACAGAAGGAAAACCTTTCTCTATGTCTCTCTCTCTCTCTCACTGTCTATAACTCTAACTGTCAAATAGATAAATAAATAAAAATTAAAAAAGAACAATATTTTCTGGGATTTCAACATGATCAAGATTCCTTTGGACCATACTGAGAGATCACAGATTGTTGACACAATCCTGAGGTAAGATACTGAAGATATAATAATGTCCCTACTAGTTAGATAAATATTAAAATATTAATTTCTTCTGATCATTTTTACTAATTCAGATGAAAAAAAAAAAAAACCAAGCCAAACCATTTCCTAAGTCAAGAACTATACTCCAGGAGCCAGTACTCTGTTGATTTTCTCCAGTAAGGATCAGCTGGATCAGTGTTAATGGTTGTGGAACCAGTGCATCAGGGTCAGGGTAAATCATCCATGTGGCATTGTACAGCTAAACTGAAGAGTTGAGTGAGCATGGAACAGGAATCATCATCTCTAAGTCTTTCAGTCCTTGATAGTAATACTTATTTCTTCATTTTCCCCAGGGGTACAATACTTCTTTTTGTTTGCTATTTGACATGTAAAATTCCAGGGACTCCACTTGGCTTTTGCCACATGAATGGCATTTACTTCATGGGTCAGGGAAACAATGTGATGATGTTTCTAGTTATTAAGTGTGAATATTTCAGGCAAACTCTAAGGAATATGGGAAATAACCACCAGAGAAGAATACAGCCCACTTACCTCTCTGAGATTGAAATAGGCCAAGACTCCATTTATTTTCTTGCCTTGTGCCTATATAGTAGAGCGCCTAGTTTTGGGTCCTGGCTCTGTTCCTGATTCTAGCTTCCTGTTGATGTGCACCCTGGGAATCAGTGGTGATGGCTCAATCAATTGAGCCTCTGCCACCGATATGAGAGCCTTAGGTTGAGTTCTTGGTTTATGACTCATTTTTGGCCCAGCATTTTCTGTTGTGGGCATTTGGGGTGCCCGGTTGAACCATTGTTGGGAGAATTGTACATTTGCCCTTCAAATACATAAATAAATGACAGCAATAAGCTTCTAATGCCATTATATCTTTATGGTTTATTGTGGTTATTTTACCAACCTCATCTTCCAAATTTAGCATTGCAACTGGCCTTGACCACTCTGATCATTCCTCATTATTGAGATGAGGAAGTCCAATACTTTAGGATTGTTTCTAGTCTACAGCGCATAGTCATTACAGAAGAGTTTAGGGATACATTCTTTTTGCTTGGGGGAAGAAAGTGTGCAGGAGTCCCTCCTGTTGGTGTGTTAAGAGTGTTCTGTGCTACTTACACATAATGGCTTTCTTACCTCCCTGTTTTTAATTTTCCCTCTTTATGCAAGGTGAGTCCCTCACAGTTCAATCTCATTACTCTCGGGTACTTTAGGTCCAGGTTTCAGCAAACTGTTAGAGCCCATCTCAAGTGCTGTCGTTGACATATGGGAGTTCTTCAAAAAATTGATGAAAAATGTGTGCATCTCTTAATTCCATTTTCCATGAACTGTTTGAAGGTAATTCATACCTACACTTTCAGGTGATCTTTCTCATATTGATAAAATATCCTTGAATTTCATTTTGTCTCTTTAATTTAACCCCTTTGGAAAAACTATATGTGTTCCTCTTCTATCTTCATTTACTGATGATAAAATTTGTCAGTGTCTTGGCATCCCTTTGGTGGAGGACCTATCTCATCCTTAAATATTCCTTGCAATTGTCCTTCTGGCTATGTAAGCATTGAAGAATGGTTGGGGCTAATTTTGAGGAGAGTGGGAATCTTCTTGTAAGACAAGGGCTGCTGCTGAAATCATTGAAAGTGGTGTTTGCAGAAAGGCTGGAAGGATTCTTTCAACTCTCAAGAAAGATTCAGGAGGTTTTGAACATTCAAGGTAAGACCCTCATTTCTAATCTCAAGGTGGCACATTTTCTTACCAATGGCTCATCGTAAAAAATCTCTTATTTAACAGTTGGTGCCTGGTTATCATGAAGTACTACTGTTTTAGCAACTCAGCTAATACCATTAGGCTTTGATCCAGATTATCAGTTATGTTTGCCCTGAATATACAAAACGAGAAATATGTTTAAAGGTGATTAATTCTTCTTCATGCCCTGAGTTGAAAGTTCAAGGCACTAAGTTTGCATCTTTTTATATTTGTAAACTCTACAAAAGAGAGAGAAGCAGCCTAGAACCTTTATCACCATAATGATCAAAAGATGTAGGTGTGTGATTTCAAAAGATGTAGATGTGTGATTTGAAAAGATTTGCCCTCCATTGCTTATTCTCACTTACACCCCCAAGTAAGGAAATCATCTATATATTTAACAAAATGGTAGGTATGTAATAAATACTTGAATTTTTTTAATATTTAAATTCATTTTAATTCATCAAGGACTCAACTACTTGATCCATTACCTGGTGCATCCCATGGTGCATATTAACAGAAAGGATACAGGAATTAAGCTGGAACTTGAACCAAAGCACTGCAGTACAGGATGCGGGTCTTGCAAGCTGTGTCTTAACCATTATGCTAAATGCCTGCACCTTTTAATACTCAAAATTCAACCTGAGAGGCTATTTCTCAAGGTTGTTCTTGCCTTCAATTATTGCATCATTCAGGGTCCCAGCAAGAGACATACTACATAATGTTGGAATTCTGAGACAAATTTAATAAAAATATTAATTTGAGATGTTTAGTGTTAAACAGGATAACAAAGAGGGGTTGCGACATCCCTGACTAGCAACATTTGGAAAAGTATATGGTCTCTAAACTGGAAGGGGAAGAATAGTTCACAAAGGCCTCCAAGGGTGAAAGCCTTCAAGAAGGGGATACCTGGTGAGAACTGGAAGTCACATCTGCTGTTCAGTCTTAGCACTGGAGCAGACCAATAACAAGCCCATAACTAGCCTGCCCTCTCTTTTTCCTCGTCCTTCTGGATTTCCCATTAGCTGAGGGGATGCAGTATGCTAGTTCAACCTTCGCATGCAAACACACACACACACACACACACACCACAGATTGATGCCAGCCAGGGGTGGACGTCGGATGTCAAATGGAGAATAATTAGTGTTCTGATGGTGTTGAGAACTGCCTGTTGTATTAGCGAATTCAGAGGGAGTGGCCTGCTGTATTCAAGAATACTTATCTCCTTTAGTTTTATTCCTGGAAAATAAAGTGTCTTTTCAGGCTTGCAGTACAACTGTAACAATCTCTTTTCCCCACATCTCATCCCACTATGTCAGAAATTCTTTCCTATGGGCCTCATGGTCTCCAGGCAAATCAGGAAATGTGGTTAGAAGCTGTTTAAGTGTCCTTCAGAATTCTGACGGTGAAGGTGATTATAGATGGTTGTTGCACGTGGGAGCCTCTAGAGAGATTGTTACTAGTGCATCTGAGCCTGAGCCAAGATAACCTGCTAAAATACTGAAGTAAAAGAAAATTAAGGTGAGCATTACTTGGAAGCAAAATTAATTTATAATGTGATGTGGCAGCAGAAAAGCCAAATGCTTTTTGAAGACTTATATGAAGAATAATCACAGTCCTGAGTATTTTTTACCACACAATTCTGTAGCAATGCTGCAGACACTGCATCTGATTTTGAATGTCTGAGTTACAAAAGTTGCAGACATTTGGTGAACTGGTAGGAAGAAAAATGCACAGCTGAATAAAATAAAAGTCTTACTAGTAAATAATTATCTGTCCCCAGAAGAGTTAAACAACCAAAAGTTAAGTGGATTAATTGACTTGATTCTACAAGTAGGAAATAATTTTCTATGCTAAGAACTGTAAGGGAGTATAATATGTTTAAGATACATTTTATGCAGTACCATAGACTGTAGGGAAGATCTAGCTTGAGCATGAGAAAAATTACTAGAAACAACCACTCTGATATCAATAAAATAATCTTTTCCACACAAAACAGAGAATTTGTACTACACTAGTCCCTCTATCTGTGGTTTCATGTATCTACAGTCAACTGGCATTTTCATGCCTTGATGAGCCTTCTAATGTATAGTAGTTAACACAATGTGCATATCATTCACCACACTTCCTCTCTTCACATAGGCATCGAATCATTTTATATCAACACAAGAAGATGGGTGAATATGGTAGAATAAGATATTTTGAGAGACCACATTCACATAACTTTTATTATAGTACATTATAATTGTCCTATTTATGAATAATTTTTTTGGTTGATTTCTTACTGTAGCTAATCACGAATTAAACTTCATCATAGGTACGGATGTATAGGAATAAACAGTATTTAACATGGAGATTGGTACTATCAGTGATTTCAAGCTTCCATGGTAGATCTTGGAACATATGTTCTCCAGATTGGTGGGGGGTGGATGCTCTACATAGGAGAAAAACAGTTAATATATAGGATTGTGGAGGGAGTATTGATTGTTGCGTCATGAATAATTTGTTTAGTCATAGGTGTGCATTTCTTTCTATAATGCATCGTTTAATTCTGTAAAGGTGAAAATTCAAACTGTGGATAGGTGAGCAAATGAGGAAACAGAATCTCTACTTTCTTTCTATTTCCCACAAGCAGAACAAATTTAGCTGTATTTTGCTAGAGGCAAGTTTGCTGAACTTGAATAACCTTTACATTGATTGCTATAGACATTCAGGTAAGATTGCAAAGCTTTTTCTTTGCCATTGCCATTTCACACGTTGTAGGTTTTTGGTCATTGTGTCGATCTACATTGCTGGCTTCAGATATCTCTATTTGAGTAGCTCCTCTAAATAGAAACCACATCTACTGAAGTTATTGGATTTGTCATCACTGTGCTAGGTGGGAGGGCATGTAAACGTTGAAGGTAGAATATCAAGGTTTGAGTCTTGCCCATTTCCTAGCTGTGTGATATCAGGTGCATTTTTAGCTTTTATGGGCCTTGGTTTTCTTTTTCTGTAATATAGATTATTAATGCTGATAGTAATGATTTGAAAGTTTGGGACTAATGTATGTAAAGCATCTAATATGGCTGAGATATTTGGGGATTCAACAAATAGAAGCTGCTGTCATTCTTCTTCACCATCGTCTTCTTATTTCTCAATTAAGGAATCAATATAGCTTCCCTGTGGAAGCGGTGATGTTTCCAGGACAAGGAATGTTGGCAGGGCAGGGACTTATGTCTGTTGCCAGAGTTAGACACTATTTACCTAAAGCAGCTTCTTCATTTCTACTTCTCAGGATGGACTGATTCAGCACCCCCTGGAGACTTTAACTTCGTCCCTAATAAATGAAAAGTTTGAATCTGAAGTCAGGTAACATTTGCCTTAAAGCATTGTCTTAAATGGATTTTTCTTTCCTGCTTGAAAGAAAGTCAGGAAGGATTTATTATAAATGCTCTCAGGAGTCCTCTTCCAATATGCTACCCCTTAAAGAGATAGTCACAAAAATTATCACTGAATGCTACCTTAAAGATTGGAAAAGTGTCAGCAAAATCATTTTCCATATTTGAGATGAGTTTGATTATGCTCAAAATTAACCTAAAAACTTATATCTGATTAAATTAAGATTTGCATGTGAAGGTGTGGATAACAATTAATTTTTTAGAAAAGAACCAATTTCTAAAAAGTAGATACATTAGAAAGTGGTAACTGTAACTAATTATATTAGATAGCTATATAATTACATCTTTCAGTTCAGTATTCTTTTCAGAGATAATTTCACAAAATTATTTATAGGTTAGTTATTTAAATTATTTATATGTCACATTCAACTCAAATATCAATTCTAAATCTTATTCAGATAACATGAATACAGTTTTATTTTCCTTTTTGACATTTTATGGAATATTTGCATATCTTATTTAGGAGGAGTGGGTTTGAAAATGAAGAACAGTAATTTTGCTTTTCATGTGCTTCTTTTTTGCCTCTAGGATTATATTCCTTTGGGAATTGTTGAAAGAAGACAAAATCTTGCAGTTTGCAAGTCTGCTTCATCTATACCCCTTAGATACTATATATCTGCTGAGAAAGACTGCTTTCTATCTAGAGATTCTTCTTAAGTTCACCTTCTCTTTCAAACATAATAATATCATGTTGAATGAATAAATAAATGTTAGGAAATGTGAGTTTACCTTAGTGTGCGTGGTTAATTGTGGGTTTTCTCCCCTATTTTTAGAATTACTCATAAGCAGTTGTTGGTACAAAATGGCAAATTGGGAACTGTGTTGGACTTTTTATTAAAACTTCTAGGTTCTTTTCCCAGCAATTCAACTTATTTAACAGAATGTCTTACATGAGTCACCTAGATTTTCTGAACTTTGGTGACTTTATCTATCAGAGATGGAAATACCAAGCCCAGCCTGAGGTGGCTATGTTTGATTTGTCTGTAGTCAGCATCTATTTCCACTTCCTTTTTTTTTTTTTTTTCTGTCTTCTTGTCCTGCAGATGCTGGAATGCTAGAATATCTGTATTTTCCAGGCTCCCTTGATGTCAAGGTTTGGATGCCAATTAAATCCTCTCATTTAGAAGTATTTATTCAAGATTTCAAAGGTGAAAATTATATGAGAGACATATTCCTTAAGCTTTACTTATTTCTTCCAGGAAACAGGTTACAAAGACTTTGTTTTTTTCTCCATAGTGTTACAGCATCCATCTATAACTAGTGACCATGGAGGAGCAAAAACAGCAGTTTCTTCCTCTTCGCCAAATCACAGCTGTAGGTGACTTAATGGTGCCGGCAGCAGCCTCTTGCTTTGTACTTTCCTGTGTGGCGTCCCCTGGGTTCTTCCCCCAGGTACCCACACAACACCCTGCTCCCATCCAGACTTCTAAAAGTTTTATAAACACAATGTTTTGTATTGAACACATTTGTTTTTAAAATACCAAGCATTTTTCTATTTACAGTGTTGAATATGCAGGTTTTTTTTTTTTTTTTTTTTTTTTTTTTTTTTTTTTTTTTTGACAGGCAGAGTCAGACAGTGAGAGAGAGAGAGACAGAGAGAAAGGTCTTCGTTTTTTGTTGGTCCACCCCCCAAATGGCCGCTAGGGCCGGCGCGTTGTGGCCGGCGTGCTGTGCCGATCCGAAGCCAGGAGCCAGGTGCTTCCTCCTGGTCTCCCATGCAGGTGCAGGGCCCACTGCCTTCAAATATGCAGTTTAAGCTTTGGGAAGATCTATGGAATTAACCATGTATTTTAAGATGTTTGCTAAAATGCTATAAAGGCATAAAATTATTATGGTTAATACACAAGCACAGGATTTGCTGTGTTATTGGATTAGGAAAACTGAATTGAAAATACCCTTTAACATGACCTCAGTGATGCAAGGGACTGTGTTAAACTGGGTAACTCTTCACAGAAGGAAAGCCATAGTTGTGGGGTTTTTTTTTTTGTTTGTTTGTTTAAATATTTATTTTATTTATTTAAAGACATCGTTACAGAGTAAGATACATACACACACACACACACACAGAGAGAGAGAGAGAGAGAGAGAGAGAGAGGTCTTCCATCTGTTGGTTCACTCCCCAAATGGCCTCAACAGCTGGAGCTGAGCTCATTCGAGGGCAGGGGCTTGGAGCCTCCTCCAGGTCTCCTACACAGGTGCAGGGGACCAAGGACTCGCACCATCCTCCACTGCTTTCCCAGGCACATCAGCAGAAAGCTGGATCAGAGGTGGAGCAGCTGGGACTCAAACGGGCGCCTATGTGGGATGCCCTGCTTTAACCCACTGTGCCATACGACTGGCCCCAAGGTGCGTTAAGTTTTATGCTTACACCCCGGCAGTAGGGCCAGGGAAGAATGGATTGGAGATGCAGAAGGGTGATATTATGTTTCTCAAGCAATCTGGAGTGTGTGGAGAAGCATTTGGTCTTGAATGATTTCCTTGCTTCTAATCACTATTCCTTATTTCTACTGCCTCTGACTAGGATTTTCTGCAACACATGTGAATTCAAAGTCTGTAAAATCAGAATGTTGGGTTATTTCTTGCTCTCCTTTTTTTTTTTTCTTTTAAGCAAAGTCTCTTGGGAAACTTAAGATTAAAGGTTTGAAATTGTAAAATATTGAGCCAATTCGTAACGTCATTGGTTATTCTGAGATGCAATCTTAGCATATTTCCTCAAGAAATCAAATTATTCTGTTAGAAAATATGATGATTCTTGAAACATACCAGAAAAGTTATACATGCTAAATCAGCACTCCAGGGTTTCAAGATTTCTGAGTTATGATTAGCCTATATAACTGCTACCACTTATATAGATGCCTACAGTATTTGTGGCTTTGGATTTGTGGTGAGTATGGTGAGTTAATCATAATTTTTTCCTCATCATTGGGAAAATAAGATTTATAATCAGTGGACTTCTCTGATTAAACACAATCAATTTTAAAGAAAGATATTCCTAGAAGTATTCTGAGTTGATAAACACTTATTAAAAAGAATGTTAGCCTTAGAGTTGTAATGTTTGCATATTTATGCTGTTATATTCAAAATGGTGTAGAAGAGGTTTTGAATTGTAGCACACAATGGGAATTAGAAAGATCATATCTGGTAACCCTAATTAGATGTCCAGTGACTTCAACATTTGAAGGAGCAAAGTAGGACTTTACAGATTCTTTTTGCTAAATGAAACACATAATTGTACAAATTGTGTTGTAGTTTGTTTTTCTCCTGGAAAATTTTTTTTTCAAATATTGGCTTAAGCCACACTTATGAATGATGTAAGCCTACATGATTAAAGAGTATCCTCAAGAATTTTGGAACATAGATTGTTACTTAGGTGAATTAGAACACTGCCTGGACAACTGTTAATTTTAAAAATTAAGTTATAAGGCCAGCTCCGCGGCCCACTAGGTTAATCCTCTGCCTGCGCGCTGGCACCCTGGGTTCTAGTCCTGGTTGGGGCACCAGATTCTGTCCCGGTTGCTCCTCTTCCAGTCCAGCTCTCTGCTGTGGCCCGGGAAGGCAGTGGAGAATGGCCCAAGTGCTTGGACCCTGCACCTGCATGGGAGACCAGGAGGAAGTGCCTGGCTCCCAGCTTCAGATCGGCACAGCACACTGGCCGTAGCAGCCATTTGGGGGATGAACCAATGGAAGGAAGACCTTTCTCTCTGTCTCTCTCACTGTCTAACTCTGCCTGTCAAAAAAAATTACATTATAAAATGTTTTTATACCTTATTAATTAATGTAATAAATGTTGGGTAAAAATGAAATACTTAACCTCTATTAATATTTAAACATGTGTCATGTCTAGGTTAATTTATATCAATATCTAAATATTTATGTCTCTATCTAGGCCTACATTTGTATTTATTTCTAGGTCAACAATGTTTATAAATGTGTGCATATGTATATATATCCATAGATAAAAGAAATACTTTGTGACAAAATAGCCTTCACTTTTATTTTAAAAATTTTTTAAAAGATTTATTTTATTTATTGAAAAGCAGATTTACAGAGAGAGAGAGAGAGAGAGGTCTTCCGTCTGCTGGTTCACTCCCCAAATAGCCACAACAGCCAGGACTGGGCCAAGCCAAAGCCAGCAGCCAGGAGCCAGGAGCCAGGAGCTGCTTCTGGTTCTCCCACGGGGTTACTGGGGCCCAAGTAATTGGGCTGTCTTCCGTTGCTTTCCCAGGCACATTAACAGGGAGCTGGAAGTGGAGCAGCTGGGTCTCAAACCAGAACCCATATGGGATTCTGGTATTGGAGGAGGTGGCCCAACCTGCTATGCCAGAACGCCAGGCCCACACTTTTACTTTCTATTGCTTATGACCATCATGAATCTAGATGAAAACACATGGGTTCTCATGGAGCATAAATGTACACCATGTACTGAACTGCGAACTGTTGTGCAGAGAGGAGATGAGGTTCAGATGAAGAGGGAAGAAAAAGCACAATTATAGTGCTTTATCCCCACATCCCTTGAGTTGGATACCAACAGGGGAAGGGAAATATAAGAAGGTCCCCAAGGAGTGTGCAGATATCTGAGAAAAGGAGACAGATGTGCCACCTTCTGGCTGCAGATAAAGTGGCCGCTTGTCAGATGTGTCCCCTATGCCATCTTTCCCTAGTAAAGCAACAGAATTACTTTCATTGTTCATTTAAATATGAGAGAGGCCTCCAACCACCCCTATTCCTAGGGCATCACCTGGTCCTAGAATGTTATGTTAAAGAGTGTCTCCCAGTATTAGGATAAATGTGGATTTCATGGTTTACTGCAGAAAAGCGGGTGATGTACAAGCTGACAGGCAAAAATGGGAGAAAGGAGAAAGAAACAAAACGGCTGCTTCCATGTGATATCGTCCTTCCAGATTGTTGCTTGTAGCCAAATGTGTTCCCAGCTGTGCCCTTCCTGATGCTGACTGAGAGATGATACACTATCAAGATACTGTCAGCTGATCTTCACAATCTCTCCTCATACCCTAAGGCAGGTGCTTGATTGTCTGGAAAACTGAAGTCCAGAAAGAGGTGGGTAAAATATCTTAGATGCAGTATTGAAATAAACTGTAACTGATTAGACAAACTTAGTTGTCTATAAGTCAATAGATGGAGTAGAATCATAATTTAAGAAATTATTATGGTTCTGTGGCGTAGTGGGGAAAACTGCTGTCCTGTAGCGCTGATCCCAAATGGGTGTCAGTTTGAGTCCCAGATGCTCCACTTCCAGTCCAGTTCCCTGCTGTTGTGCTTGGGAAAGCAACAGAAGATGGCTCAAGTGCTTCGGTCCCTGCACCCACATGGGAAACCCAAAAGAAGTTCCTGGCTCCTGGCTTCTGCCAGAACCAGCTCCGGTCATTGCGGCCATCTGGGGAGTGAACCAGAGGATGGAAGATCTCTCTCTTTCTGTTTCTCCTTCTATCTCTGTAATTCTGTCTTTCAAATAAATAGATCTTTTTTTTTTCAATAAATTTGCTTGAAAGTCAGAGTTACAAAGAAGAGAAGGAGAGGCAGAGAGAGCGAGAGTGGTGTTCCATCTGTTGGTTCACTCCCCAGTTGGCCGCAAGGGCCAGAGCTGCGCCAATTCGAAGCCAGGAGCCGAGAGATTCTTCTGGGTCTCCCACGCAGGTTCAAGGGCTGAAGGACTTGGGCCATCTTCCACTGCTTTCCAAGGCCATAGCAGAGAGCTGGATCAGAAGCAGAGCAGCCGGGTTTTGAACCAACACCCATATGGGATGCCGGCCTGCAGGCAGTGGCTTGATCGGCTATGCCACAACACCAATCCCGATTTTTTTTTTAAGTAACTAAATTAAATTAATTAACATAAAATTTTCTGGTGGAGATTTAGAATAAGAAAATCATTATGTTAAATATCCAACTTTGTAAATATATAATATAGTCATGCTATTAAAATATAAAATTATTGATATTGTTCTATAGATGCAAATAATCTTTGCTTGCACATGTATTAGCATTGGCATTTTCAACAGGTATCTAATACTCATACATGAGTTTTTTTTTGAGATAAATGTTATTAACATTGCAGTCAAGTGCTTAATGCTCTGCTAAATAAAGAGATCAACAAGTGAAAAGATATCAGTTCAGCATTAACATAAGTAAGGTCTGTAAACATTAATCAAATGGAAAGATCACCATTTCACCCATTTGCAGTAATTTTAACATAATCACAGATCATTAAAACTATGTTAGTATAACATTCTTGACCATTGGTTTGACAAAGATATAAAACAAAGTTTAGCAAAAATATATTTGCAGCAATACTGACACACATAGGCATTTATCTTTTTAATTTTTTTTCTTTTAAGCTCCCATATATAAGGGAGATTATGCAGTATTTGTCTTTCTGTGTCCATTTTATTTCACTCAACATTTTGTCCTCAAGTTGCATCCATTTTGATGCAAATAGTAGAACTTTTTAAAAAGATTATTTAGTAAAAGGTGAAAGATTTATACGATCTGAAGAGAAACCAGAGTATTGTCCTGACTGTCGAGGAACAACTTACTACTTTATTCCTTTTAGTATTTTTTTTGTTCTACTAAATACCATTGGTTGAACTCTTTAATTAACACACATTATTCTTAGGTGTTTAAATTAACTAAAAAGTGATCCCTGTTAAATATAAGAGTGGGAATAAGATAGGGAGGAGATGTACAGTTCGGCACATGCTCACTCAGACTTTAATGGTAAAGCTAGAAATGTGCCAGGGAATTCCAATTCAATCCCATCAAGGGGCATGTACCAATGCCATCTTACTAATCAAAGTGATCAGTTTAAGTTCATAATTGATCATAATGATAGGATTAAGAGTCAAAGGATCACATAAACAAGACTAATGTCTGCTAATACTAACTGATAGAATTAAAAAGGGAGTGAACGATCCAACAAGGGAAGCAGGATACACAGCAGACTCATACAATGGCAGATGTCCTAAACAGCACTATGGCTTCAGAGTCAGCCCTTAAGGCATTGGGATATGGCTAAAAAGTCCATGAGAGTATTTGAGGTATGCAAAGGCAAGACACTGTGGCAAAAAAAAAAAAATGACCTAAATGAAAGATCTCTGTGAGTGAGATCCCAGCGGAAAGAACGGGCCATCAAAGAAGGAGGTATCTTTCTCTGAAGGGAGGAGAGAACTTCCACTTTGACTATGGCCTTGTCTAAATAAGATCGGAGTTGGTTAATTCAAGAGGCCTCCATAGCCTTGGCAGCTCATGACAAGAGCCTAGGGTGATTACTCATAAATAAGAGTGTCAATTGTTAAATAAAAAATGGGAGTCATTGTGCACCTACTGCCCATGTAGGATCTCTGTCTTTAATATGTTGTACTATGTGAATTAACAGTAAAACTACTACTCAAACAGTATTCTCTACTTTGTGTGTCTGTGTGGGTGCAGTCTGTTGAAATCTTAGTATATACTAAGTTGATCTTCTGTATATAAAGATAATTAAAAATGTTGCTTATAGTGTTCATTTCACTTAACAGGTTTCCCCTTTGGCACTCAGTTGTCACCGATCAGGGAAAACAAATGATATTTTTCTCTTTGGGACTGGCTTAATTCACTCAGCATGATGATTTCCAGATTCCTCCATCTTGTTGCAAATGACCGGGTTTCGTTGTTTCTTACTGCTGTATAGTATTCTATGGAGTACATGTCCCATAATTTCTTTATCCAGTCTACTGTTGATGGGCATTTGGGTTGGTTCCAGGTCTTAGCTATTGTGAATTGAGCTGCAATAAACATTAATGTGCAGATGGCTTTTTTATTTGCCACATTAATTTCCTTTGGGTAAATTCCAAGGAGTGGGATGGCTGGGTTGTATGGTAGGGTTATGTTCAGGTTTCTGAGGAATCTCCAGACAGACTTCCATAGTGGCTTAACCAGTTTGCATTCCCACCAACAGTGGGTTAGTGTCCCTTTTTCCCCACATCCTCTCCAGCATCTGTTGTTGGTAGATTTCTGAATGTGAGCCATTCTCACCGGGGTGAGATGGAACCTCATTGTGGTTTTGATTTGCATTTCTCTGATTGCTAGTGATCTTGAACATTTTTTCATGTGTCTGTTGGCCATTTGGATTTCCTCTTTCGAAAAATGTCTCTTGAGGTCCTTGGCCCATCTCTTAAGTGGGTTGTTTGTTTTGTTGTTGTGGATTTTCTTGATTTCTTTGTGGATTCTGGTTATCAATCCTTTATCTGTAGTATAGTTTGCAAATATTTTTTCCCATTCTGTCGGTTGCCTCTTCACTTTCCTGACTGTTTCTTTTGAAGTACAGAAACTTCTCAATTTGATGCAATCCCAAATGTTAATTTTGGTTTTGACTGCCTGTGCTGTTGGAGTATTTTCCAGGAAGTCTTTGCCTGTGCCTATATCTTGCAGGGTTTCTCCAATGCTCTCTATTTTGTTGTTGTTGTTGTTGTTCTAGTACTAGTGGTTGAACTCTGTAATTAACACACAATTATTTTTAGGTGTTTAAATTTTAACTGAAAAGTGATCCCTGTTAAATTTAAGAGTGGGAAAAAAAGAGGGAGGAGATGTACAATTTGGGACATGCTCTATCGGACTTGCCGCAAATGGTGGAGTTAGAAATGTGCCAGGGGATTCCAACACAATCCCATCAAGGTGGCATGTACCAATGCCATCTCACTAGTCCAAGTGATCAATTTCAGCTCACAATTGATGGCTCTGATAGGTCTAAGAGTCAAAGGGATCACACAAACAAGACAAGTGTCTGCTAATACTAACTGATAGAATCAAAAAGTGAGAGAAAGGTCCAACATGGGAAGCGGGATACACAGCAGACTCATAGAATGGCAGATGTCCTAAACAACACTCTGGCCTCAGAATCAGCCCTCAAGGCATTCGGATCTGGCGGAAGAGCCCATGAGAGTATAGTAGGCATGGAAAGCCAAGATATCATGGGAAAAAAAAAAAAAGACCTAAATGAAAGATCTCTGTGAGTGAGATCCCAGTGGAAAGAACAGGCCATCAAAGAAGGAGGTACCCTTCTCCGAAGGGAGGAGAGAACTTCCACTTTGACTATGACCCTATCGGAATAAGATCAAGGTCAGCGAACTCTAAAGGCTTCTGTAGCCATGGCAACTCATGACTAGAGCCTAGGGAGATTACTGACGCCATGAACAGGAGTGTCAAATTGTTAAGTCAGCAACAGGAGTCACTGTGTACTTACATCCCATGTGGGATCTGTCCTTAATGTGTTGTCTAATGTGAATTGATGCTATAACTAGTACTGAAACAGTATTTTTATACTTTGTGTTTCTGTGTGGGTACAAACTGTTGAGGTCTTCACTAATTATATACTGAATTGATCTTCTGTATATAAAGAGAATTGGAAATGAAAAAAAACAACCTGGTGTTAAATTGGAAATGGCATAGAAAATTAATTAATTTTTTAAAAAAACTATTATGTAGGATCTCTGTCTTTAATGTGCTGTACATTGTTATTTAATGCTATAATTAGTACTCCAATGGTAGTTTTTTCACTTTATGTTGCTATATGGGCAAAATGTTGAAATCTTTACCTAATATGTACTAAACTGATCTTCTGTATATAAAGAGAAATGAAAATGAATCATGATGTGATTGGAAGGGGAAAGGGAGCGGGAAAGGGGAGGGTTGCAGGTGGGAGGGAAGTTATGGGAGGGGGGAAGCCATTGTAACCCATAAGCTGTACTTTGGAAAATTATATTCATTAAATAAAAGTTAAAAAAATATATCATTTCAATTCAATTTTGTATGTAATATCATCTGATACTTTAGAATTTTATTTTCTTGTGTTCTTCGGCATGTACAATACTGTATATTTAATGTCCCCCCTTTTTGTAGACTTACCAGTGTCTGGATTATCATTTACCTTTTTATAAAGAGACATCTCCTATATTTAATTTTTTATGTGTAGGTGTTAAAAGATAATGAATCAAAGTTAGACTTAGATATATAACAAAAGTTAATTTACATGCAAAGTATAAAAAGTCAATGAAGACAACATCAACAACTCCATGATGCACAGAACAATACAAAATATGAAGTAAATATAAAAATATAAAAAACTGAAAGCATAAGACATGCTGATACAACTAAGGTCAGCTCCATAACATTTCCACTAAGACCTCAGACAACTTTAGGTCTTAAACAGGCACAGTGCTGTGATGAAATTATTGCCTTCTCTAATACTTTTAATTATGAACACACATGATTCATTTCAGTGGGAAATTTTATTTTTGATGTAATAAGAAGTTTGGTTACTTTTTCATTCTAGATGTCCTTAGCCTCATGACTAAGCTAAATTGGATACATTTTAAAAGCCACTCCAAAAGAGGAGAGATGCTTTCCAGAAAGGGATGCCTTTGGTGAGAGGATATGCTGATCTGCATCAACTTTCAGTCCCGGGTTCTACTATGGAATCAAATTTGAATACAATAAGGAAGATTGGGAGCACTTTACATGTGACTCTTCGAAGTTTTTGGAGGCACAGACACAGGTACTAGACTTGAAATGTTCACAGAATCGAAACTGGTTGGTCTTCTCTGCTATGGGAAAGTGAACAGGAACAACACCCATTGGCCAAAAAGTGAATAGCTACTAACTCATTGAGTGAATCATGGAAAAATATCCCTTGTTTAAGGTACATACAGTTCCATCCCAGATTGCGGTTTGACATTAAGAAAAATGGCTACTCATTTTAGTCTGCAAAATAGTTTGAGGCATGACAAATTTTTGAGAGGGTGTAGCAGACACTTCAGAAGGGAGTTGATTAGAGAAATTTTGAACAGACGTCGTTGAATAGGACTATGAGCAAAAGTTGAGAATCCCAGCAGAACAGAAATGCTGAGTTGATAAAGAAAGAATGGGTGCTGGCGCCATGGCTTAACAGGCTAATCCTCCGCCTTGCGGCGCCGGCACACCAGGTTCTAGTCCCGGTTGGGGCGCCGTACTCTACCCTGGTTGCCCCTCTTCCAGGCCAGCTCTCTGCTATGGCCCGGGAAGGCAGTGGAGGATGGCCCAAGTGCTTAGGCCCTGCACCCGCAAGGGAGACCAGGAGAAGCACCTGGCTCCTGGCTTCGGATCAGCGAGATGCGCCGGCCGCAGCGGCCATTGGAGGGTGAACCAACGGCAAAAAGGAAAACCTTTCTCTCTGTCTCTCTCTCTCACTATCCACTATGCCTGTCAAGAAAAAAAAAAAAAAAAAAAAAAAAAAGAAAGAAAGAATGGGAAGAATTGATAGAGTGTCTTACTGACACAAACAAAACTTCTCCATATCTTATGTAAATGATTATAGAAGTTACATATGAAGTGGACAGGTAGTAGTACAGAAAATGAAACAAACTCTCCATATGGGATAAAATAAAAATGAAACAAACTCTCCACATGAGATAAAATAAAAGCAAATACACGGTGCAATATGAAATGGTAGCCTTGTGGGAACAGATATGACATACAATTTGCAGATATTGTTAAATATCTGCGGAGTGAATACACCTCTGCCTATCTTCTTAGGATTCCCCACTTTTTTCCAACAGAGTTGTTTTCTACAATCAGCCATTAACTTAGTTTTGGTTCTACAGAGAAAAATGACCTCCTAGCTTTTATGTCAGTGAATGATTTCTAGGCATTTTGACTGGTGAGTGAAATTTCCTTCATTTATGGTAACATGAAACTCAGCAATAAATCTTTCCAAAATTATATCACCTATTACCAATAAAAAACTACCCTTAGGATTTACTGAACAACGTAATGGCAAAATTTCAAATCTTAGTTGATAAAAAGAAAACAAAAAATCTCCCTATTTCCCTTCTTCAAAAATTCTATACAAATGGGTCTCTGGTGAATTGACTGTCTGGTATCGAGCAGGATGGGCCTGATTATTTGTCTGCATAGTTGTCAACCAGGTCCAGCCATCTCTGTTGATTCCCCTAACAGTAGCAGGAAATAAGAAACAAGAGGAAAAGAATGCCAACTTCCTGTTTGTTTCACATTTATGGTTTTCAAGAATAACTCTGACATAACAGGGACAGCTGTGGTGGCCATGTTGAGATCTACAGGAAAAGCCAAGCTGAATCCAGCCCCGTGACAACATCTACAGACTGAGACAAGCTGTAGTCCCCCATCCCAGGATTCCTCTTAGACTCAATGACAGGCACCTGCTGTTCAAGCCACACTTGTTAACTAAGATTACTGAAAAAAATGATAGGATAAAAGATGATTGAATTGTGAGAAGCCACACTGACCTTAGCCACAGAAAGATAACAGAAAAAACAATGGAGCAACCATGCTTCAAGGGGATGGATTGAGAGGAATTTTCAGTGGAAGACAAGTAGGCCAGGAGGTGCTATAGCGGCAGAGAGAAGAGAAGAATAGCTACTCTTATACTACACGTCTGGTTCTTGGCTAGGAAGTGCCATCTTGCCAGGGTATGGTGAGAGGAAGAAGCCCTAGCCCTCAACACTGGAGGCTTTGATTAAGGAGAATTCCACATTCCTGTTGATTTGAGTCTTATCTGGGAGCTGGCAGGGGACTCAGCATCTACTTTGTTCTGTGGAGGGAGGTCACATTGCCTCCAACTCCTCCCCTACCAAAGCACCAGACTCAATTTGCTCTGGTGGAATCACAGCTGAAATATACTTTGCTTGGGAAATAGTGGGCAGTCTTGTTGCTTTCTGAGGCTACTGGGATCAGTGATGGGACAGTTTGCAGGGCAGAGAGCATATTCCCTCTATTGTGTGATTGTGGAGTACAAGGCATAGGCCATGGAGCTAAGAGGGCTTGGGTTGCAGCTGGGTTCCTGTGCGCCTATCCTGTCTGATAGTGGAGGCCTGGAACTCCTTGCACACTGGGGATAGCTCTCGCAAGGGTTTGCATAGTCATGGGTCAGTGCTGTGTATGGTGTGTGTGTGTGCATGGGTGGGTGAGATGTGTTAGCACTATGAACTCACTCTAGAATGTGAAACAGCTGGCTCACCCTGGAAAAGAGAAGGGCTGGGACTGTGAACATACTAGTTGGCTCCAGTCTTGCCAATGAGTGCACACAGAGGTGACCCACCATCTTGGACATCATGCTAGAATCTTGCTCCATCCACATACAGTGGCCTGAATTCAATAGCTACATTCAGCATACACCCTTGGAACTTGAGTATAAGACTAAGACACTCCACTGAGACCCAGAGGCATATTTTCAGAAATGAAATTTTGAAACAAACAAACCCATTATCCAGAAAAGATGACCTCCCTGACACAAAAAAGTCCCCATAGAAGAAAAAAAAAAAAAAAGTGAGCAAAGAGAGTAATCTGGCTCCCCAAAAGGGGACACAATAGTACATTAATATTGGAATGTGAAGAAGGAGAGATGGATAAAATGCCTGATAAAGAATTCAAAAGATGATTGTAAGGTTACCCCACAAACACAAAAACACAGTTAAATAAGATAAGGAAATCACTACATGATACAGACAAAACATTTAGCAAAGAGGTAGAGATAATGAGTAAAATCCAGAGTAATATTAGAAATTAAATTCAGTAAGCCAAAAATAAAACAAAGGGAGTGGAAAGCCTTAACAACATACTTCACTTGGCTGAATAAAGAATATCTAATCTAAAGACAGATCTTTTGAAATACTTCCATCAATCAAACAATAATTACAAAGACAAAATGCAGTGTTTAAGATCCTGTGATGCTATAAAACCACCAAATTAAGACTATTAGGAGTTCTTGACTGTATGAAAAAAAGAAGGTCTTAGAAAATTTATTCAGCACAATAACAGCAGAAAATTTTCCCAATTTGGAGAGTAACATGGACATCTAAACACAAGAAATGTATAGAATTCCAAATAAGCATAATATGAAAAGAGCCTCTCCATGACACATTACAGTCAAATTTTCAATGTAAAACTTAAAGAGAAGGCCCTATAATTTGCAAGAGAGAAACACCAGATCACTATTAAAGGAACTCTCATTAGATGGTCAGATTTTTTAACAGAAACCCTACAGATCAGGAGAGAATGGAGAAACACAATTCAAGTGGGAAAAAACAAGAAGCTGAAGCATTCACTCATAAAAGTAGGTGAAATAGGCTGGCGCCGCGGCTCAATAGGCTAATCCTCTGCCTTGTGGTGCTGGCACACTGGGTTCTAGTCCCAGCCGGGACGCCGGATTCTGTCGTGGCTGCCCCTCTTCCAGGCCAGCTCTCTGCTGTGGCCAGGGAGTGCAGTGGAGGATGGCCCAAGTGCTTGGGCCCTGCACCCAATGGGAGACCAGGAAAGCACCTGGCTCCTGGCTTTGGATCAATGCGGTGCGCCGCCACGGTGCACCAGCTGCTGTGGCCATTTGAGGGTGAACCAAAGGCAAAGGAAGATCTTTCTCTCTGTCTCTCTCTCTCACTGTCCACTCTGCCTGTCAAAAAAAAAAAAAAAGTAGGTGAAAGACCTTCAAAGACAAGAAAAATCGAAAGAATTTGTCATGTTCTGGCCAGTCTTATAATGTTACTTTTTTTTTTTTTATTTGACAGGTAGAGTTATGTCTATAACTCACTGTCTAGTGAAAGAGAGATAAAAGTTTTCCTTCCGCTGGTTTACCCCCTAAATGGCCATCAGGGCTGGCGCTGAGCTGATCCAAAGCCAGGTGCTTCTTCCTGGTCTCCCATGCAGGTGCAGGGGCCCAAGCACTTGGGCCATCCTCCACTGCCTTTCCAGGCCACAGCAGAGAGCTGGACTGGAAGAAGGGCAACTGGGACTAGAACTGGCACCTATATGGGGTGCCAGTGCCACAGGCAGAGGATTAACCAAGAGAGCTGTGGCACCGGCCCACAGTGCTGCTTAATAGTATACCACACACAGAAACAGAAAAAGACAATAAGCACCATGAAAGAATATGAAGGCAGAAAACCTCCTAATAAAAGAACAAAGGAGATTCAAAGCAAACAATAGGAATATTTATGGAAAAAATGTCAGGACCAAGGGATTATTTATGAATTATAACCTTGAATGTAAATAGCTTAAATTCTCCAATTAAAAGATACAGGCTAGCTGAATGGATATTAAAAACAATACCCATCTATATGTTGCATGCAGGAAACATTTCATCAATGAAGAGGCACACAAAATGAAATTGGAAAGAAAGAATAAGATATATTTTATATAAATGGAATTCAAAAACAAATTGGAATAGTTATACAAGTATTTGAAAAAAATAGACTTTAAGGCAAAAACTGTTAAAAGACACAAATAAGGTTACCATGTAATGATTAAGGGTTCAATTCAACAAGAAGATATGACTATAATTAATAAATATATTGCAACCAACACAGAGGTGCAGTTTTTCAAAATTTATTACTTTATTTTGAAAGAGAGTCACCCACACACATGCACACACACACACACATACCTACACACTTCCATCTGCTGCTTCATTCTCTAGATGACTGCTACAGCCGGTGAGGGTCCAGTAGGGATCCATGAGCCAGGAGCTTCAACTGCATTTCCCATGTGGGTAGCAGAGGCCCAAACACTTGGGTCATCTTCCGCTGTGTTTCTCAATCCATTTGCAAGGATCTGGATGGGCAGTGGAGCAGCTGGGACACAAACCAGCACAACATCACAGGCAATGGTTTTAGTGGCTATACCACAATGCTGGCAGTGTGCATAGCTGTTCCTAAAGTTGTATTTATGAAATACATGCTGTTTGGATACCTTACGTAAAAGGTTTCAGGGTTAAAAAAAAAGGAAAAAGTGTTAATGGATCTGAAGGCAGACATATGCTCCATCACAATATTAATGGGGGACTTCAACACCCTGCTTTCATCAATGGACAGATCAACCAGACAAAAAATTAACAAAGAAATAACAGAACTAATCAACACTATAGGACAAATATACCTAATAGGTGTCCACAGAACATTTCCTTCCATGCTGCAGAACGTGCAATTTTCATCAATGCATGGAACATTTTCTATTATGGAACATATGGTGGGCCATAAGCAAGTCTCAAAAATACAAAATATGCAAATCTTATAATGTATTTTATTTGACTACATTGGGATGAATCTGGAAGTTCACAACAAAAGGAACTATACAAATATACAAACACATTGAGACTTAGCAACATGATCCTGGATGAATAGCAGGTTATAGAAGAAATCACAAGTAATGTCAGAAACTTCCTTTAAATGAATAAAAATGAAGACAAACATCAAATCTTATGAGATACACCAAAACAGTGTAGAAGGGAGAAGTTTATAGCAACAAGTGAGGATATAAAACAATTAAAAAGTTACCAAATAAGTGATATAATAATGCACCTCAAGGACTTAGAAAACAAGAATAAACCAAATCCAAAATTAGTAGGAAATAAGTAATAAAAATTTGAAAAGAAATAAAAAGGCTGAAATAAAAAAAACGAAAGATCAGTAAAATAAAGAGCTGCTTTTTATAAAAAATAAATAAAATTGATAAATCATTGTCTCAATGAACCAATAAAATGAAAACCTCAATTAATAAAATCAGAGATGAAAAAGGAGATGTTACAGCTGATATTACCAAAATACAAAAAATTAGTAGGAATGATTACAAACAGCTTTATGACAAGTCAAGAAATCTGTCAAAATGGATAGATTTCTGATCATAAATAATATACCAGAATTGAACCAAAAAGACATTGAAAACCTGTATTAAAACAATAACCAAGATGGAGAGTAAATCAGGTATAAAGAGCTTCTCTACAGAGAAAAGCAGAATTGGATGAATTTACTGCTGAATTCTACCAAACTTTTAAGGAAGAAATAATACTAATTCTCCTTAAACTATTCAAAATAATTGTAATGGAGAAGTCCCTTAAATAAACTCATTCTCTGAGGTCATCTTTACTTGAATTCCAAAACTGAGAAAGATACAACAACAACAACAACAAAGAGAATGACAGATCAATATGCCAGATGAACATAGATGCAAAAATCTTCAATAAAATACTAGCACACTGAATTCAGCAACACATCAAATAGATCATCCACCCAGGACAATTGGGATTTATCCCAGGCAAGCAGAGATAGTTCAACAAACACAAATCAAACGGATATAAACTGGAAAGGAGGAAGTCAAATAATCCCTGTTTGCAAGGTGACATGATCATTTGTATAGTGAACCACAAGACTCTACTACAAGTCTATTAGAACTCAAAAGAGAATTCAACAAAGTTGCAGGATATATTATCAAAGCACAAAGTCAATAGCATTCTTATATGCCAACAATGCTCTGGCTGAGAAAGAACTTGTAAGAGCAATCCCGGGCTGGCGCTGTGGCTTAGTGGGTAAAGCCACCTCTTGCAGTGCTGCCATCCCATATGGGCGCTGGTTCGAGTCCCAGTTGCTCCACTTCCAATCCAGCTCTCTGTTATGGCCTGGGAAAGCAGTAGAAGACAGCCCAAGTCCATGGTTCCCTGCACTTGCATGAGAGACCTGGAAGAAGCTCCTGGTCCTTGGCTTTGGATGGTTGCAGTTCCGGCTGTTGCAGCCATCCAGGAAGTGAACCAGTGGATGAAGACCTCTCTCACTCTCTCTGCCCCTCCTTCTCTCTGACTTTCAAGTAAATAAAGAAATCTCTTTTTTTTTAAGATTTATTTTATTTATTTGAAAGATAAAGTTACAGAGAGAGGTAGAGACAACAACGGCTGGGGCTATGCCAATCCGAAGCCAGGAGCCAGGAACTTCCTCCGGGTCTCCCAAGTGGGTGCAGGGGCCCAAGCACTTGGGCCATCCTCCACTGCACTCCCGGGCCACAGCAGAGAGCTGGACTGGAAGAGGAGCAACTGGGACAGAATCCGGCACTCCGACTGGGACTAGAACCCAGGGTGCTGGCGCTGCAGGTGGAGGATTATCCTAGTGAGTCGCGACACAGGCTCAATTTACAGATTCAATGTGATCCTAATTAAAATACCAAGACATTCTTCACAGGACAAGGAAAAAAATCTTAAAATTCATATGGAAACACAAAAGGTTCCCCATACCCAAGGCAATATTAAACAGTAAAAGCAAAGCTGGAGCAATCACAATACTATCCTCAGTTATACTACAGGGCTGTTGTAATCAAAAGAGCCTGGTACTGTCACAGACATATGTCTAGATGAATGAAACAGAATCCAAGTCTCAGAAATTAACTCACACATCTATAATCAACTAAGCTTTGACAAATGAGCTAAAATGATTCCTGTAGAAAGGAGAGTTTCTTTAACAAATAATGTTGGGAAAATTGGATTTCCACACACAGAGATTTGAAATAACACCCCTAATTTACACCCTATACAAAAAAAAAATCAACTCACAATGGATAAAATATCTAAACTATAGACCTAAACCATCAAATTATTAAAGGAAAACATAGGGAAAATGCTCCAAGATATTGGTCTTCTTCAGAGACTTCTTGGATAAAACAGACACAGGCAATGAAGCAGAGGCAATAAAGCAAAAACAGATAAATGTGTTATATCATGTTAAGAAGCCTCTGCATAGAAAAGGAAATTATTAACACAATGAAGAGGCAGCCATCTGAATGGGAGGAAATATTTGCAAGCTATGCATCTGATAAAGGATTAATGTCCAAAATAAAAGGAGTTCAAGAAACAACAACGACAAAACCAACAATCCAGGTTAAAAATGGGCAAAAGATATGAAAATGCATTTGTAAAAGATAAAATACAAATGGCCAACAGATGAGTGAAAAGATATACGGGATCACTAGCCATCAGAGAATTAAAAATAAAAACCACAATGAGGTGTCATCTCACCTGTTAGAATGATAATCATACAAATATAAAAAAATAATAAATGCTGGATAGGACATGGAGAAAGTGTTACCCTAATACACTGTTGTTGGGAGTGCAAATTTATATAACCATTATGGAAAATAGTATGGAGATTCCTCAGAAAACTAAAAGTGAATCTACCATTTTACCCAGCTATCCCACTTCTGGGAACATATCCAAAGGAACTGAAATTAGCTTATGAAAGATTTACCTGCAGTGCCATGTTTATAGGATCTCAATCCACAATAGACAAGATATAGAACCAACTTAATTGATTTTTCAATTGATGATTGAATAAAGAAAATGTGGTAAGGATTGGGATATTACTTAGCCATAAAAAACAATGTAATTCTGACATCTATAACAAAATAGAGGGAGAATGAAGATCATTATGCTTGGTAAAAAAGCAAATAAGCCAATCCAATGACAAATATCATGTTTTTTCTTATTTTAGTGGTTGGTATGTCATATCATTTGGTATATAGTTATAAATATACTATGTAAATAACAACATACTCATCTTTCTCATGATAAAGACAAAGAAATGAGGGGAATAGTAATGATTTGGGTTACTAGAAATGCTTTGTTCTTACTTTGGATTTGGTTATGAATATACTCAAGGGATAAAAACTCATTTATCTGTGCTTTAGAATGTAGACTGCATTTCAACAAAATGTTTTTAAAAATTCTGTACAAATAAAACTATGTTTCTTGCTCCAGTGTTTAATACTTCGATCTGTGCAAAATGATCAAGAAAGAAAAATGCTTAATTAAGCACCTAAAGTCTCGAATTCAAGCAGATATAATGTCAACAAAAATGGATTTGTGCATGTTGCTAAGGTGCATTACTTCGTATCAGAAATAAGAGAGAAGTAGAAATCCTCAAGCTGTTGTAACTTGAAAAAGAAATAAATTTAACCCACTGCAAATGGGCCATGTGACCATAAGAAAGGATGTATTAATCAAACCTTACCAGTTAAGGAGCTGGTACTTCAGTATTGTACTCTGAGATGAATTTCAAATGCATGGATTGATGGAACGGATATTTACATTATTAAGATATGATAGCAATATTTTCTCAGAGTGCTGCATAGAGGTCAAGTTGAAAGTTCTTGATTACCATCATGACACTTATAAAAATGCTTTAGTGTATCATTTCTAATTTCATTGAAATCATGTGTATAGAGTAGGAAATTTTTTTCTATTGCTAAATAGTAATGTCCTCTACTAAAAAAATGGGAGATAAATGAATTGAAATAATTGTTAATTATCCAAAAATAACATCAAACCAGTTTACATGTCTAGGAACTTGTAGAATTGCAATTTTATGCTAAAACTCTACTATTGTCTGAGATGATTTTTAATTATTTCCTAAAGATGATTTTTCTCAGGATGTTGTTTTCTCCTAGTTCTTGCTCTGATTACTACTGTTACTTTCTAAATTCCTGCAGATTTGGAATTTGAGGATATGTACTTGTTATCACTTCTAGAAACAGCTTGCAATGGTATTAATTTGTACTTGTTTCTGGTTTTCAATTAGCAAATTAGCATTTATGGAGCATTTGCTCTTGAGAACCCTGTTCTACATTTCTCCCCTAGTCTTTGATGTCTTATACACTGCATCAATCATTATTCACTCCGTTTTGGACCAACAACCTAGGAGACATCCTTGATTCTTCTTATTTTCTTACCACCCACTTATACGCTGTTAACAAGACCTATATTCTGACTCTACTTATGAAATATATTCAAAATATGACCTCTTTTGATCACCTCACTATTACTACATCAATCCAAGGCACTGCCACTTTTTGCCTGTTTTATTGCAATACATCCCACCTGTCTCCTAGCTTCCAGTTTTTGCCATGCTCTTGCCTATTAGCCACAGAGGAGCCATAGTAATATTTTTAAAATGCAAATGAGAATATGCCATGGCCTTGCTCAAAACTTCTGTAAGATTCTCATTACATGAGGATAAAATTCAAACTGTTTGCCATAGTCTGTATTGACCCTACCTGATCTTGTCTTTTCTAACTCAATTTATACCTATCTGTCACTTACTCACTCAGCTCCAACCACACCATCTTTCTCATGTTGTGGGAACTCACAGGGATCATTACAAGGAGGCTTACAATTTCTGTTTACTCTGTATAAAATGTACTTCCACCCAGATCTGCCAATGCCCTCCCTCATGTATTCATGTGTTTACTTAAATGTTCTTGATCATTTAATCATAAATATCCCCTTTCCTTATTAGCTCACAAACCCTTAACTTGGTATCTATGTTTCTACAGAAAAATTTCACATTTATTTGCTTACTTGTTTAATCTTGGCTCATTCCCACCCTCCACATATGTATTCAATATAGCTATAGGGGAGTGCCAGAGAGTTTATTTTCTGTCTTGCTCTCTGTTGTACATCCTGGGTCCTTCAGAGGAACTGACACAGAGCAGGTGCTCAGTAAACATTCGATGAAAGAATGGTATGATGAGAAAGAAACTATTATGATAAAAAAGTATTAGCTAAAAGTCAAGGAATCTGGTGCCAAGGAAAGTCAAGTTTAAATAGAAAAAAAAGCACCTACATAAGAGAATAGAAAGCATTACAGATTGAACACATATTATTCAAATAAAGCAGAGCAAGCAGGACATTTTATTATGTATGTTACATGGGGCCATCTGTTATCCTCCTGCTTCTTTTGCATTTCTCCATATTGCCTAATATGGTCTCTGCACATAAATGATGACTGTGACTAATTGATTATTTTTTAAAATATGCAAGTACAAGTAAAAATAATATTGAAAGCAAAACTAAAGTGTAGGCTTGAATAACCTTGAATTATCTGAGATTTAGTTTCTCCATGCTTGATAACAAACAAGGATGAATATGTATTAGATTTGTTTAGCAGTTGGACATTCATCTGACAATTTTATATGGCATACTATGATCTTTCCAAGATACTACCAGTGAAAAATAAGTTTTATTAAGTCATTTCAATTCCCCAAATTCTTTACTATGTTTATGATCCTTATCAATTTTAAGAAGCTTGGTTACAACAGTATCCTTGAAAATCAAAGTTATTAAATTGACCATATTCTTAAAGTATAAATGAACACACAACTTATTCAACTCATCATTGATTCAAACAATTGTTGCTTACTGATTTGGGTAGGGCTGGAGGTAGAAGCTTAAATAAGACATAGATTTAGCTCTCAAGAAGCTTACAATGTCTTTGTTCATCTGCTTTTAATCAGTTGAGAAATTTACAGATCCCACATGTGTTCCAAGCGTAGGGAGCATAACTGTGACCAAGGCTCTTTAAGGTCCCCACAGTCATACAACTTCAGGTTCCTGGAAATGGCCACTGAAAATGCCATCAAATTCTGAATTTTCTTAAAGGCAAAGAAAGAACAAAATGGGAGCATATAACAAAGGCAAACGAAGCTGAATCTTTAGGGGAGGCTTTTCTGAGGGATGAAATTGAGATTGTACCCCAAGAATCAGTCTGTGGGCAAACCCAGGGGCAGAGAAAGTGGAAGTGTGCCAACAAACCACCCTCCTACAGTGTAAGAAGCAAGAAATTGAGTGTAGAATCTGCTGGTTGCACAGAAAAGGAAAAAGACAAACATTGCTTTCTGGCATCAGCAAAGCGTTACACAAGGAAGACGCTTGGACCTCAGTGATGTGAATTTGCCAGATGGATCAGAGAGCTGGGCTTTGCAGTCAGAAGGAATAGCGTGTGCACCGAGTGCAGGTTGTAACGCAGTGGGAGCAAGCAAACAAGTGGCGTGACTCAGTCTCACACAAAGTGGACTGGCAGCGTGAGCTGGTCTGGGGAGACTGTTGGATGGAATTTTGCTTTTTCTCTCTGTGTATCAGGGATTGTGACATTTAGAAAGGTGATTAACAGTTGGGAAGAGTGCAGGGCGGCATTCTGTGCGCTGATCCGTCCCAAGAGCTGTCTACAAGCTGCCTGTGGCTAACACAAGGCGTGACAGAATGCGGCGCTGCAGACCAGCAGTTCACCCTTGCCTAGCTGCCATGCTGGCTGAAAAATGGGCTCAGTTACAGGAAAAAGAAATAGGCTTTTTTCCTCCATCTAGATAACACTGCCATTGGCATTGGAGATGAAAACTGAGAAGTGGGGCCAGGCAGTTTTGAAAATGTTTGTGAAATAAACAAATTGTGTTCTATAGAAATGTATTTGTCAAAAAAAAAAAAAAAAAAAAAAAAAAAAAAGGCTGGCGCCGTGGCTTAACAGGCTAATCCTCCGCCTTGCGGCGCCGGCACACCCGGTTCTAGTCCTGGTTAGGGCACCGGATTCTATCCCGGTTGCCCCTCTTCCAGGCCAGCTCTCTACTATGGCCTGGGAAGGAGAAGCACCTGGCTCCTGGCTTCGGATCAGCGAGATGTGCTGGCCGCAGCGGCCATTGGAGGGTGAACCAACGGCAAAAAGGAAGACCTTTCTCTCTGTCTCTCTCTCTCACTATCCACTCTGCCTATCAAAACAAAACAAAGAAATGTATTACATTGATATTATAAAGTGTAAATTAGGTTGTCTTTTGTCTAAGCATGAAGAATAAGCCAGGGTTATTCAATAATTACAGGGTCTCAATAATGACAAAGATGTTTAATAATCATATCTGGACTGATAAACCAATTTTTAAGATACCTTTTCTCAAATTAAAAGATACATGTATCTACTGACATCCAGTTTTATGAATAAGTACAGAAAAAAATTAGAGGAGAAAGTTTCATAGCAACAAGTTGAATTCTCCAAGGCAGACCTTTTTTTTTTTTTTTTTTTTTTTAATCTGCTTTAGAGAGAGTTATTTCGGTGGACTGCAATTTTCACCATGGTGCCCTGTTTCAAGACTGTGAATTTACGTGCTGTTATATACAATTGCTAGCTTTCTACCACTTTCTAAGTAATAGCGTTTTTCATATATGCAAAAAGGAGGTAAGTGGATCTGTGAAATGATGTCTTTTTCCGCTTGCTGTTGTTTGATTAGCCTTATGAAAGCTGCCTTGTCATGAGAAGTCTTAATTGTAATAATTCTTCAGGAGAACTTAGTGCTTCTTTTAGGCTATGCTAATATTTAAGGCTTTGTATGTGCCCTAGCCAAAGAGATGTGTTTATTTACAAGTCTGATTGAAACAAAAAGACAAAAGGGAATCTGCTCAAAGCCTTGTACTTCCTTTAATACAGATCAAAGGGGAGGAGAGATGTGAACAGTTGGGGCTTGTGGAAATGAGACTGGAAATGGAGAAGAGCTGCGTAGGTGTGAGTCAAGCTGGGGCAGCCATGCTTTCCCTCTAAGTGCTCTAACATCTGTGTGGGGGTTGAAAGGAAGCAGAGGGAGAGCTCAGCGAGCTGGTGGCACTGGTTTTGGGCGGGTGGGCTTGTCTCTCTGAGTGCCTGAGAGAGAATTAGTGTATAATTATCCTGCTTGTGCAAAGATGTCACTGAGACATTTTAAAAATTTTAAAAATCTATCAATTCAGGCACAGCCAAGCACATAGGTGTGCCACTGCTGCAAACCATGACTGCACAAGGACCAGCAAGAGGCAGACCTGCTTCTCTCCAAATGTGGACTGAAAGCTTTCAACAGGTAGAAAATCTTTGCAAGTAGTGAATCTCCAAGTTTACAGTAGATAGAATGGAGGAAGTCAGGTGGAGTAATATGAGGATGGTGGGACAGGGACTCTGAGGGAGGCGCACAGTCCAGAGCAGGAGCAGGCTGGTGTGACGGCGATGGAGCTTTGCATGGCAGTGGGAAATGAAGTGAGTGTTACTGATTTTCTTCACTAAAACACATTTGAGCAAAAATGTCATGGATGAAGATTTTTCATCTTTGTCACACATTTTCCTTCATATTTAATAACAGTATATCATAATATAAAACTTATGCATAGCAAAAGTCAACAGTTAGGGTACCAGCAGTGGCTTTGGAGTTGTCTCCTGTTCCTTTTTTCTTTTTTTTTTTTTGACAGGCAGAGTGGACAGTGAGAGAGAGACAGAGAGAAAGGTCTTCCTTTTTGCCGTTGGTTCACCCTCCAATGGCCACTGCTGCTGGCGCGCTGCGGCCGGCGCACTGCACTGATCCGATGGCAGGAGCCAGGTGCTTCTCCTGGTCTCCCATGGGGTGCAGGGCCCAAGCACTTGGGCCATCCTCCACTGCACTCCCTGGCCACAGCAGAGAGCTGGCCTGGAAGAGGGGCAACCGGGACAGGATCGGTGTCCCGACCGGGACTAGAACCCGGTGTGCCGGCGCCGCAAGGCGGAGGATTAGCCTAGTGAGCCACGGCGCCGGCCTGTCCCCTGTTTCTACTCAGTGAGGGAAAAGCATATTACTTTGAAAAATATATTTGTTTACTATTCTTTTAGATTGCACACACACACTTCTATAGAAAATTGTATGCTGTAGACTTGTGTATCAAACACATCATTTGATTCTTTATCTAGTTTTGTTTCTTAGACTCCTCTCAGAATATAGCTTTATTAAAGAGAATAAAGCACCAATTGAGTGAGGCATTTCTGTGTGCATTCATCTTTTGTCTTGAAAATGACACTAGAAGCTGGTACTCAATTGTAAAATGGATGTTAGCCAAGTTCTTTTTTGTTGTTGTTATTAACTGGTTTGCTCACTAACATCAGGGCTGGGATCCCCCAGTTTAATTCTAAAGTTCTAGAATTATCGTGGGCAGTAGAAAAGATAGTAGTCTACTGTGTCGTATGCCACCAGTTTGTGATGAGAGACAACACAAAGCTCAAAAGCTGGGGCAGGTGTTTGGCGTAGCAATTTCGTTATCCAGGCATCAGTTTCAATCCAGCTTCCCGCTAATGCACACCATGGACAGAGCATGTAGTTGGGTCCCTGCCATCCATGTGGGAAACTCAAGTTAAGTCCTGGCTGTGGTCTGGTCCAGCACCAGCTGTTGTGTATATTTGGGTTTGAACCAGCAGATAGAATATCTTTCTCTGTCTGTTTGTTACTGTTTCACTACCTTCCATATTAATTTTAAAATTAAAAAAAAATCTCAAGGATCAATACAACTGACAGGGTACCCACAAATATCTTCAAAAATGACTTTGTCCTGAGAAGGCTCATGTTTATGTGTGGATTTGAATTGAAGTGAATATTTTCTCTGGATTTCTGAAGTCCCCTGAAAACTATGTGTATAGTGTAGGGGTGTGACTCTGTGTAATTGTGGCATTGTTGAAAACTGAAATGGAGACTAGCTTTATTTAATAAAAACATCCTAAATACACATTTTTTAGGATATCGAAAAAGTGTTTATTCATAGCACATAGGAAATAAAAGTATTTTCCTTATTTCTAATTTTCTTTATTTGATCTTTAGGAGAGGAAGAAGTGAAAGAATAAGTAGTAGTAGGTGACAGGGTCTATGTCAGCCTTTATATTTATCGAATGAGGTGGAGGAAGATAAGAGTGCTCACCAGTCCAGCTCTGCCAAGGATTGCAGTAATGTGAATCTCTTTGGATGTTTAGTTGAAATGGTGTTTTCTGCAGGGGAAGGATAGTGCAAGTATGCATTGCCTTGGGTGCTTCTATGTTTTTATTGTAAAGGTGCTTTCAAATATACTAGGAGCTTTCATGGTAAGCAAAGTATTTTAACATGTAAACTGTCTTGATCTTTGGCTAGCTGTTCTATTTGCTGGCTTTGTAAGTGGTTAGTATGCCAGAAGCTGTAAATAAATCAAAACTATGACTGGTTTCCAGTGATGTGAGCACCAGCCTGCCGCCCCTTCCTTGATAATTTTTATAGCACAATGCCTTGTCCTTGAGGATATCCATCTTCACTAGTCCTTAGGCCTAAGGACAAGTTGCCAGTTGATATTCTAAACTGAAGGTAAAAGAATGGAAATGGCAGAAGATAGAAAATAATTTTCATATTTTGAGACCCTCCTGCATACTGCCCTGTGGTTGCTCTGAATTTCAGCATTCAGTGCACAAAGTGGATTTTCTATCTTGGAATATAAAAATATGGTCAAGAAGAGTAAAGAGTGAACTGAACTGGGCTCTATTTTTATTTCTAAATTAAAACTCAATTGATTTTATCACACGTAACCACTTTTTATTTTATTTTTAAATCAAGTGTTTTGATTGCTCCAAGTACAGAGTGTATGGTTTCTCAAGAGAGTAATAACTTGATGCACTTGGTATAAGCAAATTAGACTTGTAGGAATAATCATACATGAAGGTAGCACCGCCATCGTGTTTCTCCCTTCAGCCTGGATGGCATACTCAGGGGGAATGCTATTGAAAGGTTTTAGGTGTAGAATTCCCTGGGCTGTCTAAAGTACTTGTTGATTTTATGTATTGGAAATGATAATTTAGCTCTTCATTTCAGTTCTGAGCTTTCTCTATCTAGCTCAGCGAGCTGGTTCCATTTCATTTTTTTCTGTTACTCAGCTGAGAAAATGGTTTTGAAAATTAGCTGGGTACTATGGGCTATTTCAAAGATCAAAAATAAGAATGTTTTACTGTTTCTCATAAGAGATATATAAAATATGGAAAACAGGTGAGTAATAATGGGATATGGTCATAAGTAATTAAAATACTGTATTCAGGACTGAGATTGAAATGGAGCTAAAAATCCTACAGAAGCTCAAAATCTACAGGGCTTCCCCACTAGATGAGTCCACAGTGTATCTTTATTATCAACCAGGGGAAATTATATGGTATTCTCCTTCTTTGCAAGGTTTCAAAATCTGTTGAATTGCTACTAAAAGTTTGCAGAAGGTAACGGGAACTTCCCACAGGCAATTAAACTGCATCTTGCCATGGAAATTTTCTAAATTTTCCCCTTGTGTAATATGGTTTTAAATGAAACTAAGGAAAACAAGATGTTAAAACAGAGCATCATGGCCTTATCTAGAATTAGTCCATACTCGCACTGTTTGGGAAGTGGCAGTGGAATATAGATGTCTCAGAATAAGGCTTATCTGCCAAATGACAGATGGTCCAAAGCCAAAAGAGAAAGGCTCAAGAAGATGTAGCCAAGTGTAAGCCTGATTCTGGAAAGAACCTAGCAGCTGTTTAGTGGTTGTGTTAATACTGATCATTAGCACAGCATCTTCTTCATTCTGCCACATTAGTTTGTTATTGTTTTCTCTTCTGTGAGGATTCAACTACGCTCTTTATTATAAAGGATGATGTACATAAAGGCTCACTGAGTGAAGACATTCTGAAATCCTACTGAACTAAATGTTTTCTTTTAAATAGAAGAGCATTAATGCTCTGTATCACCCATTAATTTGGAAAACATTTGAAAATTGATTTTTCTTGTCCTTCATATACTACCAAGAGCATATCACTGTGTAATACTAACAGAATTCAATTAAAAGGGGATCCAAAGACATGAATAAGTCAAAAGAACTTCATCATATCAAGCTCATGAATTGCTGATTATATTTCAAATTAACATTACCTGTTGGTTTTGTCCACTTTATTGACCTAAACAATAAAATGTATTTTAATTGTATATGGATATTTTTGACAAATTTGAACCTGCATGTAAATATTACTACAATCAAGAGAAATATTTCTTTTTTTTTTTTTGTTTTGTTTTTTTTTGTTTTTGTTTTTGACAGGCAGAGTGGACAGTGAGAGAGAGACAGAGAGAAAGGTCTTCCTTTTGCCGTTGGTTCACCCTCCAATGGCCGCCGCGGTAGCGCGCTGCGGCCGGCGCACCGCGCTGTTCCGATGGCAGGAGCCAGGTGCTTCTCCTGGTCTCCCATGGGGTGCAGGGCCCAAACACTTGGGCCATCCTCCACTGCACACCCTGGCCACAGCAGAGAGCTGGCCTGGAAGAGGGGCAACCGGGACAGGATCGGTGCCCCGACCGGGACTAGAACCCGGTGTGCCGGCGCCGCAAGGCGGAGGATTAGCCTGTTGAGCCACGGCGCCGGCAAGAGAAATATTTCTATCTCTTCTGGAAAATCCGAGCACAAGGGGACCACTCATCTCTTTCTTACTATATATTAAATTTATCAGTTTTGGAGTTTAATTTTAAATGGAATCATACAATATGTACATGTCTGTGTATAGCAAAGTGCTTTTTATATGTTCTTGGTTGTGTGTGTCAGTCATTCGATTCTTTTCATTGCTGAGTATTATGTCATTATACAAATATGCCATAACTCATGCATAGTAGGGCATTCTGAGTACATCTATTTGTTGTTTTTGTGTAGGCATATATTTTAATTTGTTTTGGGTGAATACCGAGAAGAATTTAGGCATATTTTAAATCATAAGAAAGCAAAGAATTTTTAAAAAATTATTTACTTGAGAGGCAAAGCTACAGACAGGGAAAGGGAGAAGCAGAGAGAGAGGGGTCTTCCATCTGTTGGTTCACTCCCCAAATGGCTACAATGGCTGGAGCTGTGCCAATCCAAAGCCAGGATCTAGGAGCTTCTTCCTGGTCTCCCATGTGGGTGCAGGGGCCCAAGCACTTAGTACATCTTCTACTGCTTTCTCAGGTCATGAGTGGGGAGCTGGATTGGAAATGGAGCAACCTGGACTCAAACTGGCGCCCATTTGGGATGCCAGTACTTCAGGCAAAAGCTTAACACATTGGGTCCTAGTGCCACCCTAAAGAATGGTTTTGTGAAGAGACTGCACCATGATCTATTCACTCCAGAAATATGAGAACCTCAGATGTTCCATACTCATGCCAAGACATGGTATTATCAGTTTGTTTTTAAAGTTTGTCATTGTAATTGCTATGTAACATTGATTTGTTGTGGGTTTAATTTGCATCACCCTTATGGCTAAAGATCTTAATGTTTATCTATCTAGGTCTTT
The DNA here is from genome assembly GCF_033115175.1 of Lepus europaeus. Taxonomy (NCBI): domain Eukaryota; kingdom Metazoa; phylum Chordata; class Mammalia; order Lagomorpha; family Leporidae; genus Lepus; species Lepus europaeus. The sequence continues at coordinate 118,638,986 of NC_084829.1, forward strand.
TATTTTTTTTTTAAACAGGCAGAGTGGACAGTGAGAAGAGAGACAGAGAGAAAGGTCTTCCTTTGCCATTGGTTCACCCTCCAATGGCCACCGCGGCCGGCACACCGCGCTGATCCGAAGGCAGGAGCCAGGTGCTTATCCTAGTCTTCCATGGGGTGCAGGGCCCAAGCACTTGGGCCATCCTCCACTGCACTCCCTGGCCACAGCAGAGAGCTGGCCTGGAAGAGGGGCAACCAGGACAGAATTCGGCGCCCCGACCAGGACTAGAACCCGGTGTGCTGGTGCCGCAAGGCGGAGGATTAGCCTATTGAGCCACGGCGCTGGCCTAGGTCTATCTTTTTATATGTGTGTGTGTGTGTGTGCGTGAAGTGCCTTTTAAATCTTTGCAGATTTTTCTATTTGTTGATTTTTCTATTGGCTTGTTTGTCTCAATGAATTGTAAAATCCCTTTATATGTTTTGGAAACATGTTTGCTTTTTGTTCATTTGTTTTTTGTATTATAACTATTTTTTCTCAGCCTATGGTTTGCCTTTTGGTTCATCAAGTGTTTTGAGCAAGTTAAATTTTTTGTTATTTTTTTTTGTAGTCTCTATTTTGGGTCATCTTTCAGATTCTACCTGGTTTGCTATAATAATGTTCTTGAATGATCTTTCAAAAATACTAATCAAAAACTTTTTGCTAGTGGATTCTCATTGTTCTTCAAACAATGTGTATGCTTTTACATGTGGTCCATAATGATTTAGACCTCTTACATTTCCAATTTCCTCTTTCCCTACTTTTTTACTCCACCTTACCAACTCATGGAATGCTCAAGTTTTATAAATTTCTTAGATTTTTTTTTGTTTGTTTCCTATCTTCTGTCAAGCTACTGACTTTTTACCTTTTTGTGAAGACTTTCTTTATGCCCAAGGCTAGATTATGTAGCTCTTGAGGTATTTTCCACTTACAGGGTATCTTAAATAATATATCTATGTATTTTTAAGACTATGAAACTTTACAATTATACCTGAAAACACTGGACTACAAAGTCTTCACATTACAAGAATTCTTAATGGTTTTGAACAGCCATGAATCAAGTCCAGTGGACAAAGTGAGCAGAAACCCTTAGGGGGCAGCAGAGGACCAGATACCATTAAAGTCAAAGGAGGGGCAGGTGTTTATATAAGCAAGTTATCTGTCTATCATTAGCTATGGAGTTAAATTATTTGCTCTTTCATTCTAAATTGTAAATAAGCATAGAAGCTAAAGGAGTTGAGATGTAAAAACTCAAAAATCCAAATGTTTACAGAGATGTGATGAGGCATTATATAAATGTAATGAGTGTAGGACAGAATAATTAAAGGTCCATGGCCAAGTGGAAAATATATACTCTACCTGGAAGATTGCAATGCATTCAAATGAATGCAATGAAATGTAGTTTTGCTAGAAAATTGACCTGGAATATCTCTGCATATGAATCTGTCTCTCTGGAATGCCAGCTGAAGCTGGGTGAGGATGATAGAACATACTGAGTTACATAGGAACTCTATTTGAAGCTGAGGAAGGAGGCAGAAACTGTCAACCAGTGAGATCCAATCTACTAGAAAAAGATGGACAGGAGGACTGAGCTGAGGTCCACTATATGAGAATAAGTAAGATGGTTGTCATTGGTAATGTAAATGTTGAAAAGGAAGTAAGGGATGCTTTATTGAAAACCTACTGTGTGCATCAAGAAATATGTACAAATATTCTCTTGATTATCATAATAATCCTTGGAAATAATGACTTATTTTTTCTAATTTACACATGAAGAAACTGATTTTCCTTCTGCAAGTTAATACAGAACTCACGCCTATCCAACTCTAAGTCTCTCTCTATCTCTTTTTTTTTTTTTTTTTTTACAGGCAGAGTGGACAATGAGAGAGACAGAGGGAGGTCTTCCTTTTTGCCATTGGTTCACCCTCCAATGGCCGTCACGGCTGGCATGCTGCGGCCGGTGCACTGCGCTGATCCGAAGCCAGGAGCCAGGTGCTTCTCCTGGTCTCCCATGGGGTGCAGGGCCCAAGCACTTGGGCCATCCTCCACTGCACTCCCGGGCCACAGCAGAGAGCTGGCCTGGAAGAGGGGCAACCGGGACAGAATCCGGCACCCCAACTGGGACTAGAGGTCTGAGATTTCGCATGATGTCCATATCGTTGCTCTGTGGACTACATTTTGAGAAGCTAGATTACAAGTCATGCTCATGTGGACATTAGGTTGCTACAATAGGTTTTATTATACTCTCTCTTAAAAAGCAAGAATATATTGAAGAATATCACTTTTATAGGATTAGTATCTTAGTTGCACACAGGCTGGTTTCTGAATTGTAAGATATGATTTTTTCCTGTCAGTAAATCTGGATTTTAATCCATACTGCATTAGTTCCTGCTTGAGAGATTTTAGGATAAGTAAATATACTATTGAAGAACTAGTTTATTCATATACAAAGTGGTAATAATAAGACAGTATCTATTACCAAATAAATGGTAATGCTTTTTACTGATGTCAGTGTTTGGTGTCATAAAGTAATTTGATTGATAACGACCTTGGCACAATTTTGAACATCATCTCCTTTATCTTTATCACAATTATCTTAAATTTCCAATCAGTGGGGTCTGGACAATAAAAATATTCTGGTCATATACAATTTCTATGAAAGGTATTAAATACCTACTCTTTTCTTTGTGTGTCTAAGCTTGCCCACTCTTTTCTAAACTTCTCCTGAAAGGCCTAAGTACACAGCTCTCACTTTGAGTAGGTCTGGCCTAACCTGGATTCTGGAACATCTCCCATTTATTCAGAAGTTCTAACTGCACACTCACATGATTTGCTGTTGGAGTGAATAAGCATACATATATTGCTTGCAAAGATTTCAACGTGACAGTGCATGAATCCTAGTCCAAAACATGAGAACTAGAGAAGTAATATCATTGGCTAGAACTATCATTTTCTCAACTTTTATACAATTTACCCCAGAAATGTTGGAGATTATTGCTAAATACTTGTGGTAGAGTATATTTCAGTCTCTAGAACAGAGAGTGGGAGATTGATAAGTTCCCTTGGCTGACATTTGTTAAAGTTTAGCTTCTTATCTTCCCTTCAAACTCTGGGTGTCATCATCCACCTATAGGACTACTTTGTAATTTATATTTGAATGGCCACTTCTGGACGCACCTGATTGGAGGAACGTGAAATTATGTTTGCAAGAAAGAAAATTAATACTGTGGTGGATGTATTTGCCAGATTTTTACAACTCCCTGTTCATGTAATAATTTATATGAAATTTCCTTTAGTGGGCAAATGATTCACAGTTGAGGGAATTTGCCCATAATAAATCATTTGGCTTATGTTACATCAAATTAGATCAGATCAATTTCACTTATTCTTAATTCTTTCTACATCACATCAAAAATGCTCTTTAAATGAGATGCCTGTAAACAGATCTGCCTGCCTCCTTAAGGGAGATGAAAAAATATGAACATAATGCATAACTGCTTTTTGGGAAAGGAAATTTTTCTTTTGTGAATTATCAGTTGTGGAGGGATAGAATGCAGAGCTAGGCTTAGTGGAATATGTGAGGAAGAAAATAGATATCCAAGATATTCTATATGAATTTTTTGTGAAATCAATTTGTATGTTTTGGAGTCTGAAAGCTTGCTAGGTTCTTATCTTAACTCTGATGAAAAGGATGGTGCTATATCATAAAAGTATAGAAGACCATGTTTTATTTATAAAAGAAACAGAACCCCAAGTGAGCATTACAATATTGGAAGGCCTCCTGTGGGTATACCATTTTATGACACTGATTTCCCACAAGCGTATATAAGCTTACATTAATGTGCATATAGATAGGTATACCATCTGTTAGGGCTTTAAATGCCAGAAAACATTTGCATGGGTTTTCCTGGATCATTCTAATTCAGAATGCTTAAACTTGATAAACTTGCTGACCAAACAAGCTAAGAAGATGTGTTTAGCTCTTGATGTAAGATTTGTTTGTTTGTTTTCCTTTCAGACATTATAAAACCTTGCCATCCTTGAAATATCTGTGGGATATCTTCACTATACTTCCCTTTTTGAATTTTTGTTATATTTCTTTTCATCCTAATGATCTTGACTTCTCATGCATATGTGTTCTTTCTCCATGTAATTAGCAGAGGTTGAATGAACAACTGGATCTATTTTTCTCTGTGTGAGAAATGAATGTAATCACCTGGAATAAAATTAAGTAAGACAGCATGAGAACAGATTATTTCAACTGATTTCCACCAAGAAAAGATGGATGATGAAATATATTGAGATTGAATACAGTGGCTGTTTAGTAATTATAATTTTTTGTGTTGATATGTGTTTTGTATGTATGATAAAAGGAGAAAGGCAATGAGAAAATCTTGTTGTGCAGTAACCCATGAAATCTTTAGACCAGGAGACCTGGCGAGAACATGTTAAATATTAAACAGCTTTAAATGATTTCTTCAAACAGACAACTCAAATATCAACTCAGGAAAATCAGCAAACACAAATTCTGTGGCTTAGGTCACATCTCGCATCCTGAGAGGACTATTTGTATGTTTTGTAGAAAAACTATCCATCACAGGAAGATCAGCAAGAGGGAAAAAGGGACTTGTAAGATGTCTCAATCAACTGATTTCTTCTTTTGTGTACAGATGTTTTATTAAAAAAACTACATAATGACTATATAATTATATAATATCTATTTCATGCACTGTAATAGGTCAGTGATATTTTTTGAAGTCTTTCATTTTGTTTTGTTTTGATTTGTTCTTGAGGATCCTGGGCATACCCTTCCAGGTTGGGCATGTTTATTTTTGTTCCATGTAGAAGTGCCTGAGAGGACTCTGAGCCTGTGAGATGCTTTGAACATGGTAGACAGTCAGTTAATATTTGATGATGATGATGACAGATTTGGGCAAACTATGTTTTGAGAATGAAATTCTTTTTTGTGAAAATGAGTAATAAACATAATATTTTTATTAAGCACTTATTTCAAGCAAGATGCTAAAGCATTTCAAATGAGTTTTAAATTTTATATTTTTATGTCAATCCCAAGATATTATTTTTCTTCTCTCAGATATTAAAACAAAATAAAATGCAAAAAAGCAGAAAATGACATATAAAATATTAGCCAGTATTTCAGTTAGAATGTGGGATGCTTGAGCTCTGAATTGAACCAAGGCGTTCTTGCCCAGAGCTCACTCTCCTTTAACCACTGCACTCATTTGCCTTGCCACAGAGTGCTCCAAAATTGTGATAATCACCACAGAGGTAATACACAGGGAAGGATTTGCTCAATAAAGGGGGCTATCAAAGACACAATTCTGGAATGATTTCTTATGGCAACAGAACGTCCTGACTTGAGAGAAGAAGATTTATTAGATACCAATGCAATTAGGCAATTTCCTCTTGGTTCTTGAAGCAGTAGCTAACTCTATCTACCTTGTGAGTGTCTGTGAAAATTGTGTCTGATTCCAGAAACTGGCAATGAATCTTTTTTTTTTTTTTTTTTTTTTTTTTTTTTGACAGGCAGAGTGGACAGTGAGAGAGAGAGACAGAGAGAAAGGTCTTCCTTTGCCGTTGGTTCACCCTCCATTGGCCACTGCGGCTGGTGCGCTGCGGCTGGTGCACCGTGCTGATCTGATGGCAGGAGCCAGGTGCTTCTCCTGGTCTCCCATGGGGTGCAGGGCCCAAGGACTTGGGCCATCCTCCACTGCACCCCCTGGCCACAGCAGAGAGCTGGCCTGGAAGAGGGGCAACCAGGACAGAATCCGGCGCTCCGACTGGGACTAGAACCGGGTGTGCCGGCGCCGCAAGGTGGAGGATTAGCCTATTGAGCCACGGCGCCCACTCCAATGAATCTTAACAAATATAACTGTATAGTAGGTATGTGTTGCTGTCTATGTGATTTATGTATTTTCACTAGCCATTGGATGGAGTAGGAAGAGTAGTAACAAGGGCCACAAATTAGGTGACATGTAAAATACTACAATGTATAGATGTGTATGCTATATACCTGCTCACATTCACAATTTTTTGGCTCCTCTTTCAAAACCAAATTTGAGGGGCTGGCGCTGTGGCGCAGTGGGTTAATGCCCTGGCCTGAAGTGAAGGCATCCCATATGGGTGCCGGTTCGAGTCCCAGCTGCTCCACTTCCTATCCAGCTCTCTGCTATGACCTGGGACAGCAGTAGAAGATGGCCCAAGTCCTTGGGCTCCTGCACCCACCTGGGAGACCCAGAAGAAGCTCCTGGCTCCTGGTTTTGGATCGGTGAAGCTCCGGCCGTTGAGGCCAATTGGGGTGTGAACCATCGGATGGAAGGCCCCCCCCCTTCTCTCCTCTCTCAGTGTAACTCTGACTTTCAAATAAATAAAAAGAAATTTTTTAAAAACCAAATTTGAGTAGTTCTTAGTAATGTGTTAGAGACCAGGGGCATTCTATTCTAGGGCCATGATTTGCCTTGGTACTCATTTCAAAATTCAGCAGAGTCAACTTGGAGCAGGTAGACTCACTCCATCAGTGTGACTTTCCTGCCCTGCTGTCCGCCCTCAGTTTTTTCAGCAGTGAAGGTACATGAGTTCCATGTTTGTCAGTCTGGAGTTGTATACATTAGATTATTCTTGTAGATTAAATTGTTTACTGTAGGTTAAGATGTTTGGAACTGCTATGCACATAAATAGAATAATATGTTCCTTATAGAAAAATTTGAGAAGGTAATTATCAGAATTCTTTATTTTTTGTTTGTTTCTAAGCCTTGCCAAGAAAGAATCTGGCTCTTTGTTTTAGAATACCTTAGTACATATTTCCAAACTAAAATGACATTTCTGCTTTTACAGTATAGGAATACTCTGACAGATTTGACATTTACCAAAAATTATTTTCTTCTTTTTAATGTTTTTCACCTGGCTTATACATTTTGCCATATTTAACCCTGGGCCATTAATACTCCTTACATTATAACTGTGTTGCATTTATCTTGTCTTCAATTATTTTTATTATTTCAATTCACAAATTAGTTGTATACATGTATTGACGATATAATTAAGATTATCATGACTTAAGGGTTGAGTTAGACACAAATATACTCTTTTTCTTTTTAAATCATCCTGAGATCTTGTCTACTTAGTCAAACTGTAACTAGATAAGAACACATTCTATGAGAATAGGTTTGAAAACAGCCATGTTTTGCAGAAGAATTTGTTTCTGTACTATCTTAAGTTTAATCTATTATCTTTATGCTACATCTGGTATTTTTATTTTCTTCAGGAAGTAGAGAAAATCATATCATCTTCTCTCTGACAGTAGCTGCGTTCCAAACCTCTTTTTGGATGGAGTTTGTACTGTAAATGTCAAGCCAAATAATTTTTTACTTCAAAATTCTAGTGTTCTGTATGTTAGCAATAACCTTTATACAGGATAAGCTATTTACTTCAGCAATTACTTCCCCTTAAAAGTATCTACCTCTTTACCACTTTGTGCTCACTCGTGAATTTTACTTGTTTTTGGGTGAAAAAATGGGAAAACCTATTATCTCAGTTTTCTCTGGTCAGGAATCATTCATCTGGTTTAATCATAGCGTCACGTAATGTTTAACCTGCTTCCTGCTTTGCATTGATCTACTGAAACTTTGTGCTGTTTTTTCTACTTTTGAAAATGTATCAACATCTGCCCACTTTTATTGCCTCATTCACTGGTGTATACTGTACATTGGTAAGTGGGTAGTGTGATGAAGGAAGCATTAAAGTTTTGGTATTGGGGGACTGGTTGTGCCAACTATTGGACATTTGATATTGAACATGTCACTGATCCCTTCTCTAGATCAGCAACTTCAATGGTGAAATGGGGTTTATTAAAATAGTACTTTTAAGGACAAGTTTATATCATATTTTGATAATTTGTTATACAGATACATCATGATTATATGCAAATATAATATTGATTGCATATTATAAATTAGGTATTACACATGACACATTATATATTCTGTTATACATGAGAAAATTTGTTTCATTTTATTTTCACTGGGAAATTATAATATGCTGATGAATCAATATTGTCCCTCTTTTTTAAAAATTAGTTTCAGAAATTATCTATCTTTTAATGTCAAAACATAAGCAAGGGGACTTAACAATCCCTTGTTAGAATATTTGTTTACCCTGACTTACTGGTTTTCGTTAGAGAACATGGGTTGTGTTGTGCACTAATTCCAGTGCTAGTATGTTTCCTAGATCTGAGAAGTTTTCACATTAGCATCATAATATCTCAAGGAAGGTCTTTGGACATTATGTTTAGTATTCTCTGTGATCCAGGTCTGAATGTCATCTGCTGAATGACTAAAATATCCTTGCAGCCTGGAAAGGTAAAAGTAATTCTATCTGGCTTACCATCAAAGGCTGCATGTGGCAGCTCTCTCTGACAGGTGAGTTATGTTAGTCATGGGGCAAAGTAGATTCTGAAGAAGAGGAAGAGGAAGAGGAAGACCAGGGTAAGGAAATACAGAGTGCCAGGGTTATGGCAAAGTTCACTGTGGTCAGATCATAGTAATATTTTCTCTTTTTCTTCACTTGGGGATACTTTTTTTTTAACACTGTCTTATTTATTTTTATTTGAATGGCAGAGTAAGAGAGATGGGGTGTGGGGAGAGAGAGAGAGAGAGAAGCAAGAGAGATTGTATATCCTCTGGTTCACATCTCAGATGGTTGCAAAAGCCAGGGCTGGGACAAGCTGAAGCAAGAGGTCAGGAATTTCATCTCAGTCTCCCATGTGGTTGGCAGGAAATCAAGTACTTCAAGTACCTGAGTCATTATTTGCTGCTTCCCAGGTACATTAGGTCATTAGCTGAGAGTTGGACCCAAAGACTAGTAGCCAGGACTCCAACCAAACTCAGATATGTAATGCAAATGCCCCAAGTTGCAGCTTAACCTGTTGTATCACAACACCCACACCTCACTCTGAATTTCTTGATTCGTGATAAAATAGCATTGGATGTAGAGCAGCCAGGACTGGAATCAGCGTCCATATGGGATGCCAACACCGCAGACGGTGGCTTTTCCTACTACGCCACAGCACTGGCCCCTATAAATTTTCTTTATAATAGATGTACTAAGTTGCTTGATAATGGGAGGAATTTATACATATCATTTACCTGAATTTCAGCTTCATCGCTTCGTGCTTTCTACTAAAGATTACTATTTTTGAAAGAGGCATGATACTATGATTTTTTTAAAGATTTATTTATTTATTTGAAAGACAAAGAGTTATAGAGAGGTAGAGATGGAGAGAGAGGTCTTCCATCCACTAGTTCACTCCCCAGATGGCTGCAATGGCCAGAGTAGGGCCTATCTGAAGCCAGGAGCCAGGAGTTTCTTCTGGATCTCCCATGTGGGTGCAGGGGCCCAAGGTCTTGGGCCATTTTCTACTGCTTTCCCAGGCCATAGCAGAGAGCTGGATTGGAAGTGGAGCAGCCAGGACACAAACTGGTGTCCATGTGGGATACTGGCATTGGAGGCGGCAACTTTACCCACTATGCCACACATCGGCCCCAATACTATGATTTCAACACCTTTCCTCCCACCACCCCCCAACACTCTTTTACCTTTAGATACAATCTGGTCTTAGACATCATTTGTACTCACAAATTAGCTGCTGAATTTCACAGGTTGAGAAGGTGCAGATGATGTTAGAGATGTTTAAATTTTAACATTGTCATATAAAGGAAATTCTTCTTTATGTCCTCCATGATGGAAAGAAAATTCAAGGCAGTAAAACAGGTATCTTCGTGAGGAACAGAGACTATATCTAAGAGGACAAGTTAGACATCCAAGAAAAATTTTTGAAAAGTTAACTAGGAGAATATTCAGGAGATATTTTAGATATAGAATGTATAAGAATTAAGAACAGATCGTTCTTGACAGTACTTCTAATATAATCCAAATAATCTCTAGAAGATGAGAGACATAGGTCCTTCGATTTTTTCAGTTGGGTCCAAACTGGAAAAACCAAAGTCCAAGATTTACTGGAAATTTTAGAGTCCAGAATGTTTGAAACTTTGATTTTTTGAATGCCTGTCAAAAAAAAAAAAAAAAAAGAATGCCAAGAAGGCTCAAAATCCAAAATATCTGGTTGAAATAAGATTCCTTAAAAGCATGACATAATATAGACCAAATTTGATCATTGTTACAAGGTGATTATTCAAATCTTTGAAAATAAGCATATATTTAAATAACCCTTAGCTCTTAATAAAAATTCAGCTGTTTTTGAACAAATAGAATTTAACAGACATCAAGAGAACATAATAGATTATTTTAACACATTGCTTTAACAGAGAATCAGATTTTAATTCTATGTCAAAGAGAAATTGAGCTTCCTGTGATCTTTTGCTGTGAGGTTTCCTTCCTTTACCTTCTTTCATATTGATGACCATGTTTCTGTGTTTCTGTGTGTAACACATCTTTAAGCATCTTTTGCAGGGCTGGACGAGTGGCAACAAATTCTTTCAATTTCTGTTTGCTATGAAAAGTCTTTATTTCACCTTCATTCTCAAATGAGAGCTTTGCATGATATAATATTCTGGGCTGGCAGTTTTTCTCTCTTAGTACCTGGGCTATGTCTTGCCATTCCCTTCTAGCTTGTAGGGTTTCTGATGAGAAGTCTGCTGTGAGTCTAATTGGAGATCCTCTGAGAGTAATCTGACGTTTCTCTCTTGCACATTTTAGAATCTTTTCTTTCTGTTTCACTGTGGTGAGTTTGATTACAACATGTCGTGGTGAGGATCTCTTTTGGTCATGTTTATTAGGAGTTCTATGAGTTTCCGTACTAGGAAGTCTCTGTACTTCTCCAGACCTGGGAAGTTCTCTACAAGTATCTCGCTAAAAAGTACTGTCAAGATGTGATGTGGTACTAAATTTTAAGTTTCTATAATGGAAAATGCTATTAATACAAATGTTTGAGAATTAAAAAGTCTAATGATCTTGTGTTACTAGACATGATAGTTATCTTAATGAGAAAGCCCCAGAGGCCTAAAGGGTTAAATACTTGTAAAATCCTACAGGTGCTTTCAAAAATACTGTGAAGTAAGCAAGTGCCTCTTGTTGGTTGATGAGTTTATAGTTTTAAACATGGCCACTTAAAGTCTTTTGTCATCCACAGTTATATATGATTTGCTGCTCATAACACTAAAGTGTTGTTGGTTCTGTGTTTAGCTATCCTCTTATAGATTCATATGGACTTTTCCCAACCACTTCTATTGTATTCAGTATTTGGGATGGCTCTGTAAACAGATGAAGTCAATAATGTATTAACAGTACCAACCAAGAGAAAGTATGGTTAACTGAGGTTACTAAAAACAAAAAGCAATTCAAATCAATTGGCAATCTACAAAAAGAGTTAAAGATTTTAAAAGCTATTATTAAAATTGCTATATTGGTCTATTATGTTATGTTATATATGTGTACATATTGTATGTCCACATGGGAAAATTTTATTAAGAGTTTTATTTTAATTGGCTTATAGATAAGATTGTCCATAAATTTAAGCTTCTAAAATTAATCAAAGATATATTTTAATTCGTGTGACCTGAATCTCTGCATCATATGTTTTATACTTGTTGGTAGAAAGAAACTAAAAACATTTTATATGGTTGTGCTTAAGTTTACTGGTTAAACAAACTACACCATGTTAGATATCTAAGAGGTGTTTCCAAATACATGATTCTTAAAATTTATAGAAGGCATTGGACCTTCTGGTAAATGTTTTCTTACGTTGTTATCTAATGGTTGAAACTACTTGCTAAGTATTCATGTGATATTGCTATTGTCAGCAAGCGATCTAGGACTTGCTCCCCCATTTCTCTATTCTAAGCCCAACTTGTTCTTTCATTTCTCTTTTCTCTTCAAGGTAGGAAACTAATTCTATCATGAAGGAATCTGTAGAACACACAATTTAATCTTTAGACCTTATAAAAGAGATGGCTAACATTTTTCTGTAATAGCATAGCCAAAATAAGAACTTAAATAATAATCTCATAGCTAGATTTACTTCGCCATCAGTGAAGTATACAGTAAGTAGAAAAAACCTCCCTTTCAGACCAAAGGGAAAGAAAGTTTTTAAGTGAAAATATAATTTTCCTCATGGGCATTGTCTACCTTAGAAAAACTTCTACAGAACATGCCTGTGACTATAGACTTGTAGTTCAGGCCACCGAAGCTTAGAGATGGGACTTGGGCACTCCCTTGACTTGCATCCTCTGGTCTGCTTTAACACAAACCAGGAGGAAAAGAAAGCTCGGCATCAGAAGCAATGGGTGGCAGGCCCATTAATGGCTGATCTGTACAGTGATCTGCCCTCAAGGAGACCCAACAGGCCAGTCCACTGCAGTGGCTTTCAATGTGGTAAGCCTGGGCTTCATCAGAAGTCAGCTTGTGAAGAGCCCTGGCAGCTCTGCCAAGAGTTGAATCACTGGAAATGGACCTGCCCTGGAGTCAAAGGATGCCCAGGTCAGAGCCACAGATCTTATTGGCTCTAAGCTGAAAAGCCCTTCACTCAGCCCAACTTCCAAAGTGACCACTGCAGCTGAGGTGACGGCCAAGTAGGGTCAGCAACATTGCAGGCAGAACTGTAAATTTCTTGTTAGAGATGCCCCCTGACTTGACCTGGCCAGCTCTCCTCCCAGGCCAGCCAAGTAATGAAAGTCAACAGAGTGCCTTCCCCTAGGAGGTTCACACCTCCCTTAGGATGTACCCCATGTGAAGAGATAGATAGGTCTGGGCCTCTTAACTTACAAGGCCTAAAGCCCAACAGATTATTGTCAAGCCCCGTCTATCAGGTTCTATTTGCCTCTTAATCAGAAAACTTAATTGTAGCTTAGACAGCACCTTTCTTATCTCCTCTAATAATGACTCTGTCTTTTGTTCTAGGCCCTGTCTAGTGCACTTGGGCCTCATTCCTTTGTAATCATAACCTCTACTCTACCACCAATGGCTCTACTCCCAACCTGTGTGTACTGATGGTCCTCTTCCCCACTTAATGCTGTATAATTGTTCAAACCTGGTCACTCTTAGGATCATTGGTTACTCTCCTCACCCTGTCTTTTATGACCTTGTCTAAATATGATCAGAGTTGGGGAACTTGGAAGGCTTCCATAGCCTTGGCAACTCTTGATGTCAGCCTAGGGTGGTTACTAGTGCCATAAACTAGAGTGTCAATTTGTTGGGTCAACGACAGGAGTCACTGTGCACTTGCTCATCATGTGGGATCTCTGTCCTTAATGTGCTGCACATTGTGATTTAATGCTATAACTAGTACTCAAACAGTATGTTTCACTTTGTGTTTCTATGTGGGTGCAAACTGTGGAAATCTTTACTTAATATATACTAAATTGATCTTCTGTATATAAAGAGAATTGAAAATGAATCTTGATGTGAATGGAAGGGGAGAGGGAGCGGGAGAGGGGAGGGTTGTGGGTGGGAGGGAAGTTATGGGAGGGGGAAGCCATTGTAATCCATAAGCTGTACATTGGAAATTTATATTCATTAAATAAAAGTTAAAAAAAAAACAACAGATCATTAGGGATTGAGGAGCTGGAGGAGTTGTGGAAATCTCTGAAATGTCTAGTTTAGGCAACTGATCGATGCTAATACTGTTGACTGGTAGAGAAGAAAGAATGAGCTGAAACCAACCACAGAGAAAATAAAGTGCTGGGTTAAGGGGTTGAGGAAAGTAATAAAGCTTTGCAATAGCTTCTCTAGGTAAAAGAAATGGTAACAAAAAAGATGTATAAAGTCACATCCAGCTTCAATGAAGTTGTAACTAGGATTGAAAATTAGAGACTGGTGTTGACATCCAAATTTTCAGCAACAGAGCAGTTTTCAATACTTTCCCATCTTGAAACCCTGTGATGCGGTGCTATCAATAGGCTTAGTATAATCCTGCCTGGCTCTGGCATATAGAAAACTAACTTTATAATATGTAACACTGTCTATTAGCTAGCTGTACTCTCTTGCTATTTAGAATGAATGTTGTTTTAACAATAATAAACTATTTTATTTTAAAGTATTTTTACTTTAATTTTGGTAGCTTTAATCATTATTTGTGTAAATTATGTGTAATATATCTCAATACATCTGAAATCTGAAATTAGAACTATTTTATATTTCAAAATTTTTAAACTTTTTTAAAAAAGATTATTTTATGTTTATTTGAGAGGTAGGTCCAGAGAGAGAGAGAGAGAGAGAGAGAGGAGAGAGAGACAGAGAGAGAGAGACAGAGACAGAGAGAATGGTCTTCTATCTGCTGGTTCATTCCTCAAATGGCTGCAATGGCCGGAGCTGGGTTGATCTGAAGCCAGGAGCCAGGAGCTTTCTTTCAGTACGGTGCAGAGGTGCCATCTTCTACTGCTTTCCCAGACCATAGTAGAAAGCTGGATGGGAAGAGGAACAGCTGGGACATGAACTAGCATCCATATGGGATGTCAGCACCACAAGTGGAGGCCTAATCTACTGTGCCACAGCAATGGCCTCCAATTTTAAACTTGTTGGCCAAGAAAATGAGGGCCACCACAATTGGATCATGTAAGAGATTTTCTTTTCCGAAGATGATTGCAAGGATATCTCTCATCTTTTATGTGTTTCTAGAACATTTTCATTGTAATCTAGTGTATGACAGAATTTCAAAAAGTCTGTAAGGGGCAGGCTTTTGGTGCAACAGTTAAACACTCTAATCTGGGCACGTGCATCCCATATTAGAGTGCCTAGGTTAGAATTCCAACTCCACTCTACATTCTAGCTTCTTGTGAATGCACATCCTTGGAGGCAACAGGTGATAGCCTAAGTACTGTCACCTATAAGGGAGGTACAGATTGAGTTTTGGGCCCTTTGTTTCTGCCTAGCTCAGCCCACACTGTTGTGGGCATTTGCGAATGAGCTAAAAAGATGGAAGTTCCCTCTGTTGTTTATATTTCTCTCTCTTTGTCTGTCTGCCTTTCAAATAAATAACAAAAATAAAAATCAGTGTGTAGAAAATTAAAAGATAAGTTTATTATGGTGCAAAATGCTTCAAAATTTATGTATCTTTTTCCCATAGTATGTACTTTCCATGAATTTTTGAGGCTCCTTGTATTTATGGCTTATAACTAAAAGAATGATTATGCATGACTTCTGAGGCATCTTTAAAAAATAGTCAGGACAATAAAACTTTGGAAGTGCAAGTTGCTACTTAAGGTGTCCTGAGTTCTCTGAGTTTGCCATTCTGTGAGGAAGTCCAAACTAGTTTGTAAGCAAAGATGACATCCATGATAAAACCCTGAAAATAAAGATTCCTGTTGTGATGGTTTATGTCATGCATCAACCCACTAAATTAAGGAAAGTCCAGATGTCTTACAAAATGCTCTTTCTGGATGTATTTGTAAAGTTACTAAAACAGTAAGAAAGGGTTTTAACATAGAGATCAAATCCAGGGTGTAGTTATAAGAACCTCTGTTAACATTTAGATAGAGTAACACTAGAAATGTTCAGACATATAAAATGACTTCTAAATGTTTTATGGACATGCTTCACCGATTCTGTCAACTAAACAATAGGACTTACACTCCTAAGGATATTGTCCTAGAGTTACTTGAATCCCAAATTATGGAAGTGATTATCTTGAAGAGATTTGTAGTTGAGGATTTTGTCTGATGAAATGAATCCCATTTAGATTTATAGGAAACTCACAAAACTTTTAAAGTTTTAAGACTCACAAGAAACCTAGAGTGTCTGAAGTACTATGATTGGGAGACACTCAACTTGGACAGAAAGGATGGAAAATGCAAAATAATCTTTTGGATCCTTTCCCCAAACTTCTATGGATAGTAAGCAGGCTGAGAAATCCAGAGTTGCAAACACAGTTTCTTTGTTATGTAAACAAAAATGATAAAGAGGGCTGGACCCATGACCCTGTAGTTTGTGCGCAAAAATTGCAGAGCAAAATAGAGGAACAGGACTGAGACATCACTAAGAACTAGTATCATGTATCCTGGTAGATTTCAGAATGCTTATGGGCCTGTCTGTGAAATACATTCTCCTTGGGCTTTTTGTATTCCTATGTGTCTTTGTGAATACAATAAAAATGAAGGCATGGCCACTGTCTACTAGGGCCATTTCTCAGATTTACATTTGCTGTGAACGACTTTAGGGAATCAAATAATACCTTTTCCTGGGATAAGTAATATTCTTGCTTATTTCTTGCTGTAGAAATGATGGATTCCCCCAAGCTTATGGTTTCTTAGTCACAATGCAAACCTATGGAATGTAGTATCTGTGGTCTTAATTGGTGATTTCAGGGGCCCAATTTAGATGATGTGCTGTCTGAGCTGTTAAGACAGATACCCTTCTGCTAGTTCAGAGGCATTGTTATCTTTCAATGAATCTCAAACAACACCAAGGAAACATTACCCATGGGAAAGGAAACATCTACTTTAGCTTAAGGAGGAGTGGACTTTATGTCTTAAGACCATTGTAGGAAGAGTGATTAAAGACTCCATTGTCTCTCTCTCTGCATACAGATAATATCCAGTGTGGAGATGAGTGTAAGAATGTATCTCCTTAATTGATAATCAGTTCTGCTAGCTATCACTAGGTGTTCTTCAATTTTCATTTTGATTGAAACCACACGTAAATCTGTATGATATAAACCTGTACTCACCCTAGAAGGAAAACGTAAAACTGGTATTCAAACTCAAGCTGATGGAACAGACAACACAAGCAATTGACTGATTGCTTCTGGGTTTAAATCCTGTTTGACTGAATAAACTTCAACTTTGATTTTCCAACCAGACTCATTTTTTTCAGTTAACATATCCATTTGGGTTATGTCACATATCCCCATGAGACTTGGCAACAAGGAGAGCTGATACACATATGTGCATACTTACATCACTTCTGTGCCATGAGTAATAAATTATTTGTCTGTTCCCTATGAATCTCATGTCCTCTGCCAGCATCCATGAACAGTTAACAGGGAATTGCAAATAAAAATTCAGACTTAAACATCAGTAATTTCTAAAGAACTTCCATTTTCATTTGTGAATTGGAGTATTTACTATGGTGGTTATATTTTCAGATAATTTGTTTACTTAATTATGGAGTATCAATATTAAGACAGTACTCAAATTGTTACAGCTAAAGACCTATTTGTAAGAAGCTTCATACAAAATTGGAGTTGATTTAGATGAAAAACTCCTGGATCCTCTGGTGATTCCACAATGAGTTCATCTTGGAGGCTAGGGAGAAGTGATATCTTATTTTTACATATGAAAAGAACAAGAATTACTGTTGCTTGTGAATAGAGAGTGGGCAGTATATTCCATCTCATATTCTCTTTTTGCAATGAAGTTGACATTTCTCAGAGTCATTCATCTGTCTTCATCATATATTTTCCAAAAGAGGTCTTCAGCTCCTCATGCTTAGCATTTAACTGTTTCAAGTCTCCTGTTTTCTCTTTGACTCTTTATGAGGCATTGGTGCAAATTAGTCATAAATAAACAACTTCCGTGTTCTTGGAAACTTTTCTTAGAATATATCTTTTTAATGCCTCAACCATCAAACTGGCAAAGGAACTGCCTTCCTCCTGGAAGAAATATTGGGCAATTAGTTGAGGTTGTTCTTATCAGACTGGCAGTAGTGAAACCAATCTCTGAGCCCTATTACTACTATTTTGTCTCACATTGGCTGTGTTGGGTTACGTCCTCTGTGAAGCAGAGATCAAAATGGTATTAGGAGTGTCTGGCATTGTGGCACAACATGCTATGCCTTTACTTGTAACACCTGCATCCCACATCAGAGTGCAGGTTTCAGTCCCAGTTGCTAATCCTCCCACCCATCTCCCAGCTAATGCACCTGAGAAAGCAGTGGGAGATGCTCCAAATACTTGGACCAGGATGGAGTTCCTGTCTTTGGCCTTGCCGAAATCTGGTTTTTGCGGTCATCTTGGAGGATGAATCAGTGAATGGAATCTCTATTGATGTCTCTATCTCTCTCTTACATCTGTATCTCTGTTGCTTTGCCTTTCATATAAGTGTTTTTAAATGGGATTAAGCATGCAAGGCATTTATTAGGGAAAATACCCATGATGTCAAAGGAGGAGGCAACATGAAAAGATTGGGAGAGACCTTATGATGATGCTTATTTGACACTTTCAAAAGGAAAGGGGAGAAGATTAGTTAGAGAGTCATAGACGGTGGCACAGTGCTGAGAATATTTTGAACTATCTAAGGAGGAGGTCCAGAGAACTGTGTGCCCATTGGAGGCGATTCCCCATTGGAAGAATCTTGTATTAGCAGGAATGGACTGCTACTGATAACTCTGGTGTGCTCAGTCACTGACTGAAAGCAGCTCTGGAGCAGTGTGAACTTGGCAGACAGTAGTGGATCCAAAGGAATTTGACGTCCCCTCAAACTCCGGCTAATGATCTGAGTGACAGACTTCCATGTGCACACCACGAATTCCTGCTCCAATTCTCATACCTGAGACATCAGCCATGTGAGTGAGGAAGCCTTTGAGATTACCTCAGTCATCATTAGATTGAAACTTCCTGAGTCCCTGGGAGGTTCTGTCATGAAAGCCAAACTACAGTTATACACCTTTATCCTCTAGTGGAGGTGTTATGCAATATCTTTAGAAGGTTTTCTAGTTTCTTAAGGCTAAATGGGGTTGGTGTTTCTTTCCAAGAGGAATCCTCAACAATAAACTGGATTGTCCTCTTCAGAAGACAACGTAAAAAGGGACAGTTGTAAAAAATTTAAAAGGAAAGAAACAACTATGCAGTTAAAATCCAGAGGAATTGACACTGATGCATGTCTCACTGATATAGTGGTCAAGACAAATGAGAAAGCTAAAGTTAGGGAGGCTCAATGAGAACAACCTGCCAAAGAAACAAACAAAAAGCTAAGCAAACAGCTAAAAAGACAGCAATGGCTTCTGCTGAGGCTCCCACAAAGGCAGAACCTAAGCAGAAGATTGTAAAGCTTATGAAGATTTCTACTCCCTGAATTGATGGAAAATGCTAAGTTGGTATATTAGATCTTTAAATCAGATCTTCTCACCAGAAACACAAGGCACTCAAGCAGCCAATCTGTGAAAATCATGAGAAATAAATGATGACTACTGCTTTGCATCACTAAATATTGGATTTGGGAGCTTGTTAGGGAACAATAGATAATGGAGTGTGTTATAATAATAGCAACCTATTTTATTTCTTATGGAACAGGAACACTACCATATATTTATATATTTAAGTACTATATATTATATATTTAAATATTAAATATTAAGTATTTCTAAGTACACAGAATAAATATTTATCATTAGCTGAATTGTGGCTTATGGGAATCATGTAACTTTTCCAAAGTCACAGAGCTTAAAGTTGAAAATATTGGATTTATAAGGATATCTACGTTTTCCTATTATATCAAGATGTTCTGATTCTGCAACTATTGTATAATTTTCAGATTTCCACCTTGGTCTGGAGTATTATCTGGCCTATTTTACTAGATCTTTTGGGAGCTTGTTTGTTAGTTCCCTAGAATACTAACTGCTTATGTTCCCTGGAATGAAGATGGAATGCAAGTCTCTCTCCACCATGGCTCTTTCTTTCAACCACTCTCTGTGCTGTTTTGTGCTTCCCTTTGCACACTGTGAATCACTACCACTAGGAATCAACTTAGGGGCACTTCAAGAGAAGAGTCCAGATTAAGGCAATAATTCTGTTTATTAGAAGGTATCAGGGCTGCATGGTCCCATGGCAAAACTTAAGTTTAAGCAGTACATATCACTTAGTACACTAAACAAAGGCCATTGTGATTGACAGCGTT
This sequence comes from Lepus europaeus, assembly GCF_033115175.1. Taxonomy (NCBI): domain Eukaryota; kingdom Metazoa; phylum Chordata; class Mammalia; order Lagomorpha; family Leporidae; genus Lepus; species Lepus europaeus. Next base: position 118,658,863 of record NC_084829.1, read on the forward strand.
TGCCAACAAAGCCGATCAACTTCCAATTTGATGGAAAGGCAATCAATATAACTGTGCAACATCTGCACAGTTGGAAATAGAGAAGATAAATCAATTGATGCTTCAGTGGCTAAATGGATGCATCTACTGAAAAGAGATCCTTCTACTTTATTTCAGAAATGTACTATCACAGACAAAAATACACTTTCACATTTTGGTTCCTAAACCTCCTGACCATGGTAATATATTTTCTTTGCTACTTTATTTGTGCTTGGTTCTCTCTCTCTCTCTTTTTCTCTCTCTCTCATAGCAGGACTGGTGAATGAGCACAGGCCTATGGCATCTTTCAGACACTTAATAGTCAAGTGTATATCTGGATCTATAACAAATTTGAATGAGGGAATTATTTTATGAAAATACCATCATTCTCTTTTAGTGGCCAATTTATCCAAGTTTTGCCTTAACAGTCATTGAGGTGTTTTGTTATTGTTTAACAACTAATATCATTGGCAACAAAGTGTTTGAATAACTCATATGATTTGAGAATTTCAAGATTTCTCATCCCTTGTTTCTTTTTGTACATCCATTCTTATGAGTCAACCAATTTTTTTTAAGATTGATTTATTTATATGAATGTCAGAGTTACAGAGAGAAGGAGAGGTAGAGGCCGAGGTAGAGGTAGAGGGAGAGAGAGAGAGAGAGAGAGAGGTCTTCCATCCACTGGTTTACTCTCCATTTGGCCACAATGGCTGGAGCTGCGCTGATCCAAAGCCAGGAGCCAGGAGCCAGGAGCTTCTTCTGGGTCTCCCATGCAGGTGCAGGGGCCCAAGGACTTGGGCTATCTTCTACTGCTTTCCCAGGCCATAGCAGAGAGCTAGATCTGAAGTGGAGCAGCCAAGATCGAACCAGCGCCCATATGGGATGCTGACACTGCAAGGGGCAGGTTTACCCACTGTGCCACAGTGCTGGCCCCCCAATTTTTGTTTGATTTAACTTGTTCCAAAAGATTTGATCATTACATGATGTATTCATGTATTAGAACATCACACTGAACTCAATAAATAGAGACAATTATTATGTGTGAATTAAAAATTAAATAAAAATAAAAATCTTATTAAATAAGACATTGCTTTAATTAGATGGGAGAATTTCAATGTCACTTTTCTGAAGGGCCACTGAAGTCCCAGGAGCCAAGACCAGTACACTTGGGCTCAGTCACAATATCCTTTAGGGTAGGGCTTTGTCTTCCTTTCCATTCCGGGCTCCCTTCTCATGCATTTTGAATTTAAGTCCATCATCACTTTTCACTCTGTAATACTTTATCTTCTCACCTAAGATTCAGGAAGTACTACTTCATTTTCAACATGACCAATTTGACTTGATTCATTTTAGATAGCACTTTCCCTCGATTGTAGTCAGATTCTATCATTGGCAAAAAGAGCGATGGAGGTGGGTGGCAGCCTACTTTTCTTACTGAAATGAAGATCTAAGACCGTCTTTTAAGAAAATCTAGGAATAAAAAATATTATTCCTTCCTTAGCTGTAGAGTGTGTTGATAGCTTCCAGCCATACTACAAGCTTCCCTGAAATATTCTTTCCTTTTTTTAACAGTTTCTTTTGGTAGGAAGGTCTTCTCCTAAATTAAGTGTCTAATCCACCAAAATTTGCCGTGGATTACATAATGTTTCTAGGCCATTTCAACTCAGTATTATTTTTTTCTGAATGATGAAATTTTGGCTTTCAAATTTACTGACTCAATAGAAATATTCACAGAGAATGCTCTGCCAAATAAGTACACTCATCTATCTATTAAACAGAAGTTTAAAACACAAATTTTGCTCATTTTCCTGGCTAGATTCTCAATTCCATATATCAATTAAATACAATTTCATTTCAGGCATGGATAATTCAAATAGGTACTTCTGACACTTTGGCTAAAAGAAAGGAAAGAAAAACCATTGAGCATGTTTTTGTCTTTTTTTTCTGTGTCCTTTTTAAATCTAAGGTCCTTAATATCTTGGAGACAAAGGACAGAACAGGGGAAGTGTGGTTTTTTTTTTTTTTTTTTTTTTTAGTTCATTTCTTCCCAAGGCCTAGCATCAAAGTATTCTTGTCTCTTACCAGGGATAACTGGTATACAGAGTCAAGTCTAACTTCCTCACTTCAGTTGCCAAATGCCTTTCTCATCTGTGTCTCCTAGTGTTTAGATTCTTGTACATTTTCACTTTGGCACCCAAGTATCTGGCTACTGGGAGAGTTCAGGTGATTGCTCAGTTATAGGAAAGGGCAGAAAAGTCTTTAGTGAAAGTGAAGTGTATAAAAACTTAACTGCATGAATATGTCTGCACACAGGTGGAACCCCTTTCATCCCAAATCTGATGGACAATCCTGTTTTCCCTTCAAGGTCTCATGAGCAACTTCAATTATTACTTAAGAGGAGTTTTCTTTTTAGACCTTTTGAGCTGCTCATCTCTTCTAATGTAGAGAATCTGAAACCATTCCACAATTCACCAGCTCTGTTGCACAAACAGGATTGATGAGTGTACTCAACAGGTGAAAATTACTCATATCACCTCTTGCATTTCCCAGGGAATTTACAAACACTGAGAAAAGGGAAGTTCCCTTTCCCAACTACTTTTTCCTTTTGACAGGCCCAGGTCTGCTAACATCTGTCCTCCACAGATAAGGCTATTCAGGTCATAGACTGTTTGCATGTGAAGCTTATATCTTTTGCTTGAGTTTATTAGAACTAATTCACCTTGATTTCTATAGAAGTTTATTTTTACAACCAATACAGAAGTAAAAATCTATACAAAAGCAGAAATAAAAATCTAAGTATTAAAAGCATCTAGGGCCCAGTGCTGTGGTGTAGCAGGTAAAGCTGCTGAGCAGTACCAGAATCCATATGGGCGCTGGTTCGAGACCTGGCTGCTCTACTTCCAATCCCATTCTCTGCTATGGCCTGGGATAGCAGTAGAAGATGGCCCAAGTCCTTGGGCCCCTGCACCCACATGGGAGAACTGGAAGAAGCTTCTGGCTCCTGGCTTCGGATCGGCTCAGCTCCGGCCATTGTGGCCAATTGGGGAGTGAACCAGCAGATGGAAGATCCCCTCCCCTCTCTCTACCTCTCCTTCTCTCTCTGTGTAACTCTAATATCCAATAAAAAGATAAATCTTAAAAAAAGCATCTGGGGCTAAAGTCTTTATTGTATGCAATATATGAGAATGCCTTATAATTTTTAAATGCTAGTAGTTTATGTGCAGGATTTGGAATTCCGATATTTCTTAATTATAATTTTATTTGTTTTGGCAAATGGATTATGTACAATTCCTATGGAAACAGATAATAAGATCTTCTGTACCTACAATAAGTAAGAAGTCTCCATTGATCCAGATTGTTCTGGCAAAAGCTGGTGTTCTGTTTACATTCTGTATTTTACTTTTTAAACTTGACTTAAGTGCCTCAATGGTATATTTATGTCTCCTCCTCCACAGCATTTTATATATTGTTGACACGAATCTATCTTCTTTTCCTTACTTTATACCATTTTGCATTGTCATATATAATGATTCTGTCTAAACATATTAATAAAGGGCATTCACCTTGCACTTACTATATGCCAAGTATTATGAAAAGCCTAACACATGTATTATTTCAAAATTTTTGTTTATTTATTTTTAAAGATTTATTTATTTATTTGAGAGACAGAGTTACAAAGAAGCAAAGGCAGAGAAAGAGAGAGAGGTTTTCTATCTGCTGGTTCACTCCCCAGATGGCTGCAACAGCAGGAGCAGCACTGATCTGAAGCCAGGAGTCAGGAGCTTCTTCACTTCTGAGTCTCCTACAGGAGTGCAGGGGCCCAAGAACCTGGGCCTTCCTCTACTGCTTTCCCAGGCCATAGCAGAGAGCTTGATTGGAAGTAGAGCAACTGGGTCTCGAACCATCACCTATATGGGATGCTACCACTGGAGGCAGCATCTTTATCTGCTATGCCACAGCCACAGCCCCCCAGATATACTCTTTTAAATGTTTTCATGTGACTAAGTAATATGAGGCATAGGGGATAAAATGATTTTGTAAGTTTCGACAGCTACTGAGAATGAGTCAACCCACACCAGCAGAATCCCCACTCTAATATGCTACTCTTTGAGCCAATTTATTCCAGAATTTCTCTTACAGATGAAAAGCTCTTTTGGGGGATTCCTTAATAGAATTTTACTTTTATTCATTTAACCAGTTTAGTCAACAAATATGTATACTGCACACAATACAATGTGTTGGTTATTACAATAAAAATAGTCAAAAATCCATGCCTTTAAGGTGCCTTCATTCCAATGGGAACACAGGAAATAATCACCAGTAAAGATTCAATTCATTAGTGAGTGATAAGTGCTACAGAGAAAAAGAAATTAAAGTAAGGAATGAATAAACGTGTTTAGGAATAAGGGGACTATTTGATCTTTGCTTTAGCGTATACAAGAAAAATCTCTTTGATAAGGTGAAATTTGAGCACAGATTTGGAAGCAATGAGGGGAAGACAAGAAAATCTCCGCCTAGCAGAAGGAATAATTTTTGAAAAGCCCTGAGTAGGCTCTGTAAGAACCCTCACAAAGGAATGAGAAGTCGGAGATTAGGTCGGAAGGTGTGCAGGAGGGCACAGATCACTCAAGGTCTTGGGAGAATTCGTTTTCATTTTTTTTCCCTGAGGAATATGGAAAGTACTTGAAAGCCTGTGACATTTCAGAAAGATCAGTCAGCATCTGTTGCTAAAAACTGTAGCAAGGACAAAGATGGAAACCAGTTAGGGTAGACTAGTGTTTGCTGGTTACTGTGACAATTTGGGTGAGTGGGAGTGCTTGTGCAGACCAGGTAGTAGAGACTGACATGGTGAGAAGGAATCATATTCTAGTTATTTTTAAAAGATTTATTTATTTATTTGAAAGAGTTATACAGAGAGAGGAGAGGCAGAGAGAGAGAGAGAGAGAGAGAGAGAGAGAGAGGTCTTCCATCCACTGGTTCACTCCCCAAATAGCCGCAATGGCCGGAGCTATGCCAATATGAAGCCAGGAGCCAGGAGCTTCTTCCGGGTCTCCCACATGGGTGCAGGGGCCCAAGGACTTGGGCCATCTTCTACTGCTATCCCAGGCTATAGCAGAGAGCTGGATCAGAATTGGAGCAGCCGGGTCTTGAACTGGCGCCCAAATGGGATGCCGGTGCTTCAGGCCAGGGTGTTAATCCGCTGCACCACAGCACTGGCCCCTCTAGTTATTTCTAAGGTGACAGGATTTGAGTATTTATTAGCTGAGAATGTGAAGGAAAAAAATGAGTTTAGTGCTGACTCCAAGGTTCTGCCTAGTCACTCCAAAGAAGTGAGTTGCCATTTACTAATGTAGGGAAAGCTGAGGATGAGCTGTGCTGGAGGAAATTAGAAGTTGGAACAGATAGTAGTAGGTCCCATGGATAGTGTGGATGGGACAGTTGGGGCAAAGACACAAAAACTACATCAAGGTGAGAGATGGATTATGTTGCATTTTGCATTGCTCATTTATTGGTTTCATAAGCTTTCTCGAAGTATCCAGCCTTCATAAGTATCATTTCAGTACTAGTATTTTAGGGAAAGAAGAAATAAGGGTTCTGTTTAAAGAAAACTAGAGAGGGTCACTGTATTGGCTGGGAGTAGCGATGAGTTAGAACTAGGAGATGGAGGACAAAACCGATAAGGGAACTCATAAGTCTTTCTTCAAGAAGAATCAGTGTTAACTCTTACATTAACCTATCGTATGTACTTATATATACAAAACATATATTGTGTGTGCATGTGTATATAGAGTAGAAATACATCTGATACTAGCCTATCAGGAGTACATATATATATATATATATATCATATATATACATATATATGGTATATATATATATATATATATATATATACCTGATGTAGAGTGGACATATAGGTCTATTCTAAATTTCTTTGATTTTTAGAAATAGACATGAAATATCTGTAGCCAAGTACTATAGTTTTTTTTTTTATTTTTGACAGGCAGAGTTAGACAGTGAGAGAGAGAGAGACAGAGAGAAAGGTCTTCCTTCTGTTGGTTCACCCCCCAAATGGCCACTATGGCCGGTGCGCTGCACTGATCTGAAGCCAGGAGCCAGGTGCTTCCTCCTGGTCTCTCATGTGGGTGCAGGGCCCAAGCACTTGGGCCATCCTCCACTGCACTCCCGGGCCACAGCAGAGAGCTAGAATTGGAAGAGGAGCAACCGGGATAGAATCTGGCACCTCAACCGGGACTAGAACCTGGGGTGCTGTCACCGCAGGTAGAGGATTAGCCTAGTGAGCTGCGGTGCCAGCCCAAGTACTATAGTCTTTTAATAATTATTTTGAAAGACAGAGTTACAGAGAGAGGTAAAGCCAGAGAGAGACGTCTTCCATTCCACTGATTCACTCCCCAAATGTACTACATTTTGAATTTTTAATATGTGTATCTCTAATTATCTGTAGCAACATTCATGTGCTCATCTCTGAGATACAGATATAAAATATTTCCAGCACTCAACAAGTTTATATTTTGGACAATACCCTCTCTGCAAAAACAGTTTGTATACTTTTGGATATGACTTCTATTGCTTTAGGTGTAGTCTATCAAGAACTCATTATTTTTTAATTACTGTGTATTTTTCCACTATGCATAGGTATACCAGTTTGTTCATTCACCTGCTCATTTTTAGATATTTATATTGTTTTTATTTTTTGGTTCTTCTAAATAAATGCTACCACGCACTTTTTGCACATATATGTTTAATTTTTTTTCAAAAATTATCTTAGTTGAGAGGGAGTGAGTGGGAGAAGGAGAGGGAAAGGGAGAGGGAGAGGGAGAGAGAGAGGGAGAGAGAGAGAGAGCATTCCCATCTTCTTGTTCATTTCCCAAATGCCCACCACACTCAGCCCTGAGTCAGGCCTGGACCATCAACTGCAGCCTCCCAGAGTGCACATTATCAGGGTGCTGGAATTGGGAGTGGAGAGGGGACTTGAACCCAGGAATTCCAATATGGAATGGAGGTATTTTAACTGCTAGGCCAAATGCCTGTCTTATACATGTCTCTTGATGGATGCATGCATGTATTTCTAGTATATCTATCTATCTATCTATATATATATATTATATATGATACACATTGTATGTTTATATACAAATTTTTAATATGATAGATTGGCTGAATTGTGCTGTAGGCGTATTATTAACCTTACTAGGTATAGTCAAAATTATTCCAAATTGTATTTGTATGAATTGCACCAATTTACATGATCAATGGCAATGTTTGAGAGTTGTAGTTGCTCCAGATTTGGGGCAATGGTTAGTAATGTCAAATTTAAAAAAAAAAAAGTCTTAGTTGGCTGTTTGTTCATGACATTTTAAATGTTAACTTCACTCATGAATAATGATGGTTAACACATATTAATGTTTTTTCCTGATGATTTGGATTTCCTTATTTGTTAAGTACCTTGAAACCTTTCTTATTGATTTGTTTGTATTTTTTTTTGAAAGGGAGAGAGGAAGAGAATTAGAGAGAGAGGGAGACAGATAGATATCAATGGATGTGAGAGATCTTCCATCTGCTGGTTCACTCCCTAAATGCTTGCAACTAGCTGGGGCTGAAGCCAGGAGCCCAGAACTCAATCTGGGTCTCCTATGTGAATAACAAATCAAGTACTTGAATTATGATTTGTTGTTTTTCAGGATGTGCAGTAATAGGGATCTGGAATCAGAAGCAGAGCCAAGGCTTGAACCCAGGCACCTTGATCTGGCATGTCGGCATACCAAATGGTGTCTCAGCGTCTCAATGCCAAAACTTACCCCTAATGCGGTAAATTATTTTGAAATATTTTTTAAATGTTAATCTGACCTTGTGTTCCTTGCATAAACTCCCAGGTCATAATGTATGTATCCTAGGCCATAATTTATTATTATTGTTTCTAGTCATTGGATTCTATTTTCTAACATTTTGTTGAGAATTTTTGCATCAATGAACAGGAGAGATAATAACCTCTTGTGCTTCCCTGCAATGCCCTTTTGAAATTTTGGTTGGAGTTACGCTCAAAAACACGTCAGAAAGTGTTCGTTTTGCTTATTCTCTGAAAAATTTGTGTAAGTTTAGGTCTAATTTTTGCATTGTTCAGTAAAATTCACTAATAAGTTCATCTGTGATGGAATTTTATTCTTTTTAAAGTGGTTTCTGACCCTAAGATTCTCTATTTTCTTTTTTGTGTTCATTTTAACCATTTCAGAAAATTTGTCAAATATATTGGCATAAAGTCTTTCAGAAAGTCCTCTGAAGCTTAGGCAATTTTTCTTTTCTTAGCAAAGTCCTTCTGTTCATATAAAGTATGATTTTCAGCATGCACTAATTGTGGCAGATACCTTAGGGAAGAAAATGGAAAAAAGGTTTTTCAGTTTCTGGAAATTTAGTGTCTTTACTCTTTTTTGCTTTATCAACTCCATACTGTCTTTAAGCATATGTTTTTTTATGTAATGTATCCCTTTGTAGAAATCATTGCAGCTTGTCAGCACCACCTTCACCTAATACTTGAAGACTGAAATTGAAGCTCTTTGGTTTTATTTAAAATTTTTACTTATTTAGTTGTTTATTAATTATGTAGCAAACAGAGAGGACAAGAGAGAGAGCTAGAGAGAGAGAGTGAGAGAGCGAGAGCTACCTTCCATCCACTATTCACTTCCCAAATGCCTACAACAGCTGAGATTGACGCCAGGAGCTGAGAATGTGATCCTGGTCTTCCACAGCGGCAGAAACTCAATTATCTGAGCCGTCATTGCTGCCCCCTAATGTCCACATTAGCAGGAAGCTGGAATCAGGAGCCGGTTCTGGGCATTGAACCCACTCCTAGGTGGGACTCTTTAACTGGTGTCTCAACTGCCAGGCCAAAAGTCAACCCCCTCAGTTTTATTTTAAGTCAAACAATATTCTGAAATGCTATGTGTGAGAACTTTATTTGTCGCTCCATTCTATCTCTTTCACATGAGAGAAGAAATGATTGTTACCAATGCCCTTTTGGTTTCCAAGGGATTTCTTCAGAATTACAGATTTTTCAAAGATCAAGAGTTGCTTTCTGAGGACATGGCAAGAGCCTTTAGTATACCAGCATCCTAAGTGACTCCTTGGTTAAAGTTAATACTCCCGAAAGCAGTTTTGTGAGGCCTGGAAAAATTTTCTTTTTTCTTTAGCTGTAGAAAAGGAAGGTTTTCTTTTCCAATTTTGAAGATTTTTTTTTTTCAACCAGCAGTTAGAAAGGCCTGTAATTTTTCAAGAGCAAATGCATGGATTTGTAAGCTCTAAGACAAAATGAAACAAGACTGAAATGCCAAAATTTAATACCCACCAAAATACAGAAAAAAAAAACCTGATTATTAACAAAGCAAATATTAGGAAGGTAATGTTGTGCACTCGTATCATGAATATTGTGAAATAGCAGGGAAGGGACTGTACTTTCTGGCAGCTTCTTCTCCTTCTTTTTGGTTTCTTATGTCCATCAATGGATCATAGGTTTTAGAATTACTGAATATTGGGTTATTTAAATGCAACACCAATTTTTAGTGAATATCTTTAAATATTGAGTATTTCATAAATTAATACTTTCTCATGTTCTTTACATTCTAAAATTTGATTCTGTTTCCTTATTGTAGTGGGTTTGTGATAATATTTCCACTACTGTTCTTCTCTCCCCTTAAAATAGCCACCCAAACTCTTGAGTCCTCCTGCAGTAAAATGTTTGCCCTTTCCACCTATGGCATCATATGCTGTTGTTTGTGTGCACAAATGAGCTACTGGTGTTTCCCATGGATTTGTAAGGACAAATTGAATGATTAGCATTTGAAAGATGTGTCAGACCAATCTAGACAGTTGGGGATGGTTTATTTCCCTCAGTGCTACCTTCAAGAACTAGGCAAAATTATCTGACATGAAACCATAATGCATTTCAAATTCTTCTGATCAAGCATGTTAACTTTCATTTTTCGAAATTCCATTAGACTTGCATTCATTTCTTCATATGGGAATGTTTCTAGAAGTGTTAACATGGGCAGACATTGACCAGACTTCCCATGGACATCAATTCCATTTAAATGTCTATCAACTAAGATCTTCTTTAAATAATACTAAAATGATGATACCTGACAAATAAATGCAGAAAGAGACCATTCTGATTCAGGGTGATGATTCCTGCTTTAATGGTCTCCAAGGAAACAGACTCCTACTTTAGAGATTATCCAGTATAAATATAAGGAAAAAACAATTTTGTTTTAATTGTGTATGCGTTAAGTGTGAAAAAATAGTAACACAAGGGAACAAAATTATCAAACTGAGAGTCTTATTTCAGGGAGTCCCATTTCAGTTATGGTAAAATCCTTGAAGACAAGAATTGTGTTTGGAAAAAAAACTATGTGTGCAGTTGGAGGGAGAGAGGACACACAGTAGGCACTATTTCCTTCATTATGTATTATAATTTGTCAGGCTGAAGACTTAACCAAAGATATTTCATGTCTCCCAGTAGGAAGGAACATAGATGATGAATTTTGTTTACACTCTTGAAATTTGGCCATTATAAAGAGGAATAATGTTTATGATGTGCTCTTTAGACATTTAAATCTTTTTTTGACAGCAAAGAGAAAACTGCAGCCAGCCACCAAAATGAATAGCTCTGTGCGGGTGAGCAAGCACACTATGACTGTGTGTGGCTTCCTTCTGTGCCTTTACTGTGGGTCCTCATTGATAAATCACAGCTAACTCTCTGTGTTCATGAAGAAAGGATGGGGAAAAACATGCCTACTGATTCTACTAAAAAATATCAACAGCTAATGTTTAAAAAAATCCATAGTAACATTTGACTTGATTTAATTTCAGTGAGTTGAATACCTTTACCTTCCTGCTCTTAATAAAAGGTGTTTTGCTGTCATCCTCTTGATGTTTGAAGCTGAGGTTTGCTGACCCCCGAGGATGCTCTCCCATCAGCATTAGTCAGACGTGGCTCCTGTGGGTTCTGTCTGGGCACCCTGGAGTCTGCCTGACACTCTATGTGCTTGATGTACTTGTTTCTCTTTAGGGTCTCTGGCTGTGCTGAGTGGGGCAGCACCTGTCAGAGATTTCTGGCTGGGCTGCCTGGTTGCTGTCACCTTTCCTGGCTATCCTGTCAGATTCAGGAAGAACTGCACAAAACTGGAACTTTTATGTGTTTCAAGTTGTTTGACAAACATGAATCATCAGAGATTTACTGTATCAGGAGCAAAAGTAAACAGAAAATAACTCATCCCCTTAGCTGACAAGCATTTACATAAATGTATTAATTAGCAATTGATAAAACATTTCTTGAATGCCTAATGTACTCAAAATAAAGTTCTAGTAAAAGATAAGCGAAGAACAAGACACGGAACCTTTGCTTGAGGAGCTTAAAGACATAGTGGAAATAAGAGTTGGTGACTGGGGCTGGGGTTCTGCTGTAGCTGGTTAAGCAACCTCTTGTGACACCTGCATCCCATATAAGAACAATATTAGGTTTGAGCCCAAGCTGCTGTTCTTCCAATCTAGCTCCTTATAATGTGCCCGAGAAAGCAGAAGATGATGGCCCAAGTCCTTGGGCTCCTGCTGCCCATGTGGGAGACAAGGTAGAGTTCTGGGTTCCTGGCTTTAGCCTGTCCCAGTCCCAGCTGTTGTAGTCATTTGGAGACTGAACTATCAAATGGAAGATCTCTCTGTGTTTCTCTCCCTGTGTCTGTCACTCTGCCTTTCAAATAAAAAGGAAGTATAAAAGAAAAAAAAGTGATTTATGTGACTGACAACATTCTAAGTTGTAAACTGCTGCAAAAAAAGTTTATGGGAGTTTAGAGTATTGCAGTATCAATGGATTCTTCATGATCTTTTGATTTCCTTGAGTTTTTGTCTATTAAGTTATTCAACTGCAGTAATGGCAGAGTTGATTTAGACTGATTTGAAGAAAGTCTGTAACTAAAATGTCCAGGGCCGGTTTGCAAGCTTGACTTGATTAGAGCCCTGCTTTATTTATCTGTGATTCCTTTACATATTTATGCAAAAACAATTATTCAATTACTAAAGACTGAATGTTTGTGTCCCTGCTTCAGATTCCTATGTTGAAAATCTCACTCTTGAAGTGGTGGCACTAAGAGATGGTATCTTTGTGAGATGATTAGGCCACAAGGGTGAAATCCTCATGAATGGGATTATTTCTCTCTCTTTTTTTTTTTGCTTAAGCCACCAAGTTTATGTTATTTTGATGAGAACATTTTACATGCAAAATAGGTAGTAATGTATGATAAAAAAATCTTAGTATCATTATAAATATGGTAGAAATTTTAATATTCATGATAACCTTACTTTCCTGCACCACAATTCAGTTAATACTTTTATAAAAACTATTGGCATGTTGAAATGCTAAATTTCAAAACTTGAAACTTTGAAAATGCACTGCACTTAAAAATAATTTGGAAAGATAATGAGAGAGGAATCAGTTTCTGTTATATATTATATATAAACATAAAACAAATGAAATATAATACCACCTAAAGGCTAATTCACTTATATAATATTTCATTCTAAAATAACTTCCAACTTAAAAATTTCCAGTTCCATTTTAAAATAATTTAGGTTCAAGTGTATAATCTATCATAGCTCTTTGTTTCCGGACCAACCAATCATTTCCAAGTTTCTATTCTCAGTTTGTGTGACTCTGGTTAGGCCAGATCATTTACTTGAACAGTCTTTCATTCTGTGATCTGACATTACCAATGTGGCATTCCCTATCTGACATTCCTCACAGAGCTATAATCTCATAAATAGCTGATGTAAACTCCAGAGGTTCCAGTTTAAGAAATTCTTCCACCTTTGTTTCTTTCTGTTCACTTTAACAGCTATCACCTTCAATAAAATCTCACCTTCTCTCGTTTCAAACGTAATTGATCTTGAATCTTGGTTTTGCCTCCTCATTTTGTCATATTTGGATTTGATCATTTAATTTATAATATTTGCCTGATGCTAATTCTGGCGATTGTCTCTCAGCTTGTGACTCTGGCCTCTGCTGGAGGTACAAGTTCTAGTGTTGACTTCCTGGGAATCAAAGACAGCAACCAGAATTCAGGATGTCAGATGCATAGAGCTGCACCATCAATAAGGCTTTGTTACTTTGATAAGCAATATTAATAGTTACTACTGTTAGTATTATAGAAGCAGCAATTCTATTTCTAATCTGCTTTATAATTTGTAAGTACTTTCACAAATATTCTCCTTAAACATTGTGATTATGTGGGAAAACATATTATTTTTTCTTATTCCACAAACTGTAATACTAGAATTTGAGAAGTAGGTATCCTGTTCAAGAATATATAAATTAGCACATAGTAAGCTCAGGAATCCAAGTTCTGTTTTTATTGGTTTATGGGATTTTCAATCATCATTTTTGAAGTAGTGATGTGAAATGTGCAAAGAAACCCTACCTGATACCGCTACTCCTAAAACTAAACTAGCCTCAGCTATTTGTGCGCATACATATGTATGTGTGTGTTTGGTATTGAGTGTAGAGGAAAACTATGAATGACATTGAACATGTTATGGTTGGAGAAATTACTTGATTATCATTGTATAGATTGAATTCCCAAATTCTTTAATTAAACAAAACTTAAGCAAAATTGAAGAGGATATAGATAGCAATGCTTATCTGTAACTGATATTTAATATATTTTACTTTCAGAAAAGAAACGCCCAAAAGTGTCTTCAGGAACAAACCTGTGCCCCTTCACCAGTGATAATTATCATCTCACTGAAACTTAAAGTCAGAAGAGAATGATAGGCAGAGCTGAGGGACCTGGGGGAGGGGAGAGATCTATCTTTTTTATTTGTGTAGCTCTTTATAACTTAGAAACTATCTTGCATATTTTATTTACTTTTGACTATAATCTGAGTGGCAGAAATTATAATTTCCGTTTTACATGAGTGGAAACTAAATACTAAACTAGTGATTTAGTGAGGCCAAATTTAATGGGTCAAATTGATGCAGAGCAAATGGTGATACAATTTTTAAAAAACATCTAATGACAAATTGATACTATAATTTAAAATGTTCAGGTGTTTCCAGGAAAACATCATTAAGTTGCAGAAAATTGATGAGAGGTAGAGGTGTATACGATAGACAACAAAATTTAGAAAAATATTATAATTTTTTTTTTTTATTTTTGACAGGCAGAGTGGACAGTGAGAGAGAGAGAGAGAGACAGAGAGAAAGGTCTTCCTTTTGCTGTTGGTTCACGCTCCAATGGCCATTGTGGCTGGCGCGCTGCGGCTGGCGCACCACGCTGATCTGAAGCCAGGAGCCAGGTGCTTCTCCTGGTCTCCCATGCGGGTGCAGGGCCCAAGCACTTGGGCCATCCTCCACTGCACTCCTGGGCCATAGCAGAGAGCTGGCCTGGAAGAGGGGCAACCGGGACAGAATCTGGCGCCCTGCCCAGGACTAGAACCCGGTGTGCCGGCACCGCAAGGCGGAGGATTAGCCTGTTGAGCCACAGCGCTGGCCATAAATTGTTTATATGAGTCCCTAGAACACTTTAGTTTGCCTGATATGGCCAGTGAATTTTCCTTATTCGGGCTTCTACAATAGCAACAACTTTTGAACTGTATTTGGATGGCAGCTTACCTGTGTATCCATCTTCTTTTGTCGTAAGGTTGGATTTTTCAAACATTAGAAGTGTATGACTGTTGATAAACATATGCTGTAAAACATTTTTTCTTCAGTGTCATTTAAAATTACTTTAGATAATCACATGCCAAAAATTCCCAAGTAGACACATTTCACTGTGTGGGAATGAAGAGTCAAAGACCTACCTCTTGAGGCACAACAGATTAAGCCACCGTATCCAGTACCGTTGTGCTGGTTTCAGTCTTGTCTGTGGGGCCGGCACTGTGGCGCAGTGAGGTAAAGCCCTGGCCTGAAGCATCAGCATTCCATATGGGCGCCGGTTCTAGTCCTAGCTGCTCCTCTTCCGATCCAGCTCTCTGCTGTGGCCTAAGAAAGCAGTGGAAGATGGGCCAAGTCCTTGGGCCCCTGCACCCATGTGGGAGACCCAGAGGAAGCTCTTGACTCCTGGCTTGAGTCTTGGCTGCTCCATTTCTAATCCAGCTTCCTGGTAATATGCCTGTAAAGGCAGTAGAACATGAATAAGTTCTTGGGCCCCAGCCAGCCATGTGGGAGACCCAGATGGGTTTCCTGGCTCACAGCTTCAGGTTGGCCCAGAGTAGGCTGTTTGAGCAAGTTAGAGAAGTGAAACAGCAGATGAAAGAATTATGTCTCTGTCGCTCTCTCTCTGCCTCTACTTCTCTCTGTGTAACTCTGACTTTCAAAGAAATAAATAAACAAATAAATCTTTATAAACAAGACCCATCTATTTGTTGCTTACAAGAAGCAAATCCCACCAACAAAGATTCATGTGGACTGAAAGTGAAAGGATGGAAAATGATATTCCATGCTTACATGATGAAAACTTTAAGTAAATTGGGTATAGAAGGAATATTCCTCAACACAATCAAGGCAATATATGACAAACCTATGGCCAGCATCCTACTGAATGGGGAAAAGCTAGAAGCATTCCCCCTAAGATCTGGAGCCAGACAAGGATGCCCACTCTCACCATTTCTATCCAGTATAGTCCTGGAAATTTTCGCCAGAACCATTCAGCAAGAAAAAGAAATTCAAGGGATACAATTTGGAAAGGAGGAAGTCTAACTATCCCTATTTGCAGATGACATGATACTCTATATAGGGGATCCAAAAGACTCCACTAAGAGACTTTTGGAACTCATAGAACAGTTTGGTAAAGTGGCAAGATATAAAATCAACACACAAAAATCGATAGCCTTTGTATACACAAACAATGTCATGGCTGAGAAAGAACTTTTAATATTAGCACCATTCAAAAAGCTCCAAGAAGAATCAAATACCTTGGAATTTAACCAAGACTGTCAAAGATCTTTACAATGAAAATTACAAAACACTAAAGAAAGAAATAGAAGAGGACATTAAAAATTGGAAAAAATCTACCATGTTCATGGATTGGAAGAATCCACATCATCAAAATGTCCATACTACCAAAGGCAATTTAGATTCAATGTGATACCAATCAAATATAAATGACATTCTTCACGGATCTAAAGAAAACTATGCTGAAATTGCTATGGAAACACAAGAAACGTAGGATAGCTAAAGCAATCTTACACAACAAAAACAAAGCCAGAGTCATCACAATGTCTGATTTCAATACATAATACAGGGCGGTCATAATCAAAATAGCCTTGTCCTCACACAAAAACAAACTTGTAGACCAACAGAACAGAATAGAAGCTCCAGAAATCAATCCATGCATCTACAACAAACTTACCTTTGATAAAGGAGCTAAGGACACTCTAACAAACGGTGCTGGAAAAACTGACTCTTCACATACAGAAGTATGAAACTGGACCCCTAACTTATACCTTACATTAAAATCCATTCAAAATGGATCAAAGACTTAAATCTACCACCCAATTCCACTAAATCATTAGAGAGCATAGGGGAAACTCTATGAGACATTGGCATATGCAAAGTCTTCTTGGAAAATACCCCCAAAGCCTAGGCAATCAAAACCAAAATTGACAAATATGATTACATCAAGCTGAAAAGCTTCTGCACTGAAAAAAAAAACACTCAGCAACATGAAGAGACAGTTGGCAGAATGGGAGAAAAAATTTGCAAACTATAAATAGGGTGTCAATTTGTTAAGTCAACAACAGGAGTCACTGTGTACTTACTCCTCATGTAGGATCTCTGTCCTTAATGTGCTGTACATTGTGATTTAATGCTATAACTAGTACTCAAACAGTGTTTCTCACTTTGTATCTCTGTGTGGGTGAAAACTGTTGAAAGTTTTACTGAATATGTGCTAAATTGATCTTCTGTATATAAAGAGAATTGAAAATGAATCTTGATGTGAATGGAGGGGAGAGGGATTGGAAAGGGGAGGGTTGCGGGTGGGAGGGAAGTTATAGGTCAGAAAAAGCAATTGTAATCCATAAACTGCACTTTGAAAATTTATATTCATGAAATAAAAGTTAAAAAAAATGGTAAAAGTATTACATTGTACATCAACAGTCAGGACAGAGCTGATCAGGTCATTGTTTCTTATAGTAATACTTTATCCTTTTTAGTATTTTTTGTTGTTATTGTTTTAGTACTAGTGGTTGAACTCTGTAATTAACACACAATTCTTCTTAGGTGTTTAAATTTTACCTGTAAAGTGATCCCTGTTAAATATAAGAGTGAGAAAAACAGAGGGAGGAGATGTACAATTTGGGACATGCTCAATCGGACTTGCCCCAAATGATGGAGTTAGAAACTTGCCAGGGGATTCCAATACAATCCCATCAAGGTGGCATGTACCAATGCCATCTCACTAGTCCAAGTGATCAATTTCAGTTCACAATTGATCACTCTGATAGGTCTAAGAGTCAAAGGGATCACACAAACAAGACTAGTGTCTGCTAATACTAACTGATAGAATCAGAAAGGGAAAAAACGATCCAACATGGGAAGCGGGAGACACAGCAGACCCATAGAATGGCAGATGTCCTAAATAGCACTCTGGCCTCAGAATTAGCCCTTAAGGCATTTGGATCTGGCTGAAGAGCCCATGAGAGGATTGTAGGCATGGAAAGCCTACATGGAAAGCCTACAAAAAAAAAAAAAAAAAAAAAAAAAAAAACCAAAAAAAAAAAAAAAAAACTAACTGAAAGATCTCTGCGAGTGAGATCCCAGTGGAAAGAATGGGGCCATCAAAGAAGGAGGTACTTTTCTCTGAAAGGAGGAGAGAACTTCCACTTTGACTATGACCCTATGGGAATAAGATCAAAGTCGGTGAACCCTAAAGGCTTCCATAGCCTTGGCAACTCACGACTAGAGCCTAGGGAGATTACTGACGCCATAAACAAGAGTGTCAAATTGTTAAATCAACTACAGGAGTCACTGTGTACTTATGTCTCATGTGGGATCTGTCCTTAATGTGTTGTCCAATGTGAAGTGATGCTATAACTAGTACTAAAACAGTATTTTTACACTTTGTGTTTCTGTGTCGGTGCTAACTGATGAAATCTTTACTTAGCATATACTGAATCGATCTTCTGTATATAAATATAATTGAAAATGAAAAAAAAAAACTTGGTGTTAAATTGGAAATTGGATACAAAAATAATCAATTTTTTAAAAATATCATGTAGAATTTCTGTCTTTAATGTGCTGTACACTTTTATTTAATGCTATAACTAGTACTCAAACAGTATTTTTTCACTTTGTGTTGCTATGTGGGGGCAAACTGTTGAAATCTTTGCTTAATATATACTAAACTGATCTTCTGCATATAAAGAGAATTGAAAATGAATCTTGATGTGAATGGAAGGGGCGAGGGAGTGGGAAAGGGGCAGGTTGCGGGTGGGAGGAAAGTTATGGGGGGGGGGAATCCATTGTAATCCATAAGCTGTACTTGGGAAATTTATATTCATTAAATAAAAGTTTAAAAAAAATGGTAAAAAAATTTGCAAACTATGCAACTGATAAAGGATTAACGTCATTAAATATATTGAAAATAGATCATTGTAAAAGTTAAGAATTGAATCCAAGAGGGAGAGAGAGAATGGATTTGAGTGTATGGGTGGGAGGGAGGGTATGGGGGGAAATCACTATGTTCCTAAATCTGTATATATGAAACTTGTATAACTTAAATAAAACTAAAAAATAAATCTATAAAACTAACTTCAAATAAATATTTCCTTTTCCTTAGGTTCTAAAACACTCTTGGTTGGGATGGCAAAGGAGTCTTATGTCTAGACAGTGAATACCTCCTCCACAAAATTTTCAGTGGTATTTCTTATCATGGCTGCAGGATTCATTTTACTCTAGCTATCACTACTACTTCCCTGAACAGAGAATAATGCTGGAGAAAGCTCAATTACTACCTAATGGCTGTGTGCTGTTGTACTGATAGTTAGAAACTTCCAACTTTATGTGGCTCAGTGAAACCAAGAATGTTTGTTGGCATTTAGTGGTGTAACACATTTGATTTTGAAGAAAGGTAGCATTTAAGGTGAATTTGGATATTGGCTATTATCTTTTGACAATCAATGGTCTTATATGAAGTGTTAACTGTGTAAAGGCACTTTTTACCTCTAATTTGAGAGTTGCTGGGGCTGCTCAAAGGACTAAATAATATAACAGAGTAACATCTGAATTTTTTTCTTAATGATTTACATGTTAATACATAAAGCATAATACTCAAGACATTAGAGATATTTTAAAACGTTTGACAGCTCTACTCTTAAACAGATTATTTTGCTAATTAGTATAGATGTACAGATGCCCATATTAAAAGGCAGATGAGTTAGTATCAAAAAATATTTAAGCAAAATGTCATGGAAGCTTTTAAAAAGCAATAAATCAGGAAAAGCTTAATGTAGGAGATACTATTTAAGATAACATTGAAAAATGGTTCTCTGAGAAGGAACTTACCATTCGAGGCTGCAAATGAAAATACTAAAAAAAAAAAAAAAGCCTTGGCTGAAGGAAACTGTACAGGAGTCTTGGGAAATAAGAAAGAGTTCACTTGCTCTAGAATTTGGGAAAATCATCTGGAATATACAGGTCCAAATGAGTTTTTAGATTCAATCTTATTACATGTCTTTTATCTTTGGCTAGTTCTATGCCTAAAAACGTTTCCAATTCTATGAATCTGTCTGTAATGTGGGTGGCAATAGTAAAAAGATGTCATGAATAAAAAGAAATAAAGAAAAAAGGAACATAGAAGGGTTAGCATATATTCATTTGTATTGTGTGAAGAATAATTCTAAACCATAGGAACAAGTTATGTGCATATATATATATGTATATATATATATATATATATATATACACACACACACACAAACTTCAAAAAAGTTTGTGGAAATTCTGTACAAAGTGTCCTTGTACAGACTATATTTAAAAATGGGTTCTCCTGAACTGTACATATAACTTAATATTTGGACCAGAAACCAAATAGTCCAACTCCTTAGGTTTGGATTCCACTTGAGCATGGCTACAGATGGGAGAATTTTAGAAGCTAGATTGCAATTTAGATAAATAGTCTTTTTTAAAAAAACTAGCAATAAAGAATCACCAAAAGTTGCTGAGGTGGATTGTGATAAATTTCACATTAGGAGATTCAAAGATGAATATGATAGAAAACTGACACTTATAATTCAGACTCATATCCTCCCAGGGGAAATAAACACATAAATAATGATAATGAAAGACAGGTATATTCTATGGCAGGATCAGAGAGAAATTCCTATTATATTTCATATATAAATCAAATAGTTTCTTGCCTTCATTTATGTGAGCCTTCCCTGGCCCTTGGTAACGGAATGATAACATTATGGAGATAGATACATCAGTGACTGGTGAACCCTACAAGTTTTTTTTTTTTTTTTCCAGAAGAAATGAAACCAGGAAAAACTGTAGGACTGAGAACAATTAAGAGACTATTGATCAAATATAGGAAAAAGTATTAAATTTTGTTTTGAGAAGTAGCTATAGATGAGATAGTCGAACCAGATTCAGAGAAAAGATATTTCTGCAGAATGAATCAGGAAATATTGAAGTGGTACTATTGATGGTTTGATGCTTTTTTATACATTTTAACAAACATCTAACATGCATATTTATAGGACATTATGTGATGATTTGACATTGTATAGAAAATTAATCAATTTTTAAAAAGTATGTAGGATCTCTGTCCTTAATGTGCTGTACATTGTGATTCAATGCTATAACTAGTACTCCAACAGTATTTTTCACTTTGTGTTGCTATGTGGGGGCAAACTGTTGAAATCTTTACTTAATATATACTAAACTGATCTTCTGTATATAAAGAGAATTGAAAATGAATCTTGATGTGAATGGAAGGGGAGAGGGAGTGGGAAAGGGGAGGGTTGCAGGTGGGAGGGAAGTTATGGGGGGAAGCCATTGTAATCCATAAGCTGTATTTGGGAAATTTATATTTATTAAATAAAAGTTTTAAAAAAAAGAAATCTCATTTGTCTATTTTTCTTTTTATTTCCTGTGCTTTTTCAGTCTGATCTTGAAAGTTCTTGCCAATTCTCATGTCATGAAATGTTTTATTTGTTTTCTTCTGATAATTTCAAAGAATATGATCCCTTGTTTATGTCTTTAATCCATCTTGAGTTGATTTTAAACATGGTGAAAGACCAGAGTACAGTTTCATGCTTTTGCATGTGGATATCCATTTTCCTAGCATCACTCATTAAAAAAGACTGTCATTTTTCAAATGCATATTGTTAACACCTTTGTCAAAGGTCAGTTAACTGTAGATGTGTGAATTTATTTTGGGAGTCATGATGTTGTTTCATTGGTCTTAGATCTGTTATGCCAATACATTGCTGTTTTAATTACTGTAGCTACTTTGAACTGATAACAACTTAAAGTTAATTATAAAAGTAGAGAAAAAACAAACTATAAAACAAAAAGTTAAGAAAATCTAATAAAAAATTTATATTTGTGCTATATACCTCCTCAGAGTTTGAGTTTTTGATGTTAACTTTGACCTCTTTCAGAATTTCCTGTCTCTGAATGTTTTAATGTAGTCATTATAATTTTTTAGACTTCACTGTCAAGATACATATGGTTACATATCATGTTTCCATATTAGAATATTCTGAATTGGTTGGTGTAGTTATGTTTACCAGTGAATTTCCAACCTTCTGATACTTTTTACTTGTTAGCATCTCTTTCTTTCAGTTGGAAGAACTTCCTTTAACATTTCTTGTAATATAGACCTGATGGTGATAAATTCTCTCAGCTTTTGCTTGTCTGGGGATGCTTCTTTCTCTTTCTCATATCTGAAGGATAGCTTTGCTGGATACAGTAGTCTTGTCTGGCAGTGGTTTTTTTCCTTTAGTACTGTAAAAATCTTATCCTACTAACTCTGGGCTGAGAAGTCTGCAGTCAGGCAAATTTGGACCCCTTTATGTGTTATTTGCTTCTTTGAAGCTTGGAGCTTTTTTTTTTTTTTTTTTTTTTTAAGTGAAAAGACTTTAGTTTACAGGATACAGAAAAGGAGTAGTGACGAGAATGGGTTTGGAGCCGGGCTTCATTCCATTAGGCAGCAGGCTGAGTCAGAGTCCCTTTTTAAGCAGCTTGTCCAGGGAGGTGCAGAGCACCACAGGGACCCTCATAAGGCTGCTTGGTGAAGTTTACAGTGCTTTGACTTAGTAGTTTGGCATGTCCCAGGTGCTAGGCTTTTTGATGAATAAATATCTCACAAATCTTTGATTATCTATCTGTACCCTGTATCATCAGACCCAGTGACTTAACAGGGTCTAGCAGGCCTCAGTGTCCTGAATAGTTTCTAACAAATCCACATTTTAATACATATATAGAAAGAATAATAATAATAAAAAAAACTTTTAGTATTGCATAAATAAGAGCCCTGGAGGAGAAACATGGAATGAGGACATCAACACTCTCCATGGCTACTTCCTGCCAAGAAGGGTTAGGAGAGTGATTCCTCTCTTTCCCAGTGGTGAGATCCATGGGACAGCAGCTGGAATTGAACACCTTTCAGCAGAAGAATGTTGTCGATATGGATCTGCATGATGTTTGGGTTATGAGTGGTGAGGAGGGACACAAGTCAGGGTAGCCAGGAGGGCTTTTGGAACTAGTTGTTTCAAGAGTCAGATATCTGTTTTAGAATTCTGGTCCATTGTTGAATTCTCGATGCTCTGTCAGCTTGCAAGCAACATCATGAACAAGACAGGATTGATTCACAGAAAAGCAACATTCTCCTTCAAAAAATGAACAGAGATCCTCTTTTTCTGCTGTAAACGGACCTAAACTCTGTAGATTTTGAAGGTTATTGCTGCCAAAAAGACAACTTTATTTTGAAACTTAAATATGCTTTGAGGTATTTCATTTAGATTGTCTTGAATATCTTTAGAAAGGGCCTGATAGCACAAGAGGGTTGTATCAAGCCCTCCTATGCCTGTGCACATCCCAGTAGCAATTTTTAAGCTGGCTAGGAAGGGAATTAGAATGACAGTTCATTTGGAGTGAATGTCTGTGGCTAGAAAAAATATGTAGAAATTGGTTACTGGGAACTATGTTCACACTGAGAGACAGAAAGTTGAGATACAAGCTCCAGTCCTGTTAGTTGGGAAGCAGATACAGATATTAGTCTTTGTAAGAAGATCCCCTGTTTATGTAGGCAGTTGTTGGATGGAAAACAGATGTTTAAGTACATAGATTCCTTGTGCTATACCTCCTCCCTTTATATTTTTTAAAAGATTTATTTATTTATTTATTTGAAAGTTAGAGTTACACAGAGAGAGAAGGAGAGGCAGAGAGAGAGAGAGAGAGAGAGAGAGAGAGAGAGAGAGAGAGGTCTTCTATCCACTGGTTCACTTTCCAGTTGGCCACAATGGTCAGAGCAGCACCGATCCAAAGCCAGGAGCCAGTAGCTTCCTCTGGGTTTCTCACAAGGGTGCAGGGGTCCAAGGTCTTGGGCCATCTACTGCTTTCCCAGGCCATAGCAGAAAGCTGGATAAGAAGTGGAGCGCCGGGACTTGAACTGGCGTCCATATGGGATGCTGCCACCACAGGCAGCGGCTTTATACGCTATGCCACAACTCTGCACTCAATCCTCTCTTTATCTTGAACCTTAGAGAACTTGAATATAATATTTCTAAGGATAGACTTAGCTGAGTTGAGTGTAACTGGTGACCTTTGTTCTTCCTGTAACTGGATAGTTGAATTTTCCTCTAGGTTTGGGAAATTTTCTGTTGTCATTTCTTTGAATACACTTTCTACCCTTCTGGCATCCTCAAGTCCCTTTTGAATCCCAGTAATCTGAGTATTTTCCATACTTTCTGTGAGCTTTCTGCATTGCTGTTTATTCTTTTTTCACCTTTAGAGTTGTGTTTTCAAATAGCCTGTCTTAGAGCTCACTGATTCTTTCTTCTGTTTGATCTGTTAAGCTATTGATGCTTTCTATTTTTTTTTAATTTCCCTCATGATATTTTTCAGTTGAAGAAATTCCGTTTCACTTTATTTAATTAGTTCATCTCCCTAACTTCTGTTAGATTATTGAATCTTTTATCTCTGTGTTCTTGAATTTTGTGGATCTTCATTAAAACAGCTGTTTTGAAATATTCATGCAAACATTTGGAAATTTCAGTTCCTAGATGGTTGTTTCCTGACACCTTAATTTGCTCTTTAGTTCAGGTCATGATTCCCTGGAGGGTCTTGATGTTTGTGTGTATGCAGCCTTGGCTGTGAACTGAAGGATTAAAGTAATTTAATGCTAGATCATATCTGGAGTCCTCTGCCCATAAAACCAGTGAAGCCTGTGGGTAGATCAAAGCTCGCCATACTAATGTGCGTCTGCTTTTGAGGTTGGCTTTCTACCTGGTGTCATACCTATCAGCCACTGATAATGTTGCCTTGGGAATAAGAATGCTTAATTGGCCTGTGGAACTGTGTTGGGCCCTGATCCAGAGGCTCTGTCTGCAGGCACTGACCTGGGGAGATCGACTGTTAGGATCTACTCAATGGTGTTTTCTTTTCTTTTCTTTTTTTCAGCCTGGGACTGAATTCCAGAATAGTCCTGTGATTCCTCCTTGCTGTCTGCCCAAGGATGTAGTAGGAGTGACAGAGGCAGCCCCTCAGCTACTCAGGAATCCCTCAGTGATTCACACATGGGTGTCACAGTCACCAGGGCCTGTGAAATCTTGGAGAGTCACACCTATCCTGAAATAGGCTGATAGTACTGCACAGGAAATCAAATCTTTCTCATGAGAGTGCAGGTCTCCACCTTATTCTGGGAAAGTCCAGAGACTGTCCATAGGGATTTGTCTTTGTAAAGAAATGGCTCAGAATTGTCCAGCATTGAGCTTTATCATCCCCAGAGTCCCCAGAGCACAATGCCAGGACTCCTTTGCTGTCTGCTCAAGGTTGAAGAATTGCAAGGTAGTGGATACCCAGACTGGCCCCAGGCTGGACACACCTAAATCCCACGGTTACAGGTTCCTACAAAACTGCAGGGGATATTCACCAGGCCCAGCAAAAGCCAACATTGACAAACAGAAATGAGTGTAACTCCCCTGGAGTGCAGGTCTCTGCCTGATGACAAGTGAGTTTAGAAGCTCAGTCTTTGGGAACTGATGGGGGCTAAGAGACCTTTGGAGTTTGTCAGATGCCAGATCTTCTCTGTGTAGTAACTGGGCATCTGAGTGCAAAAACTGATTCTATAGTAGCAACCTAGAGAAATGAGGTTTCAAGTTCAATCTGTTTTTTGCTTAAAGATTTATTTATTTATTTGAAAGTCAGAATTACACACAGAGAGAAGGAGAGGCAGGGAGAAAGAGGGAGGGAGAGAGAGACAGAGATCATTCATCTATTGGCTTACTCCCCACACATTTGGCTGCAACGGCTGGAACTTTGCTGATCTAAAACCAGGAGCCAGGAGGTTCCTCTGGGTCTTCCACGTGAATGCAGTGGCCAGAAAATTGACCCATCTTCTACTGCTTTCCCAAGCCATAGCAGAGAGCTGCATCGGAAGTGCAGCAGCCGGACTATAACTAAGTATGATGTTTTCCAGTACATTTTGTTGCGAATGATAGGATTTTCTATTTTTTTTGTTGTGTAGTATTCTATGGTGTACATATCACATAATTTCTGTATCCAGTATTCAGTTGATGGACATTTGGGTTGATCCCATATCTTAGCTATTATGAATTGAGCTGTAGTAAACATGGGAGGGCAGATAACACTTTTATTTGCTGATTTCTTTTCCCCTGTGTAAAATCCCAGGTGTGGCAGGGCTGGGTCATATGGTAGGTCTATATTCAGATTTCTGAGATATCTCCATACTATCTTCCATAGTGGGTTTACCAGTTTACATTCCTACCAACAGATTAGGGTACCTTTTCCCTCAGATCCTTGCCAGCATTTGTTGTTTGTTAATTTCTGTATGAAAACCATTCTAACTGGGGTGAGGTGAAGCTTTGCATTCCCCTTACAGCTAGTGATATTGAGCATTTTTTTCATGTGTCTGTTGGCCATTTGGATTCCCTCTTTTGAAAAATGCCTGTTTAACTCCTTTGCCGATTTTGTAACATGGTTGTTTGTTTTGTTGTTGTTGAGTTTCTTGATCTCTTTATATATTCTGGATATTAATCCTTCATCATTTGCATAGTTTTCAAGTAATTTCTTCTGTTCTCTCAGTTGCCTCATAAGTTTGCTGAGTGTTTCTTTTGCAGTGTAGAAGCTTCTCCATTTGATGTAATCTCATTTGTTAAATATTGACTTCGATTTTCTGTGCCTCTGGGGTCTTTTCCAAGAACTCTGCCTATGCCAATGTCTTGCATGGTTTCCTAATGTTCTCTAATAATTTGATGGTATCAGGTCATAGATTTAGGTCTTCAATCCATTTTGGGTGGAATTTTGTGTAAGGTATAAGGTAGGGGTCTTGATTCATACTTTTGCATATGGAGATCCAGTTTTCCCAACACCATTTGTTAAAGAGACTGTCCTTTCTCCTGGTATTGACTTTAGCTCCTTTGTCAAAGATAAGTTGGTTGTAGATGTGTGGGTTGATTTCTGGCATTTCTATTCTGTTGCATTGGTCTGTCCATCTGTTTTTGTGCCAGTACCAGGCTGTTTTGATTATTACTGCCCTTTAGTCTGCCTTGAAATCAGATATTATGATATCTCTTGCTTTGTTCTTGTTTTATAATATTGCATTAGCTATTTGGGAAACCCCAGCATCATTTTTCTAAATCTAAGAAGAATTTCCTTAGAATTTTGATTGTTATTACATTGAATCTGTTAATTGCTTTTGGTAAGATGGACATTTTGATATATGGATTCTTCCAATCCATGAGCATGGAAGATTTTTCCAGTGGGATAATATTCAGCCTACAAGAAAGCATGAATTTAAACTGTGTCTACTATTATGGAAAAGTGGTCAATATAGGTTAAGTGGAAAAATAAATTTCAAAATACTGTGTGACATTTTACAAGTTGCTTAAAATTAGGCTCCAAAATGTGTGGAAGAACACACAAAATCCTTTTCTTTGTGTAAAGGAGGTCTGAATCTGTAGTCTCTGAAGGAGGCTTACTTTTTGGTTTTAATATTTCCTGCTGTGTGGCATATCTTTTTTAATTAAAGGAAAAAAAAACTTTGATGAGTAATATGACATGAATCTCATAAAAAGGAATATCACAATATCACACATTGGTGGCCCAGCTTCTTTCAAAATCTATTGCCTTGGAAATCAATATATATGAATCATTTCTGATGTATCTAGTCATTCTTTATCAAAAACAAAGCTTCTGAAAATGAATAAAATATTTCTAAAATATAAAATTCTAAACTTATATTTAGATGTCAGAATCTTGTAGTTTTCATCATACCACAAACAGGTTGAACAAATGCTTCTATTCTAACATGGTTTATTATGAAACTGCAAAATACATACAAGCATACAAATGCATATATAAGCTCCTCACTTACACACTCATTGCACTATAATCATATCTTTGAAATGAAAAACACTCTGTGTTTGGGCTGAAATATGGTAGATTGATATAACACAAGAGACAAGCCTCATCCTGCCTGCCCACCCTATCTTTACTCTGTAGCTCCAGCGATGATTGCTTTGTGGATCTCCCCAGGTCATTCTGAAGTCACAAATAAAGACTTACTGAGATGATTCTCAATCTTGAAAATGAAGCAGCTACATTTAAAGGAAGAATTTTTAATGAATCACTATTGCTAAGCACATTTTTGTCTTATGTTTGTGATAGTGTTGTGCTTATATAGACATATAAAATCCAACTCCTTATGGTTAAACATTTGTATAAATAGAAAACAAAATAAACTTGAAAATCAAATACAAACAATACCACTATCAAAGAAATAAGCACCAGCACTTAGCTTTAACTTGACTGAAGCCTGAAGATTCCAAGTTTTGAAACCATTGTTGTGGCTGCAGAAGTGACAGAAATGGCACAGGTTTTGTTAAATTCAGTGCAACTGGATTCTCCATTTTGTATTATGATGTCACATTGTGAAGATGTTAATTTTTGAATTATCTGAAATTTTTTCTCATTAACCCACAACCCAAGTGGTGATTTTTGCTGCCTGTTGGGCTGTGAGAACATGCACTAATGGTATGCACATATTACCTGGCAGCAGAATCCACATGGCTGAAAGTGCTTGTTTCTTAATTCATTTAGTGTAACATAGATAAAAATTCAAAATAATAATCTGAGTAGTCTCAAAATTTTGAATACAGTTTATGATTTTTCTTGACAAATGATACAGTCATTAATAGAAAATTTTTTAAAGATTTTATTTATTTATTTGATAGGTAGCATTACAGACAGTGAGAGGGAGAGACAAGGAGAAACGTCTTCCATCTGTTGGTTCACTCCCCAAATGGCCGCAACGGCCAGAGCTGAGCTGATTCGAAGTCAGGAGCCAGGTGCTTCCTTCTGGTCTCCCAAACGGGTGCAGGGGCCCAAGCACTTGGGCCATCCTGCACTGCTTTCCCAGGCCACAGCAGAGAACTAGACTGGAAGAGGAGCTGCCGGGATTAGAACCGGTGCCCATTTGGGATACCAGCACCGCAGGCAGAAGTTTAACATACTGCGCCAGGGCACCAGCCCAATTAATTTAAAATTATTAATTCCTTCTGTTGCATGCATCACTCACTCCTTATCATACTTTTATTTGGATCTAAATACCTTTAATGACTTTTAGAAAGCTCTTAAATTAATACAAATATGAGTTTTTATTTATTTTCAGAACTTTTTTAAAGATTATTTATTTATTTATTTGACAGGTAGAGTTACAGACAGTGTGAGAGAGACAGAGACAAAGGTCTTCCATCCCATAGTTCACCCCCCAAATGGCCGCAATGGCCGGAGCTACACTGATCTGAAGCCAGGAGCCAGATGCCTCTTCCTGGTCTCTCGTGTGGGTGCAGGGGCCCAAACATTTGGGCCATCCTCCACTGCTTTCCTGGGCCACAGCAGAGAGCTGGACTGGAAGAGGAGTAACTGAGCCCGGCGCCCATATGGGATGCCGGCACTGCAGGTGGAGGATTAACCAAGTGTGCCACAGTATTGGCCCCTTCAGAACATTTAAGAAACGTTCTCAACGAGTAAATATGGGTTATCAGGAATTCATCATTAATTGATTCTCCTTAACTCAGTTTCTTTATCTATCTTTCTATCTAGTTAAATCAGTAATAATGGAAAGAATGAGAAGCAGTTATTACACATTTTTGAGGACTATTTTATTTATGTGTTTAAATCAAAATAAAAGGTAGCATATTAACTAATGTCCTTTTG
Source organism: Lepus europaeus (assembly GCF_033115175.1). Classification (NCBI taxonomy): domain Eukaryota; kingdom Metazoa; phylum Chordata; class Mammalia; order Lagomorpha; family Leporidae; genus Lepus; species Lepus europaeus. The sequence continues at coordinate 118,688,351 of NC_084829.1, forward strand.
TTCTTCAGTTTTATATATTTACAGTTTGGTATTTGATTGACATTAGCTAAATATGACTATTTATATCCACTATTACTCTGAGTATTTTCAATTTGTGTTCTGAGTGGGAAGTTATGTGAATTCAAACTTTACCTTTGGTCATATCACCACCACAGAAACCTTTTAGTGGCTATTTGTTAATTTTTCATAGTATCTTGCCATTTGAGTAACCAAGTAGCTAGACATATACAGGTATTTGTATATGTATGACATTAAAGATGATAAACACCATGTACAGTTTTACACATAACAATGAGAATTATTTTCTTTTTTAAAAAGATTTATCTATTTACTTCAAAATCAGAGTTACACAGAGAGAAGGAGAGGCAGAGCAAGAGGTCTTTCATTCGCTGGTTCACTCCCCAGTTGGCTGCAAAGGTCGGAGCTGTGCTGATTTGAAGCCAAGAGCCAGGAGACTCCTCTGGGTCTCCTACACAGGTGCAGGGGCCCAAGGACTTGGGCCATCTTCTTCTGCTTTCCCAGGACACAGCAGAGAGCTGGATTGGAAGTGGAGCAGCTGGGATTCGAACTGGTGCCCATATGGGATGCCGGTACTGGAGGTGGTGGCTTTACATGCTATGCCACAAAACCAGCCCGGGGAATTATTTTCCAATTTAATTTTTCTACATTAAACAGTATTGCAGCTACACACTTATGGTCCATCGTGTAATATATGTGTATTTTTTTTTGTCACCAATGATTTAAACAAGTCAATTTATGTGAATAAAATAGAGATTGTGTGTGCAATAAGTTTTACAGATTTTGCCTCAAATGTTGGTTAGGTGTAGTTTCATAGCTCATCCAGGGCACCTGACATGAATCAAACTGATTTGTTCCCTCTGCAAAATCAACTAAGTTATCCCAGAGGTCTCCTTCTGTACCAAAAAAATGTTTAGTGAAGATCACTTGAGGGTCACTTGTAGGTACTCAAGGTTATAAATGTGTACATTTATAGAGGCAAAACATGGACAATATTCTCTCCCTCTAATGAAATATCCTACCCTGGTAGTCAATAAACATGTATGATCACTGTTAAATTAATGCTCCTCATTAAATTCATGCTAATAATTTTTTCTAATAAGTTCATGTTAGGAGCCAAAATTGCATTGTTTACCACTTTTAATAGCAACTGCTCTATTTAGAGGTAGAATTTATTTTCAGTTCCATCTGTTATTTTTTTCCACCCTGAATTCTGCACTGAGGCTCTTATCAGCTTTTTCCAAGTGAGATGTTTTCACACCCAACAGGAAACAACCTCAACTAAAAAGCTGTGCTAGTGACTGCCAATTCCAACATCTCTGGAAACCTTCCCATTTGAAACGTGAGCGTTAGGGTGAATTCAAGATATATTTTAGTTTTATTAATTACATTTTTGTTTTCCCTTTTTGTCTTCTGTTCTTTTTTTTTTTTTTATTTCCATGATATCTCCAAAGATTTCCTCTTGTGTTCTACAAGGTAGGTCATGTGCTTTCTGAGATGGCTGCGGTGTTTATGTGTGTATGCTTCTGCTTACATTGCTTTATCTCCACATATTAATAGAGAGTGAGTTTTTGCCTTTCAAAAAACCCTGTGTATACAGCTTCTTCCTGAGCTGGAGTGAAGTTGAGTTGGATTTAAAGTCTTGTAGTCAGATCAGAGTTTGTGAACTTTTCCAGCTTGTTTGGGTTCCATGGGCTTGACCTTTACAAGAGTTCTTGAAGAAAATGAAGAGATACCGCATTGCCCTTCACTCTCAAGTAATTTAAAGTCTGCACAAAAAAAAAAAAAAAAAAAAAAAAGGAAATGGGGAGATACAAGGCATGGATTCCTTGGGCATCTCAGTGTACAATTTTCTTATCATCATGGTATCTCACTCTGTACATTACACTGCCAAACGTCACATCGCTTGGGCTCACTTCAGTCTTTTTGATTGACCATCAACAAGCAAAGGAAATAAGAAAGGCTTCCTTGAATTTCCATAGCTACTGCCAAGCCTCTTTTTAAATCTGGCATTGTCTTTGAAGGCAAAATGATAAATTCAAACATTACAGTGTCTTGAATCCCAAACATTCCTGTAAATTTCCTTCTTTGCCTTGTTCAAAGCACCCATATTTTGGGTCAATTATGCAACATTAAGGAGTCTCAATGTGTTTTACCTCTGTAGTTCCAGCATTTGTTTGTGCCAGCTTTTCTTCTGCTTCAACTTCTTGTATTAAGCTTTGTTTTATTTCTGAGATTAAATTCTTAACTTGATAAAGGCTATCTGGCTTAATGTTATTTTCCTTTATTCTCTCCCAAGAGTGGTCACAACATTTATTTTAGATCTGCTGTACTTGGCACTGATTTCTGAATGGCAGATGAGTTGTTTTCTAATTGCATGGTATCCAGTTTCTATCCAGTTTTGTGTTCAGTAGAACTCAAATACTATGCCTCTGCAGGTGATGTTGGGTCTATTTATTTTAGGTTGGGTTGACCTTTGATGTATAACTGTGGAAATTGACATTTTACTCACTTGTAGACTAAGTCCTCACATTTTATTGTCTGTCATTATATACATTTAGCATTAAAGACCTGAAGCATAAGACACACATTCTTATTTAAAAGGATCTTGAAATCTAAATAGATAAATAAATAGAAGGATTTATTTTATAAAAAATACTAATAATAACAATGAGACTATTTTGAAAGCGTAATGATACAAGAGACACTTTACATGTACCAAATGCATTAGGTATGGTTAGCTCTGTTTGCCATAACGTTGTAATCAGATTATAGTTACGCAATTTTTATCTCATGGATCTATGGTTGTTATAAATTCCACACGGTCTGTTGGCGGAGAAAAGTGGATAACTATAAGTTCAGCGTTGAAAAAGTTTGGGACTAGGCCTGGCCCCAGGGACAGAAGTGGCTGCAGATCTGAAGATGACCAGGAGAGACAAAAGTAGAGCTGGGGAGTGTGAGTGCGGCTTCTACAACAGAAATCACATAACATATCCTAGATGGATCTCATAACACTGAAGATAGGTCCTGCCAAGTTCATGTTGCCTTCAAATGCACCTCACTGCATCTTTCATAAGTACTGAGTTGAAAGAGCATATTCCTTGGCATTAGAGACGTGAGCTTGTATCATCCTTTAGCTCCTTTTCAGTAATGTGGCCACAACCTGTCTTTTCTCAGCTGTGAAGCTGTGAAGATGTGAAGATAATGCCATAAGGATTAGGGCTCCTGATGAGAAACACCAGACATGTATAATATGCTCGAAACGGTGGCCATAATCTATCATGTAGCTCGGAGAAACATGGTCCTATGTGTTCTTATTCTCACAAGCTGACTTTTAATTTTGTGTTTTAATTTTTTTTCTTTTTACCATTTTGATATTCATTTTTACTGCCATTATGTCATTAATGAGATTACAATCAAATAACAATGGAGTGACTGGCATTGTGGTTAAGCCAATATTTATGACACCAGCATGGTGCATTGGAATGCAGGTTCAAATTCCAGCAGCTCCTCTTTTTTTTTTTTTTTTTGACAGAGTGGAAAGTGAGAGAGAGAGACAGAGAGAAAGGTCTTCCTTTTTGCCGTTGGTTCACCCTCCAATGGCCGCTGTGGCCGGCGCATCGTGCTGATCCGAAGCCAGGAGCCAGGTGCTTCTCCTGGTCTCCCATGGGGTGCAGGACCCAAGGACCTGGGCCATCCTCCACTGCATTCCCTGGCCACAGCAGAGAGCTGGCTTGGAAGAGGGGCAACCAGGACAGAATCCGGCGCCCTGACCGGGGACTAGAACCCGGTGTGCCGGCGCCGCAAGGCGGAGGATTAGCCTATTGAGCCACGGCACTGGCATGCAGCAGCTCCTCTTTCAATCCAGATCCCTGTTAATGTGACTGAGGAAGGAGGGGAGGACAGCCCAAGTGCTTGTGTCCCTGACACCCAAATGGGAGACCCAGATGGAGTTCCAGGCTCTTGGTTTCAGCCCGTCCAGCCCTGGCTGTTATAGCCATTTGGAGAGTGAATCAACAGATGGAAGATCTCTTAGTCTTTAAGTCTGCCTTTCAAATAAATAAATACAAATTTGGAAAACATTAAAGCGATATGTTAGCTGAACTAAGGATAAAAATAACATGTTGCCTGGACCACAGAATCGAGGAACTTTGGAGGCTAGGGAGCAGGGTATCAGCTGTGTCGCTGGAAAAATGTGAGTGACAGAAACAGCACATAACACTGTTACCTAGAGTGGTAAAGGGAGAAGGTTGTTTTTCTAATCTATCTCCACTGAGGCTATATATGTCTGTAGTTTTTATTTTTTCTATCTCTCAGTATTCTTTGCTATTTGGGAATATTAGAGCACATAATGTTAATCTTCTTCATGGGGTTCTAAGGGAAATTACACTAGCTCAATGAATTCGATAGTACATGTATTCAAGACAACTGTTAGGTAGTTCAATAGCAAATTGGGGCAAGTTTGGGGGTCAGTGATGTGGAATCATGATGGGAGAGGGAAGAGAAGCGAGAAAAGGAAGTCCAAAGTAGTGCTTTTTCCATTTGATTACCATTTATAGCCCTTGAATATATTGCTGCACTAGGGCCTTTTTACTTGATCTTTTTATTTAGAGGAACATTAAGCCCTTGACTGTAATGCTAATAAAAATACAAAAAAAAAAAGAATAAAAATTTTATCTCGAATTCTATTTAAAAATTCCTAAATATGTTAAAAAATAAAGCAGTGTTTCTTAATCTTGGTTATGCAGTTCAGTCACTTATAGACATTTGGAGAACTATTGACTGGAGTCAAATGTATTCTGATATGATATATACAGATGGGGCCTATGTATTACCTTTTCTTAACAGTTTCCCAGGAAGTCATAAATTACAGTCAAGACAAAAACTGGTTGGTTAGTCTAAACTAGGGTAAAGGTCTTAGGTATAATTTTGAAATTTGTGATACAAAGCCAAGTTCCATAAATACAGGAAATATGAGAAAGGCTTTCAAACCTTTCTCTCTCTCTCTCTCTCTCTCTCTCTCTCTCTCTCTCTCACACACACACACACACACACACAGACACACATACATACATACTATCATACACATTTCAAAATCAAATACTCTGATGTTGCTCCAGATCTTTGTAATATTGATAGGTAAGCCATGAAGTAGACCATATTTTTTGAAGAAATAAGGAAATACACACTGCACTTTTATTGATCCAGTTGAATTATTTATTTATTTATGTGGATTTATTTATTTATTTGAAAGGCAGAGTTACAGAGAGGCAGAGGGAGAAAGAGAGAGAGGTCTTCCGTCCATTGGTTCACTCCCCAGATGGTTGCAACGGCCAGAGCTGTGCCGATCTGAAGCCAGGAGCCAGGAGCTTCTTCCAGGTTTCCCATGTGGGTCCAGGGGCCTAAGGACTCAGGCCCTCTTCCACAGCTTTCCCAGGCCATAGCAGAGAGCTGGATTGGAAGTGGAGCAGCCGGGACTCGGACCAGCACCCATATGGGATGTCAGCACTGCAGGCAGCAGCTTTATCTGCTATGTCAGAGCACTGGCCAATCTAATAGAATTATTAAATTGAAATCTTAGAGTATATAGGGAGTCAAATATAATCTATTTTGTGTGAAATCATCTTGTTCCGTATGTGTGACAAGTGGGCAAATGGCAAGAAGAATCAGTAGAATAGGGCAAAAAGTGTGTAAGGCTCAATGATCCGATGTTGAAGTTTGAGACAGAAATGGGGTTCGGGTTAGTGGATTGTGTTCGGTTAGGCAGCTTCACAAGAGATTACAAAAGGGACCCTGAAACAGCTGGAGAAGTGGAGCATCAGAGTGTGAGTTTCAAACCAGAAGAATCAGGGCCATTGGAATTGTAGGGAGACAAACCTTAAGACCATTAAATTGTATATGCATTTAGGAAGTCTGAGAGATTAAGCAGCAAGTGCTTAGAAATGTAGGTAATGTTTAAGTGATGTTAGTAATAATAAGTGATGATGTTATAGGAAGAATTAGTATCATTTTTTTTAGACACAGGCAGGTAAGTGAAATTAGGGTATCAATTCCTCACTGCAAGAATTACAGATTATAGGAACAATGTGAAGAATATGAAAGCTAAATAGTTGCAACATGCCCCTAGAAAGATATTCAAGAAGAAGTTTCAAAATATAGATATCAACAAGAAAACAATCAATGATGGCATAATCAAATGAACCAAAAATAGTGGCAGGTTAAATTTGCAATGTCAAGCTTTGTAAAGCAATGAGATTTGATATTTGTGATACAAGTAGCAAAAATGTTTAGAGGGTGCATAAATATAATATATTCATATACTTTTGAAACAAGTACAACACTTTTACCTCTGATTATCCTGATCAATTGTTCCTTCATTAATTTTGAACACCTACTGTGACACACACTAGTTTATGCATGTTCTAGGCATTGAATCTTCCCTTCCTCCCCAACTCTCCTTCCTCCTCTTCCTTCTCCCTTTTCTCCTCCCTTTTCTTTGTTTTTGTTTTTTTTTTAAATAATTATAGAGCAATATATTGACTTAGACATTCAGATCTACTATTTTATTTTTCTAACTGGCATATATTGTTAGTTTTAAACAGATGTCAAACTATTTTATATGCCAGAAGGTAGCATAGTCTGTGTCAGGTGGTATGTATATAAAGAATTCCCCACTCTACATCTTTATGTGAGGCTGAGAGTGTGATGGGTCTTCTCTTATTAACTATGATTGTCTCTGGGCTTTATTTTGACTTTGCTTATGTTGGATGTTGGATATTCAGTATTTCTATTGATACCTCTTCTTTCCTTTCCTTGTCTGTCCTGCAATCTCAGTGTTTCCAGTGATTTAATTTGGTTTGAATTATGCATCGAGATTTACCTTTTCTTTATTCTGGTTTTCTGGACTTGAAATATCTCTTCCTGGTCATAGTTTAGTGTCATGTCAACAGTTGACACTTGTAAAATTTGTTGCTGTGTCAGATGACTTATTGATACAAATAGAAATAAATACTGTGTTTTTGGCTGAACCAGTAGCTGTGTTATAAAACTGCCAATGGTAAAACTTCACAGACATTCATCTGAGACTTTGCAAATTACTTAAACACAACTCAGGACACAAAAGAGTTAACGTTGTGTCTGTTACAATGTCACTGTCATAAAATGTACTTCAGCAATAAGAGTAGACTTTTTTGTCTCCTTAAATTTAACAGAAAATGATGCCTCTAATTTATAATTTTTGTCTCAAAGTAAGTAGCATTCTTTAATATCATATATTTAGATAAAATAATGAGAAATAATAATAATGCAAATATGTATAGGTGTCATTTATTAGGTGCCTTTAATATAACTACGTATTTATCTGATTTAAGATAAATAATATTACTGATGTTATGCAATTAGTAAATTGAATTATGTAATAAACATGAAAGTAGAGAACCATTACCAACTTACATTTAAGATCTTGTAAATAAGAAAGAAAACTTTTACTTGCTGGAATAAAATTCATACTTAATTAAAATTTCTTTGATTTGACAACTCCAGATTATCTCTACTTTTACTTTTAATTTAAAATAATTCTTAGTCTAAAAATGTTAATAATTCACTATAGTTTGCACTATAGGTAAAATTTTATATTATAACCTACTTAGCATCTACAAGACAGAAGCCTGATTAAGAAATATACTCATGCAATTATTTCAAAAAGTTTATGGAAATCAAACTGAAATATAAGTTTATTCTGGTGCAAAAAATTCTGAAGTTCATGCATGCAAGGAGTATTCAAAAATTCATGGAAATCTATGAACAAATTTTAAATTTTTTGCACAAAAATCAGCTTATATAAAATGTCATTTTCTATGAATATTTTAAGGTCTTTTATTGTTTGTGGAAAACTTCTCTAATCTACAATATCATGTTATATATATTGATTACACAGTACTTAAGACACTTGATATCAGAGAGATTACACATGTCAGCTTGGGCTTTTGGAATGGTGGTCTAGTCTTAAATAACAACAGGATGTTAGTCTTCAGTGCTAAAAGGAATGAAAGTAATAGGTATAATATTTGGCATAACATTTCAATAAAATATTCATTTCCTAGTAATATAACTTTCTTATTTAAGTTACCATTTAAAATGCAGAAGTATTTATTTATACTTATTAAGAAATAAATATCCTTCATTGCTACATTATATATATACAAACTCTCTACAAAAGTGCATATTAAAGAATTTCCAGTGTCTTCAGATGCCAGCAAGCGTATTCTGAAACTAATCTGAAAACTATTATATAGTTCTCTTAAGGAGGTCTTTCTTGAAAGAGGAGTAATTTTTTATATTCAGTAGAGTTAAGAATTTCATGTTTTATTTTCTCCAGTACTTGAAAGCTATGTCATAAATTTGTTTAATGCAGTTGCTGCTTTGGCATCTGTTTTTAGGCCTGACATAACGTGTTTGAAATTCAGTAGTAACCATCACCTTTGGTCTATTTCAACCTTCCTCTCTATGTAGTGTCGTCCGTGATATAGCCAACTTGCTCCTTCTGTGAATCCAAAATCTAACATACCCCACAGCTGCTGATTATTAGATCACCTAAATGCCAACGTCAGAGTTGTATAAGTAAGTTCCTTTTCCTATATGTGTTCTTAAGTCAACCCATAATCACAGGCAAACTGAAGGAATGATGTCTCTGGGCCTTAATAAAGGCTAATTCTCAAAGGTTCTGTCTCTTTCAGTCTCTCGCACTGGCTCCCCACCCGTTGGTTGAGCTCTCTGTCACCTGCAGACTTCCCACAGACCTTCTGTTGGCACCCCTAAACTCTCTGCCATTTCTAAGTAATACAATTCTTCATTTCATACATTTTGCTTTCATTTCTTCATTGATTGTCATCTGACTGACTTTCCCAAACTTGGTTTTAACAGTCAGTAGGTATCTTGGCTTATAGCCACTCTTAACAGTGCAATCTCAAGACCAAATTAGAAAGAACCATAGCAATAAAAACAAGAATCAGACTTATGAATTTCTATTTTTTAAACTATTTGAGTTTTATTTAGATTCACACAAGTCTTGTGAATAATGGATACTATAAGGCTATTAAAGCACACTTAATTCATGGTGGTCAAATGATAGAACATGAGAATGACAGAACATGAGAATGACAGAACATGAGATCAAGGAATTAAAGAAATAGCAGGATTGTGTAAATGCTATTTACAAATTGTATGGATACTTTCATGTATGATTAATAAAAGAAAATGCTATTGAGTCATTCTAAATTAAGAGCCAGAAATTTACTGAGACTTGAGTAAGACTGAGTACATTTATTTACTTGTACTCAGCTCTGTTTGAGCTGAAAATAAAGATTTATAACCAAATACTATGATTCAATATACTAATATAGAAAAACATGCTGTAGTAAGATTGATTTATATTTGAAAGAGCTATAGAGAGGGAGATACAAACACACACACACACACACACAGAGAGAGAGAGAGAGAGAGAGAGAGAGAATCTTCCATTATTTGGCTCATTCCCTAGATGGCAGGAATGGCCAGGACTGGGCCAGGCAGAAGCAAGGATCCAGGAGCTTCATCCAGGTCCCCAACATGTATGAAGGGACACAAGCACTTGAGCCATCCTTCCACTGCTTTTCCCAGGCTATTAGTGGGGAACTGGATAAAGTGGAGCCGTTGGAACATGAACTGGTGCCTATATGGGATGCCAGTGATGCTGCTGGTGTTGGCTTTATCTGTTATGCAACAAAGCTGGCCCCATAAGCAGATATTCTAAGTAATTGTTAAGAGACAGACAGCCTGGGAACAAAGAAAAACAAAATTACTGAATGTCCTTGAAGCAGGAAACTTCTCCAAAGGAAGGATTTCTTTTAGGGGTATCCTTTTCATAATGAATATGAGGTACAGAAGTGGGTGCTAGATGAACGATAATGATGAGTATCTGTGGAACTGGATTTGCAGCATGTGGGTTTGTTGGTTCTTGGCTTTTCTTCTGCTGTGCTAAACCTCAGGCACCAACGATATTTGTACCTAAACTAAATCAGTGGATGTATTACGCACAGATGATTAGAGCAAGGCAATGGGCACTTGTTAAATCATAAAAGTGAAAAAAAAAAAAAACTCCCTTCATTCAGACCGAAGAAAAAATATCAATAATTCTAGTGTCATACATCATATCACTTTACCCAAATTATCATAAGCAGCTTATAATAAAGAGACCTGTATCTATACATGTATATGGGGAATTTTAAAAGCAAATGTAAGCAAGCACTAAACAATCACCAAGGTTTGATTGAAACCAATATCATGAAGTGGTGGTTTCAAAATCAATGAAGGAAGAGTAAGGAAAAGGTTAGTGTGCAAAAGTGAGAATATTTTATATTAAATATGGTGAATGATTTCAGATAAATTTTGGAGGAATTTACACCCATAAAACTTTTGAATATTAAGAATGAGAACTAAAATTTAAAATCTTCTGGAAGATGGAATGAATAAGATTAAAGGTGAACTAAAAGATAACCCAAAATCTGGTCACAGAATGCAATGTAAAAAGATAAAAGTTTTAAAAGAACAGAGTAAAGCTGAGACAGAAATAATACGTTCATATGTTCAAACATCTACTGAATAAGAAGTAGAAAACAGAGAAAAAGAAATCAGGAATAATCAGCAGAATAATGAAAGATGTTTCAAAGGACTGAGAAAAAAACAAACATTTTTGTGAAAAAATTGGTGAGCATGCAAAAATATGAATGAATGAATGAATGAATGAAATAGTTTCTGATTAAATGTGATGAAATGTCATAATAGTAAAGACAAAAATCAAATCCAATGATGTTTAGAGAGGGAAAACAGGTTTCCTGAAAAAGCAATATTACTTGTTGTTATGGTAAAATGAAGATTTCTTCAAAGATAAAACATTAGTTTTATGCCACTTGGGATGCCTATGTATCACATCAAAGTATCTGAGTTCAAGTTCTGGGATGGCTCCTGATTTCAAGTTCCTGCTAATATGCTCCTTGAGAGACACCAGTGGGTGACTCATATGTTGGGTCCCTGTCAACTACATGGGTGACCCATATTGAGTCCATAGCTTTGACTGTGCTGTCCTAACCTGGGCTGTTCTGGGCATTTGGAGAATGAACCAGATTATGGGAGATATCTCTCTCTTGGTCTCTTTCTCTGTCTCTCTGCCTTTCAAAAATTTTTAAAAAGAGAGACAAATATGGCTACTTGCATTAGCAAACACCTGCAAAACTTTTCAAAAATTATGGAAAATAGGGTCAAGCAACATGATAAAAGAATTTTATGACCAATAATTAATCATGATATATAACTTATAAATGCAAAAAATAATTCCACTTATGAAAGTCATTAAAACAATTTATTGACTTAAGTTATATTGATTAGAAAAATTCATGATAATTCTAAGAAAATTGGAAAGAAAATGAACCACAAAATAATGTAAATTTCTAAGAAAGGACTAGACTGATATGTCCATTGTATGACAAGAAATGAAGTTAAGTTAAAGTACAGCTATCAGAAAATCACAGAAAATATAATGATGAAAGATTTGAAATACTTCCATTGAAGTCAATAATAGGACAAAATCCCAACTGTTATAACTGTTACTCAATATACATTGGATTAAACTCATGATATAAGACAGTCAAATAAAGGTTTAGTTACATGAGAATCTTTTTGCTTTTTATGCTCCATTTTCTGGAAACCTAAACTGCTAAAAATACTAAACTGATCTTCTGTATATAAAGAGAATTGAAAATGATGTGAATGGAAGGGGAGAGGGAGCGGGAAAGGGGAGGGTTGCAGGTGGGAGGGAAATTATGGGAGGGGGGAAGCCATTGTAACCCATAAGCTGTACTTTGGAAATTTATATTCATTAAATAAAAGTTTAATAAATGAAAAAAAAAATACCTTCCAATAAAAAATAGTATATGGTAAAATACATCTCAGACATTGCTAAATGGCTTTCAAAGTGATTTCACTAATTAAAACTACTATCACTGATGAGTATTTCCTCTGTTTCAAATTTCTAATGTCTGGAATTTTCACACAATTTTGGCCAATTTAGTATATGTAGTGTTATTGCATTGTAGTTATGATTCATGTTAATCTAACTACTTAAGTGCTATAGCATCTTTCACTATTTCTTGAATGTTACTTTTATGGTGTATCTATTCACATATCCTGCTTTTTTTAAAATTTGCATGTTCTGTATCTCCCTTATTAGTTTTATAAGTTAATTTAAATATTTTGTACATAAAGTTTCCATTGGAAGCATGTATTGCAAATATCTTATGCTTATTTGATGTTTCTTTGCACTTTTCCTTTTAGTATTTATTTATTTTATTTGAAATGCAGAGTGACAGGGGAAGGAAGAGAAAGAGAAAGAGATCTTCCACCCACTGCTTCACTCTTCTAGTGGCTGGGGCTTGATCAGGCCAAAGCCAGGAGTCAAGAACTCCATTTAGGTCTTCCACGTGGGTGGAGGACTCCAGTACTTGAGTCACTGTTGGCTACAACCAGAAGCATTTGCAGAGTGCTGAATTGGAAATAGAGCATCCATGAGTCCAATCAGTATTCCAGTATAGGCTGTCCCAAATAGTGGCTTAACCTGCTATTCTACAATGCCCAACCCTAGACTTTCTTAATGGTATCACTTGGTGAATAGTAGTTCTCAGTTTCATTATGTTTATACTTTATAAATATGTATTTGAGAGACAGAGAGAGACAAATAGAGGAGAGAGCTCTTATCTGATGGTTCACCATTTCAGTGCCTCCAGTAGCCAAGGCTTAACTGGGCTAAAGTTGAGAACTGAAAACTCAGTCAAGGTCTTCATGTAAGTGTCAGAACCCCAGTTAGTTGAGCCGTCACTGTTGCCTCCCACAGATCACATAAACAGGAATCTCGTGCTAAGAGTGGGAGTCGGATATCAAACCCAGGTACCCTGATGGGGGATCTGGACATTTTAAATAACATCATAACCACATCTTAGGCCACATACCTGCCCCATACATCCTACTTTGAAGAACTATTAATCAATATTTTCCTTTATAATTTTCATATTTTGTGCCTTGGTTTAGAAATATTTATTTACTGCAAATTCATAAAGATATTCTCCAAATTTATGACTCAGAAATGTCACTATATGATTTGTCTTGCTTATAACCTGACCAGAATTAATTTTTGTGCATTATGTAAGGAAGAGTCATTTCTTTTTGATATGTAAATCCAGCAGCCCAAATCTGTTTACCAAAAGATGAAACCTTATACACTGTTCTGGTGGCTGTCTACTATAAATTAAAGATTCATACCTGGAGAGACTCTCAACTGGGAACTTTCTATTCTTTCTGTTTTATTTAATTTGCCTTTTATCCTTATACCAGTACCAATGTTCTGAATTGTTGAAGCCTTTAAATTATCTTAATAACTTGTAGGATAAACCCTCTTGGTTATTCTTTGACTTTTAAATTTCCATGCACATTTTAGAATCAGTTTATAACTTTATAATTAAAAAAATCTCTTGATATTTTGATTGCAATTGTGTTAATATATAACTGCTTTTGAGATGTTTAACATGTTTCTTACATTGAACACTCTAGTCACTGAACATATGTACTGCTATCTTATTGGTATTTTCTCTTGATATGTTTCTATTTTGTGGGTAGAAATTTTGTACATCTTTTTTTTTTTTTTTTTTTTTTTTTGACAGGCAGAGTGGACAGTGAGAGAGAGAGAGAGAGAGAGAGAGAGAGAAAGGTCTTCCTTTGCCGTTGGTTCACCCTAGAATGGCCGCCGTGGCCTACGCACTGCGGCCGGCGCACCGCGCTGATCCAAAGGCAGGAGCCAGGTGCTTCTCCTGGTCTCCCATGGGGTGCAGGGCCCAAGCACTTGGGCCATTCTCCACTGCACTCTCGGGCCACAGCAGAGAGCTGGCCTGGAAGAGGGGCAACCGGGACAGAATCCGGTGCCCCGACCAGGACTAGAACCCGGTGTGCCGGCGCCACAAGGTGGAAGATTAGCCTATTGAGCCGTGGTGCTGGTGTAATTTTGTACATCTTTAAAAGATTTTTTATTTGATGTTTCTTATTGCAAAGGAATGTTATAGTTTTTAAAACAAGTTTTGTTTTCTCTTTTGGTGTGCATATACAGGAAATATAAATATTTCATAGGTAGCTGTAAAATGTGTATTCTATAGCTGTTGGGGACAAACATCTATATATCTAGCTATTAATGATTTTTGAAATAATGCTAGTAAGTGTTTATATTAATTTGAATCTCAACATGAATCTAAAGAAAGCAGACCTACAAAACCTTTTTAAAATTTTTATTCATTTATTTATTCATTCATTTTGTAGTGATGTCTATTCTTGTTTCTTGTTTTCAGAGCCTAAGCTTACATTTTACCTCTGTGATAAATAGATTTTTGAGTGGGTAGACAGGGATCAGGGTGCCTCTCTCCACCATCTGGAAATGAGTTTCAGAGGATTTCAGCAAAATTTATCCACCAGCTTCTATGAAAGAAACTTAATTTTTGACCCAATTGATCAATCAAAACTCTCACTTCTCAATGCCTCCTGTGGACCAGTCATGAGAACTTCCCCTTTACAGAATTTTGAAACCTGTAGATAATCAGCTCTCAATGGTTCCCTCCTTTAGTGACCATTCTTAGCTACCAGGAGCTTCCTTTGCTCCTTTCAATAAACCACTTCTGCTTTACACACTCTTCCTTGTTCATGCTTGTTAATTCTTTGTCGTCAATAGACAAGAACCTCAACAATTATAACACCAAAAAATCTGCAGCATCTACATGGGCATTGGAAATCAGCTCTGGCATGTGGTGATAACAGAGCCATTCAGGAAGCCAGAGAATCTGTTCATCCTCTAGGGTTTTAGGTTTCTTCTTGAGGGATGGCATTGTAGCAGAATGGAAGGGTTGTTGTCTGTGGCACCAGCATCATATATAGGTGCCAGTTTTTGTCCCAGCTGCTCCACTTCCTGTGCTGGTAGCCTAGGAAGGCAGCAGAGGATGGCCCAGGTGCTTGATCCCCTGCCACCTGTATGGGAGACCTGGATGACACTCTTGGCTTCTGGTTTCAGCCTGGCTCAGCCTGGCCATTGCAGCCATTTGGCTAGTGAAGCAGCAATAGCAGATCTCTCTCCTCTCTCTCTCTCTCTCTCTCTCTCTCTCTCTCTCTCTCTCTCTCTCTTTTTCTCTTTCTCTCTCTCTCTCTCTGATACTGGCCCTCTCTTTGTAACTCTTAAATAAATAAGTCTTTAGGAAATAGTCCCTCTTAATGTATGACATTTTTGAATTGTCAATTGCTTTCATTGGTCTTGGTTTTGTAGAAAAAAATTTGTTCCACTGCATCAAGCTTCTCTTTTATTTGAAGGAGGCTGTGAAAGTGCATGCACTCAATCTACTTTATTGTCAGTAGTGTTCTACAATAGTATTTTCAACAACTGCTATTACCTTTTCTCTTTCTCTTTTCTCAAAAGTCTAGGTAACATCATTTAATCAGGGGTGAACAAAAACCCTTCAAGGTTACCATCTATTGTTCATTAATGCCAAGTTCACTAAACCACATTTTGAGCAATGTTTATTTTATTTTATTAAACTTAAATATATGAATATTTTCTTCATAAATATGCTTTATGTAGTTTAAGCTAACTCCAAAAGGAGAGAGTGAAATAAATTGATATGCCATTTTCCATAGAATGACTAATCATGATGCATATTTTTCTGTGCAAGTACTTGTAATATGAACTGTTATCAGAAGGGAGGCAACCTAACCAGTCGTTCAGACTTGTGGTTTATTTAGCTCAGTACTTTTTCTTTGATGAGCATAAGAATCTTTACAGGGGAAAAATGTATTTTGCTCCTTATAATTCAACTTCAGGAAGCTTATACCAAACACCTTACTTTCATTAATAACCTATTATAAATTTATCATTAAAAAACTTAAAAAAGCTGTTATTTTTGGCTTGTTTCATCAGTTGGAGGAATAGCTTTCATGACCTTACTGCCTGTTGTGTAAATTAATACCTTACTGTTGCTGTTTTATAACTACAGCTTTTAGGCTACCTGGGGTGCCCTTTCATTCTGCTGTGGTAGAATTTTGTGAACGAGATTATAGTGGATGAACATGATTTTTTTATACTCTGACCATGTGAGGAAACTGCTACTTAACTGTTCAAAAATATCACTAAATTGCACTTATGTCCATATTTAAGCTACTGAAAAAAGGTGTGATTATTTTGAAATTTTTATTTTCATTCAGAAAACATTCCGTTTTGCAAACCAAAAGCAAATTGGCTTGGTAGCAAAGGAAGAAGCAGAGCTATTTCAACTGTGAAATGCATTTACTGAATTCAGTGTCTGAGGGAAGCAGGATCAAATAGAGAGTAGCTAGAAGAGATGAATACAACATACAGTCAGAAGCAAGAGACTCCTTCCTGTTTTGTCAAAGTAATCTCATGTCATCAAAAACCTTAATGAGAGTCACAGTTGTAATTTACATTTATTTAGCTTTTTTTCTTTCATTGCAACTTCTCCATAAATCCCCCAACAGTTGGCCAATTCAAGTTATGTATTCAAGTAGCTTGAACACTGACTACTTTCTGAAAAAAAAAAAAAATTACAATGTTGAATATTTGTCACCTTAAACAGATTACCTCAAGTGTTGGCTGGCCCTCAGTGCCTAACGGCCTTACTACTGTCCACAATGAGCTCCACATCAAATGTCCATGCAGTTATGCTACCACAGTACTCCCACTCCTAGAATATTACTTTCTACCTGGAGACCAGGAGTTCTGCTCTGCCTCTTCAGATTTCATCTCTGTCTCCATACATTACTTCTTATTCCTTGTGGACTCTGTTTTATATATATTCCCTATTTCATTTATTGGATTGCCTCCTTACTAAAACTCTCAATAGTTCCGCCTCCCCATGTAAAAGTTCCACCTCCCCACTTGTAAAAGCTCTAATTTTATTTGTTTAAATTATCCATCTTTTCTAGGCTGACAACTGAGTACCTGAAACTTCTGGAGGAAAGATATCACCACCTGGAATAAATGGCTTTGCTTTACTTACCAAAAACCTGAATATCGCTTAATAATATACATATAGTACTTTTAGGTTCCCATGGTAAATCTGCTTCATCATTCTTTGAAAGAAGGAGTTACAGATCTTTACACCTCATTAACCAAATAAAAGCAGTAGATTTAATCTTCTATCATTAAGTCAACAAATTTATCTGCATTTTTGTCCTTTTTCTCTCATATTCTCTTCTACTATAATGGAGGAAATGCCCTTATTCCTACAAAGGTCAAATATCTTCATGTAGTACTCTTATGATCTAATATTTTCCATTTTAAATTGAAAATCCCTTCTTTGACCTTACATACTTTCACTGCTGTTGAAATTAACTGTTTTGAAAAGTTTCAGAAGTGATGCAGATGAGGATACGGGGAAAAAAGACACCTTAATCCACTGTTGGTGGGAATGTAAACTTAGTACAACCATTATGGAAGATAGTATGGAGATATCTCAGAAATCTGAAAATAGATTTATCATATTATCCAACAATCCCAATTCTGTGACTTTATCCTAATGAAAAAAGATTTCAGCATATGGAACAGTTGTCTGTGTTACCCCCATGTTTATTGCATCGCAATTCATAATGGCTAAGATATGGAATCAACACTGATGTCTATCAACCAATGACTGGATAAAGATGATGAGGTATATATGCACTATGGGACACTACTCAGCATAAAAATGAATGAAATCCTGTCTTTCGTTACAAAATGAATGTGTCTGGAAACCATTATAATAAGCCAATCCCTAAAAGACAAATACCATAGGTTTCCCCTGATCTGTGATAACTAATTGAGTACAAATTAATGTAGTGTATATGAGCAAAATTGACATTTTGATATTTGATGGTTGTTTATAGCTCTTGACTCTACTGTTGAGGAACAGTGTTTTTTTTTTTTTTACTATTTGTATAATTCTTTACTTAGTATAGGGTTTATCTTATGAATATTAAGTAAACTGAAAGTAAAAATTATAAAAATTAAAATAAAGGATGATAGGAAGAAGGAGGAAATGTGGGAGTGTGGGTGGGAAGGAGTGTAGGGTGGGAAGTATCACTATGATCCTAAATCTGTATATATTAAATATTTGAAAGATTTTCACCATAAAAAGACAATCATTAAAGAGAGTAACAAGATTTTACTTATGTTAAGGTTAAGAAATATAAAAATAATAAAATAAGTGTAAGCTTTTTCCTTGAAAACATTAGCATGGCATTTAAACATGTATATCATACCATTTACTTTTGTTTATTAAGTACTTTTTAAATTTTTTTATAAACTCCCATATTACCTGACCCTTTTCTACCTATCAGACCAAATGCTGTTGTTTTAATCATTGATTTTGCATAGCAAAAACAAAATTGACAGGAAGTCATAGCTATTCTCATCACCAATCAGGGTCTTAGAGTATCTGGTTACTAGATTTTTACTACAGTAGCAATTTCCTAAAATTACAGATATAAGGCTCTGTAAAGATTTAAAGAAACTGGCCGGCGCCGTGGCTCAACAGGCTAATCCTCCGCCTGCGGCGCCAGCACACAAAGTTCTAGTCCCGGTCAGGGGATTGCCCCTCTTCCAGGCCAGCTCTCTGCTATGGCCTGGGAGTGCAGTAGAGGATGGCCCAAGTCCTTGGGCCCTGCACCCGCATGGGAGACCAGGAGAAGCACCTGGCTCCTGCCTTCGGATCAGCGTGCTGTGCCGGCTGCAGCAGCCATTGGAGGGTGAACCAACTGCAAAAAGGAAGACCTTTCTCTCTGTCTCTCTCTCTCTCTCACTATACACTCTGCCTGTCAAAAAAAATTAAAAAAAAAAAGATTTAAAGAAACTGATATGAAACCATAAATCATATCACCTTGTCTTTGCAAAGTTTCTCCTCCTCTACTGTTTGGACTAATAAAGTAGACTTTTAATTATTTTTGTTGCCTGTGATGGTAATTTTATGTCAGCTTGGGTGAGCTATAGTGCTCAATTGTCTCTTTAAACATTAATTTGTATGCTGTTGTTAAGGTTTTTTTTTAGATGTGATTAATGTTTATAATCAATTGACTTCAAATGAAAGAGATTATCCTCCATAAGGCAGAGAATAAAGAATTCTTCAAAATTTTAACACAAAAACTCTGCATGAATTTATATTCTTCTAGTGACCTTCTTTATTCATTTTATATTTGCCAGCCCCCACAATTGCATGAATATATTTCTTAACATAAGTTTCATATCTTCTCTTGCCCTCTTGTTTTTATATAGGAATAGACATAAATGCAGATTAAGATGACCTTGATTGATACATTAGCCTCCTGTGAACCTTAACAGAAACCTGTACTCACTTGGACTTTGGCTTCAGACATGGATGCATCACATATTTCTATAATGGTAAATGCTTTCACTTGATTTTTGATAACTTTACTGATTATAAAATACATTTTTGGACCTTTGATGAAATATTACAAAGTAACGTCCTCTTTAGGGAATAGTCTATAGTAATTCCTGATTGCTTTCTAGGATTAGAAATTTAGAAATTGTCTAAATTATGCCCAGGAGTTTGCGATTATTTTCTTCGTACATACATATTATCTTTAGTAGGCCCTGTTGAAGTTGTTTAAAGCATAAAAAAGTTCTCCTAGGAGCCTAAAACTAGTACAGTGCAACAAGCCATACACCTACTGAACACAGGATCATAATGCATCACTCATAAATTTTCATTGTATGTTGTTTATATGATTTATCCTCACATTAAAACTCATCCAACCCCTTATTTTTTCACATACACAAAGCTGGATATTTTTTCACAAATTTTTTCCATTGTGGTGGCATTTCTATCAGATAAAGCACATTTATAATTTTAAGAGATGTGCTGTTTGCTGTTTCACCCTGGTTACTTACAAAATTCTGTTCTTTTGTGGACCATTGGTTTGAACTTTACTCTCTGGAGGAACCTGTACTTTCTCCATATTCCTATCTCTTTAAATATCAGTTCTGAGGCTATGACAAAATCATCTATGTCTCTAAATTTCTAGTGTTCTAAAATTATATTTTATTGGTATAGTCTATTTAAGTTTACAGCCATCATTCTGCATCCACCAAACGTTATTACCCAGCTAACTATTGCATATACAAAAATATGAACTCACAACAAGCTCAAAGTCTAATTTTTAAGGATTTTTCATAACTAAATAAATCACATTTACTTGTTTTAACATGTAGTCAAACCTAATGTTTTGCCATGTTACTTTTCCTTTTGAGATTGCACCTGCTTCAGCATATGCTGAATTTACATTTATTATGACTCCAGTAAACTTTTCCAGTATTAAAGCAAGATTCATTGGTCTGTGTTTCCTCAGTAGTTTTTTAAAATTCTTGTAGATAGATGTATCATTAGCGTTCCAACCGGCTTTCTGCATAATAGTCTGATTTAGAAAGTAAATAAATTGTTGATTGTTCACAGGTATAAAGAAGAAACATTGTTTCTCAAACCTAAAATGTTTTTAATTAGTTTCAACAAATATTCGCCATTGTATTAATATTATAAAAGTAAATAGCATATTTCAAGTGGCTTTTAAATATCTATAGAATGTTTTAAAGAAGTATTAACACTTATATATACATACATATAAAATGCTAACATACTAAGTACAATATGAATCTATGTATGGTTACATAATATAATGTAAATATGTGTATCATTTATTTATAAAGCAGATTCACAAATATTGATGATGTTTTTGACCTTAAATTTAAATAATGGGTTAATGTAAGGAAATGAATTGTTTGAACAAGGTTTTACACATTGATTTACATAGTTAAAAACATAAGCAAGACAGAATAACAGAGAAAATACATTGCGTTTCATTGCACATAATTGAAATATAGTGGGATGACTGAATAATGAATGTCAAAATTAGTAGGTGCTATTTGTGTAGGAGTGAATAAAGGAGAAGGAGGACTGTTTTTTGCCAAAAAACATTTTCTAATCAATTGAGGGCCTTTTAGAAATACACACAAGAAACAAAAGGAGAAAATAATTTGAATAATATCTATAAGAAAAGAATGTTCTACCCAGGTACTCCTGTATTGAGTTTAACATATGTGTTAGTTTTGAGGACAAATTTTACCAAGAAATGTATTTTTTTCTTTTCATACTACTTTTCAGACCTCTGCAAAAGATTGGTTAGATTATTTACAGGTTAATTATTATTTTCAGTATTTTAAGACAGGACTATTTAAAAGTTGAAGCATTCTGAGAGTATTTCTCCACCTTCCATAGTTTCTAATATGTGCTCATATTTGTCTATGCTAATCAGGTTGAGAATGAGCTGTTTTAGGCTCAGGTATCTGAATTTATTTCTCTGAAAGACTAGTCTCCAGATAACTCTCACCTACTTCACTGCCCAGACTCTCCGTCTGCCTTAGCTCAAGCAGTTTTTATGTCTGAATTATCTTTTTTTAAATTTTTTACAGGCAGAGTGGATAGTGAGAGAGAGAGAGAGAGAGAGAGAGAGACAGAGAGAAAGGTCTTCCTTTGCCGTTGGTTCACCCTCCAATGGCCACTGTGGCTGGTGCGCTGCTAATCTGATGGCAGGAGCCAGGTGCTTCTCCTGGTCTCCCATGGGGTGTAGGGACCCAAGCACTGGGGCCATCCTCCACTGCACTCCCTGGCCACAGCAGAGAGCTGGCCTGGAAAAGGGGCAACTGGGACAGAATCCGGCGCCCCAACCGGGACTAGAATCCGGTGTGCCAGCGCCGCAAGGTGGAGGATTAGCCTAGTGAGCCACAGAGCCGGCTGAAGTATCTTTTTAAGTAAGCTTTTTAAAACCCTATTATCCTGTATTATCCTGTAAACATCTACTATCTGTACCCTCCCTTGTGAACTTTTCCATAATCCCTGTTTCTGCTGGCCCCTCGATCATAATGACTCCTGTCTGTTTTCTTGGATCTCAAGAATTAATGACTGGGATGCTCATCAGTTGTTAATCTGATTCTTAAGAAGCAGCAGGAAAAGGTAGCAGATTGGGGACCAAAAATATTAACTATGTCCCCATAAAATATGGAGGTAAAACTGAGCAAATACTGAAAAAGAGAGAGGCCATTTCAAAATATGTGGCAACCAAAAGACCAACAGGATTTGAAAGAGTTTGTGAGGGTAGCTGTCAGAAATTCAGGAAAAGCTTTTCTAGGACATTCTCAACTTTTCATCTTTCTTTATCCAGGTTTAAAAAGCTAATTTCGATGAGTTTTAGTTTATAATTTTTATTGCCACAAAGCATCCAGAATCAATAATTTACTTAGTAGGAATTCAATGAATTTTTTTTTCAATGAATGAATCAATCATGTAAATAAGGTTTACCCAAGAATGTTGAATACAAGGCTGATTCTATTCTCATTAGGGCCATAAACCATCTGATTGGCTCACTTTGGGGGATACTTTTTACAGAATCACAAACATCAGTGCTTGAATAACATCAGTTCCAATCCAGCTCTTTGATTCTTTTTTCAAAATTTAATTTATTTATTTGAAAAACAGAGTTACAGACAGAGGTAGAGACAGAGAGACAAAGAGGTCTTCCATCTGCTGGTTCACTCCCCAGATGGCTGCAAAAGCTGGAGTTGTGCTGATCCGAAGCCAGGAGCCAGGAGCCAGGAGCTTCTTCTGGGTCTCCCATATACGTGCATGGGCCCAAGGATTTGGGCCATCTGCAACTGCTTTCCCAGGCCATAGCAGGGAGCTGCATCGGAAGAAAAACAGCCAGGACTAGAACCGGAGCCCATATGGAATGCCAACTCTTTTATTTTAAACTTTTATTTAATGAATATAAATTTCCAAAGTACAGCTTGTGGATTACAATGCCCCCCCCCCCATAACTTCCCTCCCACCTGCAACCCTCCCCTTTCCCGCTCCCTCTCCCCTTCCATTCACATCAGGATTCATTTTCAATTCTCTTTATATACAGAAGATCAGTTTAGTATATATTAAGTAAAGATTTCAACAGTTTGCCCCCACATAGCAACACAAAGTGAAAAATACTATTGGAGTACTAGTTATAGCATTAAATAACAGTGCACAGCACATGAAAGACAGAGATCTTACATGATATTTTTTAAAAAATTAATTAATTTTCTATGCAATTTCCAATTTAACACCAGGTTGTTTTTTCATTTTCAATTATCTTTATATTCAGAAGATAGATTCAGTATGTACTAAATAAAGATTTCATCAGTTTGCACCCACACAGAAACACAAAGTGTAAAAATACTGTTTTAGTACTAGTTATAGCATCACTGCACATTAGACTACACATTAAGGACAGATCCCACATGGGATGTAAGTACACAGTGACTTCTGTTGTTGACTTAACAATTTGACACTCTTGTTTATGGCGTCAGTAATCTCCCTAGGCTCTAGTCGTGAGTTGCCAAGGCTATGGAATCCTTTAGGGTTCGCCGACTTTGATCTTATTCCAATAGGGTCATAGTCAAAGTGGAAGTTCTCTCCTCCCTTCAGAGAAAGGTACCTCCTTCTTTGATGGCCCCGTTCTTTCCACTGGGATCTCACTCGCAGAGATCTTTCATTTAGGTCTTCTTTTTTTTTTTTTTTCCCCAGGGTGTCTTGGCTTTCCATGCCTACATTACTCTCATGGGCTCTTCAGCCAGATCCGAATGCCTTAAGGGCTGATTCTGAGGCCAGAGTGCTATTTAGGACATCTGCCATTCTATGAGTCTGCTGTGTCTCCCGCTTCCCATGTTGGATCGTTCTCTCCCTTTTTGATTCTATTAGTTAGTATTAGCAGACACTAGTCTTATTTGTGTGATCCCTGTGACTCTTAGACCTATCAGAGCCATCAATTGTGAGCTGAAATTGATCACTTGGACTAGTGAGATGGCATTGGTACATGCCACCTTGATGGGATTGTATTGGAATCCCCTGGCAAGTTTCTAACTCCACCATTTGGGGCAAGTCTGATTGAGCATGTCCCAAACTGTACATCTCCTTCCTCTCTTTTTCTCACTCTTATATTTAACAGGGATCACTTTTCAGTTAAAATTTAAACACCGAAGAATAATTGTGTGTTAATTACAGAGTTCAACCACTAGTACTAGAACAATAACAAGAAAGAATACTAAAAATGATAAAGTATTACATTGTACATCATAAGTTAAGACAAGAGCTGATCAGGTCATTGCTTCTTATAGTGTCCATTTCACTTCAACGGGTTTCCCCTTTGGTGCTCAGTTAGTTGTCACCGATCACGGAAAACAAATGATATTTGTCTCTTTGGGATTGGCTTAATTCACTCAGCATGATGTTTTCCCGATTCCCCCATCTTGTTGCAAATGACCAGGTTTCATTGTTTTTTACTGCTGTATAGTAGGGATGCCAACTCTTTAGGCCAGTGCTTTAACCTGCTGCGCCACAGCGCAGGCCTCCAGCTCTTTGATTCTACAAAAGCTCACTTAAAGGCTCATGATGAGGGATATGTAAAAGTGTACCTGATAATTTCCAACCTTAAGTAAATTCTTTATGAGAAACTCTTTCAATAAGAAGGTAATCTAATCAAGGAAATAGGCTTAATTTTAATACAAGTCAAGAAAGAATGATTAAGTACATTTTGGTATATATAAAAAAGCATTGCTGCAAGTGATGGTATTGAATAAATCATGCAAGAATTCTGGAATCAACTTGGTTATCTTCTAATTTCTTAAAAGAGAAAATGAAGGGGAATTCTGTTTGTTTTTATAACACATCTCCATTGAATTTCTGTTTGTGAGATACGTTTCATCAGTGTATGTACACTCTCAGCAATGTGGGTGTAGGATTGGATAATCTTCCTATGGAGGTTTATAATTCCATTACAGAAAAATTGAATTAGGAGAGGATTAGCTTCTTCATTCTGTCCAGGTGAATATCATTGTGCATTATCTAAATAGACCCTCATTTTATTAGTTTCTTTAGCAAAGTGCACTTGGGCTACTCTGTTTTATTTGAATGTGTTTGTCTCACACATGTCTTGCATATCTTCTAGGTTGTTTCATGTATTCTTTTTTTAAAGTTTTATTTATTTATTAATTTGAAAGAATGACACAGAGAGGAAGAGGCAGAACTCTTTTTTTTTTTTTTTGACAGGCAGAGTGGACAGTGAGAGAGAGAGAGAAAGAGAAGGGTCTTCCTTTTCCGTTGGTTCACCCCACAATGGCCACTGCGGCCGGCACACCATGATGAGCCAAAGCTAGGAGCCAGGTGCTTCTCCTGGTCTCCCACGTGGGTGTAGGGACCCAAGCACTGGGGCCATCCTCCACTGCACTCCCGGGCCACAGCAGAGAGCTGGACTGGAAGAGGAGCAACCGGGACAGAATCTGGTGCCCCGACTGGGACTAGAACCTGGGGTGCTGGTGCCACAGGCGGAGGATTAGCCTATTGAGCCACGGCGCTGGCTGTTTCATGTATTCTTATATAGGTATTTCTTCTTGGGATTCTACTTTTCACTACTTCTTTATTAAGGGATATTTCAGGCATATAAAATATTTAAGCATGATAAAATTGTCAGCCACCAACATAAGAATTACAGCATTAAAAATTCAATTTGGACATACTTAGATATTTGCTACAAATGAGTAACTGAGAATGCAATAGGAGATGAAGAATAAGCCATTGTGGAAGAAGCATCAAATATTACTGAGGCTTAATTTGTGGTGGCACTGGGGAATAAAAGGAATTGGTATATGCCCTCTGGCATCTTTTTAATGTATTTTAGTGAGACATATCTATAAGATATCTATTAAAAATTCAACAATGTGAAATAGGTCTCACATCATGCTCAAAAATGAATGATTGATAACAATTCTATGGAGAGTCGTGTTAAAGACTTCACTCAATAGCTTAGTTAGAAAGAGTACAAAGAATGACTACTGATTCTATCCTGGACACCACAGGAGGATATGCAGTGCTGGTACTGTGTTTTGATGATCTGTCACTTACCAAGGGCCTAATAAATGGTACAGATAATGAAGTACCATGTGACAAACTCAAAGAATAATAATGAGAAATATCAGCTAGGCTTTGAAAAAAAGAATATGCTCAAAAACAAAGGGTTGGTTTTGTTGAGAAGAGAGTACATAGAGATGAGAATATGGCAATAATATGGTACACTTTAGGCATCTTAAGAAGAGATTCTTTAACCTGTACTCCTACTGTCTCATGATTACGAAGTTTGTATAAAAGCTTAGTAAGGTCCAAAAATGAGATAGATGAGAGATTTCTGGTCTGGCATTTTCTTATATGCTATCCAAAAACCCATATGAGTAGGTAAAGAGACTTAGAAAGAAACAGATGTAATACACACTGAACAAATTCCCAGAAACTAAGAGAAGAATGTAATACTGAGGAGCTGCATTCACATCATAGATGGAAATGCATGTGTGAAATCTTCAGTAATGATGGGAAGGGAGATCTCTGAAGAATGACCAGAGCTCTATGTATTGACCAGCATTCTTCATTGGAAGATTAAACAATAGGTACTTAGTTTGGGCAATAATATAGTTTAAATAATTTTGGAAGTTACAGGAAACCAGTTTTGAATAATATAAAGGAATATCAGCATGCAGGGGGAAACTACCATACCTCATCACAGAGCTGCTTTTTTTTTTTTTAAAGATTTATTTATTTATTTGAAAGGCAGAGTTACAGAGTGGGGGAGGGTCTTCCATCCATTGGTTCACTCCCCTGATGGCTGCAATGGCTGGAGATGTGCTAATCTGAAGTCAGGAGCCAGGAGCTTCTTCCAGGTCTCCCACATGGGTGCAGGGGCCCAAAGGCCTTCTGTCATCTTCTACTGCTTTCCCAGGCCATAGCAGAGAGCTGGATCAGAAGTGGAGCACCCAAGTCTCCCACTGGCACCCATGTGGGATGCAGCACTGCAGGTGGTGGCTTTACCTGTTAAGCCACAGCGCCGATCCCCAGAACTGGATATTATATGAAAAACTACCACTGCTGTGCCTCACACAGATTGACAATTCCAGTGTTGGACCAAATGCTGGGCCTTCTGCCAGAGCAATCCTGAATAATGAAGTCTCTGCTTGTGGGAAGAATCCATTTCCCCACTCATGACTTTTACCTTCTATTTCTCACTTGTTCCCCCTGGCATAGAATTAGGGCATCAATGATAGCGTACGGCTGGCGCAATGGCTTAACAGGTTAATCTCCACCTTGCAGCGCCGGCACACCGGGTTCTAGTCCTGGTCGCAGCACTGGATTCTATCCCGGTTGCCCCTCTTCCAGGCCAGCTCTCTGCTATGGCCCGGGAAGGCAGTGGAGGATGGCCCAAGTCCTTTGGCCCTGCACCCCCATGGGAGGCCAGGAGAAGCACCTGGCTCCTGGCTTCGGATCAGCATGATGCGCCGGCCTCAGCAGCCATTGGAGGGTGAACCAATGGCAAAAAGGAAGACCTTTCTCTCTGTCTCTCTCTCACTATCCACTCTGCCTGTCAAAAAAAAAAAAAAAAAAGATAGCGTAGCTGCTAGAGTTGTGGCCTGGCTAATGTTAAGATGGACACTCAAAAAAGGTGGTAGTGCAGGAGTTAAGCAAGGGAAACTCCTGGTATCAACAACATAGTTCAAGGAAGAGATTCAGCTTTAGATGCTTTAAAAGTTGGAGGTAGCCAATGGTAAATCCTAATGTACTTGTATAGTAAGGCAAATAAGAATTTTAAGTTATTGATTTCTAATCTAATTTATTTAGTTTCCGTGCTTTCAATTGTTTTACATTTTTATACTTGTTTTATGGCTAAGGAAATTGATATATCTTGGTAAAAGTTGCATATGTTTGAAAAATGTATACTTTGTTATTGCGGGCAGAGTTATTAAAAGGTCAACTTGATCATCCACATATCGTCCTGTGTTTTCTGCACCTTGTTGTTTTCTATCCACTTGTTCCATCAGTTACTGAAAAAGGGTTGTTGAAATCTCCAGGTTTATTTGATCATTTTTCTATCTCTCAGTTTGTTCCATCAAATTTGCCTCATGTATTTTGAAGTTTTACTATATGTATATATGCATATAATATAAATAGTATAAATATATATAAATGAATATATTATATATCACACATAAATATATAATATAAATATAAATAATATAAATAAATATATATATTTAGGATTGTTATGTCTTCCAGAAAAATTCACACCATTTTTGTCTCTAAATTTCTTTTGTTAATGACTGGTAGGATTTCTTGATGTGAATTCTGTTTTGTCTAATAGTAACAAAATTAATTCAACCATTTTGCTTAGATTTTTCCATGTATATGCATATTGATGTCCTTTAACTTTTAAATATATAAATATACTATAGTGTGTGTGTGGGTGTGTATCCTTTAACTTTTAATCTGTGTCTTTTTATTTAGAGTGAAAAGATATATATGTCCATATATGAAACTTACCATCTTCTCTAAATATATGATATTCTTTTTCCTATCCTCCATGCAACTGAATAATCTATTTTATTGGGAGTGTTGAATCTTTCACATTTAATGTGATTGGTTGAGTTTAAATCTGCTATACAGTTACTTTCTATTTATCCAATTTGTTCTTTCTCTTTTATTTTTTTCTTTTCCTGGACCTGAACTATTTTTGAGTTCAGTCCTCCTTTTAGTATTCCATTGTATCTTTGCTACTGGCTAGTTGCTATTGTGTGTGTGTGTGTGTATTATATGTAGTTATCGCAGTGTACTGTCATATCTACACCATTTAACACACAATGTAGGAACCTTACAACAGCACAGGTCCACTGCTACTGTTTTTATGTTATTGTTACCAAATAATTTACTTCTATATATGTTACAAATTTTTTTAATATATGGTCATTTTTTAAGTGTAAATTTACCTGTTTGCTTGGTTTTAAATTCTTTTACTCATTCTAAAGATTTTTATTTGTTTATTTGAAAGATAGAGTTACAGACAGAGAGAGGGAGAGACAGAGAGGAAAATCTTCTACCTGCTAGTCCACTCCCCAAATGACCTTTATGGCCAGGGCTGGGCCATCTGATACCAGGATCCAGGAGTTTCTCTGGGTCTCTCATGTAGGTGCAGGGGCTTAAGCACTTGGCCCAATTTGTACTGACTTCCCAGGCCATAGCAGAGACCTGGAAAGGAAAAGGAGCAGCCAGGACATGAACCGGTGCCCATATGGGATGGTGGCTGAGGCTTAACCTGCTACACCACAGTGACAGCCTCTACTCATTTTAGACTTACATAAGTATTTTTAAAAATTCTACAGAGCGGCTGGTATTTGACATTGTTGTCAAGACAACAATTGGAATGCCTCTATCCCCAGTCAGCATCCCTGGGTTTGAGGCAATGCTCCACTTCTAATGAAATTTCCTGCTAATGTACATTGTGGGATGCAGCAGATGATGGCTGAACTATTTCCCAACTCTTAGCTTTGGCTTGGCCTAGCCTCAGCTGATGTGTCTTTTTTTCTCATTTGGGTGCCAGGGTCCCAAGTACTTGGGCCATCTTCTGCTGCATTCCCAGTGGTAGAAAGGAACTCAGTCAGAAATGGAGCTTCTGGGACTCCAACCGGTGTTCCAATATGGGTGCCAGCATCAGAAGTGACAATTTCACCCACTGTGTCACAACACCAACCCTGAGTTTGTCATTTTTAACATTACGTGGTTCATGCCTAGAAATTCTATGTATTTTGTTTTTATAAATTCTATTTCTATTTTATTATGTTTTCCTGCAAATTTTATTGTCTAATTCTATTAGCTATTCTATTTCTATAGTTGATTCTATTGACAGTTATATATTTCCCTATATATTTCATATCTAGTAGTTATATTTGGTGCTGTACTTTGGGAATTTTTCATTGCTTGATTGCTGGATTTCATTGTCTCCTTTCAAATAGTATTGTAATTTGTTCTGAATATGAATTCTATTTTGACAGTGTTATTTGCAGATAAATTTCATTAATTTAGGCTTGCTTTATACAACTTTATGGCATATTTAGAATAACCTTTGTTCAAGGGATAGTTCAGTGTTACTGCTAAGATGTGGGTCATCTGTATCTCTACTTATATCTCAGGAGTTAATCTGAACTCTTCTGGCTTATGGGAACTTGAACGTATCCCATACTTGTGTAAGTTCTGGGAATTATTTATCCTAAAGTTTCTAGATATTATTTGCTTGTTCTTATTTAATTTCATCCTGTGTACACACAGATAAATATTTAACAATGGGCTTAATATTTCTGGGGCCCTTTTCTGTATACCTCCTTGTTTTCTAGAAATTTGAACACTAACATAACTATTTTCAATCCCTCCGAACTCTGGTCTTTATCTTCTCAACCCATGTGACTGCTTCATCTGCTTGTTCTCCAGGCAGAAGTCATGTTTGTTTTGTTCTCTTACAAATCTCTATCCTGTATTGACTGTACAGATTTCAAATGTTTAAAAATTTTTGTTGCACCTTCTGGAAACAGCTTTATATTTGTTTACACAGTGGGTTAAGTTTAATCTGGTTCCAGTTACTACTCCCTGATGGACAGAGAAAGACATGTATTAGCTAATTTATTTTACAGGAAAAATAACATTGTGTGTTTCGAATTTTTAAAGTGCCATTCCAGACTTTTTTTTTTCAAGATTTATTTGAAAGTCAATTACCAAGAGAGAAAGAGAGACAGAGATGGGCCAGCGCTGTGGCTTAGTGGGTAAAGGCACCGCCTGCAGTGCCGGTTCGAGTCCCGGCTGCTTCACTTCTGATCCAGCTCTCTGCTGTGGTCTGAGAAACCAGTAGAACATGGCCCAAGTCCTTGGACCCCTGTACCCAAGTGGGAGACCTGGAAGAAGCTCCTGGCTCCTGGCTTTGGATCTGCAGCTCCGGCCCTTGCAGCCAACTGGGGAGTGAACCAGTGGAATGAAGACCTTTCTTTCTCTCTCTCTCTGCCTCTCCTTCTCTCTCTGTGTAACTCTGACTTTCAAATAATTCTAAAAAAATAGAAAAAAGAAAGAGAGACAGAAAGAAAGATCTTCTATTTACTGTTAACTCCCCAGATAGCTGCAATGCCTGGGATTGGACCAGGCAGGAGCCAGGAGCCAGGAGTTTCCACAAAGTCTCCCACAAGCATAGTAGGAGCCCAAGCACTTGGACAATCTACTGCTGCTTTTCTCAGGCAATCAGCAGGGAGTTTAATGGGTAGTGGGGTAGCCCACTCTACATACACCAATAAATATTTAACAATAGAGTTAAAATTTCTGGAGGCCTTTTCTGTGTAGCCCCCTTTGTTCAGGAAATCTGTACTACATGAACCAGCTCCCATATGGGATGCCAGCATTGCAGCTGGTGGTGTTACCCACCATGCCACAATACTGACCCCTGGAGAACAGACATTTGAGGATCAAGGTAGATTCAGAAAGGGCTTCCAGATGACTGTTACAGTTGTACAAGAACGTGATGATGAACATTTGAGCTAAGATGTTTTCTGTGTGTTTTGGAAGTAGCTGGATGGTTTTAGGATGTATTCATGACATAAGACTGATGGTCTACTGATTATGTGGGTGTGGTAAGGGGTAGTAGGAGAGGAACAAACAGAAAAATCAACAATTAACTCTAAGATTTTTTCATAAGAAACTGATAAGTGGGGATGTTAAGATTAGGAACATGTTTTAAGGAATTTAGGAGAGTCAAGATTTCTTTTTTGATGTACTGATATTAACAAGCCAATCAGAAATCCAAGTTAGGTGTTGGGGCTGTGGCATAGTGGGTAAAGCAGCCACTTGGGAAGCTGGCACCATGTATGGGCAGTGGAGGATGGCCCAAGTGCTTTGACCCCGGTATTGTTTTGGGAGACCTGGGAGAGGCTTCTGGCTCCTGACTTGGCCTGGCTCAGTGTTGGCTCTTGAGATCATCTTGTGGGGGTGAATCAGTACATGGAAGAACTCTCTTTAGATCTGTCTTTCACTCTGTAATTTTGACTTTCAAAATAAATAAATGAATTCTAAAAAAAAAAATCTAAATTAGACATGCTTCTTAGAGCATCTGGGAGAAAAGTTTTAAAGAGTAAGGAATTCGGCAGGCGCTGCGGCTCAATAGGCTAATCCTCTGCCTGCGGCGTTGACACACCAGGTTCTAGTCCTGGTCAGGGCGCCGGATTCTGTCCCAGTTGCCCCTCTTCCAGGCCAGCTCTCTGCTGTGGCCAGGGAGTGCAGTGGAGGATGGCCCAAGTGCTTGGGCCCTGCACCCCATGGGAGACCAGGAGAAGCACCTGGTTCCTGCCTTCGGATCAGGGCGGTGTGCCAGCCACAGGGCGC
This sequence comes from Lepus europaeus, assembly GCF_033115175.1. Classification (NCBI taxonomy): domain Eukaryota; kingdom Metazoa; phylum Chordata; class Mammalia; order Lagomorpha; family Leporidae; genus Lepus; species Lepus europaeus. Next base: position 118,720,792 of record NC_084829.1, read on the forward strand.
CGGCTGCGGCGGCCATTGGAGGGTGAACCAACGGCAAATGGAAGACCTTTCTTTCTGTTTCTCTCTCTCACTGTCCTCTCTGCCTATCAAAAAATTAAAAAAAAAATTTAAAAAAGAGTAAGGAATTAAAAGTTTTGGAAGCTTTGATAAATGACATGATTTATGCATTTTCTTTTTTTAAAAGATTTATTCATTTGAAAGGCAGAGTTACAGATAGGCTGAGGCAGAGAGAGAGAGAGACAGATATTCCATCTGCTGGTTCACTCCACACATGGCCTCAACAGCCGGACATTGGTCGTTCTGAAGCCAGAAGCCTGGAGCCAGAACCTTCTTCTGGGTCTCCTGCATGGGTTCAGGGGCTCAAGGACTTGGGCGATCTTCCTTTTTTTTCTCAGGTACATTAGCAGGGATCTGGATCAGAAGTGGAGCAGCTAGAACCACAGGCAGCAGCTTTGACCTGTGCCAGCCCCTGAATTTTGAAGTAGAGCATAAAATGTGATGCATTTTCCAATAATGTTTTCAGAACCTTGTTTCTAAGGAAACTTTTTGGACCAGTGTTATGTAGAATTTGTTTTGTCAAGTTCTCTGGGTAAAGGGAAGCCGGTGAATATTTTAAGGAGGGTAAGAAGTTCTACAATATTTTATAGGGTTTATTTTGAACGGAAAATAGTTCAGTGAAAAAGAGACTGGGGGCCTGGAGAACAGATGGGAGTCCATTGATATCAGCACTTAGACATTCGTGGATGAGGGTTCAGATGAGGGATAACAGTGGGAATCATAATGAGTATGTAGATAAGAGAGTGCGAAGGAGAAAATGCAGCAGAAAATGATACTTTATTTTTAAGACATAAGGGATCCAGATGCTGTCATGGAAAGACTGAATGAAGAAATTCAATATTAGTGCCATTTATAATCATGTGAAATACAACTGATTTGATATAAACATTTTTAAAAAGTTCATGGACATGGGAATCAAATTAAATATCATTTTAGTGCCAAAATTTTTAAATTTCTTGCAAAATAGGTCTTCAAAAAATTTGTGGAATTGCATATTATGAGTTTCAAATTTTTGTATCAGAATGAATTCATCTGGGGCTTGTGCTATGGTGTAGTAGGTTAAAGCCCTGGCCTGTAGCACTGGCATCCTATATGGGTGCCAGTAAGAGTTCTGGATGCTCAACTTCTGATCCAGCTCTCTGCTATGGCCTGGGAAAACAGTAAAAGATGACCCAAGTCCTTGGGTCCCTTGCATCCATATGGGAGACCCAGAAGAAGCTCCTGGCCCATGGCTTTAGATCTGTGCAGCTCTGGTAGGCAGTTGTGGCCATTTGAGGAGTGAATCAGTGGATGAAAACCTCTCTCTCTCTCTCTCTTTATCTCTCTCCCTCTGCCTCTGCCTCTCTGTAACTCTACCTTTCAAGTAAATAATAAATCTTTAAAAAAATGAATTCATCTTTAATGACTTTTATTTGAATTAGAGAGGTAGAGAGAGAGAGAGAGAACTTTAATTTGCTTGTGTATTCCTCAAATTTCAGTAATAGTTGGGACTTTCCAAGACCAGTCTATGAGCCTGAAATGAAATTCTGGTCTTCCACGTGGGTGGCTGGGATATCTATTGGCTGGATGCTGGAGTCAGGAGTCGAAACCGAGAATCTAACCTAGGTACTCTGGGATGTGGATGGGATCTGGCTGTATTAACCACTAGAAATTAGATAATTTGTCATAGCGCACATGGCTAATATTGAGAGAAGAAAAGTTTCAATTTAACTAATTATGAAGTACTGATTAATTCCTCTGTGCTACCCTCTTGTAAATAGAATATGAAATGCTTGTAAGAATTGTTGTAATTATGATTTCCTATGTTATCAACATGAATTAAAAATAATATATGAACAATTAAAATTATTTATGGGGAGAAATGTGTATAATGTCACAACTTGGAATTAACATAATTTAAGCATAACAGTTGAGTCTAAAGAAATAATTTTTGGGGAAAATACAGACTATATATATAATATTATGATGTATACTTAGATACAACAGGATATAAACAGGTATGAAATAAATTGGATATTCCAAGTTTAAGTGAAAGCCTTTTTCCCCCTCAATGTTTTACTTATATAAAACAGAGTAGCTGAAATTGCACACAGTTTTGAAGACAAAGTAATGCAGTTCATGAAGAACATAGAGTAAACCATCTGGGACTCATCTTAGTAGACCTTGTGTATCAACCCAAGCAAACAGTGAGAATAGAAGTATCACACACAATTTTTATATTAGTTGAATAAATATTGTGCTACTAGTAGCTGTTAGACATTGTATAACATAGTAGGCATTATAAAAATAGATGTTATCTACATTTTTGTTGTTCCATTCAAAAACCTCAGGAAGGTGAGCACCATTATACCTATTTTTTGAAACTAAGATTGAGAGTTAAGCTATTGGAGATTCCAAAGCAATTATTTGGAGATTTGGAATAAAAGTTGTGTTTGGGAGACTTTTATGTTGCTTTACTTTAATAAGACTTTAAGGAAACATTAATATTCCTCTACAATGTTTTTTTTTTTTTTTTTGACAGGCAGAGTGGACAGTGAGAGAGAGAGATAGAGAGAAAGGTCTGCCTTTTGCCGTTGGTTCACCCTCCAATGGCCGCTGCGGCCAAGTGCGCTGCGGCCGGCACATCGCGCTGATCCGATAGCAGGAGCCAGGTGCTTCTCCTGGTCTCCCATGGGGTGCAGGACCCAAGTACTTGGGCCATCCTCCACTGCACTCCCTGGCCACAGCAGAGAGCTGGCCTGGAAGAAGGGCGACCGGGACAGAATCCGGTGCCCTGACCGGGACTAGAACCCGGTGTGCTGGCACCGCAAGGCGGAGGATTAGCCTATTGAGCCGCAGCACCGGCCTTGTTTTGTGTTTTATAAATGGTATTTCCATGTCATATAAACAAGTCTTATCTTGTTTATTCCAGACTTTGAAAAATTCCACTCCCTTTTGTGAAGATTCTCATGAAGAGAAGGGTCATTAAAGATATATCTGTATTCTTAAATAGTGAATATTCATCCTTTAGATAGGAAGAATAAATGCTAATTCTTAAGCTTTGTATTTGTGACATCTCGACTTGCTGTATACCTATATTTATTCCTTTGGATAATCTTCTCATTAAAGATAGAATCCTCACATGGAAACTAGGAAGCATGTCTTAGTCCATGTTCCATTGTTATAGCAAAGCAACTGAGGGTAGATACTTCATAATAAAAACAGGTTTATTTAGCTCGAAATTTTTGAGATCAGAAGCCCTTATTTGTTTGGCTTCTGGTGAGGGTCTCAATGGCAAATTGCTCCACAATAAAAAGAATACACATAGAATTGATGACCAGATGAGGTAGGAAGCCAGAGAGATTCACAGGCCATACTTTTTCTTTTTAATATAACTTACTCTGGCAAAAACTAATTCACCCATGAGAACAGCATTAATCCTTTCCATGGTTGATGGCTCTAAGACTTAATTACCTTGTCCTAGATCACACATTAACTCCACCACACTGGGTATCAAATTTCCAGCACATGAAACTTTGTGAATATACTCAAACCATATCCAAAAGTTTGAGAATACAAAGCTTTCATACTTATGTTCAGTGTAAACAGATATGCCAAAATGGTGTTATATAATCAAATGCAAGCTCCATGATTGGTCAGTTTGAGCATATGATGAGAAAAGAAAATTTAAAATGAACAGAAGTGCTACATGAATATTCCTCTAAGCAGAACAACACAAACAATGCTGAGTTAAAAAAATCAAAACATATATTCATTATACTCATGAAAGATGAAATTTGGGCAATGAAAAAGAAAGTGAATTCTGAGTGTTAGGAGGAGGCTCATTGGTAGAGGGCAAGTAACTAAAAACATGGTGCTCAGAGAAAAATAATAAGTTTGAAGTAGTATTGTCAAAAAGACTCATGGTAATAGAGAAAATAAAAATGGAATTGGGGCTGAAATGGGATCATATAAGGAATAATATCATGGATTTGAGCCATCGATTGCAGAATTCCATGCTCATGCAGAAGGAAGCTCTTCCTCTTCACAGGCAGTGGCACAGTTACAATCAGAATAACAAACAATACTGCTGTTGGAGGGATATTGTACCAGGAAATTGCAGTCAAAATGTATGAAGTATAGAGAAGTGTAATAATAGTGCTCAGAATTGCTAGGGTTGTTTCCAGAAGAGATGATTAAAAGAATTAAATAGCTTGGTAAAGGGAAACAAAGTGTTTACACTCATAAGGACACTTTTAACCCTAAAGAAAGAGATGTTTTATAAGGGCTATGATCATAAACAATTTAGTGAGATTAGGAAAAGGAGAATGGAAGCAACAGTTGTAACAGCCAATTAAACTGTGAATGAGATGTGAGTGCAGACATGCAGCACTGGATTGCAGGTGTTGCCTTCCAAGAGTCTGAGCATTTCTAAGATCAGTATGTTTTCTTTACCTCCCCCTATACCCTTTCCTTCTTGAAGTTGTTAACTCTCTCTTTTGAAGCATAAGTTCCTTTGTGTCAAAAATGTTATACATACCAGTGGATTCCTGCTCACTTGAATATACTAACTTTGAAAATTGATATTTAAGCTTTTACATAGTAATTGTTATGTAAGAATTCGAAGCAACCTCAAGCTCACGAATTTGCCTTACTTTATCCAACAAAGATATTATATTTTTAGTTATGTAACCAGAATTTCTCAATGTTCTATAAAAGGTATGTTAAAAAAGCACATCTAGCAGGACCTCGTAAAAAACTTTTGCCATAGCATTGTTATTTAATTAATTCCTGGAAAATGAGTTTGTCTTAATGTGAACTTTAAATCAGAGCTTTGAGTTATGTGTATAGCAAAGTAATGAATATATATATATATATCTATATATATATGTAAATGAAGTGCAATATTCTTTCACTGTAGAACAGCTGCTTTCTTTTGATTTCCCAGGCCATTATTAGGGAGCTGGAAAGGAAATGGAGCAGTAGGGACAGGAACTGGTGCTTGGATGGGATGCTGGCTTCCCAGGCAGTAGTTTGGCTACACCGGAACATCGCCCCCTCCCTCACCCCCCTTTTAGCTTTCTTACAAATTTGTTTTCTTCCCTTCCTCGTTTCATCTCTCTCTCTCTCTCTCTCTCTCTCTCTCTCTCCCTCTCCCTCTCCCTCTCCCTCTCCCTCTCCCTCTCCCTCTCCCTCTCCCTCTATTTATTCAATCTCATCTTAATAGAAAGTGTGTGTTAAACTCTGAATATATTTGGAATACTTACAGAAGTGATAATCCTCACTTCATGGAAATATTTATGTCCTTAATTTGGGATACTGAGAAACCTCATGATGGGGAGAAAATCGTGCTAACCACATACCTCCAAAAAAAATCTTGGTTCAAGTTCATGGAAAGTTCAATAAAAAGCAAATGTATTTTTGTGCAAAACATTAAAATCCATAGGCAGTTCTTTCATAATACACATTTTGTAAGGTCTTCTTGAATATTTTTGTTTGTATAAATTTCAAAATTATGAAATTTGTGTTTTAATATCAAAATAAACTTATACTTCAGTTTCACTTTCCATAAATTTTGATGTTTATTTGTATACACTTGCATTTGTGTATGTTTGCCTGTTTGTGTATTTATTTTACATGTAAAATTAGCATGCACATATGTGTGCAAAGGTATATGTGTGTATTTGTAAAAGCTTTGTACGTTGAATATTATGTAAAAACATGTCATTTCATGAAAAAGTGCACTTTCATGAGTGGTACTTATTCTTTAATGAAATATATTTCAAAGTCACTTTCTTTACCATTGAAATGTAATTTCATTTTAAACTATATTTTTCTCAATTAGCAAATTTTACACAGAAATCAATCCCTCCACTTAATTTCATACTGGATGTTTGTTGACTTGCCCTAACAAAGCAAATGCCAATTATAAGAAAAGAGGCAATGTGTTCATACTCACATTTATGCACATTTCAAAGAAGTATCCAAGAATGGTGGCTATATTTAAGTCATCTTAAAATGTTAGCATTATGACTTAACAGTTTCAATCATGATAGTTAAGTTAGAGAACAGCTATTGCAGATTTGAGGACTTTAACAGAATTCAAAAGATAAAGTGGTGCTAGTTGAAATCATTCAGTTTCCTCTGAAGGCAGAGGTGATTTATTGGTGTAAGTGATATATTCCGGCTCTAACTTGTTTTCTTTTTGTTCTTGCTTTGGAGATATTTGCAATGACACACACAATTACAATTCCAGCACAGCAATAATGAAAGCAAGGATCCATTCAAGTATATCCCTGAGGTCAAGTGGTCTGTCATGGGGACAGGTATACTGTAAGACACTCGATATTCGAGATTTAGTTTTGATAGGAACCGACCCAGAAGGAATCGACCCAGAAGGAATCGAACTTGGAGGCATGGAGCTTGAAGGTTTCGAAGTATGAGGACTGGACAGTGAAGGACACAAAACTCGGGATTTTTCAGTGGAAGGCGGTTGTCCTTGAAGACATGATGGAATAGGGGGTTGCCAAGTACTATTATCATTACAGGTAATTAATTCGCTGCCGTGAAGGTAAAATCCCTGATTGCACTCAAACGTAACCTTAGCGTTATAGTAAAATATTGTCCCAAATCCTGACACTTGCCTTCCATTTGTGACTGCCGGGTATGGGCATTTGACCACTTTACACTGAGGAGGGTCACCACTCCATTTTCCATGCCCAACACAATACAGCTGACTCTCTCCAATAAGTGAAAATTCATCTGGTCCAGACGCCCGATTGCACGTGTAAGTTACCGCTGCTTGATATTCAAATGCATCAGTGCCAACTCCGGAGTGTGCTCCATTTGGTATGGCTGGAGGTGGTGCACACATAATCCTTTCACATCGTGGAGGACTGCCACTCCATTGCACACCTGATTCACCGAGTTCGCAATACAGAATACGTTCACCAATTAAGTAATAGCCCTCATTACAAACAAATTCAATCTGGTTCCCGTATTCATAGCTTCCATTTACGAGGTTAACTTGACTGTTTGTGGGTTCAGCTTGACGTGGACATGATTTTTTGTAGCAAGTATCATTTGAGATCTGTGACCATTGTTGATTGTCTTGACAAGTAATAAATTTGGACATAGACGGCCGGTGACTGTATCCTAGCCTACACTCATATTCCACTCGCTCCCCCACATTATAGGAGGATTTAATGCTACCCGTGGGCCTCATACTTTGAAATCTTGGTGGCTCACCACAGGTGTTAGAGGACGTAGATGGCAGGAACACCAGGGTCGGCAGGAGAATCCCGAGAACCCACCGGGAAGCAGAGGGACTCTGGCAGTGGTGAGGTGGTGCCCTGTGCAGTGCGGAAGAAGCTGCCATTTTCCCGGAGAAGGGCGGAAAACCTGAGGGCCGATCAAGTACTTGGCCAGCACAGTGGGAGTACTTTGTGAGTGCGCTGAGCAGACGCAACAATCCCCACACCTGCAAAGTGTCAAGGGTCAGATGACAGATGGGCGTGGCAATGGTACACATGTCAGAAATCACAAAAGCTCTTTTAGAGGGGCTCCCAGCCAGCTCTTTCACATGACTCAGGAGTCAGTATCAATATAATCGTAACTCATAGATTTTTCTCTCTTGAGTAAAAGCAATAACTTTTTTTTTCATAAAAATCTCTGCCCAATATTTACTGGGATATTCTGAATCACTGGTGTCCTAAATTTTAGGATTTTATTCATAAACAAGGGTTCATTTGAAGATCTCACGATGTCCAAACGAATAGAAAAAAAATGAGATTAGGAAATAAGAATAAGCAATCATAGATGTTTTAATATGTAGGCTATCCATGGGATCTTATGAGTATGAATCTCATCAAGCCCTTTGGAATACTATGTACCATATATCGAGAATCAGCTTACAAATGTTTTAAATGTTGCATTTTTAGCATTGATTTTGTTTAGAAGTATCCCCAAGTTTATCAATTCCATAATGCTTACAGAAAATGTTTCCTCGCATATGAATAGGGCAATAAGAAGGGGACAGTTGAGGTGCATTATTGTCACAGCATTGAACATCGTATATTTTGGTGTAATATTGTTGTGTAGCGGGAAAAAGTGTTGCCTGTGACACTGGCATACCACAAGGGCACTGGTTTGAGTCATTGCTGCTTCACTTGCAATCCCACTCAATGATAATGCACCTGGGAAAACAGTATTACTTGGTTCCCTGCACTCACACACAGTCTCTTAGGATACACACTAAAAAGCAAGATTACTGGATCATCATTTCAAAATATTATTTTTAATGTTTAAAGTACCTCATACTCTTTATTGTTTTTAATTTTACATTCTCAACAATGCTTTGTTTTCTTGACTTTGATGCCAACAATTATTTTTTTTTATTAAACTTTTATTTAATGAATATACATTTCCAAAGTACAGCTTATGGGTTACAATGGCCTACACTTTGTGTTTCTGCGTGGGTACAAACTGATGAGATCTTTACTAATTATATACTGAATCGATCTTCTGTATATAAAGATAATTGGAAATGAAAAAAAAAAAAAACTGGTGTTAAATTGGAAATGGCCAACAATTATTATTATTCATCCTTTTGACAACTGTCCTTCTATAAGGTATGAGGTGACACAACTTTGTAATTCTGATTTGTATTTTGATGACTTTGAGAATTTTTTCATATACTCTATGATCATTTATCTGCATGTCTTCTTTATAGGAATGTTTATTCCCCAATTTGGCCCATTTTTTTATATGGGATTGTTTTCTTGGTATTGAAATTTATGAGTCTCTTGTATATTGAGTTTAGTAACCATTTTCAGATATGTGGTTTGTAGATCGTTTTTCCTATTTCAAAGGTTCTCATTTTATTCTATTGATCATTTCCTTTCTTGTGCAGAAACTTCTTAGTTTTATGTAATCCCAGCTAAAATTCAAAACTTTTAGTTTTATGTCTCTTTTTCCTCTTGCTGCTTATAATTTAGGGATCATGTAAAAAAATCATTGTTCAGACCAGTGTCAAAAGCTTTTCTCTGTTGTTTTCTTTTCCATAAACTTCATGATAAGAGCTTCAGAAGATTTGTATATGTTCTTAAAAGTGTTTGGTTGAATTCAGTAGTGAAACCATCAATTCCTGCGATTTTGTTTTGTAAGAGAGTGTTTAAATATTGATTTTATGTGGGTGGGAGGGAAATTATGGGGAGGGGGAAGCCATTGTAATCCATAAGCTATACTTTGGAAATTTATATTCATTAAATAAAAGTTAAAAAAAATATTGATTTTATCATCTTATCCATTACTGAGCTGCTTACAATTATTGCTTCTCACAGTAAAACCTGGGAAGGATGCATATCTAGGACTTTATCCATTTCTTCTATGTAACCAATTTTTGGCATGCTATTTTTCACTCTAGTCTCTTAGAATCCTATATTATCCATTGTTATGTCTAATTTTCAATTACCTTTAAAAAACACTTTCATCTCTCCTCTCTTCACTACAGGTGCTGTCACTTATGTCATATTTTACATACTTTATATTATTTGTCCATTTATATATTATTGTAGCTATAGTTATTTGTAATACTTTTTTCTTTTATATTGTATGCTTTGTTCAATTTTATTTTCTGATCATTTTACAGTATTTGAATATTCTGAGTTTAACTATATTCTCCACTTTAATATTAGTATATGTATTTATTTGGGGTTGTTTAATATTAAGAATTAATAATTTTTAGCAATTTGCCACATTGATTTATATTTAGATGCTATATATGTATATAGAATTGTTATTGGAAGCACATATTAAGAACAAAAATGTGAGATTAATGACAATTATCATAAAGTGGGGAAGAAGATTATATTCTTTTGTGCATGATAAAATTCAGTAAATCAATATTTGTAACTCTATATCAAAATTAAAAGAAATGCTTCATTCATTTTCCTGTAAACAAAACAAAGGACATATTGACAAGTTCAAAAACTATATATAGATAGATAGATAGATATAGATATATATGTATATATGTATATCTATCTATATATAGATATCTATCTATATCTATTTATATAGATAGATAGATATAGATATGTATATATGTATATCTCTACATATATAGATATATATAGATAGATATATCTATATCTATCTGTATCTATCTATATCTACCTATCTATATCTATATAGATATAGATAGATAGATCTATGTATATGTATATCTATCTACATATATAGATAGATATACATATATATATATATATACATATTCCCATGACAGATGAAATGTAGAACAAGATTGATTCCATATGATAGGAGAAGGCTCATTTGTCTACGGAAAATAATGATAAACAAGGTGCTCAGAGGAAAAGAATAAGCTAGAAATACAATTGTGAAACAGACCCTTAGTTAAAGAGAAAATCAAATGGAATTGAGGCTGGAATGGAATCCTTCAAGAATCTATCATAACCCTGAGTCATCTATTGGAGCATCCATTACCATGTGGAAGGAAGCTCTTGTTGCTTCACAGGGCAGTGATGCAGTCACAGTCAGAATGGCAAATAATACTTCTTTTGGGGGGATCTTTTTTTCAGGAAATTGCATTTACAATGGATGTTGTATAGAGCAGTGTAATAATAGTGCCTAGGAGCCCAGAACTGTGCCATAACAGATTAAGCTGCTGCCTGCCGCTCCAGCTTACCAAATGGGCATCTATTTGGGTGCTGGCTTCTCCACTCTTCATCCAGTTCCCTGCTAATGCTCCTGGGGGAGCAGCAGCAGATGGCCAAAGTGTTTGGTCTCTTGCACCCACTGGGGAAACCCAGATGAAGCTCGGGCTCCTGGCTTTGGTCTGGCCTAGCCTTGGCTATTGAGGCTATTTGGGGAGTGAATCAGCTGACGAAAGCCTTCTCTTTCTCTGTTTCTGCATCTCCCTTTCTGTAACTCTGCCTTTCAAATAAATAAAACTTTTAAAAAAATTTTGCTTAGAACTGCCAGGATCATTTCCAGAAGAGATGACTAAAAGACTGAAATAGCTTGGTAAAGGGAAACAAACTGGGTGCAAGTGTCCACACTCATAAGAGATGCTTAATTCTAAAGAGAGTGAGCTGCAGTAAGGGCTATGATTAGAAACAATTTAGTGGTGGCCGGCGCCATGGCTCACATGGCTAATCCTCCGCCTGTGGCACCTGCACCCCGGGTTCTAGTCCCAGTTGAGGTGCTGGATTCTGTCCCTATTGCTCCTCTTCCAGTCCAGCTCTCTGCTGTGGCCCAGGAAGGCAGTGGAGGATGGCCCAAGTGCTTGGGCCCTACACCTGCATGGGAGACCAGGAGAAGCACCTGGCTCCTGGCTTCGGATCAGCGCAGTGCACCGGCAGTAGTGGCCATTTGGAGGGTGAACCAATGGAAGGAAGACCTTTCTCTCTGTCTCTCTCTCTCTCTTACTGTCTAACTCTGCCTGTCCAAAAAAAAAAAAAAATGAAACAAGTTAGTGGGATTTGGGAAAGCAGCCTGCATGAGATGTGTGCTCAGGTGTACAACATCAGATTGACACTACTGTTCTCTGTGATTCTGAGCATTTCTTTTTTTTTTTTAACTTTTATTTAATGAATATAAATTTCCAGTGTACAGCTTATGGATTACAATGGCTTCCCCCTCCCATAACTTCCCTCCCACCCACAACCCTCCCCTCTCCCGCTCCCTCTCCCCTTCCATTTGCATCAAGATTCATTTTCAATTCTCTTTATATACAGAAGATCAATTTAGTATAAAGATTTGAACAGTTTGCACCCACATAGAAACACAAAGTGAAACATACTGTTTGAGTACTAGTTATAGCATTAAATCAAAATGTACAGCACATTAAGGACAGAGATCCCACATGAGGAGCAACTGCACAGTGGCTCCTGTTGTTGACCCAACAAATTGACACTCTAGTTTATGGCACCAGTAACCACCCTAGGCTGTCGTCATGAGTTACCAAGGCTATGGAAGCCTTCCAAGTTTACCGACTCTGATCATATTTAGACAAGGTCATAAAAGACAGGGTGAGGATAGTAACCAATGATCCTAAGAGCGGCATTTCCCAGGTTTGAACAATTATACAGCATTAAGTGGGGAAGAGGACCATCAGTACACACAGGTTGGGAGTAGAGCCATTGGTGGTAGAGTAGAGGTTATGATTACAAAGGAATGAGGCCCAAGTGTGCTAGACAGGGTCTAGAACAAAGGACAGAGTCATTATTAGAGCAGCTAAGAAAGGTGCTGTCTAAGCTACAAGTAATTTTTCTGATTGAGAGGCAAATAGAACCTGATAGAAGGGGCTTGATAATAATCTGGTGGGCTTTAGGCCTTGTAAATTCACTTCGCCATCAGCCAAGTATACAGTAAGTAGAAAAAACCTCCCTTTCAGACCAAAGGGAAAGAAAGTTTTAAAGTGAGAATATAATTTTCTTCATGGGCATTGTCTACCTTAGAAAAACTACTACAGAACATGCCTGTGACTATAGACTTGTAGTTCAGGCCACTGAAGATTAGAGATGGGACATGGGCACTCCCTTGACTAGCATCCTCTGGTCTGCTTTAACACAAACCAGGAGGAAAAGAAAGCTCGGCATCAGAAGCAATGGGTGGCAGGCCTATTAATGGCTGATCTGTACAGTGATCTGCCCTCAAGGAGACCCAACAGGCCAGTCCACTGCAGTGGCTTTCAATGTGGTAAGCCTGGGCTTCAGCAGAAGTCAGCTTGTGAAGAGCCCTGGCAGCTCTGCCAAGAGTTGAATCACTGGAAATGGACCTGCCCTGGAGTCGAAGGATGCCCAGGTCAGAGCCACAGATCTTATTGGCTCTAAGCTGAAAAGCCCTTCACTCAGCCCAACTTCCAAAGTGACCACTGCAGCTGAGGGTATGGTCAAGTAGGGTCAGCAACATTGCAGGCAGAACTGTAAATTTCCTGTTAGAGATGCCCCCTGCCTTTACCTGGTCAGCTCTCCTCCCAGGCCAGCCAAGTAATGAAAGTCAACAGAGTGCCTTCCCCTAGGAGTTTCACACCTCCCTTAGGATATACCCCATGTGAAGAGATAGATAGATCTGGGCCTCTGAATTTACAAGATTCTGAGCATTTCTAATATTATCATCTGCTCCTTACTTGAATTTATTTTCTTTCCTTCTTACAGTATTTATCTCTTTTTTTTTGAAACATAAGTTCCTTTGTGCCAAAATATTTTATGGATCATCATTGGATTCCTGGCCACTGATATGTATTAGCTTTGAAAACTGATGTTTCAGTGTTTAGGTAGTATTCATTTTGTAAGCATTTGAAGCAAGCATTATCTGACACAGTTGCCATACTATAATCCACAAAGGTTTTACATTTTTGGTTCTGTGATTAAAATTCTTTTTTTAAAATTTTTGTATTACATACTTTATTGTATTTTTGTTTCTATATAGAGAACAAATGTCATCTATTCATATGTACAGTTTTAAGAGCATAGTTTCACTTCCCACTCCATCCTCCTTCCCTAACTCCCACCTTTTATTCTCTTTCAATTCCTATTTTCTATAATTTTTACAATGACATATTTTCAAATTGCTTTACAATCACAAGCTTAGCCCTACAATAAATAGAGAATTCAGCTGGTAGTAAATAGAAAAAAAAAAAAAAAAAAACCTCTGCTCAATAGTATAGACGTATAGACAAGGCTATAAATAATAATCAAATCTCATTCACATTACATATTTTGCATTCTTTCTATGAAGTACCCCAAATCAGGAAAATACATGATATTTGTCTTTATGGGACTGGTTTATTACACGAAGCATAATTGTCTCCATTTGCATTATTTCATTGCAAAAGAAATATTTTATTTTTTAATGACATGATATTTCTTTGTGTACACAAACCACAATTTCTTTATCTAACCATCAGTTTATAGACATCTGTGTTGATTCCACATCTTAGCTATTGTGTGTTGAGGTGCTGTAAATGGGGGTGTACAGGTGACTCTTTCTTATGCTGATTTATATACATATGAATAAAGAACTGCTGCAAATAACTCATAAAGTAATTTTTGCCATAGCATTGTTATTTAATTATTTCCTAAAAAACAATTATAACTTAATAACTTTAACTAGGCCCTTGGCTTTGAGATATTCGTACAGTAAAAGTAATGAAAATATATAACGAATAGCTGAACATTGCAAATTGGAAGACATATTCTTTATTTTGGAACAGTTTCATACTTTTAACATTGTGACATCATTTATGCAAAGTCCTGCCACCTAAGGTTTAAAAAGAAATAATAAGAAAAACCATAGAGAAGCTTTGCAAAAACAAATGTTGCACATCCTTAGGGGTACAGAACTAGATCTCCCAGGCAGAGGAAAATGTGACCAATGCGGGCATGACACTCGAGGAAGGTGGATGTGCATTACTAATGCGTATGTTCATAATGCTTGAGTCCCACTAGGAAAACTGCACTCTCCAACAAGAAGTAAAATATCCCATGTTCTTTAAAAATCCAGTGTCATTTCCAGGATGTCTGAGGACAGATGTGAGGAAATTCATCCCACAGAAACAAACAGCATAAAAAATATACATTAGTTGCTGTAATGCTTTGAAAAAATACTGACTTATATGCTGACTTTTTTTTATCTTTCCTCTTTTCTCCATTCTTTTTCTTTCCCTTTTGCTTCCTCTCTCCTGTCTGCTTCAATTAATTTTACTAAGTGAAAAATATTGTTATTGTGGCCAATAGAAATGTTATCGCTCACATGAGTTATAATAAAGTTAAGGGATTGACATTTCATTTTTCAGATAATGTTTCTGACACACATATGGTGCTTGTGGTCTCCTCTATGATTGGAAAGGAGTACTGTGTGATGTATCCACGTATTTATACGTACTTGTATGCATATGTATATGCCTGTTTGTGTATGTGTTTATATATATTTGTATGTAACCATTAACGTGTTCATGTGTATGCAAGTATATGTGTATTTAACAAAGCACCATACCATGAATATTATGTGAAATGCCTATCAAATTGGTGACGTGATGCATTTTCATAATTAGCACTCATTTATCAACAAATCATATTTCAAAATAACTTTCTTTACCAATGAAATGCAATTTCATTTTGAACTACAATTCTGTAAATTGCAAATTTTAGAAAAGAAAACAATCCTTCAACTTAATATCATTCTGGATAGTTGTTGACTTGCCCTAACAATGCAAATGTCATTTATGAGAAAAGAGGCAATGTGTTCATACACAAATTCATACATATTTTAAAAATTTATCCAAGAATGGTGGCCACATTAAAGTCACATTAAAATGTTAACATTATGACATAACAATTTTACTCATAACAATAAAAATAGAGAATAACTACTGAAGATTGGAGGATTTTAATAGAGTTCAAATGATAAAGTGGTGGACTAGCTGTTGAATCATTCAGTTTTCTTTGCAGGTGGACTTGATTGATTGGTATAAATCGCATATTCCTCAGTAACTTGCTTTTTCTTTGATTTTGCTTTGGAAATACGTGCATAGGCAGACACCATTTACGACAATCCCAACATAGTCATAATCAAAGCAACGATCCATCCAAGTATATCTCTGAGATCAAATGGTCCTTCAGAGAGACTTGCATATTGAAAGATACTAGAGATTCGGGGTCTTGCACTGGAAGGAGCGGGCCCTGAAGGCATCGACACGGAAGGTTGCAGATTTGGTGATTTTGTAGTGGAAGATGGTTGTTCACTAAGACATGATGGAACAGGAGGTTGCCAAGTACTATCCTCACCACAGGTAATCAACTTGCTGCCATGAAGGTTAAACCCTGGGTTGCACTCCAACTGAACTGTTTTATTGTAGCCATACTTTGCAGCAGATCCTGATACCAGCCTTCCATTTGTGAGTGTTGGGACTGGGCATTTGACCACTTTACACTTAGGAGGGTCACTACTCCATTTTCCAGGCCCAACACAATACAGCTCACTCTCTCCAATAAGTGTAAATTCATCTGGTCCAGACCCCGGAATGCACGTATAAATTACGATTGCATTATATTCAAATGTATCAGTTCCAACTCCGCTGGATTCTGCATTTGGTATTTCTGGAGGTGCTGCACATGTAATCTTTTCACATCGTGGAGGACTGCCACTCCATTGCACATCTGAATCACTGAGTTGGCAATACAGAATACGTTCACCAATTAAGTGATAACCCACATTACAAACATACTCGATCTGGTTCCCGTATTCATAGCTTCCATTTACGAGGTTTACTTGACTGTTTGCGGGTTCAGCTTGACGTGTACATGATTTTTTATAGCAAGTATCATTTGAGATCTGTGACCATTGTTGATTGTCTTGACAAGTAACAGTTTTGGGCAAAGACGGCTGGTGACTGTATCCTGGATTACACTCATATTCCACTTGCTCCCCCGCATTATAGGAGGATTTAATGCTACCTGTGGGCCTCATACTTTCAAATGTTGGTGGCTCACCACAGGTGTTAGAGGACGTAGATGGCAGGAACACCAGCGTTGGCAGGAGAATCCCGAGAACCCACCGGGAAGCAGAGGGACTCTGGCAGTGGTGAGGTGGTGCCCTGTGCAGTGCGGAAGAAGCTGCCATTTTCCCGGAGAAGGGCGGAAAACCTGGGGCCGATCAAGCTTGGGAGTATTTTTGAGTGTGCTGATCAGACGCAACAATCCCCACGTTCTCAAAGTGTCAAGGGTCAAAGGACAGGTGGGTGTGGCCTCGTTGGAACACAGTACAGAAATCTCAAAAAGTTTTTAGAGGAGCACCCAGCCAGCGTGTTTCACATGTTGGATCTCAGGGGTCAGTATCAATGTAATCCCAACTGATAGATTTTGGTCTCGAGGAAAAGCAATAAGCTTTTGTTCATGAAAGTCTCCGTGCCCAATATTTACCTAAGTTTTCAGAAACACTGATGCCCAGAATTTTAGGATTTTATTCACGAGCAAGGAGTCATTTGAAAGATCCAAGGATGCCCAAATGAATAGGAAACATGAGATGAGGAAAGATGAATGGGCAATAATCTATGTGTTACTAAGTAGCCTGTCCTTTGGGGGCTAGGAGTCTCATCAAGGACCCTTTGGGAAACTACGTGTCATACACTGAGAATCAGCCTACAAAAGTTAGCAGCGGTGCACTGGCTTTCTTTAGAGGTGTCTCCAGATTTATCAGTTCCCGCATACCTTTAGGAAATGGTTCAGTGTAGCTGAATAGGATAGCTGAAGTGATTCCTGGGATTTTATTTTCTTAGAGATTGTTTAAATATTTATTTGATCTTACTCATTACTGGTCTGCTTAAAATTTACACTTCTCATGATTAAATGTGGGAATTAATATCTAGGAATATATTCAGATCTTCTTTGCTATCCAATTTATTGGCATGCTATTTTTCACTATAGTCTTTTATAATCCTGTGTTTTCCATTATAATGGCTATTTTCTATTTCTGATTTTATTTCAATTATATTTTGATAAACAATTTCACTACTTCTCCCTATATTCATTGTTATTTATGCCACAATTTACATCCTTTTATATTGTTTGCCCATTTACATATTATTATAGCTATTGTAATACTTTTGTCTTTTAAATTTTATGATAGTTAAAACTTATTTACTCATTACTTTACAATATTGGAATATTTGAAGCTTAACTATATTCTCCTCTGTAATACCAGTTTACTAATGCTTCATTTGGATTCTTTTTAAATTAAGATTTAATAATTTCTAACAATTTCCCACATTGTTTTCATATGTAGATATTATTAAATACATATATTATTCTTGAAAGCAGGTATTAATAATAAGAATGTAGGATTAAGGACAATTATAAAGTGGGGAATGAAGGTTATATCTTCTTGCACATGATATAATTTGGTCAATCAATATTTTTAACTCTATATCAAAAATCAACATAAAAGAAGTGATTCATGCATACTCCTCTAAACAAAACAAAGGAAACACTGACAATTACAAAGAAAAACTTCATATTTTTTACACTCATGAGAGATGAAATTTGGGAAAAAAGAACACAAAGATTAATTCTGTATGGTAGGGGATGGTTCATCTATCTCGGGAAAGTAATTATGAACAAGGAGCTCAGAGGAAAAGAATAAGCTAGAAGTACAATTTTCAAAATGACCCCTGGTAATAGAAAAGATCAAATGGAATTGAAGCTGGAATGAAATCCTACAAGGAATGCTATCATGAATTTTGAGTCACCTGTTGGGTCATCCATGACTATGTAGAAGGAAGCTCTGCCTCTTCACAGGGGAGTGGCACAGTCACAATCTCAATTTTGGGGGATCTCAATACCAGGGAATTACAGTCAAATGGATGAAGTATGCATCAGTGTAATAATAGTGGTTAGGTGGCCAGAGCTGTGAAATAGCATGTTAAGCTGCTGCCTGCAGCTCCAACTTCCCATGCACTGGTTTGAGTACTGGCTGCTCCACTTTTCCTCCAGCTCTCTGCTAATGCTCCTGTGAAAGCAGCAGGAGATGCGAGAATCTTTGGGCCCCTGTACCCACTTGGTAGATCTGGATGAAGCTCCAGATTCCTGCCTTTGGCCTTGCCCAGCCCTGGTTGTTGAGGCCATTTGGAGAGTGAACCAGTGAATGGAAGACTTTTCTCTCTCTGCCTTTGGCTCTCTCTGTAACTCACCTTTTCAAATAAATAAATAAATAAATAAATAAATAAATAAATCTGTTTTTAAAGTAATATTTAGAACTGGCAGGATCATTTCCAGAAGAGATGACTAAAAGAATGAAATAGATTGGTAAAGGGAAACAAACTGGGTGCAAGTGTAGTGTTCATACTCATAGGGGACTTGTAACCCTAAAGACATGTAATAAAGGCTATGATTAGAAACAAGTTGGTGCTATTTGGGAAAGCAGCCGGAATGAGATGTGTGCTTAGGTATATGCCATTGGATTGTCGTTCCTGTTGTCCATGACTGAGCATTTCTAATCTTACCATGTGCTCCTTCCTTGACTTTATTCTCTTTCCTTCTTACAGTATCTATCTCTCACTTGAATCATTAGTTCCTCTGTGCCAAAATATGCTATGTGTCCTCAGTAGATTCCTGTCCACTGAAATATATCTGCTTTGAAAATTGATGTTTCAGTCTTTAGGTAGTAATCATTTTGTAATCATTAGAAGTAAGATTTATCTCACAAATTTGTCTTACTTGAATCACAAATATTTCATATTTTTCATTTGTAAATAGAATTTCTTTTGTAGATTTTATATATTTTTATTTTATTGTATTGTATTGTTTAGGGGATTGATTTCATGAATTTCATATATACATTTTTTAAACTTTTATTTAATGAATATAAATTTCCAGTGTACACCTTATGGATTACAATGGCTTCCCCCTCCCATAACTTCCCTCCCACCCGCAACCCTCCCCTCTCCCGCTCCCTCTCCTCTTCCATTCAAATCAAGATTCATTTTCAATTCTCTTTATATATCAGAAGATCAATTTAGTATAAAGATTTCAACAGTTTGCACCCACATAGAAACACAAAGTGAAACATACTGTTTGAGTACTATTTATAGCATTAAATCAAAATGTACAGCACATTAAGGACAGAGATCCCACATGAGGAGCAAGTGCACAGTGGCTCCTGTTGTTGACCCAACAAATTGACACTCTAGTTTATGGTGCCAGTAACCATCCTAGGCTGTCGTCATGAGTTGCCAAGGCTATGGAAGCCTTCCAAGTTTGCCGACTCTGATCATATTTAGACAAGGTCATAAAAGACAGAGTGAGGATAGTAACCAATGATCCGAAGCGTGGTATACATTTTTAGGAGTATATACATATATACATTTTTGGGAGTGTAATGATATTTCTCTCCCCACCCTCCTTTCTTCACTGTCACCCTCCACCCTCCTTCATTTCTTCTTTTTCATTTTTAAAGATTTATTTATTTATCTTTAATAAATAGTTACAGTGCAGCAGAGGCAGAGAAAGACAGGTCTTCCACCTGCTCTTTTACTCCCAAATGGCTGCAGTGATCAGAAGCAAGGAGCCAGGAGATTCTTCTGGGTCTCCCACAGAGGTGCAGGGGCCCAAGGACTTGGGCCAACTTCTACTGCTTTCCCAGGCCATAGCAGAGGGTTAAATTGGTAGTGGAGCAGCTGGGACTTGAACTCGTGCCCCTATACGATGTTGGCTCGGCAGACCAGAACTTTACCCCACCACGCCCCAGCACAACCCCTCATTTCTTATTTTAAAAAATTTTTACAATGATGTATTTTCAATTTGCATTATAAACACAAACTTAACCCTCTACTAAATAAAGATTTCAAGTAGTAATTAGAAAAACCATTGTTCCTCAGGGCTATAAGCCAAAATCAAAATCTCAAAATGTCAATTTTACTTATATGCAATACATTTTTTGTACTCTGTACATTAGTTACCTTAAATCAGAAAAGCATACGATATTTATCCTTTTGCAACTGGCTTATTACATTAAGCATAATGGTGTCTACATGTATCCATTTTGTTGCAAAAGACAGATTTCTTTTTTAAAAAACTGAATATTCTTCCAATGTGTATATGTATCACAGTTTCTTTATCCACTCATCAGTTGATGGATATCTGGGTTGGTTTCCTTACTTAGTTATCTGGAGTTGAGCAGCTGCAAACATGGGTATAAAGATGCTAATTTCATTTCCTGTGGGTAAATTCTCAGGAGTGGAATGGTTGAGTCATATAGTGTTCTATAAAATCCATATATAGAAAGCACAGCTACCTGTAAATCATAAAATATTTTTCCATGGCACTGTTATTTAAATAAATAATACCTATTAAACAAGTTTGTCTTAACGTGAACTTCAAATGGGCCCTTGGTTTTTGAGTTATGTGTACATAAAATATAATAAAAATATACAAGAAGTTACTCAACAATGTAAATTGGAGGACAATGCTCTTTATTGTGGAACAGCTTCCTTCATTGAAAAGTGTGATATTACTTATATAAAGTCCTGTATTGAAAGGTTTATGAAAAAGCAATATTTAAAAGTGAAGACATGCTTTGCAAAAACATATGTCACTGGTTCTTAGGGTTACAGAACTTGATCTCCAATGTAGAGGAAACTGTGAGCTATCCAGACATGATACTTGTGGAAGGTGGATGTGCCATTACTAATGCCTATGTTCATAACTCTGAGCACTCATCAGAGGAATGTACTGTCCACCAGGAGGTAACATAGTCCATGTTCTTTTAAAACCTTATAACAATTCCAGGATGTCTGATGATAGATGTAAGAAAAACTCATTCCACAACAACAAATAGCAAAAAAAAAAAAAATGCTTTTCCGTGCTGTTATGTTTTGGAAAACTTTTGAATTTACAGACTGAGAATGTTTTTCTCTTTTTTTCTTTTTCTCTCCTTCCCTTGTGCTTTCTTTCTCTTGTCTGCTACAATTAATATTACCAGGTGAAAGATATTACATTTTGTGGTAACCAAAATGTTATAGCCTACCTGAATTATAAGAAAGGTAAGAGATTGGCCTTCCTGTTGTTCAGATAATGTGCCTGACACACATATGGAGACCATATAGTGTTCTTTTCTGTAATTGGAAAGAGAACTGTGTGTTCATCAGTGATAGCTAGAGCTTCCTCTTGATGCTTGGGCTGAGTTCTTCTGGGATTTACCTCTTGTACTCGGTATAAGTATCTAAAATGAGTACAGCACATCCCAAAATCCTCTAGAGCTTTGGTTGTCAGATAATACCCAGAGTGACACCAAGTGTTCTTGATTTTAGCGGAAAAGAAATTTCCCCAAAATTTCTCAAACTCTATCCCACTCCAGGGCAAAAGAAAGAAGTAGATTGACCACGGATTTTGATGTATTTGATCATGTTGCTTGTAAGAGAGCACATCATTGTTACTAATTCTTGCCTTCCCATCTCTAGTTTAGAAATAGGGAAACACATAAGCATAGTATTTAAACATAGCTCTTGACTTACCTGTTTTAATTTGTTAGGGCTTCATAATGGGGAGAAAAGGCAAGAAATTGAACGATCTCATTTGTATTATTTATATGATCACAACATGATTATATTTTTCTTAGTGAATTTGTTAGTGACAGAGAAACGTGGATCTAGGAACAGTAATAAAGGAAAAGAAGACGAGGAATAAGGCTCAACAGTGCACTGTGGAATAAGGTGTGGACCCAGGATGGGATACAAAAAGGCATCAATTCCCAGGTTTTACCTTTTGTAAAACCAAATTTTCACATGTACCTTTGCTCATCACACATACATACACACTCCCCAGTGTGTAGATGTGCACATTTATGTAACATATGTGTCTTAGATATACTTTATTTAAAAGTTAACAATTGGGTGCAGGTATTTGGCATAGTTGTTTGAAGCTCATTACGACAAACTGCCTCTGGTAGCAGAGTTCCTTGGTTCACTATCGTGCTCTTGCTCCTGCCCCCAGCTTCCTGCTAATGCAGGCCTGAGAAGGCAGTGGTGATATGTTCCTAACACCTACTCGGGAGACCTGCACTGAGTTCTCAGCTTCCCTCTTTGGTGTCTTGTCCATTTTAGATATTTGAGGAATGAATAGGCAGATAGGAGCTTGATCTCTGTGTCTATTTAGGTCTATGTCTCTGTCTCTCAAATACATTTTAAAAATTTGCAAAACATCTAAAATTTCAATAATTGAATTATATTTTTATAACCCAAAGATAGTTGGACAATTATCTTTTTTTTGCTTTTATTTCCAGGCTGTTATTTATGTAATTGTGATTATCCTATATTTTATGTTGTTTATTTTATTAGTTAAAAGTGATAGCTTTTATGGTATCCCTATATAACTTCTTTATATTAGTCATTTAAAATACATTTTAAGTGTTCACAGAGAGGATAATTCCTGATTTGTATTTGGAGTATTTGATTTATCTCAATCTTTCTTTTAAATATTTATTTATTATAAGTGGAGATTACTGACAGAGAGAGAGAGATGTTTCATCTGCTGATTCACTTTGCTTATGTATGCCATAGCCAGGCTGGGCTGATAAAGCCAGGAACCATGAGTTTCTTCCAGGTCTCCCATGTGGGTGATGAAGCCCAAGCACTTGGGCCATCTTCCGCTACTTCCACAGGCACGTTAACAGAGAGCTGAATCAGAAGTGAAGCATTTGGGACATGAATCAGCACCCATATGGTCCCAAACAGTGGCTATACCCATCCTACAACCCTTAGCTCTCTTTTTTATAAATTTGTTTTCCTTCTTGTCTGCATTTTTTCTGCCCCCTCATCTCATTTTAGTAGAAAATGTGTGCCTAAACCTTGTGATATAATTCAGGTATTAAGATAGGTGATAGTCCTTACTTCAGGGAAATTTTATATCCATTGATGGGGATATTGAGATTCTTATAAAGGAGAAAAAAACATGGTGACAATATACCTCCAAATAATCCCTTAGCAGGTTCACAGAAAATACAATTCAAAGGCAAATATATAAGCTTTAAAAGTAAAATTTATGTGCATTTTTGAATATACATTTTCAAGAACTTTTGAGAATTTACCACATGCATGGATTTCAAATATTTTTGACATTTATATTTTAATTTGAAAGTAAACATCTGTTAATTTCATTTCCCATGGCCTTTTGATGTATCCTTGTATTTGTCCTTAGATGTGTGTGTGTGTAAGCATGTTTGCATATGCTTTTCTATGCAAACATAAGCATATTTATTTGCATGGAAATGTATATGTGTGTATTTTTTAAAGCTTTGTACAATGAACATTAAGTAAGATACATGTCAAAGTAGGTGAAACAATGCATTTTCATAACTGACATTAATTATTTCACGAAACATATTTCAGAATCACTTCCTTTACCAATGAAATATAACTTTATTTTGAACTTAGTTCCTCTAAATTCTCAAATTTAATATAAGAAATTATTCCCTCAATTTAATATCACTCTGGATGACTGTTGACTTGCCCCAACAATGCAAATATCATTTAACAGAAAATAGAATATATGTTCATACTCATACACATTTCAAAGAAGTATCCAAAAATGATGGTCTTATTCAAATCATATTAAAATGTTAACATTATGGCTTAACAGTTTCACTCATGACAGTAAGACTAGAGAATATTGCAGATTTGAGGATTTAATAAAATTCAAAAGATAAAATAGAAGACTAATTGCTGAAATCATTGTTTCCTCTGCAGGAAGGTTTGATTTATTAGTGTAAGTGGTATACTCCACTCTAACTTTTCTCTTTGTCTTGTTTTGGAACTATTTAAAGAGGCACAAACAATTACAATTCAATCAAAGTAATAATCAAAGCAATGATGCATCCAAGTATATCCCAGGGGTCAAGTGGTCCTTCCAAGGGACGGGTACACTGTAAGACACTAGATATTTGAGGTTTAGCCCTGGAAGGAACTGACCCTGAAGGACTTGCATTTGGAGGAATCGACACTGTAGGACTCAAAGATGGACCAGTTGGCCCTGAAGGATCTGGATTTGAAGGCGTTGACACTGAAGGAGCTTTTGTAGTAGAAGGCGGTTGTCTTTCAAGACATGATGGAACAGGGGGTTGCCAAGTACTATTCTCAGCACAGGTAATTAACGCACTGCCATGAAGGTAAAATCCCTGATTGCACTCAAACATAACATTTGCCTTATAGTAAAATTTTGTCCCAAATCCTGACACTTGCCTTCCATTTGTGACTGCCGGGTATGGGCATTTGACCACTTTACACTGAGGAGGGTCACTACTCCATTTTCCATGCCCAACACAATACAGCTGACTCTCTCCAATAAGTGAAAATTCATCTGGTCCAGACGCCCGATTGCACGTGTAAGTTACCGCTGCTTGATATTCAAATGCATCAGTGCCAACTCCGGAGTGTGCTCCATTTGGTATGTCTGGAGGTGGTGTACACATAATCCGTTCACATCGTGGAGGACTGCCACTCCATTGCACACCTGATTCACTGAGTTCGCAATACAGAATACGCTCACCAATTAAGTAATAGCCCTCATTACAAACAAATTCAATCTGGTTCCCGTATTCATAGCTTCCATTTACGAGGTTAACTTGACTGTTTGTGGGTTCAGCTTGACGTGGACATGATTTTTTATAGCAAGTATCATTTGAGATCTGTGACCATTGTTGATTCTCTTGACAAGTAATAAATTTGGACGTAGACGGCCGGTGACTGTATCCTAGCCTACACTCATATTCCACTCGCTCCCCCACATTATAGGAGGATTTAATGCTACCTGTGGGCCTCATACTTTGAAATCTTGGTGGCTCACCACAGGTGTTAGAGGACGTAGATGGCAGGAACACCAGGGTTGGCAGGAGAATCCCGAGAACCCACCGGGAAGCAGAGGGACTCTGGCAGTGGTGAGGTGGTGCCCTGTGCAGTGCGGAAGAAGCTGCCATTTTCCCGGAGAAGGGCGGAAAACCTGAGGGCCGATCAAGTACTTGGCCAGCACAGTGGGAGTACTTTGTGAGTGCGCTGAGCAGACGCAACAATCCCCACACTTGCGAAGTGTCAAGGGTCAAAGACAGGTGAGGGTGGCCTCGTTGGCACACAGGAGAGAAATCAAAAAATGTGCTTTAGAAGAGCAGAGCCAGAAGTTTTTAGGTGTTGGGATCAAGGAGTTAGTATCAATATAATCGTAACTCATAGATTTCTATCTCTTGAGTAAAAGCAATGAGCTTTTGTTCATAAGAATCTCCCTGTTCAATATTTACACGATTTTCCTGAAACATTGTTGCCCAGGATTTTAGATTTTTTTCTCTTGAGTAAGGATTCATTTGGAAAATCAAGATTTCCAAATAAATAAGAATAATAGCACAGATTTCTTTTTACCACTGACTTTCTTTAGAGGAGTTGCAGACACATAAGGGACTCTAGGCTCCTGGTGTCTGCTTGTCCCAGCCCAGCCACTGAAGGCTTTTCGGGATTGAAGTAGGGAGTGGAAAAGCTCTCTCTCTCTCTCTCTCTTTCTCTGTGTATGTGTGTTTGTGTGTGTGTGTATAACTGCATTTCAAATAAATGCCTTCCCCCATCCCTCCAAGAAAAGAAGTGAATTACATATTTCAGTGAACAAAGCACCCAAAATGACAAGGGGAGCAGGGATGGGACATCGGCACTATCTACTGCAGTAAATTTGTCTTTTTTTTTTAAGAAAACTTTCCCATTGCTGACAAGTTTCTAGAAGCCACGGATATGTTCCTGCCCAGACCACACTCTGATCCCTGAATCTGACTATTGGCTCCAGGGGTGCCACGGCAGGAACCACGGAGGGAACCATGGTGGGAACCACAGCGGGAAGGCCCCAGCCAGATGCCACAGCCGTGACCTTGGGCTTCTCAGCTTCCAGAACTGCGAACTCCACACGTCCCCGTGATAAGTTCCCCAGTCTGTGGTTCTCTGGTACAGCAGCACGGAACGGACTGCGACCCCTTCCTAACAGGGTCCCAGCTACTCTGCTTGTGATGGAGCTTCCTGCCGATGCATCCTGGGAGGCAGCAGATGATGGCTCAAGTGCTTGGGACCCTGGTGGAGTTCCAGGTTCCTGCCTTCAGCCTGACCCAGCCCTGGCTGTTGTAGGCATTTGGGGGAGTGAACCAGTACATGGAAGATATTCCTCCCACCCTTCCCTGTTTGCATTGCTTTGCCTTTCAAATAGATGAAAATAAATGAACACCAAATAAAAAATGCAGTTTACTAAAAAAAAAAGTCATAAGCTCAGAGTCTATTATGCCATAAATGTCAAGAACGTAGTCTTCAACGTAAAAAAGAACAAAGTCAAAGAAAAATACAGAACCATTTTAATTTTTCATATCAACTGAAGTCTTTATAAGGAGGCATGTGGTTCTGATGAAGGGATCATTAGGGGGAGGATTATATATATATATATATATATATATATATATATATTACCCTCAGCTCTTTCATTGGGGTTCCAAACTTATTTTTAAAGGTTATTTATTTTTAATAACTTCTATTTATATAAGATGAGCAAACTTCATGTATTTCATATATATGAGATTTAGGAGCATAGAGATACTTCCCACTGTACATATCCTCTCTCCCACACTTATACTCTGTCCTACTTCATTTCTTAGTCTTTTAATTTTTACAATGATATACTTTCAGTTTATTTTATAATCCTAAATTTAATCTTCAACTAAGTAAGGAATTTGATAAATATTAAGAAAAAAATAATGTTCCTCAACAGTAGAGACAAGGAAAATGAACAGTAGTCATATCTGAAAATGTAAACTTCATTCATATATACTACATATTCTGTACTCCATTAGTTCCTGCAGCTCAGTGGAAACATACTTGCCTTGGGGGTCTGGCTTATTTCACTAAGTTTAATGGTTTCTTGTTGTATTCATTTTGTCACAAAAGATAGGATTTCATTCTTTTTCACAGTAGTATTCCACAGTGTATATAATCCACATTTTCTTTATCCAGTCATCAGTTGATGGACATCTGGGCTGATTCCTTATCTTAGTTATTGTGAATTGAGCTGCAATAAACATGGTACAGATAACTCTTTAAAAAAAAAGGAAAACTTTTATTTAATAAATATAACGTTTGAAAGTACAACTTTGGATTATAACGATTTCCCCCCCTCCACAATCACCCTCCCACCTGTAAACCATCCCATCTCCTATTCCCTCTGCTATCCCATTATTCATTAAATGGATTAATTTTTAATTATCTTTATATACAGAAGATCAACTTAGTATATGCTAAGTAAAGATTTCAATAGTTCGCACCCACGCAGATACACGAACTATAAAGTACTGTTTAAGTACTAGTTTTACCATTACTTCCCATAGTACAACACATTAAGGACAGAGATCCTATATGGGGAGTAAGTGCACAGTGACTCCTGTTGTTGATTTGATAATTGACACTCTGATTTATGATGTCAGTAATTACTGAAGTTCTTGTCATGAGCTGACAAGGCTATGGAAGCCCCTTGATTTTACAAAATCTGACCTTATTAAGATAAGGCCATAATCAATGTGGAAGTTCTCTCCTTCCTTCAGAGAGAGGTACTTCTGTCTTCGATGACCTGTTCTTTCCACTGGGATCTCACTCACTGAGATCTACCATTTAGGTCATTTTTTTGCCACAGTGTCTTGGCTTTCCATGCCTGAGAAACTCTCATGGGCTTTTTAACCAGATCTGAATGCCTTAAGGGTTGATTCTGAGGCCAGAGTGCTGTTGTACTGTGTTTATGTTCTACATATTTAGGATTCTTGTTCCTTTGTTTTTTTCCATCTAACTTTCACAAGATATCTCATTTTAGAGGTAGCCTATGTCTCTAAAGCTTTTCTCCATTCTCTGTTCTAGAATTCTCTGAAGCAGCCAGAGCACAGGGGGCAGCCTACACCCAATGGCATTTGGAATGTGAGTTTCTGATTGGAGGGAAATATATTGAGGTATAAATACTCGAAATATGGAAGAAAAATGTACTGCCTTAGGGTCTCACTCTCAGTGTAGCATAACTTACTTTGTGTTTTGGTTCACAGCTTTGATAACATTTATTTGAACTTCACTTTCCAATTTTCAAATTTTGTTAGTTTTTTATACACCATGTTTTTAATTTTCCATGTTCTTATTTACTTGTAAGAAATCAACATAGAATTTTTTTTTTACTTCTCATATGTCCTTTTTTTACTTTTCTTTGTTACAAGTTTTGCAAAAAGGCAGAAGATGGAGAAGAAGGACAAATGGCAAAAGGAAAGGATGTATTGGATGTTGTATAAGAGGAGGAGGAGAAAGAGGTGTGAAAAGGAGGAGTGGTTGGAATAAAAGGTGGGGAGGAGATAGAGGTACAGGTATTGGGCACTTCAAATATAATAGTTACAGGTCAACACATAGAAGTCCAGTATATACCTCCACTGCTTTCTTGAGAATATTCTAATCATTTTCCCCAAATAAATATTGCCATATCTATACCACCTTTAAATAGTTCAATATGAACTGACTGATGCTCTTTTGAGATTAAGACTTTTGTATGACAAAAAAGGGACATTTCTATTGGTACAATTCACATAATTCAATTAAAAACGAGTTCATTATTTTTCAAAACAGTTATACCTCTATTTTTGTTCCCGTTTTTTGCCTTCTATTTATGTTTTATGTAGGTGGCTTGCTTAATGATCTGACTTAGCCTGAGCAAATAGCTGCAATTATTCAGACAATTCATGACCACTTTTTTCTATATTCAAATTCCTAAAATAAAGAACTCCTTCCAAGATTACCAAATGTCATAAGACAGTATTTCTTTGAACATGAACTCATTTACCCTTTTTGAAGATCCTTTCTCTTTGTAGAATTTTCTAAATGTGTACAAGTATTTCCAGTGAGTGTTTCTTGTTTACTTTAAGTACCTTCCACTTTGAGATTTACTTTTTTCTTTTTTTGTTTTTCCCTCAAATTATTGAGGTATATTTAGCAAATAAAAATTTATATTTTCATGCTGCGCAGCCTGATGTTTTGATATATCTTCAAACTGAATTGTTTATCACATGCAAACTGATTGATACATATATCACCTCACAGAATTTCCTTTTTTTAAAATTTTTCTTGTGTTGAGAATGTTTAAGTTCTAATTTTTAGCAGATTTCCAGTTTAAAATGTATGTCTCACAATAGTTACCATGCCATATATTGAGTCTGCAGAATTTGTTCATATGTAATTATCAAAACTTTGACCAAATCTTCACATTTCCTACCCTGCCAACTACCATTCTATTCTCTGCTTTTATGAATTGATTTTTAACTTTTCATATATAATTAAGATAGTATTTGCCTTTCTGTTCTTAGCCCTTTTGATCCTGCATTCAGATTTATCCATGCTTTTGTAAATTAAAAGATTTCCTATTTGGATTTAGGAATAATATAATGTTCATATAGGTAACTATTCAAATTGATCTATATGTGTAACAATTTCTTTATTCATTTATCGTTAAATGGACACCTAGGTTGATTCCATATCTTGGCTGTTATGATTAGTGCTGTGGTAGATATATACTAAAAAACAAGATTATTCAGTCATCATATCAAAATATTACTTTTTTTAGTTTTTTTTTTACTTTTATTTAATGAATATAAATTTCCAAAGTACAGCTTATGGATTACAATGGCTTCCCCCCCCCAAAACTACCCTCCCACCCGCAACCCTCCCCTTTCCCGCTCGCTCTCCCCTTCCATTCACATCAAGATTCATTTTCGGTTCTCTTTATATACAGAAGATCAGTTCAGTATATATTAAGTAAAAATTTCAACAGTTTGCACCCACATAGCAACACAAAGTGAAAAATACTGTTGGAGTACTAGTTATAGCATTAAATAACAGTGTACAGCACATTAAAGACAGAGATGCTACATGATATTTTTTGAAAATTGATTACTTTTCTATGCAATTTCCAATTTAACGCCAGGTGGTTTTTTTTTTTTTTCATTTTCAATTATCTTTATATACAGAAGATCAATTCAGTATATGCTTAGTAAAGATTTCATCAGTTTGCACCCACACAGAAACACAAAGTGAAAAATACTGTTTTAGTACTAGTTATAGCATCACTTCACATTAGACAACACATTAAGGACAGATCCCACATGAGACATAAGTACACAGTGACTCCTGTTGTTGACTTAACAATTTGACATTCTTGTTTATGGCATCAGTAATCTCCCTAGGCTCTAGTCGTGAGTTGCCAAGGCTATGGAAGCCTTCAGGGTTCGCCGACTTTGATCTTATTCAGATAGGGTCATAGTCAAAGTGGAAGTTCTCTCCTCCCTTCAGAGAAAGGCACCTCGCTCTTTGATGGCCCCGTTCTTTCCACTGGGATCTCACTCAGATATCCTTCATTTAGGTATTCTTCTTTTTTTTTTTCCAGGGTGTCTTGGCTTTCCATGCCTAAAATACTCTCATGGGCTCTTCAGCCAGATCCGAATGCCTTAAGGGCTGATTCTGAGGCCAGAGTGTTGTTTAGGACACCTGCCATTCTATGAGTCTGCTGTGTATCCCACTTCCCATGTTGGATCGTTCTCTCCCTTTTTGATTCTATCAGTTATTATTTTCAGACACTAGTCTTGTTTGTGTGATCCATTTGACTCTTAGACCTATCAGAGTGATCAATTGTGAACTGAGATTGATCAATTGGGCTAGTGAGATGGCATTGATACATGCCACCTTGAAGGGATTGTATTGAAATCCCCTGGCATGTTTCAAACTCCACCATTTGTGGCAAGTCTGATTGAGCATGTCCCAAACTGTACATCTCCTCCCTCTCTTTTTCCCACTCTTATATTTAACAGGGATCACTTTTCAGTTAAAATTTAAACACCTAAGAATAATTGTGTGTTAATTACAGAGTTCAACCACTAGTACTAGAACAACAACAACAACAACAACAAATACTAAAAAGGATAAAGTATTATATTGTACATCAACAGTCAGGACAAGAGCTGATCAAGTCATTGTTTCTTATAGTGTCCATTTCACTTCAACAAGATTCTCTTTGGTGCTCAGTTAGTTGTCACCAATCAGGGAAAACAAATGATATTTGTCTCTTTGGGACTGGCTTAATTCACTCAGCATGATGTTTTCCAGATTGCTCCTTCTTGTTGCAAATGACCAGATTTCATTGTTTTTTACTGCTGTATAGTATTCTATGGAGTACATGTCCCAAATTTCTTTATCCAGTCTACTGTTGATGGGCATTTGGGTTGGTTCCAGGTCTTAGCTATTGTGAATTGAGCTGCAATAAACATTAATGTGCAGATGTCTTTTTTGTTTGCCAAATTAAATTCCTTTGGGTAAAAACAATGCACAAAAATCAACAGCCTTTGTATACACAGGCAATGCCATGGCTGAGGAAGAACTTCTAAGATCAATCCCGTTCACAATAGCTACAAAAACAATCAAATACCTTGGAATAAACTTAACCAAAGATGTTAAAGATCTCCACCATGAAAATTACAAAACCTCAAAGAAAGAAATAGAAGAGGATACCTAAAAATGGAGAAATCTTCCATGCTCATGGATTGGAAGAATCATTATCATCAAAATGTCTATTCTTCCA